>NC_140399.1:47500-2547500 GCF_056956725.1 Heliconius melpomene rosina
AACCTAACCTAACCTAACCTAACCTAACCTAACCTAACCTAACCTAACCTAACCTAACCTAACCTAACCTAACCTAACCTAACCTAACCTAACCTAACCTAACCTAACCTAACCTAACCTAACCTAACCTAACCTAACCTAACCTAACCTAACCTAACCTAACCTAACCTAACCTAACCTAACCTAACCTAACCTAACCTAACCTAACCTAACCTAACCTAACCTAACCTAACCTAACCTAACCTAACCTAACCTAACCTAACCTAACCTAACCTAACCTAACCTAACCTAACCTAACCTAACCTAACCTAACCTAACCTAACCTAACCTAACCTAACCTAACCTAACCTAACCTAACCTAACCTAACCTAACCTAACCTAACCTAACCTAACCTAACCTAACCTAACCTAACCTAACCTAACCTAACCTAACCTAACCTAACCTAACCTAACCTAACCTAACCTAACCTAACCTAACCTAACCTAACCTAACCTAACCTAACCTAACCTAACCTAACCTAACCTAACCTAACCTAACCTAACCTAACCTAACCTAACCTAACCTAACCTAACCTAACCTAACCTAACCTAACCTAACCTAACCTAACCTAACCTAACCTAACCTAACCTAACCTAACCTAACCTAACCTAACCTAACCTAACCTAACCTAACCTAACCTAACCTAACCTAACCTAACCTAACCTAACCTAACCTAACCTAACCTAACCTAACCTAACCTAACCTAACCTAACCTAACCTAACCTAACCTAACCTAACCTAACCTAACCTAACCTAACCTAACCTAACCTAACCTAACCTAACCTAACCTAACCTAACCTAACCTAACCTAACCTAACCTAACCTAACCTAACCTAACCTAACCTAACCTAACCTAACCTAACCTAACCTAACCTAACCTAACCTAACCTAACCTAACCTAACCTAACCTAACCTAACCTAACCTAACCTAACCTAACCTAACCTAACCTAACCTAACCTAACCTAACCTAACCTAACCTAACCTAACCTAACCTAACCTAACCTAACCTAACCTAACCTAACCTAACCTAACCTAACCTAACCTAACCTAACCTAACCTAACCTAACCTAACCTAACCTAACCTAACCTAACCTAACCTAACCTAACCTAACCTAACCTAACCTAACCTAACCTAACCTAACCTAACCTAACCTAACCTAACCTAACCTAACCTAACCTAACCTAACCTAACCTAACCTAACCTAACCTAACCTAACCTAACCTAACCTAACCTAACCTAACCTAACCTAACCTAACCTAACCTAACCTAACCTAACCTAACCTAACCTAACCTAACCTAACCTAACCTAACCTAACCTAACCTAACCTAACCTAACCTAACCTAACCTAACCTAACCTAACCTAACCTAACCTAACCTAACCTAACCTAACCTAACCTAACCTAACCTAACCTAACCTAACCTAACCTAACCTAACCTAACCTAACCTAACCTAACCTAACCTAACCTAACCTAACCTAACCTAACCTAACCTAACCTAACCTAACCTAACCTAACCTAACCTAACCTAACCTAACCTAACCTAACCTAACCTAACCTAACCTAACCTAACCTAACCTAACCTAACCTAACCTAACCTAACCTAACCTAACCTAACCTAACCTAACCTAACCTAACCTAACCTAACCTAACCTAACCTAACCTAACCTAACCTAACCTAACCTAACCTAACCTAACCTAACCTAACCTAACCTAACCTAACCTAACCTAACCTAACCTAACCTAACCTAACCTAACCTAACCTAACCTAACCTAACCTAACCTAACCTAACCTAACCTAACCTAACCTAACCTAACCTAACCTAACCTAACCTAACCTAACCTAACCTAACCTAACCTAACCTAACCTAACCTAACCTAACCTAACCTAACCTAACCTAACCTAACCTAACCTAACCTAACCTAACCAGTCTGGGTCGAGCCCGCGTCGCGAACGCACGCGTCCGCAGCTCCCGAGGCCAAAAAACCGCTAAGTTATGACCAAAAAATCATAAGTTATTCAAAAATTGTCGTAGAAAGTTGTGTTATATATCAAAAGAAGCGCGCTGAACTCAACTAAGTGCCTGTGAAAAAACTGTGAAAATCTGTTTAGTGAAAGTGCCAAAAAACTGTGAAAAACTGTATTTTTAGTAGAGAAATTGACTCAAATAGTTTAAATAAGTGTTTAAAAATATTAAATCTCAGTGTATCGAGCTGATTTATCACACATTTATAGTCAGTAAGTTTATTTACATATATATCAAAAAATTGTGGAAATCGGACTATTATTTACCGAGTTATTAGACATTAACCTTCAAAATAGTGAAAAAGTGCAACTTTTAGACTAGTTTTTCGCGTGCGACGGGCAAATAAGATCTGTAACCCCCCATTTTTATTTTATCAACCTGTGAACATAGTGGCCCTGCACGTTTTGGCAAAGTTTCAGAATTTTTGGACTCTCCGTTCTTTAGTTATTAGCATTTTTAGTGTAGTTTGACCTTGAATGACCTTTGGGTCATTTTCCAAACGGAGAAGTGTAGTGTTGTGTGATATACATCATTCGATGCGCCTGGATGATACCTTTAAGAATCTGATTTTTAATTGAAAATCCAGCCGGAAAATCGCGAGATATTCGGGAAAAACTCGAAAATGGACACAGTGCATCAAAAACTTTAACTTTAAAGGTCTGTCATAAATCATTTAAATCGATAACCCTATATTTTTATATTTTTTACGTAAAGACAATTTAATCAAGAACATTTGTGCAAAATTTCATAATTTTCAGACCACAAATTAAAAAGTTATTGAGAATATACCAATAGACTGCATAGTGAAATTTTGTAAAATTCAATTAGTGTACCTAAGAAACTCTAAATAACCCACTTATATACTAGTGACATTCTTGAAACTCTCCCAATATCATTTTTTCGGCCTACTCAACCATTTAAAGAAAACAGTTTTAAAATCCGACCCAAAACAAAAAAGTGAAATTTCGAATTTATTTACGTAAATCAATCTCCATACAATTGTTGTTGTAAACTTAACATTAAGTAATAACGGCATGCAATAGCTCAAAAGAGGCGCCCTTTCGAGAGGAATAATTTAGAGACTTTAGTTTTTGGAATTTTAGTGTTAATTTTAATATTAATTTAATTTTAATTTATATTTTATAATTTTGATTTAAATTTTAAAAATTATTTTTGTTTTTGCTTTCTGTTATTTTATTCTGTACCCTGTTTAGTTTATAATTAGGTTTACATAATTGACGTTGTATATAACGTTATATATTTTATTGTTGATAAAAATTTATTAGTTTTAAATTTAATTTTATTTTTTATTGCTGCAGTTTAATATAATTTATTTTAATTTAAAATGGATTACAAGCGGATGTTTCAAACGCCGCCCAGTAACAGTAAAAAGACTACGTCTCAGCCTACTTCGGAGGCTGGGACGAGTAACCAGAGGGTACAGAAAATAATTAATCCCGGCTCTGGAGACGCGGATGTCGCAGAGAGTAGGTGCAGCACTCCAGACTCTGTTGCACAAATTTTAGAGATGACTCTCGATGGGGAACTAGACCTCGATCTAGATCTGGAACGCCCCACAACTCCCCCTAAAACAAAAGGTAAGTGTAGGTCGAAGGCTTCGAGAGTCGCGAGGCCCCTCCCTGCTGTTGCTGCGGAGGCGAAGGATATCCACAAGATGTATGCTGTCGTCCATAAACTGACTCAGGCCATTGTTTTTGCAATAGAGGAACACAAAAGTGTTACCTCTGAAAATAAAAAATTCATAGTACAGGCCGCTCAGGAGATAAGACTCGCGACAGACATTTATATGGAGGCTGTGCTGGAACCAGGGGATTCGAACCCGACACCTGTGGCCACAGCTCCAACAGATACACCCCCCACACCCCCAATAGCACCCCCAGTGGTCGATAGCACACTGAAAGTGGATATTGTGGCAGCAGTTAGGGAGGAGATGTCGAAATTTAAATCTGAGCTGCAGTCGTTAAGTACAGTTCACACACCCGCCACACATTTTGAAATAGCTGCAGATAAACCCCAGACACCCCCAGCAAAACCACCAAAAAATAGTTACAAGCCTGCTTTAGTAATCACACCCATTGAAAACACTAATAATAGACAAGACACAATTAAAAAATTCAAAAACAGTATCACATTCCGTAACAAATCATATGCACCCACTAGAGTACAAACTATTAAAAACAACAAATTAAGGGTTGAATTTCTTAACGAATCTCATTGCAAAGAAACCCTTGAACACCTTAAGGACTCAGATACAGTTACCGCGGAACCCGCCAAGAAGCTAAGACCTATGCTTATCCTAAAGGGAATATCCTCTGATGTTCCTCTTGATGACATTTCAAAAATAATTGTACAACAAAATCCGACAATTAAAGAACTTGTAAACTCAGAAAATGATCTCAAACTCCGGTTTAGGCGGAACAATAATCGAAATGTTAACTTGTATAATGCTGTTTTAATTGTCAGTCCAGTCGTATGGCGGGAAGCTAACCGACTGGGCCGGCTAAACATAGACCATCAGCAGGTTTATGTTGGTGACTTTTCACCCTTCATGCAGTGCTACAGGTGTCTGCAGTTCGGACACATCAGTAAAAACTGTGTGTCCGACTGCAGGCCCTGTTCACACTGCGCCGACGTAAATCATCAGCACTCTGTTTGTCCTAATTTAGCCATTAAATCCACCCCTAAATGTTATAATTGCGAAAAATTTAATCATAAAACCAATAGTAATTTAAATTGTGAACATTCTGCCATGTCTTATTCTTGTCCTACTGTAATTTATATGCAGAATCAAGTTAAAAATAAAATCGATTACGGTTCCTACTGAACACCAAATGCGCCTTCTATTTATATATAAAATCGAAAAAATTAATATAATTGTTATAATTTTAGTTAGAAAATTTATACACAATTGCTATTTAAAACAAGATGTAATTGTGTCTCAAACAATAAGTTACTTAAAATATCTTTATAAATATATATAGTATTAAGTTTATGGTTTTTATAAATATGTTTAGTTGTAAAATATATGTTTCTATAAATATGTTTAGTTTTTAAATTTGTTTTTATAAATATGTATAGTTTTAATGTTATGGTTTATAGTTTTATTGATATTTGTGCAAATTTTGTTATTATAGTTTAAGCTAAGAAAATTAAAGTATTTCACTGTAAAAAGATATGTATACAAAAAAAAAAATATAAATAAATAAAAATACATAAAAAATATACAAAATAATATACAAAAAAAAAAAAAAAAAAAAGATATTAAAATAATATATAAAAAGATATATACGAAAAATATACAAGAAATATGCAAAAAAGATATTAAAATATTGTAAAAGAAAAAAAGATATGTATATAAAAAATATTATATATAAATACATACATATAGATATAAAAATATATAGATAATTTATAGTCTAAGTACATGTAAATAATTTTAAGTAAGAAAATCGTCATGTAAAACAAGTTATAACAAAAAAGTTATTAGTATTTTAAATATAATTTGTTTAAGAAGTGTCCTAATTGTTTATGTTATGTCATAGTTTTATTTTTTGTTATAACTACAAAATATGTGGAAAACAAAAGTCCTTTTTTTTTTATACGAAGTGTCTCAATTTTCG
This sequence comes from Heliconius melpomene rosina, assembly GCF_056956725.1. Taxonomy (NCBI): domain Eukaryota; kingdom Metazoa; phylum Arthropoda; class Insecta; order Lepidoptera; family Nymphalidae; genus Heliconius; species Heliconius melpomene. Next base: position 53,209 of record NC_140399.1, read on the forward strand.
AATGTTAAATAAATGATTTGTGTCTCAAGCTTAATTTGAAGTCCTAAGATAAAGTAATATATAAATAGTAAAAGTTATTAAAAGTTCCCTAAGTCCATCAGGTCAACTCAATCGACCCCGGCCGCCTGTATCCATTAGCGAGGACTGCGGTCGTGAGAGTTGACTGGATATCAGTAATATAATTTCAAGTCTAGGGCTTCAACACCCAAAAAAAAAAAAAAAAAAAACCTAACCTAACCTAACCTAACCTAACCTAACCTAACCTAGTCTGGGTCGAGCCCGCGTCGCGAACGCACGCGTCCGCAGCTCCCGAGGCCAAAAAACCGCTAAGTTATGACCAAAAAATCATAAGTTTCTCAAAAATTACCGTAGAAAGTTGTGAAATATATCAAAAGAAGCGCGCTGAACTCACGGAAGTGCCTGTGAAAAAATTGTGAAAATCCGATAAGTGAAAGTGCCGAAAAACTGTAAAAAACTGTATTTTTAGTGGAGAAATTGACTCAAATAGTGTAATTAAGTGTTTTAAAAATATTAGATTTTAGTGTATCGAGCTGAGTTATCACATATTTATAGACAGTAAGTTTATCTACATTTACACACAAAAATCTTTAAAATCCGACTTATATTTACCGAGTTACATTACATTTAACTTCAAAATAGTGAAAAAGTGCACCTAAAAGACTAGTTTTTCGCGTGCGGCTCGGTAATAAGATCTACAACCCCCCATTTTTATTTTTCGAACCTGTGCATAAAGTGGCCATACACGTTTTGGCAAAGTTTTAGAATTTTTGAACTCTCCGTTTTGTAGTTATTAGCGATTTTATAGACATTTGACCTTGAATGACCTTTGGGTCATTTTCTAAACGGAGATGTGCCCGTTTATGTGATATACATAGTTCGATGCGCCTGGACGAGACCTGCAAGAATCTGTTTTTTAATTGAAAATCCAGCCAGAAAATCTCGAGATATCTGGGAAAAACTCGGAAAATGGACACTGTGTATCAATAACTAGAACTTTAAAGGTTAGTTACAGGAAATCTAGATCGAAAACCCTACATTTTTATATTTTTTACCTATAGACAATTTAATCAAGAACAAGTTTGCAAAGTTTTAGAATTTTCGGTCTATAAACAAAAAAGTTATTAAGAAGATACCAAGTGACTCCATAGTGTAATTCTGTTAAATTTTATTAGTAAATCTTAGATACCTTAAAATAAGTACTTATACACCAGTTACATTGTCGAAACTTTCCCAATATCATTTTTTATACCTATACAACCTTTTGGAAAATACAGCTCTTCAATCCGACGTAAAATAAAAAAGTGAATTTTCGAATATTTTTACGTAAACCGTTCTCCATACAATAGTTAATGTACTTTTATCTTAATGTAAATATAGCTTGTAATAGTTTGTAAGAATTGCCCTTTCGAGAGGTAAAATTTGGTGACTGTATTTTATAGTATATTAGCATTAATTTTAGTTTATTATTTTATTATTAATATTATAAAATTATTATTTTTTTTTTGCAAATTTTTACTTTTCAGATTTAGTGTAATATAAAGTTATCTTGGCTTTTGTTGTATTCCAATGTAAATAAAATTAATTAGTTTTAAATTTTAACTGTTTCTAAGCTTGTTTATATTTTTAAATTTAATTTATTTTTATTTTTATTTTTATTGCTCTCATATTTGAATTTTAAAAATGGATTACAAGCGTATGTTTGCAACGCCGCCAAGTAACAATAAAAAGACCTCGACTCAGCCTTCCTCGGAGGCCGTGACGAGTAGCCAGAGGGAAAATAAAACTCAAAACCCAGGCTCTGGAGTTGCTGAGGCCACAGAGAGCAGGTGCAGCACTCCAGATTCAGTCGCTCAGTTATTAGAAATGTCTCTCGACGGGGAACTTGACCTCCTCGACATAGAACCCCCCAAAACTCCACCTAAAGCTAAAAATAAGTCTAGGTCGAAGGCTTCGAGAGTCGCGAGGCCCCTCCCTGCTGTCGCTGTGGAAGCGAAGGATATCCACTCAATGTACGCTGTCATCCACAAACTTACTCAGGGCATAATGTTTGCAATAGAGGAACACAAAAGTGTTACCTCTGAAAATAAAAAATTTATAGTACAAGCCGCTCAGGAGATTAGACTAGCCACAGACATTTATATGGAGGCTGTGATGGAACCAGGGGATTCGAACCCAACACCTGTGGTCACAGCTCCTACAGTTACACCCCCCACCCCCCCAATAGCACCACCAGTGGTAGATAGCACACTGAGAGAGGATATTGTGGCAACAGTTAGGGAGGAGCTATCGAAATTCAAAAATGAGCTGCAATCGTTAAGTGCAGTCCACACACCCCCCACATATTGCGAAATAGCTGCAATTAATCCCCAGCCACCCTTAGTGAAACCTCCAAAACCTAGATACAAGCCCGCATTAGTTATTACCCCTAAAGAACAGACTGACAACAAACAGGATACAATGAAAAAATTTAAAAACAGCATTACCTTCCGCAACAAATCGTATGCACCCACTAAAGTCCAATCTATTAAAAACAATAAATTAAGGGTGGAATTTCTAAACGAATCACACTGTAATGAGACCCTCGAACTTCTCAAGGCGTCTGAAATAGTAACCGCGGAACCCGCCAAGAAACTTCGACCTATGCTTATTCTAAAGGGAATATCAACTGATGTTTCCCTTGATGATTTAGCCACAATAGTTAAACAACAAAATCCATCAATTAATACACTTTTAAATGAAGAAAATGATTTCAAATTCAGGTTTCAACGTAATAATAATCGTAATATTAACTTATATAATGCCGTTTTTATCGTTAGTCCGGTCGTGTGGCGAGAAGCTATCCGACTGGGCCGACTAAATATAGACCACCAGCAGGTGTATGTTGGTGACTTCTCACCTTTCATGCAGTGTTACAAGTGTCTGCAGTTTGGGCACATCAGTAAAAACTGTGTGTCCGACTGCGGGCCTTGTTCACACTGCGCTGATGTGAGCCATCAACATTCTGTTTGCCCCAATCTAGTTAATAAAACCACCCCTACATGCTTCAATTGTCTAAAATTTAATAATAAAACCAATAGTAGTCTTAATTGTGAACACTCCGCTATGTCATATTCTTGCCCAACTGTTATTTACATGCAAAATCAAGTTAAAAATAAAATTGATTATGGTTCCTACTGAACACCAAATGCGCCTTCAATTGTATATATATTTGCATAAATAATTATAATATTGTTATAATTTTAGTTAATAAATGTACATAAAATTGGATTTAATACTAGCTATAATTGTGTCTCAAAATATAATGTTATTAAAAATGATTATAAATATGTATAGTATTAAATTTATGGTTTATTAATATGTTTTGGTTTTAAAATTTATGTTTATACAAATATGTTTAGTTTAAATTTATGTCTTTATAAATAAGTATAGTCTTAAGTTCACAGTTCATAGTTCTATTAAAAGAAATGTAAATTAGTTGTAAAAAGATATATATAACATAAATATATAAAAATATAAATAAAAAACACATACAAAAAATATAAAAATATACAAAAAAGATAAAAAATATACAAAAAAGAAAAGATATTAAAAAATTATATAAAAAGATATATACAAAAAAATATATAAGATTAAAAAATATACAAAAAAGATATCAAAAATATTGTATAAAAAGATATATATATATATATAAAAGAAAAAATATATAAATACATACATATAGATATAAAAATATATAGATAATTTATAGCTCAAGTTAATTGTAAATAATTTTAAGTTAGAAAATAGTATGTTCAAATAGTTATATCAAAAAAAAAAAAAAGTTTTGTGTATTTTTAATATTAATTGTTTAAGTAGTGTCTTAATTTTTTATGTTATATAAAAGTTATTTTCATTTCGTTAAACGAAATATTATGTGAACAACAAAATTTCTTTGTAAAAAAGTGTTTTAATTCCTGTATGTTATATTAAAGATTTGTGTCTCAGAATTACTTTGAAGTCCTAAGATAAAGTTAAATAAAAATCAGTTAAGTCATTCAAATTTTCGTAAGTCCATCAGGTCAGCTCGATCGACCCCGGCCGCCCGTATCCATTAGCGAGGACTGCGGTCGTGAGAGTTGTCTGGATATTTGTAATATAAATTCAAGTCTAGGGCTTCAACACCCCAAAAAAAAAAAAAAAAAAAAAAAAAAAAAAAAAAAAAAAAAAAAAACCTAACCTAACCTAACCTAACCTAACCTAACCTAACCTAACCTAACCTAACCTAACCTAACCTAACCTAACCTAACCTAACCTAACCTAACCTAACCTAACCTAACCTAACCTAACCTAACCTAACCTAACCTAAACCTTAACCTTAACCTAAACCTAAACCTAAACCTAAACCTAAACCTAAACCTAAACCTAAACCTAAACCTAAACCTAAACCTAAACCTAAACCTAAACCTAAACCTAAACCTAAACCTAAACCTAAACCTAAACCTAAACCTAAACCTAAACCTAAACCTAAACCTAAACCTAAACCTAAACCTAAACCTAAACCTAAACCTAAACCTAAACCTAAACCTAAACCTAAACCTAAACCTAAACCTAAACCTAAACCTAAACCTAAACCTAAACCTAAACCTAAACCTAAACCTAAACCTAAACCTAAACCTAAACCTAAACCTAAACCTAAACCTAAACCTAAACCTAAACCTAAACCTAAACCTAAACCTAAACCTAAACCTAAACCTAAACCTAAACCTAAACCTAAACCTAAACCTAAACCTAAACCTAAACCTAAACCTAAACCTAAACCTAAACCTAAACCTTAACCTTAACCTAAACCTAAACCTAAACCTAAACCTAAACCTAAACCTAAACCTAAACCTAAACCTAAACCTAAACCTAAACCTAAACCTAAACCTAAACCTAAACCTAAACCTAAACCTAAACCTAAACCTAAACCTAAACCTAAACCTAAACCTAAACCTAAACCTAAACCTAAACCTAAACAGAAACAGAAACAGAAACAGAAACAAATACATATACAAAAAATGTTTCAATATAACATGAAAATTTTACTAATTAAAAAAATATATGATAAACAAAAAAATTATGGGCAATTTCGATTAAAACATTTGTTGAGCTTAATAGTAATTAAAATAAAAAAATATCTATTAAATTTAATTTATAGTTTTGTAATTTTTTTTTTATGTAATAAAATTATTAAAGTATTTCGTATTATTTATTATAATTATTGATTCATTGCCATCTATTATCATAATATGGAAGTTATTGGTATCCGTTCAAGTATGCGAGAGCGATATTGCAAATAGTTCAGTTTTTATATACAAGATGGCGCATTGGAGATGTTTATTTTATATTACGCAATATAATTAAAGTTGACAGCTGTCAAACACTGGTGTTTTATTCGATGATGTCTTTAGTAAATAAAATTAAATGTATTTTAATTCCATTATATGAAAAATTTAAGACTATCACGTCTTAAATTATTATTGAAGTGAAGCTTAAAGTTAAGTGTACTTAGTGCATTGTTTAAGTATGTTAAAATATTCTATACAGAAAAATCTTTATTTTATCTGTATAGAATATAGATACTTCTATAAGATTAGAGTTAGTAATCATTGTATATTTTAAAGTGAATAATGTTCATAATGTTTACTTCTGATGAAAATCATAATAATTTTGTACATTTTTTAGAGTATTCACTGATGAGGTCAGATTTATTAGAACTACAGCATTCTCAGCATGATAGGACATTATCCAGGTATTTAAATGCTTAAAATAATCACGGAATGTTTCTTGCAAGGTAAAAGTAACTTTGTTGATAATTCTTTGTCTGTTATTCATAAACTATCAAAATATTTATTTTACATTGAAGTTAGTCCATTAGAATCATATTAATGTAATTATCAAGAATGCCTGCCTTCTCATCATTATGGCTAAAATATGTATAGCTATATGAAAATAGGTTTATATTGTTTAGTGTTGAATGTTTACATTATTATAAAAAAATCTAAAATAAGAAATGACAAATTTTAAAATATATTAAATATTTCTTTTTTTTCTTTAGGCTTCATCCCGAGAATCATTGTTACAATAATAAGAAAAAGGTAATAAAAAGAATAATAAGAAGATTATTCAATATTTGTTCGATTTAAATATTTACTTTATTTTGAAATGCTATATTAAATAATAATATTATTAAATAATTCCTTTAATAATTTTGAATACTATAAAGATGTTGTACTTTGTCATTACCCAAGTTTTAATATTGTTTTGTATATTATTGTAAAAATCTTTGTTAACTTGTTAACTTAATAAGAAACATTCATATTCATCAAACTTAATGTATTAGTAAAAATTACTTTGAATTTATTTTGTTTTAAAATGTAATAGTATTTTTAAAGCATAAACATTGTACAATTTGTAGAAATAAAGCCTCACACTGTCGGTCTTTTATTTACCTACGACACTACGTCTTGCGTCATACGTCACTACGTCGCACAAGTGTCAAACAAGTGGCGAGTGGCGACATCTGTAGAACTCTATAGTCTTTGGAAATTGTCTCTATTGAGATAGGTTATAGAAATACTAAAATAAAAAGAGTACACTACACAAGAGGTTACGCGCTATTTCAAACAAATAATATCCAAGTCCGTTGTATAATACCTGGTTTGGATCAATCTGTTATTATAACATTTAAGATTCTTTATTAATTTATAGTTAGGAGACTTCTGTGCTACAATATGTCAACTGTCAAATATAGTTCTGCAATGTCAAAATGCCCGCTCTTTTCATTTGTTATTAAAAGTTACTAATTTAAGCCAGAAGGGGTCAGGGATCACTCACTAACACTACTGTGACTATGTGAATGTGGGCTGGACGACGGTTCCCCTTCCCACATTCTTTCTTCCTGTCCTAAATTAATTCACCCTTATATGATGTTCTTCCTTATAAAGTTCCCCGTCCTCTTAGTGTTCAATGTTTGTTAATGCTTGTGTTTAGTCCTCTATGTAAATTTTTATGTAAATATAATAGATATAATAATATTAAACTATAAATTAACATATTTGTAAAATACTATTTACTACTACTTACTACTACTCATGTTCATGTATATATTTATTTTATGATTTTTTATTTTATAGGTGAAGGCAGCACTTTAACTGGACTCTTTTTGACATGCATTGTCCTATTGTGTAATATAATCTCTTTTTTACCGTACAATCTCCTTTCTGTGTTCTCCATACAACGTGACATTGGCGAAGTGAATAGTGCTCAACTGGCACGCTCGAAGCGCCATAAATAAAGAACCGAACCAAACCGTAAGCCAGAAGGCACATTTGGCCCTCGCTTATGTGAGGTTACACGTGTTGTAGTGGATGGGATTTGTTAGTAGGTCGTTAATAGATGATTATTAGCAAATTATAAAGTAATTTAAATGTTTTAATTAATAAATATTGTGAATTGGTTAAAAGTACTGCTATAATTAACACTGAGTAAATACCTTTTATGTGTTTTCGAATGTTGTTGGTGTTTTATACAAGTTTCTAGTATTAGTGTTGTATAGTTTTCTTTTCATATTTCACTTCTGAAACCTAATTATATATTTTTTTTATATGTGTATTTGCCTTGCAGGATATTTTAATTTCAGAAGTTTATTATATTTTTCTATAAATGTATTTAATTTAATATATTTCTTTAATTTATTATGCAATGACATCTTAATATTTTGTTCAACATATGAATCTTTATTGTAACGCGCCACCCGGCCACCCGGCAACCCGGCTAGCGGCTAGGCGAGCTGGCGGCAGAATGACGTGCGCTTAGAATGTAATTAACATTATTATTGTTGAAATATAGCATTTGGAAGTGAATAGGTGTTTGGTTTTCTACTCTTTTCTTTATATTATTTATATATTTTATTTATTAATCCACCAACATTTGTTTACTTCAATACATAATAAACGATACACAGTACATGGACCTAAGATAATAAACTCCTAAACGTAGGCACAAAATAAGTAAAAAAGTAAATTTTTGAGTTTCTTGCTGGCTCTTCTCAGCAGAACTGCCTTCCGAACCGGCTGTAGCGTTCTGTTTATATGTTTATTCGACGATTCAAAAGTGCTTGTAATAGTCTACTTGAATAAATAGAAATCAATTTTTGATATTGCATATTTGTTGTCGATACATCGGGCTATTCCCAGTAATTCTACCGAGTAGTCCTACCAGTAACAAATATTACTTGTACCTACCTACTACCTGTGTGCCGCGTATAGAGGTGTTAACTAAGTATTAGTGACCGACCGCAGGTTCACTTTCGGCCAAACATCGTAGGTTCGACCATAGTTTCGGTTTCGGTCAAAATACGGCCGAACCTTCGGCCAAACCGAAACTAAGTACCTACTTGTTAGGCGTCACTCTGCTAATTATCGTGATCCATGAGTTATAACTCAGTTTATGAATTTCAAATTATAAAAATAAAATAATTTATAACAAATGCGTGTAAATCTTGCGTGGAAAGGTTTTCAAAGTTGCGTATCTACGTCCCAAAAGTACTTTAAATTTGATTTCTTTGTAACAAAAACATTTTTTTAAAAGTATTATCGCTCTAGTAGCCTCTATCGCTTCGGAAATGATGGAGGGATAAGAGCGTGGTTTCTTTTTTTCATTTATTTATGTACCACACAAGAAAGAAAGAACAGAAAACTTATTACAACAGAAAGAATGTGTACAATGGATAACTTATCTCTAATATAAATCTCTAATATATATTAATTCTTGTCTTTTTTGAACAAAAGTTATTTCAAATTCAGATGTTAATTTGAGAGCCCATTTTACTAGTTGAAATATCACTTACTTTATATTGAATGAAGGAGGACAAAACGTTTTTAAGATATTTGGTTTAAATTTTTCTATGTAAAATTTGGAGAAATAAAATTGTTTAACAGTCATTTTAGCATGGTAGCTTAAAGTAAATATCGTAAAAAACTAATGTGCTGATTCCTAGAAAAGTTACTTACATACTTAACTTCACGCTTTACCCCTAACGGAGTAGTCGGAGAGAACACGTCGTCGTCAGTCGTACCGAGTGGACGTATCGCCGTATTGCGTTACTAATAAATTTACAAATGATTGTTGTTTAATAATCAACCCAGTGATATTTCCAATAAGTTTCTATTTTGAGTGCATAATTGTTCTGTGAATAAAGCCGTTACGATCCTGTGCAGGACTCACGCGCTGCTTCACACTGCGCCCGCAACCAGCCTTCACCCCCGCGAAAGGAGCACCGCTGCCGCAAGTGCCGCAAGTGCCGCAAGTGCCGCAAGTGCCGCAAGTGCCGCAAGTGTACGCACACAAGTCAATATGAGTATTGTATTAAAGACGCCTCCTAAAAAAATGCACACTCCGATAGGTGTCGGTGGATCGCAACCGGATCTTTCCAAGCTAAGCGATCCTAGTATGGATATGCCTTCGAATGTGACTCAACGCGGTAAACGCAAATGGACCAATGATTGTCAATGTACTAACGAGCTTACAAATATGCGATCAGAGATGACCCGCATTGGCTCATTACTAGAAAAATATGTCAGCTCAAACGAACAAATGTTGAAAAATGTTCAAGAAAATATTTCAGATATAAAATCGCAAATTACCGACTTGAAAAATACTACCGAGCAGAGTATAAATGGTATGAGGGAGAAAGTGGACGGCGCTATTGCTCAGATCAATGAAATTTAAAAAAGAAAGAGTTTATCCACCACCGCCATGCGCTCGGAACAAAACGAAATGAAAATTACTATGACAAAACTAAATGAATCCATTACTATTGATGTTTTAGATATCATCGCCTCCGTTGGCATAGACGTTCCTAAACCAGTAAGCATTTTCAGAGTTGGTAAATATAACCCCAAAAAAGCCCGCATGCTCAAGGTATGTTTTGACAAGCAAGAGCATGCCAAGACGTTACTTCAGCATAAAGATAAGATCTCTAGTCACATTAAAATATACTCGGATCAAACTCCTACACAAAAGAAGTTTCTCCAAAATCTTAAAGAAGATTTTAAAAGACGCGAAGAGAAAGGAGAAACTGGTTTGACTATAAAATATAGAAACGGAACACCAACAATAATAAACGCCTCACAAAAAAAAACTAAACACTGTCACTTTTGCGAACGAATCTAACTTTAACACATACTCAGTACTAAATACCTATCAAGACTTTCCTGTAAATAAAGCCCGCTTAACCTTTCTCTACCTAAACACTCGGAGTATACGAAAAAAGGGTAAATTCGATGAGCTAAAATGTATCATTCATGCAATTCCAAATACTATACAAGCCATACTATTAACAGAAACTTGGATAACTACAGAGACGCAAACGCATCAACTTCAACTTCCTAACTACACACATTACTATAATATAAGAAATGATTCACTTGGTGGTGGAGTGTCCACATACATTCATAATGACTTAAAGCATAGCTTATCAGAGAGTAAATACGTTGGAGGAAATAACTTTTTATGGATAAAACTGGAAAAATATGGCCTGGAATTGGGAGTTGTTTACAATCCTGGAAACACGAACGACAGTTTCTTTGAAGAATATGAATCGCAATTGTATCGTAGACGTAGAGCAATAGTATTTGGAGATTTCAACATTGATTTTCTAAGGAAAGATAGTAAAACTAAAAAATATAAGGAATTGCTTAAAGGATCTGGACACAAAATTATTAATAAAATAAAAAATACTCACTGCACAAGGGATTGCGATACTAGAAAATCAATAATAGATCATGTAAGCACTAATCTAATGGAAGATACTTTTAATATGATAATAATTAACTCTTCACTATCCGACCATAAGCAAATCTATGTGGAAATAAATAAGACAAAGCCACCACCAAAAACATATTATCAATATGATGCTATAGACTATAAAGAATTTTATAATAAAGTGGAAGAATACATGCCAAAATTAATCAAAGACAACTATACAGAACTAGAAAATGCAATAAAACTATGTCTAAATACTAGCAAAGTACAAAAAACAAAGATACAAAATACTCCGCGGGATGATTGGATTAACAAAGAGGTAATTACTCAGATTAATGAAAGAAATATTTTATGGGCGAAATACAAACAAAATTCAAATGACGATACGTTAGAAGTTGATTTTATCAAGAAAAGACAATATGTATCTAAATTAATTCAAGAAACAAGAGATCGGTATCACTTCAAAGAGTTTATTAAATGCAGTACCAAACCAAAGAAGACGTGGAAATTAGTTAATACCTTAGCTAATAACAAATTTGCACAAAATAGTTTTCCCTCTAAGCTGGAAGTTAATACTCAGTTGGAGACAGATCCAAATATTATATGTCAAATGCTTAACGAATATTTTGCGAATATTGGGCCACAACTGGCTAACCAAATCCCTAAACATTACCACGACAACTATCATCATACTGTGCCGAGAACCACGTTTTCATCAAGTACTATATCATCATTTGAGCCATGTACTGAAAAAGAAATCTTAGATATTATTAGCAGACTTGACTCAAATTGTAGTGTTGGTGTGGACGGTATAAGTACTAAAGCTATTAAATCTGTGAAACATTTATCATCACAGGGTGTCGGTTTTTCCGACATTTTTTTAAATCAATATAATATGAAAAATACATGACACAGATTTTTTTTTATATTTTTCTCATAACTGTCACGACTTGGTCTATCACCTGTTTTCGTTTTATCGTTGTCTCCTGGGACACCCTGTATATACAGCATTTGCAATTTTATTCAAAAATATTTTAATGGGACGATCCATACTAATCTTACGTTCACTAAAACAAGATAAGTCACCGAGCGCAGTAGCCGGCGCGCTAGCTTCCTCGTCCTTCCTCGTTAAACACCGCACGAACTACGGCAAAACTATCGTAACTACTCACGGGGCGCGGCTGTATAACGAAATACCCTCACATATTAAAAATATTACTTCATTCCATACATTCAAAAAAAAATTATCTGGATATTTACTAAACAAAATGTAGATTTAAATAAGCTAAATTTTGGCTAACCTTTAACTTTTAATAAATAAATTATTTACCTTAAAACTAGGAAGTGAGACGTGTAGTTATTGTGATATTTATTTGTATACCTTTTATTTTTGGATAATTAATATATTGTAACGTTGCTATGTATAAACACTGTTACAGTATATTTAGTATTTTGTATTTTTATTTGTTTATTTATTCTTTAACTTTACAGACTAGCTAAAAAAAAAATATTTTATGTATTAACTTTTTAGTAACAGCTATTAAATTATACCGACTAACGTAAATTATTACTTTTATCTTTACTTTACTATTGTCTGAAATAGATTAAATGACTATTGTCTTGATGGTAAATCCTAAGATATTGTTGTTAAGTTGTTATACGCACTAATATTAAAGTAACGACGATGCCTGACTTATATTATAATAGATATTAAGTTAAATTATGTTATTGCATAAGTGACATTGTGTCTTTTTCGATAATAAAGTTTCTTAAACCTTAACACAGCGTCAAACGGTTAACATACCTCTTTCGCCTCGTCCACTGTCATCAACCTCTTCATACATGCCCTCCGGGAGATCTTCATGCTTTTTACGTGACCTTCCTCCAGTATCTTTGATACTGTGTTTTCGGCGGTCAACCGAGGTCTCCCCCTACTCTTACCACTTACTTTTCCATCATAAATCTTTTTTCCCATTCTTTCATTACTCATTCATTCGACTTGCCAGAGCACCTTCTTCTTTATTCTCACTGTGACATCCTCGCTAGTACCTACCATTCTGTGTATCTCTTCATTGCGAATTCGATCAGCTACGCTGATTCCGCATATCCTGCGAATGGATCGCATCTTCACGGCATTAATCTTTCTTTCATTCTTCTTCTGTAATACCCACGTTTCGCTGCCGTATAACAACGTCATTACCAACACTGCATTGTGTACGGTGAAACGCGCAGCTGTACTGACGTTTCGCCGTCTCATCAATGCAGCTAAGGCTCCGTTAACTCTGTTACAGGCAGCAATATACTTTTCCACATCCTTCTCGTATCTACCATCTCTACTGAACATACTTCTCAAATATACCACTCATTCATTTGTTCCTATATCTTACCATTCACACTGACATTGCATTACGTCCTCTCCTCATTTCTTTCAAATACCAGAACCTTTGTCGTACTCGCATTTAGACGTAGACCATTATTTTCATATCCTTCTTTGAGAGTGGTGACCAACGCCTGCAACTCGCATTCTGATGATGCAATGAGCACTGCATCAACAGGCAATTAAAATAATATATAAAATTGATAGAATTGCCAAATTGACAATTGACATTTGTCTGACACAAAAACTTTTAACTATTTATAAAAATAAATTACATAAAAGTACCTTTGAATTTTATAACAACAGATAACAATATAGGGTAACAATATATCGATACCAACGCTATCGACTGTTTCATATTATCTTTAATTATACTGTATACCTTGTTTCAGTCGGACACTACTAAGTATGCGACATAGCTAGGATGAGGTAATCAGGATCGTTACTAAACAAAACAACTACCAAGATTAAAGATTTATTTGTACTGAAAATATTAAAAAATACGTAATATTCAAGATAAAGGGACTTTTAAATCGAAGACTTCTCGTAATAAAAATATTTATAGATATAAATTAATTCTATGTATTTATACTACGTGATCACAACGACATTTATAATAATATCTACAAAAGAAAAAAACAATATTGGTCGAGAGTGAGGACTCGACTGTGAAAATTATTGTCAGGGACAGGGCTAGAAGATATTAACCGACTTTACGTAAATTATCGATCAGAAACATCTTGCATAGAGAAGTCTCGCCGCATGCGGTACCGCGCCAGGGGAGGCCGCGTGGGCGGCGCCCGCAGCGCCAGGGGCTCCTCCGCCGGCGCAGGCGGGGGCTCCGCTGGGGGCCCCGCGGCCGCCGCCGCCAGCACGTCGCCGCGCTCCAGGGACCACTGCCGGCGCAGGATGCGCGCTCCTGATGTGCTCCATCTTTTTGTATTAAAAAGTTTACATATAAAACTTTTCTTAACTTTAAATTCTGAGTGGGCCTAATTATTAATTGCGGTCTTACCGGTCCGATAGTCTTGGTGTATCAAGGATACCGGCGACAGTTGATACCGAGGAACGTAAATATCGACAACGTGGTAAACTTGGGGGTGGAGGACTACTCTCAGCGGAAGCAGCTCCGGATCGTTGCCAAGCTGCAACATACAATACTCGGATATATATAAAGTTACTTAAAGTATATTTACTGACAAATGAAGATACCTAAACACTTTTAATAATATACCAAATTTGTCAACAGACGGCGATGGGTCAGAACGTTGCCTTTCGACGGATTGAGTAGCAGATACGGAACGTGCGTTGTTTCCAGTTGTTGACTCACTCGAGTCAAGATCGTCTTCTGCTTCTGCTTCAAATAATACTTCTTCCGATCTATCGAAGTAAGTTGATATTACACGTTTGCATAATATAGCTATTTTAAGATAATTGTAAAGTAGTTTAATATAGAAAGTAGTGTAATAACAAATAATTACTCCAGAGGCGGTGGTGTCGGTAGATATTTGTCAAAACCGTCTTTCCCCAGTAGCCAGTAGGTGTGCATGGCCCCCTTGCCCTTGACCTGCGTGAGCCCGCGCGAGCGCAGGCGGTACCCCCCGGCGGCGATGAGTCGCTCCGCCGTCGCCCCCGATACCTGGATGCGCCACGCTGCCCCTGCGCCCATTATACTCCTGATCAAAATTAAGGATGCAATTCCAATAGTGTAGGAAACCCGAAGTAAATATAACAATGTGCATATCTTATTACAATGGATAATAATTAAAAATAACTAAGGGATTATTATAATAATATGAAATGTTCATACCAGTAGACTCCATACGAGAGGCGGTGTTGACGGTGTCGCCGAACAGGCAGTAGCGCGGCATGGTGAGGCCCACCACTCCGGCGCAGCAGGCGCCTGTGTGCAGGCCTATGCGCAGGTGCAGGGGGGTCGCGGGCAGATGTCGGATGCGGAACCGTCCAGCGAGGTGCAGGAGATGTAGCGCCATGGTGGCAATATTCTCAGCATGGTCGGAACAACGGATTGGCAAACCGCCCACTACCATATAAGCGTCGCCAATCGTTTCCACCTTTGTATACATATGGTATGTTAATCATAGTAAGATACCGAGTTCATCTTGTATAATGGACATAAATACTTATAAAACTAATGAAATTACCTTGTAAACTCGATATTGTTCAATCGCTGCATCAAAAGTGGTATATAGATCATTGAGCAGGTCCACAACTTGCACGGGCGTGGAGCGCGCGGCCAGCGAGGTGAACCCGACGATGTCGCTGAAGTAGATCGATACTTCTTCGAACTCTTCTGGCTCCACACGAAGGCCCATCATTAAACGTTCGGCTACTGACCTGCGGTTACAAGAACATCTACCATATTCTAATATAGTTACCTACTTGTTAACTTATTATTCAAAACATGAATATCATTTAGTTTCTTCATAAATAATATATTCTTACCTTGGTAACATTCTGTTTAATAATTGTTCCGTTTTTTTCTTCTCCATGTCGAGCTGTTCAGTTCGTTCCTTAATTAATTCTTCTAAATTATTGCTATATTTTTCTAACATTTCGAACATGGAATCGACAATATTAACTTTTCTGTAAAATATGATTCTTGTATGAAAGGTAAACAACATAGTAAATGTATGTATATAAAGTAGAAATGCTGATATTGATTTAGAGAGACAATCGCAATTTAGGAAAGTATTCACATTTGCTACAACGTAGTACATACCGCCCACGATGCATGTGACGGAAGACCTCATAGAGACGATTAAAATCAGGCCTTAAGTCAGGCTGCTCACTCCAGCACTGTCGCATCACGCTGACAGCCTCCGGCGGCGCCGCGCCCATGGAGACGGACGGCCGTATTAGAGGTGGCGGGTGTGATAATTTATCCAAAATTTCTACAAACATGTTGTATGGAAGTCAAATGTGGTCTAGACATTACGAAAACTCTAAATTTGGTTTGTCTTCAGAATGTGACGCACCAATACCAATGCTAGCACAATACTAGTAATAAGCCCTTATTTAAAGTACCTATTATACCTACAGTATATACTTTGAGGCCAGTCGTGGCGCAGGGGCACTCGCCTGCGACTGTAAACGCAACAGGTTGTGGATTTGGTTCCCACTTGAGGGAATATTTTCATATTCTCACTTAACATGCAAATTCTCCAGAATTCGGCAGAAACTGGGGAACGGAAGTGTCTTAACACTAGTGTATGGTAGGCACCATGCCATGTGCGGAATAGAGCGTGAAGCTAAGATAACCATACCTTCAGGTGTAAGAGAAAGCATACAGTATGGTTCACCGCGCACGATCACTTCTTGCATTATAATAGCAAATGAATATACATCTCCCGGTTGCGTGCCTCCTGGAACTGTCGAAGAACTTGTCTCGCGAAGGATTTCAGGTGCGGTCCACAGTAAATCTAAACATGTAATAATTAGTTGACAACCGTTACTAAATATTTTTGTTTCCCCGATCGCGTTAGACAAAGTTTAAATTTAAATATCCACATCGTAAATTTAGGAAAATTAGCAATCTTGCCCTCAGGGACCGAAATGCTCTTTACGTAACCTTCCTTTAGTAATATCTGATACGATACTGTGTTCTAGGAGGTTGACTGGAGTCTCCCCTTTGCTTTTCTTACTCTTGCTACTCACACTTGTTTTTTAAATCTCTTTTACCGTTCATTCGACTCATTATCTCGACGTAGGTACCTATCCAGAACCAGCTGAGCACATCTGTCTTCACTGTGACACTCTCACACATAGTACCTGCCGTTTTGTGTATAATTATCACGTTTTTGACATTTACGTACCTATTTACAAGAAAATAATTTAAACAATAATAATCAATCAAGGTCTTAATTTCGTTCTCTCTAGATACGCAATTTGGCATGTTTCGTTATACAAATAAGCGTATTAACAATAAACATAAACATTCCATACCTACGTGCTGAAGTTAAGCTTTTTAAATTAAAGCTGCGGATTTTCTATGGAGCACATTCCATTTGATGGTGTTCACATGGTGAAGTGAATGCTAACTAGGAACTTATAACTTAATTAAAACTAAAGTGCACATAATTACCGCGTGCAGCTCGAGGTGGATAAGGCAGTGCTTGAGCCGAAGCAAACGCAGGAAGGCCGTAGTCCGTAATACGCAACACCCAACGAGAGTCGACGACGCAGTTGCGCGACGAGAGCCGGGCGTGCACGCGCACGGGCGACGCGTGCAGGTAGCGCATGCCGCGAACTAAGTCAGTCAGCAGGGAGAGCCGGAACGTCCAGTCAAGTCGTATGTCGTCAGCTACGAGGACGTCTTCTAGAGAGCCACGGCCACATGCTTCAAACACTAATGCGGGTCGAACTTCTGTTAAGCAACCTATATAAAGCACAGAAGTTACATTGTCATAAAACTCTATTGAGTATCTACGAGTATATATCTGAGTCATCAACCATATCTAATGTATTTACCTATGAACGGGTTTAGATTTTCGTGGCGAAGACTTTGCATCACTAACAATATGTCGATAGTTTTCCGACGTAGCTCGAGTGCTGCAGCTGGTAAGTATTTCATTTGGACGGGGTCGCCCTAAACAAAGCGTACAATATTAAGTTCCAATTGCGTTGAAAATTAGTAGTAAATAAATAACTATTATTTAAATCATACCTTGTACCTGGTGCGATTGTCGGGTGCTAAACGCGTGACGCTACACGTAGAAGATGGCGCAGATTGGCCAAGTGGCTCCGGCCGTTTCAGTAAGTCTGGCCGCTCTGGTTCTGGTCCAGCAAATTCATGGAGTTGTTGAAGCAAAGAAATCATAGTCTCCATTCCTTCGCCTACTCTGCGACGATCATCTGCTGGAAATTGGAATTCAGCAGCAGCGAGAACAGGGACAGCACGCGGTCTTCGAGGGGTATGCCGGTTAGCGGCACGTTTAACAAATGTTGCTCCTATTACGACCGTCGCACACATTACACACGCCGCACACAATACAACGACAGCTAGTTGCACCACCTGAACACTGTATACAGCTTCAGCATCGTCAGTGTTCTCCATTACGTGGGTCGCACCCCATAGTTTTAATTCTAACTCACCAGGTGTGTCAATAGTTACTGTGGTCGCCCATTCTTCAGATTTGTCTAACAACCGCGTTGAAGAAGTCATGAAGGTAGCCATGCGTCTCCATTTTAGGGTTCTATTTATTTCGTCAATTTTGAATAGAAAATAATTGCTATGAAAAATATCGACTCTTGTGGATTCGGCTTTTATGTATAATGACGCAGATTTAACTAAGTCAGCGTATAAGTCACGGGGAGACGACGGAGTTTTGAAAATATCATCACTTAGCATAAATATACGACTAGTTAGCGCCAGCTCCAAAGGCGCCACATCAATGTACAGCTCGTCAGCTTCACCTGTGTTGTTGTGCTGGAAGTCTCGTTTGCTACCTTGTGCGTCATTGCGCATCTCATGTTTATTTGCAATTTGATTCAGGTTCACTGTTGACTTTAATGGAAACATTTTTTGTAAAGTGTTGTTGACTTTGTGGGACTCTTTTGCACGATCTTCTATGGACATAGTCGCTTTAATTAAATTGTTTCTATATTGAAAATAGTCGGATATGAACTCTGGTAACTCTGAGACTGTTGTCGATTGTAATTTATCTTGTAAATCAACAAGTGGCGTAGTAGTTTCAGACATATTGTTTAAATGCAAAGTTTTAAGTTCCTGTGTTTTAGTAAATTTTAAAAGCAATATTTCAGCTCGGTTTAAATTTTGCGCTATTTTACGCACAGCAATAGACAAATCACAAACTATGATGACTGAAAAGAGTACAAACATGATTTTATGTTAATAAAAAAATAAAATATTGGTAAAATATGTTCTTGTAGTAGGATTTACCTTGCGGATGGAAACTAGAGATAGTTGAGGCTAAAGTCATATATCTCACAAGTACGCCAGCGACTGCCAGCGCGTGCTCCACCTTCAGTAGGGCCGCGCTACACTCGCTGTCGTCCGGGGTCGACAGCAGCAGTGCATTCCGCCATGCAAGGATGTTGGCTATCTCCGCAACAATAGCGCTGCGCGCGCGCGCGGCCTCGCACCCCGCAGGATGCGGGCGGCGCAGCGCGCGCGCCGCCGTCGCGATGCCGTTACAGATTAAAGTGCTGGGTCTCCCATTTGCCACCACACCACCACCGGCTTCTAGTACGCTTAGGGCGTTACGAATCACAGCAGTTGTTCGATTAATTCCACAAGTATCTACAATCATACATTGAAGTGCTAGTTAGGTATAAATCGTCTCCAAAAAAATAATTTTTAAAATACCGTATTTACCTTCGTAATTGAGTAAGCGATAGGGGCGAGATAGTTTCGGTATCTGAATAGAAGTATATTGCTTCCATTGAGTTTCAGAATAAAGCGATGGGTCCTTTGTGTCACAGCCGGAGTGCGCTACGAGCAGAAGCGGCGTGGTGGAGTCGCCGATGGGCTGCAGGGGCACGGCTCGAGCGGTGAGGGCCAGAAGGGTGACTGCCAGCAGAGCGGCGGCGGCCTGCAGGCGCGGGGGCGGAGGCCGGGCCCGCATGGCGCGCGGTCACGTGACCGCCGACATGCTCCGCCGCACCGCTCACTCGCCTGACCGCTCACCGCCTCGCCGCCTCGCCGCGTCAGATCAAACAGTTGCCTCTTGTTCCGTGAATAAGCCGATCGATAACTGACCGGTGCCCTACGGATATACGAATATATCAAAACTTAACAATTACTTTGCAGTTCCGCAGCGTCCCTATTTGGTTAAGTATTTATTAATGCTACTTACAATTACATAATGTATATTTATGATATATTGGAAATATTGATATACTAATGCAAACTAACAAGACGTGCATCTTTTATAATTTATTATTATTGTTTGTATGATGTGTAAATATTGTTTATTTGCGTAATAACGTTAGTCTACTTAACTGTTCCTATTACAACATATTTGTTTTCAAATTGAAAGTGTGATGCGATGCTAACTTTAAATCTTTTTTACGTTATCTTCTAGTGTAGCCTCTATTTTTGTACGTTACATGCGTATTTACTATCATTTCAAAAGCGCTGCAGTTTCTACGTCTTATAGATAAATATGGAGTTATTTACCAGTCAATAAGTTCGAATAGAAAAGTAGGTCGTGCAACACGTTATAAATGAGTTCACACATTTACTTCCGACATAATAAGAGAGATAGAGTGTTTTATCCACTTGGCGGCTCTCAACATTGAAAGTAGCATTATCGAGGCGCAAACAGCAGGAAAGACAAGTTAGCGTGTTAGCTGGAGGCGACAGCGACAGCGCCCGCGGTCGGGCTGGAGGCGGCCGGCAGCGTCGCGCGGCGGGCGCCCACTGGGGCGGCGCGGCTGCGCGGCCGGCGCGCGGTCCCTTGCTGTACGAGTATAGACTGTCTTAACGTGGATCCCAAAGTCAATAAGAGAAAACATTTACAAAAAATATTTTTTAAAATATACATATGGGTATGATAAATATAAAAAGGGGTTTATTAAAACAAAAATACAACATAATATTTGTATATAAAAAATCCAAATCTACAAAGATTAATAAAATATAGAATGTTGTTTAAACTCAAAAAACCCACCAAAAAACCAAACGTACGTCAACGTAGTTGGAATTGATTTTGTATTTTTTTTAATTTAAACCAACTATGTGATTGCACCTGTACTGTATTACACCGTAAAATATTATAACCAATTAATATTATTTCTTATTTACGAAAAACACCATTTTGCTTTGTAGGTGATAAGTGGTAACAGAGTATGGGTTCTAATCGCTCGTTTCCCTGCTCGGGGGCAGGCAGGCTGCAGGCAGCAGGGCCCCGCCGGCGACGGCCTCGATGCGCGGCCGGTCGAGGCGCAGGGCGGCGCGGCGCTCCGAGGCGCGGAGGTCGCGCACGCCGAGGCGCACGTAGAAGCGGAGCGCCGCGGCGTTGCTCTCCAACACGTGCCAGTCTATGCGGTGGACGCCTGCTTCTAAAGCCATCTAAAAATTAAATTTTCAAAGTGCTGTACGTAATATATAAAGCTGTTAGACACTAATTTCTCTATTTATATTTCACTTAGATGTATAATAATAAAGTTATCATAAACAGAAATATAACAATATTGGATATCACATTTCTAAACAACCATCGCTTACAGTTAGCCAGTTTTGACTAAACAACAATGGCTAAGTATGTGTGTAAGCGTGTAGGTTTATCTATTCTCATACTGTTCCTCTCGATACCCGTCAAAAGCAATAAAAAGATATATATTTTAAGCTTATAAATATATTTGTAATACTAAACCTACCTTCGGTTGTCGTGTAACATACTAGTAACATGATACAAGTCGAGCTGCTCTACCTTACAAAGCTCCTGCATCAGCTTGCGAGCAATCCCGTGCCGGCGCGCGTCGGGCTCCACGTACAGGTCCTCGACGTAGAAGGCGTGCCGCGTCCAGCTCGAGTAAGCGCGGTTGCACAGCGCGTACGCGACCAGCCGCCCGCCCTGCTCCGCCACCAGACCGAAAAACCACGAGGGAGAGCTGTTGAAGCCATCGTCTATGATATCTGTGTGAAATTCGTAAGATTACCACATATAATCATTACTTTTTACTACTATTACAAAATATATCGTTTGACAATAAAGCATTATATTTGATTTTACGAAACTTGAATTGCATATATAGAAGTGCGTAAAACAATTACTAAAAACAGTTTTAAATATTGTGAAGAGGTAATAAGTTATTTAAATAATTATTTCATATCTAATGCATACGTGTTCATGTGTTGATACATTTACTGGTTTTTATAATATGAAAAACAAGACTTGCCTTGGACGCTGAGCTTTGGGCCATCAGGCATTCCTTCAAACGCTGCAAGATCCTACACATAAATATTACATTTTTTTTTTATTTTTAAACAATATTTTAAATGTAAATCATGATAAACAAACAAACATATTAAAATGTCATAAGACATTTTTAATAACAATCCGCTTACTTTAAAACAAAAAAGAAACCTATATTTGTTATTATCACATATTTGTTATCTGCATGTAGAGCAAGTACGTCAAAGTGACAAGTGGTGACAAGTGGTGACAAGTGGTGACAAGCGTCTCGAACTCACGTGTATCATGCGGTGCACGGCGGCCGCGTCCTCGCGCCGCATCGCGCGCACCACCACCGCCTCGGGGTGCTCGGGCGCCTCCACATCACATGCGTTACTTACAGATACAGACATTGCCAAACAAACAGAATTACAAATATTTAAACAGATACTATTTTCAAGAAACTTGTGAGTGACTCTCTACTGTATCCTTCGCAGCCGTGAACTGACCAGAACCACGTCGTATTGCAACGTAACTAGAGGTGCCTCGTGCTGAACACAGATGTCGCTAAATAGATGATCATTCACATATTTACATTTATTAAAAGTAATTTGAGAAACGATAGAAATTACTTAATTATTATTTCATTATAATGTTTTTGTAGTACTATTGAACACGAAATATGACAAGTGTATAATTATTTCACATTGACATTATAAAGGGTCAAAAGAAATCTATCGGATTTATAACCATTTCATAAATACAGCTGATTTGAAATTATTGAGGTTTTTTTCTCTAAAAATTATTATCTATATACTCTAAAAATATTTTTTACTTATTTATAAACTATAATTTACTAAATTATAGTTTATAAATAAGTAAAAAATAAGCTCCATCTATTTTTCTTAACCCAATGGTTTTCTTTGATGACGCAGCGAGGATGCTCAAATGAAAGAGTTAGATGGCGCTAGTAGTCACGGGAAAGCTCATATAGATCATGAAACTATGGTAGTAATCCAAATTACACACATATTAAATAAACTTCCTCCAAAGAAATAAATGGTAAGTTTAGTCGCGTTTGTCCAGCACAGGCCGAGAAATCGCATATTGTTTACAAATGTTATCTTTATATCCCAATATGAATCCGAAACTTTAATGTCACATACATATTATTCATAGATGGCGCTGATGATAGCGCGACGTTATCTACGTCCTTATTGCGATATGCAAGCAAACGCAAGTCAGTTACGGATACTTCACTTCTAAAGCACATTTATGACGCGTGGGGGAAAAGTCACAGAAATACAAACAAAGTAAACTATAGAACCCAAACCTAGCTACGTCTAGGTACCAGCTAGCTGCCTAGAACAATTACTCGTAGTGTTGTAGACGATATCTTATCTATGAGTATATTGATGTTTATTGATGAAACCGGAAATGAAGCACTGATTATGAAACTTTTCGAAAAAGTATGGCCCAACTCTCAAAGTTTGGTCGCGAAGCGGAAGAATGTCTTACAATAACTCGCGCCAGTTTAAATTAGCAATAAACCGCCATTGCTTCCTTTTGTCACTTAAACTTGTATTGCCATCATCGTCCTGTCCTTGGTGGTTAGACCTTTGGCTCTCATGTCCTGCATCACGACATACAACCACCGCTTGTGCGTCCGGGTGGTCTAACTCCGGGGACAGACATAGCAAGGCACTTCCATCCGACATAGTTCCTAGGTCGGCGCGCAAAATGGCTATACTTTCTCAGGAGACACTCTTGGAGCTTATCCACTGGGACACGGATCCCAAGACTGCCTCGAATGAATGTGTTACGTATGCGGTCAGACCGCGTGACACCGTAAATCGACCTCAGTATCTTCATTTTCGTGACGTGAAGCTTCTGATATGGACAACCTTGGCTGCCGTATAAACTAACCGGTTGGACGATGCTCTAGTATATATATCAGCTCCTAGACCTTGGTCCAGAGCGAAGCGAAGACATGAAAATATAAATAAATATTTCATTTCATGACATTGTTATATAGCATTATTTACAGTACTGTCAGCGTATTACTCCCATAGTAATTGGGGACGAGCACCGAGACCGAGGGGTATATCACTCCTGGCTTCATTTGTTGTGAGCGAGGTTAGAAAGCAGTACTTGCACTTGCACTTGCACTTGCAGTCACTGTACTCTCAACTGGAACACGATAATAAAAGCAGGGAATGTTATTGTGTTTCACTAACAATACTTCCTCCTACTTCACACCAAATAGCGGTCAAAGCATTGATTTTATTTTTATTTATATAAAATTCAAATAACAAGTGAATTGAAAATTTAAAAATAAATCTATAACGTGAATTGAAGGTCAGCTTCACCAGTGTGAGTGAGTGTGAGTGCCCGGCCTGCAAGCGGGACAGTTCCCGCGTGCCCGTAGGCACTGCCACTGTAGGCAAAGAGAATCTAATGTTAAGACATTTCAAATTCAAATATTGTTATTTCTTTTCAGAGTAAATGCGTGTTGAGTGGCGTAACATGATGGCGCGATGATGTAGATGTAGATGATGATGATGATGATGATGATGATGTCTGGTTGCCAGAGGTTAGTAGTAGGAGGATAGTTCAATGTCCCGAGCGTTGCGGGTCACGTCAGACGCTGAGCCACTGCGCCACGACGGCCTCACTAGCATTTATTTTATGTTTTGTTTAGCTTCACGCTGTATCCCGCACACAGAGGGAAGTGTGAGCGGACGTAGTGTCGAGACACTCCTTTCTCCGTTTTCCGCCAATTTCTGGAGGCATTACGTATTGAATGGCGGAACTAAACGCTGCACTTTGCCTCGACACCAGAGCGAAGAAGTGAAAATATTTCATATTTAATTTCCCCTAGTGGACATCGAACCCACAAGTAGTCGTGTTGACAGTCCCACGCTTGTGCAGGGGCACAAGTGTGTGTCTGTAAACGCGGTTGGTTATGGCTTCGATCCCCAGTGCCGGCGTTGTCTCCAGTACCTACTCTCCTTACGAAGAGCAAACAGGGTATTTTTCCCTTTTTAGAGAAATACGAAATATTAATGATTTTTTAAAAAAAAAAACTTTTTGTTATATTTTTCACTTCAATAATTGATTTTCTTAAACACAGAACATAAAGTAAAATAAAAAAATATTAAAAAAACAAAAACCCGAGTGCACAAAACTATAAACAATATAGGTAAACAAGCCCAATAGTTTATTTGCATTAACAGATTAATTTAAGCTAATGATAAGCATGATATATCTTTATTAAATTCTCTTATTGAGCTCTTGAATTTGATATCCATATTATGGTATTCGAAAGTCCAATGGCGTCCCACATACGCGCGAAAAACATAACCCTTCCTTCTTCCGACTTCTAAGTCAGGAAACAGAGCCTAAAGGAACTATTAAAATCCAAGAGGTGTAGTTCAGATTAGCAACGGACGTAGACAGAGTTACCTCACGGGTAATGAAATATAGAGGTGATTGAATGCGGCAGGCCAAGCGTCTTAGACTTGCTTGGCGTATGTGCAACTTATAATACATAAATAAATAATATAAACAACTTTGTATAAGGATATTCACAGATGGAGCTATCAGCTTACTTAGCTTGGGTACCTTGGACTCTGTTATACGGCAGCGAAACATGGGAATTATAGAAGAAGAATAATAGAGAGTAGATATATTTCATGTTCCCGAGTGGGAATGGAACCACAGCCGCCGCGTTTACAGTTGCACCCCATTATATAATAGTAGAGCATGTGGAACAACACACAAATTGTATATAATAATTAATCAACCCACCACAAGCATAAACGCAACAGGTTGTGGATTCGATTTCCACACGAGGATATTAAATATTTAATATTATATATTTCAGCGCTCTGGTAACAAGGCAAAACCGCGGAGTTGAGTTCCGCTTCTCAACACGCAATACTCTGAAGGTATTGCGTGTCAGGTATTCATTTCTTATATTCAGGTCGGATTTAAGTTTTTCTGCTTTACAAGTAAGTAGTGATGATGTTGGATCGAGGTGCGCGCGGCGAGGGTGTCGCTGGCGGCGCGCGTACGTCACGCGGCGGCGGAGGACGGCCGCGGGCGCCGGACTCGCGCGCCGTCCTCCGCCGCGCGCGCACCGTGCCGAGTGCCAGACGTGCTCGCTAAGCACCGCGGCATGTGCCAACCTGCCACTGCTCACCTGCACGCCCCCAGCCCCCTGCTGCACCACCACCACCAGAACCGCCTCCGCCGGCCATGGCGGCCACCAAGACTGAGTACCATTTCGGTAAGTCCCACCGCGCGCCGGCTACGGCTGCGGCTCCCGACTACTGTACTTACTTATTTACGATAATATCTAATCGTTTTCTAATTGGAAACTTGGAATGGTTTGGTTTGGTTTACTTCACATAAAATCCTAACGGATATCAGATTCTATTGTTGTGTACTTAGTACATTAAACATTTTAAAAAATACGAATGAACATATATTTATTTAATAGCCGTTAGGTTCTGTCGATTATGAAAGTATGTTTCCACTCTTGACGCGTTGTTGATCTCATGAACCATGATCATTTTAAACTGCTCTCCCTACCCGTCGTTGCTCCGGCGCACAGGCTGGTTCGTGGAGGCTACGACACAGAACGACGTATCAGGTAAGCAGGCAGGAGGCAGGAGGCAGGAGGCAGGAGGCAGGAGCCGGCGAGTGGCGCCCGCAGACACGCGGGAGCCGCAACGCTTTATCTTCGAGCGATTAGATAAAGCAAAATCGCTCAAACTGAGCTCGCGGCAGTAGGCACTTAGGCAGTCGCGCGCGCTGCCCGCGAGCCGCGCCCGGCACGGGCTTCCTTGTTATTGTTAGCGAGTGTTGACCGCGGCCCGCGACACCTGGACACCGCGAGACCGCGACACCGGTGACCTCCTTTGCGCTGCACCTGTGCCGCGGCGCGTTATCGGTCTAATGCCATTTTAATTGCCTTAGTTACTTTAGTTTTCAATGTGAAAACGTCAACATGAAGAAATTAGAAGAAATGAAAGTGGTTTCCGGAGCAAATACACCTAAATCGGTGAGTAGCTCAGCTCGCAGACAGCGCGGCCGTCGCTGGCAGCACCACCCCTGTGCCACAGTGCTCTTATTCGATATACGCCGACGTGGTCGTGGAGTAAGAACTCAATCACACATATACATATGTTAATATAAAATTATAGATAGGTACTTCGATAGTAAGGTAGATCTAAATACATTTAAGTTGTAGGTAATTAGAACAATACAATTGTGGACAAAAAATAAATAGTAGGTATCGTCGTAGCAAGGATAAATAAGGATTTTAAACACATTTCAAGATTTGGGAATGCTGAGAGAATATGTGTGAAAGGATTTTAAAACAAAGTGGTGAAGGGTTGTTCTCAGCTTTCATCCTGCTGGAAGTAGTCACGAGCAACGCGAGACGTATTCTAGAGCCTCTGTTATATTTGCTACTCTTTAAACATATGCAACTGTAAGTATCTCTTGTCTTGTCTTTATGTTGATATTTACTTGACAGGTTTATTTTACAATTGTGTATTTCTATAATCCAATAAAAAATTATGATTCTTAGGAACAATAACCTGCTAGTATCCTAAGTGGACAACACATCAACTTACATTTAATAAATGTTACAAGAGACGGTCCTAAATGTTTAAGTATCTTTAAGTCCACCAGTCAAACTGTTGGTATACTGAACTGTTGATTATAAAAACACTACATAGTGACTGGTGCATACTAACACCCAACTTTTCCTTGCGAAAATAATTAAAGTATTTCGTTAGTAAATCGAATGTCCTGAACCTTTGCAAAATGATTGCATTACTAGCATCTTCCTGCGGCTACGCCTGCACTGGTTGCTTAGATTAGATTGAAACAACTAACAAGACGCGGCATCTCCCCGAGGCGGCACTCTCCCACACTCTCCACTCACGTTTCATTCATAAGAGAGCTATACTTTTGGTTTCATGTTTTGATTACATTTCATTCTTTAAAATGTAATTCATACCCGAGCTGAGGTCGTCACGTACTACGACCTAGCTACCCAGCTATAGAGCTACTTACCTACAGCTCTCTTTACCTTTCTTACTTAGCGGTTATTCCTATTGTGAAACATATTTGTCCTTGTAAAGTAACAAATTCCGATTCATTTATGACATTATGTCTAATTTATGTCGGATCTATTTGGTAATTTTAAATTGAGTTGTCAATTTTACCATATAGCATTATTATTATGTTTTAAGTAGAAAAAATGTAGAGCCGTCGACCTGATTCACATTTAACTCAACGGAATAGAGGTTGTCGCGGGCGCGGGCGGGTGTTGGCGCGGAGGGGGCGGGGTGAGGCGAGCGATAAGAGCGCCCTGTGCGCCCGCGCTGACCTGCCCCCCCTCCCCTTCCCTCACACCACAACTCACTCCACTACGTCCTCTGCACTCGGCTCTTTCCATACATTTTCTCTATTTCCTACTACAACCTTATGCCTAAAGATATACAAAGATAAACAAATTTAATTTATAACAAAAATAACATAAACTGGTATGATGTAGAAAATGTAAAATTTTCTATGTTTAAATCTAAAATGATGATATAAATAATATTTCAATATAAAATAAATGATGTATTTGAAATAACACAAGTGTCCACACGCGTCGTACGTGCCGCGAGCGCGACCCTCGCGACGGCCGCGCCGGTTCGCGGGAAGTACGTGTCCAACACAATGTGGTGCGCCTGCCGCGTGCTGCCTCGAGCTGCCTGATGCCTCCTCCTTGTCTGCGATAAACCACTTAGTCAATTGAAAACTAATTCAAAATCCTGTTAAACTATTTAAAATGATTATAACAAGTAGTCAACAAGATGTAGAGAGCTTACGTCAAGTCGGCTGTCGACGCTCTACGACGTGTCTTTGCTGTTGTAATTGTAATTGTGGCGATAAGGAACAGGTTGAGTTTCGCATAACTTCACACAAACAGTTAAAAGTCGAACTAATATATTATTTTCAATTAATTTACGTTACTATTCTGTACCTAAGGTTGTATTTAAATATTTGCAGAAGTTGTAGAGTACTTACTTGTAGAGTCAGGTATATAACTTTATATTGTGCGCTATCAGGAGTCAATATGACAATCATGGTTTAGTCTAAGGACCAGGCGGCAGGAGGTGGCTGGCGGTGCCGCTCGCGTGTTGTCTAGAGCGAGCCACTAGTTATACGCTAAATACTTATCGATATCTCGATAAAACGAGTATGGAGATTAACATTTATGAATGGTAATAATAAACCGTCTCTAATAGCATTATCTGAGGCCCGCTTCGACGTGTGTACGTCGGGAGGTCATGAGATATGAGCTTACGTAACATGTAACGTACATACACAAACATACACACGCTGATGCATATACATATATGTAATCACTCTTTTGGAATTCAATGCTGTTAGAACCATTAGTCAAATAATATATATTAAAGTAAGTAGATAATTAATAAAAAAATCACTGGAAAAAACAATAAAATTATTTCTCTATATGTATTGGCATCTCATATTCATTGTTTAGTTTAAAATCAATATAATAGTTACTTACTTAGAAAACGTACAAAAATTTGATCGTACCGAGATTTGAACCCGCGCCCCTTGGAACCCGTCCAAGCGTCCTGCCCACTGAGCCGCGCCAAGCGCGATTCCACGGGGTAGATTTAACAAGTAGCATTCCTTCTAGCCAACTGATAATTATAGGAACTTCGACGTAACTTGATGAGAAACTTTGCCTCTATACGTTTTCCTAAGTGTGGAATAACACTTTTAATACATTAAAGATATAATAGAATCTCAATTCATAGTTCTCGTTACGCTCGTAGGACACGAGTGCCTGCCTGCAGTAGGTAGTTGGTGGTAGGAGAGGTGGGGGGCGATAACGAGGCCGCGACGCGGCTGCAGCTAGCTGCTACTCCTAGTAACAAATGTAATTGCTTAGACTCAAATCTATTATCAGAAGTGGAATTAACGTGGTGAGGTATGTATAGCCGAGATATCAGCTTTATATACAAATATTCAAGTCCTACTATAGTTTGTCCCGAGGAAACAATGCTCACTTTTGTGCATATAGTACAGCCGAGCCCAATATTCTACTTTCGAATACCTTTTAATTAATTATTTTCAACAAGTTCATATTTTTCATAGATTGAAAATATGACCTTTTCTTAGTGAACTTTATATTCTTTACAACTTACAAATACTCTAACTAGCTTGTAATGTATTGTAGTCACTTTTTAACCGACTTCTGTAAGAAAAGGAGGTTATCAATTCGACTGTATTTTTTTTTATGTTTGTTACCTCATAACTTTTAACTGGGTGAACCGATTTAGATTTTTTTTTTATTTGAAAGGTGATTGAGTGATTCCCGTGTGGTACCATTTTTTTGGTCCAAATCTGAAAATTGTATCTATGAGAAAATCACATAAGTCTTAAATTTGCATTAGGTATGTGCGCGACAAATAGATGAAGAACCCAATGTCGCGTCAACCGATTTTGATGATTTTTGTTTTATTTGAAAGGATAAACTTCAAGAATAGTATGGTGAAAGTTTGAACTGGTCAAAATTGAGAAAGTTTTTTTTTTTGGTAAAAAATTAATTAATACTGTAATAGTTACAAGCAAAAACTTTTAAATTGATATCAGAAGTGAGATTCCTGATCGTTGCTTTTTTTATGTATGTTCTTGTCAATATACTAAAATGTTAGTTTGCATAAAAATAATACCTAAATAAATGAAGTTTTACATAGGACAATCACAACCACTCGTTGACAAGCACTACCACCACCATCACCACTCGTTTAAGAAGCATCATTTTAAGATCCACCCATCACTTAAATTCGTAAAATAAATTAATTTTTAACAAAAAGAAAAACCGACTTCTAGCAACGAACTAAAAAGTGAAAAATAATTTTACAAAGATTTTATAATTTTGAAGTCGGTGTCAAGCTAATGCTATAACACCTTTACTACAATATCTAATTACTAAGCCTGTTTGTTTTACTTGGCACCGACTTCAAAATTATAAAATCTTTATATAATTATTTTTCACTTTTTAGTTCGTTGTTAGAAGTCGGTTTTTGTTTTTGTTAAAAGTTAATTTACAGATATCTTTGCTAATATATTATACTTAAACGATATTAGTGATAATATACTTATAGTACAGAAATATAGTATGTATGCTTTTAGAATTGTTGCAGAATACAGAACAGGCAGTAGAAGCGTCAAAATTATATCATTTTATAGTGTAGAGACAACTTTCTGTAATCTCTAGTAAATAGGTACCTACGGTCGGTCGGTCGCGAATGTAAACACAATTATATGTTTTAACATGGTAGAGTATTTGTAATTGCGAGTGGCGCGGCGAGGCGTGCGGGTGCCGGGGGGCGGCGGTCTGATAACGGCCGAGCGCGACCTCCGGCCCTCGCTTCAAAATATTAATATCTTATTTATTTAAACTGTCGCCCCCACCCCCCCGTCCCCGTCCCCCGCCCAGTACCCCGCGCGTGCCCCCCTCGGCAACAACGGGCCCTCATTAAAATTGTTTTTGTGAGAAAAAGCAACATCAAATATATGTATTTAAGTAGTGATGTAGTTAGGAGTACACACACACACACACCGCACCACCTCGAGCGCAGGGTATGTAGGGTAGTCGTACCTACGCCGTACGGTATCACTGACACTAACGAATTATTCAAACGGAGCAGATGCTAAATAAACTGATGATAAAGATACTCGTAGGTATCGATTATGGAGAAAAAGCTACAGGTATATTAAGCTTCTTACTTCACTTTCGGGACATCGCGTACTGCGTGGCGGAACCCAACGCCGCGCTCTTGCCTCCTAGAGCAGGAAAATATAAATAATTCCCGAGTTGGGCCAAACCCACATAATAACGTTTTGCCTAATAGGTATGCCACGATGGTCTCAAAGGATTGAATCCTAAATAAAGGATTTAATGTTTATATAATTTAACAATGATATTTGTTATTTACACGTCGTAAGTTAATGGCGCAAGATATTTGTGATGAATTGAGAAAAATTAGCGCTAATGACTGATATTTGTGACAATTACTATTGAATTGTAAAAAGTATTAATTATTCCGTTACTCTGCTTAGCTCTGTTAGCTCTGTTAGCTCTGTTAGCTCTGACATTATAATGTGAACAGAATATTGAATACAAGAAGAAATATACATTCGTTATCAGCTCTGCTAGCTGCGCGTGTGGGGACTCGGGGCGGATGTCGCCGTGGATGCCGGAAGTGGCTCAGTTGCTGGCACGGCATCAGGCATCAGCTCGAGCTGCGAGTGAATAATCAAACAAAAATCCGCAGAGGGTTGTGCCCTTTGTCCTATTGTCTTTAGTTTCGTTCCAAAGTAATTAGTCACTAAGTAGTTAAGTACGAGTAGTCTCAAATAATCCTCTTTTTAATAGTAAAAGAATGACGTGTTACGTTAATAAACGTTAAGTCATATCTTTATATAGATTTGTAAAAATATTGCACAATACATTTGTATATAGATTTTAAATAAAACCTTAGAGCTTTCATAAACAAAATTCAACAGCTCTAAAATATAAAAGAAAAAAAAATAGGAAAAATTTAAAAAAACATGATTTATCACCACTAAGCTTATCGCCCATGGGGAGTGGTGGTAGTTTAACTGTTTATACATAATGATTGTAAATTCATATTTCATAACAAGAATTACTTACTTCACTCTATGCAGAGAGAACATAGTGTTAAAACACTCCTTTATATAAATGGGACAAAGCATAAAGCTAAGAAAAATAAATTTATTATATCGTGCCTTCTTCGTTGTTTAACATCACGATGTATATGTAGGTAGGTACCTCATATAACAGGGAGGGTAAACCCAGGGAACCGTCCCAGCACCGTCCCAGTTCCGTGTGTTAGCAGTCAGTACGTACAGAGGTAGGTGCCTACTAGGTACTACCGCGTCCGACCGAGACCTACCTAATTGAATTATCTCCTATCAGTAATTATGAAGTACCTAGTCTATTAATAATTATTGTGGTTTTCATAAATACTACTTATATTATTCAACATCACTTTATGTATTCGTTACATCATATTTGTTTTAGTCTTTAGCTCCGTAGACAGATGAGGAGAGATGAGTGTTAGGATAGGTATTGTGTCTTATTAGGTCTTATTAGGCGAAGAAATAATACTTTCACTCGAGTGTGAATCAAACCCTCAACACAGTCGGGCTCCGTGCCGCTACACTGTTATTTACTCTTCAAATAGGTACCTAAGTTTTACTAGTAATTTTAGTAGCTCACACTAATTAATAATTAACAATTAGTTAAAAATATCCCCGTTACTGTAACATTAGCAAAATATAAAGTAATTAGTTTGTTTTCAACGCTAAACAACATTACTCGACTACTTTTAACGAACAAGTATCAATAAACTAAATACTTATGTACTCTAGTCTCTACTCTCTAGCGACTCTCTCCTGTAGGCTACAGGTATGTCTCGTTAGACCTGGAGTCATTATAATATGAATAAGTTAGGGTAAGTAAATAAGTAACAGCATACGTCGCGCGTCGTAGAGAGACCACTGAGTCGCAAACAAACCATGCGGGCGGTTTTATGTTTTAGTAAACACATTAAATCCAGCTTCACTCCTTTTTCACACAGCAGAGTAAGCGGGGTAGGATCCGGTTTTTGAGGCTTGCGTGTTGAGTGGTGAAACTCAACGCCGCGCCCTGTCGTGCCAGAGCGGAGTCGAACCCATAACCAACAGGCAGCTAACGTCACCGCACGTGGTCACGTGGTCATAATAAACGATCACTGTTGTATTTCAATATCTAAATTTTTTCAATATTTAAAATTTGAAATAAAATAGTTTTTTTCTGTATATTATTATTTAAAGAATTCCCAGATGCTGTTTGTAAGAGTGAATTGTTCTCACTCTCATAAAGTAAACACGCTACAAAGTATTTAATAATGAAAAATTAGAATCAATGTTTTTTTTATTTCTTAAATCCTTAAATATTCTCTGCATTCGTTGTCAATTTCCATATATTTATATTAGCCGAGTTAGGTTGTCTCTCTACACTCTTTGACCCAGCAGTAGTGACGACACTCTCACACGAGTATATTCACGTAGGGCCTTCGTATCTCACTATATGTGTGAGTAGTGCGGTAGTGCACCAGGTCGCACTCGCAGGTAGGCTCTCCTACGGCGATGGCTCAGTGGCGGTTCCCACCGACTTCCGGGTAACTAATTAGCGCATTCTATTTAAAACAAAGCAAAACTCTTCATTCGGCTTAAAATTGCATATTCTTGTAACATTTTAATCCTTTACAAGATCACCGGTTTTGAATGTATTAACAAATACCGACAAATGAAAGTCATACTTTTCAGATTTTTTTAATACCAGATTATACAAAAGTTTTATGTCTGTAGAGCTGACTATATTTTTAGAGCATAAATGTCTTATTTAAAGTAGCATTAACTTAAATGAAATATGTAGGTTAAAACATCAAATTAACACCGAGTAGGAAGGAGGAGAGAGAGAAGGAGAAGTCCCTCATTTATTAAAAGTGAATAGGCGAGCTGCAGGGACATATCTACAGACTGTAACAACAAACTCATGCAACTAACCTGAGTTGCAAGGCAAACACTCTATTGCCATCATATTAAGTTTAAGTTATAAGATGTAATAAAAATATGTGTTTTTTTTTCTAGTTTATAAAGCCATAACATTTAACGTAAGTGATAAATATCGTAGGTCAAGCAAGAGTATTTTTCTTACATTGTTCCCAGTTACCATATTGAAGGTATCTAGTAAAAAAAACATCTTTTTCTATTAAGACATTTCCTATCGACCTAAAAGTGCACTCGTAGAGTGTCATATCTGCGCGCGCGCAGTATCAGGCAGTTGCAACATGTTGCCAAAACACAGATAACGTAAATAGTAAATACGTAGAGTGGTACACACATGTTGGGTGGTTGGGGCACCACTCTTCCCTCGCCGCTGGTCGTCATTGTCTGTCTGATGGAGTCGTCACTGTCATTATGCGCTCATTGTTTTTAACAATCGCCGTATTTTTTGTAGAATGTTGTTGTGGTATAAATCATAGTTGGCTCCGTAATCCGTAACTCAAAACAAAGGATGATCGGCCGTGGCTGTGGCCGTGGGGGTGGCTGTGGGGGTGGCGCGGCGGGGCGTCCGCGGCGCGTCGCACGTTGCGCGCGTTTTTTCTTCGCGATACTAGGAACCGTTAATGTGATACAATTTATAGGTTCCCGGGAGAAAGCTCGCGGGCTGGTGATTTGTGGGGACACGCGACCCGCGGCGGCTCACGCTTCACGGAAACGGCACCTAAGTGTTCTGCAGTCTGATCGCCGATGACAGACGTTATGATGGCCCCCTGTTGTGTTATTGCCTTTTTTGGCTCCTTTTTTCCGACGACGATCAGAGCTCGTCGAAGTCATTCTATTAAACTGTATAATTTAGTAGCCACATTTGATGCATCCATTCGTTTTAAACTCCCTTAACAGTGTGTCAGGAGATAAATATGTCGTATGTCAAACACTTTAGAATCAAAACAATTTAATAGACGAATTTTATATCGGTAATAATATTTGAGTATTTACGACTGAACCGTAGATGGGAAGCCTACGAGTGTACTTACACACCAGGGTCGCCCCAGCACCACGCGTCCCGACCGGGACAAGCATAGTCCCGCTTTTCACGAATTATACCACGTACCTGTTAGAAATCTTTTTTATTACTTTTAATTTTTAATTACTTACTACCAATTCTATAAATATCTATCACCATTGGAAGTTTTATTTGGAGCTTATGAAAAGTTAATAAATGAAATCCTCGTTATTTTCATTTCTGTGACCCGATGTGGTGTGTCTGCAGCAGTAAGGGTGGTGTAGGTCGGCGCGCGATAACGCGCTCGCGTGCTGATTGTGCTTATCTGTCTCCTCGGCGATCAGCTGAGAGCTGGTAATCTACTCCATACGACTGAGGAAAGGTAAGCTTAAACAGTGTAAAAAAAAGAACAATGACCGTGAGAAAATTGCATGAAGTATCTTTATAAATTGAATTAGTAATAGTTTTGTGAGGCCAATGGAACACTCATAACATCTCTGATATTTTTATGCTTAATAAAAGAGAAGACTTTAAAAGAGATAAAATTTGACGTACAAAGTTATCGTTATATTGTTTGGGCCCCGAAACATATCGATGTTTCCTGAAATGAAGTAAAGTAGGGAGTAAGGGGAGTGACTCCAGCCCCCGAGCGGGGCGCGAGCGCCGGGGCGGGCCGCGCGGCCTGCGCCTGCGCCAGTCCGCGCGCGAGCGTCACCGTGAGTGCACGCGCCAGTTGTCTCGCGGAAGTGTGTAGTTGGTATTAGATACGATGTTGCACGACGCGTGGTCCTCCGCCTGGCACCGCGCAGAGACCTTCGAGCTGGACGCCTACATAGACGAAGTAAACAACAATTGCCTCAAAGGTTAGTACTTTGACGCTAGAATCTACCTGCGTGTTCTGTTTGCTCTCATGTCTGTCGTGTGACCGCAGGGGACACTTACCAACTTAGACTTAAGTTTTAGTTTTTCCATATTATAGCGTTATACTTGCAATTCAATGCAACACATATCTTATTAAGCTGTGATTGGATATAAACATTGTAGTCATGAGCTCGCACTACCTCTATGGGAAGATGCTCATTTACAATATATGACCCGCTCACACACGTGCGCGGCCAATGGGCGCCCCCCCAGTAACGGTCCGTTGTCGCAGATGGCGAAGCGGAGTGCGGCGCGGGGCGCGCGGGGGGCGTGGACAGCCCGCCCCCGCTGGGGTTCGGGTACGCCCCTGAGTCGCCGTCCCACTCGCGCAGCTACCAGGAGCTGCGGCCGGCGCACGCGCACGCGCCACACGCGCGCGACATGCAGGCTTACGCGCACCTCGAGGAGGCGCTGTTCAAGGCACCGGGGGCGAGCGCGGCGCCCGGGGGATCCACGGATGGCGCGTACCTGCGTGGGCGCAGCCCCGAGCTGAGCCCGTCGCCAGAGCGCCGCGACGACTACCGCGCGCTGCACTACGAGCCCTACGCGCCCGCGCCGCCGCCCTACAGCCACGACCACCATCACCACGTCGACGGGTGAGTAGTTATAGTACATTTAATTTAAATAATATGTGCCATAGCGGTACACCTGTTACACGGGATAGGATACCTGTAACCTGTACCAAGTGACCTACACTATTGCAGCTGTCTGAGGTACTCTACTCTAGTCAATTGTATCCTTATTACTTCCCGTCCCGGCCTCGAGCTGCTATGCATGAAGGACTATGTACCTACATAATAGAATATAATCTCCGTAGGCGAAGCGACAAAAGAGTTCCACGTTGAAGTATACTGACATTAAATAAAAATTGAAGGAATTTTCAGTTCAGTTCAGTGCTCAGATTATGGCGTTTCGTGCCAAAAATTCTCCTTTGTTCTCCTTCATAACACGTAATTAGTCATAACATTTTTTAAAATTAATTATTGATAACTAAAAGAAGAAAAATCTTTTCAAAATCCCATATAGGTATTTAGGTAAGTCACGTGCTTAATAAGCTACAAACATAGGTTTTATCGAAAGGTCGTTCCTGATAAAAAAATGTCAATATCCACATTTACCGGGAAAGACATTTCTATTTTTCTCTTTGAGGAGCGGAGTGCTCCGACACTAATAGTGTAATACATTAGATGACGCGCCGTCGTTAGCTGCTACTTGCCAGTCAGTGTTGCTACTTGCCAGTTGAGTCTTATCTTAATGGCTCCTTCGCAAACTATTTCGAACGCTCACTTATTTGACTTTCCCCAAAATTATCATTTGTCTATCTTTCCTGGAAATTCGACGCGACACGAGGCGTCAGCGGTTACCGTTTGTAAATTATATTACCTACATACAGAGGCGTGGGGGGGGCAGGGGGGGGGCACCATGCTCCAGAGGCTACTCTCAAAGGGGCGCCGAATGGACCGCAAAACTATTTTAATATATATATTTAATCAAATATAAAATATGCATTTGATTTAATTATGTAAAGACCATTCATTTAAAGCTAAGCTTGAGCCTAAGATTTTATTCATTTATTAATTTGGATGTATATTTTACATATGAAATTAAATGGGTTCGTCTGGGGGGCGCTGAAGAAGCATTCTGCCCCGGGCGCGAGTTAAGTTAGTACATATTTATAGTTTAAATATTCGGTAACTCTAAAGAATCACCGTCCAGTACTCCTACAATTAGGCACCTACTGGTGCACATTGACCAATAATTAGTTCATCTTTATCTTATAAAAACTTATTTGAAATATGAGTAGATATAAATGAAATAACATACAATCATAATTAAAATAACTTCATTTATAATGTAGGTATAAATAATCAGAAATGTTATTATGTACAATGTGGTGGAGGTGCAGAAATCTAAAATGTCATATAATTTCGTCCAGAAACAGATAAAAACTAAGGCATATTTAGACTAAACCGAAAAAAATATTGTTTCAATCCTTAAATATCTCACTTATATAATGTAAGACAACGGAAAGTAAAGCGGCCTCGAACGAGCATCGAACAAGTAACTGCAGAACACAACACGTAAGGAATATTTGTTATTTTCCTTCAAGTTTATTTTTATTAGTTAGTTAATAAGTTATCCTCATAGCTAATGTTGTTGACGCTGGCGGGGCTCGTTAGTGAATGTCCACTTGTTTACTTATGCACGATACGGTAACAGAAACAAGTTTCAAACGTATGTAGTTAGTTGTAGGGATTGAAGATTAAACTTGAAAAATAATCTTTATTTACGGACTTTACACAGTTAACTTACAAGGCAGTCCCAGTAATACCGCTGACAGCAATAACGAATCCGAATGTAATGGTTCGCGGGCATCGCGTGGCTTGCGTGGGTTACGACAACTTACCACTCACTGGTTAAGTCTATCAATATAAAAATGATCTAAGTATATATTCCCACCTCCTACTACATATTAATGATGTCAAAATAACCGAATTTTAGTAGGTCCGTAGGGTCCGGTTGTCTCATTCAAATAATTTAAATAAATAAAATTTCCTCCAATCGTCTCTATATAGATAATACGTACCTACCTATGGCGATGGCGATGGCGATACATTACTCAAATAATTACGCGTAAAATTATGCAACGCTGATAAAGTAACACAAGTGTTACATCTGGAGGCTCTTATCTAACAACAACACTACTGAACTGTACTACGATCTGCCCACTCGATTTAATCTCATTTTAAAATGTTAAAAAATAAACTAAATCTAAAAATATATACATTCAAATAAACTAAGTACCTACATCATTTCCATAAAACCGAAAGGCTTATGCAATAAACATTTTAATTTTAGTAATGACATCTACGAGTATGTACTATAACCGGTACACCGGTGTGTTTCTTAACTCACTTACTAGGCAAGGAGCGGCGTTGAGTTCCGCCACTCAACACGCAACAGTAGGATACAGCGTGAAGCGTCAGCTTCACGCTATAAGTCATTACTAGGTACAAGAACCATCATCCACCTTTACTTATCCACCAGCAAACACCAACTGAGCTACTTTATCAATACTTCCATGTAAGTTGTAGCACCATGTCCCGCGGCGGCGTACTGGCGGGTACAGGCGGGTACGGGCGGGTACAGGCGGGTACTGGCGGGTACAGGCGGGTACTGGCGGGTACAGGCGCAGACGCTACGTGCCGCCGCCCGCGCTTGCGACACGCCGCATTCCTCGCCGTCACGTGCGGTGCGCGCTCTCCGCAATGTACAGTAGTTTTCCATTATCAAACACATCGGACATTATACTTATTTATAGTCATTATTTCGATATGTTCGTTTGCTGGAACATTTCATAATTTATAATCGCAAACACCTCGCGCGAACCCGTGACTTCGCTTGAGAGACACGGCATAAATCTCATATAATGTTGTTTACGCTCAAACTTTTCTTACTTATTTAAAATGGATAGATACAGGAATTTGATATTTTAACGGCAGTGAACATTTCTCTAATGGCTTTCTTCGTGGATTGTGTTCCAATAAACCTGCACCCACCACCCAACACCCACGCACAAAGTGGTTCTCTGCGGTCGCGCGTAACGGCCTGCGGTCGCTCAAGTGTTCTTCTTGTTAACTACTCTAATAACTAATTAAAAGTAACGTTACTGCGGTCGCGCGACATCATATTTCGATTATTCACGTCACTGAGTTACTCATTTGTTTATTATAAAACAAGAATCTTGTCTACTCTCTATAAATACTTGTAATTTATATAAATTCTATTTTGTAAATAATACTGAATATACTTATTAGGTATATATTTATTTTGTTA
Organism: Heliconius melpomene rosina; assembly: GCF_056956725.1. Classification (NCBI taxonomy): domain Eukaryota; kingdom Metazoa; phylum Arthropoda; class Insecta; order Lepidoptera; family Nymphalidae; genus Heliconius; species Heliconius melpomene. Next base: position 93,719 of record NC_140399.1, read on the forward strand.
ATTTAATTATTTAGTTTCCAATATAAGACCGTATACCAGTGTATACAATTTTAAACAATCACCTGTAGGTATGTTACAATAGGAAGGACGACATATGTAACTTATTTCTGTTTAATATGTGTTACATCTGAAGCTACCTGTGCACATAGTATATCAATTAGAGTATCCATTCACAAAACAATAGTTTTGTAGAGCTTGTAAGTTTGGTGGAGCGCTGTTATCGCGCAACTAGCGGCGCCCGACGCGCGTGTGTGCGGGTGCGCGTGTGTGCGGGTGCGCGTGTGTGCGGGTGCGCGCGCGCAGCACGGCGCAGTAGGTAGGCTTAATTGCTCCGCTCGTAATAACGCGAGCATTGTTTACACAAGCAAAGTTTATTTTTGTAATTTTATTGTCATTGGAACGGAACTATCTAGAACCGTTCCCTAATACTATGAGCTTACATGTGTCGTCCACAATCATTTTGTTGATTTTTTATATTAAACCGTCCTGCGGAAAAGAATACATATATTACAGAATCGTATGGCTCAGTGGTTGAAGTGTTAGGTTCCTAAGTTTAATTTTTTATACGCTTCATAGAAAAGTATTTTTTTAAGTAAAATATTAAAAATCGAGGCCAGTTGTGGTGCAGGAGCACAAGTGTGTAGCTGTAAGTGCAAATGGTGTGGGTTCGATCCCCACTCGAGGAAATGAAATTATTATTTAAATTTGTAATCTCATTTCTTCGTTTTGGCGTTGACTTCCGCCACTCAACACGCAATGCCTCCAGGATTCGGCGTAAAATGGAGAACGGAGTGTCTTAAAACCAGGTTCCAACTGCCTAACCTGGTGTATGTGGGGTGCAACAAGAAAATGAAAAAAAAAAAATGTAAAATATAAGTATTTTTTATGTCAAAGTTAAGTAGAGACTAAAGGCGTAAATTTTCTATTAAAACTATGTTCCGTACGTATTTTTTGTTATTAAGTCATTAGAATATTGTAGACGCTTTGTTATTATTGATAAGTACAGGAATAAGGAAGTCACGTCTGAGAAGTTTTACTCAAATGATATTTACACAACAGTCGATAGTCCGTTTTGTCGCGTTGACTTTGACTTCCTAGAACGATTGTCAAATGAATCAGTGCTCATTTGAGTCACATTCGCCTCCATAAGTTACGTGACAAAGACCAGATCGCGCCATAGAAATGAGTTTAAATATAACTAATGATAAACTAATGTAATTAGTTGTATCAGCTATCTGTACGGTGGGCGTCTGCTGCGCGCTGCGCTGAAACGTGAGAACCGAATAAGTACGTATGTATTCCTTTTCAAATTATCGTATTGATACATCTATAAATACCCATAAATGTATAGACGGGTACCTATGCGATGGTGACGTTGACACAAAGTGTTTGCCATTGTTGGAAATTTAATGAGATAATATCTAACAAGGAGATGTTAGGAAGTTCTCATTGGATTTGCTAATGCAGTGAAATGCGATCGTCGTCTGTCTGCGCGGTGCCGGGGCCGTTACAGCGCGCCTGTGTGCGTGTTCTACGAAGTTCTGAAATGAGTCGCACTTCCGTCCGACTGTTAACCTACTAACGCGTCGTACCTACTGCTAGGTACCCGGCCCCCCCCCCACACCCACCACACCGCACACCGCGCCGCGACGACTGCAGGTACCTACCTGCAGGTATTTTACGTTTTATGGCCAAGAATAACTCGCATCGTCATACCTACTCGTGTAGCGTAAGTAACGTAACGTAACGTAACGTCTATCGACTTACCGCGAACAATATACTCGTATAGTGGGTCGTGTTCTAATAAGTTTGTATTTACGCAAGTTCGCACATTCCTCTTTTCACGCTTAGACCGACTGCGTGACAACTGGCACCGAAGTAAACTGTACCTATTTATTTGGCCGAAGTAGGTAAATTACAACTAGTTATAAAAAAAGGAATTCTGTACCTCGTTAAATATATTTACATATAACGACCCACTTTTTGTTGAATGCCAAACAAAAGGTATTTGACGATCTGAAGATTAATTTATAGCAAATGCGCTAAGTAGTTGAGCAAACGCGGGCGGTCGAGAACACCCTGTGCCTGTGCCTGTGCCTGTGCCTGTGCCTGTGCAAATATGTATGAAGGTGCCGTGAGGGTCTCCTCGAGGATACGCTTTTTTCATTTAGAAACAACGGAAGAGTATAAAAACAAACCGATTGTTTGCAAAGCAACGCGCCTCGCGAGAGTAGAGGGGAGGGGGGGGGGGAGAGAGGGTTGGTGTGGTGTGGCACTATGTACATCTATAGAGCTTATTGTTAAACAGCGCTTACCACATTAACCACAAATTAAAAATATGATTTGTTACAATTGCTTAGTTCTCATGAGAATAGCAAAATACCGACAAGTGGGAGCTGTTATTTATTTAAAATGAATTATTTCTATGTTTTGATTCATACTAAACTTCAATGATTCTTTGTTTATGTATGAAAAAATGGTGAACTTACAAATTGATAAATCGCTGAAACAATAGATATCACACGGCGATACTGAACTTGGCTGTCTCTGAACTGTCAAGGCCGTTCTTCTTATACGGTTGGTATTGGAAAAACTTTGTTTTATGTGTATGTGGGTGTATGTGGTGGATTAGGGGCAAAGGTTACGGTAGTGGGTTCGATCCCCACGCGACGACGGGGTGACCAATTATTATGTATTAATATTTACATTTCTTCGCTGAAAGAAAATCTTAAACATCAAACTCTAAAATTCAGTGGAAACTAGGGCAGAAGCTGCCTTCCCTGCTATACGAGTATGCGGGATACAGCGTGAAGCTGATGTATTTATTTTTATTTTTATATCTATATATATAAAATTTTAAGACATTCAATTAATTGACATTTTTCTAAGACTATTTTACTGTATGACTTTTATATTACTTTAATTTACAGTTACAATTTTTATTCTATTAATCTATATGTAATTAATACTAATTGTAATGTTATTAGTAGGTACATGCTGTGATTGTCTTTAATTGGAAAAGCATTTAGTTTATAAATAGACCTCGATGTAATTTGGCCATGTTTCTTCTGTTGACGATCCTAAATAAATAAATAAATATTTATGCATTTTTTTTATCAAAGAGCCAACGGAATTAACCTTTATTCTTTTAAAATATAAAAAAGGACAAAATAAATACCGTCAGTCCCTTGACCATTTATTAATTATAATTAAATAATACAATTAAACATACAAAACATTATTAATTATAATTAAAGTGAAACGATTAATTGACTATAACTAGGTATATGGTTTAAACAAGTTTATAGTTAGTTTAGCAGGAGGTATTATACTACAAACCAACGCAACTCGGACTAGTAGTGTGTGAGATAAGAGCGTCCACTAAACAAACCTTTGAGCTTAGCATAGCTATAGTACACGCTGCAGAGATGCTGGTGCCTACTGCCCACTGCCCACTGCCCACGCCTCGCGTGAGAACTAAAGCGTTGCGCATTTGTATCACTCGCCCTTGATCGGATGTAAACAAATGAAATGTGATGCTCTGTTGGACGACATACGAGTAGGTACTGTACGAACTATTACCCAACATTCTGTCAATTACGTTAATTTACTGGACTATTAGCTTCATACTTGGTTTGGTGCTGGCTGCCTGGCGGGCGGTAGGACAGTGTGCATCATCATCAGTGGTCCGGTCGTCGGTTTTCCTCCTGTAATTGAAACAATAGGCAGCTGTGTGTTTACTTAAACAGGAAAACTCAAATATTATTGTATCAACAAACTAATTACGCCGCGGAGTCACTACCATTAGGAACGAAGTATGTAACGCCTAATGTTGACAACGCGACGATCGCGAGGGAGTGAAGCCAGTGTAGGACGGGGCGGCGCGGGCAGGAGAGGCAGGAGAGGCAGGTGAGGCAGGTGAGGCGCTCGCTTGTTTGCACGATCCTCCTCTTTTTTTATGAACTAACGCGCTATTTTACACGTTTTAAGGGCGCTTTGGATCGTTTCTAAATTTGTACTATTTTTTGTGAGCGTCGAGTGACGAGTTAAGTGTCTCGAAATGAGGTGTTTGTATAGGCTCTTGACGGACTTGTTGACCGAGTCCATATCGGAGTAGGTACCTACGACTCTTTGTTGCTATACTGCGGGACTTCCGTCACTAATTGCGATTCCCTAAAGAGTTGAGTTCTGCGAGTCGATGTGGGCCGTGGGTCCTGGGGAGCACGTGTGGCGTGTCCGCCCGCGTGTGCGCACGTGCGGCGCGCCGGGACCCCGAGCTAGGTGCAATATGCTGTACGGACCTACTTCCTGCCTGGTACCCGGTACCCGGTACAAGAGTGTGCTCGTAGGATGCGGGCTTCTCATTTATTTTCCAAATACACACGTAGGTAGGTAGGTACGTCATTTGAAACTTACAACTTTCTCTTAAAAATAATAGCATTTTACAGTAGGTACCACCATGCACGGTGCGGAAACTATTTGTCCTTTAAAAAATAAAATATTACCAGTGATTTCAAAATGCAAGAGTCTATACTAATCAAATTATATGAAGTTTTAATATAGCTCTGCTTACAATTCTAATTGAAAAACGTATATCCAATATTGATATTTTCAAAATTAATGATGTCAATGTTTTAAAAAGAATTCTAATAAATTGCTGTACTTGTGATTAATTTATATAAATTATGTATATTTCATTTTGTATAGGGCAAATTGGATTATTTCATTTATATATATATATATATATATATATATGTGTGTGTGCGTGTGTGTGTGTGTGTGTGTGTGTATGTATTGAATTAATAAATTGAATTTTTTTTTTCTTAATGTAACTTGTAATTTTGTAGTATATTTTATCTTGTGTTCATTGTTTGTATCTATAAATTGTATGTGGAAACTTAATTGGATTGTGTGTCATCTTTTATATTTGTAATGTTTGTGTATTTTGTATTCTGTGTGTTTCCCTAAAATATAAATAAATAAATAAATAAATAAGTATGTAACAATTAGATACAGTTCATTCTGAGGATGTGTCATATGACTCGTCAAATCCATATTAAAACAATAATAACTAACAACGTCTATTTGTAAGGAACTAGACAGGAGTGAGCATTGTCGCAAAATGTTTACATAACACGAGTGGGTACATCCGGGTTGGAGACTCGCAGCCTGGCCTCGGCGGCCGGTCTCTGCGGCGGACCTCTGGTGGAGTCTACCTCATCACCTCATCACCTCACCAGACACAACTCTTAATGACGATGCCTGTTACTTTTTTTCGACTTATTTATATTTCATTAAGTACGCATGTGAAATGTTGTATGACGTCATTGTCGCGCACTCGTGTGATGTGTGTGTTGGGACTACTGCTTGCGAGACGTTCCGAGCCATTAGGCGCGCCCGCTTGTACTCTACCCTAACTTAACGGTACGAGTATGTCACGTCAACTAGGGCTGAGCTATGAGCTTATCACTAGTCTTTACATAAATTTGTTTCATACTTTAGTTGATACCTCATAGTTTAAAAAAAACATTTGTAAACCAAGAGAAATAGACTCCACCATTTTTAAACTTATTAAAGATTTAAGTGTGACAGCGAGGCACACTGGTACTGCCTGGTCTTCCATCGCCTCGCCACAGTTTGATGGATGAACTGGTATTGTTTCCGTTACGTAGTGTGATCTGTGACTTCCGTACCTACTTTAAACTTAAACCGCTCTCTAATTATATTAGTAATTTATTACGTCTTTAGTTTTTTAAAAGAAAGTTACAATGTTTAAGTTGAAGGCAACTAAGACATTAAGGTATAGTCTGTCATGCAGATGATATCGCAGTTATAGGTTGACACTGAAAGCCTGACGTACAATCCCTCCCTACCTAATAATGATTTATTAGTTTTATGAACCTCAACGTATTTACAATTTCTCAAAATGTAACGAAATTAACCGTGTTTTAAAATGATCTTTATATCATTATGCAATCAGAATGATATAAACTTACTTTTCTTTTTTAATTATTTAATATATTATTTATCTGTTGTAAAACGAGTGTCAACATTTTCGGATTTGGAACCCACGATACAGGAATCCTAGTGTGGGTAGTTGGGTACAAGTGGGTTGTAAACAGTATGCTGTTTGTTAATAAATATCTTTATTTATTATTTATTATGGAGTTCTAATCTCGTCGTAGCGTCCGTCTGTTCATAGTATTTGAGTGTCGTAGTTAGTTAGTTGAATTAATTCGAAACAAACCTATTATGTTCTAGCTGGCACCTAACTTGTCTAAAATGAAAATATGTTTATACGCCCGCGTCGCTAAGCGCCGCTATAAGCGAAAGATAAACGATAGAAATTATTTTATGAAAAGATCTAATAATGTGTATATTGTGGCAGTGGCGGCGGTGGAGGTGGCGGCGGGGGAGGGGGCGCAGTGTACGCGCGCTGCTCCTATCCGGCCGCCGGCTCCCCCTACTTCAGCAACGGAGCCGACCTCACGCAGCCCCAGATATGGAGCAATAACGCAGGTAACGCAGGTAACGCAGTAACGCCACCAACATGAAGATGTAATATGAGAGAATATTTAGCGACGGTTGTGGGTTCGATCCCCACGCGAAGGTAAGAAAGGAACGTCATACAGCGGAAAGCTGATTTGATTTTTCTGGATGAACTTTTGCCGAATCTGGAGCTTGGTGTGTTTAACTTTTCCTAGTAAGACAACATTATAAAATATTGATGTTACGGTTGCATTAATTAGCTAACCTCAAACTAAGCTACCTAACGCCTGGTCTCCTAGGCGGCTCTCCCAGCTACGGCACCGGCACCGCGGGCGCGGTGCTCGAGGAGTACCCCGAGGGCGGCGAGGCGGGCGAGGGCGGAGGCGCCGGGGCCGGAGGCGGCGCTCTGCCCGCCTTCAGCGCGCGCTTCGGGGGCGCCTTTGCCACCACCTCGCGGCCCTCTACCGTGTATGGCGCCTCCACACTCACTACCAACTACACACACCCGGTAAGTAACAAACAAAGTTTAATGTCACTAACTTTAAAAAATGCATGCAACGATATTTTGATCAGCTTATAATCTACTTATAATTTACAGGTTTAATATCAATACATAAATTCGTATAAGAAGACTAACGCCACCACCAGTAGCTAGTAAACCTACTTATGTAGAGTCAGTTTTTTTAATTGCACATTATTTAATTAAAGTTTTGAACTTCTTTACTAAAGATACCATTACGTTTCTGACGTAAAAGGCGGGTTTTTTTTTTTTTTTTTTTTCTTTTTTTTTTTCGGACTTGACTTTAATGCTGTTAGCCTTACTGGCCTTTACAGCGACACCGGGTGGGTAGGGAAGAGGGTACTCTGTCCCTGAAAATATGCAGGCACTGTGTGGCTGCCTGTGGGGAGTGCCGACGACGCAAGGGCGCCCCCTGCGGGGCTCGAACCTCGGCTTGCGGTCGTCGAGCGGGCTGGGAGTTTCCCTATTCTAAGCAAAGCCGGCCGCGACACAGAAGCCGCGACCGGGGGATAAAATTAGACTAATCTAAGGGAGCTAACGGTCCCTAACCGCTGGACCCGACGGCGCCGAGGCGCCGCCGGGCCGTGAGATAAGCTAGACTACGTCGTCGGTTCCGGCGACGACGGTGTGTGTGTCGTGCGTGTGTAGTGTGTTTCCTACCTACGTACGGGCCGTTTGCTACGGTAATGGCGTCATCGGGGTCTAAGAGGACGCTACGCGGGCGTCTACGAATCGCGTGAGGCGTGTAATTACACGCCTCAGCGACGAGGGGGTTCGCGTGCGAGCCTGCGCGCTCAAAGTAGCGCTTCGCTAAGCGTTTGCAGTGCTCGTGAATCGATTCCAGTTCAAAATCTCTATGTAGGTCGACATTACGCACGTACCAGGGGGAACCTGATGCGATGCGCAGGAATTTATTTTGCACTTTTTGCAAGGGAGCAAGCTTGGTGTGCGCGAACGCTACGCAAGCGTAAGTAAGGACAGGTCTAATACAAGCTTTGTATAGTGTCAGCTTATTTCTAAGTGACATTTTACTATTCTTGTTTATGAGATAATATAATCTATTGAGAATGTACTTTGCTTTATTGCAGACTTTTGTAATGTGGGGTTTGAAAGTTAATCTAGAGTCTAGAGTGACACCTAGATATTTGACCTGTTTTTCCCAGGGAATGGGTTTGTCTAAGAGATGGATGGTAGAGACTCTAATATTTTTATTGAGAGGGAAGAGTATTGCTTTACTCTTCTCGGGATTGACTTCGATTCTCCATTGGCGGAACCACTCACCGAGTGCGCGGGCCGCTTTCTGGAGTCGATCTTTTAATAGGATAGTACAACGCGAGGTTGTGAAGAGGGCTGTATCGTCGGCGTACATAGCCAGGTGAACACCCGGAGTGAGCGGGATATCACTGGAGTACAACGAGTACAGGATAGGACTTAGCGTAGAGCCTTGTGGCACGCCTGCGCGGAGGAGGCGGGGGGAAGAGAGAGTGCCTTCGACTTTATAGCGAAAGTATCTATTCGAGAGAAAGTCCCGCAGGATGTGTACGAGACAGTCTGGCAAGCCGTAAACGGCGCGCAGCTTGTAAATCAAGCCGTTATGCCAGACTTTATCGAAAGCTTTCGCTATATCGAGAAAAATAGCAGCTGTATTGCTGTGAGAAGGATCCCTAAGGTTGTATCGAGCTATATGCTCTACAACACGGTGGACTTGATGTATGGCGGAATGTTTCTTTCTGAAACCGAATTGCTCATTGCAGAGCAGAGAGTCGGCCTCTACCACCTCTGAGAGTCTAACGAGAATGATTCTCTCGTAAATTTTACCTAAACAGCTGAGAAGGCTGATAGGTCGATAACTGGACGGGATATTCCGCGGCTTATTAGGCTTGGGAATGCCTATGACTATGGCCTCCTTCCATTCGTCGGGGAATGAGCACGACTTAAGAAGGGAATTGAAAATAATGACCAATAGAGATATGAACTGAGCCGGTAGGGACTTGAACATTCTATTAGACAATTTATCGGGCCCCGGGGCCTTCCTATCTTTGAGGTTTTTGATGATGACTTTGACCTCGTCTTCAGAGGTCGGGCGGAGCGGTTCCCCTTGCGGGGGCGTCAGCGCCCATTCTGCGACCGCGGAATCCACACGCGCAATGTGGCTCGGATCGCAGGGCTGACTACTCGGGGTACATTGAGCCTCTAAACTGTCAGCGAGACATTCCGCTTTTTCGGTGTCATCGGCGGCAATTGAACAATCTGACCTAACTAGAGGAGGCATAGTCGAGAGACAATCGACTCTAAAAGCTCGCGACAGCGCCCAGAATGCCTGGTGCGATGGAGCGAGCCCCTCGAGCTTCTTATCCCACGACTCACCGCGCAGAAGTTCGAATTCGAATCGAACTCTCCTCTTTAATCTGTAAAATTCCCTACGATTGTTGTCAGTCGGGTAGGCATCGTGTCGTCGCATAGCTACGTTCCTGCGTCTAATCAATCGCCTGAGCTTTTCTGAGATATCAAACCTACCGTCGGGCAAGTTTGTTACCTCTTTCGAACAACTCTGGATTGTATTTAAAATATAATCGGTAAATTTATTCGCCGCGTCTATCGCTAGCGCCGCGGAGTCGGCGATGCCAGGTATTAATTCCTTAAGAGGGGATTCATTCGAGCGGAGGAGCTTTGCAAATCTCCTCCAGTCGACCACAGTTTTGGTGGGAGGGCCAGAGGGGCGCTCGTCACCTAACTTGAGAATGACAGGACGATGGTCCGAATCTAGGTCGAGAATGGTATCTATTGAACGTTGCGACAGTGCAACGTTCGAAAGTATGGCAATATCGAGTACATCGCCTGTGCCGAGGACACTAAAGCGAGTGGGAGAAGGCGGGCCTATAACACAAGCGTTATATTTCTCAGTGAAGGCTAGAAGCCTCTTGCCGCTGACATTAGTCACCGACGAATTCCAAAGTCTATGTTTGCAATTGAAATCCCCGATCAGAAGGACCGAGTCTCCCATACTAAGTAGCGCCAAAATGTCGCTTTCTAATAATTGCCTAGACGGCGAACGATAAACAGAAGCTATAATTAAAGGCTGATGGCCTGTGAGGAATACCTGACACACCGACGCCTCGGCTGCTTCGAGAGACGGAGGGTCGAGTGGTATACAGTGTAAATTCTTCTTGTAATAAATCATAGTGCCTCCACCGTGGGTGGCTCTATCATTTCTTACAATCCTGTAGTTCGCAATGCCAGGACTACGAACAGCAGGTTTAAGAAAAGTCTCCTGTATACATAAGATATCTAATTGGTGGGCGTGCGCGAAGGCGCTCACAGCCTCTTTTTGGCGTTTGACACCGTTTGCGTTAAAGGTCGCTATTGACAGGGCTCTAGGTTTAATACGCGCGAGTTGCGAGTCAGCGGGCCGTAAAAGGCGGGTTATGGTGAATGCCTTATCAGTCCCGCAGCCGCCCCGCCCCCGCCGCCCGCCCCCGCCCCGTCGCTGTCGGTGCGCGGGTGGGGGTGGGTGGGGGCGGGCGGCGGAGGGCTGCTCAGTGGCGCTTGACGAGCGCTTTCCAAATCGCATATTTCATATTGAAATGTATACCTAAATTAAAAGCACTATCTATTCGGTTTACGTCACTGAGCGACTTCGTTTGTTCCAAAAACGTTATCTTAATGTTGACTAAACTTTATTTTTGAAGTATCCATGTGACTTATGCTTATACGAATACACACTTCGTGGAAATATTGCACTAAAATAGGTGTTTCTTTTAAAGTAAGTACAATAGAACCGGAGTTGACCGACGTGTCCACACGATAGTGTTATTCCAGTTGTAACCATTTTGAAAAGCTCGCAGAATTAGTCATTAATAGGTAGTTTGTCCAATTATCTGACATCCTTATCATGACATCACCAGGACTGTACAACTTTCAGTTAGTGTTATAACTCTTTCAGTTATCAACTAGATTGGCTGCAAAACTATTTTTTAACCGACTTCTGTAAGAAAAGGAGTTTATCAATTCGACTGTATTTATTTATTTTTTTTATTTTTTTTTTATGTTTGTTACCTCATAACTTTTAACTGGGTGAACCGATTTTGATAATTTTTTTTTATTTGAAAGCTTCCCGAATGGTCCCATTTTTTTTTTTTGGTCCATGTCTGACAATGGTATCCATGAGAAAATCACATAAGTCTTAAATTTGCATTATGTATGTGCGCGACTAATAGCCGAATAACTCAATGTCACGCCAACTGATTTTGATGATTCTTTTTTTATTTGAAAGAATACACTTCAAGGATAATTTCGTGAAAGTTTGGTTAGGTTCCAATTATGGAATCCGGTGAAAATTGAGAAAGTTTGAAAAAAATTGATTATACTGTAATAATTACAAGCAAAAACATTTTAAATTGATGTCAGAAGTGAGATTCCTGATCGTTGCACTTCTTTTCAACCAATATCAAACAAGAGGATGTTCTCATTTTTAACCGACTTCTGTAAGAAAAGGAGGTTATCAATTCGACTGTATTTTTTTTTTTTTTATTTTTTTTTTTTATTTTTTTTTTTTTATGTTTGTTACCTCATAACTTTTAACTGGGTGGACCGATTTTGATAATTTTTTTTTATTTGAAAGGTATAGCTTCCCGAATGGTCCCATTTTTTTTTGGTCCATGTCTGACAATGGTATCCATGAGAAAATCACATAAGTCTTAAATTTGCATTATGCATGTGCGCGACTAATAGCCGAATAACTCAATGTCGCGCCAACCGATTTTGATGATTCTTTTTTTATTTGAAAGGATACACTTCAAGGATAATTTGGTGAAAGTTTGGTTAGGTTTCGATTATGGAATCCGGAGAAAATTGAGAAAGTTTGTTTTTTTTGGTCAGAAATTAATTATACTGTAATAGTTACAAGCAAAAACTTTTTAAATTGATGTCAGAAGTGAGATTCCTGATCGTTGCATTTCTTTTCAACCAATCTCAAAAAAGAGGATGTTCTCATTTTCAACCAACTTCAAAAAAGGGAGATTCCGAATTCACCCGAATACTTTTTATGTTTGTTCTTGTCAATATACCAAAATGTAACTTTGCACAAAAATAATAGCTAATTAAATGAAGTTTTACATAGAACAATCACAACCATTCGTTGACAACCACTACCACCACTATCACCACTCGTTCAAGAAGCATCATTTTAAGATCTACCCATCACTAAAAATCGTAAAATAAATTAATTTTTAACAAAAACAAAAACCGACTTCTAACAACGAACTAAAAAGTGAAAAATAATTATATAAAGATTTTATAATTTTGAAGTCGGTGTCAAACTAATGCTGCAACACCCTTACTACAATATCTAATTACTAAGCCTGTTTGTTTTACTTGACACCGACTTCCAAATTATAAAATCTTTGTAAAATTATTTTTCACTTTTTAGTTCGTTGTTAGAAGACGGTTTTTGTTTTTGTTAAAAATTAATTTATATATTGTTGCTATGCTTTTCTTAAACAATGGACGTGACGACTCTTTTAAATATTGAATTTATTGTTTGGTTCGCTTTTAACATTTTCTAGGACTTTTTGTTATGGTAGGTAGGTTAAAGAAATGATAATAATTAAAACATTAAACAGTGCACTGAGATAATAACTTCTTTAACTAATAACAAGTAACTAACATGGAATATTTAATAATGCTACAAAGCATGATTATGACAATAACAACATGTTGCTCGGTTTCCAGGAAGTGTGGAGCTTGGACGGAAGTCGGCGGCCGCAGCTCTCCGCCGCCGCCAGCCTCTCCGCCAGTGAGTCGTTATCACTACACACTACTATACATTATACAAATGTATTATTATTTATATTGTAACTTTCATAAGACAAGATTTTGTTCGGCGGCTTCGCCCGCGTGTTCAAATAATATGATATGAGACTACTCTCGACGAGACACAGTGGTTACATCGAGACGATAAACGCCATGCAATATATTTGTTTGATTCGAACCTGTACTTCCCAAGGTTACCGCGTTTAACTAAACATTACTCTATGTATATTCTTACATTTTTATTATTTTTTTTACTTTTATGGTTTGATATTAAAATGAGAACAAAATCTTCGAGCATAATGTCCAGTGCACACTAATTAGAGTAAACAAGTACTCGAGTCCGAGGCAGTAGGCAGTAGGTACGAGCGTGACTCAGCGCCTGTTGTCGTCGGCGGTCGGACCTCCTTTACGGAATATTGCAAGACAAGGCTTGCCGCCGCACGCCTCTCTATGTAAGCACGTGATGAGTATGTTGCTGTAAAATATATCTTTTGTTGTAAGTCAAGTTAAATATTTAATAACTTGTTGTCATATCTCCCTGAAGTTTGTTTTTAATAGGTACATACTATTTACACACATCAAATATTCAACAAAGTGAAAACATAGAAAAGTAGTTTTGCTCACGTAAATGAATACACACACATACACACACACTCGTACATACATACAATACAATGTTTGGTCCCATTTGCCGTCACAACCTGCATTTCACATTACGGGTCAGTGCAAACATTACTCTAAATAATATCTTTGAATATTTTCCTTTTCTTTTAAGTGTTAGAGATATAATAAAGGATTTCATTAAAATTATAATTATATATTTTTGTGTAATACAAAACAAACATCATTATTAAAGCTAAAAAAATGTAAAATAATAATGACAAGTGTTAAGTATCACGGATCCATCTATATTTAGTGAGGCGATAGGCGATAAGGACCGCGCGTGTGTGCGCGTGTGTGCGCGTGTGTGCGCGTGTGTGCGTTACGTGCGCACACTGTAGGCACACGAGGCGGCACGCACACGGGCACACATTGTTTTTGTGTTGGGGTCACGCGATAACGCGCTGTCAAAACTCATATTTTTAATGGTATAAAAAAATATAGTTTCCATATATTGATAACTCATCTCCGCGGACCGATAAGTGTTGCTCATTGTCTAAAATAACTGTCTTAGGGAAGTTTTTTCATCCACTTGAACCTTCGTCCGTCCTCGAGGCTGAGCTCGTTCCAGTTTTGTGGACCATTAAATAATTAATAGGTTTTCTTTGAAAGGTTGCGGCAGTTAAGTGTTTTAATAATCATTTGTGCGTTCTACGAGTCGAGTGTTGTATTGAATTTATGTTGTAAAAACCATAACGGTGTTTATATTCCTACCTAAGCTTATATTGAAATTAAATTTATTTACCTATGTCCTACACACACGAGGTGGGGTCCTCCGCAAAATGTTATAGTATTACTAAACGTTGAACGTGGACCGTGGTGGACAAGTCCGAGGCGGGCCCGGACGCGCTGTTTGCCTAGGTCCCGACAAAAAACGATGTCCTCTTTCAAAATAAACTCGTTCCTTTTAAGCGCATTAAAATCGCATTCCATATACGGCGTCGGATAAGGCACGTGCCGCCCGCAAACAGCGCGTCCGGCCTCACGCGCCTCACACCGCCTCACCCCGCCTCACCCCGCACGCCTCACAGGGGACCTCACAAAAACACTGTGTTGTCAAACAATCGCCTGTGCCCATTCAAAAAAGAAATAGAGACATTAAAATAAATTTGAACATGTATTTAGCGATTGTTGACTTTAGTGATATTCTTTTATTATCTATTTAGATATCCTCACAGAAACACGTTGTGTACCTCCGTCCGAGGCCGTCGTGGCGCAGCGGCACCAGGGTGCCTGTAGTGACTGTAACGCGACGGTCGTGGGTTCGATCCCCACGCGAAGAAGGGAAATAATTATCTACGTTTATATTTCCATTACCGGACCAGCTATTTTTTTATGCCATCTTCCCCCCTTTCCGGTTGTCTGCCTTTATTTATTTTGCTATTTCTCGGGTACCATTCCGTTACTAACTTAGTCCATTTGTCTTTAGTTTCCCCTGACAATAGACGGACATACGTCCAACACCATTTAAGGCGTCTGTAAGCTGTGTGTACATTTTTAAAATTTGTTTTCTGTTTAATTTCTTGCAAGTTCACTCTGTCTTTTCTTATTATACCTAAAACACTCCGTTCCATTGCATTTTGGCAAACTTTGCTTTCTTGTACTTCTGTCAACGCCCATGTCTGGCAACCGTATAGTAAGCATGGTATAATGCATATTTCATATATTTTCTTTTTTCCTTGCATTGGCATATCTTTATCCTTCATTCCCCTAAGCTCGAAAAGAAGAATAAGAAAGAAAAGAATTCGCTATTCTTCGTTCTAATTCTTTTTTCATGCAATCATCTGTAGATATCAGTTGGCCCAAATATATGTGTTCTTTTACATATTCTATACTTTCGTTATTTATTGTTATTTTTTCATTAGTTACTATTTGTTGGGCGTTCGTCATTTTTTCGCTCTGGTGTCGAGACAAAGCGCAGCGTTGAGTTCTAGCACTCAACACGCATTGTGTGGAACAGAGTGTGCCCAACACAGAGTGAAGCTGATTAATTAAAAAACAGATGACTGACTTCTAACAATAAATCGTAATTACTAATCAAAAGAAAACTATGATTCATATTCCCAACCTTTCAAAGTAAATACAGATACATAATAATCGAAGTACGAGGAGGTCGTTAGTTCCCACTTCATTAGCCGATTATGTTTGCGTTGCTTTAAATGATATTTGTTAGAACTGTAACAACAGACTTTTAACTACTAGTCATTTAGTGTATAGCTGTGGGCGCTGTGGCAGTGCTGCGTCAGCGCTCTTATCTCGGCAGAGAGTTGCCTTTAGAACAATTAACGCCATTACCGGGCACTTTAGATAGGGGAATGTGCTCGACTACCCTTTCAAGTAATCGTTAACATTAATTTGAGTTCCATACAAACAAGTAAATGTGTCGTTTAAACTCATATGACATGATGAATATTGACTATTTAGTATAACGTCACCCGGAGACCCCTCTCGCGCGCGGGGCCGCACTCCGCACATGGCCCTCCGCGGTCGAGTGAGGGCTGAGGGGCCGACGCGGCTGTGAGCGCTGCAACGCGACACCGACTGTCTGTTATCTGCCAAAAGCACTATTAATTCTAATTTTATTTGAAACATATTTCAACGCTTTCTCATCAAACGTATCTGGTCGATATGTCGTCATATAATACATTATTTTATAATGTGTGATATATTGTTAGTTGCACTAGGTAGTTGCACAGCTGACTATAACAAGGCGAGACAGTAGGTTGTACGTAGTAGGTCCAACGTCCTCGTAACTGTGAAACATGAAACTGTGGCGCACTCTCGAATGGAGCGCGCTTCCGAGTACAGCGCGGCGGTGTGCGCGAGTGACCCACCGGCCCCCACCGGCCCCCACCGGCCCCCGCCGGGCTCCCTGGCGCTACCGCCGTTGTCCGGAGCGCGCGGCGCCGGCCCGTGGAGCGTGCCTGTTCTCTCGTGCGACGCGATGTTGAGATCGCGAGTTATGCTCGAAGGTTTTGCGATCGATATAGAGTAGCTATAAGTAGTTGTAAGTGTGGGGCCTCGGGCGCCTTGGGACGCGACGGGGCGAGGCTCAGCCGCGTCAGTGACGGAGTGGTGGTGTGTTGTAGTCGAGATGGCGGAGTTTTTCACGGAGGGGCGCGAGTGCGTGAACTGCGGCGCGATCCACACGCCGCTGTGGAGACGAGACGGCACCGGCCACTACCTGTGCAACGCGTGCGGTCTCTACAACAAGATGAACGGCATGAACCGGCCGCTCAAGCAGCCGCGGCGGCTGGTACGTCAGCGCCACGCCGCGCACGCGCCGCCCGCCCCCGACGTACGAGCCGCCCTCGCGCACTAACCCGCCTCCGCCCTCGCCCCCGCCCTGGAGTCCGCGCCCGAGCGCCCCCCTCGCGTCCCCTCGCGCACACCCGCTCACGTGCTCGCTCCTGTTGCAGTGGCAGAGGGGGCCCCGCCGGGCGCGGATTTCTACAAGGGCTTCCTGTTTAACGGCGTCCCGGCGCACGCCTTGCCCGCCCCCGCGCCGCTCTGTGCGCCCGCGCTCGCCGTCTCCACTCCCCCCGACTACAAACAGAAGAAAGGGGTACGTCCGCCCCCACACCCCGACCTCCTGACCTCCCTCCCCCTCCCCTAACTAAATGTGCACTCCTGCTATCCCTATTATATAAACGATTGAAATTATTAGTTTTCCATTATACCAATATCCAGTACCTAGCTGTATTTCTACCTTGTACATTAATGTGTCGTTTCTTTCCTTCTAATATATTTTTTAATGATTTGAAACTCAATCCTAAAGAGTAATCGTACACGCCACCTACCTTCTCTACCTTCCCCCTCCCCCCCCGGACCGCTCCCTCCTCACACTAACAATAAATCCATCTCAACACTAACAATGTTCTGCTTATATGCTATTTTCATTACCACAAATTTTGCTAACTAACCTCATCTGAGTTTTTGGGAGTTTTAAAATTATAATAATATAAGTATATTTAAAAAACAATATGTGAAATATATTCTTTTGTATGTAATTCCATCAACATGTACGAAACTCCGAAAGGCACAGATTGCTTCAACTTACATGATTATTTTACATCATTTTCCATTTACAAAACATGTTTAGGTTTCAATCCAATTTCTATATAAAATATACAGCTACAGTAGCTACAGTAGTTTCAAATCTAAAAAAGATTTACTAAACAGAATAACATTTTTTTGTTATAAATATCACGGACAAGGTGACACCACCGTAACGATGCTGATATAAGATATTTAAACCTAGAGTAAGATTCGTATGAATCGTTTGAATACTATTATATTAGTGAAGTATTAGTAGAAATTGGATTGAAACCCTTCCAACCGCACATACGTAACGCTGGTGGTGGTGGGTGCGCAGATGGGCACCAAGCGGCCCGGCATGTCCTGCACCAACTGCCAGACCACGGCCACGTCGCTGTGGCGCCGCAACGCGCACGGCGAGACCGTCTGCAACGCGTGCGGCCTCTACTACAAGCTGCACAACGTCAACCGACCCATCACCATGAAGAAGGACTCCATACAGGTGACACACTACTACTACTATTTCAACTATACTTCGATTTATTCAACTGATTTTCTATAAAGTTATACCATGAACAGTTTATTATATTTTTGAAATTATTGTAATTTCAGACTAGAAAGAGGAAACCTAAGAGCAGCATCAAAGCCGAAAGGAGTCTGAACAAAAGCATCGGGCACGCGCTGCACGCCAGCTCCGTCGGCGGCGGCACCTCGGTCAAAATAGAAAACCTATGTAAGTTACATGCACTGCACGCATAATGTCTTACTAAATAATTTATTGCTATTTAACCTTTAACTATGGACGTGATTTTTTTATAACACACATATGGACGTTGGGTCTGTCAGACCAGTGTATTTATTGGTCATATTCCGTCTGTTTTTTAAAGGAAGAAGACAATTTTATGTTTTAGTTTACATGAATAGCCACAAATCAAGCAAAATCAATAGAAATAAAATCCCTTTTTATTAAAGTTTACGCATCACAACCATTTAAGTAACTTAAAGTCACAATTTCAGTCTTTGGCCACATGGGATGACTCTTAAGAAAATATTACTATAAAAAAAAGACAGATAATAAAATAATATTTTTTTAACAAAATATAAAGTCCAACAAATAAAAAATTCTTTTTTATTACATTACAAAGAAATTACATCTTATGTTATAAAATAAAAATTTTGACAACACCTCAAGATAAGGTATTATTGAACATCGATACACAATGGCTTTCAACATTGTAGGCAAACAGGACGATTGCAGTCAACATAAATATGTGTTGTCTTTCTATATATCTTTTGGGAGCAAAGTGTACATGTTTTTCAAGAACCCAAAACAATTTTTTTAGCTTCATGTTCAATAAATGATAGATCAGATCGCGAAACGCGAGTCAAAGTCATTCTCAATTCTTAGAGTAGTTTAGTATGCGAAACGCGTCTTTTTATTTGATAAAGAGCTATTTTATTTATATAATGTCGTTGTCCAATTCTTTTGTTTGATGTTGATTATAAAGTACCGATATTTTTGTCCCTGACGTGCTTGGTCGATAATTTTTTTTCCATTTTATCATAAAAACAAAAAAATTGAATCTTTTTTAGGTAAATAATATTTATATTACTAAAATATATAACAAACAATGCAAAATAATATATGATATATAACAATAAACACATTTAAATACAAATAATACAATTAAAATATTAAAGTATATTTTGTAATATTATAAAAATATATGGTGTTTTGAAATCATTATGTATGGGAAACATGGACGTCGGGTCTCACAGACCCAGGCCCCGTTTAGAAAGATAAATACTCACGTGTTTTGAACCCAGAGACACAGCCACTGCTATCTACATTCATTTTGTCATTAATATGAAAGGTACTGAGCAACTCAGTGGCGGAGGTCACCGAGAAGTGGCCGATTTGTAGAATTCTTAGAACTAGATGGGTCTGTCAGACCCGACGTCCATACTTAAAGGTTAAGCTACGTTCAACAAATATCTATAAAAAATATAAATATTTGTCTGTATGTTGTTTATAAAATCGTTAACTATGCATTTGATCATGAGACCAACTTTAGCTAAGTTGCTGTGTATCAGCTACCAGCCGGCGAAGGTTTCTAGTTTCTATGATTATTTCGATTGCTTCGATTATTTTTTTTTCCAATGATTTGTATTTTAAATGATCAAAATCCTGATGAAAATGACTCAAAATTAATTGAATATTTGTGTAATGTCTTTCCTTCAAAATTATTTAAATCGATGTATGGTGTAGAAACGCGCGCAGGGTACCTACAGCTAGTTGACTTAATATACTCATATTACAATTGATACTTTAAATGTTCTATTCTTAAATTTCCAGTAGAAAGCAGCGGCGTGAACGCAGGCGCCACCTCCCCCTTGACGCTGGGGTTCTACGTGCAGCAGCACGGTGTGAAGCTGGAGGAGCCCCCGCCGGCGCACGCGCACGTGCAGGGGCACCTGCAGGGGGGGCACGGGGGTCACGCGCACCACCAGCCCTACTGCGGGGACACGGAGTTCCGGCGCGCGGAGCCCCAGGAGCGCCTCGACCGCCCCACGGTGGTGTCGCTGGGCAGCTGAGCGCCGCGCACATAATACATCTCAATAATCATAATAAGAATCTCACTCGTGTAAGCTTACGTTAGTCGCCAGCGCTAGTTGACCAAAGAGCGCCGACGTCTGTGCGCGTCCCGGGGCCAGGAGGCACTGTTACCAAATAATTAATTATAAACATGACCACGGGACACATACATATGTAAGGTAGAGATATATAGGTCGGTAGTAGGTAGTTGCACCGAGAGGCTGTTAATAAGAAACAAAAAGTACATTTTATTCTATGTTATTGTGTTGATTTTATTATATTCTAAAGCTCCATGACTTGAAGATGCATTCCGAATTTATAGATAATGAATATTTACTTGTTAAGACTGTATCTTAAGCACTATGTCGTATGTCGATATGTTACATCGGCAGGCGCCACTCACACGCACTTCCGTTGCGAGTGGGATCAAACAAATCTATTTAATGAAATTACACCTCGAACAAACAATTGCCCAACGCGCTTTCTTTTCGCAATATCAGCTGGTAACGGAACTGTGTATGAAGCTATAATAAATAAATAAATATATATTTTACTTTTTTTACAAAGAAAAGCTGTACAAAAAATATTAAAAATATTGTAAGTACAGTACTTTATAATAAATAAATACAAGAAATTGGTCAAAACTCGTTCAAAACACCTGGACATGTCAGACGGTCAGCGATTTTCTTATGCCACTTGCAGAGCCTCGGCTACCACTTATAGGACCCTGGGAACCCAAGTGAAGTGTGTAAGAGAGTCGCTACGCTGACACCGACGATCTCCACGTACGTTGAATAGATCTGACATAAATAATAATAAATAAGTATAATCTGACTGCGAGATGTAGTTTTAGAGGAATTTTATATGAATATAGAGTGAAATAAATATATAGTGTTGCTCACGCCGCGCGCCTCGCACTCGCGGTCTTACACAGTTTATGTAAATATAATATAAGCAAATTACATTTTAATAAATCAATTTATTAATTCAGTTCTATTTGTTTTATTCTTAATATTAATTAATAATAACTAGCTATTGAAAATTAGTTATGCAAAATATAATTTATTTTCCAACAGGAATCAACAATAACAACCTCACTTTTATCAAATCTCTAATACCTCAGCTCTCAGATTGTCAAAATTTATGGAATTTTCAGGGAGGGAATGATAGATAAACCTGAACGTATTAAATCATACCATTGAGAAGAATCAAAGTAAGTTGTTATATGAGTAGGCTTCATTTTTTGAAAGTTTTGACGTACGTTTAGTGACGTGTCACTACAGTGGGCACTATATCTATGTATATAGTTGCAAACAAAAGCGTTATCTTAATAAATGGATTTATGTTTGGTATTATTTAAACATGGAACTTTCATCGCCAGGTAGCCGGTAGCTAATGATGTGTAAGTGTTGTAATTCTCTTCATTGCCTTAATATTGTCTAATACCCGAGCCAAATAAACAGTGTTAGTGAAATTATGGGATTGTCAGATTTCACTTTCTTCTTTAAAACTATTTGTTTTCTATTTGCTACTATTTATTAAAATTGAACTTATAGTAGGTACCTATAATGCAAAGTTCTGAGATGAATAGTTTTAGCAACGATCATTACATTTGATGAAAGACCTGCAAAAACAAGCTAGCTCTGACGTCGAGTATACGAAAGAGAAATTGAATGCTTCAAGGTCAAATCGAGAACTAGAGAAAAAGATTTAATTACTTTTCCATGTAGGTGATTAGAGCAAGAAGGTAATTGCGTGAATGCCCGTGTAATTATATGAGTTTAAAAAGTAAAAGTCAAGTGCAACCTTTATAGGATATGTATTGTCATCTAGAACAAGCCAAGGCTTATCGAGAAACTTATCAGAAATTCTTCAAGTAACTAGAGGTAGGTCTGCTGAAGTGCACGGCGGCCCGCCCGCGGCTAATCTTCGTCAGGTATCTTCTTATATGATTTTTTACTCAAAATGTAATGCCATCATAATTCTACTCGATTCATTCTTCCGGATAGTCTGTGGGTTTGTTCACGCCAATGTCATTTGGCTGTTATTTTTTAGGATTTAACTACAAATGTACAATTTTCAGATTTTTTCCTAAACAAGTACTATCTGTAAGTGCTAGCATCCAAATTTCATAATTTTAGATCAACCGGAAGTACCCTATGAATTTTGATTCCCTTCATAGTGTCGGAATACGCATTCTTTGCTATAAAAACGGCCATATGTTGTTGCTAATTATATATAAAAATATGATTTTATTACATATTCTTTATTGCACAAAACAAAATAAAGGAAATTAGGAGAATTAAGAATAAAGAAAATTTATCAGGAAATCATTGGGCCGTAGATCTGAGTAGGTATATGGTTTTTCATATCTCTCACCAATTTCAACCCGATATCTCCAAGCGTTCCTAGACGGACGGACAACAGAAGAAATCTTATAAAGGTTTCTTTTCTCTTTAAAAAGGACGGGACCCTAAAAAAAGAATTATCCAAATCGATTCATGTATTTCCGAATAATCGGTGAACATACATTAAAAAAAACGCTTTATTTTGAAAGTCGGTTAAAAATAGCCTAGTACCTAGTGCTTACGGAACGACACCTTGAGTGACATTTTTTATTCCATTAAATAAGTGTTTGTGCTCTCCGAAACTATTTAGTACTTGCTAGTTACAACATTGTAATTCTCTTTCATCCATATTACTTACACCAACATGTTGACCTTGTGAGTTTAGCGCCGCGCACAGTTGGAAACATGGCATCGTACGAGTATATAATATACCTAGGAATTGGTTTAGCTTTATGTGAGCTAAAATTAATTAATATATTTCACACAGAGTATTAAATAAAATTAATCAACATTAAATTTAGATAAGTGAGCTGTAGGCGCCTCTACCGACCTTGCTAACGGCCAACTCTCTAGGTAGAAGCACAGAGAGAAGCATTTTAACCGACTTCTGGAAGAAAAGGAGGTTATCAATTCGACTGTATTTTTTTTATGTTTGTTACCTCCATAACCTTTGACTGGGTGAACCGATTTTGATATTTTTTTTTATTTGAAAGGTAATGCTTCCCATGTGGTCCTATTTTTTTTGTCCATGTCTGACAATGGTATCTATGAGAAAATCCCATAAGTCTTTAATTTGCATTAAGTATGTGCGCGATTCGAATAAATTAATTTTTAACAAAAAGAAAAACCGACTTCTAACAACGAACTAAAAAGTGAAAAATAATTTTACTAAGATTTTATAATTTTGAAGTCGGTGCCAAGTAAAACAAACAGGCTTAGTAATTAGATATTGTAGTAAAGGTGTTCTACCATTAGTTTGACAATTTATTTTACGATTTTTAGTGATGGGTAGATCTTAAAATGATGCTTCTTGAACGAGTGGTGATGGTGGTGGTAGTGGTTGTCAACGAGTGGTTGTGATTGTTCTATGTAAAACTTCATTTAATTAGCTATTATTTTTGTGCAAAGTTACATTTTGGTATATTGATAAGAACAAACATAAAAAGTATTCGGGTGAATTCGGAATCTCCCTTTTTTGAAGTTGGTTGAAAATGAGAACATCCTCTTTTTTGAGATTGATTGAAAAGAAATGCAACGATCAGGAATCTCACTTCTGACATCAATTTAAAAAGTTTTTGCTTGTAACTATTACAGTATAATCATTTTTTTTCAAACTTTCTCAATTTTCACCGGATTCCTTAATCGGAACCTAACCAAACTTTCATCAAATTATCCTTGAAGTGTATCCTTTCAAATAAAAAAAGAATCATCAAAATCGGTTAGCGCGACATTGAGTTATTCGGCTATTTGTCGCGCACATACCTAATGCAAATTTAAGACTTATGTGATTTTCTCATAGATACCATTGTCAGACATGGACCAAAAAAAAATGGGACCATTCGGGAAGCTTCACCTTTCAAATAAAAAAAAAAATTCAAAATCGGTCCACCCAGTCAAAAGTTATGAGGTAACAAACATAAAAAAAAAAAAAAATAAAAAAAAAATACAGTCGAATTGATAACCTCCTTTTCTTACAGAAGTCGGTTAAAAAGTATTCGGGTGAATTCGGAATCTCCTTTATTTGAAGTTGGTTGAAAATGAGAACATTTTTTACATGTATTCTATAATCTTTTTTATTACCGGTCAATTTCCTTCGTGTATTTTCCATACAACGTGACATTGGCGAAATGAATTGTGCTCAACTGGCACGCTCGAAACGCCATATATCAAGAAATCAATCAAATGAGAGCATCCTCTTTTTTGAGATTGGTTGAAAAGAAATGCAACGATCAGGAATCTCACTTCTGACATCAATTTAAAAAGTTTTTGCTTGTAACTATTACAATATAATCAATTTTTTACCAAAAAAATAAACTTTGTCAATTTTGAACGGATCCCATAATCGGAACCTAACTATACTTTTACCAAATTATCCTTGAAGTGTATCCTTTCAAATTATGAGGTAACAAACATAAAAAAAAAAAAATACAGTCGAATTGATAACCTCCTTTTCTTACAGAAGTCGGTTAATAAAAAAAGAATCATCAAAATCGGTTGGCGCGACATTGAGTTATTCGTCTATTTGTCGCGCACATGCCTAATGCAAATTTAAGACTTATGTGATTTTCTCATGGATACCATTGTCAGACACGGACCAAAAGAAAAAGGGATCATTCGGGAAGCTTCACCTTTCAAATAAAAAAAAAATTCTAAATCGGTTCACCCAGTCAAAAGTTATGAGGTAACAAACATAAAAAAAAAAATACAGTCGAATTGATAACCTCCTTTTCTTACAGAAGTCGGTTAAGAAGACGAATACCTCAATGTCGCGCCAACCGATTTTGATGATTCTTTTGTTATTTGAAAGGACACATTTCAAGGATAATTTGGTGAAGGTTTGGCTAATTTCCGAATATGGGATCCGGTCAAAATTAAGAAAAAAAAATGTTGTTTTTGTTTTTCTTTGGTAAAAAAATAATTATAATGTAATAGTTACAAGGAAAAAACATTGCTAAAATTGATGTCAGAAGTGAGATTTCTGATCGTTGCTGATCTGATTCTGATTTCTTTCAACCAACCTCAAAAAAGAGGATGTTCTCAGTTTCAACAAACTTCAAAAAAGGGAGAGATTCCTCAGAATCCCGCTTTTTCACTTCAAATTTAAATCCCGCTTTTCACCGAAACAAAATCTGGCAACGATGATATACACGCTTTTTTTATATGTTCAGAATAAGTCGAGGATAGGTAATTGTATTTAATTATTTATACTTTAAGTACTTGATGTTTTATTAAAGTTGGTAAAGAAGGGTGTGATCGTATAAAGTCAACGTGTTAAACGTGCGTGTTGGGATATGAGTGCTAGTGAGTGTTAGATACCTGTGACTGTGTGCCCGCGAGCACGGCCGCCGGGCGTGATACGGCCGGGCGCGAGGCCCCGGGGGGGTGGACGACTGAAAGAGGGGAGGGGGGAGGTGGCCCGAACAAACATGGCCGCCTACCGCGTCACGTGCCGCCCCGCACCGCACCTCAGATATTAGCTTTTCACGGAAAATACACAAAAAAACAACTGATAAGATCCGTGATGAGGTCGATCGGCCATCAATAATCCGCGACGTATCTATCAGATCGCCGGCGGGATTACGACACCGACACTTCCCCGCACCGCGCACTCCGCACCCCGCACTGTCGACCACTGAGCCATCAGCGACCACCACTACCACAACCACCACCACGACCTACAGATGGACTAGCTCCCTACAGTGTATCACTAGTAATGAGCGACGTCGAGATACACGCACTCTCGTAATCAAATCTGTGTGCCTATCTGATAATTACTCCATATCGGGGATGGTATCGCGATATCTCAGCCACTGTAGATAGCTTGCAGGACGCCAGCTAGGACGAGGGGGACCCTGGAGGGGGGGGGGGGGGGTGTCAGGGGGAGAGGGCACGCCGTCTAATGTTTGCTGACGTTATCTTTAGGCTTGGCGGTTGAACAGCTTGTACCCTATGGCGTGTCCTTGCGTGACCTGTACGCCTTAAAAATTACGTGAAAATTATAAAATTTGGGTTGACTTCAGCAGTTAGGAGAGGCACGGGGCGCGAGGGCGAGCACTCACAGCTGTTCTACTAGATACTGTATCTGCCAGATACGATTATCAAACTCTAAGATATGCAATCTCACATTAACGGCTAGTTAAGATAAATGAGATAACATTTTGCATATCTAAGGAGCGATAGGAGCCACACGCGGGGTCGATGCACTCGCCGGCTTATCTGCAGGACTCCTGGCTGACGTGCAGGTTGGGCTCCGCCAGGCGGGTAAATTAAAAGAAATGAATAACACTTGTAAAGACAAAAATATTAATAAAATGAAGGCAAGAGGGCTTTGGTTGACCTTCGAGAACACAGTTTCAATTATATTGGAAGAGAGTCACGTAAAAAGCATGGTACCTACTCCGGGAGGGGTGTATGAAGTATTGATGACAAGGGATGAAGCGAAAATGGACATGGACTTTTAGCGTTTTGCGCGAGAAGAAAAATCCAAATGATAAAGCATGAAGCTAAAAGAATTATAATAAAATGAAATATAATATAATTGTGAGTATATAAGTAAGTACGTGGGTATGTATAACATTATAAGGACATTCACGTCTTCAGTACGTACTGTATGTGTGCATGTATGCATGTGTGCATGTATGTATGCATGTATGCATGTGTGCATGTGTGCATGTATGTATGCATGTGTGGACCCACTCACAGATAACAGACCGATAACGTGATTAGCGATAAACCCTCGTAATTAAAACTATGTTAGATATGTTATAAATAAGTGAAGGAATTATATTAGAATATATATTTGGTATTTGAGCTTAGAGTAGTAATTCTAGGTAGGTATATGACGTGGCTCTTTTTTGACACTTTCATAAAAATATATATATGTATAGTGAAAGTCGGGTTTTTTTTTTTTTATGGAAGAAGGACAAAGCAAACGAGCGTTCGGGTCACCTGATGATGATCACCGCCGCCCACGACTCCGTGCAGCACCGGAGGAGCTACAGGTGCGTTGCCGGCCTTTAAGGTGGAGATAGATGCGCTTTTTGAAGGTACCCATATCGTACCGACCTGGAAACACTGCCGCGGGTAGGCCATTCCACAGTTCGGTGGCGCGTGGAAGGAAATTTCTACGAAACCGCACAGTAGTGGAGTGCCACGTATCCAGGTGGTGTGGATGGTATTTAAGTTTGTGACGTACTGTGCGGTTGGAAAATTCGGCGGCAGGTAACAGGTCGAACAGTTCTTCAGAACACTCACCATGAAAAATGCGATAGAGAACGCACAGCGAGGAGACGTTTCTACGCAGAGCCAAAGTGTCAAGCCTTTCACAGCTTACTGGGTCCTTAATGATTCGAACAGCTCTACGTTGTATGCGATCAAATGGGTCAAGCTGATACTGGGGTGCACCAGCCCAGAGATAAGAACAGTACTCCATGTGTGGCCGAACCTGGGCCCTATATAGGGCCAATCGGTGTTTTGGCGTGAAGTACCGTCTCGCTCTATTGATGACCCCCAGTTTCTTCGAGGCCAACTTGGCCTTGCTTTCCAGATGATCGCGATACTGGCAGTCACTAGAAACATTAAGGCCCAATATGCTGATACTGGGCGCGGCTAAAAGGGGAGTATTCTGAAAGACTGGCGATACGATAAAGGGGGTTTTTTTAGTGGTTAACGCGCAAACCTGTGTCTTCAGGGGGTTAAATTGGACCAGGTTCTTTTCACCTCATGAAGAGACAATCTCGAGGGACGCCTCAACAGAAGACACAAGTTTATTTCGGTACTGTTCAGCGTTTTCCCGAGAAAGACTTGCGCGGCCGGAGTAAACAGCGTCCACCGTGCTGTCATCTGCATAGCAATGAATGCTAGAATCTTCCAGCATGTCATTGATATGCAGAAGAAACAGCGTGGGGGACAGCACGCAGCCTTGGGGAACGCCAGCGTTCACGGGCATATGATTGGAGCAAAAACCGTCGACAACGACCTTGATGCTGCGCCCAGTGAGAAAGCTGGCGATCCACCTGCATAAGTTCTCGGGAAGCCCATAGGATGGAAGTTTGGCAAGGAGCGCTCCATGCCACACTCGATCAAAGGCCTTCGCCATGTCCAAACTAACTGCCAGGCCCTCTCCCTTGCTTTCAATAGCCGCAGCCCAACGGTGGGTAAGGTAAACCAGAAGATCACCGGTTGAGCGACCATGGCGGAAGCCATATTGACGGTCATTAATCAATCGGTGATCCTCTAGATAAACCAAGAGCTGGCTATTGATGATGCTCTCCATGACTTTTGAGAGTAGGGAGGTGATGGCAATAGGCCTGTAGTTAGATGGATCGGATCCATCGCCCTTCTTCGGGATCGGGTGGATAAGAGCGCTCTTCCATGAAGCTGGGACTACGCCGACTGAGTAAGAGTGCCGAATCAAACGCGTTAGCATCGGTGTCAGCTCAGGAGCACAAGAACGAAGCACTAAGGGGGAGATGCCATCTGGTCCGCTCGACTTATGGATGTCCAAAGAGGACAGAGCTCGCCTTACAGCTTTTTGGTTGAACTTAACCTCAGGCATTGAGCTCTGGCACCGCGGGATGGTCGGTGGCGTTGATCCTTGGTCATCCAAAGTCGAGTTCGAGGCAAAGAGAGCGCCCAGGAGATCGGCTTTCTCCTTCGCCGTATGGAC
Organism: Heliconius melpomene rosina; assembly: GCF_056956725.1. Classification (NCBI taxonomy): domain Eukaryota; kingdom Metazoa; phylum Arthropoda; class Insecta; order Lepidoptera; family Nymphalidae; genus Heliconius; species Heliconius melpomene. The sequence goes on from NC_140399.1 coordinate 122,569, forward strand.
CAAGATGTCATTCACCTTGCGTAAAGGCGGAAGCGAAGGCTGGCTGAAGTTGCCGAGTGCCGCCTTTGAGAGCGCCCAAAACTGGTGAGTTCCGGACGGGTAGCTCTCAAGCTTCTCGCCGATTTTGGCGATATGCTGGGACCTTGCTTTGGCAATTTGCCGCTTAAAGGACCTAGAGGCCGGGTTATACTCTCTTTTTGAGGCTTTCACCTTCGGGTCCTTAGTAACCAGTGCCTCGGCCCAGATTTGATATGCCTCGCGTTTGCTAAGGGCAGAAAGTTTGCAAGACGTATCAAACCAAGGCTGTGACTTGCCACCGATGGGCACTACAGTGCTAGGAATGTAAAGTTCCATGCCCTACAGAACCACGTCGGCAACAGCAGCGGCACAGGTACTAGGATCGTCAGAAGAGAAGCAAACCGGTCCCCAGGGATAAGATGAGTAAAATGTACGTATCCCATCCCAATCTGCTGACTTGTAGTGCCAAACGCGACGAGTTGCGGGTGTTCTGCGACTGCCGCGCTGAACGGGCACGACACTCCGTACCAGGCAATGGTCAGAAGACCCCAAAGGAGCATCGACGACCACCTGGTACTGTTCCGGGTGCGAAGTCAGCAGAAGGTCCAATAAGGAGGCATTGTGGTTGTCCACGTCCGGGAGTCGCGTAGGCGACTCGACCAATTGGGACAATCCATTCGCCGTAGCAAGGTCAAAAACGGCCCTCCCAGCGTGGTCGGTGGTGCGTGATCCAAGCCAACTGGCATTGTGCGCGTTAAAATCGCCAAGTATCACGACCTCAGCAGAGGGGATCTGTGAGAGCATATCGTCGATGGCCGATTGCATGTGCTCCATGAGCCGATCCGTTTCCGCATTGCCACTGTGGGACCTGTAAAGGCATGCGTAGACTCGGGTTCGATCGTCCGAGTCAACACGGAGCCAGATAGTCGACAGGTCCCGACCTTCAAGATTAGCAAGACGACGGAAACTCGACCCCGGCATGAGGCATAAAGTTGTGTTCTATTTTATAGCCGGGGTATTGGAGGTAGGCTGTGTCGCTCGGTCGGACAATTTGAGTCTCCGTCAGAAATAACAAGGCCGGCCGTGCCGTCTCAAGATGGTGGTGGACGGCATTCAGATTGGAGTGAAGACCCCTGATATTGGAAAAGTCCACGTTTAGTGTGGTAGGGGTTGCCGTGGGGCGTACGTCTCGTTTGCCTTGTTTGCAATTTGGTCTTGTGCGCGGTACGTTGCCCTCCCCAGAATTCGAAGGGCAGCCTGAGCTTGAGGACTCAGGGAGGGATTCTCCAGCATCGGAGGTGCTGGTACCCTCCTGGGGTAGATTCTCTTTATGTGCCGCTTTCATATTCCAGGGAGGGGTGGGGGTTGGGCTCCGGAGCCCGGCATTACCTAATGCGAAACGCAGTGGCATAAAGCCACTACTTAACGCCGGTTTTAAATGCCGGGGGTGGTATTGATCCGGTCGAGTCTGCCCAAACGTGTTGCCATTGCTGGCGACGTGACTCTACCACACGTACTTTAGTCGCCTCTTACGACACCATCAGTACCAGGGTGATCCTATTCTAGGCCGGGATCACACGGCCAAAATTTTTATTACGTTGTGGCTTATGATATAAATAAATATAATGATGTTTATAATAGCGCGGCACACCTTGCGCTGCAGAGTGTGCTGGTTGCAACTTGCTGGCGTCAGCGTGACTGACTGCTTATTTAAAGTGATATGAACACACAATTAGATTTTACAAAAAATATGAGTTGAGGGCGTGTGCTGTGCGCCCCATGCCTACTTGACGCTATCATATTTCACATATTTTGTTTTAAGAAAATACTCTCCTCCAGCATTCTTGATACTTTGGGGTTTTAGCTACACGAACGCCCTCCCATTGAGCTCTGTTGCTCATCTCGCGGTGTTCATTTGGGTGGAAGAAAACTAACCTTCACTAGCTAATAGATAAAGATAGATAGATAGCCTAGATAAAGTAAAAAATTATAAACAAGCCAATCGTGGCGCAGCACCACAAGCGGGTGGTAGGTTGTGAATTCGATCCCACTCGAGAAAATTAAATATTTATTTTTTAACACTAGGCTCCCTCTGTCTATATGCGGCATAAAGCTAGACGCAATTTTTTTAATATTTTCTTAAAATAATTTAATTATATAGCCATGTTATAGCCAGTTAATCCTGTAAAGTTACTCCCGCTTTCAACTAATAGGTGTTGTGTAAATGACATACTTCAAGTAAGTATGAATATTAAGAATGGTCAAACTTTTGCTTACGCAGACGACACTGCAATTGTCTTTTCGGGTCCTTCTTGGAACGAGGTAAAGCAAACCGCGGAAATAGGACTCGCAAAAGTGTCTCTCTGGCTTAAATCTAATGTTCTTACACTTAATATAGACAAAACTAACTACATTTGCTTCACTATAAACAGTAGAACTCAACCCGGAACTAATTTTATACTAGAATTGCACAACTGCCCGTATAGTAATATTTCTGTATGTGATTGTGCCCCTTCGATATTGAGTAGAGTTTCTACTACCAAATACCTTGGTGTAATGCTTGATCAGCGTTTATCATGGCATACACACGTAGACTATACAAGCACGAGAATTCGAAAACTTATATGGGTTTTTAAAAATCTGAGACATGTAACAAATAAAACAATACTAATCCAAATCTACGTAGCTTTAGCGCAGTCAGTATTGGGATATTGTATCTCTGTATGGGATGGAGCATCTAAAATAAAGTTCCTTCAGATAGAAAGAGCACAAAGATCCTTGCTGAAAGTTATGTTTTTTAAACCTTTTAGATTTTCAACAGAGAGTATATACTCTAGCTGCGACTTATTGTCTGTACGAAAGCTATATATATTAAATTGTGCTTTGAAGGTTCACAGAGCTGTAGTTTTTCCAAACAATCTGGAGCAACCTAACAAAAGGAGGTATGTCCCAGCTTATACTCCTCTTATGAAAACTAAATTTGGTAACCATCAATTTGCAAACCAGTCGAAGTGTTTATATATTGCAATAAACAAAATATTAAACTTATATTCCTTAAACTTCTTTGAATGTAAAAAAGCAGTTACTGCTTGGCTGCGAAGCCTAGATTATGACTCTATAGAAGCCCTGATGCGACGTTGAATTTGCACTACACATACACACACACAAACACACACACACACACACACACACCCAACCACACACCATCCACGAACAGACAAACACATGCACACGTTTTAGCTTATATTGATCTATATACATAAATTTAGTTATTTATTATTATTGTTTATTTTTTAATTTCTATATATTTTGTATTGTAAAGTAGCTATAATTATATCCCATTTATTTTTGTCTTTGTTTCCATAACGAATGTATGAAGTGTTATGGAAGAGCGGGGCCTCCTGTTACAAGTACTAGTATTATACTAGTTACTTACTAGGTTGGTCTCATTACTTTCTATGTAGCTATATAATATGTGGAACTGAAATAAATATTTTTTATTTTTTATTTTTTTTTTAACTGTAGGTATACATATACATAAATAAGGCACAGAACTTGCATGATACGTTTCGAAACACTGAAATGTTTAGAGGTACCTATAGTGAGAGGTCAAGAGAGCGCCGACGCCCTCGCCACCTGCGTCGTCCCACGGCTCACGGCCCACAGGGCTCGACAGACCGTATATAGCAGGGTAGGCAGAGGGAACCTAGTGCCATTGTTGAGTGATGGAACTCAACGCCGCGTTTTGACTTGTTACCAGAGCGAAGAAATGAAAATAATTCACTTCATCCGCTGAGAAGGTATCGAATTCACTAATGGAGAGTGGACTGTCTTAATACTAGGTTCCCTCTGCCTACAGCCTACTGCTGTGCGCGGGATACAGCGGGAAGTTGATTATTACACCTTTAATTATTACTTATACCTATTTGTAAACTAAGCTTAGGAAGGTATAATATTAATATATCTTGTTATATTCTTTTAAGAGAATTCAAGGGTTGCATTTCCTAAATAACTAAGTTAATATTAAGTTTTGTAAATAGAATATAAACTTAGACTTAGGAAAATAGACTAAGTTAGCTTTCTTGATGATAAAAAGTGTATATTTGTATCAGTCACTTTGACTTGGTTTGGTATCATTTGTATACAGATAGAACAACAAGTACGAGTGTAATATACAAAATCCTTATTTCTAATTTTGTGTCTTATCTTTATGACCAAAAAATGTTCTTTTATCACAAGTAGGTACGACTATACAAATATAAGTAGATATATATATATATATATATATATATATATATATATATATATATAGTTAAACCTTACATGTAACTCCGGCATATTCTACATTATAAAAGGTCTTTTTTTTATTTATTCCTTTAGAAAAGAGTCGGAGTATATTAACTGTAGTTTCTCTCTGCGTAAGTATTCTGCTGCTTCTATGCAGAAAAAGGCGTGCACTTGCGTAAAGCACCTCCTGACACACTTTTGCCTAAACAAAACACATAGTTCAATTTCCTTCGTGTGTTTTCCATACAACGTGACATTGGCGAAATGAATTGTGCTCAACTGGCACGCTCGAAACGCCATATTTCGAGAAATCAATCAATCAAAACACATAGTTAGATCGTGCGACGCGGAACTGTATCAAATTATTATTATTATTATTTTCCTATATAATATATAATAATCGTATAAAGTTATTTTGATGAAATATAACATAAACGAAGATGACAGGATAAGCCGATCTCAGGTGAATCATGTGCGCAAGTCACGTCGCTGTCGAACACGCCCTTATCAGTGGAGTGCCGGCGAGATAACGGCAACGCAATGACAGCTTCGATACGAGTCCTCCCGCTAGCTCATACTTCAATAACGTGATAACTTGTGGTTCTTAGGTAAAATAATAATAATGATATGATGCGGCCTCTGTTCTGAGGCACTGCCTCACGGTGGTGCACGACGGTGGTAGGTTGCGTTGAGAGTACAGCGGTGAGTTTCGTCACTGTATCAAACGTCACGAAAACAATGAATATACCCCTATACCCTCGACCCGAGTATTTTGCTAAAAAACCTCGGCCTGTCCAGTATACTTTATGATCATTTCAATTCAAGAACGTTTTACATGAAAGGCGCCACTATCGCATTATTTCCAATTTGGTGTCGTAGAGAAAGATCTCAGACAGTGGAGGTAAACCAACACTGGGGTCGCTGGGGTCTCGGCACCGCTCATCTCATCGTCTTCGAACAAATAGCCCAAACTACGCTTAGAACCGGAAGGCTAGTACATAGGCAGCCCAGCCCAGCCCAGCCCAGCCCAGCCCGGCAGCGCCTCCAGCGTCGTCAGTATCGACAATATCGACAGTAATTAGAGCGATGATCGATGTCTCAAGTAAGCCGCGATAAGATATCGACAGCGGCTTATCGAACGTTTTTATTGTTCGAATTATTGTTATAAACCAAAATGATGCCAAATAAAACGATATTGATGCGGAGGATTACTTGTATTTTAGGCTCTATATGTCTACTTCTAGAGTATACCGAGTTCGAGGAAATCTAAATACTTTTAACTCAAATATTACAAGTATTGAGGTAGGTACCTTCTTTTGACTTAATCAGTACTGTATTGGTCGCTTAACTTTTAAGTCAATTAAGATAAAATGTCATATTGTAATTGCTATCGGAACTTACTACCGGTTCATCTCGATCGTTCACGAAGGTGGTGGGTTTTTTCAGTTTCAAGCATTTTTTAATGAATTTATTACTAAGAATATAATAGAGACTGTGCACCTCTCTCTCTCTCTCTCTCTCTCTCTGTGTTGACAGTCAGACATTGCTTGTATTAACAAGCATTGCACACGTGAATATATGCGAAGGCGGACTTATTGCATCGAGCAATCAGGCTGTGAACAATGCACAGAGGAACGACGTGCACTCATCATGTTACTTGCTTAGAGCATGCCGGTATACCACGTATAACCTGGGACAGAGATCTATTACATTTCAGACAGACATTATGTTAAAACATAACAAAAGTTGAATAATCCATGGAATAGTGTTGTCGTCAAAGATTAGCTTAGCTACAGGTGATGTATAAACGAGCCACATTGAGCAAACGAATGATGTGGAACCTATTGTGAACCTGCGTGGTACCAGTACCACCTACCAGGCACTTACGTCGTAGGTACCACTCAGGGAGGAGTGAAGTGCGTGACGTACCTTCCAGGTTTGTAATAATAAACAATCTTTACCTTATATGAGGCCGTCTCACCACAGACGTGATGATGATGGGTGTCTCTCTGGTAACGAGACAAAGCACAGCATTGAGTTCCATCACTCAGTGGATGGTATTGTCTCAACTCTGTGCGGAGAACGAAATGTCTCAACACTCTCTGAAGAAGGGTCTATATGCGGGATACAGCGTGAAGCTATAAAAAAATAATACATGCATGATGAGTTGGGTTATTAAAGTGTGGTGCCTTATCATAATAAAAAATATAGTAGAAGGCAAATTAACTCTTATCTTCAATTTAAGGATTATTGTAAAATATATTTTTGTAATGAATTATAATAAAAGATATAATCTTGGAAATAATATGGCGATTATAGCGAGTGTTATTGTAATCGAGTGCGACCCTCACTGCGGAACTCACTATTTATTACAGTGAGAATTTAGTGGAATCCTTTCTGAGTGCTCGCTGACACTCCTCGAATAACTTGCAATCTAAAGGTCAGCGTTCTGCGCCGCGTCGTCTGTCAGTCGCTCAGTACTAACGGTAGAGTTTAACTTATATCCTTCACATATAGGTACATAGTAATGTTCCGCTAGGGCAACTAGACGCGAGCGTAGATACCTGTTACATATAACAAATATTTAATTTCCCCGCTATATAATAATAAGTATGTAAAATACAAACATATCCATGGACTTGATATTGAATCACTTCAGATCTATTATAATAGAAAAAAAAGTAAGAAAAAGAAAAATGAAATTATTTATAAAATTTAGCAACGGTAGACAGCAACTACTATAAAAAGAGGAAGAAATGAAGTCAGTCGAGCTGTGAGTTCCACAAAAGCATAAGTGTGCGTCTCTAAACGCGACAGGCGTAGAATTCGATTCCCATTCGAGGATATTTGCTATTCTCATTTCCTCGCGCTGGCTAAGCAAGGTAAAGCCCTCCGTTAAGTTCCGCCACTCAACACGCAATGCCTCGGTGGGAAATGGGGAATTGAAGTGAATGGGAGTAGAGTGTCTTAACATTAGGTTCCCAGGTTCCCTCTGCCTACCCTGCTATGTGCAGGGTACAGCGTAAAGCAAAAAAAATGACTTTATAAAAAAGTTCAGTTTAAAAAAATATTAGTGATATTATTAGAGTCAATGACGTAGGTGGGTACCGTGTGGTACCGTGCTGGTTGTTTGTGGAGCTAACATTAGTCAACTGATAAGCGACCAGCTCCGAATTATATCTCACTATTTGGTTCATACAGCTGTGAATTTATGTATCCTTATATTTAAGTAGGTAAAGGTATATAATAGTAATAATAATAATAAAGTGTAACAATCAAGTAGCCAAGATAATACACCAGCAACTTGCTCTTCAATATGGCCTTGTAGAATTGGAGGTGCCTTACTACAGGTACAATCCCATGTCTGTTCTTGAAAATAGCTGTGCTTTGCTCTACTGGGATCGGTCTATTATTACTGACAGGTATATTGTTGCCAATAGACCTGATATAGTACTAGTAGACCGAGCGGCGCGCCGCGCAGTGATTGTTGACGTTACTATCCCACATGATGAAAATCTCGTGAAGGCCGAAAAAGAAAAACAATCTAAATATTTGGACCTAGCCCATGAGATTACCGCCATGTGGGATGTCAATGCGACTATCATTGTGCCGATAGTGGTTTCGGTTAACGGTCTAATAGCGAAAAGCCTCGACCAACACCTTAAGAGGCTATCGCTTAGCTGTTGGATCAAGAACCGGATACAGAAGGCAGTAATACTTGAGACGGCACGTATTGTGCGGCGGTTCCTCTCTCTGGAGCCCTAGCCACCGATGGCTTGGACCCTTGTCCCGCCCTCGGAAGTGTGGTTTTTTATATTTTTAAATGTATCTTTTTTATAATAATTTATATTTAAAAATGTAAAATTGATTCGCTTATTTAATAAAAGTATATTCTGTGAAGTGTAATACTGATATTATAGGTGGAACCTTCCCAAAAATATATTTATTATCCTGAAAGTTAAAGGCATAAATATTGTTTTTTATCGTCACTGTGTATTCAGCGCAAAACAGGGTAGGTAGAGGGAACCTCGGAATCCAATTAAGACCATTCTAGTCCCCATTTTCCTGCGAATTCCTGAATTACGTGTCAAGAGGCGGAACTGAACTTACTTGGGCACTTGTGTCTCCTGAGGCACGACGGCCCCAATAAATGTAGGATCATTCATTAATATAAATAACAACGGAAATATGTATGTAGTAACGGGAAAATGGAAAAATATATTCAAGTTAAAAATAATTTTATCCAAAACAGATATAAATCAACAAGCAAGGATGAATCACTACGGGTCCCTGAAAGAGCGCGAGTCGCGCCGCAGCGACTCAGCGAGGGCAGAAAATGGTGAAAATGCGGTCCACCAATGAGAGCGCGCCGGCCCTCCCGCCCGCTCCCCCCGCCTCCTCCGCCACCGCCCGCCTCCCCGCCTCCCCGCCTCCCCGCCTCCCCGTCTCCCGCCTCCCGCCTCACCCTCCGCAGATAACACTCGATTTGACGATTCCGTGAGTGATAGTGAGGTGCAGCGATGCTCCGCTCGCGCCCGGCCCAGTCGTAGGAAACACACCAGCAGCGGGGATTAGACCAAATTACAGGTGTCGCGTCGGTGAGTGTATGTTACATTCTATGTTTTAATTAAATATAATTGTTAAGTACTTATAGAAGGAGATCCGCCGGTAGCTCTCTTAGGTACTCGCAAATCACGTCTCGTAGTATTAAGTAATTAAATAAAATACCTACATACATATTTTCTTTTTCTTACATTTGCATAAATTGCTAATGAAAACAGGAAAGTATGTATGTTCCTTATGATAATTAGTAAATAATGAAAATTATACGTCACTGCGGCGGGAAATTCATATTGTAATCAAATGTTAAACTGATTTGTAAAATATGTATTCGTGTAGGCTGTCACTGTATAAAACACTAGTCTGTCCTTAAGGATCGAGTAAACGAATAAGATCGGTCAAGTGCGAGTCGGACTCGCACAAATGCAACATGTAAATATTACTTACTTTAAATAAGTAGTTAGAAGAAATAGTAATAGGAAATATTACTTTTACAGTTGACATATTTAAGTTGGCATATGCATTCAATCTGTGTAAAATGAACTTCAAATATAAGTTTGTTATGATTTTATTCTGTGAAATACCTATAAATTTTCACTTGTCAGATTTTTTGCTTTACTTATGTAAGTTCCCACTTTATGCCAAAATTTTATAACAGACATGAGGTCCGCGGGAAGTAGATACTCTACCTATACCTGGGTATATGTCTCAATGACGCGGCGAATTCCATACAAAATGTAGCGAAAACGATTCTGTTGATTACGTTGACTTTGATGCTTGATTTCTCCCGAACTTGAAGGGGGAGGGACATAGAGCTGAATATTCATTATATTATTAAATTCAGTTCGATACCTCAATGCGGTCTCGACAGATATTTAAATGTAGCAACAACATGTCGGAATATTAAGGAAAATAAAATGCTTCTGAAATATTAATAAATGTGAGAAAATAAAAAATCATATATCATTATTATTGATATCAACTTTATTACAACCTCTGTACCGTATTACTAATACAAATAGGACCAACTAAGTGTTTGTAATTGTACGACTGTTACTAAAACTGTCGAATATAAGTAATTGCGTTATAAGTAAATTGACAAATTAAAACATGAAGTGGAACTGCGTGTTTAGACATAACAAATACACACACAGATGCATAGTGACAGTAGACAACGTCCTCCGGGTCTGAGTTTTTCATCACTTAATAATAATATTTATAATATTTACCAAAATATCTCCAGATTAATAAAAATAGCACATACGTTATTAAATCCAATATTCTAGTACACCGGGAGCCGCCTCCTTCAGTGCTACTCTTTATTACAGTTCATTATAAATTCTGTAAAACTTTCAAAGTAAATATTAAATTATATGTAGACCACAAGTTGTGAACATTGCATGTCCCTCTGAAGTGAACCTTCCCTCGCCTCCACCTGGAGTGTGGTGACATGGCGGCGTCGACGGCGCGGCAGACGACGGCTCGGAGCTACGATAAATATTTTATTAATACGGCCGTTATCAAAGATGTAGGGCCCGGGGCGGTTATCGCGGGATCAGTGTGTACAGCAAACAAGCTCGCCATAAAGTTCCACGAGCTCCGCAGCGCCGGAAACCTGTGAGAGAGAAGAGAATCATGCTCTATTACGTCACGTTTAGGTCCAATATGATTTTCCTACCCTTCTTCTAGACCAAGGAAACAAAAGCTGTCGTATTGCAAGCGGCAAAGGTACAAATTACCGTGAAAGCGCCAATATTTGTTCACGACGAGCACACCGCGCCCGGACGCTATGTGTGCTCAGAGTAACGCTGCTGCGACCGACACGTCGTCGGATTACTTTATACTGTTATGTTATGTTACCTTAGTAACATACAAATTGATTTAAAAAACCCTTTTCAATTATTTCAATAATTGAAATACTTTGTAACCATCATTCAATATTACATAAAATATATGTAGATTGTAGAAATAGCCCGCGTGGAGCTCGGTCGCCTCGCTGCGCCGCCGTCCACGCGGCCGCAGCGCCGGCGCCGCGTGGACTTGTTTCCTATTTGTATTTTAGAACCGACTCGTGTCTTCCGGTTCAAAGCCTTTTGTCTTATTTGCTCAACGTCTGGTTAAGGAAGTTTGTCTTATTTACTCAACAGCCAATTTTAAACTAAACCAAAAAAATGTAAGCTTACATTTGTATTTTTTTAAAGATTCAACATGGAGAATGTATCAAGTATGCCGCAAAGAAATGAAGAGCAGCGCGACTCGGATAACAATGAAGCCCTACAACTAGTCAAAAACGAGGACCGACAGGAGATAGCCGCGGGGGAGGCGAGTTCAAACGGTAACAACGAGAGCGCCTCATCAGGTGTCGCCTCATCAGGTGTCGAACACAGTGCGGAACAGCATTCAGTGATCACATCGCGTCGAGCTCTCAGGACTATCACCACCGCAGGACATATCACCGACGCTAGCGACTTGAACGATGAAGGAGTCAAAGATGAACCTCCTGAACCACCATCGCTGGAGCACGATCAGTTACAGTACGCGCCCAAACTTGAAGACGTAGAAGGTCGGGCCCCAGCAAGTCATTACGACGAAGAAAGGTTGCGATTGGCAGAAGCTGAAACAGCACGATATTTAGCATTTAAACAGGAGACGTATCGCTCATTGCAGTCTCCTACTTTAGCACAACAGGATAAACGAGCACAGCCTCAGTACGCACGGGGACCACCGCCGAGACCAGCCTACGGTCGAGGACTGGCTCTACGCTATGGGGCTCCCCATCACGTAATAGTGGCACAGGATGGTGAAAACGATGAACACGCTCACGAAGCTTTCCTTCAAAAAGAAAAGGCTGAACAATTACAACAAGCTTACGCCGCGTCCGAGGCTGCGAGCGCTCAGGACGGGCGCCAGTACGCCGCGGTGCTGGGGGAGCAGGTAGCTGTCTCTTCTGCATTAGAAATGATACAAACAACATCCTTAAGTAATCAACAAGCAGTAGGAGTCGCTTACCAACAGGTTAAATAATCAAATAAATATAAGTGAAATACTTGTATGACATTAATAGCAGGTAGGTATTAATGTGATTCAAAATTGGTACAGGTAAAATATGAATCCCGGGGCGAGGGCGAGCCTCGACCGACTACGTACGCCAGCCTGCAGCCGGTCACGTCGGTCCACAGCGCGAGCGGCTACTCGTACGCGGGACAGAGCCCGCAGTACGCGGCGGCCGGGTACAGCGCGTACGGCGGCGGCAAGGAGCTGCTGACCCTGTACGGCGCGGGCGCAGCCGCCCCTCGAGGCGACGACTCACCTCCCGGTCAACTGCTGTATCGTAGTGACCCGACTCTCTCTTCTTCTTCCCTCAACACACGCGCCGGTCACGTTGTGTACGGTTCTGTTGTCCCACAATCACAGGCAGTTTATGAAACTCCACCTAGTCCAAATTCTCAACAGGTACGATCTTTAAAGACTAAAATATTTTTAAATGTTATAGCCATGCACTTTAACATGTACCTAACCATAAAGCGATAAAGAAACAAACAATAACATTTTTTTGCATATAAGATAATAAATAAAAGTAAAAAACAAATGTTATTTTTTTTTCTATATCAATTTTAAACAGGTAATTAAAAATGTGTCGATTTTTCTTTTGTGCAAATGTGATTTTCCAATCAGAACTTTGACGTATGTAATAGGTGAACGTGCTGTATACCCACGGCAACACCGTGCAGTACAAGGTAGGCGGCGAGCACTACCTCGGCCAGGGCGGCGGAGTGGAGTTCGTCCCCGTGTCGGGCTACGAAGGCGGCCTGCTGGTGGAGAGCTACGCGGCGCCGGCGCAGTCTTGGCAAACGCATAATATATTGCCTATTGACGATGGGTTTGATCCTAGTAAGGAACATTATGAGCAGTAGTTTAAAGCAATAAGTTTAAACTTCCTAAGATTTATATAAATTACAACGCCTACCTTTCCGTAGGTATGGCAGGAATGGGTGAAGTGAAGGAGTGCGTAAACTGCGCGGCGGCGACCACCCCGCTATGGAGACGCGACGGCACCGGGCACTACCTGTGCAACGCGTGCGGCCTCTACACGCGCATCAATGGCGTCAACCGGCCGCCGCTCAAAGGGCAGAAGGCGAAACCGCAACAGGCTCTCGTAATTGTCTTTCAATACGTACGCATATAGCTTAGAAGTTGTCGAGATAGTATAGTTGGTTAATGCTGTCCTCTCCTCTTCCTGCTGCAGCCCACCAACGGCAACCGGCGCGTGGGGGTGACGTGCGCGAACTGCCGCACCTCCAACACGACGCTCTGGAGGCGCAACAACAACGGCGAGCCCGTCTGCAACGCCTGCGGACTCTACTTCAAGCTGCACAACGTAAGTACTGCTTGTTGTTTATTTATTGTTTTATCTATTTACTTAATGAATGAACGTAGATGATATAACACTGGAAGTGTAGATACTGTACTTGGCTCCAATAGTAATAGATAGTTCCGTATCGGTGTACTGAATGAGTGCGAGCGCGATTGTGCATCGATTACAGCAGGTTACGCTGATTAGACGCCACCAGAGCACGGCAGGTATCTGGCAGGTATCTGGCGGGTATCTGGCAGGTATCTAATCGCAGCTCTGCAACGCAGTTATCAGGGAACTCCTCGGCAAATATTGAGCCTGTATAAAAAATCAAAACACAGGGTCTCATCTAATCTCTCGAGATAAAACGACCGGGGCTACCGACTGATAGAGAATTATCATCGCGTCCACGAATATTCATAATGAGATAAATAATCTTTTATCAATTATCTCCTCGCTAGTAGATACGCTTGTTTAAAGGATGATAGGACCGCGTGTTGGCAGATTACGAGGAGTTCCCCCGTCTGTCGAGGGCAGGAGAGACTCGCGAGCGGTCGCCTGGTGTGCTCTAACTCTTGTAAATTGCGAAATTGAAGTTGATGTTTCATTTTAAATCTAGAAAGAAATGACATGTCTGTTGTTGAACAGGTTAACCGTCCATTAAGTATGAAAAAAGATGGAATTCAAACTCGGAAACGAAAACCCAAGAGCATGGGAGGTGGCGCAGGAGGCGCCGGCGTGTCCAGAGGTGGTGCGCTGTCCGGTATGTATCCACGTCACGTGCTGTAGTCGCTTATGTGCCGATATCTGAGCTGAATGTCCATTGAATACATATCACCATGCAACATTAGGAAATATTATTTTTACATGTTGCTTTAAAAGATGCCGAGCTTTATCAACTAAAGTACATTAGTCAGTAGCAGTGACGTGTGTTGCGTGGTGCTATGTGTTGTTGTTAACTGTGTGTGTTGTGCGCAGTGGAGGCACACTCGCACAAGGTACTGCCTCCGCTGTACGCGGCGGTGGAGGGCGGGGGCGCGCCGCTACTGCTGCTGCCCGCCCGGCACCACGACCTCTCGTGAGTACCTCATCCATCATATACCACTTCTGTACTCCTTGCCCACTAACCTACGCTTAATGTCTACAACTGTTCCCATATACTTAACAGTAAGTGATTTCTTTGTTCTATTTTCAATGTTTATTTTGTATATTATAGCACTCTACTCTCTACACTCTACTAGCTCTACTAGCTCTACTCGTACAGTACACAGAATGTTGTTTTCAACTTACGCTTGCTTGCTCTGCCTCAACCTGTCGCAATGGCGCGACGTCTATTTGCACGTGTCTTACGTTATCTTTGCCTCACAGTGTCGGTTACAGGCGCACACTCGCAGCAATAGCTGTTCCGTATCAAATGATTCAAGGTTCATGTATGTTCCAGGGTACCAGCGCTAGAGCGATCAGGCGCGACCTCCTCCCAGCACTACCGACCTCCGTAACTAAAATTTGGAGCAAATTCATACGAATGTCTAGAATATTTAATAATTTTAATTATAAATATAGTTAGTTTAGTCGGCCATCATCGGCCATCATCGGCCATCATCGGCTTATCGATTCCTTTTCACCAAAGCGCCACCAAAATAGCATTTGTAATTGCGATCCAGGTAGGATTATCTAGCGATCGACGCTGATAGCGTTATCAGCCTTATTGTAATATATTACTTTCAAGTTGACAAATATTATTCGTTTATAAGTAAATTTTATTCCAGAAATAACAAAAATATAACTTACCAAAGATACCTTTGACTCTACATTCTATTAAATACATAATATGGCTGAGAATTTGGAAACGTTGAAAAGGGAATATTCAGAGAATATAACAAAAAGAGGGTGTCCTTGTGCCTACAGTAAAACTTTTAGATTTTGAACAGGCGAATGAAAATAAGTAGGTAATAACAATTATACGAAATATGTGTACTTATATAATAAAAGTAGAGTATATTTGCTGTAGGATGCGTAGGAACTGTTCGTGTAAATAAAAATGTAATGTCGCGTTAGATAAGACTCTTTGTAAATTGTAACATAATGTTAGTGTTAACAGAGAATATACAGACAGTTTAACTTATAATTAAAACGAATTTATTAATATATTTTGTTTTATATAATTATATAGGAGAGAATTAAATGTGTGTGTGCGTGTTTAACGTAGGTGTGTGGATTGTGTACAGGTTGTTAATTTATGTTCGACGAATCACGAATAGTTGCGTATGTGTGTGTGTGCTTTTGGAAATTTTAAATAAAATCATATCTTGCCAAAATAAAATAATAAATTATAATGAGTTTTTTTTAACCTCCTTATCATGTGAACTACATATATTGCCTCTATATTATATATATATATATATATATATATATATATATATATATATATATAATTTTATCGTCTCTTGTAAAAAGCCTCTATTTTTCTTTTGCTTATAAAATATTATAAATTATATATATAATAAAACTTCAATATTAATTTGTGACAGTTATTAATAAAAATATCTGAGAATTTAGTACAACGCTACGTAACCTAACGCCATACCTAGTGTTACCAGATATATATGAAAATATTTATTATCTTAAATAGAGTATTTTCTCTATATTGTGAAATCGAATCCACAACCGTTGAATATAGTTGATTTACACATTGTCTCATTACGTCATAAGATATATAAATTTATGTTTATTTTCTTTTATATTTAGTTATTTTTCTTAATTACTTGTAATTGAAAAAAATATAAATTGCTTGAGATGACTATAATGTTAAGTTTGTATGCCAGCGCCATCTAGGAATAAAAAGTGACAATTAACATTTTTATGTTATCATTCATGTGTAGATGGCGCCCATTTTTTATTTAGTATTTAAAATATTTGTAATATTTATAAGAGGTTTTGAAATAATTTAAATGTACATATATTTAAAAAATACAATAAAATATTTTTACATAAATATTTTAATAAAAAATGAAATAACATAAAATTATAAGTTACGTAAGAAATTACACATAAACTATTATTATTATCTCACATAACTTATGTACGATGAATGACATGGCATGAGTTAGTAATAATAGAGTCAGAATACGATTAAAAGTACTAAATAAGCTTGAATCTTACGCTAAAGCAACTCTGCAATAGTTAAGCTGTGACAACATAGATGTCGCTAGTAGCGATATAGAGAGCTCCTTGCAGTTCCACTTGAGTTGTCGGTCTGGTTTCCGGATGGGAGTTCGTAACAAGTGTAGGCTGTAACTTAGCATGATTTTACATAGTTTTTATTTTTCTTAGCATGAAACGTGCGACACGAATTTTATTTATTCGGCCGATGAGAAGAAAATATATGTAGTTTTAAATGAATTAAATTTATAATGAATACATTTTTCGTATTTTTTTTTACATGACTCTAATTCAACAATTGTGGGTTCGATCACCATTCGGGGGAACGATCTAATGTTATATATGAATATTTTCATTTCTTCACTCTGGTACCAAAGCAAAAAGCCACTCGGCACGCACTGCTTCGAAATTCGGTAGGAAGTGGAGAACCGAGTGTCTTCTCTGATATATTATAATAAAGATATAATTCTATTATATAATTTTATAATAAAGATATATTTCATTAATAGAAAAATACGTATGTATATAAATGTAATTTATATTTCTTATATCATACATAATAATGAATTACAAGTATAAAATGTCTTTATTTTGCTGATACATAATAATAATTGAACATATAAGAGTTTATAGTACCTATTCATTAGTTCGTTCGACGTTCATTAGACTACCTCAGCGCCGTCCGCACATATATAACAAGTTATTGAATAAATTTGTTAATAATGAACATAATACATTACAATTTAATATGAAGAAACGAAACGCTATATTTTACCTATACCTACATAAGTATAAATAAAACTAAAATCTGTGATTTCAAAATAATTTTGTCAAGTACTTATAATTATTTACACGGCACTAAAATACAAACAAATAATTTTAAATCAGTAATAAGTAGGTATGTCGGTTTGTCTTTCTGTTCAGTCCGGTCTGTCTCCGGAACAGCTGAACCGATGGGGACTTCCACTCAAAGATAGAGAGGGTTGAATGACGACATATAGGCATTAGGCAGTTTATCCCAGAATTCAGAATATGGGCATTTTATCCAAAATTTGTCGTACGCGCCTACTTATTTACCTATAAAAGTAGAAAATTTTTATGAGATAATAAAATGAAATCTTATAAATATTTTTAATAGTTCATAACAGTATAGATAACCTTACTAAAATAATCAACCAGTTTTTTCTAAATGCGTTTAAATAATAATAATAAAAAACCGTGTAGTTCAAGCGGGCGAAGCCACGAGGCTCCCTCGCCAGTTATCAAATTTTATCTAAATAAATATATCTAAATGTTCAATATTTTTACATATTCTTAAGAACTTTTTTAAACATGCAACATGTAGATATAAGTGGAATGAGTCCGTATAATGTCGAAGCTGTCTTAACACAGCGACACAGCTGCTACGTGGAAGCGGACAACCGACCGCGGCGCGGGTTCGATTTCCATTCGGGGGAATAAAACATTTTCAGTTTCGCTTTGGTACTAACACCGAGTGCGGTGCAGGTCTCGAGTATTTGGCGGTGCGTATTAGTGCGTATCTTAATTAAGAGGCCATAGAGCTCGTGCCTTTAACCTAGTACAAAATCATCAACAGCCAAGCATAATATCTACATCTATATTCACATTCATTGTGGTTTAGATATAAGTATATAAACTATTTAAATGTGCTCCTAAAATATTTAAATAATGAAATATTTACTTATATTATAATATAAAATTATATAAAATTTGTCTAAATTAATTTATCTTACTTCCAATAATAACTTTTAAAAGTAATATAAAGACAAAGATAATATTTTCTTAGGATACGTATCAATTGTGTATAAAAATGATAATGTAATTAAAATATTGATATATAAGAAAATTAGGTGAGGCAATAATAAGATAAAAAGGATACAGACCTAATATAAATATTAAAGACATATTACTTATAGATACTATTAAAATAAAATAAAACACTAGGTTCCCTTTGTAAAGAAATAAATAAATCAGCTTCACGCTGTATCCCGCACACAGCAGGTGGAGGGGAGGCAGAGGGAACATAGTGTTAAGATATTCCGTTCCGCACTTTCTGCAGAATTCTGGAGACAGAACTCAACGCCGCAAACAAATAGAGATATAAACGTAAATAAATATTTCACTTTCTCAAGTGGGAATCGAACCCTAAATTACATAATTACATTTGATTTCTGATTTGTTTATAATTTAGATAGTTTATTACAGAACCCACCGATGGCATCTGGCATCACCTATCAGACACAACTATGTTCCTGGAGTCCACAGAAGCCCACTGGAGCCCACTGACGTGCAGGTACACCAGTCTATTAAAAGCCGACCCGGTCATTTAAGAAAAGTAGTTTGACATATTTATTTCATTTCCCACATGATTATTAATTCCTCTCAAAACAAAGTCTAACAACTCCTGCAGTAGTCATGGCTATAGAGGTAGGCAGTAGAGGTAGAGGCAGAGGCAGAGGCAGAGGCAGAGGCAGAGGCAGAGGTAGAGGCAGAGGTAGAGGCAATTAGCCGGCAGCGGCGCGGCGTGACCGCCCGTCGGCCGCCGACAGGTTATCATCTACGATAGATATCAATATAAGGGAGCGTTAAACGATTCCTCCCTATCGCGTTTAATATGAAAAAACTGCCGGAGCTCGGGAACTAATGACGACCAAAAAAATGTCGCACTAAATGTATATCCACTTTGTTTGAGGCTTCGACGGCTCCAACAGTTAATGACTCAGTGGAAGTGTAGGTCGTCCGCTATTGAATGTGAATATAAGAAACAAAACGTAGAGACGGACATAAAGAATGTACTATATATGCATTCTACTAACGAATTTTGGAATATTTCACTTTTATTTATTTTCTCAAGTATTCACTAAACAATTAATTAACAAAACTAATTTGAAACATAAATTTATATTTCTATTTTCTTTTTTTTATTATTGCTATTACTAAAATACTTTTTGTACGCACATATTTTATTCCTTCCTTATTTGTAATTTGTTAAAGTTTATCCGAAATATGGCAGTGATTATTCGTAATTAATTCCTTTGATATCCGAGCAGCACTGCAGCAGTGTCACCTCGTACAATGTGTTATTGAGCTTTTCCGCCTCGGTGGAACCCGTCATATAAAAATTAAGATAACTCTTGTCTTCTTCTTGTTAATTAATTAAAGTAAATTATTATATATTTAAAATAATTCGACTACATAATATCAAACAGGTAGGAAGGTACAAAGAATATTTGTATTAAGGCGCTGTAATTTTAATATTACAGTGGTACATACACAGAAATAACGTATTAAATCGTATGAAAACGAGTGGTTCATTCGGTAGAGTCACTAAAACGGCAATTAAATAGAATATTTACATACACTTCATTGATAAAACACGTGCGAGCTTTTTAAATGTATGTCAGGGCGGTAGAGCTAGTCAAAATAGTATGTTTTACAAGTGAAGACATGTGTGAACCCTAGTGAAGGCTATAAAGATAGTTTGGAATACGAGGTCCCAGCATTCTCCGGCGCAGTGTCGTCACCGGCCATCAGTGGTCAGCAGATAAGAGAGGCGAGGCCCCCGGGCCGGCGCGGGGCCCCGCTGCCGGCCCCGGCGCGCCGTCGGGCTCCGGCGGACAGTTCATTAGCGCGGAGGCGCGGGCGATTGATATATTATACGTACACACGAATCGACTAAATTGTCCCGTCGATAAGTGGGCGTGAGAGTGGCGCCGGCACAGCGCTGTATCGCGCTACTCGTCTACAAGCTAAAACAAGCCTTGACCGGACGTGATAGATGCGTGTTTCGGTTGTGTCAATATGTAGATGTAATGTTTTACTCGGAGCAACTTTGATAGAGATTAATATTGGATTGATTTAAGTTGACATGTTTGTTAATAGAGTTGATATTGTAACGTACTCGTAATAGAGTCTATAATGGGCAGTGAGCGTGGAGCGAGGTAGGTCTCTGTCGGGCGCGGCGGCGGGCGCGCAGGGCTAATGTGTAAGCGGTGTCTCGCGGGCACCGCTAATGCGGCCGGCGCCGGCGCCCGCCTAACACAAAAATGTACAACATTCCTGCGTTTAGGCCTTTATTCCTTTTTTATCATGAAATAATAGAACAGGCACAAAGCGCCGCCGCTTATCGACGCTATTCAATTTATTAAAGCATGCCATTACTGCGGCGAGCGGGCGTGAGGCGTGAGGGGAGGGGGGTCTGGTGGGCATTACGCAACGCGGCGGACGGTAGACCACGCTACAATGTTTCTTACTTCAATTATATTATTCACTAGTGGGCCCGGACGCGGTTACGCCCGCGAAAATATAAGCCTAAATAATTAAAATAAGTTAAAAAATAATTATAAGTGGAGATTTATTATTAGAAAAAATATCTGAGTAACCGAAATGAACAAACAAAATGCGCGCGTACTAAACATTTTTCTATATTAAATAATTATTAATTTTTGCGAACAATATTAAATAAAATCTCAAATTATTAAAATTACGATATTTTAAGTGTATAACATCGGTATAGATAACCGAACTGAGATAAATTAATTATAAGCAGCAAATAATTACATAAAAATAATAGTAATTCGAAAATATATAAAAATTTACAAAATCATCAAAGTCATCTGTCCGTTCGCGTCGGTCATACTATACCACTCGTAGGCTAGGTCATTTGGAATCAGTGACATCTTAATTATTTATTAGAATGTTATACAGTAAACTATAATTTCCATCTAGATGAAATGCTAAAAGTGACTTTTATATTTATTTTCATAAGGATGAATATCAAATTATAGAAATCATCTAATTTTTGTTAATGTATACAAATCTATATCGGCGCGCGCTATGTACGCGTTAAGCAAACTCACTTTGGGTGACGTTTTCTTAAAACAACAAACTTTGCAAGCCGTTGCTTAGCAACGCGTAGCGACAATTGTTATTAACATGGCGGAATAAATTGCTTGGCAGACCCTGGCAATAGCCGGGATTAATGCCAGGAGGAAGAAGATGGCGGAATAAATTGCTTGTCAAATTAATTATTTTAATATATTGGTATATATCGAAAATATTACAAATATGAGGAAAAAAAGTATCCTATGTTCATCCCAGGACCCTCAAGTATCTCTATATGAGTATTTTATCACAATTAAATTAGCGGTTTGGCCCTGATTGCGTAAAAGACAGACAGAGTTACTTTCGAATTTATAATATAGTCGGTGCAAAGTAAAACAAAAAGGCTTAGTAATTAGATTTGACACCGACTTTAAAATTATAAAACCTTTATATAATTATTTTTCACTTTTTAGTTCGTTGTTAGAAGTCGGTTTTTCTTTTTGTTAAAAATTAATTTATTGTGCTCCAAAAACGGGCTGTCCGAGCAGTCTATAAAATGGGTCCACGGGAGTCACTAAGGAATAAATTCAAAGACTTTAACATCCTCACACTACACTCCCAATATATTTACGACAACTTAGTGTATGTGCATAAAAATATTAATAAATTGAATAAAAACAGTGATTTCCATCAACATAATTTAAGAAATAAAAATAAGCTTGTTGTGCCCTTCTCTAGGCTCCATAAAGTGTCTCACTCATTCGTAGGTCAAAGTATACACTTTTATAACAAACTTCCAAACGACGTGGTTAATTTATCACTGAACAAATTTAAAAAAGTGGTAAAGCACAGGCTCTGCCAAAAAGCATATTACTCTGTTAAAGATTATGTTCGCGATAAAGATGTTTGGAAATGAGTTGCTCTATTTCTACAATTTTAAAATTGTTAATTGTTAATTGTAATTTGTAACAAATGCTGGCAGTTAAAAAGAGTGGCCATGAGTTTCTTTGCCTGTATGTTCTCATGAGCTCAACCATTTGAAAATTGCACTTTTTTTTTTGGTTATTTTGTTTTGCGTTTTTCTAGAGTCTAAATTTCAAATTTTATAAAAATCGGTGGCGATTTAAGAATTTTTCCATACAAACTTTCAACGCCTTATTTGTACCCTTAGGGGGACAATTCTAGAAAACAATGAAACACGTATTCAATTGAATATTTTTTAAAATCAAAATTTCAAATTTTATAAGAATCGGTGCCGATTAAATT
The DNA here is from genome assembly GCF_056956725.1 of Heliconius melpomene rosina. Taxonomy (NCBI): domain Eukaryota; kingdom Metazoa; phylum Arthropoda; class Insecta; order Lepidoptera; family Nymphalidae; genus Heliconius; species Heliconius melpomene. The sequence goes on from NC_140399.1 coordinate 145,061, forward strand.
TTTCTTCCATACAAACTTTCAACCCCTATTTCACCCCTTCAGGGTTAAAATTTTTCAATGCTATCTTTGCGTTTACTAACACTCTTATTCAATTTTTAATTTTTTAGATAAGTTTTTTAGTAAGTAGTTTATTGTTCACAATCTTCAGAAAAAAATTGGGTTCGATTTTTCTGTAATTGTGTACATCAATGAATGAATCGAAATCGAATTCAGTTTTTTTAAGACATTCTGGTATTAAGTTTATAGAGTAGATAAAGAAAAAAATACCCATAGTGGAAAATAATATGGGAAGTCAGCATTGCCAAGTGTCTAAATTACATATGAGTAAGTATATGAGTCGAATAATTATTATTAGTTTTTCAAAGTCAATAATAATTCATATATAATTTTTTGTTAGTAGGTACATAATACATAGCTCGCACACCCCTGCGCTGTCCAAAAATGAGATTACCTTTAAAACAGACTTATATAACAACCAGAATGTTCAAATTTAAATAATATTTTGCTTTAGATTAGATTTTGCTTTGACCTTGAAGTGAATAATTATAAAAGTAACTACTATTGTGGTAACTTAAAGTATACAATCTAGAAAATTAAAACATACCGTTTGATGATATAACTTCAGTTCATTTTATTACCGACTGGTCGACCATAACTTGTCCCGGGCTTAGGTACAATTCGTAGGTAGGTAGGATATTTATTAATTTTTAATTAGGGAAACGCCAACTAGTTTCAACGAAATATTATTTAATTTTTAAGTTTAGAACTTGGAGAAAGAAATAATTTCTTTCTATATAATTTAATTTTATTCTATATTATTTACTTTAGTTTGATCCGAGGATGACTTTCTTGCGTATAATAATTCTAATTTAAATCAACCGAGAGATTTTTGACTTTTATAAAAAAGTGAAAGGCCACCTTCGTCTATAAATATTATGAATTTTAATTGGTTTTTATACTGCGAGATGGTGCGTAAAATCTAAAAAACTAACAATCTAACATTCAGAATATTCCTACTTCAAAAACAATTTCAGTTAAAAAGACGTTATGCCCGTACAGAAATGTTACAACTTGTTGTTCAACCTAACTCTCACTAGATGGCGCTAACGAGTACTTTGGTACATTTTTTATTTCACTTCAAACAGACATTGACAACATTGAAGTATTGTAAAAGTGTGTCTGCAAGTGGCAGAAATATCTATTTAATTGCATATAAAAGTATGTTGAAAGTAGCTAAAATGCTAAATTACGTGGTACTCTTTGCGAAAATACTATAAAATATAATATATCTCTTAAAAGTTTAGCTTTTGTGCGTGCAGATCCCTCTCAGAAAATATCTATAGATACGCTAATGATATATATTTATGTGTATTTTTATGCACAAAATTAGTATGCAAAAATAGATATTGGGCGAGCACAGTCGCGGTACAATGTTGGTAAATGAATTACTTAATAATACTCTTTAATGCTTCATCAAGTGTAAATATTAATTTGATATTCTATTTAAAAAATACGAATATTTATAATATTTCGTTAATTTGACGCTTTTGGAAATAAAAAATTGAATATATACTACGGTAACTTATAATATATCATAGTTTTTATCATGCTAAAAGTAAAAGACTAAAAATATTAATTAAGAAATTAATCTTTGCACAGTTTAGATATATTTAGTTAAATATACATCATTGACTGCATATAACCTTCGATTTCTTGCGCCAACAGACATGTAATGTTGTTCCACATTCAGGAAAGAAAAACATATGAAAAAGAATTTTACATGAGCTTATAGCATCAAAAAGTATTAGAGCTCTGAGGAGCACCGCCCTTATGGGACACGGTGTAAACTCTTACTTTATAAGTTTTATATTCCGAATTAATTTATTTAAGGAGTCGTAATGGACTCGGGATCTTAAAAAACATATTAAATGTACCGAATCGCAGCGACTCTAACGATTTGTCTTACAAAAATATATGGCTGGTGTAAAAATAGAGCCTTTAAACTTCACGTATATTTTAAATTAAATTTTAAAGGATTTAAAAGTAAATTGACAACAAGTAAAAAAACAAAATGGCGTGTTGATTAAAGTTTATAGCTGAGAATAATTTAATTTTATATTTGACCCTTACATTTCGGTTGAAGCTTCACAAATATATATAATATTTGTTTTATTATTTACTATGGACCCACCTTTAGTTTAGTCTTGTAAGTATAGGTAGGTATTTTCTCATGTAGGTATCAGCTATGGTACTGTAAAGTTGCATCTAAATCTGTCCAGTAGACTTTGCGTGAAAGTGGAGTTCCTTCCTAACTCTGTTTTACTGGTATGGTATACTGATGATTCCGTAATGTCGGAGCGCACTACTCGCTCAAAGGGTAGCACTACCTCCATACCCATCCACTGTCCTCCCACAGGAGAACCCGGCACCGTAAAACGGGAACCAGGAACCGACCATGTTTTTGAGATATTGGCAGATACTGGCAGGTTTATGCAGATAAATAATATGAAGTAATTGCTGCTTTTTAGCATGAATACTTTACTACTACAGTGCAGAGAGGAGAGTGCCGGAGAGGTGGCAATGTTGAGTGTATTAAGGATGATGAGTCAAGTTAAGGTGAAGTGGGTCGGTAGCAGATCTTTTCAAGATTCTGTGGTGTCGGACCCTGATTCAGGGCGTTGCCACGAGGAACAATTCGCAGTTTTCGATGGGTCAGCCTGTCTGTCCGTCACATCACTTTGGTGAAGGGGCGCAAGGACGGGGGGATTCCGAAACTAGATGTGGTTTATAAGGAGTGAGTATGGCTGAAGCTTATCGAAAATTAGGTGTAATGCAAGAAAACCAAAAACAATAGATTTTGATTATTTGAGTAATTGTAAAGAAACGTAATTTTCGTACGTATTTCGTACGTTTCGAACGTAATATTTCGTTTCGTTAATTTAACGTTCGTTTTTCATAATTACTACTATACTATAATTATTAATTTATATATAACTCTATAACTGTGCTACTGACGGACGACACCTGTGACAACGCACAGACGCACTATGGGAAATCGAGGTCTGTATCAGATCAAAAATCGATAACTTTTTTATTTGTTAAGATAAACAATTGAAATTTTGCACAAGCATAAAGTATGAAATAGTGCGTTAGGTGAAGTTCAGATATTATACTTTTATTGGAGAATATATATATAAAAAAATAATGAAAAGAAAAGTTTTCAGTAAATAACAGTAAAAATTAAAGGAATAATAGTAAAAATGTATTATTAAATTAGTTTATTATTATTCCCGACTGCTAAGGAAGAGTTATGTTTTTCGCGCGTATTTTGTATGTATGTATGTACGTATGTATGTATGCAATATTCTTTATTACCTTGTATCTCCAGAACCGCTGAACGGATTTACATAATTGAGGTATCGTTATATTCACTTTAGCAGCCCAAGTGTTCTTAGATAGGTGACGTTAAAAAATAATAATCATGGCGGCTGTGGGACGCCATTGGACTTAGTGAAAAAAAAATATTTTGGTTTCGAATACCACAATATGGGTATCAAATTCAAGAGCTTAATACGAGGATTTCAAAAAGGTATATCATGATTATCATTACCATAATAAATGCTAACAATAAATTTGAAAAATAAAAAAATATTTATTAAAAAACAAACACCCCGACTGCATAAATCTGAAAAGAAATTAACAAGCCCAATAGTTTATTAGGATGAACAGTCGGGACCTATAAGTAGTTCTTCAATCAATAAAATCTTTACCAGGAACCTCAAATAATTTAAAGAGGTGCTAATTCTTCTTCTATTGAACGTAAACCCTGCACCTTCAATGTATGGGAGGAATAATTCACGCTTGAAACACTAAAAGTATTCGTCATTTTGAAATTTAGTGAAGACACTTAATAATCAAACGTCTGTTAGTAATTTTATTACTAATTTGTAATAGTTTTTTAAATTAATTCACTCCTCATATAATTTCATAAATGAGGGTAGTGTGAATAAATGATTGTGCAAAATGTGTGCAAAATGAAGATAAAACGTCCTTTTATTAATAAATAACAATAATTTTATGGAAATTTAAAGCAATCTCATCAATTAAATAGTAAAACATTAGAAACTACAATAGATAGAGTTTTCGTGTCCCCTGACTTGTGTCATAGTTTTCGTGATAACTTCTCAGTCTGCAGGTCTCTGCAGCTGATTTTTGATAAATGTTATTTATGAATATCTGGACTATAAAACAATATCAAATATAACGCGTCGGGAGACGTCGGTAACTGTTAAAAGTCTCGATGAACTTTAAACACGTACCTTTTTTCTCTTCACTTATTGTTAATATTTTTTATAAAAATATAGTCACGATATCCACAATATAATAATTGTTTTAAAATCTACATACTATGGGCTCTTCAAAAAAATATAACACTTTATACCTACTTGCACATTTTTTTAAGGAAATTATGTTTAAAGTATCAAAGTGAACAACCTGAAATAGACATTCTCACGAATGACAGTTTTTCACGATGAATAAATATATATTCCAAATGTAATTTACGAAAAAATAATTCATAACATTAAAGTTCCACTCTTATACTATTAATTTTAAAAAAAATAGTGCGTCAGGGACGACTTTGAAAAAATGAATTTTGATCTGCCGTTGTTCTACCATTGCCCATAGTGAGACGTGACTACGGGACTTGGTAGGTTTGAGTGGAGTGGAGTGGAGTATCGGAGAGCGCTGAGAAGGATTGCTTAAATATCCTATAGAAATAGGAAAAACCAGTAATTTTCATTTACCGTTTGACAAAATGAGATAACTTGTAGGTTCGTAGTACAAAAATCATAATGATGTAGATATACATACTTATTTAATTACTTTTTATAACTTAAATATTAGTAAACATTTTAAAGACCTCTTATCCTTATATGACTTCTTAATGTAAAGTATAATTTGTGGAAAAAAGCTTAATTTCCGTGCGTTAATAAATCTTGTTTAACGCGACGCGTGAAGGTCCGTCTCATTTACGAACCTGTCAATCACATTAATCACTGTGAATATATTACTTATCACCAAAATGCATATAATAATATGTTATTAGTGTTATAGACGTGGTAGGTAGTATGTTTGTATATCTATCATTCGACCACGTTAGGAACACTGAGGTCGTGGTGGCGCAGCCGCGCTATGTCAGGCTGTAAACGCGACGGTCGTGGGATCGATTTGGTCGTGGGTTCGATAATTAAAAACTAAATGACTTTTAAATAAAACAATTACACGTATTAAAACCAATAGTAGGTAGAGGTAGGTAGAGCGCCGCCGGGACATTTTATTTATATTAGCTTTAAAGATTTCCGCCTCGAAGGCTGAGCGCTGATTTAAATTGGTTTGCATATAATAAATATGTACTAAGTTCGTAAATTTTTAAGGGCTTTTTATATAATTTGCATCGGAGTACGGGAGACACACAGACAGAGAGAGGAGGTAGGTAGGTAGTCACTTTAAGTTTGGTTATACAAACATAAGTAATGTTAATTGAATTAGAATAGCTTTCACCTTCATCATCATTTTATGTTTATAAGTATAGATACAAGTGTACATCGCAGATCCTACGTCTAGGATTTAATTTGTGTCGTTAAGTAGGTATTTGGTTTTCTCAATTAATTATTTAATTAAAAAACTTTTACAACACAGGTTTAATAAACACAGTGTTGCTTTAGCATGGACATATGACATAGAGTGGCCTCGTGTCTCACCAGTCACCACCCTACACTAAATAGGTATCAGAAAGGCGAAAAGACTATTATATGAAATTATGTTTGGAAATAAAAAAAACTATTAAAACTCTCCACATTTGTCAGCCGTAGAATGTAAGAACAAAGTGTATATTACTCCACCACCGCAACACAATGGCACTCGACATTTTAACAAATATATTAAACGTTTAATTTCATTTAAATATTTCCAAAACACTTAAAGCTTCATTTAATCCGATTAGTGATTTCTATTTTTGTAAAACACAAAGTAAATAAAGAACAATACGCAGTGACATCGCTCACTTCTGAGGACCCGTTATCGTTATCAGTACCGAGTCAGTGCTGAAGATGAAGATGAAGAGAGAAACAAAAGGTCGCTCTATTGTATTTGATATTTTGAACATAACAATAACACGCTTGTACTCGTACGTATGAGGTTAAGCCGACTTCAAAGCATTTTGTTTTAAGTAAATTGCGAATTGACGTTCCCACGGTTCGAGTTTTTGGGATTTCGCTGTTTTTTTTAATAACAAAGAGTCTTTGCAAAATTATTATTAATATTCGTTAGATAGGTCTCCTTGATGAATGAAACCCGAAATAGGAACTGCTATTTATTAAAGTAAGTAGTTATCTGTATATCTAGTTGTAGCTGGGAAAGTAAGTGGAGTGAGTTCTCTGTAATAGTTCCCTTGTCGCAGTGTTTGATGACACTGTTGTCTATTTTTTTCATTTTCACATATAGGTGCCTGCTGTATTGCAATTGCACTTAAATTCGCATATTTGTTTCAGCTATAGGTTTAATACAATATATTGACAGATCTGCTACATATACTCGTATAATATCGCTCATTTGGTGCAACAACGACGTAAACTATTTCAGGAAACAGTAAAAGTTTATTAAATTAATAATAAAAGGGTCAAATTTCATACAAAATACAGCAAAAACGATGCATATATGCTTGTATGTTTTGAGTGCGTTGACTATGTCAGCTGATGACGTGACTGTAGGTACTCCGTGGGACCGATAGATGGTCTGGGCAGACGTAGGTACGAGTAGGTACGAGTAGGTACGAGTAGGTACGAGTAGGTACAGCCGGACAACCGACATTGACTTACAGAACCCTAAACACAAAACCGAATATTTGATGACATTATTTTTGTTCACCGCAAAAACTTTATTAGCACAGCATATATATATATATCTATATATATATATATATATATATATATATATATATATATAGCGTAAAGCAAAAATTTTATTTTCATCCTATCATTTACATCCTATTCCTTATTTTCAGTGTAGTGGTTGTAGATTGTCTCCTTGTACGCGTGTATGTAGCGAGTAGGTAGCTTATTGCAGAGTATTTATATTTTATATTGACTTGCTTACCAAATCGAACGCTCAACTGTTAGTGGGTAACACAGACGCCGTCGAATGTTATTGTCAAAATTATAATTGAACCAAATATTATTTAGTCAAAACGCGGCAATGAATTACGACACTCAACACGCAATGCCTTCAGAAATCAACGGAAAATGGTGAACGGATTGTATTAACACTAGGTCCCTCCGCCTAGCCTGCCGTGGCCCGTGGCCCGTGGCCTCGATAGAGCTTGACGCCCGCCCTCGCCTCGCCCCGGCGCCACGGAGGAATGCAAATGACACTGATACCAGCAAGCCAAGGCAAGACGAGGAAAGGCATGCTGTTATCACAGAGATTAGAGGAGTACTGTCCTCCGCAGCTCGTAGGTCCACTCTATCTGCTTTTAATTAACAGATTATATTTATGTATCGGTAATTACTTCATTATGTTTTAACTAACTCGGATTACCGTTAGTTAAACAGAAGGCGGCACCGGCACCGGCACCGGCAGCGCTGACGCGTGTGTTGAATGAAGGAGGTATTTATAGAACAGTTTATTGTCATCACATATTCTGTATGACCACAAACATCAACATTTTCAGTATAAATTAGTGCATAAAAAGTTACAAATCTTTTATGGGTTTGAGGAAACGTGTCTGTAATAAAATCAATACAGAAATTTAAAGTAATTATAAAAAAAACACAAACAAGTAGGTTCAATGCATAATATGTAGGAGGTACACCGTTCTGGAATAATTACAGATAAAATATATGGAATTAATATAATATTTAGGAATCTCTTGCAGGCGAAGCAAGTACGTATCTATCTATCTACATACAATTAATTATAAATTAATTGTTCTAATCTTTTTAAAACAAATTTTATTCAAAAGGTAAGTAGTGTTAAAGTGAAAATAACAATTTTATGCAATTGCAAGAGTTTGTTGAGTTACAAGAAATTTTAACCTAAGCTTATTTACTGATTATATCATTTTTTTTAGGATTTATGATAAAAAAATGGTATAAACTTCCAAAAAATTCAAAATGGCTGCATGAACGGTACCAGGCACGCGCCCCTTCGTGCAACAACAGGGGTCCTCTCCCCTATGCTACTTACTACGCAATATATTGTACTTTACTAAGTAATTGATGGAAGTGATATATGGGTTACTAATGAAAGAAGCAGCTACACGCTTATAAGGTTTTTTTTCTATATTAAAATAGTAAAATGTATTTGAAACATAATTACTGGGTTCCCTCTGCCTACCCTGCTGCGTTGTGGGATACAGCGTCAAGCTGACAATAAACTAATACTTAGCTTAGTAAAGCCAATTTTAGAAAACGTATAAAACTTGCAAAATTTTCAAAAATCACGGGTTAGAGTCTGTCTACGTTCCAATTTTCATACGTTTTATAATAATACTCTTTTGTTTTATCTCTAGTTTGAAATAACATTTTAACGATATAAGTGATTTACAAAACCTTCAAAAAAGACATCGAAAAGTAGAGATGATGACATGCCGCGTGTTGCTAATTGGCCTCTTTACTTAATTTAGTTGACTTGTTTTTGCAGTCATTAGAAAAGATACTATAACATGTTTGAGGAGGTACAGCCTATTGTCGTGAGTAATTACATAGACATACCTACTCGATAGTCTATACTATAATTTTCAATCAGAAACTAAATTTATTGATAAGTTGCACAAATAAAAATAAATTCACGACTTCATATGCTTACTGTGTAGATGAATATCGACCAGAACGGGAACGGGCACGCGGAGTGTTCTAACGCTATGCTCCCTCTGGCTTCCTCTGACTACCAAGATACAGCATGAAGCTGAAAAACGAAGAATAATATAAAAACGATACGCTGATCTATTTTAATAAAGGATAATTATTAAATTCGGTGTATGTAAACTTGTTTATTTCACGAGCCGCGCGGGCGAGGTATACAGAAAACTGCCTATTATTTATGGTGAATGGTGATGATGATGACCATTAAATAATGATAAATGATAACCAATAATATTTTTAATAATTAAATCAAAAAAAATCACAGTCTTGGCGCTGGGGCACAGCGTCTGACGGTAAACGCGACGGTTGTAGATTCGATTCCTACATGGGGGAGTTACCTAAATTTCCATATACCTACATTTGCTCTGGTAGACAACTCGTGGCATTCGGTTTGACATTCAAAGAAGGGGGAGCATAGTGTCTTAACACTGGTTCTCTTCTACGTAACCTACTATTTGCGGGTTGGTATAGAGTGATTAAGCAAAATACTATATTTCGCGTTTAATTTTTCAAAATCATTTATAAGGTATCTACAAGTTACAAACTACAATGGAAGCTGAAAAACAGCTTTTTAATTTTGTAGGCACCCATAATCATGCGCACTGTTGCTGACGAACTTTACAAAATAAACTTTAATTCAATAAGATAAGTGTCAAAATTGAATGTCATTACTGAAATTTCTTTGTAACTTTGATAGGTAGTGATCTAATCGATAGTTTTTGCATTTAATGCTTCACAAACGTTTTACTAAAGTTGTTATTAACACAACTGACCTATGAAACCGTTGTAGTGAGTCGTGAGTTCAATTTGTAATGAATGAATCATTTCTCATGTTATGGGGACTATTTCCTCGCTCTGGTAACGAGACACGCAACAGCCAATGTTTCGAAAATGGACGGAAGTTCAAAACGGTTTGTTTTACCGCTACAAGTAGGCTCCTCTTGCCTTCTCTGCTATATGAGGGATGCAGCGCGAACTGAGAAGAATATCCTGTTATAAAGACATTTTGTACGTACGTGTTTTACGTACTTCATTAGGTATACCTGGTAGACTGGGCTCAGGTATATAAGTGTCTTGCCAAAAGCACGACTACGCGACGCGTTTTTTTTTTTCAAAGTAATGATATAAAGTAAAGATTTTTTTAGTTTCATTTTGTACTCCGCACGTGGCACGTGGCAGGGGAGGCTGAGGGAACTTGGAAACGTAGTGTTGCGCCTTAAAACTTCGTTCCCATTACAACTGAGAGTGCGAGGATCAGAATAAATATATTAAATGTTTTGTTTCCTCGAATGGGAATCGAAGTCACAACCCACAACTACCATTTCCGAAACAAATCTCGACGATGAGACAACCTGACTTAAAATAAAAATAATAATAAAATTAAATATTAATTAGCAAATGTAGAGTTATTTACAAAGTAACCCTCGTACAGATAAACATGTTACTCAGGTATCTTAAAAGTAATCTACATTGAAATCGTCCCTTCGATACGAGCTTTGAAAGGTGAAGCTAATATACCTCAGATACCTACAGGCTGCAACGACTCGTCGTCGATGACATTTACACTGGCAGAATAAAACGCAATAATTGCGGGTTCGATTGCCGTTCGGGGGAATTAATGGTTTTCATTTTTATTTCTTTTGCCTACTCTGCTACATGCTATGTACCTACGCAATGTCTCGAATTCAATGGGAAAGCATGTATCGGTGTGTCTTGGCATCAGTTCTGCTCTGTCTACCCTGCTGTACCAGGCAGGACACAGGATGAACCAAAAAAATCCTGTAAGAGCCAGTCGAAATCGCCCACCGAGGATTTTCCGTAGCAATGTCAGGATTGTAAGGCCATGGAAACTACAACTTATTAAAGTTGTCCAACTTAAGTTGGCGAGCATATGCGCCAATATTGTATGAAATATGCTTGTAATGTAGGTGCTGTAGTAGGTATAATGTTAGCGAACAGAATCTCTTTCCGAATACTTTAGAAACATATACACGATATGTATTTTTATCTTGTTTTTTAAAAACATTAACCGCTTCCGATTTCTAAAAATATTATCATTTTTTTCTATTTAATAACTATGAATTTTCACTTTTCAGATTTTTCCTATATTTTGCTTCATCCGAAAAATAAGGACCTACTAGCAAAAATAGTGTTTGCAAACTGGACATTGTTCTTCGGATAAGTCCATTTATACTGTAGGGTCACGGATACGGAATACAAAACACAGCAAAAATGATGCATAAATTAAATAAATAAAAGAAGCCAGCTTCACCCTGTATCCCGCACACACCAGGGTGTGCAGAGGGTATCTAGTGTTAAGACACTCTGTTCCCCACTTTCCCTCGGATTTTGGAGACACGGTGTGTTGAGTAGAGGAACTTAACGTCGCGCTTTGCCCCGACACCAGAGCGAAGAAATGGAAATATAAGTTTAAATAAATATTTCATATCCTCGAGTGGGGCCCGACCAACCAACCAATAAAAGTAAATTAAACAATTATGTTTTAATATTGTAAATAAATCATGAGCTGATAGTATTTCTCTATAAACCATAAAGTACTACTAGGCACGTACTACCTCGTCTTTAAAGAAATTATTCTTAAATAGTAATATTCCTTATTAAAAAAGCGTATAAACTAGATCATAAGTAACGCTTCTCCCAATGCAAGCCTCTTTAGCTCAGTGGCAGAGCACTGGTCTTGTAAACCAGGGGTCGTGAGTTCAATCCTCACAGGAGGCAATTCTCTTTAAAACGATTTTTTAATCTAAAAGATTCCATTTTATTTTATTAAATTCTATTTTATTATTTATCAATAATTTTTAATACCTCAATTAATTAAAGTAGATCGCTTGGTTTATAGTAGATATGCAAAATGTTATCATAAGCTGGATAAGATTAGATAAAACAAATAGATCGATTTGAAAGGATTTATTTTGATGGACGAAAACGTGTAGGATATAATTGTAAGGTATAGGTATCCATACCATACTATAAATATACCGTACAATTATATTGTGCACACTTGTGTGTGTTAGTTTATATAATAACATGATGCATGAACAGTTCAGCTCCCGTAATCTACGTAACATACATTTATAGCGTTTAACTAATTTCATTTCCTTCGCATTGATCATCATGATCTTAAATATAGTGAAATACTCAGGCTGTGGATATGAAAAGTCGGTCACTGCTATACCTAAACGAAATAGACCAGAAGAAGACTCAAAGCTAATTGGGGGGCTGTTTTGGCATAAAATTTTAAAGTTCAGGGTTCAGGGTTTAAGTTCTCGATATCTTCATAGTAGAAGTACGTACTTGTTCGAGTCTCACAGGAGATGTCATTACAACACTGTGAATATTATAGCTCTCCTAGCTCGGCCTTCCACTGGCTTCTATAGCACCCTTCCCCTTCATCCTTTGAAGGGGAAGGGGGTGCACATTAAATTGTCATTATTATTTATAAGGGAGCTTGGAGAACATAGTATCGATGTTACTGGAGGAACGTCATGTGAACTCCATGAAGATGTGGATGACAGTGGACGAAGTAAATAACTACTCAGTGACCGTAGAGCTTGCCAGGAAGAGAGCGGGAAGCTAATGTGTGTGTGCTTTAATGTTTTATCCAAACAAACTAAAAAAACGCAAAATATTTTAAGCATAAACTAACCCGAGGGAATCTAACCTACGATCAATCTTTAACAAATTAAGTCTATTAATTATATTTTTCTTAATATAATAATATGCAGTATAAGCATAGCATAGAATGAATACGTGCAAAACCGCGGCCGACCGCTAGTTACGCGGCGATATGGAAATCTTGTACCTAATAAATACATTCAGATTATTTACGCATAAAGAGTAACAGATAAAGTATTAAATTATCTGCCGGTTATATGAGGTTTAAAACGGTCCGATCAATTACCGAGGAAATATCGGCGTAATAAATTTTATATGACAAATTGTTAGGTAAATATTATTTAATATTTTATGGCGGTTTTTATTATTTACCTTGTATGGTAAAATGTTTTATCGTGAGGCTTTTAAGATGGTGGACGCGTGAACGCGGAGAGCCCGTATTATGTAGATAATTTGATCTAGAAATAAAATCGGTACATTTAGACATTTACGTACTTGTCGCGCAAGTATGAAGCTACGCTTATAAAGCGCAAATCAGATCTTTATTAATTTGGTTCTGTATTAATATTTAAAAGAAACCAATTCATGCTTTGTTCCTTCATAGCAGGTTCACTCTGTCTAACTTGTTATATATAGAGAGAACTCGATTTCTTCTGTAGATATACCTACTAATATACATATAAGTATTTAAATATTGTCCAGAAATTTATGAACCAAATTACCACTTAAGGGGGAAAATCTAACTATTTTCATTTAAAGTGGAATACGACGTAGGTCAGCGGGCGGGTCCAATCCTGCTAAATGCCGGGTAAGCATGTAGCTGAGAAATAAAACTGTTCTTTAAATGGTTATCTTTGCACGCGGAACCCTAGAAATACCAACAGGTGGCGGAAATCACTAGATTACCGACTCACTAGTATCGACTGACAATTTCATGCGAATTTGACTAGTTTTTGCTGTTCTATGCTATGCTGTAATAAAAATTTTATTGCTCCATGTTATAAGTAGTTGTATTGATGATGAGTCGAACTTATTCATTTTATATTTTTACGTATTAGAGGTGGTCGTTAAGAGTTGAGGTCACAGTGTCTTCAGTATTTTCTTATTTAAAGCGCTGTCTTGTTCATCAGTTATATTAAAAAAATAAGTTTTGTGAAATACAGAGCGAGGCGACCCTCGTCTACAGCCTAGTCTACAGATAGCCCTCTGTCCTACAATATGCGACAGAAACATACACCTAAGACGAATATTTTAAATGTATAATTTTGGTTTTAACTACTTCACGTAATAAATAAGCCTAAGACGGTTTATTTTATACTTTGTAATATTTTAGTTGCCATTTTATTTTGTACAGTATAAGAATAATATTATATTGTCCTCAATTGACGTAAATACATACAATAGGTACCTACAGGGGGAACTCAAAGCCGGGAGAAGGGAAAATGTACTTATTATATCAATGTATGTATGTATACTAAAATCACACATTTAAATTGTATTCTCCATACAATCTTAAAGATTTCAATATTTTCTAAAATTTTGTGTTTAACAAAAACACCAAAGTTTCCTTAAACGTTCTCACGGCTGTCGGAGTTACACGTAATCCTTTAACTACATACCGAGAACTTACTGATACATCACTTTTGTTCTAAGCAAGGAGCTATCTCTCATGCAGTGACGTCACGATTTCGATTTAAATAACACTAATTACTTCTAAGAATTGCAGAAATTATAGAAACTACATAAAATTTAGTGTTTGGGAAGCGTATTAAGATTTTTTTCATACTTTTTTCAATAGAATGTTTAAAAAAAGTCAAAACGTTAGAATTTAAATCAAACTTATGAGCATTAATAAAATTTTTACTACATTTTTTTTTTATGCTAAAAATTATAATTAATGTGTAATTATAAATTTTATGTGTATTTTAGTGTCAGCGTTAGGTAATTGCTTTAGATAACGTAAAGTCTCTAGGTACATATACTCGTAAGTTGCAAATTATGGAAATACTACTTGGTTTCTATTTTTAGACATTTGGATACAATGAAACTTAAAAAAAATAAAAATATAGACTGGCTTCTATTTTGTTTTTGGTTAAACTGCACAAAATGGAGATAACGCATTGCCCCGAGGGGGAATAGAAGCGACACCCGCCCCGCTTGCAGTCAGACCCCGACAGCTGCACCACGACGACCACTACCTATATACAGTAGAGTAATAACAAATAGAAGTAGAACTACCTATATAAAAGTACTTTTCAAATTAATCAGTATAATGATAACAATAATATCCTCGAGAGTTGTATAAGGGTAGGTAAGGTAGCTCAAATGACTATGTTTATTAGGTAGGTTATTAGATGATTCATTTATTAAAGTTTTGGTTATGTCGTACCAGGTAGGTACATTATATATATTTGATGACTTAATGACGTTAATGCAGCTACACTAGCTCTCGGATACTTGCACCTTTTGTCTTCGGAAAAGAAACCAATTACCAAGGTGTTTGTCTCTTGGTGGTAGACTGAGATGGCAATCGTCTGTCAGTTGACATAATCATTACGATTTCTTGATTGCCTCTCGTATCGCTCTGTGCTTTTGCCGAATGAGCTGACTGTATAGAGTTCAATCTCCTATGAACCTCAAATAACCCTGCCAAAGCGCACGAGCAGCCACGTCGGCAGCTGTAGGTACTACCCACCAAACAAGGTATCGAGAATACCTGAAAAGGTAGTACGCAATATCTGCTCCCTTCGGTTATCTCACAAGAGATCGTCGTTGGTAATGGTAGTGGCTAGTGTCTAGTGTCTAGTGCACTAGTGCCTACGCGCAGATACTACGCCGTAGCAATTAACGGGTATATTGATTTAAAACGAACGCCACCAATTAATTAGAGAGCGCGACGCGGCTATAAACAACCCGCCGGTACCGATACCGGGTAGGGCCACCACGTGTTGCGCGTCAACTAGGATATATTGTTTGAGATTTTCTTTTCTTTAATTCTGTACGCTGTATTCCACAAAGGTGTAGACAATATAAGAGTAAACAGAGGGAGCCTAGTGTTAAGACACTCGGTTCCCCACTCACTGCCTTTTTTCGAGTCATTGCGTGTTGAATGGCATACCTCAGCGCCACGTTATCACGTTCAAATTTCTTAAGTATGGCTGTTTTTTATCAACAAGGAATAGATTGCTATTAAATCAGTAATTTTGGTTGTTATATTTCTCTTTACCAGACAAAATATTAATATACCTACATGTAATTGTTTGTTTCATAATTAAATTTCTAAAGCCATTTATAAAATACCTACAAAAAGTACAAAGAAAACACCCTACTCAATCATTATAAGGATGTATATCCTCCTAAATCACAATCCCTGGTAACATTAACCCCAACTACAATACTACAATTCCATTAGGCCCTCTCCGGAGTCCCCGCCCTCCGCCCGCCGCCCCGCCCCGCCCTAATTTATGGAAAAGCGGGAAATGAACCCGCCCCCGCCGTCCAATGGCGTCCACCGCCCGCGCCCGCCAGTACCGGCCCGCGTCTCGCCCCGGACGGACGTCAGTGTGCGCGTCGAGTAGTGTGGTGATATAACATATGACACAGTGACATATTGTACAGCCGAGTATTTGGTGTAGTAGATACATGTTTTTATCTATATAGTTGCAGGTTTTAGTCAACAAGGATCGTTCCAATGTAAGTGGATTTTGTTTTTTAATTGTTTTTTTTGCTTTGAAGGACCTGCTGATTAAAATATTTGTATAAACATAATATTTCATTAAATTAGTCCCACATGGAGTTTTCTGAAGCTAACATTTAATATTTAATATATTCAATGAACATTAAGGTCTATTGACCGACTATAAAGAAGCAGTTTATACAGAATGTTCCAGGCGTCTTACTTGATAATGTGAATAAATTTGTTACCTTTTGGAGGTATTCACGTTCTATATCTATATGGCGTTACTTAAACATATTTTTCTATGTTTAATGTGTAAGCTGCACTTAGAGTTGTCAATTAGTGTTTTTTTTTCACGTAGACACTTACTTACATCGCATCACTATTTTATTATTCAATTCATTTTGAGACAGCTGTAACTGTCCTAGTGAGTATCAATTGACTGTTTCTATTGCAAGTTACTTTTACAAAACATACTAGAAAATGTACATAAAGAAGCGATTTATCTTAGTCTCCTATATTTATTTAATGTAGATATATATAAGCCAGTCCTTGCAACACTATTACCTACTAATCGAAACTTACTTTAAAGCGCAATAAATAAGTAGTGTATTTTAAAGAACACAAATTGAAGTAAAGTATGGAAAACTGGACTTGAAACAAGTATTCAATGGAATTTTTACGCGACATGCTTGTTCTTACATATATACGTATATTGCATATTGCTAAATTACATATTTCTTACATATTACTTATGTAATTAGTCCGTAGCCGCCGGACCCACTTCAAATACTTTTACAAAAAAATATTACACTTCTCATTGAATATTTGTATTTGTAAGGCCGTCATAAGTGTGGACTCGGTTCACTTTATGTGGAATAATTGTTTTAATCTTTCTCTACACCTAACACCGACATACCTAACTATCTTTCTAACACCAACGGCGTTTAGTTCTGCCACTCAATATAAAATATCAAAAACTTGGGCAGAAAGTGGAGGACGTAGATTCTTAACGTTACATCTTCTCCATTTACCCATTTAATAGTGCGTATATGTGGGATACAAGTACGTAAAGCTAACTCGAAGTCAGAACTAGTATAGTAAACTGATTAATAATAATTTGAATGAATGCCTAAACAAATGTCATGTTTAATAAAGAACATTTCACTAACGAATGCCCGTGGTTCTGTCCGACCGCAACGATAGAAGTAGACGCGGCAGAGCGAAAAAACAACTTCATTAGTTAAACGAGGCAGAAAAAACTTGTCGCTCTGAGCCTCGCTGGGACTTCTAACGTATTTTGTGTATATTTAATATTAAATTTAGTACATTTACGCGCATTTCCTCCCTTTTAAAACAATGTCGTCGATGCTGAGATAAAGATATAAACACATAAAACACCTCAAATGGTGTTGGTCCTGTGACTCTACCTCTTTTTGCGGACTCTATTAAGATCCAATGTCTGGTATATTAAAGATTTAGATAACACTCTCCCACATAATACTTATTACAAGATAGTAGCCCTCTCCCCGACTCTCTTTTGTGGATTTGAGACGTTAATTGAAAAGTTTCCATTTAAATTTCAACAAATCCCCTATTAGAGAGCTAGAGCTCCCCTAAACTCCCTCGTCTAGCTACTCGTACATGCCAAATTACAAAATCTTATTAAAGTGGTTTCGGAAGTACGTAATTATCCGTGTGTAATACGAAAAGAATTGAATTTCAGTTAAAAGAAATATACTCGTATGTAACTGAAGAATTTAGCTTTCACCTCAAAATTACAATTTATGTTCTTGTTTAGTTCGGCGTATGTTATCAAAATCGAACAGAGTTTTTAAAATGATTATTTATTTGTTTAAATACGACGTTAATTAACCTTTTAAAAACTCAGCCGATTTTGATGATATAAATTTAAAGAAAAAATATTATTTCAATGTTATAGGAGCAAACGTAAAAACAAAATATTTAAAAAGAAAATAAAATTATTTTTACCGCATATAATCATTGCTGGCCAACGCAATAAATGTATTTGTAAAAATTGTTTATATATCTTCATATCCTAGTGGTGGCGCAGGGCACAGCGTGGGACTGTAAGCGCAAAAAGCTTAGGGTTCGATTACCACTCGACGAAATAAAATATTTAATAGGTCTCTGTATTTCCTCGCCCTTCTATCGAGGCAAGGTGCGACGTTAAGTTCCGTCATTCAACACACAGTGTCTCTATAATTCGGCGGAAAGTGAGGAACGGACGTTTTAATGGGAATGGAATATCTTAAAACTAGACTTCCACGTTTTGTTACTGCCTCCTATTCGTCGGAGACGGCCTATTAGCAGCAAGTAGCGTAACAGATGATTCAACGACGTGACATGACAGACAATGGGGGTGTAAGAGAATCAAGAATAACTACTATAAAATAAAGTACTTTTAATTATTAATATATTTATTATGGTTAAATAGACTTTTGACTTTTACTTCATCATTAAGCGTTTAATTATTACACCTACAAATAAATATAAGTACCTATATTCTTTAAAATTAAAAATAAATATTAAAAAAAAATAGGCCGTCGAGGAATTTTGGGATACAAGCGTGTGAATGTAACGCGATATGGGTTCGATTACCACTCGGGGGAAAGAATTAATACATATTTCTTCGCTCTGGTACGATAGCGGAAGCGTGGCGTTGAGTTCCGCCACTCAACACGCAATGCCTCTAAAATGTAGCTGACAATAGGGAACGGAGTGACTTAACACTAAGTTACTTCTCCTACCCTGCTTTATGAGAGATACAGCGTGAAGCTGAGAAAAGAAAAATGAAAAATTACTCGGCGTTTCTAATAAAACGACGTCAAGTGGAGCGGGAGCACGGGGCGGGAGTCCCGGCACGGCTGCCCGGACCTACCCGCTACGTTATTATATTAATGAGATTTCTTATTAAATATATGAGGTGTGTTGTGCAATATATCATATCCGCGCTCGTTACAGCTACTTACAGCTGCAATAAAGTAAAACGACTCCGTACTAAACCAGCGGCCGACTAAACAAGGGACCCCGGGCGGCCGCGCGGAACCGCCGCGCTCCACCTAGCATACATCTACGAACAGTTACACATCTTACAGTGACCAGATAAAGTATCATTTTCAATAAACATTCTTGTGTCCCTTATGACGTTTAAGAAATGTTAGTTTCGTTATTTATTAAAAGTTCTCACCTCATTACGAGGGGTCTGTCACTGTCAAGACGCAGTGCGTGCCGACCTACTTTAATACGCGGCTCGGGGACCCCGGGGCACGGGGGCCCAGAGCCCGGAGCCCGGGTGCTACAGGCCGATTTGGAAACGGAAAGTCATCGGGAATATTCTCACTATTACATTTAATCAAGTCTACTTCTGGTATAGAAATAAAAACGAAATAACTTATAATCCTTACATATTTGAAATACTACAATGTAATCACCGTTGTAAGCTAGCGTTCTTTGTACGCGTATAATATCGATTGACCACTTAAAACTCGTAAAACGTCGCCACGGCGCGGCGGCGCGCGGCGGCGAGGCGGCCCGGTCTTAGAGAAGAAGGCATTTTGTATAATTAATTCAAAATATTAATTAAATATTTATCAAATAGGTATACTTATATTTAAAGTGACTGCGAGTTCTGCGAGGCCCCGCGGCCGCCGCATCCTCCAACTTACTAATTATTGGTATATTTGGTCCCCCCCATGCAAATATTTTGGACATTTCAAACGTGTTGGAGGAACCACTTGTTATGTTAATCACTCGAGAACTCGAGAACTATTCTAGTTGTATAACGAGATGTTCGGATCTGTTTCTGTTTATATTCAACGATATCAGATTCGACGATAGTGTTGGCTGTGCATTGATTACGTCACTACAGAGTGTGTGCGGTGCACACGGCAGTGTCGGTGTCACTGGGACGGCCTACTGCGGCACTACGGCAGTACGGCACTATATGCTGTCGTGAACATCTGCTGCTCGGAATTACACATGCCTTGTATGATGTAGTTTTATATGAAAATGAATTACAAAAGTTTTATAGCGTACACATACTGACAGTTTTTGAAGTAGTTGCCAAGTCAGACCTCAGGGTGAGTGCAAGTGAACGTATGGCTACAGCAAGAGCGACACTCATTACTATGAAACAACCCTCGCGGCTTCACCACCACCACCTCACTCGGTAAATGGACTATCCCACACATAAATAATTAATTGATTCCTAACAATAGTTCCTGATATTAAGACGTTCAACCGAACAGACTCTTCAGCCTTATAATATTAAGTGTAGAATAAATTGAAATATTTAAAAGTCCATTTTATTACAATACTCGAAGGTCCACGTAGTTACACGAATAACAAATAAAAACACGCTCAAGTATCTTTTCCTAGTATTCAACAGACGTTTGTTAGTTTTAGTCATTTGATATAATTAAAAACTGTTAACTATAACATAGTAGCGTGGCTGTGGCGTAGTTCGTTGAATTTTCCGGTTCCTGAGGCCGTATTCAAATATATTCCAGATATTATCTACTTCGGCAGTCGGAGTGGACGTCGTGGACTGGCAGAAATATATCTACGTAGGTATGACGTAATAAAAAAAAACAACTTAAAAATATATTTAAACGGACTACGGAAATACAGGTAATATTTATTAAAAAGCAATTTTATTAAGTATATTATAAATATTGATTAAGATATAATCGGGGCCTGTTGTTGTGTCGATAAGGATCTCAACGTCTCCGCGTATTGCTTCATCAGATATGATGCTTGAAGTAAACTATATTACGATACGTTTAATCACTTGCCACGATGTCCTTTTTTTTTCTTTAAAAAAAAAGGTAAAAAATGTATGACATTAATACATCGGCTCAGCAATTATATTAGCTTCTGTATTGTTGCTTTGTAGATGTATCAAATTATTAAATATTTGTAATTAAATACCCATGATCATATCGTCTGTTCACATCACATAGTACTTACTACCTGAGGTCAGCGCGGCGCGGTAGGTCAGGGTCCCCACTTGGCCGAGTGATATTTGACTTATTTTCTTTCTCAAAGCGCTACGTTGATTTGCCATAATCAACACTATATCTCGAATATTGACCATAAAGTAAGGAACTGAGTGTTATAATTCTAGGTTCCCTCTGCTTACCCTGTTATAGAAGAAAATATGTGAAGCATGCATAGCTTACATCACGTGTATCTTGAATGAAGGTGTTACAATCAAATAAGAGCATGTCGAGTGTGACCGAATGTGGGGCGATAACATCTATCGGAGGACATTATCTCGCGCTCTCAGATCTTTAGCGTTCATAATTTTAATTCATACCACCTGTTGCTCCCGCTCAATTGAGACTTAGGTCATTAAACGTGTTTTTTTATTTTTTTTGGACTCGACCAATAAATGTTTATGTGGCTATTCATATATGAAACGTAACGGCAACAAATATTTGAGTGACAGAATGTTTTTAAAAACAATCGCTTAAGTAGTACAGTAGAGTTATAGTATGGGTGACAAAGTGTCACCCGGAGGCATACCTGCGCCGGCGCCGCCGCGTGCATTCCGCACATAGCCCAGCCCTTACTCACTTGCGTCGCCAAAAATTATGACTACGACTACTTACTCATAGTTCACTTTCAATGAGATTTTGTTATTTCAAATATTATTGTGTTACCAGTGTTAGGACACTCAGTAGGTACCACACTTTTTGCCCTTTGCAATTTATCCTAATTGAAATATAATCATTGCGCCGAGTGAAAATCGAACTCACAACCGGCGTGTTTACAGTTAGACATTCATGTGCGCCGAGGCGGCTTAAAATTGTTGTTATACCGCAGAAAAAATTAAATTAATTAATTAAAAAATTAAATAAGTGAATCTGGTCTCAGCACCTGACACACATTGTTCCATGACTTCTTCTTCTTGATGTCTTCATCGCTGCACCGAAATAACAGAAGAAGATAAAAATATGTACACATACCTACGAGTAAAACTGTTCCGTTACCGAGTAGCACAGCAGCAAATTAAACACCAAAACTTTCCATTAAGGAAGAAAACATTAGAAGAGGATTTCCTAAATTCCTACAGGAACGTATTCTTACCTAGTACGATTTTAACCTTTTCTTAAAAATATACAGAATGTTCTTGTGATTATAAAAATATAATATAACTTCAAAAGCTTAACCGTCTACATGTAAATTCAGTAATATTTATTAATTATATGTAAATCATATAAAATATATTTACACTTCTTGTATAAATATATGGATTTATTCAATCGTCGTCTTTAATTTGATTACATTAATATACCGACTTATTTAATTTTAATAAGTAATGATACCTTGACATTGGTGCTTTGACATCAGTATCGAAGATACAGGAAAGAGTAAAGAAGAGGGAAGTTTATGGTAGTGGAGGAGGAGAAAGAAGTAGGTAGGTATATGGAGACCGTAGTGTTTGACGTTCTGATTTCTCTGGATACCTCGCAAGGAATAAAATGTGTTCTATGAGAAATATTACAAATATTCCAAAGATAGTCTGTTCAAACTTACATAAAAATCTTTAATTTCACTGGGAAAACAATTTTTTTCCTTTCTCTGGTTTTTACCAAAATTGTATGAAAAGATTTTATCTATAATACATTATTTATTTATATTTAGGTATATCCAAGCTGTTACAATAAACGATATCTACATAAGTAGGTATTAGATATGACCGCTAACTATTTTGGAAGCGGATCGAAGAGAGCGTCTTCTCGTTTAGCTAATTTAACTTTGTGATTGAGAGCGAGTTATTCAAATGTCTCTGCGCGCATAGTAAGTGGTTGGACGCGACGATCTTATCGAGGACCAAGCGCGGTCACTTGATGTGAGATGAGAACTTTCCTTTACTGCTGCCTTTACACGCTGGTAACGCAGGTTAGGCAGAGTGAATCTAAGCACCGAGTGTTAGGACACTCATATTATAACACTGCCTTGTAAGAGCAGGGAAATTAAAACATTAAATATTTTATTCCCCCGAATAGGGATCGAACCTACTACCCCTGCGCCACCACGGCCTCACCTATAGGTACATCACCCAGTCACCAAATACCTACATAATTATGTCTTAATTTATTTTGACGTTTAACGCTTTAGCCAACTTTTCTAGAACCTTCTAAAATTTTTGTTTTACAATCGATGGAAGAAAAGTAAAGAATTTCGAAAACAAAAGAAAATAGGATCTATTCCCCTTTCCCTATATTTACTCTGTTTCTCTATTAATAAATATAGTATATATATACAGATACTAAACATTTAACTCACATAACATTACCTACATTTGAACGCTGGTCCCACATAAAAAGTGTCAGATATACAAAAACTGAAATACACTTAGTAGCTACTTAGTACGTATCGATAACAAGACAAGAACCGGCGCCCGAGGGGACTTCTTTACGACTTAGCATTAGGGTCCCCGGCGCCTTCTACCTGGTACCTGGTCGCGCCGTCACCGCCGGCTCCTCACCTCACGCACCTTACACTGATAAGCCCACTTCCTGTAGCGTTATAGGTGAACTTCCTTTTGGTGACAAAACTTACGAAGAAAAAAGGAGAGTTAATAATAAAAATAATTGCATAATGTAAAAAGTAAATTCGATATAATTGAATTAGTTTTTACGCTGATGCTATTACACTAATATTAAGCTGCTACTCATATATGATGTGAAGCTTTCTGACAAAAAAGAAATATTCCAGAATGATTCCCATATCACTTAGTTAGGCGTTAGATGCTAAGTGACACACCACTCCCTTGAATCCCTTCGCGGAGAAGGCAATAATTACCTATCTAGTGGGGTCTCTCCATAATAAAAAAATAACAAAAAAAAGGCAAAAACGTTAAGTTGATAAATACAAATTTCACGTTGCCAAGTCGGCTAAACATGAAACGGTAACTCATTAGCGCCTCGTAGCGAAATCGTTAAGTGTGTAATATATAGCGGGTCACTAGTTCCGGTTCCCTCGCGCTTATCTGCGATCATCTCGAGATAATGACTTCTGACCGCCGCGGCCGCGCAGCATCTGGACCGCATTCCCGAACA
This sequence comes from Heliconius melpomene rosina, assembly GCF_056956725.1. Classification (NCBI taxonomy): domain Eukaryota; kingdom Metazoa; phylum Arthropoda; class Insecta; order Lepidoptera; family Nymphalidae; genus Heliconius; species Heliconius melpomene. Next base: position 169,387 of record NC_140399.1, read on the forward strand.
CCTTCACACGTACCAATGTCTACATTTTAACGTCGTTCATGTATATTTCATAACTCCTTAAAAATCCTTTAAAATAATCCTTAAAATGCGAGACGTTCGGGGGCGAATGTCTCGCATTATGGGTTCATATGAAAATATTTCTATTTAAAATATAAGTATACCTAATAAAAAAATGTCTCCTGGCGTCAATTATCTTAGTGTAGTATTTTAACGTAGATATTAAAAGTGAGCGGAGAGTGGGAAACGTAGTGTCCTGCCGCGTCTCCTCCGTCTCCACATGTAACAAGGTGACAGACGCGCCAACATAAAACATGTTATATAATGCCGAACACAACATTTGCATTGTGACTTTGTAATAATTATAAAAGTTCAAAGTATAATAATTAATTATACATATTTATTATCTGTTGGCATTCATATACTCAATTAATTTTGATACTCTAAAAAATAATTTTATATTTGTATTGTTAGAAACATCCAAATGTGGGAATGTGACCAATGACCTATATTATATTGAGGTCATCGCGGCGCAGTGGCGCGGGGTCTGGCTACAAACTGAAGTAAACTTTACGGTTGTGTGTTCGGACCCCACTCGGACTGATGAAACAATGCTTGCTGGCGAATTCCACACTCAGAAAATGAAGAACGGAGTGTCTTAACATTATCTAAAGCTAAAAAACATGAAGTATGTTAAATAGAGACCGTCCCGCTTATAGAATCACTACTAGGTAGTTAAAAGTGCAAGTTGTCACACATTTGTATGGATATAAATCAAGTATTTTCTTCATTGCTTTAAAAGGCTATTATCAAAACAAACAGCAAATATAAAATAATGAATGGGACGCCGTCGCGTGTTGCGTCGCCCACTCCTCACTCCTCGGGTCTGGTTCCGATTCAAATTTCCGTTCGTATGTGACAGTTTATTTTGATATATAATACTTAATATGTAGTTGTTATGCTATCCATTTAAGATGACGCGTCGATGACCATATCGAGGTACGAAAACACGTCACCTGACCGTAGTCTTATAATATAGTAAGGTTTATTCCACTGGACACTAAAATGAAGGAGCTTGAAATTGACATTGTACAAGTAGGTACCTACCTACGATTATGTGTATGTAAATATAATGTAACGTAAGTAATGAATACAAGGTCGTATCCAAAATAATTTTGCAATTACTTCATATAAATAACCTTTAAAATAGATATTTGATAATGTTTCAAAATTTCCTATTTAAGACTAGATTTAACCTGCGGCTTCGCTCCCGTAACTAAGGCTCGGCTTTATGAACCGCTTTCAAGATCGATCTCAGACTTGAGAGCGGCTTAGAAATACGGGCCTAAGAACACATGACACCTATACGTCTAAGGTAACTCTTAACGCAGGTACCTACAAAAGATTATATAGAAAATATCAACGTGGTGTAACTATTATAAACCCATAGTCTTAATAAAATTATATTTTTGAGTTAAATAATAGTTCCTGACATTAGAACGTTCAGCCAATTCTTCAACTTTATAATATTAGATACACATTCATACCAGATGCAAATCAATATTCAAATAGAATTGATTCGACATTCCTAAACACAGACCTAACGCTGAAGCCAACTTACATTCACCGCACACCAAACCCACTCACAGGATCTCTATGAAGCATTATATCTCTTTGATCTCATATCTCTATTGCATACAAATGTAGATATCAAATTATTATGTTAAATTTCCATCTCGCCATTGGCCGGGCTCCTCCCGGGCGGATCCGGAGCGACGATAACATATAATCATTTCCTCGTAAAAATTATGATTTTATGTAAAATATGATAAATATGAATAATATTTATATTAAAGAACATGTTCAAAATATGAGGAGGCGTGGCGATCAATATTTAATATTTATATTCATTTATACGTTAAGTTAGAGACAGCGTGACAGCGCGACGTGAGGTGCGCGTCACGTAAGACAATGAACACTTAACCTAAGGTTCTGTTCCACCCACGCGCGTCGCGAGGTTCCATATAGATATTTCTTACTACAGTAACAATGAGTACAAATGGCTCCATTACGATGAAACCCGCCATACGGAGAGCAAATAAACAGAGTAAATAAATAAACAACCAGTCCTGAGTGTCAGGCATCGATACACTCTCGACACTGATACACTCTCGACATCGACACACCGACACTTAGGGGATTAGCATTGTTGCCGCTCTCGAAGTAAACCACACAAAAAGCCAGCCCCTTGGCTGGTGTCTGACAGCGGGGCGGCGTCTGACGTACCGCGACGCGGCAGTCTCGGTGCTATTACATACATACCTACACGTCTACATGATGACGTCACCTCGTAAATAGTCTACATTACGAGCTGCTTTGAGGACTCTTCTTTGGCAGAATGTGATAAAAAGTGAAACAAATTAGATTATGATTTCGTCAATTGACACAGTTCGCATCGCCCTTATCGGTATTTCCTCTATTCTCGAGGTGGAGTCAGCTTGCGGCGGACGGAATGTTTTCATAGATATTTTCCTTTATTATTCGTAAAAATTAGTTCAATTTGGCGTGTGCAATGACGACCGGTTAAACGTGTCGCTTTTTGTATAGACGAGAGTCTGAGGCCATATTATTATGCAAAACTAATTAAATTAATTCAATTAAATAAAATTAACACTTACGTACGAGTATATGTTAAATGTAACTGCTCGAGGCTAAAACATACGAAATAGAAACTTCTGCGAAATATTACATGGTCTTAGATAATCACTAAACAAAAGGCGACAGAATATCATTCTGTCGCCTTTTGTTTAGTTATTCTTGCACAACAATAGATAAGTCAAGTAAGAAGATGATTGTCTTGAAGACCTCCTCTAATATGTACTAATTTAAATGTTCCACTGAAAGTGTTTGGTAATATTCTAAATTTATAACTTAACTTAGTTCATAATATTTAATTATAAGTATTACCAACGTATTACCTTCCCTCTCAAAAACTTACTCTCAAATGCAAATTTCTTAAAAAAACCAACAAAACAAATGACACAACCAAAAAAAAAAACATTTCCTATTTCTATAAATCAACAACGATGAAGCAGAGACGGTTGCGCTCTACGACGCGACTTGGCGCCTCTATTATAACCGTGATAATTTATTGTTTACATTATTCCACCTCTCGCTCGCACACACGCACCTCTGCCTGAACCAACGCAGTGGTCCCTTTCCCCCAAACAATTAGTCGGACAGCTCAATAACTCCAAGGGCCGGACTGGCGGTCAGTTTTTGCGTTGTTGTGAGTGTCCTTACGCAAGCGTGGCTCGTGCCTAATGGCGCTCTACACCCTTCCACCATTTAAAGCCACCCCTATTATTTTGCGAGATAAATGCGTCGATAGGGCGCGCGTCGCATTACATACCTGATAACATCGACAGGTTTTGGGTAAAAACGTTATTTATATCGAGTTTACGACTAGAAAGCTTTTTAAGGGTTTTGGCGACATCGGCTAGTGGTTGCTTTTTTTTTATATACCTTTTGTTTGTGTCGACGATGTGTCGCGAATACTTTGCAGGAGTTTTTATAAGTGAATACTGTGGAACTAATAATACCAAACAAATATATGTGTTAAATACCATATGCATACTTTATTTATTAATAGTTTGATCTTTGCACGTTTCTAGACAACATTTTTAACTAAAATAAATATTTAATTTTATTTAGCTTTTTCTAAAAATTAAAATACATTTTAGAATAGATAGTATCTGAATATATAAGCGACAAAGGGTGGCTTGTAGTACCTCCACTCAACGCACAATGTCTCGAATTGAGTCAAAACAGCCGATCAGTATATCCCAACTCTAAATTCTCTCAGTCTACCGTACTAGTCGGAGTAAAGTGTAAAGCAGCGAAAGGTATATTTGTACAGGAACCCCGCACCCCGCACCAACTCACCAAACCTGCCGTAGGACACAAAAAACGATCCTAATTTTGCATTTTGGTAGAAAGGAATAAATTGTCAACTTGCTTAATGATACGGACCTTAATTAGTTGCAAGAAAAATATGTATCCATTTGCAAAGTTCAGTCTGTGGTAGCGTTAATGACGGCCGCTGTTATAGGTATATGTATGGTGCACACGCCGCTTGTTTATATGGAGGCTCTTTGCTTCATTATTAAATTATCTATCTTATAAGTAGGCGAGGTAGAGTAAAGTGTTAGTTATGAGCGTGATGATCGACTTGTGGTTATTCATCAATATTGAGGCCTCTGCAGCGCGTAAGTCTCCGCCGCCGTTCGGTGTTCAGTTCCGCTGAGCTCAGAATAGAGATCGGCGGCGGAAATCGGCGTGTCTTAACAGTAGAGTTACTCTACTTATCCCACTTTATATAAAGTAGAGCTAAAGAAATAAAATTTACAATATACTTTTGTATGTACGAGGCCGTGGCTGTGCTCGATTCACATTCGGGGGAATAAATTATTACTTACTAATAATATTAAGAAAATAGGTCACTCAACATGCAATTCTTCGAAAAAAGGCGGCAATTCCCTTTGTGTTGTTTTTTACACTTGTGTGTTTGTTAGTCAATCGCGACTAGGTGGCTCATCACATATAAGTGTGTCTAGTACAGCATAAAAATAGTAAAAAATCTATTGAAAATTGATATCAATTATTATCTTTTATTAATTAAATCATAGTTTTTTCATTTGTGGATCTAATTTGTAAGTAGTGTTATATGTAACATAAATATGTAGATGTTTGCAACAAAGTCGCTTATACTGAAGACATAAACTGCTACACTTAAACTGCACTCTTAATGCAGTCTGTCGGACGTCGTTATGTACATGTTAAAATATGATTTTCTGTTGCAAAATTCTCTTCTCATCACGTTTTATACCCCTAGGTTAGTTAGATGTATCATGACTCTCCTTTCTCTACTCCGCTCGAATTACGTGTTGTGAGTGGAGGGAACTGCCTTAAAAAGAAACAAGGACCATCGCGATTATAAGCAGATATTGTCATACAACAGTACTACAGTGGCCTCAAATATTTTAATTGAAATTGTATGTCTGCTTCTATATTAGGAATATGTAAAAAAATATCGAAATATTTTATTTTACACAATATTTAATGATGTAATTAAAAAATATAGAGACGGTAAAGAGTGTCAAGGATATGCATATGTAGTACAATTATTGCAATTCATTTGAAAATATGCACTTTTATCAAATATAAACGAATTATCGCCATTAATACCCCGAAGTCTGTTCTTTATTGCTTAAGAGTGTGACAATTTTGAGGATGGAGGTTAAACACACCTTAGGTTTAGAATATACTTAATTTATATTAATGTAAGAATGCTTTTACGCTTCGCTATATTGCAAAGTTAATATATAGGCAAAGTTATAACCAACTTTTACCTGCGGGTTTGCCTGTGGTTACATCGAAATGATTAATTTGGTGTATCTAATCTAGCATGCCGTATCCCCAGCGGGGTAGTCAGAGAGTCTCTGATCTCTGCATACCTCTTTCGCCTCGTCCACTGTCATCGACCCCTTTACACATGCCCTCTGGTGAGTCCTCACGCTTTATATGTGAGGTCTCCTCCTACCTTAACCTTATAGCTTTCCTCGATAATTGGATTATTCAACACAAAAACATTTTTTCAATTTGAATAAGTAGTTCTTGAGATTAACGTGTTTCCTCAAATAAACAAACATTTCCTCCTTATAATATTGGTATAGATATTATAGTTTTGCAAAAAGCAGAAAAAAATAGCAGCACTCAATCGATGCGCTCGATAAGGCAAGTAAAATGGAACGTTAATTTAGATTTTATAGCCCTCGACGCATAATCGTAAACGACCAGCACCACCGCCGCTCTCCGCTAGGCCTGCTAAAATACGCGTTCTTCTAGTACCTACTTACTTGATAAGTCAATAAAGTTTTGCGATTTTTTCTCTTTTAAATGTCCTGCTGCATCATACTCATGTGAGTCCTCGCCCTGGTAGACGTAAATCGACGTTAGTATTCAACACTCAACATACGTCTCAAAAAATTGGACTAAAAGTCAGGATTGGAATGTTATAATAGCAGGTTATACAATTCTTACTCCGCTACTTGTATAGACAAAATACAAAAAACAAATTGAACAGAATTTTATACATGCCAGGTGTTTAGACATTAGGCGCATATCTTGATCGGAAATTTCATATTTTAAATAAATATATTAAAAAAAATTACAATATTCAATTTTTTATTCGTATTTACAATACATTTACAAAAACAAACAATCTATATAGATATACACGGAGGTAACAAATTCTATTTTGTACCGCATTCAGTAGGCGTTTAGATTTACTGGGCATATTGACAAACGACTGTACGTTTAAGCTGGCTCGAGTCAGACATCAATAACCTCTGCCAGATTACACTTTGGTTGCTTTTAGCGATCTGTGAGGAGTGGGCGGTGCTGGCGGCGCGGGCCCCTAATAGCGCGACCTCTCACCCCCTCTTATCTACTTAGACCATTGTATTTTGGTATTAATAGTTGAGACTAATTTTAAAATCAATTTTGGTTATTATTAAAACTTATCTTAAGGTATCGATTAAGTTTAATTTGTGTATTTTTTGTAGATAGTTGTAGTCTTTAGAAAAAATATTGATTTTGATAGTCTCTATCCTTATTTAGGTTTTTTAAGAAATACATACCCTTTAATAATAAGTATCAATAATATATATTCCTACATGAGATATGATATAAGCTCAGTATTTGTTAATCGAATATGATAGAACTAATGACCGTCCACACTTGTTTAACGACTGCACCGACTCAGCCACAGCTTTGAATAATTAAGTTTTTTAAAATCAAATTAAAATAAATAGCTGGTTCACATTTTCAAGAAGCACTGAGACTAGCCATTAAATATAATTAGTTTCACATCAGTGTAAGTTCTAGGAAGCCAAATAATAATTAAAACAAGTAGCTGTACTAGTTACTGTATTAGAATACGTGTAGAGTCGTCTCCGCTCGCGCTGGGCTGTCCCGGATTTACATTTTATATACATTTGTACATGCTTGTCATGTTTAATGTTTGGAAGAAAAAAAATATTTTACATAGTAGTAACTTTAATGGCGTCACAGATGAGTGAAACAATTATGATTAAAATTAAATCGATTCATCCTTTTAGAAAATTGTTCATGTTAATATAACAACAAATATATTTTTTACAATTTCTTCTTCACGCATTTCTCCTTAATTACATTTTGTGTACACTGAAGTGCCTCGTAGCCGGTGCCTGGTTCACAGTAGGTACTCACAAAGAGCAACTGTCAACGTTGCCTTCGATATCCAACTTCGATGCGTATCTCGAACTACTTATAATATATGATTAAACCAGTTATTATAATTACCGCGTCACTGGCTCCCAATAACGACTGTTGTTGATGGAACAAATCGCCGCATCGATAAAAGGGGAGTGTTTTGCACACCCATATACTTTTGACTAAAGTGAGTGAGAAAGTAGCTCTATCAGTCCCACATACGAGTACTACGACCACATACGAGTACTACGATACATGATTTCTTTATATTTTTATTATATTTTAGTTGTCTTCTGCTAATATATATAATACTGTCTTGAGTCCACTCTGACTATAAGACTCACATAGTCATTACAGTGTAACCACGAGTGGTCGCGTTGGTCACATTTACAGTTCGAATGCGATGACAATAATATACATAAATACATATGTATGCACCGACGGGCGGCGCGGCGGAGCAGAACACGCGGCTTCTAAATTATACTTAACAGGGCAACCTCGTTATTTGACAAAATAAAATACATTCATTATTGAATTAAATTACTAATAAAAATTCGTTTAGCGGTCGTTTTATTTGGTTTGGAAACGTTCATTTTATTATTATTTATTTTATATTAGTACAGAGTAGGTGCTATATTTGTTGTACGTATTAAAAATTGTATTCAATCGACATTCACAACATTAGTAGGAAGTTTTGACTGACAATAAACAACTATACATAAAGGTGAACTAAACTAACCGGAAGTTCATTGGACGCGTTAGATGATCACGCCGCGTACAAAATAACTAAGTTCCAAGAATCTTGCAATTGAAACTTGCATTTTTTCTTTACATTATAATTAATTATCTCTCGCTCGGCGCTGGAGCAACACTAGTGTGTCGGCTCTTACACACTACATTGAACACCGGCAAGTGGTGGTAGCGGTGAGTCAGAGTACGTCTCTATATTGATTGCATCAGTCTCAATTGTTACAATCGACTCTGCTTCAAAGGAACACGCACGCATGAGAGATCGGGATCCTTGAAGGATATCGGCTCGTTACTTTATAACATCAATTCGACCAGATGATTCACGGCGGTGACAACAAGAGGAGCCGCTCGGACTCTCCTCCGCTACATCGGAATACAATATCGCAGTAGTGTGCCTGAGGCCGCCGCCGCCGCGAACACGGTCGACATCGATTAAGGCGGTAGAGGGTGTCCCTTGTTACAGTTATTCCCGGAACGTCCACAATATATTTAACATTTTTCTGATTTGGTAAAATGTGTAAAATACATATTAAGTGATTCTAAATCTTAAATTATATAAAGGCTCCCTACAGGTCTACAGTTTACGCGGCTCTCTACTCTATCTATTATATGCTGGATAACTAGCACTAACCCTCATTGCCACAATTGATATTTTTTTTATTATTTTTACAATGAGCTTACAAAGCGCAAAATATAAAAAAAATAAATAATTGTTTTGTTATGTTATATGATATTGGAAAATGAATTTATATATTTCAATGTTACAGAAAAAAAAACATTATTGCAACGCGATTAAGATTATTGATTGCATTAATTACAATACGCTGTAGCGCTTAAAATGAGCACTTTCTTTAAGTCTCTTATCTGGAGTGTACTTAATTTCGTAATCCTTAATCAGCTCTACCGAGTCCTGTAAATTAAGGAGACTTGGTGAGTGTGTTTATGAGACGAGGCGACACCCTGCATCAGCGCGCGTCGGGCGTGAGGTGGTGTGCGAGGGTGCGCGGGCGCCGGCGCTATCGCCCGAGGACGGGGCACACTGGGCACACTGGGCACACTGGCCGCTTGGACACTTGGAAACTTGCGCAATAAACTGTAGTTATTATCAAGAGCTCTCACCTTTCTATTTAAACTCAAATTCAATTTTAAGTTTACTTATTAATAATAATAAGTAAACTTAAAATTGAATTTGAGTTCAAATTGTCAAATGTACCTATTACGTATAAACGAAATAGGTACGTTTGATTATTTTGCGTTTTAAATTTTATTATAAGCAGTTCGTACAATACTGTTAGCAACCATCGGCATATCAGTATCCGTGTGTCCCAGGACTTACTCTACGTAGAGCCTCTGAAACGCCGCCTCAAAAGCCTTTCCGTGTTCCGCGGCCTCGCCTCCCCTCGCCTCCCCCCTTCAATCCTTCCCTTTCGTCGCCCTCGAGACAATTAAAGTACCGATGAATTACAATCTTTCCTATTTATTGACGTTTTAGTTGAGAAAGTATGTAAATTTAGTGACGGCGTAGTCGAATACCGTGAGTAATGACAGTATACGGCGGGTAAAGGCTTTGCATGCTTCAATATTAAATATTTTGTTGATTTCTTTTCTTTTTCCACTAATGAGTTGTAATTAAATGGCTTAGTTTTTTTCGGATTTCTAGAATTACTTAGAAAGTAATCCAGACGATATGTAAAGACGTTTAGATCGATCAAAAAATTGTAATTACTTTTAATGTGCTGAAATGTGACTCTACGTAGAGTTCATAAAATTAACATTTTAATATCAAACACTAAAAGCAAGTTATAGCTGGTATTGCTAATTGAAATTGTAACGTCTATAAAATAAAATTAAATTAATATAAAACCCACGTGTTGGGGGAAGGTGATGTAACGCTTAATGAGCTCTAATGGAGGACGGCGGTTCCTACGAGTCCTACTAATTGCGGCCGAGGAGCGTTGTCACCAATTTTTTTGAGGCAAACCCGACACTTGCCGGGAATGCTTTTATACGGCGGCGGCGGCGGCGGCGGACCCGCTAATGTGTTAATCCACTTCGTTTGTGTGTTTTCCGTTATTGATAGCCAAACAACGGTCTCTACCGTCTCGCTTATACATGCGCATTTTTATATATGCAGGAAAGAGACAAGTAGAAAGGTTTCATTGAATGCAGATATTTTAATATTAAAATGATTAACTCTCAGCGAGACGGCCCTCGAAGCGAGTCGAGGCGAGGCGTAGATTAGCGCGGACAGTGATCGCCGCTCGCTCGCTCCTTATCGCGACATCTCGGGAGTCATTTGTAGCGTTATCTACAAGACTGACAAAAGGTCTCATGACGACCTGACGCGACTGACGACTGACGTCTCGGACACAGCGTGCTCGCTTGTTTGAAAACAAAATTCAAAGTTTTTACACGCATTAGTTCACTGATGGTTATTTTGTTGTGTGTTACTAATATAATGTAATTATTTATGCTAGTGTATTAAAAGGAAACTTATAAAAATATTCTTTTTTGATTTTCTACATAGTCAAGTAATATTAGTATGCCAAGTAAGTAGCCGGTAAAATGAGGACTCTACGTCACAGTTATCAAATAGACAGACAAAATTTAACAATTACATTACAATACATACATGACGTACGAGTTGATTGCGCGGTTTGCGAATCCACCACCTAGGAGTCCCATCCGAGGTGGAGAGGACCCTCCCTAATTAATTACCTTTTACACATCGACTGACAAAAAAACCTCTTGTTGCGGCTAAGAGCGGCGGCGCCAACCGAGGGGGACGGGGCACCGGGGCCAGGGGACATCGGAGCGGGGGACGGGGGACGGGGGACGGGGACACTAATGCAGGCGCCGATAAGCAGACGCATGGGAAAGTGTCCCGGCCAATATCGGAGTCCACGACAACTGCTGGTGCGGGCCTTCTACTTGGACATACAGTGATGGGTTTATGAAACGAACTTGGACACGTTTTTTTGGGAGATATCGTTTTATGATAACTGAATTCACATTATCTGTGGAGTCGCTCTCGAGTGTACCTCAAGTTGACATATTTCGTTTTTAAAGCTTACGTCTGTACTTAGGTATAATACAATCGTAACCGGTCGGTGTCGGTGCGTGCGGTATCAATATTTTAGTAGAGACAATACAAATTTTAGTAAATGAAGCTTATTTATTGTAGAATTTCCCGTAATTACGTGAATGTGATAGAGCCGTGAGTAGTGAGTAGCGAGTACCTCCACTGAGGTCCAAGGTGGCTCACAAGGTGCGCGTCGCGGCGTCAGCTACTACTATACTGCGATATCTAATGAACTCGTTTAGTAGAAAGTACTTATTAATATATAAAATACATAAATATTATTTGTTAGGTACATTTTGAGTTATCGAAACAAGGTTTTTTATTTTGTCTATTGGTGTCTATTTATGTGTACGTAAGTATATGTACACAGTACAAGTGGGTTCAGATATTTTTTGTGTATGTAGGTATACCTATATTCATTATTTATATTAACACAACTTCTCGAAAATAGGATATAAGATATGTCTAATGGCGCAACTCAACGCCGCTCTTTGTCAACCAGGACGCGAGTTAAAGCCATCATATAGGTATCAAATTTAAATTCAAATCATGAATATGAATTGAAAATATAGTTCACTGTACACTCGCCTCCTAATATAATAAAACAAAACAACGTTATACGTTAATTAGTATTTTTCGACAATTACTCGACGTCATCACCGTAAATTTAATAAGAAATCGTTATTTTGTATATTTATATGTTTTTTTTACAATTATAAAATGTTTTTATACTATTTATATTCCTTGGAACTAAGAATATAATAAAGAACAAAAAATTATGATAAAAACTGTACTAATCGCTTTATTATGAGCTTAACTGATTCTTATATAGCCTTCTTAACCTTTACTCATTTTTTGTTTATTTAAATATGTATTATAAAATGCATTCTTGTAATTCTGGAAAAAAATATGGTCAATGTCTCTATTTAAATAAGTAGAGTAAATCAGTTAATTATACAAATCAAAATATTTGTCTGACTGTAAATGCGACGGCTGTAGGTTTGATTCCCATTAGGGTGGTTGATACTCAACACACAATATATCAAAAATTTAATGAAAGACGGAGCACGGAGTGCCATAACACTATGTTCACTCGGCCTACCGCATAAAATTCAAATGATAATGAACCTTTTATGCCCATAACCAATAACTCCAGTACATAAGTTCATACCTTTGACACGGCACGGCACGGCGGCGCGTGTCGGCCGCAGGGCCCGTGTTCGACATGTCCGACATGTCCGACACGTCCGACACGTCCGCGCGCATTTACTTACTTTACTTACACTCTGCTGTATTATCAGTTTACTCTATATTACGAGTGTTATGTTATTGTAGCTCTGCCGAGGGGCGCGTAGAATATACGTGGAATAAACACGTAATGGTAATAAGTTTGATACTCGCTCGGGGTTATTTTTTGTTGAGAAAAGTGTAGCGTTGTGTCCCGCCCTTTAGCACGCTCCCTCGTAGTAAATAACCGCGTATCTTAAAGTTCTTTATAACTACATTTATAGAATTATAGAATAAAAAAAGTATAATTTAAAGTCCTCAGATGGATACATTCCTATAAATTCTCTTCAAAGATACGCTAGTATCTCCGTGTCCGCGGACAGGTACCAGGCGTACTCAGCTAGAGCGAGCTAATTGCCTCTCAGTTCTTGGACTACATAACGCAAATTATATGCGGCAAGGTCTCTAACTTTTAATTGTGGTTCCGTTTTTATTTAATTTTAGTATAATAAAATTCTATTATTTTCTATTATTAAAGGTACATATTTATGAAACATTATACTAACTAATTATTGACTAACAATTATTTTACTAATTTTCTGTTTAAATATTGACAACGGCAACAAGCAGACGCTTGAAATATTCATAGAATATAACTATTTAAAAATAAATATTTTAATTAAAATAAAACAAACATTTACAATTTTTTTGCGGCTTTTATACACAACGGTACGAAAACCTTCGTGTGTGATTCCGACTCGCTCTTGGCCGGTATTTATAATATTCATACAGTTTAATCTATAAGTTCCCTAATAGAATCCATTTATTTGAAATATTCAAGTTGCTTTTTTCTTTCACTTTATTAAGTATAGTAACAGCAGAGCTGGCTGTAGGTACCTCCTCCGTTTCGCGTGTCAGCGCTATCGGCCACTTTATGGTGGTTTCGTGTGGACACATCTACACTTCATACAGTACACGCTACGTTCAGGTTATTTCTTGATTGTTTTACACACGTACGTATATAGGATTTGAATTCATTACTACCGTAATCTGGTGTTTGTAGAGCTGTTGAATAATGCGGGAGAAATAAAAGAAAATAGACATGTCTCGCACTGAGTGGCTCGTATATATATGTATCATATATTAGGTTTAGTGTTTAGGCGTGCTTGAATTGCTATATTAGTTATATTTATTAAAAAATAATCAATTTTTATTGTGTGACTGTAAACACGACAGTTAGTGGGTTCGATTCTCGGAAATGAAGTGTTTAATATTTTCATTTCTTCGCTCTGGTGTCGAAGCAAAATGCGGTGTTGAGTTACGCTTTTGCAATACCTCCAGAATTCAGCTAAAACTAGGGTACGAAAGTATCTTAATGGGAACAGAGTGTCTTAACAGTACATGGTCAAATTCCTTCTCGTTGTTTCTTCGTTTAGGTAACATCACACGCTTAAGGTATTTGTCTTAATTTATTCTATGTTAAAATTGTCGAATAAATAATATATTTTTATATATTTTAGATGCAAAAGGAATATACGTAGGTACACAGTAACGGATTATAAAATTTTTGTCTAGTATTTAGGTACAGTGAAGTACAGTGAAGTGTAGTGCTAGGACACATCAGGGAATCGAACCGACAACCGTCACGTTTACATTTTGATGTATTCCAGTGGCTGATAAAAACAAAAAACAACTCCACAGCGCGCCGGCCAATAGCTTTAGTAGCTACTGCAAATGCGATTAAACCGTAAATATAAAAAATACATATTCATTACAAACAGACAACACATAAAAATTAAAATTAAAATTTAATAGAGTCTGAGGAGAGGAGAGGAGAGGAGAGGCGGTCAATTAAAATTATAAATAAAACGTACGATTGTTTGATTTGATAATGAGAGCTCCGCGCTGTTGAGTAGTGTACTCACTCACCTGCGCCACTCTACTCTACGCTCATGTTTTACATTTTATAGCTTATTCAAATTATACGAAAATAGTTAACAAATTAATGTACGGTCTAGCGTCAAGTTAATAGTAGTTTTATAGTTGCATAAATACCACTTAAATGTATTATTAGTTTCAGCAGACGGACGCTTTTTAAATGTATACTTGTAGGCACCACTTTACTGTTACTTATTTTGATTTATATTTTTTACTCACTTATTCTATTATGTTTTCGGTCAGGAAGACGAATCACAAGGTTTACTTCCGCCATTCAACACATAATGTCTCGAATTCGAAGGAAGGATAGGGAATGTCTTGACTCTACGTGCTCTCTGCCTGCTCTAGGGATGCCTGCTAGATGAGGGATAATGATTTCATTAATTACAAAAATAACAATTTTTAAGAGAGGCTTTTTCCTTAACAACGAGTAAGCAATCTAAAATCATCTCATTCAAATTCTATATGGTGAGAAGAATTATACTCAGAACCTTTTTATTTTAATATAATCTATACTAATATAATAAAGCGGAAGAGTTTGTTTGTTTGTTTGTTTGAACGCTAAGATCTCTGGATCTACTGGTCCGATTTTCATTGTTTTTGTTTTGTATGAAAGCTGCATTCTTCAGAAGTGCTATAGGCTATATAACATTACATTACACATATGTACTAATAAATTAAAATACTTTCTAATTTGACATGGAATTTATTCTGCCATGTTAATAACAACCGTCGTTGCTAAGCACCGGTTTGTAAAGTTTCTTTGTTGTTTTAAGAAAACGTCACACAAAATGAACTTATATTTTGATATTCATCCTTATAAAAATAAATATATTATATAATATTTAATAAATATTCTTATAGTTCAAGCAGGCATAGCCGCGTCCGGGTCCACTAGTAAAATATATAATAAATAAATTGTATGAGTAATAGTAGTGTTCACTATCTATTTTTTTTTTCACCACTCATCATATATTACAGTCATGTCAGAACCCAGTGTTTTGACACTTCGTTCTCCGCTTTTAGACACTGTGTGTTGAGTGGCGGTCTACTATCTTGTTAGAAGCAAGAAAATTAATAAAATTCACTTGAGCGGGGATCGAAGCTGCAGTCAGCGATTTTACAATCGGGATGGAGGTCCTACTCCGGTAGGTTGGCTTCGAATATAATGTGAATATCTATACTAATATAATAAAGCGGAAGAGTTTGTTTGTTTGTTTGAATGCTAAGATCTCTGGATCTACTGGTCCGATTTACTATGTTTTTGTTTTGTATGAAAGCTGCATTCTTCAGAAGTGCTATAGGCTATATAACATTACATTACACATATATACTAATATATTAAAATACTTTCTAATTTGACATGCAATTTATTCTGCCATGTTAATAACAACCGTCGTTGCTAAGGAACGGTTTGCAAAGTTTGTTTGTTGTTTTAAGAAAACGTCACCCAAAATGAACTTATATTTCATAAATATATTTAATAAATATTGTTATAGTTCAAGCAGGCGTAGCCGCGTCCGGGTCCACTAGTCTATATATATAAAAGGACTTGTCCTCACTGACTGAGGTAAGACGCACGCACAGCCGTAACCGCTGTGCGTAGAAACGTTAAATTTGGACAAAAGTTTTCTTTCGTAATCTGGACATCCACTAAGAAGGGATTTTGTAAAATTTTAACCCTAAAGGGGTGAAATAGGGGTTCAAAGTTTGTATGGAAAAAAAATTAAATCGGCACCGATTTTTATAAAATTTGAAATTTAGATTCTTAAAAGTATTTAATTGAATACGTGTTTCATCGTTTTCTAGAATTCTCCCCTTAAGGGTGCAAATAAGGGGTTGAAAGTTTGTATAGGTTTTCTTTAAATCGTCACCAATTTTCATAAAATTTGAAATTCAGACTCTTAAACGTATATAATTAAACACATATTTCATGGTTTTCTAGAATTCACCCCCTAAGGGTGCAAATAAGGGGTTGAAAGTTTGTATGGAAAAATCTTTAAATCGCCACCGATTTTTATAAAATTTGAAGTTTAGACTCTTAAAATATTTCATTGAACACATGTTTCGTGGTTTATTAGAATTCACCCCTAAATACGCAAGCGGAGCTGCGCGCGCCCGCTAGTTATTTATAAATATGTATGTGACGTGAATACTAAAATAAGTTCCCCCGAGTAGGAATCGAAGGGAGAATCGCTAGCAATCACACGCTGACCAGCTATATTATTTACACCTAAGTAAAAGATATTCTTTTCTAAAAATAACTGTTTCATTTAGTATAATTATGCTATGCTATAGTATAAATATGTAAATATTTATTTTAATTTAATGAAAAGATACCTAACAGTTATAAACCTCCCAACTTTCAATATACAAATACTTAAGCTCACTTAAGACAATTTAAATGAACTTCATTAGAGTTAATACGAAACAAAGATCACAACCGAATTTAAATTAAATTAAAGAAAAAAAAACGAAACGACAAGAAAATCTTAATTAAAAATAATCACAAGAGACCTTTACGTACGGACTGCTATTTAACATACTTAAACAAAAACATTGGATATTGCAAGTTATTGACATCGCCGACATCAATTTTAATTAAATTATTTTTTTACCACAGACATCATATAAGAGTGACATTTCTATTTCTAATTATAATCTATGTACCTGCTGTACTTTGTTTAAAAAAATAGATAAAACCTTCCAATTCATAGGAAAGTAACGGTCATGCTCGGATTTATTGCGCAAAACGTCAATTTCCTGAAGTGACATCTGACAATTAAAATATAAATGACGCACGCGTCGCGCCTCGCCATATTAATTAGCAATTACGTGGTTTTAATTAACTGTATGAGATTTGAGTGAGTCTGCTATATCTGCATATAAGTATGTAAGATAGATAGAGTTTTTCTACTCTATAATTTATATTGCTAATTGGATATATATAATTTTGATAATGAATATATTTATTTATATAAAGTCTATAAATAAAAAACTTATAGGTTCCTAGGTATTTATACGTAGGTACCTCTCTAACCTACTATATGCGGGATAGCGCTTGGAGAAGGAGCGTGAAGTTAAAAAAATATTATACTGTCGATGCAAAACGTGTAAATATACATAAAAAAAGAAGTGATGAACGGAGTGTCTTAATATTAAGTTCTCTCTGCCTACCCTGCTATAAATATATTTTGTTTTATACACTGTATAATATAGAGGAGGGTAGCGTGGTCACCCTCGTCTCACAATAACTTATGACAATAGCAGGCCTTCCATTAATCGTGAAGGCTGTAGGGGCGGGGCGGGCACGGGCGGGGAGGTGCGCGGTGGGCGGGGCGGGGCGCGGGCGTGGGCGGGGCCACACGCGGGTACCCGGTATTACTACTTTAATACTTATATACGAGTACGTACTAAGGCTCTATTTTTATTATTTTATGATGTTTTCACGTTATATTGTGTTGGCAGATGTTTGTAATTTGTTTCTGTTATATATTATCTGATAAGAGCCAGGTTTTTGTAAATGAAACGTTGTAATTTCTATGAAATAAGTTGTTTATATTGAAAAGAAAGTTTTTAGTAATAAAAAAATATTTTACTAATAATTTCTTTTTCAACTTCGATAGCGTTAAATATAATAATAATATATTATGTATAATTTGCCGTATTTCACTTGTGACATCTAAGTAATTAGGTACCTGTGTATATTCTTTACAGATCAGTGCACAATAAATAACCAGCTATCTTCAAGTAAGTTTCAAGTACATATTTCTTTCTTTTTTTTAGCTTCACGCTGTATCCTGCACATAGCAGGGTAGGCAGAGGGAACCTGGCAACCCAGAGTTAAGACACTCTGTGTGTTCTTATTAGGACATTTCCTTTTCCCACTTTCCGCAGAATTCTGAAGGCATGTTCAGTGGAGGAACTCAACGCCTCCTTACTTGAGCGAAGCGATTAATGAAAATATTAAATAGCCTCAAGCCTAAAATTTTTCTTTATTAGGTAGATTTTTGTAACGAACTTTTAAAAATTAAAGATAGTCTTTTTTAAAACAGAAACTTTAAATGCCTAAATTTTTCAAAGTAAAAAATAAAGGATAACTAGAAGAGGTAAATATCCTACATGAATTTGAATTAGAATTATTTAATCTCATAAATTATTACTCTCCGTATAAAATAACAAAATATATGTTGACAGTTAATAATTTAAATTAATATAGTATGTTTACATTGTCCAGAACCAACGACTAGAACAATAGTTAATAGAAACTTAAATAAACTGACTGACTGACTTTTATGTAGAGCCGCCATTTGCATACTAATTCTATTCTTATCAGAAATGCTTTCTCTATCTGTGCAATAAAGATTAATAGTTAATTATTAATAATTTGATAGTAATGGTCCGCGGTGTCCGCAGTAAACCAGACCACGGACCGCGGACCACGGCGTCGTAAAACCACGGCGATTAATGACTACTTACAGTTTTACGAGATTTTAGGTTAACTCGAAAAAATACTTAAATTAATTTTAAAATGTTAGTGTACTGTGAGAATATTATGTTTTTTTATTGTTTTACGCTGTATCTCCATGGCAGGGTAGGTAAGGGAATTTAGTATTAATACACTCCTCTCCCCGCATTGCGAAAAAATTAAGTGGCAGTGATTAAAAACAAATAACAATATGCCTAGAGACCGTCTCTACATCGCGGCGGTAGGAGGTAGGTACCTACTATGTAACGGTCTAAGGAATTCATGTTTTTGTACTGAGCGTTACAAGACAGACTACATGAGCTTTATAATATTTAAATTAGTAGATTTGTATCATTCAAAAATATATACAATTAGCGATTTATTTTGAAGTATTCACGCTTGTCGGTTTTTACTTAAGTGCCCCATTAGTTGCACTGATAGCTCTAGATACTCTCAAGGTACTCATAGATACTTTTCATAGGTACCTTAGCTATGTCTGAAACACACTGGTAAATACTGTACTTACTCTTACTTGATTTTGATGAAAATTATTGTATTTAAATTATTTAAATTTTCCTCCACTCCACTCAACACGCAGTCTCTCACAAGTAAAAGGAAAAGTGGAGAACGGAGTGTTACTAGAGCACTCTTTACCCTGCCTGGATTTTATGTAATAATCATGTTTAAGCCATTAATGTCTCGTTTGTCCAATATTGATTGAGTAACTGAATAATTTATCACATGACTGAAAGGACCAAATAGACCTGCACAATTCCCTTCAAGCAGGCGTGTAGTAGGTACTTGGAATTTCTTAGGACCTCTTAATCTCTTTTACCGTCTTACCCTTCACCCTAACCCCCCGGTGCGGCAGTAAGAGCCAGTATTGGTAAGGACAGCAAACCTCACGTTTGAAAAGGAACATCGTAAATTATGATATACAATTGCGTAATAAAAATCTAAATACGTCATTGAAATTAATTAAGACTTTGCTTAAAACAACAATTTGTTGTAATTTATTCTAGACTTTACGTACGAATTATTGTATAATGTAGATACTACCTATTTAATTTTCCTCAAACATACCTTGATTTTTATTAATTTAATTTAAATTTATAATTCATCTGAGTGTATACCTGACATATTATATACAAATATACTGATTGACATCACTCCTGGCGAAGGGGCACACGTGTGTAAACACTGTTACACTGTAGCTAGTTGTGGGTTCGGATCCCACTCGGAGAAGTGAAATATTTAATATTTTCATTTCCTCGCTCTGGTAACGATGCAAAGTGCGACGTTGAATTTATCAATTATCACGCAAAGCTTCCAGACTTCTGCGGAAAGTAGGGACCGGAGTGTCTTAACGCTAGGTTCCCAGGTTCTCTCTACCTACCCTGCTACCCTGCTAGGTGCAGGATACAGTGTGAAGCTAAAAAAATACGAAAATATACAGGGTGGAATTGTTAATTAAATGTTATAAAAATGGCGTTGCATTTTAATTATGTATAGTAGCAGTCGTAAAGCTCTCGTTGCTTGTAGTTATCTCGAATTGTAAAATGTAAGAACCAGTAGCCGACAGCTCAGTGCAGTTAATTATCGACGCTAATAACTCATAAAATAATATAAAAGTAAACTTCGAAGACGATAAAAAAGTACTTTAATAGAAGGTTGTTCTAATAAATAATTTGATAAATTAACTAATAGTTAAGTAGTACCGGGTATCTATGTAATTAATATATTAATTGTTATACTTGGAGCTCTGAATTTAAAGATATAAATTTATTTTTTTTCAATTACTAGAACACATATTCTTATTTCATTAAGGTACCATTTAAACAACTCACTTTGCAGGTGCAAACAGTCGTAGCCATATCAACACATAATAAGTCAAATTTGAGCGAAAACCGAAAACGGAGCCTTAACTCTACGTTCCTATTCTTCTAGCATAAATAGAACCTACGTCCTCCGCTTTACATCGCGAGCCATTATCCACCACGCAATAAGACTAACCAATAAAAAACGGTTAATTTCCACTTACCCACTAAACCGATAGCGAGCGAGTTAACAAATTTATAGCGCCCAGCCTCTACCAGTCGGTTTATGATTTGATTATCTCATGTAAAGAAGTAACTACCTACGGCCTCTCCTTTAGTAGCCTTTAGTAGCTTCATCAACACTTTCTATATATTCTTTAGGCCCATGCTGTTTCCCCGTACAGCAGGATAGGCACAGGGAATCTATTGTTAAGACATTCAGTTCCTCATTTTCCTCAGAATCTTCGATACATTACGTGTTGAGTAATGGTGTCACCAGAGCGAGAACAGACTGGGAATCGAACCTACAACCGTCGCGGTTTACAGTCACACGCTGTGCGGTCTTCCCTACATTATGTCGTACTCTAATTTGTTTTATGGGCCCCCATAAAGTGATAAGTGATGTGCAATCCATGAACAACTTTATGATTACTTGAGTAAGGCATGCCTAATTTGTTTATACCGCTACCTCACTACCTACCTCACTACCTCACCACCTTCCTTCATACCTATACACGAGTATATTGTACAATGCTAGCGGTAATTAAGTATTTATTACTGTTTAATGTTCCAATAAGTATTTATTTCTATACAAATTAAGAAACGTTTGATGCCGTCCCACAGGATCACAAGTGTTCGACTTGTAGCGACAGCGGGTTTGACTCTCAATCGGGGGCAGGATATATTTAATATTTTTATTTCCTCGCTCTGGTAACCTGGCATAGTGTGGCATTGTTTCGCCATCCAACGCAATGCCTCTGGCATTCATCGGAAAGTGCCTTAACACTAGGTTCCCGGGTTTCCCCTGACTACTCTGCTATGTGCAGGAAATATCGTAAAGTTAAAAAATAATTCCTAAAATAAATGTCCAACTAAAACCAGCTCTTCAGCTTTATAATATTAATATAGATATTTTTTTCACCACCATTTGTATGGAGCAAGAAGTAATTAGTTCCTAACCCTTACTCTATGATATATTGGTGACAGTCAGCTATCACCTGGCTCTGCATCTCGGTATCAACTTGCAGACACGTGGCGTGATTTGTCGCCCGCTGTGTTGCTAGTTCACAGGCACAAAAAATATGAACATATGTTCAGTATAGATTTCGTACAAAATACCGTTAAAATATCTAATTTTTGGACGCATGTGGGGTAGTTTACTTACTTACTAGAATATCAGTAGTTACAATATTACTGAAATACAATCAATTTAATTATATTACTAAATTAAATTATAACGTATTTACAATCATTAAAGTAAGTTCTCACTTCCTAATATTTTTACAAAATAAAAAAATCATCAATAAAAAAGCATCCCATATTAGTTTTAACCGGTGTATAAGTGAGAGGTGTTGACAAATATTTATGGCCCGTAAATCTGGCACCCAACACCGCCCAGCTACCACCAGCCTACCCCTTGCTTGTGGCTAATGACATTCCTGTCTCACGTATATTTAGTTCTTAAATTAGTTGTAATGTATACGAATGATAACTGTGGATTCGAATCCTGTTCAGAGAAATTTTATACAAAAAAAATATTACCTCGACCCAAGTGATAAACAAATGGGAAACAGATAATAAGAGCATTTGATTTCACATCACCATTTCCACTTTCAAGAGAAATGAGACTGACAAAGCTCGCAAGAAGTAAACTCAGGTGTTACTTGTATTACTAATATTATTACTTGCATTAATTGTGTATTAAAACACTTAGTACTTTAACATATAGGTACTGTACTCAATATTAAGTCAATAAACATTACAAAAACTGAAATACATCACGGCACAGAATCTAAATATCTAACTCATAAAATTGGAATTTGCGAGAAATAACCACAGAATCTTAGAATAGACTATTATTGAAAGATATTTATTCCCATACTTTGCATTACATTCCGTATATGC
This sequence comes from Heliconius melpomene rosina, assembly GCF_056956725.1. Lineage (NCBI taxonomy): Eukaryota > Metazoa > Arthropoda > Insecta > Lepidoptera > Nymphalidae > Heliconius > Heliconius melpomene. The sequence goes on from NC_140399.1 coordinate 192,104, forward strand.
AAGCAGAGCAGAAGCAGCGTTACATTTCAGTGTAAGCAGGGAGGACCTAGTGTTAACACTCCGTGCCCCACTTTTTCAATGTTCGCATTAAATTAAAAACTAATATACCTATATATTGGTATACTTTTTATTAATAAATTAAATTTAAAAAAAAACTATTAAATTTATTTTGAATAATTTTTAAATAAGCATAATTATTCTATATTAGACAGATAAAAAACAATAAACATATCCTACATGCTTATTTTATTAATAGAAATCGTCTACTGTTTATTATCTAAAAAATGTAATATTATGACTCTATTTAAAATATAAACGTTTTTAAATGATAGTGACTACAGATAACCTAAAAACAAGAAACAAGCATTTTTGTTGACATAAAATAAATATATAGTCTGTGGCGGAGCGATATGTGGCTGTTTTATATTTAGCATTTGCCAGTCTGCGCGGGTCCGCTCTAAGGTTGCACTCGCTAGGTGGGATTTATGTAGTGCATTAGCGCTAGCGGCCGCGCGCTCCTACTCAATACGAGCCCGCCCCTCTCCCTAAAGAGAATGCGTGGTTTAAACCCGCACCTACACCGGTCGTCGCCCTCGCCGCGGCACCGGTACAGCCGCCTACCCCTCAGGTAGCGGCTCCCCGCCCCGCGCTCGCGCCTTCCGGCGCGACCGCGACCGCGCCCTTGCGCCCGGCGCCTCCCCGCGCCGCGCCCGCGCCCGCGCATTCCCGCGCCGCGCCCGCCCCCTCTTCTAACGCTAGCGACTTAGCACTTGTGCTAAGTTTCGCTAGATGTTTTGATTTTAAAGAAATCAAAGTCCTCGCGGCGAAACTTAGGAACACGAACGGTTCCGACGATCGCGCTCAAGTCATTATAGATCATATAGATCTCATCGAAGCCATTCAGGGCTTCGTCGCGGTTTAAAATTTTTCCAATGGCGGTCATAAATAGATTTACCCCACGGCCCGCTGACTCGCAACTCGCGCGTATTAAACCTAGAGCCCTGTCAATAGCGACCTTTAACGCAAACGGTGTCAAACGCCAAAAAGAGGCTGTGAGCGCCTTCGCGCACGCCCACCAATTAGATATCTTATGTATACAGGAGACTTTTCTTAAACCTGCTGTTCGTAGTCCTGGCATTGCGAACTACAGGATTGTAAGAAATGATAGAGCCACCCACGGTGGAGGCACTATGATTTATTACAAGAAGAATTTACACTGTATACCACTCGACCCTCCGTCTCTCGAAGCAGCCGAGGCGTCGGTGTGTCAGGTATTCCTCACAGGCCATCAGCCTTTAATTATAGCTTCTGTTTATCGTTCGCCGTCTAGGCAATTATTAGAAAGCGACATTTTGGCGCTACTTAGTATGGGAGACTCGGTCCTTCTGATCGGGGATTTCAATTGCAAACATAGACTTTGGAATTCGTCGGTGACTAATGTCAGCGGCAAGAGGCTTCTAGCCTTCACTGAGAAATATAACGCTTGTGTTATAGGCCCGCCTTCTCCCACTCGCTTTAGTGTCCTCGGCACAGGCGATGTACTCGATATTGCCATACTTTCGAACGTTGCACTGTCGCAACGTTCAATAGATACCATTCTCGACCTAGATTCGGACCATCGTCCTGTCATTCTCAAGTTAGGTGACGAGCGCCCCTCTGGCCCTCCCACCAAAACTGTGGTCGACTGGAGGAGATTTGCAAAGCTCCTCCGCTCGAATGAATCCCCTCTTAAGGAATTAATACCTGGCATCGCCGACTCCGCGGCGCTAGCGATAGACGCGGCGAATAAATTTACCGATTATATTTTAAATACAATCCAGAGTTGTTCGAAAGAGGTAACAAACTTGCCCGACGGTAGGTTTGATATCTCAGAAAAGCTCAGGCGATTGATTAGACGCAGGAACGTAGCTATGCGACGACACGATACCTACCCGACTGACAACAATCGTAGGGAATTTTACAGATTAAAGAGGAGAGTTCGATTCGAATTCGAACTTCTGCGCGGTGAGTCGTGGGATAAGAAGCTCGAGGGGCTCGCTCCATCGCACCAGGCATTCTGGGCGCTGTCGCGAGCTTTTAGAGTCGATTGTCTCTCGACTATGCCTCCTCTAGTTAGGTCAGATTGTTCAATTGCCGCCGATGACACCGAAAAAGCGGAATGTCTCGCTGACAGTTTAGAGGCTCAATGTACCCCGAGTAGTCAGCCCTGCGATCCGAGCCACATTGCGCGTGTGGATTCCGCGGTCGCAGAATGGGCGCTGACGCCCCCGCAAGGGGAACCGCTCCGCCCGACCTCTGAAGACGAGGTCAAAGTCATCATCAAAAACCTCAAAGATAGGAAGGCCCCGGGGCCCGATAAATTGTCTAATAGAATGTTCAAGTCCCTACCGGCTCAGTTCATATCTCTATTGGTCATTATTTTCAATTCCCTTCTTAAGTCGTGCTCATTCCCCGACGAATGGAAGGAGGCCATAGTCATAGGCATTCCCAAGCCTAATAAGCCGCGGAATATCCCGTCCAGTTATCGACCTATCAGCCTTCTCAGCTGTTTAGGTAAAATTTACGAGAGAATCATTCTCGTTAGACTCTCAGAGGTGGTAGAGGCCGACTCTCTGCTCTGCAATGAGCAATTCGGTTTCAGAAAGAAACATTCCGCCATACATCAAGTCCACCGTGTTGTAGAGCATATAGCTCGATACAACCTTAGGGATCCTTCTCACAGCAATACAGCTGCTATTTTTCTCGATATAGCGAAAGCTTTCGATAAAGTCTGGCATAACGGCTTGATTTACAAGCTGCGCGCCGTTTACGGCTTGCCAGACTGTCTCGTACACATCCTGCGGGACTTTCTCTCGAATAGATACTTTCGCTATAAAGTCGAAGGCACTCTCTCTTCCCCCCGCCTCCTCCGCGCAGGCGTGCCACAAGGCTCTACGCTAAGTCCTATCCTGTACTCGTTGTACTCCAGTGATATCCCGCTCACTCCGGGTGTTCACCTGGCTATGTACGCCGACGATACAGCCCTCTTCACAACCTCGCGTTGTACTATCCTATTAAAAGATCGACTCCAGAAAGCGGCCCGCGCACTCGGTGAGTGGTTCCGCCAATGGAGAATCGAAGTCAATCCCGAGAAGAGTAAAGCAATACTCTTCCCTCTCAATAAAAATATTAGAGTCTCTACCATCCATCTCTTAGACAAACCCATTCCCTGGGAAAAACAGGTCAAATATCTAGGTGTCACTCTAGACTCTAGATTAACTTTCAAACCCCACATTACAAAAGTCTGCAATAAAGCAAAGTACATTCTCAATAGATTATATTATCTCATAAACAAGAATAGTAAAATGTCACTTAGAAATAAGCTGACACTATACAAAGCTTGTATTAGACCTGTCCTTACTTACGCTTGCGTTGCGTTCGCGCACACCAAGCTTGCTCCCTTGCAAAAAGTGCAAAATAAATTCCTGCGCATCGCATCAGGTTCCCCCTGGTACGTGCGTAATGTCGACCTACATAGAGATTTTGAACTGGAATCGATTCACGAGCACTGCAAACGCTTAGCGAAGCGCTACTTTGAGCGCGCAGGCTCGCACGCGAACCCCCTCGTCGCTGAGGCGTGTAATTACACGCCTCACGCGATTCGTAGACGCCCGCGTAGCGTCCTCTTAGACCCCGATGACGCCATTACCGTAGCAAACGGCCCGTACGTAGGTAGGAAACACACTACACACGCACGACACACACACCGTCGTCGCCGGAACCGACGACGTAGTCTAGCTTATCTCACGGCCCGGCGGCGCCTCGGCGCCGTCGGGTCCAGCGGTTAGGGACCGTTAGCTCCCTTAGATTAGTCTAATTTTATCCCCCGGTCGCGGCTTCTGTGTCGCGGCCGGCTTTGCTTAGAATAGGGAAACTCCCAGCCCGCTCGACGACCGCAAGCCGAGGTTCGAGCCCCGCAGGGGGCGCCCTTGCGTCGTCGGCACTCCCCACAGGCAGCCACACAGTGCCTGCATATTTTCAGGGACAGAGTACCCTCTTCCCTACCCACCCGGTGTCGCTGTAAAGGCCAGTAAGGCTAACAGCATTAAAGTCAAGTCCGAAAAAAAAAAAAAAAAAAAAAAAAATAGCGGCCGCGCGATTTATGCGCGGACCAAAATTATTATACCTTGTACTAAATAATATAACCAACCCAGCGCCGCACTGAAGAATGTATCGACACTAATATTAGTTTATTTCTTTTGTATCTATATATAGATCTGTAGAGGCCAGTCGCGGCAGATTGTGGATTCGATTCCCAATTAAACTGAAACAGTAAACATAAGAAATTACAACTAGTACCTATTACGTTGCAGGAGAGGCAGACAGAATTTTGTGATAGTTATACCACTTAGAGATTCACGAAGAAAAATATATTAACGAACTGTGAAAACAATAATAAATATCTATATATAATACTATTCTGTTACGGAGTGACTAAAAGATAATAAGGCGACGTCCCTTAAGTCCATGAATAACGGACTATCGGCCGCTGCGTGGATTGTGGACTGCACAAGTATAGGTACAGCTTCGTTTACATTTTTATGAGGCGTGATATACCCCGCGGCCGCCGAGACCAGACCACTCGCGCTGAGTGCAACACGAGAAACTATTTCTTTATTACATTATTTATTCAAAATATACTGCCATTATGCGTCTAATAAAATATATTATGATTTTTTAGTTCCACCACAAATACGTGATAAGTGGCGAATCTTAACCGCGTTTTGTTTTATTACCTAAGTGGGAAAATTAAAAGTAGGTATATTCACTTGAACCGAACCCACGATCGCCCCGTTTTCAGTAAGACGCCGCTGCGCTATGACAGTCGTTCGTACATATTAAATACTATTTTATATTTACAACACGGTTTTTTTACCGTTAGTCTACGTAACAGAACCTAATGCCTTTGCCTAAATAAGACTTAAACAAACTTTAACATCTAAATACTTCATATCACTAACAAAAATACTGTGCCATAGCAGCATCTTCAATATTAATATTAGTAAACATAAATAAGACTTTATTAGCAAGTGCATTGGGCGAAGGGTCCTAATATTAGGTTTCCTCCATCTACCCTATATATGAGGTACAGCGGTACGTAAAACAATATGTCTCTACATATTGACAGTCTCTCCATTCTCCTTAAACGTCATGTAACAAAGCTTACCACTATTACTCAGTACCTACCTAAGCATATTTAATAGAACGAAAATCTCTCCACATTAAATCCTTCTCTACAGCATCATAAAATTAGATGTAGCCCATACCCGCTTTGATGAGAAGCAAGCATAGGCATGTGTCCAAGGTATAATTGAGTCGATAAGTGGTGCTGGTGTGGTGTGGGTTCGGTCCGACCTAGGGCAAGGCACCGCTTTTAGAGCACTTGAGCCGTCTGGCGGCGGCGCCGGGGCCACTCAGGCCGCCTCGGCAAGGATGAACACTTATTTATATTCATTTTGCTTATTTGAATTTTAAATTTGATTTAATGGTGGTGGGACAGTATGAGATTAGGAACACAATAAGTGTAGATTCAATTCTCACTGTGTTTTGCTAGTTATTGTTATTATTAGTTTGACTCATGTTTGTTGGTACAATAAAAATAGGTAAAACACACTCTACTGTCAACTTATGAATATTTCACAAAATTTTTAATTTATCTGAAACTCTCCTTTACGCAGATCCTATTCAGTTAAAATTGCTATATTTTAAATAAATTACTGACATTAACGTACTGTGTGTAACACTGTGCAAAAAAATTACTTAAATTGTAGGTATAATATCACTATAGAATCTTAGTGTAAGTTTAAATCCATAGATTCAAAACAAAATTAAGAAAACACATAGTGTTTTAGTAATTTTTTCCATTGTTAAGTTTAGTAAAATATGTAGACACGGCCAGCACGGGCAGCAGCAGGCAACCCTGGCCCGGGGTGACGTGATGCAGTATCTGCGTATCGGCGCGATGATCAATCACGGCTCTCTGATCTATTTGAGATGGAGCCACTTGCGAGGATCGTGTTCTACATTCAGATAAACATATTTATTAATTCAAATATTATTTCACACTAATGTGGCAACGTCTGATTAATATGCCATCACGCATCACGTAGGCAGGGGGAACTTAGTGCTAGGACACTCTATTCTTCACTAAGTATCCACTAAGTGTTTGGGAGTTGTCTGATTGTAGTCTCCAAATACATTATTTCTTAGTTATTAAAATATTAAAACGAAAGTAATGGTCAAACATTATTTCACAGAGAACTCTGCACCCATTCTACAAACTTTTACTTTCAGATACAAATTAGATAACTCTACTTTGATAGATTGACGCACTTTTAAATATTATATGTAGATGAATAAAATGTTAAAACGTAATAGTATATTTAAACATACATATATCTCTCTGTATGTGAGTTTGTCATTCTATATCTCCTAACCGGCACGCTAGGTGACGCTGAAGTCGGTATTGACTAACTATAAGAAATTATATAGCTCGCCGCGATGGTTGTGGGTTCAATTCCGACAAGTAGGTGTCAGATGTGTTTGCTTGGGGGAAAAGGTAAGTAAAAAAAATGCTTTTCAAAATTGAGTCATCTACATTGTATTTATATTTACAACTATAGATAACGCAATTAGGTACAAACAAAGGATAATTTTATTTCAAATTATCATTCAACACTATCAGATATAACCTGATATTAATAATTAATTGTTTTAATAATGTACATAATTATAATGATGTGGTATCTAGTCGCAATAGAGACGCATCTATTTATCTATATATAATTTTGTATGCCTTTTATATGAAATAACGAAGAATATAAGAGGTCGTCGTAGTGCAGGGGCAGAAGGGTGTGACCGACACGCGGCGATTGCGAGTTCGATCCCCAATCGAGGAAATTAATTAAAAAGTAAAAGACGGACAGACAGGTTGACAACAAAATGTTGTTAAAAGGCTTCAATTTTTTTTAATATACAGAACCCTAAAAATATGTTTATAACGGTAAATTTCCCACATAATGCCAGCTAATAGCAAAAAGTACTCTTGATTTTTTTTTAATTATAGAAAAATACGATTTTGAGTGACTTGTATCGAATACAAGTTGCCTACACGTGGTCTCAAGTGGGGACCCAACTACCCCCAGTTCCCGACCTAAGTCAGGTGGCTGCGCCCACGCATTTAGTTTTTGCTTCAGAAAACATTTTCAAGATTGGCTTTGGTATAGAATAGGTTTTTTACTGCAATACGAAAAAACATTAGCGTTTGACGTCGTCGTAAAACTATCGAAGCCATGTTTTATGACACCAGCATGTATGCTCCTACATATTATATGCATTCAAATTTAATTGAGGCCGCAGTGGGGCAGAGGCACAGCATCTGGCTGTAAATTCGAATTGGTTGTGGGTTCGATTTCCACTCGAGTTAGTGAAATATTTTTATATGTTCGCTCTGGTAACACGGCGTAGCGATATTTCGAGATTGGCCACTCAATACTCAATTTTACGAAAATTTCATAGTGCGTGGAGAATAGAGTGACTTGACAATAGGTTACCCTCGTCTACCATTGGTGTATGGGATACAGTATATGGGACGTGGGATAGAGCATGATGCTAGCAAAGCAGTTCCAGACCTATTAAAATACATCAGACATTAGATCTAAGGCTAAGCTCAGACAAATTGACGCTAAGTGAATAGTGATAAGAAGATCTTATCTACATCTATACGTAATAGTATCATTTGTAGATAGTGTTAAAAGGCGCGTGCCAGCTGCCGATAAGACACGCTCACCTCCCGGAACCGCTCGCCTTATGGTACCGTTATTGAAAATTGCATATTTTTATATGGTTAGCTATCTCTATCTATACTAATATTAGAAAGATGAGGAGTTTATTCGGGTGATCGCGTTAATTTCATTAATATCCAATAGGTAGGGTTCATGTTAAATGCGTGAACATTGATTAAAATCATTTTTGAAAAAAAATATGTTACCTTATTTTTAGTTTAATACAGCATCTCGCATATAGCAGGGTATTCAGAGGAACGCTGGGAACCTAACGTTATGACACTCTATTTCTATTAAGACATTTCCGTTCTCCACTTTTCGCCGAATTCTGGATGTATTGGGTATTGAATATCGGAACTCAATGACGCGATCTTTGCCTCGTTACCCGAGCGAGAAAATTAAAATATTAAATATTTAACTGCCCCTGCGCCACGACTGAATTTAATATTTCATAATTTATTTATAGATAAGTACATATAAATAAAATTGAAAAAATATCAATTAAAACTCACGAACCCTTAGAGGATGTATAAATAAATATAATTTAAAACCCCATCTAATGAACAGCAAATGCTTGTTAACAAATACTTCATAAATAAAACATTTACTTTACAAAATGACAGGTTCCAACTGACAATATCCATGTAATGACCACCACATTTTAAAACACATAAAAGGGCAAGTACTTGTCAATTAATTACAAGTATAAAAATAACTTCACGCATACCACATAGCAAGGAACACGGCACGCACAGGGTTGCCAGAGAGAACTTAGTGTTAAGACACTCCGATCCCTACGTATCGCCCAATTTTTCAGGAATCACCCACGGGTTTACAAGCGGAGGGGTTGTTAGAAAATGCAAGTAAAGAAAATTAGGAAAATAACTCAGCTAGGGATCGAACCCACAGACATCGCGCTTACAGTCAAGTGCTGTCACCCTATGCTCCGGCTGTAAATATATATCAATAAAGCTTATGAAAAAATTATTGGAAACAGCAAAAAAAATATTATTGTAATTGAGTAGAAAAAGTAGGTAATTTATTTAAGAAATGAAGCCCAATCAATAATACACGTTTTTTTAACGGCCAGCTCGACGATGAGAAACTAATGAAGATTTATAGGTAAATAATTTATACAAAATTATTATTTGTATTATTCATACATACAAAAGTACGTATTTTAAACTGCTGTTAGAAGGAGTTGGTAGACACTTAAAGATAAGTAATTCTTCGTTCTTCACTGTCCGTCTATTTAGGGAGATTACACATTTAGTAATGTAGAGCTGAACGGCTCGCTTTAAATTGAATATTTTCAACTTTTCCATTTGTCATAACCATTCTAAAATAATTAAAATGTATTAAAGCAATCGAACCCCCGAACCGAAATCACTAAACCGCAGAGTACAAAAACAATACCTGTAACATATAAAAAAAGATAAAAAATAGAAACAATTAGTTAATTGTAAATATGCAAGCCACTTGTCGCAATGATACCGTTACAATATATTGATATTAGGTAACTGAGTCACTGTGGCAACCAACACAAACTTATATTTACTTTCGAATACTCGTATACAATTAAAACATCGCTCTTATTTCAATAGCATAGAGTACACAATAATATAACACAAGTTGTCCATCTCCAAATGTCCGTGGTTTAGAGTGCGTGCTCTATCTCGTGCGCACACGCAACTATCGGCAACCAACGACGCGCGATACTTCGTGATATCTAAGACACATTAGAACTTGCTAAGCTCATACAATATACGAGTATGTGTATCTGTTACGACTTACGACTCTATGTAGAACCTTATCTGTTTACTTATATGAAAATGTGTATTTTTGCATAGATTCTAGTTAACTCTAACGTAAAGAGCCGCCCGAAAGCTGAATATACCTGTTTAGTTTTCTTTCATTGGCGATGCAAAGCACGGCGTTGAGTTCCGCCAATCAAGAGACATTGGCTCGAATGTTTGCGAAATGCACAGAACGTGCAACGAAAAGTTATCAAAATAAACATGCATTAGTTACAATATAGATCAGGTCTAATTTACTCTTCGTAAGTGGAATCCCACGATAGGTCTAATGGGGTAATCAAAAGCCCCTCAACAACAGCTTACAATATATAACAACAATTGAACACAGAATACTTCAAAAGCGCAGTTTTATTTAAAGTCGGAAATCGACTTTTTTTATCTTTTTGATAAAATTAATTAGAGCATATAACGTATTCGTACTCGCGCATACACAAATTTAATATCAAAAATGATTCACAATATTTATCAAGTTGTTAAAATTTAAATAGCTTAATTTTTTATCAGCTCTACTTTGTATCTCGCATATCTACCGGAGACCCCTACTGGAGACCAAATTATTATTTTTTATTTTTTCATATCCCCGGCCTGATTAAACAAATTACGAGAAAACGAAGTGCTTTAACACTAAAATTTCTACCGACACAACTACCGGTACATACACAACTACCGGTACATACGTAAAAGAGCTGAAACCAGTCGTGCACAGTGGCACAAGCGTGAGATTGAAAACGAGACAGATTGTGGGTTCGAATCCCACTCGAGGAAATGAATTATTTAATATTTTCATTTCTTCTCCTTCCTCCTTCTCCTTTCCTCTGATAATAACAAAATGGAGTGTCTTAACACTAGTGTTCTAGGGAACACACAGAGGGAATCTGGAAACTTCCTTCCCCTTACCCCTTGGATCCCTTTTATCTTTCACGCTATATCTCCCACTTTGAAAATACAAAATCAGGAAAAAAATCGACTAACTACTAAATTATCTCCACAGAATCTACCATATTCGAAGAATGAGCGCTTGAATCTCTCTACCATCCGTTCTCCGTCCGTCACCAGTCACCATGTTCGGCGGTAACGGCGGCACGTACGGCGGAGAGTGCGGAGAGGGCTACGGGCTCGGGTACGTGGCGGGGGGCGGGCGCTTGCAGCAGTACGCGCACTTCGCTCCACACCAGACCTGGCATCACCATGCTCATCACGACACTTACGGTACGTTGAGTTAACTAATTTTATTCGTATGTAAGACAATTTTTAACTTTCTAGAATGTTTGAATATTGGACGGTTAGTGGGGAACGGAGTGTCTTAACACTAAGTTTCCTCTGCCTGTCTCGATATTTGCGAAATAATGCGTAAAGGTAGAGAACGTGGTTGCAATCCAGCAATGGTAAGTTATGTTTACAGCTGTACACGTTTCTGTGGTGTCGTCCTATACAAACTTGTATCCAGATATAAATACAAGGGCTTAACGCACTCTTGTATGCTGCCCCCTTTAGAGGAAGCCCCGACTATATATATTTAGGTACTCCAGCGTTTATTGAACTTATTCACTGAATGAACTTGCGTCACTTAATGTCAACGAAATCTATTGAAAACAGGAAAAACTGCGATAACTATGATTCAAGTTTAACTTTACAATTACAACGCAGCTTGTAAGTAGTACCTAAGGAATTATAAGGCTTGGTTTGTTTAAGGGATACACCGTTAGGCTAGAAATAAACAATTCGTTTATTTTTAGCTTCCCGCTGTATCTCAGAATTCTGGGGGTATTTCCGAATTAATCAAATTAGTTAAATTTACAAAATAAATAGCATCATAAAATTGACACACCGGTAACGAAGCTATCATGTATTAAACTAAGTGTTACCTGCGGCGTTGCTCAAATAACTAACTTAACGCTAAGATAATGTAAATATAGCGTATCACCATCACCCCATAAACATTACTAACACAAAAGTAGCTCTGAAAAAAATATCTTTATAAAACAAATATATGTATTTAAATCTAAAGTCTCGATACGACCCTTCCAGATACGTCCATCGTTACGCCATGTCTCTGTATGAAATCCTCTCTTAGTGGTTCCCCCACTCCCCAAGGACCGAGTGTTGTTTGTCAGTCACGCGGTGACGGAAGAGTGCTCTCTATATATGTACGAGTATGTATAGATAGCTACGTACTGTTATCCTCTTCGTTCATTAAATTGTTATATTTCAGCCAAATCCCTTGAAGGGATTTACCCAACGTTGATAGCTTCGATCACCTTTTCCTCTTATATATTTTGATTAATTCGTATAAAATAAAATATACTGACCTTTCTGTTTCTTTGATACAAAACGATAGTTTTTTAGTTTTTTTTTTTTTTTTTTTTTCGGACTTGACTTTAATGCTGTTAGCCTTACTGGCCTTTACAGCGACACCGGGTGGGTAGGGAAGAGGGTACTCTGTCCCTGAAAATATGCAGGCACTGTGTGGCTGCCTGTGGGGAGTGCCGACGACGCAAGGGCGCCCCCTGCGGGGCTCGAACCTCGGCTTGCGGTCGTCGAGCGGGCTGGGAGTTTCCCTATTCTAAGCAAAGCCGGCCGCGACACAGAAGCCGCGACCGGGGGATAAAATTAGACTAATCTAAGGGAGCTAACGGTCCCTAACCGCTGGACCCGACGGCGCCGAGGCGCCGAGAAGGACCGAGTCTCCCATACTAAGTAGCGCCAAAATGTCGCTTTCTAATAATTGCCTAGACGGCGAACGATAAACTGAAGCTATAATTAAAGGCTGATGGCCTGTGAGGAATACCTGACACACCGACGCCTCGGCTGCTTCGAGAGACGGAGGGTCGAGTGGTATACAGTGTAAATTCTTCTTGTAATAAATCATAGTGCCTCCACCGTGGGTGGCTCTATCATTTCTTACAATCCTGTAGTTCGCAATGCCAGGACTACGAACAGCAGGTTTAAGAAAAGTCTCCTGTATACATAAGATATCTAATTGATGGGCGTGCGCGAAGGCGCTCACAGCCTCTTTTTGGCGTTTGACACCGTTTGCGTTAAAGGTCGCTATTGACAGGGCTCTAGGTTTAATACGCGCGAGTTGCGAGTCAGCGGGCCGTATTTTTTAGTTTCTCGCTGTCCTGCGTATAATTGAGTACGCAGAGGGCAGAGTACCTGATGTTAATACCCCAGTTTCTACTGATATTTCGAGATATTTCCCTTTTTCTTAATATCAGAGCGAGGAAATAAAAATAATTTATTTCATCAAGTGGGAGTTGAACCCATAACCGTCGCGTTCAAAGTCAGACGCAAATATTTAATAGGTCTCATAGTCAGAGACTTATTTTGAACTCTCGTGGTAGGCGGCTTCATAATATTTAAAAATAAGCTATTTTTCCAAAGTGAATCATTATGTATTGTTGTTTAAGACTTAAGAATAACAACAACAAACAAACACGCGCCAGTCACAAAACGTGGCTGAATCAATATAAATAAGCTATCACGCGAGTCCCGCATGCGTCAGGTGGAGGGTAGAGGGAATGCAGTGTTAAGACAACAATACACAATGTTCACTAAAAAAACAATCCTCATGTAATCCTTATCCAACCAATTGAATAATTATAGTTTTTATTTAAAATTATCTGGGATTAGTTCTTCTAACTATATCTATATTTAGGTCATAAGGTCATCTGTAGGCACTTAGGCAGTGTAAGGAAACATTGAGAGAGAGTTTCAAAACCTTACATTTCTAGAGAAACGGGAATGTAACGGGGTATTACGTGTTACATGGAACAGTGTCTTATTTAGTTTCATACTTAAATTGAAACGATTTGCTGCTAGCTGGCGGAAGCGAGAGCTGGTGAAGGTAACAGTCTGCTTGTTTCTAACGCTTCTTTGTCTACGAGAGCGGGGAAATTAATGTACCTAATCGAAATATAACCATTCCCCCCGAGTGAGGATGGAACCCATAACCGTTACGTTACAGTGTGACGCTGTTCCATTGCCTCAATTGCAAATATGCATCACAAACATAAATATATACACGTATATAGTTGGAGGATAAAAAGCTAATCAAAACTAGAGCGAGCGTAGAGACGCGAGCGTGTCAACAGACCGCAGCCGCAGGCGACGTGAATAGGCGCTATCGAGGGTCGTTCCCAGAACGATATGATTGCCACAACAGGATAATAATGGTTTTAACTAATCCATTGTTAATGCGTGCTAACCCGAGACAGAGTTATTAAAACACTTTTAGATACAATTAGAATATAGTTCAAAATTTTACTTATTTATGAGGATTTTTAAAAATCCTAAAGCGTTAACGCTAAATAGGTAAATAGCTTCCTTTTACAAATATTTAAAAACGCACCACTATGATTGTGTGCTAACACGGCGTTGACGGTCGCGTCCATGGCCAGAAAACAGAGAAAATAAAACCTTAGCTTCATACATTCAGATAAAAACACTTAAGTTACAATTAAATTATTTTCTCTTGACTGTGTGCCGTAATAATGCACAATATATCTCTGTTATCTAACTTTTTTTCTTTGCGGTGTATCCCGTATATAACAGGGTAGTCTGAGGTAACCCAGTGTTAAGACACTCCGTTCCAATTAAGACACTTTCTCTATTTTCCGCCGAATCTATTATAAAAGAAAAATATTGAATTATTGTGCTATCGTACCACTCGCTCTGCCTACCCTGATTGTTAATGCATGAAACAGTACATGAACTACTTAGAACTAGCAATATAGTGTTTCCAAAAAACCAGACCAACCCGAGCAAAACCATATGAAAATATAGTCAATCCACTAAAGCTCTAAGTGAGTAGTCCACAAACAGATTACAAGTACGTCACGTAACAATGCTTAGCGAGTGGAGATAACACGCCGCGCTCGCGCCGCCCGCCAGTGCGCGCCGTGACCTCTGACCGCCGTGTCGTACCTCCTCGAGCTACTACTACATTACTACTACAATTATACAACTAGGTACAACTATAATACACCAGTATGGACATCCCCATAGAGGCGCATTGGTTGCAGAATATCGCATTGCTGGCAGGTCAGTGTGAGTTGTAGTCTAGTAGTGCGTGCGATATCTATCTTGTTATTATAATGTTATTAATTTACTTATCTATCTATATAATGAGTTATTTGTTCATTTTGTGTTGTTAGTGATTGTGATAGCGTTTGTTGTTGAGTTTTTAATCTATTATTTTAATTATTGGTGAATATTTTTAAAATAATTGTTTTAATATACTTTTTAAAAATATATATATAATTCATTGATAAATATAATCTAAAAGTATATAAGTTAATGTTGAATATAATTTTTAAGGTGGCCAGCTTAGATATATGACATGAACTGTGACAGTTGAATTTGAGCTCCCATAATAATGTAACAAATGTGTTTTTATAGGTAATGGTAAAGACCACTTCATGAGCAAGTCCGACTCTCATTAATCCATTTTTTAATACTGACATACAGTTTTAATTACTAATTGATATTTTACCTTTATGTCATATATATTTCGAATATTTCTATAACGTTTCGTGCTGAATGGCGGAACTCAACGCCGCAACTCCGTAACTCAATAACTAAACATTAATTAACTGTTTTAGCAAGCAGCAGCGGCGTGGGCGGCGTGGGCGGTGTGGGCGGCGTGGGCGGCGTGGGCGGCGTGGCGGGCGGCCTCTACGGACAGAACATGGTGATGGGCTCGTGGTGCGCGCCCTACGACGCGCTGCAACGGCCTCCTGCTTATGGTGAATATTTCATCCTATCCTACTATAGTATTTTATTTTACTTTAAATATTATAATTGTGAAAGTATACTTAAAAAAAAAGATAGAAGATATAGATTTATATGAAAAAAATCGGATTAGCTCTTTTAATTTTAGAGATATTGCAAGTTACATAGCAGAATCTGAAGTCGTTTTTAAATTTATAAACAATTTCACGCTTTTTTCCGCAAAATAGACTCAGCTATGCGAGAAAAAGCATGAAAATGAAGGAAATGTAGTGTTAACACACTCAAGAAACTAGTAGATAAGCCTTTACTTTCCTAACTCTACATATTACCACGTAGTACCGTAGTACGGTGTATTAGCTTCTTTAATACCTACAATTGTAATTGGTGCAAATAAATAATGATATTTAAACAGAATCTATGAATCAACCGCTATCTCGCGGTTAGTTGACGTCAAATTAGCATGGACTCCATGTACGTCAACACAGTCACACTTACATACTTATCTGCACATATACATATATTACTTAAATAAATATTTATTGCGCTAACGGCGTTAAATTCCACCATAGTAATTCCACCAGTAAGCGATGTTTCGAGAATTGGGTGAAAAGTGGGCAACAGATTGTCTTAACAATAGGTTTCGTACAATTAAATACAATGTCTCAAAATTCAAATTTTGTTTATATTTTCATCTGTCACTTTTTTGAAAGGGGAATGTTACTGTGAAGAATATTATAAAAGTTATATTAAAATATTTTAAATACCAATATTTCTTCGAGTGGGAACCGAATCCAGGACCACATATGTCTATCTATTTTAAATTATTTATCTATTTTAAATTATTTGTATAATAAACATTTAATATGGCTCATACATCTATATATATAAAATCGAAAGGTCACTCACTCATCACGAAATCTCAGAAACTACATGTGCTAGGAATCTCAAATTTTGCATAGGAGTTACTTATAGGACGTAGGTGCTCACTAAGACGGGAATTTGCAATATTCGACTTCTAAGGGGTTGTTTTTGGGATCGAAAGTTTGTATGAAACTTCGTTACTACAAATGCTAGGAATCTCAAATTTTGCATAGGAGTTACTTATAGGATGTAGATGCTCTCTAAGACGGGAATTTGCAATATTCGACTCCTAAGGGGTTGTTTTTGGGATCGAAAGTTTGTATGAAACTTCGTTACTACAAATGCTAGGAATCTCAAATTTTGCATAGATGTCACTAGGACGTAGCCATGGAGACAGAAATTAATAATAACATAGTTCACGCGGGTGAAACCGCGAGCGGGCCGCTAGTATCTTTATATGCGATACCTACCTATACCTTACCTTAACTATCTATACCTGTATAACATTTTGATAATACATCGAATTTTCATACTGCTTAAAAGGCAGAAAGCTAGGAATAATACTATTATATTTTCTTTAGTTAAAATAAAAAAAATATATTTAAAATATACATAAAGGATTAGGAGGAAGAGGTCTGAGGTGATTATGGGTTTAGTTTAGACCGATAGATTATTTATGTTTCATTTCGGTAACAAGACAAAATTAAAACATTTTCTTTTTTAATAAGACATATAATATATTGATTTTTCCGACGTTACGATATTTATGGGTTCGATTTCAACTCAATAATTTATCGTGGTTCTCTGGTCTGTTTAGGTGGAACATGACTTTGGTTAGAAACAAGTCCAAGTTCAGACAAACCGTTGGCACCATTCCAAAAAGTATAATAATTTCTTAATCATTTTCGCTATTATTAGCTCCAATACCATTTTGTTACTATCAGGAAAATTTTATTTAAATTATTATTTTAGCCCCAATTATAGAACGGATGAGATTTGTGACAATTATAAATTGATATTTTAGTACTGATTTATCCGTATTAGCAAGTCTAAAAATATCTATAAATATAATAACCTATAGGTACAATATAATTTAGTAAAAAAAACATAAAAATCTTATTTTAAAAATAATAAACTTAATTAAAGAAAACTTTCTTTTTAATTTTCTAACTATGCCAATCAATATAATTCAATTATAAAAGTAGAGCTCTAAAGGTCTTTTACCTGCGAAGTCTACAGACTTGTGGAGAAGCAGATATCTATCTATCTATAAGGGTATTTCGCCTCTCTACACAGAATAGAGAGCAGTGTCTTAAAACTGTACGTCTTCTGCCTACGCTGCTGTGAGTCAGCAGGAGTCAGTCAGTCAGCTCTGGCGGAACTCAACGCCGCGCAATGATTACTAATCCTACTTTATTAATAATCAAAATAACAGCTTAAATCAAACTTAATTCAAAACTCGATATGAAATGTTATCTGTATGAAAATATAATATTCCTATAGAAGACAAAGCGATCAAGTCAGTTATGAATATAATTTACGATTGTGTCCGCGCTTATCTCATGCACTCTTTATTATTTCAACTAACTGATAACATTTAAATTGAAATGAATCATCGTCCAAATAAGCGACGGACAGTTGTACAATGTTATCTGGATACCTACGCGGCGTAAGGGGGGGACCGTGCCCTTTGCAGGTCCGACTTAACAAAGTATTATAAAGCATTAATATGATAGCTTTATACATATTATGAAATTATTGAAATAAGCTAATAATATTATTTTTTGTTAAGCAAAAAAAGGTAGAGCGAACTTAGTGTCAGGGCACTCCACACTCCTTATAATAAATGTTCGAAAAAAAAAATCATAATTTCATAGTACTTACTGTTGATTGTTCAATATATTAGAATAGACTAACTTACTTAACAAGATTTGTATTTTTCATTGCAGTTTAAAGTATTCAAAATCACATTTAAACAATACGCTTAGATTTCTCTATTTTGCATATGGCGGTATTTCAGCGTTAATTTCTTTATGAGTTTCTGTACTAATTGCATTTAATATTATACATTTTATAAAGCCCATTGTCCCTTTTGTAAGTAAAATAAAATTAATTTTCAACTAATAATTGTCTTTAGGAAGATATCGTAAAATTTTTAGAAGTCGTATATTTCAGTATTATCATTTTTTTTATTGGAATTTTCTTCACTGATGTCGCTACAGGGAAAATTACAGTATGTATTGTACTATGTACTACAACTAATCAAGAAATAGACAAAAGAGTAAAATTTGGCGCACATTTGCCCCATTCTGATGTAGTGAGGCGGTAACAACCCAACGTTTGATATTTGATGAATACTGCTTTAATTTTAAACTAGCGGACGCGCGCAGCTTCGCTTGCGTATTTAAGGGTGAATTCTAATAACCCATGAAACATGTGTTCAATGAAATATTTTTAAGAGTCTAAATATCAAATTTTATAAAAATCGGTGGCGATTTAGGAATTTTCCCATACAAACTTTCAACCCCTTATTTGCATCCTTAGGGGGAGAATTCTAGAAAACGATGAAACACGTGTTCAATTAAATACTTTTAGAAATCTAAATTTCAAATTTTATACAAATCGGTGCCGATTTAATTTTTTTTCCATACAAACTTTGAATCCTTATTTCACCCCTTTAGGGTTAAAATTTTTCAAAATCCCTTCTTAGTGGATGTCCAGATTATGAAAGAAAACTTTTGTCAAATTTCACGTTTCTACGCACAGTCAGTGAGGACAAGTCCTTTTATATATAGGTATATAGATAATTGGCGTCCAATTACTACGATTTAGTTAAAAACTACCAGCGGGCTTCTGTAACATGGATGATAATAATAATGTTTATTTTTTAAAGATAACGTTTCTTGCGGTCATCCTTACCACGAACGTGATAAAATTATCATTTTTTTATCTAAATTTATTGCTTAATTAATACCGTGATTGCTAAAACACTCTCTTTAATATAACATATTTGATTTAATTCGGTCATTGCAGTTTTGCACAAAACACTTCCCCCAGGAAATGTTCCCCGTCAGCTACGAATTAGCACCAAGTATAACAATATCTAAATAACTGTTTCACGAAGCGAATAAATTATTTGTTTACGTCACTGTTATTGTTAATATTCATTTTATATACATAGATACATAAATACATCACTTTTTTGTTTGAAAGCCTCAATTTAGTATAAATGTTAATCCTAATAAACTGTTGGACTTGTTCATTTTCTTTTTAGTTTTATGTAGTTGGGTGTTTTGTTTTTTAAATATTTTTTTAATAAATATATTGATGACCTCAAATACCGTGTTATTTATAGTAAAGATCGATAGTTTTCCGACCAGTAGCAGTCGGTCGACACTGATTCGTCAGCGTAGATCCCCGACCGCAGCACTGCCCCGATAACGCCGTGATCGCGCGCTTATCCCGCTCTGTATCCTTCGTAATTCATATTTGTTTGTTTCAATTATTGACATAGGGATAAAAAATATTATTAATTTAATTTTCTTGTAAATTACAACATGATTTAGATAATATAAAGTGAGAATAGGGCTGAACGCGGCGGTTCTGGGTTCGATCCCCACTCAAATTAATATGGCAACACGGGCAACACACTGAAGCAACAGTTGTAGGTTTGAATCCCACTCATGGGAGTAGATTACTTTTATTACGTCGCTCTGGTAACTAGAAAAAGCGTGTTGTTAAGTTCCGCCACTTAACACACAATGTTCCGAAAATTGGTCAGTATATGAAGAATTAAGTGTGTCAACACTAGGTTCCCTCTGCCTACCCTGTTATATATAAGCGGGATATAACCTGAACATAATTATTTTAACTATAAAATTAATGAACTAGATATGTGTATGTTACCACAACGCGATAACACGTATTAGGTAGGTATAGGTAAAAACATATATCTTATATAGCCCAATATATTAGAATACGATAAGCGCGTTAATTCCCGCATCGAGGTAGTATTAGATAGCGCGGAGACGTCTCGCGGGTCGCGGCGCTTACCTACTATTAGTGATAATAACACAAATTAATGTATTTAGGTGACTCTGTTTGAAGTTGGAACAGATGGCCGTTATCGATGGCGATAGCGAGTACCGCTTGTTATTGTTCCAAACCTTCTAGGAACTGATAAGAGATCGCTACAATGTAACGACGCGACGTTCAGATCAAATTACGTCGAGTGTGCATTATAAGTTAGTGTTATCAAACTATACGAGGATAGATAACTATACTTCTTGAGTTGCTTTCTCGTCTTTATCTAGTTAACCATAGTTACTATAGAGGTAGTTGTGTAGAATGTAGTATTTTAAGAGGCAAGGCGACGTACAGATGGCGTCCTGGAGGCGTACGAGGAGGGCCGCGAGTGCGTCAACTGCGGCGCCAACAACACGCCGCTGTGGAGGAGGGACGCGACCGGGCACTACCTCTGCAACGCCTGCGGCCTCTACCACAAGATCAACGGCGTCAACCGGCCGCTCGTGAAGCCGAGCAAACGGCTGGTTAGTCTTGTGCTCTCCTTATCCTAAAACTCTCCGTTTGCGACAGGTGCTGACGCGGAGCTACTCACGCGCTTCTATAAGGACGGCTCCGTGCAGCGCTGGATGAGCGTTGAAGGCATGGCCAGGGGCATGAAGAAGGTGAGTCGGTGGCGTGTAGACTAGTGCATGCTTGCTCTCCTCTTGCACCTCTGACCCCGGCACGACCCCGCAACCCCCGCCCGCGTACTTCCGACTAGGGAACTACACGCTACCGCTCCCCACTTCGATCGGCCGCCCGATCTCTTGGCTATGTTCCCAGTACCGAATTAGAACACCGAGGTAGCTCATTGGGCACCGCGACTCAAAGGAGCCGCTTCGAAATATTACGTAGAAACCTAGTGTCCCGATCGTTCGCGGTAGTGTCGCGGCACTTTGAGTCTAACGGCGGTGACAATAAGACGCGATGAGCCACCTCGAGGACACGCAGCATGCATTCTGTGCGCACAGGTGCCCGCCAATGGCGGCGCGGCGCGGCCCTCATTGGACGGGGACGCGCGAGGCAGTAGAGTAGTAGTTATCTCTCAATTGATAGTAGCCGACATGGTGAAGGGAAGCAGCTCGCGTATCAGTGCGGTCCGCAGTGATAGGTGATGCTGTCTTATAACCTCATTTGCATCTCCACTTTACTATTAGAGATTTTGTTCATTTTAAACTAATAATATACACAATGCATGCTTCTACTCATACTGTTTTAGATTAGACTTTTCTTTTATTCTACTTTTACTTTCAAATCTTTTCTTTATTTACTAAATAGTTTTGGAATAAACTAATGCATGATTTAAATTATTAATTTTCTCATACGACCTCCATATCGACGGCTGTGTGATAAGCCAAGTGACCTGATCTTACAGTCGGCGGCGCGGAGACACGGCCAGTGCTGCACCAACTGCGGCTCGCGGAACACAACGCTGTGGCGACGTAACAACGACGGCGAGCCCGTGTGCAACGCGTGTGGACTCTACTACAAGCTACATGGGATTAACAGGTGATGAGAATATTTGAAACACATTTCACTTGTGGATTCGCCCTCTTGTATTATACAATTATTTATTTTCTCATCTCAATCGTGATCTTATAAAATTATCATTTTAGAAACAATATCCATATATTGGTATTGATAGCTAAAATTTCATCTTTTCTTTTTCTTGCCCATTGTAAAACAACCTGAATATAGTTGTGTTGCGTAGGGGTTTGAATAATAAATTCTAATAGAAACAAACAAACACATAACACACAAAGGTAGGTCGCGTCGTCCTTACATCACTTACACCTCGCCATCACCCTCATACAATTTTCACCATTTTTGTTTATCTAATCATAGAAAATTGGAAGTTAATGTAAACTAAACATGTACCTAACAATTTATTGCCAACATCACTTTCAAAACACGAACGAACTAGGTAGGTACCTAATGATATAATTTTAATTTAGGTAAGTGTCTGCTAATTACAAAAGACAATGGATGTCTCAAGTAATTGAGACATCCATTGTATATACTTACATTATTCTTCATTTTATTCAATTAATAAAAACTAATAAACAATTAAGAACTTTAGATTTATACGTAGATGATTTTATGCAATCTACGTAGGTGATACGTAGATGATTTTATCTAATGAAATAGTAGGTGCATATATAGTAGTGCTATATAGTGCAGTTCCTACTTCTGACCTTATTTTTTCGGAGAGTAAACTCTACATTTTAGGTTTTTCGTTTCTCGCTTTCTTTCTTCAAAACTCTCTCTAATTCAAGTGTAAAACGGTGAATGGAGGGCCTAGACACCCCCAAAAATAAATATAAGATTTTAGCCATCATACTTATTATAGATAGGTACTACATTTTTTAAATTACATATGCAACACGTTTAAATTATCCATAACATTAATCCACAGACCGCTTGCTATGCGAAAAGATGGAATACAGACAAGAAAACGAAAACCGAAGAAGTCCTCCAACGGCGTGAAACCCCCGCCAGAGGCTGCAAAGAAGGACGGTCAGAACTCTCCGGGAATAGATGGTACGTGGTGATGTTTTCTGTTATAAACAAATATATATATTTTGTGTTTGGGTAATCTAAGAAGGCGTTAGGTCGACTCCCATTACGTTAAAATTTTTATACATATTCTAAAAATATTTTGTATTTTTATTGTTTATTTTAAAAATGTTATAAAAACTTAATAAATTCAACACTGAAATGAGATTAAATTCTATAATCTTGCCACTCGTACAACTAGCTCTACGAGAATCTTTCAATAACAAAAGAAAAATATTTGAATGGTAGTTATTACTGCGTTATACGAGGCCACTATGTTCTTCATTAAAAATACTTAAAAAGATAATTTCACTAGGACACACATTCTCAATTGAATGACATTTAATTAAATTAAATCTCACCTACTTAATTACAGAAAGCAAGCCCGCCATTGCTGAAGTGCCTCTCCCTTTGACCGCTACAATGTCTCATACTAACAAGCAGACACGGGAGGGTCCCACGCCGTCTCCCCACCACGCCCACGCCCACTCACACCACCATGCCCACGGCCAGAACTCTCAGTACCCAGCGCTGGGCATCCCCTCCACACCGGCGTTCCTGTCCAACCCTTCACTCTTTAATATTAAGAGTGAACCCAACTCTGCCGCACAGTACGAGGGGTACGGAGCGCATTCGGGCTCAAATGGACCTTACCACTCGCAGCAGCATTATCTACATGCCTTACAACATGTACGTATATATATTTCACGTTCATTGTACCTATACCTATAGAGATTGCAGGTACGTAGGTGCGTAGGTACCTACATTGTGCCTTAATGAACTACAATCTTACAAATACCTATATAAGTTGTAATTATTTCTTCTAGCAGCTTCATTATAATCCTTCATCTTTTTTCAGTATGGACTAAGCAATGGCGAAGAAGAAGAGGGTAGTGGGTTCCTTCACCAACGCAATGTGACCGCTCACGCCAAACTCATGGCTTCTACGTAGCACCTTCGATGACATACATCATCCCATTAATACAAAAACGTAAAACTCCAACGTTTTAACTATATACTGGGAATATTAATTCACTTTTATAGACTCTGCCCTATTACAACAATAGGTGGAGACCGTGGTTGTAAATTTAATTAGATAATTTAGCTTAAAAGACTCGAAGGCTAGTCGTGTCCCAGTCGCCGTCAAGTCTGTGAGTCTATTGTAAATTGTAACTTAGAGTTGTTAATGATCTAGCTGTAGTTAGCTGTTAGCGTGTAAATACTACTACTAGTAAGTGTTCTCGACTGAGTAGTCAGGTGTATTTATAACAAAGTGTTTGTTAGAGTTCTTGCCATTTGGTTCGTTTAATGTTTATTATTTTTATTCAACATATTTTTCATGGTGAAATTGACAGGTTACTTTCCAAAATAGGTACAATTAAATAACAAAGTTGTAAGCGTGATAAGTAATCATATAATAGGTGCTAAACCTAAATAAAATTTGACATGCGTGTTGACATGTGTGTTGTAAGAAATAAATATCATTTGCCAATTTTTTTTACAATTTCTTGGAATGAAAGTTAATTCCTGTAAGTCCTCATTTACTTATTTTTTCTATCTATTCTATGACACATTGGTAACATAAAAAAAATTGTATATTTTCGTTTGTCGCTTTTATTTCAGTGTGCGATTATTTCTTTATTTCTATAATGTTCGAAAAATTTACGAATATGAAGTCTCACTGAAATCCATCGATTTTATGTAAAAACTTAAAAAATAAGCTTATGATTTACTATCGGTGACATATCATAGATTAAAAAGTATAAAAAAATAAAATGTTTCTGTCAAACAAGGTATTGTGAAATTAAATATTATTGCTATTTCGAATATTTAAATCCAATAATTCCAAATTTATATTAATTTTAAAAATATTAAAAATGATAAAAAAGCATCGAAAAAGGTATTAAATGAAATTTTAATAATTAAATTATATCAACATACTTTAGTACTTACCTTCATTTTATTGTAACATTAGTCAGTTGTTCTGACTTTCCTTTTTTATGTCACGTTATATGAAATGTAGTATATGTGTTAAGTTGTAAAGCATTAAATATTTATGCATGCAAAGCCGCAGGCATAAATTAGTATTAAACATAGACAGTATTCTAATTAACCTATACCCATCTCTGCACCTCACCTGCCTTCTCACCAGGGTTGCCATTTTTATCTAAGCTGATTTTAACCGAATTGTATCTTATTTATCAAAAAGTGTCGTTTTACACAAATACGGTCCAACTTGGAAATCCTGTCTATTTTCGAAGATGCTTAAAAATTGATTATATAGAATCAAGATTCATTAATTTAGTCTTAGAAATTATTTCAGGACACGAAAAGAAGGATCAAAACTGGGGCATATGGCAACTCTGTTTCTCACTGTAGCAAATTTCCAATTAGATCTAAGTTAAACGGCATTTATTGTTAGTTGTAAATAACAGAAATTGTAGTGCATTTTGTGAATTTATCTAAATGGTCTTCAAATGTTATATTGGATCTCTATAGTTGTAAAGTCCATTTTGTGTACAATATTATATAACTAATAAATACTGATGCACTTAACATTTGGTTTAATTTTTTTAATTGTAAAGTAATATTAAATAAAATAAGTCTAGTCTAAGTATGGAATCTGTTAATGAAACAGTTTTGGAGTTATTGGTTATTTTCATTTTCTTTTCTGGTAAGACAACACAGTGTATGTTACCAGGGTCTGCCTTCCTGCTTAACCTACTCCACTTTGCATGATCTGTAACATTATGTGTGGTAAGGAGGGGGGGCTGAGTGTTGTGGTGAAATTGATGTATGCCATGTCTATCCTATCTATCCCCTCTCAATGTAGTAATTATTTCCTCACTTGGTCATTTACTCATTACCATCATATTATATACTTAAAGAAAAAAAAACCTTAAAAAATAGTTATCACTTTATCAAAAACAGAATAAATAAACAAATATCACACTTAAATAATTTCTGTAGCTTGTTCTGCAACTTCATGTAAAGCACTTCCAGTAAGACGATAGTAACACCACTGTTCACTTTTAGTTAGGTTCAAAGCACCTTTGCCTTCATAAAATGATCTGGCATCATTCCATTCTAAAACATGGAAATCTAATCTGGAACTACCTGATAGTTTGGCCTCCTGAAATAAATTATATAACACACATAGTAAGTCTGAAAGGGACATAATCTGGGACATCGTATGTATAATGGCGGAACTCAACATGGTAGTTTCTGACCAAGCTGAGGAAATGCAAATAATTTCTAAATTAGGATTTGAACCCACATCCATAGTCTTTACTATCTATGTTTTCAAATGTAAAAATGTAATAATTATTAAGTCTATTGATGCTTTATGGATAATCTCAGATCATTAATATTTTTATTTTAATAATAATGAGTACATAAATGTTAATATTTTAAGAGAAAAAACATAAAATGTATATATTTTAAAAACAAATATTAATTTGTAATGCCTAAAACCCCAATAACAGAAGAAGTAGTTGTTGTGCTACTTTCTCAAATAACTCACAAGACACAACACGAGACTCACAAGACACTGCGTGGCATTGAGTTCCACCACTCAAAGATTCCATCCCTGCTATGCCTACCCTGCTATATGCAAGACACAGTTTTGAAAAATACTTACTTTTGCAACAGCATTAAATAATCTATGTCCAACACCTCGTTTCCTCTCACTGGGTCTAACATACAAATCCTCTAACATCATTGACCGTCCCTGCCATGTTGAATATGTGGGGAAGTATAAAGCGTAGCCAAGTATCCTCTTGTCTGAGGTTGATTCTGCTACTATGCATCTGAATGCTGGTGGCTGTGATTCAAATCCATCATTCTGTAAATCTTATTTTTGAATAAAAACATTAGTTTACTATTATAAGGAAAATCTACAATTTGAGCTAAATATCAATATATAGATTTTCCGAAATATACCTTTGATAGATAACTGCGGTCCGTCAGACATTTTCTCAAAATCTGCGAGTTCCTAAAAGAATATAATATTGAATATACATAATATAATATCAACTTTTAAAAAAGCCGGTCGGTAATTTACTTGGATCATTTCTGCCACCGCCGACATGTCCACCTTGTTAGCGCGACGAACCGTAACTTCGCTATCATTATATTTACTTCCCATTGTATAAGATGTTCGAAACTGGAGAAAATATAATAATTTACTTTGTAATAAAATAGAGACCTCTTATCAAGTTATCATTAGATGATTTTATATTTATCACAAACGTCAATTGAATTTTGAAATTTCGCTGCCACTCTGTGTTGCTAGTTTCTAAGGTTACCCATTTTAAGCGATGATTATACTTACCAAATCAATGCATAAAGCTTTTCCTTATTTGCGTTTAGATTGACGTTGTATCCCACACACACACAGCAGCAACAGCAGGGTATGCACAGGGAGAGGGAATCTGGGAATTGCGTGCTGGGTGCCGGAACTCAACGCCGCGTTTAGCCTCGTTACTAGAGCGAGTCATTTACTCGAAATATTGAATATTTCATTTTCTCGAGTTAGAATTGAACCCACAACATGTCGCGTTAAATTAAATCTTTTATCATTAATTGATGCATTTCAAATGTTTTTTTTATTTACCTTCCTTTCGTTCTTCAAAATAAAAAGCTAAGGCTACGAAAATGGTGAATAAATTTCTAAATCAAACGCTTCTTGATTAATTAATTTCTTGTTCTTCATGAATTAAATTTTATTATTATATATTTATTCCGGAGAAGTAAGTATTTAAACTTATATAAAAATTCTAACGGATCGGTGTCTGTACATGGAAGACATAAGAAAAAATTGTTACATATTAGGGACTTTTTTTTCATACTAATCTCAGAAACGGCTTAACGAATTTAATGTAGTATTTTTAATATTGAATTCTGACAAGCTTCACTAATTATTTTATTATCTTATTTTGGTTCACAAACAAAAAAGTTACGTCATTATAAAATATTATATGCGACAATATTGCTACAAAATAAGTGTTTATTGAGTTAACTAAAAATTTAGCTATCAATATATGGATGTTGTCTTTTAAATGATATTGTTATTATATCACGAAAGTAATTGAGATAAGTAAATAAATAATTGTGTTGTACAAGCGGGCGAAGCCAGGCCAGGGGGCCACTAGAGTGGAATATAAACTGCATAAAATTTTGAGACGCCTACGTTGCTCACTTTCCGGCGACATTTTGAGTGGTGGAACTCCAATCCTCTCAATGCTGCGCTTTGTCTAGTTGCCTGGTACCAGAGCAAAGAAATGAAAATATTTGATACTCCTGAGAGGAGTCGAACTCGCAACCGTCGCGTTTACAGTCTTATGCTTATGCCCCTGTCACGACGGTGTAATTCATTGTTTTATTTAATTTAAAATATAGTGCGTTTGCTTGCAATACCAATTGACATCACACCAGATAAGATAAGAGCAACACTGCGTAAAGTGTTTCTATGGAAATCGCGCGAATTTTGAAAATGTGAAATTTTAATGCATTTATATCATTTTGGTATTTATTTCGTATTTTCATACAATCTATAAATACCATAGGTCCTGGGACTTATTATAGATTTAGTTGTCGAAGGTCCCAAAACGAAAGAATAAACAAAAAAGATTGCCCAAATTATAACTTGGATTGCAATTATTTTTTTATCAAAAAAAAATTTAATGAATAATAACTTGGCCTACTAGCCAGCATATTATATACCACAAAGCCAATGGGGAATGGTAATTTTATGGTTATATGAAAAATTTCCTTTTTATTAATTGGTTCTGCAAAATAGAAATTGTCAAGTATTCCAAAGCCATAATTAGACAATAACTATGACTTTTAATAGCTAAAAGCCAAAATTTAAAAAGAAAATTTAAACCTATTTTTATCAAACTTGTGTAAAAGACTTCCTTGTAGACACCGGCCCTTATTGGAAAGAAACTTACGTGTAGTATTATTGGCTTATAAATATAATTTATTGCAATTATGTAGAATCAATATGCATTACTATCTCTTTTTTTTTAAAACATTAACCATTTCCAATTTCCAACACACATATACATTATCATTGTTTTGTTTTGCCAGCATCTGACTATTAATGAGATACAATGATTGCAGGTTTGATCCCCACTCCCCACTTCAGTTCGGAGACATAGTATTAAGTTGTACCACTCAAAACATGTCTTGAGTTCAGTTGGAAAGTAAAGAACTTAGCCTGAGGAACATTCAGAATCTATAAATCGTACACACCAAGTTTACATAAGTATATTTTAACAATAAAACTACAAAATGTGGCTTTTGTTTTATTTTAGTCTTATATTACAAAGGTTCTTAGATCCTGGATGGATACAACATCTGAAACAAGAAAAACCAGCCGTGAGCATATTATAACACCAAAAAAAACAGTGAGTTAAGAATAACAGTTTTAAAAATGTGTGGCTTAATATGTTGGAGCACTTGGATTCTGTATGGAAGAGGCTAGAATTTAAAATCTGCTACATATTTTTATAAGAAAAAATTAACTTTTCTTTTGAGTCAAATAGCACTTTAAAAAACCTGAATAACAATATACAATTTACTATAACATTTGTTTTTAATATAAATTGTATAATACCATATAAATATAAATGTGTAATTGGTATGCTACACATAGAAAACATGTTCAATTAAATAAATAAAATCATCTAACGATATAGAGGTCATTGTGGCCACTGTCGGATACAATGACTGTAAATGTAGTGGTAATGTGGGTTCAGTCCCCACTTGGGGAATGATCATATTTCTTGAGAATTGGGCAGAAAATGGTAACAAGGAAACAATTCTTTTGTCTACCCTTCTAGTTAGTAAGTTTTAAGGTAATTTACAAAGCAGTGCTCACCACTCGTATCCTGTGTCCCATTGCTTGAGCAGGCAAGTTAGACTTGAACCTGGCACGCACACTGCCGTTGTTACCGTGGGGGCGGGTTACCTTGCCCCAGATGGCCCTCAACTTGGTCTTCTTGCCACGGGGACCTCCGGGAATGGGTGTCCTCTTCTTAGCTCTGTATACATATACACATTTCTTGCCAGCGTAGAAGATGGCGTCGTCGCGACCTTTAGCTCCTTCAATCTAAAATTGTAATGCTTTTGTTTGTAATTTTGTATTTAATGTAAAGAAAGGATTACGGTATGAATATTATATCAGTAAAATGTTGACCACATGGTAATTCAGGTTTCAAATGTCTAAGCATCATTTAAAGGATGTATTTTATATTTTTTAATTGTACCAACAGCAAAAATAATTATAAAAACAGTTATATTGTATTTCATATTTGTACAATAATGGACTGAAACATTAATTACTAATATAAATCTGAACTGATTTACAAACTTCACTTGATTCACTACATTTCACTTGCAAGCTTCGGAGAAACAAATATAAGTATAAAACATTACCACATTTGAATATAACCTAGTCCAATGTTTATTTTACCTTCAAAAGAGCAGTGTTTTCGTGCTGATTGCGTAAACCACGTCTGTATCCTGTGAATACGGCCTTAGCGTACAATCTTCCGTGACGAGGCTTGGATGAAACTTTGCGGACAGCCTTCGGTGGCTCCGCGGGTGCCGCTGGGGCCGCTTTCGCAGCCTTTTCCTTAGGTGCCTTGCTTTTAGGCGCCTTCGCCTTGGGCGCTGTCGATGGCGCAGCGTCTGCCATTCCTTAAAATCACCACTTTAAATTAAAACTTTGTAAGGTTATGTTGACATCTGTACGAGTACAGCACAAGTAATCGAGAAATATCTCCAACGGTATCACCAATCCGACACTTTAATAATATAGCATTTAATCTAGAATATATAAAATTTACTAGCAAATGTTTATTTTTCATTATTTATTTTATTTTAAGTTAAAATTAACAATTTCAGAAAACTAACCGGACACTATTTTATAAGTTGAAGTGAAAGAAAGACTGAGTTGCCATTGTGGAAGTATACCAGTTTCATCTGTTTCAAATTATTTTTTTAGGTTTGTAATTTTATGAATTGAATAATATTATAAAAACATATTGACAAATATTTTATTTAGAAAATGATTTAAACAAAATTCTTATATAAGAAAACTCGCGTATATATTTTATTTCATTTTAAATTTCATCAAAACATGGCAATATCCCGAATACAGTTAAGAAATATATTACCTATATGTAAAAATATACGATTTATAATAAATTTACTATAAAAAGAATTTTAATTATTTGTTTACTTGTTTAAATCATAAATTTCAAATTAAATATATTTTTTTAAATACCTTTATAAAACATAATACACCTATCCCCCGATTTACACGGTAGATACGTTCCTGAGAAAACCGTGTAAATCGAAAATTAAAAATTTTCAAATCTAAACCGTGTAAATCGAAAAGCTTGCAGAAAATTCATAATTTTGCTATTTAACAGTTATGTTTTTTCAATATTTTTAGGTGTACACCACCAACCAGTTGTTTTAATTCCCCATAACTAGACTGTTTAACAAAAGTTTAATAATTAATTTTTATGCAAATTAAAATGTTTTAATTTGGTAAACTGCCATCATTTCTCTCCAAAAATTCCCGCATTTTTCCCTCTAAATTTTACTTTAATCACAACCGTTAATTTATAATAATTTTAATTATGCACTCACTTGTAATTTACGAATATGGAAAATTAAATCATTTAGTAGAATGCGATAAAAAGTAAAAAAAACTTTTTTGGAAAACCCTGTAAAAGCGAAACCGTGTAAAAAAAGTACCGTGTAAATCGGGGGATAAGTGTACTTTCAATTCTTAATCAAATAAGGAAAATGAAATGACGGCTGTTTATTTATAAATATTTTTTGATATCTGTGATGTCACTGTAAAACGTCTGATTTGGACCAATAAGAACAGACCACGAAAAGAGACGAACGAAGGATGGATTGTGGCTCTGTCAAATAATTAGTTTATATTGAAACTACTGCTTTATTCTTAATTAGGTCTGCTATTATAAATTAATTTATAACAATGGACTATCTATCGAATGTAAACTGGAACAAAATCACGCCATGTCTAGTGTTATTAGTTTTAGAAGTTTTATTAGATTGTAAGTGGAGTTTACTTTTCCTATTTTCTTTCATATTTCTAGTAACAATAACATGTTTTGTAAGTGGTAAATAAATGGTAAACATTCGTGGTATAGTTTCAGATTGTGCATCACAAGTAGAAGTTAATAAGCACTTGGAATTAGGCCGGGATTTCCTCGCTCGTGGTCAGCTGTCCGACGCGTTAACACATTATCATGCTGCTGTCGGTGAGTTAAACAGACCTTTCTTCAAATCATAATAAATTCTAAATTATTCCAACACTATTAAAAAAATCAATTTCAAAATATAAATATTTTAAAATCTGTAGCACAAAGGTGATTTGTCTAGATATTTAATCCCTGTCATTATTAATTTATTATTGGCAATCATTTTAAATCTATTTATTACTGACAACAAATATAAGCATATGTTTGCTGTATATTGCTATTACAGCAAAATTAATAATTTTAACATGTTATAATTAATTGAATGTAGGGACAACATGTTCTATTATAAATAGCAATACTTGTGTCTGATTATAATAGAAATAACATATTATTAGAAGTCAGTATTTGGACTAAACATTGTTGGAGCCATTGACAGTATTCTAGACTTGGTTCCCACTCAGGGAAATATTTATATTTAAGTTATTAAAATTTACCTTCTTTGAACAAAAATTGGGCAACTGAAAGTCTTAAGACTATGCTACTGTGTTATGCAAGAAAAATTATGTCATTAAAAAAAAACCTAAGATTAATTAATTTAAAATTATTTTCAACTATTTTATTTTTACTTTCACTTCAAATATGATAAAAACTCAATTAGATTATATGTAAATATCTCTTCTTTTGTAGAGGGTGACCCACACAACTACCTCACATACTTTAAACGAGGTACTGTGTATTATGCACTTGGTAAAGCTAAATTTGCTTTACAGGATTTTACTAAAGTAAGTAATAATAATATTTATTTATATTTAAACACATTCAATACACGAAATCTCTAATATCAAATTTGATATTAGAGAGAGTGATAACTGTGGATTCAATCCAAATAAAAAAAAATCATTTGTAGTACGTTAATATATTATTTTACTTTATTATTATATATTGTTTCTATACATTTATAACAAAATGAACTAATTTTATACAAATTGACCTTCATCCATTCATATATTTTAATGCTATTATACAACACTTACAATTTAAACATAATATAATGTCAAGGTGAAGTAACAACCTTTAAAATTTTTTGTTGTAGGTGTTAGAAATGAAATCTGACTTCACAGCAGCGAGGCTGCACAGAGCCAATGTCTACCTCAAGTTGGCTCAGTATACTGAAGCTAAGAATGATTATTTACAAGTTGTGAGTTATTATTGTTTGGTTTTTTTATAACATGTAGATTTTAGTTTCATTGGAGGGCAATATAGTGCAGTAGGATAGTGCATCAGTGCAAACAATGGTTGAGAGGTCAGGCAAAATAATTATTTCTCTGATTAGGCACAGGAAAGTGCTTAGTTTGAAATTGAGAACAGAGTATCACAATCGCTGTTTGTGGGATACAGAAGATGTAAAAAAACCTAGTATTTTAATAAACTTTAATTACATTATGAAATTTAAAAACTTGAAATGCCTCCAGAATTCGGCTGAAAGTGGGGAACGGAGTGTCTTAACACTAGGTTCCCTCTGCCTACCCTGTTGTGTGCAGGATACTTGTGTGAAACTGAAAAAAAATATAAAAAAACTAGGTATTTTAAATCAATATTTGGAGTAATATTGTATGTGCAGAAATAAAATCATAAATTTTATTGTTGTCTTTACAAATGTCCTTTTTTTGTAGTATATATATTTTTTTATTATAAATAAGGGACTTTCTTATTTCTTCTTCTTCTATTTCTTTCTTCTTATTGGGACTTTCTTGTGCTTTTAACAATACCATTTTTTGGTCATCACCAATTGAATGTAAATTTACAACAGACATCTTACATTAATCAATTTTTTGATTTTCGAGGCTGTTGTGGCATAACTGCACAATGTCACACTGTAAGTGGTTCACCTCCCCCCACTCAGGGATATGAATTTGTTATCTTCACTCTGGTAAAATAAAGTATGATGTTGGCCCTTAACATGCAATGTACTCTTGTCAGTATTTACATTAAATTCCCCTGCCTACCTCTGCCATATGCAGAATAAAATATGAAGCAAAATTTTTATGCCTTTTTTATCAGTAACTAATGTGAATGTTTAAAACGAACAATAGTGATGTAATGAAGCGGTATATTGCTTCAAGTATCAATGATGTTATTGTTCTCAGCCAGATAAGATATGTTTATGACAATGTATTAAATTTTTTACTTTAAAACCACTTTTTTTGTTTAAATTTGCAGTCATTTCGCTATTTTTACTATGAATTAACTGATATGGATGGGTTATACAATATAATGGTTACTTTACTATATCCATAGAAATTACGTCAAGTCCAGTATTTTTTTTATATAGGTACTAGTCCATCTATCTACATAATATGTGGACATTATTTCACTCAGATATTTGAAATGAAAAGAAAATATTCTCAGTCAATTGTGTACATATTTTACTGTTCAGAATATCTTTTGATTTGTAATGCACCATAATTATACCACATTAAATGCAAAAGTTATAAGATTAAATTTTTAACGCCTACGACTGGCCTGCAGGGGCACATCCATGTGGACTGTAAATGCGACAGATTGAGACTTACATTGCCACTCGAAGAAATTAAAGTTTTTCACATAACCATATGCACCACGCCTGAAACAATTAATGTAATAAAAATTCAGTACTTGATGTTTTTCGTCAAAAGCTTTTCATAAAAGCTAGATTTAGGCAGCGTAGTCCTAGACCACGATATTTCTTAAAATTGATGCAAAAATGTAATATGCTGAATCTACTATAATATATGTTCCCTAACTAACAATGATGGCCACAGACGTACGAGGACCCCTACAACGAGGAAGCGGCCACGATGTACCACAGGATAGACCAGCTCTCGGAGGACCTGCGCCTCGCGGAGGCCTACTATCGCGGCCGCGACCACCGCGCCGCCGCCGACCTCGCCACCAGCCTGCTGGAGGCCTCGCCCTGGTCCGCGCTGCTGCGCCAGCTGCGGGCCGAGTGCTATATCGCTATGGTGAGTGTTACACTTCACTACTCTATTATACATTTACTATATCATAGCTATGTAGCTGTGGTGAGTATTGTGCACTACACTATATTTTATTGGTGTACACTACAATAAGCTGCACTACGATATACTGATTAAATGATCATTCACAGTCAATATTTAGCTGAGGTATATGAATTTATTATTATTATTATGAATATAGAATACAGCTCGTTCTACTTGGTGCTAACGTAACTTTCTAATTGTATAAATCGTTTAAGCCATAAAAAAATTAATGATACATTACATTAAATGGCTTCATTAGAACTAAGCAGGACGCCTAAATTTCTGGAAAGTAAGCTTATCCAACAGAGCTTATTTGTAATTTAAGTGTTTTGTCCTTTCATATGGTTTCTACAAGTTTTTACACCAAACTAATCAGCAAAACTAATGCGAATACGAATTAGTAATATACTTTGTATTTAATATTTCTTTCTAAATGTTCAAACCATACGATCTTGAGCGAGATATTAAAAGTTTAATAAATAAATTTGAACACAGTAACGCTGTAGTAAAACAGTTACGGACTCTGAGTTCTGAGGCAGACCAGTCGCGGCGCAGGGGCGTATGTGATGGTAAACAGGCGACAGGTTGTGGGTGCAATTAACACTCTTGGAAATTAAATAGTCAATATTTTCATTTTTTCGCTCTGGTACCGAGGCAACCCGCGGCATTCAGTTCCGTCAACACACAATGACTTTAGAATTTGGCGGAATATGATGAGTTTAAATATAAGGCTCCTTTCTGCATGTAGGCAACCGTGCTACATGCAGATAAGGAATGAAAAATAAATATTAGACTTATAAAAAAACAAAGCCATCTACTGTATATACTGTATTTTAAATGTATTTTAATGCAAAGCGTAATTTAGCAGAACTCTTAACTTATTCGTTGCGGTCTAATTAAGATAACGTTATACGCTTAGTGAATGATCTTACTAATTTCTATGAAAATTATAATTACTTTTATTTAAAAAATACATTTATCACATTTGTAAATGCAATTATATTTTTTTCCATGGATTAATTATTATTAACAAACTTTGGATACATTTTCAATAAATATTAAACTTTGAGAATTTTTAGTTTAGATCTAGAAAATCTTTTTTTAATAATTACATTTGAATCAATAATCTAATATTTATTTTAATTTTATAAATTATAATGGATACGTAAAGCGTATCTATAACATTTTAATTAAAGAAAAAATAAAAAGTTTCACTAGTCTCTCTATATAACTTAGAAAGAGTTGTGCATGAATATCCAAGACATAGTTCCTGAGATTAGTGCGCTCAACCAAACAAAATCTTCAGCTTTGTGATGTAAAATTATTATACATTTATATTTATTTTAACCAAACCAAAAATGTATTTAATTTAATTAAATAATACTTTTATATACATTTATACTTTCATCTATTACAGAACGATCTATTCTCCGCTGTGTCCGACATCCGGTCCGTCAACCGCCTGCAGCAGGACAGCACGGCGGGGTACCTGCGACTCGCCGACTTGTTGTACCAGCTGGGGCACGTCAGTGATGCTTTGAAGGTAAGTGTGGGTTTGAATATATTTTGTTGCGATTTGCCTATATGAGGCCGTCAATTTCGTTTAAATTGAAGGAAAAATTATTTTTTGACATTCTAAGCGATATGCCCACGAAATAATATACAATTGATAAACTTCTTTATTGATCATAAGATCATCAGATCAGATTTATACTTAAAATAATCAACGCAGGAAATTGTTTCCAAAAGCAATCTGATTTATTAATGTCGACGAAAAACGATTACCTTTTAACTTTTCTTGTTCTAAAGTTGACCCTGAATAATTTTTCACTCTTCTAATATTTATTTAATTATTCTAATATTTTTAGCTTCTATTGAACTAAAAATAGCTAATGTTAGGGTAAAGTTAGGGGAAGTTCTCTAAATACTGCTTTCACAGAGAGCCTCTATAGATGTGAGATCACACACATGTAGATGTATGTCCACATGTGAGGATCTACTACATCATACTTCCTCTAAGATTAAAGGGAAAACAAGAACATTTATTTATAAAATATATAAGAAAAAAAAATACCTATTCACCCTTTCAAAGAAAGGGTGAATAGGTATTTTCTAGGCAAGCGTGCACCACCGTAGACCGCATCAACGCTCACCAGACTTGATGCGGTCAAACGCAAACCTATTCCATATAAAAAAAAAAAAAAAAAATATATTTATTATCTTAACAGGAAATCCGCGAATGTCTCAAACTAGATCCAGAACATAAAGAATGTTTTCCACTGTACAAGAAACTTAAGAAAGTTGATAAATTATTGCTTCAATGCGAGGAAAGGAGTGAATCTCGTGACTATCTCGGGTGTGTGGATAGCGCCAACGCGGTGCTGAAGCTGGAGGGGGAGGTGTCGCTGGTCGTGTTTGAGGCTAGGAAGTGGTTGTGTTCATGTTATTCTAAGGTTAGTGATATTTGTTATTTTTTTTTATTTCATACCTTTAACAACAAGTCTCATGTAGACTCCGCTCATATCTGAAATTATCCGCAACTTTTATATTAGAGTTTGTTGCGATTACGGGTGTTTTTATATTTCGGACTTCCTATAATTTCTATTACGACAAATACGGAGCTCCATGATAAAATAAAATAAATGCAAAGCGTGTCGTTGAGCTTTGTAATGACAAATTTCATTTAAATATCGGTAGAGAGTTGGAAAAGGAGTTTCTTAACACTAGGTTCCCTCCCTACCCTGCTGCGGGA
The DNA here is from genome assembly GCF_056956725.1 of Heliconius melpomene rosina. Taxonomy (NCBI): domain Eukaryota; kingdom Metazoa; phylum Arthropoda; class Insecta; order Lepidoptera; family Nymphalidae; genus Heliconius; species Heliconius melpomene. Next base: position 230,003 of record NC_140399.1, read on the forward strand.
TACAGCGTGAAGCTATAACAATATTAACAAAATGAATTACTATACATATGTTTTAACAGGAGGAGCTGCACACGGAAGCTCTGGCACAATGCGGCGCTGCGCTGGAAATACAAAAAGATGCGAGAGTGTTGTGTGATCGAGGAGATGCGTTAATAGGATTGGATATGTTTGATGATGGTACGTGGTAGTTTTAGGTTCGATTCCCATGAGGGGAAATTGTTTTCGTTTTCCTACTCTTTTAAGAGAATACTATGTAAAATTTTCAACGCGTAATGTTTAAATTTGAACATCACGGTTTTGAACCTATGCATTTTGGAAGACACCAAGGGTTTTCGCCAATTTGGCTTTATGTAATGTCGATGTTATTTAAAGTAGACATGTAGATTTTGTAAGAAACTGTGAAACACAAAACCTACTCATATTTTACACAACTTATAATTTGTTTTAATTTTACTACTTATAGAAATATATAAATACTTAAATAATTAACAAGTGTTTATACAATTGACAGCGATTCACTCGTTCAAACAAGCCTTAGAGCTGGACGAGGGCTTCCAGAGAGCCAAAGACGGCCTCAGTCGGGCGCAGAAGTTACAGAAACAGTCAGAACAGAGGGACTATTACAAGATACTTGGTGTTAAGAGGTTAGTTATTTTTTTATTTTTCTTTCCCTTATATATTGTGGTGGGCAGAGTAACCTAGTGTTGAGACACTGTTTACCACTTTTCTTCGTGTTTAAGGTATGTGTGTTTATTGAGTGGCGGAACTTAACGTCGCGATTTGTCTTGTTACCAGAGCGAACTCATTACCCACACAGGCACATACTGGTCCACTGTCACACTCTGATTTCATTTATGATAGCTAGATGTTGGTTAAATGGATGATATGCCTTTTACAAAAACGTGGGTACGGACGTTTTCCAATATATGACTGAAATATGTTATAATCATCCATCAGACATGTCCACCCACGCTGGGCGCTTAGGGCGTCACAGTCGCCTAATGCTCCCTAAAAATAGCCTATATTGTAGAGACATCTAAAAATTATAACAATCCTTGCATTAGTTATGAGTTCTTGAAAAACAAATGTTTTTTGGCTACCGCTTCATCGATGGTGCTGTCATGACATGGTTAAAGATGTTACTCTGCTACTTGACTAATGTCCTAATTGTCTTGACTCCCCAGAACGGCCAGCAAGCAGGAGATCGTGAAGGCGTACCGGCGCGCGGCGCAGAAGTGGCACCCTGACAACTTCCAGGGGGCGGAGAAAAAGCTGGCGGAGAAGAAGTTCATTGACATCGCGGCCGCCAAGGAGGTGCTCACGGACGCCGAAAAGCGCGCGCAGTTCGACGCCGGCGCCGACCCCCTGGACCCCGACCAGCAGCACCAGGCCCACAGCCCCTTCCACGGCCAGCCTTTCCACCACTTCCAACACGGCTCGCCCTTCCAGTTCAAGTTCCACTTCAACTGACACCCCACCCCTCCCCTTTCCCCGTCACATATTTAACTAACTAAGCGTGAACTCTAATAACAAATTCTTTTTTTTTAAATCATCTTTGTTGATTGACATAATTTAATTTGAACTTTTCAACATTTAAACTTATATATTGTGACAAGCAAAATGACTTTTCTAGTTCAATTTTTATTTAAATTAGCATAAACTCGGCTATTTTTTTTGTATTGTCACGTATAAAATATTTAATTTAAAATCAGTTTGATTTTATAAAAAAAATATCGAGCTTTTTTAAATTAAAATAACTTATTTTGTATTATCCAGTTTTTAAAAAAAACTTCTAAGTATAACTATGCTTTATTGAATTGCCATAATAATAAAATATGCATTGGAAAGTTTATCATTTACTAATAAATATAATTAATTTCAAAGTACAGAATTTTGAATAATATTTCAAAAAAGATTTGATCTTCTTATTCACTTCATTTTTTAAATAATATATTATATAAAATATATAAATTATTCCATAGATTATAAATGTATACAGATAATAAATACCTAACCACTAATATATATTTGCCTCACAAATGTTGCCAGTTTCGCTTACAGCTAGTCTTCTATTGTACAGATTATAAATATATTTATTTTATGATAACACAACAAATAAAACAGATACCTATATTCATAATTTTATCTCTTCTCTTTGTAATTTATATAATTATTATTTCTTTATTTTAAGAAATTTAAATTTTAAAAACTTTCCCGATGTGCCTTTCACGATGTATCTTGGTCAAAACAATAATTAAAATATCGCAAAAATCACAAAATAATCTATTTTTTGTGCCAAATATTGTTTTTATACATAATTTAGTTGAAAGGCACCTTTAACCGACTGCGGCCGCACGAGGTAATGTTTTTGTATTTTCAAATAATATTGTAGTATCGAGGAATAGACTGCACTCGTAGATTAGATGCGATACTAAATATTATTTGGAAATTATATATTTTTTTTGTAAATAATTTTCCACTCTATACTGTCTAAGATTTATAAATTTAGTACAGCAGTACTTTAAAGTGATTTTTTTCAGGGTAGGCAGAGAGAACTTAGTGACAAGACATTATGTCTTATACTCCGCCCAGTTTCGAGACATGGCGAGTTCTATAGTGGAACTGCCGCGTTTTATTTTACAAGAGTTTGTTGTTGTTGAATTGAACCTATGACCATCGCGTGTATAATTAGACAGTGTCCTACGACGTTGTTTAATTTTTTTAACTTGTTTAGACAAGTATTGGCTATAAAGTGGAAAATTGTACGTCGTTTTTATAAATATTTATTTTAAGTTATTGTCGTTGTGATTTAAACCCAACATTGTAAATATTTTAGAATTATAAGGATTTATCAAAGTTTGCCGTTTTATTTTCTGTTTCTTATTGTGTGTTTAGCAAACTGTCCTCTTACCTTAAAAACTTTATTTATGTAAGCTATAATTTTTTAACTTCACGCTCTATAAAGAACGATGCAGCGTAGACGGAGGGATTATTACTGTAGTGTTAAGACACTTTCATTTCCCACTTTACGCCGGCCAATTAGGAGGCGGAAATCTACACCGCCCTGTACTTTGTTTCCAGAGCAAAATAATTAAAATATTTTCATAACCTGTCGCTCGCTTGTGCCGCTGCTCTAAAACTGACCTATGTGCCACGACTGGCTTCAAAATTTATAAAACAGGATGAACAAATATTTTCATATTCTATTCTATATTTTCCAGTAAAAATGGAAGTAATAAATTAAGTTCCTAAAAAGAAAAGGATAAATTATTTTTTTCATGATTAAATTAATGATCTAAAATAGTTCATTATGCTTCGCAAGTTTTTTTGATATAATTATTTACAATCCGGGCGCAACTAGCGCAGGGCGGACACTGCGGCATCACCTAATTAAAGTCTTCTGTGGCTTTTTCTCACATATGTTTATTTAGCAATCAGTCTTAATTATATTACAGTCGAAATACTGACAGTTTTATTTAATATAACATTTTAAGTATTTTTTATGTTAGCTAAATAAATTACGTTACAGGCTTTTTATAAAAAAAGTATAGTATAGTATAGTATAGTAGTTTTAAAATTTAATATCTAATAAGCCATTTTATGTACAATACGAGTCTTTTGGTAATAAATGAATAATATTAAATATTTTTTTCACAATATAAATACAACTTATTGATTAGTCTTCCCACAACAATTTGGACTTCCGTTTCTCTCTCAATTGTCTCGAAATCCTTTCAATTTCGTTGCTGATCTTCCCTTTGTCGTCTTCCTTCTGACAAATGTACTTGTATTGTATAGAGCAGTCGCTCCCTCGATAGGTATAGGTATTGCGGGCCGGGTCTAGAACCAGTGCTAAACAACGACCCTCGCCCGGGATGGATGTCATGGTGGAGTTGGAGGTGTTTGGTGTGTTGGAGGTCTCGACCGGTCGCGCTGAATGTGACCAGATCCAGAGTAGTCCAGGATTGAGACCGCCCGTCCAGAAGTCGCTGCCTGTTTAGTGAATTTGAAAGTAAAAAAAAAAACAATTTAATATGTAAAAGAAATTAAATTATGGAGAATATACGGGTTCTTGGGAAACGAAAAAAAGAGAACAGACGATGAACTATGGCATTTATAGACGCTGTTCCACTACGCTACGAGGGCTGGACGTGGACTCATTAAATTTTATTTTCAATTAAAAGAGCACAAACAAAGTTACCACAATAAATAAGATATCTTTTACATAACACAGAGTAGGCAGAGGAAACGGAGTAGTAAGACACTCCGTTCGAAATTTTCGAATGGTTCAATCGAGCGTAGTGATACACTGTTTCACAGCGCCATTAGTCACGGGAATTAGTATGTAGATGTATATGTTCAGTGTTTTATCCAAAGTTAAAGCAAAAAAGACAAGCTTTTTTTCAAGTAGCGTAAGCAGCGCGAACCAGGAAAGCTAGAGCTAAGATACTTTGTTATGCCCATAAAGATATTAAAATTTCGCGGTTTCCGCCGAACTTTACCTCGTTACCAGAGCAAGGAAACTATCATCATCACCTCCTCCAGTGGGAATCGAAACCACAACCTTCACGTTTACAATCACAGGCTTCTGCCTCTGTGTCACTGTATTCATTAAGACTAAGTTAAGGTATAAAATGTATAAAATATATAAAAGTTTCAACCTTTAAGTTTTGGATCCGACAGCAGCTTGCTATACACCACTCGCGTCTGCTTGGCGTCCGTGAGCTCCAGTAAGGCAGCAACGTGCTTCCTGCAGGCCAGCGAGGCCCCCTTCCAGTCTGCAGCTTCCCCGAACAAGTAGCACGATTTTCCTATACGTGTGAAGTTCTTAGCGCAGGGATCTAGGGGAGAAAAGCTATATAAAATATCATATTATAACAACAATCAACAGCGGCGTTAAGTTCCGCCACAACACCCGCTCCCACTGTCGACCCTTCTGTATCATATGCACGATACAGCGTGAAGCTGAAAAAATACTATAAGTAGATACTACGACCTACGTACGAGTACAACTAACTAACCTACGAGTACCTACTTAGGACAATACTAAAATATAAATTTTATGGACCGCAACAGCCATATTCGGGATACAGCAAGAAGCTAAAAGGAGTACCAGTTATTGAAATGAAGATTTTCATGACTTTCTTAATAATGGCCATGTTTAAAGTGACTAAAAGGAATGTACCATTATTAAAAGAATTATGTTTATATCTAAATAACTCTACAAATTATGAAGCATATCTCACCAGGCTTAGCCTCAGCACCGGCTACAAGATAGTGGACATTATCTTCCATCTTCCGCAACCTCTTCTCCATGAGGTCGACGCGGTACACTAGCTTCTCGATGGCGCCCAACAAGTACAGATCTGTCTCTGATACTTGTTTCTGTGGAGATGAGGGCTCGTCCACACGGTCTGATGCTGGACGTGGTGGACTTGGCTGTAAGGTTTTCTTAAGGTCATAAAAGTGTACGTATATTGAAGTGTTTTTCCACATTTTTAAATCCAACACGGCACTCTGGATAACCAAACCAATACCCTACGTAGGATGTAGGATTTAAATCTTGCAACTATCACAGCGTTTATAACTACCTTTATAACTATCTATGCTTAAAGTGTGACTTAACTCAATATGAAAGAAGTACTCACATAGCTAGGCTTGTACTTGTCTTGATGAGGCTTGGGAGGTCTATTCACGATCTTGCTCACACCTGGTGGAGTGTACTGCAGTGTCTCCCACTCCTTGTAACTCTGAGGTGAGCTCCCGTATCCTTGGTACACTTGCCCCGGGTACTGCGAGATACGGCCTTGGTTCACAGTATTTACCTCCTGGGAGTTCAAGGATAGCTTCTCGTTTTGGGACATTGGCTTATTAGGTTTTAGATTTTGATTTGGTGCAAGACCTAATTTGGATATTTTTTGGTCTGGATTTAGAGTGTAAGTTTTGTTATTTTGGTTTGGGCTGTAATGCATGGGGGTGAAGTGGGGTACAGGCGGGAGCGGCGGAGGTGACAGGTAAGGCGTGTCTATACGCTCTGTCACGTAATAGCCTTTTGATGGCGGTAAGGCCATGATTCGACCTGTAATTGGTTAAAATAGGGTTCAATTATTATTATTAGCCAGATATTTTAATTAATATGATAATTACTGATTAAAGGATCTCCTTTTTTATTTATTCCCGAAAATATAGTACATTTACCTGATATCTTATTTATTGGGAACTCATTAGGCCCAGTCGCGACGCATTGGTACTGCGTCTTACTTTAAAAGAGGATTCGATATCTACTCGGGGAAATCATTTATTTTAATTTTCTTGAAAATCAAAGACCTAAAGAAACTTATGAAACTTACGTTATAGATGATACAAAAATATGAAACAAAATAATTAAATGTTTGTTAAAAGGTATCCTTACCGTGTCTCCCGGATGTGGTGGCGACGGCCCAGTCCTCCAGCGCTAAGCCCCATGGACCTACATCTGCAGGTTCGCAGGTGTCCTCGGATATGTCAGATAATGTTGAATTTTCAGAATTCACGATTCCCAATAATAGAGCTATTCCTACCATAAATAGCGCCATCTGAAAATACAAATATACTTAATTGGTTTTTTTATTTTTTAAATAAATAAAGCATACCTATATGCAAATGAGAAATCATTCGTATTTCATATACATTCTGCGGGCTGGTCTATAGGTACGCTAAAGTTTCTGAAAATATTTGTGTCAACTATCAACGTGTGCGGGTCTAATAAGAATTTATTATATTTTTGAAATTAATACTTTTCTAAGTGTGGATTAATATCTACACTTAGGAAAGAAAACACATACATACGTACATACAGACAGCTTCACGCCGTATCCATAGCGTCCATTGTCATCAACCTCATCATACATGCCCTCCGGGGGTCCTCATGCTTTTGTACTTGTTGTGTTTTTTGTAGGTAGATATATTTTTAGAAAACTTTTAAAAATTTGAATCTAGCGGGATTTATTCCAAGTTGCTTGGCAAGGATGTGTGGTTTAATAGTAGATTTTTTCTCATATATATATATATGTTGCCTACATTATAAACTTATTGCTAAGACGTTCCGTTTCCCAGATTTCGCTTAATTTTCGAGACATTGAACATTGCGAGTGGTAATCGCATCCACAACAGTCCCGTGCAGCTGCGCGCGAACATTCAAAATACTCGTATCAAATCTCAAACTGAATAACCGGCAAAATAAAAATACAAGTTATTTCACAATAGCTCACGGATGCGCTAACATTACTTCAACAAAGACAATGCGTTGTTCTTGTACTACTTCACTGCTGACACGCGTTCGCGGATCTACTTAGACGTTATGTAAGTCCTGTGCAATATAACTACGTCATAAGTGCCTATTCAAATTTGCAATAACTCCATCTTATGCATAAATAATGAGTCATTATTTTAGAGGTCAGTCAGTGGTGGCGCAGGGGCACAAGCGTGCGGCTGTAATCTCAACAGGATGTGGGTTCAATTTCCATTCCAGGAATTAAAATATTTATGAAGATAAGCATTATTGGCATAAAAAATCCTTGACTAGGAACCTTCTTCTTGACTAAATAAACGTACACATCAGATTCCAGATAAATAGAAATATTATAAAGCTAAAGTTTATTTGGTTGAATTCGTGAATGTCAAGAACTACTGGTGAATATAAACCAGTTTGTGTTACTCTTAATCATTTCAATTTGAATACACGAGCGAAGCCGCAGGCTAAGCTATACAAGGACACATCTCAATGTTTGTGTCAGCAGAGGTCACGGGCTCACGGCTGACGCGACTGCCGTAGTTGCGTAACGGAGAAAGTGGTCGGACGTAAACAAGTATACGATTTCTCTCATCCGCTTACCGCCTCATGACTGTGAGGCGTTCCCGAGGATGACGTGAGCGTCAGCCGCCTACAGGCACAGGATGCTGCTTTCGCCATTATATTAGTTAGTTTTGGACGTTTCTTCAATTATTTTAAATATTGCCTGTAGTTTTATATGGATATCTCATTATGAATTAGTTACAAGAAGATACTACAACTATCCCCACGCGAGGGGATGAAATATCTATTTATATTTCCATTTTTCGCGCTGGTGTCGAGGCAAAAGCGCGGCGTTGAGATTCACCACTCAACACGCAATGCCCCCAAGGATTCGGCGGAAAGTGGGGAACGGAGTACCTTAACACTTGGTTCCCTCTGCCTACACTGCTGTGCGCGGGATACAGCGTGAAGCTGATTTAGTTTAATTTATTTTATATTTGCAATGTCTAAAATGATAAAAATATTAAGCAATATTTAGTAATTAATCACAAACATTATAACTAGAGACTTTTTAAAGATATTGCGATTCACTTACGGAATCCAACGTCCCACTTTGTATTTCTAGTAATACTTAGACCAGAAGTATTCTCATATATAGTACCTATATACGGAACAATTGTATTTATTATTGAATAAAGCGACTAATAAATAAAAAAAATCGAATAAATTACAACGACTTCCTTCTTAGTAAGTAAAATTCCTTGCCCCTATAACAACATTCATTCCAATCAACTTTGAGTTCCGTCACCTACAATCCCTCCAAATATTCGGCGGAAAATGGGAAACGGAGTGTCTTAACACTAGGTTACTTCTGCCTACCATGCTGCGTGCGGGATACAGCGTGATATCAGATTTATTTTATTTTTAATAATCAACAAACCTACCTTTAGTAACGCCGAAGTAAAAAAGCAGCTCTCTCGTAAGTACACTCGTATAAAATAACAACTTTTACTTGACGCGACACGTTCACTGGCTCTGCGTGTTACACACTCACTGGGAAGTGGGAAGTGAATACTTTCTGTGTCCTACCACTAATACCACCACTTTAAATTTTATATATGCTTGTAAATCATTATAAAGAAGCCATTATTGTGCAATGATTCTACACGCAATTGTAGCGGGTTTGATTTCCACTCGGTCTGGAATATATAATTCTTTTCTTTAGCACGGTCATGTAATCAAATAAATATGTCTTTAAATCGCCAAACCAGGTGTAATGTGAAAAACACTTCTTAATTTTAGGTTCTTTCTGTTTTCTGGAATCAAATCATTATTTTCTTATATAAAGAAATACGTCAGTCATACTTTGAAGTATTTCGAGACTAAATTCATCATTTACTCTATTTCGTCGATTTTCCTTTCATTTAACGAAATTTTGAACTGAATGCGGAACCTAACACCGTTCAGCTTGTCCTATAAAATAACCACCTATATCACAATGTGACTTATATCAAGTGGTATTTGAATCCATACTCATCGCACTCAGTCTCCACTGGGCAACTCTGACATCATACTTTTATTAATTACCCTTTTTTTAATTTGTCAAATTATAAAATTTTACAAGTGAATGTACTTAACTTTGCAGCTTTCGCGAGAAATATCTTTAGAGAAAGCTCGTTTAGTATCTATACTAATATTATAAAGTTAAAGAGTTTATTTAGTTGAACACGTTGGTCTACTGGACAGGAACTACTGGTTCTAATTAAAAGAACATATTTGTATTGAACATTTAGTTTATCGAGGAAGGATAGACTATCACATGATGTTAATAGTTTCATTGTAACACACTGACAACTGTACCCGCGGCCAGAATTACTTAGAACACCTACAGTGTGTCATGTCATCATGTGTCATGACACGACTCTTAGTTATTTTAATTTGGCGACGCGAAGTCTCAGGTAAGAACTAGTCTAAAATTAAATACAGTTTAGTAACAAAAGTTTATTACAATTAACAGTTGCCGCCGACATTATAACAAATATTAAATAATCACCAAATATACAAACATATACATAATGTTATATTACAATTAATTAATTTAATAATTAATATTCACATAAGGACATAAAATAATTAAACTTTTAACTTGGTGGTAAAAAATATTGTAGTGGTAAAAAAAAGAACAAAAGGTAAACTTGATATATTTGAAGTTTTTTCGAAAATAAAATACGTTTGTAATCGAATTAAAAGTTAAAAAAATTATCTTATACATTAATAATGATAATTATTATTATACTTTATACAAGTTTTGTATAATTCTTAGATATAAACGTATAAAAACTTAATTAACTTTTATATACAACATTGGTCAAGTCTAAGGTTTCTAACATTTTATAATAATAAATTATATTTAATTGGAATAACCTTATATTATAATAAATATTTTAATAGTATACAATTCACAACACATTTTGTTTATTTCAACAGAAAATATTTGAAGATGTACGGAAAACTAAATTTTTTTGTGAATTTAAAAATATGCAATTTTTTTTGCTTCATTCTGTATCTCGAACATAGTAGGATATGCATAGGGAACCTGGGAACTTAGTGTCAATACACTCCATTCCCGTTAAGACATTTTCCTTTTCCACTCTCTGCCGAATTCTTAATGAATTGCAAATTGAGTAGCTGAACCCAACGCCGCTCTTTGCCTTTTTACAAAAGTGAGGAAATGAAAATATTAAATATTTCCTTTCCCCAAATAGAAATCGAACACATAACCATCGTGTTTGGGGCCTGTGCCAATTTTTTGTTAAAATTTTTTTCCAATACATAAAATTTTGGTATAACTTTTAACAACAAGCATCTTTTACAGCCGTCAAATTTTGGGAGGATCTAAAATTGCAGATTTCTTTGGTTTAATTAGTTTTAATTTTAGAGTTCCGTGTATGTTTTTGTGTGATTTTTCATTTTTCGCGTATTTTCAAAAGTACACAGTGAGGTTCATATGCTCCGCTACCGTCGTGTTGGTTGCTTCGGTGACGTCACGACGCTCTTCACTTATCTGTACGCAAACATAACCAAAATAAGTCAAGGATATTTTTAGAACATGTCAAGTGGTTGATGTATATAATATAAAACTGGAGAGTTTGTTTGTTTGAACGATCTTATATCGGAAATGATTGGTTTAAATTGAAAAATTGTTTTTGTGTTGGTTAGCGCCTTTATCGAGAAAAGCTATAAACTATATATCTATAAGTATATAACTATAAGCATGCTCATGCTCATGTCTCATCAGCACAATACTATTAGTTTTTTTTTCTTTTTACCAAGGGGGCGAAGTCTTGGGTAAAAATAAATGAATTCAAAATTAATGAAACGAGGCGTCCTGGCGCAGTGTGACAGCGTCTGATCGTTTGTATGATGTGGGTTCGATGCTCATTCGAAGAAATAAATTACTTAAATTTCCTCTGCCCTAGTATAAGTTTGGCGTCGTGTGTGTGCACCTGTGCGTCATCCCAGCTGAGTCGCTTGAGTCTTGCAGGTATGGTGGCGCTCGGCCACGCCACGCCCGAGCGCCCCGCGCCGCCCCCTGCGCCGCCGTGCAGGTGGTCGCTCAGCGCACCCTCTGTTACATATCAACTATAAATATAGAAATGTACGAACGGAACACTACGCCGCGTTGGCATCGACGTTATACACTAAGCGTGCTTACAGCCAAATGCTGTGTAATTGCGTCACGATGGGCATAATAATATTATGCAGAAAGAAATATTATCGTACCATAATGACAGTATGATGACTCCACTTACAATGGTTGTCATCATTCATATGAAGAAAAATAATCAATTTTACACTGCAAGTAAAATACAAGTACTAGTTTATACATTTTACCTTAATTTACCTACTTTTTAACAATAAGCACATTTTACTTATAATAAAAGATCGACTTGTTGTGAGTTCCATCCTCACTTGAGGAAGTAAAATATTTATTTAAATTTTTTATTTCTTCGTTCTGGTGTCGAGACAAAGCGCAGCGTTGCGCCACTCAACACACTCTGCCTCAAGAATCTTGGTCCACTAAGTTCCCTTTGCCTACCCTGCTATGTGTGGTACACAGCCTGAAGCTGTATTTTATTTACTTATAATGCTATATTTAGAAAAATTGGAATCGAGTGGGACACAAATATCAAAAAGAATGATTTGGATTCGATATAAATTTGGTAAAATTTGAATAAAATAATCAAAAAACTTACTATTAGCAACATTAATATTAGAACTGGCACTAGTGCTACTGGTGTTGGTGCTAGTGCTAGTATTGACGTTGGTAGCAGCGTGGGGCGGTGCCCTGTCCAAGCTGGTGGTGGAGGCGGCCAGGATGCTGCTGGCGCCCGCAGACACGCTCTGCAGGGAGCCCCCGGTCCCGGAGCCCGCGCCGCAGCCTGCTGCCACTGGCGGCTTCTCGGGGAGGGGACTGACGGAACTCTTGTCCTTTACTTGGCGCTTCCGTCTGCGGAGAAAGGAAAAATTATCCATATATGCACTTTACCAACTCATAGAAATTACTCACTTATTAATATTAATGATAATAACAACGTAATATATATATATTATCTTTACGCATTTCACAAACTCAACAAGAATTCTCAACTATTTACTATACCTATTTACTTTGTATAAATATAATAGTTATAAAAGCTCTCGACTCTTTATAAATGTATGTAATTATGTAGAACTAAAACATAAATGAAAATAAATAAACAAAAAAAAATATTTCAAATAAAACTACTGGAATGGTTGAACAGAAGCAGATGGTCAAAGAAGCAATTAAATTATAAAAATATATGTCACAGAGTACGAATTTGGAACGTCAAGTTGTTAGACTTGGGTGTATTCAGAGGACGGCAACACTGTCAGTTGTCAGCTTTTAGGGATGTGCGGTGAATGATGCGTCGTTTTTAAATAGTGGGAACGAGCGATGCGGACTTCTCATGAGCGTCTATCAAAGCTTGTAATTTTTCTTCAGGGGCGACCTATTCTCGCCCCTTCTCGCCCGGTGACGCTGTCAAGACCAATGACCAGGTCAACAATAAAATTCAGTCGAAAAGAAAAAAAAAAGATGCGGACTTCACTTCTCCTTCGAGTGGCAGAACGGCTGTACTAAGACGTTATCTGACTTGAAAAACATTTAGAATTTGGGTTCCTGTCTCAATGTACTGATACAGCATTTTCAGTACGTACTTCAACCTGCACAAATGCAACAGCAGCGCCGCCACCAACATCGCCAACACCGCCAGCGCGCAACTGAATGCCGCGAGCAGCACGGGCGCGCCCGCCGCTGCGCCCGACACCGCACCTGGCGCACCGCCCTTGGACGTGATGCGGACGACGACTGGGACCGATGTCTAAAACATATAATACGATTATAATTATAGCAGTTATTTTATTATTGTGTAATTGTTTTACATATTTCAATATTATTTTTCACTTTTTAAACAGGAAAATGATCGTGACGCGCCTTCGTCAAAAGCCCTCAAGATCTCTTAGGTATCCACAGGACCTGATTTACGCTTTAAATGAAGTTTATGACAGAATTTATAAAGCTTGATCAAAGGAACAAAATCAAAGGAACAGATTTGTTCATGTAATAGTTGTTTTTTTTATTTTTCAAGATAAATTCTGTTATAAGCAGCATTTCTACGGCACAGCCTCCTGTGCCGGCCCTGTGCTGTAGTACCTGTCGCGGAGGAGTGCCGGAGTCTACGGCGGTGGCCACCACGTGCAGCTCGCTGGCGTTGAGCGCGCGCGGGTCCGACACGAACACGTCGCCCGCCGCGCTCACTGACAGCAGCCTGGAAGGTATTAGCAACGGGGATATCACTGTATATTCTTATTGGAATAGACAATATGTTTTTTTTTTCAATGAAAATTTCATTGATTTTATATTTTTTTATTACTATAATTATATTTATTCATGCTTATTTCTATCAGACATCATTTAATAATAACAGCAGCGGAGATTTTAAACAAATAAAATCATTAAAATTTAATCATATGCTAAGCGCACGTGACAAAATACAAACGTAAAATTTACAAATATATATGCTTTTCTACTAATCGTTTCCTTTTTAAAGTAATACCTCGAAGTTATGCCATAAAAAACTAAATATACTGGATTTTATTTAGTAAATGTCAACCATAATCAATTCCAAAGTGTGTTTGTGTATTTTTTTACAAACACGCAGCACACACCTGGCATCAGGTCCAGTGAGATGCAACGTGACATTATCCTCGTCGTCACCGTCGTGCACGTGTAGCGTGCCTACGAGCCTGCCGCGTGTTGCGTGTTCATGCGTGTTAGCGGAAGAAGCGTCCAACATGAACTCGTAGTGCGCGTGTTTAAAACGCGGTTCCCACTCGTTCACGTGTTGCACGGTTATTTGTATGGACGCTGTGTCGTTCTGGAAGCAGTTACAAATAAAATTAAAATATTTTCACGTTGCACCCCGCATCTAAAAGAGTGAACAAAAAACTAGTGTTAAATCATTAACAAGAACAAGGGTTATACATATATAATATCCCTACCGTGTTGCCATCAGTGGCCATGACTTGGTACTTATATTCTGTGACGTTGTCGCGCGGCAGCGAGCGCCGTAAATGCACATCGCCCGCGCTGTTGATGGCGAACTGCTGCAGGAAGGTGCGCTCTGACACGTAGTACTGCAGGGGCTGCGGAATTAAATGTTGAATTTTTACGAAATTCCGCTACACAAAAACTATTTCTAAGAATTATCATTTGACCAGAGAAAATGTTATTTATTATATACTTAAATTAGTCTTCACTATTACCTTATCAGCTGCATTAGTAGTGAGCGTCATCAAAACCGTCCCCGCCGCCGCGTCTTCCGCCACGCGCGCCACGTACGACCGGCGCGTGAAGCGTACCCCCGTACCTCCTGTACCCCCGGCACCACTTGTACCCCCGGGAGACGTACCCCCCGGGGTACTTGTGGTAGCGTCACGTGCGTGTCGTTTCAGCGCGAGTGTTGCTAGCGCGTAGCGGTCAGGGTTGTCTACTTGTGTTGCCTGTAATATTTAATTTTATATATTATTAAAAATTAGATGGTATTGACACCATTTTGGTTATGGTTGTTTGAAGGGGAATAACTTTAATGCAAATTTTATAAAATTTTCGTGATTTTTTATAATGGAAAATATTTAAGGAACATTTATAACACCTTTTTGTATTTAACAATACAAAGTATTTTTTTTATAGTCGTAAGTCATACTGTGAGTGTTGACTAGGTTATCTCTGCTACGTATGGGATAGTGCGTGAAGCTAAAGAAAAAAATGTTATATTTTAACCTTAAGCACAACAGTGTAGTCAAACCCGTCGCGGTCCAGCAATCCCGCGGTAGCACTCAGCACGCCGCTGTCAGGGTTTACGCGCACCCGAGTTGTACCCTCTCCGTTCACGCTGTAGCGGACTGGAGCCGCTATGCCGAGGTCCTGGTCCGCCGCATGCACGGGGCCGGGGGTGGGGGTCAGGATGGACCCCTGTATATACAGCGTGTTATAAAGAGACTAAGGATTTGAAGCATTTTAAAAATGTATTACAATTAGTATATTTTATTCATTTAAACACGCGTCAGTTTATAACTCTCACTTTATGTAAAATCTAAATATGTAAAATGGTGTAATTCTATTGACAACATTTATTACTAACCTATAATAACTTAAGATGTTCACATTTTTAGCTTTTTCTTAATTTATTGAGTTAATTAATAGTAGATTTATAAAAAAGACTTAACACTTTAAAATAAAGATAAGAGGTAATTTCTTTTAAAATTACAAATATAAATTGACAAATTAAAATTGTTATTTCATTTACATGTTCTAAGTTAAACTTCAACCGTAAACGTGATAGCTGTGGGTTCAATCCTCACTCGGAGGAGGAAAATACATTATTTTCATTTCAAGTACATCAATACTCAATATTTTAAATTGTACTCAATATTTTATATTCAGAATTCAGAAGGAAAGCGAAAACCAACGTGCCTTAAAATTAAGTTTCTAACCTCATTTAAATTTATCCCCTCATAGCACGGGATAGAGAGCGAAACTAAAAAAAATACCAAAAAATCTCCTCACATCTTCCACATCCCTGCCCACCACGACCGTATAGTGGTCGTACGTGAACTTGGGGTTCTGATCGTCCGCGTCCAGCACCTCCACGGTCAGCGTGGTGTCGTTGTGGAGCGGGGGCGACCCACCGTCCTGGGCTCTTAAACGTACTGTGAATGTTCGTAGCGTCTCATAGTCCAGGGGGCGGCGGATGATTATTGTACTGTCGAGTTCGCTGGCGAAGGCTACGTATTCCTGGAATTTTAAATATTTTTTTATGTAGTTTAGGCCATTTTGATAGGCCAACGTGATGGTTTTGTTAAGACAGTGCCAAGATAATAACATTTAAGAGGAAGACAAACACTCACGCTCCCCGGCCCCGGCAGCACCGAGTACCGCACAGTCCCATGCTGGCCTTGATCGGGGTCGGCTGCCGTCGCCGCCAGCACGCGCGCTCCCGCCGCCGACAGCTCCGACACACGCGCGCGGTACGGGGCGCCGCGCCAGGAGGGGGCGTTGTCGTTCACGTCGTACACGCGGATTGATGTCGGGATTATGAAACTCTGAAAGGAACATGAAATAACATGTCCATTATATGTAAATACGGTACCGGTAAGAGAAATGGAATAAGTGCTAAGTTATACAGGGTGAGTCATATTGAACTTTCCGGTTTTGGAAGGACGTTGCACGAAGAAGGGAAGGAGTAGAAGGGTGGGGATGGTGTCATTAGACGCGCCATGACATGCAGTTTTAGTGTGAGCAATGGCTTGGTCGGGACAACATCGTGCGTTCGTAGTTGAAGAGTTTATTAAAAATGGCGGCTCCGTGATCACAACACAGCGTGCGTTCCGTTTACATTTTGCTATTGGTCGACGTGATCCCATTCCCACTGGACCAACAATCAGAAATTGGGTATCAAATTTTAGAGCAACATCATCAGCATTAAAAACAAGACCACAAGGCCGAATTAGGACGTCAACGTCAGCGGAAAACGTGGATAGAGTGCGGGCTTCAATTCAACAATCCCCTCGGCGTTCTGTTCGGAAACATGCCGCTTCACTAGGATTATCTTTCAGTAGTGTCCGCAGAATACTGCATAGAGACCTTAAATTTCACCCATACAAGATTCAGGTAGTGCAAGAATTAACAGTTAGAGACTTAGACACACGAACAAATTTATGCCGCGACATTCAGCAGATCCCCCGCACTGCTGTTTTGATCTTCAGTGATGAGGCACATTTTCACCTCGCCGGAACTGTCAACAAACAGAATTTTCGATACTGGGCTGAGAATAACCCACGAAACCTACACGAACGACCACTTCACAGCCCTCGAGTGACAGAGCAGCTATTGCAGAGTTTGGCTTCAGCAGTGTGTGGTCAATGGAGGTAGACATTTACAGGATATCATTTTTAAAACCAACTAAATTAAAACTGCATGTTATGTGCTTTCAAACAATAAAATAATTTTTACTGCATGTCGCTTTGTTTTTAATACACACCTTATTGAAATCGGAAAGTTCAATATGACTCACCCTGTACATACAAGTATGTGCCTGACGTAACTCTCACTGCAGAGTGACTTCAACGTGGTACAATATATTACGTAAATTTTCATGTTTGAATTCAAATCACTATGAGTGAACCATTTACGATGCAGGTAGGTAGGGTGCAGGGTGTAGATATATCTTTTTATCTCTAACGAGGTAGTTCAGGTTTCAGTAGAAAGCACAGAGAGCTGAGCTCTACGATCTCTAAATACTTCTTCGCCTTGCCCACTGAAACCTGCGCCTCTTGGAAACCAAAGTCAAGTCCAAGCGCTCTGACTAACTAAACCATATGTTCTCATCAAACATTTCCTTTTAAATAAAAAACGAAAAATGAACAAAAGCTTACCGGATCCGACGTATGCCGCCTATCACAGCGCACATTGACATACACGCTCGAAGGTCCAAGCTGTTCCTCCCTATCCAGTGCCCTCGTGAGAGTCAAATTCTTGCTACCAGCGGCGAGGGCGACCGCGGGGTTCTTTTCTTGTATGCGGAGAGATATGTCTCCGGTTAACTCGTTAGGATCTCCGTTAACACTCAGTGTACCTGTTTAAAAAAGCTTAGATTTACTTCTTTTTTCACCTTCCCGCTGTTTCCCGCATATAGCAGGATAGGCAGAGGGAGTCCCGTCTCGAGTCGAGTCGAGTGTATGTTGAGTGGCGCAGCTCAACGTCACGCTTTTACTTGTTACCAGAACGAGAAAATAATAACAATTCATTACCTCGAGTGGAAATCGAACCCGCAACGATAGAATTTACATTCAGATTGTGAAACGACGGCCTGTAGATTGCATCTTTATCTGTTCTAAAATTTTAAGTATATGTACGTGTGTGGGCTCGTTTTTCTTTCTTTTAACTATGTAATACAGTGGCGACATTTAAAAAGGGTATTTTAGGTTTTTTGTTATTTTTTTTACTAACAACATATAATAAAACAATATACAAACAAAGAATATTCTAAAATTATGTCAACAAAATCTCCCAACCCACCTATAATACTGCCAACTGGTGTATCTTCACTAATGAAGAAACTCTCCACCGCTCCACCGTTCATTAAATAGCACCGACTATCTTGGATAGCTGAAAGTTAAATTTATAAATACATTATTTTTTTAACTTCACACTGTATGCTGCACTTAATTAGGTAGGCGAAGGGAACCTGGGAACCTAGTGTTAAGTCACTCCGTTCCCATTAAGGCATTGTGTCTTGACTGGCGGCAATCATCGCAGTGTTTTGCCTCGTTACGAAGAAATTAAACGAGAAAATGAAAATAGTAAATTTCCTCGAGTGGGAATCGAACTCACAATCTGTCGCGTTTACTCCGCCTCAGGGGCACGGGGCCACGACATTAATATTTCCCCTTTATCCACTTGCGCGCTTTGTATCGTTTAATAGGGCAGGCAGAGGG
This sequence comes from Heliconius melpomene rosina, assembly GCF_056956725.1. Taxonomy (NCBI): domain Eukaryota; kingdom Metazoa; phylum Arthropoda; class Insecta; order Lepidoptera; family Nymphalidae; genus Heliconius; species Heliconius melpomene. Next base: position 248,859 of record NC_140399.1, read on the forward strand.
AATTATCGTCTTCGACTCGAATTTAAGGCATAGTGTGTTGAGTGGTCGTCCATAACCGCGGTTTGTCTACCATAGCAGAAATGAGAATATCTTTCTATTTCTAAACGTAATGCATCGGTAATTGCATATAACAAGTACATACTACTAAATTATATCTATAGACGTTCCTGTGCAAAATTGCAGGTTGCAGCTCTAAAAGTGAAATTGCATTTGCGATATTGCATACTTTATAACTCTTTCTACACAACAACTAAAAAGTTTCATGCCAATACGCAACTATAATAAAAATAATTATTATTTAGGGCAATAACAAAAAAGAAATCAATAAAAGAAGCAGATATATGGCCGAGTCACGATATCAATCGTTTTATATGAACGGCCGTCAATAATTCTAATAGCTTTGAAAGCAGGTCGACTAATGACTTCAACATTCAAATGAAAAATATCATATCCTAAAATCACTAGGAGAGTGTTAGATTGGATTTGCTACTCTCTTAGATTTATGAAAATGTCACTTTGCAGTTTCGTTTTTCGTTTTTCGATTGAGCAGTATGCTGTTGGCCATATCGGCCTCTACAGCGTCACCGGACTTGGGGAGGCCGAGCTAGACGAGCTCTGACCTTGGCATGGCTACCGTGGAAGGTACCAACAAAAGAGAACACAGTGGCGCAAGGGCGTCTCCTTTGAGACTCGGACCGCGACTTGCGAACACCGTTCGTAGTGGGGGGCTTTGCTTCGATCGGTTCGACCAAAGCCTACTGGGGAGGGCTCTTGATGCCCTATTGGATTAATGAGTGCGGGCTCCTCTCGCGCCGAGGCGCGATTGGGCCACAGTAAAGCTGGGACCTCGTCTCCACCGGCGGGGACGGTGTGCGTAGCGTGTATGTGTGCGATTGTGTGTAGCCCTACCTACAAATTTGGGGTCGTTCGCTTTAGTGATGGGGTCAGCATCATCGGTTAGAATATCCCGGGGTCGACGGCGATCCCACGGGCGACGTTTGGCGTAATTACACGAGTTTACCACCAGCGGATTCGGATGCGATTCGGCTTTAGTGAAATAACTACTAGAGAGCTTGCGACAGTGCTCTTTTACTGAATCTAATTTGACGTCTCTATGGAGATCGTTATTACGCATGTACCACGGGGCACCGGTAGTATTACGCAAGAAACGGTTTTGGATTATTTGTAGTCGGCTAAGGTCTGTCTGTGCGAACACAACACAGGCGTAGGCGAAAATGGGTCTGACGCATGATTTATAGAGTCGGATTTTATTTCTAAGAGAGAGTTTGCTTTTAGCACAAATGAGTGGGTACAAACAACTTAAAACGTAGGCCGCTTTGCGGCGAACATAATTAATGTGGGCTCTAAAGGACAGTTGACTGTCGAGAATGACACCTAGATATTTGGCCTGTTTGACCTCGGGGATTATTTTGCCTAAAAGGCGAACATGTGGCAAGTAGTCTGTCCTACGAAGGGGGAAGTATATGATGTTACTTTTGTCGGGATTGACGTCTATGCGCCATTGAGATAGCCACTGACCTATGCGGTCCATGGACTTTTGGAGTCTGTTTGCTATGCAGACTGATACACGGCCGGACGTATAGACGGCGGTGTCGTCTGCGAAAAGGGCTAGGTTTGTACCTGGGGTTTTGGGGATGTCGTGAGTGTACAGATTGTACAGAAGCGGGGATAGTATGGAGCCCTGAGGGACTCCAGCTCTAACTGGCCTACTGGAGGAAAGGGTGCCTTCTACCCTATATCTAAATGAGCGGTTTGATAAGTAGTCTCGAATGATGTGCACGAGTCTGTCAGGTACGTTAGTCTTTTGTAACTTGTAAATCAAGCCATTGTGCCAGACTTTTCACTTTGCAGTAATACACTGACATTATATTGTTTCAATCTCTGGCTCATTTTCATTGGTCGTCAATCAGTGGTCAATTGTTAATTAACGTCCCTGTGTAGGCAACTGATTATATGTAAGATTAAGTAATTACAATAACATTTTTAGTATAGACTATTCAAAGAGTAAAAAAACAAATAATACGAGTAAATAAATAAATAATTTACATATTTAGCATCCAGTGCCAGATATGTAGGTATTACTAGAAATAAGTAACTGTGAGAATTCTCAAATAATGTGCAGTTAGGCACTTAAAACACTAACAAGATATAAACGACGAAATCTTGATGTATCAAAGACAATAGCATCTGTGTAATGCAAAACGTGTAATTAAAGATTTTCGATAAACAAACAAATGATAATTATGATGGATGATGATGGGAAGCTGGAGGTATATCATGCATAATTTAGTATTTAATCATTGAAGATAACTTGATGTAATAGAAAGATAGAGCGCTTTATAGTAAATACTTACGAGTAAGAGGATAAGTGATAAATAAACCCCGGACACAAAAAAAAACAATAAGAAAACAAAAACGACTATAGAAAAGCTGATATTCCTCATAAAGCTGAATGTATTTTCTTGGCTAAGAGCACTCTGGGGGTCGATTCACTTCCTAACAAAAAGAAACTTAAACAAAATCGTCGTTCATTCGTTTGGAAGCTATAAGACCATAAACAGACAGCGCACTACACAGTCACGTTTAAACATATAAAATACCTCGTTTTCGTTGGGGGTTAAAAAATTAACTTCATGCTGTATCCTATATATATGTAGTAAATAAGATGTCGTCTTTACCACATAACAAGCAGTGACTCTGTTTATGACGGAAAATGAAAAAAAGTGAACAATCACTACGCTCCCTATGTCCGAAAAATGTGAAAAGATTAAAAAGAATTAGTATAAGTCCTACCAACAAACCAGACTCACAAACCTACATAGATGAAATTCTGATTCGATATTATGATCTTAAATTGGATAAAATATTGTCATCTTATAACATTGTAATTATTTCAAATGTTCAACACTTTCTTAAACTATTATAAGCTAATAAATATTTTTGTGTTAGGTCAGTTCAGCAATAACCATGATAAGTATGGTCGGCACGCAATATCTCCAAAACCTAAAACGCCGCGAGCGCGCGTGTCGCTTTCAGAGCATAAAAAACGTAATTGCGCAAAAACTAGTGCGATCAATTAAAAGCATTGGCGCCGCTGTATTAATTAAAATGTAGCCGCGTGCGTTACGTGATTTTTTCTTTATGCCTTTAATGTTATTTGGTATTTCTCTTCTTGTTCTTCTTTTCTTCCGCCTGAAAAAAGGCAGTCAGTGACAAGTTGAATAATCAAGCGCAAAATGGTGTGTAATCCAGTTTGAGGAAATGAAAATATTTTATTTAAAATTTCCCTAAGTAATATTTGAACTAACAACCATCATGCTACTATATAATTTTATTCTACAATACATTCTAATAATTTACGCTTTTTCTACGCACAGAAGGTAAGACAGGTGATACTCCGTTGCTCGTCTAATTTTCAAACATTACGTTTTGAGTTACAGATCTCAACGCCGCGCTATGTCTACCAAAGTGAGAAATTGCAAATAATTTAAATATAATCATTCCCCGAATGAGGATTGAATCCACTACCGTTTTCTGTCAGACGGTAACCTACTACGCCACGACGGCCTTTCCAGGTACTACGTAATCTCTTATATTTAACTTATAATCGCGATATTCACTTTCTCTGACCTCAAAAAGATCAAGTATAGAAGACGCAAGGATAATTGAATTAGAATTAGCAAATTACATAGTTTATTGTGGTCAAATAACCCAAATAAGAAAGTAAATCGCAGTTAATTCAGCATTATTATAATAATAGTTGTAATTTACTTTCCCGTGACCTATGGGAGGCGAGAGATACTATTTTATGATACTTATTTAATTTTGTTCACACGCCGAGATCAATTTCGTAGTAGATGCTTATATATGACCAAAAAGTTTTTGTTTTCACGGAACCCACAACCGTCACGTAGGTATACAGTCCTGTGCATGGAGTGGATACCTGCGGGGCGAATATGGCGGCTTTATGATTATATTTCTCGATATATGCTATTCCTGTATGGTAAAACTATAAGTTTGAAATATGTAAAACAACATAGCGCAGTGAAAGAATTGTGATAAATTAAAATTAAACAAAAACAAGTTCTATTAACAATCTACATAGGTATATCAACATAGTCGGTACATCAGTGAAAAAGCTGAAACAGGAATGCGAAAAATATCCACATGGCTATCCTATAATCTCCTCACATTAAACATTAATAAGACAAACTACATCTGCTTTCATAGAACGGCTAGTTCCGCCCCCAAACCAACCTTACAACTTCAACTTCATACATGTCTCCAAAAAAGTAAATGTAACTGTTCAGCCCTTACAAAAACAGATAAAGTTAAATATTTAGGAATTCTTTTGGATCAAAATTTAAATTTCAAAGCTCATATAAAATCAGTCTCAAGCCGAGTGCGCAAAATTATCAGTATAATGAAGCTACTAAAACAATCAGCATCTCTTAAGACTTTATATAGTGTATATTATGCTATTTGTCAGTCTATAATTGTCTACTGCATAAGCTCCTGGGGTAGTGCTTTAAAATCTCATTTGATTCAGCTCGAAAGAGCTCAAAGATCGGTACTCAAGGTGATGCTTAATAAACCTTTCATTTACCCAACCGTTATGCTCTATCAGGAAAGTAACGTCCTTACCGTACGTCAATTATTTTACTTAAAAATGGCACTGAAAGCACATCGAAGAATAGCGTCCTCAGAAGAGTATAATGATCTGATTAATCGTAGAAACTTTAATGTTCCACTGCCTAGAATAAGGTCTTGTTTTGCTAGGCGTTTCAGTCCTTACGTTGAATTATTTATTTATAATAAAATTGCTAGTGCTTGTGATATTAAGCTTTGCTCGTTAAAAAAAGCTAGAACTAAAATTTCGTCATGGCTCGCTACCTTAGACTATAAAACCACTGAAAATATTTTATCACATATACAATAGTACCTATCATTATTCATTTTATTAATACTAACTGTAATTAAAATAAAAAAAAAAAAAAAAAAAAAAAAAAAAAAAAAAAAAAAAAAAAATCAAAATTTAACTGTTTTAAAATTTAAATTTATTTTTGTTATGATTATTTACCTCTTTACTGTTTTCTTGTTAAACGAGTGTCAACATTAGTCGTAAATTGTTAAGTCATATATTGGAACCCACGATACAGGAATACCTAGTGTGGGTACCACCAGAAGTAACAAAAATTGTGTATGTTATTTGTTAATAAATATCTTTTATCTTTATCTTTTATATTATACGAATGTGATAGTGATCATGCAGTAACAGTACTACAGTGCTGTCTAAAGTCTGTTACAGAAACTCACCCCGGGAGCGGATGGAGAGAGCTATAGCGGCGAGCGCTGGTGTGGGCGTAGATCCTGTACATTTCATATATTAGGTACTATTGGCGTTGGAAATTATTAAAGTCAAATTAAATTAGTTTCAAAGGATATAGATTACGTGTTTTACGAGTTAACATCTAAATTCGGATACCAGAAAAATAGCATAATGGTAAAAGTATTAGTAACTAGTGGAGTATTCCAATGCTTATCCTGCTAGAGCATTATAATTAATCAGTTTTTTGGTAATTTAATAAATAAATAAGGTAAATTTCATTCAAATATAATACAAAAAGCAGGTGCGTAGACAACTCGGCCGCCGGACGATGGTATCGTCATAAACTCCCCTCGCAACTTCCGGTCGATTTCAAATTCAAAATGGCGTTAATTTATGAGGTATAACCACCAATAGATATTACTGGACATGACTGACTAACCAACGAATATGAAGAACGACTTCAATTAGTTTTGTTTTTTATTTTCAACACACAAAAAACTGAGACGAGTCCTACGACTGATACTAGACATGAATCTATAAACGCGTCAGAGAACGCGTGAGTTCGATTCTCATTTGAAGAACCCAATCTAATACAATTTTAGTTACTACGATCCTCATCTTCCGCCCAAAGAGATGGGTGAACCAAAAATATTTAAATACCAGTGTTTCGCTCGCGTACATATAAACCTACTTGAATTAGTGTTTATATGTAAAAACTGCATTAAAATCCGCCAGCTAGTATAAGGCAGCATTCTGCAATATTACCTCTACAAAAGAAACAAAATAGATTATCAACGCACGGTCTGACGGTGAATCATGAAATTATGCCAGCGGAACTGGACCCATTTAGTTGAATTCGTTTTTTTCGTTAATTTCTTTATTACATTAACAATACTTTAATAGTGTGAATCATAGGAGATAAGAATTCTGACAAAAAAATTGTAGCACGTGAATGCAAACTGAGATACTTTCCACTTAGAACATTTAAGTGATTGCTAAAATAAATACAAATATTTTAACCTGGAGAATTAGTCTGTTATATAGAATAGTTAATATTTATCGAAGAAGAGAATGAATCAGCATGTCGCTGTATCCCGCTTACGCCAACCCTGCTGTTAACCTAGTGTTAAGGCACTTCGTTCTCCACTTACCGCCGAATTCTGGAGACATTGCGTATAAGTAAGGGAAAAAAGTAGAGTTTCTTATTCTTCTACAAATACAAATTACAAATTTCTTGCAACAGTTTTGATTAAAATACTGAAACTATGACAAATTATACAACTGTATTTCATTCAAAATTAAATTAGATTTTTTTTGTGGCATCCATTGTCTAATAATTGTCTAATAATCCAGTCGCCGTCGTAACTTCCGATGTGGTTATCAAATGCTATAATTTCTTACTTCGATAGACATGAGTACTCCAAATCACAGCGCTGCCAGTATGAAATGTGTGATTACTGTCATCATTTATTGAACAAAGTATAATAAAAAATAAAAATTCGTGGTTAATAGGTGATTTAATTAATTTGAAAGTAACATATTATTTATTAAATAATATGTGTATTAACTAGATTTTAGGAGATTATTTATTTCATTTAGTGCGGTAGCGAGGAAACTTTACTATAAGTTTTTTCTGTGCTTTTAGCGAGGTGTTGGTTTTTCACATTGACATCATTTCTAATAAGGTCCGGGAAGTATATATTTTAAGCATATAATTAGCATTTCAATCTGTCGCCTCCAAATTTAGCTAGATTCGATCTTATTATGTCACTATAGCGTCAAATTTTAAATAGAAATTGGGGTAGAGCCGGTGACCGGTGGACAGCGGCGTTGCGGGGTCGCAAGCTACCAAGCGTGCTTCCGCCCCCAACTTTAAACTAACCCGGACTTGAAGGTATAGTACGGCCGACGAGGACCGCCACTTTGTTAGTAACAAAAAAATTAAAAGCAAGAAAAGTCCCACTAAATCTGATCTGCGCAGCCATCTGCAACTAACTTCAGCGCGGCCACGACTCGTAAGCCGCACTATAATATTGTAGTACAATTAAATTACAAAATCAAACTGTTAGCTAAGCAACGGATATTCTTTGATGTTCGAGGTCGTCGTGGCGCAGTGGTGACAGCGTTCTAGTCTACGCGATAGTGCGGATTCTACGCCCACTCAAAGAAGTGATTATTTTTAAATTGTGTATTTTTATTAGCCCAGTCGTGGCGCAGAGACGTAACCTGGACCTGTAAGCGTAAAAGGTTATGAGTTCGATTTGGTTGAGTTTCGCCACTCAGACTCAATTCAATGCTTTCGGAATTCGGCTGAAAATGGGGAACGGAAATATCATAATGGGAACTAACTGTCTTAATACTAGGTTACCAGATTCCCATTGCCTACCCTTCTATGTGTGACATACGGCGTGAAAAATATATTTTCATTTTCCCGCTCTGGTAGTCAAGCGTAGAGTTCAATTAAGTCAAAATTGGGAGGAGAGTCCAGAATGGAGTGTCTTAACAGTAGGCTCTCCACTGCCTAACTATTCGATTAGCAGAAAAAATATGAAGCTATTTGTATCATTAGATTATTTCACAGTCATTGCGCTGGAACTAAATTATTAAAATAACGATCGATTAGTATTTCGTTGAAATAGTTCCCGCGAATTAGTTGCGGAAGATCGGGGTTCGATTTCGGTCAACGAATGATGCAACAGAATTTGAAGAATAATCAAAACGGAACAAATTAACATATTAGGGCGAGACTAACAAATTAAATTTACTTAGAGGTATGATTATAATTTATAACTCATTATGTACGATAGTGAAACGACGGATACTCGTGAAATTATTATAACTTTATATAAAATGTAATGTTTATTAGAATGAGCCTAACGTTGCATACCGCTGATAGCAGGGTAGGCAGAGGTAACCTGTTAAGACCACTACGTTTCTGGAGGCATTGCGTGTTGAGTGAAATGTAAATATAAATTTAAATAAATATCTATTTGATTTCCTAGTTTCACACTTTGTTTCTCTGCGCCATATCTGGCCTCAAAATTAAACCAAGTTCTTATAAAAAGCTGCATTATGGACTTATTACAATATTGGGTCGACCTTGACGAGACATTCATATTTTTAAGATATAACTTCGGCCAAGTGTACCATTTGCAATTTGAAGTAAGGTTTGCACTCGCACAGTAATACTGTACAGGCAACTCACGCTTGATGGCTCATATCCTCTTGCTCTATAACAATGCACTTCCGGCGTCTAATCACTAGCGTAATTAACGATATTCGAGGAAATCTTAAAAATCTATGTATAATTTGGTGATATTTTATTCAATTGTTTTTACATTATTCTTTTAGTGTTAAAAAGTTTTAAGTTTTGTTATATTATTTAATAAACTTGACGTCGTAAGGGCTTTCTCTTGTTACCAGAGAGGAGGTAAAGAAACAATTCGTTCCCCGAGTGTGAACTGAACCCAGACCCGTCGCGAATACTCAGACTGTACCTAAAAAATCTCATTCAGTCAATATATGAGGTTGGATGACGATACTCAACAGTATTGAAAAAACTAAGTGGTTTATAACTTTCTCTTAAGAAGCCTCCAATCAGAATCGTAAGCATATATTTATCATAAAATTACAAAACATAAATAAATAAAAAATTACAAATTAATAAAAGGAACAAGTATAAACGCATTCGAAGAGGCGTGTTTAAACCATTTTTTATGAAAGTTTTTACCTGTATAAAATAATTATACGCATAAATACCGCATAAAAAAATTAATATTACGAAAGGAAGACAATATTTATTATTATTCTTTATAAAACAATCCCATCCTGGGCGTGCGCCTCGAAACTATATTATTAAATATTCATTAAAGTTAATTATGCGCACCACACAAATCTATGTTACATCAATCAATCAATCAATCAATCAAATCAGCCTTTTCGGGTCCACTGCTGGACATAGGCCTCTTCCAGGGTGCGCCAAAGCTCCCGATCCTCCGCCTTCCGCATCCAGTCGAAGCCAGCAACCTTCTTCAGGTCGTCGGTCCATCGTTGTTACATACTTTCATGTAAATTGTAATAGTGAAGTGAAGTAAAAAAACTTTTGACAGTGAAAAATACATAGTAGGTAACAAATTATTATCATTTTTCCTCTGATTAACATTTCTGTCACTTGACATGCTATCACTTGACTTGCACTATATAGGTTCTTTTTTCTTTTCCTGCTATTTGCAGAATAAAGCGTGTACATAATAAGCTTAACGGAATACATATATAATATATGTATGTTACTGCAATTATATAAGAAACATTGTATTTGTAAGTAGGTAAAATAATATTAATCAATTTAATAAGCGGATATGTACGTTCACTCTCCTAATATAAAGTTGAGCCGACTTTAGAGATATCTAACGTTTAACACTAATTGTAATTATATAAATGCTTGTAATGTTCTACCGAGGGAGTCCTTGCATCGTTTGGGTGTGAATACGGTTTCTATTGCACATTTTATTTAGAAACTGTTTGTTGTTGCAAATGTTTTTGTTTTTTTTTTTTTTATACTCTCTTTCGTTTTTTCTACTGTCTGTGGTGAAATAGAAATGATTAAGAGTTTTGTCACATATCATATTTATTAAATGTATATACTAAAATTATTTTTTTTTCAGTTAAAATTACTTGTTCCTGAGATTAGCACTTTCCAATAAACAAACTAATTAGCTTAGTATAAAAGGATAAACGATCCAATCATAAAATGTTTTATTCGTATTTTTATAGGTGTTCTGTTATTAGTTTTTAAAATAAGAAATAATTTGAAATGAAACTATAAATACATTAAAAAAATGTACAAAGTGAGACACAAGTGACACGACGACACAGTTAAGAAAATCTTATTAGGAATGCACTAAGACATTGTTAACCTCTTGAAAGCGGTTAATCGTCACTTAGCGAGGCTCGCGGCTTTTGATTTATAGTAGTTGCATTGTAGTAGTACCTGGTAGACCGATTGGAAGCAGGGGCCATGTAGGTTCATTACGTTTTCTATTCTTATAACGTTTCCGCGAGTTGTGGTAAGACAGTGGTCGTATTGGATAGAGAAATAAGACACTCTTAGAGTCAATAAGGAATTGTTTTAGTTCCTTTATAATATATCATTATTGGTGTTACGTAAGCGTATTAAGTATACCCATATTAATTTAGAAAATAGGTTTGACTGGAAAGTGAAAACGCGAGGGTTGTGAGTTCGATTTCAATTTACTCCGAGTCCACGTTTACGCATAATTATTCTAAAATAATTTTGTTCTATAATGTGAATGAAAAACAATAACACTTTTAAAAAATGTTAAAGTATACAGTACGATAAAATGCATATTACATAGGAAATTAAAAGGTGAAAAAGTAACAATATGTAAATGTGTTGTTAGCTATGGCAGTGCATTGTACTGCACACGGTCATACGCCATAGCCTATATACGTACTCGTGATCATTACAGTTCAGTGTTCATTAGGAAGAGACTTACGAATTACAATCAACAAATTAAGTTTTGTGGGAGCTATACAATAGAGACAAAGAACATAATAGAGATGGCATTCAAAAAACTATACTTTTTTTAGTTTCACACTGTAACCCGCACATAGAAGAGAAAGCAGAGGAAACCTAGGAGTGTTAAGATACTCCGTTTCTCATGCACTGAGCAAATTTAGAGACAAGTGTTGAGGACAAAAAACGTTTTGTCTTTATAATTAATTTAACCGAATTCAAAAAGCATCATACATAATATAATAATTTACATGTCAAATATAAAATAAAAAATATTGAAAATATGAGTTTGAAAAAGAGCATAGTATGATTAACTTCACAGATAACAAAAAACTAATAGAACTTAAACAATATGCACTGCATTTCCTCAACTCCTCAAGTAAACGTAACTCAATACATTGTACTAAGAAATGGCAAGTTGACCTCATTCAAGTGGTGTGAACGGCCGACCACCCCCCCGGGGGTCGCGATAGCCGTGATTGCGGACTATATATGCTATGTGTTAATTGTAGGGAGTTCATCTGAGGAGTCAGAGGTAATGTTTTCTAATGAGAGCAAAGGTCAGAGGAAATCAATGTTGACGTATATCTATTTATATTTTTTTTTTATGATTATAAACTCTTCGCATACTTCGAAATATAGCACGTTGCAAGAAGGCATTGTCTTGGCACCAAAGAGTAAATTTATTATTTGAAATGAATAAACAATTATAATCAAAACATTGCCCATTTGAAAACATGGGTGCATTGTCTACTAGTTAAATAACATTTAATAGTTTCAGTGAGCTACCTCGCAAGCGGCGCGGCGCGGCGTTGGCGGTGTTAGAACAATAGACGGCAAACAAACAAACAGCCTATTATACTGTCCGGTTGTCTGTTAACTGACCGTTTTATATTGACTCTTACTAAATTTAGTTTTATTTTGTTTTATACTTTAATAAAGAAGAGCCTCTATATCGCTTACATTGTTACATTCGTTTTCGTTATATTCTTTCACAATTGTATCTCTTAATATAGATTGTAGATTCGATTGCCTTTTTGGTTGATCGGGACCAATACCAATACATTACATAAAGATCATGCAGATGTTATAATATAATTTGTATATAATCTATAAGTTCTTATAATTAAAAAACGTAAAATAATAAATTACTTGAGCTCTAACAGATTATAATTTTTAAAAAGTAATTTCCTTGCTAGACCCACCTTGCGCACGCGCCGGCGTCGCGGCGAGCGCGAGCGCCGCCAGCCACAGCAGCGGCGCGGCCATGCTGCCGCTACCGCGCGGTGCGCATGCCGGCCGGGGAGCTCAGCTGGGAGCGGGCCACCAGCTACTAGGACCACCGGACGCTGTGTGATTCGCTGTAACAAATAATTAAATTAATAATAATATGTAAATGTTTTTGTTTTATTGTAATGTTATTAAATGGAATAATATTTTAAAAATATCACACAATTCTCTACTTGTTTAAATAGACATTGTAAATTCGTCAAGTCGTGGCGTAGGGCATAAGGTGACTGTAAACGCAACAGATTAATTTCCGCCACTGAACACGCCCCAACGCAATGCCTCCAAAAATCGGCGGAGTGTCTCAGCACTAGGTCCCCTCTGCCTGCTGCTGTGAGCAGGATACAGCGTAAAGATAAAAAAGACCAATAGAAATAAAATAATTAGTAAGAATCAAGAGTTAAACTGTTTAATATACCAGTGGCCGTAACATATCCACTCTATTAACCGATAATGATCACACATGCATGAATATGTATCAAATATCGATTAATCTTTACAGTAATTGCAATTTATCCGCTATCAGTTGCAACAAGTATAGATTTATGGCAATAACTTATCAATATAGTATAAACAATATATTTTTAATATAAATTAAACGTAATTTTATAACTCAACTAGTCGGCCTTAATTTATAAATAATTTATAATCCTTAATTTATAAATTAAATATTTTATTAAAGAAAACGGCATCTCAAGATCGATCAGACTTTTTATAAATACAGGAATTAATGTTCCCTTGTTCTTACCCTTTCTAAGCCCCCTATATATGTTTTTAGCTTCACATCGCATCCCACACAAAGTAGGGTAAACAGAAGGAACCTGGGAACCTATTGTTAAAACACTCCGTTCCCGTTTATATATATACTTCGGTTGCCCAGTGCGTGTTGAGTGGCGGAACTCAACACAGTAAGTAGCCTATGTATATACTCGTATAATATGCCAGATTTCAACTTGCCTAGTAGATTTAAATCTGGCAGTTACTTAGTAACGGAAGAGTTTTGTATAATAAACTAACTTAATTTTCTTCTTCTATATTATTAACTTATAGACAAAAACTCAACGCTATGCAAACAGAGACCTTCCCTAGCACTGAAGTCATCGCATATTTAGAAAGCGGAAAAAAATATCAAAATCACAGCGCCGCTAATTTCGCTTTCTTTCGAGTCATTTACATGTAACGAGCATTGTTTGAACACCGTAGCTCTGACTGTAGCTGACGGGGCGACCTTGTCAGTTAAAAACAGTTTCACGCTCTTTCCCGCATAACGGGATTGGCAAAGAAAATCTAGTGTCGAGACGTCCCTAATATCTCTCTCTCTCTCTCTCTCTCTAATATCAGCCCGAATTTGAGATTTTGCGGAGCTCGTCCTGCTGCAGCTGAGAAATTAAAATTATGAATTTCCTGGAGTGGAACCAAAACCCATAACGTTGTCCCATTGCGCCGTGATGGCCGTAGTTTGCCTTTGTCTGTACTGTAGACTAATTTCAATATAATATACGACTGTCACGCTATAATCTATTAATATTGATTTTTAGTATTTTTTATTATAGCTTTAAGTATAGTTAAAGTATTTGTTTGTACTATAGTACCACCAAATATATTTGGATATGCAACTCTGCACGCAAACTGCTGTCTTTACCAAAAAATAAACGGAAAACACTTAGACATGACACTGCGCTTACTCTTGTAACCGCGGTAAGTTTAGGTTCAGTGCCCACTTGGGTAAATGATTGATTGATAAAACCTAATTTCATTTCCTCGTTCTGATTCTGACAAGGATAATTAAATAATGACATGTCTCGAATTCAGGCGGAGAGTGAAGTACGCAGTGTCTTATCACTAATATATAAGATACATATACATATAGTAGTGTATATGATAGATGGCACCTCGGCAGTCGCAACGTATAACAGTGAAGTGGTTCCGAGCCAGTTGAGGCAGCGGCGGAGCGAGCAACGCGGTCACCGCCTGCCACTTGCCGCCCGCCGCTTGCCAGTCGCGCTTACCTCAGCAGATGCTGATTTCATCACCGACATATACAATAACTATTATGATATATATTATATTTATAAAATATATTATGTGTGTGCAAAAAATATTTAAGTCATATATGTATACAAAAAAATATATAAAGATATTACTCCGAAACTAGTTTATTCATTGCATGTTACTTATTTTTTTAAGAATACATATTAATAAAGTCATATTTACTGTCTTATTGTTCTATTAATAATTGTAACTTTTATTCGAATTGCATTTTGTTTTTTGTTTTGGCTTCAGCTGGATCCCATGTTGGGGGAACCTAATGTTATGACATTCCGTTCTTTTTCGATTTTTTTTTCCGACTTAAGATATTGGTCGAGGCTTTTCACTATTAAACCGTTAACTGAAACCACTATCAGCACAATGATAGTCGCATCGGCATCCCACATGGCGGTACTCTCATGGGCTAAGTCCAAATATTTATATAATTTTTATATCTCGACTTTCACGAGGTATAGGTGTATTATTAAGAGTGAAATTTAAATATTAACAGTTAGCCAGCCATACTTTACTGCAACCACTGACACGCACCCGTGGCGACCCTCGTCCTACCCCGAACCACTCATGTGTGGAGCGCGACAGGTTCCACTTCCTCTAGACATGGTGTGTCGTCTTAACCGGCAGACATTTTAATGTTAATGAAATAAAAAAATATGAAATATTTTCTAATTCACCTAGACGCTGTATGTACGTGTAATATAAAATAAACAGAAAAGAAATACATATTATATATTATCTGGTTTATTTATAAAAAAACTCGATGTAATAAAAACTTGTAATAAAGTTATTATTTGACGTAAACTATGAAAGTTATTGATGATTTATTAATATAAATATCGTACACGATTATACTATTTACTAATAAGTAAAAAATTATCGAGGCTATCATTATAAATAGGTAATATTTCAGCCACAAAGGTTATTAATATTTAATATAGTTATTATATCTACACACCTGCGAAAAAATCAAATCGAAATCTTTTTCTATTCCTATGTCTTGTATAAAGTAAAGCGTAACTAGGTCTGTCTGTTGCCGTCACGCATCACGGCCACCACCATGAACTACATAAGCTTCCCCATGCTCAGAGAAAATAAACAAGCGCATACAAGCAGCACACGCCATGGCGAAACTTTTTATGTTATACTTTATGTATGTGAAGTATTCGTGGCGCAGTGGTACATCGTCACTCTGTTATAGCGGTGGTTGTGGGTTTGATTCCCACTCGGAAGAATGTATTATTTTTACTTCGGCGATGGGTACCGCCACTCAATACGCATCGTTTCAAAAATTGGGGTAAAAGTGAGCGACGGAGTGTTTTAAACTAGGTTTCCTCTGCCTATCCTGCTACAGGAGAAAGAGAGTGAAGATACCTTAAGGTAGCTTCACTCTCTTTCTTCTTAAGTAAAGAAGAAAATTAATTACACAAATACATACAGTGTTTAATTTGACGTAGAATTATTTCAATTAAGTTTGATCCTCTTTGGATGTGAGTATCATTGAAAGTGTTAGAGACTTTCTATTGTACGTTAAACATTCAAAATTTATTAAAATTCGTTATGAATAATTTTATAGACCTAGTTTCTTTTTAGTTATAATTACTTACATAAAGTTATAAATTATAACTAACCAATATAACATTCAAGCATTTCAATATAAAAAATTGAGGCGTCATGGCACAGAGGCATCAAGCGTTTAAATAAACTGTAAGCGCGACAGGTGGTGGGTTTGATTCCCACTTGAGGAAAAAAAATATTTAATAATTACTCGCTCTGGTACCGAAGCAATGCGTTTAATTCCGACACTCTACGCGCATTGCCTCCAGAAATCGACAGAAAATGGAAGGCAATCTCTACAAAAAAAAAAGATGGCAGTCTTAATGAGAAAAGAGTTTTGTACATAATATGCTGTGTCCTGCATATGTACAAAACTAATAAAATACAATAAAACAGTGGGTTACTTCGAAATGGTAAACGTGTAGTGTTCTTCGATAAGTAGACTATCCAACAAAAGTATATTTTTTCTACGTTCTCGGGATCAGTAAGTTTAACCAAACAAACACTTCCTCTTTATAACATTAGTATATAAGTATAAAAAAATAAAAAATTAAGACAGACTTTTTATTTTGACATCCTTTGATCACTGTATCCGCTTACCTTACGTCTTAGACATATTTCTCTACTGAGAATTGTATCCACTACCATCGTTTGTTAAATCAAACGCATTGTTGTATTAACAACGATGATAGACGTAAAATGAAAATTTTATGCTAACAATTACATCATAAGAAAATATTTACAAACTTGGAAATAAATCCGTCATTATGAAACATACATTTTTTTTTGTATAGAAGTTATTTGCACCGCTATTTTTATAACTAAAACATCAAATCCATTTGTTCCATGTTTATGTAGGACTAGGAAGATTAATGTACTGTACTGTACGTTTGTCTGTCACAAATCTGCCGACAATTAAAGGTACGAGTATAAAGTGATTTTCGCAATATCAAACCTTGAAGCTGTCGTACTACTGTCGAACAGGCAAGAACGGGCGACTGTAAACGCAAAAGGTTGTTGGTTCGATTCCCTCTCGTGTAAATGAAATATTCTTCGCTTTGGTAAGAAAGCTAAGCTCGGCGTTAAGCTCCAACACTCAACAAACAATGCGTCCAGAATTCGGCGAAAAGTTGCGTACGGAAGTGTTTTAACGGAAACGGAGTCTTAAAAATAGGTTCCCTATGCTACCCTCCTACGTGCAACGTGAAGCTACGTTTATATGAATGGTATGCTTACAATAGTAGTATGAATATTTCTAAAATAATTGTTCCTTATGTATAGTTATAATATTATTTATTATATTATTTAATCATCTAGCCGTTTCTTAGCAATACTATACAATAAAAATTCTCGAAATATATATTTTAAATTACAACAGTAAACAACGTGTGCAGTCATAGTAAGAAATACAACTTTTGCAATGGTGGCTCCGGCTGCCGACTGCACTGGAGCGTAAACAAAGATCTCTTACTTTTGCAACTTCGCATACACGGGCACCAGAACAAAATGAACAATACTGGAACTTTCGTAATAATTTAGTCAAACAAAAATATATTATTATAACTATCCTGTAGACTGTACTATAGTTAATAGGTCGGTAAAATTAAAAAAAAATCCACATAATATATTTGTTTCTATATATTACGGAATTGTTACGTGAACAACGTAATATTCGTGAGCATTACGTATTCTTTATATTAAAAAAACAGTATAGTTACAATTATACTTACATATAAATAATCGGCTTAAAATTCCAATGTTTTCAAATTTCCTGTCAAACACTTTATAAAAATAATAAATTATCAGTTACTAATTAACAATCACTTTCATCGTAGAAACTGGATAATTAATTTGTATATTATGTCTTATGTTATAATAAATAATTTAAAATTCAATCAAACACTGGCTTATTTTGATTTGCCGCTTCGAAACAAATATATAAAGCAACCGACAACACCACCAGCATCGACAACGTTTTTCGCACACTGACCCACAGAACACATTTACTCACTGCACTGACCACAGACTACTAATAATATTTGATATATAGTAAAGTATGCATCGATGCGTAGCAATAGCCAATAGTGCAAGGAACATTTATACTAGAAATAGTGGATAAATAGTATTAACAGCAGTTACACTACGAAATAGGGTTGTCAACACTAATATACGATCGTTGTTAATTTGTAACGATAATCAAGTTTATAATACAAATACTTATTTTTCTTCTGTCTTGCACTAGTCCCCCCTTTTTGCCAGAGTCTGCCTTCTGAGTTATTTTACTATACTTTGTTCGGTCTTCACTGTCCTCGGGGGTAAATAATATACTAATAAGCTGAATCCACTCGGATTCAGACGTACGTACGGATGGACTTACAATGTAACTATATTTTACCGAATTTATAATAAAAATATATTGCTAGAAATAAAAGAAATATTGTTGTAACCAAAGATAATCATCTTATTAATGAACGCACCGTTATTGAATTGCTTATTAATTCAATTATTACAAGTTTTTGTTCACTTATTCTGGTCGTCATAATTGGTTCTACTGCTAATTTATTCATATTTCTCACTAACAAAAAATCTAATTTTCATCAATATTGTTCAAAATTGTAAATTTAATTCTGCAGCAAATTAAACAATAAAATAAATATTTATTTTTTATTTTATACAAATATACTATTGTAAGCACTTTTGAATCGTCGAATGAACATGTAAACTCAACAGTTGCTCTTTTCAATGTCAATGCAATAATTTAATTATTACTATTATGGAATGTATCAATAATCTGTATACGAGCTATCTGACATCTGTGGCACAGCTTAAAAATGTCATTTATTTGTAATGTCATACAAACCTATCAAATGCTATTTTTTGCTTTTTCCTATCTCTGGATCTAATTAAATACAATAGTAACTGTTATAATTATATTTCGCATAACTGTCCCCTATGTAATGTTTCTATTTCACTTACTTATGTGTCAGCAAAATGACCGAGGCCTGTGCAGTAAATTGTAGTACTACTGATGATAATAAATGTTTAGATAATAGTGTGTTGAGTGTTAAAGAAGAGGAAGAAGTTACTGTTAAACAGGAATTCGTAGAGTGTTTAGTCTGCCTAAGCCGAACTACTGAACATTGCGACCTAAACAAAAGTACCACCGCTGCAGGCACTACGTTGTTCGACTATTTGTGCAAATTCACTCAAGTCGATTTAACTAAAACAACAAATGGTAGCGGATTTATATGTAAAACGTGCCTGAATCTAGTTAATATTTTAGAGCGTGCAGAAATCGAATATTTAAAGGTAAAAGAAGAATTTCAATCTATAATTAGTAAGAATCCATTATTTGAATCACAAAATGTGCAAGCTTCACCCGTTTTTGAACCAGTAAAAAATGAAAACTCAGAAGTTTTCGCAGAAAATAAATTCGACAATGATTCAGAAGATGAACCACTGTCGCTTACTAAGAAGAAGAGATATAGAAAACTAGATAAAAGAAAAAAGAAATCAGTTGCAGATAATAAGCGGAAAGAAAATGCTAATGTATCTAATGAAAAGTAAGAAGTGAAATATTTTTTATGTTATACTAGCGGACGCGCGCAGCTTCGCTTGCTTAATTAGGAGTGAATTCTAATAAACCACGAAACATGTTTCCAATGAAATATTTTTAAGAGCCTAAATTTCAAATTTTATAATAATCGGTGGCGTTTTAAAGATTTTTCCATACAAACTTTCAACCCCTTATTCGCACCCTTAGGGGAAAAATTCTAGAAAATCACGAAACACGTGTTCAATTAAATACTTTTAAAAATCTAAATTTCATTTTTTATAAACATCGGTGCCGATTTAATTTTTTTCCATACAAACTTTCCACTCCTATTTCACCCCTTTAGGGTTAAAATTTTTCAAAATCCCTTCTTAGTGGACGTCCAGATTACGAAAGTGAACAACTGTCCAAATTTAACGTTTCTACGCACAGCGGTTACGGCTGTGCGTGCGTCTTACCTCAGTCAGTGAGGACAAGTCCTTTTATATATATAGATTACAAATAACACTAATAATATTAGTAATGCCTGCTTTATACATTTTTATTTTTTGCTTCTAACTTTATCCTATATGCAAGGTAGACAGGAACTGCACAGGAATGTAGACACTATTCCCTTTTGAATTCAAAATATGTGTTGAAACTCAATGCTGTAATTTGTCTTGACTCTGAAGAAATGAAAATATTTTGTTGTATAGAATTTCTTAAACTGTCACATACCAGATTTTTTCCATTCATATACTATTAGCTCAGTGCAGTCATAATAATTTCTTTAAATTTAGTCTAATCTTTTAGTTTTTTTTTGCTCATATTTTATGTTCTGTTGATTATTTATTAAATTTTTATTTAATATGCTATGCTCATTAAGTTTTCCTTTTTACTTTGTGTTGTAATCATTGCCTGTTTTCTTTCCGATTGACATATTACGGAACTCTTATTCCAGAAATTCTAAAAAGCAGTATTCATTTGAGACTTCCTTTCCATACTTTTTAATTTTTTGAATCATTGTATGTTTAGTGACAGTAACCCCATACATTGTTTTGTTAACAGAGGAAAGTGAAAAACTCTTTGTCATTGTGTTTACTCAAAACTAAAATTTATCCAATAATTTAAATTGCATTTCCAGATGGGAGTGTGCTGAGTGCGAAGTTAATGGGGAGACAGGGGGGGCAATGGCTCTCACTGCCCACATGCTGCTCTCGCACACTCTGTCTTCAGCCACAAATATTGAGAAAATTAAGAAAGAAGAGTCACCTGACAGGTATTTGAGTAGAAACTTTAAATATATTATTTCCTTTTAGTTTTTTTTTTTTTTCAATATTACATTTTTTTCTAAGAAAATCTAAGTCAGTCCATTTATTATTTTCTGGAAATTTTTAAATATGCCTATAATAGATTGCTTGAAATATACAACTATAAACATGATTGTGGGTTCTTGCTCCACTTATAGAAAATAATTATTATCTTTTTTCTGCCCTGGCATGATAAGGACCGCCATTAAGTTCTGTAACGACTTTGGGTAGACAACAGAATATTTTTACACTAGGCTCTCTGCTCTCTTGTAACATGCTATAAGCAGGTTATATTATTCAAGTAAGAAACCCTATGCTTGTTCAGCCACATGAAGAAAAGAGAAGAATTTAAAATTAATAATTCCTCTAAGTGAGAATTGAATGTGCAACATTTGAATTCAGAGCAGGACAATGTTTTCCAGATTTCTAGTTTTATATGCAATTACTATAATAACATTTTGTTTTGTACTTTTAGAGACCAAACTGAAAATTACAATGTGATAGATAGTGCGTATATAGTTGAAGTCGAGGGATATGATGATGATGATGAAAGTTCCACCTACATACCTGATGAACTGAGTAATGGGAAACATAAACGAAGTAAGTTACTCAGCCAGAGCACTAGGAAAACCGGAAAAAACAGTACGGCTAAGAAGAAAAAAGACCCAAAAGTTATTCATGAGTGTGATCAATGCAATGCAACATATACTTCATTGGGTAAGTAAAAAAATAAGCTTCATCAATCCCCCGAAGTTTTGAGACATTATGTGTTAAGAGGTGGAGGTCATTGCCGCGCTTTATCTAGTGAAGACTTTGACGAGAGTAAAGATATGAAAATATTAAATTCATTTGCCAAAGTGAAAATCGAATCTATTTTATTATATGGTTCTTCACTTAATTTTAATGTAATTTGTAAAGCCGTTGTGAGTTCGATTCCCACTCGTGCTAATTAATTATTGTTTTAATATTTTTATTTCTTTGCTCTGGTAACAACTCAAAAATAGGCGTTGAGCTATTAATCACGGAATACCTCAAAAAATCGGTAAAGAGTGAGGAATTGGGTGCTTTAACTCTAGGTTCTCTGCCTACCCTGCTATATGTGAGATACAGCATGAGGCTGAAATTTCCTAATGTTTTATGTGTTATATTACAGTGCGCCTCGAACACCACAAACAAAAGCATTCAGACGCTAAACCGCCATACATATGCGAGGTGTGCGGCGCGCATTACAAGCACAAACGCGCCTGCGACGTACACGTGGCCATGCACCGCGGCATCAGCGACTGGAAATGCCATGAATGCGACAAACTGTTCCCTTCGAAAGGAGCCCTACAAAGACACAATAACATTCACACAGGCAAATTGAATTATCAGTGCGATTTATGTGGGAAATCTTTTATACATACGTCCTCATTCAAAATGCACAAATTGTCACACTCAGGAGTCAAACCCCACGCATGTGATGTATGCGGGTTGGCGTTGATGACCAGGTCTCATCTCAAACGCCATAAGAGAGTTCATTCTGGTGAAAAGAGACATGAATGTGCGGTTTGTGGGAAACGATTCTCTGAAAGATATAATTTGGCAGCTCATGCCAGGGCTCATGCTGGTGCTGGTGTGGGTGAAAATGCTATAGTGAACAGTGTCAGAAGAAAGTTGTTTCGATGTGCATTTTGCCCGGAAAGATTTGAAGTCAGATCCCAGTTAGAGAGACATGCGGGTGTGGCCCATGGTCGTGCTCTGGAGAGGCCGCCCCCAACTCCTCGGAACACTATGAGCAAATTGTTGAAGGCTCAGGCCCAAAGACGGGACTTGCAGCAGAGTGGGGCTGTGCCACAACCACAACATTCTTCCCCTGCAGGTATTAAGTGAATATTAAGTGCTTTTAATATTAAATTATTGTTTTTGTTGTTATTTTATAGAAAGCTAGAATATAGTAATATTTTTAAATAGATCGTGATTACGACAAAATCTCAGATATTGCATGTTAAATTGTGGAGTGGAATGAGAAAGTGAAAATAATTAATTCCCTCGAGTGGAAATCAAACCCACAACTGCCGTGTTTACGGCATGTCATAACTGGTGCTGCTGCGTCACAATGGCTTCAGAACTAAGAATAAAATTATCTGAAATGATCTTATAGTGTATATTATTAATTTATATTTTAAAACACATTTTATTAAATTATGAACTTTACAAACGGTTCACAGTATTTGACAACAGTGACATTTGGTGCCTCTCTAAACGAATGGAATATCCAACACAAAATATTATTCTAATTTTAACCAGCAGTTGCTGGTTTTGAATCTTATAAAAATAAGGGTGTTCAACCAAACAAACTCTTCATCTTCATAATATGTATTACTAAAGATTAGTATTTTTAATATAATTTTTATTTAAGATGCAGACATAAAAGGCAACCGAAGTCCCGAAACAAAGCCTTCATCAGTGTCTTCCCACAAACATCTACCTCAACACTGTAAGTATTATTGAAATTAATAATGTCTTATCTAAACTTTTGGGATTGTTACGGAGTGGCACAAGCGTGCGACTGTAAACGTAAACGTGACGGTTGTGGCTTTTATTCCCACTCTGGTAAAGAGGCAAGGTGCGGCGTTGAGTTCCGCCACACAATTTCGGAGGAAAGTGGAGAAAGGATTATCTTCATGAAAAATGGAGTGTTTTTAGGTCCGTGGTACGTGATTCGTAAAATAAAAAAATCTATACTTATATTACTTTCGTATCCATGCGATGATATAACGCGGTGTTAAGATCCGCCACTTTTCATACAATATTTCGAATATCATTTGAAATGGTTTGTCGGTTCTAACTTTTCACCCAATTTTATTCGAGTCACCCTTGAGTACTTATTTAATTTTTTTTTGCCATAATTATAACATTTCTAATTAAGACGAAAATTAGAGAATGGAGTGTCTTAACACTATGCTCTCTCTACCAATCCTCCTGCAATGTATAAATCGTGAAGTGAATCAAAATAATTTAATTGATTAATTAAACAAATGTTATTTATTATATTTGCAGCATCAAGTGACTCAAGCGGCACAGTGGTGGCGTCGGTCGCGGGGGGTGCAAGTTCGTGGGCCGGCGTATACGCGGCCGAGTTCGGCCTAAGAGCTGATTATTCGCACTGACACACACACATAAAATACACACAAACTACACATAAATACACACAAAAAAGTAGTATATGTACATACTAGTGTTCCATTTGCAGCTTTATGTTTGATCTGTTGGAAGCAACTTTATTTTATGTTTTATAAAGATATATTATTTTATTATTGCACATATTTGAGCTAACTCTCCTAAATCTCCTTAGTATTATGTTTTTGTTTAATTCTGTCCCTTCTTCAATAAATGTTACCTCTCTATTTTATTACTTAACATAAGTTTTTAGTTATTATTATTAACTGTTGAGGCTAGTCGTGGCTCAGGGGCACAAGTGTGCGACTGTAAACGCGACAGGTTGTTAGTTCGATTCCCGTTCTTGGGAATGAACGAGGTAAAGCGCGGTGTTGGTTTCCGCCTTCAGAATTCATGGAAAGGTGAGGAACGGAATTGTCGCAATAAGAACATTACATTATTTAAAACTAGTTTAATAAACGTAAAAAACGCCGCGCTTTGTCTTGATACCATCGCGGGGAGGTGAAAATATAAAATAATTTATTCTTCCGAGTGGGAATCGAACTCACAACCGTCACGTTTAACTGACACGCAGTGCCACAGCACCACGATGGCCAACCAATACCAATATATTTATTGTGCAATATGTTTTTTTTACTAAAAAAGGACGAAAAATTACTTATTTAATAAATGACATTAATTTTAACTGAGAACAAATTATTATCTAATCATATACTACATGTATAGATCATTTTTGAAATGGAATCAAAATGGCGGGTAATAGTTTATATCTGTTTTGTTATTAAATTTTGCAAAATTTTACCTTTCATTTAACTATTTTTTTCACATTTGTTAGTTATTTTCAATGCTTAACAACATGTTTAGTGTATATAGAATCCATAAGTAAATATATATATATCTAGTTTGATATTATAAATAATTATCATAATGGTAGTATGTACTAATATTTCTATAATATAGAAAACTAGGAAATATTTTTCTACTATATCTTGTATATATTAGTTTATGTTTTGGCTAGTTTTAGTGCAATGTTAACATTTTGTATGTGGTCCTTTAGTTGATAGTAATGAATTGAATCCAGTCCGCTTAAAATTTTTATTATCTGTGACTATTCAATAAAGTACGGAATGTGTCATAATTATGTGACTCAAATCGTTTTTCTATACTAATTTATGAATTGTACATTTATTCAATACATAAATTACATAAGTTATTAATTTAAATTAAATTATGTATAAAATTGGCGCAAGGAAAGGCCAGTAGGTATTATTATTTTGCGAAATGATAATTAATAATTGACAATGCACTATAACTAAGCCATGTATACTGTAAGAGACAATACTATTAAGCATGTAACATATAAACAAGGTACTAAATAAAATGTCTCTATAAAATTGCTTAAGTTATTTATACCTTTAACTATAAATAAACCGGCCAAGTGTGAGTCGGACCCGAGCATGAAGGGTTGCGTACCATTACCTTCATGCTCGGGTTTCATCCCTTCATGCAAAATTTGATTTTATTTTACTTTCTACCTCAGATTTGTCTTCACCGTTCATGAAAAACCGTCTGGGGACAGACGGACTGACATCGAAGTGTTAGTAATAGGATTTACGTTTGGTATAAAACTTTAATAAGAACAATTTTCCATTCAAAGGTACACAGAAGTTTAAGCTTTAATAAGTGTAAAGAAAAATGTTTACTAATTTCCTATATACACTTCCAAATGATTGGGTATGTTTCCAATTTTGTTTAGATATGTGTTATATTACTAGCTGCGGAACTACAGAGGAAAACTACTAAATAAAATAAGTGACTTTAAGGGCGTCGTAGGCGTCGTGGCTCAGTGACATTGCGTCTGACTAAACAAGACAGCTGCGGGGTCCCACACGGGGAAATGCTGCTACTACAACGTAATGAATCGAATATTTTCATGCGTGGAGCACAGGACATCTTAATATTAAAAACTAAATAAAAAAAGAAGAAATTTAGTGTCAATTAATAACGTTTTTAATTAAAATATTATTTTAAAGAAAAAATAATATAAAGAGATAAAATACCTAATAAAGTCGTACATAAAGTTCGCGTTAGCGTTTAATGACGTTTCCCAGTATAATGTCTTAAATTCTTCATTAACCTTCTCATATAAAACAGCAGGGAGTCTTTTAATTAAAACTTTACTTTTATTACTATTTATAATTAAAAGCAGATTAACACCGTTTTGACGTGAGGGTTTATATATGTCAGTAGTCTCTAGATCTAGTTAAATAGTCACTTTAGGGTTCCGTACTTCAAAAAAAGTCCCTTTGTCTATATGTAAAGACCATTCTTGTCATGAACGCTTCAAGGTAACAAGCTGAAATTAAAATAAAAAAATATCCAGGTCGATAGTCTCTTTGGGTACAGATAAAAAAAATCTATTATGTTGTTTATGTTGCATTTTGTATGAAATTCACCGCGTAATCAAACCCTATAGGGTACTTGCCGCTGACCTAGATTTATGTAATTTTGCAAGAAATGAGACGTTACAGTACAAAATGTCACATCATCAATAAAAAGTCCGAATGTTGTTAATTTATATAGTTATATTGCATAAAAACACATAAATTTATACCTACATAAATATGTAGTTCACTTCGTGCAGTATTAGTGCACACGCCCGCACTCTCAAGTTGTATAAGTTCAATTTTTACAAGTTTTACTTCTCAACGATCATGAAATTGGTATGAAACCCTCGGCGCCGAATTCTAGACGCATTGAGCGTTGGTTGACGGAACTCAAC
Organism: Heliconius melpomene rosina; assembly: GCF_056956725.1. Classification (NCBI taxonomy): domain Eukaryota; kingdom Metazoa; phylum Arthropoda; class Insecta; order Lepidoptera; family Nymphalidae; genus Heliconius; species Heliconius melpomene. The sequence continues at coordinate 275,418 of NC_140399.1, forward strand.
GCCGTGCTTTGCCTCTGCACCAGAGTAAACAAAATGATAATCTCCTGATAATGTATATCTGATTCTGATAATACATATGATTTTTAGTTTTTTAACTCCTGATAGTATGCTTAATAGACTCTTAGCAGGTTTACACTCTAGGTTTACACTTTAGTCGACAATTTGTGGATTGGAAGGTAGCATCACCAGTTACCATTATTAAAATAAAATGTGTAAAAATTATTATCTACATAATAAGTAGGTATATCTATTTCCTACGTACTAGATATATGCTATCCATAAAAAATATAAAAACACAAAGATCATTAAACTCTGCACGTTTTTAGTACGTATACCTACTTATGTAGATATGTTAACAAAAATGCTACTTTAAATAAATGATTTATTTTAAAGCAAAAAAACAAAGAGTATAAACAAAACATAAATCTAGGACAAAGGAGTCACGTTGCTTGGTCGACATGTTCAGCTTAATATATTATCTTCTTTATTTGTTTCTCTCGTATTATGGTTGGAAATTCCTAGAAATTTGAACGTGTGCATACGGCGAAAATGCATTTTTTTCCCAAATGTCTCAAATTACATATGGTACTAATAGACTATAAACTAGAGGCCGTGATTGAGGCTGTCATCATTGTTAACTCGGTGGTTGAGGGTCCGATAACACCAGGTCCCTTTGACCTAACCTACTATGTGGGAATAAACATAAAGCTGTGTGTGTATCAGCAGTCAGCACTAATCTACAGAAATACGCCACCAAAATATTTTGGACACCTTAGTAATTATATATCTTCAGATAATCCTACTTTAACTTTACTTGTAATAAAGTAAAATAAGATATGTAAATAATAATAAACAATATTTTATAAGGCTTGGTACAACACTGCGTAATTTGTCTGAGAAACCATTATCATTTCACCTTCATTCTAGTATTACTCAAAATGTTATTAATCGATATAGGTATTTGCCTTTTACTACCTGATCAACATACAAAACGGGAATAGACAAAAATTATTAAATATTAACGAACGGTCAACATTTCAGTTGTAACCAACCCTGACATGGATACCTATTTATTACAAGCTTTTCTATTATATTGATTTTTATCGTTATTAATACATTTATATAGAAGCGATATCACGATGTCACGCTGTATCACGCATATAACAGGATGGACAGCGTGAACCTGGCGCAAAAATACTCCTGGCGTAAAAGTACTCCATTTTCCGTCGAATTTTATGCTAGTGTCGGAACTTAATGGAAAGCTTTGCCTAAGAGTGGGGAAATAACAATAAATTAAAGATAATAACTTCGTCGCATTTACAATCAGAGACTATCCCAATTCACCACGAAGTCAAAGTAAGCCGATTTTTGGGAACTTTTAGCTGGTGCGGTTGAAGTCTTTTCAGCCTCATATTTTCATACACAAGTAACATAACACGGACCGGCGTAATCTCTATATGAGACCAATTCCGTCCTCAAGCCGCAGTAAAACATATTAACCTGACACACCCAACTGCGTCACGGAGTCATCAGCTCACTGCTCGGGTCACGCTGAGGAGACTATTACGATGCTCTAGTACGTTCTAAAGTATCCTGATTTGTGAGAGAGATGCTAAAATGTTGCGTTGACATTCAATTACCTCAATAATTCATAATAACAATCGTTACTCATAATTAAAATAATTGAGGCCATTAGGGGCCATAGGCGCAGTACGCACAAGCGTATGACTGTCAACTCGATAGTGTTTGTGGTTTTGATTCCCACTCGAGGGAATTAAATATTTAATATTTTAGTGGTCGGTGGTCTTTTCTTTCTTTTTTCTTGAAATATATGTGTTTATTATATTCGGATAATTGTTCCCATTTTAACTAGTGAGCCTAATCATCCAAAATAGCTCTATCTACTTTAAACATGACATGAGATCAGCCGTGGCAGGAGCCAGGAGCGCGTGACTGTAAACGTAACGAATTGTGGGTTCGATTCCCATTCGAGAAAAAAGAAAACAACAGACATTTTATAGAACCTTAAATAAGAAACGACATTTAAAAACAGGTTGTTAATACAAAATAAGCAAAAAATTAACATTTTAGTGCTCCAGAGTATATAAATAGATATGGTCGAATGGCTGAACCATCCTGAATGAGACGTTATTTCTGTCCGCGTGGGTCGGCGTGGGTCGGCCTGATCTTTTCTGGGGTAAGGTCAAACTCGTTAGTCATATAATACGATGTGACTTTTAATTTCACTTGCTTCAAGAAAAGTAGGTTAAATTAGGGTAGGGCGAGGGAACCTAGAAACATAGCGTTCCCGTTGCTATTGACAATCCATTCCCATTAAGACATTCGTTCTCCATTTTCTACCGATTTGTCGAGAGAATACGTGCCGAGTGGCGAAACATAACACCTCGCTATGCCTCATCACCAGACCGAGGCAATATACCTAAATGTTAAATATTTTATTCCACAAGTGTCACTGCGTCACGACGGCATGTTTTTAATTTTGTAAAGTTTATTTTGAAAAGTAAAGATTTGAGTATTATCTTTGCTCTTAAAGATATGATAAACATAACGAAATAAAATATATATAAGAGACTATGCGTGACATATGCACATAGTTACCTAATCTACAAGAAGCGCACTGAAACTTTTAGTTCTTGTTCACGTATCTGTAGGTGAATGAACTTTGACAAAGAAGTGTAAAGACATTACAATTTTTCCCAAAACTTTGTCGATTTCATGTAAAAGTTCGATAACTAGATACAGTACGTAGGTCTGATACGTATGTATTTAGCTAAGTTTTCCTCGACAATAGCCGTCTTGTCTTAAATACCATCTCATTGTCTCGAACAATTTTTTCCGCGGGTTTTCCGAGTAATTTGTTGAAATGTACAAAATTGTGAAAATTGTGCATTTACGATACTTTACTGTATGACTGTGAACGCTACTGGTTGTGGCTTCGATCCTCACTCGAGGAAATTTAATATTTATTTAAATTTATATTTCCATTTCTTCGCTCTGGTGTCGAGGCGAGGCAAAACGCGGCGTTGAATTCCGCCACTCAACCGCTAAACTAAACTGAAGTTAAAATTAAAATTAAATTAGCTTTACGCTGTATCCCGCACACAGCAGGATAGGACTAGGAAACCTAGTGTTAAGAATCTCCGTTCCCCAGTTACCGCCGAATTTTGGAGGCATTACGTGCTGAGCATCTGAAGCTGAAGTTGATTTTTTTTACAAAACTATTTATTGGTGAAAATGTAAGCCCGAGTACCGCCACTTTACTATCATTGCCTTCAGCATTCGGCAGACGGTGGGGAAATTAGTGACTTAATGGAAACGGAGTGTCTTAACACTAGGTTCCCAGTAAGGTTCCCATTAAGTACCAGTAGGTACTTGATTTTGCAAAAAAACATAACATAACTGTGAATAGGATTTGAATTCACCAAAGCGTGAGCTTAGAATTAGATATCCAAACTTTAAAACGATGACGTCAAGATACATATTCATGCTGGAAACCTATATTTATAACTTGTAGCAGTCTCCAGTCTCCATTAACGGTTTAACAGAGGAAATCGCTCATCCTATCTCACCTTCACTTCCCGCCCTTTGATCATATAAAATTCCCTTCGGTAGTTATATGCAATTTACAACTATTTATAGCTCAGAAGAACATCTGTATGTTATATTCCCTCAATACTATAAATGCAATATGAGAACCAAGTACAATTTTGAATAATAAAAGAATTTGAGATGCTACTGCTGTTTTTCCATAAAAAAATATATAATAACAATATATTATTTTATGAAAAAACATAAGACAAACGAGCGTACGGGTCATCTGATGGTAAGTGATCTCCGCTGCCCACGACCCCGTGCAATACCAGAGGAGCTACAAGTGCATTACCGGCTTTTAAGGTGAAGATAGAACATTAAAAAAAAATCACTTCACGCTGTATCCCGCACACAGCAGGGTAGGCAGAAGGAACCTAGTGTGAAGACACTACGTTGCCTGCTTGCCGCCGAATTGTTCGACTTATTGCGTGTTGAGTAGCGGAATGCAACGCCAAGCTTTTGCCTTGGTGCCAGAGCGAAGAAATGAAATTATTAATAAATAATATTTCATTCCCTGAGTAGTGCTCGAACCCACAACCGTCGCGAAGCAGTCACACCCTTGTGTCTCTCGCCACGACGCGCGACGGCCTCGAAACATTTTGAGAAAAATTTATATCAAAATGATGGTAGTAATAAACTATAATATATTGCTTAACTTTTCCCACGAGTAGCTTACTTTGTTTCGTTTGCATCAAAGTAAATGAAGACGCGTAAATCAAAATAAATAAGAAATTTATAGAAGGACGTCGCGTCGTGGCGCAGTAGTGCATCATCTAGCAGCAAGCTTTAAGGGTGCGAGTTCGGATTTCAATCGGGAGGATGTATGGTTTTTCTCAATACGGAAACAGACAAAATCTTATAAAACTTATTTTATTTATGTTATATAAAGTATTCTTCATTTTTTTAAAGCAATAATAATACTTAAACATTTCATTTTCGTATTTTGTAGGAGCACGTAGAGCATCAAGTGGGGGAACAAAAGCGTATTCTTGTTCAGTTTTGTTATCGAAAACGGGTTAATTGCTACGGCTCGTCCCTTCGGAGGCTTTGCGAGTAGCGCTTGATGCAGGGCTGACTAACTTATAGCTTTTTAAATTTGTGAAAGTAAAATAAGGATTTTGAATAGCGGAGATGGTCGGCAGGTACAGCTGGCGTATGACTGTATGCACACACACAGGCCACAGATTCGATTCCCATTCTGATATTCGCCACTCATTAACTTTTATATAGAAAACTAGTCATCTTGTCTGAAACTTTTTTTGCGATGACCTCAAGATGTAAAATATGTTTTTTTTCCGTGCCAGTGAAAATTTTGAAGAATCCTCTCTTAATGCTACCCTACATTCCTTAACCTACGAATATGCCGCATTTCAGTTTGCCAAGTCCAGTACTTTCGTCTGTGCTTTATTTGTCAGTCTCTCAGTAATGAAATGAAATTATATAGATACATAAATAAATGAATGAATAATATAAATAATAAAATGAATTTATTATAATAAAATCTAAATAATTATTAAAGGGCAAGCCAAGTATTTATTTATACCGGTATACGAATATATAGATTTCCAGTTAGTCCAGTTTTTGAGAATTTAAATAAAACTTCGTTTTAATATTATATTATGTACATGTAAAATCAACATAAGGGTCATTCAGTATACCTCTCTAAGATTATATAATATTCTACTATATATATCTATATATATAAAAGGACTTGTCCTCACTGACTGAGGTAAGACGCGCGCACAGCCGTAACCGCTATGCGTAGAAACGTTAAATTTGGACAAAAGTTTACTTTCGTAATCTGGACATCCACTAAGAAGGGATTTTGAAAAATTTTAACCCTAAAGGGGTGAAATAGGGGTTCGAAGTTTGTATGAAAAAAAAATTAAATCGGCACCGATTTTTATAAAATTTGAAATTTAGATTTTTAAAAGTATTTAATTGAACACGTGTTTCATCGTTTTCTAGAATTCTCCCCCTAAGAGTGCAAATAAGGGGTTGAAAGTTTGTATAGGTTTTTTTTAAATCGTCACCAATTTTTATAAAATTTGAAATTCAGACTCTTAAACGTATATAATTAAACACATGTTTCATGGTTTTCTAGAATTCACCCCCTAAGGGTGTAAATAAGGGATTGAAAGTTTGTATGGGAAAATTCTTAAATCGCCACCAATTTTTATAAAATTTCAAATTTAGACTCATAAAAATATTTCATTGAACAAATGTTTCATAGGTTATTAGAATTCACCCTTAAACACGCATGCAAAGCTGCGCGCGTCCGCTAGTAATATATATAATGGGAGGCGACGCAGCCCTGGGTTTATCTGACTGCCACATTATTTTCAATGTACTGTTAAAGTGGATAACGCTCCTGTTGCGGAGCTAAGTGATGTGGATTCTCACGAACTTTTATGAAAATACCAAACTGCATTCTTTTGGCTTCATGCTGTATCAGGGTAGGCGGGTATCAGGGAACGTGGGGACCTCTATTCCCGTTAAGGCACTTGTGTTCCCCATCTGCAGCCCAATTCTCAAGGCACTGTGTATTAAGTGGTGGACCAGAGCGAGGAAAATTAAAATATGAAATATTGCATTTTCGCGAGTAATGGGGAATCGAACCCATAACCTGTTGTATTTACAGTCACATGTTTGTGACCTTGCCCACGACTGGCCTGTGTGGGACTAGCTGGTAAATTTAGCTATTTAAATTGTTTATTAAAATGTACTCCTAATCATTTTAAAATTAAGAAAATTTTTTTTTACTAATATTTATTAACAATAAATGTTTCGTTTAGAGCAATTTTATTTTAAAATATAAGTGTGGATCGCGATGCGCTCTCGCTTAATAAAATATTTTTTACTTCATTTCGCAGCTATTCATATTAAACGTACGGTTTATTATGAAAAAAAATGCAATATTGATAAAGAGGTCGTGGTGCACCGGCGTAACATCTGACCGATAAACGCGAGGGTTGTGAGTTCGATATCGACGAGATATTTTTCAATTCCTTCCTCTGGTAACAAAGATGAAGGTTCGATTTTCGTTTTTTTAATGGCACCCAACATAAGGTATTTCAAATTCTTTTCTCTTTTTCTATCCAAATCTTCTAGAAATAGATAATCCACACGAACACTATAGAATATATCTCTATTACATTATATAATGTAAACGGCTCGGTGGCCTCATACATCCACACACGCTCCGCTACATGTGAGTTTCAGTAGATATGTGTAATTTGAATAATTTCATAGATTATCCAACGTGAGACGTTCGTGTTGGACCACGTGGTTCGACCAGCCTCACCCCCCCTCACACCCTCATACCCCCCATGTAACACATGGATACTAGAACGAGAAAATAAAAATAATTCGTTCCTCCGACTGGAAACGAACCCGCAACCGTCTATTCCTTTCGCACAAGAATAGGTAAATGAACTTTGAATATTAATTTAGCGGTATACCGACTGAGAACTAATACAGCAACGTCTGTCTGTCCGTCTTTATCAAAGTCAGAAATCTGCTAAGTTTGTTAATATTCGCTTGTCTCTAGAGGTAATATTTCAAGCAACAAATACCTAACATTAAATATAGTTTGAGGCCATCATGGCGCAGTAGCTCTGCGTCTGACTGAAAACGTGAGGGTTGTTGATTCGATTCTCACTCGGGGTAACGGGGTTATTTTATGTTGTATCTTGCAAATACCAGAGTAGGCAAGGGGAACCTGGAAATCTAGTGTTGAGATACTCCGTTCCCATTAAGATACTTACGTTTTCCAGTTTCCTCTGAATTCAGGAGGCATCACGTGTTAAGTGGTGGAAATTTCATATTCTCTAGTAGGAATCGAACCCCCATTCGAACGACCTCAATCAAATATTAATAAGAAACTCATACAAAATGATGACATACTACCTAATAATTTTGTTAACGCGACTAATTACAAGACGATTTATGAACTAATTTAGGTTTAGACCTTGAACTACTTAAATTTAAATTTTCTGTTAAAAGTTAGTTAATTATACATAATTTTAACTGTTTTTTATACATTTATATAAACTTCTGTATTTAAATGTCTTAATTGCCATTTATACTTGAGGCCAGTCGTAGCGCAGGGACACAAGTGTGACTGTAAAATCGACTTGTTTTGGGTTCGATTATCACTCGAGGAGATGAAATGTTGACCTATATTTATATTTCCATTTCTTCGTTCTGGTGTCAAGGCAAAGCGCGGCGTTAAGTTCCGCCACTCAACACGCAATGCCTCCAGAATTCGACGGAAAGTCTGGATCGAGGTGTCTTAACATTAGGTTCTCTCTGCCTACCTGCTGTTTGCGGGATACAGCGTGAAGTTGATGATATTTATATGAAAAAAGATAAGAAATCAGTAAGCTTGCTGTTGCGTGGTACTCAATTTTAGTACCAAATTCACACGACATTAAATTTTTAACCGAAAAAGGACACGAAACGGTAATAATACGTACAAAATAGTATTCGTTACGGGGTTACCGCCGACCTCGGGGTGACCTCATTTCGAGAACCTCCTGTAGTGGAATTAATAAAATATGACTTATCGTATCGTTCTTCAGGAGTGATGCGACTGAAATGTTCTATTTTACACGACATTTACAGATTGTGGTTAAAATTATTGCCTATCTATTACCCCGCATGGGATCAATTCTGCAAGGTAGACAAAGGGAACCTGGGAACCTAGTGTAAAGGACCTAGAAAGAACGGAATATACGTTCTCCTATTTCCGCCGAGTTCTGGAGGCATTGGACGCTAATATTAAATATTTCATTTGCTTGAGTGGGAATCGAACTCACAACCCGTCGCCCTTACCTCTGTCCCACAACTGGCTTCAAACTACGTAAAGTATGTTACATACCGACGTCAGTAAGTACTTATAGAAGGTACTATCCCAAAAGAGCAATACATTTTGGTAGATAATTTCACTAAAATCCTTACAATTTACTATGAAAGTTTCATCTGTCGTGTAAATACAGATATTGTCAGAGACGTGAATGTCATTGAACTAAAGCTGACACTCGTAAAGAGGGTAACGTCACGTCACGCGTCACGCGTCACGTCGATCACATTCTTGTATACTTTATTAGGATTTGTGTAAAGATTGAAATGAAAGCTGCTATAATGTATTGTTTAGTCTGTGCTTAGCTTAGAGCTTATACAGACTGTTGATTCATTTTTCTTTTTTTCTTGTTTAATTTTTTATATTTTTTTTACTGCTTTCTGCTTTATCCCTAGCCGAGCGGAGTTGCCAGAGAGAACAGAGTGATAAACGCTATGGCTATTTTGTTTGATATACCAGTGAAAATTATATTAGTAGTAGATTTGTTAGAAATTTAAGAAATTTAATATTAGAAAATAAAAAGAAACAATACCTATAGACTATAGAGAGAGATACGTGTATGGATCTTTTAAAATTTTACTATACAACATAATAAAAACAAAAAGGACTTCAAATTGCAATATATGTGTATTTTCTGGAGAAACATACAAACATATATAAACTTAGTTTAAAATATTTAGCGAACGGGCTGGGATCCTTGATATTATCATCATACTCAAATATTATCCAATTCCAACAATACCACATACAGACATACATGTCAAACTGTTAACCTCCTGTTTTAGAAGTTGGTTAAGATAAGAGATAAGATAAATATATAAAAACTAGATCAACAATGTTCGTGAAGCACTATTGAAACAGAGCACAGACTCTACAATGTAGAGTGATTATTTTTTCCATCTCCGTTAATCTCCAGAACAAAGAAAATTAAGGCTGGCCTTTGTTAGAGCGTCGCTTTTTGTATTTACATAATTTGTAATAACGATACTATTTTTACTATACTCATTATGTATATAATAATATACATTATTTATGCATTTTATACTTATATTAAAGAGTAGCTTAATTTCACTTAGAATAATATTAAATATTTTACATATGAACTATATGTATAGTGGGGAACGGAGTGTCTTAACACTAGGCAAACGGATTGCCTGCCCTACTATGTGCGGGATATAGCGTGAAGCTGAACTATACGTTAATAATTATTTTTTTATATTTTGGGACGATTGTGATGAGGAAACTTAAATAATTCATTCCTTTCAGTGGAAATTAAACCCACAACTAACTTACTAAATAAATATATACTTTTTACTAAAATATGCTGTCAAATCTTATTAAATCAAAAAACATCCTTCCCGCATCTCATATAGCCAGGTAGATAGAAAGGCGTGCCTTCGTTTCGCTACCCCACTCGGTTGGGGGTCAGGAAATAATTAAAATCACGACGGCTGCAGCGCTCTCGATACCTTCTAAAGTACAAGGGGAACAGAGTGTCTTAACACTAAGTTTCTTTAACCTGGAATATGTGAGTAAAACCTTCTTTTTTTAAAAATAAATCATTCCCTTGCTGTTTTCTTGTTTGTTTTCTGTAGTGATACATTTTTCAATACAAAAACCATACTAAATAACTTCAGTATCAAATTTACTATAATCTAATAAGAATCGTTTCTGATAAAGCTCACTTCATTCATAGAACTGAAAGAGCTTACTTCGGGAAGCTTTCAGTCGCGCGAAAGCAGCTGAAGCGATCGCACGCTCACTTCATATCTAGCTTACCTTCACTTATGTACATACTAGGGTAAGTGTTTATGAAAAAAGTATTAGTGGGGTTATTATTTTATTATTTGAACTCTAACACAAATTTTTGAGGCAGTTATGGCACTGTATCGTTTGTCGGTAAACGTGACGGATGTGGGTTCGATTTCTTCGCTCGCTCTGGTAGCAATACAAAGTGCGGCAAAGTAATATTCACTTTTTTAGCCACTCAAAGTGTATTTTTGTAATATTTTTCAGCTTAAATATCCTTGAATTTGATTAAATATTATTTATTGTATATTATTATTATTGAAATTATTTCAGTTTCTATATAAACTCATTGTACTGTTTATAATTGCTTACATTTTTTAAGCTTCACGGTGTATCCAGTATGGAGTACAAGGGAACCTGGAACCAAGTGTTAAGTAAAACGCATCATGCGCCACGCACCGCCTAATCTACACTTCGTCTATCTCTCGTGTGGGTATCGAACCCACAACCACACGCTATGGCACTACGCCGTGACGCCTCAGTATTACATGTAACGTGACAAAATAGAATAAAGCTGATTTATGAACCGTTTACGTGTAAATGTTCTCTGTCTCTGTTGTTTTGATTTATATTCGTATTTGATGTGTTAAATAGGAAAAAAAATATTATTTCGGAAAACTAACTCATAACGGAAACGGAGTAAGAGAGTTCGATGACGTTGAATCTAACTAGAAATAAAATGTATTTAATAATATTTTCAAATTCAAAGTATAATAAGCAAGCCAATTATATTATACACTACAATCTCTAGTGGTGCTTGACAGAATCAAAATCTACTCAAAAAACAACTATATTTTATTTGTTTTCTGTGTCTTTATCTACATTTTTATTCTTTTTCTCACTCCGTTCCCATTACGACACTTCTATTCTCATTTTTTTTCGAATTCTCAAAGCATTGCTTGTTGAGCAGCAGGACGTTTTACGACGACGACCATTACCATCACTAGAATCCTAGGTTCCCTCTGTCTACCCTGCTGTGTGCGGGATAGAGCGAGACACAGAAAATAAATACATTTGGCCTATTCAAAAGACTTTGTCTATATTTTAATAGATAGCATTCTCTGTTGTCAAATAATTATAACCTTTGGGTAGCAGAAATTTTTGACAATTTAAATTTAATATTTTTAAACCATATAACAATTTTATATGCAGATTTTTATCAAAATAAATATATTTTTTATACAAAAAATTCACTGAACAAACAACTAACTATCAGAACTCGCTGAAAGCTTCTAAAAGTTTCAAATTAAAACTTGGCTTTACGGGCTATTCAGTTTTATTATAATTTTACGTAAATTTTTAATGGTAAAGTGCAAAAATAAAAAACTTTCTTTTATTCTTATACTTCCGCATTGTAAAACTATTGATCGGTGGTTTCGGGTTCGTAGTCATAATAAGAAATATTTATATTTACAAAAAAAAAAATCGCCATTCAAATTAGCCTAAATGCGGTGTCGCGTTCCGCCAATCAGCACGGAATGTCTCAAAAATCAGGCGGTGCGTTGGAACGGAGTGTCTTAACACTAGATTCCCTCTGTCTACCCTGCTGTGTGCGGGATACATCGTGAAACTGAGAAATACAATCCTAACTATCAATTGTAAGGTTGGTATTTACATGTGTATAAAAAGATACTGTTTCCAAATTTGCGGAGCTCAACGCCGCACTTAATTAACATACTAGCCAAACAATCCAAGTTATATAAACAAAATCATTACAAAAACAATTTTCCTACAGCCACCGTTACGTTCCCGTGACTAGATACAATTACAATTATCTCTCAATAATGTCATTTTAAATAACTAATAGCTGGACTATTAGCCTTTTCCATATAATTTATAATAACTAGTTTTTATCCTCATTACCATACATTACTGTGGACATATAATAATAATTATTCTGGTGTTAATCTGTCGTGCACATATTTTCCTCTAACTGACGCACGTGGTTGGTTAATTGATTAGTCTACAGAAGTGCAATTATTACAATCTATACTAATAGATATTATAATACCGGAGAGTTTAATTGGTTGGACGCGTTAACCTCAGGAACTGCTAGTTTGAATTACAAACGTCTTGTATATTGGGCAGTTCATTTATCGAGAAAGGTATATCTGTGTAGTGGTAGGTGAGGACAAGCGTGGACAGATTCCCACTTGGTCGCTCTGGTAACGAACAAAGCACCACTCACGACGCAATGCCTTAAGAATTCGGCGAAAAGTAGGGAATAGAAGTGAGAGACTTAGAAAGTGTCTAAACACTATTTTCTAGTTTCGTTTTGCCTACTCTGCTACGTGCGGGATACTAATATATATATTTTTTTAAAACATGGGATATATTAAATTATGTAGTTAAAAATGTAAAAATTAGATTCATATTTTGCTATTGTGAATACATCGATAGTCTTTACAGAGCAAGGTCGCTGTTGTTAATTAGCATCGCATCTCGAAACTTGATAGGAAAATCTATTTTTAGTATTTTCCTTGTTTTCTTATTTTTTATGATTTAATTATGCGAAGATTAAATAAATGGTAAGAGTTCCTTATTTGTATATTACTAAAGATGTGAGGCCAGATGTGGCGCAGGGATACATCGGGGATATGCGGGATTCAGGGTGAAATGTAAAGAAAATGTCGCTAATACAGAAAAGTAGGCGGGAAACAAATAAACTTCAATATATTAAATGCAAATGCTTAGAACGTTTTAAATAGTTCACGTAAAGCTTAGTTATTTATAGTATTCCTAGCACGATCCTGGAATATGCAACTTGCTATATACCTAAGCATCGTGGGCGCCATTATGGCATAATTGTATGAGTCAATTGTGTAATTTCCACAATTTAAGAAGCTATATTTTCGAAATAGATAGAGAGCCTACAGAGTGACTGGAAAATATAGTCACAAAAAATTTGGTATAAAATAATATAATTTAACATATGCTTTAAAATATAAAATAAAAACCGGTTAAGTACGAGTCGGAATCGCCCATCGAGGCTTACGTACACGTACAGAAAACAAAGTGATCCTGTAAGGGTTGAGATTTAACCTTCTGAGGTATGGAATCCTAAAAACACACTAAAAATTCCATTTATCGCTATACCGGCCTCGGCTTTCTAGCAAGCGCGTTTATCCTATTCTGCTCTTAATATATGTGTGTGTGTCAGTGGGGTAACTCAACACTGCGCTATACAATACAATTGTAAGAGAATAATTTATATATTTTGTTATTTTCTTACAGCATCACGCTGTATAATATAGAAAAAAATATAAATTACTAAAAAACAATACTATAATTAAAAATAAGCCACTTATTAAAGAGTTAATTCTTAGTAATAAAATTTGGGTTTATCCTTCAAAGGATTTTACAACCACAAAGGTAAGATAACTACATTATACGTTCATCTCGGTGAAATAAGCTATTAAAGTAAAATTAGCGAGACATGAGCGTGCGATTGTAAACGACGATTGTGGGCTCGATTCCTATTCACTCCAGAATTCGGAGGCAAGGGGGGAACGGATGTGTCTTAATGGAAACGGAGTGTTTTAACACTAGGTACTCGTAGGATAGGTACAGCATCAGGCAAAAAAAATAATTTCCATATCATATAAATATTTAATGTATAAATTATAATATATTTATTTTCCATTCCGTTCCTCGCGGTGCGCCAGCACTGACCGGCGCCCCCGGCTGCCGGCGACAGCTTTACGACGACCGAATAAATTGTGTTTGATACGTAACATATTTTTGGTGTGAAAATTATTTATATTTGAGGCCAAACGAAAAAAGAGAAAGAGGGAAACTTGGGAACTGGTGGGGCTTAAAGCCGCACCTTGTGTCGTTATCGAGGCGAGGAAATTAAAATATTATATATTTCATTTCATTCAATCGGAATTGAATCCACAATCTGTAGCATATACAGTCGCATGTTTGTGCACCAAGAACAGCCTCCAGGCCTCATTAGTATTAAATTAAATGAAACAACAAGAACAAAAGACGGCGACCTCCTTCTATAATTAAAATAACGAAAAATCCTAAGAAAATAAAAAATAATGTGAAGCAAATTCTAAATGGCAGACCAAACCAGCTTCAAGTTACAAGAAATAGTTTAAGCCTTAAAACAATTAGTCTCATAAATAGACGCACCAATAAATAGTGGTGGCGCTGGTCGTAAATCCCCACCACCACACCAGGCTACCACACCCGCGCGGACAGATTTACACCTCGATATATTACATCTAATATAGGGTTACTTTTAAATACTTTAGGACGCCCGTTGGATGTTCTGTTGACTAGCGGTGCCTGTGACTTCGTCTGTGTGGGAAAGTGAATTTAAAGAATTCGATAAGATTTTAAGACTGTCCTGTCGTGGCGCAGTGGCACAGCTCCACTCGGAGACAAGGAAAATTAGTGATTTAATACATTCTCTTATCTTCATTTTCTGCTGAATTCGTGACATTGAGTGGCGGAACTAAACGCCTCTCTTTACTTGTTGCATGTTAGATATTCAATTCTTTCGAGTAGCAACCTGAAACTGCTTTTTATGGATGGATTTTGGGTTCAGATTCTATTTATTTTAACCTTCATCCCAGTAATAGAAATAATGTATAGGCATAAAACTTTTGTCATATTTTACAAGATTTGTTTATCATTTCTAATTACCTCTATTATCCACGCTTCCTAAACGACTAATGAGTAACTTGTCTTTATTATAAACAGGCCCGTAAATGATATATACTAATGAAATCACTAAATATCTAATAGACCTTAAATAAGATCCAAACCCACACTTCTCGAACTATTCTTTAAGCATCAATAGGCTAGCCCACTCTCTCTATAACCACAGGTCACGGTACAACAACGCTGTACAAGTACAGTACGTCCGTCGAGTCATGGTACCCCTGGAGTTAGCTGTAGAGGGCGATGCAGATTTTACTTAGTTCTTATTATTTTCATCCCAAATGCGAGTGACCAATGCGACAGCGGCCACGACTCGCCGGTCGTGCTGTGTGCACTATACAGTGTAGGTACAGTGGACACGGCCCAGCTGTAGAGAGTGTGAAGATACACTTGGATGCACTAGGCCTGGCTTGTGGAACTTTCTAGATAAATATATGCGATCATTATAAATACATGTTATAGAGGCCGTAGTGGCGCAACGATATATCTGACTGTTATCACGACGGTTGTGAGTTCGATTTCAGTTCCAGGAATGAAATATTTTCAATTCCTCTATAGGGAGAAAATATTCATATACATTTCCCAAAGGAAATGTCTCGAAAATTGGATGGTCCGTGGGAACTGTCTTTGTCTGTACGGGAGACAGCGCTAAACTGATAATAAAATGAAATCTTACCTGATGTTATACAGTACAAAACATCGAAGTTCCTTAGCAAAAAAAAACTTAACACGCAAGGTCTCCAGTATTCGGTGGAGAGCCGAAGTAGGTTCCCAGGTTCCATCTGCCTACCCTGTTATTATATGAGCGGGATGCATTGTAAAGCTAATGAACATGTTGAGACGAACATTTCATATCGATCTTCAATCTAAGGGTTTTCCCTGAGCGTTGTAATGGGATTTTTGTCGCATCTAAAGTATCGTATCTTCTGATGCATCTTCATCGTTTATTATGTTGAAAGACTAAAACTATTAGGTGCCTATAAAAGGTCCTTTTTCTTAACCGACCTTAAAGACGGAGGTTAACATTTATTTGACATGTACGCACGTGAACATTACATGATATTGTTCTTATTAGATAACAGTTGAGTGCAGGTTTCCTAGCACGTGTGCAAAGTTTTGTAATGAGGTATGTTTGTTAGTTTATATATGCATAACTTTCTCCTAAACTAAAAGACAAATTATATATAGCATATGGATATCTATCTATACTAATATAATAAAGCGGAAGAGTTTGTTTGTTTGTTTGTTTGTTTGTTTGTTTGAACGCTAAGATCTCTGGATCTACTGGATCGATTTACATTGTTTTTGTTTTGTATGAAAGCTGCATTCTTCAGAAGTGCTATAGGCTATATAATATTACATTACACATATATACTAATAAATTAAAATACTTTCTAATTTGACATGCAATTTATTCTGCCATGTTAATAACAACCGTCGTCGCTACGCGACCGCGTTCGTTACCGCTTCATTTTTTGATATTCATCCTTATGAAAATAAATATAATAGTCACTTTTAGCATTTCATCTAGATTGAAATTATATTTCTATAGAAATTATATTCCTTTATTTCAAGCAGGCGTAGCCGCGTCCGGGTCCGCTAGTATATACATATATGTATAAGTTGAATGGCAATAGTCAATAAATTATAAGCAAAAAATTATTTTTAGAAAAAGCTTTTATTTAAAAGCCCTAAAAAGGAGAAAATAAAATTTGTCTTTTAAATTTTAACTATCAACTCATAACCTCATTGAACACAATTTATATGATCATAAAAGCTTGTCGCGCGATTTACTTGTGTAACTAAACTAGTGCTAATTTAATTATGTAAAATCTGCTAAGTTTCAATTTTTAAAGTTTCAATTTAATTAAATATTGATTAACGCGACAAGCTTTTGATGGTTTGACCACGTTACGCGCCGGTCTAAGAAGTATGTCGGATGCAAGTGCCTTGCTATATCAGTTCCTGGAGTGAGACGCCCAAGGAAGCGCTGGTTGGATGTCGTGATGCCGGATATGAGAGCCAATGGTCTAACCACCGAGGACGCAAAAGACCGCGCAAAGTGGAGTAGGTTGAGTAGGAAGGCAGACCCTGGCAATAGCCGGGATTAATGCCAGGAGGAAGAAGGTTTCTCACACTAGATGTCATATTATTTTTCTAATTATTCTCGGCAAACCCTTTCATTTGATACCCGTATTGCAGATATGCATAAATAATAACTATTCCGCCATCTTAGATGTTCCGCCATATTGGATTTAGAAAAACGTCACATTTTTCGAGTTACTCTCAACGAGCCCTTTCAATAGATATCCATATTGTAGAAGTAGACTAAAATTAACTATTCGGCTATCTTGGATGGTCCGCCATATTGGATTTAGAATGACGTTAGATTATTTTTCGAGTTGCTCTCAATGAGCCCTTTCATTTGATATCCATATTGCAGAATTGCAAAAATAATAAATATTCGTTCATCTTGGATGGTCCCCCATATTGGATTTAGAATGATGTCACATTATTTCCCAAGTTGCTCTTAAGAAGCCCTTTCATTTGAAACCCATATTATAGAAGTTCATGAAATATAACTATTCCGCCATCCTGGATGGTCTGCCATATTGTATTTAGAATGAAGTCACAAACCTTTTCGTACATTGTCATCCAAACCAAACGTGTATACAAAATTTTAGCTCAATCGTACGAACATACCTTTCATTATATGAAAGCACAAAAAACTTGAATCGTGTCAATTCTATTGGATTTCAAGTGATGTCACATAATTTTTCTAATTGTTCTCGGCAAGATCTTTCATTTGATACCCATATTGCAGAAGTGCATAAATAATAACTATTCCGCCATCTTAGATGTTCCGCCATATTGGATTTAGTATAACGTCACATTAATTTTAGAGTTACGGTCAACGACCCATTTCATTTAATATCTATATTGTAGAAGTAGACCAAATAGATACTCGGTTATCTTCGATATCCTCCTTATGGGATTTAAAGTGACATCACATTATTTTTCGAGTTGCTCTCAACGAGTCCTTTCATTTGATACCCATATTGTAGAAGTACATTAAAAATAACAATTCCGCCATCTTGCCTGGTCCGCCATATTACATTTAGAGTGACGTCACATATTTTACCGTGCATTGTCATCCAAAGTAAACGTGTATACAAAATTTCAGCTCAATCGGTTGACGATATCTACTTCAAAATTGAGCTCCAAGATTTCACCCGAACCCACATACATACATTGCAAGTTAAATAAAAGCTTTTAAAATATAAACCATCACCGAGTATATATTATTAGCGTAGTTGGGAAATCCAAGATGTATATTTGATTAGATTTTGAGGTAAATTTTAAATCAAAGGTGCTTTTAACGATTATATAACATTCAAATTCCGTATATTTTTCCTTGTACGAATTTTAATCTACTCTCTCTCTCTCTCTTTTCTCATTTTAACATCTTACTACAGTATTACAGCAATAGTACCTATCATTATATCTTCAATACATCATGTCCAAATGAATAAATAACATTTTTAAAGGAAATGAAATCGAAAATCAATAAAAAGTTTAATATTAATTGATTTAGTTAAAAAAATTCTCTTTCTTCAAAACCGATCATACATAATACCTTTTGCATAGAGGTTGCAGTGGCCCAGTGGGATAAACTCTGGCTGTCAATGCGATAGATGTGAATTCAATCCCCACTCTCAAGGGATCGATTATATTTATTTACACTTCATATCTCGAATGTTAGGCCGAAACTATTATACAGAGTGTCTTAACACTAGTTTTCTTCTGTACAGATACAGTATGAAACAGTAAAAAATTATTACGTTCGATTCCAACCCAAGTGTGGAACCCTAACATTTTTACACTTCATATTGAGTTGGAGTTCATTATACTATACGGGAGGTATCTTTATTTTTCTTTGTTGGGTTTTTCTTCGAATATCTTTGCTTATTTTAAGTTAAAAAATATGTCCTTATTTCGTCTTTAGCAAAAATTGAAGCTTTTGTAGTATATGGGATGGCTTGATGTACATACAATGGTTGTAGATTCAACTCTACGTTCTACGATTTCAGATTATATTTATTTCTCGCTGTATCCTGTATTTAGCAAGGTAAAGGGAAATTAGCGTTAAAGCGTTAAGACATTCCGTTTTACACATTTTGCCTAATTTTCGATTTACGCTGCGCTTTGTTTTGTTATCAGCGGGAGGAAATGAAAACAATACATACCATAGTGGAAATCGCGTCGCGTCCTTGAGTTATGATGGCCCAAACCATAAGCATCAGCCATAGTAAATAATTGCAATCAACATTGTGGCGCAGCAGTACAGTGTCTGATTGTTGACGCAACTTTTGTGTGTTCGATTCCTATTTGAGGAATTAATTCGCTCATTTCTTCGCTCTGATAACAAGACAGTCGAGACGTTTAGTTCGGCCACTCATTAAACAATGTCTTGAAAACTTGGTGGTGCGTGGGTAACGTAATATTTTAAGACTACGTTCACATTGGCTATCCTGCGATATGCGGGATACCGCGTGAAGCTAAAAGGAAGTCGCCCAAACAAATTGCATACTATTTATAATAAATTCTCCATACAACAGGTAAACAGAAAGAGCTCTCGAGGCCGCGCATTGAACATGTTTCCGCACTTTTCCCTCACCGAAATATACGTGAGGTGAATTGTTTTAAATAAATAGGAAACTTTTGTTTTTTTTTGGTAAATCGTGAAGTTGAGTTCCGCCACTTAACGTGAAATATTTCAAAAATCCTGCGAAAAGTGAGGAACACTCCATTCCTTCTTAACACTAGGTTCTGCCTGCCTACTCTGCCTACCCCGCTATACTCCGCTATACAGGGTTAAGCTGAAAAATATATATTAGATTCTCCAATACACTAAATACGATGAGTAATAAAACGAAGCTTATCGTACAGACCGTGACCGAGTTGCGAGTAAATGGGGGGACGTTTATACAAATAATTAAAATATTGTATTTACTTTGCGCGTTATTAAATTACTTATGATAGACTAGTCGTCGCCCGCATCGTTCTTTGCGTGGAATTCTGTTTTTTTTGGTTCCTGTAGGAATTTGGAGAAATCCATTCTTTGTGCTGCCATACACTTCCTAATTCTATTTTTTTTAACTTCATGGTTTCCCGCTTAGCAGGGTAAGCAGAGGAATCTTGGGAACCTAGTGTTAAGAGTAAGACGCCATTCCCATTGAAACACTGTCGTGTTTGCGTGTTGAGTGCTCTATGCCGCGCTCCGTTTACCACAGAGGGGAAGGGCAAACAAATTAAATATAATAATTTGACAGGGACAAAAAATCCAACATATAACCGAGTCCAAATTTACCATGAAATATAAGTGTTTTCACGGTTTGCCTATACAAATTTAGAACTATTAAATACCTCAGACATTATTAATAATTAATTTCCCATATAAACTAATAGATATGTAATGTACGCTTAAGTAAACATCACCTTGAACGGACGACAGTTGGTAATTATGAGGAAAACAATTTGTATGATATTGTCATCTTACTTCGAACGTCCTCACTCATTGTTTAGCAGTCTACAGGCGTAGTCGTCTACGAATGAGGTAGGGAATTCGTTTCCTGGTTGCTTTTAGGGTTCTTTACTTAAGAGAGTCTGTGATATAAAGTTATGCTCCTGGGAAATAGTGTCAGAACAATAGGTTCCTTCTACTTACCCTGTTGTACGTGGGACATAACATGAAGCTACGTAGAAGTTGGTTAAACTTCTTGAACTAGCTCAAGCAGGATTCTAGTTGAAATTTAATTACAATTTTTTTTTACATAATTTGAATATATATTTTATATTTATATCACTTCTTAATTATATTTAAACTGGCGCCTATTACATATGAATAAGAATGTTTACCCGTTATGTACCTACGAGAATAGAGCAGGTTTAATATATTCACCTTTTTAATGTCGCATATTACGTAGACACATTTTGTCACAATATATCAAATTACATTATTTATGAATATTTTTTTCGTCCTTCGTTGTTTTTCTTAATTTCTTTACGGAGTCTGGTACTGTGGGCGGCAATTCTAGTTAGAAATAGTGGATGAGAAATCTGAGCAAGATCTCCTGGTTGGGTGGCTGATCTTAATAATGATGATTGTAAGCTATATAATATACAGCTTTTCAGCGACACCAAGTGCAAGGACCGCGTGGCTGCTTGATAGGAAGTTGTCGGTGGCAAGGTCCCTTCGGTACCTAGATCCAGCCGTCGATCGGCCTGATCTTCCATTGCTGAGTAACTGACAGATAACGCACAAACATAATTACTGGACTTAGATAATTGAAGTACTTAGATAGGTTTCCACAAAATTCTTAATAGAACGAGAAAATCGGATTTTATGTCTTTCAATTTAATTTCACGATCGAGAGCGACGGCAAGACAGGACTAATGATAAATTATTCTGAATATTTTCCGATAAACATTGGACAACTACTACTAGTGAAAGATAAAATATATTTATTTGAAAAATTATAAAAATATTAATAATAAAACAACATCAAATATCTTTGATCTCTAAATCATCATTATCTCCGCCAGGTCAATTATAAATAAAACATGTTTCCTCCTCGACTCTGACTTAACCAATGCAAATTTTTTCATCACCGACAATTAACTATCCACTAGATCAATCGGAAATCAAAATTAAATTACAAGAATTATTATTAAAAATTAATACCACATACTATTTCTATAGAATTATATTCATTTGTATCAATTTCAAAAAAAAAAAACAATTTTAATAGATTTTTGAATACATTTAGATTGCAATTAAAGATAACTAGTTTATGTTTCCGCTATACTTAACACATAAATCGATTAACGTGTTTGATGACGATAGTATTATCATTTGCAAGTTTATGTATGGAAATTTATCTACGCTATATATTAATATTGTAAAAATTTGTGAGTTGCTGTAGAGTTGGTTGGATTTAACACACTCATCTCAGGAAGTGCCGGTTTGAATTGTAAAATCATTTTTTATGCGAAAGTCCGTTTAGCGATTAATAGATGGCCATAAGGTATATGATGTCAATCGTTTGGCGCCGGTATCAGCATGAAGCTAAAAAAGACAAAATTATTTATTAGCCAGTTATTTATTTTGACGATATCAATAAGAAATTAATATAAAAAAGTAACTCTTACAACATGTTACAACTGCCGGCGAAAGCTATTGAAAGCCTATACTTCCTCATAGATCTTCAACCAATATTTATTACTCCGTAACTAAATCCCGGCGGATAACTAACCACACTGTATAAGTCTCAGCTACCAGTACATTTATTAAGCGACGATTTACTTTAGTTTAGTTCTTTTTCTCGAAATATATTAACGTCTCAAAGTAAACGCGGTTTTGGGTTCCATTCCTAGTCCCGATATTGAATCAATTAGATCCCTGCTTAAGCAGGACTAAAATGCGGCGTTAAGTTGCATCACGAATACAATACATTTTGAATCTTATCGTGCGGGAAAAAGAATGTATCTTTTTTGCTGTAAATATATTATACCTTAATGCCGTTATAATATGTACTTGATCATATAGAAAGATGGCTATGTTTCAGAAATATAAACATCTGTATAGCCAGTTAGGGATTTCGTTACTGACAAATCCCGAAAATTGGCCAACACAGTATCTTATAATTATGAGTATCCCACATAAGATAGGGTAGGCAGAGGGAACCTAGCGTTAAGAAATCGTTTCTCAATTCTAAAGACTCTTATAGCAAGTTAGCGCGCTTTTGGGTTCCGTTACCGCAATACCAGGATTCGCCGCAATTTGAAACAGAAGTATCTTAATGGGAACGGGGTATCTTAACATTAGGTTCCCAAAATAATTTTCCTATACAAACTCCCCAAAATATCTGTCCTCATATATTTAGCACAGACGGCACACGTACGTACATACATTATTCAATAGTGTATTAGCATGCGCGCGGTGGACGTGATTGCCTCATTACTATGCAATTGCGTACTACCGAATGTACAGAATGATATATAACATTATTTTAATGTATGATGGATTGTATTAATAGTTTTAGCTCAAATTTGACGAAAAACGGAGAACGGAGTATCTTAATAGTAAATTTTCTGTTTTTATTTGGTACAACTGGTAAAATCATTATTTTAGCTCAGTTGAGCGACACTCAACGTCTTGAAAATTGGGAACTCAACGCCGCGGTTTGTCTAATAAATTCTATATTTAATCTCAATAACAGACTGAGATATGAACTTGCTATCATCTACACTCAAATGCATAACAATTGCGTCAAAACGGCACCAACATAACAAGCTATTATCAATTTTATTATTATAACTATATAATTCAAATTACCTTAAAATGAAGGTATTAGATTAAATAAGGATTTAGATGCGTTATCATTATGTGTATTACAGTTTGCTCAGCGATGCATTAAGTGCATTAGCAAATACTGACATTGTACAGTTTCATAATTTAAGTTTGTTTTGCTAAGTAAACTTAACTTTAGTGTGTCGTTGTCGGTGGAATATTTATTGCGTATAATAATGGAATCAAATTTCACTTAAATATATATATTTTAATATTTCCTTGACTTGACTGTAACCGGTTTTATACCTATTTAGGGGCATTATCTATATTAATCTATATTAATTATCTATATTACTATTTTTATATAAAATACAAAGGGGGAGAAGCTGCACGGGGCCGCTAGAATTTAAATAAATTAAAATAAAAAATAAATAAAAGTTAAAATATTTTTAAATTTCAGCTTTGGTAAGTAGAAAACAAAGCGCTGAGCTCTGCCACTTAACTAACAATATCTCGGTAATTAGATAAAAATGAGGGAGGAAGGATTTTAACATTAAACTCCATCTTCCTTTGCAGGATTGAGGATCGAATCTAAAACCATTGCGCTTAAAGATAATAAAATAAATAAGGCTTAATAAAATTTTCTTTAATAGGTACGTACTATGTAATTATCCTGATCTAAAAATATAAATATGAGGAAAGTGGAATAAGAAGGAAGGAAATATGCACTGTAATTTATTAAATGAGTTGCATTGTGTTTTCTATTTGTATTTCATATTTATATGTTCCGCTTACTATGGCAGATTACGAAAATTTTAGATTATAAGAAAAAAATAGTATGCAATTAAAATACTGAATTGATCTCACTGAACAAATACTGAAATATGAACATAGAAATGTAAGTGGTTTTAAGTACAGTACTCCTAGTCTGTGCAATAAGTTACCTGAAAAGACTGTTTGTTTAAAGGTGCTAATCTCGGCAACTACTTTTTTTGATTGGAGTTTTATCTTTACCTTTAAGCGGCAAAATGAAAATACTAATTACCAGAGTTGGATTCAAATACAAAACCCTCGCTTTTATAGTCAAATTCTTATGAGAAAATATTCCATAGTACAACAATTTTAATCAAATCTTTATGTATATAAACCCACAAGCAGTTTGTTTATCCAGCTATGTCCCAACTATGTCAAGATAGCTTTTAATAATCTAATAGTACTCATAAAAGTGTATTGAAGAACTCAGTGTCCTTCAGACCACCTCTTCAGACGACACTCTTGGGAAATGACGTAAGCTTGACGTTCATGGGTTTTGCTTAAAATAACTCTTTTAATGTATTTTCTCAATATTTGTGGGTTATGGAGAGATGTTCTAGAGATTGGACTTGTAGACTTGTAAGGTAATATTAATTTCAACTTGTTAACACCGTTTACTTGAGAATAATTGTCTGGGTAGAGGACCGACAGACAGTGAACTGATCCTAAAAGGAGTCAGTTTGTTTTCTTTTAGGACACGGAATTAAAAAAGGAGAATTTAGTGTCCCATATTTATTGTTTCTCTATGTACAGTTGTTCTGTCTCAGTAAACGACACATGAATATTTTGACAAATATCTAGAAAACACATTAGGTATTTGAGGCCAGTCGTGGCGCAGGGGCGAAAAGCGTGACTGTAAACGTGACTGGTAGTGGAATCCATTTCCACTCAAAGAAATGAAATGCTTAAATATTTATTTAAGCTTATATTTTTATTTCTTCGCTCTGGTGTCAGGGCAAAGGGCGACGTCAACTTCCGCTACTCAACACGCAATGCCTCCAGAATTTGGCGGAAAGTGGGAAACGGAGTGTCTTAGCACTGGGTTCTCTCTGCGAACCCAGGTGTGTGCGGGATATAGCATGAAGGTGTTTTGATTTAATTTTAATTTGGTATTTATACAAAATACAATATCGTCGGACAGTAATTGCGATGGTAACAGGTTCGATTTCCTGTGGCAGTGAACTATTCTCATTTTCTTGGGCTGGTAACAAGACAAAGCGCCGCATTCTGTTATAATGAACAGACAGTCTATACATACGTATTATTAAATGTTTCTTAACTCTTACTTGAAATAACGTCGCTTCCAATAAAGGTGAAAGTAAATAAAAACTTTGATTTCCCAAGAGCTAGTGATTGGAGTCGCTATATCTTTGTGTAAATTTTGATCTAGCTTCGATATTCTCAAAGGTATTTGATATATTAATAATATATCATATAGGGTTGCGTAGAATACAGTAGTGTCTCCATATCAATAATTCATTTTTAGAGAAATATTTTTAAAATTGTCGGTGTGGGGGGAATGTGGAACTTAAAACTAGCTTCCCTCTGCCTATCCTGCTATATGCAGGTTACAGCGTGAAATATAAAATCATATATAATAATTTCCCCAGAAACCAGACCAAGCAACAGTTCCCAAAGTATTTTGTTTATAATTAAATTGTTTATTATGCTAAATTTATTTTTAGTCACGCCATATGTAGGCTAGCTGATACTCTGACGTCGGACATGACGTTCGTGAAACCAAATGTTCAGAATATGTATCGCCTCGAGTTATTACTTATAATAATAGTGTTGATATTATTCTATTTCTTATATTTAACCTTGAGTTATAAATTTTATAGTTTAACTCTAGAGTTCAAAAAGAAAATACATACTCGTATCTTTAGTAAGTATTTGTTTTATAAAGTACGAGGTACATATTTACTAGTTCAATACATTTTGTATTCAGTGGGTTATAGATGTAGAGAAATTAAAGAGATACAAATTTGAGGAAAATTATTATGTATGCGTAAATAGTATTCAAATCTAAACCAAAATTATACAATAAGGTATTGTTACAAACAAACTATCGGTTTCTATCAAAATAGAGCCCAAGTTTTTCAGAGACAAATAATAGTGTAGTTGAAGCGGGCGAAGCAGCGAGCGGGTCGCTAGTTAATTATATATCCATATATACCGTCAATCAAAGGTCAGTGCGGAGTTTTGACAATAGGGACGGAACGCAGGTGTTTCTTTGCTACGTACATCGGATGTATGACGCATTCAGTTTGCGACTTTTTAGCTCCTGTGACCTTAGACAATGAAATAGAAATAATACCATGGAGTAAATATAAAAAAAAAAAGTCTTAAAAATAGTAATGGTATAAAAAATATATTATTTAAGAAACAATCAAAAATATCAATCGTAAAAAAATGCTAAGAGACTCATAAACACACACGCACACACACATTGAAGAAATATCTATTAAAAATGGCCAATTTTTGAAGAATATTTTTTGAAGGTTTTTTAGTTTCACACTGTATCCCGCACCTGCAACCTGGGTACCTAGACATTCCATTAAGACACTTCCGTTGTCCACTTTCCGCCAAATTCTGGAGGTATTACATGTTATAAGCAGAGCAAAGCAAAGGTTCTAGAGGTGACATATGAAAAAATAAAAAATATCTGATTTCTTCGAAAGGGAATCAAAGCCACAACCCGTTGTATTTACAGCCACTGACTACATTAGGTTCCTTCTGGCAACACTGCTATATGAAGGACACAGCGTGAAGGTAATTTAAAAAAAGTCATATTTGTTGTTCTATGCGATATACGCATCTCTTCCACCTCCATATAGCGACGTCCCATTCAATATATTACTGACGCATTGTTATGTTTAGGTCGGTGCAACTTTATTAGGCCTAACTTTGTTGGCTTACACTGCTAATATTTTTTTAATCTATATATATATATAAAAGGTAACCGCTAATAGTAGAAACGTGAAATTTGGACAGATGTTTACTTTCGTTATCTGGACATCCACTAAGAAGGGATTTTGAAAAATTTTAACCCTAAAGAGGGGAAATAGGGGTTGAAAATTTGTATGGAAAAAAAATTAAATTGGCACCGATTTTTATAAAATTTGAAATTCAGACTCTTAAAAGTACGAGTATTTAATTGAACACGTGTTTCATGGTTTTCTTGAATTATTTCCCTAAGGGTGCAAACAAGGGGTTGAAAGTTTGTATGGAAACATCTTTAAAACGCCACCGATTATTATAAAATTTGAAATTTAGACTCTTAAAAATATTTAATTAATAATAATATGTGTTTCATGGTTTTCTAGAATTCACCCCCTAAGGATGCAAATAAGGAGTTGAAAGTTTGTATGGAAAAATATTTAAATCGCCACCGACTCTTAACACTAGAAGCGCCGCCGTTCCATTTTTGTCCCAAACGCAAGGTTGATTGTTTATAACTTTTTTGTTTGTTAATGTATGTAGATGAAACTTTTTGACTATTACCAATTTTACATCTTTATTTAATTAAAAATATAAATAATTTTATAGCAGTCATACTTTTTAAAAAAAAATGAGATTTACCTATAACTGCCGCTGGGTCATTTTTGTCCCGCAATTATTATTTTATTATTTGAGGGTATAATTTGACATATTTTCATGCCTCGGCGACGAGGTGGAGGTGAAAGGACGATGCGGGGGCGGAAAAAAATTGAATAGTAGATTTAGCAGTCAATACCTAAGTTTTTAGGGTTCTGTAGCTTTTAAGGGAAAAAAAAACCCTTATAAGATCATTTTTTGTCCATCCGGCTGTCTTTGCCTTTATCTCAGGAACGCTTGGAGAAATCGAGTTGATATTCATATGAGTATATGAATATCAACTATATGACGATCTACAGTCCCTTGATTTCCTGAAAAAGCACCCTTAAAAAAAGATATGACCATTTATATAGTAAAAAACGTATATTTCGACACTATAAAGGGAATCAAATTAATAAGGTACTTTCAGTTAACTTAGAATTATGAAATTTGGCGGTTAGCATCTACATGTAGTACTAGTACGGGAAAAAATCTGAAAACTATACATTTATGCATAAATCTTAAAAAATTATAGCCTGAAAAGTGTGGTAAAATTGGTGTCAATACTAAATTTTGCCGCTAGTTCAAGTGAGGTATCAGATGAAAGGATGACTAAGCTAGGCTTGAATTTCAGAAAAACACTCGATACCAAATGTGGGCAATTGTAGGGAAGGTGGAGGGAACCTGGGAACCTAGTGCTATGCACTCCGCTGGCATTTTCCGCCGAATTCTGGAGCCATTACTATGCAATGTTATAAATCATCTGTGATGTATCACTGATGAAGAATATATTAATGCATTACTTGGCCTAATAATAATATTAACTAATTTCAATAACTTATAATTTTGTAAGAGTAATTCAGTTAGTCGTCACGACCTTAGAACGTATTTGAAATATTTGATTCTTTCTTTGTGTTTGGTTTTTTGGTACTTTTATGTGTGTTAAAGAACAAAAATTGATTATTAAAGATGATCTACATATTTTACGAATTATTTTAATAACATTTTTTTGTATTATACCAAAAATGAACATAATAAGTAGAATGGGACAAATATGTCACGACGGCGGTTCAAGGGACCCCCTTCAATCTTCGGCACTTCTAGTGTTAAACCACCGACTCTTTTAGACTCTTAAAAATATTTCATTAAACACACGTTTCTTGGTTTATTAGAATTCACCCCTAAATACGCAAGCGAAGCTGCGCGCGTCCGCTAGTCGTTACATAAAAGGAGGGTATTGATTTTTATAATTAACAATATTAAGGTCGAATTAGAGGCCAGTAGTGGCGCAGGGACATAAAGTGTGACTGTAAACGCCACTGGATGTGAGTTCGATCCCCACTCGAAGAAATTAAATATTTATTTTAATTTATATTTCCATTACGCTTTGGTGTTGAGGCAAAGCGCGGTGTTGAGTTCAGCCACTCAACACGCAATGCCTCCAGGATTCAGCGGAAAATGGAAAACGGAGATGAGCACTCTGCTGTATGCGGGATACCGCGTGAAGCTGAAGGTCGAATTAATATTGATCTATATTTGTATATGAATTTTTAAACCAAAACAAAAATGTTTTTTTACGTCATTTTAATACTTGACGCAATAGTGACGTTTATATTGCTGAAGGCTAGTCGTGGCACAGTCGTCGCGTACAAGGTTGTGACTTTAAACGTGACGGGTTGTGAGTTCGATTCCTACCCCAGGAAATTAACTATTTAATATTTTCATTTTCTCGATCTGGTAACGAGGCAAAGCGCGACGTTTTATTCCGTTACTCAACACACAATACCTTCAGAATTCAACGGAAAGTGGGGAACTGAAGTACCTTTGTGGGAACGGAGTGTCTTGACAGGTTCCCAAGTTCCTTTTGCCTATTCAGTTGAACAGGATTCAGCAGTTGCGATTCCGTTGTCTATCGTTCACTCAGTAATGGATGACTTTTATATATATTGTTATAAATACACTAAAACACTATTATAATTTAACTTTTAACATGTAATACGTAATAGCATTTCCTCCTTTCATACAATAAGGAACATAGCTTCGATTCGCACCGGCTACATTACGATGTAAGCGCTAATTTGTGAAATGCCGCACCGGCGCGCGTCGTCGTCGTGCTAAATGTAGGAAGTGTCGTATTCTTGTACTGGATTGAGAAACATCGTTTAATGAACATGATTTTGTATGAGCTTATCTCATTCGTGGGTTATTAATATTTATTAAGAAAGCAGCTTTAAGCTTTTTCCTAGGGAATACAGTATTTAAACACTCTGTTCCCCATTTACCGACATAGCGTGTTGAGCGGTGCTATAACAATAAATAAAATAAGGCCGTCGTAACGTAGTGGCATAAACGTGCAACTTAAAGCCCAACGATAGTGGGTTCGATTCCCACTCGGGGGAATATAATTATCAAATGTTTTTTTGCTCGCTCTGGGAACGAGCCAAGCGCGTTACGCTCTATAACGCGTCATATCATGTTTTAACCTACTCGTAGCTTCCCTCTGCTACTGCTAACCCTTCTATTTGCGGGATATTGCGTGTAATTAAATAAACTAAAAAAAAACAACTTTAAAACAAAGTAATATGAAAATCCTAGTATTTGTAACAGCAAGAGCATCACAGCCTAGATCTCAGCTGACAGTTACCCATTGTTCTCTGACATTGTCTGTGTTCATTAACTCTTTAATACAATATTATTGTTTTCGATGTATTTTCTTAAGAAAACATGTAGAGCCGGTCGCGTCATGTGGGACGAGGTGGAATTCAATGGAATTATCTTTAAATAATAATGATCATATGATGCTGATAACCGGTTTGTATGGGTTTTTGATTTAAAAATAAAATTTAAGTGTTTAAGCCGTTGTTAAGCTTAATAATTAGTAAATTTGGAATGTGAATATATTTTTGCAGCTCTATCTTGGTACAGCGTCTGACCTTAGCAGCGACGGCTGTGGGTTCGATTCCTAGAATTAATTATAATTTCTTCGGTATTTCCGTCACTTCACACGTAATATATTGTAAACGTCACGTCACATATAATCTCAAAAAGTAGAGCGAAGTCTACATCACTTTAGAATTTCTAACAGTTACCATCGCATTTGCAAAAGCCGATAGTTAATCGTGAAAGAATCGTGTTTCAAAGTAGAGTTTTCACTTGCAGAGTGGGAAAATGAAAAATATCATTACTCAACTGGGGATCGAACCCACTACTGTTGCATTTTTGCCATTTTGACTGTCTCACCTGGATTATTACTATCAGTATCATTACTTACGTTTCTGTTTAATATAACTAACCAATTGTTTTTAACATAGACTGTGATAGAGACCCCTGATAGAGTCAACAGTACATAGATAACAGGAATATATGAGGAGGCGACACTAAATCAATCTAGCGCAGGCAACAAATCAAAATTAGTCTATTTCTAGAACTATAGAGACGCAATACTCTACGGGAGCGCTTCAATCACGATGTTGTCCACGTAGCTCTGGCGATAGTCCCTAGATATCACTCAGACATGCTTAAACACACGAAAATAACCTCTCTACCTTAAGGATATGTATTAGATTACTTTGAAGTAACGTTTTGGAGTATAAATCATATGTAAATCACTAAAAAGGACTCTATTATGATTAGGCAGAGTTCTATATCGATCAGCTCGACTCTACATCACATATATGTTGCAAAATAGATCCCGATACAATGTGAAACGTGACGGCTGCAAACATGATGTATGGTACAATAGCGCGGGACGTGCCGCGCGGTGACAGGTCAATTGTAAATATGACTCAAATGATAATGATATTGTAGAGCATTATGTTATATAGAGAATTATGCGTCAATAACGAAGTGGTATCTGTCCGTTTGAAGTAATTTCATCAAATTAAATAAGGATTTTGTAGGTTTGTTAGTACTTTAGTACACATACATAGTATTTCGTTTATAGGACGGTAGAGGGAGCCTAGTGTGGATATATTCGAGACATTGCGTGTTGAGTAGCGGAATTCACCGCCGCGTTTTGTCTAGGTATCAGAGCAAGGAGGCGATAATAATTAATTCACCCGAGTGGTATCTGATGGATTCTGCAGGCGCTAAAATATAAGTATATGGTATATCTATGAAAGACAAAGTGAAATAACAAAAGATACAATTTGGTCCGAGATCGATTTCCCCACTTCCTCGATAACACTAACCTACATTCGCGGTCTGAATTCAATTGATTTGATAAGAGATAACGGTAATGTTATAAGCCGTATTGGCGAATTAAACGTCGATGTATCCACAAAATATGCTTATCGGGACGTTTACATATGTAGGCTTGATTTAATTAAACAAAATTGTTCGAAATATGTGTTATATATATTTAGTATGTGTATTATATATATAGTAAGCCAGGTATGTTGAGCCAATCGTGTGTACAATTGTAAATGAATTTTTATTTCTTGGCTCTGGTAATGAGGCAAATCAAAAAAAAAAAACAAAAGAAAAAAATTATTATTATTACTTATAAGATTTAGTGTCAAGACACTCTGTTCTTAATTTTCAATATAAAATGCGAGAAAAAATGAAGAAAAACCGAAGTATTACATAAGGTTCTCTATAATTACTTTACTTGACGAAGGATATGCGTCACAGTAGATAAAACTAATATTACTTATAAATAAGTAATTGTTAATTAGTTCTATAAGATTTCTACGACAAACTTCACGCGAGATAAACAGTAAAGATACAAAACAAAAACTTTAGAATATAAAAGTGAGCTAACAGATTTATGGTAATCAGTAACCACAGGTGCAGGTGCTTTTCCTCGATGGTTTTGCCGTCGTGATGCGGTGGCACAGCGTGACTGTAAGCGTGACGGTCCTAGGTTTGATTTGTACTTGCAAGAATGAATTGAATCCATTCTTGCTGTGGTTTAGAGATAAAACATGGCATTGAGGTCCTCCTTATGGCACACATTATCTCTAAAATTGAACGGAAAGTTGGAAATAGAGACTTTGCCACGTTTACTCTGATATATACTTTTACATCTCTATCTATATAAAATTGGAATAGACATTGTTAACTTTTTCAATTAAAAAAAAGTTAACTTAGTTTTTGTATAAAATCTATATCTATAGATACCTACTAATGTTATACAGCTAAAGAATTTGGTTTGTTTGGTTGAACGCCCGATCTCAGGAAAAAATATTTGAGTGTAAAGGCTATACGTATGTATATAAGATCAATCATCGTTAAATTACCAGCGATCAGAATTTCAACTCTTACTCTCTCAGTTAAAAGCTGGTTATCTAATTATATTGTTATGCACTGATAAGATTTGTTACTAATAATATAATTGTAATAAGCTTAACTTTTTTATCACGTTTGGAAAAATGAGAAAATGAGACTGGAAAAAAAAATAAGACACAGACGAACGGACGGACAGACAGACCTACAGACCTTAAAACTGTTAAAGTATAGAAATTAAAGTGAAAACTATAATTGGTATATTGCCATGCATTATTACATTTGTAATAGTAATTACAGTACAGACAATCAATCATTCTTAATAATAAGTAATTATTATAAAAATATGATTATTAACTTAAAGATTCCTAGTTTTTGCTGTCATTAATTAGCTAGCCAGGTTGTGCCGGCGTTAAATATTATAATTGTTTTCTTTTTATTTAATACATAAATTATAATAATTATAATTAAAACCATCGTCACGCAAGGGTTTCGATTCCCACTCGGGGAAGAATAGATAATATTTTCATTTCCTCGCTCTGGTAGCGAGACAATTCGTGACGTTGAGGGAAAGCTCTGCCTGTCTTGCTATGTGCGGGATAGAGCTTGAGCCAATAAAAAAACATTCATTAAATTAATTCCTCGTGGCTGTCGTGGCGCAGTGGCATACACGTGACTGCAAACATGACATTGTGGGTTCGACTCCCTGCCTAGGAAATGAATTATTTTTTATTCATATTTTCAAATGAAAATGCATGTTACCGCAGTTACCAGTGCGGCGTTAAATTCGGCGGCTCCGGTTCCGAAGTGAGGAACGAACATAACACTAAGCTCCCTCTGCCTACCGTGCCTCTATCCTGCATACATAGAAGAAAAAAAATGTTTGTGACATAAGCAGAAGGTGTAAGACATTACGTTCTCGGATTTAAAATATATGCTGAGTAATGGGACCACTAATAATTTTCTAACAAGAGTAGGACGTCGTGCATCGGCACAGCCTCTGACTACACGCGACGGGTGTGGGCTCGATTATCACACCGAGCGATGAATTATTTTATTTCGTCGTTCTGATGATAAAACAAAACGCAGCGTTGAGTTTCGCCACTTTATTAAGTGTTTATGTCTCAAAAATTTGACAGAAACTGGAGAGTGTAGTGTCTTAACGATAGATTGCCATAAGAAGAAAATATTTGGACAAAAACCCGTAATAATTATAATTAGTCTTCAGACAGTTAAACCTAATAATGAAAACATAAGCATTTTCATAAAATACAAAATTTTAAACGAATCCGCGAAGCTAAACGTTTCGCAACCATTATAAATAGTTTACGATTATTTTTTCGACGTTTTTGCATAGAACATGACTTTTTGTATCGAGTAAGATTTTTTATTAAGCATTTTTATTTACAGGTCATCGCTGACAGTGGACTACTGGTAGAGTACCGGAGAGTATTACTTGCGCGGGCTAGAGCGGCCGGGTGCGCGCGCGCAGCTCCTACACGCCATACCCTCTCCGCGAGCCGCGCGAGGCGCACGCGTCGTTACACTACTTACTTTAGTTTCACCTGTATTTTTTTCAAATTCGAGTGTTTCTAATATTGCGATATCTATTCAAAGGATTTTTGTGAACGTTCTATTAACAAATTCTTTTAGAAATTAAAATAAAAATAGTGTTAAGTAAGTGCATTCCAAGCCGGTGTCGTTCTTTAGTGGACGGAGTGTGCTGTGTGTGTTGGCCAACTGGTTTAATGCTCTGTAACGTGAACTAGATAAATAAACAAGAATTATTATAGTGGAAATATGACACTTAAGTGAATGCAGAATGTAAATTTTGCATTTGGCAGCTAATTTTATGGTAAAAATGGCTCGAGGCATGTTGAGTGAAAACGAGCGCCATTGCTTGGACGCGGGCGCAAAAAGTCAGCCAGATCGTTTGCAAGATGCAGAAAAAACATTAGGTGATTGCAAATCTAACGGCCTGAGAGTTCGCTTCCTCGATGAAGAGGGGAAGACGGAAAGGACGGTCAGCACGGACGCGGTCGACTGCGCAGTATCACGAGTTAAGAAGATTCATATACTAAAAAACAGGAGTTCCAGCGAAACTAGCATACTCTTGAGAAATCCATCTCTATTTAAACGACGTGTGGGCTCAGGACGTCGGTACAGCGATGGCCAAACTGACACCCTTAACAATAATTCCATGAGCGAAAACTTGAATGGGAAGTCACAAACCGATTTAATGAAGACTGGAGACCAAACCAAAGAGAGTCAGAACTTCAGAAAGAACTGTAACGTGTACAGTGTTAATCAGGCGAAGACTTTGACTCCTGAACGGAAGAAGTTGCCATTGACTATCCCAAGATTGATAGCTCACCGAGAGTATGAGGGCAAGTCGATCCTCCCAGCTGAGGTTTGTTTGGCAGATGGAGCTTCTGGCAAGGATTTCACAGCTCGTGCTATAGACCGCCTTTCACGTGGCTTGGGCAAACTCCTTCGTCGTACCAACAGCGTCCGCATCAGCGAGCCGGACCCAGTATACAAAGTGGCATATCTCGGGAACGTGCTCACTGGATGGTCTAGAGGTAAGCTATCTATGTTTACACTGTGACTGTCATGTTGTGATAACAAATCGTTTAAATTAAACTCTATTTGACCTGAAGGGTCTTAAAAGGTTATCGAAACTGATATAGCTCGTTACGGAGATACGTTTCTACTTTGTAATATACATACATATAATTATTATTTTATTTGTAACAACCGTTTCATTATTCAATATATTAGAGACGTATAATAAATTAAAATAAAACTGTAATCTAGTGAAGTTATATAAGACACAAAGTGTTCTATTCTTACAAAGTGTACAGTGTGGTATTAAATGTAATATGTGCTGTGTGGAGGTTTCGTCAGAGGTGACCTAAGCGAGGTCCCCGTGCGCCACCTGTAACACTTGTTAGCATTTTATCATAGAGCATTGCAATAAAATCACGTTCTCAGCCAAACTAACGATAAACATACGATGATTGTTTAAAAATTTACTAATTTACACGTATTTTTGTTTCCTAATAAATAATAAATATTTGTATGACTCATACACGGAAACTTGATCCCGGATTGCCTGTTTTATAGTAATAAGGCACTGGCTTAGCAATTCAAAGTCAATAACCACTAGACTTTTCATTCTGTAGTAAGATATCTAGTTTTCGCGAATGTTGCACATTATAAATAAAAACACCTTCCAAGTGCGAGTCTGACTCGCGCAGAAGGAATTATTATCTGTAAAAATAACAAAAAAACCATGTTTATTGTATTGGGGACTCCCCCTCAATATTTATTTTATTTTTCATTTTAGTATTTATATATAGCGGCAACGGAAATACATTATCTGTGAAAATTTACACAATCTAACTATCACGGAGTCTTAATAATAAAGTTTTTTTGGTTACGACACCCTAAAAAGAGTTTTGCATACCAGAGTAGGCAACCTAGTGTTAAAACACTACGTTCCCCGCTTCCCATACCATTTTTTAAACATATGTTAAGTGGCGTAGACCAAAATCATATTATAACGTTACTAGAACGAGAAAACAAAATTGATTATTCCGAGGGGAAATCCAACTCACTCATCACGTTATAAACAAAACTATTTAAACCGTATTAATCGCGTATATTTTGTATACGCAAATTCAAAAGATACTCTACATCCCTACTTCAATGCTTCTAGTTACTATCTCTATGTTCTATGATTCAAGCTATTTACTCAGTGATTCAATTCAAATGATATCTTTAAATAAGCATTATATTATTTAGTCAAGAACTCGTGCTATAAACGAGATAGCCTGATCAAATATGAAATTGAAACTGAATTACCTTACTCTATCTTAACTTGTGTACGTATACATACGTATGTAAAGTTGATATTAAATTCGTTTTTAGGCTATTTTTACCGATTGAAAAGAAGGAGGTCATTATATTAAGGATCAGAAGGTCAGAAGTGTATGTATGTTGCTCCAGAAATTTCTCGGAATTTAAAAGTCATGTCGAGATGATACTTTTTAATTTGAATTAAATCTATTTTACCTTAAAGAACGGTTCAAGTATCGTAAAAATAAGTATCAGTTGAGATATACGTGTCGACTGCATTGAGAGGTATTTAAAGTCCTCTGGAAACCACATATTCATTCTCATAGAGTCATTGTTTCCTATAAAAAAATAAGGACGACGAAGAAATCAAACTTAATATATTGTTTTTTTAAAAGTTATTGTTATTACATCGTTCCTTGGAATAGAGTGCCATAAGGCTCAGGTTCCTTCTGCCTACCCTGTTATACGACAAATGTGAAAAATCTTTTTAAAATTAATTTAAAAAAAAAATACAACCGTTACCAATTTTTTTCCAATTACATTTCATAAACAAAAAATTATCAAATATTAACTTCTATTTGTAAAAGAATATCATAAATTTCGTGAAACCTTCACGCAGTTTGAGGGTTTAACTTAAAAGCAAAGGCCGTCTATGCGTAAGTAGTTCAAGGCGCCGCGAGTCGAGATTTGGATCTTAATGAATTGTATTTTAATCGATATAATATTATTGTATGTAGAGTGTCGAAATTGCAAGCCTTTCTACTGAATTAACTTAGTTAAATATTATTTTTATTAGGGTTTTATTTTTTTATGTAACTTAACGGTAAAGCGGGCAAAGAGAATGGAATGTCAGAACACTATTGATTGAAGAATAAATTTCTCTTTATATTATTAGTGGCAAAATCTAAACCTGTGCGGAAATAGAAAAAAACTCAAATGGGTATCCAACTTAAAAAATCGTATATAAGATGCAGTATTAGGTACATTTATGATAACAAGAAAATAATAAAATACCTAAACGTGAAGTCTTTGTTTTTATAGTATTTCTTATTAACAATAACTTACAATGTAGATGCAGGCAGGAAGGAAATATTTTAATGTTAAACTAACTAAAAAAAAGAAGGTAATCACATGGTGTTATTGAATTTGAATAATTTTAATTATTTTAATAATTGAATGATCTTTAAGCTTTCAAGTAAAGTAAATGTATGTTTGTTAGTAGACAGAATGTGGCGTTAGGTTCCTTATCCACTATCGATAATAAAACTTTTTTGAGTAAATATATATATATACGTAAATATGGCACAACGGTTGTGGATTCGATTTAGTTAATTAAAATGAATATTTTCTCGCTGGTAATAAGAGAAATCACGGCGTTGAACTCCGCTACTCACGGCACAATCTTGTAAATTGTGTGGCGCGTTTCCTTTGGGGGAGTATAATTTTAATAGGCCCCCAAAGGAATTTAGCAACACATTAAATTGATAATGAACGAAATGACAGCATTCCTTAGACTTTCATCGCATCCGTCACGCTATCATCGTTACACCAATCAACTTGTCGTTTTTGTGTCAACAGTTTTTATGACATATTTTATGTGTATTTGAATCGGCGAAATGAAATGTAAATTCAAATATTTGAGGTCTAGGAATGAACGAAAGTTTTTAGAAATCAAAAAATGTAGTTTACATTCATTAAATAAAATAAATCAAATTAAATCGTAGTTAAAAAGCAAAAAAATAATAATAAAGAAAACAATTTTTTTTTAATTTATTTTAGTTTCCAGCTAATTGAGATATTGCGTGTTGATTGGCGGAACTCAACGCCGCATTTTTTCTTGTTACCATAGCATAGTTAACTCATTCGACACAGTGAAAATAGAACCCAGAACCATAGCGCTTACAGGCACTGTGGCAGTGCGCCACGACGGTGATAAAGAATAGTTTTAGTACCGAGTTATTTAAAGAACCTTATCGCTCTATTATTATGATTAGCTTTGTTTCTTTCTATAAATACCAAATGACTTCATGTTTAGTTTAGTGTCTGTATAATAAAAATAAATAATAACTATGATATGATTATATTTTAACAATGAAATGCGGCGGTTATGGGTTCGATTCCCACTCGTGTGACTATATACCATTTTTCGCTATGTTTAAAAGACAAAGAAATTTAGAAATTTGTTGGCACGTAGAGAATGGAGTGTCTTAACACTAGGTTCTCACTGCCTATCCTGCTATATGCGGGATACGACGTGTTTCATAATTCTACAAAATTTCATTCATAATAAGCGCCAAAATTATCTTTAATTAACTACATTAGGTAATTAAACATAACTTTCTAGAATACAGTGTTTACAATTTACATCGATCACGTCAAACGAATTAATAAAGCGCAAGCATAATGCTATTAGGTCATGTGTGTCGCAACATTAGAGCATAATTATATTATCTAATATGCTATCTAACATACTAGTTTTCGCCTGCAACTTTGCTTGTGGACTGTTAGAAGTCGGTAGAAACGGAGAAATCCTCTCTCACTCTACGTTCCCTAACCTATCTATTTGTCAAATTTAAATTAGTCCAGTTGTTTTGTTTGTGCGTCGTCACTCAGTAACAGAAGCGTTTTCTATATAGATAGTATTGTATCTGTATGTACATACGAGTATTATTTGGTATATTCATCAATATCAATTTATTCCTCCAAGCGGGAATTGAACTAACAACCATTACGTTTACAGTCCGATGCTGTACCGCTGCCGTGGCATAAGCAACGACGACATCTTTGAGTTGCTATACAAAAATTAAACAAAATAATACCAAAAAAAATTACATATAAGGCCTTTTATGAAAAAAAATTCGAGCTCTCTAATTATTTAATTTCATAATAGGTAGTATACACAGAACAAAAGTTATATGATATTACAAAAACTGTAATATTATATCACGATGTAATAATCAAAGACTTCTCAATTATAATTAATTAATGTCTATTCATCTTTATATGCCTCTTAATAATTATGACACTATACAGTATAATTGTTTGACGCGGTATATTTTTTTACCTAAACACCCCTCGCATCGCAAGGTAGGTAGAGAGAATGTAGTGTCAAGACACTATGTTCTCTGCAAACTTTTTGTCTATTCTGAATAACTATAAATAACTATACTGTAGGAATAATGTCTCGAAAATTGGTCGGAAAGTAGAGAACAGAGTGACGAACACTGTTTACATTTGGCTCCTCTTTCTATCCTGCTATATGCGAGATATAGCGTGAAGTTATAATAATAATAAGTGTATATGTAAATACATGTGTGTTTACAATAGATAATATTTGGAAGATTCCACTTACGTCATAGAACCATTAAATATTCCCATTTATACATATTTATGGCGGGTGTTATCGCAATTTTTTAATATCCCAAGATTAAATAAGATAAGCTACTTGATAATATGACGGAGCATGCCTTATTTTAAGATGAGTAGCGATCACTAGGGGTCCGTAGTGGAATGGTAATAACCGGAATCTTCTTATAAAACCTTTTTCTGGACTCCAAAGCTGCAGGACTACACGATTAAAACTTAGTCTTTATATTTTTATAAAAACAATATTAGTGATATTTAGTTTATTACTATCATCTTCTATGTTCGGTACTACGGAACCATAAATAGTCCCGACTCGCACTTGGCTGTTTCTTATTTATCATTCTTTATATGTAGAGAGGAAACTTAATACAGAATATAAAGAGCAACACGCGTCACCGCCTCGTGTTAGATAAGGTTGTTTGACAAAAATATTTGGGCACTGCGGAGTGTAGACGATTGTTAAATTTTTGTCAAATTTTAACGCATTGGAGCTCATTCGTGAGCCCTTCTTTAGAACAATAAACGCGAAAGCTTTTAGATTCGATATCAACTCGAGGAATTATTATTAAATAATTTATTTTTTCTTTTTTGGCACTTCTAGGTTTTCTTTTAAATTTCACGTTGTGCATTTAGTAGTGTAGGTATGAACCTAACGTTAAGAGGTAAAGGCCTGGCGTGGAAATGAAAATCCATCCATTATTTCGAGTGGAAATCAAACCAATAAGCATCGCGCTTATGAATTAATATGAATATCAAGTAATTACAAAAAAAATGGATGAATAAATAAATTTCAATACTAAATATTATTATTATAAAACCAATACATGTTATATTATATTATTTAATTCCTTCATGTATATGACATACCAGACTAAACAAGTCTATTGGGTTCAAATGCCACTCAGTGGAATATTTCTAATGTATAACTTTCCCGGACTAGTTGTAAA
The DNA here is from genome assembly GCF_056956725.1 of Heliconius melpomene rosina. Classification (NCBI taxonomy): domain Eukaryota; kingdom Metazoa; phylum Arthropoda; class Insecta; order Lepidoptera; family Nymphalidae; genus Heliconius; species Heliconius melpomene. Next base: position 316,519 of record NC_140399.1, read on the forward strand.
CACCAGAGTTATTTTCCATTATACATTATACTGAATTTCTTTTTGTTTAATTTGAGGTCGTTGTGACGCAGTGGCACAGGCGTGTGACTGTGAACGCGACGGTTGTGTGTTCAATTCTCGAGGGAAGGAATTATGTTCATTTTTATTAATTACATTAATTACATTCACTGTGCTTTTACAGCTCTAAGTTAAAATATACATATTGTTAAACTTAGTTTTGAAGTAATTGTTTAAATTACAATGAATACTAAAAAAATAATTTGTATGTAAATATCACGAAATTTATTACTTCCTTATTAAAATGGTTGGTATAAAAATCGATTCGATCATCGTCAAAATCGATATGGAACTGGTTACAAAAATAGAACTTCCTTTGTTGTCTCTATTTATAACTTATGAATACTGATCTACTGATTTAATTACCAAATGTACCTATAGAACGCAAAAAAAATATTGCCTATGTTCCTTAATTGTTATTAAATTATCACCTTATCCTTTATATAGGAGATTTCAGTAAAGTTAAGACACTCTGTTCAAAATTTTCTGCTCAATTTTCGACATATTGCATGTTGAATGGAGCTCAACACCGTAATTCGCCTTAACAAATCGGCCTTAACAAAAATGAAAATAATTTATTTTTCCGAGTGAGAATCAAACCTGATTGTATATTATATATTAGTATTATCTATAATTTATTATATTAAAATGTTCCTCATAGTGTAATGGTCGAGCATTAGATTATAATCGTGATGGTTATTGGTTCTATTCTTACTCGAAGGGAGGGGAATAAATATTTTTTCTCTACTCTGAAAACGAAAACGAAAAAAGCGTTTAGCGTTTACCCAAACAAATTCAACTTTATAATCTTATCTCACCCTAATCCTACTAATATTACAAACGTAAAAGTTTGTGAGAATAGATGTTTGTTCCATTTTTAACCAAAACTACTGAACGAATTTAGATGAAACTCTACTGCCATATAGCTTATACATCAGAAAAATACATAGGCTACAATTTATGTAATGATTTTATATAAAATGGCTATAATATAACAATAAGCTATTATTCGCTACGTAGAATCGTTATCGAGTGCATCAAGGACACTCGAGCTGGCCGGATGGAAGGCTTCCACGCTTAATTAGTGGTTAGTCGATCTGATTCGTCTTAGTTAGTATGACAGATTTGCTATGTTACAGACGTTTCAAATTGTTTTTCAAATAAAAAAACTTCCATATCTTTGTTTATTTAATGATTATTGAATACAATGAATTTTATAAAAATATTTTTGCTTTCAAACCTTATATAGATAAAAAATCACTTAACTCTTTCTTCTTTCTTTCTTATTGAATAAGTTAAAACTATTAAGCATGTGAATCTTTTAAAACAGTCACCTGTAGCGCGACCACCTGAGTCCCCTCTATAATACAACGGAAGTGCACTTAATATGCTTTGTCTCCTTCTCTCACACTATCTATCTCGCTTCCCCTATTTTAGAGATCGTTTGTCATAAAAAATACATATTTTATAGTATATTATTGTCCAATCCAATTTGTACTAATATTATAAAGGTGAAGTGTTTGTTTGGTTTAACGTACCAACTCAGGAACTACTGGTGGGAATTAAAGATATTTTTGAGTTAAATAGTCTAGAACATCGAGGCTATTAGTTAATAAAAAACTAAAAGTTATTACTAGGCTTTCCTTTTATAGGATTTATATATAATAATATATATGTTTATATATAAAAAAAAAGCCATATTTCATATCCAAAGCGTAAAATAGAACCACTATATTCATTCAAAGCTAACATCGACAAGTTTTTTTTTAACATTCCAACAGTCATTGTAGCGCTCCCACGACACGCTCTGTAGAGTACGCGGTTTTAAACGCCGCGTGTTGTGCCTTAGTACCTTGTGATAGAGTTCATTTTCATATAAACTATGTCTCTAAAGTGTTTGTCAATCTGGTTTCATGGTATTTGACAATGTACTAAAGAACTTAACGCCTTGATAGTATGGTTGAGAGGTTTTTTGTATTACGATGGTTGCGGGTTCAATTCGATTTGAATATTTTTTTTATATTTAAATTATTTCCTATAACTGACCTGGTTACACCAAATTATAATATGGTCATGCTTTAGAAGACACTGCATATAGAAAGAAGGGTAGACAGAGATGACCGAATGTCCACATTCCACGTGGATTCAACACATCATAATATATCGAGTGACGGAACTCCACGCCGCACGTTGTCTACTATACCAGAGCGGGAAAATAAAAATATTTCATTCTTCCAAGTGGGAATCGAATCTACAATCATCGCGTTTATACTACAAAATTTATACATACTGACCTTACTCTACCTAACTCAATAAACTTCTACAAATTTTTACTATGATATATTGAAAAGATTAATTCTATACTATAAACATTTCGTTAAGTATTAACAATAAAAAATTGTTTACAAGTAATCTTATGTTTAAATATATTATGTTAATTTATCATTTTTGCCAATTTATAATATTAATGCTTCTGTGAACAGTAAGCAAGTGCTATACTGATAAAATGTTTAATATTCATATATAAGGAGCTTCAAGGCAGAGAGAAAATAATGTTAAGACAATCTATTTCTCCTCTTTCGCCGAATTTCCGCGACGTTGCCTTTTGTGTGGCGCAAGTCGACGTCGCACTTTGCCTAAAAAAGTGGAGAAATGAATACATCAAAGTAAGCTATTGTAAATATTTTTACCCATCTTTCACATGATGTAAGATTGGCAGTGTGAAGAACTGTGTCACGTTTCTTGTCTACACACGTTCCGTCTCATTTTCGATACATTGCGTATAGGCTTAACGCTGCGTTATGTTCTATTTACCAGAGCGAGCAAACGAAACCTAGAAACCTGATGTCTAACTCAATCCCACGAAGAAGAATCGAATCTACAACCATCACAGTTTAAAATAAAACGGCCTTAGAGAGCTCTACATTTATTTAAAAATCAAACCACCATTACCCCGGCGCTACCCAAAACCAGTTTACGAACTGTTCATTCTAAAATAAAACATACTTCAAAGGCAGTGTGGTATAATTACGTCATAGCGCAACTAAATTTTATGTTGTTAGCTAAATGAGGTAGTACGTGGAGCACATGTGGCTAGTATTACATAACTAATTCTGTTAGTATTACTGCTTATACGTTTTATTTTAGGAGAGTAGAGAGTTTTTTTTTAGTTTCACCTGTATTCAGAATAACGCCGCGGTTGCTTTTGCTATCAGACTAGAGAAATGAAAAAAGAAAAAATTCCCCCGGGTGGGAATCGAGACGCCATGCCACTGAGCAACGATGGTCTCAGAATGGAATAAATTGTCACAAACACAATGTCTGTGTCTCATGTTCTGCTTACCCTGTTTTATGAGAAGAATTTTGGTAATCAATATTTAATCTATACTAATATAATAAAGCGGAAGAGTTTGTTTGTTTGTTTGTTTGAACGCTAAGATCTCTGGATCAACTGGTCCGATTTACTATGTTTTTGTTTTGTATGAAAGCTGCATTCTTCAGAAGTGCTATAGGCTATATAATATTACATTACACATATGTACTAATAAATTAAAATAGTTTCTAATTTGACATGCAATTTATTCTGCCATGTTAATAACAACCGTCGTTGCTAAGCACCGGTTTGCAAAGTTTCTTTGTTGTTTTAAGAAAACGTCACCCAAAATGAACTTATATTTTGATATTCATCCAATAATTTCATAAATATATTTAATAAATATTCTTATAGTTCAAGCAGGCGTAGCCGCGTCCGGGTCCACTAGTAAATTATATAATTATTATATTATTTCTTCTTTATATACTTAAGTAGTAAGTTAAGTAGTAATAACAAAGTAAATGAAAGACAATATATATTTAATATCCAGATGTTTTCTAGCAAATGTTTTGTTATATTATCGATTAATCGGTCAATAAACTTATTATATTATTTTATTTAAATAATATAATCAATTTTATAATATTAATAAAAAAATCTTTATGTATGAAGTCCCGCTACTTCATTTATTTATAATCTTTTATTTTAATGTGAGAATAACTATTTAAATATTCAAAATGTTTAAAAATGTACAATACATTGTTTGTATAAAAAATATATAATTATTTTTTTAAATGAACGCCGTTGTAGCGCCGTGTTACAGCGTCTTACTGTAAGAGCAATGCTTGTGGGTTTGATTCCCACTTGGGAAATGATTATATATACTTTCCCGTTCTGGGAGACGAAGCGCGGCGTTAGGTTCCGTCATTTAACTTTGCCTATCAAGACTGTACTATGTTAGTAGTCCACCTATATAAAATTTAAATGTATATATTTAAATACAGTTATGTTTAATTCATGAATTTATTACGACATATAGGGACATATGTATATGCACTTTTTAGTACAATTACATAATTATCTTAGTAAAGCCGGATGTTATATAACTGGTTGTAATTAGTTATTAGTTGATCTCAACCTTATAAGCAATATGCGGTAATAAAATATTATTTAACTTTTTTATTTATTATAACGTCTTAGAAACAAAAACATTTAAATTACCCCTTGTCTAATGATTGATATTGATAATATGTTTTTACTTTCACGCTGTATCCCGTATATACCATATTTAGAGGGAGCTTATTATCTAGACACCGCCGAACTTTCGAGACATTGGTGGAAGTCTTCTAGAGTTGGGAAATGAACATGATTTAAATATAATCATTACTCCGAATGGTAATCGAACTCATAAATGACGCGTTAAAAGTCAGACGATATTCCACTGCGCCACTAAAAGATGAAATAATTTCATTTAAACCATATGATCAAATAAAATGTAGAGTTGGTTTCTTCCTCTCAACACGTAATGTAGATTAAAAGTGAAGAATGTAGTGTCTTGACATTAAAATCTATAATTACAAGTGTTTATGTACTTGTATATATAACAATAATAAAGTGACAATTTGAAGGTCACACAAACATTTTTGTTATAAGTTTTGTTTGTTCCCTTCATATTTCAATATGCTTCCGCGTAATCGACATTGTGTAAAACTTTGATTAATTTTATTTTTTTATATAAAGTTATAAAATTCCTTCGTTTCGGCTGGTAGCACTGTAAAGGAGGATGTTCGCTAGTTCCCTCTTCCTACACTGCTATGTGCGGGGAACAGTTTCAAGATATAAAATATCTTTCTTCAATTTAAGGAAGCACTGACAGAGGATTTGTTGAATTTTCGTACAGGTTCGTGGACAAACGGCTATAGTATTGTAGGATATGGGTACCGTTATAGATATTTTCTTCGTTTTCGTTGTTGTTAGAAGTAGTTCTTCTTTATCGCCAGCGGGTTAGCCAGAGAGAATGCAGCGTTTAGCGCTACGGTCTTTGCATACCTGTATCGTTTCGTCACATATATGACTTATATGTTACGACTATATAATAGACGCCAAATTAATTAATAAAATTTTGAAGGTCAAGAAATGGAATAATATTCAAAAGGAAATAAGTAGGAAACTTTTTATTAGAAAATACAATTTCTTAGAACCGATGTTTTATCAATACTCAAATATAAACGAAGGTGAACTTATGTTCATGAATTATCTAGATCCTTATAGCTCTGGTTATGAATTAAAAATAAAAATTATATAATTTTTGCATTATTAAATTAATAAAAATTATAGAAGTAACGAATGCACTAGCAAAGATAGACCATCGTAGTGCAGTGGGACAGCATCTGGCTGTACCCAAATGCGATGGTCCTGGGTTCGATTGCCACTCAAGGGTATGTGGCGTTGAGTTCCACTTCTCAACATGCAATGTCTCGAAAATTGAGCGGATAATAGAGAAATGTCTCAACTGTGGGTTCTCTATACTAAATATGTACCAAAATAAAAAGCGATATTACATTATTTTGTTAAATAACTTTCATTAGTTATCCAAAGGTTGCAGCGAGCGTTGCAACTGCCTCTACCGACTCTAACTGTGCAACATGTTGTAATTGGTATTACTTTTGCAATTTTCAAGAAAACACCTTTTTATACTCCGAATGAAATTTGCTTTACGTTATGTACTCGATGGCGAATTAATTTGTGAAATATGCTTTATGTATCAAACAATATACGTAATACTGAGGCCAGTCGTGACGCGACGGGTTGTCAATTCTATTCCCACTCGAGGTAAGGAAATATATATTTTTAAGTCAATATACAAATGAGAAAGTACGTATATGTATAAGACGTATACATAATATTAAATTAATATTATTCTAGTAATAAAAATTAGAGAAATGTCTTAACTTCTGTTTGTGGGGGAAATAAAGCATTTTTTTTATTACACGTGATATCCCCTATACTGCTAAGCCTTTTTCGTGGTCTTGCGACGAAACAAATATATTAAATAATTCTTTTCTCCGTGTGGGAATCGAACCTGCAACCTTCGCGCTTACAGTCACCCTCTCTGCGCCTCGATGACCTGAACCTAGTACCTTAATATTTCTAAGTAATTATTTTAAAATAAAATGACCTTACGGTCTTTACAAGTATACCTAAATAGCAGTAACCGTTAAATTCGTTATGGCTGGGTTACCGCAGGACCATCCTTATCCAAATCTCATATCACTAAATATACATAAAAACGGGCATTTAATTACATAATTTTTTGGCATTTTTAATAAAATTTATGTAAATTTAAAAAATAAATCTGACAACATTTATTTCATTATTAAAATTTTTCTGTAGGTTAAAATAAAAAGCATTAATAATCTTAAAAACTAAGAATTTGAACTTAATTTATACACTTAGTACCTACATTCATTTATAGTATTTATTTTCACTCGGTTTTTCACAAGATGAAGCACGGTGTAGATTTTCGCAACTCAACACCGCAGTTTATCTCTGTTTGACCGGCGAGCGGAGATAGAAGTGTTTATACTCTTTCCTATCCTATATCTTATAAAACAAAGTCGCTTTTTGTGTCTGTCTGAACTTTCTAACTCTTCTTCTTCTAAACCACCCAACGGATTTGGATGCGGTTTTCACCATTAGGTCGAGTATTTCTCAGGGAAGGTTTATATATAGTTTATTATTTGTACATTCTTATGTAAATTAACATAAATACGATAAATGTGTATAAAGTCCTACCCGTTGAGACACTTTCGCGCATGCGCTGCTCTAATGGTAAGTACTACATGAAAATAATGTACTGCAGTATTGTTCTTCTTAATAAGATCTACAAAAAAGTCCGCGACGGCATATTGGTATATTTTAAGAATAACGTGTAGTGATCATATTTCTGTCTAAAAATAGTAATTTCAATATATTTTTTATTGTGAGGGATATTTTTCCGTAATGGTATTAATCCTTATCCTTTAAAATACTTTGTTAAATTTCTACGTTAAACGAAGATAAAATTTGCTTTTTAAACTATTTCGAAATTGCGAATAGTTTTAGAGAAAAACGCATTTAATTATTGACACATCACGCCGTTCACACATAAACTGCATCGAGTCAAGTTTCACTTATCCCTTACTCTCATCATATAAATAAGTATATTAGTTACGTTGGCCATTTAATGTAGATCAAAACTGTCTTTTCTGTTTTTCATTTTAATAAGTACTTTAGAAGTTGTTACAATATCTAAAAATCCTTGCTGCGAAACGCGCCTCGCGACGTTATGCTTATACAAGTGAGTCCGCCGCGGCCGCCTGCCTTACACGCATCGGTGGTTCAGTGGTAGAATGCTCGCCTGCCACGCGGGCAGCCCGGGTTCAATTCCCGGCCGATGCATTCTATTTAATTTTCGTCACAGGCAGCCACGTAGTGCTTTCTTTTCATCAGGGACAGAATACCCTCTTCAGCATTAACTACAAGCTCGAAAAAAAAACCCGCCTGCCTTTATAGCAACGAAGATTTAGATGCCAATGTCATTTAACTATCTAAAAGTAGTAATTTAAATATATTTTAATAAGTACTTGAAAAGATTAGTAGCACAGATTTAAAATTACGGTACCTACTAAAAATCCTTGCTCTGTAAAACAATTGGAAAATCCTTATTGAAACTACGAAAATGCGGGTTGCATTAGGGTTTAATTAATTTTCACATTATCTTAAGTCCTTTGCAAACATACATTATACGAATAATCCAGTAGTAAAAGCGGGCGAAGCCGCAATAGGGTCGCTAGTATCAAGAATAAAACGAAGTAAAAGAAAATATAATTATTACCCGGATTGAAGTCAAGGCCAATTAGTATTTTTATAATAACTGTGTGATTATTTTTATGTAATTCAATATTACAAGTATATTGAAGAACTATAAGAAGGTATTTAGTTCCACATCCTCATTAATAAATATATTTTTTAAAGTTTAATTTAATTTATAAAGTTATTAAGAATTGCCTGAATTTAATGTTTTCAAAATAATAATTACATAATAATGTGGCTTTTAATGATATGTAATTGGAATATTTATTTAATGAGGTGTGGGTAAGAATTTTAAGACACTCCGTTCCCCCACACAACGCTCAATTTTTAAGACATTACGTGTTAAGTGACGAAGCTCAACGCCGCCATTTGTTTTGTTAGATCGAGGAAATTAAAGTTCATTCCCACCGTGTGCATCATCGATCGAATATAACTAACTTACAGAAACCAGAAGTTTCTGGAAATTTTTATATATTCAACTTTATGATATAACCAATTTACTTTAATTACCCACAAACATAATAATTCTTATTAAATATTTATTAAATTAGGCTCTGAGGAACTTGTTTCTTTGAGAGACGAGTTTTATCATAGTATATTGGGCTTTTTTAACATAAGCTAATTTGGTTAAATGATCGATCTAGAATGATCTATTAATATTTTCCTATTGTGGCCTCTGCGTTATCCTGATGTATAGGCTATATAATTGTAAAATTTTAATCTAAACCGGTTTAGTAATTTTTGCGTGAAAATGGAACCAACCATGATCCATTCTCGCAATTTATATTAAAATATTACTTAGGTAGAATTAGTAGGAAAAACTGTCATTTTTATTATAAAATTTTAAGTACATGCACTTACATATACTCAATATGAGTACTCTGACATATCATAATACAGTAATACATTATTTTGTAAATTAAAATAAAGCAGTCGATAGTTTTACGTCGCAAGAATAAATAATAAAATACTTGTTTTTATACTGGTTGTTAAATTTATTGGAAATTAATGATTAAATCCTATAAATTAGTATAAATAAAAAAATATACATATATGTATAAAATATTTTTTGAAACTAAATGTCAATTTGCGTATTTTATTTGTGTTTATAACTGAGTACCACAGCGCACAATCGAAATGGTATAAGTTTCCTTTTAATTTTTTGTATTAACATCGATTTTTGTATAAACCAGTACACGTCACCCTTCCAAATTATAACTGACGGGCAGACAGACATGACGAATCCATAAAAGCTAAGTTAGAAGCCTTATCTACTTTAAAGAATTTTACAGATTATACATTTTTATCATAGGTACATATAAAATTAAATAAGACGTAGTTTTGTATAAATTCTCAAAAGTGGACTAACTTGAAATCGATACATCTGTATACCAATATACATAAATACTTGCCTCTCCCTTTAATGGTTATTTACATATTATTATAATAAGTTGATTATATAACGCCAATGTTTTCAATAATATAGTAAAGTTAAATAAATCTGTTAAATGATAATCTCAGGAAATACTGGTTCGGATTGATAAAAATTATTCTCGCATATAGAATATAGAAAATTATTCTCGCATATAGCAGGGTAGGCAGAGGGAACCTAGTGTTACACTCCGTTCTCATTAGGATATCTCCGCTGTGTTCTGGAGGCTTCGCGTGTTAAGCGGGACTCAACGCCGAGGTTTGCCTCGTTACCAGATCGAAGAAATGAATATATTAAATATTCTATTTCCTAGAATGGGGTTAAACCCACAACCTGTCTTGTTTATGGTCACACGCTGGTACGCCTGCGCCACGACTGGCATAATATATACAGAGGAAGTATACTTAATATTATATCAAAGTGTTCACATAACCACTTAGAGAACAGCAACTACCTCATAATAATAAATTAAAATAAATTATCTTAATTTTAAAAAGTAAATAACTTACAGTCACGTTTTACACGTCTTTAAATTTGAATATTTCTTAGACTTTGAACTTTAGAATGAACTATTTCATATAATTGTTGTTGTTAACTCAGCTTATTTAAAAGTAAAACACTTCGCGCTGCATCCTGCACATAGTAGGGTAGGCAAATTTAGTGTTATGTCATTTTATTTTTCATTTTTGGTCCAATTTTAGAGACATTTCACCGTTACCAGAGCGGAAACCTAATTATTAATTGCTGCTTTTTAAAACCCCATCTAAATAGTTCACCAAAAAATATTCTTCATCACTGACTGACCTACAAAGTAGCGTGTTCCGTACACAATGCCATATTATTTTGCTTTAAAACGACAATAGCAGTTTCCATAGCCCAGATGTCATACAGTACCAAAGGACACAAAGCTAAGGTTCGTCGTTTATTTTCGTTTAGCATTCGTTACAAAAATATGAAACTACGCGAAAAGTCTCCTTCAGAACACTCGCTTTTTGTTAATAAAATAAAATACAGCGTGCTCCCTTTTGTGGAAATGTAACGTGACCTGAATATAAGTAGAGAAGGATTTCACAATTTACATTTCATATCAGCTGTATAATGTAGAGAAATGTAGAGCAAGTAGTGTCGTGTCTCTTTATAATGGATTTAAGAACCTTAGACACCGATGTGGTGCAGTGGCACAGTAAACACGATGGTTGTGCGTTTGATTCCGAATAAAGTTTAGTTATAAGCAATTGAAAAACAATATTCTAATGAGTTAACAGACGTAGAATATACTCCTTTAAGCTATCAACTTGACTTAATTACCTTTAATTAATATCAGTTTAAAATTAAATTTAATTAATTAAATAAAATATAATGGACACTAGCACAGTATATCAGAATACTGAAAGGATGGAGGAAACGGAAATATTACAGACGTTTTTCGAGGGAACGAAACCTTCACGTATTGAGTGTGATACTTCCCAACTACGGTAACATTAAAAATAATAAAACAATAAAAATTAAAATAATCTTGTAGTGGCAAATGTAAATAGATTTAATTATAATTCTTTTATAACTGTGAGAAGACACTTTATATTCGTGTTTTTATTAAGCTGTTTTAACTAAAATATAATGATTCTGTCATGGCGCAATGGCACAAGCGTGTGACTGTTTACAATCATGAAAGTTTCGGGTTCGATTCCTAATCGAGGATATAAAATATTTTATATTTTCATTACTTCAGAATTCGACGAAAAATGTCGAATGAAGTGTGTTAATGGAAACGCGTCTAAATACTAGGCTCCCAGGTTCCCTCTACTTACCCTGCTATAGCAAAAAACTATTGTTACAATTAAAAGCGCTTAACACCATTAAATAAGGTGAGCTACATAATAAAACTACCATTAAGGCTGTACCCTCGTGGTAACCTTACTCGTAAGCCATGCGTGCCTATAATTAGATCAATGACCGAGTTTTGAATGGCTCTATAAATACGCTTCTATTATTATACGAACAGTCCTCGTATATTACATGTTTTGAAAAGATTTTAATAGTTCAGTGTTTTTGATTTAATTATATATTTTATTTTTATTGTATTTTATTATGATTATTATGAAATATAATATGTTTATTCAAGTTATTCCATAATGTCGTTCTATGGAAAATGCCAGACTATGAATGTTGTAGTTTCGCCCAATTTGGAAGAGAAGAAATTTGGGCGATAAGTAGGAAGCAGAGTGTCCTAACTGTAGGTTCCCTCTGTCTATCCCGTAATATGTGGAATATAGCATAAAAATGGAAAATAAATTTTTCCACCATTTTTTCCCGTAGCGAGGCCGTCGTGGCCTAGTAGAGCAGCTATAAACGCGGTGATGGTAGTTTCAATACATCGACTATCTTGACATTACGTTCTCTCTGCCTACCACGCTATATGTGGGATGCAACGAGGGACTAATATAAAAAAAATCCCCAACATTCAGGTAAAATTGTGCCATTGCGCTTTTATTATTTATTTTATGCTTATATTTATTATTATTCTCAAATGTCAAACTAATAGTAATATGTATATGTAAGTTTTGACCTGGTTTTAAATGGAAGAACTCAATGCAGCGCTTTGTCTTCCTAACAAACTTACTAAAAATGAAAATAAATCATTACCCTGACTGGTAATAGAACCCACAACCCACACATTTATAGTCGAGCGCTGTGCCGGTACTAGCCACGTAAAAAAATAACATTAAATTTCAATTTAAAATACATTATAATATAACAGGTCTTCAAAGCTTAAAAAGCAAACAATTAAGATAAACAATCGGTATATAATAAGGAGAGCAACGGGAACCTTGCAATTAGACCGTTATGCACTCTCGGGCGCACACTGTCGACTGCACACTGCAGGCTGTAGTGCAGTTATAATATCACTAATTAGCTGTTATAGACGCTTTGTGGAGTGGATTTGTTATATAGAGGTGGTAGTTGTAGGTTCGATTCACATTTGAGGGAATGTTTATAATAGAATTATTTTTGTTTCTAAATATATTGCGTGAAGATTCATAATGTATAGATAAGATGAAAAAGTTGAAATTTTATCAATATCCGTCCAATTAATGTTTATTTAGGTATGCACGTATTTATGAAGGTATGACATGTCTATAATATATAGGTAATTGATAAAATTAACATTAAAAATAGATATTTTAATTTCCATTCCTCCTCACCGAGGAAAATGAAAAACTGAGTGTCTTAACACTAGATTATTTATTAATTTACATAACGTACATTAAAGTAAACTTTACATAATCGCAGGTTAAGGGCACAGCATTGAGTAAATTGATTTATAAGTGTTTACGTCAGTCAATATCCGGTGGCATTATCATTCTAACACCAAGCTAAAAAACTCATAAACTTATATTAGTTCCTTTGATTTATCTGTCTGTGTTTGTGTTAATATTGTTTCTTATATTAATTATTTAGTTATTTAGTTTATCTGATAGTGTTTGATTGCACGCGATGGTATTAGATTCAATCTCCTTTTAGGGGAATGATTTATTTACATTATTTTAATTTCTTCACCCTGGTAAAGCAACACGTGGTTTTTAGTTTCGCCATTCGATACGCAATATCTCAAAAATTGAATGGAAGCACTAGGTTCACTCTACTTTCTTCGTTTTATGCGGGATATACGGAGAAAATGTCTTCAAAAGCGGAAAAAAATGTTTTTGTTTAAAATTTTTATTCCAAAATTGTGTATTATATATGAACATAATTATATAGAACTAATTGCAACCTTACGCCTTTAGTTATCTTAATTGGTTTTACAATTATCTTGTTTTGTTTAAGCTCATATCATTTGTTTTCTATAATTTTTTCTCACATTAAAATATTATGTAGTGATAAAAATTGCGGAAGTAATGATATGTCACAATTTATTGTCAATAACTATTATTTGTTAATGTTATGCATTTTATTATATTTTCTTTGTGTCCATCGCCCATTCAGACATTTAGTGTTTAACGCCGCGATTTGTCCCCATCAAAGAAAACTATTCATTCACCTAAATAAAAATCGAACTCAGAACGTCGACGCAACGGCCTTTATGAAATAATATTACAAATACCATTTCGTACGTACATTTCGTACCATTTCGTAACGCGTTACACCAACATAGGGTTTCAACATGTAACTATACACCGTGTTTCCCTTTTCCCTTCACTGGGCTCAATGGGCTAACTAACATCGTCCGTATGAGTTACTTACTCACGTTACTTAGTATATACGATATGTAAATTTCTTTCATTTTTTGACATTTGATGAGTATTGAGCAATAGAAATTGTGCCTTTTAATATATAATCGATCATTTACATTATTATCGATTAAAATATGTTTAAATTTTATATAAACGCTTTTTCTATTATAGTGGGGGCAGGGAAAGAGAAGTGTATAGACACTCCGTTTTTCGTTTTCTGAATTTTCTGATTATTTAGTGACGGATTTTTTTTCTGTATGTAGCAAGGTAGATAGATGTAGCTTTGTGTTAAGACACTACTCTTCCCACTACATTTCTCTCTATAATCCCTTCATTTCATTAAAAAACTTTTAAGTCAAGTAGCTTAGAAGTATCGTTAGCTAAGAAGTAATGTTTCAGAGAAACGGGGAAAGCTCTCAAGAAAGTTAATAAGAGATTAGTATGACCTACTTGTTCCTCAAAGTTTCGGTCTTGTAATTACTAGGGATTATGGATATTAGATACCGTCACCTCGTGGGGCAGTGATACAGTTTCTGCCTGTAAACGCAGTATTGGTAGTGAGTTCCATTTTCATTCGAGAGAGTCATTTATTTATTCTTATGGTTCACGCTGTATCTCGCGAATGACGCTGGTTAGAAAACGAACTGAATTTTGTAAGAGCGGCCTCATATAGTTTCATAATTTATTATTACAATCATTTCACCTTTTTTATTATGGTCCGACTATTACCCAACTAAACAATTTAAATAAAATAAATACATATTTTTTTATATTATGATAATATAATCAATTAGCAATCACTTTCCAAGGCACACAACTTTTTTCCATATTCACTCGTTTGTACGTAGAGCCCATCTCGGTCCTATACTGGCCACCAGCAAGGTCATCTTGTTTCATCTGGTGATATTTCATATGAAAAAAATCACTCTTGCTATATTTTTTACGACATTGACATATATTTTCAATTATATAGTGGTTCAAAATTACTTATAGATGAAGATATTTATAGGTTCAATTAAAATTTTGAAATGAAATACTTATATAAAAAAAAGTTGAGTTGAGTTTCGTATCTAAATAATAAAATTGGATGGAAAGCGAGTGTCAGTGTCTTAGATCTATGTTCTTCTGTAATTGAAAGAATCAACAAATTTAACAAGTGATATTGATAAGTGATAAGAAGAGAAAAAAAATACACATTTGATGTATGCATCATCAATACATTTGAGTCCCATATCCTTGAACAATAATCAGCTTAAATAGATACAAATTGACACAAAGTGTATTTGTATCTGCGTACGATTCAAATAAGTATTTTAAATGATGACATTTACGATGAGGACAATTGAAAATTGACGACATTAGGTACTCTTTCAGGATGAACGGAATATGATTATTTATATAAATACGTATTGTCGAGAAAATAAATATTTTTAAATAATGGCAACAGAAATCTATATAATCATAAAACTCTTATTTAGGAACCACAAACAATCCGCAACCGAATCTAGTGTCTGCATAGAAAATATTTATTTGGATATACTTTACGTCCAAAACGACAAACTATAAAACGCGGCGTTAAGTTCCGCTACTCAATACACAACGAGGAAAGATTTGCCATGTTTTGCGGGAAACAGATGGGAAGATGTAAAATGGTATTTTAACAAGTCTCGAAATTCCAAATGGAACGGGAAAAGAAGAAATCATAAAGTTCACCAAGTTTATAAACGAATCTATGTTATTTAGGCTGTTCCATTTAAGGTCTCTAAGTAGGTGTGTCTAAATTTAATTTAGAATAGCGAAATATGTCGTAACACTCCCACGGCTCAGTGCCAAAAATGGACAAGTAATCAATTATTTGGATACAAGTTCAAAGCGCTCCTTGAACTATTGAAACTTTAGATCGTGGATATTTCATGTGTTTGTTGCAAAACTTTCTTGATTTAAATAATTTATGTATTATACATATATTAGTACTAAGTTGGTGAATATTTATGAGGAACTTGTTTTTTAAGTTCACCTAATTTTTCTGTTTATTTTAGTTATAGAGACATAATAATATATTTTTTTAGTTGTAGGACAGGCAGAAGGAACCTAATGTTCCCGAATTTTCGACACCGCGTTTTAGGGTTTGCTACCAGAACTAGCAAATGAAAACAATTCGTTTTCCCGAATGGGAATCGAACCCAGTCCCGTCGTGTCAGACGAAAGATGAGCCACAACAGCCTAAGAACGAATGTAACATATACAATAACGTAAAATGTAAGAGTACATCGGAATGCGTCGTACTTTCACTTGGATCTCGAGGCTGAAGACACGCGTGAGCAACTTGCATTACTAAAACCATCCTTATAGCGGCCAAGTTAAGACGTCTTGCCAGGACACGGTAGCAGGTTCAAATTCTGATTGGTTTTTTAATAGTAGTCTAATGAATAATTAAGAATTAAGTAGCAATTAGCCACATAACATATCAACGGACTTCTTAATTTTAAAATATCATTATCATTAATGATAATGTAACTTTTTTTTTGTTAAAATTTTTGAAAATAGGCCGGTGCACAGGGGGAAAAGTGTCATAACACTAGGTTTCCTCCGCTTATCCTACTACATGCGTGATACAGCGTGAACCGTTCGATATCGTTACGTACAATTAACAAAATAAACAAAAGTAAAACTTACATAAGAAACAATACAAAATGTTTACAAAATTCGTTTAGTACAACTCTATTACCTATAGCAGTTTGCGCTTGCCGGTGACAGTAGGCTATATAGTACGTCCGTGACATTTTAATGATAACAGGTCTATTTTAGTGTTCGCACGAGCAAAAATATGTGTCGATATTCTTTTGTTTTTGGTTAAATAGTGGAAATTCCTTGAAATAGTTTCAAATAATCGAGGTCAGTTTTAGGGAGAATTTTGTAAAAAAGATAGAAATTATTAATATTATTTAGCTTCACGCGGTAATCTCGCGTATAACAGGGCACGCAGAGGAACTTAGTTTTAAGACATGCGTTTTCACTTTATGCCGAATTCTGGAGGCGAATTTAGTGATAAGACACTCTATGCTGACTCTATTTCTAGACATTACGTATTGACAGGCGGAACTCAACACTGCGCTTTGCCTCACGACTGACACGTTTACACTGAGAATATAGAAACTTTAAAACATAGTTGTGAGTGAAAATCGTACAATTTAAGTCCCAAAAGGAGTCTCTTACAAGCGATACATTCGATGCTTTCGCTTGAACTTTGACAAGTACTGGTTAGTTGCCTTTCACTCGCTTTACTTACTATATTCAATTTACTATCAAATATTATGTCTATAAGTACTCCAAGAGGCAAGTGGTTTTTATCATCAATTTTTCCACATATTCAGTACAGAATAAAATGTTTTCTCTACTTTCATTATACACTAAATTATATTTTTATTATAATGAAATAAACAAAATTGGCCAAGCGCGTTGAGTTCAGCTAATCAACAGGCGAAGTCTTGAAAGTCTAGGAAGTGGGGAAGAGAGTGTCTCTATGTACCTGTTCTATTCATAAATATTCAATAAAGCTTTTCGAATTCCTCTCTATAGCATTTCACAGTTTTATATTATTCAATGACATACAAAAATTTCATTTCTATTCTTCTTTTATGCTCATTTATATGAGTTCCAATATTTGTTAAATATAACGCTTATTAACAATTTCACATTGAATTAGATTCGCCGATAACGTTCTGATAAAGATCCTTGTTTATACTCACAAACGTACCTAGCCTCCTACTTTGTTTGCGCGAATTTGAAAAGTTTTTTTTAGCTTCACGCTGCAAAGATAACTTAAGGTAGGCAGAAGTGTATGTATCTCGAAAATTAAAAGCCAAATATCGAGATAATAATTCTTGATAAAAATGAGGTATGCATTATATGTGGTACTTGATATGGAAAAAACTTAAATAACGCAAACTAAAAAGCTTATTTACAAATGTAATTAGCTGACACGTCGCGCCGGCTAATTTATACAAAAACTAAATTGGTTTTCACAAAGTATCCATCATTTAAATCTCATTAATATCTAATTCTAACTTTACTTAGAACTTATTTAAAGTTAGAAATCCCACTTTCCATACTTAGTATTTATGAGGAAGACACTACGAGTACACGGTGCACGGGCACCCATCGTGTTGCAGTTTAGAGCAGTTAGTCAAACGAGCTTGTTCTTAATTCATTTGAATTTATAAATAATTTCATACTTTATGTCTCAGCGGACTAATTAATATTTTTGATCCTACTTGCTAGTATTCCTCTGAATGTGATTTAAAAAAGGCATATTCAAGCTCTATCCCGTATATAGCAAGGAAGGAAGAAAAACCACAGAGTTAAAACATTTTGTTCTTATTTATCGACCAATTATAGCGAGATTCATTGCTTGCCACGCATATTACATTTTAGGCCATAATGTGAATGTGTTTTTAAGCCATATCTAATGAACAAATACATATTCGTCTCTACTCCGCTACAGTGACTAAATTGAAATACGTTTAAATTCAACGAAACATTCATATGAACGAGGACAACTTAAGCCCGTATCAACGTTCAAATTTTTTCAATGAAATTTAAATATTTGTCTAAACCCATATTATAAGTATTTAGTAGTACTGGTATATTACTACTAATCTAACGAAGGTAGGCTATAAATATTATTTTGCAGCTTCACGCTTTTTCCCGCACTGCAGAGTAAGTAGGCAGAGAAACCCTAGTATAAATTTTTGAGACATTGCAGCAGCAACGCAGCGCCACGACAGACTCAGATTTTATGTTCAGCTTCACGTTGTATCCCGCTAATACACTCCGTTCCCCACTAGGATTTCCGTTCATTTCCGTTTCCAACTTTCCGTGGAATTCTCGAGACAATGCGTGTTGAGTGACGGAACTTACTTTGTCTCGTTATCAGAACGAAGAAATGAAAATATTACACATTTCATTACCCTGAGTGAAATTCGAACCCATAGCCGTTGCGTTTGCCACCTCGGCCTCAGTAAGCGTATAATAGTGTATAATATACGTAATATACTAAGTTATTATATTAAGATTCCATAGTTACATAACAGTGTTTCTAAATACATTGTTAGAACTCAAAGTGCAGGAATCCGAACCCGTTACTTTAACGGGAGCCGGAGTGTAACATTAGCTTCTTAATCGCTAGAACCAGCCGTCTAATAGTAGCTTAGCATATTATATTCTATTGAAAAGTAATAAGAAATTTATTTTAGTTATATAACTTGCTGTATCCCGCATATGGCAGGATAGGCAGAGGGACTTAGTGTTAAGACACTACACACTCCAGGCAGTGTGGAACTCAATGACAAGCGATATATTTATATTAATAGTAATACCCTCATATGCGAATCAAACCGTCAATCACAATCGTCGGGTTTTCACTGTATCGCTGCCAGGAAGGTCTCCTTATAAAGCCTTTATAATATTATATTAGCTTGACCCAAAATATAAATCGATATATAACAGGGAAAAAAATCTACTATTAGTATATTTAATAACTAGCGACCCTCTTGCGGCTTCGCCCGCTTTAACTACTGGATTATTCATGTAATGTATGTTTGCAAAGCACTTAAGATAATGTGAAAATTAATTAAACCCTAATGCAACCCGCATTTTTGTAGTTTCAATAAGGATTTTCCAATTGTTTTACACAGCAAGGAATTTTTAGTAGGTACCGTAATTTTAAATCTGTGCTACTAATCTTTTCAAGTACTTATTAAAATATATTTAAATGACTATTTTTAGATAGTTAAATGACTATTTTTAAACGGAAGAAATTATAAACAAAAGCCTACCTACTAATAACTACTACAAAAAATGTAAAACCAAATATATCGCGCTTAAATAATACATTCAACTCCAATTATCCAATACGTGCAAACGCATCTAACTAAATCTTCGTTGCTATAGAGGCAGCCGGGTTTTTTTTTTCGAGCTTGTGGCTAATGCTGAAGGGGGTATTCTGTCCCTGATGAAAAGCAAGCACGACGTGGCTGCCTGTGAGGAAAATTAAATAGAATGCATGGGCCGGGAATCGAACCCGGGCCGCCCGCGTGGCAGGCGAGCATTCTACCACTGAACCACCGATGCGTGTAAGACAGGCGGGCGCGGCGGACGCATGGCGAGTGGCGAGCCGTTTCGCAGCAAGGATTTTTTTTGATATTGTAACAACTTCTAAAGTACTTATTAAAATGAAAAACAGTAAAAGACAGTACATTAAATGGCCAACGTAACTAATGTACATATTTATATGCTGAGAGTAAGGGATAAGTGAAACTTGAGTAACATACAGCTGATGTGTCAACGGCGGGATGTGTCAACAATTAAATGCGTTTTTCTGTAAAACTATTCGCAATTTCGAAATATTGTAAAAAAGCAAATTTTATCTTCGTTAAACGTAGAAAATTAATAAAGTATTTTAAAGGATAAGGATTAATACCATTATAGAAAAATATCCCTCACAATAAAAAATATATTGAAATTATTATTTTTAGACAGAAATATGATCACTACACGTTATTCTTAAAAGATACGAATATGTTCTCGCGGACTTTTTTGTAGATCTTATTAAGAGGAACAATACTCAATTACATTTTTTTCATGTAGTACTTACCATTAGAGCAGCGCATGCGCGAAAGTGTCTCAACGGGTAGGACTTTATACACATTTATAGTATTTATGTTAATTTACATAAGAATGTACAAATAATAAACTATATATAAACCTTTTACGAAAAACACCCGACTTAATAACATAGTACGTCGCGTCGCGCTAGCGAACGGATCGTTAGTGGCTAACTCTGCGACGATGTCTGAAGTAAATGTGAATACGTTAAAGTGTGCGAACTGTAATATTGTGATAAGTGAATTATTATCATTTATACAAAATAAGATTTCTGTAATTGATAATGAAAGCTTAATAAGAATTTGTACGACTGCTTTTTCTGAAGAGGAGGTAGAATGTGCAAAAAAATTGCTATTTGCTTCTATTAAAACAAACCTGAAGAAGGTGTCAAGACGTAAAAATGGAAAATTACACAAAGATTTAGAGGATATGATATGTGTCTTCAAAGTTACAGAACCGGATTTAATCCCTATTTTTGTGGCTCGAGATCTACATAAATTACCGCCGGTTACCTTCGACCATGTCGATGTCACCAAATTATTGAGAGACCTGCTGGTTTTGCGGGCTGAAATAAACGAAATAAGAAATGGCTACGTTACTACGAAGCAACTAGATGAATTAAAATTGAATTTAGAAACAAATCCAACCCCGGCATCGTTATTAACGTGTAATATTAATACGAAAAAAAGAGGAGGGTATGTACTTGATAGTGAGCCTATCGGCCTTTTACCAGCTGAGTTCGAAACAAGAACGGAAAATCAAAACTCGGAGCGTACGGAGTCAACAAAGTATCGTTATCTCGCTCACGCTCATAAGGCGGACGTCGGAAATAAAGACAGTGCATGCATGCTCATGAATTCAACATTGATTGAAAACGTAATATGCACTGATATGATCGAGGCGGAGGCGCAAGCGGACTGCCATACGAATACGAATATAGAAATCAAACAACCCACGATGGCGGATGTTGCTAAAAAAGGAGAATGGAAAATGCAGAATGCAAAAACTAGTGAGTGGGTTACTGTTCAAAACAGAAGGTATAGGAATCGATTTGAGGGAAAAATAGGGAAAGCAGCTACGGACAATACCGAGAAGTTTAAAGCGGCTGAAGTTAAAATTCCGTTGTTTATTTCAAATGTAAACAAAGAGACCGCAGAAGAGGACATTTGTGAATATATTAAAAATAAAACGTCGGAAGTCGTTTCACTCGAAAAAATAAAAATGAAAAAGGAAAGACCGTACAATGCGTATAAAATACTTGTAAATAAAAAATAAATTGAAAATATTTTTGGATGATCAGATTTGGCCTGATGGTATCACATTCAGGCGTTTTATACGTTTTAAGTATAGAAAAGAAGAAGGAAATTCCTCTTCTCAGAACTAATAGGTACAAAAATGGATAATTCTTCAAAATTGAGTATAATAACATTTAATTGTAAAAATGTCAAGAGGTCATTGAACTGTGTGCGATCACTATGCATGACAGCTGACATTATATTGTTACAAGAAACATGGTTATATCCACATGATTTATGCTATCTAGAGAATATAGATCATGAATTCAGTTACACTGCAAAGTCTTCGGTGGACACATCAGCTGGTATTTGTAAAGGGAGACCTTTCGGAGGACTTGCAATATTGTGGAGAAAAAGTGCATTGAAGTGTGTGACTGTAGTGCAATGTGATAGTGATCGGATTTGTGCAATAAAAATAGTAGTAAATGATAAATGTTTTATGGTTATAAATACGTATATGCCGACGGATTGTAGTGAAAACCTTCCAGGTTTTACGAACTGTCTCAGTGAAATTATTTCCATAATACAATACAATAATACTGAATCTGTTTATGTGCTGGGGGATTTCAATGCGCACCCAGGTGAGACATTTTTTAAAGAACTTATTAGTTTTTGTACTGAGCAAGAATTGTTGTGTGCAGATACTAATCGCCTTGGCATCTCATCACAAACGTATACATACATAAGTGACTCGCATGGGTGTAAGCGGTGGCTAGATCACTGTCTTGTAACTCATTCGGCGGCAAGAACAGTTGTAAACATTAAAGTTATGCTTGATACATATTGGTCAGATCATTTTCCTTTGAAGTTAGAATGTGATATCAATGTAATTAGATCAAAAACCAATGTAATTAAGCTCGCAAATAGCGGCATCCGATGGGGGGAAAGAAATACTGAGGACATTGCAAGATACTCAGAACTATGTAATAACAGTTTAAAAAATGTTGAGTTTCCTGCACAATTTGAACAATGTGCGGACTATTTTTGTAATAACTTACAACATAAGTGTTTGTTGGATAAATTGTATAAAGATATTGTGTGTATATTAGGCGATGCTGCTTGTAAAAGTAGAACATTAAGAGACTGTAAAAGGAATTATAAGGGTATAAAAGGTTGGAACAAGCATGTTAAAGAACCTCACGCACAGGCCAGGGTTAAGTTTCAAATATGGATGTCGTACGGGCAACCCACTAGTGGGCGTATATTTGAGGAAATGAGGTTAAGTCGAAGGATATTTAAATCAAAATTAAAATGGTGCATTAAAAACCAAGATCAAATAGAGATGGATATTTTGGCCTCCTTATATACAGCAAAGAAATTTTCATCATTTTGGAAAGGAACTAGAAAACTAAATAATAGTCCAAGTCTTCCAGTCAGCGTGGAGGGTAGGAGTGACTATGCGGAGATAGCAAACTTATTTAGAGAACATTTTAAAATTATTTCACCTCTTGAATCTCAGACAGGAGTGAACGATGCTGAGTCTTGTCAGTCGGAATCCCCGGTAAGTTTCAATTGTAAAGAAATAAAAGATGCAATTAAAAATATGAAGAGAGGTAAATCTCCTGGACACGATGGACTCAGCATCGAGCACCTTCAAAATGCTGGTAAACATCTGCCAGGAGTGTTGACAATGTTCTTCAATCTCTGTATAGGACATTCTTACTTGCCACAGGAGATGTTGGACACAATAGTTGTACCTATTGTAAAAAACAGGACAGGGGACATAGCGGATAGGGGTAACTACCGGCCTATTTCATTAGCAACTGTGATAGCCAAGGTATTTGACAGCCTGCTCGACTCTCGCATCGGTGGATATGTACAATTACACGATTCACAGTTTGGTTTTCGGTCTAAGCAGTCCACTGAGAGTGCCATTTTTGCGCTGAAGCACGCTGTCAAATACTATACTGATAGGAAAACACCAGTGTATGCTTGTTTCCTGGACCTGTCAAAAGCCTTTGATCTGGTTTCTTATAATATCCTGTGGGAAAAGCTTCGCGGCAACGGCGTTCCTGCTTCACTAATATCTATATTGTCCATCTGGTATGATACTCAGAGAAATTTTATAAAATGGTCAAATTCTTTGTCTGAGCCATATAAACTTGATTGTGGAGTGAGGCAGGGAGGTCTCAGTTCACCGAGGCTTTTTAATATTTACATTAATGAATTACTTGTTAAACTCAGCAGCACACATGTTGGATGCCATATAGATGGTGAATGTGTAAATAATTTAAGTTATGCAGACGACATGGTGTTGCTGAGTCCCTCGATATGCGGAATTAGAAAGTTAATATCCATCTGTGAAGGATATGCTAAGCAGCATGGCCTAATATACAATCCTAAGAAAAGTGAGTTGTTAGTCTTTTTAGGCACAAATAAAAGTCCAACATGTGTTCCCCCTGTAGAACTCTGTGGAAAACTTGTAAATAGGGTAACTGAATTTAAATACCTGGGGCACATTGTTACGGAAAACTTAAAAGACGATAAAGACATGGAAAGAGAACGCAGGGCATTGGCTGTAAGGGCCAATATGCTGGCTCGAAGGTTTGCTGGTTGTTCATTACCTATTAAAATAGCACTATTTAAAGCTTACTGCCAAACATTTTACACCAGCGGCCTTTGGGCTAGTTGTACTCGAAGAGCAGCCCATATTCTTCGAGTTCAATATAATAATGCCTTCAGGGTGCTGTTGAAGCTCCCTTATCACTGTAGTGCATCAGGCATGTTTGCAGATGCTCACATAAGTGATTACTTTGCGATAATGCGCAAAAAGGTGGCATCTGTTATACAAAGGGTAAGGGCAAGCGCCAACAGCATCCTGAAGGTATTTGCAGATAGAGTGGATGGGCCCACAATAGGGAGATTTATTAGGTTACATGTGCAAAATTAGCTATGTGTTTTAAAAGTTATTATATTATTATGTATTATTATATTTATATTTGTTATCTTTTGTATTTTATTTTACTAACATAGTTCTTAAGTCATTGTACTAACCAGCTATGAGCCCATGTAGCTTGAGAATAAAAGATTTTTATTTTATTTTTATTTTATTTTATTTTTATTTTATTTTTATTTTTATTTTTATTTTTATTTTTATTTTTAATGGTGAAGACCGCATCAAAATCCGTTGGGTGGTTTAGAAGAAGAAGAGTTAGAAACAACAGACAGACACGAAAAGCGACTTTGTTTTATAAGATATAGGATACTAATTTGCTATACTATTGTTATGTTAATAATTTTTTTAGAAATGCCACTTCTGTTTTTAATTCCATTCTATGCACCAAGAACGCAGTAGGTTAATTCAAAGCTTAACTTTACATAGAATGCCCGCATTTACATTTATGCGAATATTTAAACTCTAACCTCGATCTAGGAATCATGAGCCAATGAACTGGAGATATCTTTGCTATTTCATATATATGTAGACTAGACTGTAAACGCGATGGTTGTGGGTTCGATTCCTCAATTGGGGGAACGAATCATTTTTATTTGTTTAATCTGGTGAGAACAGAAAGGGCAGCGTCTAGTTAAGGTAGGTACTACACACGTAATGTCTCAAAAATGAGGCGATGTGTGGGATTATATTTGTTTTATAAAAATATAAAAAGATTTTTTATGATATTAACTTTTTGCCAAATTAATTCTGTCTTTACATAAAGAGTCGCGGAACCTAACGCCGAACTTTATTTTATTAGATAAATGAAGATAATTTAGGTTTAGAATATCAATATAATCAAACATATATAAACGTGTCAACGACAGAATGAAGCGACAATTTTATTACAAAATTATTCAGAAACAAACATCTATAACATATTATTATATGTTATAAACTTCCTTAATAATTGTTATTTTATATAGGAATATAAAATATCAAATTACATTAACCGGTAAAACTAATCTATATATATAAAAGGACTTGTCCTCACTGACTGAGGTAAGACGCAGGCACAGCCGTAACCGATGATGATACAAACGTGAAATTTGGATAAAAGTTTACTTTCGTAATCTGGACATCCACTAAGAAGGGATTTTGAAAAATTTTAACCCTAAAGGGGGGAAATAGGGGTTCAAAGTTTGTATGGAAAAAAAATTAAATCGGCACCGATTTTTATAAAATTTGAAATTTAGATTTTTAAAAGTATTTAACTGAACACGTGTTTCATCGTTTTCTAGAATTTTCCCCCTAAGGGTGCAAATAAGGGGTTGAAAGTTTGTATGGGAAAATTCTTAAATCGCCACCGATTTTTATAAAATTTGATATTTAGACTCTTAAAAATATTTAATTGGACATAAGTTTCATGGTTTTCTAGAATTCACCCCCTAAGGGTGCAAATAAGGGGTTGAAAGTTTGTATGGAAAAATCTTTAAATCGCCACCGATTTTTATAAAATTTGAAATTTAGACTTAAAATATTTCATTGAACACATGTTTCATGGGTTATTATAATTCACCCTTAAATAGGCAAGCGAAGCTGCGCGCGTCCGCTAGTTACCTATAAAATGTAAGAAAATTTTATAATATATAAAATATATTTTTATATTACCATAATAATTATGAGAAAATATTTATTTGTGACTATCATTCGATTTGATAAAGAGTTTGAGGCCAGTTCGGCCCTGTGTATGTAAATGTGACAGTTTGTGGGTTCGATTCTTACTTGGGGAAATTAAATTATTGATAATATTTTCATATCTTGGTTCTGGTAAAGAGACAAAGCGTGGCTTGAATTCTGCCACTGAACATGTAATGCCTCCAGAATCCATTTCCCCGGGTGGGAAGCGAACCCATAAGCACCTTCTTCACAACTGGCTTCAAAAGCTTGCTTAAATATAAATAATGCTTTAAAATATAATGAAAGAAGAAACATTATTTATAAGTTAATTATTATCAACAATATTAATACCAAAAAAAACGTATCGCAGTCTGTAGGCAGCGAAGGACGCATTGTTATAGACTCGTTCGAAACCCGTTTTGAGAGTACAGTAAGTGGGTTGTTTACTTCATTAAATTAAATTCATTCATCTTGTATGGAGATGAAATGAATGATGATAAAAATATTAGCATTATTATAAGAATTTCGGAAAATAATTTTTAGTGCTGGCGAGCATACACTCCATACTACGGCCCTACGTGCCAACTTTCGGTGATTATTTAATTTTGAATATTTTCATTTCCACCTTCCGGTAATGAGGCAAACCGCGGCGTCTCTTTATTCGACGGAAAGTAGGAAACGGAAGTGTCTTAATGGGAATCAAGTGTCTCAACACTAGGTGTCCAGATTTCTCCTGTCTACTGTGCTATACGCAGGAGACAGAAAGCTAAAAAAAATAGAATCATCCTGCCACTGTACAAGTTCTTAGACCTTGTATCAGCTTGCCCACTTAAGTACTCATTAACTTCGGTCATCGACTCGTAAATAATACTTAGAACTGTATAATATGCACAATTTCATTTTAGCTGTTGCAATTTATCTCTGAGAAATATATTAGCATTGTTGTGTCTTTTTTATTTTTATTTTTGAGTCATTATGTGTTAGGTTACGGAACTTAGCGCCGTGATTTGTTGTGCTATCAGAGGGATAAAATTAAAATACTTCATTTTCAACAGGGAGAAGATATAGAAAAATTATAATATTTAATTGAACTTATATTTCCATGTAACGTGTCTTGCAACGTGACTCTACTAACCTATCACTAAATCACCTACTTGCTCCACAAAAAAAATCTTAAAGCTTAGTTAAATTAATATAAAAAATTATACTTAATTTAGCCAATATGGTACATACAATCATACTTTTTTATATACAATGATCTCATATATTTCCCATGGACTGTGAACTTTGCCACCAGCTAGGGATATTTAAATAAAATATATATATCCAAATAAGACGACGCGATAAGGCAAATAAGAGCGGTAGTAAACTATGTATGTGTTTGTTTAAGCTTATTATATTTAAGTTAATTAATATTTATTATGTAGGTACTTCTGTCGGTCGTAACTGAGTTGAAAACTGTGTTGAGAGTGTAAGCGTTATGATTATTGGCATGCAATATCTCGAAAACTATCAAAGGGAACCTACCTGGGTTGACTGCAGCATGAATTAAAGTTTATAAATAGTCTTTTCGCATACATTGGCATATGTAATTTCGTATAAACAAAATGCCCATTACGTCATTGATGCACCAGATCAGCGATATAATTCAAATGAAAACGAATTAAAAGCAACATAAAGATCTTTTCAAGACATTCAAAATGTGTATTTACGATTGGAAATTTAAGATTTGTTTAGTCTACAGACTTTAAATAAGGTTTTTAAATAAATACTTCATAAAATGCAGCTCCGCTCCCTGCACATTGCCTAATTTACGAGACATTGCGTGTTGAGTCGCGGAACCCAACGCTGCGTCAATTAAATTCTACAATATATATCTAATAGTAATATAGTAACCTACACGAAAGTACATCTGCATAGATTTCAGACTGAACTGCTTTAGAAATAAAAAATCTATGTTTTTAAAGAAAGCTTTATTCCTAAGTTGAGGCAATAATTGTTCTAAATTGTTTTGATTTCTTCAACCTGGCGTGGCTTATTGTGACGTCAAGTTCCGCACAATTAAAATAAAAAATTTACACATCGAATATAAAAAAGTATAGCTGTAGAACCTCTTCGTTTACTGACGTCGGTTAAACAACGCTACAATTATTATATACATTTAACCGATGCTATCTATAAATTGCATAGTTTATAAAGACACTTCTCATTCCGTAGGTATGTGACGATGACACTTCATTAATACCTGCACTTGACCAATTAAGGTCAAAAGGAAGTTAGTTCAGTGCTCGTGGAGAAAATTAACGCCTTCTTTAACGAATGCCGACCGCTAAGACGGTATCCTGATGTACTTACTTCTCTATTAAGCTTCTTAGAACTTCAAGATTGGGAGACCAAATTTAAGACTTAAGTGATGGAGATTAACACTATATTCTAGGTTTTTTCTGCAATTTTTGATATTTATTGTTTAGCTTTATGCTGTATCCTACATATCCCCCGCATTGGCGAATAAATTATCAGAAAATTATAAAAAAAATATGACATAAATATTTATACCTATTAGTAGGTACGTCAAAAAAGTTAAATCCATACAAAATGTTTACTCATGTTTTTTGTTATTTCCTTTTCAACAGAAAAGATAAATTAAGAGGCCAACTTAAGATATCAACAATAACAAAACAATTTAAAAAGATCATTATGTAATTAAGTTTTGTTTTTCTTATGTTTTTTTTATAATACCTGCCAAATGTTATTTTAATCTGTGCAAATATTACAATGTGGTATTAGTTTTAGTTTTACGTCATAGTTACGTGGGAGAGACAGAGATAGTAGATCTCTCTGTTCTTCTCTTACTTCCTATATCAACAATGAAATACGCAACATATAAATATATCAGGGAAGCAGATTATTTATTTGCCAGTTGTCAAAACCAGATGACGTTGCCTGTCACTCTGACGTGGCACCGATCGATGACAATCACATAAAACCAACCGCACGGACGTACGCTCAGTCGAGGCTCTACCACGGCTCGGAGCACTACTCGTGCTCCACCGCTGGCCAACCTCGACTACTTCAATTACAAATGTGGTTAAGACCTATTTGGAATTATACTGGGCTGGAGCAGTGAAAGGCGAGTGTTAGTACTGTAAAGGGACCCTTAAGCCTACAGTTGTGGTCACAAGTCCACGGCACTGCTCCAAGCTTCACGTCAAGAGTAAGATATCATTTCTTATAATTACCACGCCCGAATACCTAAGTCTAATTACAAGTACGCTGTCGGTCATATCTGTCTACATCAGAAGTGGAATCGGCCTCAACCACCTGATTCTCCGACAAATATAATATTATGAAAATCAAATTTCGAATCAAATGATTAGTTACGCCCGTTTTGGTAAGGATCAGGGTAGCAGCAGGTTCTCACTGCCTATCCCGCTATGCGGAAAAAAGCGTGAAGCTACTTTTCGAATCAAATTTCTTGCCGGCTCTTCTCAGCACCAGTGCCATCCAAGTCAGTAGCTCCCAAAACTGACAATACTGACATTCTCTTAATTGACAACATAAAAAATGATTGGACTAGCTTAACAAATAAAACTTTAACATCGTTTTGATTGAACCTACATTATATGTCTCAAAATGCAAACCCATCCCAATAATTTCTTACAATTTGTGTACTTTTTGAATAAACATAATAAAGAAATAATGTTTTTATAGTTTAAGTTCTGTTTAAACAATGACTGTCAGTTCTTGGGAAGCGCCACTGTCACATGAGAGTGACTCAAGGCAGGTGTTAGGGACAGTACTTATAAACTACATTACCGTACGTTTTATGGATCAAAGGTTATTGTAGACAATTAAAAGATTTAGACGTGACCTCAATATTATCTATAGTTTTAGTATTCCGCATGAAGCAGGGTAGGGTGGAAACTAGTGTTAAGGCACTCACGCACTGCTTAACTTTTGAGGATTTTTTTATTATTGCGTGTTGTGTGGCGAAACTCAACGCTGTGCTCTGTCATCTTACTCATAACAACATAAAATAAACTATAGATAATAAGGACAATCGAGGTGATGAACGTGCTGATTGTGGCTTCGATCTCCACTCAGGGGAACGAATTGTTTATTACTTGCTTTAGTAGCGGCGTTGAGTATCGCTACTCTACACATAATATCTCGAAATTTAGGGGGGAAAAGTGGAAACAAAGTGGCTTAAACAATCATATGGTTGAAGTCAAGCAAAACCTATACCTGGACATTAACTTAAAATAATTGAAAATGTTGTACCTATAATATTAAACCCAACACTAAATCAAAAATCATAGATGACAATCACGATTTAAAGCGGAGATGACGGCGCCCACTTCCTTCCTCGGGCAAATAGTCATTTCCATTATATAATGTAACCTTTTGTATTTATGTATGTCTTTATATGTTATATCGATTGTATCATAGGTTTTAGTATGCCAGGTCAGGTCTTGATCAGGTTTTTAAAAGATGACTTGGATTTTTTTTGATACCTCATGAGATATCTATAAAAAATATCTTAAGATATGACGTAGATTCTTGTTGCAAAATATTTAATTTACAACAATATATACTTAATAGTTATACCTACTGTTAAGCTCGGACCAGCTTCTGGGATTTGCGACCGCAGGTGTAGGTTTCAGGGACCTCTGTACAATGCGTACAATGATGATTCGTGAGTGACACTACGTACTTTACTAGACGAGACACTGCGTCTAGACGGAGACTTTTTATCCAAGCGACGAAATAAAAATAATCCGGTCTAAAATAATTCCAACATTACATATGTGGTTGTCGTACATGGTATCTCTATTTCCGGTTAACGTTTACTTTCAAACAGAATTATTTACTGGAAAGTACTAATTTGGCTTGCTAATACGGAGAAGGGAGCGTGACTTCAATACTAAAGAGTACTGGATTACACCAAATTCGGTTTCCAAGGTTGATACATACCTAAATAATTATATGTTTGTATTTTTGTTTTATTTGATTTAGCATCACGCTGTATTCCGCAGATAGCTGGGTAGACAGAGGGAACCTTGTGGTGGTTCCTTCAATTTTCAGGAATTCGAGTGGAAATCGGACTCTTAAAAATTGAGCTAACAGTCAGATTTGGTCCCACTATATAATAATTAATATCATCACTATCTACTTTTTGAGTTATTTCTGGATTAAAAAAATTATTTTAAAGAATTTTTAAGGGTTTTTAAGGATTAAAATTCCATTCAATGTTTATTGTTGCTTAAAATTTTTCCGCATTTTATCGGACTACTTAAGACGTAGACAAACATTATCTGAGATGAGTTTAATCCCCACTTCTTGCTTTCTCACTACTAAATCTTTAGCAAACGTAATAAAATAAAGCGTTAATCATCTTATAAAGTATATTTTGTTTAAGTCATCGCGGTGCAGCGTAAACGAGACAGTCGTGTGTTCGATTCTCATTCTATGGAATTACTTTTTTTATTTTTTTTGACTCTGGCAACTAGAAAAAACTGCAATGTCTGAAAAATTAGGTTCCCTCTGCCTATTTGAATCTTATTTTGTTCGTGGAATTGGAATTAATGCAAAGACACCTTGCTTTCCAATTTACGCCCTATGCAGAAACAGCGTGTTGAGTGACGTAACCTAACGCCACATTTCTTCTAGTCACATTAAAAAAAACATTAAAATCATGAAAATGTTAGCCTCCTCTTTATAACTAGTGTACATATGTATATATGCGATCTACCTATATTCTAATTACAGATGATCTTTGAACTCACGACCTTCGTGATGACAATTTGATGTAATTAACCAAAGTATGTGAGTCATGACGCCTTCCGTCCGGACTCATTTGGTTCAATTGAAATATTTTTTTTATAATTTTTGCATGCAACAGTTAATTAATATTGCGTTTTAATGAATGAATCTACTAATTTAGCTTTATACTTAAAAATTAAGGAAACGATTCCCTCTGCCTACCCTGTTGTTTATGCATGAATCTAAAAAAATACAAATATGTATTACAGTTCCTTCTGGAGAAACAGTGCTCCCCACAAACTCCCTTGCTAATAATCTGCGGAATGCAGCGTGAAACTAAAAATCTAAAAAAAAAGCTAAATTTCTACCTAAACTAATATTACTTTTATTACCTTTATAGCGTGAACGGTTGCTCAATCATTGCATAATAGTTAAGCAACCAAAAAATTAGCGTCACTGACCCGGTTAGCCGACCAAATAAATCAAACACTAAAAATTTGTGTTTACAATATGAGAGGCGACTTCGTCAAACTGTCACGTAATACCTACTTTTAGTAGTCTCTTTCATCAAATTAACTAATATTGCTATTTGAATAACTTATTTTTAGCACTTGCAATTTTTTTAAGGTTACCAAAGGCTTTTAAAGCTCAATCTATACCTACTAATATTATAAAGCCAAAGTCGGCTTGGTTGATACGTTAATCTCAGGAACTACTTACTGGTTTGAATTGTAATGGCCACGCGGAGGCTACTAGTATATATATATATATATATGTATATATGTATATGTTTTATTAGAATAATAAAGTTTTCGTTTATTTAAAAAGGTTTCTTCTCTATATTTAGATAGGGAAAAAGATTTCAAGTCAAGATTGGCGGAACTCAACGAACAGGTAAGATACCTTATGCCATAGCGGAGAAATGAAGATAATTAACTGATAAACGTAAATCTAACATATAACCATGGTATTTATAGTGAAAAAAATGAAAATGGTAAAAAATTGTAAAAACCTGATTAGAAACTTATTCAGTTTAATCGTCAGTTTTTCTAACAACACCATCTTAACAACGCGTGTGTTTATAAAAACTTGACTTTGACTTGACTTTGGAAAATACTTCGTTGAAAGAGTTGATGTGCGTTTGAAATATTTAAGTCTTGCGATTTGCGTATTCTTTTTTAATTTCGGCACGAGACATGAAAAAATACTACTCTTTATTTTAATGTATTATTATCAATTTAGTTTTCATTTATTTGAGTTTTGTCACCCAACACGCAGAATTTTAAAAATTGGGCGGGGTGAGGGGAATAGCGTCTAAACATTAAGCTCTCTCTGCCTATCCAACAAGGATACAACGTGGAAGTAAGAAAATTAAATCATAAA
The DNA here is from genome assembly GCF_056956725.1 of Heliconius melpomene rosina. Lineage (NCBI taxonomy): Eukaryota > Metazoa > Arthropoda > Insecta > Lepidoptera > Nymphalidae > Heliconius > Heliconius melpomene. Next base: position 350,069 of record NC_140399.1, read on the forward strand.
ATTATCGAAAATTGAGCAATGAGTAAAGAATGGAGAATAAAGAATGCCATAACACTAGGTTCCCTCTGCCTAGCCTGATGTAAGCTAATAAAAAAAAGTAGTCCAAAACCATATATTAGCTAACTTCCGGTACACTCGTATATACAAAGCGATAATAGAACTAGCAACTAGGTAGGTATCCTAAATAAAAATTTACATAACTCCGCTGTGCAAGTGGTATTGCCAAATGTGAATTATTGCGATGTCGAAAGCGATTCGGGTCGTTGACCTGTTGTGTTGAGTTGTCTTATTTATGTTCAGATTACATTTTTTTTATTATAACGCTGTTTCCAACATCTAGCAAGTTAGGCAGATGGTACTAAGTACTAAGACACTCTGTTCCCATTAAGACACTTACGTTACATTCCCAATTAATATCGATGCATTGTGGCATTGCGTGTTGAGTGGAGTCGAGTGGAATTGAGTTTCCTCGATAGTTATTCGACTCCATTACTTTCCACATTCCAAATAAATTATATTATATAACTATTAAATTAAATATCTAGTTAAACCTAGATTGGTTTAAAAAAGTCCCCAACTAACACCTAATATAAAAATTGAGAAGCAGAGTGCTTTAACACTCGATTATCTCTGCCTAACTAAAAAAATAGTAATAGAGATATACATTTTTTTTTTAATCTGTAATGTGTGTGAATTTGATTCTTTTGTTTGTTTCCCTAATAAAATATAAATAAATAAATAAAATAAGAGGTCTGATTCGAATCCCTTTCGCGAGAAGGAGATATTTTCATCCTTTGGGCATTGATTTTCAAGACATTGCGTGTTGTGCAACTTAACACATGTCTTAACATTAGATTCCCTGTGCCTACCTTATTAGATGCGGGATGTAGCGTGAAACGAAAAATAAAATTATTTTTAGAAATGACATCTGGATGCATAAAATCTGAATATAAAATTAAAATGTATGTATGTTTTTATTGAAGTACTAAAATGTTTACTTGGCTATAACCGTATAACGATTTTATGTTAGAAACACCTATAACACGCTTTAGTAACACCCTCTATATAATCTAGTTAGTTAATTTATTAGAAATCTGACATTTTAGAGCTTATAGGAGATTTGTTTTATTTGAGGTAGTAATGTGATTGTGGCTTAGCGTGATTCTGTGAAACGTGACGCTTGTAGGTTCAATTCTCATTCGGTGTAATTGATTATAACTCACAAATCAATTCGATTCAAAATAATTCAAAAGTTGGGTGTTATGTAGAGTGCTTTAACTCTAAGTCCCCTCGGCCTATCCCGTTATATGTGGGATACAGCATGAAAAAATAAATCAAATTCAATTATACACTATAAATAAATGAATCTATTTATTTCTTTTAATTAGCAAGTTATTTTAATTATAAACGCAATCTTGCGTAATACATCCTTCCGCTTATTAAACTCCATAGTTTTTCCACTTTAACGCAATTTCTAATTTAATATGTATTTGTTTGTTCACAGGTAAATATGCGCGGTTGCCTTGAATCCTTCGTTGTGTAAGATATGTACTAGTTAAGGTAAAAATATTGTTATATTAGTTGTTAAATCTATGGTTTTAATGCATTATAATATTTTTTCCACAAGATGAAGTGCGGCGTTGAGTTCCGCCCCTGGACACGCAATAATTTGAGTTCAAGTCGAGAGTTGAGAACAAAGTGATTTACCAGGTTCGGTTCGAACCTTACCGGTACCTTTAGGTACGTCCGGTGTATATACATACGAGTATATATATCGTTATTAATTTAGGTAAACGACCTCCAAGGGGCGAGGGCCTCTAATTCCGAAATATTAATAAAATTACTGTAAAGAAATCAAGCTGTGAGCTAAAAATACTCGACAGTTTGTAAAGCGTATTTTGTGATATAATCGACTTTAAAAAATCATTTTAAGAACCGCTAAAGGTAGTTCACCTTAGGTGTTTAAAGGAACCTTAGGTTTCAATATTTTTTATTGTGTATAATTTGTAATTTATAAGGTGTTTATTTTTCGCTATAATCTCGTTTTCTTTTATTTTTGTTTTTAATATGTTAATCTCAGGCCAGTGGCCAGGTCACGCCAGTCTCACGGCACGGTGTGATTGTAAATGCGGCAGGTTGTCGGTTCGATTCCCATTCGAGCAAATACAATATTTAATATTTTATATATTTAATAATTTTAATATATAAGGCAAAGCGCGGCGTTGAGTTCCGCCAAGACTGGGTTCAAATTACTAATTATATATTCTAAAAAGCTTAAACATTCTCCTATCATTAATTTAATATTACATGAAATAAAATGTTTGATAAAATTTATCGAAAGCTTCTCACGACCTTTAAGCAACTAAGCTATACTATCTATCACCTAACTAAAGTTATCAACTATAATATTGCAAAATAGACTTTATTACATTAATCCTAGGTTCAATATCGCTGAAAATTGTTAATACTGCGTAGGCGCAAGTATTAGGCCTTATTAAACTACCTGTTGCCATTGTCCATTGGTGCTGAAATTCTTTATAAGGAATTCAAGTCCTTTAAATGATAATTTAGTAGGTCTCTATAAAATTTTAAAGCGATTTTCTATCGAATATTTTCTTTTGTTTCTTATGAAATATTTTAAGCAAATACATATTTTCTGTTGTTTCAATACTTCAATTGTAGATGGCGCTTTTAAGACCTAAGTAAGTGAATCTAATGGTTGTTGGTTCAATTTTCGTTTAATCATTTTTACCCAAAAGTTATAGTACTAATATAGTTTACTACTTTTTTTAATTCTATTTTTGTAGAAAAAAATGAGTTTTCGGATTTTATGGTTTATTTAGAGAACGAGAGAGAGAACGATCAGACAGATAGACTACAAATTGAACCTCAGGGAACCCTAAAAAAGAATAAAAAATATTTTTAGTTTTTTGTACAGAAATCGGACGTATCAATATGTACAGAATGCGTAAACCTTTTAAGCTATATAATATGTAATTGAAAATTGAATCAAAATCGGTCAAGACATTAAGGACAATTGAAAAGGTACACTTTGAATATGTTAATATAAATACATATTTTTCTTAAATAACACAAATTGTTAAGTGGAGTCACGATTTTGAATATTGGATTTGAACCCAAAATATTTTATGTTGTTAATAATCAATACTTATTTAATTTTAATATTTAATTCTTTTCACGTATTACAAAATTTAAAATTCGGCATCAGCTTAGTCGTGTCGTCGTCGTGTCGTAGCGACATTACGCGTGTGCGTGTGTTGTGCGTAATAGACACGACGGTTGTATGTTCGATTCCTACTCGAAGAAAAGAATTATTTTTATTTTTTCGCTCTACCAACAAAACAAATCGTTCCAAGTAACATGGAATATCTCGAAAATTGCGCTGAAAGTAGAAGAGGAAGGAGTCTAGAGTTAAGACTCTAGACTCCTTCCTCTTTCCCTTACCCAGCTATAGGCAAGAAACAACATGAATAATATCATATTTATAGGTAATCTAACCATTATAAAAGTCTCAGTTAAAACTAAGCAGAGTGAATCATCACTAACAATACTTTTCATAAAAACAAAAAAACCAAAGCCCCCCATACAGCTTCATGTAACTAGAAGATTTACGATCAATCCCCACAACAAAGGCCAGTAATATAGCAGTTAGCACTTATACTGATGAGATTAAATCGTAGAGTCGTTGACACGCCGCCCACGGCCCAGCTTTACGACTTCATATCATTGAAACTTACAATATGGTCACAAAAATATGGAAATATTGTGTAGAAATTAAAGGTCGTTTCACTATGGATGGCACGGTTTTGGGTTCGATTTTTACTTGGAGTAATTAATTACTTTTATTTCCTTGCTCTGGTAATAAGACAAAGCGTGACATTATGTTTTAGCACTGCAACTCGCAAAATTGGGATGTACGTGAGGAACACTCTCTGCCTAACTAATTGTAAGCGGGATACAGCATAAAGCTGAAAAATAAATGAAATTTCAGTATGATAGATAGAGCGGACGTAGAATCAAAATACTCCGTCCTCTTTCTACAAAATTTCGAGACATTACCCACTAAGTAACAAAAGTCAACGCTATGTCAAACCAAACACATTTTCACTACATACGAGTTCTTGCACATAATAGAGTAATCACACAGAAGCTTCACCTAAATTCAAGACATTGCACATTAAGTAGCGCAATTCAACGCCTTGACAGAGCAAGGTCATGAAAATAACTTACTCAGTGGAAATCGAACCTAAGACCATCATCTATTCAGTTAGACAGCTGTCACAGACTCAATTATGTTTTCTACTCCCAGGACTTGTCCACGAAACACAAATACGAAGTCACGAAAAGATGCTAATTTATTTACAATTCCACCATTTCAATAGGATTCGTGTCATTCTGATAATTATTTCAAGCACGTCCAAATAGCCGAGTGGATTTACTTAATGTCAACAAATGTTAAGTGATTTTTTAAATATTTACGAAGGTTTTTTTTTGGTGATATACGTAATATTTATATATAAATGGTATGAGGCAGTAGAGTTAGCAGCAGTGTGTTTTTGCACGCGTGCTTGCGGTGATAAGACGCTAGTGTTAAGACACTCCGCGCCTCACTAACGGCGTTTTGACTAACGGAATTTGATGCCCGGTTTTGCCTATCGATGCGGGAAAACGGTAAAATATATTTCTTCTCCGAGTGGGAAAACAAAATGCAACGTGCAATTGTTTGAAACATGCAATGCTCCTAAATTAAAGAGTTAAGCCTAAAACAAATGAAAATCCCATCAAAATCAATCCAGACATTTAAGTTAATAAAGTTAGACACACACATTACAATTTTCTATGTATATATATATGATATAAAGAACAAATTTTTGCATAATTCGATATGAAATTGTACAATCCAGTCACGATTTAGTAACGTAAGCCGACCTATAAATAATATCTTTAATTAATAACTCCTTATTTCTATATTTATAAGGTTGAAATTGCAATAGTATTTTAGTATGACAGTAACATGTTATAAAATTCAATCGACATACGACGTATCGTATCGCTGTCTAAAAGGTCGTCGCACCCATTTATGTCCAGCATAAGTTTTGAACTTGGATTAGATTTGACTTCGATTTAATATTTCTTTTAGTTTCACGCTGTATCCCGCATAAAACAGGTTAGACAGAGGGAATGGAGTGTTAAGAGTCCTGATTTTCCACCGCATTTTCGTACTGTGGTTTGAGTGGCGAAACTTGAACTTGAATTATTTCTTTGTCTTGCTACCAAAACAAGCAAATTAAAGTAATTCATTTTTCCGAATGGGAATCGAACCCATAACCGCCACGTTTACAGCCAGTCGCTGTGCCACGACGGTTACATGGCACTTATACAATATTTATGCCGATATCTGGGTTATTTTGTCTCACCGCTGTGCAGACAAAACTAACGTTACTTAACACGCAAGGTTTCGAAAATTGGGCAGTAAACGACGATCAGAGTGTTCCATCCCTAACTCTTCTCTGATTACCCTGCTATACCTGCGATATTACGGTATGAATGAGACATTAAATTACCCCAAAAAAAATATAATTAAATATAGAATACTATAATTGCTATAATATATAAAAATGATCCATTATTCGAGTATATTCGTGTTCGGGCCTTGAATTAAAACTGCTAACTACACGTTATTATGCAGATATTTAATGAACAAATTGTACGGATTCTTAACGGAGGCCACTTATTAACTGCAGTTTAATTTTCCATATTGGAGTGATGACTCGTTAAGTTGAAGGTCACTGGTTCAAAGCAACAAGAGGGAATACTTTTAAAGTTATTCCACCCATATTTTCTCTGGCCAAATGATAATTCTATCCAATTATTTTTTGGATAGCGAAATTTGTGCGGAAAAAGCGAAAAATTTTTTTTAAAAAGCCTAAACAAGGTGTAACAAATCTCTAACTAATTATCATTTAACTTACTTTAAGTCAGTGTATAAGTTTGTGTTTGTATATTTGCTCATTCTATTTCTAAGTCATCAGAGGATAAAACTATTAATATATAAATTTCCTGTATCATATAGTTTTTCCTCAAACTTCAATATTTATTGAACTGGTAACCTAATTGGATGTGAGTAAACAGTTCAACAGAGCGAGAAATCAATTTATTTTATTCCCTTTAATAGTGATCGAACCCGCAACCTGTAACCATGGCTTACAGTCGAACACTGCCCCGCAGCGCAACGATGGCCCTGAGTAATGTTTCAAAATCTATAATTTTATTAGTCTTTTACTTTATCTATACTAATATTATAAAGCTGAAGTTTGTGTATAGTTGAACGCGTTAATCTCAGGAACTACTGGCTCGCATTGAAAAAATCTTATTATTTTCATAGTCCGTTTATCGAGAAAGCCTATGCAATATATCTCCTCAATCGTTTCAAACCCACTGCAGTCCGAGTTATCTAGAATACTTTGAATTTGTCATACGTAAGTCTTAACTATTTTCATTCGACTACGCGGACGAAACCGCATGTACAAACTAGTTTTCCATAAATTGCGAATCTCCATTTTCTGAGGCGAGGAGGTGGTTGCTTATATTTACGTTCCATACATGCATAATGTATGCCTCGTCAACACATTAAGATATATTGAATCGCTAATGGATTCTAATATGTATATCATATATATACATATTTACTCTAGAAAAATCATTAGAAATACAACAGGTTTTGATTGAAAAATAAAAATAATGCTAAATAGGTCAGAATACATAATCAATGTGACGCGCTGTACCCAAAATTTCTATACTAAATGTTTCTAAAAGCCAGCCAAAAGATCTCGCTCTCGCTCTTCTAAGAGCCAGTGAGAGGGCGGCATTGAGCTTCGCCACTCAACACTCAATGTTTCAAAAATTGAGAAGTAGGTACGTAGCAAACAGAGTTTATATAATATATCTTTTAATTGCATTATATTTCTTACAAATAGGGAAATAAAATCAGCTTCACGCTGTTTCCCGCACACAGCAGGGTTGGTAGAGGGAACTTAGTGTGGACACTTCGCCCTATTCTAGAGGCAATGCGTGATGAGTGGCGGAACTCAACCCCGCTCTTTGCCTCGACACTATACTAGGGTGAAGAAAACTCTAAACTCTTGTTTTAGAAAAGTCGAGTGTGAGTGAGTGTCATTTAGTTTTTAATTATAACCAACTCTAGTTTTTATATAATTTAAGATATCAATAGATATAAGTGCATCAACTATAAAATACATATTTCATAGTAAATTAGGCAAAGATAGGAAGAACAGGCAAGTGGTTAAAAAGAGAAAAAATATGTTGAGTGACAGTCTCTAAACTTAACCATACAAAATACTGATATGCAATAAAAGAATATTAGAATTTTGTACTAAATTAAGCAAACAAAGAACACCTATATCATGCTAAAACAACTGATATACATACATAAATATTTTCAAATACTTCCTTCTGTAGATAAAACAGGATCTTAGAATAAATACCTACATATTATACAATTTAAGGCTTCCGTGGCGCAGCGGCACGTCGCGTCGTCTGGTTGTGGGTTCGATTCCACGAAGGGAATGAGTAATTTTCATTTCCTCGCTCTGGTAACAATTCCAATACTTAATTAAAGTTCCAACACTCAATAACTTGAAAATTAAGCAGAAACTGAGGATTTTTTGTAACACTGAGTACCCTCTGCCTAACCTGCTATATGCGTGATACAGCGTGAAGCTACCAAAACATATAGTTCTAACCTTTAATATATGACATTTAAAGTAGGTCAAGTGTAGAGGCACCTTCTATCACATTCATCTAACAAAAAGCTTTGTAGTTCTTAAGAGCTACTCTTGATTATGTGACAGAAATAGTTTTAGAAAATTGTGGTGTATCGGAACTATACCTGACTTTACATATATTAGTAGTGAAAATTCCAACAAAATCCAGGGGAAAAAATAAAAAGACCGGAAAGTTAAAAGCGGCGTGCCTTAACAATGGCCACTGCCATACATACCCTATCCTCTTATAGAGTTCTTGTTATTTCTCTTAGCTTTATCCCATATATAACAGGATAAGCAGAGGGAACCTAGTGTTCAAAACATTTCGTTCCCCCCTACATCACCCAATTTTCAAGGCATCGCGAGGCACTTAACGCCGCGCTTTGTCGAGACATTAGAACAAATAAAAATAATTAATTCCCCTTGAATTCCCCATAACTGTCGCGTTTACAGTCAAACCGCCCCACAACGACCTTCTAGTTAAGATAAATAAAAATAATAAAATAAGCTTACTTTCTTATAAACTTTCTATAATGGCGGATTCTCTAGCAAAAGGCAGAGTTGAAACAAAACGTTGCGTAATTTATAGCAGAATTAACAGTTGCATAATAAACAGACGGTTACGAGAACTTTGAGAATCTTTAGAACTATTATAATACTAGAGGACGCGCGCAGCTTCGCTCGCTTATTTAGGGGTGAATTCTAATAAACCACGAAACATGTGTTCAACGAAATATTTTTAAGAGTCTAAATTTCAAATTTAATAAAAATCCGTAGAGATATAAAGGTTTTTTCATACAAACATTCAACCCCTTTTTTGCACCTTTAGGGGGTGAATTCTAGAAAACCATGAAACACATGTTTAATTAAATATTTTTAAGAGTCTAAATTTCAAATTTTATAAATATCGGTGGCGATTTAAAGATTTTTCCATACAAACTTTCAACCCCTTATTGGCACCCTTAGGGGGTAAGTTCTAAAAAACCGTGAAACACGTGTTCAATTAAATGTTTTTAAGAGTCTGAATTTACAATTTTATAAATATCGGTGCCGATTTAATTTTTTTTCCATACAAACTTTCAACCCCCCATTCACCCCTTTAGGGTTAAAATTTTGCAAAATCCCTTCTTAGTGGATGTCCAGATTATGAAAGTAAACATCTGTCTAAATTTCACGTTTCTACGCACAGCGGTTACGGCTGTGTGTGCGTCTTACCTCAGTCAGTGAGGACAAGTCCTTTTATTATTATTAAACGGTTTTATTTAGCTCACCCCGTTTGTTTGTTTGGGTCAAATTTAGTAATTGAAATTTAACCCTCTTCCCGTTAACCGATTGATCTGAAATTTGGTATACGCCTTTGATTCTGGTGACAATACAATTATCCATATTCAATATTATTGTGAATCCAAGATGGCCGCCGCTACAAGATGGCGGACAACTTAGTTTTTTTCAATCCCATCAATATGGATATCAAATGAAAGGGCTTGTCAAGTAGAATTCAGTGGACTATACAAAATCAAAATCCAAGATGGCCGCCACTACAAGATGGCGGACAAGTTAGTTTTCTTCAATCCTATCAATACGGGTATCAAATGAAAGGGCTTGTCAAGCAGAATTCAGTGGACTATACAAAATCAAAATCCAAGATGGCCGCCGCTACAAGATGGCGGACAAGTTAGTTTTTTTCGATCCCATCAATATGGGTATCAAATGAAAGGGCTTGTCAAGTAGAATTCAGGGCACTATACAAAATCAAAATCAAAGATGGCCACTGCTACAAAATGGCGGATAATGTAGTTTTCAATCCCATCAATATGGGTATCAAAATAAAGGGCTTGGTAAGTATAATACAGTATACTATACACAATTACAATATGAATCTCCCACCTAAGTCAAGATCTGGTATCCTGTCGAGGACTGTGTGGCTATAGGGTGCCTAAAAATGATACGTCGCTAGGGGTACCACCCAAGGTAAAAGGTAAAAGCGCGCCGAGAACTGTATGGCACTAGGTGGATAAAAATGATATGTCGTTAGCGTTTTCCCCTCAAGATTCAGGCACATCTTGTTGTACATAGCCTTGCTCCTCTATTGGACCTCTGGGGGGTCGATCGTAACATTCTCCATTAACCTTGCAATAATGAGGCACTCAACGAATAGAATAGTAGGAGAAATAAAAACTAAAAACTTAAAAATAAAAAAGTAAAAAAAAAATTTTAAGTTAAACGGTTTTATATTGCAGATAAATGTACTAAAAAATAAAAAATAATTTCATGGAAATTATGATTACTAAAATAAAATCGTGGGGCACGTCCAATATCTACAATCGAAAGACATGGCATGAGACTTCACCCACCTAGTGGTAAGTAGCAAGTGTCCCCACGATTTTATTTTAGTAATCATAATTTCCATGAAATTATTTTTTATTTTTTAGTACATTTATCTGCAATATAAAACCGTTTAACTTAAAATTTTTTTTTTACTTTTTTATATATATAGATTACTAGCTAGGTGCTCGCTACTAGGTTTGAGTGGACTTAAAATCAAGTTTTTTCAGTTTCCGTATGAATTTTGAAAATCCCCTAATGTTCCCCTTTACTACCTAACCTCCATACATGTCAATTATTATTTTTTTAAGCCCAGTAGTTTCGTAAACTAGAGATCCAAACGTGGTTTCACGTGTTTAAACTTTTATTATATTATAATCGAAATATGCACATCAAACAAAACAGTTAACGCAAAACAAGTTATATTTTTTTTTCTATTTTATATCCTGCTATTGGAAATTTCAATGAGTTAAGAATTCTTTTTTAAATGAATAACAAAATAAATGAATATTCATAAATTCGCTAAATTTTTATTGTAAACATAACATACATACATATTTTTCGAAGTGTATTGAACTCACCTTGTTTAGCGTTTTTCACCTTAACCGATATGTACAATAGTGGTATCCTGTGAAACCAGGTACAGGTAATTCGATACCCGTTCAGGATTATTCTTTCTATTCTATATGTTTAGCTTTTAAGTTGTGTGGGAGAGTTTGTTGTGGCTCAACTGCATCTGCGTCTGTACTGAGGTTGTATAAGGGTGTAGGTTCGATTATCGGTCGAGGAAAAGATTTTAATTTTCTTTACTCAGGTGATAAAAGAAAGCGCGGATATGAATTCTGCCATTCAACACTCACGTCTTGACACTTAGGCGGAAATTGTATAACGGAGTGTTTCAACACTAGGTTCGTTCATAAACTACATAGCTTTCAACATAATTTCACTATTTCTGAAATTTCAATGCAATAACCACTACAATAAATATTTGAAAATATTTAAATAGAAACTCTTACCACAACTAGGAACTGAACCCACTGGTAGCATTTAGAAACTTTCCGACTGCACCATAGCGACGGTGACCTTAAACACTAAGTGCTAATATTTATAATTTATTTGTTATTTTCTTGTCCCAAAAACATCGATATGTGAAAGACACGCGTCATAAAACACGGAAGAGTAATAAGAATGTTGACGCCAACACTAGGTATATAAGGCCTAAAATTTAAATGATTTCTTAATATTTTGTATGTAGTTTTTTAATTGTTTCCTAGATTGTATTGCGGAATTGTTATTGTATTTTTTTTAAGTTATATATAAATCTCGATTATAGCCGAGTAGGCAGAGGGAACCTTTCCGTTACCCCAGTTTCTCCAGTCTCCCCGTTCCCCTCAACAGGATTTATGGAAGTCGACAAACTTAAACTAACTACAAATATAAATTGGAAATGGACTTTTTTAAGATATAATAAATTAATTTTCATTTAACCGGATCTTATCGTTTATTTGTTCTGTTCTTATCACTCACTCACTTTCAATCGTCTTTCTGTCAAATTTCTTAATTCTAGGTTTATTGTATTTCATTGGTTTAAATAAGAAGCTTAATTTTCTCTGAGCTTCAATGGACTGCCTAATATTTTTTATTTTTGTCAATAAAGTGATCCTATAGAGGTTGTTATTTTTTTCTGTTGAGCCACGGAATCCTAAAACAATACCCAACGTGGTTTTATAATCACTAACAAAGTACCGAACTATATATCTAAAAAAACATCTAAGTTAAAGATCCTTAGCCCATATATCTTATTATATGTTATATTATATATAAAAAATTAATACATTTATAATGATTTCCTGTTACAATTATGTAGAACATATTTCCTTACTTAATAATCGGTTAACGCTTAGCTGGTGAAAGTATCACCTACTTACATGGTGTAGTTGATATAGAAGCCCTTGTGTGACACACTGGATGTGATTAGCTATTTATTTTTAATATCTTGATAATAACTTTTACTTGGACTAACATAAAACACAAATATTTTTCAAAACGTAAAAAGAATTTGAATTTTATTTGTCAGAGTAACATTTTTATAGTAATTTGGTGGAACAATGACGTTATTTCACTTTAGTAAATACTAACTTTGACTTGCGATTTCGCCTCCGTGGACAAACCGAAATAAGTAAGAGTTATGTATGTCACATGACATATTCAAGTCAAGTGACCGCAAGTATAGTGAGTTACATCACAACGATTAACAAGATATAATATAGATTTTAAATTAATTCCTGGAGTTCCTGAGGTAACGGCCTTAGATTATACAAACTATATAATATTAGTATAGATTCTCATAATATTAATTGACATTTAGTGGACAACCAGTACTTTCATTGACCTGCTAAAACACTTGTTCTCTTAAGCGTAAACTCTTCAAAAGTCGAAGTAAAATGGTGCTAGTTATTAGAATCTAGACTCTTTTCATAACTGGAAATACTATTGGTTAATTAATTTATACTGTGTAGTTTTTTTTATTTTCCTGCTGTAGCATAAGAAGTTTCCAGGTTCCCTCTGCCCACCCTGCTATGTACTTATTTTGGCAACGAGGAATTCGCGGCGTTGCCGGAATGAGTTTTGCTACTCATCCATAATGCCTCGAGAATTCGACAGAAAGTGAGGAACGGAAATACCTTAATGGCAACAGGGATACCCAACGCAATCTTTTCTAATTATTCTGTGAACAATCTTATGGCCTCCCTCATGATGTGTTAACTAGTTAATAACTTATCATTTTAACTTTCTCGTCGAATACGATAAATCTCATTAAAATTGGTTAAGTTTATTAAACAGATAACAGACAGTTACTTTCACTTTTATTACTTAGTGTATGTTGATCTTCTTAAATAGATAGGTTAATGCTTGTTAAGTTCTATTTTAAAATGAAAATATATTCAGTTTCTTTATACAATATTCCATAACAAATATTGTTAATACTATGTCGAAAAATACATACTTAAAAATTACTTATTTCGAGTTGCGAAACTCAACGCCACGCTTTGTGTTGTTATTAAAGAAATCAAAATATTAAATATTTCATTCCCCCGAGTGGGATCGAACTCGCAACTCTTGCGCTTACACCCACACCCTTGTGCCACCTGGCCTTGACGGTCTCTTATATATAAAGTTAAAATAAAAATCCAGTTGCGGCTTCCTCTACGACAATTGTATACTTTCACTTTCATTGTTGATTACTGACGTTCAAAGACCTCTCACTGATACGTATCTCGGTCCACGTGTTATTTGCGGTCATTTTTAACTGACTAAAAAATCTTAAGAGGTCAAACTGCTATAAAACAAAAGATTTTTTAAATTATATTTTTAATGTTTTTTTTTTAATATTTTTAATGGCTTTTTTAGTTTATATTTAGGAGAGTGCAAAACCAAATGTCTCAGTCTAGGAATCAATTATTGTTATACTTTTACAGTAGCTTCGTGCTAATTCATACTATACAGAAATATAGAGACCTAGTGGTAAGGCACTCCGTTCCCCACGCATCTCCATGTTTCGAAGCATTGCGTGTTGAGTGGCGGAACTAACGCTGTGCTTTGTCTTGTTACCAGAGCGGGAAAATGAAAACTATTATTACTCCTGGACGGGAACGGAACCGCTGGACCTCTGCGCGGCAGCCTACTAATTATAAAGTTAATATACCTATTATATGTATAACGGAAAAACAGTTGACAAGTATATATTTTTATTATCGTTTAATTAAGGCCTTAGGTTCCGGATTCTCCAAACTCCTTAATTAATTCCATTATATCGATAGTCTCGATAGCTTCCTTCTGTAAAAATAATACTTGTTTATATCCAAATTACACATATTATTTTTGAGGCCAGACGTGGCGCAGGGGCGCAGTGTGGTGAACCCACTGGTTGTGGGTTCGACCTCCCACGAAGAAATTAAATATTTATGTTTTCATTCATGATTAAGATTACCCAAATCATGAAAATAACATAATGTATTAAATACAATTATGGATTTATTTATTAAAATAAAAAACTTTTCTTAAGCAAAGTAAGTTGTAAGTAACTCACAAGCAATACCTACTATTGACGGAACAGAGCACTTACACAAGCGGTCAGAACGTGATGTAACCGACTCTGAGACGACAAATACTTAGAAAGTGACCATACGGATTTGAAGCTGGGACACCGTTTACGGTAACCACGAGGGTTGTGGGCTTATTGCCTACTTCGAGGAATAAATTATCGGTTTGGTAACAAAACAAAGCGCGGCGTTAAATTTCGCCACTCAACACACAATGTCTCGAAACGGAGTGTCCTAACATTAGGTTTCCACTGCTAATGTATGTATGTGCTATGATGTAATACTTAAGATTAGACAATATTACTTGGACTTATCATTATATTTTTATTTCACTTATTCTAATTATTTTGGTATTTCTTACATAATAATTATTTTAAAATAATTTATACACATTCACCAGCTGGCGTAACCTTAATTCGCTGTTTGTACAACACCCAGAGCCGACAACGTCTATTTCTTAACTAAAAGAATCCTTCGAATGGGCTCGAGCCCATTACATGCAATACTAAATAAAAAACAGTTGCACAATCAATTTCACGCTGTATCCCGTATACAGCCTGGCAGGCAGAGGGAACCTAGTGTTAAGACACTCCGTTCCCCACTTTCCACCGAATTTTCAAGAAATCTTTAAGTAACATAGTTGATGGCTACACTATTTCTAAAGCAATTTTCTTATGCAATATGTACGAAATAGGGCCGAGTGTGTGACGGAAGTGTTTTATAACGTGTTCTGCTATTCGCTGGAAATCAATCATTTGTACGTTAGCCTTTCAGTCTTGAATGTAATCACTGGAAAGAATAAATATTGATACGTTAGTAGTTAGCGGCGTTGAGTTCCACCACTCAAAATGTCTTAACAGGTACTGTGTTCACTTCGCCTACTTTACGCCAGTGTCTTAAGGGAAAAGGAGTTTCTTAACACTAAGTTCTCACTACCCACTCTGCTATATGTATGTAGCTAAAACAAAGTGCGGAATAACACGGTAACAAAAATAAAAATGTATATGAAATAACTATAATATTTGCATTAACGTATTTAATATATGACTCTGTCAATTTTAATAAGATTAATATAATATAATAATTTATATCTTTTCTGGAAGTTACGTAAAAAATTAAAACACGTTAAGTAAGTGCAATTAAAATTAAGTGTATGTTCACAATAATGTATTTTTTATGACAAGTAGGTATTTTATGATCACTGTTATGAGTTTATGTATAGAAAAATACGTATTTTTTTAGCTTCACGCGGTATCCCGCATGTAGCGAGAGAGGTAAAGGAACCTAGTGTTAAGATCCTTCTTTAAACACGCACTGCCCTACTTTCGAGACATTACGTGTTGAGTATCTCAACTTAGCCCCGCGTTTCATCTATCAGTGCGAGAAGATTATAATAAATATAATCACTACTCCGAGTGAGAATCGAATCAATAATCGACAACATCGCGTCTACAGTCTAACGATGTCCCACTTAAAATGTAATATTCGGACTCTTCTTTATATAATCCTCTTTATTTCTAATTAACTTTGTTTTTATTCCTCAATTTTACTTCCTTTGTTTTTGTTTTATAGCTTCATGCTGTATCCGCACATAGCAGGGTAGACAGAGGGAATCTGGGAACCTAATATTAAGTTACTCGAACCTACTTAATAACATTTAATACAACTTACAGAAGTTCAGGGCTTAAATCATTCTACATCTAATTTAAATACAATTACACTTTTTTCCCAACTGTTATTTTTAACCGACTTCTGTAAGAAAAGGAGGTTATCAATTCGACTGTATTTTTTTTTTTTTTTTTTTTATGTTTGTTACCTCATAACTTTTGACTGGGTGAACCGATTTTGAAAATTTTTTTTTGTTTGAACGATGAAGCTTCCCGAATGGTCCCATTTTTTTTTGGTCCATGTCTGACAATGGTATCTATGAGAAAATCACATAAGTCTTAAATTTGCATTAGGTATGTGCGCGACAAATAGACGAATAACTCAATGTCGCTCCAACCGATTTTGATGATTCTTTTTTTATTTGAAAGGATACACTTCAAGGATAATTTGGTGAAAGTTTGGTTAGGTTCCGATTATGGGATCCGGTGAAAATTTAGAAAGTTTGTTTTTTTTTTGGTAAAAAATTGATTATATTGTAATAGTTACAAGCAAACTTTTTAAATTGATGTCAGAAGTGAGATTCCTGATCGTTGCATTTCTTTTTAACCAACCTCAAAAAAGGGAGATTCTCAATTCGCCCGAATACTTTTTATGTATGTTCTTGCCAATATACCAAAATGTAACTTTGCACAAAAATAATACCTAATTAAATAAAGGTTTACATAGGACAACCACAACCACTCGTTGACAACCACTACCACCACCATCACCACTCGCTTAAGAAGCATCATTTTAAGATCTACCCATCACTAAAAATCGTAAAATAAATTAATTTTTAACAAAAAGGAAAACCGACTTCTAACAACGAACTAAAAAGTGAAAAATAATTATATAAAGATTTTATAATTTTGAAGTCGGTGTCGAGTTAACGCTACAACACCTTTACTACAATATCTAATTACTAAGCCTGTTTGTTTTACTTGGCACCGACTTCAAAATTATAAAATCTTTATATAATTATTTTTCACTTTTTAGTTCGTTGTTAGAAGTCGGTTTTCCTTTTTGTTAAAAATTAATTTATATACATATAATTTAGCATTTACGTGTTAATAATTAAGATATGCTCGTACTATGTAGGTAACTTATTTTGAATGAATTTAAGACTAAATTCTGTATTTATTTTCATTTGTAATCATAATTTTGCATCCAAGATCAAACGATATGATAATGTTTTATTTTATCTAAAGTCACTTTACATTATTACTTAGCCAAAAAAACAATACTTTAAGCTTTAACAAATAACATTCTTCATTCACAAAAATGTAAATAAATTAAAAAACTTTTTTTAAATACATACATTAAATTACAACAAAACCAACTAAAATCTAAATATTCGTAATGTTCTTTAAAATGAGTCGAATCAAACCCAACCATCTCAAACTGCGTGACGATATCAAAAACACTTAAGCATATTAAAAAAATAGTCTTCACATTATGTATACCTTTCACCATAAACACGCCGCTTAGATAGTAAATCCATTATAATATTACTCTTCCTGGTAAAGAACAATCGGTTAATGTCAAACGTTGTTTACCTCCAAAACAAACAATCTCTGAGATTGATTTAAGATATGTAATATACTAGTTTGATAGGTATTGATACCGCGTGTTGCCCACACGTAGGCATCCCACGTGAATTCTTGGTCTAAATATTTGAAAAACAAGACATGTTTAGCATCACGCCGTATCCCGCATATAGCACGGTAAACAGTGGGGATCTGGTGTTAAGATATTCCTTTTTCTAATTTTCGCCTAATTGTCGACACAATCCATGTTGAGAGGTGGAGTTCAACGCCGAGTTTCGTCTTATTACCAGCGCGGGTAGATGAAGTAAAGTTATTCACTCGAGAGTCAAACGAACTCACTATCGTCACAAGGACGGTCTTTAACAAAATTCTTTTATATTGCTAACGACACTAACGACTAAGATCTTTATGTTGACATTATACATTAAGCCATCAAAATTCAATTAACATGTACTACTAATAACTATAAATTACATTCTCGGATAAATAGTCGTTAACGATTTTAATTATAAATATTTATTATTCTATTATACATACGAGTATACTTATAATGGTTTTCTTTTCTTGCAGGTGAAAGCTGCATAGAGAAGCCACTTGCTACACTCTGGCGCAATTATCAACAGTCCACCAAGCCAGATGTTGTGATGAAGTTATCAGTCACCAACTCCGGTCTCAAAGGGTTTACCAAAGAACACGGCCTCACAGAGTACTGGTCACACAGGATCACCTACTGTGCGAGCCCCCCACACTACCCCAAGTTATTTTGCTGGGTCTACCGCCACGAAGGCAAAAAGCTAAAACATGAACTACGTTGTCACGCTGTTCTCTGCACCAAAGAATCTGTATCAAAGAAAATAACTGAGGAGCTTCGAATTAAACTAAGGCAAGCTCTACTTGAATTTAAAAAGGACAGAATCTCTAAACAGAATGCAAGGCTAAGTTTGGCTAATAGTATCTACGACAATCCCAGCATGCCCCGCCGAAAGATACTTCTTAGTGTAGGGGCGATGAACTACAGGCCACCGCTGGAAAGATCTAAGTCAGCTCCCAAACTTGGCGCTATCGAGGAACTCTGCTCAGAGGAAGATGAAGAAGAAGCGGAAATGAACGCTAAAAAGGAATTATGTGAAGACTTCTCTACGTCACAAACTTTAGATAGACGGCGATTTGACAAATCTCCACGAAAAATGTCTTGCCCCGAAGGTGTAATGGATACGTTAGAAAATAGAGAGAAACAGGCGTCGACGGCTAAGCTGATCGACTTACTTGTAAATGAAAGTAAATTGAAAGCGCAAATCGAAAACGAAACTAGTCAAGATAACGACAAAATGGAATCAATATTGAAAACATTGGAATCTATTGAAGAGAATGTCGAGAAGGGCACATTGTGTCAGGAGAGAAAGAATTTGATGCTAGCACAAAGTAACTACCTCGTCACTGACAGCGACGACGGGTCTGTTTCTTCCGGATGCGAAACAGCAAGTACTGTGACCTCCTCTGATGCTGAACCGACGTCACTACCCTCGCAGTTCACTGAGGACATGCATAAAGAGATCGACAGCGACGAAGAAAGATGCTTCGAAAGAGAACACAATTATGAGAGCTCATCTTTGAGAACATATACAAATTCTTTGCAAGACTTCAACAGCGACGAAAGCACAGTTGCTTCAGACGAAGTGATTCCTGTGCCAATTGGCGAAAAGAATGCTTTCCGTCGACGCTCTACATATCCTCCTTTGGGAGGCGACAACATTCTTGCTTTCGAGGGCCAATTTGATAATATGATGGACAATTTAACAGATGTGGAAAGTCTCAACTCGAGCACAGAAACAGAAGTTTTCAAGAACACTGGCGACAACGACAGTGCTTGCAGCGACGAGTCCGGATATTCAGAATTTCTTGATGGAAAAGAGAGTATTATTGGAAACACTATTGTGGTTTAATTGAGAGAATATGACTTGAGATGGCCGCTTGGCACTTAATGGGATAATAATTTTTCAGTAAAATTTTGTAGTCTTAATTAGATTTCTTCATTTAGTTAGAAAGACTTCAGGCAGGCGACGGATGCACTTCGTGAAATTTAGAAACTTAAAATTTAAGTTAGGATGTACATACTCGTATATAACAGGGTACATAGCATTGTACTTCGCCCAGTTGATTTGCTTCATGTATATATTGTAATATAGGGTGTAAAATTTAATTTTACAATAGGAATTTGATATTTAAATATTGTTTATGTTATACAGACATTATACAGTTCAGGCATATATGGCTGGACGCGATATTTATAGGGTCAAACGGAATGTCTCTAAATTTGGCGAAAAATATAGAATGGAGTGTCTTATTATTCTGGTTATCCCGTAAAATGTGGGATATGCGTGAACATAGGTTATGTCTACATCTAGAGCTGTGTTTCATGATTACATATTTGTATACAGTTACATATAGCAACCACAGTGTTATTGATAGGTACTTACATTCCACGTTCTACACTATTCGGGTCACGCATTTCTGTAGTGAGGAAAATATATGTTTATTATTATTATTAAATAAATATTGCAAAATATATTTTGTTGTTTCATTTAAATTTAATAGTATTGTTAATAATTTGTATATCTTTTAATTAAAAAATTGACTGATATTTTCTCCTATTTTTATTTTTATGTTAAACAAAATAACATAAATTGGATCAAAAATGAAATAAAACGATACTGATGCTATGTAGCGCCATCTATTGAACAATGAGCTAAGTATTTAGTTTCTCTCCTTAACAGAATTAAGAAAGGTTAACTTCATGATTTTTCTCACATAGCAGGATAGGCAGAGAAAACCAAGTGTTAAGATACTCCGTTCCCCACGCAGAGATCATGGGATTAATCGTACTACTAAATTCGTACAATCGTACTACTAAATTGTACTATTAATCGTACAATGGTGAAAAAGACAATCTTATATTAAAGAAGTATTAAGTAAAAGTTTACTTTGACAACAGTTAACAAGGCAAAAAAGGCAGGGGGAACCTAGAGTTAAAACACTCCGTTTCCCACATTTCGCCGAATTCCGAAAGGCTTTATATACTGAGTGCCGAAACTCTACATCGCGCTTTGCCTCGACACTAGAGAAAAAAGTCAAGCACTTTTATATTTTAACTAAGGGATTACGGATTCATAGCTCTATACACATTTAAACAAATTATAAACATTGTTTATGCAAATAAATGATCATAAAGCTACCACCAGTTTGGAAGACCGTATGTACAGCTGGGAAGAAAGTCAACAACCTGGTGAGAGAGAGTGAGAAAGAGGTGAGTTGTCAGTCAGTAACTCAGTAACGGAAGATTTTTATATATATAAATTAAAGGTTATTCATAAAAAAATTAAATACCAAAATAAGTTCCTCTTTAAAAGGTTAATTTGAATGAATTAAAAAGTTTCATAATTATTTTAAAAGGTTAAGTATGTCACCATTGACATATTGGTAAAAGTCCAAACAAAATAACACTAGGAAAGTAACAGTTAGGTATACTGAAGACGTATTTAATTGGGGAACGGAGTGTTTTAACACTAGGTTCCTCCTATTATACTTACTAATGCTAATCAATACACAAAATTCATATTTTTAATTTCTTACATTCAAAATTCATTCAGTATAATTAATTGCCATTACTTTTAAAATTTAACAAGCATTCATTTAAATTAAGCTCTTTAAACAGCGTCAAAACAATTAATCTCGCGTTACGATAAGTTAAGTATAGTAAATATAACGTTCTCTCGAAGGTTGAAGTCTAAGAGAAACTTACTTTTTCTTATATTTGCCAAATGAATTTTTGAGGCCGTTGTAGCACTGGGACACAAGCGTGCGATGTGGGTTCGATTTTCGTTCGGGGAAATGAAATATTTAATGTTTTCATTTTCATCGCTCTGGTTACTATGAACTTTACTGAATTGCGCCACTCAACACGCAATGCCTCCGGAAATCGGCGGAAAGTGTGGAACGGAAGTGACTTAACACCAGGTTCCCTCTGCCTACCCTGCTATACGCGGTATTTGTTGGTGTAGCAAAGTAATGGTAACAACGATGGCGAAGAAACGAATTTTCGTAGCTTATTCCTCTATGAATAAAATCTACCTAAAGCAAGGAGGACATCGGGCCAGCGAGTGCCCTGCAAGATGGAGAGACGATTTGAAGAAGGTGCATGGAGGCTGTCTAAGGCCAGGACGTTCAGCGGACTGGACTGGAGTGCCAATAGCGATAATTATAAAAACGATTCTACTTTGAAATAATTTTACCTAGTAGATAAGTAAAAAAATGAATAATATGTAGCTCGGTTCTCCTAGAGGAGTATATGTATAGATACTGAGGGAACCTGGGAACCCAGTGATAACAGAATACGTTCCCATTCCATTCCCGCTTATACTACTATGTACGAGATACATATATATAAAAAATGCGTAAATATAAAAAAAATTGTATATTCAAATATATAGGTATAAATAATAGTATTAACCGTTCGAAAGTCCTAAACCTTTGTAAACCGAAATAGCATCTGCCCCATTTCGTTGGTTGCGTGCTCACCTGCGTAACTCTGCAGCCCCGTCAATAAAAACATGTTAGTTTGCGTCGCTATTAAATTTTATCCAATATTTACTTATAAAATTTAATTGCGCGCGACGCGACGTGGTCGTGGATTCGATTCCCACGAGGAGTAATGAATTATTTTCACTTCCTTGTTCTGATAACACGACACAGAGTAGCATTGAGATACGCTAGTCTCGGATATTGAATGGTGTTAGCAACGAAATGTCTTAACTTTAGGTTTCCTCTAACTACTACATGCGACATACACATGTGAAGCTTAAAAAAATATAGTAGGTATTAGTTTTAGCTAAATCAATAAAATAATTTATAGCAATTTTCTCGAACGACATTCTTTAAAATGGTATAATGGCCGATTGAAATAACACAAATATAGAATGTTAAGTAAAGTTTGCCAAAATACGTACAATAGTGAAAACGGCAATTAAATCGGTTTAGCCGTTTCTGAACGGAGTGAACAGAGACAAACAGAATGAAACGCAGAGACAAACAGACAAATATTTTAAAAGATCATTGCTTTTGTAACTGTTATGTTCAAAGTCAAAGTCAAAATATCTTTATTCCATAAAAATGCTTAACATTCACTTGGACATGTCATAAAAGATAAAAAAAAATGCAAAACAAAATAACCAAAAAAAAAATGTGCAATTTTGACTTGAAAAAAGCCCGTTCAAATGGTTGAGCTCATGAGAAGATACAGGCAAAGAAACTCATGGCCACTCTTTTTAAATGCCAACATTTGTTTTAAATCACAATTAACAATTTTAACTTAGAAATAGAGCAACTCATTTCCAAACATCTTTATCGCGAACATAATCTTTAACAGAGTAATAAGCTTTTTGGCAGAGCCTGTGCTTTACCACTTTTTTAAATTTGTTCAGTGATAAATTAACCACGTCGTTTGGAAGTTTGTTATAAAAGTGTATACTTTGACCTACGAATGAGTGAGACACTTTATGGAGCCTAGAGAAGGGCACAGCAAGCTTATTTTTATTTCTTAAATTATATTGATGGAGGTCACTGTTTTTATTAAATTTATTAATATTCTTATGCACATATACTAAGTTGTCGTAAATATATTGGGAGTGTAGTGTAAGGATGTTAAAGTCTTTGAATTTATTCCTTAGTGACTCCCGTGGACCCATTTTATAGACTGCTCGGACAGCCCATTTTTGGAGCACAAAAATGGTATCTATGTCAGCGGCACTACCCCAAAGTAATAGGCCGTAAGACATAATGCTATGAAAATAGCTGAAGTATACTAAACGCGCGGTGTCAACATCGGTAGGTTGACGAATCTTACGGACAGCATACGCTGCCGAACTAAGTCTACCAGATAAAGTTTCTATATGCGGACCCCATTGTAACTTAGCATCTAATGTTATACCTAAGAAAACAGTTTTATTAACTACTTTAAGTTCCTTATTGTTGATCAAAACCCTGGTTTCTACTTGTTGAACATTCTTAGTAAAGAACCTGATACATTTAGTTTTACTACTATTTAAAAGCAAGTTATTGGCACTAAACCAGTGTAATATCCTAGAAAGAGCATTGTTTACATCGTCAATTTCCAATTGCCGTCTATTAACCTTAAAAACTAAAGATGTATCATCTGCAAACAACACCATTTCACAGATATCTCTCATAAGGTGAGGTAAGTCATTAATGTACAAAAGGAACAAAAACGGACCCAGAATAGAGCCTTATGGCACCCCCAATGCTACAGGTGACCCGTGTGATAGTTTCCCGTTGACATTTACCTTTTGAATCCTATCACTTAAATAAGAAGTGAGAAGATCCAAAGCAATGCCTCTTATACCATAGTGGTGTAGCTTCCTGATAAGAGTTTTATGCTGCACACAATCAAATGCTTTGGATAAGTCACAAAACACCCCAAAGGTATCACGTGACTCCTCCCAAGCCGCGAATACACTCTCTAAAACCTTCCATGTGTGAAACCAAATTGACCTGTGTGCAGTAATTTATTTTTATTAAAATAAGTAAGAAGCTGACTGAGTATCAGCTTTTCAAAAATTTTACTAAACGTAGGTAGTACTGAAATCGGTCTGAAATTTGTGGGGTCTTGCGTACTACCTGATTTAAACAATGGAGTTATTTTACTATATTTCATCAAATCAGGAAACACTCCACAATCAATACATCTATTAAAAATTGTAACTAAATCAGGAATCAAAATATCAATTAAAGAATTTATGATATTAACTGAGACACCCCACAAGTCGGCTGTCTTTTTCATACTAATTGATTTGAAAGCTACACTAATGTCTGAATAATTTACATGACGGAAAACGAAACCATTATAAAATTCGGGAACATTGTCTTTAATTAACGATTCTGCAATAGTGGTGGAAGAACCTAAATCGTTTGTTAGACTGACTGGGAAAGTAGAGAAAAACTTTTCAAATGCAATGGCCACTTCCAAATCGGAATCAACAATGTGACCGTCAATATTAAGTTTAAAATTAGAATCTTTCACCCTAGTTCTCCCAGTCTCGGCATTAACAACCTTCCAAGTGGCTTCAATTTTATTATTACTATTTCTGATTTTTGTTTTAATAAATAAAGATTTAGCAATTTTGCAAACTCTTTTGAAAATTTTAGAGTAAGATTTTAAGTACTCTTTAAACTCTTCACCACTATTAAACTGTTTTTCATAATATAACATATACAGTGTCTCCCTACTCTTATAAATACCTGCTGTGGCCCAGTCTCCAAAGATAGGACTATCAGTAATTGTAATCTCTTTGGGAGTAAATATTGAATGAAATTTATTAATAAAAGAGTAAAAACAAGAATTGTACAAAGAATTGGGAGGTAAAGTTATATCTAAAACTAGTAAATTAGTTAGTAAACTAACTCTCATACGTTCCAAACGACTAGCTGTGACAGGTACAAAAGCAATTCTTTTCTTAGCCACCTGTTTTTTCTTACTATAGAATTCTACTAGCTGACCAGAGTGGTCAGAATCCAATTTATTAATAATGCTTTTGTAGCATGGAATAATGTCAGTAAATATGTTATCTATACAAGTACTAGTCGTAGGAGTTATTCTGGTTGGCTCCATAAATAAATTAACTTGTTGTAAACATTGTTCTTAAATGCCACCAATATTTTTTTCTTATATATCATTTCTTTCTTATATATCATGTACAGACACCGATACATTAGGATTTTATTATGAGTATAGATTAGTTCAAAGTTGTGTCACTGACACTCAAAACTCGTGATATCAGATATATAACGGTTACAAAAAATCACTAAAGATAATTCCGATCGAAGCGTGGAAATCGTTGGGCTCTCTTGGTGTGCTCATGCTTACTGACCTTTTTAACCATATCTTGAACACTGGTAAGATGCCGCATCAGTGGCGGCTTAGCTTTATTACCCCTATTTACAAGGGAAGGGGCAGTGTTCAAGATTGTGGTAGTTATAGGGGCATTAAGCTTATGAGTCATACCATGAAGCTCTTCGAGCGCATGATCGACCTCAGGCTCCGCCGAGAGTGTACTGTCTCTGAGTCTCAATATGAATTTCAGCCAGGATCGGGCACCATGGACGCCATTTTCGCCCTCAGAACTTTGATGGAGGCATACAGGGGAAAAAGGAGAGCTCTGCACGTGGCCTTTTTAGATCTGCAGAAGGCCTTTGACTGTGTGCCTCGTCAGTGTATCTGGTGGGCATTGCGATCCAAAGGGGGATCCTGAGGCCTATATTGAGATTATCAGGGGCATGTACCACGATTCCGCTTCTATGGTTAGGACTGCTGTTGGCGACACTAGACCCTTCCCGATTACAGTGGGGGTTCACCAGGGCTCGGCTCTTAGTCCGTTCTTATTCAATGTAGTGCTCGATACTGTCTCGGCTCACATCCAGGAGCCTCCATGGCTGATGATGTATGCCGACGACATAGCACTCATTGCCGAGAACCGACTGACGCTGGAGCGTAAAGTGAACCTCTGGAAGGGTACGCTTGAGAACGGCGGTCTTAAACTAAATGTGTCGAAGACAGAGTACATGGCCTGCGGGAGCCGGGACTCGAGCACCATCCTTATAGGTCCTGAGCCAGCCGTTAAGTCGGAGAAGTTCAGGTACCTTGGATCTGTTATGCACGAGTCTGGAGGCATCGACCACGATGTCCATGGCCGGATAAGCGCTGCCTGGGCCAAATGGCGGGAGGTCACTGGTGTGGTCTGCGACCGCAGGATACCGCCTAAGCTCAATGGGCTGATATACAAGAGCATCGTCCGACCGGTTCTTTTATACGGCAGCGAATGTTGGCCAGCACTATCTCGGCACACTCAGGAGCTTCACGTCACGGAAATGAAGATGCTGAGGTGGATGTGCGGCGTAACGCGGTCTGACCGCATACGCAACACATTCATTCGAGGTAGTCTTGGGGTCCGTGACGTAGCGGATAAGCTCCAAGAGCGTCGCTTGAGATGGTTTGGCCACGTTACGCGCCGGCCTAAGAACTATGTCAGACGCAAGTGCCAATGGTCTAACCACCGAGGACGCAAAAGATCGTGCAAAGTGGAGTAGGTTAAGTAGGAAGGCAGACCCTGGTAATAGCCGGGATTAATGCCAGGAAGAAGAAGACAAAAAATCACTAAATGATATTAAATATCTTAAAATGATAAAGGAAAATGTGATATTCGTATAGCAGAGCAAAATCAAGAATATTTCTCAAAAAATAACTGTCACCTTTGTCCCTCAAAGATTTTTTATTTTTATTTATAACTTATATATTACTGTAAAAAGTAAAACGAGAGGGAAGCGGGGGGTTTTCCTTCTATAAGTAAAGTGTTAAGGAAAAAATCCATATTAAGGCGTTATATCGCAGAATAGTCAGAGGGAACCTACGTCGTAGGCCGTGCCACGATATGTGTTATTACCAGAGCGAGGAGACGAAAATAAGAGACCTAGAGTAAGAATCGAACCCGCAACCGCCGCATTTACAGTCACACGCTGTTCCGCTACGCTACGGCTTTTTTAATTTTCTCAGTATTAAAATGACTATAATACCTGCGATAACAATAAAACATAATTGAATTATTGACATCTGGTTTTATAAAAATAGTTTTACCGTTCAAAAACAAGAAACTTGTTAGAAGTTCCGTCCCAACTCAAAGTTCCATTTATATTTATGTCATCATTGTTTCGTTTTAATAAGTAAATATTTATCTTAATTTTATATTTTAGTAGTATAGCAGTACAGCGTTTGACAGTTGTGGATTCGATTCCTCCGATTTCCGGAAAAAAAAATCAAATCAGCTTCACGCACACAGCGGGGTAGACAGAGGCAACCTAGTGTTAAGACACTCCGTCTCACACTTTCCGCCGAATCTTTCGAGACATTGAGTAGCGGAACTCAACGCGGGGCTTTTGCCTTAGTGCCAGAGGGAAGAAATGAATGAGTGAAAATAATTAATTTCTTACAGACGCACCCTTGTGTGCCCCTGTGCCACTACGGCCTCCAATCGAGGGAAAAAATATTATCACTTATTTCCTCGCCTTGGTGAAGAGAGAAATGGAGTGTCTTAGCACAAAGTTCCCTCTGCCTACCCTACTATATGTGAGGTGCATCGTATTTCACTTTATTTAATAAGGAAAAACAAAAAATATTTTTATATTCTAGAAAATTTTAGCATATGAAATGTATTAAGCTCTCAAACAAGCTTATCAACCAGTATACCTAAAGTACTGGTTTAAAATACCAGTTTTAAATGTTATTCAATTTGAATACAGCTTTTTAGCGAAATATTTATACGTATTTTATTGCATTGTTTAAGTAAAGTACTGAATTGACGTTGCCATATTTAATATTAATTTACTTGTTCTTGTAAGACTGCGCGGCGTTGAGCTCCGGATGATATTATCGAAATTGAGCGGAAGGTGGAGAACGTAGTAGTGTTAGTACGAGATTATCTTTGCCTACCCTGCTAGCCAAGCTGTAGGATGTAGCGGAGAAACACGACGTTTGTGGGTTCGACTCCCACACGAGGAAATGATTATATTTAAGTTATGTTCATCTCCCCGCTCTGGTAGGTAAAGGCACGGCACACCACGACTTCACTCGCGATTTCTCGAAAATTGGCCGGGAAAGTGAGGTAATGAGGCATTCCCCTGCCTACCCTACTATACGGGAAAAAGCGTGAACCTGCTATGCTATAAACGTACGTATGTATATGTACATGTACGTCTGTATGTACAATTTATCCAATTACAGGGTCTCCTATAATTGATTAATCTCTTAATGCCATGGACCAAGGGAGGGGTCTCCCGCTTGTCCGACCGTACTCGAAAGGTCGAGGTCGTTTTAATAAATTATTGAATACCGCATAATTGACCTCTCTCGGTGAAGTCCTTTAAACTGCATTTCCATAAGATATCATGAGAGTTTTTTTAAGTTATATTTCTTATCTGTATATATAAAATCGAAAGGTCACTCACTCATCACGAAATCTCAGAAACTACATGTGCTAGGAATCTGAAATTTTGCATAGGAGTTACTTATAGGACGTAGGTGCTCGCTAAGACGGGAATTTGCAATAATCGACTTCTAAAGGCTTGTTTTTGGGGTTGAAAGTTTGTATGAAACTTCGTTACTACAAATGCTAGGAGTCTCAAATTTTGCATCGACGTCACTTATAGGACGTAGGTACTCATGGCGATAAAAATTAATAGTAACGTAGTTCACGCAAGCGAAGCTGCGGGCGGGCCGCTAGTCCTCTTTATAGTAAGGAAGGCAGAGAGAACCTAGTGTCACGGCACTTCATTCTCCACTAGCCACCCGAAATCCGAATGGTAGCATGTCAAGTGGCTAAACTCAATGCCGCACTCTGTCTAACCTCACCTAACTAGTCTTTGCCACTTTGGTGGAAAGTGGGTAGCAGAAATATCTTAAAAGCGGTGGAGTATCTCACGCACTAGGCTCCCAGGTTCCCTGCTTAACCTGCTACGTGCGTGAAAAAAATATAATATACAAAAATCTATATATATAAAAGGACTTGTCCTCACTGACTGAGGTAAGACGCACGCACAGCCGTAACCGCTAATGATAGAAACGTGAAATTTAGACAAATGTTTACTTTTGTAATCTGGACATCCACTAAGAAGGGATTTTGAAAAATTTTAACCCTAAAGGGGTGAAATAGGGGTTGAAAGTTAGTATGGACAAAAATTTTAATCGGCACCGATTCTTATAAAATTTGAAATTCAGACCTTAAAAGTATTAAATTGAACACGTGTTTCATGGTTTTCTAGAATTATTTCCATAAGGGTGCAAATAAGGGTTGAAAGTTTGTATGGAAAAATTCTTTAAAACGCCACCGATTTTTATAAAATTTGAAATTGAGACTCTTAAAAATATTTCATTGAACACATGTTTCATGGTTTATTAGAATTCACCCCTAAATACGTAAGCGAAGCTGCGCGCGTCCGTTGGTTATATATAAAATTCCTATTCAACTTGTATTTATTCTATTAATTCTATATACTAATCGTTTCAACACGAACGCTCTCATATTACATTACTGAAAACTCACATTTTATTATCACTTCTTTATAAAATATATAAATGACCAATTTGTAGCATTACGATAATACAGCTAATATAATTGTACAGACGCGTGCTATCATGTTTGTATACGTAAGTAAATGTCAAAATTTAATGGATATATTACACTTATATTTTATTAAGATTTTTGGCTGTAATTACAACGGTAGTAGATTCGATTCTCACTCAAAGGGATTGTAAGTAATTGAATTGATGATGAATTTTGTCAATGGACTTTGTTTTTAAGGCTTCTTTTACAATTCAAGTCTATCGAGGACCACGAGAAATATGTCTACCCTAAGAGTATCACTTACTAAAATTATCATCATATTTTTTAAATTTCTGAGGAGTAGCAAATAAAAATAAATAGTTTCGTAAAGCCTGCCAGACGTGGGTATATTTTTATTTCAAAGTTTTATGAATTTGTAATGATTCTAGAAGTTCAATATGCAAAAGAGTTAATTTGCTATCATCAATATAAAAAAAAGATAAAGAATGTCAAAGAAAAAACAAGGAAGCTTAAACGATACCTTAACTGACTCGTACCATAACCAATACCTTTTTTGACTTAAAATTAATATTATGTATATCGTTTGCACAAATAATTATTATACCAATTCTAATTTTTAAAGCATCATGATGTTTTATTTAACATATCCTTAATGCTTGAATGTAAATAACCAAATATTATTGTTAATATACATATACTAGTTGTGGCTCGCAACTCTACGTGAAATGCATAACAAATTTTGGAAAATCCTCTGTAAGTGTTCTCCACTTCCCTAGTTTATATTTGGCCAAATTTACCCATAAAATGTGACACATATAGTCACTATCTTGTGTCATAGATAACCTTAGTAATTTCTATTTGACTACGAAAGGGAAGTCGCAGATACAAGCTAGTATTTTCAAGTTATGTTAAAACATAAAGAAAATGACGTCAAAGATCTGCCAATATCATCTAAACTTCGCAATTATTTGCGTTGGACTAGAGGACTTCGAAACTGTCCACAAAGCAGAAGAAGAAAGTTATTTGTACACGTCCATATAAACCTGAAAAAGTTATAGTAAAAATACTATTTTTGTACATAATATTAAAAGTGGTAGTTGTGGGTTCGACCCCCACTAGGATTGATGACTATATTTTTATTTCCTGGTAATGAACCCTTCAGTGCACTATTTAGTTCGTATAGCCAGAGTGTCGGGAAAAGTACCGAGTAAGGAACGGAGTATCATTACATTAAATTACTCCTGGAAACAATGCTACATGCGAGATACAGCGTGAAACTGAAAATAATCAGATACTATAATAACTACCTAAATATATAGATAATATCTGTACATATCCTCTCAAATGATCTTTAGTACGGTGGTAGGGAGAACCAAACAAAACACGCGCCACAGGGGGCCTTACTCTTATACGCGTCCTTCTCGCAATATCATCGACACTGTTCTTTAAACTCATTTGAGTTCAAAAGGTATTAAAGTACTGAAAGTATAATTATTGTTAATGATAATAAAAATAATAGTATAAAAAACGTTGTATTGAGTTATTAAGTTGATCTCGACACCTATCTATATAGATCTCATATTCTATTGTGAGAGTTGAGAACGATGAATTACTGAACATTTAACTTGTCTCTCATTTCACATTTATGTGTTTATGGGATTATATATACTAACAAGAGTTAAACGTATTTCCCCTACATTATTGATTC
The DNA here is from genome assembly GCF_056956725.1 of Heliconius melpomene rosina. NCBI lineage: Eukaryota > Metazoa > Arthropoda > Insecta > Lepidoptera > Nymphalidae > Heliconius > Heliconius melpomene. Next base: position 381,386 of record NC_140399.1, read on the forward strand.
AGGTGGATTGCCCTACTCGTATCGTAGAATACGTAAACTGAAGAGTTCGATAGTTCCTTGGCCGGGCGTCGAACCAGGTCGTCGCTATGGACACAGCGGCACAACATTGAGTCACAATGCTATTTTATAATTACTAAATTACATAGAATCCCGTTTTATTTCCGTTTATAGAAATGTCAAGTCCTCTCATATTTTTTTGTAGTTTTATGCTGTATCCTTGTCGCGTTTACAGTCGTACGCTTGTACCCTTGCCCTACGGCCTACGATTGGACCCATTTTTATACATTTCTATATTTTAGAAAAGATGAGAAGAGAAGAGGTAGAGAACCATTTTTATGTAATTAATAAAATAAGCAAAAAGAATTATCTATCGTTTCTCATTTTCTCTCTCTGGTAATGAGGCAAAGCGCGGCCTAGAGATCTCGGCGGAAAATGGTAAATGGAAATATCTTAACACTATTCCCAGGTCCCCTTTGTCTACCCATTAAATTGTTAATAACCTATATTACCAACCCACCTACTCGTAACTACGTAAAAGTAATCTAATCCATCTATCTAACGGTTTTAAAAACACTAGGTATAGTGTCATTTCTGACAATCATAACATAATATACCAAAATTAGTACAGAGATGGAATTAATAAAGATAATACAGCGGATTCACGGTTTTCGCTCATTTTGTGTGAAATTTTGTAGGTTTTTGGATATTAACGGTTATGAAATCTGCGTAGTATTGAGAAACATATATTTTAGCTTCATGGTGTATCTCGTACATAGCAGGGGGAACCTTTAAAACTAGTGTTAAGACACTTTGATCCTATTAAGACACTTCCGCTCCCCACTTTCCACCGAATTCTAGAGGCATTGCATATTAAGGTACGGTATCGTTCTGTATGAAGTTAAAACGCGACAATTAGGAGTTCCGCCACTTTATAAACAATATCTCCAAAATAAGGTGGTGCGTGATGAACAGAGCATCTTACTCTGGATCTTTCCTACCTACTCTACTTTATGCGGGATACAGCGTGAAAAGAAACATACTTTTAACGCCATCTCTTAGGCTGTAATTGAATTATATAAATAGTATACAAACAAAGCACGAGTAAAATATTATATTATCCATATTAAAAATATTTATACAGCTATCTAAGATAATAAATAATTAAGAATATATATATTTGATTGATTAGTAAATTTATCTTTATTTATAAGTATTATTCAAATTTTCATAGTGCTAGTGCTGCCATCTAGTATAGGATAGAAACAGTTCAAATGTTACTTGACTTTGACTATAGGTGGCGTTATTAATGATGTAGCTTATTTCTCATAGGTGTCGCTTTAAGTGTTTAAAAGTAGCGACAAAATTTATGCTTAGAGAATATTTTTTTAAAAAAGCTTTTTGTTAAAATCATTTAAGTTATTAAAATAACTGTAAAAATAAAAAGGTAATTTATGATTTGAAATAATATTAATTTGATAAATAATATTAGTTTAACGGGGAAATTTGAATATAAAATAAAATATTAAAAATTGCGAATTATATGTGTAGAAGGGTGAATGTCAAGTGAAAAACTTATATATTAATTGATAACTTAAATTTATACTTAAATACTAATTGATAATAAATGGTTGTGGGGCAGAGGCACATGTGTTGCACATTTCGTACTGCAGAGAAGATAATTACTAACTTATAGACAAAAACGTTAAAGTCCGTTATTGCTATTAAATATAATCAGGTTCAATATAAAATTTATCTCTGACTATGTATGAGGTGGGATGCTTGTGTATTCGATGGAAAATAATTAGTGTGGCGTTGAGTTCCGGTCCAACATGAATTCGAGCGTAGCGGAGAACAGAGTATCTTGACACTAATAGAGTATCTTGCCTACACATATAAATGTTTGATACAGCCCGAAGCTGGCTGTTGTTAATGATGAGTGTTAAGACACTATGTCTTCAACGCACCATTCTAGATTTCGAAATATTGCGTATCGAGTAGCAGAACTGAGCCCCTTGCGGGGATCGAGCCCACGACCGTTTTGTTTCGCTGGAACATTTCAACACGACTATTAAAATAAAACAATAATAAAATACATTTCATTTAGTTAGCACAACGCAAGGAATTTAAATTCACTACGATCAAGTTCCATTCTTTTCTATTACTTAAAAAAATACAAGAAGCATATTTTTTCTATAGTAAAGCGTTAAAAAAATAAACAATAAACTAGCAACGCCACCTGACATAAATTCATCTAAACTGGAATTCACGCAGATCGGTGATTCTTAGAAACTACCAAATTGCGTTATACTCTTAGCTTTAAGTTGACAAATGCCGTTTATTGAACGTGATAGGAGGTTCAAATTCTACAGGGAAAAATGTAGCAGTAGAAAATATAATAATACTTTTAAAAAAGCCAAATTATATGTATTTCTACGGAAAGTGAATTTCAATTTTCGCCCAATTCTAGATTCTAGAGGCATTGCGTGTTGAGTGGTGGAACTCAACGCCGCGCTTTCGACCTAAAAAGTTAATTTAAAATATTGTTATTTTACGTAATACCTATGTATTGTAATTGTATTATCTATTGAAGATTATTTAAGATTGTTTGACTTATGCACTAGCAAGGTATATTTTTTTACATAAAATAGGTATATTACGAGTATATTATTGAGGCAGTCGTGACGCGGCAAGCTGCGACTAAAAACGCGAGAGTTGTGGGTTAGATTCCCTCTCGGGGGAAAGAAATATTTAATATTTTCAATTCTTTGCTCTGGTAATGCTCTCAACATGTTCAAAGGAATATTAACTTACAGCATGACGCTGTATCAAGCTTGCGTGCGGTCGCACGTCAGGTCTCTCTCTCTCTCTCTCTGCTTAACCCGTTAACCAGAGAGATCTGACGTGCGTCAAATCTTAAGAATCGTACTTCAGTCTCCGCTACCGTAGAGCGTGTAAAATTCACTTTAAATTGATCTCGACTTCGCTCTAACTCTAAATACTGTGCAATAGACATTATAAAAAAATATACATTTTAAATTCTTTGAAGTTTTGTACTAAGAAGCGATTAGTTCTAGTTTTTAGTTCGTGTAATAAATCTTAAATGAAACGTCGGTAGCGACAGGTTGTATAAAGGAACAGTCAAAGACAAGGTGGGTAGGCTCTACTTGTACACAGTAGCCTGTAGAGGTAAATATTTTGGGTGACGATTGTTTGAGCACTTTACCTCAGCAGGTGTTTTTTTTTTAATTTATTGTTTTTTTTTAACTTTAGTTTTGTGCAATTCGTTGCATGGAGTACAACACGTACAGTGAAGATAAGGAAAGCTAAAAATTTTGACAAATAGTAATATTTATTTCCATACATTTGTTGTTGTAATCTTTCTAGATGTTATTTCTTATATAGTGTAAGTTTTAACCGACATAAAATAAAAAACCGCACCTATAGGAATATGAGAAATAATCTCTTAGTAGGTACTCACTTACACTGCCTAACCTGCGTAAATTTCAGGTTTCTAAGTCCAGTAATTTCGAAAAATAAATCACCATATTACAAAAATATTTATATTTACTTACATATTGTCGTATCCGAGTTAAGCATTGTGTGATTAATCACGACCCTCGAGGCAATAAATTTCCACCAACCCTGGTAAGGAAAGGCGACGACTTTCAAGACATAACATGGAATATCTCGAATTTGAACTAAGTGTCCCAACACTACATCCTCCCAGGTCCCAGCTATATAAAAAAAAGTTTCTTGTAATAGAAAAAAAGGCTTTTAAAAGCATTCTTATAAAAGCTCGATCACAAAATGAGCCGTCTCTCACAGTGCTATGAATAAGCAGGTGTCGCCCACGTACCATTGTTAAGTTACGCAAACTATTTATATATTGTTCTAAGAATTAACTTTTTTTTTCTATAATTTGCTACCGTGTCAGCTTTATTGTTCTATGCGAGACAATGAGAGCTTTAAGCTTAATTGTTTTTTTTATGTATGTATATTCCTGATATTATTGATGAGGGTGTCGTAGCTCAGTCGTAGCTCAGTGGTATGGTGGTAGTGGTGGTGGTGGCTCGATAGATGTGGACGTGACGGTTAAGGTTTCGATTCCAACTCTTAGGAATTAATTATTTAATATTTTTATATTCTGGCTCTGATAACAAGACAAAGCGCGGCAATGAGGAGCGTTTATTATTTTATTTTTTTTAAAATATGATTTTTTATTTAATGTAATTAAAATTGATTTATAGCGCTTTACAATTTTTAAAGCGATACTGTTACTCATAACAAGTCACTCGCTTGTGCCCTCTATTTCATTAGAATATATAAAAAATAATAATAAATCACTACGTACCCCCACCCCGTGGCGCACGGTACGAAGTGGGCCGCGTAACCTCCTCCACAACTAGAGCGACTCGCTCGTACAATTCGACATCCGTAACACTTTGGAAGGCACACTTCTGAGACTTCGTTTGTATTTTGTATACACTTTGCCTTTGTTTTTGTCTTTCTTTTTTTTTTCAAGTAAATGTCTTTAAAAATGGACGTGAATTTGAAATTTTACTAACTACCTTTATATGTATCTGAATATATGAATACTTCCACATAATGTGAAATAGAAGGAAAATTATTAATTATTATTTGAATTAGCTAAAAATAGTGGGCAAATAATTTTTTTCTTCATCTCAGGCAGTAACCAGCACAAAGAGGGGAACTTAGGAACCGAGTGTTAGGACATTCTGTTCCCACTTTCGGTCGCCAACGGTACTTTGTGTTATGCCAAACCCTCCATCATTTTGAGAAATAGAAACTAACCAAAGAATATACTTCAATGCATAAATTAAATTAAACATTTAAAATTTAAAAAACTCTTAAAAATAAACAAACAACTAATTGTTATTTTCAAACTGATGAACATATTTCCTTAGCAGAATAAGAAAAGAATATATTAAGACATTCCGTTGCCCATATACCGCTCAATTTGGCGCCATATTCGAGTGACGAAATTCAGCACCGGAATTTCCTCTTGTTACAAGAACGACTAAATGAAAATAATATTTATTTCCCAGAGTGGGAAGCGAACCTAGAACCATTGTGCTTACAGTGAGTCCTAATGGTTATGATCATTGAAATAAATTATTAACAATGACACATTTTTTTCTTATTTTTTCTGCTTCACGCTGCATCCTGCATATAGCAAGAAAGACAGAGAAGTGCTTGTCGCGCTTTTGGATTTGTACCAGAGAGTAGAAATGAAAATATTAATAAATAATAATTCTCACAAGTGCGAATCTAACCCGTCGTTTTAAATTCACAAGCTACGCCACGACGAATAACACGTGCGTCTTAAAAAATAATTTAATTTCTTTGTTCTATAATTGCTGTACATTCAAAAACCTAAAACAATAATCTATACATTTTTGACATTTAGAGAAGAAACAAAAATAATCGACCTTTCTCTAAACAAAGAGATGTACATTATTATTTTATATTGTTTTTTAAGTCACCAAGTGTTTTACCAAAAAATGTTCACGCTTCAATCAGAAACATGTGTTGGACTAATATGTTTGTTTGTTTGTGTGCACTTTACTGCTAAACTAGTATTTGCTGTACAATGACTTATTTTAACGCTTCATTTATGGTAATTTAGAGTTTTAATATATTGAGTGTAAAAATAATAGACGTTTTTGTTAGTGACGAACAAAATAAGAAAATTGGTGCTTAAAATGAATATTATTGCATTACTGACTATATTACTCCGTTTTTCATTTTTATCTACTTAGTTATATTGAACGTGTGGTGGGAAACACAGTGTCTTACCACTAGGTTCCCTCTACCTACTCTGCTATTGCGTGGGTCGAATTTCCACTCAAAGCAATGAATTACCTAAATTTCCATGCTCTGGCAAGACAATTTGGGTTCTTAACACGTAATGATTCGGCTGAAAAATTAATAATGGAGACATCTTGAGACAAGGATCTTTATGCCTACCCTGCGCCAAGCTATTAAAAAAATAATAGTATTGGAAAACAATTGCACTTTGATCATTTAGCCATTTATGTACAAATAAGATTAAACTAATACTAAATGACTAAAAAAGATTAAACTCTATCTATCTAAACTTATCCTATTGTGTATTAATTAACCGCTACGTCGCTGTAATATATTCAGCGTCTAATAAAGTAATTGTCTGAATCGCTGTCTAGCGAGCGACAAACATTCCATAGCGCGTGTGCGTCCAAGCGAGACTCCTATTTAGAATCTACATACATTATTAACTTTATCTTGTATTGTATTTAGAAATAATCATAATTTGAAGTATTATTAGAATATTTAATTACAAGTATATGTAGATTTTTTCTTTTTTTTTCAGTTTCATCCTTATGCTTAGACGGGTAAAGAAAACTTAGTGTTAAGGTACTCCGTTAATTAATTTTTGCAAAGTTTTTCAAGGCATTGCATGTTCATGTACCAGAGCACAGAAATAAAAATTATTTAATTTTAAATACCATTGTGAAAATTAACCTCAACACATCTCGTTTTCAGCCAACGTCATCCCATTACGCTACTGGTATAAATAAAAAGTAACATAAATATCATAAAAGGTAGCCAGAATTAGTTCCACACCAACCTGTCGACAAATATCTAAACAATATCGTTGTATTGAAAACCCCCAAATAACCCCAATAAAGTACTTGCGAACGCATCTTTTATTTGTTTACTTTATAGCACCTGCAATTTAGGGCCGTGGCGAAAGACCAATCGACTTACACCGTTAATAACTCTACTTACTAAAGTATTATTGCAATTTGTTTTCAAAATATCAATCTTATTTCTCGGTAATACTGTTGTTTAAAGTGCATTGAATAAATTCGTTGTCAGATTAGTCTATATATTAGAAATCAATGAATTTTGAACTCTATTGTCGTGTGATAGAGTTGTTTTTATTTGTACAGTGTGCCGCCAAAGTAAGAAGTACAAAAAAGGCTTTTTTTGTGTTTTTGTATCAGTCATTTAAGCGAAGCGACCGTAACAACAATATTTAACTTATGTCGGTCTTGGAATGGTAAAGTGAAGAGAGTAGTCAATGTGTGGGATGTTTCGTGAACAATAAGTATCGGTTTGACTCTATGTTACTTGTTCCTCATCATTTTTAATAGCGTTAAAAGATTTCTTTACTTTTTTTTATTATTATGATGGAAAGAGATGAAAAAAAAAATAAGAAATAAGGTTAATTTTACATCATATTATTGAAAAATTCAAAAAATAAGTTAGATGTTCTATATACTCGTATCTGTATACAAAATTTTTCCGTTAGTAAGTAATATTAAATAGAATGAAAATAACTTACAGCTAGAGTTATAAGGGGGGACGCAGATATTTACTATATAAATTTCTCGGGGATGTAGGTAAGAAGAAATTTTTAAATTCCTAAAGGATTGAGCAAAAAACGGCAGTTTACATTTTGTACAATTTCATATAATTTTGGGCCAATTGAAATAATTATATTAATTTATTACAATGATTTAGACATTAAATTAAAAACCTCAGATAAATATAATTTCAATATTAAAATTAATTATGTCTGGAAGAAGACGGAACGCGTTGAAATCTTTAACAGGTAACTCTGCCACTACCTATTATGCATTTTTATGAATATACCTTAAAAGAAAAAAATGACAATATAAATAAAAAAAAATGAACTTGTTCTAAATTAAACTTACATAAGATTCGTTGCATATCGAAATTGAGATTTTCGCATTGACTTTGCTCACAATAGAGATAGATATTCCATTGAATTTTTTACGATCATAATACATAATTCGAATTTAAAAGAATTAATTATATTTGAAAGGAGAAAATTTCTTATTGAAAAATATTTTAAGTATATTTTAAAATTTTCCCTATCTTCATATCTAATAAGCAGGCTGCTCAGTCCTTAATAGTTTTAGCGTTAAGTTATAAATCAAACTTGAACTTGAAACACCTTGTACAGCGATGGAGTCGGTGCAGTAGGTCATCTTATATCTATTTATAATAAACGTAAACTGATTTACTCAAAGGGACAGTTTTAAAATACTTTTATTAGGCTGACTTGGAACAATGTACTTAATAAAATCTAAGAAACTGAATTTGACACACTTCCAAATTTTTATTACCTTGGAGCTTGGCTGGCTTGAACTGGCTTAGATGACGATATAATAACGTGATTTCAGCGATCTGATGATAACTGGTCTTCACGGGTTACTAATAACTACCCGAGTTAAGGCTAATTTATATTGGTGCGCATGTAAGTGCATGTAAGTGCGTATTTTTAGTTATTTTTAAATTATACCTTAAATAAAAGCTATTTAAAACTTTAGTTCCGTATTGCAAAGTAGAAGGAATAAGCCTAGTGATGACATCCCCTTCTTCATTTGCCGCCCACTTTTGAATGAATGGTGGAACTTAATTACTTTTCTACTTTGTCTACCAGCGTGGGGACATATATTTATTTTCCTTAGAGATGATCGAACCTATAATCGTCGCATATACAATCAAACATTACGTACTTACAAATGGCAGAAACGCTAATATTCTAAGTTAAATGTTATAAATTCATGTCATAAGTCGGCCCCGCGCACCGCCGCGCCGGCCCGGCACCCCCGCGCCGTCCCGGCACCGGCCCGGCACCGGCCACACTGTAACGGTGTAGCACGTTTTTCTACCGAAATGCCGGAATGTGGCCCACAATAACGAGATAGATGAAGATATTTTAAAGATAATTGCAATTTTACTTAAAAAATTGTTTAACTTAAAAAGTTAAATCTAGTTGAAGCTAAGTAAGTGGATAATGAAAATACTTTTTTACAAAATTTTGGTACTTATACGTGTATATGACGAACATTGTTTACGTCGGTTTTGGATTCGGTCCCCATTTAAAGGAATGATTATATTTAATCTATTTTCACTTTCCGGCGTTGGTAGACGAAATTCCACGTAGAGTTTAGCCACTCCACACTCAATGTCTCCAAAATTCGGGATAACGTAGAAATGGAAATGTCTTAACATTAAGTTATGTATATTATTCACATATTTGATATTGCCGACCGTGCCACACGGGAAAAAGCATGAAGTTACTTTTTTTACAAAAAAAGAACTGGTGGTAGGTTGTGGCACTCTTCTTTCTTCTAAAAGACTCTATCGTTGCTAGATTTCCATTGCGACTTATTCCAAATGTTAATGAAGAGTGAAAAAAACATTATCGTCATGATAATGATTCATTATTAAAATAGAGCCGCCCAAGTCCACCAGTGCAGTATAATATAGTACATATCTATCAAAATATAATACAATTTCTATAATTATAGCTAACGATAATTCTTTTCTTAGTTTTGAACTATATTCACATTTATCTGACTAGGCCGCCCACATTTTCCTTTTTCATATTTTCCGCCCAGCTTTCGAAACATTGCCTATTAAGTGCTAGAACTCTCTCTCTCTCTCTCTCTTACTTTTTAAATATAACGTAATTTCACATTCACTTCCAGAAAATAATGGGCTCAGATCAACACAGTTCAGTAGCTCTACATAATACGAGAATAACTGCAAAAAAATCTTATTAATATTTCAATCTATGAAATATTGTGCAATATCTAAACGCGGATAACGGTTCAGTTTTTGACCGTTTCTTTTGACATCGTATATAGAAGTGGTTTTTAAAGTTAGGTAGGTATAAGTTATCTTCTTAGAAGAATTTTATTAACATGAGATAGTGTTTTTTGCCAAGATGGTGTATGGTAACGCAGTGTAACAGTAGAGACTAAACACGATCGTTGTGGGATCGACTCTCATTTGAGGGAATGATTATTTTCATCTGGGCACGTGTGGCCGTTGTGGGTAACGCAACGGGTTATGGGCTCGATTCCTTCTCAAAAAAATTAAGTGTTCAATATTTACGTTTTCCCCCGGATTCTGGAGGCATTGCTTTGTGGACCGAAATGGAACCGGAACGGACTGTCTTGACATTAAATTTCCTCCTTTGGTTTTCTTCGCGCTTAACTAACTAAAAGGAGGAAACGGTAGCTTATGAGTTAAACTTGTATTTGTTTTTACTAAATACAATAAAAAGAAACTATTCAGAAGCCGTTATATATAAAACTTCTCATTATTCTATAACAAATATGTGAATAATATACATATATTATGTTCTAAAACATCATACATAATTCATATCTATTAATTGACAATGCTTCATTCAAACGGATTTACAAGCTCTTTTGAATAAATAATAGTATTAAGTGGTTGTAACGTCATAAATCTAACACTGAAACAGTTTGAAATTAAACTCATTGTGAGATAACGACACGATGATAAAGAAATAAAAAGCAGAACAAAGAAAAATCTGAAATGTATGTCACTGGGACGAATCATTAGATGCCGAATTCGATGAGACACGCCGTGTGGGCTGAGTGAAGAGTTGAGGCGAATAGTATATAGGATATTAAAAAACGCTTCACGCTTTTTAGCGTATAGCAAGGTGGACAGGGGGAACCTAATGTGAAGGCACTACGTTCGTCGTTTGAATCTACAATACCATTTTGGACATAACGACAAAGACTAAAATTATTTACATTAAGTAGTTTTCTGCAATCTAGTTATTAAAGCAGACGGTAAAACTAACTCCCTATTATAACAAAACACTTACCATTAAATAATATGAACCGAATCCGCTATCGCTTATAACTTACAACCCAATGATCCGTTGTATAAGAAACCGATTCGCAAACCATCCATCTCTGTAATGACGGACTACTGTAGACGTGTCTGGGGGCTGGTACAACGGTGCTCGTGCCTGTGGGCCTACATATGATGAATCAGTTAAAGATATTAGCAGATATTAGATTAGAGTATTAAATTATAATTATAGTTTAGGATATGTATATTATTATATATTGTACTTGTATTAAAAAAATATATCGATGGCTTCTTATAATTGTTCTAAAGCTTTAAGCTTAGAGTTTGAGGTCATCGTGGTGGTGTTAATCACTAGGAGCAATGAACTATATAAAAATGTTACTTCTTCGTTCTGGTAGCAAGAAGAAGCTTTTATTTCCACTACTCAACTCGCAATATCTCGATAATTCTGGGAATCTTTACACTAAGTTCCCAGATTCCCTCTTCTTATCCTGCTATGTTCAGGATACAGCTCGAGGCTAAGAAAAAAAAAATCATTCTTGTTAATATTAATTAATACAATTATTTATTTATTATTCCAATTTCACTTCAAAAATTAAAATGGAGAAATTTAGAATTTTCAAAATATAGAAATTTTGACTGTATCAAACTTTCTTATAGTTTTTACTATATCTTTTATATTTAAAGAGCTTTTTTTTTTTTTAATTACAATATCTGATGTAAAAATTAGATATACACTAAAAAATTTCGTACATATTACATAAGTCGAAAGATATCAAAAGTATTTTACTTAAAGCAGCTTCGCGCCGAATGTAATCTTGAGATTTAGGTTTATCCCGGTGAACACAGAACTCGGCACCCATATGAATCTACGATTCTTTAGTCATATTCGGGGATATCGAGAACAACCAATTTGCCTATTACTTGAGCAAGGCTATATCACGTTAATCGTTTCGAGAACCCACTATACCTGCGGTCTACTGAGATTACTTTGGGCACTTGTATCTGACGTAGGCCATACGCAGCTCTTATTTGGCCTCGAAGGCGAAGTTGTTGATAAAAATAATGTTAAAAAATGAATTTACAATTTTATAGTAAAATACTAGATAAATATACCGCTAATAGAAATTCACAGACAAAATTCAAATATAGATAATAAAATTTGAAATAAAGAAAGTATACTTTTATGAAATAAACCGTATGACTTTCCAATATTATAATAAAATATTCATGTAAAATTTTAATCGACGAGTCACGTTTAAACATAGCTAAATGTCTCAAATCGGTATTTACGAGAAATTGTGAAGGAGGAAGTCGCGGCGTAGTGGAACGCATCTGACTGTAAGCGCGACGGTTGTGGGTTTGGTTCTCACTCAAAGGTATGAAATTATTAATATTTTCATTTTTTCGCTCCGGTTTCGCTCAACAGGCAATGACTATTTGGCGAAAATAGGGGGAACAGAAGTGTTTAAATGGGAACGGAATGTCTTGACAATAGGTTCCCTCTGCCCACTCTTTGTGCGGGATACATCGTGAGGGTACTAAAAACATCCGCATCCGCATCCGCTTAAATTTTGACACTGCGTCATGACTGGTCTGCATTAATTGAATTAGTATATAGTTTAAACATTAAGATATTTATCAGGTGCCAACTTTGCTTAGTTTTTCTTCATTTCTTCACAAAAATGCTTAAATACAAATTTATAATACAAACTAATATAAATTTTCAAAGGCACTCATAGCGCAGTTAACTTTTCAGTCAGTATTCAAAAGTGCTTTTATAGTTTATTTGAATAAAGAATATTTTGAATTTGAATTTGAAAGTTCACTTCGATCTCTACATTTTGTTTAATTTTGAAAAACTGAATTTTGGAAGGCGAAACATAATACTTCGATTCGTCTTATCGCATAAAGCATGGTAGACAGATAGAACCTATGATTAAGACACTCCATTCTCCACTTTCCGCCAAATTTTTGAGACAGTTCATATTCAGTAGTGGAAGTCGCTCTTATTTCTATTTCTCTGAATAATTCAATAAAAGTTGTGAGTTTCATTAACAAATGGAACTTGCAACCGTCACGTTTACATGCGTACTCTGCACCACGACGGGTAAATATACTTATAAGTGCATATAGTTTTAAGCTCCAATTTTTCCACTATTAATAAAATCTTACAACGAAGAGGACCTCGTAAGGGCCCGTAAAGAAAACCAACGAGTGTCCTACTTTAGAGTTGACTTACAACCGACTTTACACTCTTATCGATGTAAAGTCGACTCTATAATATAATAGTAGAGATTATAATACGAGAAAGTACGTTTTTGTAGGTCTGTAGGCCTGTGTGTGCCTGTGTGAGTGTTGTGCGCTGGTGTGGCGTGCGTATACGCATCGGTGATAGTATTGCGCAGGGGTGCTCAGGGAAAAGAGAAATGCGTCGCTTTTTTTAATACGGTTTTTTATAATTTATTTATACGTATGCAGAAGAAACAAAGGAGTGACATTTCGTTTCTTTTTTATGAATGTGGGGAAGCTTAGTTGGTCAAAAAAAATATTTAAGAGTTAATTATTTAGAGTTTGACAAAATATGAAAAATATTTGTTTTTTACACGAAATTAATAAACGCTACTTACTCATTTTTACATTTATTAACAAGGAAAAAATGTAAATTTAATAACTTAAGTACGGTAAAACAGCTTATTTGCTTTAATTGTCGGTAAATGTTTCAAGTAAATTACTGTTATTGATTATGCAATACGTTACTATCATATGATTTTGTATAAATTAACGAACAGAATTGTAAAGACACGGTTGGTTAACTATACTCGCAGTCAAGTTATATTAGTTTCATATAAAATCTTACATATATAAATATTATTTTTGTTCGTAGTTATGGGTTCGGTTCCCATTTCGGGGAAATATTAATGTATAAAAAAATAAATTTATATTGTTTAGACAAATGTAGAGCCTTGCGTTGGTGGAATCTTTACTATCCAGAATACAAAATCTCTAAATGAGAGGGAATTAGAGGACAGAGTGTCTTAACACTACATGCCTACCTTTCAAAATTATTTTGTTAACAATAAATAATAAAGCAATTAAATGTTATCACTATGACTTACGGGCCGTACTTTGGTACCATCATGGCCAGTGGTGGTAAAATTTTGGTGGGAGTGAGTGGGGTGCGCTTGCGCAGGCAGTCGGTCGACTAACCGCGGCGTATGCGCCCGCCTTACCGGTGTGTAGTGAAGTGCTCGCCCACCACGCCACAGTGTGTACGTTACTATCCTTAGCCAACCGGAACCGGAAATGTCATTGGCATAAATAAAAAAAAATAAAAAAGTGACGGTGCTCTATGTGAATCCGAATGAAAAGTGGACTTGGACCTTTTTACTTCGGTCTCGTTTTCTCCTTTCTCTATCCTTTGTAAATATATAATTGAATATTTTTTTTAGTTAATTTTAGTTTTTTTTTCGTTTGTATTTTATTGCATTTTGTATCGATCTTTTATTTTTGCCAATCGCATCTCTTTTTTCTGTTGTTATTTTTCTCTGTTATCTCCTTCTCTAACCGCATGCCATGATTTTCACCATAAATCGTTGGTTTTTGGGTTGATAACTAGAAGGTCGCTCGACAGGTTTTTTTACAGTTTTAACGGTGACGCGGTGACACGAATTACAATCTTTTGTTATTTTAACATTTAACTATTTTACTAAGTCACAAAATTTAACTTTAAATTTAGTTTAGTCATTAATTCAACTTTAGTCAATAACTAATTCAAATAGGCTTCTAACATTTTGCTTGTTATTATCTGCCTTGTATTTTACATACACTTCAGAGTTATTTTTCACCTATTCCGTTTAAATAATCGTTAGGTGAGTATCGTATAAACCGAACGGCAACTAGTTGTTTGGGTATATAGTTAAATACAACGTCTTTTTTCTAGTCTCCTGCCTAAACTCTGAACAGAGGACTGTGAAGTGGATATCTTGTGCTGGACTCAGTGTAACATGTTGTGCTGGATTTGACAAGAATTATACTACGCGACGGTCTTGTATTAATATAATAAGTGAGTATATTTATTATATATTTATTATATATTTATAATTATGCACAGGCGGCACAGGGGTACAAGCGTCTGTAAACACGACGGTTGGGGGTTGGATTTCTATTGGCGGGAATGAAATATTTAATATTTTCGTCATTCTGGTAACGAGTCAAAGCGCAACGTTAACTCCCGCCATTCAACAGGATTTTATTTTGGCGTATATTTGGCATTTTCCATCGGTCGGCTAAAAATGTTGTGTTTTTGAAAAAGGAATTATATTAAATTGACAACTGTTAATTGTTTGTTTATATATGTATATTTATTAATGATACAATTTGAAGCGAGTTAATTTTGTTTTTTTTTAATATGGTTCATAAAAATAATCATTTTTTTTTAGATTTTCATATATATGTTTAACAGATGACATGCTAATATTATGTTTAATGTTTAATGCTACAGTGACTTAATTAATACAATGTATTCTCAAATGGGAAGACTAATTAAAATTGTTATTAAAATATTTTTAATACTTATTTAAATAAAAATAGTCTTTTCAAAATTTTTGGTAAAATTTTATATTATTGATTGCAGCAAATTGTTAATAATTATTATAAAACAATTTAACAATTCATATAAGCAAATTTTAAAATACAAAAATTCTAATATGACTATACTTGAATTACTATATCTATTTCTACATACGAGTATAAACATATATAATATACCGTTCTGAATGTTTAGGATATTTCGATACGGTTGTCGACCCACGGCACAGGTGAGCGACCTGTTATAGCCAAACCAGTCAGGACCCAAATTAATACGATAAGACTGAATTGCTAAACGCTACTTACAATTTTTTGATTATTTTTCAACTATACTGACTCTACTATTGAAGATATTATTTTAAATAGTAAAATTTTAAAATTTTATGTATTTTTTTTTTATTTCTTACACTGGATTGAATAGAATTTTAATTCGTGACTATAAAATAGATCAGACATTTTTCTTTAAATTATTAGCATTATTGTGCTAATTACTTCTAGATTTTAATAAAGCAATTTTTATAATAGTTTTGCCTATATAGGCATTTTATATAAATTGTGCGGCGTTAAGTTTCGCTGTTCAACACGCAATGCATCCAGAATTTGGTGGAAAGTAGGGGACGGAGTGTTTTAATACTATGTTCCCAGGGTCCATCTGCCTATACTGTCATATGCGGATGCAGAGTGAAGCTAGAGTAGAATAAAATTAGAAGAATAGTGACTACAATAGCTATAAATTAACACTCCTGGATATCATCTAAATCATTGACTTGAATTATATTTAGTTATGTTTAAACAACGCTACTGGTATTTAGTGCTGATTTTACTTATTTTGATTATATACCAAGGACGCAAGAATTGTCCATCCGTCCGTAGTGGTCCGTGTCCACTCTATAAAACTCTAGTGTCCACCCCAAAATTCAAGGCCTCGACGTTATTTCAAAGCTAGTCAAGATCTCCCTGGAAAATATTTTTGACACGCCCATGCTTTTCAAACATAACATACACAGCACGCAAAGCGAAAATAGAGATAAATTCCCATATGGTTACAGACAGGACTTTTTTAGAACATACTACTTGTAACTTTTCTTAAGCGGAGATATTACTTAGGTATCAATAATATTGTTAAAATCATTTATTTTGTGCCGGTATTATTTATAAATCTCATTTTTTTTTCTATACAAGTAATTTTCCAAAATCAATTGACTATAGATTGTATTTTTTCGAATGGACTTTATTGCTGTTGATCCAGACTGGTCTTGACGGCGTCACCGGGCCGGAAATTGACTCTAGAATTATATTCACGAATATTCTTTCTGTAAATCAAAATTAAAAATTCAGGCGCTTAACTTTTAGCTCTAAGGCTTACATTACTGTAAAACTAAACAATCTAAGGTCACGATGACACACAATCCTTCAGATTTGTGACCTCATTAAGTTGTGTATGAGTCAGATAAGAAGCACGTTGTGAGGCAACGCTAAGTAGTAGGCGGCACACGGAAGGCGTGTTCAGAAAGAGACAAATTATATTACTCTTTATATAAGTTAGTTATATCATAGACTAGTCGTCGTCCGCAGCTTTGTTTGCGTCGACTGTAAGACATAAAATGGAAAATGCAATTTTGTATGAATTTCAAGAAATTCTGTGCGTTGTATATCAGTCACGCTGGAAGCTAAAAACAGCACACACACACAAGTGTGTTATACTTAATTATGGTAGACATTCATCTCGTTTGAAAACGCCTCATAAATCTTAGTGCCGTTTCAAATTAATTAAATTATCATAATCCGTTGGTCCGACCCAGAAGCGCTGCCATATCTCACTGTATAAAATGTCGGTCAGTTCGTGACCAGCGACTCATAATTAGATGTTGAAGGAAAAATTAAATATTATCTGTGCTCTAATTAAAACGGGCTTACTCTACCAGCCGTGGCACGCTGCAGTAGAGTCTCTACTTTTGATGTACAGATTTGATTAAGTATGCATAATTGTTTTAAATACATACTCGGTGATTTGTTTAAGCGGTTATTTTTTTGCTGGCTCATGTTTTTTCTAAAAACCAGGGGAGATAGAGAAAACCTACTGTTAAAACCCTCCGTTTCTCAATTTTCGGGATAATGTGTGATAAAATGCGGAACTCGCCTCGGAAAATGCGCCACGTTTTGTTTTACAACCAGAAAGAGGAGAAAGAGGAGATAAAAGTAATTCATTGCCTCGAATAGAAATTGAACTCACTATCGTCGTGTTTGCAGTAATAAGTTCGGTCACTTGTGTGATACATTGATGATTTATAAAGCGTGTTTTAAGAAAATAATAAAATATAATTGCTTTTACAATTTTTATATAAGAAAATTGTCCGGTGTTTTATTTGCGGTATTGTAATTTAACAATAAATCTGTATCCAATATCCATATATTCATTAAATTTTCACCATAATAAATAAATAAGTTCTACTGTATGCGGGAAGCCAAAAAAAATTGTATTATACTTTACAATAATTGTTTAGTTTTTATTGCTATATGAAATGGAGTATAATTTTAAATCACATTATTAATCGCAGTTTATAAGTCCTATATTAATAGTATATCAACTAATTGATCCATCTCTTTATAATAATTATTAATAAATGAACAGTTTGAAGTATAAAAATGATTAAAAAATTATTTAAATAATCTGTTCTAGAGTGATAGTAAGAAAAATATATTATCCGAATTGATAAGAACCTTCTTTAACAAAAACCGCTTAAATAGCAAGTAATTGTAAGCCGTCGTAGCACAGTGGCTTACCATCTGACTGCAAACGTGACGGTTCGATTCCCACTCGGAGGAATTAAGTATTTTCATTTTCATTTACTGGTTATGCAAAAAAAACATAGCGTGGTGTTGAATACCGCCACACGCCCATGTTTCGGAAATTAAGACATTAATTACCCAACTTGCACAAGCAACCACCACAAGCAACTTAAACAAAAACTACCCAACATAAAACAAAAAAGCGACGTTAGCATCCCAACAAGGCTAGTGCATTAGAAACGCCTAGACCCAGTGGCTAGGTCTAAGTGACACACATTCACAACTTTCACTCGCTGGCAGCGAGCATGATGCGGCAATGACCACGCGACGGTAATGTCAAGTGCGTTGTGTTTTCACTTCTGTGGATCTACTGTTGACGTACGAGTATGTACGAGTATGTACGTATCGATTTGTGGTATTGCTGGATTTAGTTTTGGGTTTTTAGGTTCGATTTCTGTGGTACTGAGTTCGTATTTTTGAAAGATTTGTAGTATTTTTGAGCGCCGTATTGCTTAATTTTGCTTAGTTTTTTGTTTTAGTTTTATAGTTTTTTTTGTCATTTTTTTGTTTACTAGATAATAGTTTATTACATTGTGCATAAAGAAAATAAGAAATCTTTAACTGTTAAAACACAGTATACTTTATTAAGCAGCCTTTAAAGTAATTATATAAAATTAATGTAATTTATTTAATGTTAATTGGTTGAATATTCGAAATATCTTCCTCAAATAAATAAATTTACAAATAAATAAATCCCAACTTTTTTTAGTAAAAACATTATACAAATGAATACAAAGAAATTTTAAATCATTTGTCAAACATACTTAAGGTCAAATAAAATTTAGTAATTTAGAACTAACACAGGTATTTCCGATTCATCCAAGGAGAGAGGTTGGTCCATTGCTTGATGAATCATTGGTTTTGTAACGCGTCAATACTCATCTCCGCGTCGGGCAGAGGTTACAATAATTAGGATTTTTAAGTAAAGTGAATAAGAAATATCCGTTTTACATAGAGGTCAAATAAATGCTCAGACTTTATCTATCGGTATATTTCTACTAAAGATGTAAAGCTGAGAAGTTTGTTTGATTTATGACTATGCGGGCAAAGCAACAGTGAAATACTGGTATATGTCATAGTTATTAAATTTCCCTTAATCTAAATATTAAAAATTTTAACAAGTATGGCAATATTATATAAAAGCGACTAAGTGCGAGTCAAATTCGTGCATGCAGGGTTCCATAGCATTAAAATAATAATAAATAAATCTATAAACATTGCAAAAAAATCATGTCAATAATACGGTAGCCTATGGGCTACTATACTATGGTATAGTATAGTATAGAGGCAACTGAAATACATCATCTGTGAATATTGCGATAGTCTAACTATCACGATTCAAGAGATACGGCCTGATGTCAGACGGATAGACAGACAGACAGCGAACTTCTAATAATAGGGTCCCATTTTACTCGTTGTGTACAGAACCCTAAAAACAATAGCTATGCTCATTTTCATAATTAGAAAAAGATTAACTATTATAAAAATTATAAAGTTTTCCGCCGTAGAGACTGCAATAGCATAGTCGACATATGGCTAATAAATACTTGACGATTATAAATCTAAAAATAATATAATTATATAAAATAGTAATCTCAATATAGTTTATATGATTAAATAGATTTTTTCAGTTCAATAACTTGTAGAAGACCAACACTGTAACTACTCGCCAAGGCGGCTCACGCAACGCGACGGGCATTGCCCACCGCGCCGCCGGAGAAATCGGTCAGCTGACAACCTTTCTTGTACTTGAATGGATACCAGACCAGAGTGCATAGAATATATACAATATATACATATACGAGATATATAACGCGAGAAATAATCTATTTGTATGTTTGTCTTCATATGACTTTATAAGACGCGTTTTTGTTAATGTAGAGACATTTGCGAAAAGTTAAATTGTTAGTTTACGTGTAAATGTTATATTTTTCTTCATTATTCAGCAGAAAGTGGAGAAAAAAGTGTTTACTACGAAGTTCCCTCTGCCTAAGCTGCTATTTGCAGGATAAAATATGAAGTTAAAATGAAAAGTTATATTTTTTTGTAAGGTGAATTCTAAATGAAACTGAAAATCTGAAAATAAAAAAATATATATGGAAATATATTTATTTTTAAATTAATTTTCCATAATAAAATAAAAAAAAAAAATCAACATTGAAACCTATTGATCTATAAATAGACAATAATTGTTAGTAAGTAGTTCGAGTGGTCTTAAAGTAAATTATACTTTATGTCATAGTAATACGGTCTGGAGTAGAATAGCAAGTATGCAAGTTGAGAGCACGGTGTCATGTTGGCGAAGAGAAAGCCGCAGCAAGATCCGTTTAGATCTATACCTGGTATACTTGTGGAGGAAAATTGTCATACATACATATACGCGACGTACCTCGTACACTTTTCTTGCAATGTTATTTCCAGTTCTAAGGCTTTAAATTGCACAATATATTTATATATTTCATTTTGTATGGTTTCGTACGAAATCTCATATAGATAGATAGATATAATGGTCTTCATGTGAATTGAAATTTTTCTGAAAAATTTATGTCCAAATATCCAAAGAGAAGGGTTCCAAAAGGTTAAATAATTTAATTTAAGTAATTTGTATTGAAATAAGTAAAAAAATTAACACTGGCAAAAAAGACAAGACTTTAATAGATATAAAATTTTAAGTTACTTATACATCGTGGTGCATTGAGACAGTGTCTGTAAATGCGTTGATTGTGTATTCAATCTCTTCGAAGAAACTGATTATTTTCACTTTAGGGTCGCGGTGAGCACGCGCGGCGTTCAGTTCTGCTTAACATGATATGTGTCATGAATTTTGGACGTTACTCTGAGAGCAGAGTGCCACTGAGTTCTTAATGCTATTTTAATATACGATACCTCATTGATATTCAATATTTAAATCTCCATATGCTAAGTTATCATTTTTTCTGGAAGCTTGCACAATTCGGAGCGCGTTGAATTCTAATGTACGTGACCCATTTTTGTTGTTAAATTTTTTCCTGAGATATTTTGTTTTTTTTACTTATCTGGGTTAGGTTAGGTCAGTATCTGTTTTGAAACTACCTTAATATATTACTTCGGTCTTTTTGACATTTTAAATGTAAAATGGTTATCTAGCAACGAACAGACTTATTTTAGAAAATGTAAGCTGAAAAAACACATTATAATTTTGACAAACAAATATTTAAACTATCATACGATCTTAAAAATTCATTCATTTCATTCATTCATTCTATTTCATTTATTCTTAATATTTACGCTTAAGCATTGTTTAAAATTATATACATATAATTAAAATAGAGCAGTTATCTGAGAGTTATAGACTGTTTAAGTAAGCAGTTTTATATATTGAAATATAATTATTTAAATTCTTATAAATATTCAAAATTTTCATACAAAAAAAGAAAAAAGAAACTGCCGAATTACAATAAATAACTTGACACTATCACGAAAGGGTTATTATAAGACATAAAGGAGGCACATGACGTGAACAATGCCGTCTTTATATTTTTGGTAGCATGTGCGCCCAAAAATTCGTATAGAGTGGAAGACTTTCTCTGACAGATGTCGAACCCTTCAATCAGTCAATATTTGAATTCAATTTGGTGAAAAAAAATGAACATATGTTTCTTATGGTGGGAATATTCTGTGTACCTGCTTATAAACATACTTTATACTTTGTTGCGAGTTTGTACTTTTTATGTAATGAATAGGCCAGTCGTGGCTCAGCGATTGGTAGCGTCAAGGTTGTGGGTACGATTCCCACTTGAGGAAATGAAAATGAAAGAATTTGAGCACGGCGTTAAGTTTTACCACTCAATAAGGAATATTTCGAATTCCGGAAGTGGAGGACGAAATATCTTACCACCATGTTCCTGATGTATAGAGAAAATCATGAAACTGCTTATGTAAAATCGCTCATTACTATAAAGTAATGAGCGATTTTAATAGCAAAGCAATATATAAATATTGAGTATGTATTAAGAAAGTTTTCGTTTTAATTTAGGATAATTGAAAAAAAAAAACAATTTAAAGACTTAATTGAATTTTGATTTTTAAATGTAGGCCTATTTATAGCTAGAGCTAAGTAAACCCAAAGCACAACAATCTTAAATTTTTTTTTTTCTTAGGATTAAATTTTTACATTTTTAGCTTTTCCTGAAACCATTATATTCATAAAAATATATGAAATAAGAAAACGCACACCTCAACGTTTTTTTCTGAGTCCCTCACAGTATCTCTTACCTGTCGGACCCGAAAACTATTTATCACGTACAATCAATTATGTCACACCCAAAATGGTTTCAAACCTATACTCGAGCTGTTTTGACATATAACAGATTAATAGCTTTCAACACTTTAATTTTAATGGAAATTAATGATTTTATCTGTAAAAAGTATGGCATTAAAATTTAAGATGGACGTTTTTAACATATTCAATATTTAATTCCACATTTATTCAATTTCCACTGTGAGAACTTTCCACACTGAGAATGAATTAAAATGGTGGGGGGGGGGGGGTGTGTGAGTATAAAAAATAAGATTTAGGTCTTTATTTTTTCGCCATTCAGTAAAATTAAGGTATTATTATAATTAAAATATCAATGTCGATTAAAAAGCTAGACTTTCCTTTCTTCTCTCTGGTGTCAAGGCAAAGCGCGGCGTTGAGTTACGCCACTCAACACGCATTGCCTTATTAAATTACATGGTACTTTATTACCCACCCTACCCTAGTAACCTATAATCGAACACGTGCACTATTAAAACGATTTCCTTCCGGAAGTAAACAAAGGGTGCATGGGAACTGGGCGGTTGTATTTGAGATGTACCATCTGATTAAGAGGTAGTTTTTTTGAGTTAAGATTTTTTTTGGCTTACGCTATATCCATATACAGCAGAGCATAGGAACCTAGCGTTAAGACACTCCGTTCCTCATTTTGTGTTTATCATTTTATATTTACTTATCTTTAAGGGTCAAATTACAATTTGTTCTTAAATAATAATATATTCTTAGTGCCATTTTCTTCTTCATTTATATTTGTAGAAGTAAAATTAAAATATTTATATTTCATATTTTTCTTGTCAAATAGACTCTCTATTTTAATCGAGAGACTGCTTATAGTTATAATATAGACAGATTTTTTATTTTCGCTGGTTCTTTTTATAAAATTCAGTTCAGAGTTTCGTTTCAGAGAAAGATTCAACAAAAGTGTCACTCTAACTTTCTCCTCCTCCTCACTCCTTTCTTCTTTCACACCTTCTTCACATTTTCTATAGAGTATTTTCTAATCTAGTAGTATTTTCTAAATATAAATATTCCCCCCACAAATTTGAACCTATAACTACCGTTTAATCAACAACAACTTATATAATAAATATAATCCCACACGCCGTATGTCAATGTACGTAAAAGGCCTTGTACGGTCGCCGATGGCTTTACGTAACCAAAGCCAAGGTTCTTTAGTTAATAAGTCGACGACTTTCCGTTCATTTGTTGATTATAGTATGGTTATTTTTAGCATTTTAAATATATCGTTTTTTAGCTTCTCCAAAATATATTTTAGACTCATTGCCGCGCTTTGCCTTGTTATCAAAGTGAGGAGATAAAAAAGTAAACAAAACATCTCCCCGAGCGAGAATCGAACTTAAAACCGTCGCGTTTATAATCAGCCACTAAATTTTCTTTATATATATATAAATTTATATATAAAAAACAGCCTTTCCAAGGCACCATTAGAAAAGAACACCGCTATAAGAGCGAGCAGGACGGAAAGGGCAACGTCCTGATTTGTCAATAAACTTGACCCACATTTCATTGAGAGCGAGTCTCGAAGGAATCTCTGGTAAGGCTGAGATTACACTTGATTAAATAAGGGTTTTTGTATGAGTTTTTTTTATTATTTTAATGTGTTTTGTCGTTTCCTATTTAGTGTGGTCTTAGCTTTATTTTCAAAGGATTTTTTTTTAATAATTTAAATTATTACGGAATCAGTAATATATTTCATATATTTTAAAAGATTTAAGTTACTGAAATGAAAGTTCTTGATCAAATTAGATAACTTTTAGCTAATAAACACTACTGGCTTTGCCTATTCCATAAAAGATCATTAAAAATGTATAAATTTAAAAGGCCGTCGTAGTGCAGCGTCACCACATCTGACTGATGAACAAAGAAATGAAAAAAGAACCATGATTGTAGGTTTGATTCCCACTAGGGGGTATCAATAATTTTGCTTTTTTTGCTGTAATAAGCCAACTGTGGCATTAAATTCCGCAATCCAACACTAAATGTTTGTAAAATTATTCCGTGAGAAGTGTTTTGACACTAAGTTCCCCCCACTTATGCTGCTATACGCGGGATAGAGCGTGAAACTAAAACAAATACAAACAATTCAATACATTTAACACGCTTTACAATCCCCACTACAAAGGTCCTTGTCCACCATAACGGGAAACGCGTCTCGCTCGCTGAGCGGGATCGTTCAAATTAGACGTAATTGTATAGATACGATGTATGTCCATTTTTTACTTTAAATTATGATTTATTTTAACTGTAAAGCTAAAAATATTAATACCTCAGCGTGTCACACGCTGTTGTGAGTTCAATTTCCACTCGGAGGAATGAATTATTTGCATTTCCTTGCTCTGGTTACAAAATAAAACGTTGAGTTTCTCCACTCAACAAGCAATATTGGATAATTGATTGAAAGATGGAGAACTCTCTGCCTTCCCCGCTTTAAGCGGGATACAGCGTAGAACTAAAAGATAATTAAAAAGTTAACTAGAAGTTCGATAATTATATAGCGAGGTAAGGTTACATGAGAGGGCCGGCCCTCCGAAATCCTCTATTTGTTGTGCTCCTTGTCGGTAATAACGGTACAAGAGTACTTTGGTACCATACAATGATTTTAACGCTCATTTCTTTAAAATCATCCATTTCTTTAAAGTTATTAATTTCTTTATAAAAATAATTTCGTATAATGAAAAAGTATGTTCGGAAATATGCTTTAAGCTGTATCATAAATTATTAAGTCACTTTGTAATTTTCTATTCCTTATGAATGAACAAACGTAACTCAAAATATATTTTATGGAGAATTAGACAAAGTCAAAGTCAAATTCAATACAAAGTCAGAGAAAAAATCAATTTTCTAAGTCCAGAAGTTTCGTCAGTGACTCTGTCATCCACTAAGTAACGGAGAGTTCTATAGGTAATCCCTATATAGATGGTTATTTACAAGAAAAAAATCGATTTTCTAAGTAATGTTCTTTATTAAAGGCAGTATATATTTATATTCATATATATAATTAATTAGGAAAAAGAAAAGTCTTTCCAAACTTTATCACTTAATTTTCTTTATTAATAACAATTAAAATACCTCCCAAAATCATATTTAAACCCGCTACCATTTACACTAATCTCCATTATATTTCTACTTTCTATAATACCCTGCGGGCGTCACCACGCAGCTCACGTTGAGTGTCGGGCATTGAACGTCCTTGGTGCTACGTCACTTACGTGCTTACTGTACTGTACAGTGCGGTCGGCGAGTCGTGGCCGCGGTGACGTTAGCTACAGATGCCTTCACTAATTTAATTATACAATTTTATTTTTTCATAGAATGTTTCCTATGTTTGATTATTTTGATTCAGAAAACCGAACTTCAGACAAGACTCGCCCAAAACTTGTTGACCGTACTGTACTGTACTGTAATTTGTAAATAATATAAACGGGCAGAATATGTCTGGAATGAAATTGTCGGTTCAATTCTAATTTGGTTGGAATATTTTTCATTTATTTCAATTAACAGTTATATTTGAGGTATATTTTTTCGGTTTCACGCTGTATCCCGCACATAGCAGGGTAGTGAGAAGAAACCTGGAAATTTAGTGTTGCGACACTCCGTTCCCATTAAGACACATCCGTTCCCCAATTTCCACCGAATTAAACTAAAAAAAAATATTATTTAGAAAGCTTAAGAGTAACTTGTTATATTATATGTAGAATTGAATAGTTGCGTCTAGTTCTGAGCTTAGAAGAAAAATAACTAGTAATTTGGAATTTATTGTCAGTAAATTATTTTCTCGATCTGGCAACAAGACAAATCGCGGCGTTAAATTACACCACTTCAAACGCAACGTCTCAAACGTCGGGAACGGAAGCCCAAACACTATGCCCCTACCACCTAACCTGCTAAATGCGGGATACACCGTGAAACTATTTCTATATTGAAACTTAACTAAAAACTCAAAAATAGTCAACAACGAGGCTTGTTGGCGCTCGCCCAAGCGTGTACCCAGTTAGCCACTACGTCACGTAACTGTATAGCACGTGGGCACCGACCAGTGCTTGTGTGTAATTATATACGATCATATATTAAACTGTATATCAAATACAGGGTTACTTATATAGCTAGCTTCACGCATTTAGTGGCACACTCATAAGTAGTGCTGAGACACTCCATTCTTTAATTTGTGTTCAACTTTCGAGATTTTGCGCGCTTTGTTTAGCAGTTTGAAACAATATAATTTGCAATTTTCTCTGAAATAGTCTCCTATAAACAACTCAATTCAAGTCTTAATATCGCTGTCCTAAATATAATAACGGTGCAGGCGTTCGTTCGTGTAAACTAGACAGACAGACCGACGGGGCTAGTTAATTCTGTAATGTACTATACATTAATTTTCTTTGAAATTGAAGTTAATTTTATAGTCTATTATTTTTAAATATATTATTTTATTATACTTTACCTATATGCACAGTGGCAGGACTTCTGACTGTTAACGCGAAGATTGTTGGTTCTAATTCGAGGAAATGAAGTATTTTCATTGCCTCGCTTTAGTAACAAGACAGAGAATGCTCTTTGGAAAACTTCTGTTCTCTTCTCTCTATCCTATAAAAAGATATAAATTTAAAGTAGTGACTCAATTTTCTGTCTAAATTCAATAGTTTCAACGACTTACGAAATGATTCAGGTTCAAAATTTTGTAAGAAACTAAACGGCTATTGCATTTAATGCTCTATTAAACATTGCAAATGTGTTTTTTATTTTCGTCTAAAATTGTCACGACATCTATTAGATATTATTAAATGTACTAATTTAATTATTATACAGACTGATTTTTGAAATATTTTTATATAAGGAGCATTACTTTTTTAGGTTATGTAAAGGATTATGAGATTATTTGAAACATTTTATCAAGTATAGTTATATCAAGGCCTTGCCATAGCTGTACCGCGCCTGTAAAGGCGACAATTGTAGATTCGATTAATTAATTATTTTCGATAAATTAATTATTTTCTTTCTTTCACTCTGGTAAGACAGCGCTGCTTTGCTTCCACAATTTAATATGCAATATTTCGAATTTAGGCAAAAATAGAGCGGAGAGTCTATTTTTCCTTTTTCCTGCCAACTCTACAGTATACGGGATAAGATGTGAAAGTAAAAAAAAAGGAAAAAAATGTTATATAACCCAAAGAACTCTTTAGACTCACATGTGTAAACGTACAGAAACGTAAACCCAAAATATATATCCACATTTTTAATAATTTTCCGTAACTTTTGGTTGAAATGGCTTAAAACAATTGCAATATTATCTAGTGCGTGTAAATGTTACTAATTTGCCACTTTTTTGGTAACGCGAATAGGTCAAGAGTACAAAGCATAGAGTTAATGGCAGAGCATCACGTACCTCGCTTGGAAAGGAGGTTTCGCGGCCGCGAGGGAAAGAGGACTCAAAAAGTGAAACGCACAAGAAATACTGTAGAAGCGGTTAATTTTAGTTCGCATGACATCAATAAATGCCTTTTTGTGTTATTTTTTGGACTGAATCGTTGTTTGTTTGTTGGTAGGTGTAGGTTTGATGGGTGGTTGTGCTTATTTTATATGTGCCTTTATTAGACTAACATGATGATACGAAACCATGACAATCTTATGTACAATCTGGAGACCCTCTTCTGTGTCTAAGGAATGTAGAAAAGAAGGATATTTACTTTAAAGTTTGTCTTTCTCATCTTCTTTTAATAGTTAATCTATATTAACAAATTATTAACACTGTCCAATTCGGACAACTTTCACCAATATAAATTGTGACAGCTAAAAATTTTAATTTAGGACTCTACATAATGAATCATACTAAAAGTAAATCTTATAATTTTATAATGTGAAAAGAAAGTGTTTTTCCTGTAACATATATAACGCAAATATTTTTAAATCTACGTCATTTCGTTAATGTTATTAAAAAATTAACTTTCCTCTCGATGTGTCACGATTGCGGATCAGGTTGCAAAGTCGGTTCAGGATGTTTACCAAATGTGACCTACATATGCCTTGGTATTTCAGAGAAGCCAAATAAGGTGTTTTTTTAGTTTCAAGCTATACCTACTATATGCTAGGAAGACAGAGGGAATTCTGTGCTTAATCACTCCGTCCCCACTTTACGCCCAATTTTCAGAACATTGTGTGTTCAGTGGAG
Organism: Heliconius melpomene rosina; assembly: GCF_056956725.1. Taxonomy (NCBI): domain Eukaryota; kingdom Metazoa; phylum Arthropoda; class Insecta; order Lepidoptera; family Nymphalidae; genus Heliconius; species Heliconius melpomene. The sequence goes on from NC_140399.1 coordinate 409,984, forward strand.
GAGTTGAACTCTACATGATATATAACGACATCGTTATTTCCAATTCTTCAATTTGATAAATATACCAAATCGAGCAATTGGAGATAATTCATGAGAATGAGAATCGAACTCAAAGATGTCGCGTTTTAAAGCCAAAGGCTATAAAGAATTTTAAAATAGTATTTGTATGAGTCACATCATCTTGGATATTTTTTTAAATTTTTACCAAATAATGGCGTCATCTTTACTTTTGCGCTGGAATGAACGTTGCCGAAACATATTGCGATATAAGGATTGTGCCACTATGTCCTTCCAGCAGGACTTCTTCGAAAATAGGACTGAAAGTGGGAAATGGAGTAACTCGACTCTCAACACTATGTTCCCTCCGTTTTCTCCAGCTACCCCGCTAGGAATACAGCGTGAAACTAAGTTTAGTTTATACTGTTTTCCGTATGTTCACGGCAGGCAGAGGGAACCTATTATTAAGAAACTCCGTTCCCATCAGGACACTTTTCACCGAATTCTGGAGCCATTGCGTCTTAAGTGGCAAAACTTTGCCTCATTACCAAGATGAGGAAATGGAAAATATTTTTAAACGAAATTAAAATGTTCATGTCTTCTAGTGAGAAACCAAACCCAGTGTCGTCGCCTTTGTAGTTACACGCTTGTGTCAATAATAATAATGATAGTTATTTATTTGAAACCCTAAGAAAGTAGACCCATCTGTCTATATAAAAAAAATAATGTTATTAATTTCTAACGTATTTATTTTAAACACATAGAAAATTGGCAAATGCAGAAACTTATTCACGAAATATCACAAGCCGCGGGCAAAATTGAAATTACTTTTTGCAATAACTCATAACATAAAATTTTAAGCTACCTCGCTATAATAAATAATTTGGATTTTTTTATTAAAATATGAGGCCATCCCGTCATGGCGCAGGGGCACAAGCGTATGGCAGCAAACTTAATGGTTGTGGGTTCAATTTCCATTTGGAAGAATAAAATATTTAGTATTTTAATTTCTTTAAGGCAAAGCGCGACGTTGAGTTCCGCCACTTAGCACACAATATCTCAATTCAATGGAAAGTAGGGAACGGAAGTATCTTAAATGGAGTGGAGTGTCTTAACACTCCGTCCCCACATTCAATCTGCCTACCTGCGTGGTAGCAACCTGCGTGGCGCAGTGACACAGCTTCTGTAAAAGCAACCAAAACGCGGGGTTGAGTTTCACTACTTCACAGGTTGTATTCCTAATTCGAACAGAATTCAGAAGTGTTTTAACATTAACTTAACTCTGCCTATCCTTCTAAATGAGGGATGCGGCGTGAAACTTAAAAAAATATGAAAACAATAAATGTTAAGTTTTAACCATCTCAAGAGATTGAGATAGGCGCTGTATCAGGTTTGAGAAAAATGTATTGAGGTCAGTGTACCGTTAGCGGGACATAAACTTGTTCCTTTTCGACAGGACTGCTATAGAGTTGTACGAGTATATACGTATAGGTACAAACACTTGCAAGAGAGATGAATATTCAAAATTTTGTAATTTGTTACCTTCGACGATCGTGGATTCGAAATCCACTAGGGGGATGAAATATCTCCTCCCTCTCCTTCCTCAAATTGCTGCGTTGAGTTCCGACCTCAACACACAATGTCTCGAAAGCTTGGTGCAGGCGGCGGCGATCCCCACTCCCAAAGTTAGAATCGAATCCAGAACCATCACGTTTGCAGTGTGTATATTCTATAGATAATATTTAACAAAACTGTTTAATTTAAAAAGTAAAGTGGGCCAAATTTGTGGGATATAGCGTTATATCAATTGTATAGTAAATAGTTATACAATGGAATTTGATTGCACTTGTATTGGGCCTATACAGTACACACTATATGACACTCTTTCTTCAACCGTTATCATTTGCGCCAAATAAAAATCATTAGTTGACTATTGTCATATAAATTTTTCGATATTTATATTTATTTTTTACATTGTCGCGGTATAGTAGAGTCATTTTATATTTTGCCCGTTTTCAAAATTAGTTAAAGTTGAAATGATTTCAATATTTTTTATGGTAGAATAGATTTTTTTTGCTTCACGCTGTATCCTACACATACGGAACAACGATATTAAGCGTTAAGACACTCCGTTCCCATTAAGACACTTTCGTGTACGACTTCCTTAGAAAAGCTTGGACGATCTATATAAATTTATTTATACTATAACTATATAGATTTACTTATTTTTATACATGAAATGGTAATAGAAGTTAATGAATGCTAAAAGTTAGAAATACTATATAAGTATTTTCGTCGTATATTTTATGTTGTATAGATAGAGATAAACTACACTCTACAGTTAAATTCGTTTATTTGCATTTTAACACGCTTTTATTAGGTTGAATGGAATTTGACCCACTTGTAATAATTATATTTTTATCAGACTCGACTATTAAGTTCTTTAGGCACTACAATAATATGGTATCACCCAGCTATTGTGATGATGGATCCAGGACCTGGCCCCGTCCTGGCTCCATCATCAGAACAGCAGAAACTTCAGAGGAATTTCAGAGATCACTAGTAAACCACTCGAATTTGGGCTCATATAATTTATATCTCCAAATACAGAACTTATCGCACGCTTGTGTTGTTTTTGCTATATATTCTGATATACGTAGTGGATAAGGTATAAATAACTTTTTTATCTAAAACATTTTTTTTACGATTCGAACTAGTACTCCCTAAACTAAACAAACTCTCTTTCTCTCTCTTTCTCTTTCAAAATATTCGTATAAATACAAAAAGGTTATAGGAATAAGGCTGCTTAAGAATGCTAAAAAATAATGTAGATTTTGTATGAAATTACTTGTCTATTTCACTATAAAACTCATAAAATCTGTTCATATACATATATACATATATGTATGTATACATGTACGTATGTCCTACTATAAATAGGTACTTCAACAGTGACGTGTGACAGGTGACACGTATAGCGGCCAGCGAGCCTATCGACCGCATTTTTGTAGCACGAATTCTTTATAACGTCCAAATCGTCGTTTTGATTTATAATAATTGCGTAGGGACCGTCCGACTGTAAATGCGGTAGACCCACAAGGGTTCGATCTCCGTTTGGAAGAATAGTTGTATTAATTTATTCATTCATTTTCCCGCTCTGGTAGACGAAGGTTGCGTTTAGTTTCGCCATTCAACACGCAATATCTCAAAGAGCGACTGGGCTGGTCTGTGCGTGAGCAACGGAATGTCTGTGCAGCTAAAAATATAATAATTTGTGATGCTTTAGATTTGTTGTTGAAATGATTCACTGAAACTGTCTGTAAGAAAAAAGGTTTTATTATTTTATTGTTATATATTTTTATATAAAAGCTAATATAATACACGTTATATTACTTTGAATATATTAACGCGCTTGAGGACGTCGTAGCGCAGGAACTAAAAATCTTATTAGATTGCGTTAACTTTAGTACGGAAAATCGAAAATCCTATTTCTTGTTGGAATTTCGAAAAAATCTGTATTAGTGCTCCCCTACCCTGCTCAATCTCCATGCCAAATTTAATTTTATTAAGTCTAGTAGATTCGTCTGTGTGTTGTCTCGCTAGTTACTCAGTAACAGAAAAATTTATAACATAAAGAAGATAGCTTTCTTTGTAGCAAAGTGAAATAGTGTTGTATAATTATTATTATTACGCAAAATCAGCTTGAACCCGGCAGGTGCGGACGAACCGAAATGTCAACAGCGAGTGCCGAAGTTCGAAAAATAACCGTAATCTCTTTATACTTTAAAAATAAACACATTTTGATACTACAACTGTCGTAAATTTAAAAAGTATCTATTGAATTTAATGAATATAATATATTCTGTATGCGCAACAATTTTAGTAAGTGATTGCCACTTAGAAGAAGAAATTGTTTTCATTGCTTTGCTCTGGTAGCGCAGCGATGAGCTCTGTCACTTAACTGTTTCGGAAATTGGGTGCGGGATACAGCGTGAAGCCATTAACTTATTTATTTATATTTCCCTTTAATTGTAACTGTAAACTATCGATAATGATAGATTGAACCAACCACGACTAATTTCTGACGGGCTCTGCCAAGTACAGAGTACGTTATCTGCACACCCATCGACTTCTGATTGAAGTGACGTTGCTTAACACAACTAATTTATAAGATGTCAGTAAACTATATTATTTATTTCTTATATATATTATTATATAAAAAATATAAACATAAGATAATCGTACAGTTAAATATTTTTTAAGACACCTTTTTATAAGCCTTGACATCAGGCAGGTGCTTTACTTGTATAAAGCGATAAACAAATGTCTAACCTAAAATTAAAATTTAAATACATATGCATATCTATAGAACTATATATAAAGTTTGGCTATGGCGAGAGAATGAGTAACGAAAGAAGAGCAAATAAGATTTCTAGAGCAAGAGTGATTGGTAATAGAGACAGGGGGATACTTTAATTGAACTTCGAGAATTCAGTATCAATGATGCTGGAGGAAGATCATATAAAAAGCATGGGTAATCTCCAGGGGACATGTATGTGAGGGTCGATGACAGAGAACAAGGCGACAGACAGACATGCAGAGACCGTAGCTTTTGGCTGTCCGTTCTCTCCGGCCATGTCACTGGGATAAATAATGTAGCTAAAAACTGCTATAGATGCTAGGTATGATAAACATCTAAATAATATTACCTTAGTGATTTAGCTTAGGCTCCTGCACCAAGAAGGCGTCTATGATGGAACTTGTTTCAGCGTTTAACATTTCGCTTAATGAAGTTGTGTTTTTTGTCTTGTCTTGAAACGGTAATATAATCATCATCACCCCATCAATCGCCATTTACATAGATATCAAATTTAAAGCTATCATTCAACAAACTGTACTTAATTATCAATTATCATAAGTAGTTTAGGTATCGCGTAACGGTCAGTTCGCGAAATCACCGTTAGCGATTACATTTAATTGCCAGAGCAAATGTACTGCAAATTTCGGCATTGTTCTCACGATTAAACCTAGAGTATAGAGATTTTGTTAATTTTATGCACTTTTTTATATTCAGGTTTAAAAAGACACAAAATTAGAATTTCTGATCTATTAATAGGAATAAGAATAAAAAAGTCATACATTATTATAATATTTATTTCATATGTATGTTATTCCGTACATTTAACATAATTGTTAGACTCCAACTCCAAAACTTTTTTAAAATTTCATATTAAATGATAAACACATTTTATTTAATCTCAATAACATTTTTTAAGATTTTCATCAACAAATACTTAAACATACAAAATTAAATACACAAAAGTATATAGATCTTACAAATAACTGTTATAAACTCAATTTACATACATTTAAACACAGTGTTTCCATAGAGAGTGGTTATCGTAGGCGACTTGGGTATTATCTACAGCCTTCTAATATGGCTCATAAAGCAGAAAGCTCTTACAGTTCGACCTAGAAACGATGACAGCCACTTAGCTCTACAGTACTAGAGCCAAGTATAAACAATAGGCAAATATTATAATGAAATGATAATTCCTTTAGATTCATGCAGGAAAAGTATGAAGACAGTTCCTACCTTATAGACCTAATTTTTAAAATATTGTTAAGTGGCGAAGTTTAACACTGCGCTTTGTCTTTGTATTAATGGGGATAGTCAAAGTCACCCTTTGCTGTCTATAAAAAAAGTCTTTTAAACGGAATTAAAATCCACTACGTTCTCAATCATCATACACATTTCAACTTTAATAAAGTGACCTTTTTTTCATCAAACCAATGGCATCTAAAATTTATCTAAATTTCTAAATTATTCATAACATCAATAACAAAATAACACCTAAATTAAAAAAACACGCACACACACTCAAAAACCGACTCTACATCCAATCAAAGCGATGCGAAAACACATTTTTTAAGCACATTAACGCCTGACCCACTAACCAAACAAGATAATTAGCAAAGTGATGAAGTCCGAGATCACATCTCAATCCACAGCATCCACAAAAAACTAGAGTCTTCTCTACAGTCGACCCACATAAACGGCCGACGACGGCCGACAGTTTTTTACTATGACTAATGAGTACTTAATTATTCGTGTCATATTAAATCAGATAAAAGTGTTATGATAGATGAATTGATCGATAGCATTTGAATCAATTTTTGCCTGAGGCCTTTTATAAGTTGTTTAGCATTTTAAATTGATAGAGTCATCGTAATTGATTCGATTCCCAATACGAGGAATAAATTATTTTCATTTCCTTTCCGACGGGTAGAAGAAATTATCAAAAGTTGAGTGGCGGAGCTTAACGCCTCGCTTTGCCTTGTTACCAGAGCTTGTAAATTAAAACAATTTATTTGCCTAAATGAAAATCGAACCGGCAACCGTCCCATTTACAGTACAACGCTATAATATATTTATATGGGTATATAATAAACTCTTTATACAGGTGAGATATCGCTGAGAAAATCGACCTACTATTACATTGATATCGAATACATCTTTATTACTCGTACGTTAGATGAAGGTTCCTGTTAAGAAACTAGGACTAACGCTTAATCTACAATGGTGGCCTGCTTAATTATATATAGGTTTAATATAGTAGCACTTATATGTTCGGAAATATAAATCCAATGTTATAAAGCTATAGAATTTGGTTGGATGCGCGAATCTCTCTCTCGGAACTTTTTTTTTTGTGTTTGATAGCTCTTTTATATTTAAGCAATTTCCCTTTTTATTAAGTTTTATATTCAAATATCATTATACATTTTAAGATTAATTTAATGCTTAAAGAATTTCTCCATAAATATTTTTTAAGACTATTTTTTGAAAATTAAAACCTTAAATTAAAGAAAAATAAGGTATTAATAATTAAATCTAAGCTATATTTTCACTTTAATAATAATACTTACGGTAAGAGTTACTTTGGGCACTTAGAATATCTAATATGTTATACACAACTCTTAAATATTTCGTATGGGACGATGCCATATAAAAAAGCTTGTATTAAGCTTATAGCATTTATTAATATTACGACAACATACATGTTTTAGTATATAATAAATATTTCATTAAAGCAAAACATAAATAAGCTCAACGTAGAATAACACTAAGTACCAACTTGCAGTATCGCGTTGATGTCTTCTGTACTAACGATATTGACTTCATCACGGCTAACGGGCCGAGCTTCTTGACATAGCTTATGTATGATTTTTTTTAAATATTTTTGTTAACATTTTTAAACTTATATTTTTTTGTGCAAATAGATGAGTTTTAAGATTGTCTGTCTCGTCTGCTTGAGAATGTAAAATTCCATGTCTAAAGTATAATCCAAAAATCTTTATATTTTATACTCGCAATGGGCTTATTTTCTCACTTTAAATCTATCTATTGTAGCACCATTAGTCTAGTTTGTTAAACTTATGATTGCAATATAATAAATTTCTATTTTAATAGAAAATATACTTTAATCGGACTGTAAACGAGACTGTTGTGAATTCGACTCCCACTCGGGGGAATGAATTATTTTCATTTTCTAACTCTACCAGAGTTAGGCAAGGCGCGGAGATAAGTTTTGCCATATAACACACAAAAATACACACAAAAATAGACATAACATTAAGTTTCCTCCGACTACCCTGCTATATATAGAATACTGCTTGAACTTTTTATATTGACTATAGTACATGTTATACGATTCACTTTTAACAGATGTAGGTTTCAATTAACTAAAGTCATGACATTGAAATATACACCACTTTTACTTTGCAAATAGAAAACGGTCGAAGCTTGACTCTTATTACAGAGTGATAAAGCTCATCTTAGTATACCAAATATGATATTGACAACTTTTACATTTCGCACGCTAGCGCTAATATGATTTTTCTTTTGGACAATTTTCTACGCAGATTTTGGTATTGCGTGTTAGTGAAGTGTCACTAGAGAGGCTTATATAACGTTTTTGTAGAGGTGTTAATAATCTATATATAAAATTGTTGTGTTCTTGTTGTATCCCGCATAAAGCAGGGAAACCTAGATGTTTCTATCTTCTATCTATCTTCTATATAGAGCAAATCTAGTGATAAAACATTTCGTTCCCCTGGCACCGACCAAATTTTTGATTATTTTTGGGTTTTGGTACCAGAGCTAGGGCATGAAACTCTTTCTCCCGAGTGGAAATCGAACCCACCATGCATTTATAGTTAGACATTGTCCCATTACACCACGGTGCGATAATTCATCAATATTAATAAAAAAATGTTATCTGATTCAATTTATTAAGTTAAATGCATTCTTACATTCAATATATCATCGGTGTAAATTAAAAATAAAAATTTGTATCACGTTTTAAAAAATACGCGCGCGTTTTATCGTACTCTATCGAATATATAATAAATTAAATTATAGTTCCACCTGGCGGAGAAAGACAAGTGTTTTTAGTAGTATGTAAATTGCTAGTGGCTTCGCCCGGGAAGAAAATATTTTTTTATATTTTCCTTTTTGGCGGGTAAATATGTAATACAAAAATGTTTTTTATGATACCGCATTACAAACCTTTGATATACTTGACTTTAAAAGGATTATAATCAATAAATAACAATATTTGTACATATTGCACAAAAAACTATCCGAAGAAGAAACCAATGAACTAAAATCAAAAATTTGTAAATAGAGATGGTCAATCCAACAAAAAAGAATCTATCTCGATGGCGGTACCCCCAAGGTCCCGGGGTCGACGGCCCGTCCCGTTATTCCCGGGTAATCCCGTAAAAAAGGACGATGACCGCTCAAACCGCTTTTTTACCTTTATTATATTTTGGAGAAGCGGTTTTTTCTGGCTCTTTTGCTTACCTATATAATAGTTCTTTTCATAGATTTACTTTGTAGTTTCCGCTGTTGTGTAATAGAATAATGTATTTTTAAGCGATTTGTTACCTAAATTTAGTTTACTCGTTATTTGTAAAACACACTAAAATCAACTTATAATAATAATAATTTAATTAATTATTTGCATTAATTTAATCATATTGCATTATTATATTATTGCATGTAAAACATTGGTGAATTTTCCCATTTAGTAAAGTCACTTATAGTTAAGTGGTAGGTCAACTACCCTAATAATATTTATATACAAGTATTTAGTTACAAATATGTCCCTAAGCTAGTTTTGAACCTACGACCGAGTGCAATCAATAAACTGCCCGTTTCTTTTATTAGCATTTACAGTATACAACTATTTACCAATTATTTTACAAGTAATGTTATTTCTATGGTAATGAACACCACACCAAGGCCGTGGAATGAGCACCCTCATTTGCATACACATGTATGGAACGAATTAACCTAATGTCAGTCAAGCCTAATGCAGTTAGTTTAGTTTAGTTTGACCATTATTCATAGTCATCTTATTTTTTTAACTCTACACTGTATCCTGTACATAGCAGGATAGGCCAAGGGAACCTGGGAACCTAGTGTTAAAATACTTCGTTCCTATTGAGACATTTCTGTTTCCTACTTTCCGCCGTATTCTGGAGGCATTGCGTATTGAGTGGTGGAACTCAACGCCAGGTGTGATGTCGATTCCTAGTTAAACCCTCAGAAGAGTTGTCATCGGAGTCCACCATTTGATATTAATTTTATCGCTAGCGTGGTGGCCAGAAAGAATCTTTAGAGTATTTGCTTGCCTCTTTTATCATAAATCTGACTCATCGATACTGTGGTTTTGAAGGTCAGGGTAAATGGTAAAATCACCCCCATTTAAAATACGATGTTTCCAAAATGTATAGAATAGGATATTAGAGCAACCTATCACAAAATCCTCTCTGCCCACCTTGCAAGAAATGGGAACTACATATTTTTTTAAAACAATTGAACTAATAAACGTGTTTGTAACGGTTCTATTACTTGCCGGGGGCTTATACATTGTTTTCTTTATCTTTATGCAAATCGGCCAGTCGCTATATAGTTTTAAAGGGTAGTAGTAAAGTATAGGTAGTGTTTGAAGACGCCGTCACTCACAAATATTTATTCCCTAGTTTTATTGTTTTATTGAACGTGCTGTTACTGTTATGGTAATATTAGAAATGTGCTCTTTTGGAAATCTCAGTATAAGAAAATATACATATTTATTTCAATAATTTAAAATATACTAGTCTTCGCCTGCAACATTTCAATGTTTGTGTGGACTTTAAGAATACAATGGGAATTTCTAAAAATCCATTCTATCTATATACCAAATTTCAACGATCTAAATCTAATAACTTCTTCTGTCAGTCACTTTTTATCGTTACATAGATATATTGCGTTTCCCTGTCAAAGTTACAATTTAAAAAATCTTTAAATTAGACGTAAATGGCTTTTTTTAAATTTGAATAAATCTTAAGGAAAATTCCGGAGAAATTTACCGTATCTACTACTTGATTGTTGCTATATTAATATTAAGAAATAATAAATAAATAAATATAGATAATTTAGCGTTTTTATTTCATATTATTCAAATCGGAATTAATACTGTAACTGTAGACACGAAACAGTTTTGGGTTCGATTGCCATTCGAAGAAATGAAATATTGTATATTTTCATTTCCTTGATCTGGTAACGAGGCCAAGCGCGGCGTTAAAATCTGCCACTCAACACTCAATGCCTCCAGCCTTAATGGAAACAGCGTAAATAGCGTACACAAGGTTCCTAAGTTCCCTCTGCTTGCCCCACTATAAAGTGCAAAGCTTAAAAATACCATTACGATAAAACCAAAAGCTTGTTGCACAACACCAGGTTCTCTCTGTGCCCACCTTGACACGTAGGGTACGCACGTAGAGCAAATCTGAAAATCAACGTTATCAGTCGTCATCGCAACTCTTGCGCCGCAAGTCGTAATTCCGGCAAAATTTGGCAAATACAAATTAAATATTCACTAAAAAAATACTGGCTGTAGTGTATTATAAAGTGCCGTTAATATTTATCTACTAAATTAAATTAAAATTTTCGTTACCGTTAGAGTGTCTCGTTACCGTCAATAAAACCTAGGTAGCAGTGTTTCAGGCCCTAACGGTAACGCTTTATATTAGGCAATTAGGATCACAGGCACCGACCGACAGATCATTTTACGTTGAATATTTTAGTTTTTGGAGCTCTACAAATAAGAGCTATTTCTGTAAAAATATGATTTTTATTGGTGCTCTATTGTTTTTGGGATGAGGCAAAATGAGGACTTCAATCGTTGTTGAGTGTCAGTCAAGATCAGTTGTGTCAGTGTGGAATGGAAGTTAAGTTTTAATAAGTGACTAAAGTGTTGTGTTCCTAATAATTTGGAAATAATTCAGGTAATTTCAGCACTAACTCTTCGTACAATTTAAGTTAAGAATTTTAAATTTAACTGCGTTCAATAACTGTCATTTTTTAAAATAAATATTTAAACAGTGATTTAAAACAAGTTTTTCACTAATTAGTGTTTAAATTTAAATTTAGCGGATATTTGTCTAACGGTAATGAAGACCAGACGTATCGTCGCCATTTAAATATCTTCTTTAATTTATTTAAATTCTTTAAATTCTAACGCTACAACCTGCTTTAATCATGACTTACATTAAGATACTCCATTCTCTAGTTTCCACCGAACTTTCAAGATATAATATGTAGAGTCGTGAAACTCACCGCCGAGCTTTTCCTTGATACCAGAACGAGGAAATGTAAATGATTAATTCCTCCTAGTGGCAATCGGACCTAATTTTTTTTTTTATTTATTAATTATTCTATTAAGGGAGATTTTAACTCACTATCATTGCGAGTAGTCAATAATGTTTTCACGAAACTGCGTCAGTATTCATTATACAATAAAATATCAAAATAATAAATAAAAAATATTTTTACCATCTTAAAAAATGATAATATTATTAGAATGAATATCAAGAATATTTAACAGTCAGTCAAGTGTGACGAGAAAATGAAGTAGGCGAAAACAGTAAGCTGTTTATTTTGTATGTACTTATAAAAAACAGGCTCTAGTCTTGTTATCTAAACATATTTTATGAAAGAAAACGTAAGAAAAACTACAGATATTTTTTACCATTACTAATATTATTTACAAGATTTAATTTTATTTTTAACATTATGTATACTTTTATATAATTTATAAGTAACTAATATTAAATATAATATTACCTATTTCTTAATATAATTTTGACACCGTCGTGGCGGCGCATAAAAATGCGGCATTTATAGCTTCGATTCTTACTTGGGGAAATTATTTATTATAATTTCCTCGTTATGGTAACAAGACAAAGCGTGGCATTGAGTTCAGCTAATTAATACGCAATTGCTCGAAACGTTGGAAGACAAGAAAAGAACGGAGTGACCCTCTGTCTATCCTGCTATAACCATGATACAGTGTAAAACTTTAAATATTTTAGGTTTACGCTTAAAACAGTTATTTAAAAAAAAATTAAAGTGGTGGTCATGTAGAGTTTTTATATAGCGGGTCACGATGCACAAATTAACACGCTACAATACACATAACCATAGAAAGAACATTCTTCGCCATATAAGACTTCAACGCGTAATCCAAAAATTTCTCAGCGACGCTACCAAAAGAAATGTGCCAACCGCTTAAAAAAATCCTATCACGATTTTAATTTTTGGGCCAACCCACACTCCCGCATCGAAAATTTGTCGCCCAAAGATCGAGACAGCGAATAGCATAAACGTGAAACAAACGAGAGTGTATGAGACAGAGAAACAGGGCCGGCTAACGGTATTCACACGGAAGTATGTCAGTAGCGTAAATCGAGCTCCAATAATGGAAGGTCGTAACTTGAGCTTTATGTATGGGAAATGCAACCTTGACCGAACGTGATAGAGTTGCAAATTGAATGCGAATGATTTAGTTTTCGATTTTCACGGTGCTGATTCACTATAATGGCACAGTCAGTTTAGATGTAACCTACCTCAAGGCTAGGATGATGGTATATAGGACATAAAAATTATCTAGACCTTGTAAGAATCGTTATTTTGATATTTTTATCAACAACTAAAGGATTCAAAAATTTTTTTTTTCATAAATATATGAATAAATCGATACACTGGTCCCTCTGGTGTTACATGTTCAATACGCTCATTTATTTACACACACATTTTAACTCGTCATTTTCCATAAAAAAACTTTTTTCAATAACGGTGTACGAATAAATAAAAAAAAAACATCAATTAGGTTAATTTAGATATTAATCTATAATAAACGTAAAATTTCGATAAAAAAATAATTTATGAATTAAATCGAGTACAAACATATCAGTCGATTGAAGCTCTACGATAAGATAAATAAAAGATTTCAACGGGATCGCAACGAGGTTAAGTGGCGGTACGAGATAAAATGTGTATAATAATAATATTGTTATTAGCTTCCACTGACGGTCGTGTTACTTGACTTTGAAGAATATACAGGCAACTCTAGAATTTTAAAAATTTAATATAATTTAGAGTAATTTATGATGGAAATACAATGAGGATATTTTGTTTCATTATACTTTGTTGACTTAGGTCAACAACTACTTAGAAAGTGATATAGTGCAAATATAAAGATTACCTTGAACGGAACACATTTATGCTCAACCGCCTAATGTGTTTTAATAATAAGATATAAACGGAGAACGGAATGATGAATCACAAACTTATCTCTATGGAACTTAATAAAACATTTCTTTAAGACAAAAAACCAGCAAATAGTGGACCAAGTAGGTTAAAATTCTGCGACACTAGATTGTTTTGCCGAGATGCTAAACTTTCACTTCTGCCCACCGGAGCAGATAATGTGGCGAATACTTTCCCATAAATTCGGAACATCATCGATTATTTATATCGATTCTCGAGAAAATATGCATTTCGCTTTTCTCTTGCATTACTTTATTGCATATAAAAAATATAATTGTGCAACGATAAGAAATAATTAAGAATTTTAATAATAATACATCCAAATAAGTGAAATGACTGTTTAATTACAACACACAATGATTCGAAAGTTGGCAAAAATTGTGGAATGGAGTGTTTTAACACTAGATTCTCTTTGTCTACACTATTAAATTTGTTATACGAGATAGCGTCAAACTAAAAAAAACATGATAAAAATGATATTTCTCTCTCTCTACTCGATTTTTTGGTTAACCGCCATCTAGTGACGAAATTAAGTGTTATAGTGCCAATAAAATTGTCAGATCAGCAAGAGAGCGCTGTACAAGTTTTGAATTAAAAAAAATATTTAGTAAATATACAAAGTCTGTACTTTTTAGGTGTTTTTTAGATTTACCTCTATGTTGTTTATTTTTGAATAAGTATAAATAATTTATAAGAAAAATAGACAAAAATAACATTTTGTTACGATTTTATTAGATTTAAGATGTAACAATTGTCTTAATAAATCTGAGATCCTTCTGCTCCAAACTTATTCCTTACATGAGAGCGCGAATATTATGAACTTATTACAAACTACACAAGATCATTCTCATTCCCAATAACACAAAACGCGATCATTAACGCCTTTGTCACCTGCAGTCTACAGTCTACTGCAGTCACGTTCGATCGAAATACTCAGCTTTTTTATTGAAATTGCGTAAATTGCCACGGGCCAACGACCCGCGCAATACTTAACGAACTGATTTACGAAAAACACCAAGGCCAAGCTGAAGCGAGACAAATCTTTATTATAATTCAACATTTTTTACTCCGATTCTTGCAAATTGTTGCGTGCCGCTGTCTCAGTTTAGCAACAATGTGCGTGTTACCGATACACATACAATAAATACTTACTGAGCAATAATCTATTAACTATTCAAAGAAATTTGTCATTATGTTACATTATGGTCGAAATTATATTGTTTTTTTTTGTTTAAATTTCACAAAATTTTTGTTATGTCTGAATGGGAGTTTGTAGTTTTGTTGTTATTTAAGTAATGTTGGTTGAAAGAGTCTGATTTAAGTTGATTGATTTTATTATTTAGTTCGTTTTACCCGACGGCGCGACACAAAGATATATAACTTTTTATATTTTTCAGTCTGTATACATATGTATGTTCATATACCATGTATATATATACTTATGTATGTTCTCGACCTATTCTTGAACCAATTAAATGTTCCCAAAAAGCCCTTTAAAATTAAAAAGGTCGCGCCTGTCAATATTTTTGTTTTGCAAAAAACATGACTTGAAAAATATTATTCAGTATTACTGTTGACAAAATTAGACACTATTTGGCTTGCTTTTTAGTTTTGATGCAATCGGCTCTTTTGGATTTTTATCATATTTTTTCTCAAAGTATTTGCCGAATAATTTATAAATTTTCTATAGCAACTTGTTTTCATATACAAATACAGATATAAAGATTGGGATAATCATATCAAGAGTATACTGTATACTCGTAGAAGTCATTGTTAGTAAGTGAACTTCTTCATAAAACTCTTGATATAACATCGTTCTCCATGAACGAATCTAATCTATTTAGTTTACATTCAATACGTTTGTAATATAAATTTAAGCTTTAAAGTTTTTATATGAAACTAAATTCTAAGTCTTCCTAACATATTTATCTTTAGGACAGCTCTAAATAGAGGAAACACAGTGATGAGGCACTCCGTTATCCACTTTCCACTGTTTTCGATATGTTGTGTATTAAGTAACGTGACTCAACGCCGCGCTTTACCGCGCTTTACCTTTACTTTATACGTTACCAGAACGAGAAAATAAAAATAGCTATCTATAGTTCTAAATATAATTTTATCCACTGAATGGACATCGAACTCACAACAGTCGTGTTTACAATCATACGCTGTTCCACTGGGCCACGACGGTATAACATATTAAAATCATACTGTTCCACACTGGAACACCGAGTTAATACAAATTCATGATTATTTTGCGTTACAAAGAACACGGTCAGCCAACTCGAATAACTCGGTTAATTGTGCATGTTTAGATATTAATTTGATCGCTGGATGCATCGCGCATAATGCTATCCGCCCGTCATCGCCGGCTTCCTGCTCAATTAGGTCATTAAACATTTGAATACCATCTTAATTATTATATTCTTCTCAAGTATAATCTTACATTTTTCTACATTTTTTGCCTTTAGAAATTGTCGTGACACAACTGCATAATGTCTGCCCATAAATGTGACAGTTGTGGGTTCGATTCCTTTTCGGAGTAATTAATTAATTTCATTTTCTCGCTTTGGTAATAAGATTGTGCCTGGGAAACAGAGTGTCGTGACAGGTTTTCTCTGCCTAGCCAGCTATGTTCGGGATAAAGCATGGAGCTGTAGATAAAAAAGATTTTCCTTAAGTCAAACAGTTACAACACAATCACACCTTCCCTCAATACACAGTTAAATTATTCTATGACAAAATATGAATTGTAAAATTGTAGTATTTTGCAAGGGAACGACGCAAAGCGGCTAGTATGCGAACGAAATAAAAATAGTCACTATCGTAGCAACACCGATAGCTAGTGAAGCGGAGCGGCGCGCGCCGGCTAAATGGAAACGATTATTTATCGATATCTCGATTTCGTATTCGAGTAACCTACATAAATTACAACATATTCATTTTTTTTTCCAGACATAGCGGCAGGGTGGCGGCGTCCAAGTATGGCGGTGGCGGGGTGTCTCTCGGCAGCGGCGTGGCGGTGAGGCGCGGCATGAAGTGCACGGGCGTGGCGGGCGGCGGGCCCGGCGGCGACGAGCTGTTGCTCAGTGCCTGCTGGCTCGATCCCAAGCTGGACGCCTCTTCGCCTCCTTGCCACGAGCTCCTCGACTCTCTTCTCACCCCTGCTCCTCTCGCTGAGCTTAAACCTTTACCCCCATTCACCGGTTACACCGGGCACCTCTCAATCAACGGCATCTCCGGTCACCACTTCCATGCCATTGCACAACGTCTTCCTGAAGAAAATAATAATTACCCTACCCAAAGTGGATACGGAGGCGACCATGATGTGGTCTCCTCGTCGACGTGCGCCGCCGACTCTGAACCTCCTGACTTAGAAGATGTTAAACCTTTTCCTTTAGACGCTTTAGATACAAAATTATTTCCTGAAACGTCTGTTGCGGCTGACTCATGCGCGAAATCATGCTCGCCGCCCACAAAATTATTTGATGACAACAACAAGCAAGATTCGGTTATAAGCTCAATAGAAGATATTGCCGCTATTATTGGATCTGCAATTGCCGACACCACGGTTCCATCCCAGCCTGAAGATCCAGAAAGAAATGACTCTAGAGATAGCTGGATGGACATAGATGCGTGGATAGCTGGAGCATACAGTCAGCACGGTGATAAAATTGTACCTCAAGACTTGTCTGAATTCGGTCTTCCAGGGTCTCCGCCCCCCTCACAATCGAGTCACCAATCCAGTATAGATTTTCCTTGTAAGCCTAGCCAGGACTTTACGAAGACGCAAGAATTTCTTCAAAAGAATTTGGGTCAAGCTGGGACGACACTACAGTCGCTGCTGTCTCAAAGTTGCTATATGCCACTACTTCAAAATAGATTACAAAATGGTCCACCGGTTAAACAAGAGGCACCAAGTTCAACAAGTTACGGCATGGACGTGATATCTACATCTTCGCCTCCTGGAAACGCTGTATCGACGACGGACGGTGTCAGTGGCTTGCTCAACGGTCGATATGCGCCACATTATGCTCTCAGCTTGAAACCAGACGGCCTGTGTAGCCCCGATAGGTTATTAGGCTATCCACACGCACATACAACAACGATTACTACTTCAAACAAAAGCAAGCGAAGTCGAGCGAAGGCAAAACAAGGCAATAACGGTGGAAACTTACACGGGAGTTCACTAGCATTCGCATCAGCCACATCCGCGGAGCTAAGTGGTTTACTTGGAAAAGAGAAGCCGGTGCATCGCTGCGGCATCTGCAACAGAGGCTTCTTAAATAAATCCAATATCAAAGTGCATCTACGCACTCACACGGGCGAAAAACCTTTCCGCTGTGATGTTTGTGCAAAAGCCTTTAGACAAAAGGCCCATTTAATAAAACATCAGCAGATCCACAAAAGAATTGGGCGGGACTAGGAACCTGGAGCCCGCCAGCTCGAAGCATTTCTGTAGCTAGTAATGGTGTGTGTGGTCGATGAAGGACGGCGTGTAAGAATCTCATGTAGGCTATTGTATATTTTGTACTCGTATGTATTGGCGTGTTTTAACTTAGTTAAGGGCGTTCACGTATTATAACCCTCTAGAATAACACTCCTCCTAAGGACAAGTGCAATGTTAACTAGTTTTAAGCTCTTCAGATTTAATTTCGATGTAGATAGTGTTTATAATTTGTTAGCATTTTTAAGTTTCATTCATTCCATTCCAGTATGTTAATGTAGTTATATACAAATGTTTCCCCTTACTTTGCTTGATAATGACAGTTCAAACTGCCCAACTTTGGCTTTCTTTATTTCCCTTTTTATCTCGTTTGTGTGGATGCTTACTCTGATTACCTATTTATAGTCAAATATGATATTATTTAGGTTCGTTGCATAGGTATAATAAATTAGGTACTTGTATATTACAAAATGACGAAGCAAACGAGGCTAACAAATAACAGTGAATGTTACATTTTTATATAATTTTAATTATTAATTATAATAATTATTCTTTGAAGGGCCAGAAATTTCATACAGATATGATATGAACACATGACTGAAATTTTCAACATTAATAGAATATTTTGAACAAAACAATTTAAATATTTTTGGCGTTCATTAATATCTTAATTCTAAAAACATAAAAATTAATTAAAGGAATAAATTGCTAATTTGTCAATAAAATCTGAAAGAAAATTGGATTAATATCCTTATTATACACAAGAAAATCCTTGTTTAAAAATAAATATAAGTAATATATACGAAAAATCCTTCGCACGCTAGCGGAACTGGCTGCGTCCGGGAAGCGGATGGAGAAAAACTTAGCCCGATGTTTTAATGTTCTAATAACTGCGATCCGCTCTTGCGCAATATACTATTTAGGGCAAATAAGCAAATAGCATCACGTTATACCTAAGGACAGACTAACATACATTTTCAATGACTAATTGTATCAAACAAGATATGAATGTGCGACTATTATAGTCTTCGTTGACTGAAATAATTCTGGATTAAAAACTTTCAAAATTTTGTGCCTCAAGATTAAGTTCATAATTATTTATTCAAAATATATATTTTTTAATTTTTCAATTCAAAAAGATTCAAATATTATTTTACAAAGTTCCATGACAAACATCACGTTCAATCACAATTTAAAGTTTCCCTACATTCCTAATTTATACAGATTTATTCAAATAATTCGCGTCTACAGATAACCGGTGTCCGCGGTACGGACGCCCGCGGCGCTACGGCGTCGCGCACTGTGGGATAAACGCGCGTTTGTGAAACGCGGTTAAAAACGCTCATTTATTAGTTAGTATATATTATTGGTTATATTGAGATTACAGTTCGGGAGGTCAAGTGTTTCACGCGCGGCGTTTCCTACAGCTTTTGTGGACCAATAAAGTACCTTTTTAGTGTTAAGTTTAGTTCTAAGTATTTATTTTTAACTGTAATTTTGTAAATCCTGGTGTCGAATGACGTTGTGTACTATCGAATGAAATGAAACACTGCCCTTTTCATAAATTATATATTATTCGCATGATAGTGCACTTCTAGTAGTTAGCATAAATGTTATATTTTCGAGAGGTTTTTTTAATAACTTAAGTAAATTGTAAATTAATGTAAAATAAATGGAGATTTTTTTGTTAATGATAACACGTAGTTTTTCTCCTTCTCCCTCTCTCTTTTAAAAAAGAAATTTAGTAAAGTACATGCAAGTGGAAAACGTTGATTCTTTCAAGTGGGTCAATAGATATCAGCAAACAAAGGTGCGAAGTGAAAGATCGTCTAAGATTCTCAGCGTGGTTCCCGCGTCTCGTCGTGTCGGAAGAAAGTCGGATGCGAAAATGTCCATAATGTACGGCAAATTGCCATCTCGCGACAGGTGCAGGGCGCATAGAGAAAACTACGGCACGCACGCGCGTAGCGTCAGAACAAAACTAATATGTGACATACATTATATATATAACGAAAGAGTTATTTGAAGCAAAATATTTTTTAAGGTTACTAAATTTAAAAGCATATTTTATATAACAATACAACATTATAAATTATTACTAATAATTTTTGATAGCTTTGTGTAGCTAAATAAAATTGAGAACAATAATTTATTTGTTGCGACTAACTCTTATTTTTTTTATTTGATTACGCTAAGTTATGAAATGTTTCTTGGTCTGTTGCTCCATTGCAAAGTAATTACTTTTGATGTTGATTGGACACGGAACTAATTGTCAATCTATTTATGTAATTTGTTTGCAAATTAATAAGAATAAACTGAGTATAAAATATATATCGAAGCCGTTATGGAGCAGCTGGCAGTTATTACGATGGTCCCGGGTTTGACTCGTACTAGGGGAATAAATTATTTTTATGCACTCGTTCTGGTAACAGGATAATGATCGGCGTTGAATTCTGCAACTCTGCACACAATGTCTTAGAAATTGGGCGGAAAGTGGAGAACGGAGTTTGTTATCACTAGGTCTCCTCTGCTATACGCAGGATACAGAGTAATACAAAAAATAAATTTGTAACTTTGAGATATAAAAAATTATAAGAAAAAAAATTAAATGAATATAATAATTACATTTTAATTTGGCCTTTCAATTATTTAAATTTCCAATATAATAAAAAATAATAAAATAATATCAAAAAACAACTTTTTCAAAAGTGGACAACGGTGTGACTTTGTTAGGAAGGTTTTATCTGCCTTCTTCACAAAAATACACTATCAAATATATGCTTAAATATTTAAAAGAATAATATATAAATAAAACTAATAAAAATCAACATACATTTCTTTTGCTGACGGTCCTCGTCGCGCGAGATTCTTTCTCCAACCCACTTACTGTGATTTCACCGAGCGACGCCGCTTGTATGCGACGTACTCGTACAACTTAACTTGCAATGTTGTTTACACAAAAACCTAATATAATACTTAATATTTTACTTTAAAGTAAATAGAATTATATCTTTTTCTATTGACGTTAAAGATTATTTATACTTATATACATTTATATATTTTAGACGGTTGTGGGTTCGATCCTCATTCGGGGGAATGGATTATTATTTCTTATTATTTTCATTTCTTTGCTCTGGCACCAAGGCAAAAAGCCCGGCGTTGACCGCCACTCAATATGCAATGCGTCAAAAAATTTGGCAGAAAGTAGATATTTAAAATTTCACACTGCTATAAAAAATCACCGGCACAAAACCTAATTTTATTCAAATAAACATTAGATTAGAATCTAGTACCATTGATTGCAATTAGCAACAGAACTGTACCACAAGTGACCTTAAGAAATAACAGTCATTTTTTCATTTCAAAAGAACATAACTCTACGGAAGTCCACTAAATATTACAAAAAAGGAAATAAATATAAAATACAGGTATTTATTTATATCATTGTAGTAAAATACTAGTTCAAAAATTTTTCATTGCATTACACACGCAAGCTTATTAAGCATTCGGCAGCTGGTACTACTTATTTGGATAATACTCATTTATTGTTAAATTTTAAGTAAAAAAGGACAAGGTAGTCGTGAGTTCAAGTTTCATCTAAAGCTAGGTTTCTCCTGCGGCCTCTAAGGTTAGGTAAGGACAGAGCAAGGAAATATAAATAATTTATTCCCCCGAATGGAAATCGAACCCGCAGCCGTCATTTCTGCAACCTTTTTAACATATCAAAGTATCTTAAAACAACAAAATAAGTAATAACCCACATATACCTACATACATATGAAAATAAAGAAAAACTTAAGTGAAATTTGACCTTTAACATGTAACGGTGCGAATTAATCTCATATATACGCTATCATAATCGTTGAATTTTATCACAATGGGACTTACAATGACAATTCAATAGTAAAAAGACCTCTTTCTCATACAATTATACATTAAGTTCATGTTTATAGACCATTAAAATGCTAAATGCTCGCTAAAGTAATTTCACATGATTTTAGCAAAAATTCTTGTTTGAGACTAACATTTTAATTATTTTAATAAACCTATTTTTTATACATTCTAAAAGATTTTTTTAATAGAAATATATGAAAATTAAACTAAGCAGTTTAAGTAGAAAGTAGTAGTAGTAGCGTCGGTTGACGCAGCGGTAGTGGGTTCGATTCCAGCTCAGGAGAATAAATCATTTTTATTTGTTCGCTCTGGTGAAAATACAACGCAGTACAGTCGCTCTATGTCTTAAAAATTTGGCAGAAAATGTGAAATAGTGTCTTTACATATGTTATAAGGGGAATCATCGTGAAGCGAAAAAGCTTCTGAAAGTGAGAAATACAAAAAAAAAAAAAACATTTGAAAATATAACACACACTCAAAAAAAGACTCAAATTGTTAACCTTCAATGAACTGTATTTGCCATTATTAAATATATATAAAATTTTTAAGTAATATTAAATTTTTAAGTAATATTGTTGATAATTATACAAGACTAGCGGACCCATGAAACATGTGTTCAATTAAATACTTTTAAAAATCTAAATTTCAAATTTTATAAAAATCGGTGCCGATTTAAATTTTTTTCGATACAAACTACAAACTTTCAACCCCTATTTCGCCCCTTTAGGGTTAAAATTTTTCAAAATCCCTTCTTAGTGGATGTCCAGATTACGAAAGTAAACATCTGTCCAAATTTCACGTTTCTACTCACAGCGGTTACGGCTGTGCGTGCGTCTTACCTCAGTCAGTGAGGACAAGTCCTTTTATATATATAGATAAGATCCATTGGGGCCGGTCGTGGCGCGGGGCCACAAACGTGGGAGTATAAACTTGACAGGTTTTTTGATTGATTTCCTCTTTTTGGTAGCGAAGCAAATCGCGGCGTTGAGTTCCGCCACTCAACACGCAATGCCTCCAGAATTGGTGGAATGTATGTAAATGAGAACGGAGTGTCTTAACACTAGTTCCCAGGTTCCATCTGTTTTCCTATGTGTGGGATGCTGCGTGAAGCTAAAAAATACCTTATATAGATGCAGGTGAACTAATAAAAACTTTTTTTAAATAATTGTTTTGAGAACACTGCATTTCTCCATTGTGTTTAAGGTTAATTGCATGTTATATAACAGAACATAGCGTCGCGCCTTGCTTTATCAAAATGGGGAATAAAAATAACAATTTGAAATAATCATTTCCCCCAAATAGGTATCAAACCCACAGGCGCAACTTACAGCCACTGTGCTATAGCGTTACGCTTGCCTCAATCTATATCTATCTTTTGGTTCGAATTTAAGAAATATTTTAGTAATTATTTTATAGAGGAAAGCTATAGTATATTGCGTCAAACAAATCCTTTGATGTAACCCACTGTACCTGCGACCACCTGAGATTGTCACTGGCCAAGTATAAAAGAATGAAGAATACTATACGAAATACAGGTAAAACTACAAAAAAACACTTGTCCAAACTACCTTAAGGCTAAGAAACGTGAAATTTCATTAGCCCCGATAAATCGTGCATCGGTGTCGTCGACCCATTTAAAGAACTGGTATCAATGAAAGGTCACGCCGACCTTTAGTGAAATGCCGCCCTTCATTCTTGAACTTGGCTTACGAGCTGAGGCGGAGACTGAAAGCTAATAATTATAAATATTAGATAGATATTGTATGAATTCGCTAACAATTTTGCTTTATTTGTATGATTTATCAAGTAGGTACTTGTAATATTTTTGATAGAAATACCTGATGGCTATGGATTCGATTTCCGTATAGAGAAATTATTATATTTAATTTCATTTTCTCACTCCTGTAGACCAGCGAGTGTGATAGTGTTTAGTTACACCACTCAACAACGTCTCGAAAGTTGCGTGGAGAGTGGGGTGCCGAGTATGGTAACACTAGGTTCCCTACACTGCTATGCAAGAATGAGCGTGAACATGCTTATCTACCTCAAAAATATACAATTTTTTTTAGTAAATACGAAATAACTCTTTAATTTGACCCTACACGAGGTACGAGCAAAATTCACCTTGCCCTTCGCTCTTGAACTTGCGCGTGAGTTTTATATTTCATTAAAATTGGGTGCTTTCTTGTTATAATTGCCTATTTACCAGTTGTAATGTCTATATAATGTTTTTTTTTTAAATTATTTTCGTCGCATTTTGTGGATTAAGTGGAGAAAACGTGGTGGTAAATTACTCTGTTCTCCACTATTTGTCGTTTTAGAGGCGAAGAGAGTGGCAGCTTTGCGCTATGTTTCGCATATAGCAACGATAACAACCTAGTCACAGGATACTCCGGTCTCTACATTTGAATTTGAATTGGACCTTCATAGATAAGTGTTAAACACTCTGTTCTACAGACATCGCAACATTTTCGATTGCATGTTCAGTGGTGGTACTCTACGCTGCGCTTTGTATTATTACCATAGAGAGGAAATGAAAATACTTCATTCCCCAAGTGGAAATCGAATCCAGAACCGCCGTTTTTCGACACACGTTGCGCCACGACAGCCTAAATTAGGATTTGAAGTCAGAACTATCGACTTTAGTCTGGCACTTCCCAAAACACTTATTTATACTAACTTATTATTACAAATAGTCTACAATGTAAACAAAACGGAATTTTCCTAGTTTTACTATTACATTTCCAAAGGTAATTAAATAAACATGTCGCCTTGCCCTTAAACTTTACTTACTATTCACGACTTCGTATCGCTAAGACATATACTTACAGCGGAAAATTTCTTTTATAATAATAATACATACGAACCTCTATGCAACCTTAATGTGTGATTGTAAACGGGACGATTGTGGGTTCGATTTCCACTCGGGGTAATGAGTTATTTTCGCTTTGATATCAAACGTAACGTAACAACGTAATACTATAGAAAATATATAATTTTCTTTGCCTTCCTTGCTATATGCAGGATACAGCATAAAAGTAAAAATAATATTCTTTAATTTTTTATTGATTTGAAAAAAAACGTTTTCTCACCTTCATTTATAATTAGGTATTAATTCCCCCGAATAGAAATCGAAGCCACTACCATCCAATTCAATATATATACTTTCCATAACAGTTTATCCTTGAATCTTGTAATTTGTACCACTAAATCGTGGGTTTTAGGTTAGTATGATTAATAGCTCATTTCGACGAACCATCAACGTGGTGATGGGGTAATGGAAATATAATTATAGCTTATATCATTGGCGGAGATTAACGAATTCTCCGTTACCACCATCTGTCCCACTGACAGGGCTGGTTGTGATACTTCTAGGCTATGTCCTAGTTGTATATTGAAGTTAGGCATGATTATTAATGTTTCTGAGGTTAATTGTAGCGCAGATTCGATTCCCACTCGGGGAAATGAAATATTTTATATTTTGTATCAAAAATTGCGGGAAAACTCACCTGTTGAATTTCGGATTGAGCACTTAAACTCTATTCAATTCGGAATCTAATTTGCTAATATTTTTATAATAAATATTGTCGTCTTTAGATACGAAGCCATCTCAATGCAGTGGGACAGAGTCCGTGGGTTCAATTTCCACTGACAAGACAAAGTGTGGCGGTGAGTACCCCATTGTCTCTAAATCGTCCGAAAACGAAATAGAGAACGGAGTGCCTTGACACTGGGTCCTCTCTATCCACTTTACTACAGCCCTGCCCTGACACAAAGTGAAACAGGGAAAAAAATATATATGAAGAACATTTTAAAATATTATAAAGTAATAAATATAGTATTCATGTTATATTCTAAGTTACGATGTCAGTTGTAGAGTAGTGGATTACACTTTACTAGGACTTCTTAGACGGTTGAAGTCGTAAACTAAATATTTTATTAGATACGGTCAGATTGTATAGAGGCCAGACGTGGCGCAGGGGCACAAGCCCACGACTGTAAACCCGGCAGGTTGTGGATTCGAATCCCACTCGAGAAAATAAATATATAATGACGTGGCAAAGCGCGGCGTTGAGTTTCCCCACTCTACCACTCTACTAGATGGTCAATTAAATAAGCCTAAAGAAATTAGTAACACTTCCTCGAGTGTTATTAAATTATTTAGACTTATCGTTGCACGCGTATGCCCCTGTGCCATGACTGACCTCACTTTCCACCAAATTTTCTAGACATTTCGATTTGAGTGGCGAAACTCAACGTCGCACTCTGTCCAGATATAAGAATGAGGAAATAAAACTAATTTACTACTCTAAATAGAATTCGGATTCCACGACCATTGCGTTTACAGTCACACGTTGTGCCACTGTGCTACAATGGCCTTTAAAAAGTAAAACATATACCCACCTATATATTATTGCACTACATACATCAAATAACAAGATAACATTGAAATATTAGCTAAATTCACTATAATTTTCATCATTGTTAAGTATAGATATAAAGTGCGTCCCACGCGCACCCGCCAGCCATATAAGAGGAAATTCAGCGACATTATACCCATAATGCTACAATTTACGCGTTGTGGGTTTACCGTTATTTTATATAATTTACTATATGAATAGCAAATCTTGTATATTATGTCAAAATATAAATAGTCTTTGTTTAGTTGATTCTTTAGTTTTTCAATCTATATATCTAGAATCATATAGTAACGGCGTCTTCGCATAGAAGATATATGAGAAAATAAATTATTGGAGCTACTTATCAATATAAAAGAATTTAAAACAACACATAATAATATATAAGCCGCAAGCGTTAGGAATATATTATCTTCCGTTACTGGGTGACGCACAGCCTATACTAAAAAAACACTAAATAATTATTCTATGGAAAGAAGACAATTATAATTAAAAACTAAAGTTAAGCAATTACAGTTATAGTTTAAGATTTAAAACGTAAAACGGGCGAAACGTGAAAAACGGAGTGTATTTACAACAAATTCACACTGCCTACCCTGTTACATGCATACACGTGTATATTAACACGGGATACAGAGTAAAACTAAAAATATTTAAAAAAAGAACATATTGAATAACTCAGCCTCTCCTGCAACTTGCGGGATACAGCGTGAAGCTAAAAAAAATTAAAGTTAACCTTAACGCTATGTCGGAAGTGGCACGCGCGCTACTGACCCACTTTCCATAGCGCTGTCCCGCTCTCGCATCTCAACGTGCTTCCGCCTGCATGGTCAAGGTTATATCTTGGTGGGAGATAGATTTTGATGAGATTTTGACGATTTTCTTCCCTTAACAAATGTTTTTTAACGTTTTTAGGTTCTTTGTAGATTTGGATAATGGGAGAAAGAATATTATTTAAAAAATATTCTAGCGACAAAATGTTGTACAGGACATAGTAAAACATCATTGTAAGATTATCTATATATTTGTGGCTTTTATAATTAATGGACGAGTGGACGAGGACAGGCTAATGATGATGATGATAATTAATATTGAATAACTAGAATTCTGCCACTTGGTACACAATGTCCCAAGAATCGGAGAGAATTGGAAAACTGAGATTTAATTCTAGGTTCCCTTTGTCTTTTCTACTGTATATTGATTTATTTATCGTACTTACTAATTTCTAATAATTATTAATCGGACCAATTTCAGGATTTAAGGTCAACGGAAAGTACAATTTATGAAACTTCAGTAAATCTTAATATTTGTTACTAATTTTAGCTTGATGCCTTCACGCGATCTTGAAATAAATGGTCTTGACAGACGGACATCAAAATTATTCTATAAAGGTTCCGTTTTGACATTTTGAGGTACAGAACCTTAAAAATTCAAAATTGCAATACAAAATACTAAATATTTAAGTTTAAAGCAGCGCATTTTTCTAGATTAATAAACGCTACGCCACGACCTCATATCTTAAAAAAATATCCAAAAAATATTATAAATAAAAAAAATTTTAAGTAAAAAAGTTAAGTAGGTATTATATGGCATCACGGCCTCGCTGAACACGTCGGGACATGTTTATAGGCACGTCGTCGTATAAAATACCGCTAGGTTCGCCAAAAATTTCTTCTCAAAAAAGATTAAAGACGACCCATATTACACCTTGAGTCATTCGTTGCTAAATATTATGCAAAGTTTTAGAATAACTTTGAAAACTGTTATTTTTATTACATTTTCCATTCGATTCTCTTTACCTATACCTTCTTCATTTTCATGTCATGTGACATAGAAGTGTCAATTTTTTTTTATGAAAAAGATAAGGAAAACGAGCGTACGCGTCACCTGATGTTAACTGGCAAGTGATCAGTGACCCCGTGCAAAACCAGAGGGGTTACAGGTGCGTTGCCGGTCTTTACGTAAAATAAATACCTTCACCCTATGTATCTCACATACTCTGCGTGCTATGCTGCTATATGCAAGGTATACGTACATATACAGTATACTTAGGGGGAAAATTCCCACATCTCTCACAGTTATACATGGTGTTGAGTGGGGGAACTTATCGCCGCGCTTAATCTTTTTAGCACAACCATCCAGAGTTAGATACTGTATGTCTGTGCCAAGGATAAGAAATGTATAATGTTTAATTTTATTGGGGAGGGCTAAAACTAAATAATTACGAAATATCTTTTTTTTAATATTTTATAAATAGTGTGTGAACGCATTATTTCGCATATGAAAATGTATAAAAAACAGACGACGATGCAGAGTAAGGCTCCTTATTCATAAGTAATTTTATTTTTTTTAGCTTCCCGGTGTATCCTGCACACAGCAAGATGCAAAGAAGGAACCTGATCCAATGATCCTGATCCTGGAAGTGGCAGAACTTAACATGGCGCTTTGAATCGTTACCGAGGAGATGAAAATGGGCAATAATAAAAAACTTACGAAGACATTTCAGTACAAAAATATGAAATGACAGGAATAAAATATAATTGTGATGTAGGGTAAGGCAACATCTCTGCGTGAGGATTGGTGACAGAAATAAATCATTCCACCGAATGGGAATCGAACTCACAGCCGTGGCGCCAAACAGAAAATAAGTTTTCAAAGATATTTCTATTGAATTGAATAATTCCCTTCATTGGAAATCGAATTTACAACGTTCGCGCCAGATAAAAAAAGTTGATAAAGACATTTTAATATGACAGATAGAAAGATGTAACTAATTGTAATCACCACCTATTAATAGCCAAAACTCAAGGCCCTGCTTAGCCTAATTACCAAGAGCAAGAATCAAACCCACTACCGTCACGTTTACATTCAATTGTTTCTATTTAAATAGGGGAAAAAAAAGTAAATAAATCGTAATATAACATGACAGATAGTAAAATAAAATATAACGTGATGTAGAGTAAGGCATTACCGCGTAGTGATGTCGCACGGCGCTCGGTGGGGGGAGGGGGGGGAGGGATAGAAAAGTAAAAGTCTAACTGTACCCGCATTCGCTCTCGCCACTGACACACTTAGCTTTTGTGTTTGCTGAATTTTTGCGAGTAACGGTTCTGACTTTAAATATTTTGAACTAGTTATATTTTTTGGTCATCCTTGTGGTTTGATGACTCTATCGCGGTGTAACTGGCGTGACGATCAAATGCGGTAGTTGTGGGTTCCTTTTCGTTGAATTGATTAGTAAACTAAAAAAATACTAACATAAATAAGTTGTAACAAGAGTATAATAGTTTCAAGGCGCAGGTTCAAATCCCGCTAACTTTAATAAGCATTCCACCTGTCTAAGTGGAGAGCAGAATGGTTATTCCTTTGAATAACCATTCTGCTCTCCACTCCACTCCACGTTTATTTTCAGATTGTCTTGTAAAGTTCGGGATATACGAGAAGAAACAAATGAAACAATAAAATAATATAGAATATCTGCAAGAAACAACGTAATCGTAGAATCATAAACTGTTGTTTAGTTTTTCCATGTTACCTGCATGCTTTCATATTTTCTATGTTTTATAGAACCTCTACGAAACTACTACGAACTTAGTGTTAAGACATACCGTTCCCATAAAGATACTTCCGTTCCCCATTTTCCGTCAAATCCTGGAGGCATTACGTTGTGGGTGGCGGAACACAACGCCGCACTTTACTTCGTTACCAGAGGGAAAAAATGATTATATTAAATATTTTATTTCCTCGAGTAGGAATCAAACTTACCACCTGTCATGCCTGATTTTTAAATTATATTTTATTAAAATAAAATATAATATTATAGATAAATTACTTGTAATTAAACAATGCTTTGTACTAATAATACAGTTTTTATATTTTACTACTTTGTAAGTACCTTTGTTATTAAAAAATATAATAATTACAGACTAAATGAACATGCAAGAAAATAATTGTTGAAAGGAAATGGAAATTACTGCTCGCTTATGTTTTAATTAATGAAAAAGGAACTGTAAATCCTTAAAAAAATATTACAACTTCAAATATATGATTAAAAACTAGTTTCCAAATGAAAGAATTAAATTTAAAGAATGTTGTGGCTTCCACACTAGGGATAAAGCGAAAAAAATAAAAAATATATTATATATGTAAAAAACTGTTATAATAAAATTAAGCAATATGTTTTTTAGCTTCAGTCAAGACATTGCGTGTTTATTGGTGGAACTCAACTTGCCTTATTAGAACGGAAAAATAAAATTAATTCGTTGCCCTGAGGGGAACTAAACACATTTCATGTACGTCTCAATATATTTCATTTTATCATTTATGCTTAAAAATATAAAAAAGATCTCTAACTGAAAATCGAACCCACTAGTACTGCGCATAAGGCATTTTCCATTTGCTTTAAAGACTTTTCTAGGAATAAAATGTGTTTTCCGATATAAAGCAATTTTAAATTGCTCGCCCATCCTCAATATAGAATGGAAACTGAATATATGTGATACGAGTTAGACTGGATCAACTTGTTTAGACACAGGGCTGTCACATGTAAAGGTTTAAAAATTAT
Source organism: Heliconius melpomene rosina (assembly GCF_056956725.1). NCBI lineage: Eukaryota > Metazoa > Arthropoda > Insecta > Lepidoptera > Nymphalidae > Heliconius > Heliconius melpomene. Next base: position 440,964 of record NC_140399.1, read on the forward strand.
CCTGTAAATGAAAAAGTAAAAATATATTTTATATTTAAATATTCACATTTGATCGAATCGAAATAAAATACTATTAGTTTTGTTCTTTTTTCAACTTCACTAAGGACTTGTCCTCACTGACTGAGGTAAGACGCACGCACAGCCGTAACCGCTGAACGTAGAAACGTGAAATTTGGACAGATGTTTACTTTCGTAATCTGGACATCCACTAAGAAGGGATTTTGAAAAACTTTAACCCTAAAGGGATGAAATAGGGGTTCAAAGTTTATATGGAAAAAAAATTAAATCGGCACCGATTTTTATAAAATTTGTAATTTAGATTTTTAAAAGTATTAAATTGAACACGTGTTTCAGCGTTTTCTAGAATTCTCCCCCTAAGGGTGCAAATAAGGGGTTGAAAGTTTGTATAGATTTTTTTTTAAATCGGCACCAATTTTTATAAAATTTGAAATTTAGACTCTTAAAAATATTTAATTGAACATGTGTTTCATGGTTTTCTAGAATTCTCCCCCTAAGGGTGCAAATAAGGGGTTGAAAGTTTGTATGGAAAAATCTTAAAATCGCCACCGATTTTTATAAAATTTGAAATTTAGACTCTTAAAAATATTTCATTGAACACATGTTTCATGGGTTAATAGAATTCACCCCTAAATACGCAAGTGAAGCTGCACGCGTCCGCTAGTATCTTAATAAGTCTGAAAAACCATGAGGCAGTGTTTTCACAACAGCTTTTAAAGTGACAACCCTATTCTCAGTGTGTCGGTAGTAGTCAGTGCTACACGCTCGTAGAAGGTTTAGGCCGCGGTGTCCGCATGGTATTAAACCAATCACTGTATTTTATTAACAACGTCTGCCGATTTGCCCTACATTTGTTAAATGTTTTTGTTTTGTTTTTTTTTTCTATTTTTTAAGCAAGCAGTGCAGTGAGTAAGCAGAAGGAACCTAGTATCAAGATACGTTCCCCATCGCCTTATTTTCGATACATTGCAACCTTGCCGGACCTCAACGCTGGGCTCTATTTTGTTATAAAGCTGCTAGAGCGACAAAATATAAGACATTCCGACGTTTTCAAATGAAAATTGAACCCGCCACACTGTCTCGTTAATTTTTTTTGCAGTGTCAATATTCTTACCTACTTTAATGTGTTTCTTTTAGTCCTAACCTAATTATAAGTCGCTTAGGATCCAAATATAAACGCGACTAGAAATATTTATAACATGCACATATATTGAGGCCGTCAAGGAGCAGTACCGAGGGACTATTAAGATCTCATCTAAATGCGATACAGTGTGAAGCTGAAAGAAAATATTTAAGTAAAAAATGTTAGTAGAAATCGAACTCGGAACCATTTATATCTTTAGTCTAAACTCCCCAAGTAAGTTTATATCCCAAAGACCACAAAAAGCACATTTAATCGTGTATATTTAATGTTGAAAAAACATTTGAGATTTTGTAAAGGCGTAAAGAATACATTGTATACCGCGACATCCCAAATACGGCCGTCATAATAACTGTTGTGCTGAAATTAATAAAGTTGTGAAACCGGAACGGGGCCTCCCACTACATATTTTTGGCTTTATACTCATAAAAGGCAGAGAAATTAGTCACTCACCTGCCTTATCATTCGGGATAGGCAGAGGACCAATATATAAGTGCGACAGTGAACGCGATGGGGTTGTGGGTTCGATTCCCACTCGGCGGAATAAAGCATTTTTAATATTTTCATCTCCACGCTCTGGTCGAACTCCTTCACTGAACACGCATTTCACCAAGAAAATAAGCCGTACGTGGAAAACAGACGAACTCCCTCTGCCTATTCTGCTATGAGGGATGAAGCGTGATTTATGGATGCATAAACTCTTTAAAAAAATAGAATTTAAAAATCTTTTATCTTATTAAATTCCAATACAACATTTGTTCAGGATCTACAGTTCCAGTTAAAGACATTCACGTGCGCGCCGGCGCGTGCCTGACAAGTCTAGATTTTAGAATCGATATGTCCGCACAGAATGCCAATGTTAAGAGAAATTATACTGTGACTAACTTACGCATGTGGTTTTGCTTGAGAAATCTGTTCTTTTTCGCATATATTAGGGTAGGTTAAGTTATTAGTGTTAAGATTTTTCATTTTTTTTTGTGTTATTGACATTTTTTTTAGCATCACGCTATACCCAAATATAATAGCATATTATTATTAATTTATACTTATATATTTTTTTCACTCACCATGCATTGCCTCCAGAATACGACGGAAAATGAGGAACGGAAGTGTCTTAATAGAAAAGGAGTGCCTTAACACTAGATTCTCAGATTCTCTCTGCCTGCCACGGTATGTGCGGAATACAGCATGAAGCTAAAAAACAGTGTGTTTTGTGTGTTTACCTCTTACTCTATAATACTAAATTAGATTAATTAATTTAATTATTTAACTAAGCGTGACCTTTCCCTGACATACGTTTATAGACGTAAGTCACCTGTTCCTCCAGACCACATACCGAAATAGCTTCCTAGTGACAGTAATTACTTGTTTAAATAAAAAACGAATGGTTTTAAATCGATTTATGTACAATGCACGTAACTGGAGCTTTTGCACCTTTTAAACTTTTTCAGGTTAAAAAAATATATAAAAAAATATGCTGATTTATATCGGGCTGAATTTAATGGTTTGGGGTTATAATTGAATTTATATTTATTGAGCTTCACGTTTTATTACATATATTACAGGGTTGACCAAGTAAACCTAGTGTTGAGACACTCTCCTCTGCACTTTCTCCCAGAGTTCAGGAAACCAGGCATAGAGTTACGGAGCTACACGTCTCGCATTGTCTTGCTAGAATGTGGAAATGATAATAATTTACTTTCCCCAACGGGAATCGAACCCACATTCAGTCACACGTCAGAAGTAAATTCGACATAAGCATACATAAATAATAATACGTATGTAAAGATCACTGGGTGAAATTCTCTTGGTCTTACCCAGTGTGTTTTAGTAACGTGACCAAGTAGTAGCGTCCAACAGGCACAAAGTAAATATAGATTATTTTTAATTCACATTATGTTTTATTTCTTAATGTTACAAGTACTTTTTATTAGCTTCACGCTGTATCCCGCAAGTACAAATAGTTCAGCTTCAATAAAATCACTCATTCTTCAGTGAAACTGATACAATTTTTTTAACACGCTTTTATTTGATCGAGCTGTAAGTGTATAAACAAATTTAAGAATCTGAATTACACTTCAATTCTGCTTGTTATATCATCATGAAACTAGATTACATGGCAATACAATATTATGGCACCATCGAGCTGGTCTGATGATGGAGTTGGAAGAACCATGAACTGCCTACTATTAAACACAAGCGTGTTTTTAGTTTTATAAATTTATTAATTTACGTATTTCATGGAGTAAGTAATTAGAACCTAATACCACTAAATACTGTACACGCAAAGCAACTGTGTCAAGATGGTTTCAAGTTCAGTCATCAAAGTCTACATCCTCAATTATATATATGAATGATTAAAACGTAATGGCGATTAGTCTTCGTGACCCGCTTTAAAGCGGATCGGAAGAAATGGTCAACATTGAGCACAAAATATGAGTCCAGTATACATATTATTTACATATCAAAATAGATTTTATATATTTTATTCAGCTTTACACTGTGCCCTGCATGTAGCAGGGCAGGCAGATGGAACCTAGTGTTAAGACACTCCATTCTCCATTTTCCGCCGAATTCTGGAGTGATTTCATGTTGAGTAGCGCAACTCAAGGCCGTGGTACCAGAGCAAAGAAATGAAAATATTAATAAGTAAACATTAATTATCCTGAGTGGGGATCGAACCTTCAACTGTAGCGTTACAAACACGCTCGTGCCTCCGCGCTACGACGGCCTCCCAATATTTAGTTTTTTTTAAGATTGTAAAAAAAGTTGTGATTAAGAAATTTGTTTTGCTTCAAAATTCCGAAAATGTTTAACTTTCTCTTATGTTGTAGGGTAATTAAAGAATTTTATATTTGTAGTAGGTACAACGTACAAGTATGTTAAATTAATAACCGTAATATTAATTCTGATGAAAAAATAATATTATCATTAATAAAAAAATTATAAACAAATTCGGCGGAAAGTGGGGAACGCAAGTGTCTTAGTGGAAGCGGGATGTCTTCACACCTGGTTGCCAGGTACTCTCTGCGTTCCTTGCTATCTGCGTTATACAGCGTGAAGTTAAAAAATCTTCTCCACATTCATTTGTTCATCGCTTTCCAGGGAGAGGGATGTGGAGCAGAATCTGGTACTCACGACTTAAGCGTAGGCTTATCATTAGGTATAATAGAATATTTAGGTATAGCCAACTATTTAAAAAATCTACCAGTATCCTATTATGTCATAAGAAATATACTCCAATCTGACGGAGTGTCTTAATGAAGAGTGTATTAACACTAGGTCTCCATGTCTCCATTGCGTGAAGTTAAAAAAATATATACTTCAAATAAAATGAATTGCAAATGTATTCACCGACATACTGTTATAATGAAGTGATTTGGACTCTATAAAGTGACACAAGTGTAGGCCGAAATCCAAATACTTTTTTTATTATGTGGGGTGTTTTTATTGACATCTTAAAGAAAGAACTTACTGTTAAACTTGTTTTTGTATCGCTTTATTCATTTTTTTTCTAATAATTCGTGGTGCAGAAGCGCGTCTTATAACTGTAACCACGAAGGGTGTAGGTTCGATTCCCACACGAAGGAGTGAATTATATTTATGTCCTCTATCTGGTAAAAAACTTAGTATTGTAAAGAAATCAAACACCTCGAGGCTTTTACAGAACTTATATTTCTTCCAGGGCTAAATACCGTTAGGCTTGTACAATTTATATCTCAGGACTGTTACAGAACTTAAACTTCTTCGAGGGCTAGATACCATTGGACTTGTACAATGTATAACTTAAATTATAATACAATATTTTATTCTAGAGGACCACTTTCCTCTTCAGCTCTAAATCTAATAATCCGCATCAGAATTTTCATCACATCAAGCGTCTTTTTTAAATTGTCAACTCGCGCTAGTTCTATGTATAAATTTTCAAATATATCTTTTTATTAAACAAACAGGTTGATTTACATTTTTCTATAACAAATTATCGTGAATATAAAAACTATTTATATAAAATCATTACAGTATGAACTTGAATTTTGCGACTAAAAATGCCTCGAAATTGCCTCAATGTCTCGAAAACTCGGTGGAAGTTTCATCCTTATCCTAAACCTACCCTGTTATATGCAATATACAGGATGAAGCTGCTTATTTTATAACCAAAATGCCTTTAAAATATATTAACCATATGGTAATGAATGTAAAAACATGACAATTGAACACAGAAGTAAAAATTTGAATCACGTACAAAGTTTATAGGCGTGGACTTGTTTTTTTTTCAAAACCGCTACGCATTACAATGTTACCGCTACTTATTTACATTATTTTAAATCTACTGCAGGTTGACTGGTGAATACCTACTTTACTACTGTTTTGGAAGGTTTTTTAAAATATTTTGACACATCACTCACATTTTTGGAAGAAGATAGAGAAAATGTAGAGAAAATTTAATTATTATTTGTGGGTTTACAAAAAAATCAAAAAACAACACATCTGTTTTAGAAAAGACACAAATGTCATACTTTTCGAAAAGGAAAAATCAAATATTATAGCTAAAAGAGCTTAAATTTAATAAGTTCACAAAAAAAATCTACCATTATAAATCGAAATTTAATATACGAAACAAAAAAACATAAGAAATAAATATATTCTTACCAATTTTACCTATGCAGATTTTGTTGACCAAAATCATATATTTTACAAAGAAAAAGTTAAATAACAATTTAACTCAATGAAAGTACTATAATCATAAAAGAATCGAATGTTATACCCATAGCTAACAGCTACTACGGCGTTAGTGTGCCTCGGTGCTCGGCGGCGACGTCGGCAGTGGGTCAAGAAACAAGGTCGACATTTCTCTTCGATGTACCATTTATAACTAACATAAGGTGTTATACGAACTAAAATGTTATAGAATGTGTATTTGGATTACAATTACATCAGTTTTGTTGTGATTTTGGTATTAACAAAAAAACTAACAAAGAAACATGAAAGAAATACTTATTTTTGAAAACGTAGCGGAATTCGAACCCACGGCTTTTGGAAACTTTGGACGGTTTTCAAAAAAAATATTAATTTATATTTTTTCGCATTTTCTATATTTTTCAGAGTAGGCACAGAGATGGTATGAATAAGTTTCTATATTCTCACTCTGACAGATTGTGGCAGTGTATTTCGCTGAGATTTATTATATTTAGATTTGAGAGATCCTTGAGGCATTACGTCTTAAAAGCTTTATCTCTTTACAAATGCGAGGAAATAAAAATATCAAATAATTCATTTCCCCGAGTGGAAATCGAACCCACGAGTGTCGCGTTCACAAACACACCCTTGTGTCCCTGCGCCAGTACGGCCTAACTGGCCTCTCTTGCGTACATAGCAAGGGTTTAGTCCACGTAAAAAAAATTGCGGGCTAAAATTTTTTGTAAACATAATATTGCTTAAAATTGATACTTTCCAGCATAATGTCCAGTCAAACGTAATTGTCATAAGATACCTTCCAGGCTTCAAATAAACCAGTTCAGTAAATAGGTCGATTTCAGACTTATAAGTAGGAAATATACCTTACACGAACTGCACTTACTACAGTTTGAAACACGTGGGCGTTGCACGTTAGTGCACTTCTATTGATTTAACGAATGTTCTCACTTTATAATGGATGGTATTTGGTTCAATAAATACTATTGTAAAGCAGTCAGCATTTGGCGGAAGCGAAGAACGGAGTGTCTTGACATTTGGTTCTCTACTGCCTTCATAAGCGGCGTGAAGCTATAAAGAACTATTATACAATTTAGACAGAAAGAACCCGCCATGTCTCAGTCGCTGAGACGGCCATGTCAGTGCCGTTCCGCCACTCAACACGCAATGCCTCCAGAATTCGACGGAAAATGAAAAAAGGAAGTGTCTTAGTGGGAACAGAGTGAGTTTTAGTCTCAACACTCAGTTTCCAGGTTCCCTCTACTTACTCTGCTATAGGTTGAATTCAAATTCAGAGAAATGCTTATAAAAAACTATAAACATTTATTTGAACCTATAATTGTTTACATTTATAGATTTAATTAATTTAATAACTTATTAAATCTTTAAATATAAAGTATTACGGAATAATCCTAAAATTATATACTTTAAGGAACAGAAACTTTTTTTTTACTTTCACGCACATAATACGGTATGCCGGTTCCCATCTGGGAGCCTAGTGGTAAAATACCCCGTTCTCGTTAAGACACTTCCTTTAATCACTGTTCGTTCTTCATTTTGCCCCTGCGCCACGACTGGCCTCAAAGTACCTAACAGAAATATAAACAAATAACATCTTTATATCTTAAAATACAATATTAACAGACAGACGTACGACTTTTTATCGATATTGGTTAATTTATTTTGGTCGGAGGTGAGGAGCTTTCACTTGTTTTTGTTTACATTTATAAATGTCTCTAGCGTGAAGACGCAGTTCGAGGCCACTTCGAGTGCACTGGTGCATGTACCCATGTGTGAATGTAACACGACAGGTTGTAGGGTCCATTCCCACTAGAAGAAATGAAGTATTTACTTTTTTCATTGCCTCGCTCTGGTACCGAGGCAAAGCGCGGTGTGGAGTTCCGAGGAACGGTCGCCGTCCAAATTTTTGCTCATTTAGAAACATCTGTGTATTATATTAGTGTTACAAAAATGAGAAAACCCAATATACGAGTATATTCCCCCATGTTAGAATCGAACTCACAACCATGGAAGGTACAGTCAGATCAATTATTTCAAAAACATATATGTAACTCAATCTTTTGTCTATACTTACAAAGCCTATTATTACAAGCACTGTGGCCTACACAACGTCCCATTTTTGCCTACACCACGTCTACATGCTATGTAAATGAATGATATGAGTGGGAGTGTTTAATTGTTTATTGACCTGGATGCTAGTGTCGTATCATTCTCAAGGATAGTAGTAAAAATTATTTATATAATATATGTACATAATATATAGGTAGTTTAAAAAAAACAACAAAACATGATTTACCAAATGCCAATGATACCAAATGATACAGGGGCTGTAAAATGTGCTCGGAGGTCTAAATTGTATTGCTTACAAGCAACCTCTGAAATATTCCAAAATTCAGGTTCTGGTTCCATCATCACACCAGCTCGTTGATACCATAATATTATATGATCATCCAAGCTACGTGTAATTCCCAAGTTTCATGAGGATACAATTATTTTTTTGGCATTACGCTGTAGTCCCGCACGTAGGTTAGGCAGAACGAACCTAGGAAGAACTTCCCTTGGGAATTATGGAGGCATTGCATATTGAATGGCGGAAATTAACGCCGTGTTTTGCCTCGACGCCAGAGCGAAGAAATTTAAATATTAAATCTATCTATATCTATATTACCTCGAGTGTGAATCGAACCTATAACCTGTGGCGTTTACAGTCACACGGTTGTGCCCCTGTGCTTCGATTGGCCTCTATTATCACAAGTAGTTCAAATTCCAATTCTTAGATTTTATTACATAGTTACAGCTCGGTCTAATAAAAGCGTGTTAATAAGCTAGTATCGGTAGTAAATTTAACTGGTTTTGAATTTAGTGTGTTACTTACATAAAAAAGCATCTTCACTCTTTTTCCCACAAATCAGGGTAGACAGGGGAAAGAGTGTCCATTTTACATTTTCCTTCCAATTTTCCAAACGTATTGTGTTGAGTGACGGGGAAAATATATTCCCCCAAGTGATGATCGAACACAAAATCGTCATGTTTACAGTCATACACTGCCAGGAGCGACAGCACAGAAATGTTTTCGACATTTGAATTTCCTTAGCCCTTCCTTTCAACTGTATTCCACATATAGCAGGGTAGGCAGAGGAAACCTGGGAACTTAATGTTAAGACACATTCGTCCCCCACTTTCCACCAAATTTTCGGGGTATTGCGTGTTGAGTGGCGGACGTCAATGTCGCGCTTTACCTTGTTACCAGAGCGAGTTAATGAAAATGTTAAATACTTCATTTCTTTGAGTGGGAATCGAACCACTCAAAGAAAATCGAACCCAAGTGCCTCTGCACCACAACTGGACTCAAAATATATAAATGATCTTTAATGATATCTTTCCATATTAGGTTTTCTCATGTCAATTACAATTTACATCTGCATATCGATATCGATAGTAATCGAACCCCCACCCTCCGTGACCCCAAGACCCACTTCACTGTGCCACATACCGTAATCAACCGGACTGTGGCACAGATATTTTGGAGAATACTTTCATTCAACGTGAAGTTTATAGGCTGAGATGTGACTGTGTTTTAGGTTATATTATTTTTTCAATGAAAACAATTTAATTGGACAGTTAAAATTACTAATATTTTTTTATTACATTAATTTCATAAAATATAACGTTAAAGATAATTAGCGCATCTTCGATATATTCCATATATTCGATATATTCGATATATACCATTCTGAAAGTAAATTTTAAGTGATAAATTTTATTATTTCAAATACATAGTTTATTTTTCCAGTCCCATTGTTTATTATCCTAAATAGAGAAATCTTATAAGATAGGAAATAAAATGCAAAATAAAATTATATACACAAGGAGTGTCTGATTATAAACATCACGGTTTTGGGGTTGATTCCCATTAGGGAAATGAATTAACTTTATATCTTGACAAAGAATGGCGTTAAGTTACACCACTAAACACGCAATGTTTTAAAAAATAAGTGACGCATGTGCCACCTAGTACTCTAGGTACCTTATTGCTACCTTGCTATATGCGATAAAAAATAGCTCGCGTTGTAACCCTCGTGATAAAAAGAAACGTGAATATTAAAAATATTTAATGTTTACATATTTTTTTAACATTTTATTGCACGCTGCTGTCAAATAATATCAACAATCGTCTCTCAGACTATAAAAATCTACACTACCAAAATTCAATCGTAAAATAAGCAATGACAAAGCAAAATATCTTCTGATAGCCTTACTATAAGGTTTCAAATGTAACAATTATATATTTTAACTGTAAGTTTAAAACTTACAACTGTAGTTAGTTAGCTTAATGGTTGTAGTTGAATATTGACTTTTATAGTTATTTAGTCTTAAGTTTTAAGTTTATGAAAGAAGAAGAAAAAAAGTAGTGTCATTTTAGTCCGTACGTTTATAAGCAATTACGAGCCGTCGTGGTCAAGTGGATATTATTAGGATTTCTAAATGGCGTACTTTGAAATTATTAACATGATTTATAATGAACACCTCCATTTTTTTTTTTTTTTCGAACATGTGGATAATGCTGTTAGCCCTATTGGCTTTTACAGCGACACCGGTTGGGTAGGGAAGAGGGTACTCTGTCCCTGAGAACACCTCCATGAACTATATAATATATAAAAAATATTTATTCAATTCGAATCAGTAGTTCTCGAGATTAGTGCGTGCAACCAAACCAAATTCTTCAGCTTTATAATATTAGTTTAAAAGTAAACCGTAAACGCGACGGTTGGTACGATTGCCACTCGGAGAATGAAATATTTTATATTTTAATTTCATAGTTCTAATAACGAGGCCCCACTAAAATTTGAACCCTCAACCTCATCATTATTCTCATTACACAAAAATAACGTTACTTAACACTAATATTAGTATTCACTAACACATAGTGACCCACTTCTCCGCTTTTACTATCTTTATTCTATTTAGTTAATTGCTCACTCTTGATATAACTTGAAAATGCCGTTATCAATGACTTTGTAATTTGGAGTGGCTTCAAGTGAATTTGGGCTATTATTGTTTATTACTTGGGGCCTTCGTCGCGCTGCGACATAACGTGCAACTGTAAAAGCGACGGTTGTCGGATCAATTCCCGTTTGAGGCATACCTCAAAAAATCATATCATTCATAAATTATATTCATTTTCTTTGCTCTAATAAAAAGCGCGGCTTTGACCACGCGGGCGAAGAGATGAAGAGAAGAGAGAAGAAAAACTACATAAGTACTTACAACTTTTTATTCGACCCAAAAGAACACCAACACCAATAAATGTCAAAATAAAAAAAAACATAATATATATGAAACAATGAAAGAAATAAAAAAATCAATAATACTTTCAATTATTATAAGTACTAACAAACAAATGTTTGAATTCAAAATGATTACAAAGTTCAATTATTCTTATAAAGAAATGATTAATATAGAAAAATTGCTTAATTAATAACTTTTTGTCAAAGTTGTGTTATTTTTTTAATACAATAAAACGCCTGCATTGATTTTTAGTAAATAATTAACTTCTATTTAAGAAGTAGTATTATATAAAATAATAATTGATTGACAATTTTCAAAATCTTTATAGATAAATTTATGACCTTAAATATTTTTATAACTTTTAATAAGTCAATAATTCAAGTTAATATTTAAAAAACAATTCTATTGTATATTGTAATTGATATTGAGAGTTGACTTATTTTGGATTATTCTATTAAGTATATTTATAATTTTATTTTATTTGATTGAAACTTTATAAAAGAAAGGGTAATGAATTTAACATTACCAATAAATTTTGTAAATTTCAATTTAATTGCTGTTTTTTGTTTATCTTATTTAATAGATTTTTTCTATGTTCATGCATTTTAGATATCAATTGTACAAAATTGAGCCTTAAAATGTATGTATTACTTGAGACTATTGTAGTTATTAAATTGATTACAGAATTTAATATTTTTATAAAACGTCAAACATTAGCAAAGAAAATGATGTCCTTGATCACCAAATATGAAGAGCTAACTTTTCTAAAACATTTTCTTAATACAATAATAAAATATATCTGATATTTTATATTTAAATATTAGTCAAAGTTAAAGAAAAACATATACTTAATCTTAATTTAAGTCTATTAGTTATTAATAAATATAATTTACATGGTTACCGCCATCTGTCGACTAATATAAGAAACAAGATAACGTAACTAGTAACGCCATCTTGTAAAGTATTATGAAACAAAAGGTTAGTTACTATAAGTCATTATTTGAATAAGTGTAAATTATCATATAAATATCGATGAGTATATACTATACTTCGCCACTTTCAATTATATTACATACCTATAAATGAACATAGTTATGATTACAATACAAATTTCTAACAACGTCTACTACAGTATAGAATAACTACAGAGAGTTTTTTAACGTACTCGACATCGTCCGCGTTAAATTAAAGAAAATAAAAAAATACATAAACTTTTTTAAAAAATCTAATCAACTTGTTGTACTTTAATACTTATCTTATAGCATAAGTTTCCTCGCCAACGCCTCCCAAACGGGATCTAACTCTGAAGCGTAATTTTCTTCAAAGATATTTTCATTGTCAACATAAGATCGTCGACGGCCAGACGCAAGGCGCATACTGCGCATCATGGCGGCTGATGTCATACGTTCTGTTTTAAGAAAAAAATATTAACATTATACGCTCTGGTAACGCGGCACCGCGGCGTTGAGATCCGCCACTCAACACGCAATTCCTCAAGGTAGGGAAAGGAATATCTTGGGTCTCAAATACTAGGGTCGCAATACCGGATTATTCTAGCAACACCGATATTTTCGGAACTGACTCGAGATAAATTTGTAATTATTATCGAACATCTTGATATAATTATGTAATAAAATAAAAAGAATAAATTAGATAGCAGGTTTCGGAGAATGATTAAATTAACTTATTTATTAAACAAAACAATTTTAAATATTTCATTAATATTTATTTTATAATTTTAATGAAATAGTTTAATTTGACAACAACGACTACTTTTAAAATCTAGATAACTATATGAATTTCACTCTTTCTGTGCACTTTTGTAATAACGTCTTCTGTTCTATCAGGAATTATTAGTGGCTTTTAGGGTTCCGTATGTTTTAAGGAAAAAAGGAACCCTTATCTTATCACTTTTTTGTCCGTCTATCTGTCTGTCAGTTTTTATCTCATGAACGCTCCCTTGATTTTCTAAAAAAGAGTATTTCTACATTTACTTAAAAAAAGATACGACCATTTATATCGCAAAAAACGCGTATTAAAAATTAACAAAATTAATAAGAGTATTTTCGTTTGACCTACAAGTATGAAATTTGGCAGCTAGTTCAAGTGAGATATCAGATGATGATGGTGTTGACGACGATCAGAAAGGGCTCTGGTTAATACAGAAGATCATTTTATCGATAATTTTATTTTATCTAAAATCCGGGTAAAAGTAAAATTGGCACTCACCGTCCTCGCTGGCCAGCGGGCAGTACTTGATGGTGTGCGCGTAGTCGCCTTGCGCGCCGCAGCGCCGGCAGCGGTAGGCGCGCAGCACGGGGCAGCAAAGGCGGCCGCGCACGCGCAGGCGGTGCGAGCGGTAGTACGACGCGCGCTCGCCGTTGTTCTTGCAGAACTTGCACTCCATCTCCTATTGTATATGCAAAAGAAGAAGTATGGGCGTAGGCCAGGCGAGCCATGCCCACCTCAAAATAATCTAAAATTTCCCCATAAATGTTACTTACAACAAAATTTTCTTTGGATACTTGAATACTGAGAAGCATCAGTTATAGGAAACGCCTAAAGTGTCGTGATATCCTGACCTAAGATTAGTAATGCAATGAGGAGACCAAAACGAAGCCATTTTACCTAGCTAGCTAATGTTAGCTTTTTAAGACAATAACTTTACTTAAAATGATTTGTCACACATACAATAATATCTTTTATTAATTTAATTAATCTGAACTCAGTAATCAATATTAAAGACTGACCTCAGTCTTCTTATTTCTTGTTTCTCCTCGTGTTTGCTCGAGCTCTCTCAGTAGAAAGTAGAGGATTTCGTTGGGCAGAGAACCTAGAACTCGTAGCTGTTCTTCTGTGAGTATATCTTGATAGGTTTGGGTGGGAACTAGTTGAAAACAAATTTATATAATAGAAAATTAGTTTATATAATGTTTATATTTAAAAGACCTTCGCGGCGCAGTGGTGTATGATTCGTTCCCCACTTGGAATGTTCATCATGTGAAGACGGTCCGCCTTTCACGCACCTCTTGAGCGAAACTTAACAAGTTGAGTGGCGGCACACAACGTCGTGATTGAAATGAAAATATTTAATTGAACACATATTTCACGGTTTTTTAGAATTTACCCTCTAAGGGTGCCAATAAGGGGTTGAAAGTTTGTATGGAAAAATCTTTAACCGCCACTGATTTTTATAAAATTTGAAATTGAGACTCTTAAAAATATTTCATAGAACACGTGTTTCATGATTTAGGTATATCGTGCTATTTTAATATAATATAATAAATACAAAAAAAGTATTTTAATTGTATATTTTGTTTATTTAAGCATACCTTGTACAGGTCCTAGTAGTTCAGTGGCAAATCTTGGCAGTCGCACGGAAGGCGTAGCTTCAGGCGCCGGCCATGACTTCTGTCTTAAATAGTGACTCGATGGACCCATGCCTATTAGAGCTTTAAAAATATTTATATAGGATAAGCTAAAACTACTTTTCATTGTGTTGTCTTTACAAGAATGAGCTAATGGTCTATTGTGTTGTACAAAGCAAGCTCTTTCATGTAATACCCATATTAAGTCATTAATCTTACTTTCATTCTTCTGCTGAAATAACCACGTCCGTTACCGTTAACCCTGTTACAGGCAGCAATACACCTTCCCGCATCCATCTCGTATCTTCCATCTCTACTGAACATACTTCCCAAATATACCACCCTCATTCACTTGTTCTAATATCTTACCAGTCAGAAAAACAGTTCAGTTTCAACGTTTACGTTCAGTTTTAACTATGTAAAGAGGAAGTGTATTAATCAGCCCTAAAAGTTCAAAACTAAGAATAATTTAAGCACAAAAATCACTTTCCACACAATGTTGAGATAATAGACTGAACGACGACGGGGCGCTTCACTTATCAAAAAGGGGAAATAAAAATAATTTTAAATATTCAAATATAAATTTCCCCGACTGAAATGATATAGGCAGCCCTTAGCGTTTACACTTTTACAGTCACTCTATCTTATTGCTATTAATATTACATCAGGCTCAAAATCAAACAAATTGATATAGTTCATCTTGCTTAGATATAATAGGTACCTACATTACTTTGGTTTGGCATATCTTTATTATATTTTAATTTATATTTAAAAATGTAAAATTGATTCGCTAATTTAATAAAAGTATATGCTGTATCTAACAAAAGCATGTTCTAAATTGAAAAATAACAAGAAAAAGAAAAGAAAATAAACTTACGATCTCTATTTATTTGTGGAACTTCTTCATCGGGGTCGTAAGGAGAATCCAACCCGTTGAGTCGAAACTCTTGCATTATAGCTTCTATTGAATTTGCTTTTGGGACCACTGCAAATGTAAAGTAAACCATATAACCATCATTATTACGATGCACTCCGTTTCCCGCACGCTGTCTCAATTTTCGAGACATCGCTGCGCTTTGTCTTATTATCAGAGCGAGGAAATGAAAATAATTCATCACGAGTGGGAATCGCGACCACAGTCAAAGCTGTACAAAAAAATATTTAAGCTAAATATTAATTCATATCTACAAAAAATATAACATATACTTACTATTAGAAAAACTAGAAGATCTGCGCCTGCTAGAATCATCAGGTTTAAGTAAATGAGTACGAAAATCTGACCAGGTGTCCTGAAAATTATCAAGTAAATATATACTTAGGAATTACTCTTATTGGTTTAAATTGAAGAGCTGTTTTGTGTTAAATAGTTCGAATACCGGAAAAAGCTGATTTTGGATTTTCGAAAATTTTCGATTTGAGGTCAGTCGTGGTGCATTTGTGGCAAGTAGTGGTAGCTAGCAACAATTTTATTATTTGGGAACATTAAAATATTTTTTAGCTTTCTGAGAAATCTTTTGCTTATAAAAAGATAGGCATATAGTACCTAATGCTAAAATACTGGCAGCTCTAAACTCATTCTAAGCACAATTTCGAACGAAATAAGTGGCGTAAAATCTTTCTCCCTATCTAACACATGGCAGATAATACTTATATTTTATTAGCTTCACGCTGTATCCCGCAAAATAGCCGTTCTCCATTTACCTTCGACTTCTGGAGGCACTGCGTGTTGAATGGCGGAACTCAACGCCGTGCTTTGCCTCGTTACTAAAGCGAGGAAATTAAAATATTCAATATTTTATTTCCTCGAATGGGGATCGAACCCACAACTCACGCTTGTGCCTCAGTGCCTAGAAAAATTGTTTGTTACTTTGCTAATTAACATAATCTCTATTTTAATAAATCAAAATGTTTATGGCGAATTCGAACCTTCATCTGTCTTGTACAAATAGATAATATTCTTAAAAGACTGCAACCAACCAACCAATATCTACGTGAATGAGGTATGCTACGCTTAAACTTAGTGCTCCTGTGACTCGATTGTATCTAATCCGTAATTCTTTTATGGGACAATGTGTACGCTTTTACAATAGGATCCCAGAGAACGTCAGAGAATTTTCTATATCACGATTTTAAAAAATAGTGAAAAGACGTTTGCGTGTTAAAGGTTATTACCAAATTAATTATGTTATAAATGATAACACGCCTTGGAAATGAAATGCTCGTTCTAGTCTGTTTCAAAGGTATCATTGTCACAAATATTTAAATATATATTTGCACACAATAAAAAAAAAAGCACAAATTTACAATAAATTACCTCAAGATATAAAAACATCTAAAAATTTTTATAACGTTAAAAAAAAATTAAAGGACATCTTATAAAAATAAAATAGAATCCAACCCTGTGCTATGACTTCTTCAAATGTGGGTAAACCTAACTTCATTGTAAACGGTCATGGTCGAATATGTTTAAATTATCTCAATATACCCCCTCTTTCACTTACATTTGTTAATTGAGTATTTTATATTGTTTTCTGTTTGTTATTTACCATGTTTTGCTGATTCCAACGCTCACATATGAATTTATTTAAGATAACTCTGTATTTCTCTTTAAGTGAAATGTAATTTCTTTTGACAAATATACCTATAAACTATTTAACCACTAAATTAAAAAAATAATAAGTCCCGCTAAGTTACTTGCGCCGGTTCTTCTCAGGTCTGAGGCACTAACTTTTATGAACTGGTAGTAAATTATTTGACGTTTAAAAAGTAAACCTTGTAACTTTTAATTTTAAATAATAATATTTTAATTTGAATTTGATGGGTACTCAGGAACACTACCAATAAACCAACAGGTTATACACAAAAAATATAAATATTAATTTAACTAACGTTATGCGATGTAAGAAAACAATGTACATTCTTAAATTACCCACATGTTGAAAAATGAAGATAACACACACAAAATAAATAGAAACTATAACCAATACTCACGGTCTCAGAAGAAATTCCATACATATTGTAATTATTCAAACCTACTAAATATTTGAATTATATATTATTACAATTAAGTAATTAAATCAAAATATAAAAATAAGAAAGCGCGTGCGCCGCGTAGCGTCTTACAACAACAATGATCGTCGATTCTCGATTGGTCTATTAGTATTTACTATTTAGTATTTGTTATTTGTAATGGCAACTTTTTATTTAAAAGTATTTTTCGTAAACAATTATGCTGATGTGACATAGAGTATATTTAATGAAGTTATTTTTTTATTTCTAAATAAAAAATAGCCGAATGTAATGATATTATATGTATTATATGTTGAAGTGATAAATATTTTAGTTTTAAGATATATGACTTAAGAATATAAGAATTTTAAGATCAATAAAAAGAGTAAAAAAATATTAAACATTAAAACGTAAACATTTACTAGTAGCTATGCTTTTTATTGAGCTTATAAGTTTTCTAATAACAATTTATTATTGTATATTCAATATAATAACAATGGTATAATATATTACCTTATTCCCGACTGCTAAGGGTTATTTACTTTTATTAAAAAACGTTCTATAAATTAAAAAACACCATTGTTGTCCATAAAATAATTGTAGCAGTCTGATAATGAAACTATTTATTATTTTATTAAATCGTAAGCGTGATTTATATGTGTACATTTATGTAATATAAATCGTGAGTCCAGAGCTTACTTGAAACAGAATGCAATTTTTTAATAGTTTTATATGTCATGAATGGTATAACAAAATCATGCACATTTATTTTTTTTAGTTTTTCAAAAAAATAAATAATGTCCCTTATAAATAATTAGGTATAATATAAAAAATAAAATAAAATAAAATAAATAGTTAGGTATAAATCACTTAAAAAAATTAAAGTTATTCTGTTACTTCTTACTCTGTACGCTCTTGAGCTAGTCTCTCTCTCTGTCTGACCTTACTTTTAAAATGGCGGCAATAACAAACGTATTTAAGTTTCGTGTTACCCTTTGGCGGCAATAACAAGTGTTTAGTGCAAGAATAATCAATAGTGGCGGCTTTATTGATTTCTAAGCAATCTTTTGTTTTAAGGTACCTACTTAACTATAATATTTATACGAATATAACAACGATTTATATTTTGATATAACTGTGAGATCTTTTTCATCTACACGTTTCATATCGCTCCCCGTTACCTATTTTTCGCCATTTAAAAAGAATGTAAAATATAAAAGAGGAACCTTGCTTATTATCCCATTACTGTAAACCATTTGTATCATATTGAATCAATATTTTATACTGATAAATATATTATTACAGAACAGACTAGAACTATTTGAAAAGTGATTCTTACACCGATAGTTTATAACTTTGATAAGTTAGCAAGGGAGCCAAGTATTAGTTTTGAAGCCACTGTGTGTCGAGTGGGGGAACTCAACGCCGCGCTTCGCCTCGACAACAGGAGCGAAGAAATTCCTCAGTGGGTGGGGATCAATCACATTATACAACCTGTCGCGTTTACAATCACACGACTAGCCTCTAGTTATAAACCCATAATTTAAAAAATAAAAACAATGGAAATAAAATTGTTATTTACACTTTATTAGGTTGTCGTAACTTATCAAATAGCGATATTTTAAACTATTTATAACAATCACCTGCCAGAACCAATCTATAACAGTATTCTGGCATGTCACGATTCTCTAAAACATATTATAATAAGATATGTGGTTAAAAATATGTATTTCCTGACAGTTTAAATTATATTGATTGCTTCTATTCATACAAAGTTATGTACATACATCGTTTTTTAAAGATTTTTTATTAAATTGTTAATCTATAATAAATATTACCAAATTTAAATTGGTGTGACTGGACGTGACGGTCGGGGGTTCGATCCCCACTCTGAGAATAAATTATTATTTATGATTATTTTCATTTTGTTCACTAATGCCAAAGCAAACAGCGAGGCGCTCAATACGCAACGTCTCGAAACTTCGGCGGGAAGAGGAAAACGGCGTGTCCTAACTCTTAACACAAGGTGTTCCTGGATAGAGATAGATAGAGATACAACATGACGTGAAATAAATATGCCTGAAAGAATAATTTAGCAATTTATTACAGGTAAGTAATCGTCGTGCTCGTGTCGTCGATTCAACTCCCATGATGGTAAGTGTCATAGCAACAAACATAGATAGTAGTGTTTATTTGATTAATTTAATGATTTTTTTAATATGTGATTTTAAAAATATACTAGCATTGTATTATCCTTGCCTATATAAGCTGTTACTGTGCGAAATAAAAATCTGTTCGCACAATTTTAGTATAAGAGGGTGCAAAGTTTTAGCTTCAAGTCCTACTATACAGGAGTGTAACGCGTTCGACGGACCAATGGTTATTTACGGAGTGCCTCAGTACCTATCAATTTGACCTCATGTGAAAGTTAATATTAACCACTACCTAGTGCATTAGCCAATTGACGACCTATGCTGGAATACCTTTATAATATCAAAATACTCTATAAACATAACCTGATTATAGTACTAGTGAAATATACAGAAACTTGTATAAAAAACCTATTTAAATGTGGTTAATCCCCGTAATAAGAATAATAGTTTTTTACTCTTTCATGATTTCACTACATTTTTTAACATGTCATTGAGCTATCCCTATGAAACTTTGCAGTGAACATTATTATTTTTTTGCTTTCTTTGCAGTTTTGTCTAGTGTATATTACTTACTAAAATAAGGAAAGGATGTCTTATCGCAAAAAATGTTAAATGCTGTGCAACTGTAAACACTACTGTTGTAGGTTCGATTCCACTCGGGGAAAAGAAATATTAAAATGTTTCTTTTTCCTCTCTCTGGCAATGATGCCGGCGTCAGTTCCGCCACTCAACACAATGCCTTGAAAATACGACGAAACGAGTGTCTTAACAGTAGATTCCCAGGTAACACTGGTCCCACTGTCTTCCCTGCCATGTGCGGAATACAGCGTGAAGAAAAAAATATGATAGATAATTAAAAAAAATAAAACCACTAACCACAATTGTACGGCATTTAATACATTAACCATACAAAAACATTATATTTAGTAGGATCTCGTGCAATACTGATGGTTACTACTATTGACAACTACTTATATGCGATTACATATAGAAATGACAAACTAAGCCACACTCGGAAACGTCAATTAGCGTTTGTCATTAAATATTTAATGTTAAATTAATTTTAATCGACGTTAAAGTGTGACGGTTATAACAAAAATATTTACGACAGAAAAGCAACTGTTGCAGTGATAATAACTTAAATAATTCCAGCTTTTCAATCATCATTTATCGACAAAGATGCCAATTTTCAATCATTCTGCATACAAAAAACGATTTAAAGAACAAAATCAAAACAACAGTCGCTCGTAAGTATCACAGGGTACAAGCAACAATGTTTATAACTAATTTACGGCTACAGTAACATTACTACTACAGCAGTATTACTGCACTACTATACTACTATAGTAGCAGTATTTAGTTGGCATCAACAAAGTACTCCTTGGCGGCTTTAGTGTCGGGTTTGATTGTCTTGGCACCGGGCTGCCAGTTGGCGGGGCAGACCTCACCATGTTGGTCGGTGAACTGGAACGCTTGCACCAGCCTTAGGGTTTCTTCTACAGATCTATAATTTAGAAATTATACATTTACTAACAACTTATCCTCCGTGTTATATATAGTACAGTCAAATTATATATAAATTACTAATATATTATCTATTACAGTCTACCTTATAGTATAGCCAAATTATACAATTGATAAAAAATATGCTTACTTATTCAGGGCGTTAATAAAAATGCTGAACAGTAAGGAGATTTTATCGCTTGTACTGTCAATTCTGATATCACAGTCAGACTGTAAGCGATTTTGAGTTTGATTCTCACTTACAAGAAGGATTTTTCTTTTTTTTTTTTTTTTAATTTCCTTACTCTGGTAAGAATAACAACTCATCGTTGAGTTCCACATTCAACACTTAATACTAGGTTCCCTCTGCCTACCCTGCTATATATGGGATATACTATGTCTAATATAAACTGTTAAACAACTTACCGTCCCACAGGCAGATCGTTAACAGTGATCTGCCTCAAGTTTTGCTTGTCATCGATGATGAACAGCCCGCGGAAAGGAATGCCCGACTCCTCGTCAAGGACGCCGTAGTCGCGCGAGATGCGGTGGGACTTGTCGCTAATTATTGGGATGTTCATTGGGCCGAGACCACCTGGGAAATTCAAGGTTTTAATTCACTTAATTTATAAAAACAATTATGAAGTGTGTGTTTTTTAAAACCTTTATACAATCAAATTAAAAGATTGAACCTTTTTATTTTCAGCTTCATGCTTTATCCTATTAAGCTGGGTGTCAGAGGGGGATAATCCGTTCTCTATTATAAGCCCTAATTCGAGACAATGCATGTTATATATACGGAAAAGTCGGAAATTGAAAAATAGTCCCAAGTGGGGTCGAACTCATAACCTTCGTTATAACAGTCAAATGCAGTAAGCCGCGAAATACTTTGGCTAATTACAAGAAGAAATTAAAAATAAAATAATGCGTTAAAATTGTAGTAACACCTAATCGGAATTCAGCTCAAATAGCCTTGAAATTGAATTTAAATAAACACAAAAAATATGGTGTATGGAAATATTTATAAGAACCGTTTAGTTACGTCATACGATATATTGATATACTAGCGGACGCGCGCAGCTTCGCTTGCGTATTTAAGGGTTAATTCTAATAACCCATGAAACATGTGTTCAATGAAATATTTTTAAGAGTCTAAATTTCAAATTTTATAAAAATCGGTGGCGATTTATAGATTTTTCTATACAAACTTTCAACCCCTTATTTGCACCCTTAGGGGGTGAATTCTAGAAAACCATGAAACATGTGTTTAATTATATATGTTTAAGAGTCTGAATTTCAAATTTTATAAAAATTGGTGACGATTTAAAAAAACCTATACAAACTTTCAACCCCTTATTTGCACCCATAGAGGGAGAATTCTAGAAAACGATGAAACACGTGTTCAATTAAATACTTTTAAAAATCTAAATTTCAAATTTTATAAAAATCGGTGCCGATTTAAATTTTTTTCCATACAAACTTTGAACCCCCTTTTCACCCCTTTAGGGTTAAAATTTTTCAAAATCCCTTCTTAGTGGATGTCCAGGTTACGAAAGTAAACATCTGTCCAAATTTCAAGTTTCTACCATCAGCGGTTTCGTCTGCGCGTACGTCTTACCTCAGTCAGTGAGGACAAGTCCTTTTATATATATAGATAATGCAAATTTGGATGCCAATACTGCTTGGATATAAATAATTTATCAACTAGAAAAGATTGATCATCTTAAAACGGCTAAACAATGTTCTTAAATCATAGCTAAGAACATTCCTGATAAGGTGACACACATACAGAAACATATATACAGACATAGACCTAAAACTTATAAAACCCCTCTCTTTTCGTGGGGGTTTAAAGACACTACTCACCCTGTTTACGCGGAGTGTTGATCCAAGCGAGATGAGTGAAGTGTGAGTCGGTGGACGCCGCGATAACCTCGCAACTGATCTTGCGGAACTCATCTGCGCGTTCTGAGAACGCGATTATTTCGGTTGGGCATACGAATGTGCTGAAATAAAATTGAAAAAAATGGTTAGATAATAATTTAACATAAGATATTATTATTTCAAAATATCAAATTTAAAAACGGTTAGTCATGCCGCAGGGGCACAAGCGTGACAATATAAACGCGACAGGTTTAGGTGGGTTCCATTCCCAGGTTCCCTCTGCCTACCCTGCTAGATGCGGGATACAGTGTGAATCTACAAAGAATGTTTAAGTGGGCGAAACAAAGCTATGTTTCGACCAAATTCTTAAGATTTCATTGAAGCAGTTATAAAATAATCTCTTTTTGACGTGATAGCGTTTTATAAATCGATAATCGCCGGCTTCACGCATGACAAAGCGTGACTCATTGTCACGTTTCGCCTGGGCAGAGCGTGCAAGCGGGAGCGTGGAACAAGCGATAGAGAGGCACGATCGGCCTAAGCGTTGGGCTTGTGACCCATTCATTGTTACTTGTAATTGAATAACACATTACTTACGATAAATCTGTGTAATTTAAATAAAAAAATATATTTAAAATAACGAGTGCAAATAAATGAATTTATTGAAAAAAAATGTAATTTTCAACTAACTTAATAATTCAATTCAATTCACGAAAGTATATAATTTTTCATTGCAACTACAATTCTCTTTTTCAATGTTTTTATGAGATTATAACGTAAAATTATCGGTCGTAGACAGATTTTACAGACAACCAGTTTTTACATGTACCTACTGTACGCGTGAGTTAACTAAGTTCGTGTATTATCAATAACGCAACAAGACTTAGATTAGGATAAAGTTAGATAAAACGTTATAATACATTTCTAATCATTATTCATCAAATAAAAGATAAAGGATTTAAATTATCACGGTTTTTACGGCTGATTGACAAGTGACAAGCAAATGCACATTTGTATTATTTAATAAACATACCTACTATACTTGTATATATTTAAAATCATAAACCTGAAGGGTTTGGTTGGGCTTGAGACCAGTAACAGGGCTGAAGCTACTGTAATCGCTACAGGTTCGATTTCCACTTGAGAAAATGGAGTATTTAATTTTATTTTCAGCGTCCCGGTAGGCACAGCGCGGCGTTGATTTCCTCCACACATCCCATATTGAGAAACGGAAGTGTCTTAATGAGACCGCTTAACACTAAGTTTCCAGGTTCGCTCTGCCTACCCAGCTACGTGCGGGGTACAGCGGGAAACTAAAAAAGAGTTTACTTGAATCCGCTGATCTCAAGAACCTATCAGTTCCAATTGAATTGAAAAAATATTTTTAGTGTTGCATATTCTATCTATCGATGAAGACTTATACTATAATAATCTGATATAAGCCAATAAGCCTAAGCTATCGTATCGATGTGACCCACTGTACCTACGGTCAGAGTGACCTCGGTAAGTTAGAATGTGTCATACACAACTCTTAGTTATTTCCATTTATTTGTCAACGAGGACGAAGCAAGTCGGTTACAAATTGAAGTTTAAAATATACTTATATTAATTAAATATACTCTCTATGGCATACTCGTATATAAGATTTGATATAATACGTTTATATATATAAAAGTCGATTAATAAGTGAAAAAAAAAAGATTATGGAAATTAAAAGAATGCATCATATGTAGTTATATTTTTCTGTTTATTCAGTTCGATACAAGCAAATGTTTATATTTCTTTAATATTTCCATTAACATAGACCACTGACTAATCCGTTAAAGCGTTCTTCCAACCTTCAAGGTATCTAAATTGGTGTATCGAGTGATGTATCCCAATTTTTTTATACCCACAAAATATGGACCCCCAAGAATGTAGATAAAAAAAACTAAAGTTTATCAACATTTTAGATATATATCAGTTTACACAATTTATCTCTCCACTTGTAAGATGAGGATATCTCGGATTATTATTTATCGATGTACAGCGGTGGCAGTGACAGTCGTTATGGTCGTATTGTATTCTTCGACGACGACGTCCCCCCCTTTGCCTCGTTACCAAAGTAAAAAAATGAGAATATTAAATATTTCGTTCCCCCGAGTGGAAATCAAACCCACAACCGTCACGTTTGTGTCTTGTGCTTCTACGCCACTACTTCCTAAATTTAATTTATTTAAATAAGTAATTTAACTTTCTATATACAATTTAAAAACAAATTACCACTTTATTCGGGTTAATGAATAGATTACGATTAATTAAAGTGAATTTTAATTTTACCTTGAGAAAAAAAACCAATAACTGGTTATAGCTGCCTTTAGAAAGGTTAAAGTAACCAATTAAAATAGTAAAATTTGTAAATTATTATTTATTTTGTCCGTCCGTTCATCTGGCATTAGGATGTATCCCATGAATGGACATAATTATAAAATAGTATAAGAAAGAACTAAAAAACTTAATAAAATAAATATTTGAAGGAGGGCGTGACTTTCTTGCTTGTTTTTTATAGAAAATGGTACGGGACCCTTTATGCGCGAGTCCTCCTCGCACTTGGCTGTTTTTTTAAATATTTAGTGATATATCATTAAATATTATAAACGTAATATTTAGTGATATATATATATATATATATATATATATATAATAAATAAAGTTTCTTTCAATGAATTTAAAGACACAATCATAGATTTTCAATTTTTATAACAAGACATTAATTGCGCAACGATAGCATTTAGAGCGTGACTTAATAATTTGAAGGGACCTCACTAAGAGCCTTCACATAATCACGATAAGCGTATTGGAAAAATAATACTCGGGCAAATGTCTATGTCTAAAAGATTAAAGTTTTTACCCTCCCGAGAAAAAAAGTAAAACTAACAATATTGTTTGTTACAATGCCTTTTATTTTAGTTTTAGTATTTTACCAATAGCGGTATTGTCCCACTCACGTTAAAACTACTGATAGGATTTAAATGAAATCACAGAATATAGCTATATGAGATATACATATTCTGTAAAATTTGGCTACAATATAAGTTTAAGCGGGCGAAACCGCATGTGGCTCGGTACTAAGTAATAAATGTTTGTAAAATAAGCAGAAAGCGAAAAAGAAATTGATGTATAATTAATAATTAAAGCACTGATAATCATCGTCGGATGATAGGTGACCCAAATTTTCGAGATGAGGACGAAACGTACACATACACACAACAGTTAGATCTAGATCTCATCTTTTAGATCCGAATATATGGATATTTCCATATATTGCATAATATATGGAATTGCACAATAAAATCAAAAAGTTTCTTATATAGAAACGTGATTTAGAAAATGTACAGTATTCGCGCAATGAATAGAGCCACCCACATAAAAAAGACAAACACCGAAACATAAAGAAGGGAAGTATTATATTCTGAAGTATCTCATTTGGCCGTCTTGGCACAGTTGTACACACGATGTATCTACATACCTAAGAGGTCTGACGCGGGTTTGTTTACGGCACGGGGATATTATTTGCAATGGCCACCCGAGTATTTGTGACAATTTTGTAGAGGAAGTTTGGGGGCCCAGTATAGATTCTCTAGAAAAACGTAAACGGTTCTCGGCTTTTTATGGTTTTTTTTTATATTGCATATCACATGGCGTAACTTTACGCAGCGCTTTGTTCAATTTATATATTCCCCACTTGTATACCCACTTAAAAGAATTGCAAAAACATTTTCAAAATGGAAATTATATAAAATGGATCCATTTTAACCGAACTAAAAAAACGTAAAAAATCTGATTTGAGTTTGACATGTATAGTATAATCTATCCAAAGCACGTGTGCTAACATTTGTAAGTACACGTAAGTTAGTGTGTTTTTCTACAAATTTCTCGGATATTAGTATGGCTATACTGAGATGGTCCTTTTTTATTATGTAAAGTATAATTAAAGGGAGAGAATAGCTTAAAAATCAACAAAATTCGGCTAAGTTTTTGAAGTATAAGTATCCACATTTTGCAAACACCACCTATGTAATTGTAGTCGGTTTAATATTTGACTAACACCTACACCTGAAACCGAGTTATGAGTAAAAAAATCGCATATATAAAAAAATAACTTACAAGTCCAAGGGATAGAAGAACAGCACAACATATTTGCCCTTGTAGTCTGAGAGAGCTACGTCTTTGAACTCGCCGTTGACCACCGCGGTGGTTTTGAACTGGGGCGCCGGTTTAGTTAGTTGGAGGGGCATTTTGTTGAAGCTGGAATTAAAATATTACTTATATTAGTATACAGCTGTATATAGATAGAGTCACAGTCAAGTCACGGCATTACGCCGTTATTTAAGTCCCCAAAATACAACAAAACAGAGTAAAATTATCTAACCGTTTTATGTCACTTCCCTTTATAAAAAACAAATTCTACTACGTATTTATAATTTAGTTCAAGTAAATCCAAATCACTTATATCGATAGTATCAAAGGTTACCGCTACAAAATACTGATATAAAATTATCTAAACTAAAATTTACTATATAACGTCAATAAAGTTGATTATGTACACAATACTTATATTATTTATAATATTAATAATAATTCATTCATAATATTATTTTTCTGTGACTACTAATATTATAAAGATGGAGAGGTAGTTTAGTTGAACGAGCTACTCTCGGGAACTACTGGTTCAATTTCAAAAATTGTTTTTATGTAGGACCGTCCTACAGCGTCCAATGTACTTACAATCTACTTATCTCGAGTACTTAGAATTTTTCATGTATCGACTCTTAGGCCCGTATTTATAAAAAGCTGTCATAAATTTTATTTCAATAAAAATGGCATCTCAAGATCGATTTCAGATTTGAGAGCGGTTTATAAATACAGATCTTAGTTATTTTCATTTGACCACACGGTCGACGCGGCATATATGTAGTGCTTGTATTATATTATGACATATTTTATAATTAATAGTATATTAACATAGCGTTCAGACGTACTCGAGGACAGTACACGTTAGCTATATATCATTAAATCCCAGCGGAAAAAATGTTTATATTTTAATTAAATTAAAAATAAATTGCAAGTTTTTAACCTAATTAAGTTCATGCATCGGCAAAGATAATCTAAAAACAATTACTTGCACAGTGTGTAACAAATACTTAATTACAGGAGCTTCACGTTTTTTCTGGCATAGCAGAGAAGGCAGGCACTTTCCGCCCAATTTATAAAATATTGGAGAATTTTCTTAATATTTTTTTTAGCTTATTGCTGTATCCCGCCAAAATATAGGTTTTACATTAATAATTTAATTATTACAAAACATAATATCAATTTAAATACATATTAAGCTCATATTTCATATCTGAATAGTGCATAATATAGTAATAATCATAAAATTAACGCGGAGACACGTTTGTCGCTGTGTTATCTGTCAACAATCTGTTAATCTGTAATTATCACTTTGGTTTTAACACTTTAAATGTTATTATAATTTCATCAAAATAATAATTCAATACTACCACCATCGCACTACGAAGAGTGTTTCTTTGCCTTAAAAATTCAGCGGAAATTGGGAACGGAAGTAAAATAATGGGAACGGTTTTTCCTCTGTCAACCCCTGCTATGTGCGGCATACGTAGTGAAGCTAAAAAATATTTATAAAATGGACGGAATGTCCAAACCCTAGGTTCCCTCTGTTTGGGGGATACAGTATAAAACTGATTTATGTGTAATGTTATTAAATAATCAGGATTATAAATTTAAAGAATTTGTGTAAAAATTAAAACGTAAAATAGAATGAATGGAAGTTGGCAGAAAACCTAATGAGTTGCTGAACTCAACTCCGCGGTTTTTTACCAGAGCGGGGAAATGTAAATTAATAATTCCGTGAGCAGGCATCGAACTCTCGACCACCATGTTTACAGTCATACTATCCCACTCAGCCCCAGTAGATCTGAATTCGATTTAACTTATATACATATCTAAAAATAAGCTGTAATGAAATGTATCATACTAAAGACCAGTATCAACGGTGACGAATAACTAACCCAAAATCATTATCATTATCCTCAAAAGTTCTCAACAAATATACATTATGTTTAATTTTCCCAGTGAGTTTCCATATATCGCCTAGTAAATTCGTTCCATAATAGAAATACTCCGTTAGACAGCCATTGTTAAACATGTTCGTTAGCGTCACTTCGAGGTTAGACACCCTGAGAAAAAGTAATCCTCATTTCCACTATACATATACAATAAATAATTACTTTAATCTTTAGAAAGTAAGTAAAGAAATTATAATTTTACTCAGGACTTAAGACGAAAGCTTAATAATAATTGAAAATATTATTCAGTATTATATTTAGAGTTGTACTTGAACTCGTATTTATAGCATTTCAATATTAGAAGATTGGTTGAAAAGTGTCTGATTGTACACGCGATTGTTGCACGGTGTTGAGTTTCGCAATTCGCAATAATTACAATAAAGTTATCAGTGAGGCCACTGGAGTCGTGGTAACTGTAAACTCGATAGGTTGCTAACTCAATTCCGAATTGAGCAAATAAATACTGAATAATTTGAAACCATCCGACTGGTAACGAGGCAAAACGGGGCGTTGAGCTCCGCCACTCAACAAGCAATGCCTCCAGAATTCGGCGGAAAGTGCAGAGCGGAAGTGTCTTAATGGGAACAGCGTCTCTTAGCATTACCACCACCACTATAGTCTAGGATCACTAGGATCCCAAGTTCCCTCTGCTTACCCTGCTATATAAATATAATAAAATTACATTATTACACATGTACGATAAAGCAATGTACAATACAATATAGATTGTTGATATGTAGATAATTATTACGTTCACAGATTAGATAGCTAACAACTATTGCGTTAGGTGATTTGTCAATTCTTATTAAGTAACAGCGACCCGTTCGCGGATTCGCCCGCTTCAACTAGGTAGATAATTAATGAATATTATTTACTAATCTGCATTACTTTCATTTTCTAATAATAATATAATTCTAAGAACAATATCTTTAACTATATTGAATAGTAATTTCTTCGAATAACATTCCTTAGAAGGGTATAATTTGTTTATTTAAAAACACATGAAATAAAATTATTGTATTTGTTAAGCGAAGCTTAGCAAATATAACAGTAAAAATTGCAATTAAATCAGTTAAGCCGTTTTTGAGATTAGCGGGAGCAAACGCACAGACAAAATTAAAAAAAAAATCATTGTTTTTGATTCTATTAGGTACGTCACTAAACGACATTTTTTTTATTGTCATTGATGTACAGATACCGATCCGTCACATTTAATTGGAAGTATAGATTAACTTATTGCATGACAATGATTTATTGATAAATATTTTTTGGCCTATTGTAAAATATTCGAAGTTAGCCATTTGCACATACGTATTATGTGAAACAATTGGTTGTTATTACTTAATTATTAATACTTAGTTATTTCGAAATAAAACATTTCACGTCAATCTCATATTATTATATGCATATCCGACATTTGGGATCCTTTTTGTCTATATTTCTGTAGATTTAATTGTCTGTATGATTGCGCAAATCAATCAAAATGTTTTCAAAGAAAGCATAGAGAGAGAGTCTGTTGTTACAATTCTCCGTGAAATAATATGAATCCGTTTAAATAAAAGTTACATATGAAGAAAATATTCTTTACAAATCAAAATATTGACAAGAGAATTAACTCACGACTATAATAGACTCCCGCATAGCAGGTTGGGTAGGGAGCCTAGTGTTAAGACATTCCGTTCCAGCCTGTTGTTTGGGGGAATTAAGCGCCGTGCTTTGTCATTATTTCCAAAACAAGGAAGTGTCGGCGCTAGAGGCATTTTTCTATGAAGAAAAAAATTCCGTATGTCAAATAGAAATCGATCGAGTATCGTGTAAATTTGACCTTACAAGTAATTGACGTGGAAAAAATCAATAAACGAAACATATTTAATTTATATTTCTTATTATTGTGCAATACCCAATAATGGAATTAAAGAACAATAGACGTTATTATTTCTGATTTTATTTAGTTTCATCAGACTAAATACTTAGAACATAATTATCTCGGTTAAACTCCATAATATTTTATTCTTTTATTTTATAATGAAAATGACGTATAATAAAATTTAAGAAACATAGGAAACTGTGATATCACTAGGCACTCTCTACTTTGGAGTACAAAAACTGAAAAAACGAATTAAATAAAAGTCTAATTACCCATACTGTATACTTCATTATAATTGTAACCCAAAAGGTTATCTTAAAAAAACAAATCGAAAAAAAAACCTTTTACATATCAACAAAAATAACATGAGTAATAAAATTAAAATGTAATTCACCTACAATCAAAACTTACACAATCATATGAAATGAGTTTCCGCAAACTACTCTCCTCAGTAATTAAAAAACTCGCATAGTTTAACATATATGTATGTATTTATTTAATTACACTACGTAACCGGGAAAATTTAGTGTTAAGACACTTCCGTCTCCCACTTTTCGCGAATTCTGCAAGAATTGCCTGTTGAGTGGCGGAACTGAACGCCGCGCTGTGCCTCGTTGCCAGAGCGAGGCAAGGAAAATAGTAAATATTTCATTTCCTGTAATGGGAATCGAACGCACCTGTCGCGTTTACGGTCGCACGCGCGTTTAGTTTCTAGGGTCTAGGGTCCCAGGTTCCCTGTGCCTACTCTCCTAAGTCCGTAATAAAGATAAAAAACAAATATAATAATTATGTAAATTCCACACTGTCTTGCCAAAGTAAAGGAATAAGTGTAATGAATTCCCACAAGGTAGAATCAAACCCATAAGCCACACATTTACAGTATAACACTATTCCACTAAGCCGCAATGGGTTTAGCCAAGTCCCTTGCTTAATATGAAGTGGAATATCATAAGGTAAACACTAATATAACAAGTATTTCCTCAAGTGTCATTTGTGTATGCATGTATTACATTCCTTCTGTTATATCCCTGTTGCATTGTTATGTAATGAATTAGTTTTATTTAGGCACCATAATAAAACAAAACGGTGTTGAGTTGCACCATTCCACACACAATATCTAAATTATATAATACACTAAGAAAACTACTGATTTATAGCAATATTGAAATTATAAATACAACTGCTAATTACTACATATTACTAGCCTTTACTATTAGAGACATCAATTAGCATTTAACTGGTATTAAATCAACATAATACATAAGTGGGGAACAGCGTGTGAAGTATGAAGCTAATTTATGATTTTCATAAATAACATTGTTATATAGCTTCAAAATCCCACATAGCAGGGCAGGCAGAGGGACCTAGTCCTAGACCTACATTATACCAATTTAATAACAATTAAATTCTAATTTTTTTATGTGATTGCAGCTCTAAATAAATAAATATAACCAAACCGAATAATGAGTATGTTATCTAAAAAATCTAAATAAATTCAATTAAATTTTTAACTAAAATCCAAAAGTATTATTTTTATAATAAATTTAAAACGGGAACCTTAAAGAAAATGGTCTCATCATAGGCATTAAATGCTTAGGCTGTACAAGATCCATGCTATCTACTTCATCACCGCGGCAGTAGCACTTGTGTTCCATTGACATTGTTACTTGAGATTTATTATCTGTTTTATTTATTAAATAAAATAAAAAGTAAAATTATGCTATAAATATAATTATATTTCAATATTATTACTAATGTCAATCACAATAATTATATGTGTTACTCCATATAATAAACATTCTTATTCTTTATAAGAATATTTTAAAGGAATCGTTAAAATGAAGTCAATAATTAATAGAATGATTAGGAATAAAAATTTATGTTATTCCCAATCATTCTATTACTAAAAAACTATAAATAAAACTGATTATGATAGAATAGTCATTTACTGTTTAATGCTTTATCATGCACAAGGAACATGACTGGGTGATAAAAAAACCGCTAGAGATAAACATGCAAAATTAGTTAGAAATGACTGCAATATCATTGTAGTTCAACAAAAATAATTTTAATTTTGAAAACGAAATATATTACAAGTATTTAATTATATATAGGTAATTGTAATGTTTTTGTAATAGTAATCATAAACCAAAAACTTAGCACCATCACCAGATTACTAAATCAGAAAAAAATCTCGAAGCTTATTTCATTAAAATAGCGTTAAATAGTAAAAATATAATATTATATTAACATATTATATTTATTTATATGTACCGCATCTACCCCCCAATACGTGCAATTACTAACCTGTCAATTAGTAACTTTTTACAGACATTCTGATTTATTTCGTTGTCGGATTCACTCCGCTCTCTTTTCCTATTCTCTTGCATCATGTTAACCTTTGACCCTACATTACAATTTACCATGAAACAGCGGCAACGGTAAAAAGTTACTGAATAAACGTGATACCTTTCAAAATGTGATGATTTAAAAGTGGGTAATAAAATATTAAATATACCATTAACTATTTAAAACATAAATGTCGGTAATTATATTGAATAACGGTTTTTTACCTCTATGTAGTAACAGTTACCGCCACGAAACGGCATTGCTATTTTTCTAGATGAATCTTATACAATTTTAACAAGACAATAGGATAGTCTAATACAAAAATTAAATAATATATTCTCTGCCATATGTATAGCGTCGCGGTTAATAAAATTTGCTTAACAATAGTATAATAAATAATATTTATACTTACATGTAAAAATAAAACAGAAATGTGAATTAATTACAGCAAACCGCTGGTGACGGCGTGAAAATGACAAATGAATGAACACCGGTTAAATTATAATTTTAATGCCGATTGCCGGTGAAGGGAATGGTCTAATGTTGCCAGTTTTATGTCTTTGCTTAATACATTGAAAAGTATAGGCTATTTCGTATTTATTGAATACTTATTTATTATGTGAAGATTTTTTTTTTACTTGTGTATGCTATTTTAAATATTACGTAGAAATTTTACAGTTTCATCGTTTATTCATTTAATTATAGATATTTCAGTTATAATGAAAAAAAAAATCGTATATGACTTTTATTAAAAGTAAATGAACCAAGAAAGTAAACTTAAAACATGAAAAAAATTTAAATACTTAAAATTAATTTCATGTTTTAAAAATGTATTTAAATTTTGTATAAAATTAAGGAATTAATTGTGCAACCATGGACTTATCTATTTATATATTTTCTGGAGAGGGCCTGGCCTAGTTTTGCACTAATAATATGTTCATGTGCATGGTGATGTTCGTGTTGAAATTTTTTGTTAGTAAAATTTCAGGTGTTGGCAACATGCTATTCTGGGGTGAGCATGGACCAGTCAGCCTCTTCCTCTATCTGTGCCCATGTCTACAACTCTTCTATACTGTACTACTCTTCCGTTCGGAGAAAAAATTGTACTCATTTTTTTCTATCATAAAGCAATTTAATTATTGTTATTGTTATTATTACTTACTACAAAATTTATGATTCTTAAACTAGTCGCGATTATTGCACAATTTATAATTTTGTTACGTTTCTCGGGAAAATGGAGATATGAACTGGCAGCCCGACAGCCGAAATACGTAAAATTGAAACTCCCACAGATAAAATAACATAAGGTACAGTATTAAAGGTTATTAATAAAACAAAGCTATTTTATTATATATATTTTTAAATATTTAAATATTAAATAACATTTATATTTTGGTTAAAATACAATTTAATATTGTGGACAGCCACAATGGCTCAGATTTTATCAACATCTTAATACGTAGTAGTTAGAGCAATATTTTATAGATGGCGCTTATAATATTGTTCTAAATTACGAAATTAGATTTTAAAACAAACGCTTTTTGAATATTTCTTAAGAAAAACAATAATCTAAAGTACTTTTTAATATTATCAAAAAAACCTGAAGTCGTCGTGGCGCATGGTACAAGCGAGCGATTGTAAACGAGCCGCATATAAAGAAATCACAGGTTCGATGCTCACTTGAAGAATGAAAAAGTTAATATTTACATTACCTCGCTCTCATAAAAAGGCAAAACGTGGCGAGGATGGATGTTTGTTTCACTTTCGCGCAAAAACTAAATACTGTAAGTACTGTAAGTACTGTAAGTACTGTAAATACGGCTAGTACTTTCGCGCAAAAACTACTAACCGTATTTACATGAAACTTTACAGTACCTATAGCAAATACATACATCAGATTAATACGTAGGCTACAATAGATGTAAAGATTTTTTATATAACTTAAAAAAATCGCAAATTTATATATTTATTTTCTCATTGCTTCAAAAAAACTCACGTTTAACTCCTACTCAGGAAAATTTATTATTTTCATTTCCTCCTTTTGTCAAAAATAACGAACCGCCCCCCTATACGTAATATCTCGAAAATTGGGCGGTGTGTGGGCAACGGAGTGTCTTACCATTAGTTTTTTTCTGCCACTCTACGGAAGACAGCGTGAAATATATATAAAATAAAATAATATAAAGTAAACTTTAATAATATTGGGGGTACTATACCTAAAAAAATATACTTAATTCGAAACCTTAACAAGATGGATGGCCACTTACTATGTTTGCTCGGATGACCGATGCCTTTGTTTTCATTGTAACTAATTCATCTCGACGACAGTTCCGTTAATTAGATAATATCTTTCCTTGTTTCCTAGTTAAGTGGGGAAGTACCGCTTTTTGTTTAAATGAAGACAATAAAATATTTCATTAATATTATCGAGGCAGTCTGAATATTACTGCTATGGTTATGAGTTCAATCTTTACTTATGGAACAGTGTCTCAACACTAGGTTGCTTCTGCATACTGAAGCTGAAAAAAAAAGATTAGTTAGTTAAACTCACGTACAACACACGCTGCTTAGAAGTTTACCAGATCACTCCGTGTTTCGTGCTGACTGGCGGAACTCTATTCGCTTTAAGTGAGCATTGTGAAGAATAGAAAATAAACGAAATCGTCCCTTCGCATGAGGAATAAACCCACAACCACCGTTTACAGTCAGTGATACGCTGAGCCACTGCGCCACGTATATTATTACGCCTAGATATATTATAAGTTTAAAAATGTTATTATTACAATCTGTCACTCGCACACTCCGTAAAGGGGTAGATACTTCAATCAATAAAACACACAAAGCGCTGATACCATCCATCATCAGCCACTGCTCCGCTTCACCCAATAACTAGTATTTTGACATAAGTCAGTATAATAATGGAGGCCATTGTGACTTAGTGAGTCAGCCCCGGACTGTAAGTGCGACGGTTGTAGGTTCAATTCTCATTTGGGGACATAAATGCTGGTAATTTTACCGCTTTGTCAATACAAATCGTATTTATACTTACGCAATATATTATCATTTTAAAGAAGAGACAAGTCTTAGCATATTTTTTGTTCTAAATTTTTCTGTGTGTAAGTAAGTTTTGTTAACTTATTAAAATTAAAATTTCTGACAATTCAATGTAGCTACATGAATGGAAAGTAAATAAAGGAATGATTTAACATTGAATTCCCGCTTGTACTTTAATAAACGGCGGCGGCTTAAATAACGGCGTCATGGCGTAGCGGCAGTGTCTGACTGTACGCGAAGGTTGTGAATATGAATCCATTCCCACTCTTTTCGTTCTGATAAGAAGACAAATCGCGACGTTGAGTTCTGCCACTCAACAATTAACACTAGGTTCCCTAATAATAACACTAGGTTCCTTCTGCCTACCTTGTAATATACATGATACGGGATGGAGGTAAAAAAGAAACAATATATATAATAGTCCCATACGTTAAAAAGTAAATAAAATATCCGCTCTCAGATACGAACATGCACGCCATGTTTAAGTATTATACAGTACTTCTACTCTATAGCACAAGCGTGCGAATAGTTGCAACTGAATCGTTTCCGTTTATTCATAGTCAACAAAGATTTCTATTGCATTCTGCACTTTATTTATAGAATTGTTATTTGATGCAGAATGTAGACGATTCTCTTTTGCTTTCGCTTGTACTAAAAATGTCAAGATATCTTTATCTATACTAATATTATAATACTGTAGAATTTGTTTTATTGAACGTGCTAAACTCAGGAGGTACTGGTCCGGACAAAAATTGTTTTGGGTTGAATAGTTTTTTATCGAGAGAGGCTATACTTCGGAGGCTACTCCAGTTGTTAAAATAATCTTTTTTTATTAAATCGACTGTATTAATTTATACTAATGTACGAATATTGTATACAGTGCAAAAAGTATACATACTGGTATATATCTATACTTACAATACAATTTTAATGATGGGACATAAATTATATGGATATTTTTATAATGGAAGGTACCCCAGTAGTTACTGCGATTAGGGTGTTTTATCAAACTAACATTCCCGTTTCATAAAATTATTATGAAATTGAGGGAGCTTCAGCTTTCACAATATTAGTTGGAAACTTGGTAGTAGAAATTACTTGACTCGTCAGGATGGCATTCAAAAAGTGAGGCTTCAAATCCATCCCTCAATACTTTATAGAATGGGAATCCAACCAACAACCACCACGTTATCAGCAACAAATTGCGCCACGAGAGCTTCTACTTCCAAGACTGTACTAAATACTAATATATGAACATCGTACACAGTAAGATCTTCAATGGAGCATCACAATCTATCATATGTATCACTGCCTACCAATTATTAATCGTCACCTCCGAAGCGTTTGCTCGGAAAATGAAAGGATATTGAGTTTGGCCCTCCCAGATTTAATTTTACGCGCTTTGCTAAGCGATTCGGTTATTTTCTCATCTGATATCGTGTTACGCTTGGATTGGCAGTTTTTTACGCTTCCCACCGTTACCTTGGTATTAGGTTTAAGATTACGTCTTAAATTAAAAGACGATTTTATTCTCGCTCAGGGTAGACGGCGGTAATATAGTGTTAGGTTAGTCATTGCGTATTTACTGGCACTCAACGCAGCACCGTCTTTTATTGCCTACCAGAGAGCGGAAGTGAAAATCAATTATTCCCCCGAGTGGAAATTGAACCCACACCCGTCCCATTTACAGTTAGAGGCGCTGAGCTAAAACGGCCTCAAATACTAAATACAGTATTTTCCAATCAATTGTAAAACTTTTAACTATTGTTTTGTTCCCAGCGTTTATTTGGTACATTCGGTAATTATCTTTAGTGGTGCTTGTTGCACTTTTTGTAGTGCACTAAAAAGGCTTTCTGGTTTTTACAGCGTTTTATATTGAAAAGAGGACGCCGTAGCACAGTGGCAAAATATCAGATTAACATTCAGGAGAATAATTATTCAAATTATAGAAAAATAATTATAATTATTCAAATTATAGAATACTTAGAGGATAAATATGTATGGAATTAATGTCTATTGAATGTAATGCAGGATAGCTGCCAACTAATGTAACAGATTGTGATTGTACCATTGATTTTGAAAAGAGCAACTGTTGAGTTTCTTGCCGGCTCTTCTCAGCAGAACTGCCTTCCGAACCGGTGGTAGGTTTTTGTTCACATGTTCATTCGACGATTCAAAAGTGCTTATTATAAATTTATTTGAATAAAGAATATTTTGAATTTGAATTTGAATTTGAATTTGAATTTGAATTTATTGCTCCGCTCTGCAAGATAGAACGCGGCGTTAAGTTCCTCCATATATTATGCAACGCCTCTATAATCGGAAAGTGAAAAATGGAATTTCTTAGCAATAAGTTCCTTAAAGACAGACAGGTGTGAAGAATTTTTTACAAGCTAATAAATTGTGTGTACCTATGTAAAATCTTACAAGCTCAATGTGAAC
The DNA here is from genome assembly GCF_056956725.1 of Heliconius melpomene rosina. Lineage (NCBI taxonomy): Eukaryota > Metazoa > Arthropoda > Insecta > Lepidoptera > Nymphalidae > Heliconius > Heliconius melpomene. The sequence goes on from NC_140399.1 coordinate 479,882, forward strand.
CACTTCCCAGTAGCTGACATGAATGATGACAATGAAGTTACATAATATCAATATTGTTTTTCAACCAAAATGGCCGCTACAACAAAATGGCGGATTACAAAATTTTGCACAACTCGCCTAACATAGTTATAAGGGCTTGATTTATAAATAAAATATGCCATGTAAAAAAATCTAGGAAGCTTATTTTTAAAAAGATTTTTTAATGAATATTTTTTATATTCAATACTTGTTTTATTACACTGCAACTATTCTAACAGTCGCCTTAGGGTTTTTATTAGAGAGCTTTGTGGATATCTCTTTTGTACTTGCTACAGGCGAGTAAAAAAGAAAAAGCTGTTTCTCTGGTTTTTTTCTTTCTTTCTGTTCCATATTAATCACTCAATATATATTTTCTCAATATATATGAATAAATAGATTAAAAAGGGAGTTTTGCCTCGTTACTAAAGCGAGAAATTGAAAATATTAAATATTTTGTTTCCTTGGGAATCGAACCTACAACCTGTCGCGTTTACTATTAAACAATTGGAGCACAAGCGTGCACCATGACTGGTCTCTCACTATCTTAAGGAAAGTAAGCCCTAATTTAAAGATTTCTCATACACAACCACTATAAATAAAACCGACACTTTTGATATAAAAAATGTGCTTTTATAACAAAAAAATATACGCAATATAACCTTTTAAAATAGTATAAATCCAAAAGGAAGACCAACTATTTGTGTAAACATCTCAGCTATAAATTACTTTTGTTTTGTGACAGTCGGTGTGACCTGTCCCACTTACACGTTCAGCGTAAATCATACAGCACTCAGTTTTAAACAAAAATTATTTCATTTCCGATTCATAAAATCTAGTTATTTTTGAGAGGGAAATTGTGTATTTAATATGCTCGTGTTTAACACTGGCTTTGCTGAGTTTTTTTTCGCTTCCCGCTGTATCCTGTTCATAGAACGATAGGTAGGAAAGCTGGGAATCTAGTGTTCAGACACTCAGTTCCCCATTCTGTTACTTCCGTTCCCCACTTTTCCCCGAATTCTTGAGGCATTGTTTGTTGAGTGGCAAAATGAATCGTCATCACGCATTAAGTATTAAAACACTCCGTTCCCACGTGTTTAGTGGCGGGGCACAACGCTGCACTTGATGCTGCTATAATAAAAAAAATAATATAAAAATACTGGTAAAACTAGTAATAATATAAGAACAAAATATCCATCTTGAACTTAGATTTCATCTGAGCAGTATTTCAGGTCCGCGGGTTTCTATCACTTAGTACGTAACAACGTGAAAGTGCCGCATTAGTTAGAGCGACAGAACACAGCGACCGTTCAGTTACGTATTTGTTGAATGCATAAAAGCTTATCTTTTAAACATACTTTGATTTAAAATTCTTAGTGATCTTTTATTTTTGACTATTATGGTTTTTTTTTATTTGAATGATTCGAATTTTAGTGCAATAGATGGAGGGGAACTTTTAAAAATTTGTGCTTTAAGATGTCCTATATGAATGTCGAGAAATCCTCTCTCAGTGCTCCAATAGACTCCTCCTGAAATAACCTTTTTAAAAACAAGCTTTATATATTTTTTTCATGGTGTATTGTATTCTACAAATTAAGCTTAAAAAAATTTGTAATCCGCCATTTTGTTGCGGCTGCCATTTTCGGTTAACAACAATATTAATTAAATGTAATTTCATTGCTATAAAAACCGAAGTCGTAGTCCAAATTTCAGATCAATCGATCAATACCCAATATTCTTTAAAAAGTGTAGTGTTTTAATACTAGCTACCGTCTGTCCACCCTGCTATAGGCCAGGTGCAGAAGCTCAAGCTTTAAAAATTTAAAAGTAGTAATTATACTATATTTTTAAGACGACAGCGGTTTTCTATGACATCAAAGTTTCGCAGGTCTCCTCTAGGACACCAGCGCGACGCCGATAAGTCCAATTTGGTTATATCACGTACGCGTAGGGTAGGTGCGACTTTTAAAAATGTAAAAATCTCATAAAAGCATTTTCTTTAAGCATAGTTTTTTCGTACTATGCAAAGCATAATATGGCTCGCGTTTTAGTTTTTAAATTAATTTTGAAGATTCAGCCAAATTTTCTGGTATGTTTTTGAAACAAAAATATTTTAGTGTATAAATTATATTAAATTAAATCAACTTTACGCTGTATACGACACACAGCTGAGTAGGTAGTGGGAATTTAGTGTTAAGACACTCCGTTCCCCATTTTAGTGTATTTTTAAAATTATTTCCCCCTTGCATTTAGTGATGTAGACGACGTGGCGGCACAGTGTCTGACTGCACGCGGTGTGGGTTTGATTACCACTCGGAAGAAAAAAATATTATCATTTCCACGCACTAGTAACACGACAAAATGTGGCTTTAAGTGTCGTCACTCATTATTTTGAAAATTGAGCGTATAACAAGGAATGAAGTATCCTAACATTAGATTCCCTTTTCCTACACTGCTATATATTACTTTTGAGACACAAAACGATTCGAACCTACAACCATTAAATATACAAAAACTACACTAGAAGCTAGAAGAACTGAACCATTCAAAATTACTTCTCACAAAATATGAAGCAGCCAGCATACTCGTATTTACTAAAAGTTTTCACCCTTATCACAAAACACCCCCCGCTAAGCATCTGAAATAATCACCCTCATATCGCCGCGGGGAGCCCACACTCGTTACGTGCCGGTACTTTAATATACATCAATAGAATATTACAATTTTCTTCTATTCCTGTAATAAAACTGTCGAGTGGGTAATTAATTTTGTGTTTCACTTATATACCATAGACAATAAGAAAATAATGATACGCCTCTGCCTAGCCGAATGAGTCATACTTTTTTGTGCGTGCAGCCTGCCAGATGTGCATCGGTTTCTAAGTCGTTATATCTTAAAAAAGATAAAGAAAACTTCAGTTGTCATTCATCCTACATTGTATATACAATATTATACGTAAAGTAATGGGCCATCGTGTAATATGTATATTACAGAAAGTAATTTGATATGGGGGTGTCGTAAAAGCGGAAATGACAATGTTTTAAAGCTCTGAGTGGCTTTTTGTATAACTGTAAACACTATGTAAATACTATGTTGACTGATCTGGTGGTCGGTTGATATATTTCTTTAGCTTTAATCTGTATTCCGCACATGGTAGGGTAAAGGGATCCTGGGAACCTAGCTTAGCTAGCCTTTGCCAGAGCAAAGAAATTAAAGCATTAAATGGACCGTTTATTTTGAAAGTGGTGTAAGTCCATTTTTGAGAAAAATGAGCTATCACGTAATTCATGCTTAATTTAATGTAATTTTTTTATATATAACTAGTCCGTGTTTAATTTCTCATAAAAAAAACCCATGTTTTGAACAACTTAAAATCGGTCGGTAAATGAAATTGCATAATCAGCGACATACTAACCTTAAGGACTTACACCACTCTCAAAATAAACGGTCCAAATATTGTTTATGTATGTGTGTGTTTTTTATTTCCATTTAATTTGATAGATTTATACGGTCACTACTTCTATCAATATTACTTTGCTAAATGGAAAATGAAACAATTTTTAAAAGTATAATTTAATAAGTATTATTCCAAATTGGTATTTCTTGCATAAAATCCTCGTTACATTTTCTCAAGGCGCTGTAATTGTATGCTTACAACTTACTCCTACAGACCAGTGCAGTACTGCACTCCGCTGTTTCATTAAAAAGATTAAGATGGTTAGAATTAGAGTTAAATTAAACTATTAACTTTATTATATATTTATTTATTAGTTGTTTTGTTTAAATTAACGCGTCATTTTTGATGCTACGGTTGTGTAGTCGAAAATACAATAAATGCAATAATTGTAGATTCGATACTCATCTGGGAAAATGATTATTTATATTTTACTTTTGAATAAAACATATAAAAACTTCAACGTTGCGGTATTTGAACCCGCGCTTCTTGGAGCTAGTACACACCAAAAAACGCAAGTTAACATTTACAAAAGATCTACAAAACTCATACAGAGAACAATCAAAAGATCCCTTTTGCCGTACATAATTTTTCCTGGGCGAAATTATAATAGGCTTCACGCATCACCTGTCAGCTGGCGTTATCAATCACGGCAAAATGAATTTAGCTTTGTCCCAGCGATTTGTTTGTACTAAAATGTACACGAAATTGTGTTGGGCTTAAACGCGCCGCCCATAAATCTTTCAACATTCTTGATTCATGCAAGTTTTAAATTGCTGGAATGGTGGTGCCGTGTGCCGAATGCTTGGTTTCAATTTGGACTCAGCAGCCTTATGGTTTAGGAGGGTGTGGGTTTGATATATGTTGTGGTATGAGTGTAATTTTTCCTTTTTATAATCGTCTGTAAATTGAGGCAAAGAGCGGTGTTGAGTTTCGCCACTCAACACGCACTGCCCCCAGAATTCGGCGGAAAGTGGGGAACAGAGTGTCTTAACATTAGGTTCCCCCTACCTACCCTGCTGTGTGCGGGATACAGCGTGAAGCAGTTTTTTTTTGCAGCTTTGCTTGCGATGTAGATTTTAGAACTTAAATGAACATACATTTTCAATAAGAAATCCTACATACCTACCATATTTCAATTTTCTAAGTCGTGCTTTACCTGTCAGTCGCACAGTAACGAAAGAAATTTTAACCGACTTCAGCAAAGGAGATTTGAAATCAGTTCGGATCGGTTCAGTTCGGTCCGCGATCAAATTCTCAAATCAGCTTTCATCACTTGCAGCCGCGATTACACATTTTAAAAAATAATTTATTATAAAATTTGGATTATAATAAAATATTTTAACCATATACCTACATTCTCTTTCTTTTAAATTTTACTCACATTTTTGCTTTTAAATATCTCTCATCAAGATACAGCGCGGCGTTGAGTTTCGCCACTCAATACCTTCCTCTCCTTATTATATTATTTGCAGTATACGGAATGAAACTAAAGAAATATCTCCAATAAACTATCCCACCATATATTCCACTTGACATTTTATCGTCTTTTATAAAAAAACTTTAGTAAAATTGACGTTTGACATACGATATTTTAAACGTACCCCATGTACGTACGTGCTGCAGGCAAATTGAACTTATTACCTCCGTGCCCTCTTCTAACAGGATTACAGCCTATTTTAGAAGTATTTTTGAACTAATGAATGCCCGCGGCTAGTCGTGAGTCGATATTTCTATAATACATTATTGTATGAAAACATTTTTTTTTAGATTTACATATCTTTTACATATGTATATTTGGCATTTAAAAGTTTACAAAGTGCAAGGCGGAAACAAACTCCGCGATTTGTCTAACCAATAAGTAAATAATTTAAATTTGATTTCAAGGACATCCTGACGCCAGGGGACTGAATTATTTTCATTTCCCGGCTTTGGTAACAAGAGCAAAAAAATATGTAACTATGCATCATAATTTTTAACAAAAACAAAAACCGACTTCTAACAACGAACTAAAAAGTGAAAAATAATTATATAAAGATTTTATAATTTTGAAGTCGTTGCCAAGTAAAACAAACAGGCTTAGTAATTAGATATTGTAGTAAAGGTGTTGTAGCATTAGCTTGACACCGACTTCAAAATTATAAAATCTTTATTTAATTATTTTTCACTTTTTAGTTCGTTGTTAGAAGTCGGTTTTTGTTTTTGTTAAAAATTAATTTATTTTACGATTTTTAGTGATGGGTAGATCTTAAAATGATGCTTCTTGAACGAGTGGTGATGGTGGTGGTAGTGGTTGTCAACGAGTGGTTGTGATTGTTCTATGTAAAACTTCATTTAATTAGCTATTATTTTTGTGCAAAGTTACATTTTGGTATATTGACAAGAACAAACATAAAAAGTATTCGGGTGAATTCGGAATCTCCCTTTTTTGAAGTTGGTTGAAAATGAGAACATCCTCTTTTTTGAGATTGGTTGAAAAGAAATGCAACGATCAGGAATCTCACTTCTGACATCAATTTAAAAAGTTTTTGCTTGTAACTATTACAGAATAATTAATTTTTGACCAAAAAAAACAAACTTTCTCAATTTTCTCCGGATTCCATAGTCGAAACCTAACCAAACTTTCACCAAATTATCCTTGAAGTGTATCCTTTCAAATAAAAAAAGAATCATCAAAATCGGTTGGCGCGACATTGAGTTATTCGGCTATTAGTCGCGCACATGCATAATGCAAATTTAAGACTTATGTGATTTTCTCATGGATACCATTGTCAGACATGGACCAAAAAAAAATGGGACCATTCGGGAAGCTATACCTTTCAAATAAAAAAAAAATATCAAAATCGGTCCACCCAGTTAAAAGTTATGAGGTAACAAACATAAAAAAAAAAAAAAAAATACAGTCGAATTGATAACCTCCTTTTCTTACAGAAGTCGGTTAATAAAAAGGGTTAATTTAACTAAAAACAACAATCTAGTAGTTAAAGTTAACTCGAATTCTAACCGCAGTTTTTAATAAAGCAGCGGAGTGCAGTACTGCACTCGTCTGTAGGAGTAAGTTATGAGCACACATTAAGGCGCCTTGAGAAAACGTAACGAGGATTTTATGCAAGAAATTTCTTTGCTTGTTTTAAATTAGAAATAGGAATTGTGCTTTAAATTAAAATTTTAAAGTTATTTTGTTCTGTAGTTTTTTGAAAAAACCTATATAAATCTGAAGCCTGGATTGCAACCTGTACGTTTTCGAAATCGTTCAAGCGGTCAGATCGCTAAGGGTGTGAACTACTCCCCGACTGTTTGTATATGTTTTTTTTCACAAGATTTTATTTGTCTTGCCGTATTAGTATGTGTATTAGCGAAAACTTGAAAGTTCAATTCGACCCACTTCCCAGTTTGAGCTGAAATTTCAATGACGACTTCAGTTCTGATAACAATGAATTTACGTATAATCAATATTGTTGTAATATGATATATTTGAGATTTTTTTAAAAATAATATTTCAATCCATTTAATTATTAAAAATGGTAGCTTTGTTATGTTGAAATTGTGGATTTGTATAAATAAGATATTAGATAACAAAAGCAAAGCTGCATTTTAAATAACATGACCGAAGAAATATGCATTATGTATATTTTAAACATAACATTTAAATAGAGACCAGTAGTGGCACAGAGGCAAAAATGTGTGACTGAAAACTAGACTGGTTGTGGGTTTCCATCCCCACTCGAGAAAAAGAAATGTTTATTTAAATTGATATTTTCATTTCTTCGCTCTGGTATAGAGACAAAGCGCGGCGTTGAGTTCCGTCATTCGTTGCCCCGAAATTCAGCGGATAGTGGGGAACGGAGTGTCTTAATACTAGTATTTAGGGGTATACAGAGGGAACCTAGGCTGGGTATACCTATGGCTAGGAACCTAGGCCTAGAGGCTGGGTATAGCGTACATAGCTGGGTATACAGAGGGAACCTAGGTTCCCTCTGTATACCCAGCTATGTGTGAGAATACACAGCGTGAAATTGACTTTAAGATTTAAATATAAAACATCTAATTTCAGACATTCCACTGTGTTATAAAGTAGTCACCAACTCTAAAAAACAGAACGTTATGGCGTTCACAGCATGTGATTATAAATGGCGATGTTTATTGGTTCGATTCCCACTCGGATGAATGAACCAAAGTAAGAGTGGCGATGAGTTTCGCCATTGTCATCCGTGGGGAACAGAGTGCCTTAACGGTATGTTCCCTTTACCTTCTATGTTATACAGCGCGAAAATAAAAAAAAAACGATAAGAACACGAATATACAGACGACTGTGTTTAGTCACCTATCGAAAAGACCTATATTTATTTAGACGGGGAACTAAGGCTCAAAGAAGTCATTCAGTCTAGAGACACTTACCAAATGGATTTTCCGTGTTAGCATACAATAAGAACAGCGAAACGACTCAGTGGTTACTTTAAATAAACTATGTGGATTTTTTAAATGTAATGTAGGTATTGTTTTTCTGAAATTGCGCGTATATTTCGGATGATTTTCGTTTTGTCGTAAATATTGTTTTTTTCTTAACTTCACGTAGTATAGTAACTACACATATAGCGAGGTAGGTATATGGAACCCGGGAAGCTATTCCGTTTCCATTAAGACACTTATGATTCCCATTTTCCACCGGAACCTGGAGGGATAGCGTGAAAAACTCCTCATAGCAGCGCATTGCCTCAGTACAATAGCGAGGAAATGAAAATATTAAATGTTTCATCACTTCCTCAAGTGGGAATCAAACTTACAATCTCTGACGTTTACAGTCGCACTCTAGTGCCGCTGCGCTACGACGATTTCTTCCACCTCAGTCCCTAAAAAATATTTTCCTCAACAAACAGCGCTACTAACGTTGCCGCGTACAGTCTTCCTGTCTCTCCTGCGGATACATCATGAAGCTAAAAATATAAATAAAATATATCTAGTAGAGCGATGATACGGAACCCTCAATATGAAAACTCAAGCTGCACTTCACCTATTTTCGAGACACGAGCCGTATCCAAAACTAAACGAGTATTTATAGGAGCTTTCCATTGAAAGGCGGCCAGTATACAAATCTGCTTCGATACGATAAGCCCGCTCTACGTTAAAACGTAAACGAGTTAGCATCGACTATCAAAGATATCATGCTGAGATTTTATCAATTTTCACGTATCAAACTCTAAAATCTATTGTGTTATCTAGAATACATTTTTTAATTGAACCTTATCCATTACTAGTATGTGTCTAGATTTCCTTAGACTTCCCATTACACGACGATATTATTATTTTTATATCTGCAAAGTTATTTGTATATATATGAGGATATTTATATAATTTCGTAACCCGTATATTGATATATCTCCAGCTCCTCCAGCAGGAACAAGACATTCTGATTTCAGATCTAAAACGAAAATGGACATCCCATACACAACTATCGCGTTAACGGACCACTTCCAGAAGTTAAAAAGTCAATTACTATATTATCTCCAAGCTGTCCACAACAAGCTTAACACTTATTTAAATATACAAGGAAGTAGCGAAGGAAAGGATTCTGTGATATAAGTTTTTAAATCATCCTCCTCTACGCGGCGACGCTAGCAGCGCTAACTCTATCTAAGTTGGTCGGAGTTATTCGACGACACCTGTTTGTGCGGTAGTTACGACACTGCTTGCAACTACTTTGTGTTTACATCGCGTTTAAACTTACTAATAAGTATTCAATGCAAATAAGTTTTAGATTTTAATTGCATTTATTGTTGTAGAAAAGATTTGTTTTCAAATGCTGACATAGTGACTGGCTGTAAACCCGTAAATATTTTGACTCGGGTAATGAACATTTCCTCTGTTTACAAAATAAAGCGCGGCGTTGAGATCCGCCACTCATCACGCAATATCTCCAAAGTTGGGCGGAAAGTGGGGAACGAAGTGTTTTAATATAAAAATATTCCCACTGTTTATTGTGCTATATGAGGTTTATATCTCTCATCGAGGTGGTCTGTTTACTGCCTGGTTGTTCATTCTTAGTTACTTCGATTGGCCGTGTAGGCGAAGTCGTAGGTTTAGTCGAGTTAAAAAATAAATATCAGATTCAAACCCACCCAGTTTTGGTGAGGAATATTTTCTTTAACAGTAGTATCTAACTTTATAACTAAGTATTATTTAAAAAAAAAAATAAACATTTATAATACAACTAGTGGACCCGTACGCGGCTACGCCCGCTTGAACTATACGAATATTTATTAAATATATATATGATATTATTTTCAGTTTTCAATAGAGAGATGCGTTAAGCAAGCTCATTTTGGGTGATGTTTTCTAACAACAAACTTTGCAAATCGTTGCCTAGCAACGACAGTTGTTATTAACATGGCGGAATAAATTGCATGTCAAATTTATAAGTATTTTAATATATTGGTATATATCGAAAATATTACAAATATGAGAAAAAAAATGTATCCTATATTCATCCCAAGACCCTCAAGTATCTCTATATGAGTATTTTATCACAATTAAATTAGCGGTTTAGCCCTGATTGCGTAAAAGACAGACAGACAGACAGACAGAGTTACTTTCGAATTTATAATATAGGTATGGATGGTATATCCGCACCTACAATCCGAGACTAAATATTAATGACAATAAAGCCCCCATTAGGAGATATTAACAGCAAATTACGTAAGCACTTGCAGGCCGACGGCCGAGGTCCTTATTTAAAGCAAGAAACCACGGGACAAATCCACATAAACGAATCCATTTATAAACGCAGACGGGCGATTGTAGTGTTTATTTTATTTGTATAAAATCGTTGCGGAACAGCATGTGACTGTAAGCGCGAAGGATGTGGGTTTGATTTCCACTCCAGGAAATGGATTATTTTCGTTTCTTGTTACATTAATTTTATGCCATTTTTTAAAACACGGCGTGTCGTTTGCCGTTATTCATGGTTACGGGTAGACCGACGCGACGTGGCATTCGTTTGACAATTGACACATTAATGATATCAAACTGCAGCCAAAGATTTCTTAGTCGTCTCAGGTACTGTCCTGGATTCTTGTTAAACTTATTTAAACTTATTTGACTTATTTTGTGGTGAGTCAAACGTAAAATCTAGAGATTTTTTTAATATAATTAATATGCGTGATTAATCCTGTTTAATAGTTTATCTTAAAATAGGTACCATTGGTAATAGGTAAAATTGTTAAAGTTCTGTCACACAATGTCATTCATTACGTTTTTGCTTATCAAAACTTTTCCCCTGAATTTTGATTTCATGTTCGTATACTTGTATGTTAAAGAAGAGGATTTGACAACAAATTATATTAGGTCAGAGGAATAAATATTTAAAACAAATTTCCTATATTCAATTAAATCTTCTATTTTCGCATTTGTTTCGATTGCCATTAGGGGGAATGTATTAGGTATGATGTAGCACGGCGTTGAACTTCGCCACACTATACGTAATGTCTCCAAAACCGCGTGGTGCGTAATAAACAGAGTGTCCTCATTTTCTATCCTGTTATATGCGGGATACAGCGTGAAACTAAAAAAGTGTAAAATAATTTACGCATACAAGTCTCAAGTCTACACTAACACGGGCGAGACTAACACATAAGCGAGCAAATGAAGTCTACGCTAATTTCGCCCACAGAGCTCCAATAAGCAGTAATTTTACCAACAACTAGTAAAAGTAAATATTTACTAATGATTATTATATTTTAGTTCCTTTGTTAATCATTATATATTTATTATTATATTTTAAGCTTGACGTTCTATCCTGCACATAGAGGGGTGGTAGGAGAGAATCTGGGAAGGCAACTAGGACCACAGATACCTTCCTATTTATGGACCTATAAACGGATTATAAAATAAACACTTCAGCTTTATAATATTAGTATCGATTATTTAAAATATACTGTATTTTTACGTAAATTTCAATAAGTATTACATTTTCAAAAAAATTACTTAGCCATTTTGCTCATATAGGCTTAAAAAGCAGAAGTATCAGAAACAGCCGTTTAAAAGATATATAACTCTCAATGGTGATTACGAAAAAAATGAAGGCGATTTTACAGCTATTAATATTAATTTTGTCCTCGACTGTCGTATTTTTATTTAATGTCCTTTTAAATCTTATGTTTTAAGGTATTTCTTATATATGGTTTGGTTTCCCTCGTTTTTCCTATATAAGAGACATTAAGTGTTCATGGTGGAGTTATATTGTGGAAATATTTCATTACCACTTATACGATTGTCTATTGAAGTTGCCGCAGCACATCGGCACAGCGTTTGACTGTACACGTAGCGGCTATGAGTTCGATTCCCTCTCGTGGATTGAATTATTTTCATATTCTTGCTTAAATAACAAAGCACGCCTCGAAAGTTTTGCGGTGAGTGAGAGTGTCTTAACATTAGTTTTCCTTTCTACAGTATTATGCGGGAAAAAGAGTGAAAGTTCAAGAAATTATCTTAGTTTATGTAACAACTGTCTAATCCACTTACACAAAGCTACTAATAAAGAAAATAAAACTGCAAATCTGCGCAAAAATACAACATTTCAGCATTTTCTTTGAATTCTCAACGTAAAAACTTTGGATAAACAAATCATTGAAACACATTCAATTTGCCTAATGACTCGGGGCGTTTACCAGCTTATTTAGGTTATCTTTCAAAATAGGTATATTTCTGAAAAGTCTTGCAACGTCTGGCCAACGTGATGGCAGTGGGTTCAAGTCTTCGTTCGTATTTAAAGTATATATTTTTTCATAATTTTATAACTTTCAAGTAAAGAAAAAATAATTTGCATTTTAATTAATAAAAAAAAATTGTAAAGCGATGGGATTCACCTTACCGCTTGCTTTGGAAGAAAGGCAAAGCACGGTGTTGAGTGCCGCCACTCAAGACGTAATATCTCGAAAATAGGGCGGTATGTGAGGAAGTATATTAACACAAGGTTCCCTCTGTCTACTCCGCTATCCTTAACTAGGAAAAGATTTACCAAATTATGTTAGAAATTACTATAAAACGCTCCGTAGTAACAAGTTCACTTCATCAAGCTAGTATTATCAGTACATAATATCTGACGGCACTACCCCTCTAAGATACACTATTCAAGCAAACAATAATGATTGATATATTTAAACAGCACTAGTGATGGCTACATTAATATTATAACTACAGGAGTTCGCGGCGCAGGGGAATTAATCGTTTGACTATAAACGTGACAGATTGTGGGTTTGATTCACACTCGGGGTAAAATATTTAATATCTGCCACTCAATCCGAAATGCCTCCTGAATTCGGTGGAAAGTGGAGAAAAGAAGTTTAGTTTGGAGAAAAGAGGTTTCCTCAGCGTACTCTTTTATGTGCGGATTCAAGGGATCTTTAAAAAAGCGATAGTTAAATTATCAGTTTTTTTAAATGAGTGACCGACAGACAAGGTATAGACAAAATTACTGGGCTTAGAAAGTTGAAATTTATCACGTGGGTAGATCAGAGAGTGTAGTTCAGCACTATAAGGGGAATTCCCCAAATTATTACGGGTAGGGTAGGCATAACGATTTTTTTTTCATTTAACAAAGTGACGTCTACGAATAGTATTAAAGAGATACACAAATAAGTCTATGGCTTCAGGGTATACGGTTTAAAGTCATTATCCCAAAGTACAACACTAGCATGCGCACAACACTAGCAGGATATTATTGCTTATTGTTAGGCTACAATTGTGTCCATTTGAATAGGATTAACATGGATTTTGGTATGGACGCCGCCTGACCCGAACTGACTAGGCGGTGACAGAATAATTATTCCTGGGATTATTTAGATCTTTTGGGACTTTGGCTTTCGATCTTAATATCCTATTTGGAAGATTGCTGTCCAGTTAAATTGCTACTGTCGCATTTATGTGATGGGTGCGGGTTCAAATCTGACATGAAAAGACTCATATATATATAACATCATAAAAATAATTATGTTATATAGATATTTTATGTGTATAACGGTATGGTTAAATAGAATAGTATTAGTTTTGTCTCATGGTACGGCAGAAGTGTAAAAATAAAAATATATATGTAAAATGCAATCATTATTAAATCTAATAGCGAAATATGCATAATAACTATTAACAAAAATATACTTATTATTGTAAATTTTTACATAGATGAGAAATCACCGCCGATTATCTATATATATAAAAAAGGACTTGTCCTCACTGACTGAGGTAAGACGCACGCACAGCCTTAACCGCTGATGGTAGAAACGTGAAATTTGGACAAAAGCTTACTTTCATTATCTGGACATCCACTAAAAAGGGATTTTGAAAAATTTTAACCCTAAAAGGGTGAAATAGGGGTTCAAAGTTTGTATAGAAAAAAATTTAAATCGGCACCGATCTTTATAAAATTTGAAATTTAGATTATTAAAAGTATTTAATTGAACACGTATTTCATCGTTTTCTAGAATTCTCCCCCTAAGGGTGCAAATAAGGGGTTGAAAGTTTGTATGGAAAAATCTTTAAAGCGCCACGGAATATTATAAAATTTTAAATTTAAACTCTTAAAAATATTTAATTGAACATGTGTTTCATGGTTTTCTAGAATTCACCCCCTAAGGGTGCAAATAAGGGGTTGAAAGTTTGTATAGAAAAATCTTTAAATCGCCACCGATTTTTATAAAATTTGAAATTTAGACTCATTAAAATATTTCATTGAACATGTTTCGTGGTTTTTTAGAATTCACCCCTAAATACGCAAGCGAAGCTGCGCGCGTCCGCTAGTCTATATATATAAAAGGACTTGTCCTCACTGACTGAGGTAAGACGCACGCACAGCCGTAACCGCTGATGGTAGAAACATGAAATTTGGACAGATGTTTACTTTCGTAATCTGGACATCCACTAAGAAGGGATTTTGAAAAATTTTAATCCTAAAGGGACGAAATACGGTTGAAAGTTTGTATGGAAAAAAAAAATAATCGGCACCGATTTCTATAAAATTTTAAATTCAGACTCTTAAAAGTATTTAATTGAACACATATTTCATGGTTTTCTAGAATTCACCCCCTAAGGGTGCAACCCTGTGGGTTGAAAGTTTGTATGGAAAAATCTTTAAAGCGCCGTCGATTTTTATAAAATTTGAAATTTAGACTCTTAAAAATATTTCATTGAACACATGTTTCGTGGTTTATTAGAATTCACCCTTAAATAACCTAGCAAAGCTGCGCGTGTCCGCTAGTAAAATATAAGTCCTTTTTCTATAACATAAAAAAAAGATACATGGCAAATTTCAGCTCGGGAGCTGTATGGTGTATGGTATTTTACGTGATTCATTCTATCTTATATCTTACTCTTTACTAATCTTCGATTCTTTTATTGACAATTCTTCTAAAATAATATCCTTAATTGTCCATTTCAAGAGTAAGATTAACGAAACTCCCTAACATTTAGCCAAAAACTTGCCCAAGCACTGTAACAGTAAGCACAACGTTGTAAAGCACACTTCGGGAAACTCGAGAAGCTCAATATAAGTATCTATAGAGCTCCAAAGTTACAAAACTAGTTGAGAATTCAGAAGGAAAAAACTACTAAAGGTTGGCTTTATTGGTAGAAGTTTAAACAAAAGTTCTGAATAGCTTTATCGCCCTTAATTAATTGATCCTATAGCCCCGGAGGGCTATTTTCTGTTGTTACGTTCATTGACTACTTATTTTCTATTAACATTTTGTCTTTAGTATTTATAGGGTGGGCAGAGGGATTTTGTGAACCTAGAGTTAAGATACTCCGCATTATATATTTTTTTATAATGAGTTTTTCTTAGCTTTACCCTCTCTCGTAGCAGGGTAGGCAGACGGGTTCTATTGTAAAGGTTATATTGTTAAGTCAACTCTTTGCCAAATTTGCAGGTTGAATGGGGAACTCAACACCATATTTTATTTCAGTACTACAGCAAGGAAGTAAAAAAAAATTCTGTTGAGAAGAAGTGGAACCTAACCAATCCAAGCCAATCAGATCGTGCCGCTGCGACACGACGGCCCTACATTTATTTAAACAAATTTCACAAATACATTTGTACTTAAAATTACTTATACTCACCAAAAATGCTTACATAAACCAGTAAATTGAACAAAAATTTCATTTAAATTCAACTGGAAGATTGAAAAGAAGAGCTGAATAAAAAAAACCACAAAAAGAAAACAGCTTTTGACTACTGAATAAATTGACTTTTCATATAAAAATAATTTATGTATCATATTCTCGATTTGAGACCACTGTGGCTGGAGCAGCGTCTGACAGTAACTGATAGTTATGTGTTTGATCCCGAATGGGGTTAATGATTACAATATTTACTTTCATTTTCTTGTCCTGGTAGGCAAGTATTGAGTTCCGCCTTAATTGGCGAAGAGTGGGAAACGGAGTGTTTTAACACTAGGCTCTACGCCTACTCTGGTATAAAAGAGCGAGAAGCTAAAAAAAGACATACCTACTTGAAATCATATATAAAACCTGGCATTTCTCCCTACATACACTTCTTTGTTCTTGAACAATAAATATATCGATTTTCACAATTACAGCTCTAACGAGACTACCATTGTTTGTCTTATTGTCGAGTATTTTTCGACTATTCATTAAAACGATACTATGTTTTCAAATATTCGTGTCTCACTGACCTCTAGAGGGTCGCGGCAGTTTTGTAATTACGAGAGCATTTCTTCGCTATAATTACTTTGTACCAGATTCACTTTATTTTCTGGCGCAACTGAGTTTGCTCTCAACCTTTGTTAACTTTTTGTTGTTTTATTGCGAATATATTTATTCATATATATGTGTGCAGTTCTTTTACCTTCAAGATACCTTGTCTACCAAATTTTGAGATATTGTATTTGAATGGCCGGACATATCAACGTATTCTGTCTACGAGAAATAACAAAAATTTATATATAAACATTCCCCTGAGTGAGGATCGAACTCATCATCGTTACATTAACAGCCTAACGCTGACCTGCTGTGCCACGACGGCATCTCATGTACTTTAGTAATATCAATCATGAGTTTGACGACGTGAGAGTTCACAGATGGAGCTTACCTCATTTGTTATCAGAAACGTCACTTGTACAGTATGCAATTTTAAACTAACATTATTTAAAAAAAATGTTTCACGCGAGTCCTACATATAATAAGGATAGAGTGTTTTTTTGTGAATTTTCAAGACCGTGTGTGTTGAGTGGCGGAACTAAACGCCGCGCTATTCCTCGACATCAGAGCGAAGAAATGGGAATATAAATTTCAATAAATATTTCATCTCCTCGAGTGGGGATAGAATCCACAATGTTCTATATTATGAAAGATTGCCAGATAATCTACCTATTGGTACACTCACTACTATCTTGGAAGGAAGTATTCTTCACAGATACATTATGTTCTCGGTGGCGAAACTTAACGTCGCATAATATCTCAAATAACGTCCCAGATAGCCAACGTCTACATTTAATTTTACTTTTCATCACAACACCTGTAATTATTATCAAATTATCACATCAAAGAAGTCCAAATCTCAGTTCCTGACCGCAAATCCGTTCTTAGTTCCTTCATAATAACTCATAAGTATACTCTGAGACGTACAGTAATTACTTAATGATGAATATTAATACAACAGCTCCCAAGAAGGATGTTAACAGTGAATAACACGAACACGGCCGAGTGTCCTTTACGTAGCAAGAAACCACGAGGCAAATCCAAATAAACAACTCCATTAGGGAGTTCACACTTGAGACTTGTCTTGCAAGACAAGACGACCGTTTTGTCTTGTCTTGTCTTGTAAATAGTAAATTTTTGAATATTTGTAACAAAATATTTTAAATATTTAAAAAACATATGAAAATATTACATATTTATGAGTGTCAGAACTCGGGAACTCTTTCCAATGAAATAAATCAATTCGAATTCATAGTTCCTCAATATATTCATTAAAAGGTAGATTTTGAAAGGATCTCATTAGAAAGCCTCAGGTCTGCTCTTCTCCACAAAAGCACAATCTGATGTAGTTTGGAGGAAATCAAGTTTGCACTAATTGTGCCCCGGGCGAGCCCCAATAAGCAGTCATTCCTACTAACATACATAATATAAATGTAAGTAAATATCTGTTATTTCATTTGTTCTTGTTATGTTTGTATGGTTTTTGTTTTTACTTGCTAGGATCCGTTAATTGGGTTTAGTGCAGATGGTATAACAGTATGTTTTATAGTAATGATTGTCAATCATAACGAAGTATCGATGCAAGTTCTCATAATTACATTACGTCAATATTCCAGTACCTACATTTTTCATAATCGTTTTAAGATGGACGTAATCTAGTAGAATGACGTTGCACTTGATCTTTATACCTTGTGATGCAGCACCACGAAGACTTCTAATTTATAGGCATTATGTTTTCGGCAATAATATAGTAGGCAGAGGGTGTCGATAGTTAAGATATTCCATTCCTCTAGTTGGAATAAAACACACAGCCACTGTTATGCCACTGTGCCACTATATTATTTATTATTGTTGTGGAATTTACCATTTATTTAATTATTTCTATTACAAATAGAAAGCAATTACTTGTATAACGTCATTTGAACGGTATGCGGTCGCTTTGTGATGCTCTTATTGCATAGTAGTCTTCGCCCACAACCTTGTTTGTGTGGAGTTAAAAATGTAAAATATAATTTATTTCCCGTTTTTTCCGGTCTCGTAGGAATTTCCGGCAATTCTCTCTTAATCTTCCCTACACTCCCTAACCTGCTTACACGTTTAAATGTTAATTTAATTCTTTTTGAATCACTTTCTCCCTTTTTCTTAGAATTTTAATATATCTATACAACATACACTTAGAAAAATAATATCCGAAAACTTATAAAAAATTGGACGTGGACGGGAAAGTTTTTATACAATTATTATTTTGCAGCTTCAAGCGGTATCCCCGCACATATCAGGGCATCAAAAAAATTGTATTAAAACACTCTGTTCCCATTAGATACTTGAATCCTCCACTTTCCGTCAAATTCTTTAGACTATGCGTGTAGTGACGGAACTCAACGCCGCGATTTGCAAATGCTTTTAGGATAGGATTAATTATTATCATAATCAATTTCAATCGAAATATTTTCCCCAAAATACCTCAAACCCCCTACACACTAACTAAATACCACAAAGCAAGCACAGACAAATTAAAGACAAGCACAGACAAATTAATATCCCATTTCCCACATAGCGTTTAAAGCGTACGTTCATTTGCATATGTAATTGGCGAGTTGCGTGAGCTTTATTGAATACTCTTAAATAAGTGACCGTTGAGCTTTTTTTTAATCCGCTAGAAAAAAAAATGGTGTTTTATTAATTTGTCTTACAAAGGTTTTATAAGATTTTTTTATTTACATTAAATAAATATAATATTGTATATACGAGTATGTAGTAGTAGTTATGGATATTGGCTGACTGTAAGCGATAATTGTGAGCTCGAGCCCAATTCGTTCTATCATGTTTTTTTTTCAGCTTCACTATCACTTTCTGTCGACTTTTTGTGCTTTTGTTGAATAGCGGAACTAAACGCCACGTTATTGCGTTGTTACAAGAGCATAATAATTCATTTATCCAAGTTTGAATCGAACCCACAACTCGCGATAGACTCACACGTTCCCTTGCGCCACTACAACCTTATGTAGGGATATTATATTTAAAATATCTTCAATTCTCCATCTTTCTTTCTAGTAGGCAAAACAAGGCGTTCTGTTCTTCCCCTCATTACGTAATATGTTAAAAGTTGGCGAAAAGTGGGAGATAAGAGCGCTTTGTTTTAGTACCAGTAGTCCAGCACGAGAAAATGAAAATTAGAATAAAATAATTCATTCCCCCGAATGGAAGTCAAACCCACAATCTTCACACGGTTTACAATTAGACGACTACTGATTTTTTTTACTTTTCACTATTATATTTTATAGTAAACATATACTATACTACTGCAACAAATATATTTAGTGAACGTGCAAAATATATCCCGCTATCGCTGTCCGTACGCCGTATACCAAAGTTTTTGTGTGAAACTCACAAGGCACTAAACACGCCAGCGGGTTACTGGTGCAGTATATATATCTGGTGTTTTTGTAAGTCTGTCTGTTTATATTTAAGTAGTAAAATAGATTTCGTTTCCTTCGGTATGGTTGTTAAAAATACATGCTTCTTGTTATTTACTGTTATTTATATGTATATCTTGGTAAGATCTATCTTTAAAATTAATTTATTTTCAGTTTCAATTTTGGGTCAGTAAGAGATTCTGTAATTATTACATTTTCAAGTCAGGTGTGTTTCAAAAATTTTATATTTTTTATAGCTTCACGCTGTATATATCCGAGTATAATAGGAAGAGGTAAATTAATATTAATATACTCCGTTCCTAATTTTTCATCGCATTTTCTATATGTTACGTGTAAAGTGTCTTGGTGGCAGAAACGGAAAAATAATATGTTGTTTTACCCCTACAAAAATAATTCATTCATTTCTTCGAGAAGGATCGAGCTAGCTTAATGTTATATTTTAATTTTAATTTTAATTTTATATTATCATTGATTAAGCCTGTCTGTTTCGACTCTCGCATTTTCTATCACATAGACCGAACATTATTCTTAACAGATTTCAATTTCTTAAATACTCATTGATATTATAAATATGTTCAAAATGGACGAGGGTATGTATGCTACATACCTGTAAAACACAATGGTTCTGTGAGTTAAACCATTAACATATTAATGAACAGTCCCCTGGCAGCAGAAAACTGAGTAGCAAGTCAATTACGCCGATACGCACGATGATATGCTCCGTCAGAAACCCGAAACTTGGTGGAATTTAATAAGGGAAGAGAGGCAGGAAGTTTTTGATTAATTTTGTTATCGGATAGGCTCAAGAAAAAACAAGATGCTCTCGGGAAAAGTAATTATTGCATTTGTTTTATATGGTTCTCTTGATTTGTAGTGATTTTATTACGTAACTTTTGTTTTGTGATCGAGTTTGGTTTGTGTCTGAATGATATCAAATACATATATTTAAATTTAAAAAGTTTTGCTGTCAACGTGACGGCTGTAGATTCAATCCCCATTGGGCACCTTAATTATTTTAATTTTCTCCCCCTTAACGCTGTCAACAAGATAGGGCGTATTTGTAATGTCCGCAACTTTGCACCAAATAAATGGAAAATTGCGTGGAAAGTATATATTGAATGGCAGAATTTAAAGCCCCGCTTTGTCTTGTTTCCAAAGCGAAATGAAAAAGAAAACATAAAAAAAAATGGAAATCGAACGCACAACCGCCGTGCTTACCTATGTCCCACGACACGATGTTATTATATAAAATAAAATATTTTCGATATAGAAGAAATCTCTACAACATTAGATACAATATTTCAATATCCTGTTCTGTCAGCTTTTCAACTTTCTATACGTGACATTAGACGGTGAGCTCCATTTACCGTAACCTGGCAAACAGGAGTTTACATTGTGAAAATTGTAATTTATAAAATCAAATCAAATCAGCTTCACACTGTATCTCGCTCACAGCAGGGTAGGCAGAGGGAACCTAGTGTTAAGACACTCCATTCCCCATATTCCGCCGAATTCTGAAGGCATTGCGTGTTGAGTGGCGGAACTCAACACCGCTCTTTGCCTCGACACCAGAGCGAAGAAATGAAAATATAAATAAATAAATATTTCATTTCCTCGAGTGAGAATCGGATCCTGTTCCCATCGCGTACACACTCACACGCTTGTGTCCTAACGCGGCAACGGCCCTATTTTTTAATCTTAATTAGATACTTTATAATATATTCCATAATTACGTTACTAACGTTTTCAATTAAATTTAATTAAGCAATTTATCTATTTTAGGCGATAGGGTAATCCGGGGCTATGTTGGCATCACGTATTGCCCCTCATACTTCATAAACCATTAATATCCATTTGTGCACTGACAGCGGATAGGCTGCGTGTGGGCATTACGGGACCCTGAGAATTTTAGTTCATTGTTATTTTGTAACAGTTATATATATACAAACATACATACATTATATGTGTATATGTGTAATAGCAACAGAACATGTCGAGAATTGGCTTCTTTATGGATTAAACCAAATTATTATATTTAGCAAGTTAAAATGGTTCTTGTGATTAGATGAGGGAGGAGTAGAGGTGTACCAGACATGGTATTTTTTAATTCTTAGGATTTTCTAAATAGATGAAGGTAAAAATTAGTTAAAATTAGTCGGGACCTATAAGTTATTTCTCAATCAATAAAATCTTTACCAGGAAACCCTCATAATTTAAAGAGTTCCCGACGGTTAATCCTAATAAACAAATAATAATAGACTATTAATAATAATAATAAACTATTAACTATTGGGCTTGTTATTTTTATTTTTAGTTTTATGCAGTCAAGGTTTTAATTTTTTTCTATGAACTTAAAAAAACTGTTATGTTGAAGTCACAGACAGACACTTGAATTTTATTTCTATAAAATATAATTTCTAGAACATTAATAATGATTTTCTCTTACAATATTATATTCGGGCGTACTATAACACAAATTGTACCATATGCAAGAAGTTTGGGGTTCACTGAGTCGTTACGCCCAATATGGAGGTGGGATTAACCTATCTGATTAGAATATGTTTCCTAATAAGTTTAAATATTTTATTATAATTTACTATGGAATACTTTAAAAATTTTATAAATAGTTTTAGTTTATTTTTATTAACACTCTATTCCTTACAGCGGAATTGAGTGGCGGAACTCCACGCCCCGTTTTGTCTACCAGAGTGGGTAAATGATAATATTTTTAATATTCCCCTAGTAGAGATCGAACTTACAACCGTCGGGTACAGTTACAAGTTGTGCCACTGCGTCGCGAGCGCTTGAATTATGTCTTATTTCTATTTAAATAATATTACATTAGACCTTTTGCTGAGTAAGGTTTGACATTTGCAAAACGATAAAAGTATCCACAGAAAGCTTTCATTTTCAATAAAAGAAATGTATTATGCAATCTTTTTACTATACATTTGGTAACTATCCTGCAGCACTGTAGATCTCGTGGAGGTCGTCATTCGCGAAGGTCGCAGTTTCATCTGACATAAAGAAAAAATAACTATTTAGTATGTTTTGTAGTCTGTATGTTTACTAGATTGACTCAGCGTTTGACTGTAATATCCATGGTTATGGGTTCGATTTCCACTTAGAACATTGAATAATTTTCACTTCCTCCCTCTCGTAACAAGACAAACCGACAGTATGCAATGTCTCGAAAATTGAGCGCTGTTTGGGGATCAGTAGGTTACGACAAGGATAATTCTGCCTACTCAGTTAAATGCGGGACCCATTGTGAAGCCTTAGAAAATACTATTACTGAGGATTAGATTTATTTACTAGGATATCATTTGAGGTAAAAAATCGGGCAAAAAATGGAAAAAGGAGAGTCTTTACACTACGTGCCCCGTGCTCCGTGCTATTATGGGGAATTGCGGAAAACAATCTTGCGTATAAAATTAGAAGCTCTTCAATAAATTTATATAAATTAGGCTTTATATTAAACTGTATTAAACCTACATAGAAATTAAGCCTTTCCACACATTATAACATAATTTCCAGCACGAATTAACTTTTATTTCAACTAAATCCAAGTAAACGTGTAAATGCTAACGGAAATATACCCAGCAGTTACAGAACAATGGGTTGGAAGGATCGATTTTGATGAAATTTCGACTTTATTGCTTATGGAATAGAGTGTGTTTTTTATAAGTTTTAAGTGAAAATTTAGTTAGAAAACGGCAATTTGCCTCGACTCGATTCTCAGGTTGTTCCGTTTACGATTTTGGTAACTAAACATTGACGTAGGTATTACACTTAATTCCTATAACAATATGTACTCCGATAAACAAATATACACATATTATAAGTAGTATACTGAAATGTGATCGATGTGGGCTCGAATTTTTGTTAGGAAAATATTAAAATTTCATCTATACTAATATAATAAAGCGGAAGAGTTTGTTTGTTTGTTTGTTTGTTTGTTTGTTTGTTTGTTTGTTTGAACGCTAAGATCTCTGGATCTACTGGCCCGATTTTCATTGTTTTTGTTTTGTATGAAAGCTGCATTCTTCAGAAGTGCTATAGGCTATATAACATTACATTACACATATATACTAATATATTTTAAAGTACATTCTAATTTGACATGCAATTTATTCTGTCTATACTAATATAATAAAGCGGAAGAGTTTGTTTGTTTGTTTGTTTGTTTGTTTGTTTGTTTGTTTGAACGCTAAGATCTCTGGATCTACTGGCCCGATTTTCATTGTTTTTGTTTTGTATGAAAGCTGCATTCTTCAGAAGTGCTATAGGCTATATAACAATACATTACACATATATACTAATATATTTTAAAGTACATTCTAATTTGACATGCAATTTATTCTGCCATGTTAATAACAACCGTCGTTGCTACGCGACCACTACCGCGACGTTTTGATATTCATCCTTATGAAAATAAATATAACAGTCACTTTTAGCATTTTATCTAGATTGAAATTATAGCTTACTGGATAACATACTAATAAATAATTAAGGAGATGTCACTGATTCCAAATGACCTAGCCTACGGGCGGCACAGCATGACCGACGCGAACGGGCAGATGACGTTGACGGTTTTATAAATTTTCATACATTTTCGAACTTTATTTGTTGTTTATAATTAATTTAAAATACACTTTGATTCTCTTCTTATTTTATTTGATATTGCCCGCTAAAATTGTCCTACTTAATAGAGAGAAATGTTTAGTTATTTCGTAGAGTCGATATCTATGTACGCACGTACGGAAAACTTTAGATACTTTTTCTAATATTAAGAATACCTATCCTTTAGTTACTTTTAATCCTTTTGTTAGTTCATTTCAATAACTCAGATAATTTTTTCTAATAATGTGTATCTACTTATTATTCTTTTTGATTATTTGAGCTTATATTTTCTTACTAATTCTATTGAGAATTGAAAATAATTTCATGAATATATTTAATAAATATTCTTATAGTTGAAGCAGGCGTAGCCGCGTCCGGGTCCACTAGTTTAAAAATAAAAACATGAAATGTGAAAATAGTTTGGTTTTTTTCTTCACGCTATATCCCGTACACAGTAGGATACGCAGAGAGAACCTAATGTTAGGATACCCCGCTCCCCCCATTTTCACCGAATCGACGAAATTAGAGTATTAAAAAATTCATTTTTAGTAGGCATCGAACTCACCTGTCGCATTCACATGCTTGTGCCTCTGCGACACAACTGCTGAAAAAGTTTTATTTTTTTTTAATAGAGATGTTGCCATTTATTTTTTTATATAATTGAAGCATAAATATAAATAAATTCAAATTCAATAAATAAACACACGAATTTTAGTTTTATTAAACAAGTAAAACATAATAAGCTTTCAAAAGTTAAATGAGCGGAGCTTTTACCATAAATCCTGTCAGACAGAAAAAGTAAGAAACGAAAAGAAAAAGACAAAATTGACAACCAGTCAAGTGCAGGTCGGATTCGGCCACCGAGGGTTCCGTACTAATTTCATGATCTTGTGATTGTATAGATTTTATTTGTTTAATTCTACTATTTCATTTCTATTATTTAATTTCTAAGTTTGATATCTCTATCTTATCTTGAGATAAGAGGTCTCGATAGATGGCTAGACAGACAGATGGATGATACAACGATCCGAGGTTTCCGTTTTTTACTTTTTAGATACGGAACCCTAAAAAAAAAGAATTAATATCCTGATAAATGGTCAGAAAATACGGCGTTCAGACGTCGAAGTGTAAATTTAATTTTTAAGTCAAAAGCTGCGCGGAGGCTACGAGATGAAATTTTAAATAAAAATAAAGTTCTATCAGACGATTGGCTTGGATCGCAGCCAACGTGGCGGACTATTCATTATAAAGAACGCTATTCTTTTAAATAACTTAAAAGTTTTTGAAGCTAAGTTACCCTAACTTATTGATATTTTCATATTTTATAGATCGAGAAGATTAATAGAGTTTCAACTATCCTTTTTTTTTGTTTCACACTGTATTCCGCATTAAGCAAGATAGACAGAGGGAACCTACTGTTCAGATACTCCGGACCTACTGATATTCCGCCGATCAATTGACCTTCTACAGATAAACCAATATTTTTAAAATATTATCATCATTGAGGCCATCGTGATGCAGTGGCACAGCGTCTAATTTTAAATAGGAGGTTTGTGTCTGCCAACCCTGCTATATGCGGGATACAGGTTGAAGCATAAAAAACACAATACGTCAGTGGATACGTAATTAACCGAACGTACGCAGATGTAAAAAGTTTTGTATGAAAAGGAAATCTTCTTTTTGTGCTGGAAGTAAAAACGGTAAGGATTATACCAGACTTCGCTAAGCCCCTAAGCTCACAGTGCAGACTAATTTGTCCTGTAGATGTGCTTTTTGGGATGAGAGATCAAAGTACGAGAGACTGAAATCTTACATATTACTTTGTGTTTGAAATTTAATTAGTATGTAATATGATGATATTTAAAGAAGTATTTTACAGTTTTATATAAAATCGAAACAGAACACCACAGAAATAAAATTAAACTATTTTCACAACTATAAAGAGCTCGAAATCCTTCCAAAGTAAACAATTACTTTTTATCTTTAAAGTTACTAAGTTGCAAAGTTGCAGTAAGTACTTACATATCTATCCATCTAAATACAATTTATACAATACATAAATATATTGTTGGGGAACGAAAATATCTTAAAACTAGGTTCCTAGGTTCCCTTGGCTTACCCTGTGCTTATCTGCGTGATACAATGTACATAATTATGTATATTAAAAACATGGTAAAATAAATAAAAAATGGTTTATTATAGCTGGGAAATGAATTTAAAAGTATTTAAAAATATAATTACCTTATTAACCCCGATTGTGCATCGAACTCATTACTATTGCGCTTATAATCTTTCTTGGCTTGGTCTTCCACTGCGCCAAGAAGGCTTTAAAAACATTATGCTACAAAGTAAACCGGAAATGAGTTAAAAAACGTCCGTTCCCAAAGTTGAAGTAGTAACATTTGTCTCTACTGTGTTTTATACTAATTACTTGGAGCTTTTACTGCTGCACTCGTAAAGCTGGCGCTATGGAAACCGGTACAGTTGTGTAGAGGTTTTTTTTACTTCACGCTGCATTCCGCACGTAGCAGGGACGGCGTTGAGTTCCGCTACTCTACATGCAATGCCTTGAGAATTCCGTTGGTAAGTGTACAGATGTATCCATCTGTTGACCCTGCTATGTGCAGGATTGTGTGGAGTTACTCTCTGTAAATGCGATGGTTATAGGCTCCTTCCCTTCGCGGAAGAAAATATTTGTGTTTTCATCATTCAAACTCAAAAGAAGGTTTGGTTTTATTCACATAACTAGCGACCCTATTGCGGCTTCGCCCGCTTTTACTACTGCATTATTCATATAATGTATGTTTGCAAAGCACTTAAGATAATGTGAAAATTAATGAAACCCTAATGCAACCCGCATTTTCATAGTTTCAATAAAGATTTTCCAATTGTTTTACACAGCAAGGATTTTTTAGTAGGTACCGTAATTTTAAATCTGTGCTCCTAATCTTTTCAAGTACTTATTAAAATATATTTAAATTACTATTTTTAAATAGTTAAATGACATTAAATAATACATTCAACTCGAATTATCCAATACGTGCAAACGCATCTAAATCTTCGTTGCTATAAAGGCAGGCGGGTTTTTTTTTCGAGCTTGTGGTTAATGTTGAAGAGGGTATTCTGTCCCTGATGAAAAGCAAGCACTACGTGGCTGCCTGTGACGAAAATTAAATAGAATGCATCGGCCGGGAATTGAACCCGGGCTGCCCGAGTGGCAGGCGGCATTCTACCACTGAACCACCGATGCGTGTAAGGCAGGCGGGCGCGGCGGACTCGCTTGTATAAGCATAACGTCGCGAGGCGCGTTTCGCAGCAAGGATTTTTTGATATTGTAACAACTTCTAAAGTACTAATTAAAATGAAAAACAGAAAAGACAGTTTTGATCTACATTAAATGGCCAGCGTAACTAATATACTTATTTATATGCTGAGAGTAAGGGATAAGTGAAACTTGACTCGATGCAGTTGATGTGTGAACGGCGTGATGTGTCAATAATTAAATGCGTTTTTCTCTAAAACTATTCGCAATTTTGAAATAGTTTAAAAAGCAAATTTTATCTTCGTTTAACGTAGAAATTTAATAAAGTGTTTTAAAGGATAAGGATTAATACCATTATGGAAAAATATCCCTTACAATAAAAAATATATTGAAATTACTATTTTTAGACAGAAATATGATCACTACACGTTATTCTTAAAAGATACGAATATGCCATCGCGGACTTTTTTGTAGATCTTATTAAGAGGAACAATACTCCAGTACATTTTTTTCATGTAGTACTGACCATTAAAGCAGCGCATGCGCGAAAGTGTCTCAGCGGGTAGGACTTTATACACATTTATCGTATTTATGTTAATTTACATAAGAATGTACAAATAATAAACTATATATAAACCTTCCCTGAGAAATACTCGACCTAATGGTGAAAACCGCATCCAAATCCGTTGGGTGGTTTAGAAGAAGAAGAGTTAGAAAGTTCAGACAGACACAAAAAGCGACTTTGTTTTATAAGATACTAGCGACCCCCTTGCGGCTTCGCCCGCTTTTACTACTGGATTATTCATATAATGTATGTTTGCAAAGCACTTAATATAATGTGAAAATTAATTAAACCCTAATGCAACCCGCATTTTCGTAGTTTCAATAAGGATTTTCCAATTGTTTTACACAGCAAGGATTTTTTAGTAGGTACCGTAATTTTAAATCTGTGCTACTAATCTTTTCAAGTACTTATTAAAATATATTTAAATGACTATTTTTAGATAGTTAAATGACTATTTTAAACGGAAGAAATTATAAACAAAAGCCTACCTACTAATAACTACTACAAAAAATATATCGCGCTGAAATAATACATTCAACTCTAATTATCCAATACGTGCAAACGCATCTAAATCTTCGTTGCTATAAAGGCAGGCGGGTTTTTTTTTTGCTTGTGGTTAATGCTGAAGAGGGTATTCTGTCCCTGATGAAAAGCAAGCACTACGTGGCTGCCTGTGAGGAAAATTAAATAGAATGCATCGGCCGGGAATCAAACACGGGCCGCCCGCGTGGCAGGCGAGCATTCTACCACTGAACCACCGATGCGTGTAAGGCAGGCGGGCACGGCGGACGCATGGCGAGTGGCGAACCGTTTCGCAGCAAGGATTTTTTGATATTGTAACAACTTCTAAAGTACTTATTAAAATGAAAAACAGTAAAGATAGTTTTGATCTACATTAAATGGCCAACGTAACTAATATACTTATTTATATGCTGCGAGTAAGGGATAAGTAAAACTTGAGTCGATACTGCTGAAGTGTCAACGACGTGATGTGTCAACAATTAAATGCGTTTTTCTCTTAAACTATTCGCAATTTCGAAATTGTGTAAAAAGCAAATTTTATCTTCGTTTAACGTAGAAAATGAATAAAGTATTTTAAAGGATAAGGATTAATACCATTATGGAGAAATATCCCTCACAATAAAAAATATATTGAAATTATTATTTTTAGACAGAAATATGATCACTACACGTTATCCTTAAAAGATAAAAATATGCTCTCGCGGACTTTTTTGTAGATCTTATTGAGAGGAACAATACTCCAGTACATTATTTTCATGTAGTACTTACCATTAGAGCAGCGCATGCGCGAAAGTGTCTCAACGGGTAGGACTTTATTCATATTTTTCGTATTTATGTTAATTTACATAAGAATGTACAAATAATAAACTATATATAAACCTTCTACGAAAAATACTCGACCTAATGGTGAAAACCGCAATAAAATCCGTTGGGTGGTTTAGAAGAAGAAGAGTTAGAAACAACAGACAGACACGAAAAGCGACTTTGTTTTATAAGATATAGGATAGGATGTATAAATTCTCTAAATGGATGGAATCTAAAACAGAGTGTGACAAAATAAGCTTTCTTTTTTTTTTTTAATATCAAGTTTTGTCATAGTACACTAAAATAGAATAGAAACAATAGAATGGAAATCTTAGTTCATTGCCATCGAGAGAATTGATCTTGCAAGCGTCAGAACCATAATCAGCATGCTGCAGCGCCACATTGGCCTTTTTCAATAACAAATAAAAAATATATAAGGGACATGCAAATATAAGAAAACATTAAATATATGTTACCAATTTAAATTTTCATTCGGTTATTCTGAGCACATTAGATTTAAAAAACATATATCGTTTAAACGATGAAAAAGTTCGTATTATGAATTTCATATTCGGGTCGCTTGTATACCAATCCAATCAAAAGACAATAAACAAAAATTGTATGGTAAAGCTACTTTTGCGTTGTAAATGTACTAACGGTTTCATTTAATTTATAATTTTTATTGACATAGATAAGGCCGTCAAAAAATATTTTATTTCTTGCGAGGCGAACAATCGTATTTACAGCCATTAACATTGCCGTATTGCCGTAGCATGGTAGACTGATGGATAGTATGTAGGCTGATGGATTTTGGGAACCTAGTGTTAAGACACTCCGTTCTCATTAAGACACTTCCGTTCCCCACTAACCAACAGAATTCTAGAGTCATTACGTGTTTATTACCGGAACTCAGCGGGATACGGCGTGAAGCTAAAAATGATTAAATATATACATATATAATGTAAATTAGAATCTAGACTCTAATTCACTTAATTCTAAATTTAATATAACACAAGTAAGTAAATCTAACGAGAAATCTCAAAGCCACTCAGCCTCGAGCTATTAAATGTAGATTCCAATATCATAATACGTAGTCTAATTTAAATTATTATGAACTAATTTTACAGTTACGTACTACCAGTCTAGTCTAGTCAATAGTCTAGTAAACTTTTAAATTGTTTGATATTGACTTAGAACATTTGCTGAAAGCTGGAATCATATGAATTATTATCAAATCATATGAACTTATGTATTTACTTTTTGAGACCGTCGTGGCCATGACCAAAAGATAATGTAACGCGACGGTTATGGGTTCGATCCGATAAGGCAAAAGCCCGGTGTTGACCCGGAGTTCCTCAATGACTCAAAAAATTCGGGGGAAAATGGCGAACGGAATGATAAACGCCTTGTTGTTACGGGATACAGAGAAACTGAGTTTTTTTATATGAACTTACGTATACAATATTTTTATAATTTTATAATTTCTTTCAATTAAAATATGTAGTGTGTATACATATATATACAGTGCTCCTTAGTCGTCATTTAATAATGCAACCGAAGCCACAGGTTAATGCTAATACAAAATAGAAGAGTACTGTACTCCAGTCACAATAATAATAGAGCAAGTTAAACTTATATTATTTCAATTATTCAGAATTCCTTCGCAATTTCTAAGAACACGGCGATAAAAGTAAGTTATGTTCGTGTTAGAGTCGCACTTTTGTTTGTTATTATTCTATGAATGGAGGTATAGTCGAGATGTTGCTTTTATGTTGTAAAATTTAAAAGATTTTTGTATAAATATATTACTGTAGCGGCAAAGTTTGTAAGCGCAACGGTTCTGGGTTCGATTTCCACTTGTAATTTCATAAGAAATGAATACATATGACTGCAAGTTTTTGTAAGTTGTACTTCCCGTTGACTTGGTCAATCCTCAAAATGGTATGAAAGCCTCGTATGCGTCCGGTTTTTTTATATTGTGAGAGAAAAATATGACTTCTTGTTGGACCATATTTCCAAAGGTACTAAACCTCTGGACCCACTGTATTGCATCTATTTAATTTTTTTAGCTTTTTATTGTATCCCGTATATAGTAGGGAAGGCAAAGGGAACTTAATGTTAAGATGCTCCGTTTCCCACTACCTGCTTAATTTTTAAAACATTACGTAATGAGTGGTGTAACTCAATGATGCGCTTTATTTTGTTACCAGGCCAAAGAAATAATAATAATTCATATAATATTAAAATCCCAAAGTAGAAAACTAACCCAAAACCGTCGCGTTTACAGTCGTACTGTGCCACTGCGCCACAACAGCCCCTAAATAAATATATAAAAATAAAAAAATAAAACAATAATTCAGCAAAACTGAAGTAACAACAGAACTTCGCAAAGTACAAAAGCTTCTACAACCATTACAGAAAAAATTAAGAATTTTCATACGAAAAATAAAGAAAAATATGCAAAGAAAAATCATCGGTAGAGTCGAAAAGAAATTTTATATCTCCTCTAATGCCCTTTATAAATCTAGTCGACAAAGTAGCGTCTACATAATTCACTTTTATGGTTCGCGAGTAATAAGCTTCGATAGATGTTGAGTCAATATACAAATAAAAAACTTACATTGTATGACTTTATAGCATCTTGGTGTATGTGGGGTGTGTCTCACTGTAGACGACGGTGATGGGTTCGATTCTCATTTACAAACATTTTTTTACTATTGTATTCATAAAATATATTTATATTGATCATATAGCTTATCGTGTCGTAGTTCAGTTGGGGAATATCTGATTACAATACTATGGTTGTAGATTTGTTTTCGATTCGGGACAACGATTATATTTGAATTATTTTTCTTTCTCCGCTCACCGCAAATCAACACGTAATGTCTCCAAAGTGCAGTGTCTTAACACTAGATTTCCTCTGGCTAGTCTGCTATATGCGGGATATAGCGTGAAGTAAAGAAATTATAATATAAGAGACAATATATCAATTAAGCTTTTCATCTGCAACAAACAAACGTAGATTTTCCTATAAAAATAGTAAAATAAAAGAATATGAAATAGAAATAGGCCTGTGTTGAACTATAGGTATAATGAATAATGAAATATTATCTAAATAACAAAAAACTATCACAATTATTAACAAATGCATACTTTTTCAAATAATAATATCACAAAAGATCATTTTGAATAATAACCAACTGCCATTGTTAGACATTTTAGTGTATTTTTTAATTAAAAGTTTCTATCGGTTTATTATAACTTAAAGCTTAACTGTAAAAGATAATGTTTTATTTAAACAAAGTAATCTGGAGGACTTAGGATTGAGGCCGTTATGGCGCAGGAGCACAAAAAGTGTGACTGTGCACGTGACGGTTCGATTTTCACTCGGGGAATTGAATATATTTTAATTTCTTCTTTTTTGGTAAGACAAAACACGGCGCTAAGTTCCGTCATTCAACAGGCAATGCCTCCCGAATTCGGTGGAAGGTGGGTAACGGAAGTGTTTTCTTATTAGTGAGAGGAAATTAATATACTGTATATCCCAAAAGGAAATCGAACTCACACCCGTCTCATCACGTACAGTCTGACGTTGTTGTTATAGACTATATCTATATATAGTCCATGCATAAATAAGCTATTATAGGCTATATACGAGTATTGGC
The DNA here is from genome assembly GCF_056956725.1 of Heliconius melpomene rosina. Classification (NCBI taxonomy): domain Eukaryota; kingdom Metazoa; phylum Arthropoda; class Insecta; order Lepidoptera; family Nymphalidae; genus Heliconius; species Heliconius melpomene. The sequence goes on from NC_140399.1 coordinate 512,931, forward strand.
TATTTTTACAAACGACTCTTGGTTAAACACACGTTAAGCCAAGCTGTGTATAACCATTGAGCACAGAATAAATTTACACTACGAATGATGAATGCCGCGAGGGTCGGAGAGCAAACACAAATAATTGGCTGTAACGGACTCCGCGTACACTTTCATACTAAAATTGTATTTATGAATATGAAATGTACTTTTCCAGTGGTGGCTGTATTGGCACAGTGTGTTGCGTGACTGTCAACACGAATGTTTTGGGTTTGATTTTTCACTTGTTTTGGGTTTTTTCACTCGTGGTGATAAATATCTGCAGTCGATATATATTTAAATTATTCGAAAGATATATAATGATTTGTTTTTCCTAATTATTACATACTTTAAATTAAACTCTTTAAATGGATTACTCTTTACCGAACCTAACCTAGCCTTCTTTTTTAGCTTCACGCTGTCTGTCTTCCCGTACATCTTAGGGTTGATAGGTCCCCCTATACCTGTGAATCTAGTGTTAAAACACTTCGTTCCCGTTAGGACACTTTCGTTTTCCATGTTCAGGTGAATTCTGAAGGCGTCATCTGACTTAACCTAATAAATTTTGTTTTGTGGAATATACAAAAAAAAATATAATATATCGGTATTTTTTTATTCTAGATTATATATGCTATATACACAATTTTGAGAGAGCATTCACAAATTAGATTCATACATACAAATGAACTTTCCACCGTTTTGAATCCAGTTTCATTGTGTTCGAAGAAACTTTGATTAAAGGGATTAGGTCGTTTTACGAGTACCTGCCTCCTTCTTTCACTCGATAAAAGCTAAAAATTTATCTCCATTACACTTCGACATGGAAACAATTTCTAATTTACTACATGTTTTTTTTTATTTTCACACATTTTTTATTATATATAGTTTTTCACACTAAACATTTATTTAAATTATATTTTCAATTCTTCGCCCTGGCGTCGAGGCAAAGCGCGGCGTTGAGTTCCGCCACTTAACAAGCAATACCTCCAGAATTCGGCGGAAAGTGGGGAACGGAGTAACTCAATATTAGTTTCCCTGTTGTGTGAAACTGAAAAAAAAATGTACAAAAAAATATAATCGAATAGAGCACCACCTCCTGTTAAAAAGGTGTTCAATAGACATAAAGGTCCTTAAATATGCATGAACTGTTTTTTTCAGGAAGCACATAAAAAATCGAAATCTTTAAGGATTTTCCTTAATTTTTTTTAATATTATTAGTTTTTGAGTTATTAATAACTGGCTGGACCAATGACATGAAGCTCCAGTCATGGTCATATAGTATTAAAAAAAAATATTTCCCTTTTGCCATATAATTAAAAATGTGTGGGATTTTAGTAACAAATCATTCAGTTCCTTAATATTTTCCTATTATAATATTACTATCTTAAAACAATAAGATTAAATGTCCTAAAAGCTGGAATTATTAAAAACCTATATTTAAATAAATGTTTAGTATAATGGAAATACATTATAATTTGTTAGATTCAAATCTGCCCAGTTCTAAGAGAATTCATTAGTAAAATCCAAGAACAGCATTACTTGTTACCACAATGAGGGAATAGTATTTAGTACCTACTTATGAGATATAATAAATACTATAGAGATGTTTTACCTTTATATCTCTCGCGTAGCGGCGTTAAGCACCGTCACTCAACATGTAAGATCTCGTAAATTAGGCGGAAAGTGGAGAACGAAGTGTCTTAACACTAGGTTACTCTGTCTATTTTCCTATGTTTACTAGTAAACCCTATTGAGTACCATTATTGAGGTCGTGGCTTCATCATCAGACCAGTTTGATGATACCATATTAGTGTATTGTCATCTAAGCTACGTTATTGTACATAATATTTGTAAAACCATTTTTAAAAAAAATATAAAGCTTCTTTGTTATCACTCGCATCTTGTAGAGTCAGCAAAGAAAAATATTAGTGAAATAGTGGAGAACGGAGTGTCTTAACACTAGGCCCTCAGTTTTTCTTTTATCTACGCTGCTATGTGCAGGATATAATATGAAGCTGGAAAAGAAAGAAAAATAAAAATGAAGGATTTATTTTTGAGTGTAATAAATTTAAAAACTTCTACTTAATTCTTAATATTTGAAGATCCAAAATTACAAAGAAGGCGCTTGATCTAATTAATTTTTTTAAGGGATTTAGTTTAACTTGAACGTTATTAATTATTTTTTTTTTATCTTCAGGGAATTTTGTAGGTAATTAAAACTTACAGTTTGTTTAGTTGAACGCGCTAATCTCGAGAACTATTGGTTCGAATTAAAAAAATCTATTATGGTAGTGAGACCGTATATCAAGAACGGCTATAGATTATTTTTTAAGCTTCACGTAGTAATCCGGATGAAGCAGGGCAGAAAGAGGGATGTTAAGACACTCCGCTTTCCACTTTCCGCTGCATTTTCAACACCACAGGGAGCCACGCTTATTTTGTTACCAGAGCGAGGAAATAAAAAAAATATTAAACCGAGTGGGAATCGAACCTACATCACAATTTACAGTTAGAGAATTTGCCCAAACATCGACCCAAGTAACAGTCCATTAAATAACAAAAGGAATTAGCTGACAAGCTCGAAATAAGAAATTATTCAAAGTTTCCGTGGGAATTAATAATCGACTCGGAGGCACAAAGAGCTGACATAAATCTCTTTACCTGCTCCTCCTGACATTTTTATCATAATCTTTTATATGTTTTCAGCGCAACGAACGCCTTTGTTCTAGATTTTTCTTTTATGTTTTACTACTACCTATGTATTCAGTTGCATTTGTCATTCAGTCATTTCTATACTAAATATGTATGTAATGTTGATTTTTTTTTTAATTCTCACCATATATTTTGTTTGTTTTTTTGAGATTATTCCCTGCACATAGTAGGATAGACAGAAGGACATTGGGAATCTAGTGTCAAGATACTCCGTTTCCATTAAGAGACTTCCATTTCCCAATTTTTTCCGAATTCTGGAGGTATTGCGCGTTGCGTGGCAGAACTCAACGTTGCTGTTTGCCTCGTTACCAGAGCGAGGAAGAATCGAACCCCGAACCTGTCACTTTAACAGTAGCACGATACAGCCTCGTCATGTATTTTTTGGACCAATTATGAAAATTGGATTGGAAATATTTTAACCTAGATAGAATTCTAATGTTAAGGCATACCATCCCTTACTTTTTACCTAATTTTCGAGGTATTACGTTTTATTTGGCTACCAGAAATGAAAAGGAAACAACTTATTCCCCCGAGTGAGAATAAAACCCACGACGACGATTATAATCAGGCGCTTCGCCACTGTGCCACGACGGTCTCTTTCAATATTAATAATTTAAACTAGTTGTAGATTTATCTAAACAATTATGGGCGCGTCCGCAAGTAATTAACGCAGACATCAATCAATCAAAATCTAGCACATAAGCGATGACATTATCGTATAGCTGTCAGCAATTGCTTGGAAAGCCTGAATAGTATAGTTGTAAAATTATAATTTAAATAATTATATTACTACTACTACTACTACTAATACTCTTTATTGTACACCCATAAGGAAAATAAGAATAAAATAGACAACAAAAGAGGGGAAAAAAAAACTATTAAGTAAGACACAGTTTCTCATTGTAAGTGTAGCTGTGTGTTCGATTCCCGCTCAGAGGAATGGGGTATTATCATTTCTCTGGTTTCAAAATAAAGAGCGATGTCAAGTTAAGTTAATAGTGTCTTAACACTCAGCTTATGAATTTGCCAATGAACTCTTATTGTTATTAAAGAGAGAAGAAGGATTAAAAACGAAGTGCCATAACACTATATCTTTTTCCTACTCTTTTCCTAAGTTTCTAAATATTTCATTGGCTGCTAGGTTAGGTTTTGTACACGTAGTAAGACAAAATCATGTTTTATGTTATTTTTTTAGCTTAACGCTGTATCTCGCATATTGCAGGGTAGGCAGAGGGAACATAGTGTTAAGACACTCCGTTCCTTTGTGTCTGCCGAACGGAGGCATTGCGTGTTGAGTGGTAGAACTCAACGCCGCGCTTTGCCTCGACACTAGGGCGAAGAAATCGAAATATAAACCTAAAAAAATAATAATTTCACTTCCTCGACTGGGGGTCGAACTCACAACCATCGCGTTACAGTCACACCCTTGTGCAACTGCGCTAGGACGGCCTCTGAAATTTAAAAAAAAAATTTTTTTTTATGCTATATATAATATCTCAACTACTTTGTAATCTCAATGAATATTCTAAGAGCAAGTTTCTTCACAATCGCGCAAACGAGCTCGCTAGAACTCTTTTTTTACTTTTATTCACAAAAAATATTTGTACCCTCTTCTACCAAGTTAGTTTGTTTTCATACATGTAACTTTCATATATTATTGTTATAATATTTTCGGAGAAAACGGTATCCACTTGGATTTGGATACATTTTGGATTTTTGAGGCCATCGCAGCGACATCGTATTACTGCAAAATTTAAATTGGTGGGTTCGATTTTCTCTCGGAGGAATGATTATTTCATCATCTGGTAACAAAGCGTGCTGTTGAGATCCTCCACAAAATTAACAATGTCTCTTAAATTCGGACCTATTGCGAAACCCTAAAAAACCAATTCCATAGGCAAACATGAGGAAAATGCAACATAATATCAATTTTTGTATTAAAATTTACACTAGCTGTGGGGAAAAAAAACACCGGAACTAGGTGATTGGATGAGATTTCCTATGGGAAGGGTGTGTACCGTTCGCCACTGATTAATGCATATTATTAATTGGGAAACCGGAAGAGCTTATAATATTTTTTTGCTTATTTTGTGAAAAATATATTAATAGTAGACCAGCGTCTGAGTGTACCCGCGTTGGGTGTGGGTTCAATTTCCATTCGAGGGAATGATTATATAAAATGCGACTATCGATATCTCTGGTAGATAAAACACTACGTTAAGTTACCTGGAATATTGAGTAGAACGTGGGAATGGAGTGTCTTAACACTAGATTTCCTCTGCCTATTCTGCAGTAAGCAGGATGCAGCATGAAGCAAAAAAAACCTGTCTCAAAATTAAATTCCGATCACACATTAAATATTCAAATATCCGTCCATACCAACACACACTCCAAACTAAGGATATGTAGACGTACCCAGCTCCCAACAAGATTTATACATTCATATTATTTCACCGTATCAACAATAAAGATGTCATGAATAGAAAGAAGGGCAGCCGTTCTTGTTTCACACATGTCCTTTATTTTGTGACAGATATCTTATCTTTGAATGTATTCAGCGAGAAAGGGTCGCCGATATTTATTGTTATATTTTTTTGTTTTTCTCTATAATATTACTAGTAGTCACTTTCTAGATGTAAAATAGAATATCGTGTTTTTCCCGTTTCTATAGGTATGTTTAGAAATTGTTTCTTAGTGTTCTCATTACCACTATTTAATTTAGCTACATGCTAAATTTTAACTTTCTAAGTCCAGTAGTTTTGTTTGTGTGCTGTCCGTCAGTCATTCAGTAAAAGAAAAAGTGACTAAAAGAGAAGAGACGTCATGATTATAGATGGTATGTATGCATGTAGAGTTGCCAGATGGCCGGGAAATCCTGAGTTGTCCCGGAGGTTTCCATGTTATCTTTTATCCGGTAATTTCAATTTGCTGTCCCCAAATTAATACTAATTTCAGTCAATCAAAGTTTTGATATTAAAGATAAAGAGATTTAAGGGATACTTAGATTTTCACAAAAACAATTGTATCAATCAACATGAACTGTTGATAGTAAACGGTAGTTTAATCCCGGATTGAATATCGAAACTCGCATTACGTTGGTGGACCCACAAATGTCCTGGAAATTATAAGTCAGATATTGGCAACCCTATATGTATGGCAATGATTGTACGTTCTTATGAAAATACTTCGTTTCGTATGTATTCAGGTAGTGAATGTGGAAAATTATTTACTATGGATAGAAATCTATTTAAGACATAATACTCTGTTTAATCAGGTTAAGAATAATAAAGAAATATTCTATAATAATAGTAATAGTAATCTTTTATATTTCGCCACCCAACATGCAATACCACTTAAATCCGTCTCTTTGCCAATCTCATTAAATGCTGCATACATTCATATATCACGGGAGAAATGATAATCAAAATGTTTGTACTAAATCCGACCTAATCTTGTTTCTTAGTTATGGCTTCACATACATACATATACGAATGTTCCAATCTTCTACACCTGGAAACATGGGAAAGGCGTAACAGGAGATGACTTGATATGTTACAAATTACTTCGACCGGTTCGTTAGTGACTCTGCCTTTTTTTGTTTGTTTACTGTCGTACAGGAGATAGTTGAAAGTGTACTTACTAAATAAGATAGTTACTGGTTCGATTGCCGCTTATTTCTATAGCTTCACTCTGTATACCGCACATAAAAAGGTAGGCAGAGATAGCACATAGTTAAGACACTCCTTTTATTTTTCATACAATTTTTTATTTTTTAGCTTCACACTTTATCACGCTTGTAATATTTGTTCTGTCTCATATTCTATAGGTACATTCCAATCGATCACATGAAAAAATGTACATTTTACATATACCCTAAATATACATTCATTATATAAACACCCGAATCGATCTTGTAACGCCAACCTCTGTGTGAATCCAATTAATTAGGCACTATTGAATTAGTGTTCACGATCTCCCAATTGACCTCTTACGTTATTTGACCCGGTCTGTTCATGGAACGATATGTAATGAACGTATACATATACAAACAAACATGTATTATATCTGTTACGGATAATGGGTACTCTAAGATGAAGTAAACCTAAGATTACACGGGAATACTTAGTATTACCCAAGCATTCAAAATCAAATTCAAATTCAAAATATTCTTTACTCAAATAGGCAATTATTATAAGCACGTTTGAATCGTGGAATGAACATATGAACAAAAAGCTACCACCGGTTCGGAAGGCAGTTCTGCTGAGAAGAGCCGGCAAGAAACTCAACAGTTGCTCTTTTCAAAATCAATGGTACAATCTATTACATTAGTTGGCAGCTATCCTGCATTACATTCAATAGACATTAATTCCATACATGTTTATCCTCTAAATATTCTTGAACAGTGTAATAAGCTTTACTTGTTAGATTTTTTTTTACTGATATTTTAAATTTTGGAAGTGGCAAATATAGAACACACTGCGGAATTTTATTATATACACGTATGCTCAGACCCATAAAAGATTTATTAACTTTTTGGGGGCGAAAACTTGGCGTAATAATCTTATTTTTATTTCTCGTTCCTATCGTATCATCATTTTGGGATAAGTCTGAATAATTATTTAAATAAACTTTAATTCGGAATATTCAACTAGGTCAGGGTAGACCTAATACTTTGACTGGGTGGAGCGGAGCACCTACTTGGGTTTTTCCGCTGTTAATGAAGAACAGGACTTTTCACGACGGAATAAAACGAGTTATGTTAATAAAACAGCTATGTTCGGTAGCGATGTTAAGGTTGGCTTAGCAAAGTCTCTTCACTTTCATAAGAAGTTATTACTAACCTTCATACTGAGGTAGAGCTTGGACGAATGTTGAGAGGACTTACTACCGGATCGAAATCGAGTCAAGTTTCAAGAACTCCAAGAAGGTTTACTTAATGTAGAACTGGAATAATATAATGGCCGCTTACAGAACCAAGAAATGATAGACGAAAGTTAAACAGAGGTTTTAAATACAAAAAAAATATCTGTTCCATTTTCCAAAATAATTATAAACTTTCTCGTACTTTCAATCATAGTTAATTAAATATTTACTTGAAAATTGTCAATATTGTGCCGAACCGCCGATACTCGATTTAAATCAGATATTTCATATAAATCAAGCGAAATAAACAGATTTAACACAGTGATTCACCAATTAATACATTCGTTAATTGCTAGGCTTAAAATTTTATTGCATAATTTACATCTTATCTGTACTGTGTTTTTATTTTTAAAAAGATTAACAAGTATTACTATTAAAATGAATCTGCAAACGTGACGGTTGTGAATTAACAATTTATTAAAAATTTTCTGCTTTGGACAACAAAATGAAGCGCGGTATTAAGTTCCGCAAACGCAACGAAGAAGTGTCATGACACTACTATACCTATTCCCTTCATGCGGTAAAAAAAGTGAAACTGAATAACAATCGATACCAATTTATACTTCATCGAATTTAATTGAACCCAAAATGCTTCCGAATTTCTTTGTTGAGACACACCACAAAGTAACCCTTAAAAATAAAAGTTAATTATTACAATTAATATCTACTATTAATATTATTTCTTAATTTTGGCACAAAATTAAAAAAACAGAATGAATTCAACCCATTGCTTGCCATTCGGGCAAAAAATGATATTTTAATTGGCTACGGACATACAATATGTTAAAAACAGTGTCCTTTTAGCTTTATATTAATTGAAAAAAAATTTAAAAAATTGATTACTTCCATGCAAAATTTGTAAACATATAATATTTTTTTATATTAATAACATATTTCCCACGCATTTATCTCTTAAAAAAGTAAGTGACACCTTTAATTAGCGCAATAACCATAGGTTCAAACTAAAAAAAATTAAATACTCGGAAATCCGAGGAGAGAGAATCCATTGTAAAGGCAATCCGTTGTTCACTTATTGTTTAAATTTAATACATTACGTACAATGCCAGACGATACGTATATCTGCTATACATTTTTGAAATCATTGTTGAATAATTAGTATGGCCACCATGGTGCAGCGGAAATGAGTATAAACACGATGGTGATGGGTTATGATGGTGGTGGGTCAGTTTTCCGCTCTGGTACACTGCTAGTAAACGTGTAAAAATTCATCTTAAAGTAGTGATCGGGGTGTCTCAACACGACAACGCGAGATATAGCGTGAAGCTACTAAATATTTAACAACTAACATTAAACTCAAGGGGCGTGGCATACTACAGGATAATTTCAAAGTGGCAGCGCGGCTGAGTTATGGACGTTGCGTTGATAGCTAGTGACAATTTATCCTACGTAATTGCTGCACCATAGATGCCGTTGCAGGGCGATGTTCAAGGCATTTAGGGACTATAATTTACTGATGATCTAATGGTTTGGTCATTTTTGTTATTATAATCATTAAATTTGAATGATTTTGCTAATTTTACACTCGAGAATAAGAATAAAACTCACAACCATCACGTATACACGTACAAACACTTCAATCGCACTATAATTTTATTTTTATAAATACCTACTAAATAAATACCTTAGCAGATTTAAAAAATAATAGATCAGAATATACCGCAAGTATTGGCAAGACTAACACTATAAATTTACTTAACCCAGACGTCGAACAATTTGCATATTGGATCCTGTCGCTATATTTATACCTTTCTTGATAACTTGCTGTTGTATCAAGCATTTATATTGCTACAAATGGTTATGTATGACGACATCGTATCTTGCAGAATCTTCAAGGCATTGCGTGTTGATTGACCATCGCGTGTTTGCCTTGTTACCAGAGCGAAGAAATGATAATAATAATAATAAACAATTATTCATTCTTCCGGGTGGGAATCGAACCCACTACCGTAGCGTTTTGTCTATCTATAGTATATAATAACTGACATTTCTTTGAAATGCACGAAATGAGTATACTAAGCACACAAATATGTATTTAGTACAAATTACAGTTTTAATACAGATTTATAAACCTTTCCAGATGTTCAATTAGGCAAGACAGTTTGATTTCGAACGTAAAGTTTCGAACTAAATTAGTTAGTGAAATGGCCTGAGTATTGATTGCTGTTCAGTTCAGCTTGAGCTTCGAGACTAATATTTGAGAATATTTGCATACTTTGGACCACTGTGGTGTAGTTAATACGTGGATAGTATAACTAGTTTACGATAGTTGTAGGTTCAATTTGACAGAAGTTTGTTTATATTTAAGCTAACATTTACCTGTGGGTTTGTTCGCGTAACCAAATGAAATTAACTTGAAATTGTGTATGATTCATTCTAAATGAGCGGTGTTTATTTTGGTCGCAGAAGATAGAACATAATATTCACTATTCAATGGAAAATTCAGACTGTAAAAGTGATGGGTTTATGGGTTTTACTCCCACTCGAGGAAATTAAATATTTATTTTCAATTCATCTGTAACGAGACACAGCGCGGCGTTAAGTACCTCCCAACGAATCTGTAATACCAGAGATTATTCCGATCAACTTAACAAAATCTTCAGCTTTATAATATTAGTATAGATCGTACAATCGTGGCAAAGTTAAGAAGCTTCTGAACGACCTTGCAATAGTGGTGGATTTGATTTCTATTTGTGGCAATATATATGTATTTTATATTATTAGGTATAACTTTACCTCGATCTGGTAAATTAAAAGTTGGTCTTGCCATCTCACCAGGCAATGATCTTAAAAGGAAAGAGTGTCCTGATGTTAGGTACTGATACTAATAAAAAAATAAATGTATTGTAGGAAGCAGTTACGAGGAAATTACAATTACTCAAGGAAGTACAAGTATTTGAAAAAGATTTAATTATTTTTTATTAAAATAAAATAAGGAAGCGTAGCGTAACAAACACAGATACAGAAGAATTACATTATTTTTCCAAGACAAACTTTTAACTGCAACTTCACACTTGTGATGAAATGAAAATGACTCACCTGTACTTACTTCATATAGCCTTGCTCAAAAAATCTACTATCCAATACAAAAAAATATTTTTCAATTCGAACCTGTAGTTCCAGAGATTAGCGCATTCAACCAAACACTCTTCAGATTTTTATCTATAGTATCTGTCTGTACTACATATAGATATGACGAGACATGAACTTTAAATTAAACCTAACTTATGATATACATAATTTAACAAACTCGTCTCTCGTACTACATAAGTCGCGATCACATCAAAAGATTAACACGCTTGTTATTTTAAGTGAAATGAGGTGAATTTAATAATTTTAGTTTGAGATATTCTCTTGGGAGTATTCTTGAGCTTATAATTTATAGTAACACAGTGGAGAGGTGCTTGACTGATAGGCGGTTGCGTGTTTCTAATCCTACTAGATGAAGTTCTTATTGTAATACAGATATTGATGTTATGTTCATTAGTATATTGAGGCAGTCGTGGTGCCCGTAACGGTTTTGTATTCGATTCCCACCAGGGGAATAAATTATTTTTGTTTTCTAGCTCTGGTGAGAAGACCAAATGTGGCGTTGAGTTCCACCACTCAACACGCAATGTCTAGACAGTCAAGTGATGCGTGGGGAACAGAGTGTCTTAGCTCTGTTTCTTTTACCTTATTATATTATGCAATGCACAGCGTGACAACAAAGCGTACAAAATTCTCTTATAACAGGTATGTGACCTGTTTACAACGTAAGTAAGAAATCTATTTTCCAGTTTCCCCTTTAGATGTCGTACAAGTTAGTTTCGCTTAGTTGTTACTGACTTTGCCAATGGATCGATCGTTGACGATAGTTTATCTCATATTTAGTCTATGAAACTTCATAGACTAAATATCGAAGTTATTTTGGGCTTACTTATACAGAATGGCAGGTAATAACGAGGATGTCACAGTGAGAAAGAAGAAGGTGCTCAGGTAGTTTGGGCACGTCGAGCAAATAAGTGATGAAAGAATGGCAAAAAAGATTCATATAGGAAAAGTGAAGAGTAAGAAACGGAGGAAGAGGCCTCGGTTGACCTTTGAAGACACAGTAGGTATCGATGATACTGGATGAAGGTCACGTAAAAAGCAGGTCCCCCAGATGGTATGTATGAAGAGGTTGATGACAAACTAATAGAGGTATACAGAGAACGTAGCGATTGGTGCACCCTTAGAAGAAATGTATAGATTTTTTTTCTATTAATATTTTTATAGCATTATGTAATTCACTCCACAACACAACAACCCACATTTTCCTTCACTTACAGCATTATCACTTAAAAGTGTTTTAATAGACTCCGTAAACGTCCGCCGCAACCACTAGCATAGTTTTAAATGAATTACATTGCAATGTAAAAATTCCTTCCCTAGGTCCAATCTTAATTAACTTACCTTTAGTCTGGAATTTGATTCTTGATTGTTGTAACTTATTTATATACTATCTACATAATAATAAAATTATAAATATTATATTTTTTTCGCACCTGAATTTAATGCCTGACAAATTCGACGGAAAGTGGGAAGTGTTTTATTACGCTCTCTGCCTACTGTTACCGTTACATGTTAAATTATTTGAAAGTCTGATATTTTATCACCAGTTCCTTCAAACCTGAGAATATCCGGCGCAAGAAGCTCAGGGGGCCTTTTTTTAAACCAATTATTATATCTAGTCTTTACGCCGCACTTTATCTAACCAAAAGAAAAACAGAGTTATCACACAAAATTCATAGAAATAAGGAAAATTTTAATAAAAACTTTTTGCTACTACCCTCAAGATGCTCACCACGTGCGCTAAGCGTCTACAAATATTGAGTTCGACTGACATTTCGTTCGAGATGGAATCTTATGAATATTTGATAATATTTGCTTTATCAATAATACCTTTATAAGAGAAGCAGGAAATGTTCTTGAATTTTGTTTAACACTACATGTGTTTGTTGTTTCTTAACTGTAAATTTAATTTACGTTACCTGTTCGTTTTATTAATTTACTTCATTTGTATTTCCTAAATAGAGCAGTAGGCAGGCAATGCCTAGTTCTTCACTTTCCACCAGAAATCAAAAGAGTATTGAGTGAAGAATAATCTAACTAAAGTTTTATTCTACAATTTGTTTAATTAAGAGAAATCACATATTGAGCGACGTTACTCAACACCGCGGTTCGTTTTAACATACCGACAAAACAATCATAACTCATGTCTCCCAATGACCATCTCTTACAGTTCAGCTATGGCGACACAAAATTAAATATTAATTTCAATTACGCACCATGTCTATATAATTCAATTGAATGTTAGGTATAAATCAATTAGTGCTACCGTACGTCCGTGTATCATGCGCTAAAGAGGCTGTCGCTTGTTCCTTACTAATTGATTTGGATATACTAAGATCCCTAGATACTGTTAACATTGCCTTACAATTTACGGTAGTGACGTGTTAATTTTGTTTGTAATAGTGGTTTTAATAAGTAAATCGAGAAAGGAGAGTTAATCACTAGGTTGCATACGCCTATCCTACCGCGGGATCGTGAACAAAATATTTTATGCCTGATTGAACTGTCTTTACATCGTTACATGAAGCGATAAAGCGCTTACAAGTAGTAAACGGTTTATTTATAAAAAAAATAATAATATTTATTATATATTTTTTATCCCGCACGCTCCTCCGTCAAGTTCCTCCTAGGAACATAGTGGTAATATATTCCGATCTCCATAAAGACACTTCTGTTTCTGATGAATTCTCGAGGCGTCTCGAAAATATTAAAAATAACATTCTTTTAAAGTCTATTACATTCTATTCATTCTAGCACATTATAAAAACAAAACAGCAAAATATCCTAAATTAAAATAGAACTGTAAAAGATAGTAAAAACCAACCAACAAAAAAAACACAATTGTTGTCACAAAGCTCCTAATAACTTCACTCCGCGTGAGACGCGCGGAGCTTTTTTAAGAATCTCTCAAGGATTCATCTCGAGTCAAAGTCGACTTCAATGAAGAATCGTTATAACTGTGCATATTTTTACTACTTTTTATGCTACCAGTATTTTAATGTTTATCGCTTTTTAATCTCTGAATGTATCTGTATGTCTGTCTGAAGCATCGTAGCTGTAACAGAGGATGGACCAATATTATTATTATGAACATTATCAGTTCATTTCTAGCTATTTCTTTAATTTTTACACTACTTTGTGTCGGGGCTTTTTAGTTTTTGTTCAAAATGAACTCTTCTTATAATTGCATTTTTAAATCGTACAGATATTTCTTTGTTACTGAGATAACATTTCATTATTCATTCATCAACCTTTCTGCGATCATAGTGTGCTTTATGGAAAACAATCGTTTTTGAAAATTAATATACCTATATTTTTTTAATTAACTATATTTGTGGGTATATTCTAAGTTTATTATGAAAGTATATATTTTTTTAGCTTCACGCTGTATCCCGCACATAGCGGGGGAATCTGGGAAACCAATTGTAAGACACTCCATTCGCTACTAAGACACTTCCGTTCTCTATTTTTCGCCGAATTGAAACATAGCATCTTGAATGGAATTCAACACCGTTCTTTATCTTGTTACTAGAGTGAGGAAGTAAAAACGTCAAATATTGCACTCCCCGAGTAGAAATCAAACTCACAACCGTCGCTTTATCAGTCGCATGCTTGTGCCATGCACCACAACGGTCCCATGATATATTTTTTTCATAACAAACTATAGTGAGGTAGGCAGGGGGAACCTGGTAAACATTTCGTTCCCCACGTACCACACAAGTTTCGAGACATTCCATGTTAGTGATGCATCTGAACGCTGCGTTCCACATAGTTACCAGGGCGAACAAAATGAAAATAATTATAGCCTGCAGTGGCTATCAAACCCGTAGCCAAACATTTACAACTATTGTCTGTATATCGATTAATTTCTTTCAAAAAAAATAAAAGTAAAGACATCAAAACCATATGAAATATTTCATAAAAGTATAATATTTCCACATTTTTCCGTCGTAAATGAATTACGCAGGAGAATGCAATGAATGTTAATTGAAATGCTTCTACCTCTTAAATACCGACGACCGCTGCCGGATTTGAACGCGGTACATAAAAGATTTAATGTAGGCAATTATTTTATACAACCCTAACGATAATTAAGAGGTATACATTTTTTTGCTTATAATCTTTGGCTTTTATTACAATTTAGGAGATCACGTGGCGCAGATGTACAAGTGCATTTACCTTGCTAACTTTCAGTAAATTATTCATTTAGCATTTTCTATACTAATGTTATGAAGCCAAAAGAATTGTTTGTTTAAACGCTCTTTTCTCAGAAACAACTTTTAAGCTACAAATTTAAAAATTCTTTTTGAGTTTAATAGTTAAATCCAAGTAGACTGTAAGTTATATTATATCAAATCATAGGCAAAGCAACAGGTAAAACATAATATAAAAAATATACATTTAAAATGTCCAATGAAAAACACAGGACTATAGATTGTAGATTTAATCACTTAAACATTGCTCTCAAGGAAATTAACAGCCGTAGATCAAACAGGCAGTAGTTTACAGCTTCCGTTTCATTTGATACCAGCTCGGATTACACCTTTTATTTTGCTTTATTTTTTATATGTAAAAGTGAGTCGTAGCGCGGCGGTTATGGGTTCGATATCCGCTCGAGCGAATTTATTGAGGTCCGCTACTCAACATGCAATATTTCTTTTAGTTATTTACTTTATAGTTCGATACCCATTTGATGAAATCCAATCATTGATAGAAACCTATAACCATTACGATTCTACGATGCATATATTTTTTTAATTATACTGTTACTTACGAAAAAAAAATATTTTGGCTTTACGCTGTATCCCACACATAGCATAGTTAAAAGGAACCTGGGAACCTAGTACTAAGATACTCCGTTTCCATTAAAACTCCAACGAACATACCGTGAAAAGAACGTGCTTATCTCAGTTAAAAATGGCTACATAAACCTAAAACATGCAATAATATAACAATTTGGGCAATTCCAACAATGACTAAAGACAATAGTTGAAATAACGGCCAGCGTAGAGCTGCGGGCAAATTAGACAAAATCGCTGTTAAATGGTGACCTCGGTTGGATGATTGGTGTAAATCTCTTTGAATTTACAAGCAAATTGAATGGAAGATGCTGGACTTTATGGCTAAATGCTAAATAAAGGTGATTGTTGTGAGTTTGAACCTAAATGAGGAAAGTGGGGAACAGGATGCCTTAAAGTGTTAAGTCAGAAATTAGTGAGGTTCCCTATTACCTAGTGCGCTTTTTATTTTGTTGGTTATTGGTGAATTCACTGACAATACTGAATAAACAAGTAGCTTATTAAATGTAAGTTAAAGACTTCGTACTGACATTTTTTTTAGGTTTACGATGATTTTTATAATAAACGAAATTGTGAGAAACTACTAGTATTTAATAGAAAAAAATATAAATTGAGACATGAATATTAAAAAAAAATCAAATGTAATAAAGAAAATTCCACACGCATATTTTGGGGCAGCGAATATACTGAACGAGTGTTAAATTTTTAATTTTAGCCTTCATATTATTTAGCGCTACGAGAGACCCGAGAGTTATGTGTTAAAAGGGCCGTTTTACGGTCTCGTTACGAAAATCCAGGTCATTACGTATTCGAGACCTGATCGGGTCACTTTTACGAGTGAAAAAATTACTATATACCTACCGCCATAGAACATACATACATGTTATATTCTGTCTTAGAGTCATGTAGAGTCTCGTATATATGAATGAATCTTTTAAAGATATACTGGATAGTAGATTTTTTTAATTTATATGAGCGAATATTGAGCGGGAAATCATAGATTATTTAAATGTAATGATTCCTCCAGAATGAGGATTCAACTCATAACCACTGGGTTTACACTCAGAGTGTCACTGCGTCATGACGGTCTCTCTTTATTTATATGAATACATTCTTTATTATATATTTTTTTTATTTTGATTATTTCATTCAAAGGAAAAGCAAAGCAAAGATTAATTTTAATCACTCCAAGCACTATATCTATTATATCATAGAGCTGTAGAGTTCGGTTCAACGCGGTAACGGGATCGAATTGAATAGTTCTTTTAATGTGAATTCGTGGGTAGCTATATTATATATCACCTTATCGTCTCGACTTACACGTGGTTAAAGCTACCTCCCGCATTTAGAACATTTAGTTATTTCCATTTAATAAAAGGGACGAAGCCGTAGGTAAAACCATTAATTTCAGCCCAATCACTCAACAAATTTACTGTAGAAACAACTTTATACATAATATTTTTGTAAAACATTCAATATAAAAACCAAACGACGTGAGCATTGAACTGCTTTAGAACGAATCGTTCTTAAAAGTCAACCAGCCGTACGTCTATTATTGCTCTTTGCCACCAATGGCGGTAGAAATAAAAACTTTTTGTAAAATACCCACATTTTTATGTGAATAAATATTTTTCAGTCAAACGAATGAAGCGTTGAGTTCAAACTTATTTTTAACAATTTTGTTTAACTTTGTTCCCTGTCCTTTGGGATCGATTCGCTTTACAGCGTTTGAGATTTGACGGTAGGAAAGAAAAGTTGGCGTCATAATTTTATATTATGCTTTTTTTGATATAATAACTGAGCTTAGCAATTCCCTTTGGGACTATTGGTGCGATGAAATTATCTTACTACAATGGTTAAATAACTACATGGCATACGTCATGGTTGTGAGTTCTATTTCTTTTCAAAGGATTTTTTTAGCTTTAGGCATACAGCAGAGAATGCAGAGGCAACCTAGCGTGAGACTCTCGTTCTTCTTCCGCCCAATTTTCGAGATTTTGTGCATTGCGCGCGCGCGTCCTTTCTCTTGACACAAGATTGAGGCAATGAAAATAATTCTTTACCCCAAAGGGGAATCCAACTGAAAACTTTTGCTCTTACAGTTAACAAAGTGTGCTCTGCGCATATAAAACATTAATAAATTTCAACAAAATCCCACACGAAAGCAGCGGAAAGGCTAAAATTTCTAATTCCAACGTATATAATTGACGTTTTGAAACCAAAACGATTAATCGAGTAAAGGATCCGACTCGAATAATGTCTACCCCTCACTACCTTTGTAATAGCTTCTGAGGCTGTCATTCTGAAACGGTATTACGAGGTAATCTGTAGTTGTCTGCTGATAATTAGAGGGACGGCCCTTTTGCCTATTTTGAGTATACACTTTCCTATTTCTATAGTAGTTTTGTTGGAATTTAAATTATCCACATTTAAATTCCAACTTAACTACTATATAAATAGGAAAATGTATACTCAAAATAGGCAAAAGATCTAAAATAGATTATGTAGCTTAACATAATGAGGTCAGACGCGTCGCAGAGGTAGAAGTGTGAGATTGTAACCGTGACAGATTATGGGTTCAATTCCCACTCGAGAAAATGAAATATTTTGTATTTATGGAAACGAAGTGTCTTAACACTAGGTTCCCAGAGACCCTCTGTTTGCCCTTTTTAGTGCTGAATAAAGTATCAGCCTAACAAAAAACGCAAAACAAAAATAATGTAATTTTTACAAGACGAGATTACTTTAAGAGTGTGAATTTGATCCGTACTTCTGAAGAGCACAAGAACAGACATACAGACAAACAGCAACCTACTTTTACACTAGAAGTTAAAAAAACAAATATGCACCAGCCAATAAAATATGTATGTTAAACGACAGCTTTTATTGTACATACGAGTATCATAATGAATGGTACAGTATCTTGTTGATTTAAGGATTTATCACCGATAGCGCTCCCGGCGCGTATATTATACAACTGTTCGGAAATTCCTAAACCTAATAAATTGTTGTAGTTTATGTCCGTATAATATTTCTGAATACCAACAAATTCCCCTAAGCTGGAATTGAACCCAAAACTTTAGTGTAATTAGACGTTTTTCTATTGCCTCACGAACGACAATTAAGGCACTCCTTTCCCTAAAAATTTCTTGAGATATTGCGTGGCGGAACTTAGTCATGTAATCAGAGCGAGGAAATAAAAATAGTAATTGTCTCAAATAGAAATCAAACCGGGAACTGAAATCAACTACTGCACCATGGCGGCGTTGATGGCCTTTCACATTTATCAAAATACAAATATACGTAACAGAATATTTGTAATTACATGTCACTCCGCCGAGAGTCTCAATACGTAATTAAATTTATAATTCCGTAGGAAAAGTTGCGATCCGTCCAGATTATTGGGGCAGAGCTCCAGAGGATGGTTTGTTTTTGCTTTGCCTCGATTATATTATTTATGTTTTAAATTATTCACAGATCTCACAATCGTTGAGGCAATATTTGAGGGAAGTTGCTGTGTCTATAGACGATTATTGTAGGTTCAATTCTCAGTCGAGTTGATGCTAGATTAAATTAGTTGCATGTTTTATCCCGCATACATAAGGTGGGCAGGGACAGTAACCACTTTTTTATTGTTTTAAGTTACACGCTACGAGAAATTTTTGAGTAGCTGAATTTCCCGCTTCCTTTGGATACCAGAGCGGGAAAGTGAAAATAATTAATTTCACCGAATGGGAATTGAGCCTCTAACCGTCGCGTTTACATTCAAACCCCTACAAAATGTACGTAGAAGTAAAATTCTTATCGAGAAGAACTTTTTCATCGTTAAACTTTCATACTCCCCTGACTTATGAATATCGATATAAGGCCTTAGTCATTTTTTGTCGTTACAAATATGAGTAGTTTTCAAATTTTTGCTTTATATGTATTTTTCTGTTTTTCCATTTCTTTTACTTTATGATATTCTTAGCTAAGTACGCGTGAAATAAGAATATTTTTATTATATTCATTGGGTATTATTACCAGAGTTACTTTTTAAGGTTCCTTACCTCATAACGAAAAACAGAACCATTATAGGATTATTTTGCTTCCCGTCTGTCCGTCTGTCTATTCTTCTTCGGTCAGGGACATATTTCAAGATCACGTGGAGATGTCAAACTTAAATTAGTCTCATATCTGTCTAGTCTGTAGTCCCTTAGATAATGGAAAAAAAATAGTTATTAAGTGAAAATAATTAAAAGATACGAGTGTTTAAATGCTTCTTGTCGTTCACTCATCAAAACCCATAGAGTAATCTATTGAGCGCGAGATTAAGTTATCTATTGAGCTTGATAACAAGTAAAAATTTAAAGTTCATTAATCGATACGGCTCTAGGCTATGTTACATTTGATCAGTTGATCGTTTTGATGTAGCCGAGTGCACTTGCGGTCTAAGATACTACGACCACTTAAAATGTATATATCATACATGGACCGTCGTGGCTCAAGGTAATAAGCGTGCGACTGTAAACGCGACGGTTGTGAGTTCGATTTCCACTTAGAGGATATAAATATTTAATATTTTAGATTTTTTCGCTCAGGTAAAGAAATAAAATTTGGCGTTGCTTGGCGTGCGTTCTCTCTCAAATCGCAATGCTTCAAGAATGTGATGAATGGAAAGTTAGGCTAGGTTATAAGTTTCTTATGTATTCTGCCTTGTGCGGGATACAGCGTGAAGAAAAAAAAATATTATTTACTATTATTTTATGTCTGACCATGGTGGCGAAGCCACGTGTAAAAGCTGTTACAAAAATGAAATAAAAATGTTATTACTATTGTCGGTTCGTAAATCTGCGTATCAACTAAAAACGTGGCGTACAAAAAACTTTATCGTCTCTATATACGTAGGCTGTTAGGTAATCTTTTTATTGTATACACAAAGAGATTTGTGTAATGGAAAATATATTTTTTATTCTATAGTCTAGTATTAAATATATAATCTGTTGATTTTTTAGGGCTCCCATACACAAAAGGAACCCCTTAAACGAAAAACGAAACCCTTTAACTTAGGATCACTTTGTTGTTCGTTTGTTCGTCTATCAAGACAATTTATATCGAAAACGCGTGTAGATGTCAAGCTGAAATTAATATTAAATATTCAGGTCTACGGTCTCTTGGAGCATAGAAAAAATGAAGCTTCTACGAGCCAGTCAACGCAACCGAAAGCGGCCCCTGCGCCGGGCTCTTGGAGTGTATTAACACTATATTTATTCTACCTACCCTGCTGCATGCGGGATACAACGTGAAGGTAAAAATAGAACAAAAATAGAACATCGCGTTCAGTTAGACACGTACCCCTAATATTAGGAAAGCATCTAAAAATAACAAAACAACATTTTTATTTTCATAACAAATTGAACGACAAAAGAAATCAAAATATAGGTGGGTAATGGACCCGTCGAAATATGAAAGATATTATGAAAATGGTATTTTTATTTTAGGATCGTGTACAGAAGAATTAATAGTCCATTAAAATTTGCATACTACTTTATTATTGCCGTTTGTGAAATAATGCTTGGAGCCGTTATTTTGTAATACAGGAAAGTACTTTGGATTGTTCTAAGTGTGGACAGCTTATTTAAGCAGAAGCGTGTGTCTATAAACGTGACAGGCTGTGGCTTCGATTCCTACTTGAGGACTAAATTAATGATACAAAGCGCGTCGTTGAGGTTTCTTTTGCCTACCCCGCTATGCGAGAAATATAGCATGAAGTAAAACGTTATTTAACGCCTATGCTAATACACTGCAACTTACGGTCAGATATCTATCAGCTTCATCTTCATCTTTGACTTTGACTCAGAGAGTTCAAAATTGTAATTGAACCCAAACCTTGTCACCGCCACGACCGGCCTTATTACTCTGTTCTACGTAATATTATTTACTAGCGACCCCCTTGCGGCTTCGCCCGCTTTTACTACTGGATTATTCATATAATGTATGTTTGCAAAGCACTTAATATAATGTGAAAATTAATTAAACCCTAATGCAACCCGCATTTTCGTAGTTTCAATAAGGATTTTCCAATTGTTTTACACAGCAAGGATTTTTTTGTAGGTACCGTAATTTTAAATGTGCTACTAATCTTTTCAAGTACTTATTAAAATATATTTAAACTAGCGACCCTCTTGCGGCTTCGCCCGCTTTTACTACTGGATTATTCATATAATGTATGTTTGCAAAGCACTTAAGATAATGTGAACATTAATTAAACCCTAATGCAACCCGCATTTTTTTAGTTTCAATAAGGATTTTCCAATTGTTTTACACAGCAAGGATTTTTTAGTAGGTACCGTAATTTTAAATCTGTGCTACTAATCTTTTCAAGTACTTATTAAAATATATTTAAATGACTATTTTTAGATAGTTAAATGACTATTTTTAAACGGAAGAAATTATAAACAAAAGCCTTCCTACTAATAACTACTACAAAAAATATGAAACCAAATATATTTTTAATATATTTTTTATTTTTTTTTAATATATTTTTTTCGAGCTTGTGGTTAATGCTGAAGAGGGTATTCTGTCCCTGATAAAAAGCAAGCACTACGTGGCTGCCTGTGAGGAAAATTAAAGAGAATGCATCGGCCAGGAATCAAACCCGGGCCGCCCGCGTGGCAGGCGAACATTCTACCACTGAACCACCGATGCGTGTAAGGCAGGCGGGCGCGGCGGACGCATGGCGAGTGGCGAGCCGTTTCGCAGCAAGGATTTTTTGATATTGTAACAACTTCTAAAGTACTTATTAAAATGGAAAACATATGCTGAGAGTAAGGGATAAGTGAAACTTGAGTAACATACAGCTGATGTGTCAACGGCGGGATGTGTCAACAATTAAATGCGTTTTCCTGTAAAACTATTCGCAATTTCGAAAAAGTGTAAAAAGCAAATTTTATCTTCGTTTAACGTAGAAAATTAATAAAGTATTTTAAAGGATAAGGATTAATACCATTATGGAAAAATATGGCTCACAATAAAAAATATATTGAAATTGCGACCCGCTCGCGGCTTCGCCCGCCTTAACTACTGAATTATTCATATAATGTATGTTTGAAAAGCACTTCAAATAATGTGAAAATTAATTAAACCCTAATGCAACCCGCATTTTCGTAATTCCAATAAGAATTTTCCAATTTTTTTAAAATAAACACAAATAAATAACACAAATAACAGAAAACTTAAACGAAAGAAATTATAAACAACAGACTACCTACTATTCTCTTACCCAAAAATACTTAAACGAAAGATGTAACCAACTATGTCGCGTGGAAATATATTATAATTATTGGATAACTCCAAAATACGTGCAATCACTTCTAAATTTACTTTGCCCGGCGCAGAATTGAAGCATTCTCTCGGCCATCTCCGTAGTAGCTCAGAACGACATCAGAGCGTTGGTCCGACCGTGGTCCCAGGCGAAAATCTGCTTTAGAGCAGACACATGGAAGGGGATGCGGGAGGGGATTGGAATTGAACACTCGGTTTCTTGAGGAAGGCCTAGATTAAACGACCAAGATGACTGCTCATGAGTCGGATTTGGAGGAGGATAGAAAGTTCCTCGGAAGAAGACGTCTGACCTTGGGCGGCCAGGTATGCGGAGTGCTGCTCCTTAGGTGCAGGTGACCCGATACACCGGCGCAACGGAATACGTTGGACGCGAGGCGACCAATGTGTACCTCTAGGGTTTCTATTTTTAGGTTGCGGTGAGTGGCGCGTGGTGTTCACGTAGTATGGTGCCTGCGTCACTCGCCGGAGGGTGAGGTTCCGTACGACCTACAGGATTCCTCGTTGAGTAATACTCGCTAGGGCATTGTGATGTCATCAATGTATAGTGCGTAGAGAGCAGGTGACAAAATTCTGACTGGGACAACGGCAGCGATCGGGTCGCTGCTAGCACTCTCAACTCAAAATGTCCTGTCACTTACAAAGCAGAGCGGCAAAGACATGCGCGACGTGCTGGGGGGTGCCCGCTCTGAGCACTTTATGGAGTAAGCCCGGGTGCCAGACGCGGTAGAATACGCGTGCTACGTAAAGGAAGACTGCTATTGCACACTCTTACTCTCTCTCGGTTGATCACTGACCACCAGAGTGGTATACCCGCTCGCCAAACTGCTCGCTTTGTGGGTGGATGTGTCACTGAAGAAGTGAGAGGAGTAACTTCTCGAACAACTTGGCGACCGTACTAAGAAGGATTATAGATCGATATCCCTCAGCAGCATAATGAGCAGGCCTTCCTTCCATGCCCGGGGGAAAGAAGCCAGGCGGGTGCGGCGGATCCACTATTATAAGCAAAATGTTGCGGGGCACGACGGACGCGTGGTGGGCGGCGAACCGTTAATCATCAAGAATTTTTTAGTACTGTAATTTTAAATCTGTGCTACTAATCTTTTCAAGTACTTATTATTATATATTTAAATGACTATTTTTAGATATTGAAATGACTATTTTTAAACGGAAGAAATTAAAAACAAAAACCTACCTACTAATAACTAATACAAAAAATATGAAACCAATATCGCGCTGAAATAATACATTTAACTGAAATTATTAAATATGTGAAACGCATCTAAATCTTCTTTGCTATAGAGGCAGGCGGGTTTTTTTTCGAGCTTGTGGTTAATGCTGTTAAAACAGCGACACCGGTTGGGTAGGCGCTACGTGGCTGCCCGTGAGGAAAATTAAATAGAATGCATCGGCCGGGAATCGAACCCGGGCCGCCCGCGTGGCAGGCGAGCATTCTACCACTGAACCACCGATAACTGCTCATCACGCGCTTGTGTATAAATAAGCAAAACGTCGCGAGGCGCGTTTCGCAGCAAGGATGTTTTAGTATTTTAACAACTTCTAAAGTACTTATTAAAATGAAAAAACAGTAAAAGACAGTTCATCTACATTAAATGGCCAACGTAACTAACATACATATTTATATGCTGAGAGTAAGGGATAAGTAAAACTTGAGTCGGCACAGCTGGTGAGTCAACGGCGTGATGTGTCAACAATTAAATGCGTTTTTCTTTAAAACTATTCGCAATTTCGAAATAGTTTAAATAGCAAATTTTATCTTCGTTTAACGTAGAAAATTAATAAAGTATTTTAAAGGATAAGGATTAATACCATTATGGAAAAATATCCCTCACAATAAAAAATATATTGAAATTACTATTTTTAGACAGAAATATGATCACTACACGTTATCCTTAAAAGATAAAAATATGCTCTCGCGGACTTTTTTGTAGATCTTATTAAGAGGAACAATACTCCAGTACATTTTTTTCATGTAGTACTTACCATTAAAGCAGCGCATGCGCGAAAGTGTCTCAACGGGTAGGACATTAGACACATTTATCGTATTTATGTTAATTTACATAAGAATATACAAATAATAAACTATATATAAACCTTCTACGGAAAATACTCGACCTAATGGTGAAAACCGCTTCAAAATCCGTTGGGTGGTTTAGAAGAAGAAGAGTTAGAAACAACAGACAGACACGAAAAGCGACTTTGTTTTATAAGATATAGGATGACTATTTTTAGATAGTTAAATGACTATTTTTAAACGGAAGAAATTATAAACAAAAGCCTACCTACTAATAACTACTACAAAAAATATATCGCGCTGAAATAATACATTCAACTCTAATTATCCAATACGTGCAAACGCATCTAAATCTTCGTTGCTATAAAAGCAGGCGTGTTTTTTTTTGCTTGTGGTTAATGCTGAAGAGGGTATTCTGTCCCTGATGAAAAGCAAGCACTACGTGGCTGCCTGTGAGGAAAATTAAATAGAATGCATCGGCCGGGAATCAAACACGGGCCGCCCGCGTGGCAGGCGAGCATTCTACCACTGAACCACCGATGCGTGTAAGGCAGGCGGGCGCGGCGGACGCATGGCGAGTGGCGAGCCGTTTCGCAGCAAGGATTTTTTTGATATTGTAACAACTTCTAAAGTACTTATTAAAATGAAAAACAGTAAAGACAGTTTTGATCTACATTAAATGGCCAACGTAACTAATGTACTTATTTATATGCTGAGAGTAAGGGATAAGTAAAACTTGAGTCGATACTGCTGAAGTGTCAACGACGTGATGTGTCAACAATTAAATGCGTTTTTCTTAAAAACTATTCGCAATTTCCAAATTGTGTAAAAAGCAAATTTTATCTTCGTTTAACGTAGAAAATTAATAAAGTATTTTAAAGGATAAGGATTAATACCATTATGGAAAAATATCCCTCACAATAAAAAATATATTGAAATTATTATTTTTAGACAGAAATATGATCACTACACGTTATCCTTAAAAGAAAAAATATGCTCGCGGACTTTTTTGTAGATCTCATTGAGAGGAACAATACTCCAGTATATTTTTTTCATGTAGTACTTACCATTAAAGCAGCGCATGCGCGAAAGTGTCTCAGCGGGTAGGACTTTATTCATATTTTGCGTATTTATGTTAATTTACATAAGAATGTACAAATAATAAACTATATATAAACCTTCTACGAAAAATACTCGACCTAATGGTGAAAACCGCAACAAAATCCGTTGGGTGGTTTAGAAGAAGAAGAGTTAGAAACAACAGACAGACACGAAAAGCGACTTTGTTTTATAAGATATAGGATAGTTCATAATACAAGTACCTGTAATATGCTATCCAAAACCATATATTCTACGAATAAGCCGTCATACATTTTCAAGGTTCACTCATTTCTACAGAACCTTAAGCCCCGAACCACTTAATCTCTTTCATGTCCATGACGGGCGTCGAAGTTTTTACTTCCTTTTGTTCTAGAAAAGAAAAATGATTTTCTTTTGTATGTATGCATGATTGTGTGTTTAGTCATATGTATTAAAAAGTTATATAGAATTTACGTAAAAAGTGTAACACCGCTCGACGGCAGCGTAGCGATTGTAAAAGCAATGGTTACAGGTTCGTTGGAAGTGAAGAAATCCCTTTACTCTAAAAAAGTTTATATTTTGACGTCATTCTAGAATAGGTAAAATGCATTTGACTAATGTATGTGATGCGATGGTAGTGGGTTTGATCTATGTATGCACCCAAGGGGATATTTATATCAAAATTTCCCCGATCCGATTAAATACAACATGGCGTTAAATTTCGCCTTTTAAAATTTATTCTAACTAAATTGACCTAAATAATTATAATATATTTACTTTAACTTAACCTAAAGATCGAATGGAAAAAGCAAAATATATATTTTAAGATTTTTACTCAAAATTGAAATGTATTTTTAAGATAAAATTGTGCCTTTCTTTCATTTATCATTACAAACTTTTTGTATGCAAATTTTATATATTTTCAGTAATATGAACGCATTTTATGTTACAGTTACATAAAAGTTACTTGAGTCTTCGTTAAAATATTCACTTATATATAGAGATAACTGTTACAAATTATCTTTCCATGTTTGAGGCCATCGTGGCGCAACGGCACAAGGGTGCGACTGTAAGCGCGATGGCTATGGGTTCGGTTCCACTTGGGGAATGAAATATTTAATATTTTAATTTCTTCGTTCTGGCGACGACCTGAACTTGCAGTACCTCCAGAATTCGGCGGACAATGGGAAGCGGAATGGTATTAATGGAAACGGAGTGTGTTAACACTAGGATTGCGGCATATAAAAGAACCTACGGATAAGGCTACGCTCGAGAAACGCAAAAAATATATAAATATGTCATTTCCAGTATCCACAGATGCCACAACTGTGTCATGTACCTACCTATATAAATAAAATTAAATTTACTTTACGCTGTATCCCGCACACAGCAGGGAAAGCAGAGGAAACCTAGTGTCTAGACACTACTTCACTTCCCGCCGAAATTCTGGATGCATTGTGGAACTCAACGCCACGCTTCGCTTCGACACCAGAGCAAAGAAATGAAGGTATTGGCCTCGATGTGCCTACCTATATAATTGTCAAATATACTGCATGTAATAAATGTTTTATTACCAATCATTAATGCATTTAATCATTTCAATCATTACATTATTATGACAACATAATATCATTAAAATTGATAAATTTCAATTGTTAATCGGTTAGTATGTTCAACTCCATTAATAAATGGAATTTCGAATTATTGAACACTCATTATGATAAATAATTGTAATTTCTAAATGAGATTCCAGCCCACCGTAGTTGCGCAGTGGAAAACGTGGTGATTGTGGGTTCAGTTTTCACGACGATGATTGGTTATGTTTAAATGGTTTTAATTCCTCCGTTTGTTTCCGGAAAATAGGGAAAATTGTCTTTCATTTATTTAATTTTTAACTAAATTATATATTTATTGCCGTGGCAGTGCAGCGGTACAACGTCGGACTTTAAATGCAACTGTTGCGAGTTCGATTTCTCACTCGGAATACATTATTTTCATTTCCCCGCTCTGGTAACCAGATAAAGAGGCCGGGGAGGTCGCCTTATAGTTCTAGACTAGACTTGGGAACGGAATGTCTTAACACTAGATTACCTCTGCCATCTAGTTACACGTCAGATACAGCGTAAAATTTTACCTCGATACCAATGTCTCTATAATGCACCAATTAAAATATTTAATAATACAATTCCTCGAGTGGAATTCGAACCCACAACGAATTGCGCCGCGACTGGCCTCATAATAATGCACAACAAACAAAATAATCGACAAAACATTTAAATTTCAATAAGAAACCGGCTCAGAATGTAAATTGTTACGCATTTTATCGACATCTCATCAATCACAACGCCACCATTACATTGTACCCGAAACGCGTGGAACTCAAATATGTATAATTAAAAACTCGCTTTTGTCCTTTACACGAGGCGTGCCGACAATATCTTTTTGTTATATGTCTATACATATTTTTAAAGCAGCATCCCGCATATAGGAGGGTAGGCAGAGGGAACCTATTATTCAAACACTCTGTTCCCCACTTTCCGCCGTTTGAGGCATTTCGTTTTAATGGCGAAAATCAACGCCAATCACGAAATAACCGCTTGCTACAACAGAGAAGAAATCGAACCCATAACTGTCTCTCCTAATTATTTTCACAAGATTGTGCCGCTGTGCCATGACGGCATCTAACGGGCTATGTGTATTATGAATCTTAACTCATTTGGTTTACTCGCTTATAATAAAAAAAATATACATACATAAGTTTCGCAAAAAAGTCATCCATTTAACCATCTCTGGTTCTCTCATTATATTCGTTAGAGTGTTAAAATTGCACTTTTAATTTTCTATTTTCTATGTAATATTTTGCCTGGACTTTCTTTTGTTCACACGTTTACTACGATCTCTAATAGTTAATTTTATCTAAGCAAAATAGCAAGGTAATATTCATTTGGTTTAATTTTAGAAAACATAAAAACTTTTAGTTGTTATTTATAGTAAAACTCAATTGCGGTGTGGTGAGTATGTAATCAATTAAAAAATATGGTTTTGAGTTCAAATTTCAACAAAAGCAACGTTCATATTTACAATATAGTTCATATGAATTAATAAAGATAAAATTAACAATCTACCCCATATTTTAATCTATTCAAAAAAATGACGAAACTATATGAAAAAAAAAAGCCATTTCCGATTCAAAATCAGAGAGCGAAAATGAAAAGCGCATTCCAAGCAAAAAGGTCCCACACAGTACCTACAGAAAAGTATTACAACTTTTAAAGAGTCAATTTGGGTAACGGCGCCCGGTTTTAATTAAGACCGAACACTCCTGGGAAAAAAGGGGCCTTCAAACGGAATCGTCTCTCATTTGAAAAGAAAATAAAGTACTATTGAAAATACTTGGTCGCTAATGGCCGGTGGTTGTTAGAGATCCTCCTGATTTACAGAAATGGGGAAGATATTGAAAGGTCGATATTATATAAAGACTATAAATCCTTGGTTCGATTCGCTCGAAATGATTATACTTGAATTTTCTTTTGGTAAATCATAACGCAGCGTTAGGTTACGTTTTTATAGAAAATCTGTCTTGGTTTAACACTTTCTCTCTATATATGCTAGAACCATATTATGTTGTAATGCGTGAAGCTAAAAAGTAACAACAACACTTTAAAAGGAATTTAAACTCAGAACCACCAAATTTAATGAGAGGAGAATTAATTTAAATAATCGAACAATAATAAAGTTAATTTAGTAGCAGACTGATTAAATTTAATATATTGGCTCAACGCATAATTATGTTCAATCATTTCAAGTTCGTAAAAGCCAAGGATTTTGGGGTAGATCGCTAATTATTTCAAACAAAATGTAGCTTATTATAATAAATGCTTCGAATAATTTACTTTAAGTTGTTACATTTTCTTTGATATTCTTAATTTGTAAGAATTTCGATGTTTTGTATATTAAATAAGCTTTTTATATTTTTTTGTAGCTGTATTCCATGCATGCTGTATTCCGCGTATAGCAGGAGGAAACCTGGGAAACTAGTGTTAAGACATTCCGTTCCCGCTATATTTTGTTTTACTTCAATTTTCTTAAAGTTTGCTATTTAAAATGTACATAAGATTCCTTTCATACAAAGAAATTACAGTCGATGCAAAAAAAACCCCTTATAAGAGAGAACCACCAGTGACTGAGGCGGCTGTCCACAAACCATGGCAAACTTGCTCGCCTGTCCCGTTTGTCCATTTACTTGCTGGAGTGATGATTCCACTAAGGCAGTGAATAGTACAGTCTACGTAACTAAAGACTGGCTTTTTAAAATTTCTTGTAACCTTTCCAATCACTGTCATGAAGATGAGGTTCCCAAGGTACCCTGAGCATCAAAATCCATCAGGCCAGGTACCCTCTTAAAATAATCCATTTCCCACGCTCCGCCCAATTTCGGAGACATTGGCTGTTGAGTGGCGAAATTCAACACCGCACCTTCTCTTTCTTACAAGAGCAATAAATCAAAATAATTAATTCGTACTCACAACCGTGCGCTGTCCACTGCGCCATGATAGCCTTCTATAAAAACAGGACACTAAAATCATAAATTACGTTCATAATATTAGAATATAACATATTAAATTAGCATATTTTACAGTCAACGGTAGGATTCCTTCAAAATTGCAACTCGGTATGATTTTACAAAACAACCGTTTTGGGTCGGAGGATAAAGGTCTCGGACCCTCGTCGGGCAACAGAATATAAGGAATTACATTACAATGTATGTTATTGTTGTAACCAGCGTGTTATTATAATAATTTACGTTTTCAAATTGTATTAGAATATTTATTTAGATTTTTTTTTAGCCTCACACTGCATTCTGTACAGCAAGGTAGGTAGAGGGACCCTGGGAACCTGGTGTTAAGTATAAAATTATAAATATATTCATATTATATTTCAGAATAGCCGACAAGCATGTGAACCACGTAGGTATAGCCAGGAGCGCACCACTAGTCATTAACATAATACATTTCATCCCACCGATATTATTTCTTGCAACATCCGCCGGTCTATTGCAGTATAAACTTTTGTTCGGTTCAGTTCAGTTTTCTTGTAACACAAAGAAACTTTTCTGGAATAACTCAGGGTTTTCTAAGAATATTACTATTTCTTAATGCTCCTGTTGAGGTAGGGTATATCAATTACTTTAATGGTACCTCCACCTTGTATGAATGTAGAATAGAATATTATTTTACTAATATTTTCAGCTTTTTTAGAATGTTTTGAGTTTATGTTCAGCTTCAAGTAATACTATTTTTGTTGGGTAGGAACCACTTTAATTATTATAAATCAATATAAATAAACCTAATTTACTGAATAATTACTAAACCAACTAGAATAATTTATATTGCAATATCTAATTAGCTATCAAAGGTAACCAAATATGTTCGTATACCTACTGTTATTAGGCTCTCTCATTTCAAAGGACTGGTTCAATTGATAATTCGTATTCGAGAATTTATCATGTAAAAGGATTATTGCGATAAACATACCATAGGTATTCGATTATCGATTGTCATTATTGTGGTTTATTCTTTTTTTAAGTTCACGCAGTATCCTGCAATGAATCTAGTTCCCCGAGTGGGAATCGAACCCATAACCTTCGCGATTGCCATGTGCCGCTGCGCTACCTGAGAGATACAGGGAGAAACTAAAAAAAAAATGAGTATCACATGAACGTCACACTTCGGTTCTTTTCAAGACTCAGACATACAGTAACTTTAGTGAACTAGTTGTGAATTACTTTATTTTAAAATAATAATCATCTCACTCTGTATTGAAATGAATAAAATTATTTGACGTTGACCTTGAAAAAAATCTTACCCCGACCAGAATTGAACTCACGACCATTAAAACAGAAAAAAAAACGACATGCCTATATGTACACAAAATAAAAGCTCCACTAAATAAAGTTTGAAGCACTAAACGCTAGTCGTCTAACATTTTGATTTCGTAGCAATTTGCTACCGAAATTAGATCAAGCTCGCAGACGGCGCTCCCGGCGAGAGCGGCGCGACGCGGCGAGGAAACTTAAATTTTTGCCAAAACATATTACTTTGCTATGAAACTTCTGTGCACGTTTGTGTGTTAGTTCGTAGTACAAAGTTTATACCTGTATACTGTTATTATTTAGAAATACGGTCTCAGAAATGTAAATTACCTTTTAATTGAGATTATTTTAATACAATAGTAAATGTGAGTGTTTGTTTTCAGCTTAGCGCTATATCATGGCAGAGGAAACCTAGTGATAAGATACTCCGTTTCTCACTTTTCACTTTGCGTGTTGAGTGGCAGAACTCAACGCTGCGCTTTGTCTTCTTTTATTATTGCATAATAAGTTAGAGTGATAGTGTATGTCAATATTTTTACATATGTCTGGATATTTGCTGTATTGGTTAATTAAGTTCATAAATGTCAAGCCAAGTTCAAAGTTAGGAATATGAGTGATATTTATATTAGTTTTTGTGTCATTTTATATAAACCATTGAGCAGTTAAGGAAAATGTTAGGAATAACGTAATAGAAGACGGGCTAAAGTTCAGGCCAGAACATGTTTACACTTTTTAATTATAATTATAGGCTATCGTAGTGTAGTGGCATAGCATCTAAATGCAATTCGCAATACTACGAAAATTTGTATGTAGGTTCCTTTGCCTGTATACAGCTATATACATATACAGTGTGAAGCTAAAGAAAGTTTTAACACTATTTATTTTCTTTTTAATAACATTTCTATCCCAATTACTTTGAACAGCTGCAAACCAACTGGCAATACAATATAGCAATTTTTACTAAGGAAACTAATAAGTGAAGTTGAAGTTTGCAAGAACTTGGCGAAACCAAAGTTCACTACTTAACGCGACGTGGGACGCCCTTCAAACTTCGCCTTATCCTCGCGACTGTGATAATGGTGGTGACTATAGTTTAATATGTGAGTTGCTATTGTATTATCTGTACTCTCCTTACTAATATTGTAAAGCTGAAGAGTTCGTTTGGTTGAACGAGCTAATCTCAAGAATTATTGGCTTGAATTATTCAATTATTTTTGTATTTATCAAAGAGGGTATGCTATGCACCTGCGGTTAGGGTGCATCATGCGTCAAACACAACTCCAATTGCTTTTCCAATTTCTATTTGTCCATGGGAGTGAAGCCACAGTAAATGCTTGTCTTATATTTGTAATTCTTCTGTATATGTGTTCGTCACCCCATTTTTCCTAAATGGCTAGACGACTTGACTTGATCTTACTAAATACCACATAAGTACCTATACTTAATATTTCTAAGTATTGTAAGGATCTTAATAAATCATTCTAAGAGCTAGGTTTAGGTAGGATTTAGGATCTACTCGCAGTCTAGGTCACGCCGAAATTGGATTTCTTTAATGACACTGAGGAACGACGCACGTCTCGCCCTTTTTATGATGTATGTTATTTGAAAAGCTGTAGCTCCTTAATATATTCGTATGTTTTAGGTATATGTAGTTTTTGCTTAAAACCTAGTGTTTTTGCACTTCTATATTTTTTGTCTAATTTTTGAGACATTGTGACGAAACTTAACACCGCGCTTTGTCAAGTTACCCGAGGGAGGAAATGAAAATATTAAATATTTCATTTTCTTGAGTGCGAATCGAACCCACAACCAGTCGCGCTTATAGTCGCAGGCTTGTCACGATTTGCCACTATCATTTTTAGTAATTTTTGTTATTATACTAAAGTAAAATTCAGCCAAATTAAGCTACTACAGGTAGCGTGCTCTAAATATACGAGAAAGAGCTTTAGTAGACGTAAACATAAAGATAAACATTTGATAAGAACTGAACAAGCCCCGTTTGATTCCATTAAGTGTCGTAAACACTGAAAGTAAGAAAAATATTGCATTTTGTATTGTAATATTTAATTTAATATTTTATTTTAATCTTATGATTATGGCTGTCGCGTAAATGTGACGATTGTGCTTTCGATTATTACTCGGGGAAACAAAATATTTACATTAGTTTGCTCTGGTAAAAAGAAAGGTACTACTCACAAGTATGGAGTCTAACTTTACTGCGATCAAAATTGAAATAAAATTTTTACTTTTGTTTTAATTTTCACGCTGTATGCCGCATGGACAGCTAGTGTTTTTCTTCTCAACTTTTTAAATTTTTTGAGATATTGCTTGGCGGAGGAAATAAATATATTAGTTTTTTCATTCATCGTGAGAATCGAACCCCCAACCGTCGTTTCCACAAGTCGCACTCAAAAATATTATAAGTCTCTATATTATAAACCCATTAAATACGACTATTGTATAAGCGTTAGCAGTAGCCAAATCCGGTCTTGTTAACACCGTAGTTGCAACAGAACGCTTAATCACGTGTCAGCGCGAGCTAGTTTTATTTCCAGGCGGCTAAAACTTTTGCTATTATGTGGATTTCTTACTTTTACAAATATAAATACGGTGTTTTAGTTGGAATGAGTTAAATATATATATTTACTTTCATTCCCACGTTTCGTAAAAGACACCATCTTCTCCAGTTAGTGTCAAGATACTCCGTTTTACGCTTTTCACCCTTGGTTAAAAGGTGTTATATTAGTTGGGCTGCCAGGCTGTATCGCACATATATCAGGGTAAGCAGAGGGAGTCTGCTAACCTATTGTTAAGACACTCCGTTCCCATTAGGACACTTCCACTCCCCACTTCCTACCGAATTCTGCAGGTAACGAGGCAAAGCACGGCGTTGAGATTCGCTAATCCACAACGCCATGCCACCACAATTCGGCGGAAAGTTCTTTTATCGATTTATGAGACCACCACGTCAAAAGTGGTTCCTGGCAAAAAGTAAGTTTCACCGCGGACTAAAGGTCCGCTAATTTTTGATCGAAACTGTAAATAGGAACAAAATTAGATATTTTATCTAAATAGCCACTAGTTTTCATACGTAGTTATTTCATCAAATCTCATGCTTGCCGACAAAAAATGTAATTATTTTTTAACCGAAAACATTTTTTTCAAAAACAAATAAATGTCGAAAACCAGTAAGAATTAACAAAAAAATATAAAAGTTATATTACAACAGTTAATATTTAGTTACGTGAGACAGCGAGGAAAAAGGCAATACAAAACAAATGTTCTGTTATTAATAGCGGAATGACCTAATGATTCATCTTTAGGAAACGAAGGGAGCTGGAGTCGAGCCAACTGATAACGGTATATAATATATGTATATGTAAAGATATAGTATGACCTCGTAAATTAGTTGCCGTTTTTATAATTAATTAATTAAAAAGTGGATTGACATTGTTTTGACGTAATATGAAATTTACGTCACTTTGACTTAATTTACATATATACAGGTTGTCCCAGGAGTCAACGATAAAACGAAACCAGATGATAGACCAAGTCATGACAGTTATGAGAAAAATATAAAAAAAAATCTTTGTCATGTATTTTTCATATTATATTGATTTTAAAAAATATCTGAAAAACCGACACCTGTGATGGTTTTTCAAGTCCCAGGACTACAAATATTACTCTTTCTTCATTTTTTTTTCTGTAATGTAATCATTAGTAACCCTTCTGTGAATTACAGTTTAAGATTGAAACATACCTGTATCAGTTTTCAATAAAATATCATATTTTTGCCAAACATTAAATTCAAAATATTTAGTACAGCCAACTTTAACCGACTGTACTATAAAAAAAATATACTACACTGTTTTTGCAAGTAACTTTAAAAGTTGGCGCATTTAATCTGGATTCCGAAATGGTACGACACTTGCTGGATTACTTCTTTGTTGAAGAAGTAATCCAGCAAGTGTGAAAGTTGCATTTGCAGCTAGAATGTATCGGAAAAGATATAAAAACGCTGAACGTCATTCCGATTATCGTGTATTTCGATTTTTCTCTCTTCAACAAAGAAGTAATCCAGCAAGTGTCGTACCATTTCGGAATCCAGATTAAATACGCCAACTTTTAAAGTTACTTGCAAAAACAGTGTAGTACATTTTTTTTATAGTACAGTCGGTTAAAGTTGAGTGTAGTAAATATTTTGAATTTAATGTTTGGCAAAAACACGATATTTTTTTGAAAACTGATGCAGGTATGTTTCAATCTTAAGCTGTAATTCACAGAAAAATTACTCATGATTACATTACAGAAAAAAAAATGAAGAAAGAGTAATATTTGTAGTCCTGGGACTTGAAAAACCATCACAGGGTGTCGGTTTTTCCGATATTTTTTAAAATCAATATAATATGAAAAATACATGACAAAGATTTTTTTTTATATTTTTCTCACAACTGTCACGACTTGGTTTATCATCTGGTTTCGTTTTATTGTTGACTCCTGGGACACCCTGTATATCCATCGGCGTACGAATAGGCGAGGCCGGGTTGTAAGTGCTTGCATATCCCAATATAGACTTGTGGAAGGTTACCCAGGAATTTTACTAAAATTTTCACTGATATAATAAAAATAAGCCTTAACACGTGTTCCTTAACATCTGTTCAAAACTAAAGTCCAGGCCTGGAACGTATCTTTAGATACGTTTATGCACGTACCTGGAACATATAGTCCAGCTGGTAAATAGACCGACTTCGAGAAATACAAGTGGCTAATATAGGAAAAAAGTGATATGCTGTTTTTTTTTATTTGCACTA
Source organism: Heliconius melpomene rosina (assembly GCF_056956725.1). NCBI lineage: Eukaryota > Metazoa > Arthropoda > Insecta > Lepidoptera > Nymphalidae > Heliconius > Heliconius melpomene. The sequence continues at coordinate 549,612 of NC_140399.1, forward strand.
ATGTTCACATCTGAATATAATATCATATTTTCGTAGCCTCCAAACCAAAGCAAGCAAACCTGATGTCCATGACAGGACAATCTGGATAATGTATTCACTTTTCAGTTTGACTGAAGACTATGCGACAAAGTACATTTGGTATTAGCAAAGATATGCAATCAGTATACTTCTATGAGAGGTAGAGACGTATGAGACTGAAGAGTTCGTTTCTTAGTTCTCATATACAACTCTAAGTTACGTCCCACCACGCAGGCGAAGCCGCAGCTAAAATCTATTTTTTATGTAAAATAAATATAACATATGTATGACACGTACATATAAGTATACCATATAGCATAAACCAAAGGTCTACTCGTACTCTCCTAGATAGGTCTGTTGAGTGTGATTTCGTAGCAATTTGCCTCGCAAATTGGATCAAATATGCAGCCGCTGCCCTCACAGGCGATGAAAGTCGGACTTTTGGTAAAACGGATTACTTTGGTAATTTACTATGCATAATATAACATGTATGTATATTCCTTAATTTGTATTATATTAGAAACTAGAATTTGAAAGTGTTAGAGAAATATAGTTTAACTGGTGCAGTAAGTACTCTTTGGTATAGTTTCGTCTGTGCGTTGTCAGTCAATTATTTAAAAGATTTTGACATATTTTTTAATTATTTGGAAAGAGGGTAAAAACGTTGGTTGTTTTGATGAATAAAAAAACTAGAAAAGCAAATAATATTATTAATGAGTTGTTATTTTCATAACGAAAATAACAGAAATCAATTCCTTTCGTTTCATTTGCTACCATATTTCTGGAGTCTAGTACTCAAGGGAAGAATAATAATAGTTTACTAACTATATCCTCTTGTTATATCCTCTTGTTTAAAACAAACTAACATTAAAGTAACTAGAACCATCTCAAAATATTATTTTACGCCTTTTACCCCAATTTTAGTGTAAAGGGAGTAAATTTAAACATCTTACATGTTACTTTACAGTCGTAAAATGCACGAGGCGATGCAAATCTCACAAGTTTGTTAGATATTGCAACAGTTCCGTTACTTTAATTTTTAAGTATTAGCGTTTGTTTTGTTTATTATTCGAGTTACGACTTCAAAGTAAGATAGTTTAGAACATTTTATTGTTCCTCCAGATTGTACTCGTATTGTATACAGAGTAATAAAGCAAAAGTTTGAATTTCATAGATTTTCTGCATATAAGAAAATTTTCATTGCAATGATATAATAAATATTTAATAATAAATCGGTATATAAGAAAATTTGAATTTAAGAAAACCGTCAAATGCAATTCAGACTCGCTCATCGAGGGTTCCGTACCAATTTCAGGATTGTAGGTCAACGGGAACTTATGATCTAGAGATTCAGATCTACGGCCTGAATATTTGATATTAATTCTACACGAACTCGAACGGAAAATACGGAACCCTAAAAAAAGAGAATCTTCCTAACATAAGAGTTCAGTGTAGTTTTGGCTGCCATAAAAAAAACATTCTACGTAATAAAATTAAATTTCCTGATTATTATTCTAAGAAGAAAGTTAAAGTAATAATAAAATCGAGAAAACTATCGAAGGCAAAGTGAATAAGTGAAGCATTTTACAGACTGTGTCGTGAAAATTGTCACGATTCTGTTAAATTTCTTATTTCTTTGGAAACTTACTATCTATATAATATAGATGTCGACGTTTATTTCCAATACGGGTACAAGTTTTGCTTTTGTTTTTTTTTACTTAACTTTTTGCATAATTATTTTGATTATTAGCTTAAAAATATTCGGGCAGAAAATAGAGAGCGGTAGAATGGTGGAGAATTAGGTCTCCTCTGGCTGGTAGCAGGGTGCTACAGCGTAAGGCTGAAAAAAATTCCCAGGTCCAACCACGCAATTAGGTTACCAATTCGGTTTCGTTAAAGGTTTTTAATTGTTCGAAATAAAGTAACATGCATTAATTTCATACAAATTGGGCTTATCCATCATAAGTACTCTGTTCGCAGTAAATCCCTAGAAATATAACTTGCATTAAGTAAGATATGGCACCTTATTAATGTACGATAGTGGGAAAGTGGACGGACTCCCGAGAGACGTATAAATTAGTCATGTGTCCTTTCCTCTCGTAGAGAATTTATTTAGGATGTTTTTTAACTTCACGCTATATCTCTATAGCATAGTAGACAGGCGGAACCTGGGAACCTAGTGTAAATACACTAGTTCCTATTTTCCATTGAATAAAAAAAAATATAATATTATAAATATTATTGTATGCAATTTACTCTTGGATGAATTTGGCTAATGTATGTGAAAATATGTGATTTCAAAATTGTATTTTTTTGTATATAAAAATAGATGCATAATGTAGAGGCTGTCGTGGCAAAGACAGATTGTGAACGTGACTTTTGTGGGTTCGATTCTCATTCAGAGTAATCAATTAGTTACATTTTCTTGTTCTGGTAACAAGAGACAGCGCGGTTTTGAGTTCCCCCTGCCTACTTCCTACATACGGGATACAGCATAAAACTAGTTTCTTTCTAAATTTATTGAGCTTTTACGCTTATATTTCAAACTACACTTCAGTAGAATAAAATAAATACACAGATATATAAAATCGTACAGTTAAAGATATATGGCTATAGCAATAACATATTGTTAGAGGATAAACATTACATTTTGTATAAGATCCAAATACTGCACGGAAGTAGATAAATAACTGAATGCACGTTATGGTACGAGTATATCCAAAATGATATACTTACTAACAACAGAAAAATGCTTCTTTTCTTTCACAAAGTTACTCTTTTCATTGACTTGTAGGATTTGTATTCAGAAAAATAATTAATTATTTCGCTATTCTAGGCATGTTTGATCTTATTTTGTGTAAAAAAAACATTGTGACAAATTATTCTACTTTATTTACTTTCATTCAGAAATATAAATATATGGGTCTTTAATTTTTTTATTAAAAAGTCAAAACTAACACGAGGCCTTCGTGGCGTAGTTGACTTCCGCCACACTGAGTTCCCTTTCGAGGAAATGAACTACTAAATATTTCCATTCCCTCGTTCTGGTGACAAGACAAAGCGCGGCGTTGACTTCTGCCTCGAAAATTGGTGCATACTAAACGAAGTGTCTTAACACAAGGTGCCCTCTGTCTACTCTGCTATATACGGGATACTGCGTGAATCTTAAAAAAGTGAAAACTGGACATTTTAGGGAAATTTGTACTAAAATAGAATGCTTATCCTTACCTCAGTGATCTAGAATAGAGGTTGGTATGTTTGACTGCTACCTACACGCGGGTAGCTGGCCCGAATCCAGCAAGACTTATAGCGTATAAATCGTAGATCCATTATTGATATACTTGGCTCCCGAACCGAACTTTACCGAAGGGTGAAGTCGAAAATATTGTGAATTTAAAAGTTATGTACATTTTAGTTTATGTTCTTACGCTAAAACCTTTTCGGCACTATATAGGTACATGTAGATAGAGGAAAGTTTTAGTAATAAATTTAAAATATTAGCGTTAGTTGTGATTTCACGACTTTTTTTTAACTTCACAGAAGTAACTTAAACTTAAAGTGAATACCTTGAGAAGCCGTAACGCAGCGGCACAGATTCTGTAAACGCCACGGATGTAGGTTCGACTCCCAGTAAGGGGAATGAATTATTTTAATTTCTTCGCTCAAGTAACAAATCAAAGTCTTGAAATACGGTGTTAACATAATAATTATGTTTCCTCTGTTGTCACTGCAATAGGTGGGAAAAAGCGTTAAACGCAAAATGTTAGAAAGATTTAAAAAGAAAAAATAATTATGAACATAATGTTATAAACAAGTACTTTCATAAACAAGGACAGTTAAAAAGACACCAACTTAACTTAACTTAATCTCATACTATCTTATTTTTTTTATTTTCATAGTCTAATAATTTTAATGGAAAACATCGATCTTCACTCGAATTTGACCGGAAATTAAACTTGCGATGCCTAATCGTATGATGAAATGAACTAAACCTAAATAAGATGAACTATACACGAGCACAGTTCCAGTTAAAAATAGTCCATAGGCTATTTTTCTTTTAGCTTATAGCTTTAAGCTGTTTAGATTCAAGCTATATAAGCCTGCACACTTCGTTTTTCATTTTTCGTCCAATTTTCAAGATAACCCATAATAGTTAGTAGAAATCAACGATCAAATCATCGCATGGTCCTATTATCAGATGAGTAAATAAATAAAACCATTCCCTCCACTGGGAATCAAACTATAACCGACACGATTACAGCCCGACGCTATGCCGCACGGCCCTAATATAATCTGAATAAAGCTTAGAAGAATAATAATAAGATACTTTTTATTATACTTCTGAACTCCATTCAAATAGTAGTTGATGAAAAATAAAAGGTCACGTATAAAATATAAATAAGTATAACAGGCTCAAAATAACTTCTCTTAGTAAGTAAGCTCAACAATATTATGCCAAGTTATCATCCAAAAAAAGAAAAGAGAGCTTTAACTCTAAAACATCCTTGTTTCTTATAAAAAAACAACCTGCACTATGGCTCTGTGACAAAGAAAATAGCATAAAACCTATTGTCTCAATATTAATGGAACGAGCTGTTGATTTATTCCCACGAGGAATCTCAGCTACTGGCGGGGGGCCAAGCGATACTGAACGCTGATACCGGATTGAAGAATTCGACCCTAAAAGGCTTGGCTGGATTATTACGGGCTTTAACCGAGTCTGAACAAAAATAGTGATAACGTATTAAGATTTTAAAGTAGCTTATTTAATTTTAACAGTATTTTTTTGTTTAGTACAGCGTGTTGTACACGCTGTATTCTGTGTGTACATACAAGGGTAAGCAGTGTAGTGTTGAGACACTACGTCCTCCAAGCATCGTCCAATCAAAATAACTTTTTATTCTGAGTGGCGGAACTCAACGCCGTACTTTGTCTGCCAGATACAGATTACATATCTGGGAATCGTCAGAACCGTTGTTCTTACCACTGTAGAGACGCTGTGCCGTTACTAATAATGACATCATTGTCCTTTTTTAGATCTTGTTTGAAAAACAAATACTTCTTGAAATTTCAAAACAGTAATTTTGTTATTTGTTATATTTTTTCCAATTTCCGCCCAATTTTCGACATATTGATAATATGTCAGGTATGGTGGTGCATGGTGCAGGGGTACAATGTTTCGAAATGTACTCGGGGAAATGAAATAGTACAATATACTGTTTCTTTTTGGTCTGGAAGCCAGGCATAGAGCGGCGTTGAATTCCGCTCTCCAATACGCAATACCTCAACAATTCGGTGTAAAGTGGGCTATTGAAGTGTGTTAATGGAAACGAAGTATTTTAACACTAGGTTTCCATGTTGTCTCTGCATACCCTGCTATATGCTGGATACAGCGTCACGCTTAAAAAATAATGGTATTTAACGCCGCACTTTGAACACACTGTAATTACTGTAGCAAGGAAATGAAAATAATTTATCCCCCCGAATATGAAACACACAATCATCACCATCCTCTTATTATTTTACAGAATTTAAATTATCTTCTATTGTAATACAAATAGAAATACGAGTATAATTTATTTATATAAATTATTTTTATAAATTATGTTATTTTTATTATTATTATACAGTACTCTATAGTTCAGGCCAGTCGTGGCCCATGGGCACAAAGTGCACAAACACTAACGCGACGGGTTGTGGGTTCGATCACCAGATGAAATATTTATTTAAATTTATATTTCCATTTCTTCGCTCTGGTGTCGAGGCAAATCGCGGCGTTGAGTTCCGCCACTCAACACGCAATGCCTCTAGAAATTGGCGGAGAGTATGGAAGGACTCTGCAGCAGGGTACTGCTGTGTGCGGGATACAGAATTAAGCTGATTTTAATTTAATTTAATTCTATAGTTGAAAACAAAGGAATTGTCCAAGTTTGTGAGGCGATTTTGTTAGCTGAAACATTTCATATTACGACGGTCTTTCGTCGTGTTAATGAAATAATTGGTACATTGCTAAAGTCGAACTTGTAATTTTAGTTGGAAATTTCACATGTATATTTCTTTACATCTATTGTGGCACAGTGGAAAAGGGTTATATATTAAGTATACAATTATTGTAGATTCGAGTAGGAATCGAACCTACAATATGTGTATATGGCCCAGGCGCCGCGTTGAGTTTCACCACTCGACTGGCACTTCGGCGAGAACTCAAGTGTTTTATTAGGAACGGAGTATCTTAACACTAGGTTCCCAGGTTCCATCTGAAAAGTCTGCTGTAAAAAACAGTTAATTAAAACATTACAAAACATCAAAACACAATATTATCACGAAATTCTTTGCAAAATATCAAATAAATTTAGTGGTCATCGCGTCTAGCATGGTAGATGCTATAGTATAAGTATAATAAAGTTTGTTTTCTTGTACAAACTTTCCAAAGGGCGAGCACGATTGTGGCGGAGTTCGGCAACTTCTGCAACTTAACAGGCAAAGTCAACATTCCTACTTGTATATATTCTATAGAATAGTATAGAATAGTAGCCAGCTGTCGTTATAACAGACTTTAACTTTGTATACACAAATAATCTTAATCACAGATGTTATAGTGTTGGCTGAGATTCCTTAGGCCCGTATTTATTTATTTATTGATCTCAACTCTGAGATTGAAATTTGAGACCGGTCTTGATATGCTGTTTTCATTCATACATTATAAACTACGAATGAAAACAACATTTCGAGATCGCTCTCAATAGTAAACGAAATCTGGGAACCTAGTGTTAGGGCACCCCATATCCATTACGATACTTTGTGTTAAGCAGAGTAACACAACACCACGCTTTGCCTGGTATTAGAGCGAAGGAGTTAAAATATTAATAAATAATAATTAATTTCTCCGAGTGAGAATCAAACTCAGAACCTGTTGCGTTTACAGCTCGCACCCTTTGCTCATGCCACAGGCCCGGCCTCAACAGATAGCTGTATGTATTATACAGCATACATTACATTTATGTATTAACTACATCAGCTGCAAGGGATTTTTCTTTGAATTAAAATCCTATTCATTTCTTCCTAATAGCGGATGGAAGTAAAAAAAACAATGAGAAATTTTCTACAATTATTATTAGTGTTCGGTACGTGGATGGATAACGACGGAAACGAGGGGCAAGAGCTATTCTTTCTATAACGACTTACTAGAGAATGAAAAAATGAAAAATATATATAAGAGACTCGGTTTCATTTAGATATTCCTCTTTTATTTTTTGTCAGTGTATTATTGATTTCATAAAGATAATATTTTACATATAATGTAATGTACTTTACTATAATGTAATTTTTATTTCTTCGCTATGATGTGGAAGCAAAGCGTTGAGTGCCGCCACTCCACACTTCAGTGAAAAATGGGGAACGGAGTATCTTAACATTATGTTCCCTATGTTCAATTAAGCCTACAAGTGATTTATAATTCTGTAGAACAGATCTGGTAAAGTTCCTTCACTAAAACAATATCTTAATCTAGTAAAACATTGAAAACGAAGTTTTTGTGTCTAGATTCTTTATTTTTTTCATGTAAATCCAAATGACCGGAAGTAACAAAGCAAGTGCATCAAAATGTCATAGAAACCCAGTATTAGTATAAAATGGAGCATAATTCCTTCGCTATATTAGGATTATGTCGAGTAATTCCCTAATACCCCGCTACTAAGAAGCTTTAGCAGATGCGGCCTTCTATATAGTATAGGAGAACGTGTTGTAAGTACATTAAGAAATAGTCAATAGTTGAGGCATTTGTAACGCGTCCGGTTAAACTACATTTCATTTTTATACACCAAGAAAACAAAGTGTAGATAAAAGCAAATAATTGAGTAAAAGTATTATAATTTATCGTAGCGTAGCGGCGTATATGCATGTGAATAAGTGGTTGTGACTTCAATTTTCATTTATACTGAGAGGAATTAATTATTTTCCTAGTATAGTTCTTCGCTCCGGTGCTGAGACAAACCGCGGTGCTGACTACCATTACACAACTAGCAATCTAGAAAATTTCGAATATAGGGATAAGCTGTAGGTATCTTAATACCTTGAAGCTACAAGAAAAAAAATAAAAAATATATGAATAAAAATGAAATGAATATCTTAACATTTCCACTACTACCTCTTGGACTATTTACAAAAAGAGCTTTAGTAAGAAATATTCATACCTAGTTGGGTTAGAGGTTGTCGCTCGAGTTAATGTTTTAATGTCTCACTATTGGTGTTTCTTTTTTCTTTATTTATTAAAAGACAAAATTTTCTGATTTACTGTTTTTGAAAAAATTGTGATTTTCATAATTTATAATACATGGCTTTTATGTTAGAGGCTCACGCTGACTGTAGTAGGTTCGATTCCTGTTCGGGAAAAATAATTTGATGATTTATCGCTCTGCTAACAAAATGAAGCACAACGTTGTATTCCCTCACTCAACACGCGATGTTTTGAAAATTGGGCGGTGCGTGACTAACGATGTCTTAGATTCCCTCTGCCTATCCTGCTATATACGAGATACAGCGTGAAGGTAAAAAAAAAAATTCTATGTACTATAATCGGTCTTAGACTTATGCCAACAAAATAATAAAACTGAAAAGCTAAAAGACAAGACCAATATAAAGTCACTTCAGAAGTTTAAGTGCTATCTTCTTTTGCAATTCTTAAGGAAATTACGGATTCAAAATTTATTCGAGCGATTCGTCTGCGTTTTTCCATATCGCAGCTTCTCTAAGTAATGTAAAAATATGGCATATATATATAGCATATTTAAAATTAAACGTCGTCGTGGCACACCGAGGTAGCGTCTGTAGAAAGTAAATAATAACGTATTGAGTTTTGGTTTTGAGTTCGATTCCCAACCGGGGAATGATTATATTTATTTTTACTCCCTCGCTCTGATAAACAACGCGAAGCGTTATGTTCCGCCACTCAACATGCAATGTCTTACAAGTTGAGTGGAAAGTGGAGGACGGCGTGTCTTAACACTGGGTTTTTTCTGCCTACCCCCCTATCTGGAGGCGGAAGCGAGATAAAGCGTAGAGTTAAAAATAAAATAAAAACTGAACGCGACAGGTTGTGGGTTTGATTCTATTTTCATTTCCTTTGCGTTGGTTGCCAGGCAAACTAGACTAACTAGTCACCAGAATTCGATGATAAGAAGGGGATGGAAGTGCTTTAATGGGAACGGAGTGTCTTAACACTAGATTTTCAGGTTTCCTCTACCTGCCTTATTGCGTGCGCGATATAGTGTGAAAATAGAATAATTATAAATAACATTAGTTTATTTCTAGTGAAATTTCGACCTCAAAACTGAATATGCAGAAGTCACGGATAACTTTCTGCAGATTCCTAAAGCTTCGCAGGTCTCCAAAAGCTGAGGCATTCCTATGAAACTATGAAAATTGTTTACGATGTTTCGGGAATTTGGACACATAAAATTGTGGATTTTATGAACTGACTTTGTCCTTTTGGGAAAAATTTTAAACGGATTTTTTTTGACAGCATTTTTTGGGCCAGCGGAAGGCTCTTTGGGCTTTCGTGGTATAACAGTTTTGTATGTATTGTATTTTAGCGCTTGTAACCGTTGTTTATGATCATAATAGTATGTTTTTCCTCGACATTCATAACTAGATATTATTTTCGGTGTTACAAATTGAGGTCAATTTTGGCGCAAGGGCAATACGCAAGCGACTGTAAGCACAGCAGGTTGTGAGTTTTGTGAGTCCAGTTGAGGAAATGAAATATTTAATGTTCCTCGTGTCAGTAACGAATTGTGAATGGTCAAAATCAACGCCGAGCTTTAACTCGTTACCAGATAGGAAATGAAAATATTCTATTTTCTTCGATTGGTAATCAAACCCTACCCCTCTAACCTAACCTAACCCTCTATTGCATTAACAGATACTTGTGCCCTTGCATCAAGACTGGCTTCATGTTTCAATATATATACTTTTATTTAATAATAATGTATAACTACCCTACAACTCCCCATACAACATCCTACTTAAGAAATAAATCAACAATCCTCACTACATCATTTTTAATTATCTTAAAAGAACAAAAAAAAACAACAGGAACAAAAGGCCACTTCACGAGGAAAATATACAGTTTATTTCAACGTTTTTAATTAACGTGCTTACAAGCGAAGCGATAGAGAGACTGTTTGACAGTGCCATGTTTAAGAACTACCACTCTCAGCTTTAGCGGCACCGGCGTGGCGAAACAAAATAGTTCTACAAAAGGCGAACTGTGTTAGTCTATTTGGAAACTTGGGCTTATTAAGATTTTTTTTAATGGGGAAAACCTTTTAATATTCTTTAATTAGATTTTAGAAAATAGGAAAGAATTAAAGAATACTTTATACTCGTCATCACTCGCAACTTCATTTTGCGTGGACTTTAAGATGTAAAATGTAGTCTTTTACCGTTTTCATATCTTTTATCAATATTTTTAGCTTGTGTGCACCCCGCACGTAGCAGAGTAGGCAGAGGGAAACGTGTTAAGACACTCCGTTTAAGTTAAGACATTTCCGTTTACCATTTTCCGCCGAATTGTGTAGGCATTGCGTGTTGGACCGAGTTCTGCCCGTTACCGGAATTAAGATATGAAAATATGAAATATTTAATTTCCTCGAGTGGAAATCAAATCCACAGGCTTGACTGGATAAGTACATTAGATAATTCTACAATTTTGAATGAAAATTGGAGAACTAATATACAGACGCTAAAATAAAATATACCCGGCTTAAAACTTGTATAATTTTATTTGTACATGCACGTTAGATGATATTAGAAAAGTTTGTGGTACAGCTTGGGGCGATTCTAGCTGCATTCGTATCCTTAATGCGTTTGGGATGCACATTCCTGCCTTTATAGTAGGTACGTTATAAAATTTTACTCCTTCCTCTCTCTGTTGAATAGAATAGTTATTTGTAGAATAAAATGTGTTTGAGAACTGAGTGTTTCGTATTTTTTTCTTTTTCTTTTATTAAATTTACTTTAAACGATACAATAATAGCTGTTAGCTCAGTTCGATTCAGACCAGTGCAAGACCAAACAAAGAGCAAGAAAATGAAAATATTAATTTTTTAACAATATAAATAAGTTGTAACAAGCATATAAGAATATCGACATAGCTTGATGAGAACGTATGGCTTAGCGGTCAGAAGGCTTGCACGGTTTCCAAGAGGCGCGAATTCAATTCCCGAAAATTAAAATTAAAATTTTTAAAAATGTTATAAAAAGAAAAAAATAATATTTCCTCGAGTGGCGATCGAACCCACGACCAGTCGATTATACAGTCACACTTTGTGTCCTTTGTGCCACGACTGGCTTCACTATTTTAATAAACAATAAAAAAATCACGCTTTTCTACATCAAGTGATACAAGTCCTATTATAGAAGCCTAAACTCGAATGGCTTGCTAGTAACTTCTAAAGAGTCAGATCACGCCAGCCCGTTGATATCATATATTGTGAAATAATAAAAACGTGTCAAAAAATACTAATTATACAAATTGCACTAATGTCAACACACTTGCCCTTGCCATACAAATCTCATACAAAAGTAGCAAATGCCACTAAACAGTTTAACACAACACTAATTTAAGGCGCGACGAGTTACAGCGCCGTACACCTGCTCCACTTGCTCAGTTTACGGGATTTATGTATGACATTCATACATACATGTACGTTTAGATGTGCATGTTTAAAATATATTGCTTATCTTTTTAGTATCTTGTTAAGGATGAAATTTATTTTTTTTGTTTTTACCTTATTGATAAAAAATATATAAGATATGTTTGTTTATCAAAGTATAAAGAATTTGAAATTCTTAAAAAATTTGTAAACATAACTAAAAAAATCCTTCAAAGTTAAAGCGTAAACTAAAAAGTAGAAATTACTTACATTTATAAATATAATTTTTACCCTGCGGGGAATCGAATTCACAACCGTCGCGTTACACTCTGCATATAATTATATCATCGTAAAAAAAGTTATAAGTAAATTTTGGAGAAAAGGAGGACAATAAATTATTACACACACCTACATTGGGTACCTTCCCAATTCAAAGTCAAAAGATTGAGATTTATGTGTGATATACTCATATACCTAAATGAGCATATATGAAACAGTGATATCGTTCGTTTTTTATTCTAAATTCTATAAATTGTATAATTAATAGCAACTGGTTATGCTTAGTTTTGGTTTATTTTCTTACCAGAGCGAATGTAAATAATTAATATTCGCGAGTAGAAATGGAACCTGCAACCGTCGTGTTAACAGTCAGATGCAAACAGCTCAGTTCTTTAGTTTTAATATAAATTGTAATATTTGTGTCTTTGTGCTCGTGATCTTATCTTTCTTTTAATTTGTCTTTTCAAATTCCGGTAGAAAATTTAAAATAATAGGCTAGTCGTGAGGCCATTGGACTCACACGTGGAAATATTTTTTGCAATAGCTAGATATTTTCATTTCCTCGCTCTGGAAACGAAGCAAAACGCAGCGGTCAGTTCTAAAACTCAACACGCAATGCCTCCAGAATTCGGTGGAAAGAGAGAAACTAAAGTCTTAATGGGAACGGAGTGTCTAGGCATTAGATTTCCAGGTTCCATAGATTTTTAAAATTCTTATATGATTTTATTATTTAGAGAAATGTCAGTCAGAATCTAACCTATATATTATATGCCATTCTATGTACAATTAAATATTTGGCACGTATAATACCACGGTAATTTTTTTATATCTTTCCAGAGGGAAATGAAAATTACTTATTTCCTCGAGCGGAAATCGAACCGACCACCATCACGTTTACAGTCAAGCTTCGTTCCATTGCACTACAAGCTTCAATCCTTTCCTTTTGGAATACAAAACAAATCTCGAACAATAATTTAATGAGACTTATTAATGTTTCTTCAATCTTTTTCCTTTAAGCAAAGAAAATTCTTTGAAGCTACCACGGTTAACTTAAAATAGCCAAAACAATAAAAGAATCCTGAAATTCAAACGAATGGATTGTAATAGGAATAATTTGAGTGAAATGGTATATCTGTAATTTGATATTATGAAAACATAAGTTATGATCACTTTTAAATTTAAGTTTGACTTGTATACTTTTCTGTATAGCCCGTAGAAGTCGTCTTAGAGTCTCTACATCTGATTATAAACTCGACGGTTGCGGGTTTGATCCGCACTCGCAGCAATGCCTTGAATTAGTTTATGTTTATTTTCCCGTTTTTATTTCGTTACTATCTCGTAAATATAACAGAAAGTGGGGAATTGTGTGGCTTTACATGATGTTGCAAGCCGGGACTCCTTCATTTTCAATGCAACACCCCTTGACCTTGCCAGGGTCAAGGAGGTACCGGCGCCGGCAATAGACCAATGCCAGAGCAATAGCGTCCGAGTATCACAACACACTCACATCATATAACAATGATGTGAGTTTTGCACAACCATGACACGTTTAAAAATATTTTAAGAAGTTAGTTTAGGCTTTCGTGGCGAAGCAATTATGGGTTCGATTTCCACTACTTTGATATTCATAAAAAAAAGAGTTAGGTCATGTTACACCAAACCGTTCGGTATCTGGAAGATAATTAAAAATGCAATTATGAAAGACCATTAGCTGTTATTTTATTAGGCTTTAGTTAATGTTGGTGGAAGCTCTTAAATACGTAATTGCGTTTGAACAAGCAAAGTGAATTATAAAATTTATACACAAACTTGAAAGAATGAAATATAAATATCATAAATAAAAAGTTATTGTATTCCATTTTGCGTTTTAGGGTGTAGCGAGTATCGAGTGTTTTTTAGCAATACGCTGTTATTCTGCATATAGCAGCGTTGGCAGAGCGCACCTGGAAACCTAGTGTTGAGGCACTCTGTTCCCCACATTCTGCTAAATTGTCGAGTTATTTCGTGTTGGGTGGCAGAACTCAAGTATCTTTGTTAACAATAGGTTCACAGGTTCCCTTTGCCTACTCTATTTGTGCGGGATACAGCGTAAAAATACAAGAATTATATATACACATATTTAAGCCGGCAAATCACTATACTCGTATCGTATTTTACCTTAAAACAACGTCTAAAATGATCAAATCATTTTGGAACGTAAAATCTAAAACTGATTCTCGTTTTATCTGCTTAAATAACAATTCGTGTAACATCAAAGAGGCGTATCTGAATCTGCCACAAACATTTTAAATAATGAATTTCTATTTTCCAACATAAATTTAGACTACAATGCTTAAGATAAGTATAATGAAAGTAATTGTTATTTGAGATAGAGAAGTGATTGTTTTTTTGTTTAGAGTTTCACATTCTTCATCGAAACTTTGCGTGTTGAGAGCGAGATCTTCTACCTTCTACAGGGTGTGGGTTCGGTTCATAGTCCAAGAAATTAAATATTTAATATTGTCTTCTACTCGCTCTGGTAACGAAGCGAAGCGTGATGTTAATTTCCGCCATTCAACCCGCCAAAAATATTTTTCTTTCTTACGTGAGAATTAACGCCTTAAAAATGTTAAAAATAACTTTTATTTATTTCAATTTGACCGTGCAGACGTAGCCACAAATATAATGTAGTTCTAGAAACAAAGATATTACGTTTCCTATATTAAGGCAGTTTTAGTTTTAGAAGTCAACAGTTGGCATGCTCTGTGGGTTGGGACAGTGTGTGAATGTAACTTACTAATTTACGACTCAACATATACATATATGTACTTCTAATAATACTAATATCTTTATATATATAGGTATACATATTTTGAATCTTTTATTGCAAATTTGAAATTTATCTAAACGTGATTGTTGGTCTTAAATCTGATCACTTCGAATAATGCAATTCCTTCCCCTGATTGAGAATCAAATCCACAACTCAAAAAATAATACAATTTCACATCCAATGTCACTAAATGACTGGATGACAGAGTGATACACCACCAATTTCTCTTTTTACTCTACGTAAAGCATGAGACGTGTGAAGATAAAACAATATATCCAGCACTCCACTTGGCACTCGCTCTAACGTTGTGGTAACGGTCAGCATCTTGTTAATTTATAGTTAGAGGTGCAACCTGCGGGCGTGTTACAAGCGTTGCGGTATAACTGGCAGTTAAGATTAAAGATAGCTTAATGGTTGTTTGTCCCTTTTATTTAGTTTTAATTAGAAAAGGATGGACATTGTTGATTTCTATTAAGTAAATTAACTAAGACTTATCAGGTGGTGAAAGGAAATGGTAGATTGCGTTCTTTCGTTTCCTTTAATAAAAAAATGGTCAAATGTGAATCGGGCTCACTTGCGAAGGTTCCGTGGAAACTTCACAGTTATAGGTAATCGAGAATTATAATTCTGAAAAGTAGACAAACGACAAATTTAAATTTTCAAATATAAGTTAGTAGTTTTCACCAATTTTATTTTTTCTGTGTTTTAAGGAACTGTAGACCTAAATGCTTAGTATTCATTTCAGCTTAATACCTCCACGCGGTTTTGTATAAATGACCTTGACAGATATGCAGATATGCTGATATGAGAATATAAGAGTTTTGATTTTTTTCTTAGAATGTACGGAACCGTAAAAAATAACAATATTATTGTCTGTTTTGGCTTCTCCTGCTTAGTCCAATAACACATTACCTAAAAATTCAATTTATTAGATTGATAGTAGATTAAAATCATTACTATAAAATAATCGTTTCTATAAATTATTTTATAGTAATGATATTGAATCTGGTTATGCCGGCAATGATTGTGTTCAATTTACACCCAAAAATTATACTATTTCTTTTAATCTGGAAAGTAGCTGTTGAATTTGTTGCCGGCTCTTTTCAACAATACTTCCTTCTAATCCGGTGGTCATTTTTCATGACTCAAAAATGCTTGTGAGAATCTATTTGGATATTATAGCGTATAAGCTCCTCTAAATACTTTTAATACTCGTTTAAGCTCTCCTCCACTGTAAAATAGAAAAAAAGTTCATTTTTAACAAAGAATTTATTCAATCCATTTTGTTTGCGGCGGATTTAAAAAACCGATCTCTGACGCCACCGTAAATGCTTAGCATGACAAAATCTACTATAGATGTGCATAGATTTTGTATATTTATTTCGTTATGCAATCGTGGTGCAGCGGCACAGCGTTTTTCTGTATAATGACTATTGTGCGTTCGATAATCACTACGGCGTTGGTTGGTTGGTTCCACCCCACAATATTTCGAAAATTGAGTGTTGAGTGGAGATTGGTGTGACTTTTCAATTTAGGGGGTAAATTCTAAGAAACCGTGCAACATTTGTTCAATTAAATATTTTTATAAGTCTGAGTTTCAAATTTTATAAAAATTAATTTTTAACAAAAACAAAAACCGACTTCTAACAACGAACTAAAAAGTGAAAAATAATTATATAAAGATTTTATAATTTTGAAGTCGGTGTCAAGTAAAACAAACAGGCTTAGTAATTAGATATTGTAGTAAAGGTGTTGTAGCATTAGCTTGACACCGACTTCAAAACTATAAAATCTTTGTATAATTATTTTTCACTTTTTAGTTCGTTGTTAGAAGTCGGTTTTTGTTTTTGTTAAAAATTAATTTATTTTACGATTTTTAGTGATGGGTAGATCTTAAAATGATGCTTCTTGAACGAGTGGTGATGGTGGTGGTAGTGGTTGTCAACGAGTGGTTGTGATTGTTCTATGTAAAACTTCATTTAATTAGCTATTATTTTTGTGCAAAGTTACATTTTGGTATACCTATTGACAAGAACAAACATAAAAAGTATTCGGGTGAATTCGGAATCTCCCTTTTTTGAAGTTGGTTGAAAATGAGAACATCCTCTTTTTTGAGATTGGTTGAAAAGAAATGCAACGATCAGGAATCTCACTTCCGACATCAATTTAAAAAGTTTTTGCTTGTAACTATTACAGTATAATTAATTTTTGACCAAAAAAAACAAACTTTCTCAATTTTCTCCGGATTCCATAATCGAAACCTAACCAAACTTTCACCAAATTATCCTTGAAGTGTATCCTTTCAAATAAAAAAAGAATCATCAAAATCGGTTGGCGCGACATTGAGTTATTCGGCTATTAGTCGCGCACATGCATAATGCAAATTTAAGACTTATGTGATTTTCTCATGGATACCATTGTCAGACATGGACCAAAAAAAAATGGGACCATTCGGCAAGCTATACCTTTCAAATAAAAAAAAAATTATCAAAATCGGTCCACCCAGTTAAAAGTTATGAGGTAACAAACATAAAAAAAAAATTTAAAAAAATACAGTCGAATTGATAACCTCCTTTTCTTACAGAAGTCGGTTAAAAATCGGTACGATTTTTTTTTTCCATACAAACTTTCAACCTCATATGAAAATCCTTTCCTCGTCCACGATATTCCAAGCTTCTAGCGTTACGTTATAGCCTGCACATCGCAAGGTAGGTAGGAGGAACCTACTGTTAAGACCTTCTAAGACTTCTCTCTGCTTACCCTGCTGTGTGTATAAAAACATACATGGGTCATAATCAGAAAAAGTGTACATTTTGTGTCTTTTCTTGTCCCGCTACTTTGAATGCGTTTTAAAAATACAATTTTAAAGATAATTTAAATATTTTGCCATTTACGATAAATTTACTTATTAACTTAAAGATTTTTGTAATATTTTAAATGTATTATGGCTATTAATAGTATTTTTTGTTAGTTGCAAAAAACTTTTCAAAATGCTTCCATACAATTTTTCGTGTCCCATTCACCACTTTACTTTTTAAAAATTGATTTGTTACGAATGTTTCTGGTTTTATTTGATTTCAGATATGTTTATATTACTTTACTTTATGCAAAATATTAAACAAAAGTACTTTTATTGATATATTATTTAATAAATAGTATATATGAATTAAGTAAATTTGTCCCAAAATATTGTCTTTTTTGTTACTCAGGGCTAGTAACGTACAATTAAATTATGAATGCAAATATTTTGGATGGTGTTTAATATTAGTTTTTTTTGTGGCACCATAATTCTAAAAGTCAATGCTGTAGCTACAACAAGTAGTGTTCTCGCACCAGTTGAGGGGTTCAAATGTTTTAGAGGGAATATGTAAAATTACATCTCAGGGTTATAAACGGCTTTTATTTTGGTAAGTATTCTATAATTTCGTTTTCTTGTTTATGTTATTTGCTTCTTTTTACAAAATCTCAAAAAAGAACTTCAGTGCTTACACATGCAACACGTGGCTTATGAGCAAATATTTAAAAAGGTTAGAATTTCTCAGACTTTATTCTCAATTGCGTTATATTTCGTTACGTAACGAAACTGAGAAAATATGAAGACTAGTTCATAATTACGTTACCATCGGAAGATATGTATATAAAAAAAAATTGCTGGCATATGAAAAAAATTATTGGTGACTTTTGATAACGTAAAGTAACCAAAAATAATGATTTTTAAGTTTTTTGCCTGTTTGCTTGTTTGTCTAATGTGTTTGTGCACGCTTATCTCAGAAACGGCTTAACCGATTTAGTTAAAAACATTTTTTTATTCTTCCTGAAATTAGTTGTGATTTTGTAATTACTATTTTTTTCTCTGGAGATAGTGAATTAATAAATATGTAGTTCAAGTGGGTGAAGCTTTTATTTAAAAACAAATACATTCTGTACTAGCGTTGTTAAAGATCTAAACAATAAACATAAAATATTATTAAATATCTATTGATAAATATTTTTTTATTTTCAGTAAGCGTTATGGCTCCTATGTCAAATGCTGAAACACATAAAAGATATAGAGATCGTCTTAAAAAGACCAATCCTATTAAATATGAAGATATGCGGAATAAACACTTACAAAGAATTAAACTTAATTCCCGTGATAACGACTCAAATTTTGATATATTTTAAAGTGGATTTAATTTTATCATTAACTTTGTGATCTCTAACTAGAATTAGAAGTTTATTACGTTACGAACTAGCATTATTATATTGTTAATATTGTCACTTTGTTATGTTTTCTTACATTTATAATCTGTTAATTCAACGATTGAATCTTTAAAATTTTAATTTGTGTCTCATTAAATAAAAACAACAGTAGTTTTATTCGTATAATATCCTTACTTTGTTGTGTATAATGCCTTATGTCATCAGTTTCGTAACAAACATTATCAGTGTTGTTACTTATCAGTTACGTTACGAATTCGAAAATGTCCACTTTTCTGATTATGACCCACATACATTAACAAAAACTCTATGCAGTCTATTACTTTTGCAGGAGCCGTACAAAATTACTACGCTTGGATATACTCAAAGTGCATTACTTAAACAACCCACGCTTCCTAAGCTTTGTCTTGTAGTTATTGTTAGCGTTAAACTTGTTGGTTAGTTACAAATTATAGTTGTAAATACTGTTATGGACGAAAATATATTACAGATATTTAGTAAGAATAAGAGTTTTTAAGCCAAGCGTGCGACTATAAACACGTCAGGCTGCGGGTTCGCTTCCCACTCGAGAAAATGAGATATTTAACATTTTATGATATATTTAACATTTCTTTTCTCTCTTATGGCAGTGCCTTAATGGGAATGGAGCATCTTAATTTTTTATACTAAAAATATAAAACTTTACTCCTATTATATCTGTGAAGAATTCTTTATTTTAAACACTAGCGACCCTCTTGCGGCTTCGCCCGCTTTTACTACTGGATTATTCATATAATGTATGTTTGCAAAGCACTTAAGATAATGTGAAAATTAATTAAACCCTAATGCAACCCGCATTTTCGTAGTTTCAATAAGGATTTACCAATTGTTTTATACAGCAAGGATTTTTAGTAGGTACCGTAATTTATTTCTAATCTTTTCAAAGTACTTATTAAAATATATTTAAATGACTACTTATTAAAATATATTTGAATGAAATTATAGACAAAAACCTACCTACTAATAACTACTACAAAAAATATGAAACCAACCAACCAAAAAATATGACATATCCCGCTGAAATAATA
Organism: Heliconius melpomene rosina; assembly: GCF_056956725.1. Lineage (NCBI taxonomy): Eukaryota > Metazoa > Arthropoda > Insecta > Lepidoptera > Nymphalidae > Heliconius > Heliconius melpomene. The sequence continues at coordinate 569,639 of NC_140399.1, forward strand.
CATTCAACTTCAATTATCCAATACGTGCAAACGCATCTAAATCTTCGTTGCTATAGAGGCAGGCGGGTTTTTTTTTAGAGCTTGTGGTTAATGCTGAAGGGGGTATTCTGTCCCTGATGAAAAGCAAGCACGACGTGGCTGCCTGTGAGGAAAATTAAATAGAATGCATCGGCCGGGAATCAAACCCGGGCCGCCCGCGTGTCAGGTGAGCATTCTACCACTGAACCACCGATGCGTGTAAGGCAGGCGGGCGCGGCGGACGCATGGCGAGTGGCGAGCCGTTTCGCAGCAAGGATTTTTTTGATATTTTAACAACTTCTAAAGTACTTATTAAAATGAAAAACAGTAAAAGACAGTTTTGGTCTACATTAAATGGCCAACGTAACTAATGTACTTATTTATATGCTGAGAGTAAGGGATAAGTGAAACTTGAGTAAAATACAGCTGATGTGTCAACGGCGGGATGTGTCAACAATTAAATGCGTTTTTCTGTAAAACTATTCGCAATTTCGAAATATTGTAAAAAGCAAATTTTATCTTCGTTTAACGTAGAAAATTAATTAAGTATTTTAAAGGATAAGGATTAATACCATTATGGAAAAATATCCCTCACAATAAAAAATACATTGAAATTATTATTTTTAGACAGAAAAATGTTCACTACGCGTTATTCGTAAAAGATACGAATATGCTCTCGCGGACTTTTTTGTAGATCTTATTAAGAGGAACAATACTCCAGTACATACTACATTATTTTCATGTAGTACTTACCATTAGAGCAGCGCATGCGCGAAAGTGTCTCAATGGGTTAGACTTTATACACATTTATCGTATTTATGTTCATTTACATAAGAATATACAAATAATAAACTATATATAAACCTTCTACGAAAAACACTCGACTTAATGGTGAAGACCGCATCAAAATCCGTTGGGTGGTTTAGAAGAAGAAGAGTTAGAAACAACAGACAGACACGAAAAGGGACTTTGTTTTATAAGATACTAGCGACCCTATTGCGGCTTCGCCCGCTTTTACTACTGGATTATTCATATAATGTATGTTTGCAAAGCACTTAAGATAATGTGAAAATTAATTAAACCCTAATGCAACCCGCATTTTCGTAGTTTCAATAAGGATTTTCCAATTGTTTTACACAGCAAGGATTTTTTAGTAGGTACCGTAATTTTAAATCTGTGCTACTAATCTTTTCAAGTACTTATTAAAATATATTTAAATGACTATTTTTAGATAGTTAAATTACATTAAATAACACATTCAACTCGAATTATCCAATACGTGCAAACGCATCTAAATCTTCGTTGTTATAAAGGCAGGCGGGTTTTTTTTTCGAGCTTGTGGTTAATGCTGAAGAGGGTATTCTGTCCCTGATGAAAAGCAAGCACTACGTGGCTGCCTGTGACGAAAATTAAATAGAATGCATCGGCCGGGAATTGAACCCGGGCTGCCCGCGTGGCAGGCGAGCATTCTACCACTGAACCACCGATTCGTGTAAGGCAGGCGGGCGCGGCGGACTCGCTTGTATAAGCATAACGTCGCGAGGCGCGTTTCGCAGCAAGGATTTTTTGATATTGTAACAACTTCTAAAGTACTTATTAAAATGAAAAACAGAAAAGACAGTTTTGATCTACATTAAATGGCCAACGTAACTAATATACTTATTTATATGCTGAGAGTAAGGGATAAGTGAAACTTGACTCGATACAGTTGATGTATTAACGGCGTGATGTGTCAATAATTAAATGCGTTTTTCTCTAAAACTATTCGCAATTTCGAAATAGTTTAAAAAGCAAATTTTATCTTCGTTTAACGTAAAAATTTAACAAAGTATTTTAAAGGATAAGGATTAATAGCATTATGGAAAAATATCCCTCACAATAAAAAATATATTGAAATTACTATTTTTAGACAGAAATATGATCACTACACGTTATTCTTAAAAGATACGAATATGCCATCGCGGACTTTTTTGTAGATCTTATTAAGAGGAACAATACTCCAGTACATTTTTTTCATGTAGTATTTACCATTAAAGCAGCGCATGCGCCAAAGTGTCTCAGTGGGTAGGACTTTATACACATTTATCGTATTTATGTTAATTTACATAAGAATGTACAAATAATAAACTATATATAAACCTTCCCTGAGAAATACTCGACCTAATAGTGAAAACCGCATCCAAAGCCGTTGGGTGGTTTAGAAGAAGAAGAGTTAGAAAGTTCAGACAGACACAAAAAGCGACTTTGTTTTATAAGATATAGGATAGGATAAATAAATTCTAATTAACTTAAATCATAAACGTATTACTATGTTTTCTTCGAATCCTAACGGAGTACCCGCAACTGCTGTAATTATATCTCGCTAATAATTATTATCGTATTGTATTCTGGTTATCAGTCGTAACCATTATTGAGGTTTGGCTTTAATATTATATAGGTCACCATCTGACTGTAAATGGGATGGTCGTGAGTTCGATTTCTATGCGAGGAGCTATTTCCATATCCCCTCTCTGACCAGACCTTAGCTATCATTTCAATCAAACAGGCCCACACTCGATATCGTTAGATTACAATCGAATCTTCTTATGACCAACCTCCGCTTCCATCATCAGATCAGCTCATGTCAAAATAGTTTTGCATTCTCATCCGATTTACACGCGCATGCAACATTTCAGCTCAATCGGTAACCGAAGTATATCGAATTTAACTTACAAATTTAATTACAGACAACAATCGGGACAACGCTGTATTCTGTATGTGGCAGGGTCACTTGTAAGATGGTTCTACCAAGACTGCATTTTACCTAGATTAACGCTATATCCTGTACATTACCAGGAGGTAGAGGGCACCTAGTGTAATTGTGCGGCGTTGATTTCCGCCACTCACTCACCTTCTCTAGCAGCAGCTTTGTCTCCTAACGAGAACGAGAAAATAAAAATATCAAATATTTCATTCCCTTGAGTGGGAATAGAACCTACAAGCGTCGTCTCTACAGTCACACCTTTGTGCCACCGAGCCACGACAGCCTCGATAACTATAATAAGTATAAAAAATCATTGTTTATTATACAAAAAAGGATTCTTTGAAATACAACTAAAAATCTGAATAACATGAAACAATAACGGAGTGTAATCAAAAGGTTCGATCCCATCCTTTTGTTCTTACAATTTTAGAGTTCACTTGATATAAAAAAGAATATCTGTGTATGACATCTTTGTATGTAAAATATAATTACAATATGTATTGCTTGTTGAATAAGTTTTTTGTTTATTTTTGGTAGGAAAAATACACAAAAACCTTCCTAAAGCCCGGTTTCCAACGCGAAACAGAAATGAGCGGATAATACTTTGGCGGAAGGAACTCTTTTTAAATAAAATACGTTTATATTTCCACCATTAAAGAGTTTATTTAGTGTTTTGTAATTACTTCGAGCAGACTACAGAATGAGCTCATGTCAACTCTTTCTGGTCACTCGGTCCTTTCCGGTCGACTATTTATTGGTGTAAACACTACTATAGTGTTCATTGTTGCGAGTTCAATATAGTCCTTAATGGGCCCGCTCTGCTCACGGGGGAAACCGGAAGTAAAGGGGTTCCAAGCGAAACGAAATATGTAGATAATATTTTCATTTCTTCACTCAGGCAAAAGTTCCATCAACACACAATGCCTTCAAAACTTGGCGAAAAGTGGGGAACGGAAATGTTTTAATGGGAATGGAGTGTGTTAACTTTAGGTTCCCAGGTTCCTTCCGGTTACCGCTATGTGTGGAATACAACGTGAAGCTAAAAAGTTGCTTCCATTAATAATAAATGATAGGATGATACAATCAATCAATCATTTAACAATAGGTGTTTTAAGTATTATATATTTATTTATATATTTATGTATGTATGTATGTATGTATGAATATATGTATTTATGTATGTGTATGTATGTATGTATGTATGTATGTATGTATGTATGTATGTATGTGTGTGTAAAACTAGATATCAGCTCTGTACACCCCTTCCCTTTTTCAGACAATGTATTCTCTCCTCTACCCAAAGGTTGCCTGGAAGAGATCGCTCTCTTAGCGATAAGGCCGCCAATTGTACTGTTCTATGTATTAATACATGTATATGTGTCTTTTCTATGGTACAATAAAGAGTATTTTGTTTGTTTTGTTTGTTTTGTTTTACTCGCATAATAAAGACGTCAAGGTAATACGTCAAGTCTTCTTAGAGATAAATAAATGAATTATTATCATTTCTTCACTTTGATAGCAAGACTAAGCGCGGCTAATAACCATGCATAATCTCAAATTCAAGTGGCAGCTGCCATATACGAGAAATAAATTATTCTAAACAAAACCTAAAGACTTTCAAAAAGAAAAAGTTGTGACAAGTCTAGGTTTTCTCTGCCGATATTAATATTAAAATTTTAAAAAAGCTCTTAATGGTACCTAATAAAAAATGTAGTAATCATTTTATTTAGTATATTTTTTTATATTGTATAAACAACAGCAGACTGTAAGCAGACAAATTACTCTATTTTAATTATTTTCAAAATAAATATTTATTTAATATTTATATTTCCAGTTCTTCGCTCTTGTGTCAAGGCAAAGGGCGGCTTTGTTAACAAAATATTTCTTAAACCTCTTAATAAAAATCTAAGCCACAATATCTCCATTTTATCCTTTTAAACCAGTATTTTGTTAAGCAAATCTCTATTAGACAAAGCTTAATCCCAATAGAAGTTTTCATTTAGAAATAAATAGTTTTCAATCCTCTGTCAGACCGTGAACAATACAGACGTCGCGAGCAGAACCGCGGGCTCACGTCCGCTCAGAAAATGCTCTAATTATACTCACGGGCTTGTGATACACTGAATTCTCAATGCTATAGTTGATTTATACATTCTGAATATAAATTTTGTTGATATTTCGTAGGCAGTATAGGAGGAACCTTGTTTTTCGATGTGTTCGAGACATGGTGTGTATAATTGTAAAACTTAACGCCGTCTCAGCCGGCTAATCAAGAAAACAAAGACCAATCAATGACGTTTATGTTATCATCTATAAATATTTCTTAGTCGTAAAGGAAATTACAAGCACATTTGTGTACTAAATCGTGGCTTTTGGAAGTGCCATTTATTTCATATTCATATTCTCCCTCTAGGAGAAGTGGAGATTGGGTAAATACGTTAGTGTAAAAAATAAAAAATAATATATATCTACTATATTTATATATATATAATCTCAGAACGCCGACTTCGATTTAGAAATATTATTATATTCATTTCCTCGCACTGGTAACAGGGCAAAGGGTAACGTTAAGTTCCACCATTCAACAAGTAATCACTTGAAACTTAACCCTCAGTTCAATCTGTTCTACCCTGCTATATACAGGATACAGACTGAAATAAAAAAAACGCAAATCTTTTAGTGTGCAACAACCACAACACTATTTCCCAGACTTTAATTAAAGACCATTGCGGTGTCACAGAAGGGTTCCTAAGACTGACTAAAGTAGAGACATGAAATAAACCAGCAATGGAAATGGAAATTTGTAATTGAAATATACATTTTATACTATTTTGTAAATAACTGAAATAAGGCACTAATTAGTCACATTGTTCTTTCTTTAGATTAAAAATATTTTATTGGCTAGCTCTTTGAGTTGTACTTGCAATGTATTTGTATATAATCTGACAGCAATGCCTATACACTTTGTCTCGATTATGTATAGATTATGGTCATAATCTATGGCGGAAAGTGAAAGCAACGGAATAATTAAATAGTTGTTACATGTTATAATCCTATTAGTATACCGATAAATAATTAGACATATTATGATATGGCACTGGTTGTTACATAATTAGAGGAAATGTAGTGAATAGAGTCTCTGTCTTGCGTTTTACTTTTTTGCTCTCTCCACGGTGTATCCGACGTTAGATCCGACACTCGACTTCCCATTTTCCTGAAAATGAAAATAATTCATTGCCCTGACTGAGAATCGAGTCTATAACCGTCGCGCGGGACAAGACTGCCTCTAATTCGAATTTTGTGTAAATATAACACATAATTGCGTAAAAATATAAAAATAACTCACTTGAATTACATATAAACACTGAAGTCAAATACTTAATAAAGAACTTTTTTATCCTGAAAAATTATATTTGAAGAGTAGCATAAATAATAAGATAGGAGGCTATTTCTGTTTCAACACAAGGTGTACCCATCCACCTGTCAAACGGTCTCAATTGTGAAAGAAATGCGAACTTTTTCTTATAATTTTTGCTTTTCATTTTCTTTTATATAGCTAATTTTGTAGGTAAATTAAAGTATATAAATATTTTGTTTTTTTTAGCTTTACGTTGTGTCCCGCACATGGCAGGTTAGGCAGAGAGAACCTGGAAACCTAGTGTTAGAACACTCTGCTCGGCTGCAGCGTAGCGCAAGGACACAAGCATGTGACTATCAAACAGTTGTAGTTCGATGCCCACTGAAATTAAAGAAGCAAAATCGCACGGCGTTGAGTTTCGCGTCTTAATACGAAATGATTCTAGATTTTAGCGGAAAATGGGGAACGGAGTGTCTTAAAACTAGGTTCCCTCTGCCACGTATACATATATATATGAAATACATTCACTTGAGCAAAATTCGAACCCACAATCATCGTGTATATTTCTATATAAAACACATAACCAATAACGTTTGCACCAATACATCGGTTATAGGCGTGACATTCACCTAGCCCACGCTTGAACTGTCTTTACACTAGAGTTAACTCGTATGCAGCTATACGGATATTGATTCTGAAGCTTTGCTTTGCTATAGTGCAATGACGATTTAGTTTTTTTTTATACTTTCACGCTGTATCCCGCATGTAGTGGTAAAGGGAACCTAATGTTAAGTTAAAATCGTTCATTAATCATACAGTGCTTAATTTTCGAGACATTGCATGTTAAATCGCGGAACGTAACACCACTGAAGAAATTATATTTTCCCTCGAACGAGAATGGAACCCTCAACTATCATGTTTACAACCACTCACTCTATGTCTAGATCCAATAGTAGTGTAGTTGAAATATGTTTAACTGAATAAAATGGTACGGTTAATCCCTGATAAACCAAGACTTATGATAGCGTTGAGTCCCGCTAACGTACAATGTTTCGAAATTTCGACGGAACGACGACGGCGTCCTCTCACCAGAGCAAAGTAATTAAAATTTATTCATCCGAATAGAAATCGAACTTCCAACCGTCGCGTCGCTACAATATAACGCTACGCTACAATGGCCTCAATAATTATAAGATATCCTTCAAAAGATTTTTATGTAAGAAATTTGTCTTAAAAATTATTTTCGCCTGAAAGCCCTTGTTACGTGGCAAAGATCGGATTTCAGGCTTCCTCAAACAGAAATGGGTTGAGTAAAGTCCTTTGTTACAGCTGTAGGTAGCCGTGGCTTCGTTTTTCAGCATTTCAGAATATTCTTAAGAATATTAAAAGTAAGCTTAATTTCATGTTCGTTATTTATAGTTTAAATTTTATTAAAAATGTGTTTTTTATTGTATTTCTTTGTATTGTGGGATAAAACGAAGAATTTTATTTAGATCTAAATTAAAAAATTTTAAAGCCCGTCCTGGCGGAACAGCATGTGAATATATAATATACGTGATGGTTGTGGATTCGATTTCTACTCGGGGGATTGAGTTATTTTTATTTATACGATCTGGTAACAGACGAAGCGCAACATTAATTTGAAAATTAAACGGAAAATTTGGGGTGTCATAAAACATAAAACATAAAACTTTCCATCTAATAAACCTGAAGTAAAGAAAAACTTTTTAATATTTAGAATATTTTTCAATTTCAATGATAACACGAAGAACGGAATGTCTTAACACTATGTTCAGAAAAAAAAACTAATTGACAATTTAGAATCTCCTCATGTTTTGAGTGATCTTCACAAGTAAATACGCATTACTTCAATCAGACAAATTGAATTATTCAAGGGCTTATCTCGCGTCAATTCGTATATATAATGGCTTCTTTGACTTCGAAATGAATGTCTTATGTTTTTTCTTTATTTGCAGATAGCTTGTGGAAATATTAGTATTTATATTATCTTGGTTTTGTGTCAGTTTCACGTTTTATTCCCCGTATAGGAGGGTAGGTGGAGGCAAATTAGTGTTAAAACACTCCGTTACCCACTTTCTGCCCGCAGTTATCGTGACATAGATAGAAATATCGGTACAGTAAATCGAGAACCAGGAAATGAAAATACTTTAAATAAAATCGTACGACTATAAACGAAACGGTTTGATTTCTACTCGGAGGAGTTAAAATTTTAATATTTTCATTTTCTCATATTGACAACGAGTTAAAGCGTGACGCGACGTTAAGTTCCACCACTTAACGTGCATTGCAAATTCTCTAATTTAGCGGAAAGTGAGTAACGAAAGTGTCTTAATGAGAACGAAATTTCTCTGCCTATCCTGCTATATGTTTGTAGAGTACATCATGAAGCTAAAAGTCAATCATTCTCCGAGTGGCAATCGAACCCACAACCATAGAATTTATAACGAAATGAAGACCTCAATTTGAACCAATCTTAAAATAACACCTCGCCATCTACTGCAGATATTAATAATTCTAAAAGATGAGCTTAAATTAATATAGCAAATTAATTCAAGTGCTTTACTTTGAAAGTAGTTTGGATAAAAAGAAAACTTTTCAACTTCTTATACGGGCAATTTATCTAATTCAGACTTTTTGATCTTTGAAGCTTAGAAATTTTGTCCTAACGCAGAAAAAGTTAGTCGTTATACTAAATCCAGCTTTTTGTTTTATATTGTGAGGTTTACTAAGTTACCGAAACCAGCCGTGACGCAGGGGCACAAGCGTGCGACTGTAAGCGTGACAGATAATAGGTTCGATTCCCACTCGAGGAAATAAAATAACTAGTTCGCTCTAATTTTCTAATTTTCGATTCCATACATTACCATATTTCTAAACAAATTCTTTTTAAATTTTTACTCTACTATCGAACTAAGAAGTTTCTCACAAACATTTTAAAGTTTAGATTTATTTAGCAGTAAATGCCTTTGAAAGTAAGATAAGGCGACGTCGACCATAACGTTGAATATTGAAAATCTATGTACCAAATTATAAGTATTGGAAAAGCGGAGATAAAATCCTTTGAGATACGCATTATTTTTATAGATTTATGTTGAAATTTTATGGTTTATAGTATAAGAGTAAGCTTACGGGGCATCGCGGCGTAGCGGCACAACGTCTGCCTATAAATACGGCGGTTGTAGATTCTTTTCCGATTCCGGGGAATGAAGTAAGTTAATTTTTTCGCTCTGGTAACAAGACGAAAGGCGGCGTTAAGTTCTACCATAAATGATACAATATTTTGAATATTTCGATAGAAAGTGGGGAACAGAGTGTCTTAGCACTAGGTTCCCTCTACTTACCCAGCTATGTGATGTAAAAAGGAAGGAATCCAGCGTTAAAAAATGTGAAAACCTGACAATAATGTTTATTACAGTCATTTACATAAACTGCAAATGTATAAATGCATGTACTACATATAACATATGTACAGTATTGAACAAACAAAAGTTAAAATTATAAGTATGATTATTATATTTCATTTCACATAAATTTAAACGGAATTACAAATTATTTCACGCTGTATTAAACAGAATTTCCGAATAAATTTCATAAAATTTATTTCAATTAATACATATTGGTCTCAACGAAAATTAAATGTGAAAAATGAATTAACTTTTTTATTGTTTCCTCACTTTAAAATCAGTATTTTAAAAATAAATTCACCTTTTCATATTTTATTTTTACTATTAGCAATTTTGTTATTTTATTTTTTGCTATTGCACGGATATATATAACGTTAATTATAGCTTATTTTTTTATTATTTCCTATAAAAACTAATAAACGTTACGTAAATTACTTTTAATAACTTCCAACAAAATAATATTTTTTCGTTATATAAGAAAATAAAAATTTTCATCCACCCACCCGAGTGGGAGTTGTACCCTTAAGCGGTTCGTTTACATTTTACACTTATACTATTTGCCGCTATGCCAATAAAATCATTGAATATATTATAGCGATATCTTACTAACATTGCTTCAAGTTGTATGCAGGACATAGCAGGGTAGGGAAAGGGAACCCAGTGAACATGTCTGAAGGCATTGCTTGTTGGCAGGAACTTAATGCCGTGCTTTGCCTAAAAAAATCTCTAACAGCCTCTATCACAAAAACACATTTATCCAGAATTCCGCATTTCAGCAACCATTTAAGACGTTTTATCCCCAACCTGAACTACCTAATACTATCAATCCCAGCAATCTATCACCAGGATCAACACTATGGTATCCATCTTACCCATTCCCTTTGTAAAATATGCCCGAGGTCTCCGCAGAACACTATGAAATAGTCATAAAAAGTAATATATTGTTATTACGAGGCATAAATCCGATTACCAGGCCCGCATTGGCCTTGTTCTAGCTATCGAAATACCCGCGTTTAATTGTAAATTGAGTTATCGAAAGCTTTTATATGCTTTTTTTGAAATATAATATGTGAAATTTGAAGTGGTTGTCTTCCTTTTTTTTGGATTCGATTCCTAATCAAAGGGAATAAATTGTTGTTGTTGATATAAAAAAGTCCCTTTGAGTTTCTTGGGCTGGTTATCGACAGGTCTGAGACATTAATTTTATTGAACTGATGGTAAATTATAATTATTGCACGTTCATAAAATGAAACTAGACGTTATATACTTCTGACTGTAGAAGTTACATGCTTCTTATTTTGAATAAAATTATTTAACTTTGGCTAGTTTGGCTGATAACAAGACAAAACGCGGCGTTGAGCTCCACCACTCAACATGTAATGTCTTGAAAATTGTGCAGTGCTTGGGGAGCGGAGTGTATTAATAGTAGTAGATTCCTTGTGCCTACCGTGCTAGGAATGAGTACAAGTCTTATAAAAATACATTTTTTGTAGTTCTCGTTCGTACATTGTATTACTACCCACGTATTTTAAGTTGAAATACTTAAATTTTCGAGCTTTTTGTCGATCTTGAGTACAATACCAGAAGTAAAACAATGTGTCCTCACACTATATTCTTTCTATTTGTCCCGAAAACACTAAATATTTGCGAAGACAAAAACATACATTAAATATATTTGACCCTTATGTTACTAGAAACGTTGAGGAGCACTCGACTCCAAAGATAAGTGTACATTCATAGGCAAGTCTATTGAACTTGTCAATAAAAATGATAAAATGTTTTCCGAAGAAGTTGATCTAGATTCAAAGCTAGAATTTTATTATTTATTTTAGTTAGAAAAAAAAAACAAGCAGTTATTTAAATATATAAAGCTTAGTTAGGGACTTTCATAATTCAGGACTCGTTCAATTATTATACATGACCAATATTTACAGGTAGGTACAGGAAACCTGAAAACCTAGTGTTAAGATACTCTCACCCCACTAGCTGCTGAATTCTCGAGATGTTAAGTGGTGGGGCTTAACGCCACGGTTTACTTGGCATACCAGAGCGAGGAAATGAAAATATTTAATATTCCATTCACCCAAGTTAGAATCGAACCCACAACCATAGCGTTTACAGTCACACGTTTGGGTCCCTGGGCCACGTGGGCTATAGTGGTTCAATCTCACAAATTGGGATGCGCAACGCCTCCAGAATTCGACGGAAAGTAGTAAATGGAAGTGATTTAATGGGAGTATCTTAATATAGCGTAAAGCTAAAGTAAAAAAAAGAGCTGAAAAAAAAGCCTCTTCTACCATTATACGGTCCACATACATGGTTATTTAAAAAGCCTCAGTTTAAACTAGGGCACGACCTGCGACAGAGCTCTGGGAACAAGTAAATTAGACCTACTAATTGCTTATGAGTTGTTAACTGGGAAGTTGTAACGTACATTTTTGATGACACGACGGACAGACCGACTTTATCTAATTAAAAGTTTACGCTATTATACTTGGGGAGAGGTGAAAGGGAGAGGATTGTGAACAAAAATTGCAATTTTTTACAGTATTATGGGCTTTTTTTTTCATTTTTGTGCTTACTGAGTAATGTCAAGGTAGGATAAATCGTAAGATAATTTTAGAGGTATATTATGTTGTGTGGTATAATTAATTATACGCAACGATTGACCTGAATATTAAAATGTAAATAATAAAAAACAACAACACTTTTTCTCTCGTATAGCATGACGCAAAGACACTCTGTTTTTCCTTTGACTCTCCACCCAAAATTCTTGATATTGCCTGGTGAGTGGTAGATTTATGTACCAAATAAAAAGATAATTTTATATAAACTCTACTCTTTCTTCTCATCTTCCCGAATGGGGATCGAATTGACAACCATCAAGAATTCTGTGAGATACATATCAAGTGCACTATAATAAAATTTTCATGATAAAACTTAAGTCAACACTTCTAACACTGCAATTAATCAAAACTTTCAAACAAATTAGTTTATCGTCGAGGCCGTCGTGGCGTAGTAGCCCAGTGGCGAAGTGATTTTGTGCTCAACTGGCACGCTCGGAACGCCATAATAGAAAGAACAGAACAGAATAAAAATATTTTTTTTTATTTCCCCACTCTGGTAACAATACTATACTTAATACCTAAAAAAACTGATGGCATGTGATTCAGAGTGTCTTAATATTAGGTTCCCTCTACTTATCCAGCTATATACGGGATAATAACAAAAAAAAACACCCCAAATTTATACTTTAAAGCAAAAAAATCACCCCATCTTGTATATTTTAATTTATTTCCATGAAAAACTTTGCAAATCTTATACATTTTTGAGTAGCTATTAAAACGTATTGTTGAGAAGACAATATACGACCTGGAGGGACATCTCTGATAAAGGAAAGTTCTTTGATGTTTGATTTATTGTTATTGTAATAAAGTAATTTCCGAGTCTAGTCAATTTTCAATGGGAAATGTACGGTATAAAGACTTTGTACCTCTTATAGAAAAATTAGAATTAATTTACGTTTTCGATGTAACATATTTGATGATGAGGCCAGTCGTGGTACATGCGACAGATGTCATTCGATTCAGAGTGGATTCGATTCCCACTCGAGGAAATGAAATATTTAATATTTACATTTTCTCGTTATCGTAACGAGGCAAAGTACGGCACAGAGTTCCGCCTATCAATACACAACGATTCTAGAGTTTGGCGAAAAGTGGGAAACGGAAGTGTTCACACTATGTTCCCAGGTTCACCCTATCTATCCTGATGTGCGCATTCTATCATGATTCGTGATTTAATATCACAGAATATTTGATATATTAAAGTAGGTTAACAAAAGGAACTTAGTTTTAAAACACTCACTGACAACATTGGTATTTGGGTTAAGCACGGAATTCAACGCCACGCTATGTCTACTATAACGGTGAAATAAAAATAATTCAGAAGTAAGAAAATGAAAAGATTAATTCTCCGAATAGAAATCGAATCCACAACCATCGCATATGCACAATATTTATTTCTACACATCCAGGAATGACATAATACCTGTAAAGTAATATATAAATGAATCTTCTTTAGGGAACGTAAAAAATTTACGAGATCGTAAATTTAAGGTGCGGAATCACAGCTTCAGTGATAATTATGTGAAACCTGGAAAAATTAAGGCATTCGTGGCGCAGTACCACGAGAAGGTTTTGGGTTCAAATTCACGCTACTGCGGGATACTTCCCGTAGGTAGCAGGTAATAAAAGGGAACCCAGTGTGAAGACCATTATTGTCGAATAAGGTTTTTACAATAAAAATTTGCATTTAGTTATAAGAAATGTAGAATTAAAACGATTATTATATATTGTTTATGTCATCACTGGTGGATCTAAATAAATTATTCTTTATTAGGACCATTTATATATTTTTATATTCTTTTAAGATAATTTAATTTAATCCATACACGAGAGGAATCGGTGCAAATTTGTTTATTCGACTGCAAAGGAACTTGTATTTTTTTTTAACTCTTGAGAACCGCTGAACGAATTTACATAATTACGGTATTATTACATTAGTTTTAGCAGCACATGTGTCCTTATATACGTGACTTTAAAAAATATAATTTTTTTACTATACATTACTTTTTTATTTTAAAGGAAATAATTCAGGAATTACGAAAAATATATGAGTTCCACAAGCCGAAGTTAATGAAGCTATGGGTTGCCTATATTCCTCTCTCCGGGTTTCTATCACTTTCTCACTAATTGATGATAATAAAAAAAATACTTAATAGTCTTTTTAAATAATCGTCAGACTATGACATAGCACCTCTAGAGGTGAGGCAAAGCTCGGTGTTGAGTGCCGCAACTCAACACGCAATGTCTTCAGAATTCGGCAGAAAGTGGGAACAGATTATCTCAACACCAGGTTTCTAGGTTACCTCTACCTACCGTGCTTTGATAGAATTACAGCGTAGAGATAAAAATTGTTATAAACATACACTAATTAAACCTGCCATACCTATGTCACTCGATTATTATTTAGAGCAAACACAATCAGTCCCAATTAAAAATAATGAAGTCATCGAACAAAGATTTTTTATTTGTTTATTTAATAAAATTTCATATTTTAAGTCAGCTTTTATAGCTTCACGCTGTATCCCGCACATAACTCCGTTCCCCACTTTTCGCCGAATTCTGGAGTCGAAAATGTTAAGTTAAGCTTGCCAAAATATAATAGTGAATAAGCGGTTTATGAGATTAGCTAGTTGTTTTATTTCTTCCGCTGTGGTAGGTGAGGTGCAGCATTGAGTTCCTCTAGTAGTCTGTAAGCCTCTAGTGCTCTGGTAAGCAAAACGCGGCGTTGGGTTCTGTCATTAAACACGTAGTCTCAAAAATTTGGGAGTATCCATAGGTTCCCTGTCTCTAATATGCTTGGCTTCTCTCCTACCATTCTTTGTCTTGTTTTGTTTTTTCTGTCTATAAATATCGCGAGCTATTTGCAAACTGAGTTGCATGAAACGTACAAAATTTCGCAAGAATATTTAAAGTTGGTTGCGCAAAAACTTTTCCTATTTAAATATTTTCGGCGAAGCTTTAGAAATATTTTGAAATATTCAACGTCAGTATTTCTCGGCTATAAAGTTTTGACCAACCTTTAATAGAAGGAAAAGAGTGTTTCTTTAACTCTACCTACCGTATTGCTTTAACAGGGTTCGTGAACTTCGTGATATTAAGCACTTCTTTGAATTTCAAAAATATTGTTTCTTTCAAGCTTAGTATTGAACATGAGTGAAAGTGTCACTAGGTTCTGTCCCCTTGATAAACAATTCAGCGGAAAGTGTGAAACGGAAATATATCAATGGTAAAAGAATATTATATATAATCTTAACTCTCATTTAATAATTTAATTTCAATTCCTGGATTCCCTCAGTCTGCCCTCTATGTGCGAGAGCGACAGCATGTAGCGTAAATAATAATAATATCGCTAAAGAAATCCTTTAATAAAGACTTCTATAATCTATAGTCTAATTATATAAAAAAAATCTAAATAATATTCTTATTATACAATATTTTTAAAAAGGAAAATAATATTTAAGCCTTAAATGGATATTACTATCATTTCGTAACAAAAGACCCATTTAATTTCGATATGAAAAATATAACATTTGTGAATTATGAATGTTAGTCTTTGAGTGTGATAGAGCCTATTGTGGGAATTAGGGGCCTCGTTACGATGACACTTTGTCCCTTTTGTTCGCGATGCGGCGTCACGATAAATTACGTTTTGTTGGAGCACTTAAATGAAAGTTTAAATTAAATATTTTAACTAATTTTTTTGTGTGGCTCCGTCCTTTTGTTATATAGGATTTTCTTAGATTTACGCTGTAGCCCGCATATACTAGGGTAGGCAAAAGGAACCTGGAACCTGGTGTTAAGATACTCCGTTCTCAACAAGACAATTTAGTTCCCGTTCGTGAATTTTATAATTCCTGATAGGTTTTAATAATCGTTGTAACAAAAATAATTCGAGAAAAAGTATCTAGTAATTTTCCTTTTTCGGCATTGTTACTTGTTATATAAATCGGTACTTGTTATATTTTGTTGAAAAATAGCATATTTCATATCTAGCTTCTGAGCAAGATACCAATTTTTTAACGTATTTTTTCATATGAACTGAACTGCTCCTTGTTTTATTACCCGAGCAAGCAAATAAAAATAATTAATTAAATCGAATTAATTAATTATTTTTATCCAACTCACAATATTTGTATCTACAGCGAGACTCTGAACCGCTGCGCAACGATGGTATCAATATTCTACATGTAGTATTTAATATTCTGATATGAGGATAATAAGAAATTTAATATGGAACTTCGTGAGATTTTCCATAGAAGTCCTCATCTCACGTTTTCTTTTTAAACCCTGCTCTAAACGGTCTTTTACTTCATTGATGTCGCTTCTAAAGATATGAGATTATTGGATCTACTATATTAATATCTTGAAATGTGAGAATATTGTTAAGTAGACGGTATATAATAGAGTTTTAGTTATATGAGAAATAAAATTCCTCCGATAACGAGACAAAGCGCGGTTGAGTTCCGCAATTCAGTACGTTAATAGCTTCTGAATTGGTAGAAAGTAGTAAATTTAATAAACAACAAAGATATTAAAACATTTTCTCATTTTAATTGTATAAAATCAGCACCTGTAACGTTTTGAACTCAACAGTTGCTAAGGTTTCTCCGTGAAGAGAAGCTAAGTAGTGTATTTTAAGTTGTTTGTTTGCTTTGCCCGCTTAGTTTCATACCCGCATATCATGTGGAGTTTAATATTTTCTATTATAACTAAACTATGTTGGAATTGAAAAGCCATAAATAGAAATTTAACTTTTACGTTAACAATTGGTCAACAGGATGGTGTTAAAATTATCTATTAGATTTATTCGTCGACGAAATCGAGGTAAATAAAACCGTTTCAAACTACTGAACTAATTATATTTATAAGAAAAAAATACGTATAGTTAAGTGTACCAGTTAGTAAAACATTAATTAAATTCAAAGAAATCCATAACTGTAAAATAAAATAATAAATAATTTGTGGAAATTTATTGTAACGCCGTCGTTATTCCCATTACGCTATAAAACTTCGGGCCTTCGAGTATTTCTTTGATTGTGAATTGTAAATAATCAATTTACATAATTCTTATTTGAAAAATAAAATCTATTAAAACATCGCATTTTATTTGAATACGAAGACGGAGTGAGAAATTGTAAATATTAAACTGTTATTTTGCTTAGAAGATATTTTTGATATTTTAGGGTTCTGCACCCCAATAGGTTACCGTAATAGGACCACTTTTTAGTCTGTCCATCTGTCTGATAGACATCTATGCGTCTGTTATTACCATTTCTTATGATCATGTAGAGAATGTAGAAATAAATATCTAACTGTATAGTCTCTTAAGACACAAAAATAATTGAGCTTTTAAATCAACGTAATCGAAAAATACCAGTTGCGTTTTTCAGTCAGTCTCGTTTATCTACAATTATAAAATTGGTGCGGAATTACCAGTGCCTGAGTTTGACTTGTACTTAACGATTTTTTATTTATACTTTGGCCGCTATATTTTAATACAATTACAATGGCAACCTAGAATTAAAATTCCTAGAATTCTAAGCTACTCGTAAATCCAAGATGGAGGCAGATGCATCAAAATGGCGGGGTTGCATTAAAATAGCGGAGTATAATTTGTTTTAGTGTTAATAATTTTCACTTTTACGCTCCTCAATACGCATGTCTATGTAAGATAAAAATCTAAGGTCTTAAAAACTAGGCAGAAAGTGAGGTGCATAGTGTCTTAATTTTAAGTACCCTCTGCCTATCCTGCTACATGTGGAGTACGGCATCAAGCTAAAAAAAATATCAGATGTTTGACTGACAATGAAGATTGTACTCTTACGCGACGCGAAAAGCGACTGAAGCTATACAAAATAGATCTGTAATTACATAAGAAAATATTAATATTTGTCTCAAAACGAAAGGCCAATCCAACGCATAGCCAAATAAAAAAAGCTAAACAATAAGAGCTTTCAGAGCACACTTTCTTACAAAATTAGTTGAAACTTTTAAAAATGGCTTAATTAGGTAGAGTGGAGTAACATTGAACGTCTACACTTTATTTGTAACATACTGCTGCAGGTCCCGTCGCCAACGGGAGAACGGTGCCAAGTGCTTAATATGGTGAATTAAGAAAGTTTTTATGGTATTGAAATGCTTTTTGAGGCTATAGTGGCACAGATGTGTGTGACCGTTTACGTAAGTGTAGGTTACTACCTAATATGTACGGTTTTTTTAAAAGCTTCAGGTTTTATCCTGTACAGCGGGAAAGGTAGAGAGAGATGTGTGAAGTCGCTTCTTTATCCGACCTTCCATACAAAAAAGGAAAGGGCCTAGTGATATGCCTCTCTATTTTCTAGTCTACGTACATTTCAGCGTTCATTGGCAGAACGTTTGTTGTTATTGGTATAATATTTTTGATGCTGTGTCCCGCAAAAGGAAGCCTGGGGTTATGATACTCTATTCTCCACTTTCTGCCCAATTTTAGAGATATTGTGTGTTGGTCGGTGGAACACAACACCGCGTTTTGTCTGTAACCAGACCGAGAAAATAAAGATAATACATTAGAGTAGGATTCGATTATGCTGCTCCCCAGGACGATCTCTAATAGTTTTTAAAATTAATTATTTTTCATTTACCATCTTACAGGTCACAGGTAGTTTACCTGAGAATGCATTACAAAATCAAATTACTTCTAGAGCTAAGTTTATTTCACGGCTCATTTCTACCGAGTTCCTCAGTCTAGGTAAAAACGTAGTATTTAAATAAGCAATCTAGACATAATGCTGATTCTGTATTAAAACGTTTCTTGGTGTCTGAAGTTCTTAGTCTTTATTAGAGATTCGAATTAAATTTGACGCCGTCTTGGTTTCATAATAACTTAAGTCGATGGTAGCAAATTCTAGTTTGGTATACAATATATTTTATAATACTAGTGGGACCAGCAGGACGTGGTCTTGTTTAGAAATAAATACTCTAACACTTTATTTTCACAATAAGTATAAATTTCCGCAGTGAGGAAAACAATTAAATGAAATATAATCCGAATGGGGATCAAACCTACAACAGTCCAGACGGTTTTCCACTGCGCCATATATATGATCTATTAAATTATTATTTTATATAATTTAGCTAGCCTATTATAATAATATAATAATATACTTCATTTTTTTTTAACTTCACGCTGTTTCCCATGAGAAGTAAAATAGTAACATGTCGACAGTTTATCCAATATTTAAATTCGGAAATTGGTAATTATATTGTCGTTCTTTGTTTATCTGAAGATAGTGTGGAATTTATTCCGCACAAAGCAGGGTATACCAAGGGAACCTAGTACTAAGAGTCTCCGTTTCAGTTCCTCACTTTTCGCTGAATTCTG
This sequence comes from Heliconius melpomene rosina, assembly GCF_056956725.1. Classification (NCBI taxonomy): domain Eukaryota; kingdom Metazoa; phylum Arthropoda; class Insecta; order Lepidoptera; family Nymphalidae; genus Heliconius; species Heliconius melpomene. The sequence goes on from NC_140399.1 coordinate 589,170, forward strand.
TAGACATTGCGTGTTGAGTGGAGGAACTTAATGCCGGGCTTTGTCTACCAGAGCGAGGCTTACAGCTTACAATCTTTCGCTGTCCATTGAGCTATGACGGCCCTAAGAAATACAAAGATAAAAACCCGGAAGTACAAAAAAACCATGTTGAAATAAAAACAGGAAGAAGAAAAACACCTTAAAAATATAACCCGTCTAATATTTAAAATGATGCAAAGATTATTCATGTATGATTTGCCATATTTCATGCGAGTCGCGTTTAATGGAGCGCGCGATACCCGTGGCTGGGTGACACCGACACCTACCCCTACACCTACCCCTTTATAGTAATATGCTATGGGAGTTTTGTATGTATGTATGTTTGTGTATGTTTTGGTTAGGGAGAAAAATCAAAAAATTATCGAGTTATGGATATTGTTCTGTGAATGTGATAGGAAACACTCAAGAAAATGAAATATTTAATATTTTCATTACTTCGCTTTGGTAACTAGGCAAAGTGCGGCGTTGAGTTCCACCACTCAACATGCAATGCCTCCAGGATTCCCAGGAAAGTGGTCAACGGATTGTCTTTACACTAAATTCACTTTTGCCTAGACTATGAAGATACAGCTCGAAGCTGACATAAGAATAGATATATAACCAAAGTGGACGGGGTTCGATAATTCAAATGCATAAAAGTCATAAATATGCAGTCTCGTGTCATCGGACGGGCCTTGAATACTATTAGAAGGAGAATCTCAAAGGTTTTGACGCTCGATAAAATTTCACTTGTACGATGCATTTTACAGAAGTTTGTTGGAATATTGAAGTGTTGTGAAATAAAGGAAGATTTACTTCCGCAAGAGAACCAATTGATGCGTACAATACGTGTTGCTATAACAACCTGTCACTTTTTACGAACGTCAAATATATATGGTGTGTATGGTGTTACTAATTTGATATATTTTATAATATACCTTATTTAAAAAAATACTATAAGCATTGTATACTTCTTCTCTATATAAACTATAACTGTCCCAAATTTCATACTTTTTGGTTGCACATTTTTCGTAAAAGGAAGTGCAAAGTGTAAAGCAAAGGAACTGGAAATGTAAACGTAATATATTTTTTCTAATTGTCATGTTCTGTTTTAAAATATTTCTGATTGACTTGTTTTAAAAAAAAATGAGCCGAAAATAGGCGACGGAGTGCTTTAATACTAGGTACCCTCAGCCTACCCAATTATGCTGTAAAAAGAAGCTCAAAAAATTTTTTTCAATGAAAAATGTAATTAAAACAAAAGTATTTTAGTACAACATAAAGTTCACAAAGAATTTCAATTTCATAGTTGAAAGCTTAATTATTTTGTATAGAATGGCAGCTACAAGGGACGCGTGCTTAATGGCGTTAATACCACAATACTATTAATATAAAGAACACTTTGTAAGCAATTTTATATGCAGGATTAAGAAATAATTTATAGGAACAGAAGTTACTTCATTTTGCCTTTTTTTTACCTTTGCGTTGAATCCCGCACATAGCAAAGTACGTAGTGTTAAGTTATTCCGTGGCCCAATTCATTTTTAGAATTTTTTATGTTGAGTGGTGGCACTGAACGTCGCGATTTCCCTCGTTGAAAATATCAAATATTTCATTTCCTCGATTGGTAATCGCAACGAGCGAAATGTGAGGTACTGGAATGTTATCTAGAACTAGGTTTTCCTGATCCTTTTTACACATAAAGCGTATCATCAGATTCTCTCTTGGTGGTAAGGCTCTTTTCAACAAAAAATACGAATCGACGGACAAAACACAAAAAATCTGTAATTAACGTATATAGAAACTTCTCCATTTTTAAAAAAAAGAAGTTAGTTAGATATTAATAAAAAACAAAAGAATGTAGGTTTTTACATCATTTTTTTAATTAGTGAAATATTATACTGTAGTACTGTACTGTAATTGAAATTGAAAATTACTATTAGAATTTTTGATTAGAAAATATACATTTTTCGAGCATATTTTAATATTGTTCTATTGTTTTATAAAAAATGTTTCATGATTTTTACCCTACAGTCTAAATTGATATTCTTTCAGAATAAATTGATATTCTGAAAAAGGCATGAAATAATTGAAACCATTCTTTGGAAAGTAAAAAAGCGTGGCTTTGCTTTCTCTCAGTACGCAATGACTTTGAAAAATTGGTAACGGAAGTGTCTTAACACTACGTCCCTAGGTTCCTTTTGCTTATCTATATATATAAAAGGACTTGTCCTCACTGACTGAGGTAAGACGCACGCACAGCCGTAACCGCTGTGCGTAGAAACGTGAGATCTGGACAAATGTTTACTTTCGTAATCTGGATATCTACTAAGAAGAGATTTTGAAAAATTATAACCCTAAAGGGGTGAAATAGGGCTTGATAGTTTGTATGGAAAAAAGTTTAAATCGGCACCGATTTTTATAAAATTTTAAATTTAGATTTTTAAAAGTATTTAATTGAACACGTGTTTCATCGTTTTCTAGAATTCTCCCCCTAATGGTGTAAATAAGGGGTTGAAAGTTTGTATGGAAAAATCTTTAAATCGCCACTGATATTTATAAATTTTGAAATTTAGACTCATAAAAATATTTCATTGAACATATGTTTCATTCACCCCTAAATAAGCGAGCGAAGCTGCGCGCGTCCGCTAGTCTTGTTATATGTGTGATTAGCGTAAAGCTTAAAAATAACTACGGAAAGAGGAAAAAAAGCTAGTGTTAATCCTATATCTTATAAAACAAAGTCGCTTTTCGTGTCTGTCTGTTGTTTCTAACTCTTCTTCTTCTAAACCACCCAACGGATTTTTATGCGGTTTTCACCATTAGGTCGAATATTTTTCGTAGAAGGTTTATATATAGTTTATTATTTGTACATTCTTATGTAAATTAACATAAATACGATAAATGTGTATAAAGTCGTACCCGTTGAGACACTTTCGCGCATGCGCTGCTTTAATGGTAAGTACTACATGAAAAAAATGTACTGGAGTATTGTTTCTCTTAATAAGATCTACAAAAAAGTCCGCGACAGCATATTTTTATCTTTTAAGGATAACGTGTAGTGATCATATTTCTGTCTAAAAATAGTAATTTCAATATATTTTTTATTGTGAGGGATATTTTTCCATAATGGTATTAATCCTTATCCTTTAAAATACTTTATTAATTTTCTACGTTAAACGAAGATAAAATTTGCTGTTTACACTATTTCGAAATTGCGAATAGTTTTAGAGAAAAACGCATTTAATTGTTGACACATCACGCCGTTGCCTCATCAGCTGTGCCGACTCAAGTTTCACTTATCCCTTACTCTCAGCATATAAATAAGTATATTAGTTACGTTGGCCATTTAATGTAGATCAAAGCTGTCTTTTACTGTTTTTCATTTTAATGAGTACTTTAGAAGTTGTTACAATATCAAAACATCCTTGCTGCGAAACGCGCCCCGCGACGTTTTGCTTATACAAGTGCGTCATAAGCAGTCATCGGTGGTTCAGTGGTAGAATGTTCGCCTGCCACGCGGGTGGCCCGGGTTCGCTTCCCGGCCAATGCATTCTATTTAATTTTCCTCACAGGCAGCCACGTAGTGCTTGCTTTTCATCAGGGACAGAATACCCCCTTCAGCATTAACCACAAGCTCGAAAAAAAGAACCTGCCCGATGTAGAGGCATAGCAACGAAGATTTAGATGCGTTTGCACGTATTGGATAATTGGAGTTGAATGTATTATTTCAGCGCGATATATTTGGTTTCATATTTTTTGTAGTAGTTATTAGTAGGTAGGCTTTTGTTTATAATTTCTTCCGTTTAAAAATAGTCATTTAACTATATAAAAATAGTCATTTAAATATATTTTAATAAGTACTTGAAAAGATTAGTAGTACAGATTTAAAATTACGGTACCCACTAAAAAATCCTTGCCGAGTAAAACAATTGGAAAATACTTATTGAAACTACAAAAATGCGGGTTGCATTAGGGTTTAATTAATTTTCACATTATCTTAAGTGCTTTGCAAACATACATTATATGAATAATCCAGTAGTAAAAGCGGGCGAAGCCGCAAGGGGGTCGCTAGTGTTATACTAAAACTGTAATTCTAACAACGATCTATCTAACGCCAGGGGATAAGTACATAATGTTAGAAAAATTCACATGAAACTTCATTCTACGATGATGGATTGGTTTAAAGTTTGTATTAATATTAATAATAATCTTGTATACTATCTATACCAATATTATAAGAGAGAAGAGTTTGTTTATTCAATGGACTTATCACAGGAACTAATACTCCGAATTGAAAATTTATTTTTGTATTGAATAGTCCATTTGGGAAGGATTTAGACTACATCTTGTTGATAGTTTTTATGTTACAAAAGCTATTTATTTAAGCTTCATAGTAGACTCTGTGCTAAAGCAGGGTAGGCAGAGGGACCCTCGTGTTGAGACATACCGTTTGCCACTTATTTTTCTAGACATTACGCGCGATTGGAAATTGAATCTACAATCGTCGTGCTTACAGTCGCACACTGTGCCATCGTTTCAACTTAAATATCAAGAAGATATATTAATATATTGACAGTAAATTACTTTGGCGTTTTCATGACTCGTAACAAGGAAGTAGGGTACTATTTATCACGAACTCGAAACTGTCGAAGGTCGACTGTAAGTCCCCTATAATAAATTAGGGCCCATTTGTAGTCCAAGTAGCCTTAAGGGAGTTATCCGATATTTTTGATAATATACATATTATATCTATCTCGCGTAAAGTTGGAAAATTGCTGAATATTCCCTTTTTTATGCTCTTTTTATATTTATGAGTTATTGGGATTTTGTAATAAATTAGATTTAAGTGAAAGTATAATGTTTAGTATGGTTTGAAAATTATTAGTAAAATTACGATTATTACTGTGTGAACAGCATAGTAATAAACGAGACTGGTTGTGAGTTCGATTCCCACTCGAGGAAGTAAAACATTTGATATTTTCATTTCCTCGCTCTGGTATCATCACTGGAAATGGCGGAAATGTCGTTGAGTGAACAGGCAACAGACATTTCTTATTAATTTGTTTCGAAGTACAAGTAAGTACCTATGTAAAGTTACTTCACGTTACTCTCGTACCTACAAGCACAACTGTAGTTCAAAACTAACAACTACAACTCGCATCGCCTTAAATATTTGTTGATTATTGAAAGTTCCACTGTTTAGATAACAAGTACTGAATCGGGCTTTGTTCTGGGAACTTACTTCAAAGTAATTAAGGCCGCCCTAATCTGTGAAGTGTTGTTTTGGTAAATTAAAAGTTATTTGCTAACCACAATTGTGCAACTGTACTATTAGAGAGATCTTTTGATAGAGAAATTTGAATAGAGAAAAAATTGTAAATAATCTATTTCTCTTTGTGGCGTTAGGTTCCGCAATTTGAAAAGATAGGTCTAAATTTTTAAATATAGGAAAGTGTCTATATATTGGGCTTCAGGTGACGCGTACGCTCGTTTGTCTCGTCTTTTCCTTAAACAAAAAAACATAAACCACTCCTTATTTCTAGGCAGAAAGAATAAATAATCTGAAACTACAGTCTTCACAGTAACATTTCACCATTTTTCTCTTTTCCTATTGTCACTATTTCGCTCCGCACGAGGCCTTCAACTTGATACGTGACCATTCTTCAGTATCATTGATATTGTGTTTCGTTTGTGAGCTTCACCTGAAGGCATTTTTCTATGTATGTATATATTTTATAATTGATAAGAACTTTAATTTATTTACATACTAGTGGTTCTCGTGCGGCTTTGACCGCTTCTTTCTTGTTTTTTTTTTCAGCTTCATGCTGTATCCCTCTGCATACCCTAGGCAGAGGAAGCCTACTGTTAAGATATCTCCTTTGTGTTTTCCGTCGAATCATGGAGGAATATTTAAGGGAAATTGGTTAGTTATATTAGTATTTTTATCTATGGGTATTGTACGCTTCATAAATCGTTATTTAAATCTTTTGCTACTTTATTTGATTTTGATCACAAAAATTGCCGTATTTAATAAAGAAAAATATTTATCTATCTAGGTACGCCCGCGCTATCTCTAAAAATAGATACTGCTTTATTTTTGTTATAGTATAGATTATAAAGGTAAATCTTTAAATAATGCAACACAAAGTTGCGTTAAAAGGTTAAAACGGAAATATTAAATATTTTATTTAAAGTAAAAGTTATATATGACGTCTATACATTAAAGATAATTTCACGAAATTCCTCTATAATATAATCAAGTAGACAGTAATTATACAAATAAATGTATTATACTATTATTATAATATATTCACTAGAGAGAAACTCAATAGAGAGTTCCGGTCCTTTAGTACTTCCTTGTAATCGTGCGAGGTAAACAATTATCTCATTCAGATTCAATACATTTTGTTTGCCAACTTCCGGTATCGTATATGTAACCCAATAAATGTAGCTTATATGTTTATTATGTAGGAAATCCTGCTTGATATTTCATAATTGTTTCTGTTACTTTGTTAAAATTTAGACTCAATCAAATTCAGTCTCAAAATAAATAAAGAATATAAAACAAAGTGCACACCGTCATTTGTTCTCTTTTCTATTGCTTTACGCTGTATTACGTATATAGGGGGGAGAAAGAGGGAAGTTCGTTCCCCACTTTTCACCATATTTTCAAGACTAGCGGAATACGGTGGCTGATCACCAGATAAGAATAATTCATTCCCTCTCGCACCACCTTTTTTTACCTACATAAGATGGGATTTTGTGCCACGATAGCCTCTTACTAAATTTAATTCTAATTTAACACCTAAAAACAATAAGACTAATCTAAAAATATATAACAAATGACATATTAGTTGGGAATAGATTTATTTTAATGGGAACGGGGAGTTTTAACACCAGGTTCCCTGTCTATTCTGCTACGTACGAGATACAGCGAGAAAATAAGAAAGACAAATTAGAAGGCCAATTCTAAACCAGAAATACAAACTTTCACTTATCAAAGACTAATTGTTCAAACATGTATCTTCTGACTTAGCACGTTTAGTTGCGCGATAATATCCCTAACCGATGCTTCTGTGAGCACCATTCTAAATAGACCTCTAAATTCCTCTAAAATATCTTAAGAAATACTCAATTTAGTAGTAAACGAGAGGGGTGAGCGAGGTCTTGCAGAACTGGCGAGTTTATACGAGATAGAAATTATGGGCAGGCATTAGTCAATGTCTTGCAGTGATCGTGGAGGTTTGCGGTATCTACATAAATATGAATCAAAACACTAAGTAATAGTTCAGTCTCTTGGGGTTCAGGAAATGGTTCGGCGATTCACTGTTGACTGCTGGTTAAGGAAATGAAGCGTAGGTATTTGGATTTATCTATGGACAAATTTGTATGTTGTTTTGAGAATATGTTGATTTATCTTTTCTTCTGAGATAAGTTAGGTAGACTTTTGAGTCGGTTATCCATCACAATTTTTTTTTTTAAAATTAAAACTAGTAGTGATTGAGACTTTTAGCTTCTCGCTGTATCCCACACATAGCGGGGTATGTAAAGGAAACTTTAAAAGCTAGTGTATACGGATGTAAACGGAGTGTCTTACACTCCGTTTCCCACTTCCTGCCAATTTCTAAAGACATTGCGAATTGAGTGACGGAACTCAACGCCGCGCTTTATCTCATTACTAGAGCAAATAAATGAAAATTAAGAATGAAAATAAAAATAAGTAGATCTTCGTCAGTAAAAAGAAAGACACGTACAAAAAATGTTTACGTAAACAAGCCCAGTATATATTTATATAGTCCGAATTGAGGGTAGAACTAATTAAAACTTAACCCCGTTGTGGTTAATGACCTTATGTTTCTACCGTATGAATTTATAATTCAAGAGACTTAATTATTAGACAGCAAGATGAGATCTGACATATTTTCATATAATGTACTGTATGTATGAAAAACCATGATGGTGCCCCACATACAACAATACAGGCAATAGAAATATAGTGTTAGGACTCTCCGTTCCGACCGTACTGTGCTATTTTCGAGACATTACGTTTTGAATGACGGAACACAACGCCGTCGACTTCAAAATCTCAGCTTGAAAGTCATAATATTTAATTGTTTACATATTAAGTGCGGTGTTGTATTACGCTAGTATATTATTAGGAAAAATGAAAATAATATAAACATTCAATTTAAATATAAAAAATCTTGATTAAAGAACTGCAATTTTAGTTCGTCACGATAGTAACACGATAGTGCGTTTGTTCGTGTGTTACGCTTTTATGCTTAATCTATTGAACCGTTCGTTATGAACTTTTGTATACATATTATGAATAGTATAATAGGGCAGGAGAATTTTTTTTATTAATATTTCTAAATGTCAAGTGGGGACCTGGGAACCTAGTGTTAAGCCCGTTTTCATTAAGACACTTACTTTTCCCATTTTCCACCAAATTCTGGAAGCATTGCGTGTTGAGTGGCGGAATTGAACCCATTTTTTTATTTTTTATTTTTTATGATCCGTACAACAACCCAAGCAATGCCTCGGGTAATATTTAGTCTTAAATAAATCATACTATATTATTATCATATAACAATAACACCCATTTGAAATTAGATAGTTCTCAGAAGTAAATCCGAGTACAGAATTAAACCTCTCAATCAAATTCGAACTACAAACACCACCACCTTGTTAATTGGCGCTTTATGGTAAACAAACTGTTTGCGCCTTATTTACTTATGGTATTCGATATTCTCTAGATGATAATAATTATATAGAATACTAGCGACCCTCTTGCGGCTTCGCCCGCTTTTACTACTGGATTATTCATATAATGTATGTTTGCAAAGCACTTAAGATAATGTGAACATTAATTAAACCCTAATGCAACCCGCATTTTTTTAGTTTCAATAAGGATTTTCCAATTGTTTTACACAGCAAGGATTTTTTAGTAGGTACCGTAATTATAAATCTGTGCTACTAATCTTTTCAAGTACTTATTAAAATATATTTAAATGACTATTTTTAGATAGTTAAATAACTATTTTTAAACGGAAGAAATTATAAAAAAAAACCTACCTACTAATAAGTTATTAGTAATAACTACTACAAAAAATATGAAACCAAATATATCGCGCTGAAATAATACATTTAACTCGAATTATCCAATACGTGCTAACGCATCTAAATCTTCGTTGCTATAAAGTCAGGCGGGTTTTTTTTTCGAGCTTGTGGTTAATGCTGAAGAGGTTATTCTGTCCCTGATGAAAAGCAAGCACTACGTGGCTGCCTGTGAGGAAAATTAAAGAGAATGCATCGGCCAGGAATCAAACCCGGGCCGCCCGCGTGGCAGGCGAGCATTCTACCACTGAACCACCGATGCGTGTGAGGCAGGCGACGCGGTGGACGCATGGCGAGTGGCAAGCCGTTTCGCAGCAAGGATTTTTTGATATTGTAACAACTTCTAAAGTACTTATTAAAATGAAAAACATATGCTGAGAGTAAGGGATAAGTGAAACTTGAGTAACATACAGCTGATGTGTCAACGGCGGGATGTGTCAACAATTAAATGCGTTTTTCTGTAAAACTATTCGCAATTTCGAAAAAGTGTAAAAAGCAAATTTTATCTTCGTTTAACGTAGAAATTTAATAAAGTATTTTAAAGGATAAGGATTAATACCATTATGGAAAAATATCCCTCACAATAAAAAATATATTGAAATTACTATTTTTAGACAGAAATATGATCACTACACGTTATCCTTAAAAGATAAAAATATGCTCTCGCGGACTTTTTTGTAGATCTTATTAAGAGGAACAATACTCCAGTACATTTTTTTCATATAGTACTTACCATTAAAGCAGCGCATGCGTGAAAGTGTCTCAACGGGTAGGACTTTAGACACATTTATCGTATTTATGTTAATTTACATAAGAATATACAAATAATAAACTATATATAAACCTTCTACGGAAAATACTCGACCTAATGGTGAAAACCGCTTCAAAATCCGTTGGGTGGTTTAGAAGAAGAAGAGTTAGAAACAACAGACAGACACGAAAAGCGACTTTGTTTTATAAGATATAGGATATAGATTTATTCTGTTAATTTCATATAGTGCATTAAGATGGTACATAGTGTTAAGACACTGCGTATAAAATTTTCCGCCTATTATTATATTTTCGTGAGATTGCGTGTAGAGTGTCGAAATTTATCTCCGCATATAGCAGAGTAGGCAGCTCAAACTAGGGAACGAAATATTATGACACTACGTTCCCATTAGGACACTTCCGTTCTTAATTTTTCACTTGAGTTATTGTTGTTACGTGGCACTCAATGTTGAGTTATACCTCGTTAACAGAAAGAGAAAAATAATATATTAAAGTGTTTAATATTATGGAATGGGAAATGAACCCATAACCTATCACGTTGACAGTCGTATGTTTCTGCCACCCTATGCCACGGCTGGCCTCTTAAACACTTTGAAATTTATATTAGAAAGATAATTAATATCTCATTAGCAGCTCGACTTCTAGGAGGCGCGTCAAAGTGAAGTGTGAAAATCTGATGATTTAAAGCTACGCTCATGAGTTTGACTATAAATTGTGACAAGGGTTTTTAAAAAATGTTGTAAAGAAGTATTAGGCGCAGGGGTTGTAATGACTGTAAGTGTGACAGGTTGTGGGTTCGATTCCCACTCGAGGAAATGAAGTGTTTAATATTTTCATTTTGAAGCTAAGCCCGGTATTGAGTTCCAAGCGTTAGGTTTCTGAGGTTTCCATGTTCCCTCTGTGTACCCTGTTACGTGCTAAAAAAATACCATATGGTTTAAGTGGAAATAACAATAGACTATATTATAATGTACATGGCACATTCTGAGTGTTTGTTAGGCTTCATCAAGTAAGATAACCCAGTAATATACCTACTTATATAAATGAACTATCTAACACAAAGAGTCTTTTTCGTAATTCGAAGCAGCAGTTCCTTAGATTCAACCAAATAAAATTTTTAACTTCATAATGTTTTTTTTTTTTAAATAGAAAATGTTTATTAAAATTTTTAACGGGTTAAACAAAACCACAACATATGAGGTGTTGCAAGAAAGTTTCAACGAGTCCCTGAAGACGACTAACCCATCAAAATTAGTTAAGTTGTTTTAAGAACTTAGCGGTCTTGAGGTGTGGAGGGCCGTAAACTGTCGATTCACACGTAAACCTTAATAGTATTTAAAATAACGAAAGTATAATTAATAGAAGTCATCGTCCCATGCCGTCGACAACTACAGAGCGTTTACTTGTAAGAGTGGCGGTTATGGGTTCAATTCCGCCTTTACAGTCGCAAGCTTGTGGCCCTGCGCCCTAACTCAATCAACAATTATATAACAAGTTCTAATATAATTTGTATTTTAATTTCTAATATATTTACAGTTAAATAACTAGAAGAAATTGATCAAGTACTTAATTAAACAAAGACCGGCGTTAAGTTCTGCCAGACAGCAAGCTTTGTCTTTAAGTTATGTAAAGTTATGTAAAAATATACTTTTTGTTAGATTTTTTTGACTTATGTTATATTTTTGCCTATAGTAGCTATAGGAAAACGTTAAAAATATGCCCCTCAATACCTTAATAAAATCAGCTTCACGCTGTATCAGAGGAAACCTAGTGTTAAGACACTCTGTCCCCCAACTTCCGCCGGAAAAATAATAATAATAAGAATATGCCCTTCAATACCTACATATCATTATATAATGATCGTTAAATTACACCCCCAATTATGATTAATGATACCTAAAGTTGCCAAGTAAGGAAGTCGCGAGCGTTCCGACGCTAATACCTTATCAAGAAAAGTCATTTATTAGATTAAATACACAAAATTTATAAGATTCGTGTTAAATAATTATAATTTGTGATTTTTTTCTTATTTTTATGTATAATATTACTTAAAAAGTGGGACAGCTGCTGACTGTTAGCGATAGTTATAAAATTCAGGGTAGTGAATTATCATTTCGTAACTCCGGTGCGTCGTTAAGTTCCGCCACTTAGTTCACAGCAGTGGTGAACGGAGTGTTTTACATTAGGTTCTTTTTATCTACCCTGCTCTTGTTTGCTTGTAAAAATATTTTAATCATACCATGAGGAGTGGTGGAACCCAACAAAATGAAATATCTTCAAAGTTTTGCATTTACAATGATCAAATAGCACAGTTTCACAAAGTACTCATCAATAAAATGTAACTATCGAATAACAACGCTACAGTAGTTTAATGAGAGTGTACTTCAAATGAACAATGGACGCGTTTATCGGCGCCAATGACATTGTTGATTCCTCTATATTATTTACATTAATATTATAAAGTTAAAAAGTGTGCTATATACATGTAAACTCTTTTTGTTGAAACCAATACGATCACCTTAGGTAAGACTGCTGGAGCTTCACCCTGTATTTCGTACATACCGGGTTAGGTAGAGGGAACCTGGTAACCTAGTGCTAAGAAAATTACGCCCTTCCGCCTAATTCTTAGGGCATAACTGAACTCAATGCCAAGCTTCGCCTCGTTGTCACTGGATATAAAAAAATATGTGTTTCATTCCGTCGAGTGGAAATCGAATCCACAACCACCACGTTTACGCGATGGTTGTGCCCCTGCGCCATGAGAGGTTTTTTATCACTTAGTTTGGTTATAAAACATTAGGTCATCGTCTGACTGTAAATGTGATGGTTATGTGTTAAATCCTAACTTAGGAGAATGAATTAATTTCTGCTTCACATCTCTCCCAAGAAAAAACGCGTCGTTATGTGCCGTCATTACATACGCAATTATCCGAATTCCGGCGAAAAAAAGGAGAACAGAGTGTCTTGAAAAAGGATTCTCTCCACAGCTCCGGATAAAGCATTAAACTGAAATAATAAAATTAGAAAGTTCTATATAAATTTCATAAGTGGATCTTTCAGTCCGCCGTCAGTTCGCCGCGCTGGTCTAAAAACTAAATTAGGTCACAGTGACGTAAACGATGACATTAGAGCACTTTTATCCTGGGGGAGACGAATTTATAGGTTTAATTTGTAATCGTGAATGTGAATGATAGCTTTAAATTTTTGATTTAAAATTTCCACTTTTTATAAAAAAGAAATTGAAACAATTTGTTATATTAACACAACAATAACTATTATAATATAAAGTGAGTAAATCCGAAAAAAGGATAATAGTCCGAAAATATAAAAATGCTATCAAAGTATAAAGCTCGAAGACAAAGAGTCCAAGAAAACCTTCATAATAACTGTTATCATAATGCCGATCTCTTTCATCTTTGTGGGGGTCTATCCGTAATTACACGCCAAAGGCTATGTTCGAAATAAATGATCGAACGTGTATTAAATCTTCAAATAGTTTTTATAATGTCTTTGTTTTTTTAGTTTCATGGTGTATCCTGGACGAAGCAAGGTACACAGAGGGAATCTGGGAACCTAGTATTAATAGATTCTGTTTCTACTTTCCGCCGAATTCTGTGTTCCGCGATCGGCCAATTAAATTCTTTATAATACTTGTATCTTCTCTTGTTTTTCATATAAGGTCATGTTTTACTCTCACTGCATTAAATTCCGTCTTTTAATATAAAAGATCATGCCTTTGGGCGGAAAGCGGAATGTGTTATTTCCATTTAACCTCGCGAGCGAAGCCACACGTAAAAGCTAGCAAGCTATAATTTCCCTTTATTTAAACTCTAAAAGAGAAATTCGAACAGCTTAATAGGTTTTAAACTGAATATCCACATGTTTTCATTGAAGATAAGGTGAGATAGATTAAAATTTCCAGGAAACACTCGCGTTTTACGATAACCATTACTCAAGTAAACAACTCCCCTAAAAGTTCAAAGTCTAAAGTTACAAAATCGTTATCATATTATGATTTATAGTGTTTCATATTCTATCTATTAATTATGAATTATTGCTTAACTTTTGGTTTACTATTTTGGTGTTTTAACTAGAATATTTAATTTAGTATTTAGGTAGTTTGAGTTTAGTATTTAGGTATTTTTGCATTTTTGCAACGAGGGAACACAGTGAAGGATCACTCTATTTTTTATTTTAATTCTAGTGGTGGTAAATAGTGGTTTTGCTTGTTGTTTGATGATACTTAATGCCGCACATTGTCATGCTAGGAAAATAAAAGATTTTTTAATTCTACATATATATTAGTGTCTGACAGAGACTAGGTTTTCGGCCAAAACTGGAACTGAAACCGAACCTTCAATCGGTCACTCCACGGTTTTTGTCTAGTTTTAATCTAGTTTTTTTGCTTCATTATGTACCTATCATGCGATTACCAGAGTAAGCAGAGTGAATCTTGTGTCCCCTCTTACTCTCGTTCATCCATTTCCATTTTCCATAACTTTTGAGACATAGCATCTTCAGTAGCGGAGTACAAAGTCGCAATTTATCGTCTTACCGATGCGGAAGAATAAAAATGATTCCCCTAAAAAGAATTGAACTCACCACCGTTGCATCTACAAACAGAAACTATACCACTTTCCATAAAACATCAGAACATTGGAAACTGAAAAATTGTTTCCAACCAAGTTTCTCCAACCCTGCAGTAAACGTATTTAATTTAAATGTTAAATTCGTTTCTTCGAAAGCTTCCACGCCGAAGGTTCTTTGAGTCTAAAGGCTTAGGGTATGACTTGCAAATGCAGAAGTCACTTAAACTGTCCATTAAACTTGAAATATTCTTAGTTTTTCTTTGTACTATTTTAGTAATCGTTAAGTAGAAGATGACGTCGCGGCCCATAGCCCAATTTTCGAGATATTGTGTGTTGAGTGGCGGAAGTCAACACCGCTATTTATCCATCAGGTCGGAGAAATTAATTAATTAGATATTATCATTCTTCCGAGTGGAGATCCAGATAACGTCTCGATGTGGTACGATTGCCTCTATTATATTAACCTAAATACGTGAATCTACATATTTTTTTATTTAGGTAAATGCCAGAGATAGTTTTTATTTCAACCGGCCTATCTGTCACAAAACATTTTTCACCTAGAAACAACCTGTCATCGTCACGGCACGGACGGATGTGGGACACGAAATTTTAAAGTATAAACTGCGTTTGTGTATGAATAAATTACAAAAAATTTACACGTCACTTTGTAGCAGTGTTGTTTTTTATTTCTATATCGCATGACATCGTTGATAGAGAGAACCTAGTGTCCAGATACTCCGTTCCGCATATTTTTTGAATTATTTCTTTCGCCTTTCTGCTTTCCACCTTTCCTGATAAGCACAGGATACGCGTGAAGCTTAAAAAAAAATTACGACGGAAATTTGAAAACATCAACCTAATTATCAAAGTAGCATATAATAAGAAACTCTTTAAATAATTACAAAGATTTAAATAACATAATTTTATAATTTCAATTTTACTTTAAAATCATATAAAAAGTGAACTGTCGATCGAAGAGAAAAAACCTTTTCAAACAAAAGTTAGCTTTGAAACGCTATCGAGGCTTCGCAGGCATCGGATATCAACTAACTTGGACATCTCGACATAGAAATGTATTAAATTTAAACTTACGAATAAAACAATTTATACAACTGATCTATGACTTGTGACGTTTCCTTTGTTTAGATATATCAGTATTATATATAATACAATTGATGTTTGAGTTCGTGTAATGAATTTGTATCTCTACAATGGCAGTACTTATAAACTTGGGGACGTCGTCGCGGCGCAGAGCACAACATCCGATTATAAACGTTGTTCCTTCGACCCTCACTCGGGCGAAATGAATTGTTTCCATTTCCTCACTTTAGTGTAAAGACAAAACGCAAATTCAGTTTCAAAGTGGAGAGCGGAATATCTTAACACTCGTTTTTTCTGCTCTACCTGATATATGCGGGATAAAACGAAAACGTGAAACAAAATAGTATAGCACAAATATAGAAATATAGAACAACGGGCAAAGTTACAGTCTTTTCAATAGAAATAAGTACATTATAATGAGGCATAATTAGTATTATATAGCAGAGTTTTTGTTTAAACATAATACTCAATTAGTAAATTAAATTATATTTTTCACTGAATAAGCTTGGGAGGCGATTGTTCGTGTGATAATTTATAAGAGAGTTACCTTTTGTGTTTTATATAGGTTTAGGACTTCAAATACATTTTTCTATGCACCACATTCATGCCTTTAAAAATGAAATTCACTATTGTGTAGTATTGTGTACACTGTGCTTTACGGGTATATAAAAAAAATATTATCAAAAGAAAAAACCCAAATGCAAAAAACTTATACAAAGAAAAGAGAAGCCCAATAGTTCATTAGGATTAACAATCGGGACCCATTTAAATTTCTCGAGGTCCGTAGATTTAATTGAAGGGGAAAAGGAGTGTCTTAAAACTAGGTTCCCTCTGCCTATCCTGGTGTTTGCGGGATACGACGTGAAGCTGATATTTTTTTTATTTTGAAGAATTATAGGTCCCGACTGTTCTTCCTATAATATATATTCCAAGTTCCACTTACCTACCGTGCTATCCTTATTGGGGAATTACATAATTATATTTATACTAGCGGACGCGCGCAGCTTCGCTTGCGTATTTAAGGGTGAATTCTAATAACCCATGAAACATGTGTTCAATTAAATATTTTTAAGAGTCTAAATATCAAATTTTATAAAAATCGGTGGCGATTTAAGAATTTTCCCATACAAACTTTCAACCCCTTATTTGCACCCTTAGGGGGTGAATTCTAGAAAACCATGAAACATGTGTTTAATTATGTACGTTTAAGAGTCTGAATTTCAAATTTTATGAAAATTGGTGACGATTTAAAAAAAACCTATACAAACTTTCAACCCCTTATTTGCACCCTTAGCGGGAGAATTTTAGAAAACTATGAAACACGTGTTCAATTAAATACTTTTAAAAATCTAAATTTCAAATTTTATAAAAATCGGTGCCGATTTAAATTTTTTTCCATACAAACTTTGAATCCCTATTTCACCCCTTTAGGGTTAAAATTTTTCAAAATCCCTTCTTAGTGGATGTCCAGATTACGAAAGTAAACTTTTGTCCAAATTTCACGTTTCTACGCACAGCGGTTACGGCTGTGCGTGCGTCTTACCTCAGTCAGTGAGGACAAGTCATTTTATATATATAGATTATTTCCTATCTCTATCTGGTAGAAGGGAAAGGAAAAGAACGGTGTCTTAACATTCCATTTCTCTTCCCCTATTTGCGGGAAAACGGTTCCTTTGTAATTAATAGTAATGGTTTATAGAAATAAATTTGCAAGCTGTAATTCATATTTCAAATCACACCTATATTGAAACAAAAAGACATAAAAGTTATTTATTAGCTTTATTTAAACGGTTCACTGCTAATCTAGTAAATTAATCTAATAATTCGATATTAATTTAATTCAAAACGAAAGGTAATAAATACGATTATAGAATTTTCACTAAAGTCAAGTAATCACAATTTAGTAATGAATTAAAAACTGTAAGGCTATTTTGATATTTTAACGTTATATACTTTCGTTACCTCTAGTTGTTATAGTTATTTAGAAACTTTTAGTAAGTATCGTACCGTGCAGCGGTATAGTGTTCGGTAGTAATTGTGATGGTTTTAGGTTCAATTTCTACGCCGATAAATTGTTTATTTTCATTTTATTGCTCTGGAACAGAGACAACGCGCGGCGTCAACTTCCGTTACTTGGAAATCAAAAAGTAGAGGACGGCAGCCTTAGCACTAGGTTCCCAGGTTCCCTTTGCCTACCCTGCTATATGTGGGGTATAGCGTGAAGCTAAAATAAAAATATATAAATATAAACACATTCGCTAACAAGTTTCAAGCGAGCGAATAGTAGCGTAGCATGATCAATATTAAATTTCTCTGTCACGTTAATTTTCTAGTTGAAACTTTATTATTGCATTACATCGTTTAGCGTAGCGCTGTTGAGAGCTCGGCGTTGAGGAAAGAATTATATGGAATAGTAAGGGCCTTGCATATCGACATTTACGGTCCGATGTATATTACGTTAGTCACAGTAGTAATATTAAATTAGACTTGAATGGTAATAGATTCGATATAAAATGGATAAAAGTAATGTTCGTCTATTCTTGATTAAAAAATATTAGTAGGAATCGAACCCATAACTTTTCCGTTTACAGTCAGAAGCTATGCTGCTGACTCACGACGACATGGTAATACAATAGTATATCGTGACCCTGTGAATCAGACTAGTATCAGATATTTTTCAAAGAGATAATCCAATAAAAACCATTACGCTCTTTTTCGAAATATTACGTCTTATTTCCCCAAATGAGAATCGTATCCACAACCATCACATTTACTATAAGATGCAGTGTCCCAGCACCACGACGGCCTCAGAAAAAAATACATCCAAGAAACGTTATTAAAAAAAAGTCCAAAAGCTGCGTTCCATTTAATTTTAAGCACAAAACCTATATAAATATTAAAATTCGCAACATCAGAAGGAAATACTGTCTTGTATGAAACCTTGCATTTTACCCTTATTAGCATTTAAATAACGCCCACACGTCACTCCCGGCGCGTTCACTCTCATTTTGTATGTGTCACTGATAGCAACAACATTTTAACTGGAAACATCGCGTGCTCTGTGAATTATGGCGACCGGCTAAGTGCTAACGAGACTGCTTTATTAAAATAAACAACAAAAAACAGTCACGGTGCTGGGGCATGAGGGTGCGTCTGTAAACGTGACGGTTATGGGTTCGATTCCCACTCGGGGGAGTGAAATATCCCACGGTTCCCTCTCCCCACATTACTACGTGCAGGAACCGGCGTGAACAACGATAATTTTGCGTAATAAAATCATAAAAAAACATTGATGATAAATTGCTTAATTTTATTAAATGAATTGAATTAATGAATAACTATTATTTTGTATAATATAAAGATAAATGTAATTGATTATTTTTTTACATAAATTTATTATTAAATTTTATGTTACAATAAATGAATAGAAGTCACTGAATAGAAATCGAAGGCTTATCGTGCTTCTCTATCGTTTGTTCTACGCTCTCGCTTGTACACTCGGTTCAGGCGGAATGTGACAATGAGTCATGCTTTTTCGTGCGTACAACCGGCGTTCATCGATTTATAAGACATTATCACGTCAAAAAGAATTACAAGAATTGCAGAGTAGGTGTAATGAATTTTACGAAGTTGACCAGTATTGTAAAGAGGTGACATTATAACACTATATCTTACAGGCGAATTAAAATGTGGAAATTTACTTACTACTATTATATCAATAATGCAAAAGATAAGCTAAGATAATAAACGGCATCATGAATCAATTTATATTAAAATCAGTTAAAATTTTATATTCATATACAATTTATACATATTTAATATTAAATAGAAAAAAAGCTTACAATTTACCATAATGGCAATGTAATGAATTAAAAATCTTAAATATCGTTTTAAATTATGAAGGAGGCTGTTATAAAGTAGGTTGATTAGCGCACAGTGTACTGCTTTAAGCGCTGTTAAGAATAATCTTTTAAATAGGTCAAATATAATTTCATTTTATTACTTTTTTTCTAGTTTTTAGAGTTTTTTCGTAAATACGCTGAAGAGTAACGAGATATTTTTGTTCATTTTACTTTATCTTGAAGTAAAAAGTATAAAATATAATTTATTGACGAGTTAATCCTTTTAAGTCTCTAGTCAAATTATAATAGTTTACAACTGAAATTTGCGAACACTCATTTTATATGAAAGGACCTACCAAAATAAGTTTGTAATTGTAATTGTTTGTATTATGTACTGTTCTCACTGCTTTCCAAATTTCATAATTCTAATCTAACGGAAAGTATCTTATATATGAGGATATCATATATTATGGGGACTTATAAAAATGTCTTAAAATTTAATTTACATAATTCGTCAAAATATAACTCATGCTACGGCATTAATAACAATTATTTAACAACCATACGGAACCTAACAATATTAAAAACTCACTCATTCATGCCATCTTTTAGAATAGTATTTTTAGATACATTTTTATGATATACGTTGAGGATCTTTTTGAAATATTATTTGCCCCTTGACATGAACGTCTCATAAACATAAACTTGATGAAATGATGAAATATTATGAAGCAACAATTTTAAATATTATAAGGCTTGTTTAAAATTATATTTATAACGGGATTTAGAAGCTGTTTGATGTCGTGAATAAAAAACGATACCAGTGGATTCAATTCCTAGTTGTGGTAATATACGTTTAAATTTGGTCATTTTAGACAACCATGTCTAAAATGTCTCTATACTAATAGAGAAAAACAAATTAGTGATGGGTGACGAAACTTAACGCCAGACGTTGTCACATTACCAAAGATGAAATGAACAACATGACAGGTGTCTAAAATTGAGTTAATTTCCCTTTGCCTACTGAAGTATTCAATCAAGCATATACAAATTGCACTAGGAGAGTGTCAAGATTACTCAAAGTGAAATTACGCTAAGTCTAACCAGTAATTCTATTAAGTGGCCAACCGTCTAATACGAGTACGTGTTGCAGTCTGTCGTTCGACTTTGACTATCAATTAACAGGACAATATCTGAATTTACGTGTGATAGTTTCAGGTTCGATTCCCTAAACGGGATGTGTTTAGTAATACACATATCCTGAGTACTATGGATTTATGTTTCAAAATATTTTCATTTCACTGGTTTTGTTTAACGAACAGCTTTGAGTGTCCACGTCTAATAGACGATGTCCCTGGTGTGAAGTGGAAGTATCTTAACATTAGGTTCTCTCTACATATCTTGACTAGTGGACCCGAACGCGGCTACGCCCGCTTGAACAATACGAATATTTATTAAATATATTTATGAAATTATTTTCAGTTTTCAATAAAGAAATGCGTTAAGCAAGCTCATTTTGGGTGACGTTTTCTAACAACAAACTTTGCAAATCGTTGCTTAGCAACGGCGGTTGTTATAAACATGGCGGAATAAATTGCATGTCAAATTAATAAGTATTTTAATATATTGATATATATCGAAAATATTATAAATATGAGAAAAAAAAGTATCCTATGTTCATCCCGGGAACCTCAAGTATCTCTATATGAGTATTTTATCACAATTAAATTAGCGGTTTGGACTTGATTGTGTAAAAGACAGACAGACAGACAGACAGACAGACAGACAGAGTTACTTTCGAATTTATAATATAGGTATGGATAAGCAAAAGATTTGTTATTATAGCAGAGTAGGCAGAGGGCACTTGTGAATCTAGTAATATGTCACTCCATTTTCTGTCGACTTCTGGAGGCATTGCATTTACCAGAAAGGAGAAATGAAAATAATTTTAATATAATCAATATATTGAGTGAAGCTTGAAAACACAATCCCGTCTGCGCCATAACGGCCTTAATATTACAACAAAAGTAAAATTATATTTCCTTCCATTCTACGTTATAATTAAATTATACGTTTCAAAATTTTATTAATAAAAACAGCGTTGTGCCAAAAACAATTGTCACAACGTATATATGAGAGAAAGCAGGAAATTCTGTAGAGAAATGAAATAAAAACCAGTTAAGTGGTAGCTTCGTATTGAACGCGTTGAACATTTCAACCGAAAATATTTTAGAATCTTTTTATTGTTTCATACTGAGATTGGAAGTTTTTATTTTTTGTTAATATTATTTGTGGTATAACGTTTGATTGTAAATATGATGGTTGTGGGTTCGATTTTTAATTGGGGTAATGATTTTCATCGATGTTGAGATCCGTCATTTAATATTATCTTCATTTGCCTTATTAATAAACAAGCGTGACAACGGACTACTGCAAAGTATACGTAATACTAAATATATACGATTAATTCGGGTAAAATTTTTTAATTTAGAATGTTAAATAATCGCGAAAATCAAACATCTTATTATGCTTCAATATTAGTTCATCATAAAATAAAACTTTAAAAATATATTACGAACGCTTAGCTATAAACTTTTTTAACTTCAACGTTTCTCATGTTTCAAGCGCTAACTTTAGTTAATGTTGTGCTTACTTTTCATGCTCTGTTGCATACTTTTTGAACAAACATTTCATAACTATACCACCACGAAGTTAAAATGAAGCTGATGAAAATTTAAATTTAGATTATACATGATGACCGTAGATTCGAATCCCATCATAGGAAATATTTTATGAGAAATAAATAAGTAATGTTGTGAATCATGGCTCAGAAGAGAACCAATTATCCTCTTTCCTTTGTAGTGTAACATAAAAATACGGCGCTGAATTCCGCCACTCATTACGCAAAATATTCAATACATACAAGAGAAAGGAGTGTTATGACTTTTGATTCTCTTTCTCTACACATACTAAGCGACGATATGCCTGTGGCAACTCTACATTTTTTAAATATAATGACTTAAAATGTACGACTCAATAAAATACATTGCTATACACAGTATGAACAATAGCGTACATTCGTTATCTGTGGTTATTTGATCCATATAGGGAAATAGAATACAACAGTTCACGCTTTCATCACTCTGGCCTTTTGATTGTCCTATTTTTTATCTATATTTTATTGCTTAAGTTCATAATAGTGATCAGATATTATTTTCCCATGATATTTGTGATTTCTAATCTCAGAAAACTTTGGAATTGGCTTTAGTTTCCAATATATCGATATTGTCTTTAAAACAATAAAGTTACTAATATATGAAATTAATTAAGAATAAGATTAGTAAATAAATGTTTGTGTAGTAAAAGCCGACGTAGCCGCGTGCGGGTAGCTAGTATATAACAAAAACGTGAAATAATTGCAAGAAATAAACTCCATTTTAACCACAATTCCGTTAAGTCCTTAAATAGTACTATACTTCACCATTCACCCTAACAAGCTGCATTAAACCGTTACACAGTAATAATATTCTGGTAACATCCAAATAAATAAACTGAAACTGCTTTTACTCACTATTTGGCTCGCGTTTTGACCGCAAATCCTAACCTCGAAAGCCTTATACATCCTTAACTTAACCGTAATAGTAAAATATTTATCTTTTTGTGCTTAACGGAATGATCTACGCCACTACGGTAGTGCCGTAATTACGAAATTTTTGTGTGGCTTTTGTAAATCGTTTTAGTTGTTTTGATATACTGAGTCTATGCTAATTTTATTAAAGTATGAGTTTGTTTTAAAATCAATCATCAACGCCGTTTCCAGTTTTTCTGCAACAGGAATTCTTTTGAAACATGATTTCAAAAGAATTCCTGTTGCTTCGTTTCGTATGACAAGCTCTTCGTACAGAATTAGTTACCTTTCATTCGTAGCTGACCAATTTGAGACTTTTACGTTTTTCTTAAGCTTTTATTTGTCTTGTTAGTATGTATGTTGATGTATAGGAAATCTTGCATTAAATCTACTTCCTAGTATATTTAATGCAAGATTTACTACTACTATTCTAGTACCTGATTGAGCTGAAACTTGGATTATGACTTTAGTTCTGATGATAATGAAATTAAATATAATAAATATTGTCGTTTATACAAAATGGCCGTTAAAACAAACAACGTTTTTCCACTAATCACCTTGTGTGGACAAATGAAAGAGCGTAATTACGCTCTTTAAGCTAATTTAATTTAAGCTAATTAGCTTGCAGAGTGAATCAGGGAACCTAGTGTTGAGACACTTCGTTTGAATTAAGAAACTTTCGTTGTCCATTTTCTGCAGAATTTTTCTCCTTTTAAAAGTTATGTTCTCTGCTTCTGGGCAAGATCAAGCAGTTAGAGGTTCTATTAAATTAAAAAATAGGCATAATTTTTGTTTACTATAAATATAAAACGTTTCAAATTATATATTTCTTTAACCTGAAAGCTAAAATTATACTTAAGTCGTGTCTGGTATAGTTTCAGGATCATTTATTTTACGTGGAAGTATCGTACGCGGCATTGAAGCACCCTACTCACCTTACTATCAAATTTAATGGAGCCTTCTTCTTTACTGTGTTCGCAAATTATTAACGGTATAATGTATATATTGGTTTTCAAGCAAAATGACCTTAACACTAAGAAATGTTAAAACAAAATAATAAGTGCTAAGCAGTTCAGTATATTGTGATTATTCTTCCAAGTATATATGTATACTCGTATATAAAGATTCCCGTTATTATATGACTGATAATGTACAGTCGACATATGAAGTTGCCATTTGAAATGCAGTAAAGTTAGGGAGTATTGGGGACCACTAAGAGGTATATACCTCTTTAAGCTCCCTATTTTTTACCTACACATAGCAGGGTAGGTAAATAAACATGGGAACCTAGCGTTAACCCTCCATCCTCCAATGTCTGCCGAAAGTGATGATGGAGGAAGGGCAGGTAGAATGAACCTGAAAAACTAGTATTAAAACACAAATAAAATTATTCAAGCACTTTACTTCTTTCTCTGGGCATCGAATCAACAAACATCGTGTTTTTATTAACAGGCTTACAAAGATATTTTGCCAATCGACAGATAGAAACATTCAGACATTTCGAGCACGGAATAGTATTCGTCATCTAATAAATCGGCTTGTACGCCGTGCGGCTTCACGAGCGACTAGAGCGAGATGAAATTTGTGTTTTGTAAAACTTTCACATGTATTTCACAATGTATATGTACGTTTTGTGTACCTATAAATGACTCTTAAGAACTTAATTAGACTTTTTTGTTTTAGGGTTCCGTATCTCAGAGAATAAAAATGCAACCTTGGGGTCCGTCTGTCAATACCTTGAGATCGCGTGGAGCTATCACGATTAAAGTAATGCCAAGTAGTCAGGACTATTCCTTAAATCACAGACGAAATATGAAGAGAGAGAAAGTCAACGCTATCAAAAGTTACAACTATTTATGTATCGATTATGTTGCATTTTTATGAGATTCGCGGCAGTATCAAAACCTATAAGGTACTTCCCGTCCCTACAGCCATGAAATTTGGCGCGAAGTGCAAACACGAAAAATCTGGAAGGTGAAACTTTATGAAAATTTCATAGAAATAATTTAATTTTTAACAAAAAAAGAAATCGACTTCAAGCAACGAACTAAAAAGTAAAAAATAATTTTACATAAAGTAAACTGTACTTTAAAAAAATATATAATTTTGAAGTCGGTGTTAAGCTAATGCTACAACAACCTTACTACAATAAACAGCCAAATTAAAATTACTAAAGCCTGTTAGTTTTACTTCGCCGAATGCAAATACAACTGCGTGTGTTGCTGGGAAACTAATGTTGAGACACTCCGTTCATACGTTCCAACCAATTCTCAAGGCATTACGTGTTGAGTGGCTCAACAGGAATCGAACTCATAACCGTTGCATTAACAGTCACCCACTTGTGTCCTTATGCCAGGACCTCATCTTTTTGATGTAATGGGCCTACCGAGGTACGGATATACTATTAGAACTGCAGATCCGTCTCTGTCTGTTTAGGCAAAGTGCGGTAACTTCCGCCATATCGCTATACGCTATATACTGAGCAGCTTTGTTATATTATTGATACCATCTTTACCTTTACAAGTCAAGTTAGTTGAAAGGAACCTAGTGTTAAGGCACTCTATTTTCTACTTTCCGCCTAATTGTAAAGACAAAGACCTCAAAGGCCGGCAACGCACCTGTAGCTCTTCTGGTGCTGCACGGGGTCGTGGGCGGCGGTGATCATCATCAGGTGACCCGAACGCTCGTTTGCCTTGTCCTTTTTCCATAAAAAAAAAAAAAAAAAAGACACTGCGTGTTAAGTGTTGGCGTTAGGCCGTGTCGCTTTGTATACCAGAGCGCGCTAGTAAAAATAATTTAAATATATTATTACTATTCGATCGAGTTTGAATTGAATCTACAACCACCGTGCTTATAGTTAATGCTAGTTGTAGATGCTATCCTATTGTACCTCGACGGTCAGTAGATATATTTATCGCAATATGAAAAGATTCACAAAAAAATTGTCTAATGTCTAATGGAAACGCAACGCACGCACTTGAGGACATTAATTAATTTCATCGACTCTTTCGGGTACCAAGAACAAGAACTCAACACGCATTGTTTTGGATCCCTCTACCTATGCTGCTTTATTAAAACTGTGTTTTTCTATCAATTTTTTAAACTTTCACAAAAATAAGAAACTATAAACATGTTTTTTTTTATTCAAAACGCAATCATAGTCAAATTGACGTCAAATCAATTTATCTTTCAATTTCCCAGCGCCGCCTATAATCTAATCTGCCTTCAACTTTCAATCAGTATAAATATCGTTTTGATGTGATTTACAACTTGTATTTTAGAATGAATATTTTTCTATTGGAACATCAGTTTTTTTTGTGTGTTTTTTAGCGTCACCCTGTATCCCGCACACACCAGGGTTGCAGAGGGAACCTAGTCTTAAGACTCTTCGTTCCCTATTTGCCACCGTATTCTGGAAGCATTGCGTGTTGAGTGGCGGAACTCAACGCAACTCAACAGACTTTTGGGGTCCTGATAACTAGAAACATAATGAATACATCACTACCAAACACTAGAACGTAGTAACGTCAAATGACATTCAGTTGTTATATCGTAAACGAAATCCCGGGTGGTTTAAGCGATTTCAGTACAACCTAATAGAGATGGTTATATAGCATAATGAGGTCCTGTACCCGATTAGGCTTTAACGATGATGACTCTCTTCAAATACTTACTCCACTTAAAGAAATCCTAACCCTAAAGTTAACGTAATTGGGTTCAATCTTCCTCATCTTGGATAGACAGGTTGTTTTTTCTAATTTGTATGCTTCATGCCTCCATAGGCGTCATGCCTGGTGGGCAAAGTAATGTATTCCTCGTAGACGTTGTACGTTAGGAATAGGCCAAGTTTCACGCCGAGATTTGTTGGTTTTCTTGGATAATTCACGTTTTATTTCAGAATTTGGGATGTCAATCAGATTTAGTTGAAATTGCTTTTCGACATTAACGTGGTGGAGTGACTGTTCGATGCGATTGTGGTTGTAGGTTCAAAGACAACATAATTATTGGTAATATTTATTTTATAGGAATATTTTCATTCGTTTAGTACGGTTAGAATTAAACCGTATAACCAGAAAAACGTATGAAGAATTACACATTACTCAATATCTGGAAAAATATAGAAAAAACTTTCTCAAAAAGGAAATAGCAATTATAAAGAGTAAAACACAGTTAAATAGCATGGAGGATTATTTGGTCGTATACCGAGCGCAGTGGACGCACAAGTTTGCTCCAATTAGGACGGTTCTTTGGCTTTTTAACTTAGACAATATCCTTCTGCTTTTATAGTTTTTAACAGTTGAGTGTAACAGATATTAGTAGTACTTATGGTTATTAGTTTTTTTAACTAAGACAAAACGGGGTGTTGAGTTCTGTTTTTTTTTTCAGAAATTGTATAGAAACTCAAACAAAAAAAAATATTTTTAATAATCAAACTTCCTCTGTATACAACTTTAGCAATGAAGTTTTTGTGTCTTTAGTGATGAATCACTCAGTCTTACACTTTGTAGTCTTCTTTTCACTGAAAAATATAAATAAGGGCAAAGAAGGGATTTCAACCCAACGACCTTTAATTTACCCTCAACCAATGTATAAGAACGCCTTCTTATCTATACATAGCATAAAAGACAATGATCCAGATTACTGACTCATCAACACTCAGCCCAAACTGCTAATGAAATTTGAGATTTGATGGTTTTCCTTTTACAAAGAAGATATTTTATTTAAGTGAATTCTTAAATTCAAACTAATATTAAAGAAATGAAAAGTATTAAATATTTAAGAGAAATAGAAAGATAAGTCACTGAAGCTTTTTTCAAATATTTTGTTTTGTTAATTTTATATGACCATGTGGGCGAAGTAGAAGCTAATAACAATCGTAGTTTATGTAAAGTGTATTATCGAATCCGTTACTCAACACAAAATGCCTCCAGAATTCGGCGTTAAATGAAACGGATGTATTAATACTAGATTCACAAGTTCTCTCTTCCTAAAACAAAAGAATGAGTGACGTTAAAGAACTCTGCATTAGAAAAACCTAGTTAGGATATTTTTCTTTCGCTAATATTTAGAGACGTTTCCAACCATTGCATGTACATATATTCAAAATATTCCTCCTTCAATAAGTCAATAAACACATAAAATCGAAGAACCATTTCAATAACACATTTCTGGTGGAAAAAAAACAATAACATTACGTCTATCATAAAAAATATATACATTTCAGCTATCGTCACGCAGTAACGAAGAAAAAACGTATATTTTATACAGAAAATTTTCTTTTTTCAGGTGCGCCCTGGCCCCATATAAATCTAACCCTCTTAAAGTTGTTTCCCCATAAAGTGTGGGGTCGGTTAGCTCTTGGTATTTTGATTGGTTTTATCGAATTGAACTTCGAAACATATATATCATTTGTGATAGCTTCATAAACCTTCTAAATATCCGAGGGTTATGTACTTGAATAAGCTGTATTATAAACGTGTTTTCTTATATTATATATTTTTTTGTTTTTATAAATATAGCGTGCGTTGTACGTTGAGTTTTGTCACTTGACACGCAATGTTTCGAATCCAGATGTAAGACAAAAGAACAGAGTGTACAAACTCTAGAAGTATGTTTTTTTTCTTTTGAACCTAGTTATCAGAACGAACAAAATGAAAATGTTAGTAAATATAATTTATTCACTCGAATGGGAATGGAACCCACAACCGTCGCAGTTACAGCTACATCCTGCGCCACTATACCAGAATGGCCAATTATTAAGATTATATAAAAAAAACCTCACAAAAGACTAGAAGATGGAAAAAATATAATCAAACTTAATTCATTCCGTTAACAAAGAGTTCACTTAAATACAGCAAAAAGGCGTCCACTTTGAGAGCTGAGTTTTTATTACGTCTGCAGTGCACATCTTAACTTGCGGCTCACTACTTATTACTTTTGAAAATATTTTAAAAATAAACATATTGGTTAGAGGAGTGGTGTATGATGGTGGTTGTGGGTTCGATTCTCCTCCGGGGTGTGTGTATATGAGCGTGAATCTGGAAAAAAATTTAATCAGTTTCATGATGTATTATGTATATTCTATATAGGTACAGCAATTCTAAAAAATCGAAATGATTTTTGACTTTTTTATAGATCTTGTAAACTATTTTTTAATAAGAGCCTAATTAAATAAATAATATTTTGATTTTGATTTTTCATTTTGACGATATTACTATTTATCTAAATTAGAAAGATTGAGACACTATTCTATAATGTTTTGTCCAATGTCGGGACATTTTCCGGCAATTTCTGGTGAATATTGTTAAAAACAATGAATTTTATATTCAACCGTGTAAACAAAATTGTTATTAAATAAATTTTCGTTCAACCGCGTTTTGTATAACGCGGTAAATTGTTATAGCCGTACGGGCGAGTGGCCAAAGTTAGTGGAAATTAATCATAAAAATTTATATAGGAACGTTGATCTAGATATGTACCTATAGGTACATACTGAGGCTGACGTATACATCTTTGAAATATATCGAATATAATTATGTATAAGAATTATATATATTTAATTCAACGTCATATATTCGAATTGTGATTGCGATGGTTGAGCTATTCGACGAGAGTTCAGGCTATGATTTAAATATATTTCCGAGACACTGTGTGTTGTGAAGCGTAACTTATCGCCGCATTTTTTCTTAATTGAATTCGAACCAAAAAATCTGCAATAGCATAATATACGGAAACTTCAATGCATAATAAAAACTCATATTTATCCAATTTTTACTTATATCAGATTGCGTGAACCAACTTTACAGATATAACCGTGGAAACAACAGTTCGTGTGTGTAAA
Organism: Heliconius melpomene rosina; assembly: GCF_056956725.1. Lineage (NCBI taxonomy): Eukaryota > Metazoa > Arthropoda > Insecta > Lepidoptera > Nymphalidae > Heliconius > Heliconius melpomene. Next base: position 619,080 of record NC_140399.1, read on the forward strand.
AGAGATTTATGCGTATATTGCATTCGCGAGAGCTGTTCGAATGAGGTGCGATTCGTTATTTTGTATGAATATTTTGCATTTAACTAGCGTTCTTTACATAATTTTCTATTTTTAACTTCACGCTGTATCCCGCACATAGCAGGATAGGCTGAGGGAAACTGGGAACTTACTGTTAATTTATTTTTATTTTTTTTGCTCTATCTCTATGTCCATGCTAAACTCAGAAACGGCTAAACCGATTTAAATTATCCCTATTGAGCTTTGGCCAACTTTCCTTAACATTTAGTGTGTTAATAGTTGTAATTAAATCGGTTCATAAATAAAAAAAAAAATTAATACAAAGTATTGCATGCGACACAAAATATGTATTTTATTGACTTAGTAAAAACTCAAGACAAAATTTAACCAAAAATGATAAAATTATTCAGATAAGATATATAAATAGTTGTATAGTACAAGCGGGCGAAGCCGCGAGCGGGTATATAGAACATAATATATTTCAAAAGAAAGCCTTAAAGTGTCAAATACCCACTTCAACTTTAAGTACGGAAGAACTCAACTCAATCTTTCAACTTCTAAGTCCAATACGTATAAACAATTACTGTGAAAAACTTGTTAAAAGGTCGTCCTTCCATAATTTATTCGTTGCGAAGAAGCTTAAAAGAGCACTTGTCAAGTTGGAAGTTCTTTTAAAAAGTATTTAGAACAGAGCATTTTAAATGTTGTAAAAATGAACCATATATGTAGACACTGGGGTTATCAGGTTAATGAAATATTCAATATTTTCATTAAGTCGCTCTGGTAACGAGGCAAACCGCGGCGTTAAGTTCCGTAATTCAACACGCAGTGTCTCCTGAATCGGGTGGAAAATGATGAGCGGAAGTGTCTTAATGGCGGACTGAGTGTTTAGGAGGTGTGTTGAGGTTTCCTCTCTTTACCTTTTCCTCTATTAACAATTTCTTTTTCCAGACAAAGCGTAACTTTGACTTTTCAATACGCAATGTCTCGAAAATTAGGTGAACAGAAGGGAACGAAGTGACTCAACACTGGATTTCCTTTTACCTAACATGCTACATGCGGAATACAGCATGAAGCTAACAAAAAAATAATAATATTACTAAAGAATAATAACACGAAACTGACAAAGGCTAGCACCAACTTTTCAGCTGATCTCTGTGAGACGGCGCTAAAAGGACAAAGTATCAAAAAGGAGGCCGCCAGAGGACACGGACAGCTCGCGGCAAAAAAGTTTTTATTGCTCTGCTATCTATAGAGCAAAACTATTATATAAGAGTTGGGAACAAAGTTGAACAAACAGACGCGCAGAGTGGTAGCGTAGATTTTGTAATGTTCATTATTTCTATTGAATTATGATTTTTATCAGAGCGAGAAAATTAAAATGATTTATTCTTACGTGTGGGAGTCAAACCAACGTTCGTCGTTTTAACAGTCAGAAGCTGTCCTGTTGCGATACGAGGTCACTGAAAAATAAGTCAGGTGAATGTTTTTCGTTCGATTCCATCACGAGGAAGTGATATATTTAATATTTTCATTGCATCACTCTGGTAACGATGCAGAGCGCGGCGAGAGAAATGAGAACGGAGTGTCTTAACACTAGGTTCCTAGGTTAATTGTTTATCCTGCTATGTGGCATACAGTGTGAAGCTAAAAAAATTATAATGTATATCTAACTGGGAATGGAATCCATAATTTTCGTGTTCAATCAATATAAAGAAAAGAGATGGAGATTGAAATGAGTAACGTAAATTAAAATGTTTTCAAGCTTAGAAAAGCTTCCAGCGTCTTGCTGATATTGTGCTTGAATCGAGTTAGCGTAGAGTATAAAGTTCAGAGACTAGTTGCTATATAACATTAGGGGAGCGCTCACGGCGACTGATACAATGTTACTAAATAAACCAACATACAACGTAATAACTAACTATATGAGGCCCGCCCGTGAGCCCCCGATTGTAAACACGACAGGTTGTGAGTTCGATTCTCCCTCGAGAAAACAAAATATTTAATGTTTTAACTTTCTCGCTGGTAAAGAGTCAAAACGCGTCGTTGAGTTTTGTTTAAAACACTCCATTTCCGCCCAATTCTCAATTTTATGGGTTGAGTGGCGTAAGTCAACGCCGCGCTTTATCTTTCCACCAAAGCGAATAATTGAGTGGAAATTGAATCCACAACCGTAGCAATTACAGTCATATGCTGTTTCTCTACACCATATCCTACCAGATTACTTCTATGCTAAAACATTTTCGGTCTAAAATACATAAATCGTTATAATTTGCAAGCTAGCAGCAGCATCCTGTAGCATCAATTTAAAGTTTCAGTTACATCCAACGTGATACATCTCTGAGATATTTATCTGATCTGAAACTAGGTCGAAGCGAAATGATTTCACCATTCAATTATTAGTTTCATTAGAAAATAAATAAAATTTTCATTTACGAATGCACTTTTTTATTAGAGGGTGTTCTTAGGACTTTCGTATTTTGTAAGTAAGAAATAATTTTAAAATTGACATGGGATAGCATAAATTGACCAAAAACAGAATTTTCACTCGAGCATCTTGAGTTTTCACTCAAGCAGATTAATTTTTATTTTATTTTTTTTCATGTCTTTTACCTAATAAAAGCTCCGCCACTCAACATGTAATGTCCTTAATTCTAGGTGCAATCGAGAACGACGCAATATTCAATATTGAACTTAGCTCATATTTCACATTTCACATTCTAGCGTAATTTTCTTATAAAAGCACCTAAAAATATAAAATTTTCATGTAAAATTACTAACATTCGCTCGCTATTCGAATGAAATACCAATTTCCTAAACGCGAATATCTTACAATTAGACGGGGCGAGTAGTGTGGGTAGTAAAATATTTCCACCCCTATATATATATATACTTGCTTAATTGGCAGTGAGGCTTGATAACATCGATGCCTGGTGTTCCGTAGATAGCGCACCTATCTATGTAGATAAAATACATACATAAATATTCTTACTCGTAGAAACGGAAACACGTTTGGTTAGGGCGAAGGATAAACATGGAAATTATATGAAAATATCTATTGTTATAATGTACTGGCTTTGTCTGTTTTAGGTTAAACTAAAATTTTAGTTCAATATTTTCTTTGTACAAATATATTTTTTGTAAGCCTTTTTTGAATTATCAAATTCACATTCTTACCTATAATTTATTTTAAAAAACGGGAAATAAAATGTTCACAACTCATATTTTGCAGGAAGGTTTATTTTAAGCAAAATTATGTGCGACTCATTGCGAACATTAAATTTTAAATAATAAAATGATTAACATTCTTCATTTAGGTGGTCACTTTGTATAGTATAGATTAGAGTAGATTATTGAAAGCATATTTCAAATAGAAATGTTTTTTTTTTTTAATTCAGAACAAATCATTTTAATATTTCCCTAAGAAGGTAATAAAGACTTATAAACTATAGTTATAATATTTATATAATATTATAATTATTACAAGTTGTAAGTTGCGGCGTTGAGTTAATTTACTCAACACACAATGTCTCGAAAATTGTGCAAAATAGCGCCGTGGGAAACACTAGGTTTTAAGTCGCATTGTTGAGTTCCATCATTCAACACTTCCGTCTTAAAAATTGGGAGTAAAGAAAGTAGGGAATAAAGTGTCTGATATGTAGGTTCCCTAAAATATCATGAAGCTGCTGTTTGAAACAGTAAATAATCCTTGAGTCCAAGTATCAGCTCATATTGAAAGGTAAACGATAATATCATTACTATCAAGACAAAATGCAATTTAACCAAAAATTTCCCTCGACACGGCATATCCTCACACCGCCATAATAGTTAGGGCAGAGCAATCACTTCAAGGGCGGGTGCTGGCTGAGCACGCGTTCTCGACCTATCCACTTACATCCTAATAAAATCTACTTTAGTTTAGGATGTATGGAAGTTGGAAGAAGAGGCGTTGGATTTTTTTATAATGTATTATTATGTATTATAAAAAAATCCAACGCCTATCCTTATTATTTTTGTTTTTTGTTGTATTTTTTATATTACTTATTTTTTATCTTTTTTAGAAGCAGCAGGATAGGCAGCCTTTTTTACATTGCCTATCCTGCTGCTTCATAGAGTACAGAGAGTACATAGAATTTTTTAGCTGGCAAGCTAAATGTCGCATTTATCTAGCCAGTGTAAAAAACTCATTCTTTCAATTTGTAATCCAACCCAAAATATCCTCATCTTCACTAATAATTTCTAATACAGATAAATTTTAAATATCGCTTTTCGCTTCACTCGTGTGCTGCACTACTCGTATATCTCAAGGCAGTAATGACCTATAACAGTGTTACGTAGGCTTTGTTTACTTTGCACACGTTGACACAAAGTCTAATATAGGATTTATTAGCTTACTTAATAAGTTTATAGAGGTACCTACTTTGGAGGATGTTTTAGTGTTAATAGGCACTAAATGTAAAGGAATTGTGTTTGAATTTGTATTTGCATATTATCTTTTTAGGGTTCCGTATCTTTTAAGGAATCCTTATAAGGTCATTTTGTTGTCCGTCCGTTCGCCCTATCTGTCGGCCAAGAGCCTCTGTCTCTGGAAGAGTTTTGAAATTCAAACCATATATATATACTCAGAATATCAATAAAATGAAGCGCAAAATCGAGGAAGACACACACATATATTACCAGGTTAGCCATCTTTCACGTAAAATACGAGAGATCTGTAAAGACACAAAAATCTTTAAGCCACGCCATTTACAAGGATAAAAAGTTTCGACGTTTGTGGAATTTGCCTTCAAAAGTCAAAGGAGGACATATTTGTTTTGACAACAGGAATATGTTTCCAAGTCTTGTTTGTTTTATATAGAATGGGCGTAGAAATTTCAGGAAGTATTGTAATTAATTAAGAAAGATGAAAGTAAATTTAAGCTCTTCTAAGATGGCGATTATAATTTTTAAGTTTAATTTATTTTCTAAATGTGTACGTACTGGTATCTATGTCTAACCTTATATACATTCTACCTAGTAAGGTAGAATGTGATAGGTGGCAATTCACGGGGTGGAATATAAAAGCGCCCTCAAAAATAAACTTAATTTTTTTTTACAATTTATAATATTCCAAAATTTATGAATATATATATATTTTTTATTGTTGATAGGCAAGCATTAATTAATACATAATAATAATCTTATAGATAGTCATGTTCAGTTTCAGGAGAAAATAAACTTTAACTTTAAGGGTAGTTACCCTAATAAATCCCTTAATGAAAGGATTAGAGGCCAAAATAATGATGTAGCGTTATTTCAGATAAAAAGCAATATCTCAATTAATAATCATATTAAAAATAATTTATTAGAAGCTAGTGCAGCTTTCCCATGCTCTTTGTGCTCTGGCCCCACGATTGCCCCCGCAATACAAATTTAATATAAATTTATAAATTACAATATAATATAAAGTAATTGGTTTCGTTAATTTAATTTTATTTAATGAGTCTTCTAACAGAACCACGCTTATTTATATAACAGTATATTTGTAGAAGGGTTATTAAATTTCTTTGTGTTTTGTAAATTAAGACAATTAAATAACTTATTAAGTAAAATGAGACCATCCCTCATCAAAAACGGTTGCGAGCGAGAGAACTCACAACCGTAGCGGCTACAGACAGACGGCCTTTCAAATAAACAATATTTATTTATTTATATATATAAACCTTAACCTATTACAATAAATGGCGTAAATATGGATCTAAAACTAAAGGTATTACTAAAGGTAGTAGTAATAATTTAATATAAGAAAAAAATGTAAAAATATTCATATTAGAGGTGGTGTATAATAAAGTATTATGATAAGCATTCATAAAAAGCAGGGACCGAAGGTAGGTAATATTTTTTTTTAGCTTCTCGCACTTAGCAGATAGATTGAATCTGGAAACCTAGTGTTAAGAGATTTCTGCTCCCCACTCCCCACCGAATTCTTGAGTCATTTCTTGTTAATTGGCGGTACTCAACCAGGTCGGATAAATGAAATTATTAAATATTTCATTTCCCCGAACAGCAATCGAACCCACAACCTGTCGTGTTCATCTTCTTCATCTCGTATATTTCGGATATCTGATGGTAGAAATACTTTACTAACATAATTATGCATACTGAAATATACGCATTGAAAAGCAATTATTGCGTATAGTACCTAGGTACTAATTGCAACATCAAAGCTTCGTTGTTTAATTGGTGTTAAATTGCTAGATACTACTGTTATCTTAAAAAAAAATATTACTAATAATATAAATATAAATAGACTTTTTGCTTTTTATAATTCTGTACCTAAATTAAAAAAAAAATCCAGATTCATTTAATAAACGTAAAAAATGTCGAAAAGATATACACTCACGTCTCTCTGATACTTCTAAAGCGCTTTAGCAACGAAGAGTGGGAATCGAACCCACAGGCATTGTGTTTTAAATCAATCCCTTTACCACTGAGGCATAACACTCTCGAGTATAAAACATACGCTAATTTAATAAAACATTTTACTTATTCGATAATTCACCCTTTTAATCTCGGCATTTACACAGAAGAAGAATTTTCTATAGAATAAGAGACTAAAGCCCTTTATTAATTTAATTACTTACACAAGATTTCATCTTTTCATTAGTTAAATATCTTTGAAGGGGTGCTTATTTTTGTTCATATTAACATATACTGGTATAGGGCAGTTGAGAAATGTCGGTTTTTTTAACATTTTTAAAATGTTAGTCCACACTTAGGAAAGAAAAGATTTTTTGAAAGTTGTGAAATTTGATCCCGCTCTTCTATGGTTTCCAAGAGGCGCGGGTTCAATGCCGCTACGGTCTAAACTTTTATATGTTTTCGAATAAAGTAAATCAAGTAAAACTGTAGGTACGTATAACGGCCGTCGATTTTTTTTTTAAAGGTATAAAGAATGTATATATTTAAATTATTATTAAGGCCTTCGTGGCGCAATGGTACATCATATGACTGAAATACATAAAGATTTTGGGTTCGAAGCACACTGAGGAATTAAGAAATATTTTTGTTTAAGTTTCGATCTCAGAATAGTAGATAAGATATGGCGTTGAGTTTCACCGCTCAACTGGCAATGTTTTAAATTTAGGCGCAAAATAGAAGAGTGAGCAGAGTGCATTAACACTAGGTTCCAAGGTTCCCTATGCTATGTGCTTAAAAAAAATTGACTTGCCACTGGGTTATCTCGTATCTACTGCTATTCTAGTTAAATACCTAAAATGAAAATAGGAATAACTAAACTTAAAAAGCATCTTTATGCTTTTTTCTCTCATATAATAGTGCGGACGGAACGTAGTGTTAAGACACTACAAAACAGACAAACGGACCACAAAATCTTTTAAGAGATTTGTTTTCTTTTTTCCAGGTACGGAACCCTAAGAAACACATAAAAACCAAATCAAATCGTGTCACAGTGACACAGCGACATTACTATCTCCCACCATCTACAACTCTTATACAGCGACGTGTATCCCGTCTTGTTTACATGTACACCACGTACAGGGTGTTTGTTAGTACGCGGCGCGACGACAAATTGTGTGTTTTTCGTCACAGACTCTAAATGGCCGATTGAATCCTTATATTATGCTGATCTAGATATCACTTCGGATTTCTTTTGCTTTGTTTTTTTTAGGTATAATGATTGATGTCGTACAGTGGGTCAGTATTTGACTATGGAACTGGTTCTTGATTCGATTCTCACTGAGAAAGAATGATTATATTTATTTTCATTTCCTCGCTCTGATTGATCAAGCGCGGCGTTAAGTTTCGCTACTCAACACACAGTGAACAGTGTGTTTTAAGATTAGGTTCCCTCTGCCTATCCTTGTATATACGAAATAAAGAGAAAAATATTGTCTAACCAATAACTAAATATAAACTAACAAATACAACAAAAATAATATCAAATTGCATGCTTAAATTTAAAGAAAATAATAACAGAAATTAATATTATATTGGGACAGTCCCAATAAAAACAAAATTAACCAAAAATAATTATCCAAATCCTATTTTCGGTCAAAAATATTAAATTTTTGTACGCAAATTGTGATTCATTCAACAAAAGGAACAAATTACTTACATAAACGCTAACGGTACACGCGTGTAGAAATATTACAAGGTGTTTGCGAGTGATTGTCAAGGGAAATGCTTGTTGGGGCACTTCTGGGGGGTTTTATAACGTTTTTGTTGAGTAATTTTAAATGTTTACCGCTTTACTCGATTTTGTTGAGCTACGTTATACCCCACATATAGTAGCGTAGGCAGAAGAAACCTAGTGTTAAGACATTCCGTTTCTCATATAACGTCCAATTTTCGAGAGTTTTTTGAGCTGTTTCGTCTACGAGAGCGGAGAAATGAAAACAAAATTAAATACCATAATTTGAGTGGGGGTCAACTCCTATACTCACTTACAATTATACTAATATTAATAACTCATAAAATTTCCACAAATAAAAATATGATTTGTTTTACAAAAACAGAACGAAAAACACACATTACACTTTGTATCTTGTACATAGATGTAGAGTAGGTTGAGAGAATTTAGTGTTAAAACACTTTTTCCCCCATTTTCCGCCCAATTTTTTAAACATTGCCTGTTGAGCGGCGGAACTGAACGCAACGCTTTGTCTTGGTGTCCGAGCGAAGAAATGAAAATAATGAATTCAAGGGAATCGAATCCACAGCCGTCGCTTTTACAATCAGACGCCGCTCGCCGGTTCACTGCGCCACGATCGCCACATATTACACATTCTAATAATAAATTGAATATGTTATGTACGCAACCACATTTAGGTAGTGTTCAGGTGAATGGTGCCTGTTTCAATATATCAAAACTATTGGAAATATGAATTCTATATTACTATTGTATTGAACAATGTAAAATTCAATGTTTTACAATCTTTTGTTCTTCGCGTTAAAATTTCATTTATAAATGTATATATATTTTCATATTCATTTATCTTTTTTATGGGCTGGATAACGAAAGTTTGTGATAAATTTCGCTTCTTCACGACCATATTGAACCATTGTATAATGTTTTTCTTAGTTGTTATATACGTATATGAAAGTCTTTTATTGCTGTATGTCTGACAGACAACGTACAGACAAAATCACTAAACTTAGAAGATATAAAACTGTACATGAAGATAGGTAGATTAATAAGCGTAGGGAGAATTTTTTAAAACTCTTACAGGCACGGCAAAACTGAAATTATACACATTTAAAGTACACGCAAAGCTGCGGGCAACGACTGCTTTTTAAAATATAATACGATTATTATTTTTTTACTTTACACTATATTCTGCATATAGCAGGGTAGAAAGATGGAACCTGGAAACAATTCTCCATATCTGGGTAACGTTAAGAGAATCCATTCCATTGAGACGCTCTCCGCCGAATTAATTAAGTTGAATCATTATCACTGAATTATTGTTATTCAAATATTAATTATTATTATTGTTAATACAAAAAGGTTTTGGTGTTGAAATTATGTTTTTTTTTAATCTTACATTTATTTGTTTTCGTTAAATTTCCTTAAATTATGCAGATTAATTATTTACAAGGAAAAATGTGCTTTTTAATTATAAATAGCAATGAATGGACAGATGCGTGCCATTTAGCTTATTCACTTAGTCCGATCGTGCCTCTCTATCGCTTATTTTGCGCTCTCGCTTGCACACTCAGCTCAGACAGAACGTGACAATGAGTCATGCTTTTTTATGCGTACAACCGATACTCATCGATATAAAGGACGTCATCACGTAAAAAATGAAAATCTAATCTACATATACCTATTCATAAATTCCATAACCATATCGAAAGGAATAGACATAAAACTAACAATATTATCATACGGCAATATCTCTTTGTCATGTAAATAGAATGGTTTTATTAGGAGAGTGGGCCCGGTAAGGCATTTTATTATTGTATTGACTGAATAACAATATGAATTTATACGATTATTTGTTTTGTTTATGAAGCTTTTGCTATTATAATGTATGGGTATTATAATGTAATTATGAGTTTCCCATTCTTAAAATAATTTTAGATTTTGAAGAAAATAAAGCATCGCGAGGCCGTCGTTTCATAGACTAGCGTCTAACTGTAAACGCAACGGTTGGGGTTTGATTCCCGCTCAGGGGAGTCAATTGTTTTCATTCAGTTTTGCGTACAACACGTAGTGTCTCGAATTCGGGTGAAATTTTTTTTACCCTGTTAAATGCGTACTTGATAACAAACAAACTTAATTTTACTATTTTTTTCTATGTTTTGCCTATATATAAGCTTCAATTTTTAGATTTTTTTCACACTCTGATCTACTGTTCCATGACGGATTCAATGGTAAAAATATTCGAAAAATATTTCAAAGTAATATATTTATTTCATCCAAATCCATTCCTTTCAAATAAACGTCTATTATATGTACATCACCTACAAAGCTTTAAGTATACAAGTAACTATATAAAGATGAAAATACCCTCATATCAGATATCTTAGTCCCTTCATTTGTACACACACATTCTTTACATTCCATTCAAAAACCTTTTTAGCTAATAAAATTAAGAGCCGTCGTAAATTTAAAAATCTCTTTATGAAGCAAAAGCATTAAATTGTAACCATCCTTCCTACAAACCATGCACACACCATTACGTCCAACAAAAGACAACCTTAGAATGAGAATTACAATATCAACATTACGACTATTGAAATAAGAAACGCGTTTTCACATTGCCCAAATGGAATTTGAACTCTGTACCCTTGGGATAAGGGATATGTGTTCAGATTTTTATTTTCTAAGGCTTCACACGATGTTTTTATAATCTCGACTGATAGGAACAGTACATTATCTATCTTCCTGCCACCGGAAGCCGAATGTTTGGTGGCTGAGTTACGATGGGTTTGGATTTACGGAGAGTGGTTGTAATGGAATTCTATTTAACCATACACTAATATTAGAATATTTCGCATTTATTTAATGAATATGTTACATTTCGAGATTTTTGGCTATGATTAGGGCCGTCAATCGTCTCTCTGATACTCTCTGACTGATAAAAGACAAAGCGCAGAACTGTATTCTGTCATTCAACAAAGAATATCTTGAAATTTGGGCGAAAAATTCTGAACAGAGTTTCTTAATATCAGGTTCCCTCTTGCCCTCACTGTTTTGTTTTTTTTTATATGAGAAAAGTTAGGAAAGACTAGCAAGATAAAATAAAAATAAGGTTAGGTATAAATACGACACTGTTTCATTAACAAATAAATTGATAATCGCCATCTTATAAAAGTTTAAATTTACATTTGTATTTGGATAAATAATAACTAAGAATAGAAAATCCAAAAGTTTTAATATAATTAATTTCAATACTTCCTCAAATTTACGCCCATTCCATATAAAACAAACAAGACTTGGAAACATATTCGTGTTGTCAAGACAAATATTTCCTCCCTTGACTTTTGAAGACAAATTCCACAAACGTCGAAACTTTTTATCCTTGTAAATGACGTGGCTTAACGATTTTTGCGTCTTTACAGATCTCTCGTATTTTACGTGAAAGATGGCTAACCTGGTAATATATGTGTGTGACTTCATCGATTTTTCGCTTCATTTTGTTGACTTCAATATAAGATAGCAACAAAATGTTTTGCGTCGTCTGCATCGGCGGACGCCTTATAGTTAAAATATTTCGTTACTCATTTTCAGTACAATTTTTGGTCATTGCAAAGAAAATGTAAAAGCGACAGGTTGTGAGTTCGAATACTACTCGAGGAAATTCGCTCTGGCACCTGTAGGACAAAAGGTGGCGTTGAGTTTTTGAAGTGTTTTAGTAAAAATGGAATATCTTAAATTGTTAAAATTGTGAGTCTGTAATTAAGTAGAGCTTTTATAATACTATAAAATATGGACGTAGCAAATTTTAGTAATCGGCTTCACGATGTATCCCGCATACATCTTTGTAGGCAGAGGGAGCCTAGTGTTAAGACACTCCATTCCCCACTTTCTGCCGAATTCCGGAGGCATTGCGTGTTGAGTGGCAGAACTCAACGCTGCGCTTTGCCTCAACACCAGAGTGAAAAAATGGAAATATAAATTTAAATAAATATTTCATCGAGTGGGGATCGAGCCCACACCCCACCAGTCGGTTTTACAGTCACACTTTGTGTCTTTGTGTGCGCCACGACTGATCTCTTTTAATTTTAGTGTTTACATTAAAAATAGCAGCGGTTTTTTTTTTTCGAGATATTTTTCTTGAACACTATTTTTTCAACAGGGTTCGTATTACTACATTTACTCAAAAAAAAGATATGGCCGTTCATATCGCAAAAAACGCGTACTTTGACTAGAAACGTCACACGCTTCTGTCCCTACACCACGATTTACCTTATATAGTTGGTAAATATTTTATACAGGTGTTGGTTTATAATTTAATCTTATGCTTATGTTTAATTTTCATGTCCAAGTGAATGTTAAGCATTTTTATGGAATAAAGATATTTTGACTTTGACTTTGACTTTGACTTTAATATATTTACATAAAAAATTGCGTCAGGGATAGAAGGGAAACACGAAGATTAACAACACTGGACATTTAGTGGACGAAGGACTGTATGAGAGGGATATCTTATATACGATATCCTTCTCATAACTACTATGAGTTGATGATGAATTCGAACATGCCACCTTCGATGCCAACAAATATAGAAATTAAGTCTAAATAAAACATCAAATGAAATATAAATAATTATTGTATAAAGAAATATTCTTGTTAATTAATATCTATTTGCTCACAAAACATTAACTAATTAGGCTCTTTCATAATATTCGACGATGGGAGTTATTTTTTTGATATTTTGTAAATATATTATGCCTTTTATGTTATTAAATATAGGATATTTTTTCATGTTTATATTATATTTATTTATTCGAAATTATGAGCGTCGAGACACTCCGTTTTCCGCGTAAAATAATTAAAACATACCTCTCTTTCCCCTACTCCCCTCCCGACTGGGGATAGAACCCATAACAATCAAGATTACATTAAAGCGCTGTTTTAAGTATGAAGTAAAATAATAATTATTTTTATGTCCAATGAATTAATTAACAAAGCAAAGTCAGGTAGTTAATGAGACAAGACCGCAATTAATTTCGACTTTTGTTCAAATATAGCCGGTTAATTAGTTACCGTAGTATATTTATACTGTGGGTAGTATAAACGTTAGACTACTCGAAATCCACTCAAGGTTTTCGATATTAAATATATGAGATTCCAAGTATTGGGAGACATGTGTGGATTCATTTTTACTCGACTGTAGCGAAACTCAAGAGAAGGATTATGTATTTAGCATATATTCTTATATAAGACCGTTTCTTTGTTCCCTTATAACTGTTAAACCAGAAAACCGATTTAGATAAATTTGTGGGGTTTGTTTTCTGGGGTTTGTCTTTGGGGAGTGTTCTTTTCTGGAGTGTTCTCTCTTTTTTATTAAATCGACATGTAACTATCTAATAAAATCTAAAAGAATCTAATTGGCTACCTTGTAATTATTATATCATCATGAAAGGCAAACGTATGTAGCTTAGATGATAATAATTGTAATAGCGTGATGATATGAAGCTGGTCTGTTGATGGACACAGCGGTCCTGACTCCGGTCAGACTCTGGTCTGACTCTTACGGATGAAAAGTAGAATTCCTCAGAGGTAAACAACTTCAGTTTATGCTCACATAATTTACGCCTCCGGAACTAGAATCAGATCACAGCCTCCAATAACAAAGAACCCCCTAGGGATTCGATTTATATTATTGGAGGGCTACCAAGATTTCTTCCAGATTTCTTCCAGATCCGATACTCGTATTATCTATATATATAAAATCGAAAGGTCACTCACTCATCACGAAATCTCAGAAACTACATGTGCTAGGAATCTCAAATTTTGCATAGGAGTTACTTATAGGACGTAGGTGCTCGCTAAGAAGGGAATTTGTAATATTCGTCTTCTAAGGGGTTGTTTTTGGGGTTGAAAGTTTGTATGGAGATTTTTTTAAATCGCCACCGATTTTTATAAGATTTGAAATTTAAACTCCTAAAATTATTTCATTGAACACGTGTTTCATGGTTTATTAGGATTCACCCCTAAAAGTGCAAATAAGCGGGCGAAGCTGCGCGCGTCCGCTAGTCTATATATATAAAATCGAAAGGTCACTCACTCATCACGAAATCTCAGAAACTACATGTGCTAGGAATCTGAAATTTTGCATAGGAGTTACTTATAGGACGTAGGTGCTCGCTAAGACGGGAATTTGTAATATTCGACTTCTAAGGGGTTGTTTTTGGGGTTGAAAATTTGTATGAAACTTCGTTACTAATGACATTTGTCTTTGTCATTCGTTACTAAATGCTAGGAGTCTCAAATTTTGCATAGACGTTACTAGGACGTAGCCATGGAGACAGAAATTAATAATAAAATAGTTTACGCGGGTGAAATCGCGAGCGGGCCGCTAGTAGATAATATTTATGTTTTTTTCATTAGCGCAACTCAACACCGCATTTTACCTTATTGTCTGCCATTAATTATCACTAATTGTCATTTAAAAAGATTACTAAAAATATTAAACGTACTATCGGTTAAATAAAAAATAAAATCTAAATTCAGAAAGGTGGCAAAAATAAATAAATCCCACGTATATTCTGTAAATGAAGCTGCCTACATTTTGTCTGCAGTCTGCGTTTTGCTGTTGAATTCATTTCAAATGTAGCTCGTTAATTGGGTGCATAATTAATAAGCGACACTACTTTAGAGAACGTCTATTCTCTAACTAACTTTATTTAAATTTTAATATTGTGATGTGCATTTCTGCTAAAAAAACGTAGCTTCTCGATAATTTCGTATAGCAAGCTAGAGACAACTAACCTAGTGTTCAAACACTATATGTTTGAGATGTTGCCTATTGAATAGCGAAACTTAGGGTCGTTTCTTTACCAGAGTGTGGATTCTCTACCCACCATACCTCCGACCATCTGATAAAAGAAAATGTCATGAAAATAAAAAAAATATAAGGTTATTTAAATTTTTGGACGATATTGATAAGATGGCTGGGATAATGTCTTAATTGTTATAGCCTAAATAACCTTTATTTTAACGGTTTAAATGGCAAAAGTCTAGACTAATATACCTGATGGTTGTTTTAAAATGTTCTTTTATGAGCCTGAAGATCTTTTACATGAAATTATCTATAATACGTTTTTTTTACCTACGCTGTATCCTGCATGTAGCAGGTGGCAGAAAGAGCCTAGTGTTAATACACTCCGCTCTCTACTTATACCGAATTTAGAAGTTATTGCATTTTGAGTGGGGGAAATTAACGCCGTGTTATGTCTCGATATTTAATTTGCTCTAGTGGGAATCGAAACCATAATCTTTCGCCTTTCCAATTCAGTTCACAAGCTTATGACTGTTGACACGACTGGGCTATGTAATAAAATCGAACAAAATCAATTTGACCGACTTCTAATAATTGTATCAACATGAAACTTGGCAGCTATACTTAATGATTATGATAAAAATATGCCATCATGGAGCTGATCTGAAGACGGATCCAGGACCTGCACAGTGTAAACTTTCAGAAATCAGTACATTATTAGGGTCTAGGATCATTATGGGAATACGTATTTTTTAGTATCCAGCATATAATGGGGAAAACCTCGCAGTCTTGACACCCGAGAGGAAATCGAACTTGCAACAGTCGCATTTACAGCAAAAAGTAAAACTACCACAGTCAGCATTTGAACCTGCTACCATTCTACCAATGTCCATACAAATGTATAAATGAATTTGCATATCAATACATATATTATAGTAGCCTAAGTCCGCAAGGTGAAGAGGGATAAGTATATCAGATAGGGTTATTCACGGGACACCGACATTGTTAGATATATCTTCTTTAAGGAAATTAGTTTCGTTCGATTATGGATTGAACCTTTTACGAAGAAGAGGATATTTTGGATTTAATAGAAAAGTGTAAAACAGTTTTCTTATCTATTTGTAGTGACATAAAAAAATTGTGATCTATCATTTTGTCTTTACTTTTAAAAAATCTTCTGTTTTAAAGTAAAGCAAAGTAAAAAAATGGCATTATATTACGGAACTGAACGCCGTGCTTTATCTTGCAAAAGAAGAAAATTGAAAAATTAATTTTCTCGACTAACTCACAGCTATTTTTCAGTTGTATTGCAATCCAAGCCATAAAAACCCCACTAAAGCACGGTGTTGAGTTAAACGATGTCCTACGCTACGATGATGTAATCTTTCATTTAGATGACGTAAACATTATCTTCAGTTTTATTTTTCCACCGTATTCTGAAGGCATTACCTACGTGTTGAGTGGCGGAACTAAACTACGCGCTTTGCCCCGTTACTAGAGCGATATCTTTTTGATTGAATATATGAAATGAACTCGGATATTGTTAAAAATAAACATTTATTAAAATAAAACTGTTGAAAATTTAATAATATAGTTTTTCAGAGTAAGCAGAAATAAGTCAACATTTTTTATTTAGAAAAATGTATTATAATTTCACCTGCATTAGTCATTCTAAGATGAAGAACTTCCAGCTATACGTAAAGTCAAAATCTATTATGAATATTAAACACAAAATGACCAATAGTTGTCTCTAATATGAATTTAATAACTAACTACAGCTTAAGTACAGGAGGAAGCTCAATTACTAACCAGTTTCTAATTTACAGTGTAATTACATTGTTATTATATGCAGTCTCCTGGACTATGTGCTTAATAGGTTATACTATACGAGCTTTCATCCACCTGTTTACATATACATATAAGGTATAAGGGATTTACATGCCTACTACATTAGACAAAATAAAGAAAATCTAGTGACAAAAAACTCCGTATTTACTCGCGGTTAATAAACGCTCAATACTAATATAATATTGTAGCATAATGCAGAAGTTTGTGCTAAAAATTTAAGTTTTAAAATTAGTATAGTATATTGTGCAATATGCTTGTACAATAATATACTATATATATAAGCCACTTCATTAGCAAAATTAAATAAAGCTTTACTTTATCCAACTAAAATAAATAAAAAAAAGAAAACAAAAATATTTAAGTTCTATCTTATGTATTTCTACTCGTGGCCCAGGGGCGAAAGCGCGGCGTTGAGTTCCGCCACTCAACACTAGATTCCGTATTTCTACCTTGTCGTGTTTTGTTTAAATATTTATATAAAAATAAGTACTTACATCCCCGAGATTTGAAGTAACAGCCCAGTAACCTGCACATTATATGCAACAACCACCTTTACCCAACAGACCGTAGTGGACAATTCCAATCCATTAGGTGGAAACATCTAAATCCTTTCAAGTTAAAGTTCGATGAATGGATTTAATTTCTCAAGGAAGGAGAGCCTTTCTAGATATGATGCGGAGTCTATACCTTGTTATCTTTGTTTATTGCTAATTTTATAGTTTGATCTTGCGTTGAAAAAA
This sequence comes from Heliconius melpomene rosina, assembly GCF_056956725.1. Taxonomy (NCBI): domain Eukaryota; kingdom Metazoa; phylum Arthropoda; class Insecta; order Lepidoptera; family Nymphalidae; genus Heliconius; species Heliconius melpomene. The sequence goes on from NC_140399.1 coordinate 636,640, forward strand.
AGTATGATTTTTCTTAGTTTTACTTTGTATACCGCACATAGCAGGATAGGCAGAGGGAATCTGGGAACCTAGTGTTACATACTGAATTCCCATTACTTATGTTTCTCAGTTTCCTCATGAATTTATTTTTGTATTTTTCATTTCCTTGAGTGGAAATCGAACACATGACCTGTCGCGTTCACACATGCTTGTGTCTCTGCACCATGACTGGCTTCTGAAAATTTATTTCTTTGCTTAAATAGCTGTTGCTTGATAAAACTAGCTATCATATTATAATATTTTTTTTAAATATGGAAAATAACTCAATTAACGCGAATATTGTAGGTTTGATTCCCGTTCGGGGGAATTAATTATTTCCATTTCCTCACTAAGTTCTGGTAGTGAGACAAAGTTTAGTATATAATCCGGACACGGGTTTGTGACATTGGGTGTTGAGTACACGAAATGTCTCAATATTGGAAGGAAACTGGAGGACACTACAACGTTCCCCACAAGACCCCCCTATTTACGCGGCTCACGAAAAATCACAAGACCTTTAAAAACATTAAGATTTTCCAGCAAAAATCTCAAGTGTTTAATTGCAAAATTTAGTTTAAAGAAGGAATTTAAATGTGATATTTCCACTTAAGCCGCGCGGGCGTCACGAGAGTATACAGCGGGAGTATTAGTCGCTTCCTCAAAATTCCAGCACATAATTTTCATTTCACGTCGCTACATAAATGTAAGTTTATGTAACCACTAAGGATTTTTCATACTGACGACCTGTTTTATATGAGTCGAGGCTAATATTAAGACATTCTGTTTCCCATTTTTACCCAAGATATTATATGTTGAGTGGCGGAACTCAACACCGTGCTTTGGTGGGGTTTTTATGACAATTGTATTGCATATTTAGTTTTGCGTGCCTATGAAAATAATTTATAGGATTATTTTTTGCGTCATACGTTACTTAGCAAGGTTGCCCGAGAAACAGAGCACTTTCTTTTTTCAGTTCCACACTGCGTCCCACATATATCAGGGTAAGCAAGGAGAACCTAGTGTTAAGATATTCCGCTCAGCACTATCGACCTTTTTGAGTGGTGGAGCTCGGCCACGATGGTTTCAATTTCCTTTCTTATAAACAGATTTTAGAAAAGAAAAAAACTTTTATCTCATAGTATTGGTAAGTCAATCGTCTTTAAGCCACGAAACGTACAATATTCGGTCATTAGGGCTACAAAGAGGATATATAAGGTTTAAATGAATCCCACGAACTAATGCTTCACAAAGTTTTCCCTTTATGTATAGAGAAATACCTAATGTACCGTGAGGGTATTAAGGAGTATTTTACCTGGTGAATTTCTACATGTAGAAATACGACTGTTTTAGGTTCTATTTTCACTCAAGGGAAAGGGTTTTAATAGAGTAAGCACGGCGTTAAGTTCCGCCATTCAATTCAATGTCTCGAAAATCAGCTTGAAAATTTAAAATTTTAACACTAGGTTCCCCCTGTCTACCCTGCTGTGTGCGGAATACAGCGTGAAGTTGAAAAATAAAAAAAAAATAGACGTTACGATATTAAATCAAAGCGGTAAAGAATAGTGTTAGCAATAGGAATTTCTTAGAATAATTGGAAAAAAGTCTGTGAAGAGTGTCCTCTGTTTTTTCTTTTTCTGATAATATTTTTTATTTTTATATCATGATTACAATACAAATAAATATATGACATACACGTACAAAATTACCAAACTTAAAAATATCAAATTTGGCTCGTAGAAAAGCAATAAGAGAGGAATTCTCGAAATTAAACAACGGGGAAATAATAATTTTCCATTTTTGATGTCTTTAGATCCACGCAATAACCTTCTAATATATTGTGTATGCAAGATACAAGTGATTTTTCTTTAGATTATTTCTCTATATGGGACGTTAAATTTGAAAAATCGAGGCCGTTGTGACACAGAGGCACAAGTGTGTGTGACTGCAACAAGCGATGAGACGGTTGTGGAGTCGATTCCAACACTGGTAATAAGGCAAAGCGCGGCTTTGACTTCCGCCAGTCAACAAACAAAACCTTAACCCAAAGACATTTTAATAAGTATCTACATTATATAGCTTGAAAAGCTTTAAAAGCTCGAAACGAAAATCCCTCACAAAATGAATGGTTCCTCACGTCAATTTACGAACTTTTGTCCAAATCGTACGTAATGCCATTTTAACGAACAAACTCTAGGTTTATAATTGACTCGGATGTAGACAGGTTCAATTTATTTTGATGTAACGTCAGTCAAAATTCATGTAAATTAAAAAAGCAAGTTTTACTCAACTTTTACTTGAGGGTACAAATGTGCGACAGTAAAAGACGGTTGTGAGTGCGATTCCCACTCAGTTGAATGAAATATTTAATATCTTTAATTCCCCGCTGTGGTAACGCGGCAAAGCGCGGTGTTGAGTTCCGCTACTTCACATGCAAGGCATTGAAAATTCGTAAAAAAGAGGGGAACGTTTTTTAATGAGAATAGAATATCTTAACACTATGGTTGTATGAAGTAAAAAAGTATTTTTTTTTTAATTTGGTAAAATGTCGCTTCTCCTTACTAATTATATTTAAATTTCTTGTGTCTAAAGCAAAAAAAAACATATTTTTTTAGCTTCACGCTATATCTTTGTCTTGTTACAAGAAAATAAAATAGGATAAAAATAAACATTTCCCCGAGTAGTAATCGAATCTGCATCGCATTTTTATAATAAGACACTGTACCACACTCTGGATAGACTTGTCATCTTCTATCTATATATATAAAAGGACTTGTCCTCACTGACTGAGGTAAGACGCACGCACAGCCGTAACCACTGTGCGTAGAAACCTGGAATTTGGACAGATGTTTACTTTCGTAATCTGGACATCCACTAAGAAGGGATTTTGAAAAATGTTAATCCTAAAGGGGTGAAATAGGGGTTGAAAGTTTGTATGGATTTTTTTTTAAACCAGTACCGATTTTTATAAAATTTGAAATTTGGATTTTTAAAAGTATTTAATTGAACACGTGTTTCATTGTTTTCTAGAATTCTCCCCCTAAGGGTGCAAATAAGGGGTTGAAAGTTTGTATAGAATTTTTTTAAATCGGCACCAATTTTTATAAAATTTGAAATTCAGCCTCTTAAAAATATTTAATTGAACATATGTTTCATGGTTTTCTAGAATTCACCCCTAGGGGTGAAAATAAGGGGTTGAAAGTTTGTATGGAAAAATCTTTAAATAGCCACCGATTTTTATAAAATTTGAAATTTAGACTCTTAAAAATATTTCATTGAACACATGTTTCATGGGTTATTAGAATTTACCCTTAAATACGCAAGCGAAGCTGCGCGCGTCCGCTAGTAATGATATAAAATAGCATATAACCGCTGTACAGAATTCACAAAATTTACGACCTGTAAATATTTACTTCTGCCTATTTAAAAATCTCTCACTGACCATCTTCCTCATATTATTGTACCATATGGTACAATGTTTACCTCAGCAAGATTTAAATTCAAAGTCAACATGGTAACTAAACCGCTTAATAGTAGCTTCACACACCTCACATATGGTAAAGTAGGCAGAGGGAACCTCGTGTTAAAACACTTACAGGTGACTCACATGCTGATTGGCGTAGATCAATACCACGTTTTGTCTTGATACAGATCATGGAAGAGGAAAATATTTCATTTCTCTGAGTGGGAATTGAACCCACAACCATCAAGTCAGTCCATATGACGCTGTGCCACGACGGCCTCAACTTAATAGTAATTGAATTGTTTTATTTTAAGTTATCTCCGCTTCAATTTATAGGCGAACTAATTGGAACCGCCGTGAGCATTTTCTCTCGAACAGTTTCTGGTAGTAACTTAGAAGATTGGATGTAACCCATTTTGTCTTGGAGAAAAGTATATTTATATAAAGGAATTTTATTTTAATTATTTTCAGTTTTATTGTGTTTTTTTTATAATTCACATACATTGAAACATAAGATTAAAAAAAATACCTAATTGATGAACCTAAATACGAATGGTATACTAGTCTCGTTGTTAGAGTGAGGAAAAAACAACAATAAAAAATTTATTCCCTCGAGTGGGAATCAAACCCAGAACCGTCGTGCTTACAGTCGCACGATTGGTAAGATATATATTAGTAAGTGGTATAAATATCCATTGCTTATTTAGCTACACATTATTTCTCGTATATAAAATATGCTAAGCACACTGAACCCAGTGTTACTATCCACAATACATTATTAATCGCAAAAACAAATACAAAGGAATATTATTGGTATATTTTTTACTGAAATAACCGAAAAACATAACTTTTCTAATATATAGCATTACGCGGTAGAATCGTATCGGACCCACAGAAGGGAAGTAGTTTATGGTTAATTCCCGAAACCCAATAAGCGTTTGACTTTAACACTTTCGTTGCACCTTTTCTCGTCGATAGAAATAAATTTTAGTGACATGTGTAATGTTTCTAATCCTTAGCCCTTTTTTTTTCTTTTTCTCAGTATTAGAATGGACGGAGAAAGCTCAGTTTCAGCTTCGCTTTCTATTCCGCATTTAGGAGAGGACTTGGGAATCTAGTGTTAAGACACTTCGTTTCCCATTAAGAATAGGAACTCTTGCGTTCCCCCAACTCAACGTCGCGCTTTGCCTTATTATAAGAGCGAGGGAAAAAAATAGTAAATATTTCTTACCCTGTACTCCGTTCCCGACGTTCCATCGAATTTTTCGAGGCATTGCGTGTTGAATGACGAAACTCAACGCCGGGCTTTTGCCTTGGTGAAAGAGCGATGAAAATAAAATAAATAAATAATAATTCATTCCCTAGAATGGGGAGCGAGGTGGGTATATATTAGTTAAAGAACAAAAACAAAAACTATCGTACATGTACATACATAAATGAATATATAACATAAACCAATCCCACAAGTTACACCCGAAAATTTCATTCAATGTGAGAATATTAATATTCTGGTGCGACTAAGGCTTTATGTCGATAAGACCACATTTGCATACCGTACATAGCCTTGCAACGGTACCCTTGTACCGTCAGAATTTAAAGTAGAATTTTGATTATTAATAGAATTAGTGGTGACAAGTTTGTTAATAACAGGCTGACGACCACTAAATATTCTTGAAGGGAACATTTGCTTTGGGACCCCAAAATCTTGTTGGGTGACCTATTTTATAATCTAACCTAGGTTTATAAATTCAGAAGATGGTAAACTTTAAATGGGTTATATTTACAATAAACTTTGAGGTTAAATTGTAATGATTTGGGAAAAAATATAATTTCGACGAAGATTGCTAATGCTTTTTAAGCTTCACGCTGTATTCGCATATGGAATCCAGGAACCTAATGGTAAGATACGGAGGGAACGGACCCTTTAAGACGTTTCTGTTTCCCTTTCTAGAAACAGAAATATCAACTTGTTACCATAGCGAGGAAAGTGAAAATATTTCAATCGCTGTGTGTGGAAATCGAACTCACAAACTGTCACATTTACAAGTGCCAAGTGCTAAGAGTGGCCTGAAGTGTGGTACCTATAGTTATATTATTATATCAAACTATATATACAGAAAACTCTTCCGTTACTCAGTGACTGACAGATATCTCACAGACGAAACTATTGGATTAAAACGATAAAATTTTAAGGAGTGAGGAAGAAGTTCGAAAGAGTAAGGGGATGGAGGCAGTAAGGGAAGATTTCTCGAAATTCCTACGGAAACCGCACAAATGGATTTTTTCACTTATTGTTTTAGAATTCACGCAAACAAAGTTACGGGTGGTTTCTTATATGAAACTAATTCTATCTTTTTCAACTGTACTTGTTATTATCAGAGGGAAAATCAGAATGACTTAGGTATCATTTATCTCTATTCTGCCTACTTATAAAGAACATAAACATTGAACACAGAGAACGAAGTGTCTAAGACTAGTTCCCTCTGTCTTCCGTGAAGCTAAAAATAGCGTACAAAAAATAAATGAAAACAAAAATTATCTATCATTTTATTTTAATCCAAAATCTTACTAGTTCCTAATTGTGTATATATAGACCAACAGTTCTAGGTATCGATTGTACTATGTCTATATTGGGCGTCTGGTCAGTGGGTCTCACGCCGCATTGGTTCTTACTACCATATGCCCCTTTGAGGATATTTAAAGTGACCTCATTTTGACTATTCATTCAGTTTGACGAGGTCATGAAGAGGCCAGTTTGAAAATATATCAAAATAGGAATATTTGTAGTTCGTTCTGTACGTATATCCAAAATCGTATATTTTACATATATTTTACGTATATTTAACGTATGCATTTCGTAATGCATTATATCCATAGTAGGGGTAAAGTCAGTTCATATTATAACTATGCAGATCTTGCTATAATCTCAATGTAATATCGCCTATATTGGGCTTATGAGGTAGCAATGTCTACATACCGCCTCACGACTTCCATATACGTACCTTATACGTAAGTGGGTACTACAGAATATTTTAAATTATTGTTAATTAATTGGCCTCACTTTAGCAGGATGTTAGAGGGAACCTGGGGAACTAGTGATATAATTCCGGTCTCAAAGACTGAGAAGATTTTCAGCTCAATGGTTAAGGCATTGTATGTTGAGTGGTGGAACTTAACGCCGCTCTTTGCTCGCCTCGATACCTTACAGGGGAATCAAAATAATAAACATTTCATACTTGGAGTGGGAATCGAACCCAATACCTTTCGTGTTTACAGTCACATGCTTGTGTAACTGCACCACGACTGGCATCAAACTAAAAAAATTATGAAGGTTTTACATAATTTACATATTTTGTAAAAGGAGATAAATTAATGACAATTCCTTTTCTTGAATATAAATGCGACAGTTCTGAGTTCGATTCCCATTCGGGGGTATGCACTGGTTTGATTTCCGTCGTTTTAGTAACAAAATAAACTGCGGCGTCCATTTCCGCAATTTAAATGCAATGTCTCGAAAATTGGACAGTGCGTAGGGAATGGAGTGTTTCGACATTCAATCCCCTTTGTCTACGCTACGGGATGAAGCTATGTCTTTAATCCAATGGAACTATTGCTTTTGAAAACAAGTTAAATTACTATTCTAGCTTCAACAGAACCTCACACGTTTGAAGCCCAGAGGTTTATTTGTCCGTGTATAAATTCTGAATATACGATTCCTTAACTATTTTGGTACGCAATTTCCGCTAGGGCGGACTGTATGTAGGAATTCAATTAAACTTTTGTTTGAATGCTTATATGAGAAATACTAAAATAGCTTTATTTTTAGGTAAGGTTAGATTTAGGTTTCTAGGTTTCCATTTGTCTTTTATACACGATAGTTAAACTATGTTTCTCATTTTCGTCCCGCGTTTTGAGACATTATGTGTAGAGTGGAGGAAATCAACACCGTGCTTTGACTTCTTACCAGAGCGAGGAAATGGAATAATATTTTTTCTAAAATGGGATTCAAATCCATCATGTTTACAGTCACACAGTGCTGCACTCTTAAATAAATAAATAGCGTCACGCTGTATCCCGTATATAGCAGAGTAGAAAGAAAGAAACCTAATGTCAATACACTACCTCACTTAACGCTGAATTTTCAAACCATTACGTGTTGAGTTGCGGAACTTAACGCCACGCTTCTTGTTACCAGGCTGAAGACATAAAAATATTATAATAATTAATTTCCTTCAATGAGAATCGACGAGCTGTTACTCAACATTCAATATTCTCAGACCAAATATTATAATACACAATACATTCTTAGGCGTCTATACAAGAAACTTTATTCGAGTCTGCATAAGTCGATAGCAAGTCACAACGAAGTTCAAAATACTTACAAGTATTGGGAAAAATGTAAAGAAAAAAGTGCGTCAGCCTGGACTTGACTTCTGGAAATATATTAAATTCCTCATAGTAAAATGTTTTTAGAAAACTTTTACAAATTGGTAGCGTCCAAGCGTTCTGACTACTAGAATCCGTATTTTTAAATCGCTCTCAATTCTGAGATCGATCTTGAGATGCCGTTTTCATTGATAGATAAGAATTTCTGTTAATTAAGAGCGATTTATAGATACGGGCCTAAGTTATTTTTTTATCCTTAGTATAATACTTTAAAATGCTTTAAACCTTTATAGTACACTTAAGTACACATTTAATTAAGCAATTTTTGAGGGCGTAGTGGCACAAAAAGGTGTGATTGTAACGCGATGGCTGTGGTTTCGATCCGCAATCAAGGGAATGAATTATTATTTCTCAATATTCACATTTCTTTATCTACCGCCACTCAAGACGCCATAAGTTCGCCTGAAAGTGGGGAGCGGAGTGCATTTAACACTAGGTTCCCATTGTCTACCCTGCTGTATGCATGATACAGCGTGACCGCTCAGCGTGAGCGTGATCAGCTGTTTTTAAAATAACTTTATTGTAAAAATAATAAGTTTACTTTATTGTATTTATCCCGTATAAAAATCATTTAAGTTAAAACATGAATTCCCCATTTTCAATATCAATAAGCTCTAAAATAACTTTCTACTGAGCTATTGAACATATTGTGCACGTAGCCAGCACCGTCGCGCGTCGCGCTGCACGCCCGTTTTGATATCTGTAGCACAAAGTAACCACACGGTGTGTTACAGGGTGTTGTAATAAAGTGTGTGTTTGTGTATGCTACGAAATCTCCTAATTACATGTTAATTGGATGAAAACAATTAGAAATATAAAACATAATGTGTGATTTTTTTGTCGTTGTTAAATATTTTATATATTATATTAGTTTTTATTTGATGGACTGAAGTGTCTTAATGAGAATAGAGTGTTTTATCACTAGGTTCCCAGGTGCCTTTTACTTACCCTGCTACGGGGGTCGCGGGAAAGGGGGTTGCGGTAGGTATTTTCATGATCTCGCTCTAATAACAACGCAAAGCGCGGCATTAAGTTTGGCCACTCGACAAGCAATGCTTTAAGAATTCCGCGGAAACTGTTCAAGATTCAGTTGAAATTCCAATATTTCATAGAAAGCGAAAAAAAATTATACTTAAATTATCAAAATTCAAACACCCTGTATCCAAAAAGCTCAAGATCATTTAATATTCATGGTGGGAAAGCCATCGTTTCAATCGGAGACATCTAACGTCGGTTTCATTGGGTATCGAATCCTGTACGAGTTTTTGTGGCTTAGCGTTTTGCACCAGCGTGGTATCTGCTAAATTTATATCGACAGCTGAAGTAAGTGATATTAGTGAATTTGAATTATGTTTTTGTATGTATATGGATGTACTTATAGGTAGGTATACAGACGCACTTTGTGTTCAGAATTATAATTAATAAAAGTTATTATGGGAATTATAAAAAAATAGTTCAAGGAGAAATAGTCGTGAAACTGGAGCACAAGCGTGCGACTGTGAACGTTATTATGGGTTCGACTCGAGGAAATTAAATAATATTATTTTTTATTTTTTCGCTCTGGTGACGCGATAAAGCGTGGAGATGGAGTTCCGCCACTCAGCACACAATAGGTACTTCAAGAATTTGGGAAAATTGGCAACGTAAGTATTAATTGGAGAAGAGTTTCTTACTACTAGGTTTTCAGGTGCACTTGCCCTGCTATGTGCGGGTACCAGCATGAAATTAAAAAATATATTTCTGTTTACAATGTGTCTCGTAGGCATAGTAGGCAAACGGAATACAATGTTACGACTCCCCCGTTCTCTAATTTTTGACAGTTTTGGAGATATTGCGTGTTGAGTAAGTAAACATATACAGGGTGTATATTTGAAATATTTATGTAGTAAACATATTATTATAATTTCACTATATCCGTATAGGATATACTTTACTTGTAGAAAAATTGAAAACTTTACTTTATAATCGTACGGTTATTCTTTTATGATAATAAAAGTAATGTTACACTTATATAACCCTTGACAAAAATACTTACGCAAAGAAATTCTAGTGACAATACTGTCTGTTTTCGGTTTGGGATTTGATTATCGAATTCACTACCACCTCTTTACAGTAAGCGTGTCCACGTGTCCACTGCACCACGATGGTTTTACAGAAATAAACATCAATATAAGTAGAATGCATATTTAAATAACCTATAACATCAAAATGCTTCATTTAACCAACTCGCAAGTTGATGAAAGTTTGTAAATTAAATCTTGTATCTTGATCTCATTTCAATCTTTTCTATGAGACGGTTTCTATTAAAACTCCAGCACTGTAGTAAAGTTTTCCTTTGACCGAGTCCTCGACAGATTCTTTTTGTGCATATGAGATGTTTCAAACCATTTTATATGAGAGTGGGTATAATATATGTACAAAAAAAATTGGATTTTCGTCTGTTTGTACATTGATTTTATTACCATTTTATCTGTTTAATATTAATTAATGAAATTGATAATAAGACTTTTTGTCACTTTTTTACACTTATGAAATATATACTACTAGAGGACGCGCACAGCTTTACCTGCTTATTTGGACTCTTCCTATATCTTATAAAACAAAGTCGCTTTTTGTGTCTGTCTGAACTTTCTAACTCTTCTTCTTCTAAACCACCCAACGGATTTTTATGTGGTTTTCACCATTAGGTCGAGTATTTCTCAGGGAAGGTTTATATATAGTTTATTATTTATACATTCTTATGTAAATTAACATAAATACGATAAATATGTATAAAGTCCTACCCGCTGAGACACTTAGGCGCATGCGCTGCTTTAATGGTAAATACTACATGAAAAAAATGTACTAGAGTATTGTTCCTCTTAATAAGATCTACAAAAAAGTCCGCGATGGCATATTCGTATCTTTTAAGAATAACGTGTAGTGATCATATTTCTGTCTAAAAATAGTAATTTCAATATATTTTTTATTGTGAGGGATATTTCTCCATAATGGTATTAATCCTTATCCTTTAAAATACTTTATTAAATTTCTACGTTAAACGAAGATAAAATTTGCTTTTTAAACTATTTCGAAATTGCGAATAGTTTTAGAGAAAAACGCATTTAATTATTGACACATCACGCCGTTCACACATCAGCTGTATCGAGTCAAGTTTCACTTATCCCTTACTCTCAGCATATAAATAAGTATATTAGTTACGTTGGCCATTTAATGTAGATCAAAACTGTCTTTTCTGTTTTTCATTTTAATAAGTACTTTAGAAGTTGTTACAATATCAAAAAATCCTTGCTGCGAAACGCGCCTCGCGACGTTATGCTTATACAAGCGAGTCCGCCGCGCCCGCCTGCCTTACACGCATCGGTGGTTCAGTGGTAGAATGCTCGCCTGCCACGCGGGCAGCCCGGGTTCAACCCCCGGCTGATGCATTCTATTTAATTTTCGTCACAGGCAGCCACGTAGTGCTTGCTTTTCATCAGGGACAGAATACCCTCTTCAGTATTAACCAGAAGCTCGAAAAAAAAAACCCGCCTGCCTTTATAGCAACGAAGATTTAGATGCGTTTGCACGTATTGGATAATTCGAGTTGAATGTATTATTTAATGTCATTTAACTATCTAAAAATAGTAATTTAAATATATTTTAATAAGTACTTGAAAAGATTAGTAGCACAGATTTAAAATTACCTACCTACTAAAAAATCCTTACTGTGTAAAACAATTGGAAAATCCTTCTTGAAACTACGAAAATGCGGGTTGCATTAGGGTTTAATTAATTTTCACATTATCTTAAGTGCTTTGCAAACATACATTATATGAATAATCCAGTAGTAAAAGCGGGCGAAGCCGCAATAGGGTCGCTAGTAATTTAATAAACCATGAAACACGTGTTCAAAGAAATCTTTTTAAGTCTAAATTTCAATTACTTCCAAACATTAAAAAACTATTAGACACAGCATTTATTCATATTATACTCGTATTTTTTAATAGTTAGCTAAATTGTACAAAGAAATGTTATGATTGTATTTGATTAATATTGGAATTAAAATTAACAATAAAATACATATTACATATCAATATCAATTCCAATACCACATAGTCAGTGCTACATTAGAATTACAATAAAATATAAACTATCAATTTACAGATATAAATACAAATGACTGCAATAACTGTGCTGTCACATCGAAGCAGTCCGGGCCAAGAGACAACGTTGTCAGGAAATCTATTTCCAACAAGAAAAAGAGAAATAAAATAAGTTAATAGCATTTTCTTGTTCGTTTAATATCTGTATAGAATTTTCTTCGTTGTAATCTGTTGATAATAATCAACTGGTGCATCGGTCTCGCTGTGAAAGTGTATTGGTGTATGAAATTAATATATTTTTTTATTTCACGCTGTATCTCCAATATTGCAGCCTGAGCACAGGAAACCTAGTGTTATGACACTTCTTTTTCCATTTTCCATCAAATTTTTGAGACATTATGTATCGAGGGGCAGAACTCGACGAGGACCCTTACCTTGTTACCAAATTGAGAAAATGAAATATTGAATAAATCAGCCTTCAAGTGCTTCCTTGCTAAGCTAAGCTTCCTGCAGAAGTGACACTACTGATATATCAATTTAACTTGACGAATTTGAAAACAATCATTACCCTGAGTGGTAATAGAACCCAGAACAGCTTTATAATATTTTCACTGCGCTATGAGTGCTTCAGTATAATTTTATGTGCCTTTATTGAATTTGATTCATAATTTATATAATTATACAAAATAATCTAGTGCGCTAATGAGATACATACAAATATTAATTTGTAATGTAATAGTAAACCTATTCCACCAAAATATAATATCATTCAAATAACAAAATTATAAAATCAAAATATAGTAAATTAATACAAATGATAATTTATTTTAATAATACAAATACCACAAATAATTATACTTGCTATTAATTTTTATGTACTTATTGGGTGTAAACGCGATGGAGTGGATTCAATTCCTAGTAGGAGCAATGAATTATTTTCACTTTCTCGCTCTGTTAAGAAGAAAAAGCACATTGTGAGTTCCACAACTGGATACGTCAATCGAAATGGAGCGGAAGTTGAGGAACGAAGAATCTGAATACAAGATTCTTTCTCCAGGATAGCTTATCATGCTGAAGAAAAGCTAAACAACTCCATAAAATCAAACCCACCACTTCCACCAAAATAGTCAAACCACGAAAATGACTCAAAATGGCAGGTTAACACAATTTCAAGTACAATAAGAGCAATAACCTTAGACGTGTCAAGCGAATACGAGGTATAATTAATTAATTTTAACCCCATATTACAGTGATGTCGTAAGTCATACTGACAGTATACTCGTAGTGTAAATTTAGTTTGTGTCGTAGCAAGATGCCGGCAGCGTGGGGTAGTTAGTTACGTATTTCAAGAACTTCATTTAATAGCTTCATCGATTTTTGGTGATATCGATTTGTATAGATGTGTCATTATTTTTTGGGTAGTGGTAAGTCCCTTCTGTTTTCTACTTTTCGTCTTATTTCGAAATATTATGTTTGTTTGAGGCCGGTCATGGCACAGGGGTACCAACGTCTGTAAACGCGACATGTTGTCGGTTTAATTTACAATCTAGGAAATGAAATATTTCATGTTAACATTTCCTCGATGTAGTAACGAGGCACACTGCGGCGTTAAGTTCCACCATGCAACACGCAATGTCTCAAGAATTCGCCGGAAAGGGGTCAAAGGAAATGTCATAATGGAAACGGAGTAGACACTCCGTCCACAACACTAGATTTTCTCTGTCTAGCCTATGTATATACATTATACAGTATGAAGCTGAAAAAATGTTTCAATAAAGACGGCGTTTGGTGCAATAGCGCACCACAACTATTATGTTTACGCCATACGCCCCTTAAATAAACAATTAATGGTCAAAAAAATACAACCATTTATTTAAAGTTTTGACCATTTCTCGAGGAGAAACGATATTTCGCTACTTTCAGGATGTGCTACGGATACACTGTAATGCTGCTCTAATGTATATAGACTAGTAAATATGTCAAAAGCACAAAACCGGAACGCAATAAAGAATCTCTCAGTTCAGTGGTTCCCTAAATAAAATATTTAGTTTTGGCTAAAATTTAGTAATTGTTCGTAAATTGTATGAGATAATTTTCTTCGTAGTGTAAAATTATTGATATTTTTAATTACAATAAAACTGTTTTTTTAACTGAATTGTCTTTGTAATATGTGACAAAGTTAGCTAACGTTGGTTGTAGTAGATTCGACGTTATTTTCCAGTTTTACCTAGTCAGATTAAGTAAGGTGAACGAAATCCAGTGCAGGCCATCATGGCGCAGGAGTATAAGTATACGGCTGTAAAGGTGACGTTTGTGAATTCGATTCCCACTCGTGGGAATGAAATATTAAATATTTTTCCTTTCAGAGGAAAAAATATATATTTTCATTTTTGTCAATACGGCGGAATGCTTGCTACTAAATTCTGTCTATGTTTCTACCTGTATAAAACTGAAGTTGAAATTTAAAGAAAGTTCTTCAAATACATCTAAATTCAACATTGTAATAAGTTGTTAAAACATTCATTTTCAAAGGCAATTGCTCATTCGTTATTATAACGTACCCTTTTCTTTCTTTAGGAACCTAAATTATTGCGTAATTCTAGTCTCGGTTTCTAGGAAGTTTCCTTCGTTTTGTGACAAAGTAGTATTTCAGTTCTTTCATAATGAAGGTTGCATGTTATTTTACTTTTAAATAAGCTCGTTTCTATTTTTTCATGTTGAAAAAAGCTTGTACCTACTTGGTTGTATAAACGTATTTTAATTTTCTGTATGAAATTTTGTTTTTATTACATTATAAAATTATAAGAAAATTGTTAATATATATTTAAATATTTTCTTCGAAGAAGATATTCTCTCATTTTTTAGCATGGCAGGCAAAGGGCATTTAGAATTGAGACAGAGTGTCTTAACATTTCTCCAGGTCAAAAAAAATGAACGTAGCGTAGCGTACGTAGCGTAAGGGATTTGAATAACAAAATTATCTTTGAGTAGCGGAAATCTGTAAAAATGTCTCTACAGCTTTAACTTGCAGCTTTGCTCGTCAATTCGAGTCAATTAACGAGACCATTTCCTTGATAATGGGACTGCCCTAAACATTTTTTTTAATTCCAGTCAAACAAACACTTTACCTTTACCATATAAAATATAGATCTACCCAAATTTATAAGAAATATGATCCACACAAAATATCGACGGTGCCCTCCATTACATTCTATATCAGCCAAACTGCTGGGAAACCGCTCATTACAAAATCGACAGAGTCAGATTGATGTTGTGACGCTGCATTTACATACTAATGTATTAGCTTATACCCAAACCTTGTTAGGGTTGGGTAGCGTGTAGGGACAGGAATTTTAAATTATGCCTAAATGTGAGGACGAGGTCGTCGTAGCCCGGTGGTATAATGGTGTGACTGTATAATCGACAGTTGTGGTATCGATTTCCCCTTGGGGGAATGATATGTTTATTATTTTAATTTAGTAACATGCAATAACTCGAGAATTCGGCGGAAACCGGAGAACGAAAAAGTCTCAATGGAAACGGAGTATCTTAACACTGCGTTCTCTATATTTAAAACAGTTCTTACCCCAATTTAAGGGGCACTGCGTGTTGAGTGACCGAACTGAACGACGCACTTTATCAACTAGGACGAGGAAATGAAAACAAATAAAATAAAATCATCCAAATAATGATTTGAAATTTCTCTTAAAATAAAAAAAATAAACAAAAAACTTAACTAACTGTTTTTTCCAAAAAAAATCATATAAATTAATAACCTCACATACGGAACCGTTCAGTGCCTTTTGCATCGCTGCCTTTATTTTTAATAACGCCGCTACTGTGATTTATGAGTGAGCTGCAAAGCTACTTTACTTTTACAAATATTTTTTTTGTATAATATGACACTCATATAATATGAGCAAGTTTTTGTGATATATTTAGGAATAATAGTTCTGTTTGCTAAGATTTAAATAGTAGATTTGATTCTGACAAAATACAATGAATGGAAACTCAATGAACGAAAATTGATTTTATTACATCTACTATTTATTGCCTATACCTTTTAAATCTACGGGATCCTAGTCCTAGACCCTGCAGCCCTAAATACCTTAGTCGATCCGCACTTGATTCGAGGCTCTTGGAAGGTTATATGATATAATACTATTTATAGTACAGTAAAAAAAATAGTATTAGATTTATCTTGGCTCTAGGGACTAGTCAAAACTTATATAAATGATTTACTTCGAAATCTACATACCTACTTTTATTTTATTTGGAAACGATAGAAAGTAAGTTCGGACATCGATAGTCAAAGTAGGGCAGTTTATAAACATTGGTCGGACGTCGTTTCTTGTGATCTACAAAATACAATTTGTAAGCAGAATTTCGTATTTTGTTTTTTATATACTTTATCTTTATTGTGATGTAAAGAAGATTTTTTTACTTGTATTTTTATGGAGAAAGTAGTGATCTAAAGTGATCTTTACATAATTATTATTATGAATGTAATGGTAATAAATATTTATATTTTCAGAAGTATTATATTTTTGATTTCCACTCGAAGGAAAGATAACGAGGCCTAACGCGGCATTGAATTTCGTAATGCTTCAAAAGCTTAGAGGAAATTGGGAACTGATGTCTCTTAACATTACGTTCCCAGGTTCCCTCTATTTAAAATACAAATACGACTAAAATACGAATAATATTAAATTCAATAATAATTTTATAATTTCAAAACAATGGCCCATTGTTGAGGCGACAACACCCCGTCGAGATAATATTTTAAAACTCGTAAAATATTTAATATGAGAAAGACATGTAATGGTGGAACGTAACTTTCAACGACGCGTATATAACGAATATAAGGTTGTTTATCTTGAAATCTGTGATTAAATATTTCAAAAAAAGCCGCTACACGTTTTTTCCCGCATACTCAAGCAAGAAGAAGGAACTGAGTGTTCCACATTCCTTACCCAATAAGCTGACCAATTTTCGTTGCGGCAGTGCAATACGGCACTTTGTGTGCCAGAGAAGAGAAATGAAAATAATCATTTAAATATAATAGTTCCTTGAAGAAGGTTGGGATCAAACCCGCACTCCAATCAAGAAGATTCAATTGCTTTCAGTGACAAAATTAACCTAATATGGTCTATAATCTTTCTGACCAGAAATTCCTGAGATTAGCGCATGCAACCAAACAAGCTCTTTAGCTTTAGGTTATCACAGAAATACAGACTTCAAATAATATATTAAAAAATATTATTTTCATTGCAAACTGGTGTATAACATTTATTTTACGGTTACAGTTAAATATTATACAGTGATTACTTTACATTTATTTGTAAAAAGTACGGAACAGAAACGGTTTAATTTTACTTTGTTTTCAGAAACGCACTGGCGACCGCCCAAATCGTTGTCACAATATAAATAATTGTTGTGTTGTAAATAAATTTAAATTTAAAGATTATTATAAAATAGCCGAGTTTCGAGGCCAGTTGTGCCGCACCGGTACAGCGTTTGTAAACGAGACGTCTGTTGGTTTGATGATATGACATCGTCAATCTGGTCTAATGATGTAGCCAAAGCCAGGATAGGAGAACTCTTCAGAGGTTACTAGTAAACCATTCGAGTGTGGCTCATAAAATTTATAGCTTCGGGCACATTCTATTGCACGTTTATTGTTTTTTAATCATATAATTTATATTCCAAGAACAGCTTTTAAGCTAAGTATGTAAACTTAAATAAATACAGGTTCCTCACACGGTTCCCGACTTGGAGGATCCTATAAAAACATGCAAATATGGCCCTCGTAGGCCGAATCCGAAAGCATTTTCCGTCCCCTTTAATGGTAAAGTAAATAGACGCCCTGTTCTTTCCTATTGACTTAGAAGATACAGGTTTTGTAAGATATTTTGATGGTGCCATTTTATGAGGTACAAGTGTGAGATCTTGTTCATTTTTATATTGGACCTCGTAAATGTTAGTTTTATTGACCATTTTCTGTATATTCGTTGGGACAAATACTATGTTGTAGATACAACTACTTGTCATGTAGATGTAGATGTAGATACAACTACTTGTCATGGAGCAGGGGCAAAGCGTCTGTAAGGAGAAGGAGACTGTGGGTTCTATTCCCACTTGGAAGATTTAATATATTTAAAAAAAATCTTATTTTGGCGTTCAGTTCTACCAGTTAATACGCAATGTCTCGCTACTTAGGCGGAAAGTGAAGAGCGGAATTCGAGATATTAGATTTGCGGAGTTCTGCAAATCAACAGGCAATTGTTATATATGGCATAAAGCGTAACTATAGCTAAAATGAAAATAAAAAAATAAAGATTGTTCTTATCTAAATAAACACAATTGTTATCAATATCAATTTCTATAAAATGTACCTACAGAAAATTTGAACATTTCTATATTTCTATCTCTATATACATATCTAAAGAGAGATCCCAGTTCAGGTTATTTTTGTAACAAATTGAAGTTATTACAAAATTACAGACGGACGGACATTTCATTTTATTTCATATAAAAGAGACCGTTTAAAATTTCAGCTTCCAAGTAAAGTAATTTGTTCGATGTGACATTGATCGTTGAGAGGATACGTTATATAAAATTGTTAGAACTTAAAATTTGCGATTTGAAAAAGTATATATTTTCACTGTATTTAGTGCAAGTAAGAAAAAGTGCAAGTGAGGTCGTCGTGGCAGTGGGTTCGATTCCCATTCGGGGGAATAAAATTAATATTTTAGCTTAATCGCTCTGGTATCGAAGCAAAGCGCGGCGCTGAGCTCCACCACTCAACACGTAATATCTTAAAAATCAGATGCGTGGAGAATGGAGGGTCTTGACACTAGGTTTCCTTTGCCTACATTGGTATACGCGAAATACAGAGTGAAGCCATAATAAATAGCTATATACATACGACGATACATCATTATGTACCTATATTATTAAAAATTTGTACGTACGTAATACGACGCACAATTTATTAAGACGATGATTGATGTTTTGTTGTCTTAGAAATATTTCGGGCATCGTTAAGCCATTTCCGTATACACAGGTATGAACGTATATTCCTTTGATATATTATATATTATGGAATTAAATTCTTGTTTGATACCAGTCGTGGCGCAGGTGTGATTGTAGACGCAGTGGCTATGGATTTGATTATCACTGGAGGGAATCAAATATTTAATATTTTCATTTCTTCGTGCTGGTAAGGATGCAAAGGACGGCGATGAGTTCCGCCATTCAACACGATGCCTCGAGAAAGTAGAGCAATGAAAGTGTCTTAATGCGACGTTTGTGGGTTAAATTCTCACTCGAGTGGCACACAAGCAGTGAAATAATTGATATTTTATTTTCTTTGCTCAGGTAACGACGCAAAGCGCAGCGTTAAGTTACAAGAATCTTTATGGCTACGAAATATCATAAAACTAGGTTCCCAAATTCCCTCTGCCTACCCTCCTGTGTGTGGTATGTAGCGTGTGGCTGATTAAAAAATAAAAATTACAGTAAATGTACGAATATAAATCTATGTTTATTTTCGCTATCTTTTAGCAGCTATCTGTTCTCTAACGCCAGTATGGTAATTCAACAAATCCAATGTATTTACAGTGCCTATAGTAGTAGTATGGAAAATAGGCTTTAGAATATATCACGCTCGAATACTAAGGTATACCTGAAACGTATTTGAGACTCCGGCGTGTGTTGGGAGTGTCTGACTGTAGATGCGATAGTAATAGTTGAGGGTTCGATCTGAACAATTGTATGTTTTTATAAGTTTAACAGGTCAGTCGAAATCGCACAAGATTAAAGGCGATTCCCACTCGATGAATTACTCCGCCACTCATCACGCAATGCCTCCAAAATTTGCCAGAAAAGTGGGGAACAAAAGTGTCTTATTGGGATGGGAACGAGGTGTCGTAACATGGGGAACTGAAATATCTTAATGGGAACGGAGAGTTCCAACCGTAGGTTCCCAGGTTCCTACTCAGATACGTGCGTGAAGCTAAAGAAAAAAAACAAATAACTTTAATCTACATAATAAAAAATATCTACGAATATAAAAACCGTCTAGTTTCAGTTAGTTACATCTAAAAATATCTATTTTTCAAATATAAGCTCATGTACCTACATTTGCATGATCTCGGTTGTTTCAACGCTATTGTTCACCGGATATTAAAATCCGAGGCTTTGTGACCGAAAGATTTAATTTTGAACGTGAACTCGATGTATATTGAAAGGTAGAAAGGACTGTTAAAACAGTCCTTTCATACATACAGACATATTTTAAAATTATATTACAATTATAATATTGTGGCTACTATGTATTTCTGATAATAATGAACGTTCAGTCTAGCCACTCTACAGATGATGCTTGAATTCGGTGCAGAATGTGTACAACGGAGTGTCTCGACACTAGTTTCTTTTTACAAGAATTCTTCGTAGAACAGCAGCACAGTGCCGACTTACAACTTTAAACTATGGTAGTCCAAAATCCTCCGTTCTCTACTTTCCGCTCTTCTTCGAGATAATTATTGCACGTGAACTGCGTTTTATATTACAAGGAGTGAAATAAATTGATTCCCCCGAAATGGGGTCGAACCTACAACCATGTCAGACGGTGATCTACTATCATTTTCATATACTACTCATCTTTAATAGAGGAAATTACATTAGTCGTTAATAAATACCTCGTTTTACTTTATGGGGTACATTGATGTAATAAACGAAAACGGGTAGCCTACGGTACGGTTCGGCTATTAACTTTATTAACATGTTTTCAAATAATTTTGCCACTACCCTCGATCAGTTTAGTACTCGTCGATATATAAAATTGAAACACCTGTTGTTTTGTTTCTGTTAAGGGACATTTTTATCGTGTAATCATTTTTTAAAGTCAAAATTGCTTGGAGAAAAATATTTTTAGAATTTTTTTACTATATTTAAAAATCATTGCCAGCCTTGCACAGGGATACAAAGTGTGTAAAACTGACTGGTTGTGGGTTTGATCCCCACTCGAGGATGTAAATATTTATTTAAATTTATATTTCTATTTCTTCGCTCTGGTGTCGAGGTAAAGCGCGGCGTTGAGTTCTGCCGCTCAACACGCAATGTCTCCAGAATTCGACAGAGAGTAGGGAACCGAGTATCTTAACACTAGGTTCCCTCTGCCTACTCTGCTGTGTACGGGATACAGCGTGAAGCTGATATTATTTTTTTTTAAAATCGAACATAGGTCGGTCGTAGGCAGGACTCTAACTCATGCCTCGTTTACGGTTGCCAAAAGGCTTGGATTCAATTTTTACTGTGCTCTAAAAAAAATATATATTTTCGGAAAACATTTTTGTTTTCCATAATTTTTGCTTTATCCAATCGGGAAAACAAAAATATTTTACAAATTTCTTAGACTTCCTCCTGACTTACGACTTCTAGGCATATGGCCAAGAACAAACACCACACAAGGCAAATAGGTAATCAGTATAAAACAGACGATTAAGTACACAAACCCTATGAAACATCGAAGACTTCCCCTACTCCAGCTTAAGCTTTCGCGAATGCACCCTCATCACTGTCAGGTAGATTACTGTCACGATTGATTTCATAAGGTACGAGGATGTTTTATGTTCGAAGAGTAATGGGTTTCTGTTTTTATGGCTTATTTAACCAGTGTAAGGAATTAGCTTCGTATTACGTTTACTAGTTTGCTTTATATATGGATGGAATTTATTAGATATAAAATGTGATGGGGTTGGGGTTCGCTTTTGAATGTTGTAAAGTATATTTGTATAAAGTTGGTGGCCAAATTATTTGAGGTCGTAGTGACGCAGGGGCACATCGTCTGATTGTAAATGCGACGTAGGTTGTTTTAAATGTCGTTCGAGGAATGAGCTATTTTCATTATCTCGCGCTGGTAAAAAGACAAAATGCTGCGTTGAATTCTGCTATTCGACACGCAATATATCGAAAATTAGACAAGGAGTAAAACACTACAAAAAATGACGGTCTACTTGAAGGTGATAGATAGATCCGTGTAGAAACCTGGACGCGTCCTCCAAGAGAAGTACAAAGGGAAAGACAATTATAACAGATACTATTATTAGAAGAAAATAATAATCCGCAGAAGAAAGAGAGGTCTCCTTAAATGAAGTATGGCTTGAGTTTTGAGGCCTAGTCATATGCGACAACCTATATGAAATATTCAAAAGGGTAGGAAATGGAAAATCAGGTATCTTATCATATTTTTTCTGAGCTTTCCTAAATGAGGAAGATTAAAAAAAATGTTTTATTCGAATTTTAATAAATAAAATGTTCGAAAACATTTTTTCTATTAAAATATATATATTTTTTTTTATTAAAGAACAAGAAAACATTTTATAAAACAGCTATCAAATAAAACAATTTTCGTTTATGCAAATATAAAATAATATCAACATCCGCTCATAAAAGATTTGCTCTGAAGCAATTGATATTTTATTTTAAACTCTTCAATACGTGATCAAGAATCTTTTGTCCGGCTCTTGATACATTTGTTAAATGCTTGTTTTATTATTATTATAACATTTACTGTCTGAGATGTTTTTATTGCCTTATCTTGTGTGGTCAATAAAAACATAATGAACTAAAACTTAGTTTTAGCAACTTTAACTGAAATCGTTAAGAAATTTAAACGGTTTTCACCTCACCAAACTATCTCTGTTGGTCTTTATTCTATCTCTCCAAACCAATGAAAGACGTACCTGTTGCACTCTACTAGTATAGTAAAGAAACCAATATTTTATGTTTCGAGAATTTCTAATCAAGTGATAATTTTTAAGTTAATGATTTCAATATTTATGTATCATAAAAAAGTATTCCATCAACTAGCAACAGTTATTATCAAAATTGAACAAAGTTTACGAGTCTCGCGCGTTGTAAACAAATGTTATACCGTTAACTCTAACGATGTAATTTTCTATTAGCGAGCTGCTTTGTTGTATGGCGTAAGTCACAAGCTACAATTATAACTTTCTTCTTTTTCCAAGTGTAACAATAGGTAATTCATAAATTGTAGATATGAAGAATATTACAATTTTTAAGTTACTGATATAATAATGAGGCCAGTCGGCCCAGTCGAAGGGCCAGAAATGTGTGACTGTAAACGCGGCTGGTTATGAGCTCAATCCTCACCAATTCTTGTCTAAAATCATCATTATTGCAAAAAATTATAATGAATCAGTATATATCAGAAGTTGGATATAAAAAGAAAATTATTTATCTTTAGTTAAAATTCACATCTTGCAAGACAAAATCTAATCACTTAGATTTTTTTCCTGGAGTAAAATTAATTATTTTTCATTTTCAAATATTACCTTGAGCCTGAAATATATCTTGAACAAACATACCTCCTAATTTTGCGACATGGCAATATTCAACTCTATGCTCTTACAATTTCCACCACACACCATTTGGTGTACCGACGCCTTACAACAGTTTGGATGAGTACGGATATTGTTAAGCGTCGAGCATTAAATTCTGTTTGTAATAAGTGCCTCAAGAAATGGAAATTTAAACGAGTATTTAATGTAACACTTTAATTGGCAGTGCACTTGAGTTTCCCTTTGAATTTAACTTCGAAACTAATGAGGGGTTATAATTGTTCCAATTTACGTATAACCTATTAAAAGTGAGTGGATAAGGTACGTGTTAAATGTTTTATAATATATGAATGAATATTATAGGTACATTTAGGGCGCTGGGTTCTATTTAACCCTTAACTGCTCGCACGAAGAAAGTCGCTTAACTGCTCGCACGGGGTCCGTGGTGACCCCAATTTGTATGGATAAAATTTGATGATTCCTTTTTTTTAATGAAACAAGCGAATAGTAATTATGAAAGTACTTTATTTAATCTATAAGACATAAAAACCACAACTTAAAATAAAAGCTTCTAAGGCATAAAAATAACTAAAATATAAACTTCTACAATAAGGAACATTTTTGGTACAACATGAGATCATGCATTAAAATTTCATGAATATTTAGGAACTATGGCAATCATCGTTATTGCAGTTTTGGCAGTAAACAATGAAGCGCTGATTACACAAAAACTTTTTGCCTTTACTGCATTTTGTGGATATTTTTCGGTCACTCTTTCTCATGCACCGCATCGCCCACGCCCACGCCCAGCACCGCCCACGTTTAGTGGTAGGTGGAGCAGGTGGGGTTTCCAAACCATGTACTTCCAATAAAAGCGTGGTTCGACGTTTTTGATGACTTTCAACAAGTTCCGTTGCAAGCTGTCGCAAGAATGTTTGATAACTGAGGAATAAAGAAAGACCTATGTAAATAACATATTTGTACGAAAAATACAAAAAAAAAAATTCTAAACCAGTAAAACGATAGAAATTATCATTCACTATAATATTTCATTCAAAGTTATATCAATATCTAATAAAAAACAATAGAATATAAAAAGCTTACCTTTCTCAAAAAAGTTACGTAAGTACTCGCACGGGGTCACGGCTCAAGAGAGCAGAGCCTTAGCCTTCACCTGCAGCGGCCTAAACAGTACTAAAGTATGTTCTTTAGCGCATATTAAGAGGCTAGCGGGCGTGCGGGGAGGTTCCAACCGTTGCAAGTGCATTTTTTCGATATGCGAAAGTGCTTTGACCCCATGCGAGCAGTTAAGGGTTAACAATACTTAATTTCTGTGAGTGGGGCGGAAAGTAAGGAAGAGTACCACCAGGATATCTCTACCTATGACAGCATATATACACAAAACTTACTTACCATTATCAAAAATATTTCCTGTTCTCAATATATTTTTAACAGCCTCAGTCGTAATCGCTAGCAAACACGTAGTCCAATAATAAATTTTGAATTATTAATCATTAAATGAAGCTTGGTACTTATACATGAATAAAAAATGTTATTTTATGTCAATTATTATTGATTTTAGTTTAGTTTATTTCCCAATAGAAGGATCAAATGAAATTAATTTATATAACGCTATCTTCATTCTATATGTATGTATACATGCTCTGAAAGCGCCGAATCAAATTCGTTAATTTAGTCATCAACATTTAAATCCTGAACGATGAAAAATGTACGGTTTGATTCGACGTTCTCGTAATGAATGCTTCATTTTAATCTGAGCTTTGGTTTTTTATAAAAAAAAACATCCCTGAATAATTCCGTGGGAATTTTATCTTTTTTTCTTTCCCCATTACTTTCTTTATCTTTCATATTTTCCGCTCTCACCGCTCCATTCGAATTTGTAATCTAAATTCTTAGTTTGAAGGAATTGAAATGAAACGTTTTAATACTTTATTATGTTTTATTAAAATTGTTAGTCTGCGTTAACTTAGTTTTAGATTTCTGTACAGACTGCTTTATTTATAAGTACTGAGACCAACATAGATGATGCTAACGAATAATACAAAATATTTGAATTTTCTAAGAGTGCACTTCGAATAAATATATTTTAAAAACTATAAAATGGATAATTCACCATTATAATAAATTTGATTGGTTAGAGAAAAAATATATGTTCAAGGTGGCAGATCTCGACCTGGCAGTTTGTTTAACTAGAACAAGAAAACGTCTATAGTATAGATATAAATTATTCCCTAGATTTGATTTTATTTAACTTCTGGATGTTTGAAATATATGTATGTTGACCTTAATGTTGTTAAGGTCAACGATGCTTGGTAATAATACTTCAAGTCCCGTTTTTGGGTTCAATTTGGACGTAAATTTAATTATCTATTTAATATAACCCAACGATCATTCAATTTGTCAGGTCTTGCAGAGAGATTACTTTTAATATAAAAAATAATATTTGAATAAAAATTAAGTAAAATAAGAGAAAAGTTTTTTTTTCTTAATAATCGAAGCAGTAAAGAAATGGAAAGAAGATAAAATATAACAATGACAATATGGGAATAAAAGCTATAATTGTATGTCATGCTATTTATGGTTCAATTTTAAAATTATATTTAAAGCATAGTTTTAAATTAAATTAATTTATTATTATGTTGACTAACATTGGAAATGTGTAATAGGTAACTAATTATTTTTTATAACGTATTCTTCGAAACCCAATATCAGATAGAATACAATGGAAATAGTTTATTTCCAATATTTTGTTCAATAGGCTAGTCTCTTTGAGATTGGCCGTGACCAAAATCGGTCGAAATTTTATTTATTTACTAAATTTGTTGCTATAATTAAATACATTGAGACAGATAATGATTACCCTTACTTATATACTTACAGAGGTTTAGCTAAAGGAAATTAAAGAAATTATTTGTTATAGTATTATTATTTTACATCAAGAATCTATTAAATCAGTCAATGACAAAGTCATTGCAATGAACAAAGGTTAACCATTACAACCTGTTATACCGTTAGCTAATTATTTACATATTTACAACACTATTGGTCCTTCTAGGTTAAAAAAAGAACCTAAAACTAAAATATTCAAGTTGCTTCACAGTTAAGGTTCAAACTTCATGATGAATAAAATCATAATTGATGATGATCATCACACTTAGGATCACCTTCATTATTAACTTATTGCTTCAATCTGTTTAAGTTGTCATAAAATTGGTGTTTCACACTTTTATATCTACGTTTTCTTTCACAATCATGTAAATACTTTATTTACCGTTCATCACATCAACAATAAAAAAGAAAATCAACAAATTCCGAAGTTCAACATTCATAGGATGGATATGGCCTCCTTATTTACAATACACTATATAATATATACAAACATTTACATTTAAACGTCCAAGACAAATGTAGATATGATAAACACTCTAGTCATTTCACTAATATTTTTAACGCCTTCTTATTTAGCGCGTATGAGTCATATGTAATCTGTAACGCACTTTAGAAGGTCCGGCGGGAGTCACACAATTTCGTCGTGATGGGCCATGTCACTGCAACTGCCGGCCCGTTGCAGTCAGGCACGCTGACGTCACACCCGTAACTCCTCCATAGTCACATTCGACTTCGCGTTCAGCTGAGTATTCTTCTTCGTTAATGTACTTGTATTCATCATTTGCATCTGATGGGAGAGCAAGGGTTGGTTCTCTTGCAATTGGCCACTTGCAAGTGTATTTATATTGCTTTTACCGATTTTCGGAGGGGGAGGCGCTCTAGGCAACGTTGCCATACCTGCCACGTTATTGCTCGGCAAATCTGCAAATTCCGGAGGGGGTAGCTGATGATGCGAATGTGTATGATGATGGCTCAGAATAGTTGCAGGGTCGTTTTTTAAACTTGTCTGAAATGTTAAAGCGCTTTCAAGATCACCACAAATATTGTTCGGCATTTGGCCATTTTCTACACGTTTTTTTAAATGCGAACCGTTTGCGTGGTCTTGTCCATTCATTCGAGTTTTATCTCGTTGATAGTACACACCAGCGAATATTAGTACATTAAGTATAAGTAATGAGCATCCTATAGCTATAGTTACACTAAGGGCAGTAGAATACGCTGCAAATCCATCTTCTGGCGGAGCAGTTGTCGATCCATCAGTTTTGTGGACGTCAGATACACCAATAGTACTTTGAGTTACGACACTTAATCCCACAATATTAAAATTTAATGGCGACGTGACATTTAGAACGGATAGTAATGGAACTTTAGTGGCTACGCCAGTGTCAGTCAGCACCATTTCAGTAGCTTTTTTGAAAGTGGGCGTAAAAGTTTTAAGCGTAGGCTGTAAAGAGGTTTCTTCATTTTCTAATTGATGATGTGATTGAGGAACATCCTCACCGCCAGGGCGATGTAGATCTGGCACTAGGTTAAGCCAGAACGATAGCCTGTGAACAAATAAAAAATATGACCCTTTGTTTCTACCACTGTTTAAATATTGCAAAAATAACATTTATGAAAGTTTTGATAGCTTTCTTTTGACTGATGAAAATAAAAATATATTGTCCCATGTTATTAAACAGGATTAGTCATACGAATAAATATTGTTGACATTTTAAAACAAAAGTACAAAGAACTTTCATTTCAAAATAATAAAGTTGCGTGATGAAATATTTTTTCCAATTATATTTGGAAAAAATATTTCTTGACCTGAATGTGCATATAAAAGGGGGGCATTAGAGTATTCTGTACAATAAGCAATAATAATACTAATAAGTGTATAATATTATGTTGTCTCCGCTTTAAGTAGGAGAAGCTTAAGAAACGAAATCTCATGTTTTATTTATCATCCGCGTTTGCGTACCTGTGAGCTCTGTAATGGTTCTTCAATTTCGACTTAATATCGATATTTAAATATTTTTTGTGAACAGCTTCATATGCCGTCCATTCAATATTCTTCATTCTCACCCTTTCTTGTCTCCCGGCTCTAATTGGGTCACTCTCTTGAGCCTCGTTTGGATTTCTATATCAAATAGAAAATGTTTTTGTGAAACGGATTTGTAATATTAATTAACTTCACAATTTAATATTTACTCAACATTTACTAAAAGTATTTATTTAAAATGTAATATTTTATTATTATTTAGAAACAAAAATACAATCAGTTGTGAACTGAAATACATATTCTAGCTTTGTATGTAAATAAATATAAAACTGGGGAACTTAAGTGTCTTAATTGGCGCAGAGTTAAAGCCTAGGTTTTTTTTACCTAAAACAATAAATAATACAAAGACCATTATTAGTATGGCTATTGCCAAAAAATATACTATTGAATTTAATACTGATCTGGCTTATAAATAGGTTACCCAGTTTTGGCGAAGTTTCCCCAATATAGCATGACGGATTCGGACAATGCCACTTCAGATTTAGTGTAGTTTCGAGGGAAGTGAGCCAGACCACCGACTAGAGGTGCTCCAAATATGTAAGGCAGTTCTTCACCGTGGATGCAGCCTTGGCGCTGTTGAAGAAAATATTGTGTAAATATACATATAATTTCCATGAAGCCATTGTAGCGCAGCGGCACGGGCTCTAACTGTAAACGCGATGGTTGTAGATTTAATTCAGGGGACTCACTCACTAGCCCAGAGGAATGAGCTATTTTTATTTCTACTTGTTTTGTAGACCACGTCAAGAGCGCAGGAGGTGATTCTGATCGCAGGTACAGTGGGTTATATAAAGACGATTAACGGGATGAATATATTCTTGACGTGGTGTAAAATATTTAAATATACCTAAGCATAATTTGAATTTCGAACTATTAAACACAAACAATTTTTCAATTCAAAACAGTAGTTCCTCAGTTTAGAGAGTTCGACTTGAGCTTTATAATGTTATTATAGATTACTACTTAAATTGAAATACTAAACTAACCATTTAAGTTTTATGAGTTTTCCACGACATAATATGTAAGTCATAATACAGGAAGGTTCCATTTCCAAAAGTAACATCACAAGTACAGCACAATATTAAATTTCTAAGAAATTATGAATAAATAATAAACATAGAAAGAACGTTGAGTTTTACAAGGACCAATATTTGACTTCGACGACGCTACGATTTTCAAAGGAAATATTAAATGTAAGGTAACATTTTCATTTCATACGCCGTTCAAATAAAAGCTGGGGGATGGTATTGGAAGATATTATTCATTTCTGATACTTTTTTTAAACTTTCCACGATTTCCTATCAAATGGTTTTCTTCACGTACCAATATTGCGGGTGTATAATGTGGAAATGTTCGAATATTTGGATCTTACAAATTTTATTTTCCATCCAGTCTTGTATCGCAAATGTGTATTATACATAATATAAATTATATATAAATGCTTGCTTGCTATGCTTTTAATCATTTATTTACAGTTTTAGGCCGTAGTGAAAGTAAATGAGAAGTATCTAACAGCACCTGCGTTGATTTGGTTTATATTAACAGAAGGGTTTATAAATATAAATAATTTTTAATTTATTGGTAAACAAAACATCAACAAATTAGGCTAATAACTTAGTATTGCTATAAAGTATAGGAGACGGAAAGTCTGGTAAAGTTCAATTATAAGTAAGTCTAAGTTTAAAATTTCATATGCTGCAATGGCATTACAGATGATACAATTTTAACGATGACATTGAGGCTAGTTGTGGCGCAGGGGCACAAGCGTGCTGCAAAATCGGTTGGTTGTGTGTGTGTGTGTTGTGTTCGCCACTCAACACGCAATGCCTCCATAATACGGTGAAAGTGAGGAACGGCATGGCATAACACGAAGCTCCCTCTGCCTATCCTGCTGTGTGCAGGATACAACGTGAAGCGTGATTTAATTTAATTTAATTGATTATATTTTCCCTATTATAAATAAAATTTATTAAACAGCTTAAATGTAACCAAAACGTATTCCATTTCCATTACCATTCATCATATATTAGAATAAATGTTAAAATATTTCGGATTTCAAACCTGACTATCAATTTGAAATTTCAAAAATCCATTACCATCGAGCCATAAGGCTACCAAAAACGTTTCAGAGAAGATATATGACGTATAGCGTATAGAAATCGAATTGGCAACATTGAGAGTGTCTACAAGCTATCTAAAATACACAAGAAAGTACGCTAAAGATTTATGTTCTGTACGTAATGTCACGATCGTTTTAGGAGACGTCGAAAAACATTTCAATACTAAAATATTGGTTGGACCATTTGTCGGCGTTCGTTCTGAGGCTGCCTTGTGCAGATTTCGAGTTCGGGCGCAGGTTGAATGTAAATTTGGTGATTTCTTTCACGCGGTTAAGTTTATTTCGTGTGTTGTGTTATTTCAATGTTTTGAATTTGATATTGAAATGTTGGGTGGTATTTTTGTAAATTGCTTCTCTCGTCTTCATTGTGGTGTTAAATCTTAAATTT
Organism: Heliconius melpomene rosina; assembly: GCF_056956725.1. Classification (NCBI taxonomy): domain Eukaryota; kingdom Metazoa; phylum Arthropoda; class Insecta; order Lepidoptera; family Nymphalidae; genus Heliconius; species Heliconius melpomene. Next base: position 667,476 of record NC_140399.1, read on the forward strand.
TAAATAAATATTATGATCATACGTAAATATAGTACCTAAATTAAAGCTAACGTCACTCAAATCAGAAATTCTGTATCACGTCTAGAAACTTATATCAGATAAAAAGTCAATCAGCTAGCTTATCCTAATTGTACTAGCCAACTGTATCCCTTATGGATAATTCTAAGTGAGTTTTAAATATGTTTATATGTTTTTACTAGTGGACCCGGACGCGGCTACGCCTGCTTGAACTATAAGAATATTTATTAAATATTATATAATATATTAATTTTTATAAGGATGAATCTATACTAATATAATAAAGCGGAAGAGTTTGTTTGTTTGTTTGTTTGTTTGTTTGTTTGTTTGTTTGTTTGAACGCTAAGATCTCTGGATCTACTGGTCCGATTTTCATTGTTTTTGTTTTGTATGAAAGCTGCATTCTTCAGAAGTGCTATAGGCTATATAACGTTACATTACACATATATACTAATATATTTTAAAGTACTTTCTAATTTGACATGCAATTTATTCTGCCATGTTAATAACAACCGTCGCGTCGCTACGCAACCGTTACCGCGACATTTTGATATTCATCCTTATGAAAATAAATATAATAGTCACTATTAACATTTGATCTAGATTGAAATTATAGTTTACTGTATAATATTCTAATAAATAATTAAGGAGATGTCACTGATTGCAAATGACCTAGCCTACGGGCGGCACAGTATGACCGACGCGAACGGGCAGATGACGTTGACGATTTTATAAATTTTCATACATTTTCGAACTATTGTAAATGTTTATGTAATTATTTGCTGTTTATAATTAATTTAAGCTACACTTTGGTTCTCTTCTTATTTTATTTGATATTGCCCGCTAAAATTATCCTGCTTAATAGAGAGAAATGTTTAGTTATTTCGTAGAGTCGATATCTATGTACGCACGCACGGAAAACTTTAGGTACTTTTTCTAATATTAAGAATACCTATCCTTTAGTCACTTTTAATCCCTTTGTTGGTTCATTTCAATAACTCTGATAATTTTTTCTAATAATGTGTATCTACTTATTATTCTTTTTGATTATTAAACTTATATTTTCTTACTAATTCTATTGAAAATTGAAAATAATTTAATGAATATATTTAATAAATATTCTTATAGTTGAAGCAGGCGTAGCCGCGTCCGGGTCCACTAGTATCATAATATAAGTTCATTTTGGGTGACGTTTTCTTAAAACAACAAAGAAACTTTGCAAACCGGTGGTTAGCAACAACGGTTGTTATTAACATGGCAGAATAAATTGCATGTCAAATTAGAAAGTATTTTAATTTATTAGTACATATGTGTAATGTAATATTATATAGCCTATAGCACTTCTGAAGAATGCAGCTTTTATATAAAACAAAAACATAGTAAATCGGACCAGCAGATCCAAAGATCTTAGCGTTCAAACAAACAAACAAACTCTTCCGCTTTATTATATTAGTATAGATATATGTTTTGTAATATCAGTTTAAATTTTTTATTTTTTTTCTCTCTGCGGGGAAGTAGGGTCTCTCAGCAGGGCAGACGGGGTACATGAACCTAGTGTTAAGACACTCTGTCCCCTACGAGTACTTTCCGCCCAATTAAATTATTTTTATACGTTTTACCTAAAAATATTTTTCAGAAGCAAAGGAAGCCTGCGAAAATCTAATAACCTCATGAGATAGGAGTCCAATTAACAACTTTTGAGAACAAGTAAATTAGAAATAGTTCATTGTAAAATACGAGCTAATTCTGACTAGAAGTAGATTACAAAAAAAAAAATGGCAAGCAATTTGGCAAAAATTGCAAATGTAATTTGCACATTTCTTTTAGTCCTGTTATGTGTTGGTTTATCATAATATCATCAAATGTAGGACATTTAAGACGTTTCTTTTTGGGCACCCCTAGGAGATATAGTCGAACTACAATATAAAAATGGCTTTACTTTTGCAAAAAAGAAGATAAAAAATTCGCATCAAATTTGCGTTTGCGTATTAAATGGCGGTACTCAACCCCGCGTTTTATCTTGTTACAGCCGAGAAACACGAATAAATCATTCCCCCGAGTTATAATCGGGACTCACAACAGTTGTGTTTACAGTTATACTACACAACTGCGCCCAAACTGCCTCAAAATCATAAAATAAGATATATCAAACAACCTATAAATTGAATAACGAAATTCCCTAGACTTATAAATTGCTAAAATGCCTTCAAATGGAGTACCGATAAAAATCAATTTGAAACAACAAGGCACGTCCACACTTTAATGAGCAGGCAATTTGGCTGATGACTTCATCGGTTCGACCTAAGAGAACGTAAACGGAGCACTTTTAAGATTTTGATTTTCAAACGCTATGACACTGCACCACGACATGCTCGAACTATTAATTATAACTTTTCAAAGCGCAGAAAATAAAAATAAAAGTGATATAAAAATATTATGAAAAGGAGTGTATAGTAGGTGGTGTGTAGGTGGTATTTAATTTTGTACATAAAGTGTCACGACATTATAAAAGCTTAGTTGTTCTTTTAGATCTAGAAATATTTTTTTATGAGAACGTTCTCTTTACAGTCTGCACTTTGCTGACATTTTTGATGAAAAATAAGCGTTAAATAAATATTTAATTTGCCCTTCACTGCTTTGCTAGATGCCAATATGATTTTGCGTTACTAAAATAATCTGTACAAGGAATATCGTTAAAGGAAATTATTGAACAGTTTCTTTGGATTAAAAATAGTTATTTTAAAAATAATTCAAATCATTTAAAACTATCTATTAAGTGGTAGAAATTAAATAGATCTCTTAACTCTACTGACAAGATTCCTCACCTCCGTTACTCATCACACGGTGTTTCGAATTCGGTTAGAAAGTGGAAAACTGAAGTATTTTTAGTTCTTAATATTGGGTTGACTTTGCAATAAAGTCAGAGGAAGGAAATATTTAATATAATAGAATCAAATTCACAACCGCGACGTTCATAGTCACACCTTTGTGCCCCCACTAATGTGGGGGAACAAATGCGGCCCCTGTTTAGAGTTAAAAACATAATATTTCAAAAAAATCCCAAAGTTTAAAAGTTGCTGGCTTGCCAAGTTACATATCTATTTTGTGGCTTAACCTACATATGTGTTAGATCTACCACGTGTTTATATCTTTAATAGTTTTTAATTCGACAATCTGTCGGTCTGTCTATTTTTTATTTGTTATTAACTTTTTTATGATTTTTGTCGATATTAAACACGATTTTTTTTTTCTAGAGCGAGGTAATGATTTTTTTCCCACGCGAACAATAATCGCACCCTCAACCATTCCAAAATGGTTCATAGATAAAAAGAAGTAGAACCAATTTATTAAAAATCGAACTAATAACTATCGCTTATTTCTCCAAAGTATTAATACCGGGCTTATGATGAAAACAGCTTATAGTTTCGACACAATGCAAGCAATACTAGCAGGGAATTAAGAACTTATACCTACAGAGGTGGATTGCCATATTAAAATTTTACTAACTTTGCAAATTAATTTTGTATTTTATAAAGGAATTCGCGAAAGTAATTTTTGGTGTATTTTAGATGCATAAAAAATAAAAATATTTTTAGCTTGCAGTTTGATTTTATCGAAATTACTTTTAATAGGAATTACGAAATCATTGAAGAAAATACAGATTCGATAAGTGATTTTATTAAGTGACAGATATCTTTTTTTAGCGTTACGCTGTAATCCCACACTAGCGGAGAACAGGATGTGAAACCAACAATAAGTCTCTTCTTTCCGCCGATTTCTTAAAACATAGCGTGTTGAGAAGTAGAAGTCAATTTTTTTCCCATGGGAAAGTGACATATTTCTTCGCTCTGGTACCATGGTACGGAGGTAAGAAATGAAAATATTAAGAAATAATAATTTACGCCCTGGAGTGGGGAACCCACAACCACGTAACGTTAACAGTCACAAGCCGCTGCGTCACGACGACTTTAGAAAATTGTTCTAAAAAATTCCTGCTTTAAGTATTTTCCCTTCTCGACTTACATGCGTAATCAATATTATTCCTACATATTATGCCAAATATCTATATTTCCCTCAAACTAGACTAACTACACTCAATTACGCCACTTGGCAGACTACAAAATAATGCTAACGTCAAAAGTTCCGCAGCTCCAGCCATCTTATATATGCTACGCTGAACTTGGCAAGTTTTCATTTTTCTATAGAATTCCTTAATGCATTTAATGAGAGTTCGGAAGTTGGTTCAGACATTTGGTGGACATTTTCTTTTTCGCAGAGATCGTTTGAAAGTTAAAGCAAGTTTAGTAAAAAAAGATTTATATTCGATACGTCTATTTTTTTCTTTCCCAGTTTTCTGGACACTGCCTATCTTTTATAGTCGTAAAACATAATTATGTCATATTTACATATATTTTGCTAAAAACGACTTGTTTATAACACTATTTTCTATTAATTAAAAACAATTTTTGAATTTAGATTTTACAGGTTAATTTAGAAAGGGCTTAAGTATTTTATCCTAACTGGACGAACCCTGCGTTAAATTTCATCTTTACCAAGACAACTAATGTTGATGGCTTAAGGCTATATTCTAATACCACGTTAAGCATTTTGATGTAAGCCACGGTATATTTTAATGTAACCTCGGGTACTTAGAAGATATCATATACAAATCTAAGTTATTTCTTTCTTAAAGCTAGTCACATTATATTACGATATGAGTTATAATTCACTTACCTGAGGATAATCACCGTATTTCGTTTGATAATCGAAAACATAGAGATATGAGTTCCTTCGTAGTGCTGAATGAGTGTCTGCTGTGAGAACCGTTGGTGCCACAACTTGAGCATCGCTTAGAGCTTCTAATGTTTCGTCTCTGTTAAAAAAATGTATAATTAAATTATAATGATATCTTCGGCATATTTTATAGTAAAGTGTTAAAGTTCTATATCCATAATTTCTTTTGTATTTTCAAGCATATACCAGAGAGCATATAGAGAGTAGGCAGACCCTAGTGTTATATATTGGTTAAGCGGAGAGGACCTACAGAAAGGACACTTCTTTTCCCCTGCACTGCCCAGCTTTCCAGGCAATGTATGTTGAGACTCAACTCAACGCCGCGTTTTTTCTCGTTAACCGAGCGTGGAAAAGATTATTTATTCCACCAAATGAGAATCGAACCCGCAATAGTCGTGCTTCCATTTATAAATAGTTATGAATTTTCACAATTTACAACTGCGAATATCCAAATAATCGAAATACATCACTAAAAGCTTTTACTAAACAAGACCATCTACCTTATATTAATAGGATGTTGTACAGGCCTTTCCCAATCAGTGTACTCGTTAATGATGGTCGCTAAAATTTCAGATAAATGATAACTATAGGTGTTTCTAACAAATGATTTTAGAATTTTCGATCTTCTGTCTGCTTCTATGCCATATTGAACATCGTCTCCACTGAAGGCGAAATATGCTTCAGCTTTCGTTACACCTAGCATTAAGTCGTACCTAGTAAAGAAAAAGACATATCGTTAAGAGTTTTATTAATCAACTCGTTTGTTTTTCTTAGCTTCACGCTGAAACCCGCTTGTGGCAAGATAGGAAGACGGAAAGCAGTATTAAGATACCCCGTTCCCCATTTTTTCTTTAATTTTCGAGGCATACCGAGTTAATTACTCCGCACTTTGTTTTTTTACCAGAACCAGGAAATGAAATAACTATCTTGTCCGAATCTAAATCGAACCCACAACCGTCGCGTTTACAGGTAGCAAGGACTCTAAGAGTAATATGTGTTACACACTTACGTAAATCAGTTAATATTTTTTAACTCACTTTTCATTTATCTAGTACTTTTAAGTAGTAATTAGTTTAAATCTTTTTCATGAAAAAAAATCTTATACAACAAAAATATAACCATTTTTTTTTCAATTTATACATTAACTAAATATGCCAACATACAATACAAAAGACAATCCAAATTTACTTACTTGGTGAGTTGAGCGATAGCACTTTTCCGCATAAGTACCGCATTGATAATGTTAACAGCGGTGGCCTTGCCAGGGGCAGCACGCGCCGCCTGCCACTCGTAGCTTGGCTCGGGGTTGATAAGCATGTCGCCTGTGTCTAAAAATGAAAGATTATTTTAGGAAAATGGTCGAATTAAAGTCATGGATTAAATAAGTCGGTGTAAATATGTAGATTTTTTTCAGTTTCACGCAGTACCCCTGATATTGAAGATTAGGCAGAGAGAACATAGTGTTTGGATACTCGGTATCCCATTTTCTGCCATTGCGGATTTTTCAGATTTTGCGTGTTGGGAGACGTTACTTAACGTTCCGCATTTACTTTGTTAATAGAGCGAGGAAATGAAAAAAAAATCCTCGCATGGGAATAGAATCCAGAACCCATCGTGATTACAGATGCACGCTTGTGGCATTACAAGATTAAATGAAATTACTTAATTCTCCCGAACGAGAATCCAACCAAATTTGAATCAAATTTAATACCACCCAAAAATTACACCAATCATGTCCAATCACAAATTCTTCATAAACGTTCCATAAATTCTGAAAAAAAGTTGGTAAAATTGTCCTTAGTTACAAAAAACCTTATAAAATCAAAAGAATCCCGTGTCGTACCAAGTGAGCTAACTGAAAACATCGGCCCAAGGGAGCGAGATGAGAAAACTTTGTGGGCGCAATTTAATAACGGACGGACGGAACGGCTTGACAGATATTCTGGGATCACAATTTACGAAGACATGGAAGTATCAGCTCTACAATAACAATATGGAGGATGAATGATGGGATATGTATAGGAGTTTTGGTGTTTCGTAATTTTTTGTGTGATATGACGATGGCTAAATTGTAATGGTATGAGGTCTTCTTCAAAGATCAGGAAATGTCTTTATGTAGCTTATATCTTACACGATATAAAATGAGACAATAATTCGATAAGTAATGGAGTAGTTAAACCAATCTAGAATTTAGATTTTATACAGTTTGCCCCAATATTAAGACAAGAATTAAAGTATATTTTAAACGGAATTATAAAGTATATGTTATTTATAATATTGCTATTTATGAAATAGCACATGGGGTATGGAATGGAATTGGAGCCGATCTTATGAAGTAGTTGTTCTTTTAAAATTGACAATAACCAATTTGAAAAAAGCAAAATCTTGTGTTAATTAAAGGGCACTCTATATAAATTTATTGTTTCATCTCCATAAAAGACATAAAATAACTAATCATTTAAGTTTTACCTACTATTATCTAAAATATACCAAACTCAGTATGATCGTTGGAAACAAGAAAGTTCTAAGTAACGTAATAGTATAAGTAGTATCTTGCAGTCAAACGTTCGTATCAGTCTCTGTGAAATCGTCTTAGTTGGTGGATATTCCTAGTTTCTGCTATGTATGTTCATTGTACAAATATTTATAGTTGTAAAGATACTACTACTAGAGGCTGTAGTGGCGCAGTGGATACTAGAGGCTGTAGTGGCGCAGTGGTACAAGGGTGCTACTGGAAACCTGACGGTTCTGGGATCGACTCCTATTCGGGCTAATTAAATATTTAATACTTTCATTTCCTCACTCTGGTAACTTTGGTAAGCATGGGATAAATTTCCGCCACTCATTGTGCACTGCCTCCGGGATTCGGCAAAGTGTGAAGAATAAATATGATTTAATAGAAATCGAGTGTCTTAACACTAGGTTCCCAGGTCCCATCTGCCTACTCTACTATGAACGGGAAAAGCGTGAAGCTAAAAAAATAATTAAGATATTGTTTCTTAAGAGTGGTTATATATAATGCTTACCAATCACAACGCCGTCGACACTTGGGCCAAAAGCGTAAGCGAAGTCGGGCGCATGAACTGGCGCAGATAGCAACGCTTCTAAGGGACGCTCTCTTAGGCACCGAAGTAATGCTGGAGGAGTGAGTTCTGTACCAAAAACAATCTATTAAGTTTTCTTTTAAATGAAACCTTATAGTGTCTTGAACGGGAATCGAATCCACAACATGGTTACAGTAAGACCACGATCTATAGCCCAATAGCGTAATGGTAATGTAGCTGTAACGGTTGTGGATTCGACTCCCACTTGGGGGAGTCAATTATTTTCTTTTTGGTAACAAGATGAAGCGCAACGTTGAGTTCCGGCACTCAACTTTAAAATTAGTATTAAGTTCTATCTCTTTTTTCTTTTTATAAAACCATTTCTAGCTATAAATGTGTAATAAAAATATAGAACATTCATTTTTCTCGTTATAAGTTCAAGGATATTTTTTTACTCGTGTAAAACACGATTATTTTCTTTTCACTGTAATATTATTTTTATACAGTTTTATTTCTTTTTTAGAATATAATACAGGTACGAGGGAATACATTATTGTTATTTCTTCTCATTTGTGAAAAAATAAAGAGCTGCGTTGAATTCCACTCCACAATGTCTCAAAGTTTGGGTGGGATGAGAGGAACGGAGTGTTTAAACACTAGGTTCCCTCTGCCTTCCCAGTTATACACTGTATCGTAAAGCTAAAAGAACAAAGATGGCCTACCGGGTGAGCAATTCGCGTGGTTGGCAACTATTTCGGCGTATTTGTTAGGATCAGCCACCAGCGACCACGGGCTTAGTCCCGATCCGGACATTAGTATCGCTCTGTGGAATAGGAGACCTGAAACAAAAATTTTAATTTAAATATTTTAATTAAAGTTTTTTTTTAAATGACTTCTTTAGGAGTCTGAAAGGAGCCAATACATTTGGTAATCATTTAATTATGTTAATAATTATTTAGTGTTTTTTTAAAGGATGTTTTAATTTTTTTCAAAATATGGTATAATGAATTGGTCTGAAAATCTAGCCGGGACCTGAATAGAGGAACTCTTCAGAAAATAGTAAAAAGCCACTTGTCTGAACTTTGTGTTAGGATACTACGTTTGCCACTTACCGTTGAGTGGCGGAACTCAACGACGTGGCTTGCATCGTTTTCAGAGCGATGAAATGCTATTATTAATAAATAATAACTAATTCCCCCAAGTGGGAATCGAACCCACAACCGTCGCATACAGGCATACGTTTGTGCCACTACGCCACGACAGCCTCTAGGCACAAACCAATAAATCCAGTATTGAACCCTGTTGCAACCAGTTGCTTAATATTTATGAATGCCATGTTTATATTAACCCAATAACTTTTTATCAAAGGTTCAACATTTTTTATTAAGATAACTAATTAGCGAGGCAAGTAAAATTACTTAGTATAATTTAAATTGACTCTTAGAAGTCTGAGAGGAGCAAATTTATTTGGTAGTCAGCGTTTTGATGTTGAATAATGTTACTTGAATATTGATGAAGGATTAATCAATAACAAATTGATTACATTTCTTTGAGGAAAATGTTATAACGAGCGCGGTATTAACTTTACAAAGTATTTTTCTTGGTATAAAATGTATAAAAGTTCCGTTTTAGTACTATTGTTACATTTATTACATTCTAATCTACTAGGATCCGGCGGAAAGTGGGGAACGAAGTGTATTAACACTGTGTTCCCTCTGCTTACCCTGCTGTGTGCGGGATACAGCGTGAAGCTAATTTTTATTTTATTTTGACTTTTAAAGTTACTTTATTAGTCTTCAATTACGCAACGATTACTACAAAACTAAAGCTAGTTTTAATATTAAAACTAAAGACTAAAATTTAAGACTAAAACTAGCTACAAATGTTGTAAAATGTCATAAGAATATAGAAAAATATCTAGATCAAAAAGCGTTTCCATCTAGAAAAGAAGCAGCACTTAATATGGTTAGACTTCATTTTAATATTGAAAAGGCAACAATTCCTCCACGAAAATATCAAGATTACTTTTTTATACGAAATCTTTAGGAATCTTTGGTGCAAAGTTGGATTTACAGTAGGTCAGCTCTTTGACTCAAATAAAAAGTAACTTGGAGAAAGGTTCCACTGGATTTTACAGTGAAATTTCATTTTTGCTTTGTCTGCAAATAAGTGTATACTTTTGTTGACGCGAATTATGTCAGTGACAGACATTCTTATTTCCGTTATTATGAAAATCTTTTGGCCTTTCACATTTAGTCGTCGTTAGGGACGAAGTAGTGGTCAAGTTTTTTCTTTTGCAAAGGTCACAGGTTCATTTGAAATGGCAAGTACTTTTTCAACGTATATAGTTTCTTTTAGGTATAATTTAATAGATTAAAATAAATTGGCTGACTTACCAGTCATGGTGCAGGGGCACAAAGTGTGGGCACACGGAAGGTTGTGGGATCGATTCACACATGAGAAAGTAAAACATTTAATATTTTAATTTCTTCGTTCTGTTGTCTCGAGGCAAAGTGCGGCGTTGAGTTGTGCCACTCAACACGCATTGATAGGATCCCTCTTACCGTCTGATGCTAGCTTGATGTATGCGAGATACAGGTGAGGCTAAAAAAAATATATTGACACGAACGTCTTGAGTATATGAACATATATCAGTTTCTTATTTAAATCTTTTTGTGAAACAAAAACGCAAAGCAAACTAAGTAGTATTTTAGAAAGATAATTTTGAATAGTTCAAACAGCTTTTTAAAAGATTAGTTAATTTTATGTCTGCAATGGAAACGTACGAAATTTCTCGACTCACTAAAGAAATGCAGTAGAAGCTGTTAGTTCATCCCATTTGGTATTACTTCGGTTCAAATCGACGAAACGCGATGTGAAATCAGATTGTAGTGAACAAAGTTGCTAGCTTATCTGCAGAATGCTACAGGTATAAAAGATATAGAAAAGGAATAACATTTTAAAAAATATATTAAAAAAAGTTGTATTAAAAAAACTAAAAGTTTAAACTAAACTACTAAAAAATTCAAAGAGGCGCAGGATCAAATATTGTTATGTTAAAATTTTTAAACGTACTTGAAATCATTTGTCTTTTCTTAATATGAAAAAGATCACATATAAAATTTGGTTAGGTAGATATATGAGTTCCGACAGTGAAGGTCTATCCTTCATCTATACTTGGGCGGAAAGTCCCAGACACTGCCCTAAGCTCTTTACTCTGCAAATCCATGGGTACCTGCACGATGATTTTTGATGAGGTGCTTAGCTTTTTAGCTCCACGATATATCAAGCACGTAGCAGGCAGAGGGAACCTACCTTTCGTTCCTCATGTAGCGAATCAATGAAACTATTACCCTTAACATGTCACGTTTAGAGTCACACGCTTGTGCTCCTGCGCCACGACCGGCCTTAAAGTAATTGCTTTCCAAAAATATACAAAATATTACTTTAAATATTATTGTATGACAAAAATACATTCAAACATGATCCATACATTTAACAAATTGGCCGTACGCATTATTCGACTGTAGATATTAATAAAAGAGCTCGTTAAGGTTTACTTAAATAAATGACAATGGTTTAACTTTAAACCGCACGCGAGCGTTTACGAATGAAATTCATGATATTTTAACCAATTGCAGTGGCTTTCATAAATCAGGGCGATAATATTTAAGAATTATATTATTTCAATGCGATTTTAATTGTGAATTCAAATATTTTGGTGGACTTGTGGCGTATTTGGGACCTATTAAACTTAAAGAAGATAATTTTAGGTACGGTGATTTAATAATTTAATAATTTTAATATATAATGACAAACCTGGTGACAAATGGACAGACAGGCAAACAGCGAAATTTTAGTAATGGGGTCCCGTATGTAAACGGAATACTATTTTTTTTAACCTTTACGCTGTATGCTTCTCCCATATAGCGTAGGAAGAGGCAACCTAAACTCAAGAAAGTCTTTGCCTTGTGTTGAGTGGCAGAATTTTATTTTGTTCTGCATTTCTGCCTTAATTGCAATTGTTACTATCTCTTACAAACACAATCTTCAGAGGGTATGCAGAGAACCTAGCGACAAATCATGTCCACAATTTAAAAATACGGGCAGCCAATATTGAACTTTGTTCAGAAACGCCGGAAATTTTTCAGAAAATTCCCAACAAAAAAAAGTTGAAACAACCAAATAAAATTTTGCCGCAGCGGTATTTGAGAGTATAGCTTAATTGGCCAGAGCGCTTGAGCGAAATATCCAAGAGCAACAAGTTCGAGTCTAACTACGCTTGCAAATTTATACGGAGTTAAACACAGTGATGTTAATTATATATGTGTACTGTTTTATATTCAATACAGTATAATTTTTTTTAGCTACCTCATGGTATATCCTGCAGATAACAAAGTAGGCAGAGGGAATCTGGAAACTTAGTGTTAAGATACTTCCGTTCCCCAATCCGTTTTCCTCAAATTCTAGAGGCATAGCGTGCTAAGTGGCAGAATTCAACGCCTCGCTTTGCTTCATTACCAGAGCCAGGACATGAAAATGTTAAATATTTCATTTCTTCAAGTTGGAATCGAATCCAAAACCTGTTACGTACACTAGTATACTAGAAAAAGCTCCTGCAAAAAAAAAACAAGGCCTAAATAAGTAATATAATTTTCATTATATAAATAAGTAATATAATTTTCATTATATAAATAAGTAATATAATTTTTATTATATTTCAAGACTAAGTATTTTAGGTACTTTTTCTTATTATAATAATAGTCCGGCAAAGTCCAAGTCCAAAGTAAATATTCAAATTGAAATTACACTGAAGTCTCTATTATGAAGTCACGAGACTGAACTAACTTTTAATTAAAATGTGTCACGCTTGTTTTCAGTTTCAAAGTCTACGAACATTCGTTTTACTTTGTGTAGAACAATTTGTAGTACACCAAATTATACTGACTTCTTCTACCACTTAACTATCTTTAACTAATACACTTTTTCAGTATGTAAATATAAATTTATTTGATGATAATATGTTTTTTTATGTTGTATAAAGAGACACAAAATATGTATACGATTTTGTATATTGGAGGACATAAAGAGATCCTAGCGGGACGCTCGCTTGCTTTATTTTTATTAATTATCCTTCTAAAAGAGGTAAGTTGGCGTTGTATTTTTAATTATTTTTATGTCCCTCATACATTATACAAGATAGTCAAAATATAATGAAGTAAAATAGCATAAAAGTTAAATATTTATTACTGAAAGTAATCCGCCATTCAACTTGGCGTTGCAAAAATTGAGTATAAAATGTATAAAAAAACATCTTTGCCTACCCTGTTATAAATACATCGTGAAGCTTATGTTTAATTATATATATATATTAATTAAAAAAGATATTTCCTTAACAAGAAATAGAGACGACAACTGAATCATGTTTTTAATAAGAATTTTATTTTAAAGTTTTAATTACTTTGAATACATTATTGCAAAACTTGTAGAAAATATATCCATTATAATGAGTTGATGAGATTTAGTGGTAATATTTTTAAACAAATCAGCTTCACGCTCAGTATCCCGCACACAGTAGGGTGCAGCAGGAAGAGGGAACCAATGTTAAGAGATTCCGTTTCCCACTTTCCGCCGAATTCTGAAAGCATTGTGTGTTGAGTAGCGGAACTCAACGCCGCGATTTTGCCTCGAAAGCAGAGTGTAAATTTAAATAATCGACTCGAGTGGGAACCGAAACCACAACCAGTAGCGCTTACAGTCACACTCTAGCCCCTGCGCCACGACTGTCCTTTTTTTACAAAAATAACCGTCAAAAATCTGATTTCTACCATATTTCATAGCACACATCCCTACATATAATTTATTGCGCAACCACAGCGACTGGAAGCATTATTTTCTCCTCTAATTAGAGGAAAACGGCGGAAAAGAGACAATACGTTATGTATGGTCCTAGTTCCATTGTTCGAAGCCAGCCAGGACCCGGGCGTATATATATTTATATATGTGTGTTGTCTTCATTCGAGCCATTTTAAAGATTTTTTTATTGGGGTTGCACTCCAATTAAGTGCTAATTGACATCTCTGAGTGTGTATGTCAATTAACTGTTTTGAATTGAAAATCTTTTGCTTTTTGTGACTTAACACTAGGTTCCAAAGGTACTTCTGCCTAACCTGCTATATGCGGGATACCGCATGGAACTAAAAAAAGAATAAATTTTTACTAATAGAATAAATTTCAATTTCTTAAGTTGAATGCGCTAACAATCAGAAACAACAGGCTCGTATTCAAAATTTGTTTTTATATTAAAAAGTCAATTTATCGATAAATATGTATATACCCATACAGAGTTGAATACATAGAGTTGGATACAGGTTAAAGTTAAAAAAAAGCTTCTATCTTACCTACTTTCTTATATATCAAAACGGGGACGAAGCCACAGCTCAAAATTAGTATAACACAAAAAAAAAGAAGAATAATAATGAATCCATTTCTCATATAATCATAGACTTTATATTCATTGATTGAAAAACCAATTGGGTTGTCCCAGTTTCCACTCCATTCATGCATTATGCACTATGACAGTCAGTTCTTAAATTTACATGACCGTAGGATTGATTTCAACCGTTTGATTCAAACGGAATCGAGTAATGAATCCGTTTAATATAATACTATTAACTAAGAAGATAAGCTTTTTGATTTATATATTTAAAATATATTTTTTTTTTCATTTTATTTTTCGCAGTGGAAATGAATGGAAGATATCACGGTATATATCTAGTGTTCAGACACTTGGTTTCTGTCTTATTTTTGAAATATTGAGTGTTAAGCAACGGAACTCAACACCGCGATTTGTCTTATAACCATAGCAAGAAAAATTAAATTCTCAAACCCCGTAATGGTAATCGAATCTACATCCCTCACGATTACAATGATACCTATACGCCACAACGGTTTCTATATATATCGAAACATTGTCATCCAATTAGCATCATTTCATCATAGTTCATTCGTATATAAATAATATTATTTTTTTCATACCGTGAATACCGTTCTTAGTGAATTAACATTGTTCTAATATTTTCTATAGCGTCAGCCTCTACGTCATAATACAAATGGTAATCCAGCTAAGTAAATTGCGTTTTTATTAAATGAGCGGAACTGAGTTAAACAAACTGCTTCTATGAAATAATAATAATATTTTAATATATTGTTTGTTTTGTTTTAGCTTGAGAATTGTTTAAGCATAGAAGAGTCTGACTGCAAATACGACTGTTGTGAGTCCGATTCCTAGAAATGAATGGGTTATTAATTATTTTCATTTCCTTGAATTTTCTATAAATGAAATAAATTATTCCCTCAAATGGGAATCAAACCCACAACTCTTGTGCTTACAATTAGAAGCTACACTGCACCTACATTACGTCTAAAATTGGATTACATTAATTTCTATAAAAAACTTTAAATCGACTCAATCGATTGTTTATTTTTGTCTACAATATCTCTCGGTCTAGGTTACAGTTCTACTTCCATGACTGTTCGTCACTGTTGATATGAAATTCATGACCAAATTTACATGTTCCTGTATAAATGTATTATTATATATATATATTGAAATTGTATACATATTTTTGTATAAATTTAAAAATTATTTTACGTATATTTTTTTATTTTTACACATTTCATTATTTATCTTTTATTTTGGCGCGCAGCGGTACAGTGTCTGACTGAAAACGGATAACAAAAAATATGATAACAAAAAGAAGCGTTAGGTGCCCAACAGGCAATATCTCGAAAATTGGGCGCAAAATAGAACGGAGTGTCTCAACACTAGTTTTGTTCAAGAAAGGCGACCTTCCGTAATGATAATTTGGATCCCTAATTAAAGTGCTTACCTATAAACCACAGAATAAATTCTAAATATAAAAAAAATCTATTGTTAAAATCGATGAAAGAAGTCCTAAAAATAAAATTTCAAATCCTAAGAAATAGTATTACAAAAATCCAAATAACACAAAGATTAGTAACATTTCTAACATGAAAGAGTGTTTTCTAGTACATTGTGCAATATTCCTTTTGTATTTTCAGTTTCTTGTGTATTCAAAGTATTTAATCTGTAGTGCTTACTGCAGTCCTAGGATTGCTTGAGTTCAGAAATATGCTGTTCCCATTGTGGAATATTTATGGATATTTTTTGTTAGTAATGTCGTATTTTCTCACTTCTGTGATAAGGAAATGAATAAATTATTGGAACAAATCAATATAACAGTTTCTTCTAAAGAAATCAATTTTATTATATTCGATATATTATGATTTTGCCCTATTTATGAGACATTGCCTTTTGAGTGGTGAGACTTAATGTTTCGTTATGTCTATTAAAGCATAGACATTAAAATAGTTTAAATAAAATCACTCTCAAGTGGGAATCGAAACCACAACCAACATGATCATTTACAGGCAGACTAAGCAACTATGACCTCTGTCATTAACTTAACGCAAAATTAAATATAAATCAAAACAAAACGAATTTAAAAACTAATAAAAACAATAACGATCCTATAACGCCATTTCATCAGAACTAAGACCCACATAACAATTTCTTACTTTACGACGGTCACCGAAATTTATAGCAACATCGGCGATGGCTGTTAATATAACAGACTAACAATGACACGCCTTCTTTATCCTTTTTCATAAGTGTAACATGAATATGCAAGCTTGTACCTAATAGTCGGTTTAACTTAAATTTAAAACGTTGAAAAATCTCTTACAGATTTTTTATTTGTTGGTTTGTTTTACGTTTTATTTTTTCTAGGTTCACGCTGTGATATGGCAGGGCAGGTAAAGTAGAAAATGAGGTTCCCTGGAATGGTGGAACTCGACGCCGCACTATGTCTTGATAATGAGATTAATACTCTCCTCCGGTTAAGGTTTTAATCCAGAACCGTTGAGGTTCCAGTCAGAACGATCTAAAAAATGGGTTTGAATTGATATATTCTCACCTGGCACGCTCGGAATACCATAAATTAATAATTGAACTGAACTGAAGTGACATATTAGTATATTTATTTGCAAAATTTTGAGTCTTGCAACACAGTAATATAAGAACTATAATGGTTTACGATTTATTTTATGTAAATATAAATATGAATAATTATTTATTTTATTATTAATGGTAAGCAGAGGGAACCTAGTGTAGAGAAGACATTCCATTTCCCACTTTTCGCCTAATTTTCTCGTCTCGTTAAGTAGTCTAAATCAATGGCGTGATATATCTATCAAATTTAAAAATAATTTATACCCCTAAAAGCATTAGCAATCAAGCTTTAGCATAAAAGATAGTAGACAAAACCTTAAGACCTATCCAAACTGATCAAGGACATAAAATCATTACCAGATTTCATTTGACTAACACTCGAAAGCCATAGTCAACAACGACATCCTCTAATATCCACCAGCTTAGCTGACATCGCTTTTCCTCCACTCCACTTTTATGGTATACCAACAGTCCTATGTAAACTGACTCCACGATATTAGCTTATTCAAGTTGGTACAAATAACACAATCTGCCCTAAATACTTGCTATGATACGTTGTTTGGTGGCCTTGCTGTTGTCTATGATGTTTGTAAAGTAACTATATGGTATTAGTTTATTTTGGTTATAGGGTATTTGGTTAGCGGAGTAGATCTAGATTAAGTTACAATTTACATGTAAGTAAGTTTTTTTAATAAAAAAGATTTTTTTCGCAAGGACTCGGATTCCCAGTCAAGTAACGAGGCAAAACGAGGCGATGACTGATGAGCTTCCCCACTCAATACGCAAGCCTCCAGAATTTAGGAGAAAGTAGGTAACAGAAGTATGTTAATGAAGAATCAAGTGTTTACACTAGATCCCCAGGTTCCCTCTGCTTACTCTGTTTCGAGAGAAATACAGCGTGAAAGTAAAAAAAAAATTAACCATACAATCTTTCTCACCACTTGATCAAGCAAATTAAAGTAAATGCTAAACACACTACTTAGAAGGGTTCATTTGCATAATAACTGAACGGATGAAATAGGACGGGCTTAGCCAGACTTAAACTGTAACCCCTTAGGGAAGATTAGTGTATCCACTAACTAATACCGTATCGATTTTAATGTAAAGCCCATATATGATATGTTGGAACAATTTGGCCTAACTGATTAAATTCTCTTGATTAAACTAACTGATTAGTTTCACTGTAAACGCGATGATGATGAATGGATTCGATTTCCACTAGGAATGATTTGTTTTAATTTCTTCACGTTCTTTGGTAACAAGATAAAACTTGAAATTGGGTTCCGCCACGCCACGTTCCACGGTTCCGACACACCAGTCACCACGCAATACCATTACAGCGGTGCATGGGGAACGAAATGTCTTAGCATTAGGTTCCCTCTGTTTACCCTACTGTATGCGAGATACAGCGTGAAGCTAAAAGAATGTCTAATTATACCAGTTTTAAAATACAAAGTTCTTGTAAGACTGATTAATTGAGCATCGAAGTTACGGACTATTGGGAAAAGTAAATGAAATATAAGGTAATATCACAAATTGCTTAGAAAACGTGTTTACCCGGTTACGTTAATGCAGGGTGAGGTTGACTCATATTTTGTGACGTAGGTAAGAAATAACTGAGAAGTTACTTTATTTTCCTTTTTATCGAGTTTGAATTATAGTGTGTGATGAATCCCAATATAATTTATGTTACCAGAATGGAGAAACGAAAATTTCTTAATTTTTATACTTTATTTCGCTTATAGCGGGGCGGGCAGAGAAAACTTAGTGTTAAGACACATCGTTCTCCGTTTTCCGCCCGAATTCGAGACATGGTATGTTGAGTGCTGTAACTCAACGCTGCAGACAAAAGAAGAAAGAAAAAACTTCATACCTTCAGGAACAGCAAGAGAAGTGAGCAGGAAGTGAACACAGGCAGCTCCAGTACCGTGGCCCATTAGTGTAACGTTAGTAGGATCTCCACCGAAGACGGCGACGTTTTCTTTGATCCAATGAAGAGCTGCTATCTGGTCCATTAAGCCGTAGTTAGCGGGAGACCGTGGATAGTCATCTGATCGAGGGTTCAAGAAGCCTGGTGGAAGACAAAAGTTATATTAATTAACACTGCCTTGCACAATTATTTTGTATTACGTTTAACAGGGGGCGATTCTCTCACAGGGCAATTTATTATTGTCATTTCCTCGCTCTCTTATATGATACAGCGCGGTGTTTAGTTCCGCTACTTGATACGCAATGACAAGAAATGAACATTCGAATACAAAAAACAAATAATAAAATATAATAGGTGTAAATTACATAATATAAAAATTATATTTACAATTTCAGTTCTAATTTCATTTACAATGCTTTTAGAGTGTCGAAAATGAGTATTACACAACATTTCTCATTCAGTCGAGTTTTAGCATCGGAAAGACCGCATAAAGGTCACTGCGAACATTTCCTGGTATGTTAGTTGGTGTAGATTTAATAAGTTTTAATTAAATTTCTTTAGTACACCTATTCATATAATTGTGGCCAGTTGTGAGGCACGGCAGGCTCTGGGTTCGATTCCAACTCGAGAAAATTTAATATTTTCGTTTCGTTGCTCCGTTTTTTTCCTTGTTACTAGAATGAGAAAATAAAAATATTGATTATTCATTCCCCGAGTAGGAATCGAACCCACAACCGTCGAGTTTACAGTCGCACGCTTATACTGCGCCGCGAGGGACGAATTATACTTAATAAAATATTTTTCATAAAAATATTTTATCATTGTGTTATTCTTTAGTAGCTTTAGTAGATACTTATTATTGAATACATATTCCTTTTATTGAATTTAGCTTTGATGTTGACTTAAGTCAGTATTAAGAGAATTCGTTTTGTTATAAATTTTTCCTTCAGTAGAACACATCGCTGTCATTCGAGGCTATTGTGGCAGAGCATTTGATTGTAAATGCGACGTATTTGAGTTCAATTCCCACTCATGGGAATTGATTATTTTCATTTTTTGTTGTTATAATAAGATAAAATGTGTCTTATAGTTTCGCCATTCAATATGCAATGTCTCGTAAAATTGGACTAGAAATGGACAGCAGAATGTCTTTACTAAAATACATGCAAAATTGCACCTACATTAACCTACTTTCATAGTTCCTCTCACGTATCATGATATTATAATTATTTAATGAAATACTTGACATTGCAAGCTGTCTCATAATATTCACGAGTTAGTCGACATTTTGATACAAGCTTCCCTTTATCGTCAAAAGGATGCCAAGAAAGAGTTGCATTGTTTGGTAGCAGGGTCGCTATTCATAAAAATACCTTACATTCCATAGATGTTGCTTTAGAACTTTTTTACATATTAAACATGTATTTTTTCATAATTTTTAATAGTTATCATTGATAATAATGATAAAATAGAATAACGAAGTATAAACTTCATTATTAATAGATAAAAATTTAAAGCTACGATATTTATTTTTATAATGTAATATTATCCCGCATGTAGGTAAGGTAAGCGAGGGAACCCTAGGTAAGTGAGGGAACCTTGTTTCAGACATTCCGTTCTCCATTTTCCATAATTTTTTTCAAGGCATTGTGTCTTGAATGTCGGTGTCAATGCCGCGCTTTTTGGCTCGGTACCAGAGAAGAAATGATAATATTAAATATTTCATCTTCTGGATTGGGAATCGAAGCCACTTTACGTTTACAGTCACGAGCTTATGCCCTTGCCACTTCTCGCCTAGAAATTTTAATAATAATAAAAATATAATTAATTAATTAATAAAACAAGCAAATCGATATTAACTCATAAAATTTGTTAGCAACTTACCAACAAGCCTAAGTAGTAAGATTCAATTAAAATCTAAGAATAAATACGAAATTTGCAAGGAAATTGTTACGGCAACTTTGTGTAAATTATAACGAGACGTAGTTAATATAAATTGCTTCGATGAAAACATTTTGTTGGATAGAAAGCCAATTTGGAAATTGACGCATTATATATTTTAATCGTTATGCTTGTTTATTACGAAACAAGTTTATTTCTCGATTCTTATTAAACTAGCTTACACGTTGTGTTCCGCACCTATCAGGGTACGTAGACGAAACCTACTGTTAAGAAACTCTTTCCTTATTAAGACACTTCCGTTTTTCACTTTCGGCCGAATTCTAGAGGCATTACGTGTTGATTGGCAAAACTCAACGCCGTTTACGCCGGTAACTCAATAACATTCGGACTCTTTAGGCATGTGGCAGATGTGTCCGGCCCAGTCCCATTGCACCGTAGCGACTTTAACACCCACGTCAGATTTTTGTGCGAGAGCGCACAGTTCGGTGTTTCGGAATAGTATTTAGTTTGAGTAGTACTTTTAAAAACAAAAGGCTGTTTCCAAAATTTAGCTTTACGCTTTATACCGTAAGATAGGCAGAGAAAACCTAGTGTTAAAGCACTTCTGTAAGCAGGAAAAAATATTCTAAATTATTACCACAAATTGTTACACTTTATTGGTCCTAGCTTTGGTCACAATTCTTTAGTTGGTAAGACCAATCTAAAAATTGGAACCAAAATTGGATAACTTGTGGATTATGATATTATAGAAGCTCAAATCTAACGTCCATTTCAAATATTGGTGCAAGACTGGCGTTAGCTTTAAGTAATACTACGTTCATAGTTTCATAAATAGAGGTATATGACCAAGTGATTTCATAAAAATAGTCGAATAAGAAACTTGTAAGTTTATTTTCTGGTAATACAAATATATTTTTGTATGTAATAAATTAATTTTTAACAAAAAGAAAAACCGACTTCTAACAACGAACTAAAAAGTGAAAAATAATTATATACCTAAAGATTTTGTAATTTTGAAGTCGGTGCCAATGCCAAGTAAAACAAACAGGCTTAGTAATTAGATATTGTAGTAAGGGTGTTGTAGCATTAGTTTGACACCGACTTCAAAATTACAAAATCTTTATATAATTATTTTTCACTTTTTAGTTCGTTGTTAGAAGTCGGTTTTTCTTTTTGTTAAAAATTAATTTATTTTACGATTTTTTAGTGATGGGTAGATCTTAAAAAGATGCTTCTTAAACGAGTGGTGATGGTGGTGGTAGTGGTTGTGATTGTTCTTTGTAAAACTTCATTTAATTAGCTATTATTTTTGTGCAAAGTTACATTTTGGTATATTGACAAGAACATACATAAAAAGTATTCGGGTGAATTCGATATCTCCCTTTTTTGAAGTTGGTTGAAAATGAGAACATTATTTTTTTTGAGATTGGTTGTAAAGAAATGCAACGATCAGGAATCTCACCTCTGACATCAATTTAAAAAGTTTTTGCTTGTAACTATTACAGTATAATCAATTTTTTACCAAAAAAAAACAAACTTTCTCAATTTTCACCGGATTCCATAATCGGAACCTAACCAAACTTTCACCAAATTATCCTTGAAGTGTATCCTTTCAAATAAAAAAAGAATCATCAAAATCGGTTAGCGCGACATTGAGTTATTCGGCTATTTGTCACGCACATACATATGTGATTTTCTCATAGATACCATTGTCAGACATGGACCAAAAAAAAATGGGACCATTCGGGAAGCTTCACCTTTTAAATAAAAAAAAAATTATCAAAATCGGTTCACCCAGTCAAAAGCTATGAGGTAACAAACATAAAAAAAAAAAATAAAAAATAAAAAAATAAAAAAAATACAGTCGAATTGATAACCTCCTTTTCTTACAGAAATCGGTTAAAAATGAAAGGAGATAATTCTAGTAAAAAGATTGTTTTATTATTTTACATATTGTGTTTTTAGGCCATTCGTGGCACAGGAGGTACAAGCGTGTGACTGTAAATAGGCTGTAGACAGGTTATGGAAGTATATTGTGTTATCCTTCCAGCTTTCTCGAACTAACTTTTTTAATTAACTAATTCTCTGTTGATTTATTTTTTATATATTACTCGTATTATAATTATATTTATATACTATTTTTTTTACAGTTTTTTAGGATTTTGTGACACATCCTGTCCTAAAACTGTCTTAAAAACAACATAAAATATTTTAAATAGGACATTTCAAGTGTTTGATTTAACTGATGTAGATGAATTTTGAACATCACCAGTGAGATATATCTAAAATACATCACAAAAAATCTTGTTATTTCGAAACCAGTTTGAAAATCCGCTTCTCGGGAAGAAAAAGGCAATAACAGGCTAATGTCGTAAAAAACTTAAAGTAAGAATATTTTGAGCCACCAGTGAAGTGAAATTGGCCAAGCTTAACACAATATTAGCCTTTCATGCGAAAATTTGGAGGAAAATTTTTTAAAGAGACAAAGTTGGCGAGTTGAGGACTCAATTTCTGTACGGCTATTGTTCGCAAAAATGAGAAAAAATATTCAATTTTGCTTCTTAGGAAGTCTTGATGTGTATAAATAAGGTTCCTAAGTTCGAATATTACATGTTTCTTATAAATAAATATTCTTATAGACATTAAAGGGAAGGAATGGTAAAATGAAGTATTTCTCTTTTCAATCCTCTATTAAGGCATCGGCTTAGGTTAGGCCACTTAATAAATAACGTCTGGAATTTTAGAGGTATGTAGAAAACGGTATATCTTGACACTATCTTCACTCCCATCCTGTTACGTGTATATGCGAGAGAGAATATTGTGGATCAATTTTTTTTGTGTTAAACTTTTAGCAGAAGAAACCTGGGGATATTAACACTAGGGTGAACCATCGAACGTATCTATCCTCCGCCGAATCCTGGACACACTGCATGTTGAGTGGTGGAATTCAACGCCGCGCTTTGCCTCGATACCAGAGCAAAGACATAAGAATATTAAATATTTAATTTCCATTACTAGGAATCAAACTCACAATCCAACGCATCTACCCACCCAGAATGACACGACTGACCTCAAGCTCAAGTTATACCTATATTTTTTTCTGATTTGAAATTTAAATTTCAAAATACAGCTATACGCAAAATCCTACTTAATTTGTCAATTTAAGCTTAGTAGTACTTAGTACTACTAAAATAAACGAAGTATTCTTTTACTAAGTTCTTTCCGCTTACATTATATAAGATGGTTCCAACATCTTAATTTTATCTTACGTTTTATGATCTAAGAACAAAAAGGCTATAAAAGTAAAGTAAATTACTATAGCAATAACGTCAAGATTTATTTTTATAGGTCACTGGGACATATGAAACCAATTATTGATTTTACTCGTCTCTTATAAAGTGGAAAAGACTATATTGAGTTGCTTGTTCTTACAATTGTTTACTTTGGTGAAATATAAGATACAGACGTAACAAAAAGATTTTTAAAAAAAATCAAGCTTTCTAAAGATAATATTTAGTGTCTACATTTTTTCATTTGATATCCAAATTAGGTGGATTGTGCAAATATTTATAGTCCGTTATTTTATGGCGGCCATTTTGCATTGAAAACAATATTGATTATATGTAACTTTATTGTCATCAGAACTGAAGTCGTAATCTAAATTTCAGCGTAATCGGAAACTGGAAAGTGGGACAAATTGAGCTTGCAAAATTTCACACACATCAATTAATATGGCAAGTTAAATAAAATCGTGTAATAGGTGAAACTAAATAAAAACTTGTTAAAAGAAACAAAGACGAATTGGGTTTTGTCATGAATGGTTCCGTAGTATTAAGATTATATAAGGGATTGGCATAGGTAGAGAGTGGCATGTACTATCATATTTCTGGAAAACAGAACTCGGGTGCCAGAAACGTAGGTTTCCAGGTTCTCTCTACCTACCCTGCTATGTGCAGGATATTATCTAGTTGTAAAAAGCATGTAAGTCTTGATAAAAATATATGGCTTAGTGGTCAGAGCGTTTGAAATGGGGGGGTAAATTTAAGATTCGGCATGTAAATTAAAATTAAGAGGTTAAAGTAAAGGTTAAAAGAGGTTTCTTTCAATACGAACTAATAATTTATTTATTTATTTATTTATTTTATATACTTCTAGTATATATATTTATGTTATGTGTGTTGTATATATCGTTTTTAATTCTCGTGTATTGACATAATTATTTTTTCCCACGCACTATGCCCGCACCCCTGTCTATCTATTCCTACAATTCGGTTGCCTGGAAGAGATCACTTTTAGTGATAAGGCCGCCTTTTTCACATTTTATTATTTTTTATTTTTTTTAAGCTATTGTAAATTTTAATTTTGCTATGTATTATGGTGTGAAATAAAGAGTTTATTATTATTATTATTATTATTAATTTTTGGGATCAGCGCGTTTAACTAAATACAATCTCAGCTTTATAATATTAGCGGAGATGAGCATACGTCGACCTGAATGCAGTGAAGGTCAATGATGCTTGCTTGTTTTTCATAATAATGCGCCAAGTATTTCTTTTTGGTTTATTTTAAACGTAAATATAATTGTATACTTAGCATTACAATGTACTCTATTCATTATTAACATGAAGACAGAGGTCAGTCGTCGCGCAAGAACAGCAGCAACAAACAGGTCGTGGGTTCTATTCCCATATTTAATATTTTCACGGGGAAACACAAGTATTTTAGCAAGCTAGGTTCCCTCTGCCACCCTGCTGCCTGCGGGATACAGCGTGAAGATAACAAACTATATTTAACTAATAAAATATATTTCCTGACTATGCGGCTTTGTCGTAAAATGTAACTAGAACTGGCAGTAAATGTCCTTTCATACGTATAATATAATAGTAAATGGCATAAACTGCCCATTTAAACCAAAATTGGGGACATGAGACTGTGTTATGGTCATTTTGTTATGATAATGCCGTGGATTAGCTGGGAATTATATATTTGGGGGTGATAATTAGCTTTCGTTTTAATTAGCACGCATTTTTCCAATTTATGGAATAAACAGAAAAAATATAGTTTTTTTAGCTTCACGCTGAATTCCACACATTTCAGGTTAGGTAAAGGGAACATGGGAATATAGTGTTAAGATATTCTGTTTCCATTAAGACACTTCCGATTTCCGCTATTTTATGGAGGCATTATGTGTTGAGTGCAGGAAAAGATATATTTTATAAGCACGGCGTTGAGTTCTGGCACTCAACACGCATTGCCTCAAAAATTTGGCAAAAAGTGAGGAACGACGTCTTCATGGGGATGGTTTTAATACTAGCTTCCCAGGCTCTCCTACCCTGATATATAAATAACAGCTTCCACATCGCAATAACACGTAGGCTACAACATGTGTAAAGGCTTCGTATAACTAATTTAATACAATAATAAGTTTAAATTAACTAATATTTATACTAACATAATATCACAATAAGTTTAAGCGGGCGAAGCCGCATGTGGATTACCAATACTTTAAAAAAATATATACATACCCAAAATCCCCAATCTGTAGTTAATAGTAACCACGACAAGACCAGCGTGCGACGCTAGAACCGTCCCGTCATATGGGTTCCCTGAACTCCATTCATAGCTTTCACCGTGGACGAACACCAGCACTGGGTACCTCGCTACTGCATCACGTACACCTGCTGAAGAGAAAAAGTAGGGTTAAAAACCCAGTTGCTCAAAAATATCATGGTTTTTAACCGACTTCAAAGGAAGAGGTTATCAGTTACAGATCATACGGCCATCAGACGGTCTTAATGTCATTATTTAGTTGTATGGTGTTATTTTTTTACTAGCTTTTTTGTTAGTTAGTCAAATCTTAAATGAATTTTAAAGGAGTTAATCAACGTTTCGTCCGACCGTGAAGTCAAATTTTTCATACAAACTAAATTTAGTCTCTCACAATGTGCAACCTCAAAAACTAAACTAGAACGAAATTGAACGGCAGTCCATTAAAATACAGGAGTGTATTTATTTTCTTCAAATATATTAAATTACTACATGATATAATGTACTACATGAAAATTTAAAATGAGACCATTGTCTCGCATGGGCACAATCGTCAAACTATAAACGTGAGCATTGTGGGTTCGATTCCCACTCGGGGGGATTAAATAATTAATATTTTCATTTCATCGCTCTAGTAACGAGGTCTAAGCTGTATCCCGTATATAGCACGGTAAGCGGAGGGAACCTCGGTGTTTTATATCTTGTGTCTATCTTTTCGAGATATTGCGTGTTGATTGGTGCATGCCGAGAACTGCCCCAGTGGAAATCAAACCCACATTATCCCACTGCGCCATGAGGGCGACTGTTTTATATTCTTATCTATTATGCCACAAGAATTTGAATACTGCTAATTTAAATTTGTTTTATTTGAGTATAGCGTGACATTCAAACGTTATGACTTAGAACATCTAATTTTATTTATGTTGAAACTAATATTAACTTCCAAGTATCACGCTTTGCCACCATAAAATCATCGTATACAGCATTTTTAATACTTATTTTAATAAATCAAAGTTTATTGTTTAGATATTCATATTTTTTATGATTTTTTTATAAGAAAAGAGCGTTTGTTGAACTTAACGCTTTATAAATGGGGGGTATATCAGGGTATGCAAAGATAATCGTGACACTGAGATTTAGAATTTGTTGAGAAGCTGCCCGACTTGGGATATGATTCACAACAATCCTTGTTTTAATTAGATGCTTCTTGTAATCAAAGTTGTTGATAGGTGATTTATTTAAAGAAATACTATAAGAAGATCTTTAACATAATATAATTGAATAATAAGATGTTTGATTATATTGCAAGAATTATAGTTCTGCGAGACAAGTAAGAAATTGTTGGCGGTAGTTTGGTATTATCATTATGTCAACTGGCAGACGCATGTCAAATGTGACCGCGGATTATTGCAAAGGGTTTAAAACGTCGAACTTTCAAAAATGTGTAATTATTTTAGTTAAAGATTTTTCTTTTAAAATTAAATACAAATATTTTTTTATATTTATATAGTACCAGTAAATTTAGTAAAATCGTAAATTTTTATCACAAACTAAAACACTTTCACAACAGTATACGTATACGAGAACATAAAAATACTCTAAAATTGACGTTCTTACAAAGTAATATAGCTAAATCACAGCGACAATGACCGACGATATAAAAAGAGAATAGCGAGCGTATGATCCCATTACGTTAAATGGCGGACTTTAATGAAACGGTCTCCTGCCGTCAGTTCATGTCCACTTTTTGTAATTTACACGGATTTTTAGGTATTCTTTTTTTTTAGTGATTCAACACTCTATTCTATGCGTTTTCCTTAATTTTTGTGTTTGAAGAGCGTGGAAATAAAAATTTGTCCCTGCACCACGACTGGCCTTAAATTAGTAAAACAAACCTCCGGTTATTAGAAGAACCAACACATTTTGAAAAAGGTAGAAACCAAGTTAGTGATAAAATGCTTCATTCGTAACTTTCTGTCCTAATATAACGATATATTGCAGGTTGAGTGGCGGAACTCAACGCCGGGTTCTATCGTGTTATCAGAACGGGGATTTAAAATTAATTCACTTCCCCGACAGGTAATCGAACCCACAACCATCGCATACACAGACAGAATCATGACCTCAAATTTAACAAGTATTATACATTCCAATAAAAGTAAATCTCAAACAACATGAAGTCGGCAAACAATCAAAGTAAATTTTTCGTATACGTCAAAAGTAATAAAAGGCACAATAATAAAACTAACTACGACGAAACAATTTATGAAACTTCTGCTCTAACTAATATTGGATACATATTGGAAAACTCATATGTTTGTAGTGGGAGTGTCATAGCGGCTGTCTGTGTGATGCTAGATAGATAGTTTGAAATGAGCTGGCGCTTGTAAGAGTTAGGAATAGAAATGTAATATAACAACTTAAATATTCTTTTTTTTGGTTACACGCTGTATCCTGTTAGAATCACCAGACGTAACCTGTTAAGATACCAATAAAGAACTTCTGTTCTCCACTTTAACCAAAATTCTCGAAACTTTGCGTAATGCGTGGTGGAGATGAACGCTGCGCTCTTGTCTCGTTTTCAGCGCGAGGAAATGTAAATATTAAATATTTCAATCTTTCGAGCAGGAATCAAAGCTACAACTATTACGTTTACAATCGTACGCTAGTTTCCCTGCGCTACAACGGCATCTAGAGTTTGGAGAGGTCTAGAGAATATAATATTAATTATAGAAAAATATAGATGCAAATTTATTTTTATATAGTTGGTAAACACTAAGAAAAATATCAACAAAATCCCGCAATATTTGTCCACTTTTATCTCTAACTTCTAATTTGGCTGCTATCTGTTCTATTAATATAAACGACCTTGTTTCATCCTATTTCATTAATCAGATAAGCTCCTTACAGACACATTGAACGACCGTTTGCCTTTATTGGTTAGGAAGCGCTAATAAAATAACATATTGATATCATTTGGTACTCGGTAGAGACAAATTTGCGCTACAGTTGTTTAGATTGTTTTGAATTAAAAAGACTTTCACGCTCTTTCCCGCATATAAAGCATAGGGAATCTAGTCTATTTTTCGTTAAATCTTTCGAGATATTTTATTTTGAGTGACTAAACTCAAGGTAGCCCTTTGCCATGTTAGCATAAGGAGGAAATGGCAATAAAAATAATTAATTTACCCTTTTTGCATTGGATTTGAACCCAGAACCGAGTTTGAAACAGAAGAATATAACATGCTGAGCCTAATTCTTGCAAATCAAAACACACTTGCAAAAACTGAATCTCGTGCTTTGCCTCGTTATCTGAGCGAAGAAATGAAAATATTAAATATTCACTGAGTGGGAATCGAACCCATAATCGTTACATTTTCAATCATAGTAAACATAATAAACGAAGAGATTTTTGTAATTTCCAATTAAAATGACTTTAATTTAGCAAAGATTAATTGTAAACAGAGATTTTCGGGTAATTCACAAGTTTTACTTTATTTGTTTTGAGAAGCTTTACAATCCAATTATGATTTACAGATTTATAGTTCTTACTTTAATTATTTTAGTCTAACTTTGGAAGATAACTTTTACTCTGTTCGTTATATAAAATGCTATTTTCCATTTTCTGAATGAAAAGTTTATTATCTGTTTAGAGAGCGACTAAAAATAGTATGAAGGGTAGATTCAAGGTACTATGAGGATAAATAATGATGTAATAAAAATATCTTCTTTTTTGCGCTTCACGCTGTTGTTGCTGTTACCCTTTTTTTGCCAAATTCTGGAGACATTGAGTGGTGGAACTTTACCTCGTTACCAGAGCGAGGAAATGAAAATATTTAATATCCTCGTGAATTGAACCCACAACCAGTCGCGTTTACAGTGGTACGCTTCTGACTCTGTGCCACGAATAGCCTCAATTCTCTTTTTTCGTTGATTTAATCTTACTTATAAGATTGATTGATTTTAGACTTGTGGTTAGACAAAGAATTTGATTTTTAAAAAACTTGCACAAAATAAAACTCATTTTTCCGCTTTATAGAGTAGGCAGAGAGGGTTACCATTTAGTAGGTTTAGCAGTTATTTGGAGAGTAAAGCCAAATTGACAATAGACTTATACTTTATAAGGCTGACGTCCATCCTTATGTGAAGTACTCTTCCAACCTATGGGCCAGTGCCGTAAGTATCAACTAAAACCACTTTACTCCACAAACGTCAGACAATTTGAATTGCCGATGATCGCAAACTTACAAACGGATTAATGAATTCTGGTTCTTTGTGAGCATTGGTACTCTAATGGTATTTTATTAACTTTACTATGGGAAATGCTTTCATTCGGTGCAGTTCAATTATTCCATTTGCTGCTACGAACCTCTTTTACCACCTCAGAAAGAGATCTCATGCGCACCACCTGGATGCATGGTCTGCACTTAAAGTATGTACGTACGTTAAAGTAATTCTTTTTGTTTGTAATCAAGCTGTGGAATGTTCTTCCTCCTAATGTGTTTCAGGAACACAACTTCGGGGCATAATTTCTAGGTTTTCAAGCTAAGAGTATACCATCATTGTCAAGACTGGCATCGCGTCTGCAAACCTTTCAGGTCACATTCGGTTCCTCTTACCATCAGATGGCCCTTCGCCTTTTTTTGTTAAAAAGAACGAGAGAAACCAGGCCTTTACAAGGCACCTTCGCTCCTCCACTTTATGAAAGAGAACATCAGAAAAGTATAAAAAATAAACTCGACATTTAACACGACATATTCACACACAATTTTTTAAAATTCAATTCTTTGTCGTCTTTTATACTATTCCTTTCGTACCAAGTGAAAAATATAAAATAAAAGCGTATCGGAACGAAAACTTCGCATCTTCTATTCAAATGTTAAACAAAAAAGACGTATCTAGAAGGTTCAGCATTGGCAAGGCTTATCGCAAGGATAAATCGAGGGTAGGGATAAATCAAGTTTTGTAATATTTTAAAGGAAATGAATCGGGTTTTTTTGTAGAACTTTAAGAATCTTGGCAAGAATATAAGTGTTTTGAGATTAAAAGAGACTAATATTTAATGTAAGCAGCTTTACGCTTTTTCCCTCACAACAGAGTCAGTACAAACTTACTGATAAAATTTTCTTAAAAACTTATGCTTAATTTGATTAAGTATTTTTGTTTCTTTGTTTACTTAAATATTAAAAAATATTTACCAATTTTTCACTATAAATGCGTCGCTTGTGGGTCCCTATTTGGTGTAAAGTTGGGAACGTAAGTGTCCTAATGGGAACGGAGTATCTTGACACTAGTTTCTTAGGCTCCCTTAGACTTTTCTGACGTGTGCGGGGATAGAACTGGTAGTTAAAAAAATAAATAAATAAAAAATTAACAAAATAGTGTACAGCGATTCAAATATCAAATGAATTTGAAATATTTCACACAAACATACATATCTATATTCCGCTCTGATAACTCAATGAATAATTTGAACCTAATTTAACAAAATATGGAATTTAAACACATAGCTCGATAAAACAATGCCCAAATCCGATTTCCATCAATTACAAATTGGCAAATATGGTCGATGCGTTTGGCGTCGGCATTAATCAAACGAGGGTCGGGCCAAGTAGGTCAGTAAGCAAGTCAATACATTTACAGAAACAAAAACCCCAAAGGTAATACCTAGTGTATGGCGTACGTTACAGTGTAGCGACTGAATGTAGGTAATAAATTATGATCTTGGGGGAAATATAACAAGATTACAATGTTAGATTTTCTAAATAATAGATAGGTAAAATTGTATGAGAATGGCAAAATAAGGGTTAAGTAAAAACGTTATTTTATAGCAAAGATATAAAATATTGTTATTAGGGTTCCGTACCTGATACTTATGGAAAAACAGAACTTTTATCGGATTACTTTATTTTGCATTTCTCATACAAAATGAGTGCATACGTCCGCAAATTTAAGTGTGTAAAATATTATGGAAAATATATTTTAAATCTCCCGTTCTTTTTTTAAATAGACTATATTTAAAAAAGATTAACTACTTTTTTTCCCATTTACTTTTATTATGAACATTACGCGTACCATTAAATTGCTTACACAATTATTTTATATTCCTGCTCCGACAGGCCCCAGCGTGAAACTGATTTCCACTACTCAAGTTGCAGTGAAGGGTGCGTAGCTAAAATAGCGTATGGCTCTTCATACCTCTAGCTCTAGCTTTTAACATCTGGTAAAATCAGCTTCATCATAACATGGACCAAATAACTAGGAAACATTACCAAAAACATGCACACATACAGATACCTAATTGATTGGTACGAACTGACAGAATAAATTCCCACCGTTGTATTTGCGGAACTCATTTATACGGATTTATAGCGCGACGTGACTAATGCACGGCAGCGTTTATTCACCCTAACGAGGTATTACATTATGAAATTAGGCTTGAATTTTGTATTTTATTTGATGGATTGTATTAATAATTTCTCTTAAATTTATGGGATCAGCAGTTAGCGAGTGATGGAATAGATTATATGGATGTATAGAAGTAATGAGGATATCGTGGTGCAGGGAAACAACGATTGATTGTAAGTGCGATGGTTGTAGATTCAATCTCTCCTCAAAGTAATGAACTATTTTTATTTTCTTCGCTCTGGTACCAAAATGAGGTGACATTGGGGTCCACCACTTAACACACAATGCTTCAAAAATGGTGTGTTCTGTTCCTTTTCTGTTGAATTCTGGAGGCATAGCCTGTTGGAAGGCGAAAGTCAATGTCACAGATTGCCTGTGCGAAAAATGTTAAATCTTAAAATTTTCATTCCCTCGAGTGGGGATTGAACCCATAACAGTCGCGTTTAGAGTTACACGCTTCTGCCCCTGTACCACGTCAGTCTCTTTACAAATCTATTATGACTAATATCAATATTATACTTTTTATAATATACTTTTAATATCAAAACGTTTTAAATGTAAAGTCCTTTTAAAACAGTAGCATTTTTTTTGTTGTATTTTTAAGCATATCTGAAACAAAGCACGTCAGTTGTCTAGACGGTTTTCAATTTTTAGCCTAAAAGCTTTCTAAAATTAACCGCACTTTACACTTTAAGTCATATACTTTAGCGTTTCCTTGTCCGTGTCCAAGGTTTTTGATTATGTTCTCATCTGTATTGATAGGTAATATAAGGCTGAAAAATATATTTGGTCGAATGTGTTATTTCAGAAAGTGCTAAAAGTGATAGTGAAATTATGGAGTCTGTTTATCTATTAATTGATTCGATGTAGCCCACTGTACCTGGAGTTACCGTGTGGAGTGACCTCGAGCACTTAAAATGTATCATAATTATTACAAATACAGCTATTAGACTTTTTAATTGATTATTTTTTACATGTACTCCGTAATTATGTAGAGTTATTATTTCTATTGATCAATTTTCTTCGCGTGTTTTCAATACAGCGTGAAATTGGGCAAGTAAAACGTACTCAACTAGCACTCTCGAAAGACCATAAATGAAGAATTGAACTAAACTGTATTTGATTATGCGGGCAAAACCGACTGTATAACCTATTCAAATTTAATATTGATATTATACCTTCAAAATTCCATGACCTTAACTACCTTCAACTCAATTTTTCTATACATTTCAACATTTTTATTCTTTTTAAAATACATTTCTCGCTGAATGATCGAACAAAGCGATCTTTTGCGCCAATCGAAAAAGTTACTAAAAAAAGCAACTGACGCCCGAACGTATTCGTTTCAACGTAATATTGAAGAATGTGAGGTCTTTTTTGGAGCTGCGTTGCCTTTATGACGACACTGCTTAGCATTGTTGCATTTGCGATCGATAGTTAGAATTTGGAGGATTAAAACTTGGAAGGTTGAATAGGAAATGATGGTACTTCTTTTTTAGGTTATTGTCCATGAATACTGTAGTGATTCGGGCTAGGTTTAAAGAAAATATCAAGTTTTGTTTTCTATGTATTGTTCCGAAACAATTATTCGTAATGAAAAGCATTTTTTTTGTAGAAGGTCTTAATAGTACTCATATTGGGTTATTTATACTTCATGCAGCATGAATCATAATAGGTATTCATATAATCAATATATTTCTCTGCATATGGCAGACGCTACACTCCACAAATTATTACAATTTATTATATTAAAGTTACACGGTAGTTTTACCCATTACATTGACCACGTACATGTTAATGCATTAATTCTGTCAGAGCAAGAGCCTTTTTTGTCAATGAATACCTATTTAAAATCAATAATTGATTCTCATATACATTTTTCCTTAATTCAAATTAAATTGTCGTACAGAAACTAAATTGCAAAATTCAATTCATTTAAACGCTAATGCATCTTTATTTGTTTCACTAATTAGGTGTCCACGAATTGTGAAATACACTCTCGTGTTTAATTCCACCGAATTCCTGACCCGTTTCCGATTCACTGGAAATGCTATTTCCATCTAAGGACAAAATTACTTTCCAAATTATTCCTACTGAACGCTTCGTCTTTTAACAATTATAAATTAGATCTAATAACGCTTTTTGATCTTTACTTTTATACTTAAAAAGTTAATATTTTTGTAATTTTAACATTTTATCTTAAATATAATTTTAGGGGCCGTCCTAGTCCACCGGCACGGCGTCGGTTGTGGGTTCTATATAGACTCAGGATAATTAATTATTTTCATTCCTCCTCTTTGTAAAAAAATAATTATATCTACTTAAAATGTGAAGCAAAATTTTAAGGGATTTCCTTTGAAATTTAATTATTAAATATTTTAAGATATTAAGGAAAAATATATTAATTAAATTATTCTAAATTAGATTTAGTTACCTTGAGCTGGTGCGTAGATATTCAAGTACAAGCAATCTTCCGACTGATTGGTCAAAAATGGTAATATCCTTTTCAAATATTCAAGTCTTCCTTTTGATATTCTTTTAAGGACAGCAGTCTCATTTCTTATATCTGGCAGGACTTGAGGACAGACTGGACCAAATTCCTCAGCAATCTTTACACCAGACCACTGAGCACCTGATACTGGTGGCATAAACCTTAGAGATCCTACAGGAGGTGACGCATAGGGAACTCCCCTGAACACTTCCACTGGTTCTAAAAACCTCGATTCGGGGGTAGTTATGAAACCTCGAATATCACCATATTTAGTCCGAACAACACGAGAACTTATCACAGGTAAATTCTTTTCCTCCATAGTAGATTCACCGTTGACTGTTTTGTGTGACAGTGCGGGTAGAGTGATGAAGTGAACTATGATCAATATTAACATTTTCTCCGTTTACACCGTCCGTGGGCGTAGGATATTGGTTGGTGCTATAAGTCGACCATTTTGCAATTTGAATCTTCCACGGTGCGGCATCTAACGTGGTATCTGTAACAAAATGGATTTTTTATTGTACTGAATTGATTTTTTCTTCAATTTTGTAATTGCTTACAATTAATTGTATAATTTTAATATTAATTGATACTGATAGTAATTAATGATTAGGCAACTGTTCCCTTTCATTAATAATGTAGCCATATACAAATATTTCAAAGAAACACTTAGTGCTTCTTTTTTTTGTTTATTTAAAATATACGATTTATAAAAAGAGTAATTGAGTGGACGTTAGGACACATTACACAAGTTAAATATTTTAAAGTCCATTTTAGGCTCAAAAGAATATTCAGCTCTTTGCCAGTATTTCTGAAACAGTCAACCATCATGTTGTGACCCACTTTCATGTCAAATTGCTTTCGAAATCCATCGCATGTAGGTCTTGTTTCCGCGTTGCGGCCTCAAAACGTAAATGTACAATTTGAAATAACATAAAACTGTCAGGAGGGGATCGAGTCAAACCAAATGAACGCTTTAAAATATTTATATGATGCTTTATTTAGGAGTCCCTTTTTTTGAAAATGAGAGAGGTGTCGTTCGCATCGTCTCGGACAGTACGATAGAAGTCTTCTGTGTTCCTGACATATAAAATTATAACACACTGTTTGTTGTTCTTTTATTACAGAATTTTGTAGGAATGGGTGAGAGAGGCTAACGCTCCAGTTAAATTAAAAGTGACATGATGTAAAATAGCTTATAATCTACTTTGATAAATAGCTAGAGTTTTTCGATTTGAATCAGAAATTCCTGAGATTAGACCATTCCACCAACCTAACTTTTAAACGTAGGGAGTATAGAGCACTTAAAAAAGATATTCCTAACGGAACAAGAATTAACGAGAGTTTTTTCATATTCCACGTAAAATTCCACGCATACAAAATTATGGGCGACAATTGGTAGTATAATATTAATATGATTTTACTTTTAATTGAAGACTTATATCAGATTTTATTCGCGCTTAAAGCTCAGAAAGCCTTTTGGACGCTCTTCTCAGGTAGCTTCTCAAGGGACTCGCAGCGTGACTTATTTAAATTAACGATTTAAAAGGGTACGGAAACAACTTTTCGAGTAGAATATTTTTTATTGACTTATTGACTGCATATTTTTAATATTTTTCACATGTATGTTCATTAACAATGTATTCTTTAATTAATACTAAGAAATTAGTAAGCAATTTCAAGTTTTGTCACGTATTTGTATGGTGGCCAGAGGGACTATCCTAGTGTCCTAACCTTCCGTTTAACATTTTTCGCTATATTTACGACATTTTGCGTAGTGACTGAAGAAGTTATATACCGAGCTCTGTCAGTCAGATATAGTCTCCGAGTGTGGTTTAAATCCACAACTATCGCGTGTATAGTAAGACTCTATCCTATAAGAAGGCCAGGCAGGCAGACCCAGGCCTTACGTAATTAAAGATCAATAACTTTTTTCTTTATGCCTAAATTATAAATTGAAAATTATACTTTATAGTTATACTGATTGCTCAAATTCTTAAATCAGAACATTTAAATGTACTGTTTTAATTATATTTTTATGACTTTAACATGTAATTACTGTTTGTAATTCCATAATAATGTGTGACCGAGTTCCCAAAATCTTTAAAATATTTTTTTATCAGTTTTACGCTATACTGCACATAGCAGGGTAGGCAGAGGTAACTTAATGTTAAGACACTCCGTTCCTTACTTTCTGCCGAAATCTGGAGCATTGCCTGATAAAATTTTAATTATTTCATTTCCTCGTGTTTGAATTGAACCCGCAATCTCTCGAGCTTACAGTCACCCGCTTGTGCCCCTGCACCACAACTGGACTCCTTCTTGTTAGTCGTTTAAAGAGAATTTAGCGCATGGATAAAGAACGTCTTTCCCAACCACTTCCTTTAACACCTTACTTAGGAAAAAAAAATATCAAAGAAAAATGTTCTAATATAAACACTTAAAGCATAAAAGATTGCATGTTATCTGGGTCATATCTAACCATGTATTATTCACACTCGGTTGGCACCTTGTAAGGGTAAATATATGCACTATATCACCAACAGCATGAAAGATGAGTAAGCGTTTCTGGCAAGAATATTGAAGTTAATATGAGTTTAAAATTAAAATTTTTGAATTTTTGTTTCTGGTTGTGGGTTCGATTCTCACTCGAAGAAATTAATTATTTATTATTTTCATTTGTTCGCTCTGGTAACGAGGCAAAGCGTAGTATTGAGTTTCGTCACTAAAGACGCAATTCCTTCATAATTCTGTGAAAACTGAGAATGGAATTGTCTTAATGTGGATCGGAGTGGAACTCGGAAAGGAGAACCTAGGAACCTAGTTTTACGAGTTAGGTTCCCTACTTTGTCGCAATGCGCTACGACCGCTTCAAGTTTTCACGATTTAAAATTTTAAACTTCTGAATTTTGTTCGTAGAATATTCGACAGTAAACGGTTTATGTTGGGTGACATAAGTATTTTGAAATATCGAGGCAATGTTTCATCAGACTATACTTGTTGTTATAAATATTGGAGGAAAGTTTGGAAATTTTGTCTGTGAAGTTTCGGGCGATATTATAAAAGGAACAGTTTGTGGAGACAAGAATTGTGGTATTAGGTTGCCTTTGGTAAAAGCGACGGTCGTGGGTTTAATTCCTACTTGAGGGGATAGTTAAATTATAATTTTTTCCCGCTCTGGTTGACAATACGCGTCGTTGAGTTACTTACCCCAATCCACGATAAAACCCGCAATCGTTACGTTATGGTCAGAGCCTTGTGCCCCTGCGCCAAAACGACCTGACGTTACATTGAAACTATCAACATAATGTAAGGCTATACTAATAGCCTATTATAACCTTCCACAAAACATGGAATTTCCAACAGAAAATAATTTTCCAATTCATACCAGTACTTCCTGGGATTAGCGCGTTCAAACAAACAAACTCTTCAGTTCTAAAATATTAGTCTATATTCGTATTATTGAGGTCTAATCCAGTTATCGTATTACCATTGTTTGTTCGTCCATACAATAAATATTCAGAAACCGTATCTACAGTTTTATGTCCGCATTCAAGTCCTTCCATTCCAAGGTTTTACGACGGTGTATATTTATCTCTAGTAAATTTATTGCGCCAATAACTCGACATGTCGATGCGATTCTTACTTCTTATCTCAGGAACATATGTATGTAGCAAATATATGTATATAATATATTTTTATATAATAAGTGGGTTTTACAGAAGATTTGGGAAGGCGCTAGGTTTAGTTTTACTATAGGACGTGGGAACGTTATTTTGAAAATTTGAGAAATTGTTGTCATTGTCCATCCATAGATGTTATCCATACAGTAAAACAAGGCAAAGTTTGGTTCTGCCACTGAAAGTCCTTGAAATAAAAATGCGATTCTCATGAAAAAATGTTTTTTTTTAACATCAGATTAGTCGAGTTCAGAAAATTGTTCTGATTATAATTTTTAAAATTAAGCGGAAAGTCTAGCATGTCTTCGCTTCATGTTAATACATTAGGTTCCCACTGCCTTCCTATATACGAAATACACCGTGGAAATAAAAAAAAATGTTACAGGTATCATTAAAGAGATTTAACCCATTTTAAAGTTTTTACAGAATAAATATTGAAGCATTTTAAATATATACATTTATTTCGTGTAAGTGGTCTTTTTTGCTGATGCAGTTTCCTGGTTTCAGTTAGTGCGTTACCGCTTACAAAAAGGGCATCAAAATGTATTATTTAAAAATACAAGGTGATTTTTTTGGTTGAAATTTTATACTAAAATTAAATGTATATTTATTAAATGTACTAGGTACATAAAATTGAAATTTTTGCGTACAATAGATGCTTCCTTTTCCAAATCAAATCAAAATCAAAATCAAATTCAAATTGATGATACTTCTAGACAGGCAAAGATTATTATTTAGCAAATTTTAGAGCTGATACCAGTTTGGATAATACATTTTTTAAAATTATTTTATTAGCTTAAGTATGATAGTAGGCCATCGTGGCGCAGTGGCTCAAGGATGTGACTGTAACGCGATGGTTGTGGGTTCGGTCTCCATTGGAGCAAATGTAGCATTGAGTTTAGCCACTCAACAGCAGCATATAAATGTGATATGAAGCCTATCCTGGCGCACCGACACGGCAAATCGTTTCCCTATAAGCTATGTTATGGATTTGGTATAGGAGAATAAATTCTTTTTCATTTCTTGCCCAGACAACAAGACAAATTACGGAGTTGAGTTCTGCCACTTGTGTCTCAAATGTCTCAAAAATTAACAAAGTGAGAATTGTTAACATAAAGCATAGCATAAAGCTAGCATGCTATATTTAAAAAAAAACCATGCTACCCTCTCATACTTGGAAACTGTACCACGATCTAGTCTTCTTAGATAAATAAGTTATTAAGTTCCACCTACTCAATTCGAAAGGAGATAAAAGATTAAAAAAAATTACACCCCAAACAAAATATATAAAAATATTTTTTGGTATATCTACTTTAACAAGCAGTATAATACTGGTATGAAATACTACAGAAACAGTTATATTAGAACAAAAAATATGATTTGATTCGAAGTTTTATCACAGTTGCGCACGAATGGGCGCTACGTGATGCTCAGATACATATTATATTATTTCACGGGGAATAGACGATGCGTGGAAAAATGTACGCATCGCTATCGAGTTAACACTTCGTAGATAGTTCGTAGGTGTGTGTGATGTGTTGTTTGTTGTGGCCGAAAAGGTCACAACAAATTCAACTTTTTTTATCTTCACTCCGTATCCCGCACATAGCGGGTGAAGCAGAGTGAACCTGAGAAACTAGTGTTAAGGCACTCGCTTCCCATTAGACATTTCCGTGTCCCATTTTCCGCTGAATTTTGGAGGCATTAGTTATTGAGTAATTGAACTTCAAGCAGAGTTTTGCTTCGTTGAAAGATTGAGGAAATGAAAATATTAAATCGAACCGTCGCATGCTTTACGCCCCTCATGACTGGCCTCATCATCACGTTCTATTTTATCGACAGTATTTACGGTCTGAGTTACCTCGAATACTTAGAATGTGATAGGTCTTAACAACCTTTTTATCTCTATATTAAATATTTCATTTTCTCGAGTGGAAATCGTATTCACAACCTGTCGTACGCCACGACTGGCCTCTACTACTAACATATCATGAAGAAAAGTTAATCACCATAAATAATTGTAAAGAATTGCACAACATTAATGAACAAACACATACCAACTAACTTGAAATGCATATTTCCAGTACATTATTAGCTTTCATAGTAACCGAAGTAGATACAGAAAGGTTTGGAGTTTCGCGCTTAATTTCCCAGTTGTAATGCAAATGACGTCAACGAGTATTCACTCGTACTGTGGTTTGAATTCGTTACTACTAATGGGTTCCTATGTTTGTTGATCGCTAACTCCTTGATAGAGTGTATTATTAGATGGTTAAATTGCGATAGAGGCCACAACCCCGTGGTACATGCTCCCCGTGATAAATGTGACTGTAAAAGTGACGGCTATGGGTTTAATTCCCACTCGAGGAATGAAATATTTAATATTTTAATATTGGTTGGTTTGGCGTTCTGCTTCTCGCTCTGGAAAGGAAGCAAAGCGCGGCGATGAGTTTCACCACTCAACACTCCATGTCTCAAGAATTCGGCGGAAAGTGGGAACCGGAAGTGTCTAAATTGAAATGAAGTAGATTAGCACTAGGTTCTTAGGTTTTTCTCTATCTACCCTGCTGTGTGAAGGCTACAGCGTGAATCCAAAAAAGAATATTGATGGAGGCCTTCGTGGTTAATATCCTGACTATAAACCGTCGAATCGAGTGGTTTACTAGTAACCTCTGATGAATTCCACTAGTCAGGTCCTGACGCCATCACCACACTAGTTCGATGATATCATATAATTGCGTCGTCACCTGATCTTCTGATATTGGTTAGTTTGGAAACTATTAAAATTTAGCCAAAATTCACTTTCCTAGATTTTATTACAGCTCGACCTAATAACAAAAATGGGTTAAAAACATTAAGGAACCTCCCCGTTAAGCTGTAGCAAACACAAAGTTTGCACTTCCACGCTACGTAAATAGGAAGGCCCATAAAATACAAGTTGATATATAAAGCGAACAATTGGCTGCACAGTACAGTTCAGTACGGCACCTACAATTTCCCACAGACACCATTTTCCTTTGCGTTATTGCTTCGAATGCGGGTGACAAATTACTAGACTACAGTTGCATGTTAGTTGAAATACTGTTATTCTAATGGTAGAGATTTATTTGTTTGTTTTCTTGTTTTTTTAATTTCTCTTTATCCCACATAGAACAGGTTAGGTGTAGGATACCTAATGTTGTCTCCGTTTGCACTTTATAAATATTTTTGGGATAAAATTGTATTGAAATTGCCTTTTAGAGGAACTATGTGTATGGTTGCGGGACCCAAGGACCCTGTGTCTTATTAGAGCATATGAGTTGGCAGAGAACCCCAAACTATCACTTGCATAGTGAGATGATGCTGAATAAGAAATTAGTTAAAATATAACAATATTCTTCCTAATTTATACTGGACCTTTTATTATTCATACAATTCAATCGGCTTTTAATAAATATTTATAGGTGAACTAATGTATTCAATTAGAGAATTCCTTTTGAAATATAATTAAATTATATTATTATTTACGTTTTTATAATTTATGGTAATTAGAAAATATTCGCTCATTCAGAAAAATATTTAATACAAAATTGCAGCGTAATAAAGCAGAAGTGAATGTTGAGATGAAGGAGAGACTTCCGTTATTATAAAGTTATCTAAAAAACATGAGTACACCTGAGAGAGATCGTAGAGTTTGATGCTCCAGTCATTCTGAATCCCAGCGAATTAAAATTGGATAATTGAATCGAATGGTCCAATTTTGTTTTTGTGAAATTTATATTTGTTTGAATAAAACATAAAAAATTCACTCTATAACAAAACATAATATATATTTATAGACTATAAAACGTTCTAGCTATTAATCCGATATGGTTCTAACAGTGAAGCGTACATAAAAAGAAATAGGATTGTGTGAAATTTTCCTCTATTATCGTCCGACCATTTTCTGAACTCAGTATCGTTACCCGAAACCTTTGTTTTATTCTTATCAGTTTTCAAACTACTCAAGTAGTCCCCGATGAGTAGAAAGACTTTATGACGATATATAAAAAAATGTATATGAGACTTTCGTAGCGCCGGGACCCGGACACGGCCGTTGTGGGTTTGATTCCCAAGCGTGAGAGTGAAATAGTTGATACCTTCACTTCCTCGCTCTGGTAACGAGTCAAACGAATGAACGAACTTGAGATTGATTGGACTCCGTTAAGATCCGCTACTAAGCACGCAATACCTCGAATATTCGACGGAAACGAAAGTGTCTTAATAACAAAGAAATATCTTAATACCAGGTGCCTAGGCCCCTTTGAATACCCGGCTATGGGTAGGTTTAAAAAGATAACTTCATGCCTTTTTCCGAAGTCCTTATTTTAAGGAAATTACAACACTCTTAATTAGAAGTCT
Organism: Heliconius melpomene rosina; assembly: GCF_056956725.1. Lineage (NCBI taxonomy): Eukaryota > Metazoa > Arthropoda > Insecta > Lepidoptera > Nymphalidae > Heliconius > Heliconius melpomene. The sequence continues at coordinate 710,704 of NC_140399.1, forward strand.
AAAAACTTCCCCAAGGAAAACAGATATAGTCCTAGAATGAGCCACGACGCTATTCAAATTCAAATTCAAATTCAAAATATTCTTTATTCAAATAAACTATAAAAGCACTTTTGAATCGTCGAATGTACATGTCAACAAAAAGCTACCACCGGTTCGGAAGGCAGTTCTGCTGAGAAGAGCCGGCAAGAAACTCAACAGTTGCTCTTTTCAAAGTCAATGGTATATTTTACTATTACATTAGCTGGCAGCTGTCCTGCCTGACATTCAATAGACATTAATTCCATACATGTTTATCCTCTAAATATTCTTGAACAGTGTAATAAGCTTTACTTGTTAGAATATTTTTTACAGATATTTTAAATTTTGGTAGTGGCAAACTAAGAATACACTGCGGAATTTTATTATATACACGTATACTCAGCCCCATAAAAGATTTATTAACTTTTTGGAGGCGAAAACTAGGAGTAACAATCTTATCTTTATTTCTCGTTTCTATCGTATGACTGTCGCTATTTTTTCTATGACAATGTATATTTTGTCGGACAAAGAGAATATTATAGTATATAAATTGGGAAGCAACTGTAATAATACCTGCATCTTTGAAAACATCTCGCAGAGAATCTCGAGCTCTTAGATTATAAATATATCTCACGGCTCTTTTTTGGAGAATAAATATTGAACTGATATCTAAAGCACTGCCCCATAGCAGCATTCCATAAGATAAAATACTATGAAAGTAGCTAAAGTAGACTAGTCGGGCAGTTTCAACGTCCGTCATTTGTCTTACTTTCTTAATTGCGAACGCGGCAGAGCTGAGTTTATCTGCAAGTGCTTCCAGATGAGCGTTCCACTGGAGTTTGGAATCTATAGTAACACCTAAGAAAATAGCTGATTCCGACACATTAAGAGGTTCTCCTTTAATTATTAGATTAAAATTATGTTTTTTAACATTTGGTAAAGCAAACTCGATGCATTTCGTTTTTTTTTGCATTTAACAATAGATTATTAACATCAAACCAACGAAGAATATGCGATAATGCACTATTCACTTCGTCATAGTTTATTTTATTTCTGTCAACTTTAAATATTAAAGAGGTATCATCCGCGAAAAGTACAATATCACATATGTTCTTCACATAAAAAGGCAGATCGTTAATATAAAGAAGAAATAAAAGGGGACCAAGTATAGATCCTTGTGGAACGCCCATCTTTAGGGGAGATCCAGATGATTTTACATTATTTATACTAACCTTCTGGATTCTTCGGTTTAGATATGAGGCAATAAGATCAAGAGCAGTATCCTGTATACCGTAATGATATAGTTTTAATAACAGAGTTTCATGGTCTACACAATCAAAGGCTTTGGATAAATCACAAAACACTCCAATAGCATTCTGTGACTTCTCCCATGCGTCATAAATGTGCTTTAGGAGTGCAGCACCCGCATCCGTAGTGAATCTACCTTTGGTGAAACCATATTGCTCACTATGGAAACAATTGTTAATATTTAAGAAAATTGTGAGCTGGTTAAATATTATTTTTTCAAATATTTTACTTAGAGACGGCAAAACAGAGATCGGTCTGTAATTTCCAGGGTCAGTTCTATCTCCACTTTTGTAAAGGGGCACTATTTTACTATATTTCATTAAATCAGGAAAAGTACCGGATTCTACACAATTGTTAAAAATTAAAGCTAGATAAGGAGCAATATTAGGTATAATTGTTTTAAGAACTTTAACAGACATGCCCCATAGGTCACCAGTTTTCTTTAAATTAAGGCTTTTAAAAGTTTTAACTATTTCATCTGGTGACACATTCTTAAACACAAAATTTTGTCTACAACTATTTACATGGGTTTTCAGTATTAATTCTGCTTCCGAAGGAGATGATGGCAGTGAACGTGTTACTTCGATAGGTATATCGGAAAAAAAATTTTGAAAAGTATTTGCCACTTCTAAATCTGAATTTAAGATTATATTATTAACTTTTAATTTAATAGGTTCACTGACAGCTCTAGATCTCCCAGTTACAGTAGTAATAGCATCCCATGTAGCTTTAATTTTATTATTAGAGTTTAAAATTTTTGCTCTTATATACATAGACTTAGCCTGGACACATACCTTTTTAAATATTTTTGAAAAATTTCTAACTTTTAACAAGAACGCCGGATCTTGATTCCATTGCCTCATATCATATAATTCATATAGTTTGTTTCTGCTTCGGTATATACCAACAGTTGCCCAGTCGCTAAAAGTTAACTTCGAGTTTTTATATATTTGTTTAACTTTAAAAATGTTATCAAACTCTGTAGTGAGTAAATTAAAAACTTTACAATATACCTGATCCGGATTTAATCCGGTTATTTCTAATGTTGCTATTTTTTCACTCACTTTATTATTAAAAAGATTAATTTTATTTTCGGTAATTGGTCTAATTGATATTTGTTTACGTTCTGCGACTGTTTTATCTATTACCGAAAACATTTGACCACAATGATCCGAGCTAAGATTAGTAATAATTTGTTTTTCTACAGTCTCACAATGACAAAAAACATTATCTATACAAGTAGCGGACGTATTCGTTATACGAGTTGGTTCAGAGAAAATATTAAACAAATTAAAAGATTTAAATAAGTTTAGAAGACGAAGGCTTAATGATGACACCTGTATTATATCTATATTAAAGTCTCCGCATACGATTAAAGATTTACTATTCAAACTCAAGTTATTCAGAACATCCTCCATTTTTTCTTCAAATACTTCAAAACTACCTGAGGGGGGTCGATACACGCATACTATAATATGTCTATTGAATTCAACGCAGGACAATTCAATGGAGCGTTCGTCGGAGAGAGCTACTATATCTGGTCGCGATTTACAACGTATGTCATTTCTCACTAATATAAGCGAACCGCCGCGGATGGCCTTCTCTCTAACGAACGAACTTGACAATGTATAGTTTTCTATATTTACTGTATTGTTACATCTCGAGATCCAGTGCTCAGTTATACACATTATATGTATATTAATTTTTCTTAGAAATAATTCTAGTTTCAGTTCTTTGCCTCCTAGGCCTTGCATATTCTGATGTACAATGTTAAATTTAACTTTAAATGACCTAGGCGTTGTCTTATTGTCTAGTTTAAATTGGAACTTACATCATTATACTTTATAGAAGTATTATTAGTACATTTAATTTCCTTCGTTATACCATGTACAACGGGGTTTTGTATATTATATGCTACTAAAGTAGCAATTTGTTTCTTAAAATATAAAGGTAGATACAATGTATCTTCTGTCAACTTACAGCTATTAAAAATAAATTTATTTAAATCTAAATAAAATAATGCGTCGCTATGACGTTGTGTCGTATTATATAATGTCAAGTTCAGGTTATATATATATTTATTTTGTTTTTCTGTGAGGGAAGAAGAATATGGAAAAGAGCATATAATAAATTTACATTTAGTTTTACTATGTAAGTCAAGCAAGTTTTCTATACTCTTTATAATATCTTGTTTCCTCACTGACAAACTATGACCATGTAATAGTACAACAGTACTATGCTCATTTAAATTCATGGACATAATTTTCTTAATATTAAACTGGTAACTGGCTCCAGGCGAACATGCATTAAATACATTTGAAAAGTGGTGACTAAGTAGGGACCCAAAGCCTTGACCTAATTTATCAGATATAACAATAATATTATTTGATGAGGAGCGGGAGGAATTGACAATATGTAAATTATTTTTCTTATTTTTATTGAGTATATCATGCATGGCCGAGTCACTCACAGCCTCAGAATTGTTTATATTTTGCGAGGCAATTGATTCAGTGGAACCTACAACTGAACAACCACAACTATGTTTATTTGTTAGTGATTCAAATCTTTCCATGTTGTAATTGCAAAGATCAACCAAATCGCCTGCAGCTAAAATATGTTCTTTAATTTGATTTTCTGAGGATTCATATTTCTCACTTAGTGCTCCGAGGGAGCTATTTAGGTTGTTTATTTCATCTTGCAGCTGGAATGTGTCTCGGTCATACATAAACCTGCTTTGAATCAATCTATTATTAATACAGAAACATCTGGAAACATTAACCACTGGAAATTAAACACCCATCACGTTGCAGTTAGTCACCGTATTGCTGCTTCACAAGAACCTGCATGAAATTTAAAAAAATACTCATCTATCCTCCAAACCCAATCTTTCACAAAATCTCTTCATTATCGTATTAAATTTCATCCTCCCGATTACCAATATCAGATTGGCGTTGTGTTAAGGAAAACACTAAACAGTAAAATCCTTCGGGCCATACATAATTGGCAGGAATAAAGCATTTTAGACGTTTCCCAGCTTAGTGTGAGTTAATGGAATAGCTCGGCTGTTTATTAGAGTAATGCTGAAAAACTTTTCGACTTAAGTGCAGGAGCGTTCACCAGTCAAAGTGAAAGATTGCCTTCGCTAAAGAAAACACTTGATATACTCTAAGGCTTGTGTTTATTTCGTATGTGTAGTTTGTTTTTAGAGCTTGGTAAACTAAATTTTAATGCGATTATTTTTTTATTATTTTGTTAAGTAAATGTATAGTTTTTTTAATTTGTGATTGAAATATTAAATGTAAATAAAAAATTATTACTCTGCTTCGGTGCATAAGCGCAGCGTTGATTTCGATACAATTAGTGTCTTGAGTAAGTAAGGACTTAATACAATTAAATTTCATAAAACTGGAGACCTGTTGTTTTTGCTTAAGTTGTATCCCGCATATGGCAGTGTCGGTAGAGGGATCCTAATGTAAAAATCTCATCTCATCGAGATATTGCGTCCTTAGTAACGAAATTCATCGCGAGTTCTTGTAGAATATTAACAATACAATGGTTTTCGGTAATTGTATCTCATATTTACTAACATTTAGTTATATTGAAATTTGAAAGTTAGCTAACAAATTGAATAGCAACGTAACGAGGTATACAAGAAATTCCTAAACTAAAACCCAAATTCTCAACTTTGCTTAGAAACCAAAAACAAAGTTCTACGAACTTGATTATAATATGATGTCTATTTTAATTATGTACTATAAAATATATGATTAGAATTTTTTTTACATATCGGCGGCATGAACCGGCATTTCTTGTTCTTACAAGCGTTCGTGCAAAACCTGCGTTCGTTGGTTACTTTTTTTGCAGCTTCATGTTGGATCCTGCACATAGCAGAGGAGGCAGAGGGATCCAGGTACCTTTATGTTAAGATACTCCTTTCCGGTTTCACTTTCGTCCGCCATTTGTTCTTTTAATTAAATTTATTTATTTTCTATATCTGACTTCTGCTTTATTATGAAGTGGACCTTAACATTGAAAATTTAATTAGGTTCTTCAGAATCGACAAATTGGAACAATAAAGTGGCAAGTGACGTCATATACTACTAGTGCCATTTATGTTTAAGATTTCTTTATAGCATGACTCTGTTAAGAGACGTGGAAACTGCGTCTTGTTTGATTACCAGAAGAAATGAAAGAAATAACTTATCCCTTAGTGGGATTCGAACGGGCAATCGTCGTATCGGCCACACCTTGTGCTGTTGTGCCACAAAAGCCTCTTCAATTATTACCCTAAATGTAAATCGAACCTGCATCTATACAACTCTACGGTACTAGAGTGAACTACTTAATTACTATGAATATTTAGATATTTAGCGGAAGCTAGTATGTTCTCAGGATATTACGTTCACAGTCTTCCTAAGTAGCGCAGCATTATCGAGCTTTACTCTAAACAGTGATGATACATACTATTATGTGGATTTTGAGGAAACTAATAAATTTTACCTAACACAGCACGCTGTGTTGTTGATAAAATACTGCGATAAAAATGACTCGTCTAGAATAAATAATCAGAAAAGTTATTACAAACTAAAATTGAAAATACTTGGAACTGAAACTATTAAAAAACTTATTTTCTTTTTGAAACTTTTTGAATATTTTATTTAAACAAGTATTTGTCATAAATTATTTATAGAACATTATTAATATTTCAGCTTTGAAACACATTAGGTAAGTCTGGTTCGATACATTTCTAAAATCTTACTTAAGTATCACGTGTCAAAGTAACGTGAAATTTCATGAACTGATATTAGAGAAATTCAACTTTATTTTCATTTTAATATCGTATTATTTGTTAAATAAACATATGTCGAGTCAATATCGGCAGAAAGTGAACCGGAAACAGAGTGTCCTAACATTAGGTTCCCAAGTTCCCTACCAAGCTGCTATATGCGGAATAAGGCGAGATGCTAAAAAGTAACAATGTTATATTAATTACTGCAATTTCAAAATTATTTCAACATTTCAAACGTGTTTACAATTACATTATAAAAACGCACACCCCTTCGTATATGGGTTAACGACACTTCAAATTTGTATATACATACATACCTTTCAAAAAATCTTTAAATTAAAATGTTTTTATTCATTATATGGTATATAGGTCGGTCCCAGTGTCAATGTAGAGCGTGAAACATAAAGGTTCCTTTTTAATCATTCTATATTAAAAAAAAATTGTAGCCAGTATTTTTAGCTTCATCGCTGTATTTCTGGATTTCACATATAGTAAGGTACGAGGAGATAGAGGGCAGCTACTGTTAAAGCACTTCGTTCCTTATTTCCCGATAAATCATTCACGGAACTAAACGCCGCTATTTTTAACTTGTTTGTTTTTTTACTAAAGCGAAGAAATGATAATAATTTGTTCAACGGGGTTGGAATCGAACCTACAACCGTCACGCTTATAATGTCACGCCACCACCACTTCCAGTCGGATAATATTGTTGAAATGAGAAAATAGGTTTGCACGCTTTGACGAGTAAACTATTCAACTGATTAATTGATCATCATGACTGTATGTACGCATACTTATAAAAGTAGTTTAATTTAAAAATTATATTTATGTGTAATAATGTGTAATTACATACATATACATGCATTTACTTATTTATTTATAAAAGAAATGTGTGTAAGTACACATTTCTTTTATTGATGAGTAGCTTGAGACAAAAGTAATAGGTACATGCTTAATTTTATTTTCTTTTCTTTTACCTTTTTTGCAATATTTTTCAGCTTTACGCTGTATCCGCAAATAACAGGATAGACAGAGGAGACCTAGTGTTAAGACAATCCGTTTCCAAATATCCACCGAATTTTCGAGACAGTGCGTGTTGAGTGGCAAAACTCAACGCCGCGATTTTTGCGTTGCTACCAGAGCCATGAAATGAAAATATTAATAAAATAATAATTTATTCCCTCGAGTGAGAATCGAACCCATAATCTTCGCGTTTAAGTCACACTCTTACAAGTACGCCTACAAGTGGAAATTAAGCACAACCAGAGGCAAAAGCTAGTTAGTATTAATAAAATTGGAAAAGGCTTGGCTTGGCTGTATCATTTATCCCTAATGACGCTTGTATCGATATTGAATCGGATTCATTTTGATTAACGATGTATTCGTTAATCGGAACTCCATTAATGACTCGATACTGAGTAATGGATGGGATCAAATCGCGTGCGAAGGGCGAGTGATAAGGATACAATATTGCGAAGTTAGTGTGATTGTTGCGTATACGATGACCGGGTTCTGGGTGTTTGTTTGGAATATATACTTAGATTTTATGTTTTTTTTTTATGAAAAGAGAAAAAAATGGTGACTAAGAAAAAATGTCTGACCTTTGTTTTTGGCGTTCAAAATGTAGTAATTTAAATAACCCAAAAAGTAAACATATAATATAATTATATTTCCACAAATCAGCTTCACGCTCTATCCTGAACCTAGTGTTAAGACTCTCTGATCTCCACTTTCCGCCAAATTTTTCAAGGCATTTAGTTGTGGGAACTTAACGCCGGGTTTTTGCGTTGGTGCCAGAGCAAAGAAATAAAACTTTTAATAAATAACAATTCATTCCCCGAATGGAAATCGAAGCCATAACCGCCGCGTTACCACAATGGCATCATAATTTGTATAAAATAGTTAAAAATCATATTTTCTTGACTCTGTTTAGGTAATTGTAAGTATAATATGAAAATCAATTTCCAGTAATATGAAAAAAAAAAACAAAATAAATGAAGAAATTAATGAAAACAAAAACAATTAATTATACCTTCTTTTATGAACATTTCATTTTAATTTGGAACAAATCAAAATCCACAGTAGGTACAGTCCTCATTGACCTAGATTTAGGAAATTCGGTAAGTGCTTGAATTTTGTATTTTAGTACAAATAAAGAATAATTGAAGCGGTCGTGGCGTAGCAGCAAAACTTCTCGCTGTAAATGTATTGATTGTGGGTTCCATTCCCAGTAGGTAAAATACCTACATTACTTTCATTGCCACGCTCTGGTATAACAAGACAATGTTCGGCGTTAAGTTCTGCTACTCAACTCTCCAAGCAATGTCTCCGAAATTGAGTTGTGCATGAAGAACGCAATATCTGCTATATGCGGGATACAGCGTAAACCTAAAGAATACTTACATAATTATTATTTATAACTTTATATTTTCACACTTTACTTGCATCATATTTCATAACCATTCGACGTCATCGTGCGTCACATGGCAATATACCATAAAAAACGATTATTCTTTGATGATATTTCCTTATAATAACTAACTTATGGCACAAATTTGTTTAGGGACAAAAAGAAGATTTCTAAAAACAATTTAAATTTTGCTAATTTCCATTTTGTTTCACGGTTTTTGTTATTGTGACTATATATGCAATTTTTACAGTGATTTTTCACTTATAGGATTATGTACAATTTCTTCAAAATATGAATACTCTGTCGATTGCAAATCAAACCAACACCCGTCAGGTTTAAAGACATTAGCTGTTCCACAGCGCCATAATGGCCTCCATAAGAAATATCTTAAACAAATTTTAGAAGATTTTAAAAATGAATCTAATTCAAATCGGGTTTCAGTAACAAGCTGACACAATTTGAACACGCATTTGAATTGTTCTAGTTTAGAACTATGGGTTTAATTAAAGCTAGCTTAGTATCGAGAGCCTTGTTCTCCTTGATTAGAGACAAATAAATATGCTACGCTTAACAAAGTTAAAATATGTTACATAAATGCCTTTGTGACTATGTAAGCGCGACGGCTATGAGTTCGATTCTCACTCGAGGAAATTTAAAACGACTATCCGGATTTTATTCTATGCCTACTGTTAGATTTTTGTTGGATTTTCTTCAAATAGTATTAATAGATTATATTATGATGAAAATCCAACAAAGTATATTTGTTGAAATCGGCTCTACAATGTACCTACTAACGTTACAATTAAATGAAAGGCGGCAAATATGAGCGTGGATTTAATAAATGGGAAAAAAATCAAATGTTATTATAGACGTTTTTGTATTTGTAGATATAGCTTCATGTAATGCAAAATAAGTAGAGAGAGCCTAATAGAGCTAAGACACTCTGTTCCTAATGAAACTAATTTATTCCCCCGAGTGAAAATCGAACCCACAATCATCGCGTTCACTTTACAACAACGAAATATGTTTAAATAATACAAATTTAATAGTGCTTACCACTCAAAATACATTGAGAGGAATAATTACTAAGCCCCAACTGTCTATCTGTCAGCTAAAGAAATAGACAACGCTTTGAATAGTAAAGCTCTTATTATTCATTTATAAGTAAATCTTTAATTGACACTGGTTGTGGTGTGGAAACGTGCTTAGATAAATGAGAAGGATTTACGTTAACCCGGATATTACAGGTCTGGTAGAGAAACAAAGTATGGGACGAGTGTCTTAACTCTAGGTTCCCAGGTTCCATCTACGATCCAGGATACAGATTGAATCTAAAGAAGGTATAAGGCTAGGAGGATGGCACATAATGTTCGTTTCTCATTATTTCTCAAGATATTGCGTGTTGATTGGCGGATTTCAACTCCGCGTTTTGTTTTGTTATCGTGGCAAGGATATAAGAAAATCCATTTCATCGAGTGCATGCTGAACCCACAACTGTCACGTTTTCAATCAGATGTATTTTTTAGATTTATTTAGTTGATACGCACTTAGAAGATGAAATCTCTAAAGAGTGCAGACACTGAAGGCTGGATTGGACTGGAAAGTGACAAAGTGGGCAACGGAAATATCTTAAAGGGAACGTAGTGTGTTAACATTAGGTTCCCAAATTCCCTTTACTTACCCTTCTATGTGCAGCATAGCACGTGAATTTAAAAAAATATCTTAAGACTATTTAATCAAGAATGAAAAAGAAAAACTGCACAAAATTTCACTAACTTCACGTACTTCACAAATACGGGCTAATCTCATTTTTAATATGGACCCCTGGTCAGCGTATATCTAATGACCCTCATCTATTTCCAAGCTCCAAGCACTTTCCGGGGGAAAAAGGGGATATTTCACAAGTGATCGTTAATAACAATCTCTGGGTCCACTGATTGAGTTGTTCTTCATTGTAAGGACCCTTGTCGTTCTTGGAACATTATAGGTATTGAGTTCAAATACGTAATATGTATATGGAATATGGGATTTATTGATTTTTTGGTAAGTGATAAATTAATTGAAATTCCATGTTAAAGGATTTTAATATTTGGATATATTATAATTATGAAAATCGGTGTAAGCTAATGTCAAATTATTTTTTTTTCTATATTCAAATTCAAATTCAAAATATTCTTTATTCAAATAGGCAATTATTATAAGTACTTTTGAATCGTCGAATGACTATATATATAATATATAATATATATAAATTGCTACGACCAAATAAATTCAAACAAAATAAATTTAATAGCGTTGGTTTGGTTAAACAAGTTAATCTCAGGAACTACTGATTTCAATTAAAAAAAATATTTTATTTTTTATAGTGTTTATATCGAGGAAGTCTATTATAGGCTATATAACACTATGCGGATCATTTCTAAGTAGTTGTTTTAAATTTAACGTTCCGAAATATTGGAGAACACATGATACTGGTAAATCTAGCATTTAATTAGAATAGCATTTATTTAAAAATATAAATTAAATTTTAGATACTAAAAAAAGATTTCTTCGTGTAAAGTCCAAATTCTGAGATTATTAAAGGTTTAATTTTAATGTTAAGGCTAAGTAAGGAGCAAGAAGCTCAGATCCTTAACAGACCAGTTACGGTTTTAATAATGACAAAAAATATTTGTTTTGTTTTTTTTTCTCACTTTTACGATTTATGTTGCATATAACAGGGTTAGTGTAAAGGACCTAGTGTTAAAACACTCCGCTTCCCGCTTTTCCCTCAAATTCGAGACATTCCGTGTTTGAAGGATGAAACTCAACCCCGCACTTGTCACAGCGCCACAGCGTCTGAATAATTATTTATTGTATAGAAAAAAATAATCAAATATTTGCAATACAATTTCAATGGCGTCGCCATGTCTAGACTCAATTGCTAACAATATAATCTAAAAATATATAGAAGAATAGGAAAAACTGAATATTGACTTATAAAAAGCCTTTGCTATTTTCCAAAATGTTACTAATACTATATTGGGGATGGCAGCACGCAGTGGCACAGCATCTGACTTTAAAAGTGATGGGTTCTATCCCTAATCGGGAGAATGATTATGAGTAAACAAAGCGCAGGGTTAAGTTCTGCCACTAACACGTACTTTCACGAAAATTATGCGAAATATGAGCAACTGAAGTGTCTTTTGCCTGCTATTCAGGAAAAAATGTAAAACCTCTTCTAAATAACCAAATCCTTTAGTCAATATTCTTTGCACCTGTGTGACCAGAAGTCATTTCAACAATTAATACAATTATTGAACCGGTAACACTTTGTACAAAGTTGGTTACCGCGGACGTGGCTCGAATACAAAATCACTTTACTTCAGTTGTCTTAAGCGAATTTTAATTTTTATTGTTAAGCTTTGGTTCGTGACGAAAATATATTGGTTTTTTGTCTCAAGATATACATAAGTAGTGGCCCTGACTTTTTTTGCGGGGACTTTAAGATGTAAAATTAAATATCTATAGTGTGAGATTAATACATAGATGACAGTCGCTTCCGTTCCCCACTTCTCTCCCAATTCTGGAGGCATTGCGTATTGCGTGGCAGAACTCAACATTGCGATTTGCCATGTTACCTCTTCTGCTCATTTCCTCAAGTGGGAATCGATTCCACAACCATTGCGTTTACACTTTACAGTTATTTGTTATCGTCATTAATTTATTTATTGTTTAACTTCCCGCTATATCTCCCACATAGCAGCCCGTAGCACGGTAGCCAGACGAAAACCTAATATAAAGACACTCCGTTTTCGCGAGTGAGAATTGAACCCGCAACCGCCGCGCTCACTCCTAAGCCCCTACGCCACGACAGCCTCGATTGCCTCATTACATATATAATATACATATTCCATAGCGCCATCACAATACACTGACCTAAATGTGTACAGACAGATTCAATTTTGATTGACAATTGTAGGGATTAATTAATTTTAGTTCAATAAAAACATATATCACATTAATATTTAGTTGAATGATTTATATCATTCGTAACGTATATTCGTTGATTTCATTTTAAAAATGTATGGATGATGAGTGAAGAGTACAGAAATACGTTTTTTTTAACTTGACATAATATATTTCCTACAGAAAAATATGCGGAATGTAGTGTTAAGACACTCTGTGTCCTTCCGCGGAACTCAGCGCCACGCTGTGTCTCCACAACTGTTTTTGAAAAATCACAACTATTAAGTTCCACGTCATTTTCATCATCATCTTCATTCTAAATGTAATTGGAATTTGGTAAAGAAAAGTCTTTGCCAGCCCTAAATCTGCAACATTCCATTCGCCAGGAATGCCATACATGCGTACAATGGTATGATATCTCCCCGAGGCAGAATGTACCAATGAGAAGTGAAGGGAATGAAAATATTACAATTTTTTTTCATCATCACGGTGTATCCTGCATATAGCAGAGTAAACAGAGAGAAACTAATGTTAAGATATTTTTTTCCCCATTTTCAGCCGAATTTTATTTCCTCGAATGGGGATCAAACCCAAAACCAGCCACGCCTATGAGGCGCTCTGCGCCATGAGTGGCCTCAAAATCGCCACAAAAAATATTAAGAAAAAAATACTTATTTAAATTATTATACCCCCTCAATTTTCAAATACCCTGGGATCCGGCCGTTGAATCCTGCATAAACGAGTTTTCTTAATTAAACCTATATTAATGAATAATACATGATTAGTAGAACAGATTACACCTGGGTTGCCTGGAAGAATCCTGCCGCAATCACCTTTAATTACATTTTTTCGTAACTCGTTTTTGGAGAAAATTGCACCCATACGTTTTTTATATGAATCGCACATCATTTGAAAGATAATCGCATAAGGAATTGGAAAATTAAGGGTTGCCAGCTCTCAGTCTGCCGCAAGTCTAGGGTTGCCTGGTTTAAACATGTCACTAAATGTTAATAATTTGCACTCATGTGTTTTTTTAATGAATTATATATCAAATTAAAGCTTATTTTTTTCTGAACACTATAAAACAGGGTTGCCTGGAAAATTCCTGCCGCAAACAGGGGTTGCCAGCGTTTGAAATATTTTATTCCGGTTCCGTTTGACTATGAGAATAGACGATGAAATGCGCGGTCTGCCTTATGTTTTAAAGTAAAATATTATATAATAGAAGGTCAATCTTAAAATCAATGTTTATTCTAATTGTTTATCTGTTAAATGATGATTTTAATCATATTAAGTACACGCAGAAAACTATTTAAAGATCATAGGGCAGAAGAAATCATCCTTATTTTTCAAGTAAAATAATGAATCTATAATATTGAGTCTTTGCAAAATCTATTTTCTAATACTAATATTTATTTATTAATTTAAATAACCCTTTCAAAACAACTAAATTATCTAATTAAGTAAATGTTTACAAATATCGATCTACTATAAGGTATTAATTACAACATGTTTCCTTAATATAATGAGAGGTGACAATTATTGCGGATATTTTTTTATTAATTAAGAAAATATGGAAAATTACATTTCAATAAACAATCTCTCTCTCTCTTCGCCCTCTGCTTGTTTGTTTGACAACGCCGTCCGTATCCATAGAAAGAACTATGGCGCCCATCTTTTTGGTACGAATATTTACGTTTTTGCAAAGTAAATGAAAACTATTCAACTAATAAAAACTATTAAAAAATATAGATAAAAAAATGTCGCTAGCAAGAACTTGTCCGTCTATACTGATAGTTTTTAAGGCATTTAGGTCTGAAAGAATTGTTCTTATAATTATAATAAAGCGTAATCACTCACTCACGTCCCTAACTTAGTGTAATCAAAACTGAGGCAATTCCCACGACCACAATTGTCACATTTTATTAAACTATATAATATTAAAGATTATAGTATACTTTCGTTTTGCATTAGAAAATAATTAAAAAATACTTCTTTATATTTTTGTTTTAAAACAATGAACTTTTTGTAACACTGTAAATGATAACCGTGCATTATGTCACTATTTAAAAAAATGTCACTGTATTTAAAATTCATTTTTTGGCGAAACAATAACATAATTTTACACTTTTGGAAAGATTCCTTGTTAAATTCTATCACATTTTCACATCTTCATTTTTGTCAAGTAAAAACGTCTTTACTCCAAAACGAAAGGTAAGTAACTAAGTAATATGCTCAAAAACAACTCATTTGGCCATCTGCACTTTTATTGCATTTAGAAACAATACATCTTCGAAAATAATTTTATTGCATTTGGTTTGCTTTGTATCACGCCGCAAAATGTTTATCTATAGTAAAAAATAGCCAACTAATTGATATTTGCCGACTCTTGGTCATAAACCGTAAATAGCGTTTATTAGTCGGCATTACTGTCGGATTTTCTTCGAATTTATTTTGCTAACTTAGTTTTGTTTATTATAATTCTATTATATATATTTCTTTCCTATGCAAATTATTAAAAATTGCGTGAGAAAAAATCTAATCAAATCAAATCAAACAAGTAGAGGACGAAGAGAGAGAGAGAGAGAGAGTTCATTGAAATGTATTTTTCAATATAATTAATAAAAAAAATATCCGCAATAATGGTCACCCTTCTTTATATTAAGGGAACATGATGTATATGTATGTATATTAATAGTTTATAGAAGATCGATATTTGTAAACATTTATTTAATTAGATAATTTAATTGTTTCAAAATGGTAATTTAAATTAATAAATAAATATTAGTATTTAGAAAATAGATTTTGCAAAGAAAAAGAATATTATAGATTCATTATTTTACTTGAAAAATAAGGATGATTTCTTCTGCCTTATGATCTTTAAATAGTTTTCTGCGTGTACTTAATATGATTAAAATCATCATTTAACAGATAAACAATTAGAATAAACATTGATTTTAAGATTGACCTTCTATTATATAATATTTTACTTTAAAACATAAGGCAGACCGCGCATTTTATCGTCTATTCTCATAGTCAAACGGAACCGGAATAAAATATTTCAAACGCTGGCAACCCCTGTTTGCGGCAGGAATTTTCCAGGCAACCCTGTTTTATAGTGTTCAGAAAAAAATAAGCTTTAATTTGATATATAATTCATTAAAAAAACACATGAGTGCAAATTATTAACATTTAGTGACATGTTTAAACCAGGCAACCCTAGACTTGCGGCAGACTGAGAGCTGGCAACCCTTAATTTTCCAATTCCTTATGCGATTATCTTTCAAATGATGTGCGATTCATATAAAAAACGTATGGGTGCAATTTTCTCCAAAAACGAGTTACGAAAAAATGTAATTAAAGGTGATTGCGGCAGGATTCTTCCAGGCAACCCAGGTGTAATCTGTTCTACTAATCATGTATTATTCATTAATATAGGTTTAATTAAGAAAACTCGTTTATGCAGGATTCAACGGCCGGATCCCAGTCTAAAATATCTTATGAAAGTTTTAATATGAAACGTGTCCACAATTTTTAAAAGCCTTCATTCAAACATGAATTGCATATCTAGAATGCTTTATATATTTTTTTATCAAAGAGCTCAGCTCAGCCCGTGACTGAGTGAAGGTTAAACTGAATAGGCTTTAGAATTAAAATCGATATCAACGTTATTGTGCCAAAGTTGGGAAATATCTGTGTAGTTTTACTATAGTATTAGTATCAAATCCAATGACAGGATTTTTTAGGTTCACTCCATATCGTGCACATATCGAGTTAAATAGAGGGAAGTGGGAACCTATTCTGGAGGCACTGCGTGTTGAGTGGCGGGAATCAACGCCGCGATATGCCTCTTTACCAGAGCGAGGAAATGAAATATTTAACATTGTGTATAATATTTAATAGTGTGAGAAAACCTCTAGACTTTGATTACAGATACAGAAATTGCATTGAAACTGTATAGTACTTTTTTAAAAACGTTTAAATATGTTAACATAGCGAGATTTCAGTCCGAGCTTATTTCCTAAATGTAGAATAACACTTTAAATATTAAAAATCACATTATATATCCTACTGCTTTTCATGATAAATGAACTATCGAATACAAAAATAATTTTCCATTTGGAACTAGTCGTTCCTGAGATAGGCGCATCGAGCCCTACATACACTGCAGGCTTATAATATTAGAGATTACACTAACTTCTCTGTTATTTTACTATAGAATAATAAAGATGAACACTAAAAATGAGCAACATCTGCAAAAGTCGAATACAAATTTAATTTTTAATATCTACGCATAAGCCCTTACGTACCCGCCTTTGGCCTCTTAGGAATATTTTATGTGAATATAACCATCTGTTCAACCCGGATTTACTTATATAAGGTATTTAAGCAACAAGAAACACCTAACAATTATAAAGTCATTTGGTCTTTGAATTGTTGAATTGTTAATACTTACCAATTTTGTGAGTTATAAATGCCACCAGAAATTGGCGGAAAGTAGGGAACGGAAGTGCCGTAATGGGAACAGAGTGTATCAACACTCTGTGTACCCGGCTATGTGCGTCATACACCGTGAAGCTAAAAACAAAACGAAGTTACGGGAAGTAGTAAAGTAGTTTATATATAACACAAAAACCAAAATCACATTTTAATTAAATTCCATACAAATTTCACTGAAACATCTTACAAAGTAAACAATATCTTCATAAAATCCGGTAAAAACGTTCATCGATGCGGCGTCGTGTTTCTAAGCACCTGTCCATTATATAAATTAATTTATATATTTTTTGTTGTTCAAGCTTTTATTTTGTAAAAAGCACCCGCTAAAATAATATACTGTGGAGAAACAATCGCAATTAAGCATGAGTTATTTTGATATATGAAGTGGGTTCTACGCCAATGATTGCAGGTTCGATTCTCACTCAGAAGAATGGAATATTTAAAATTTTCAGTTCCTTGCTCTGGTAACGAAACAAAGCGCGGCGTTAAGTTCCTCCACTGAACATATCCGGATCAATAATTGTCATATATTACTAGGGCGAGAATCAAACTCACGACCGCCTTGCCTACGTCTCTAAGAAATTAACTAAATTAGAACGTAATACAAGTCTTTCAAGTCGTGTCAAATATAAAACGAACTTTGAACTGTGAAATTGAATACCACATTACTCCAGTATTAGTATAGTAATGATATATTAATTACTATAGACCTATGAGGTAGTATTTACATATATATACATATACGTATATATGTATATACCTAGTACGCTGACAGTTATGTTATTTCATAAAATATGAGGATTAAATGAGGCGTAAACCTAGGCCTGGTCTTAATTTGCTGAAATATCAATTGAAGCGATTGTAGGTAATGATTTGTTTTAACATAGTATAGCATGTGGATGTAAACGCGAAGGCGTGGGTTCGATTCTCAATTGAGGGAACGAGTTATTTTTTTTCTAGCTCTGGTAAGTGGAGGAATATGAGTTATTACCATTAAGTTCCTTCTGTTTTAGTACATAGGATATAGCATGAAGCTACAAAAATTACATAAATTAAAAAATGAAATATTAACTGTCCCCATACATACTACACGTCAACGATAAAATACAGAAAAACACATAGAAAGTGTCACTGAAAAATGATTTTCATATAAGAAAATTTCACGCTCTCGGTGAAAAATCTCTTTATGACTCCAAGATATAAAACAAAGACTGTCTAAACAAGGATTTTTTTCAACGTAATTCGGTAAAAATGCAAGACTTATAGACCTTGGTAACGGAGCTTGGCAGATTTATAGCCCAATTTCACGTGGTATATGTAAAAATATATTGGGAGCTTCACGCTTTTCCCGAATATAGGCAGAAGGAAGTTAGTGGTAGAGTCCGTCATAGTCTACAAGAGCAGTAAAATTAAAATAATTAAAACATAATTATTGCCAAGAACGCAGGAAAATAGAAATTTAGAAAATAATTAAATGAAATCTAGAAAATAATTTACGGTCACACAGGCAAATCGAAGCGTAGAAAATTTTAAATTCTTACATTTGACCCCAAGAAAAATTTAAAAATAAATAAGCAAGCATTCTTTTGAAATGAACCCACGCGAGTAATCGTCCTTCAAGGAGTTGAAACACGAAACGTTTCCTTATTTCATTTTAAGCTATCACCTATTTATCAGGTGATATTTTTTTATTATTTTTGTTTTTTCTTTTTATCTGTACTCATTTTTTTCGTTTATCTGTATCATTTTTAAAATGTACCAGCAGAAGATCCTGGGAATCTGTTGTTAAGACACTCCGTTCCCATAGAAGTGTCTTACGCTTCTATTCCTCACTTTTCACGTGGTACCAAATCGAAGGAACGACAAATATTAGATATTTCATTCCCCCTAATCTGAATTGAACCCATAACCGTCAACACCCACCTATCCACAACATCCATTTCCTAGACATATACTTTCTAAAAAAATATTACATCTATATATACATTCACTTATCCAAGTAAAATCCAAGCCTATTAGATTTCATCTAAGACACTTTAGAAGCTACGGAGCACAGAATATTTTATGAAGACATCTACCGTGGCCTGAGTGGAGCACATTTTTCCCAAGTAAATTGTTTAGCTCTTGACAGTCGACGATTCAGGTTTACTTACTTATATACGTTTTTTATTTATGAATACCATCAATATTGTACATATTTTTCTGTAAATATATGTAAATTTCATTTAATATTATAATTTTTTTTTTTCGTCGACATATAAGGCCTTCTTAGGTTTTCAGAATGTGATTACTGGTTGGTTATAATTGATTTTTATCATTCTAAGTATGGAACTTTACCTGACCAAATGTAAGTTGGCAAATGAACTGGAATGGATGAAACTGGACTCAAGAGAGAGGGAACCTGACAACGTAATGTAAAGTCAGTTCGTTCCTATAAGACGTTCTCCACTTTTCGCTGAATTCAGAAGCATTGCAGCGCAGTTTGTCTGTCCAAACTACATATTTAAAATAAAAAAGTTAAACTTTTTAAAAGTTTTTACTTAAATGCACAAAAAATAACTTTTAATGTCAATTTATGTGATTTAAAAGCTTGTCTCGAGATTAAAGTATTTGTGTTTACTTAGTTTCAGAGTAAGATGTTATTTAATTTACTCGTTTATCTACAAGTAAGTCTTTCCATAAATAAAATCGTATAACTTGTGTAATTAGTAGCATAGTATATTTTAGTAAATTTAAAAAAGCTTGTTTTAAAAACAAAAAACAAATCAGCTTCACGCTATATTCCGCACACACACACACCCATATTATACGAACGCAAAAAACTTAGTGCGATATGCATTGCCATCCAAACAATACATCTGTACAAAATTGCAGGTCCATCGGGTGATATCTGTTTCAAAATTTCATGCAAGATTCCAGCAGCAGCGTGATTACATACATTGCAAGTTAAATAGAAGTTTGTGACGCTCGATGGGGTTGTATCCTCTAACTACAAACTTCCTATGGCTACCTTCCGGTTCCATTGCGATTTATACATGCTACCGAAAAGTAGATCAAATTTAATTTACAAAATTTTTTAATACAGACTAACATAGGAAAAGGTAAAATAAATAAAAGCTAAATAAAAGCTTGTAACAAACCAGTAGGTTCTGTCTGTCTTGTTATACAACACGTAACTAGCAAGTAGCCTGTGTCACTCAACCTTTAATGTCTCTTCAACTGGACGATATGCTATCTTAGTGCATATTGTGTGTTGAATGGCACAACTCAACGCCGCGAATTTTCTTAGTACCAGAGCGAGGACGTGGAAATACTTCAATCGCATGACTGGGAATCGAAGGCACCTATCGCGTTTACATTCAGGAGCTGTCCCACTGCGCCAAGGTGGGTTTTTGTATCTATATGTACATACATACATATTATATAAATATATAAAAGTCTTACATATATTTCCAAGATTATATATGTTTAGTTCGCAGTTCGCGCAAGCAAATTAAGTTTTTGTTCCCACACAAGTGCGCTCTCAGGGGCAACCTTGCTAGGTCAAATAATAACGGAATTAGGTGAATAAATACTTCACACAGTTTGGTTTTGTTCTTACAGTTACTATTTTTGTTTTATGGTACTTTTCGACTGCTGTTAATTTCCATTTATTTATATATGAAAAAACATCATTTAATTTAATTTAAGAACTTCACGATAAAAACGGTTAAAGAGTAATTATTTCAAAAGAAAAATTCAAATAGTTTCGTTTATCAATACTAGAAGTTCTTTTCTATGATAGGTATTGTTATATACACTGTGGTCGTGGTTTTGATTTTTTAAAAAAAATATGCCTATTTTTTATTCCCTCATTCTGTGTGAGTTTTTGAAAACTGCCATTTTTTACAAGTCCGAAAAAGATTTAGTTTTATTACTTCCTTAAGTTAGAATCAAACTCACGACTATCGGTTCTCAAACACTGCAAAATAGGTTGTAATGAACGTTTAAGAACTTCGACGTAGCTTGATAAAAACAAATAGCTTTGTGGCCAGAGTGCTTGGACCGTTTCCAAGCGGCGGTACAAGCCAAATATATTCAAATTTTATACATTTTTAAAGTTCCTCAAAAAGTAAAAACGGAACCCCTATAGGGTCACTTTGTTGTCCACCTGTCAAACTGTCAAAAGCATTTTTTTTTTATTTATTTGAGCTCGAGATCACGTAAATGTACGTAATCGATCTGAAAATAATATCAAATATTTAAATTTACGGTTCCCTAAAGTACAGAACATTCCGAAAAGTGAAATTGTATCTAGAAAAAATATATTAAGAACTTATATTTGTAGTTCATTTCATAGAAAATGAGTGTATACGTCCACAAACTTAAGTTTGTCAACTTTTACAAATTGAACTGCCCGTTGACATACAATACTGAAATTGGTATGCGAGGGCGACTCGCATTTGATCGATTTTTTAAAGAATTATATACTTTCTAAAAACCAGTTATAAGGAGCTTAAATATACGAAAACTTTTTTAATTAAGACCAAAACTTTAACAAGGCTGGATACGATCAGATAACAATCCACACGTAAACCTATAATAAAAGTATAGAGTCCAATAAAGCGATTAAATAGAAATGAAAGGAAATGGTTTGTTTGTTAGAAAAGTTACTTATATTTTATAGGTTATTTTTTTATTCTATACTAGCAGACTCAGGACGCTTCGCCCACTTGAGTCATACGAATATTTATTAAATACTAGCTGACCTGGCGAACTTCGTACCGCCTAACAGTCATTCTTTATTTTGTGTTTTTAATACTTATTCTGCTATTCGGGGCAGCAGGTCGGCTAGTATATAATAATAATAATAATAATACTTTATTGCACTAAAAACAAAGAAACAATACAGTAACAATATTTACAAAAAGACAATAAAAAAGTGCAATGGCGCGCCTTATCACTAAAAGCGCTTTCTTACATGCAACCGTTTGAAAGAAAAGAAGATAGCAGAAAGGTGTAAATAGTAATAATAAATATGATATTAATAGATATAAATAAGTTATGTTATAAACATATATACACTGATAAAAACACAACATTCCCTAATTCTTTTTTTTCCAGAGAATCTTGCCAGAGCGCTATCTATTGTGCTAATAGTTAAACTGTCACCGTTCGATCATAGTTAAAACATACCGTTTTCTCAGTATAAGTAATCAAAAAACATATTTTACTACACTTAACAGACTATTTAATTTTATTTATATTTTTATCAACAGTCATGTAATTAACACGTTTTCAAATTCTTTTCTTCCAGAGAATCTTGCCAGAGCGCCATCTATTGTGCTAATAGTTAAACTGTAATCGTTCGATCATAGTTAAAACATACCGTTTTCTCAGTATAAATAATCAAAAACTATATTTTGCTAAAGTTTCAAAATTAATTATATTTCTCCCGAAGTAATTAATGCTTAACAAATAATAACTTGTTGAGATGTTTTATTCGTTATCAAGATTCGGTAGTACTTACTATTTGTTGTCAATAGATCTCCAATATTAACTTCTTGAAAACGTTAAATACTTATATCTTTTGATAGACTGAAGCGATTACAATGAAATAATAACTAAAACCTACTCTGATTTACTTGTAATTTTTATATGTAAACGTTGCTTAAATTTGTTGTGTACTTTTTACGTGATACGTGTTCACATAAACAGACAAACAGACAAACAGATAAACAGACAAACAGACAAAAATTCCAAAAATGCTGGAAATGGATTCTGTTAATTGTCCTTTAACACCCTAGCTATTTTTTTTTTAAATATTTTCAATGTACAGAAATGACTTTTCTACAGATTTATTATAAGTATAGACTAGCGGCCCGCTCGCGGTTACACCCGCGTGAACTATGTTATTATTAATTTCTGTCTCCATGACTACGTCCTAGTGACGTCTATGCAAAATTTGAGACTCCTAGCATTTGTAGTAACGAAGTTTCATACAAACTTTCGACCCCAAAAACAACCCCTTACAAGTCGAATATTGCAAATTCCCGTCTTAGCGAGCACCTACGTCCTATAAGTAAATCCTACGCAAAATTTGAGATTCCTAGCACTTGTAGTTCTGAGATTTCGTGATGAGTGAGTGACTTTTCGATTTTATATATATAGATATTTGTGAAATTAGTTTCAGTTTTGGGGGTAAGTTGTAATAAACCGCGAAACACTTGTTCAATGAAATATTTTTAAGTCTGATTTTCAAATCTTATAAAAATCGGTTCCAATTTAAAGATTTTTAGATATATATTATGTTCGTATAAATCGTAAATGTATCGAATAGTTACAACTAATTTTCTTCGAAGCGATCATAATGATATTATGTAGGCTTTATAGCATTTTAAGGACTATCGAACACAAAAAAATGAAATTGAACCAGTAGTTCCTAAGATTAGTGCGTTCGACCAAACAATTTCTTTAGATTTATAATATTAGTATGAATATAGATTAGAAGCTGCATCCCATTTCCAAATCCACATGAAACCACAAAGGCAAGACTAAATTAAGAAAGTTTAATTGAATAATTTAAACTTCGTAATAGTTAATTAATTGTTATCAAACATTATAATAGTGAAATATATTTCATAACTTTAAATGTTTACCTCCAAAATCGGTGTAAATTTGGGAACGGAAGTGTCTTAATAGGAACGAGACGGTCGTTACACAACGCTTCCGTTCTCTGCTTTCCGCTGAAATATGATGGCATTGCGAACTCAAAACCGCGCTTTGCCTCGTTACCAGAGCGAAGAAATAAAAAATATATATATTCCATCCCCAGGAATCGAACCCCCAACCTGTCGCAGTCGCAACGCACATTTCTGCCCCTCCGCCACGACTGGCTGCAGATATTTTTTATTTGTAATATAAAGTTGTCTTTTATATAATAAAAGATATATGGAGTGGAAAATATACATCACTGAACACTAGGTTTCTAAGTTCAAAAGCCTATCGTAGTCAGGAGTAGGTCAAATGACTTAGAAGAAGAAAAGTCCCTATAGCATTTAAATTATATATTATTGTAAATGTTATATTGTTATAAGAATAATATTTTATAGTGAACTGTGAATGTGATGATTGTGGATTTGATTACTTGTGACAATGCATTAATTTCGATGAACGTCAGTTCTACCATTTGACACGTAATGTCTTAAATTTGGCTTTATCTTCAAAATAATTTAATATAATATTTTGCATATCTTCTGCGTTGAGTTCCGCTAATCAACACGCAATTTTTCCGGTAAACGGTAAACGGTGGATAAAGTGTCTTAATGGGAACATAATGTTATAACACTAGGTTTCCTTTGCGTACCCTTTGATAACGCGCGAGGTTAAAAAAATATTGAGAATATTCAGGAAAAGCGGAAAGAAGAATCATAACATAATGATCATAAATTTCTGACAAGCAAATAAACCTTTGACTTAGTATCAAAATACAAACAACTAAGGCACTTAAATAATGAAGATGAAATACTGTTTTATAATGAAGTAGACGAAATTTCAAGTGTCGTACTTAACTAGCTTACGCTGTCTAAATCTTAAGAGGTATTTGAACAGACTCGTGGTTAGTGTTTTATTCTGCTTTATTTTTAATCCCCGACGAAAAAAGGTTTGACCTGTTTGTCTGTGGCATCGTAGCTCCTGAATAAATTAACGAATTTTAGCATTTTTTTATATAAAAAATCTATTTTCTAGTGGTTTTTAATTTATGCTTGGTAATAAGCTCTAGCAGTTTGAAGAATATCAGCTCTTTTTCAAATTGATGCTAGTAGGTTTTGTCATAATATTGAATTATTTGGATAATTTAATTAAAATGTTAATTTATTAACTTAGCAGTATATATGTAGCTGTAATATATTTATAATATTAGGAAAGGATCATTTATCTTTGACAATCAATTTTATTGATAATCGACCTTGCCAGGCAACACCTTACATAAACATCCATCCATTTCCTCCTTAGTTATTTTATTTATAGTAATAATATATATTGATCTTGTACACACAGACACAGCTTGTAATATGTTTGGTTAATAAATAAACCATATAAATATACAAAAGTCTATAAGATCTTGAAAGGCGTATTAATCCAGAATCTTTAGTCATGACTCAAGAATATATTATTTTCAACTGTTGGGAGACATTCTGCTTAATTTGATTTTAATTTTTTTCGAGGTTTTCTTGATTAATAAAAATTAGAAAAAATGTTGTGTTTTTTGAACATAAAATATATATAAAGTGAGGAACTTAGAAATTTGAAATACAATAATAATATCTTATCATTGAAAAATCGAACCCACAATCGTTTTAAGGCACAAAAAAATTTTGTTAAGCTGCGACACATATGAAAATACTTTCACTATTTTCCTTTATTAATAAGCCGATACTACGCAATAAATAGCCAATTGATCTTGTTTGCATTAAATCATATGGCACATTTGTGTGTTAATATAATTGCTAGTTCTATTATTAACAACTATAATCGTGTAGATATATAATTATTATATTGTTATTTTGAAATGACCATATTACATCTATTATAATAATATAAATAGCCGTCGCCGCCTAGTTAAGCGGCTAGGTGGGATAAATTACTTTCATTATCTTATTAATAGATTGAATGATTGGGAAGTGGAGAACGGAGTGTTTTAATATTAGATTATCCCTGCGTACTCTGGCTATATGTGGGATGTAATGTAAAACTAAAAAAATACAGCTTGTAAATATTTTCCTAAGATACAGAGAAAAAGTAAAAACGGTAAAATATGCGAATCTCTTGCAAATTGCAAATGACTGTAAATCTTCCAGATGGAGATCATCAAAAATGATGGCTGACGTGAGTTGCAGATGTTCCGTACGCCTTATGTTTAAAACTTTTTAATTTTTTACTTGATTGCTACTAAAAGAAAGATTAGGCTACCATCTTTTGCTTAAAGATTTTGCTAAGAGTGAGTGAACAGCAAGAGAGGGGGAAGTAGAACTCAGCTAACCTTTGCGAACTCAATATCGATGATACCTCCCGGAGGTCTTGTATGAAATGGTTGATGAGAGTCGGCCTTAGGCTCGAGGCACTGGTTTACCTCATAGGTATAACATGTAAAATTAAAAAAGTAGTACTACGATTGTACTAGACAAAGGTTAAGAAGACGCCACTTCCCTTCAATAAAAATGATAAAATCTATAATATGATTATAATAGAAAGAAAAAAACTCAAGAAACAGCCATCGCCAGTGATTTGAGGTGCTTTTGAATGAAATAAAGATAAACGTCCCCATTGTTATATTTCAACGTGAATAGACCTGGGCCCGTGGAAACGACGAAAATTGTATTATATGTGAAATGAAGTTTGTGGATGGGAACTATAAATTATATTTCTACTTCCATTTTCTAGGAAATTGCTTAAGTTATTTCATTAGGGTACCTTTTTTTTGTTGTGTTAAGTAGTTTTTTTGTTTCTTTGATTTTTTTTCTTTTTATTAATTTCGCAGAGGTTGATTGTTAGGTGTCGAATTATTTGTCTTATGGGAATTGTGAATTAATTTAACTAAATACAATGACTTTTAATATAGATTTTTTTAGTTGCACGCAGTATCTCGTATATAAAAAGGAAGGTAGAGAAAACGTAACGTTGAGACACTCCATTCCCCACGGCGAAGTAAATATTAAAAGTTTCGGATTTTTCATAAAAAATAACAAAAATATTACTACTGATTAGAACGACCGATACTGAATGAAAATATTACTACAAATCATCAAATATCATAAATTATTTAAAACTTACTAATGTTCTAGATCTAAATAATTCTATATCCATTCCTATACAGTAGGTACTAGAAAGAACCAAGTCTCAAAATAATTAAGTTACAACTAAAAGGAAGGAATCCTTACGAGTCTCAGGTGAAAGGTGGAAACTTTATTTTTTAGTAACGCGGCCATCTGCTGTAGAGAAATGAAACTTGAGACTTAATTACAGTTATCTACAACTTCCAAGGAAATCTTCACTCGAGTGCAACAGTTTTGATCTTTTTTTTTTAATGGTTTGACAATATTTATGTATTTTATAATAAACTAGCGACCCTATTGCGGCTTCGCCCGCTTTTACTACTGGATTATTCATATAATGTATGTTTGCAAATCACTTAAGATAATGTGAAAATTAATTAAACCCTAATGCAACCCGCATTTTAGTAGTTTCAATAAGGATTTTCCAATTGTTTTACACAGCAAGGATTTTAGGTACCGTAATTTTATATCTGTGATACTAATCTTTTCAAGTACTTATTAAAATATATTTAAATTACTATTTTTAGATAGTTAAATGACTATTATTATATATATAAACGGAAGAAATTATAAACAAAAGCCTACCTACTAATAACTACTACAAAAAATATGAAACCAAATATATCGCGCTGAAATAATACATTCAACTCCAATTATCCAATACGTGCAAACGCATCTAGATCTTCGTTGCTATGCCTCTATAGCGGGCGGGTTTTTTTTTTCGAGCTCGTGGTTAATGCTGAAGAGAGTATTCTGTTCCTGATGAAAAGCAAGCACTACGTGGCTGCCTGTGAGGAAAACTAAATAGAATGCATTGGCCGGGAATCGAACCCGGGCCGCCCGCGTGGCAGGCGAGCATTCTACCACTGAACCACCGATGACTGCTCATGACGCGCTTGTATAAGCAAGACGTCGCGGGGCGCGTTTCGCAGCAAGGATGTTTTGATATTGTAACAACTTCTAAAGTACTTATTAAAATGAAAAAACAGTAAAAGACAGTTTTGATCTACATTAAATGGCCAACGTAACTAATATACTTATTTATATGCTGAGAGTAAGGGATAAGTGAAACTTGAGTAACATACAGCTGATGTGTCAACGGCGGGATGTGTCAACAATTAAATGCGTTTTTCTCTAAAACTATTCGCAATTTCGAAATAGTGTAAAAAGCAAATTTTATCTTCGTTTAACGTAGAAAATTAATAAAGTATTTTAAAGGATAAGGATTAATACCATTATGGAAATATATCCCTCACAATAAAAAATATATTGAAATTACTATTTTTAGACAGAAATATGATCACTACACGTTATTCTTAAAAGATAAAAATTTGCTGTCGGGGACTTTTTTGTAGATCTTTTAAGAGGAATAATACTCTAGTACATTTTTTTCATGTAATACTTACCATTAAAGCAGCGCATGCGCGAAAGTGTCTCAACGGGTAGGACTTTATACACATTTATCTTATTTATGTTAATTTAGATAAGAATGTACAAATAATCTATATATATAAAAGGACTTGTCCTCACTGACTGAGGTAAGACGCACGCACAGCCGTAACCGCTGTGCGTAGAAACGTGAAATTTGGACAGATGTTTACTTTCGTAATCTGGACATCCACTAAGAAGGGATTTTGAAAAATTTTTACCCTAAAGGGGTGAAATAGGGGTTCAAAGTTTGTATGGAAAAAAAATTTAATCGGCACCGATTTTTATAAAATTTGAAATTTAGATTTTTAAAAGTATTTAATTGAACACGTATTTCATCGTTTTCTAGAATTCTCCGCCTAAGGGTGCAAATAAGGGGTTGAAAGTTTGTATAGGTTTTTTTAAATCATCACCATTTTTTATAAAATTTGAAATTTGGACTCTTAAACGTATATAATTATACATATGTTTCATGGTTTTTTAGAATTCACCCCCTAAGGGTGCAAATAAGGGGTTGAAAGTTTGTATGGGAAAATTCTTAAATCGCCACCGATTTTTATAAAATTTGATATTTAGACTCTTAAAAATATTTAATTGAACATATGTTTCATGGTTTTCTAGAATTCACCCCCTAAGGGTGCAAATAAGGGGTTGAAAGTTTGTATGGGAAAATTCTTAAGTCGCCACCGATTTTTATAAAATTTGATATTTAGACTCTTAAAAATATTTAATTGAACATGTGTTTCATGGTTTTCTAGAATTCATCCCCTAAGGGGGCAAATAAGGGGTTGAAAGTTTGTATGGAAAAATCTTTAAATCTCCACCGATTTTTATAAAATTTGAAATTTAGACTCTTAAAAATATTTTATTGAACACATGTTTCATGGGTTATTAGAATTCACCCTTAAATACGCAAGCGAAGCTGCGCGCGTCCGCTAGTAAACTATATATAAACCTTTCCTGAGAAATACTCGACCTAATGGTGAAAACCGCATACAAATCCGTTGGGTGGTTTAGAAGAAGAAGAGTTAGAAAGTTCAGACAGACACGAAAAGCGACTTTGTTTTATAAGATATAGGATAGGATATAATATTAAAACAGAGGTATACAGTTTGCTCTGTGGTTTGGTATATAAGCTTTTCAACACAAGCGATCTTCCAGGCCACCCTTACCGTAAAATTGATCAGAGGACGCATAGAACGTAGTTGCTGTACAAAATATGATTAAACACCCACGAAGTACCCAATTTTTGAGACATTACGTCTTGAGTGGCGGACCTTAGAGCCGCATTTAGTCTTGATATTGCAGCGATAAAATAAAAATAATTAATTTCTTCGAATGGGATTGAACTCACTACCGTTTCAAACCGCTTCAAATTACTAAATTTCTTCAAATTACTAATCTTCATTATTGTGGCAATTTTCATTTAGAAATTATATAAGAAATAAAAGGCTTTATTTGTACAAAACCGATACATCCGTTGGTCCATTAGCGACTACACTAAGTGTCCCCTTACCCGGAAATGACACGTAACGCTTTCCAACATTTTCTTTCGGCCTGGTTAAAAATATCCAATTTCAGGGTTCGATTCGAAGTAAATTACGAAAATTACATGTAATATAAGGATTGTAATATAAAACTATCATTAGGTACTATTGCGGGAACAAGCATGAAGGTGGTTTAAAAAATGATTACTATCAATAACCTAAAATTTATATTTATTTATCTTTTGTATGTAATAAAAAAAAAACTCGAATATTTGAACCAGTTACCTCTTTTATCTCGACTGC
This sequence comes from Heliconius melpomene rosina, assembly GCF_056956725.1. Lineage (NCBI taxonomy): Eukaryota > Metazoa > Arthropoda > Insecta > Lepidoptera > Nymphalidae > Heliconius > Heliconius melpomene. Next base: position 740,710 of record NC_140399.1, read on the forward strand.
TAGAACTAGCCTTATACAATACTAGCGGACGCGCGCAGCTTCGCTTGCGTATTTAAGGGTGAATTCTAATAACCCATGAAACATGTGTTCAATGAAATATTTTTAAGAGTCTAAATTTCAAATTGTATAAAAATCGGTGGCGATTTAAAGATTTTTCCATACAAACTTTCAACCCCTTATATGCACCCTTAGGGGGTAAATTCTAGAAAACCACGAAACATATGTTCAATTAAATATTTTTAAGAGTCTAAATATCAAATTTTATAAAAATCGGTGGCGATTTAAGAATTTTCCCATACAAACTTTCAACCCCTTATTTGCACCCTTAGGGGCTGAATTCTAGAAAACCATGAAATATGTGTTTAATTATATACGTTTAAGAGTCTGAATTTAAAATTTTATAAAAATTGGTGACGATTTAAAAAAAACCTGTACAAACTTTCAACCCCTTATTTGTACCCTTAGGGGGAGAATTCTAGAAAACGATGAAACACGTGCTCAATTAAATACTTTTAAAAATCTAAATTTCAAATTTTATAAAAATCGGTGCCGATTTAAATTGTTTTCCATACAAACTTTAAACCCTTATTTCACCCCTTTAGGGTTAAAATTTTTCAAAATCCCTTCTTAGTGGATGTCCAGATTACGAAAGTAAACTTTTGTCCAAATTTCTCGTTTCTACGCACAGCGGTTACGGCTGTGCGTGCGTCTTACCTCAGTCAGTGAGGACAAGTCCTTTTATATATATAGATATTGGCTTACTTTTACAATATACCTACTGCATTACCCGTCAGCCGGCCTTGAAAGACCCCAAGACTATGGAAGTTCGATCGATAGATTGTCATTTACGTCAATTTTCTTGAAATTTGTAAACCTTTATACAACTTTATATAATAACTAACATTTTTCAAGCTTAAATAAAATTTATATGGGTTGTCGTAAAGCGACACTGAGTCTAACTCTAAACGCAACGGTCGTGAGTTCAATCTCCAATCGGGAGTGTTATGTTAATTTATTTTCATTGCCTTGTTCCGGTATAAAGATTAAAGACAGTGTTGAGTTTCTCATAGGAAATTGAGTATTTTTTTAGCTTCACGCTGTATTCTTTGTCCATCCTGCCATGTACTCGCACTTAGCAGGATAGGCCGAGTGAGCCAGGAAAGATAGTGTTAAGACACTTCGTACTCATTAAGATATTTCCGTTTCCTTTGTCTCGTCATCAAAGCGAGGAATTAAAAATATTATATTGCATTTCTCAGAGTGGAACACGAACCCAAAACCTGTTCCGCTTAGAGTGGTACGCGTCACGACTAGCCTGACAGATATATAAGTATTTCTCTGAACGACCACAATACCCTTAATAATTAAAATTAAAACACCACAAAAAAAACACCAATTAAACTTTAATGTACAAACGACAGCTACGTACAAAAATAAATAAAATAAAATATCCCTCAAAGATACTATTAACCCAGTTGAAATAAAAAAGTCAACTTCGTTCTTCACGTAAGTTCCGGGAAAGGGGATACTTGGAGTCGCTAATGGACCAGCGGATGTATCACTTTTACGCAAATAGCAATTTCGTTTCATTGCTACGAGTAGGAAGTGCCGTGCGGAGTTCGGAACCTTCTTTTTGTGTGACTTGCCATTTTATTTTTTGTTAGTTTTCTCCTGTACCTACGCTTGTTTGTGTGATCGAAATTACTAATATATGTGTATCTCATGTTTGGAATATATGGACTATAGTCCTCCTCGCTAAATGGACTATTCAATACAAATAAATTAATTTTTAACAAAACGAAAAACCGACTTCTAACAACGAACTAAGAAGTGAAAAATAATTATATAAAGATTTTATAATTTTGAAGTCGGTGCCAAGTAAAACAAACAGGGTTAGTAATTAGATATTGTAGTAAGGTTGTTGTAGCAGTAGTTTGACAACAAAATTACTGTAATTAGTATAACCAATTTTTTACCAAAAAAAACAAACTTTCTCAATTTTCTCCGGATTCCATAATCGGAACCTAACCAAACTTTCACCAAATTATCCTTGAAGTGTATCCTTTCAAATAAAAAAAGAATCATTAAAATCGGTTGGCGCGACATTGAGTTATTCGTCTATTTGTCGCGCACATACCTAATGCAAATTTAAGACTTATGTGATTTTCTCATAGATACCATTGTCAGACATGGACCAAAAAAAAATGGGACCATTCGGGAAGCTTCACCTTTCAAATAAAAAAAAATATCAAAATCGGTTCACCCAGTCAAAAGTTATGAGGTAACAAAAATAAAAATAAAAAAAAAAAATAAAAAAATACAGTCGAATTGATAACCTCCTTTTCTTACAGAAGTCGGTTAAAAAGAAGATAGTCGTAGTGCGGGGCACAAGCGTGCGACTGTAAAGGCGATAGGTTATGGGTTCGATTCCTGTTCGAGGAAATTAAATATTTATAACTTTCATTTCCTCGCTCTAGTTTTGCTGCTCTTAGCGTAATATAAGAAATGAAAGTATCTTAACATTAGGTTCCCAGGTTCTCTTTGTCTACTATTACATGTGCACGATATAGCGTGAAGCTAAAAAAAAAACAATTAAAGAAAAACTAATTAGTGCAGTAGATTAACGCAATAAATATTCAGCTCATAATATTATAGATAGCTAAGTTTGCTTACTTAAAGAAAATTGAAATCCGTCACTTTACTTTTTCTCCACAAGTTTACCTTCCCAACTTCATTTACGTGAACTATTAAACGTAAAATCTCGTTCTTCTCGTTTCCGTAAGAATTTCGGGAAATTACTTCGTATTGCTGCTCTGCATTTCCCAATGCAGCTTTCAGCTGGCACGCCAAGATTTGAGCATGCTACGCTCACAAGCTTTGCCTGTGCGTTATCTATTAGAAACAGAATTGGGAGAGTTTTATATATACGGTAGCGATCTACTCGCGGCTCCGTCCGTTTTTACTAATTGTTTTATTACAGACAAATGATATAAAATCTTTACATTAATTGTAGCCTATGTGTTATTCTGATATATAAGATATATTACTGTAACGTTTCATCTAAATATGTTCAGTAGTTTTCACGTAATAGTGAAACAACATACACTCCATACATCGCAAACTTTCACATTTATAATATTAGTAGGACTAGGCGTCACCCTTAAACGATGCGTGGATTTTATTAAGTAAAATTGAAAATGGTCTTTTTTCTGTTCCTGTAGAATTTTTTAAAAATCATCTTTTACTGCTCCATAACTTTTTCTAACCTTCACCTTTGCGTAGGTACGAGTATAGTTTAAATCGCCGTCCAATTTTACTTGTTCTCAGTATCAAACAAAACCATCTAAGAAATTTATAAAAATAATTAACGAAACTAAAATCTTGGAAATCACTTCTAAAAATATAATCATAAGATAAGTTAATTAGTCTTTAATTATTAGTACATTTTGGCCGTAAATCGTTTTATTATGTTGGCTTAATCGCAGCTTATCCTATTAAATACGGTTAGTCCCGAAATTACTATCAAAAATGTAAGTGATTGTTTAGGCATTAAGATATTAATTTCGATCTTAGTTATGAATTTTGATAATTTAATATTATATACAAACAATAAATATTAATTAAAAATAATTTAAGATAATTGATTTTAATTATCGAGTCTGATTGAGTGAGTCTGCAATATTATATTTCTCACACACCGTCTAATTTTTGAGACATATGCAATGTCTCTTAAGTGGCAGAGCTAAACGCCGCAGATTGTATTGTTATCGGAGCGGAGAAATGAAAATGAGTGAGAATCGAACTCTTAATTGTCAGATGCTGTGGTTCCATAATGGCCTTAAGATAGTCATTTGATTTTAATTAAATATACTATTATTATTATTATATAGACAGAGGGTACCTAGGAACCTAGCATTAAGAGGTTCTATTCCCATTGAATCACATCGGTTTCTTTCTTTCCTCTGATTCCTGTAGGCGTTGAGTGTTAAATGGCGGACGTCAACGCCACGTTTTGTCAACTTACCAGAGTGAGGAATTTAAACTATTAAATAAATGTATATAAAACATAGTCATGTATGCATGTATATATAGTGTACGTTGAAAGGCTGATGGATGGATGGATGGATATAAAACATTATATAACCTTGTCACCCAAAGCTGCTTGGTCAGTCTAATAGCCTACTTAAATATCATCGTCGTCGAGTATCTTGAACTGGCCTTTAAAATTTTCACCATTTCTAAAAGTAAGCTGTGCTCGCTATTATTAAGTAGTATTTTTAGCTCTCATGCTTATTTTGCATAGAAGGGTAGGAAAATGGAACCTAGTGCTAAGACACTTTGTGCCCCCTTTACGGCTAATTTCGAGACATTGCGTGTTAAGTGGCGGAACTCAACGTCGCGTATTATCTACCAGAGCAGGAAATTAAAACAATTTAAATATAATAAATTCCTCGGGTGGGGATCGAACCCTTAACCGTCTTAGTTAATGAGTCAACATATTTTGTTTTTTTATGTTCACAATCTAAAAAATAAATAATTATGAAATATACATTCAATTTAATCTGAATCTATACTGTATATTAATATTATAAAGCTGAAGAGTTTGTTTGGTTGAACGCACTAATCGCAGGAATTACTTGTTTGAAGTGAAAATATCCTTTTATGTTAATCTTTTTTTTTATTTCCATATGACCACAGTACATAGGTACACTCGTACATAGCAAAGGAAACTGACTCGTTACCAGAGCTAGAAGGTGAAAATATTAAATATTTAATTCCCCCGAGTGGGAATCAAACCCACAACCTATCGCCCCTTGCGCCCCTGCGCCACGACTGGCCTCCGTTATACAACTCTTTGTTCGATATTAACGGACAAAAGGTCCTATTCCAAAAAGAGCATTGTCAAAATGTATCTTGAATACACGTTGAGATGTTTTGAATCTGGAACATCACCTGTGCTACTTTAATGTCTAATGTGGAGGCTTCTTCTAGCGTAGCATTCATGGTTCGTAATGAGTAAATACTAATTACCCTGAGAACTATACTAGTTTTTCTATGCTGGTTGGAAGAAATATGTACAATACAATAAAATTATTATCAATATTGATGGAAATTTAATAAATTTGGCCGTTATAGTTAGGTTACCTGCTTAATGGATTACAAAGTTGATGACACCTAAATTTTTATAATATTTACGAGGAGTAGGGTAGCCATTAAGACCAGTCGTGGTGCAGGGACACAAGTGGGCGACTGTAAACACGACAGATTGTATATTCGATTCCCTCTGGAGGAAATGAATTATTTAACATTTTCATTTCCTCGCTCTGATAACGAGGCAAAAGCGCGGCGTTCCGCCACTGAACATGCATCCAGAATTCGGCGGAAAGTGAGTGGGGTAAGGAAGTAGGCGGTGAGTGGTAGTCGAACCCGCGACAGTCGCGTTTGCTGTCACACGCTCTGTCGTTGCGCCACGACGACGTCATAAATCAGTTGATTTAGTAAACCACTCACATATCTTCCACAGCTTCCGGAACACAGAATACATTAGGAAGAATCGATTGTGATGGCTCCAATCCCCATGGAGTACGCTGGATCTATTATTAATGACAACCGAATATAGTAAATAAAACATTTGACTCGATCGTGATTCCAAATGTGAATTGTTTTATTGGGTAGCTGGACATGATAAATATTTTGCATCTTTAGACGTATACGAAGAACAATACTAGTACTAAACTAAGAAGATTACTAATACAAATTTTAGAAAACAAGGGGCAGTGCCCATGGGCACCAGTGACAGAGAATATCCACTCAAGGAAATGAATCTATATAAAATCACATATTTACACAATAGAAAATTTTAAAATTTGAGAAATAAAAACAGTTAATTAATCAACTCAACACGAAATTTGGTAACGGAAGCGTCTAAATGGAACAGATTGTCTTAACTCTAGGTTCCCTTTGTCTACACTGAAAGGCTGTTTAAAATAAATATGTGTATTAAAATCATTCATATTATAATATTTTTTATGTGCAGTGATCTATAAAATAATATATTATAAATAGTAAAGTTCAGGTGAATTGAATCATTTGTGAAAGAAAATTAACCAAGCATAAGAAAAATGCATTGATATTTATTGGCACTAATAAAGCTTAGTTGGGGAATGTCAGACTGTAGAAGGTGGTAGGTTCGGTATTTGTGACCAATAAAAAATCCAAAAAATAGAAGGAAGGTCACGTAAAAATCATGGAAAACTCCCAAAGGACATGTTTGAAGAGGTTGATGACATTGGACCTGCCGAAGGAAATAATGCAGAGACCGTAGTTTTTCTCGCTCTGTTCTCTCTGGTTACTCCATTAGGGATACATCAAGCTAAAAAATGTGTTTAGTACTTCGTAGTGGAGAGGCCTATGTCAAGCAGTGGATGAGGACAGGCTGATGATGATGATGATGATGATGATGATGACTACACTATTTCATTACAATAGAAAGAAATCGCTTCCCAACATCTTAGTCAAAAGCATTTTTCTTTGGGATGCGACTTAAAAGCTTTCTAATCTTACTTTTTATATTCACTTTTCTACAGACTTCATGGTTGGGATTAAGGTTCTGATAAGTCACTCCGTGATCCAACTCGAGTCAATGTGTGGTGGAAATGTATTTCCATAGTAAAGTACAATAAATATGTATGAAATTTTCTTTTTTTTACCTAGGGTTAAGTTACTCCGCTTATTAAGCCACTTCCATACCTAATTTTCCGGTGAATTCTGGGTACATTTTGTGTTGAGTGGCCAAACTTAACGCCATGCTTCGCCTCCATATGATTTTCTCGAGTGGAAATTGAACCTACGACCTGTTACGGTTACAGTCGCACCATTGTGCCCCTGCGCCACGCCAATGACCTCCTTATCTTGATGAAATTGTCATAATTCCTGCCAGTCGTGGCACGGGCAACACGTGGCAAAAACATGTCATAGGTTGTGGGTAGGATTTCCACTAGAGGAAATTAAATATGTAATATTGTCATATTACTCAGTCTGGTAACAAGGCAAAGCGCGGGGTTGAGTTCCGCCACCATACACCAAAAGCCTCCAGAATAGCATGTCAGGAACGGATGTGTCTTAATGAGTACGGAGTGTCTCAATATCTAAGTTCTCAGGTTCCCAATAAATAAAATAAAAAAACAGACTAAGTAATAATAAACATATAAGGTATACTACGGTATCTTAAAAATGTACACCTTGTCATTGAATTTTGACCAAACCTTGCACGTATTTAAATTTGTTTGTATATTTGTATAGAACAATAATTTTACTTTCAATATTAGTTGAACCGTATACTCATATATTATTTACTTAAAGGTCACCCAAATATAAAACTGCAGTAGAATATAAATTCCAAACATTAAAATTAATATATTTTTTTATTTTCCAATATATTTAAAAAACATATATTAAAAAATACGAAAAACTCAGCACTTTTTTTATCAGGAAACCCCACGATTTTGATTGTCAAGAAATAGAAAAAACATATAAGCTATGTAATTAACTTGCGTATACATACCATAATAATCCCACACATCAAGACATATCCATAGCACAGTACACACACACAAACACTCACATAGCCTTGTAATGGGTTCGATTCCGATTTGGGGTAAATGTTAACGCGGGCGCGGTCGTTATATGCGGCAAGTCCTCTCGCCAAACTGATACAATATGAAACTGGGGGTCTACTGCGCATGTTGGCGCGCACCCTCGTACCGCCGACTAAGAGCGGAGCTGGTCGACTCACTACGAATAAATACTTGTCTGGTTTACGTTATAAGTCGCTGTTAATTCATCTATTGTTGGATATTTGAGTGTTAAGTCACTCTGTTTTTCGATTTTTTTTTTGAAAAATGAATAAAATAAAATAAAAAAAAAATGAAAAAAATACGTGTTATGTCACTCTAATTGTAGATAGAAAATAGACGTAGAGTTCCGCCACTAAACAATTCGAATATTGACCGCAACATGGAAAAAAAAGTCACTTAAATTTGTGAAGCTTGTCTTTGTCTGCTCTGGTATTTGCGGGCTACAGCGTGAATTAAAAGAAAAAATATATAGGTTATATACATTGTTAAAGATAATATTGCGTAACTAAACGCAACTTTTTAATCATAGAAAAGAGGAAACACTTGACCTTAGTTATGTCAAACTTCCAGCTAAAAAAAAAATTAGATCGTTTTTTGTAATTGTTATTTTTTATTGTACTGTATTCGGTTTGTTCTGCAAGTAAATGTTTTATATTCTATTCTAATAGTCCTTTTAATAAGATCTATGATTTTCGCTATTATTATATTATAGAATATTATAGTACAGTCTGTGTTCACAGTAAGCTGATGGACTACTGGAAAGTGTTGGAAACATCTCGTTTCCAAAAATGGTAAGAGTTAGATTTAAAAAGTTCGTGCATAACGAAACGGCCAAGCTACATATTTTAACTGAGGTGTAGAGTTTGTGAAGTAAGAGTTTGTGTTAGGGTTTGTACATAGAGTGAAAGCGTGTAGATCTAGAAACATGGATCATCTTATTTTAGCATCAGGTTGTATTCCCCATATATATGGGAACCTGGTGTTAAGTCACTCCATTCCCATTAAGACACTTCTGTTCTCCACTCTCCATCGAATTCGGGGGGTATTGCGTATTGAGTAGCGGAATTCAAAGCTATTTAAACATTTTTTTATTATATAGTAACAGTAAGTAAATAATAGTATTTTATGATAATGAGAGATATAGTGCAGTACAAGATACTCAGATCATACAAATTGAAATAAATGTCAAACACCAACGTTCCCCTTAATGAGAATTGAACTCACACCCACTTTATCTACTACTAACCAAGTATACTATGCCACAATGGCGTTAAACTTTAAATTGACAGTGTTATTTTATACACTGGATTTTTATCACAAGATTAGCTGTCACGTACACTGCGTCGAAATGTAGTACCTTATGAAATGATCTCCCTAAGGTATTCTATTTGAGAAGATAATTTCCGTATTTAATGTCCAACAATAATTACAATTAATTAAGATCAAAAGTTGATTTACATGGGGAATGGAGTATCTTAACACTAGGTTCCCTCTGCCTACCCTCCTGTATGCACTGAGGGTACAGCGTGACATGACTTGGTTTTGTTATTACCAGTATTTGAATAACTATGTATGTAACAAATAATAAGTATGTAAATAACAATAAATAAATTATTCATATTATGACAATTACCAAAATAACAAGCTTATTTTTTAATATAAGTATTATAAGTAAATCTGTTCTATCAAAATTGTAGAAATTGTTTATTTACATTATGGAAACATAATACTGACAAATTCTCGAAATATTTGCGAGAAAATATGTTTACTTTTTCAATTTTCCTTTTCAATAAAAATTGACATTTTCTAAGTAATATTAAAATTATAATTGGAACGAAATATTTTCTTTTGTTATTATTTTTTTTTTAGTTTTACGTTTTAACATACTCCGTTCTCCAATTTCTAACCTATCAAGGCCCTATGTACTATAATAAAATTTTTAATTCCAATATAGTAAGATAGACAAAATAATAATAGAGGCCCGTCATGGTGCAGTGATGGTAAAAACCAAAGCTGTGAGTTCGATTCCTACTCGGAGGAATGAATTATTTTCAATTACTCGCTCTGATAACAAGACAAAGGATGACGCTGATATGACTGCCGCGACTGAACACACAATGTCTATAAATTAGACGATAATTGCCTCCTGCCTAACCTGTTATGTACAGGATGCAGCGTGGATCTAAAAAAATATCTCTAATATTACAACATTTATACTATGTAGATATACATGTTTGTTTCCATATCGGATATTCCAAATAGGGCATAGGGCATTGACTCAATAAAAAACTTTACCTACTATCTTCGTTTCTAAGCACACTATAGGAAGATTTAAATACAAGTAAATATTCCGGATATGTTCGGACGAATTCGGCCAACTTCGGCAATCATCGTGACTACAAGAAAATCCCAATTTTTACGACTTTGCAGCCAAAAAAATAGAATTAACGATTTTCTGTCTTATTTTTATATTATTAAGGATCGTTTTCCTAAATTGTATTATAAATAGTATGCTAGCGAAGAATCGTCCCGTGATAGCCTTTTCGGCATTTTTCCTACCATCTTTCTTTGAGTAAAGAAATAAACATGTGTATATATATTCGACAAAATATATTTAGACGTTTTCAGAAGTTTGAATGAATTTGCGGCGATAATTCTCTATAATTTATTGTTATTGCTAGTATAAGTCGGTATAGTAAAGTAGTTTATATATGCCTTTATTTATATAAGTACTTTAGGTTACATTTAATATTTAAAATGGTATCAATTCTTTAAGGTTATTTTTCATTTTCACTTACAAAAATTGTCGCATTTAAAAAAATATATTTTATTTAAATGATTTATACTATATCTATCTAGATAGAAACGAGCGCACGGTAAAGACGGTTTTTTCCGCGTAAATCTCGATATCTTGAGAATTTCGGGATAAAAGTAGCCTATTTGTTGCTCCACGGCTACCTCTTTCAGTAAAAGTCCCATAAAAGTCGTTCCAGTTGTTCCGAAAATTAGCCCTGACAAACAGGCAAACAAAAATGTTCAAATTTTTGTGTTTTACTATTGACATATGTATTATGAAATTTCATATATTTTTAAATCACAGATAAATATTTCCATTTTATTTATATGTGATAATTTGGAAAAAACTTTGAATTATTAATTTGATTTCCACTCTAGGAAATGACTTATTTTCATGTCCTGGCTCTGGTTACAAAAGAAATCTCTCTTTACCTACCCAGCCATACTTGGATATAAATAGCATGAATATGCAAAATAACATCATCATCTGTTCATCATACCTCACCCTTAGTAGAGTCAAACCTAGTGATCTGTTGTGACCATCTCGGACAAAGTGTATAAATATACACATTTTTATTCTGTAAAATTGATTAAATTTTGAGACAAGTTTAATATAAACTTATATTTCTTTACATATATTTTGACAAGTTATTGTAACACAGACATATACATACATTGACTAAATATATACACACAGATATATACAAATTGATACAAACATAGAGATATACATAGAGATATATACTTTTGACAAAAACATTTAATATTTACAAACTGACTGGTTTGAGTTTGAGTTAGGTTCTATATACACACAATAATTAAATTAAATTAAATTTAAATTTAAATTTAAATTTAAATAAATCAATACATATACTTACCTTAACATACTTACCTCCAAGATGTCCAGCAAAGGCGGATCCAAGGTCGCGGGCGCTGCCGGTCCTGCAAAATCTGCGGAGAAAAAAAGGATAGAGTTAGAGAGTAGGAAAAGAGTGGTTCCAAAAGTACCCGCTCCGTCGAGGGATATCCAGGCGGTACAGCCCCCTCCAGATGGGGAGCCTGAAACTATGAGGGCAACCGCAAACCGGCTGTATCAGGAGGCGAAGACGCACCTCGAGCAGTCTGGAAATATAAAGACAATAATAAAGGAGACGGTCATCGAGAATTTAGGTAGGATGTACGAAATCATATTAAAAATGAATGAGGAAAGGCTCCTCCTAAACACCAAAGTCCACCAGCTTACCGCAAAGCTGGAAAGTGGTTTAAACAAGGACCTAATTGAGGAAATAAAAGAGCAGAAAGAGATGACAAAGGAAACAAGAGAGGATATCAAGTTAATGAGACAGGAGATGGGAAAATTGGAAGAGGAGATTAGGAGGAAAGACCAGAAAGAGACAGTGACTTACGCGGAGAAAGCAGCCACAAACAGCACCCATTTGACCGCTGGAGGCCCGGCCGATCCATCGGTCTACTCTGTTGTCGTGTCGTCCGACGACGCCAAGGACAGCAGCGAGGATGTCATAAACAAGATCCGCGCTGCTGTTGAGGCGAGGACGACAGGCATCAGGGTGGACAGATTGAGAAAGGCCAGGGACCAGAAGGTGGTCGTAGGATGCTCAAGTAAAGCCGACCTGGAAAAGATAAAAGTAAAATTAAACTCTGGGCAACCTGGACTGAAAGTGGAGCCGAAGCTAAATAAAGATCCGCTCATAATAATCAAAAATGTCCTGTCATATAACACCGACGAGGACATACTGAGCGCTCTGAAAGTCCAGAACGAGCACCTAACAGGGCATATAAACGAGGGCGACTACCGGACAAGCATTAGATATCGACGACGGGCTCGGAACCAGCTAGAAAGCCATGTCGTACTCCAGGTATCACCACAGGTGTGGATAGCGCTGACGGAAGCAGGAAAGGTCCACATTGACCTGCAACGGGTCACTGTGAAAGACCAGACCCCCTTGATCCAGTGCTCACGATGCCTGGGGTACGGCCATGGCCGAAGGCTGTGCACCGAGACCGTGGATAAATGCAGTCACTGTGCCGGACCACATCTGAGAGCAGAGTGTCCGATCAGATTGGCCGGAGGCGAACCAGCTTGCCATAACTGCACGCAGGCAAAACTGGACAGAGCGGACCATAACAGCTTTGATGACAGCTGCCCCGTAAGGAGGCGGTGGGATAGGCTGGCCAGATCATCGGTGGCGTACTGCTAGGGTTGCTCCGGGCGAGCAGGATAATACCAAAATGTTTAAGTTTACACTGTCCAAGTCGCAGGGGAGTAAGCTGGCCCTCCAGGAGTTTAAACTCGAAGCGGGAAGGAGGAAGGCCAGCGAGGAGTTGATCCGGGAGCCGTGCGTCGGTGCTGAGGGGTGCGTAAAGCGCAGACTGGGGTACCGAATAATACAAAAGATATTAAACAGTACCAAACCGGTCAAGGGCTCGGTGGTGGTATTCGACGACAATAATGAAACTATTGGAAATCAAATACCCACCGCCGAGACCATCGCTACCGCAACCCTCAGGACCGACGCACGGACCCTGGGGGTGACCCCTGTATGCTTCAAACGCAATAAGGACATGAAACGGAACATCTGGCACGTGGGCCACATTATAAACATTTTGGGAGGTGTAGACATTATCCGCGGGGGGGATGCAAACGCCTGGAGTACCTGGGGAATAACAAAAGTACACTTTGAAAACACTTACGCGACCTTCACACTCATTTATACTTGCATCAAACTAAACCAGAACACTCAGAATTATATGGAGGAGGAGATTCATACTGAATCAAACCCCCGCAATATACTGACAAAAATAATTGTAAATATAGATATAGTTATAGAAAAAAAAAAAAAAAAAAACCCAAATAAAAAGAAGAGTATATTTGATATACTAATTGTATATAGCACATATGCAAAAAAAAAAAAAAAAACACAAATCCTGTACTCCGACATTAAGTAATAAAAAATATGTATAAGAAACTTTATATAGCAGATATAACCTGATGGTTATATCTACCAGATATAAATATTAGATAGCAAGCAATATGCATTAATTATAACCTTTATTAAATAATAATGTATAAAATAAAAACCGTAACCAATGTATAAATAAAATCTATAAAATGTAAGTATAAATTAGACAATAAGTATTGCGGAAAATGTATAAAATTAAACCGCACTTAATGTACTTATTAAACTTATAAAAATGTAAGTGTAAATTAGACAATAAGTATCGTGTAAAATAAAAAGCACCGAATAGGCAGCCTATCTTTCCAAAAAGAAAAGTCTCATTAAATAAAAAGTTAGATATAAAATGGCCCTGGTCAAGCCAGGGGATCACTGGATCTTTAAAAAAAAAAAAAACCTAGTGATCTCTAATTAAAATCACTAACTGCACCAACTCCACTCGAAGTCGCAAAAGAAAAGGAAAATTCAAATCTTTTTCTCTTTAAAAGCAAAAATTTTTCTCATAAATTGTGTAAAAGATGAGGTCATAGAGCGTTCTGTCAATTACATAATCTACTGTCCGATAAGCAAACTGGGATGCGACGTTTCACAGAAGCTCGTTCCGATGGTGAACTTTATAATCTACTAGCGACCCTCTTGCGGCTTCGCCCGCTTTTACTACTGGATTATTCATATAATGTATGTTTGCAAAGCACAAGCAGATAATGTGAAAATTAATTAAACCCTAATGCAACCCGCATTTTCGTAGTTTCAATAAGGATTTTCCAATTGTTTTACAGAGCAAAGATTTTTTAGTAGGTACCGTAATTTTAAATCTGAGCTACTAATCTTTTCAAGTACTTATTAAAATATATTTAAATGACTATTTTTAGATAGTTAAATGACTATTTTTAAACGGAAGAAATTATAAACAAAAACCTACCTACTAATAACTACTACAAAAAATATGAAACCAAATATATCGCGCTGAAATAATACATTCAACTCCAATTATCCAATACGTGCAAACGCATCTAAATCTTCGTTGCTATAAAGGCAGGCGGGTTTTTTTTTCGAGCTTGTGGTTAATGCTGAAGAGGGTATTCTGTCCCTCTGATGAAAAGCAAGCACTACGTGGCTGCCTGTGAGGAAAATTAAATAGAATGCATCGGCCGGGAATCGAACCCGGGCCGCCCGCGTGGCAGGCGAGCATTCTACCACTGAACTACCGATGTGTGTAAGGCAGGCGGCCGCGGCGGAGTGGCGAGCCGTTCCGCAGCAAGGATTTTTTGATATTATAACAACTTCTAAAGTAGTTATTAAAAAGAAAAACAGTAAAAGACAGCTTTGATCTACATTAAATGGCCAACGTAGCTAATATACTTATTTATATGCTGAGAGTAAGGGATAAGTGAAACTTGAGTAACATACAGCTGATGTGTCAACGGCGGGATGTGTCAACAATTAAATGCGTTTTTCTCTAAAACTATTCGCAATTTCGAAATAGTGCAAAAAGCAAATTTTATCTTCGTTTAACGTAGAAAATTAATAAAGTATTTTAAAGGATAAGGATTAATACCATTATGGAAAAATATCCCTCACAATAAAAAATATATTGAAATTATTATTTTTAGACAGAAATATGATCATATTTCTGTCTAAAAATAATAATTAACTACACGTTATCCTTAAAAGATAAAAATATGCTGTCGCGGACTTTTTTGTAGATCTTATTAAGAGGAACAATACTCCAGTACATTTTTTCATGTAGTACTTACCATTAAAGCAGCGCATGCGCGAAAGTGTCTCAACGGGTAGGACTTTATACATATTTATCGTATTTATGTTAATTTACATAAGAATGTACAAATAATAAACTATATATAAACCTTCTACGGAAAATACTCGACCTAATGGTGAAAACCGCATCAAAATCCGTTGGGTGGTTTAGAAGAAGAAGAGTTAGAAACAACAGACAGACACGAAAAGCGACTTTGTTTTATAAGATATAGGATGACTTAATTTTTTTAGGTTAGAAACATCCCGGACATAGCATGGTAGACAGAGACCATGGACCAATGATGGTAGAGCTAAGTGACTTTATTCTAATAATTTCTACATAAATGTTTTTATACACTTGCTATTTTTAATGGTAGAGTCTCCTTTTAAAGCTTAACAGAATGTCAAATGTATATTTTAAAATGCAATCTAGGACATGGCATTTCGGAGAAAATTGCTCCGATGGTAAACTATGTAATCTTAAAGAGCATTATTTATAGAAAAAAAATTGCTATGTTTTACTTCTTACTCTATCTGCTTTATCTTTCCACTCTATATCTGTCTTTTAATTGACTACATTTTATAACATATGTTTTTAGCTTCATCGTGTGTCTGAGAGGGGATGGGCCCTCTCTATTCCCCACATTTCACAGAATTTTCGAGATATTGCGTGCTGAGGGCTCAACGCATTTCATTTTCATTTCCTCAACTAGGAGTTAAACCCACAAATGTCACGTTTACATTCACACATTTGCAGTAGCAAAAAATATCTCAGTCCCTCAGTAGAGGCACTGAGATATTTTTTTAAAACATTCTGCCAATTATATGATCTATCGAACAAATAATCTCTCAAAGAAGTTTGTTCCGATAATAAACTTTGTAATCTATAACTTAAAGGAAATTAATTATTAGTTTGAGAAAAATATTTTCCCCTTTTAATATTTTTATATCGTGGTGTACGTCAATATTAATATTATTATTAATTAAAGTATTTTAGCTGCACGCTTTTCATGTTGTTATTTACTTTTTCTGATATTATAAGTATTTAGTAGCAGAACGCAAAACTGTACTAATTATAAGTAAATTGGACTTTAATCTGTTTTATGCTGATTACAAATAATAACTAAGAAACTGACTGGTTATATTATAAAAAAAATATATATATATATATTAAAAACGTCGTAAATTTAATGGTAGATTTAATTTAGATTTTTTTAGCCTTACACCCCAATTTTCGAAATATTGTATATTGAGTGGCGGAACTTAACGCTGCCTTTTGTTTGTTTCTTTGTCTCTTATCGCAGCAAAGAAATTAATAAATGTATAATACTATAAAATGAAAAAAAAAAAACAAAATCATACATCAACAAACATAAAACCAATAGAACTATTCCACTTCCGCTTCCGCCAAAACAAGCGCAAAGTCGCTATACATTTTGTAGATCTTTAGCACTCCCTTCAGTACCGCGGGTGAAGTAAACTGTGAATAAATTTATTTCGTTCGTCTGTAAAGACTTTTATTTTTCTCTTTCCTTTTATTTCATTTGTCAATTCAAATATTTGTGGATAGATATTTTGAGGCCATCGTCACATAAGAGTACACATTTTGACTCTAAATAAGGTGGTAATGGGTTCCCTCATCTCACTCAGTCTTGGTTTATCCTTAGCAGGGTTACCAAAGACGAGAGAACCTATTTCCACGTGTCACCAACCTCGTCATGCAGGGGTTCTCCTGCTTTATATGTGACCTGCCTTCAGTAACATCTATACTATGTTCTCGCCTTCGAGAACGCAGACCTTTTTCTTACCATACACTTTGCTGTATACTTTGAGAGCTGGATGACAGACCCTAGGCTATATTTTATCATATAGGAACAATATAAAAAAAATAATGAAATCCTCACCATAGTAGTAAGAGATTAAAACTTTTGCTTAATATAATTACGCATAATAAAACAAAGCAGCTCCGTTTCCCATTTCCCACCCAATTTTCCTGACATCAGATGGCGGAACTTAACACCGCGCTTTTTTCAAAGCAGGAAAATATAATTTCTTTTTAAAACACATAGCAAAGTAGCATTTGGACCGAGCATGTAATGTTTGAGCTAAATCGTTAATTTTGAGCCCTCGACCTAATTTCAGTTTAGCTCAATTTTCATGCGCTGCCGGCTCCCTGATTTACTTTATGGTATACTCTGTTATTGTTTCAGTGGAGATAATATGTTTGTATGTATTCTCAGTAATAATTTGTATGAGAGCTCTTTCAGTATGTTATACATGTATGAAAATAATGTTTTAAAGATAAATACTCATATGTATTGAATACTATAGAAATTGAAAATAAGTTACTTAGAATTATTATTATGAGTAAATATTTGTTTATTTTTAAATTGGAAGTACATAAGTGTAATTGGCACATGAGCCTCAATGTATGTTTTTAGCTTCGTGCTGTATCCCGCACATAGTAGCGTAGGCAGAGTTAATCTGGGAAGCTAGTGTTGATACACTCCTTTCTTATTAAGACATTTCTGTTCCCCAATTTCCACAGAATTCTGGAGGATTGTATGTTGAGTGGCAGAACTCAATGTCGCGGAAATCGAGGAAACGTCGAAGAAATGGACATAACTCATTCTCCGAGATGAGAATCGAACTCACAACAATCGCGTTTTCATAATCAAATATTGTCATAAAAAATGAACATTTCGATACATTACAATAAAGTTTCGCCATTCCATATTCCTATGGGATTTCCGTACGGCTCCGTTACTAAGAAATATTCCTTCTTTCAATGTTTCACAAAACATGAGCATTGTAACTGGGTCACTAAAACTTTGTTATTTCAGTTAAGAAATTTGAACTTTTGCCATGAGTTAAGTAAATTATTTAATATATTTTTTTAAGAATTGTGCTGTCATAGTGCAGTATCGTAACTGTAAATCCGAGTTCATATTCCAACTGAAGTAATCTAACATTAATTATCTATAAGAGACCAATCGACACCGAGTCGATTGGTCTCTTATAGATAACTAGCGGACGCGCGCAGCTTCGCTAGCTTATTTAGGGTGAATTCTAATAAACCATGAAACACGTGTTCAATGAAATATTTTTAAGAGTCTAAATTTCAAATTTTATAAAAATCGGTGGCGATTTGAAGATTTTTCCATACAAACTTTCAACCCCTCATTTGCATCCTTAGGGGATGAATTCTAGAAAACCATGAAACACAGATTCAATTAAATGTTTTTAAGAGTCTAAATTTCAAATTTTATAAAAATTAGTGGCGATTTAAGAATTTTTCCATACAAACTTTCAATACCTTATTTGCACCCTTTGGGGAAGAATTCAAGAAAACCATGAAACATGTGTTCAATTAAATACTTTTAAGACTTTGAATTACAAATTTTATAAAAATTGGTGCCGATGAAAAAAAATCTATACAAACTTTCAACCCCTTATTTGCACCCTTAGCGGGAGAATTTTAGAAAACTATGAAACACGTATTCAATTAAATACTTTTAAAAATCTAAATTTCTAGTTTTGTTAAGAATCGGTGCCGATTTAAATTTTTTTCCATACAAACTTTCAACCCCTATATCACCCCTTTAGGGTTAAAATTTTTCAAAATCCCTTCTTAGTGGATGTCCAGATTATAAAAGTAAACATCTGTCCAAATTCCACGTTTCTACGCACAGCGGTTACGGCTGAGCGTGCGTCTTACCTCAGTCAGTGAGGACAAGTCCTTTTATATATATAGAAGATTAATGTGCGGGGTACAGTGTGAATTTTTGATTCAACACATATCATATCATAACAATCTCCAAAATAAAAAAAAACCCAGAAAGTAGAGTGTCTTGACACTAGGCTCTCCCTATTTATGCTGCTATAAACAGGAAGATACTACAAAATTCCACTGACATCCTTTAGTATCCTGTCTAGTCCTCGTTCAGCAACTACTCTGATTTTTTCTTACAAATTACGAGACCCATTTGACCTTTTAAGGGTTTCAGAAAATCCTTTTCCAGCGGACGCTACCTACATGTCGAATTTCAGTTTTTTCAGCTGCGCTCTGATAGATCAATCACCTTTTCCTTTTACGTATTTAGAACATAAGATACATAAGATGTATGTACACATTTGAATCTCATGTTCTAAATATAAATATGTAGATACTTCAAGAAATATTTAAAATATAAGTTCAAATCTCACTTATTATGGAAAAGTTTGTACGCATCGTCACTTTAAGTTCTTACGTCACTTACCGTTCACTTTAGTTTCATTGCTTTTATTAGCTTTACGTTGGATCTCGCACATAGCATGATAGACAGAGGGAACTTGGGAACATAGTGTTATAACACTCCGTTCCCATTAAGAGCCTCCTTAAGCTAGTTACAAGAGCAAAGATATGAAAATATATTTATAATAAATTTAATTTAATTTAATTTAATTTAATTTAATTTAATTTAATTTAATTTAGTTTAGTTTAGTTTAGTTTAGTTTAGTTTAGTTTAGTTTAGTTTAGTTTAGTTTAGTTTAGTTTAGTTTAGTTTAGTTTAGTTTAGTTTAGTTTAGTTTAGTTTAGTTTAGTTTAGTTTAGTTTAGTTTAGTTTAGTTTAGTTTAGTTTAGTTTAGTTTAGTTTAGTTTAGTTTAGTTTAGTTTAGTTTAGTTTAGTTTAGTTTAGTTTAGTTTAGTTTAGTTTAGTTTAGTTTAGTTTAGTTTAGTTTAGTTTAGTTTAGTTTAGTTTAGTTTAGTTTAGTTTAGTTTAGTTTAGTTTAGTTTAGTTTAGTTTAGTTTAGTTTAGTTTAGTTTAGTTTAGTTTAGTTTAGTTTAGTTTAGTTTAGTTTAGTTTAGTTTAGTTTAGTTTAGTTTAGTTTAGTTTAGTTTAGTTTAGTTTAGTTTAGTTTAGTTTAGTTTAGTTTAGTTTAGTTTAGTTTAGTTTAGTTTAGTTTAGTTTAGTTTAGTTTAGTTTAGTTTAGTTTAGTTTAGTTTAGTTTAGTTTAGTTTAGTTTAGTTTAGTTTAGTTTAGTTTAGTTTAGTTTAGTTTAGTTTAGTTTAGTTTAGTTTAGTTTAGTTTAGTTTAGTTTAGTTTAGTTTAGTTTAGTTTAGTTTAGTTTAGTTTAGTTTAGTTTAGTTTAGTTTAGTTTAGTTTAGTTTAGTTTAGTTTAGTTTAGTTTAGTTTAGTTTAGTTTAGTTTAGTTTAGTTTAGTTTAGTTTAGTTTAGTTTAGTTTAGTTTAGTTTAGTTTAGTTTAGTTTAGTTTAGTTTAGTTTAGTTTAGTTTAGTTTAGTTTAGTTTAGTTTAGTTTAGTTTAGTTTAGTTTAGTTTAGTTTAGTTTAGTTTAGTTTAGTTTAGTTTAGTTTAGTTTAGTTTAGTTTAGTTTAGTTTAGTTTAGTTTAGTTTAGTTTAGTTTAGTTTAGTTTAGTTTAGTTTAGTTTAGTTTAGTTTAGTTTAGTTTAGTTTAGTTTAGTTTAGTTTAGTTTAGTTTAGTTTAGTTTAGTTTAGTTTAGTTTAGTTTAGTTTAGTTTAGTTTAGTTTAGTTTAGTTTAGTTTAGTTTAGTTTAGTTTAGTTTAGTTTAGTTTAGTTTAATTTAATTTAATTTAATTTAATTTAATTTAATTTAATTTAATTTAATTTAATTTAATTTAATTTAATTTAATTTAATTTAATTTAATTTAATTTAATTTAATTTAATTTAATTTAATTTAATTTAATTTAATTTAATTTAATTTAATTTAATTTAATTTAATTTAATTTAATTTAATTTAATTTAATTTAATTTAATTTAATTTAATTTAATTTAATTTAATTTAATTTAATTTAATTTAATTTAATTTAATTTAATTTAATTTAATTTAATTTAATTTAATTTAATTTAATTTAATTTAATTTAATTTAATTTAATTTAATTTAATTTAATTTAATTTAATTTAATTTAATTTAATTTAATTTAATTTAATTTAATTTAATTTAATTTAATTTAATTTAATTTAATTTAATTTAATTTAATTTAATTTAATTTAATTTAATTTAATTTAATTTAATTTAATTTAATTTAATTTAATTTAATTTAATTTAATTTAATTTAATTTAATTTAATTTAATTTAATTTAATTTAATTTAATTTAATTTAATTTAATTTAATTTAATTTAATTTAATTTAATTTAATTTAATTTAATTTAATTTAATTTAATTTAATTTAATTTAATTTAATTTAATTTAATTTAATAAATATATTTCGTTGCCTCGAGTGGAAATCAAATCCACAATCTCTCGGTTGAGCGTCTGCGCTACTACTAGCTTCAATTTTCCTTACCTCTATATTTTTACAGCTTTTGATAATAAAAGATATTCAAATTACTTATAAAGTATAGTGATGTCGTAAAGGAAGGGCGCCTGTAAAAGGTTTATGTTTTAACTTAACACGAGATTAGATAGCGAACTGTATTGCCTCATAACGTGTGCATAATTATGTAGGGATAAAATGAGTATACGTGGTGTAACCCACTTTAGGAAGAATAAGGTTAATTGAAAATATCTTTTGGTGGTTGAGCGGTCCGTAGGAGAAAACTGGTTCCCTTGAATCCCTT
Organism: Heliconius melpomene rosina; assembly: GCF_056956725.1. Lineage (NCBI taxonomy): Eukaryota > Metazoa > Arthropoda > Insecta > Lepidoptera > Nymphalidae > Heliconius > Heliconius melpomene. Next base: position 762,462 of record NC_140399.1, read on the forward strand.
TACGTGACTCCTGGGTAGTGCAAATCTGACAACACCACCTGACAAAGTCGTGTCGTAAAACGGCTTAGTCGTGTTACGTCATGTTGTCAAGTGAAAGCGAAGGGAAGAGTTGAACTCACGTTGCATTTTATGTAGACCGAATAAGGTTCATACATAAATATTCACATTTGGTACCTGAATGTGGAGGGTAGCGGGGTCCGAGGCATGGCTTACTGCTGACCGCAGTTGCTGCTGCTGGCTTAAGTAGCGAGCTAATCATTCTTATGTAATGCCAAGGGTGCGCCATCCAGCCGGTCGGTGACTGGATGAGAGGGCCCGATGGACATTTTTGAGGGTGTCCCTGGAGACTCCTCCAGGTTAGTCTATTATAAGTGTATGCATTTTTGTGTGTGTCTTGTTTTATTGTCATCCTCCCTTATGATAAGAAACAGCAAATTGATAAAAGACAGAGTCTGACATACAACCACATAAGGAAAATATAATTGAACTCCTAAATTTGACTCCTAAATCTAGATAGTCTCTGATCAGCATCCCCCTATGATGCTAATTAAATCAAGCGCTACTCACCGCGAAGAAAAGGCAGTTCGAATTGTCTTCCTCTCTCCGAAATGTATTGGTACCGTTAGAACCATCCGAAATGTATTGGTACCATCTTGAACTACTTGTCATTACTCTGTCATCGAAAGCTCAAATGAAAAGAAAAAAGAGAGAAAGAAAAAATACAATGACTATTTCTGAGTTATCAATACTAAAATATATGTACACACACATACAGATACTCAAACAACTGGAATAAACAAATCAAAACTTCTAAAAGCTGTTTGCTAGATTAATTTCCACCCTTATTCCTTTTTATTGGTTTTCAAGCAATTTGAAAATTGCACCCAATGTTATTTATCAATGCAAGTTCGACTCTATTTTTTATACAAATAAGAGTCTTACGTTGAATTTGAAAACTAGCTTATGTTATATGTAGAAGTACAATTGTTTATGATAGTTAAAAAGTAAATCAATTTCTGTTATTTAAGAGCCTCTTAATCTATATTTTTGGCTGACCTTATTCGGTTAGTTTATTTGGACGTCTGAAGGTCCTGAGTTCGAATGCTCCAAGTTAAATAAAAGTCGTTCTCAGGAAAATAAATCATGATCATATTTGTTGTTTGAAAGTATCTGTTTGTACGCAGATAAAATCTAAAATATATTTTTTTTAAAATAGTTTTTGTGATTAGATTAATAGTGCATTTTCGATATTAATATCTTTTTATAACTTATCCATATAGGTTAGATAGAGAATGCAATGCAATGGAATGTAGGCAGAAATAATCTAGTGTTAAGACACACTTTTCTCCACTGCCACTGCCAAATTCTTGAGTCATTGAACATTGAGTAGCAGAAGTCAACGTCGTGCTGTCGTTATACCGGAAGGGAGAATGAAAATAGTTCATCACTCCCAATAGGAATCGAACCCAAAACAATCGAATCGAGACGTTGTCCCAGTCTCTTTATAGAAATTATAATACAATTTTTTGCTTTCAACAAAGGAAAGTGCATAACATTATTCCAAGATAAGGAGATGCGTGTAAAACGTGACGACGCAAAATGGCCGCCGCATTAGCTTCTTGTAACGAGAGCACTAGAACGCTTACGGGTTTGTGTACAAGAAAAATACATGGAAATAGAATTTTAGCCTCGTTATTGTGTGGAAAATTGTGTTTTTAGCTTTTACTTTGTGTATTATTCGTTTCAAGATAAGAGGTATTTTTAATATTTTTAAAGTTAACCTGCTTAGGAAAAAAAATATTTAGTGAAAAGCGTTGATAAATCGTCGTAATGTAATATATATATTATAGCCTATTATACGTAATTAAAAAGACTACCTGTTTCGAAGATCAGCGCGTTCAAGCAAACCAACTCTTCTTCTTTTATTTCCTAATACAAGGTATTTTGAAGTTATTTATTTAAAACAAACTAAAACAATTCGTGAATGAAAATAACTATAGAGCCAGTCAGTCAGTCAGTCACTGTTCTTTCTCGTCAGAGTCAGTTAAAAAATATTCTTATATATATTCTTAATATTCGTATATGGGGAACAACGATGCTTTCATTGCTCTTCATACTATCTTTCCGGTTAAAATCCGGTCCAATCACGCATATAAGAGTATTTCTCACTGAAGAATACGAGATCAGACCGAGAATAAACTTATGACTGGCACTACAGTGTAAATTATTCCTTAATTTCTCCAAATGAAGATAGAATTCACAATAATTAAGTCCACAAACACTATCACTGAGCCACCGCGTATATGTATGCATTCCATCAAAAACGAAAGATTTACGATCTTAAACAAATCTTATTATCTCAAGATCCCGTTTCATTTCTTTTTATATTTTTTGTAACAACGTTACGAACAAACAGAATACAAAATGTACATATATACATATGTATGTATGTACGTATATAAAGTTATAAATTGAATTTACTCGAGAACTTTACGACTATCTAGGGATCTTTCCTAAAAATAATTTATATGATTAGCTCTCCGCATACAGGAGGATAGGCAGAGGAAATTTAGTGAGAAGACACTCCGTTGCCCACGCGCTGCCTAAGTTTCGAGATATTGTGTGTTACGAAGGAAACTCAAAATAGCGCTTGTGAAGCATGTTTTACTATAATATTTGTACACGAACTTTTTAAGATATAATCTTAGGAACTATTTGACGAATTTCCTTTTATATTTTTTGATGTATAGCTAATTAACATGAGCAGGATCGAAGTTATAATTAATTCGGAATAATAGTATACTTTATCAAGCCATATGGTGGACTAAATTATAAGAAACAAGGAAATGTTGCCTTAACAAATGTTATTGGTATATAAGGATTTTTTTTTATTGATATAAAGTAGTAAGATATGATTTTTATTGGCATAAAATAGATTTGGCTGTGATTTCTGATGAAGAAACATAATAGGCCAATTAAACTATAAATAATGATGAAATACCATTTTAGTAAAAATATGTTAAGTCTGATAGACGTTTTTCATCTCTATATGACTTTTAATTCCCATATGAATGTACAATTATTAAATCTAAAACATATAAGAAAATCTTAAATAGATCACCATATTATGCAAATTTAACATTTTCATTTTCTTGGAATGTAGTGTTAACATACTCCTTCCTCCACTTTCCGCAACATTCTGCAAGCATTGCGTTTTGCGAGCGAGCGATAGCAATAGCGAGCTCAAAGCCGCGTTTTATCTTGTTACTACAGCGAAGAAAATGAAAATATTAAATATTTAATTTTCCCAACTGGGAATCAAACCCATAACTTGACACATTTACAGTCGTATGTTTTCCCTCTGCGACACGACCGACCTCAAACCGGCTCTTTTTTAAATTGGTTAATAATTTAACGAATTCAATAAAAGCATAATTAGCACTGTCATAGTCTATTAAAAATGAAAAACGGGAGGAAGTCGAAATAAAAAGGCTTCACGGTCGAAATGTATGAAACGATCCCTCGGAAAGGATCCTATTACCGCATCCGATGTTATTTGAATACATTCATTTATGATGCTAACTGATGTTGAGTGCTGTGTAAATATTGTCTGATAAATAAATAAGTTCACCCTGCATCCATGACATAGGGTAGACGGAGGGAACCTAGTGTTAAGGCACTTTGTTCCCCAATCTTCAACGATTTTTTGAGAATGTGTGTTGAGTGGCGGAACTCAACGACGCATATAAAAGTGATGAAATAAAAATATTACATATTGTATTCCCCTGAGAGGGAATCGAACGAACAAGCATCGCATCTTTAGCCACGCTTGTGCCACTGCGCCTGAATAAATGTAAAATAATATTTGTTTTTTTCTTCTTATCGCTAAAGTAATTTTATAGCTTTCATTGTTGTTATAGAGATTAGCTAGTAATTTAAAACGCGCGGAGCGCGTAGCCAAGTGTTTTTACAAACAAAACTGGCGAGCAGCACCGTGTGTTATTTTACACGAACCATTTGAAGCCACTTTTTACCTATTCGTAACTCAAAAACTATTCCATCTAAAGCTGTCATATTTGGCTCAAATATTTAGACCCCCTACCTGTATACGTGCATTAAATTTCATAAACACAGCTCAAACAGTTATTTAGATAATGACGTCCAAAAATCGTATTTTTTTAGGGGGGTGACTGACCTATAGACCTTAATGTTAACCAAGTTCCAGATGACCTAGAATGGTGAAATTTAGCATCCGATTAAGTAATTGGGTGTATGTCAAGGGAAAAATCCGAAACTAGTATTTTTTAAATATTTTCTTATAATTTTTCAATAAATAGATTCAATTAGGAACATTTACTTATAGCGCCTGTAATGAAAGCATAGCAATCAAAGTTCATGATAATTGATTTTTAGGCTTAGCGCCTGACAAAAAAATAAGAGCAATGCATTATTTATATATGTTGCTTTAATTTATGTCACGCGTTAGTAAATATTTTATTTGTTATGGAGACTAACTTCACTATTACTTACGTAAGCCATCTCAAACAACACGATGCTTTCAAGTATATTCTAAGATAAGATATGTCTCCATTTGTAGCTGAAAATGCCTCTAATTTATGTCCTGACAAAGCCTGCCATCATGTGGACTTCAAGGGCTTCACGTAAAAATATAAAAATATAATAAATGGATTAACATCCTTCATTATTATTTATTATAATTTAAACATATGTTTTAGTACTTATTATACTAAGAGTATTTGCATTTGCATTACTAAGTCCTATATAAGATCCTATAAGGGTTCTGTTTTATTGCTTTCGAGGTACAGAACCCTAAAACAGAAAAAAAATACACTAAAAAATAAATATAAAAAAAATAATTATATTGATAGAAATATATATAAAATTTAAGAATAATATACTATCTGTAAGGTCAGTCGTGGCACAGGGGCACAAAGTGTGACTGTTAAACCGACTGGTATTGAGTTCGATTCCCACTCGAGGAAATGAAATATTTATTTAAACTTATATTTCCATTTCTTCGCTCTGGTGTCGAGGCAAGGCGCGGCGGAGAGTTCCGCGACTCAACACGCAATGCCTCCAGAATTCGATGGAAAGTGGGGTTACTGAGTGTATTAACACTAGGTTCCCTCTGTCTACTCTGCTGTGTGCGGGATACAGCGTGAAGCTGATTTTATTTTTAATTTGATATATTGTCAGCCTACCAGCTATCTTAACAGAAGTAATTGTAAAGTAATTATTAACAGTAAAAATTTAAGTAATTGTTAATAAAAAAATAAGAGAAAAAAAGAGAACATTAAAAATTACTTAAACAAAAGAATAAAAAATAAATAAATCCGCTTTACGATGTATCCCACACATATCGGGGTAGACAGAGGGAACCTAGTGTTAAGACACTCAGTTCCCCTCTTTCCATCGAACTCTGGAGGCATTGCGTGTTGAGTTATTCCAACAAAATAATAAAATTAATAATAAATATATCAGATTTCTAAACGCAGCATACAATAATTACTTTCTAATCTGACAACTGTCATTTAATCAACAAAATAAAAACTATAGTCGAGATTCATAGATAAATATAATCTATTTTCATATATAATTAAATATCGTCTTAAGAGTAATAAAACAAAATATTATTGACCATAATAAAAAAGTAAATACCTAATTATATTAGATATATTTAATTGTACGAAGGCGCTCATATTTTAATGTTTTTTTTGGCCTGGGTTTCATAATTTTACTGGTTTTAGGAACACTTGTGAAAACGGCAGAGAACGAAGTCGACCTTGGGATCATATCAATTCAGATTGGTACCGTCAGCACTTAATAAACTTATTGTTTATATATTTTCCAAGACATGTTGAACAATGAGTCGTTCAATAGAATTGCTTGTGGTTGAAACAAGAACTTACACCGAATTGTTCCAATGCCTCCCGATGGGAGCTGTCTCTTCCATGCTATTGCATATTCTTTGTTTGAGCGTATTGATATACAACAAACTAATAAATTGCGCGAGACTATAGTAGAGTACGTATGTCGTAACTGGAATGATTTAAGTATCTACACTAGCGCTCGAAACGGGAATCCTTACTCTTCTAAAGAAGACATGCTTTGCTTAACTACGTACGGAGCTACTTCCGAAATAAAGGCTGCAGTAGATTTGTACAATATTAAGATAGAAGTGTATTATCACAATGGTGTCCTACTTGGTTTATTCGGCGAAGATAAATGTCCTATGAAGCGCTTACTCTAAACTATGTTTTAAAAAGAGCAACTATTGAGTTTCTTGCCGTAGTAGCTTCCTATGGGAAAAGTACTTGTAATGGCCAAATTGAATAAAGAATATTTAGATTTTGATTACATTATGAACCTTTCTACTTATGATTTCTGTACAAAAAGTAATGATATCCCGTCAAAAACATAAATGTAAAATGAAAGCCAAGTTCTGTAACAAAACGTATGCTTTCAGCGATAAAAGAAGTGAGATGTAAATGTATGCCAAGTTCAATGGTCAGTCCTGAAATTTATTTTAAACAATATAAAATATTTTATAACAACTGAAAATGCCCATTCTTCTTACAACTTGGAGACTTTATTTATGTGTAATGTCTGACTTGGCTAGTTTTCATATGAATTTACAATAGAATCTGAATAGAATAGAATTTGAATACATTCATTAATATCGATGTAAATTAATTTGTTATTACATTCATAAATTACAATAGCATCTGAATAGAACAGAATTTGAATACATTCATTAATATCGATGTAAATTAATTTGTTATTACATTCATAAATTACAATAGCATCTGAATAGAACAGAATTTGAATACATTCATTAATATCGATGTAAATTAATTTGAAAACTAGCCAAGTCAGATATTACACATAAATAAAGTCTCCAAGTTGTAAGAAGAATGGGCATTTTCAGTTGTTATAAAATATTTTATATTGTTTAAAATAAATTTCAGGACTGACCATTGAACTTGGCATACATTTACATCTCACTTCTTTTATCGCTGAAAGCATACGTTTTGTTACAGAACTTGGCTTTCATTTTACATTTATGTTTTTGACGGGATTAAGATACTACATTAGTAAGGTAGCCTGATCTATACTAATATTATACAGCAGAGTTGGGATGGTGGGATGCACTAATCTCAAATGTTGGTTCGGAAAAGAAGGTTTTGGGATGCCTTTATTATATCACATTAATCATTATAATATCAATGTAACATACTATATTTCTTTTGCAGAGGGAACTTGACAACCTAGTGTTGAGTGAACCTCACTTTGGGTCGAACTTTGACGGCATTGGACCTACCTATAACGACAGCCTCTCCCTATAATTCATATAGAAAAACGGCACAAAGTCACTGCAAACACTAAATTCTAGGCTCATTTATATCAGCCACTAACACTAGCGGTCTAGTTGCAAAAACTTCACAGCTTTCTCAGTCATTAATGCTTTTTCCTGACCATTCGCGACAATGATGAATTACTTGGATCGGGTCGAGTAAACGTTGTTTTTATTGACTATTAATTTTGAGGCCGTAGTATGTGGAGTGAAAGATGAATTTATGTATATAAAATACAAAATTAGTAAACATATTATTGGTAAATTCTCGTCAGCTATAAATGTAAATAATAACACATACATATGTGTCGAACTGATAACCTCCATATTTTGAAGTTGGTTAAAATTAAAAACCTAATATACGAAAGACTCATGTATATCTTAAAGAAAATGTATTTATCATAAATATAGAAGGAAAACACGACTATTCCATTTAGAGTTGTCTAAGCATCTCTTCATTATACGTGAGTATTGGATTTTACTTCAAAGTTTGTGCCGGGTCCTAATCTTCTTCACGTATTGAGAAGCCAATTTAACATGAGAAAATACGTCTCTATGAAAATATAGATATAGATAAGATAAGAGATAACAATGTAATTGTAATATTTTTAACGATTTGAACAGTCAAAGTCAGAAAAACACAAGGAACTGCTAAAAATAACATTGAAGTTCAATTGTTTCTATGATGGTCTTTGTTTTAAAATCCAGAAATTTAGACAACTAGTACTTACTGTTTAATATTATTTTAATTGTTGGTCCGTACCCAAAGAGCTTACAGTAGCCTATTACCAAGACGATCTGATGTCTGTTTGTCTGTCACCAGGTTGTGTCTATTGAACCGCAATAGTTAATTGAATCATAGAACAGACATAAATTTTTTGCTATGTTTAGTTTTCTCTCTCTTCCCTTCGTACGCGAATTCGACTAGCACTTAGGTGGTTTTAAATACTTTTTAAATGCGTTTTCATTTTACCGCTTATAGACAAAACGTGTAGTTGAGTTCCACCAGCCAACACGCTATCTCAAAAAAAACTGGCGCGTGAGTAACTATGTATCTTAACCCTACGTCACTTAACACAGTATAAGCGCCTTTACTATCACAGTGAAATCTTCACAAATAATTCCTTAAATAGCAGAATTTAGGGTGAAAAACGTTAATTTCAACAAAAAAATACCAATTTTCATAGCACTTTTCTGAGTAATAAAATTTCTGTACACGACGCGTACCCGCCCATCTCTCATTTCGCAAAATGCTTAAGCTAACCGCAGATTCCCTCATATATTATTTAAAACGGACCCTTAATTAAGAAGTAGTGATCTTAAAAGCCTCACGTTTGGAATTTAACTTTAATTTAGTTTCGGGGTGGTTTAATTTTAGTAATTTAATAGTGGTATTTAAATATTTCATGTAATTTAAGGGTTGCGAAGTGAGTGAACGTTCTAAATTATATAGAAAATGGGGAACTATGGAGGTTACCTGGATGTTGTTATGATTTTGTTGGAAATTTAAAGTTATCTTCCTTATAAAATGACGTGAGTAGGTCGCAGTCGGAAATCGTGTCACAGTGGGATATCATTTGACTGTAAGCGCGTTGGTTGTTGATTTTGTCTCCCACTTGCGAAATATGGGAACCTGGAACCTTAGTGTTCCCGTTAAGACACTACAATTCTCACTTCCCGCCGAGGTGTAAAGGAATTACTTGTTGAATTACCAGAGCGAAAAAATGAAAATATTAAATATCTCATTTCATCAAGTGAAAATAGAACCTACAACCAGTTGCGCTTATAGTCGCATGCTTGAGCCTACGCTACGACTTACCTCAAATGAACGACATTTATATTTAAATTATTTTTGTTTTCCCGCTTTAGTAGACAAACCGCGGCGTTGAGTTCCTCTCAACTGCTAGCACTCAACTTGTAATATCTCAAAATTGGGGAGTCAGAAACGGGAACATTATCTATCCTTCTAAAATCCAAACCATAAATCTAAATGTAAAATAATTTATACCAAAAAAGAAACTACTATAAATAAATCATATTTTAAAATTGTAAACCTTCCGCTATTTACCTAACTGGTATGTAAATTTAGTTTTTGCGTGTTCAAATCGTATATATTTTTTTGTTTGATATTTTATCATAATTCAGTTCTATTTAACAGCGAATCGAGTTATAAATGTAATATTGTCACGGTTTTGAATGTCAGGGACATACGAAGCTATTTGAAATACGTCATTATGGCGCACAACGTATGACGTCAACGCGACGATGGTGGGTTCGAATCTACAAGGAGTTACGAATTATTATCATGTTCTGTCGCTAGTACAAGACAACGCGGCGTTGAGTTCCGCTACTCAACATGGAATCATCGGCTGACAGTGTAAACCTGCTAACAGCGTATTATGCGAATTTTTTACAAAAGACAAAACTCGTTTTCAAAAAAAAAGAGTACCTAGGTATACGTATATTATTAAAAGATTCTTACAAAAAAATAAAAACAGGTTTACAATGTTAGAACCTATAACAACTACAACAAAATTGAACCCACTGCGCCATAACAGCGTTTATTTGTTAATTTTAAACAAAAGAGCATCGTCCCGAGATAGTCAAATTTTAACTAAAATATTCAGCACTCAATTAGGCTTTCGCAAGCGCCTTTGAAACATCAGTTTATAATGGTTTGAACATCGAGGTTAGACGGTGTGCTGCGGTATTTCATTTTTTTAGCTTTAGTCTGTATCACGCACGTAGCAGAGTAGGAAGAGGGAATCTGGTAACATAGTGTTATGACATTCCGTTTCCTTTAAGACGCTTCCGTTCTCAAATTTCAGCTGAATTCATTTCGTTATTTCATTAGCCTCGATTTGCCTCGCTTTGTCAATCGTGATACCATGCCTAAACACGTGTTAACGGATTATCGTACTTATGACGTCCGAATTAGAGGTCATTGTGACAACGCTAATGACGCGTGACGTGACTACGGTCAGTGTCACAGAGTAGATATAGTTCTGAGTCTAGGGTTACTGATTAATTTTCTTTTAATGTTCAAGTTTGTTTTAAGTTCCTGAATATAGTAGGGAAGAGAGGGAACCTAGTATTAGGACTAAGATGCATTTCATTTTGCGCCAAAATCTTAAAATACTCTGTGTTGAGTTGTTATATTATATTCAAGTTCTTTTTTATTTTACAAATATCCCACATCAGGATAAGCAGAGACCTAACTTCGAAATACTAATTGCTTAGTTGTCTAGATATTTCTAGGAGCGAGTTTACATCTCACTACGTTCAATTTTTCCACTCAATTTTATGATTAATAGATTTCTCTTACTTACTCTTTCTCACTCTACACTTAAGTGCAGAAACACAAAATATCAACACAAAGCTATTTTCGTCATCACATCATAAATCGTGAAACTGAAACAACTATAACTAAGGTATTCACTAAGTGCCTCACTCACGTAGCGAATTTACAAAATATTTCATTTGCCAGTCCTAAATACTTGTTATAGGAATGTAATAAAGAGACACGAAGCAGTTGGTTAGACGCCAACCTATATTATGTAATGTACTATAGAATTTAACTAATATTAGAAAATTATTATGTCACGCTGTCTGCTGTCTCATATATACAGGGAACCTATTACGTACGAGGGAACCTAATGTCTGGCGAACAAACTGTCCGCCAGACATCAACTTCGAGACACTATGCCGAACTTTATCTTGTTACCAGAGACAAGACAGAATCGAACCCATAACCCATTCAGGCGCTGAGCCACTGTGATAGGACGACCTCGAACGAAATGGTTATTTGCCTGTACTTATATCGACTCTACATAAAACATAATGTTGTTATTATAATATAATACAGCTGTTTACTATAAATTCTAATTATAGATATAACAATTATCCTTGTTCCCTTATTATCGGCTTTCATTATCAAAATGTTTAGAGGAAAGAGAAGAGGCCTGTCGTTGTCTGTGATTGTACACGTGATAGGTTCTAAGGTTCGATTCCCATTGAACAAATGTGGAATATTTAATATTTACAAGTCTTTGCTCAGGTGTTGAGGTAAAGCGCGGGTTTGAGTACCGCGGTGAGTGTCGTACCACTAGGCTCCCTTAGCCTATCCTGCTACAAGCGTTTTGCTAAAAAAAATTAAACAAATCTTTCTGTTCTCCAACTGCACTACGTTTTATTATAACAGTTGGTTTAAACAAAGGAAATATTTTAGTTTAAATCATGATGTCTTTATTATAATTTAATTTATATTCATAGTACACAGTGGCTTTTCTTCTTTCCTTTCAAACTAAAATTAAGCTTAAACTATTAAATCATTTTATTTGCGTATAATTTGGTACATAATGCAATATTTGTTTTTTGTAGAACAGTTATATAACTTAGTAAGCGGTCTCATTATTTATAATTTCGATTTCTACTCAGTTCAGAGGGATGAAATAAAAATTATAAATATTTAATTTTCTCAAATGGGAATTGAACCTACAACCTATCGCGTTTACATTGCCACTGCGCCAATTAAAACATAAACGATTGCGAAAAGCTATTTAGAATTTTACTGCAAATTAACTAAAATGTCACACAGCCACGTACTATGTCTACTTTGTAGTGACAAAATAACCTAATTTCATTTGGGGATTTTGTAACTGAAAAGTTGCGGAACAGTTGAAACTTTAGACAAGGCCAAATAACAGCTACATCCATCCTCTCATACATAGTTTCTGGTGGAACTATTTTAATAAAATTTTGAATGTACGTAGGCAGTTTATAGGTTTATCGTATTTGTGAAAAAATATTCTGAATAATATATTATTAAATGTATAATTTAATTAATGTTTCTGCTCCGAACTGTATCCCACCTTCCTAGGTTAGGCAGAGATAATTTAATTTTTGAGACATTGAGTGTTCATTTGCAAAACTCAACGCTGCAAATTATCTATTCAGAACGATAAGATTAAAGTATTTCTTTTAGTACGAATCGAGACCACGACTGTCTCGGCAAAAAAAATGTTTCATATAAAAATAAAGAAAACACACTACAAATAAAATAACTACAATTAAAATAGTTAATTCCCTCAAGTGGACATTGAACCTACAATCGTCAAGTTTACATTCAAACATTGTACCGACAACCTTTTTATTTCCACATTAATTATCATTATTTATATACTCTCACTCTATCAATATAAAGCAAATATCTCTATTTTTACTTACCCTATGACACCATGAGTAAGCAGGATGGGTGGCCAGAGGCAACTCATTTCTCGACGTATACAGGTCCTATAAAGACGGCATTCTTAGTATCCAACTTTCTTCACCTTTCAGTATAGGTACGATGTACTGACGTGATATTTGAATAGTTACAATGCTTTTTAAAGATTTTTTCAGTATAGAGGGAACCTAGTGTTGAGACACTCCGTTCCCTACTTACCACCCAATTTTGGAGATATTGGGAGATGAGTAACAGACCTTAATATCGTCCTTTATTTTGGAACCATTGTGAGATAATAAAATAATTCAGCATAAAGGCTTCTAATATTAGATAATCTAGTTGATTTGGTAAAAATATCATATAGGCCGCCGTGGCGCATCACATCTGACTGCAAGCGCGACAGTTGTGGGTTTGATTTCTACTCGGATGATTAATTATTTTCATTGCCTAACTCTAGAAACACAATGCGGCGTTCAAGACTGCTACTCTACGCACAATGTCTCGAAAATTAAGCTAGAGGCAGAGAATAGTGTGTAAACACAGCACCCTCTATATTCCCTAGCTATATATTTTTGTAAAACCAAACAATTATTTCAATAAGAATAAGTAAAAAAACTCGACATAAAAACATCTACTTGCAATGAAGACGGAGAGAAATTATGGGTTAATACTCTTAGAAGCTTCTTCAGTTCAAATTTAGTGGTTGCTTGTAAAATTTAAATCGTGCTGCGAAAATTTTGTTTTAACTATATTAAATAACATGTTTTTTTTTGTTATTTTATAAGTATTTGGATAGGGGCACAAGAGTGTCACTGTAAAAGCGACAGGTCGTGGGTTCGATTTCCACTGGAGCAACTAAAAAATTCACTTCATTTCTTCACTGTGATGTCGACGCAAATTGCAGCGTTGAGTTCTGCCACTTAATACGCAATGCCTCCAGAACTCTGGGAAAAATGAGGAACCGAATGTATTAAGTCTAGATTACGATGATAAAGCTAAAAAAATTGAATATATTGGCATCAGTTTTCAGAGAGATTTTCAGGATTTTCATTTGTAAATGTGTGAGGTATGTCGAGGCCGTTGGATTGTAACACAAAGGGTGTGGGTTTGATTTTTATTCTAGAGAATGAGTTATTTTCATTTTTAGGTAAGAGTCAAGAGTTTAGTAACATGAATGAAAGAACGGAATGTTTTAACTCTAAATTCTCTCTGTCTACTCTGTTACATGCAAATATACTAGATACTGCGTAAAGCTCCTACTTAAATTTATGTAGCAATTTGCACACAATCAACATTGCGAAACATAAAGTGCATTTCAAAATATTACTTACAAAGTTTTCGCTATTTTCATTACGGAATTGATGCGGTCCTGGCGCAGTGGAACATCGTTGATTGTAGACTCAATGGCTATGGGTTCGATTTCCACTCGGAGTAATGAATGTCTGTATATTTTTACATGCGTATTTTTTTTCAGCACAGTAGCTGATAGTGGAGATTGATGAAATATCTCATGAGGTTTCAAAGATGACATAAAAATTCGAATTTCAATCTATTACTTATTACAAAGAAACAACAATTATAATTTAAAATACATAATTTTTAGAGTAACTAAAAATAATATATGGAAATTAGTCGTCGTTGAGTAGGAAAAAACTGTAAAGTCTTTTCGTCAGTCCAATCTTCACTTTTCCTTCGTGTAATTAATTAGATAAGGTTTAACTATCATAACACAATACACAAAAAAGATTTTTTCAAACAATAGAATTTGAATCTATGACTATAGTAGTCGTTCAATCAAGCATTCCTCGTTTTTTATATAGTTCTACGTACCAAAGCGGCATTTATGTAAAGTAAACTAACGCACGGCAGTTCCATACATAATTTCACTGCGCATTCATCATTTCCATATGACAGTTATATTATTTTTTACACGAAACGTTGTACTCTACATACAAATGAATGATGAAGCAAACGCAATGGCTTAAAGTTATACACCTATTAAGAAATATTTCATCCCCTCAAGTGGGAATCGAACCTAGAATAGTTTGCCTATAATAGTTTTATATTGTAGGGAACATTACTTATTCTAAATTAATATTATTACATTTACTAAAATCATCCGCACGCAGCGCATTGGAACAATTCAAACCTGTTCCGAGTTTTTTTGCTATGCGTGTCGTAGGCTGCTAGCTAGCATCGCCACGTTTAAAGAGTCGGCTAGAATCGCTTGCGACATTCACTTGTGTATCCATTGCTCTCTTAGCTTGCATTCAATTCTCAACCTTAACTTCTTACTATTACGTGCTAGTTTAGCTTGTATTTTCTATTGGTATTTATTTAAATTTCTTTATTTCCTTCTGTGATTATTTTCTCTTCACGTATCTGTGAGTTAAATAAATTTGGACAATTTCTCCACAAAATTTGGATTTTTAATTTTACTCATTTAGTGTAAAATAAATAAGATCATATTGAATAGTGGTATCACATCTCAACCGCTATAATATCTCGTCAGAACAATCATTAATTCCCTTTTGTTTATTTATAGACATTACATACATACATTCATACAACCGTATGTTATTAATTATATTTCGAGCTTATCACCGTTCTGTTGGAATGCGGGCGTAATGTTTTCATATATCGCTTAATGTGTATTGTGCCAGTGTCAGCGATTTTTAAGATATTCAGTTCTTAGTTTAGAGGCCAGTGCGACTGTAAACGTGACAGGTAGTGGGTTCGATTCCACTGGATTCCGATGGCGGTTGACATTCGAGGAAATGAAAAAAAAAATATTTTGACTGCCTTGTTCTAGTAACAAGGCAATGCGCGGCAGAGTTCCGCAACTCAATACGCAATGCCTCCAGTATTTGGCGGAAAGTGGAGAACGTTGTAGTTCGATTCTTACTTAGCAGAATGAAATGCTTAATGTTTTAATATTCTCGCTCTGGTAATAAATAAATAAAACACTTTATGCCTCGAGAATTCGACGAAAAATCGGTCACGAAAGTATCTTAATGGGAACGAAATGTCTCACACAAGGTTCCCAGGTCTATCCCGAGTCATCCCAGGTCATTAAAAAAATGTTATTGTAGCCGTCCGCCGTTTTGTGCTAGATTCCCACTTCACGGAATTATTATATTGAAATTACCTACATTTCTTTACTTTTGTAGACATAGCGCGTCGTCCCACCAGTTCACAAGCAATATTGCTAAAATTGATCGGAAGGTGTGAAACACAATGACTTAACTTTAGGTTTCCTCTGGCCATTTAGTCATTTGGAAATCGTTTAACAGTTTTTTTTCTAAATATAAAGTATATTTAGAAAAAAAACTGTTTAATATACCCGCTATAACTAAGACCATGTTCAAAAAGTTTATCTACTTTCACTTTAAAATGGCATTACGTCGCACATATCTAGAAACTCTTATAATAATGTAAATATTGTACATATGTACAATATGTAGTAAGGTCCCTTGATGATTCAGAGGTATACTTTATTTAATTTTTTCTCTCTGATAACAAGACACAGTGCAGCGTTAAATTCCGTCAAACATTGAGCCACTGCTCCATAATGGCCATATAAAATTAGAACCATAAATATTTATGGCGTTAAGTTTCGCTACTAAAACGTTATAACTCCAGAATTCAGCGGAAAGTCCCCACTTTAAAGTGTCTTAATGGGAAAGAAGTGTTTTAAGACTAGGTTCGCAGGTTCTGTCTACCTAACCTGCTATATAACAGTGTGTGAACAAAGAAAAAGATAGGTATATAAAAACAAAATCCTACGCAATATACCTATGCGAAATAAGAGGATCGTAAAGAAAATAGTGACAAATTATATACAATTTTAGATCAATCAAGATATATTACTGTCTGAACTGGATAAACAGAAGGGAAATTGAAATCTCTCGAGACCTAGGTTTCTTTCGCAGAAAATATATCAAAGAAAACTAACTAAGTAGAAATTGAATTTAGTCACATTGAAATTGAAAAATATATTGTATTATTTTATAATTTGAAAGAAATGGTTTGTGACAGATGAGTTTTAGCCGGCAGCTTCGCTTGAGTGGATTTAAAAAAAAAGGGAAACTATTTTTTTTATTTCACGCTGTATCCCGCTCATAAGAGAGTAGGGCGGAGGGAACCTAGTGTTAAGACATTCTGTTCTTCACGCACCGCTTAATCTTAGATGTTGGAGGTGGAGGATAAAATTCCGATTCTTCCCTTTTCCATAAGAGCTTGCAGAAATCCATTAAGCGTCCCGTAATTAAATCGTGCGTTATCGAAAGTATAATAGTATTCGAAATTGTTAAAAGCTTACATAATTTAAATAAAATAATTTCACCAAGTTTACTCTATATGTTACATACCAACAAAACACATAGTGATCCACGTACTTCAAATACGAATTGAAAGCTCTACTAAATTTTAATATAGGAAACTAAAAACTAACAATGACTGTACGTTGCACAATGCAACGTTAACATATTGCAGAGAAAAATGAAAATAATATGTACATGAGAATTGTGGATATCTCCATCTTAGATGGATATTGAGCTTCGCGTTTTGTATTGGAAATAATGTATGATTTTGTATATTGACACTAGTGGCTTCCCGCGACTTCGTTTTCGTAACGTAAAAAACATAAAAACATGCTTTTTTTTCGTTTCCCGTTGGAATTTCAAGAGATTGCTTAGTATATCACAATAAACCGTTTTTTTAGCTCTACGCTGTATTCCGTAGTAATGGGGTAGCCAGAGATAACTGAGCACGAAGTGCTACGGTATTTTATTAATAATAGCAGAGTTAGCTTGGAAACTAACATTATAGTGGCATTGGGGTCTACAATGAAAGGCTAGCCCGCAACGACCCCTGCCAACACTTACGCTACCACGTGCACGTCAGAAAAGCGTGCGCTAATAGGGCGTCCCCTTAAGGCAACGTGCAAAAAAGAAAGCGAAGCTACAAAAAATCAAATATTAAGTAAAGGCGTAAAGTATTAAACGGAGTGTCTTGGCACTAAGTTTTCTCGGTCCTCTTGCGTTATGCGGGTATATCCCGCGTGAAGCTGAAAAGGAAATTGTTATAAAATTCATATTTTGTTTCAGTTAATAATTTTACTATAACGTTTTTAAATTATCAACAGCATCAAGTGTCTGGAACACAAAGGCTTTGCTCCCGACACTTTTGACGCTCATACCCCAAACTTTCATTGATTACAAGTTTATAGGGGTAATTTAATATTTTATATGTTATATTACATAATACAAGCCGTCGTAACTCAGAGATACAAGCGTGCGACTGTTAATGCGACAGTCGTGGCTTTGATTCCCAGTCGAGGTAATGAAATATTTCATTTACCGAGTGGGAAATGAATCCAAAACCTTCGTGTCTATAGTCACACGCTTCCGCCACTGCGCCTCGCCGACCTCTATATATGTATATGACCTCTATATATTAGGTCGGGTTTTAATAACCATGTGCGTTCTACCCAAAGACATTTAAAGACACCGTATCTTAACAAGCACAAAGTGATTAAAGAGACTTCAAATTTTATCTTCTACGCAACGAGTTCTCGATTCATAGTTTATTGTGAAGATAATTTGGGAAGAGCAAAAATAGAGGTGCTTTGCCCGCCACCCTTATTTTTACTGGAATAGTGATTAATTATATATGTAGTTAGTTAGTATATATTAATCTTTATATATGTAGTAGTTTGGTCCTGAATTGATGTCCTCGGCAGGATTTAAGGAGGATTGTGGGGAATCTATGGGATTACGCCGGGGTTATCCCGTACCCCGCGGGATAATCAATTGTACCTTTTTAAATGTCAGTGGTAATTGTTATTCTATTGTTATCAGTTGGGATTGAAAGTTTAGTGTGGTGTAGGTTCAAATCGTTTTAGAATTTTATTTATTTTCCTTTTTTTATGTAAACGTTTTATATATTTTTTTGTGTTAAGATGCTGTATCCCTCAAATGGCAAGGTTCCGTTCCCTTTTTTTTCTGCGGGATACTGAGTGAATATAAAAATATATATATTTGAATCTACAATCACAAATCTCTGGTAAATATATAAAACTAATATCAAACTGGAATGATATTTTTTTTGTATAAAATTAATTTCTAGCCTAACCGTATTTATTTAATGTTAAAAGTCAAAAAAATTATTACTTTTTTTAAACCAACCAATAACATAAACTAGTGCTAGCGGCGAACAGAGAGTTTTATCTTATTTTTTTATGCTTTACGCTGTATCCTGCACATAACTGGTGTAAGAAGCATGAGAACCTAGTGTTAACACACTCATTTCCCATTAAGACACTACATTCCCCTCACTTACTTTGAACTCGGTTACAAATCTTATTATTATTAAATTATAATATTATATTTTATTACTTACAATTTTTTTCTATAGTTCAATAGAGGGTCGATGGTCTGTCAAGAGAGTCAAGAGCGGGGCGGCGGCGATGGAAACATTTTGCTACTACGCAAATACTCGTAGCGCGTTCGCTGTTCGAAATAAGAGTATATATTTAGTAGGCAGAAAAGTAGAACTAAATATTAAGGTGATTTGAGATATAACTTGTAGAGTGGCAGAACTCAACGCCTTCACGTCACATTTTTAGAATACAGCAGACGTACAGAGAATTCAGCAGACAGTGGGGAACAGGTGTTTTGATGGGATCGGAGTATCTTAACACTAGGTTTCCAGATTATCCGCCAACGCTGCTATTTGCAGGATAAACCATGAAACTAAAAAAACTCTACTCTACACTTTAGTCAAAACGTATGGCTAATTTAGTCAAAATATGAGATTCGACAAATTATTGTCGAATCGAAAAATATTTTTGGTAGGATTTCAAATGTATATGCTTTGCATACTTCTTATAAATGCCCATCGGAGGGTCCTCATTCTTTCCTTTAAGTCAATCGAGGTTTTCACCTGTTTCTCTTACCTCTTGCATAAATCTTTTTGCCATATTTCCATCACTCATTCTTTCGACATACCAAACTATCCGAACAGGTTCCCTTTGTGAGACCCTCGCTATCTACATTCTATCTACATTCTTTGTATCTCATAATTAAAATTACATATTTTCTCCCACAAAAACCAGAGAAATGTAAATAAAAAAACTAATATTAATTTACATTTCATTACATATCTACGAAACGATACACGAACAAGTACCTACACATACATAGATATATTGCGGAAGTGGAACGATAAATTCCAAGTGGGTATAAAGCCTTCGACTCGTCGCTGTCAGTATTGTGATATACGCTCGGGATGTACGATTTTAATTTTTATTTTTCTCATACTAGTTCTGTATGGGGTATTGAAAATTGGAATGTATTTGAATTTTAAAATATTGTGTCTATGTAAGTTTTGTGAGTATCGTTCGATTTATTGTAGAAATGTGATAATTGTGTGATCAAATTATATTTAAGATATATTTGGTCATTATTAAAGCTCGCCACTCAATCCGCGATGTCTCCAGAATTCAGTAAAAAGTGGGGAACGGAAGATTTTAATATGAACGGAGTGTTCTAACACTAGGTTCCCCATGTCTACTCTTTTGTATAGGATACAGCAAGGCAAGACGGCAAAATATATATATATATATATAATTTTATATATCTAATGTATCATTATGCCAACATTCGCAACACTATGTACAAACGTAAATTGCACGTGTTCTAAACTTACAAATGAGATTACTTAACTTGTGTACAAAACAAACTTTTACGCGATGCCACGTGGAGTTCTGTAAGTAGATTAAACGGAAATATGTGACGTGAAACTGAATTAATTAACGGACAGGAAGTATTATATGCTGTGTTTTATACTGTATGGGACACATATGTAGGGATGCAGAGGAACAGTGTTAAGAACTTCAGTTCAATTTGTAACTCAACGCCGTGGTCTATTTACCAGAGCGAGGCAATCGAATCCACAACTGTCGCATTTACAATCAGATGTTCTGCTCCTGTGCCACCATGAGCTTTTTTTAAAAAAAAAAACCTTCAGAATTAACATATAGATAATCATGTATTCTTACAATGAAAAATTTTCTTCTTCTTCTATACTGGGGAACGGAGTGTTTTAACATTAGACGTAGGTTTTCTCTAACTTCTTATATTCCTCTAACATATTTTTTATAATATACTAAAGTTTCATCAATTCCAATCTAGTTCAAACGATCTTAGGTTTGTTAATCCAATATTGATAGGTCGACGTCATGTCAGCCGATGTCCATCAATCAGTTGGAATGTACGGATAATTTGCAGATCAATTGTAACTGATCGTGTGTATGGCGGTGAGTGAAGGAAATAAGTTTTCAACGGTCTTCTATATTAGTCTATAAATAACTTTTATTTGGGGCCAGTTGTGGCTCAAGCGTGATATGTGATATGTTGTGCGTTCAATTCCCACTCGAGAAAATGAAATACTTAATATTTTCATTTCTTCGCTGGTATTGAGTATGAAACTTGGTATTGAAAGTGGAGAGTGGAGGATTTTAATATGAGGCTCCCTCTGCCTATACTGGTGCATGTGGGATACAGGGTAAAGCTAATTTATTTGATTTTTATTTTGTCAATAGTATTAGAGTTCCAAGTTAAAAATAAATTTAAAACAAAATTTCGTGTTTTCATTAATCCTTTTAAAGTATCATCCTTAATAATTAATTAATAAACATCAAAGTGATTGACAACACTCGTTTTTTTAAACGTTTCAAATGAAGCTTCATTAGTCTTGGTTTTTAGTACCTCCGGTTACAGATTGAGTGACGAGGCAATTTAAGTTTTATTAGGTGGAAAAATATTTAACTGTATTAAAATGGTTTTATCTTAACTTTAAACTTATTCTGCTCATTATTGATAAATTATACAAAATATTTTTATCAATTGTAGCATAATAATATGTGTTATTCTAATGTATTAGCGAAATTACTACTTAATTCAGTAGCTTTTACGGAACAAATATATATCCTCGCAAAGTTTAATCATCATTACATCTGCACCTGCATACATACACTGGCTTCCCGTAATCTTGAAGAAATCGTCGGCCCACCTTCTGGAGGGTCTGCCTACCTTTTATCATTCGTTTTACAGCTGCCTCTCGAGAATTTTTTTTGGCTTCTCCGCTCTAGGTCTTCCATCCACTGCCACAATTCAACATTTTGTATTATTTTAATATTCACTCGTTTCCTCTGCTATCCTGCTAAACAACGGGAAGCTGCTTAAGCAATTTTTTCAATAAAAAAATTACATATTAAAAATCTAGATAAAACTATGCATCGACCTATATTTTCTAATAGATATGTAAATTTGTTTTGTTGAAGCCGCGATATATTCAACGCCCGTTTCTTTACAATGTTATAAATTGCCGATGCAGAAATCTCATCCCGTTTTAAATTCAAACTGGTATTGATGGTTTTATTTTTTAAAACGTTGCAGCTGAGCATTATATCGATAGTTTAGGATTAAAAACGTCTATCTTGATTGTACGCTATGAAAGAAAGTAAAATAAAGTAATAGAAAAATAAGGCTCAAATTTCTTAAAACTTTACACTGTTATTTTAAAGAAAATTAATAATTATTTTTAAACTCAGTTTAGTTCATTTACTGCTATAACAAGCTAAATATCAATTTTATTTAGCTTTACGTTTCGCCTTGCGTCGTTTGTCTTGCATAGCAGGACAGCCACAGAAGATCTAGTAATAGGACACTTCGTTGTCCACTTTCCATCCTATTTTCTCTGCTTTTTTTGTAGTAAGACTAAACTCGCGCTTTACCTATAGCGAGGAAATAAAAATAATATAAGCCATTTCCCAAAAATCGAACCCGCAACCTCCGAATTTATAGCCACAGTCCTACTGCGCCATGACAGCGGGTTACATATACATAGTATGTAAATATCTAAAATAGCTTACAAGTTCTATTCTATGGTGGTCTTATAATAGCTGAATAATAGGTCACGATAGGAAGGTCGCGCAGTTCCAGTTACAGGGAATAAGGCGTGGCTGTGTAATCGCAAAATATTAAATATTTTCTAATAAAAAATTTACATTTTTTTACTTTATGTATAAAATTTTTATCAATTGTAGTGAAATCCTAGTTATTTCCCGTTTTCGTAGGAATTTTTACACTGTTTCATTTATCTACAGACTGAATTAAACTTTCTAAGTCCAGTAGTTTTTGTTTGTTTTATCTGTCAATTACTTGGTAAGAGATTAAAATTTTAAAAAAAATTAAATATCTGAAAGCTCCCTCATTTAATCATAAGGCACTATAAGGGAATCCTACACAATATTTTATATTATTTAAACTATAAAACATTTAATCCCTAAAAGTAACTTTAAATTATAATATAAAAGTAAATTTTAATATTATATTAAAAATATTTTTCACCTTTCATAATAGTAATGTAGGTAGAGTAAGAGCTCAGTGCATCGTGAGAGGATTAACCAAAGCCGGATTGCAACGAGTATAATACGGGCAAGAAAATTTTCGATGAGATTTACTAGTATTATATCTCTTGGTGAACTGATAATTTCACGGAACTTATGCAGATTCTCCTCTAAGACTTTTAATATCCCTTAGTTTATTCGAATGAGTTAGGCTAAAACTAAATATATATATTTTTATTAAATAGATTTTTTTGGAAATTTTCTATCTGGTACATTTTGCTAAATAATTATAAATAAAAGACCGTCGTGGTGTATCGGCACAGCATCTGATAGTAATCGCGATTGCTTTGGGTATCAATCCCACTCGTGGGAATAATTAATTTTCAGTTCTTCGCTCTCGTAACAAGACAGATTGCGGTGTTCAGTTATTTCATTTCATACATAATATCTCCAAAGTTGGGTGGAATACTTTATCAATTTTAGGGAACCAAGAATTGACTCTAGGATCCCTCTTATTACACCTCCTCTCTCTATTATTATAAACTCAACTCAAAATCTTCCACACCAGGAATGGAACCGAGGACCTTATAACCAGTTAAAACTAAACTAGCCAAATAATCTGCTTAAATAACAGAGTTATCAAGTATTTTGAGGCTATGTTGCTAATAGTTAGAAAACTGTCACAATACCCGCCCGCCCGCACTGTTATGGCTAGATCAAAGCGACGAAAGTGGGTCATTGAAATATTAAGTTTTACTTGCACTTAGGCAAATTGGTGTCCTGGTGATGTTATTAGTTGAAATATAGTATATATTTAGAGAGTACAGCGATGAATAAAAAAATCGACGGCTTCGGATTCATATCCCGCTCAGAGAAAGTAAATTATTTTCATTTTCTATTTCTGGAAACAAAACAAAGAGCAAAGTCATCAATGACTTGAAAATAAGACGAAGGAACCTTGTGAGAGTTGAACCCCCAATCGTCACGTTTATGGTCAGACACTCTACCGCTGCACTACGAAGACCTCAAGATAGTTTTAGCCACCAATATTTACTTTCGATCACGTCTCAAATATGTTGAGGAAGGCAATTTCATTGATAGTTTTTTTTTAAGATTACTAAAATAAAAGAATAACAACACAATCTTCTTACACGCATGGTCAATCTGGCCGTTCAATCACATTGAAGGCCTAAAGAACAACAAAAATATTAGTTTAGGGCCTAAGGAGGATTATCTTTCATACATTAAAATGAAAACAAAGAAAAATGGTTACAAGAGTTGGTCATTTAGAATAAACCAGTTTTACACTATATACGTCACACCGCGGGGAGACTAAAAGTCCGTTCCAAGTAAAAAATTAGCGGAAAGTGTTAATTTTTTCGAGGCATTACTTGGTAAGTGGCGGAATTCAACGCCGGTCTTTTGCCTTGGTGCCAGAACGAAGAAATGTAAATTTAAGAAATAATAATTCATTGCCTCGAGTGAGGATTGAACCCTGTGGCCCGACGCCATTTGAAATGGACTCCTGAATAATATTGTTTTCTAAAGTAAATTTGAATAACTAAATGACAACATCATAATTATATGTTTTAAGAAGTACGAGTTCAAATCCCTCTATGTTCCATTTGTTATACTTTTCCAAAAAAGTATTTTTCTTTCCTAAGAGTGGAATATTTAATGCTTTAAGAAATGCTAAAAATATTCAATATATCTAACTAAAGCTATTAGCATACTTATAAAAGTAGTTTTTTGATGAGAAAAACGAATTCAGAACAGAACGTAGAACGAAAATCTCTCCGAATCTCTACTGATTTTTTTATTCTTCAATTATTGTATTATTATTATTATATATTTAACGTTACCACAAAGAAAAATAACTTTTCTTTTCAAGTATACACACTTCTGCAAATAACATTCTTCTGTCTGTAACAAAATAATCTGAAATATTTACAGCAAATATTCATTCAATGTTCAATAATACTTTCAAATCAGGTCAAGACACAATCAAAGTGTAATGAAGCAAAGGAACCGATAAACCTGTACAATTGACTACACAAGTACAACATAAAAAATATAAAACAGCCAATATTGCTTACTGACGACATCATAGTCCTGTAGATTTATTTTTTTCCTTAGGGGATGTTTTTTTCCTACATATAGCAGAGAAAGCAGATAGAATTAGAATAGATGAATTAGTGCTAAATCACTGCGTTTTCTATTTAATATCAGAATTTGAAATATTAATTATATGTGGCGGAACTCAACGCTGCACGTTATCTATAATTTCATCGGGTGGAATAAATTCAAAAACATCGTGCTTACGTACTTGTGTAGAGTAAACGCAGTGTGTTCCGTCCGCTGTTTTCCACTCAATAAGCAATTATTTGAAAATAAGGAGAAAGACAAGAAGTGGAGAATAAAGTCCAAATGCCGGGTCCCTTAACCTACCCAGATATATGCGGGATACAGCGTTAAGGTAAAAAAGGACAAGAAAGAGGACAACGTAGAGTTTTTAACACTATTATTTTCATTTACTTCGAAAAAATTTCAAACATACATAAAGAGAAAAGACATTGATTGCAAAACAATAGTCGACTCTAGAGGCGTAGAAGCCAATTAGGACTCGCATCCTCGACCATCGAACCTCGTAACTAGTGAAGTTGTTTGTGAAGTATACAGACGATGTTTTCTATCAGTAGCATAAGCTTTTATTACTTTTTTTTTCTCTATCTTCCTTATTTAAGAGATGTTTTTCAACTTCACACTGTTTGTCTCATTGTTAATGTCTTCAAGACATTTCGTTTTGAATGGCGGAAAACTACGGCGTGTTTTATCTTCATGTCAGAGCTAATTAATGTAAATAACTTTTATACTCGGGTTAGTATCGAACCCGCAACCGTTGCGTTTTGAGTAAAACGCCATGACAATCTCGATAGGTCATAAATGAAGACGCAATGTATAAAAAATGCGTAAAAACAAAAACAAATCTTCATAATTTCCCAACCACAAAATCCAACAAATCTGTATAGACGATCGCAAAAAAGAAAACTGTATTCGAATGAATGCTGTCAATAATAGAAGTAGGTTTTTTTGGTCGATGCAAATACCAATTGAGTGGATGCGGATCCACAAGAGGAAGGTATCGATGAAACATGGGATATTTACCCTGATATTTCCCCGGGAACGTAATTAGACGGTAAGTAGATACTTAGCATCTTAATTGTATTATTGAGGGTAGGAAGGAAATTTCTTGTTTTTTTCCCTTACTTTTATAAAATACGTACCTGTTTATTATGTATGGAATGTCTGTTCTTGATCAATTTTAAAGAAAGAAAGCCTTATATATAATAGAAGCGTATTATTAGAATTAGTTAATTATTTCGTTTTCCACACACGTGTGCTATATTTTTTAATGTGTAACAACCTCAATTTCTTATTAAATGGTTCAGTGTTTATTAGAATTTAAATATCTGCAAGTATTTTGTGATTTTTATTTAATTTTTTTTTTTTTTAATAAAAAAAAACTTAATAATTTATATTCATTTCATTAACTGGTAGAAGAAACGAATTTCTGTTAGTTGGTTCTTGACATAATAAGAATACGCCACGTATACAGTAAAGTACTCGTTAGCGAGTATCGAAAATCTAAATCGTAGTACCGGCACAGTAATTGACATAGTCAATTACATTCAAATTAGGGTTAACGTTCAAACTTTAAATCTTGGCTAACAATTTAAAAGACATGATTAATGAAGAATATACTTTTTAAATATGTATTTTATTTTTTTATGGGTTGAAAAAACTTTGTTATTTTAGGACAGGGGGTTTATTTTGTTGCATTTTAATTACATTTCATCGATTTTATGAATGATCTAAAAACCATTATGGAAACGAAATTTATGATATTATTTTGTCTATAGCTCTATAAATAGAAGTAATTTATTATTGATGAACATAATACAAATATATATACTTAATCTTAAATACTATTATTAATTAATTATTAATATTGAAAATTGAGAATCTGTTTCCCACTTTCTGCCCAATTTTATTGGGTGTTTAGTGACGAAACTCAAAGCCTTACTTGGCCTCGACATCAGAGCGAAGAAATAAAAATATACATTTAAATAAATGTTTCATTTCTTAATTGAATTGAATGACTCAAACTCTCAAAAAGCTGTAAATGTATTATAAGCTTCACACTCTAACATTTCAAACCCTAACCTCGCAACTTCGTGGTCAAAATTTGAGACTTTGCCATTTCGTCACTACGGACACTATAAAAATGGAATATAAAACACTAAATCGAATAGAATAGACGTCGATAAAACCGTTCGTCGTTTCAGGCCTATCAGCAAGGTGTATCCTGTCATATTTTGACATACCAATTAGTACGAGAGACGATTCTCATGAGAGAATAACCTTCTACTTCTCAGTGAGAAACAGAAATTGATCTGCCATTTATATTCTGTTGTTAATGATTTTCAGGTGCAGAAATGAATTTAGAAACGTTTTAATTAATTTAAGAATAATATCTTTTATACCAAATTTTATATGCGTGTAGATTTTTGTCTTCATGTTATATATCTGTGTATAAGTAATCTTTGGTGACAAAAAAAAATATTAAAAACTTGTACTGGGGCCGCTAGTTAATAATAAGTTAATAGGGGCCTCAAAAAGAGGGGGGAGAGTGAAGAACGAATTTAGTAAGAATTTAGCGAATAAATACAGTAATTTATTAAAAAAATCTAATAAAAGAAATCACTTACCCAAAATTACTTAAGCAGCGTTTCGCAGAAGTGCTCCAATGGCATTGATTGATATAGCATCAGTTTAATGGAGTTCTGTGGTTTACCTCGAAATTTCATAGAGAAATACTTGCAGGCCTGAGTGTCATTTTCAATTTGTATTTTGGAAATCTTATACTTATATTTTTAGTTCATGCCTAAAAGTTTGTACATTGCGGGACTCGAACCCGCTATTAAAGATGGTTCATGGAACACATCTATTCATCACTTTTAACATTAATCTTATAGGAAAGGCTAAGGCTAAGGCTATAAGGTCTGGCTAAGCTAAGCCTTAATTTTAGAAAAAGCTCGACGCCTCAAATTTTTGTACGGAACTCTCGCTACCGGTGGCTCTATCTACCCCAAAGTTGTTGTATATAATACAAGACAGCTTGTGGATTCGATTCCCATTCGAGGATATTTTTAATTCAAACCAGTAGTTCTAGAGGTCAGCACTGTCAACCAAACAAACTATTGACTTTTATAATATTATTATGGATATATAGATAGTCGTATATGTTCTAGTTATTTATTCTTTTCCGTACTTGTTTACTTTTGACTATCATTAGGGCTAAAAAAGCGTAATGATTAGTTGTCGTAACATGCAATACGATAATAAAGTGGAAGTTGTGTCCGTATGTTGTGTGCGTATTTGCTTGGTGATTATTTGAATTTTATTTGTGTTTCATTATATATCCATACCTATATTATAAATTCAAAAGTAACTCTGTCTGTCTGTCTGTCTTTGCCATGAGGGCCAAACCGCTAATTTAATTGTGATAAAATACTCATATAGAGATACTTGAGGGTCTCGGGATGAACATATGATACTTTTTTTTCTCATATTTGTAATATTGTCGATATATACCAATATATTAAAATACTTATTAATTTGACATGCAATGCATACTGTCATGTTAATAACAACCATCGCTATGCGACCGTTGCTAAGCAACGATGTGCAAAGTTTGTTGTTAGAACCAAAATGAGCTTGCTTAACGCATCTTTCTATTGAAAATTGAAAATAATTTCATAAATATATTTAATAAATATATGTATAGTTCAAGCGGGCGTAGCCGCATTCGGGTCCACTAGTATATATATATTTTAGACTCTAGAGTTAGAGCTTAAAAAAAACTATATAATAGAAAATATTTCTCATTTTAAATTAATAACAGAAAGAAGAAAAAAATACAGTTTCTCGTTATTTAAAAAAAAATTAAAGAATTCAAATACCTATGTCACTTAACTTGTTCACTTTAATAAAATATTTAACACAATTAAATGAAAGAGCTACGAAAGTTGAAAGCCTTTTATAAACTTGTTAGAACTATTACGTAATAACTTGCTACGTAGAAATTTACATTTTTTTCCTCATATAAAATGTATATTTCTCTTATATTTTTAACCTATAAGTTACGCTTTCGGTTAATAATGGTTCAGATGGTGGTACCATATGGAGGGTGGATCAGATCTAGCAACTACGAAGTTGTGGAACCTTCCAAGGTTCCATATGTTCTCATCGAGGTACGTCTAGACTCTTATAGATTTGTTACAATATATTTATATTGTTAGTATTTCTTTAGGAATACGCACGTAAGATGTCGTAATAAATATTGTTTTAACGAAAGACAGCAAACGCGACAAAGGGGGTTCAATTCCCATTTCGAGAAATGAATTATTTTCATTTTCTCTCTCAATAAAAAAAGACAAAGCGCATCGTTGAATTCTGCCACTCAATCTCCCAAATATCTCAAAAATTCGAAGGATGGAAGGAAGTAGGGAACCTAAGTTCCATCAAAACATTCAAGACAACTATTTCCATCTCTATTTACCTACGTTTCAATATCCGCAAATCCAATAGATCTATTGAAAGTAATACATCATAAAAACAACGGGACTATTAGCGCCGAGAATAATGAACGCTATCGACTGCATCGTCACAAACGATGGTAGTAAAAACCCGCAATAAAATTGATTTATTACAATGATCCTGCCTACAATTTTGTTTGGTTTATTGAGAAAATATATTTTAGGCTGGACAAAAAGACATACGAAGAAAAACGAAGAGTTTATCGGAACAAAGAGTGTATTAAAATTTTCTTTTTTTAAATACCTCTTATATAGCAAGGTAGGCAGAGTGAACCTAGTATTATATCGTCTTGGTTACCCACTCTCGGAGACATTGTATGTTTAATGGCGGAACTTAACGCTTCGTTTTGACACACCACGGCAATATTTACTACATAGATATATTTACTCCCCTGAGTGGGAATCGAATGCATAACTATGCCGCTCTCAAAATAAACATATTAATTATGTAGACAAAAAAATGCTTACCTGTTTTGTTGAAATTAACTAATTGCAACACTGAATAACGCCATCTATCTTGATAAATGTCAAAAACAATGACTTGTCTGTCGATAATTTCTTTCATATACTGTAATTTGTATTGCTGTCTGTTTACTAAGTAAATTAAATAATATTGTGTTCTGGAGTTATATTTTCTTATAAATTACTTTAACATTCCATTAGGTTATGGGCAAATAATGTCCGAAAGTAAATACGAAATATAATTCGATACAAAACTGCTGTGATTAAATTGGATTCAATTTCATAACCTCGCAATCGGCCATTACCGGCGTGTTTGTTTCCTTCTCCAACATATTCTTTGACGAAAAGTACATTAAAAATGGTGTCACAAATATCAATGGGCACAATTGAGAAACTCATTGGAAGAGAAAACTACCAAAGTTGGAAATTTGCCGTCAAAAACTATCTGGAACATGAAGAATTGTGGCAGGAAATTGAACCTGATGCGGGTTATCAATCCGACAGCAAGAAAAATACGAAAGCAAGATCGAAAATAATACTTTTGATAGATCCAGTTAATTATGTCCACGTTCAAGAAGCTACAACAGCGAAACAAGTATGGATAAAACTCGAAAAAGTATTTGATGACTCTGGGCTCAGTCGAAAAGTAGGTTTACTAAGAGATCTGATCACCACCAACTTGGAAAATTGCTCGAGTGTTGAGGAATATGTCAACAAGGTAATGTCAACAACTCATAAGTTACGGAATATCAACTTTGTGGTAGGAGATGAGTGGCTTGGTACATTGCTGCTTGCTGGCCTCCCTGATTACTACAAACCGATGATAATGGCTTTAGAGAGTTCTGGTGTGGCTATTACTGCTGATTATGTCAAAACCAAGTTGCTACAAGAGGTTAAGGTATCAGATTCTGTTGCTTACTATTCAAAGACCAAGGCTTACAATAAACAAAATGTGTCAAAGTTTTCACAGAATAATTCACATAACCAAACACAAGAAAAAAGGCAACCCAAAGGCCCACGGTGCTATGTATGTAATAAGTATGGGCATATGAGTAAAGATTGCTATTTTAAAGACAAAAAAAAGGGTTCGTCAAACACAGATAATTCAAAAATTAATGGTTATTATGCTGCTTTTCCAGTTTCTGCTGAATTGGATGGAAACTGCTGGTATGTGGATTCTGGAGCATCCCTGCATATGTGCAATAATGAGAATTGGATGTATGATGTTACTCCATGTACAACCAATAACATCAAGGTGGCAGATAATAAAATAGTGCCAGTAAAAGGCAGTGGCAATGTGGATTTCCAGATAAGAGACTCAGATGGCACATTACAGACAATACAGGTTAGAAATGTTCTATTTGTACCCACACTATCAGTTAATTTACTTTCTGTAAGTCAAATGATAAATAATGGCTGTGAAGTGAAATTCGAGAGAGATGGTTGTCAAATTTATAAGAATAATAAATTAGTATTGACAGCTCTGCATCGCAATAACATGTATATAGTAAATAATGTTTCTGAAGCACCGGCATTGCTATCAACAGTGAATGAGCAAGATATAAATTTATGGCATCAAAGGATGGGCCATCTAAATTTCACTGACTTACAGAAAATAACAGAAAGTGCAGAAGGGGTTGAATTATTAAAAAAAGGCAATCAAGTTTGTACAACTTGTTTAGAAGGTAAAATGAGTAGACAACCGTTCAAAAATACTGGCACTAGAGCTTCTGAATTGCTCCAATTAATTCACTCTGATGTTTGTGGTCCGATGGAGACAAGTTCTGTTGGAGGTGCCAGATATTATGTTACTTTCATAGATGATTATAGCAGGAAGGTATTTGTCTATTTCATGAAAAATAAGTCTGAGACTTTAGAGAAATTCAAAGAATTCAAGAATTTAGTAGAAAATGAAATAAATAAAAAAATAAAGACATTGCGCTCCGATAACGGAAGAGAATATATAAATAACGAATTTAAATTGTTTCTGTGTAAAACTGGTATTCAGCATCAAACAACTAACCCATATACGCCTGAGCAAAACGGCATGGCAGAGAGAATGAATCGCACATTAGTAGAGAGAGCTAAATGTTTAATTTTGAATTCCAGATTACAAAAATATTTTTGGGCTGAAGCGGTTTCAACAGCGGCTTATATTGTAAATCGTTCACCAACAAAAGCTTTGGAATACAAGACACCATATGAAATGTTGACTGGTAAAAAACCAAATTTGAATAACATGAAAATTTTTGGTTGTCATGCAATGGTTCATGTGCCAAAAGAAAAGAGACAAAAATGGGATTCAAAAGCTGTCAAAATGATATTTGTGGGTTATTGTGAACATACAAAAGGTTACAGATTGTATGATATGAGTAAAAAACAAATATACAAGAGCAGAGATGTTGTTTTCCTGGAACACACAGTCAAAAACAATTGTGTTATAATGCCGCTTACTACATTGCAACAACAGGAAGCTACTGAACTAGAATCTGATACCGATACTTTTGTAAATGAAAGTTCTGAAGAAGACAAATTGTTTGACGCCACCAGTGAATTGTCAAACTCAAAGTCAGATAATAATGACCCAGATTACACACCAGAGAGTTTCGAAGAGGAAGAAACAATGCCCTTTAGAAATATGACTTTGAGGCCAAGGAATAAACCTACTACATTTTTTTGTCATGATGAGAAGCCAACTGATTCAGCAATATTATTAAAGGAACCAGAAACTGTGGAAGAAGCTCTTTCAGGTTCAAAAGCAAAAGAGTGGAAAGATGCCATGGATAGTGAATATGAATCACTCCTTCAGAATAATACATTAGTTACGCTTCCTGAAAACAAGAGGATAATTCCTTGCAAATGGGTTTTTAAAATAAAAACCGATGCAAACGGTAAAGTTGTACGATATAAAGCTAGATTAGTCATAAAAGGTTTCATACAAAAGAAAGGAATTGAATATAATGAGATTTTTGTTCCGGTAGTACGACATACTTCAATAAGATATTTGTTTGCAATGGCTGTAAAAGAAAACTTATATATAGATCAAATGGATGCAGTTACAGCATTTTTACAGGGAGACATAGACACTGAAATATATATGAATCAACCACCAATGATAATGGAAACATTCTTGCTATACTGATTTATGTTGATGATTTATTAATTTTTTATAATAACAAACAGAAAGGAGAAGAAATAAAGCAACAACTTAAAAGTAAATTACATATGAAAACATTGGGATCAGTAAATCATTTTATTGGTTGGAGAATAACTCAGAATGAGGCCAGAGACCAAATACATATTGATCAGACTGCCTATATAAAAAAAATTCTACAGAGATTCCATATGACAGATTGCAATGCAGTTCATTCACCATGTGATCTTAGCTCTAAATTGATTAGCACAGGAGAGCAAGATAATATTGTTAAAAATGTCCCTTATCAAGAAGCAATTGGGAGTTTACTTTACCTATCACAGGGTACAAGACCAGATATATGTTTTATAGTAAACAAATTGAGCAGCTTCAATAACAAACCAGAAATGCAACACTGGCTAGCAGTAAAAAAAGTACTGCGGTATATAAAGGGCACAAAGGATTGTAAATTGATATTTAGTCAAAGCAAAGAAGAGGAAAGAGTGTTTGGCTACAGTGATTCAGATTGGGCTTCAGATACTAACAGCCGGCGATCATGCACTGGCTACACATTTCTGTTTCAGGGTGCTTCAGTTTCATGGTGTTCTAAACGTCAGAACACAGTCGCATTATCAACCATGGAGGCAGAGTACATGGCATTAGCTACTGCCACACAAGAGGCTTTGTGGCTACGACATTTGGAGTCAGAATTGCAGTATAATATTTCAGTTGCACCTACCATAATTTACTGTGATAATCAAAGTGCAATTAAATTTACAGGCAATGATTCCTACTATGCACGAAGCAAACATATTGATATACGATATCATTTTCTTCGCGAAAGAGTCGCTAATCAGGAAATTGATCTCAAATATATTGGCACTCAGGAAATGGTTGCCGACATACTTACAAAACCAATTTCTCAAAAGAAGACTGAAGTTTTTTCTACAGCTATGGGTTTGCAATTAAGAAGAGGATGTTGAAATTAACTAATTGCAACACTGAATAACGCCATCTATCTTGATAAATGTCAAAAACAATGACTTGTCTGTCGATAATTTCTTTCATATACTGTAATTTGTATTGCTGTCTGTTTACTAAGTAAATTAAATAATATTGTGTTCTGGAGTTATATTTTCTTATAAATTACTTTAACATTCCATTATGTTTCCTGTTGAAATTATTTATTTTTTCACCATATTTACTGACACACTCGTATGGAGTCAGATCAAATGCCATCTGTTATTAATTGTTTCAGTCTTCGCATTCAGGAATCCGGAATGAATGATTTTTTATTAATGTATGTACTGAAATCTCATGTTTATTCGATATAAAGGTTCGAGCTTATTAAAATTCAGCGAAAATTGGCTTTTGAAAAGTTTTATTTATATATAGACAATATGCATTCGAATCCTGGTATGTTCAAATTTTTAATATGAATGGTGAATTTAATAAGAAAACTAGTTTTTTAGGGGTTACGGAGTGTCCCAATGCTAGATTCCCATTTTCCCTATTCTGCCTATGCTGATGAAGACAAAAAATTGCTTTTACCTGTGGCTTCTCCCGTGTATTTGAACATAAATAACTAAAGATTGTTATGATACATGGCACATTCTAAGTGCCTCAGGTAAATGCGACCGAAGCTGCAGTGTGTTAAATTGAAACGCTACCAAACTGATAAAATATAACACATAATAGCTTTCCTCGATAAATGGACTTTCCAAAAAATAAGACCTTTCAATTTTAACTGATAGTTCCTTATATAAGCAAGTTCAACCAAACTTTTCAACTTTATAATATCAAGTATAGATAAGAAGGCAAAAATTGAGCTCATCGTAGCATCACAAAAAAAGAGCGGCGTTGAGTTGCGTCACCCAACAGCCAATTTCTCAAAAATTGAATGGAAAATGTTTAACAGAGGGTAACAAACAGCGTACAGTATAGTACAGCTAAAGAAAATAAAGCTAAAATATTTGAAAACCAAGTCTTAGTCCTTCGAGCCGGACATTTCTGTCACTCGCTTCATTGTATACACAAATTCGATAATACCTACATACTAGTAATATATTGTATAATGCATGTATATTTTTAGAAATATTAGCATGTTCAGGGTAAATGTAGCTCAGCCATAGGTTCATTTTCTGGCTGCGTTCCAAAACCATTATAAAAGTTTCTGCGCAGCTAAGTAGGATAGTAATAAAATATTAAAGCGAGCGAAATGAAAATGCGTTGCCCCGTTTCGCGGCCGGTCTTTTGATTGATTAAATTCGTATGTAACTGAGTAATATGGTAATGAATGTATGGGTACTGGGCAGCCATCTTATTACAATATGGGGTGGGGGATAAATAAAAAACTCGAATCAAAAAGGTGTTATAGTGCCGCAATTACTACACTATATCCTTTTCTGATATATTTATCTAATACATATATTATCTGTGAATTAAATATTATTCTCTTTCTTTTTCTAGCTTTACATTTCTGCCACATTAGTATATCGGGATCAGCAAATCTAGTAGAACTCCTATAATCTAATGTAATTTTTGCGTATATGGCAGAACCTAACATCGCAGCTTGTATTATCAAAAGAATAAATATCTCTGAGGGAATTTAACCCGTAATTATGACTTGTACCAGCAGTCACTGATATAAAGCGGCACGATTGAATCAATCTCCCTAGTCTGTACACATATATGAAATCAATCAAAATCACTATATTTTATTCAATTAGAACTCTACTATCTCTTACAAAATGTCAAGGTATTTTAAAAGGTCAATAGTTACTCCTACAGGAAGTCACCACCGGATATATCAAACTCCTCAACAATAGGATATTTAATTACGAGCTATAACCTAAGCACACAAACTCGGACTAAGCTATTTACTGCCAAATGCAATACGGTAGCTTTTATTGACAGAATCGTGCGGCTTAAACCGACAAATATAGAACTGGACTGATCCATGACCATCCATTTAATGATTCAAATAACTGGTTTATTGAATCTGATATTGCATTGTGGAGCAGTGGCGCAGCATTTGATAGTAAACGCGACGTTTCTGGGTTCAATTACCACTTGAATAACAAGAGAAAACGTGACGTTAAGTTTCGTCACTCAGCATGCAATATCTTGATAATAATCTGAACATTAACACGCTCTGCTTACCCGGCTTTAAGTGAGATATCGTTTAACACTAAATAGAAAATAATGTATACAAAAACATCTCAAAAAAATCTTATAAATAAATATTGTTGTTACTATAATCACAGCTATTTTTGCTTACTGCTGGATTATTGTCCGTATACGGAAGATATGTGAAGAATTTATTAATTAGGCGTTTATCAGTGTAACAGAACTCAGAACAATTCTTTATAAAAAAAATTGTCTGTTTATTTGTTGCACACTAAACTCAGGAACGGTTATATCGATTTAAATGCAATTTTCACTCTTATATTTCTACACTTAGTGTTTGTTTTATTTCATTCGCTTCATAAAGAAAAAAAATGTATAGCTTACGTAGACGAAGCCGCGGGCACAACTACTCCGTGGATAAATCGAAAAGTCGCAAAAATAAAAATTAAAGTGCACCACAAAGTTCGGAGTTTGTTGTGCCAACTTAGCGAGCTCGTTTATTGAATCAGATTTTTCCCAAAGGAAATCATTGTTATAGGTCTGTCTGTACACACTACAGCCACAGAGTAGGTGATTTGACAATATTGATTTTTTACATTTATTTGCTAGTAAGTGTTAAAATAAAGGAAATAAATTTAATATTGTAAAAGTAAGTGTTTCGAATGAGGGCGGCGTTGAGTTCTGACACTAAGTGTAAACGGTTTGTTTTAACATTAAATTCCATCATTTTACTCTGCTTTTTTTACCTTACCGTACCCAAAACAGGTCCTATTATTTGACAAACGTATTTGTTTTGCTCTTTTTAGGCTGATGCGAAGTGACGTAAATTTGACGTGTTTGTGTGTCTGTCTATGGCACTGTAGCTCCTAAATTAATGGACCGATACAGGGTGAAGTTAAAAAAAATAACCATTCCTCAAGAGGATATCGAACTCACAGCCGTTCCGCTTACACTCACACATTATGCAATAAATAAAGAAAATAGATATTTTCTATTACGTAAAGCAATATATTATTCTTCATTGTACATACGCTTTAGTGATAAGGCTCTAAGGCGTTCTTCCTTTGTAACTTTTTTAGTTTTGCATTTCCTACTACAGTGTGGAATGAAGTATGTTAGCATTCCTATACAAAGGAAAAACTTTTAAATTATGCCTTGAACATATTATAAAATCGTTTTAATTTTATATATAGCTGTATATAGAGGGTAGGCAGAGGGAACCTAGGAATGAAGTGTTAAAACTCTACATTGCCTATTCAGACACTTCCGTCATTCATATTCCGCCGAATTCTTGAGGCATTGTGTGTTGAGTTGTGCAACTCAACACCGGGCTTTGCCTGTTTATCAGGGTGAAGAAATGAAAATATGAAATATTTTATACCTTCGAGTGGGTTTGGCCCACAATCGCCGAATTTACATTCGCACGCTTGATCTCTACGCCACGACAGCCGCAACAATAAATTTATAAAGCGTTATATTGTAGAAACAAAAATATTTTAGTCAACGTAATATATCTATAAACAATTTAAAAGGCGAAAAGGTTTTTTTGGTAATATTAAAGTATTATTCTACATTAAAAAACTGAACGTAGCGGACTCGAACCCTGGTTTCAATAAAACCGCCCAAACACTGTTCAGTATTTTGTACCAGTAACCAAAAAAATAAGACAAGTCCTAGCTATGAAGTATTTACTTTATATGCGGACATTCCATAGAAAATCTCAATAAAATATGTCTGAATGCCCCTAGCACAGCATATTAGGGTTGAGTAATTGGCGTGATTCAGTTGTCAACTAATTCTTACGTGACGTTAATTTCGGGAAAATGGAGGAAACGACGATCCTGCGAAGATTGGATAGGATCGTATAAAAATAAATTATATAATATGTGTATAGATAGCCATCGTGGCGCAGTGGGGCGTGTGGGTGTTGCGGGTTGAGTTCCACTCGAGGAAATAAAATATTAAATATTTTCATTTTTCTCACTTTAGAAACCAATCATAGAACGGCTTTCAATTCCACCACTCAACAAACAATATCTTCAGAATTCCACAGTGCGAGAGAAAACAATGAGGATTATATGTGTGAAATATGCGTGGCGGATCTTAACGCCACCTTTGGCTCGTTACCAGAGCGAGGAAAATTAAAATATCAAATATGTCATTTCCTCGAGTGGAAATCGAACTGGAAACTTGTCATGTTTATAGTCACACGTTTGTGCTCCTGTTCCAAGACCGGCCTCAATTTTTTATACAGTTCTAAAAAAAATCCTTAGCAAGAATTTTTTATAGAAACAAAAAACGTGTCTAGAATAATTATGATTTATGTTATATTATTATTCCACCTTAAAATTTCACTACAACCTACATATATAGATGTGTCACGCAAGTTTTTTAATTCACACTGACATCATTTCCTTGAGACACGCTATGTTGTACGAGGGGGGAATAGTTGCTATAATTAATTACATTTCCAATGGGGTTACATGTTAAGCAAATAACTACTATAACAGTTAAGGAAAATTAAAATTCTTATAGTCAAACTTATGTCATTTTTAGCTAATAATTTTTATCTATATATTTTGTATGTATGTATTATGTTACGGGTAATGCCGGAACATAAAGTAAACCTAAGATATACTTATTATTACCTAAATAGTTTGAGTTATTATTGAAATAAATTTTATTTTAGGATTTAGCCATACTCGTTTGTCTATCCAGCTGGGTTAGATAAAAATATACTCATTAAGATGCCATATCCCGCACAGAGTTAATCGGGAAACCTAGTGTTAAGATACTCTGTTCCCATTAAGGCACTTGCATTCCCCTCATTCCGCGGAATTGTATTAGAGGTAAAACTGGAGGCATTATATGTTGAGAACTTGTCATCAGTTGTTAAAAAAACATAAAAGATTTAATTTCTTCAACCGAACTCACAACCTGCACAGAACACATAAACACAAATTAACACAAAAGTTTAATTGATCATTTGTCTGCACTCTTTCCGGTGAGTTTGCATCCGTCCTAATCCTGGCTTCGACAGGCCATCAATCCATCTCAACGTCCGACCGCGTTGAACAGTCGAATGGACGCGGATAAGACAGCTTACGGGTACCTAGTGGTAATGAAACTAGTTTTATAATAAACTATTTTATAATAGGAGAGGGCACAGGGGCACAAGTAACTATAACACGACAGTTGTAGGTTCGATCCCCATTCGAGGGAATGAATTATTATGTATTAATATTTTAATTCCTTCGCTCTGTCACCAAGGCAAAAGGTCGGCGTTGAATTCCACCACTCAAAATACAATGCCTCGAAAAATTCAGAGGAAAGAGGGGAATTGAGTGTTTTAACATTAGGCTCCCTGTGTCTACTATATGTGGGACAGACCGTAAAACTGATATTATTTTGGTTTTTTAATATACTTATTATTAATTTACGTTGCTCGAATCGAACCCCCTGTACGAACCGAACCTACTGTTGCTTTTACAACCTGCCATGAGTGCCATGGCAATGCAGCTGTATGCTTAAAGTCGTAAACAACGCCGTGCAACGATTCTGGGATTGATTCTAACTCGTGGGCATGGATTATTTTCATTTCTTATTCTTTTTTTTTAAAGGAAAAGAAGGCAAATTAGCGCACGGGTCACCTAATTATGGGAAGTGAATGTGAAACAAGACAAAGTACGACTGTGATTTCTGCCATTCGATACGTCAGTTTACTAAAAACGGGTAATGCATGGCAAACGTAGTGTTTTAACATTAAATAACGCGTGAACCTAAATAAAAATTGAACCTAAAACCAATGTATATTTGACACTGTACCACTTTGCCTATATACCTATCTATATAAAATTTCCAATATGGTATCGTAATTCTATAAACGAAGCACAAGAACACACAGAAGTATAGCAAACACTCGTGGCAACAATACTTTGAACAAACACGGCTAACAAGCTGCGTCTATGCGAATTTATACCTTATTCCCTTGTAATAGGTGGTTAGAATTGTTATATAAAATTGCTTTTGGACAATAAGCTTAACTTATGACAGATCCGTAACTAGGATAAACTAGTTCTTGTCCGAGGTTTTACTTGATTTTTTTAAAATCCGAAATCTAAACCGATCCGATCCGATCCGACCGATCTTATTAATTCTTCGATTGGGATTCGATCTCACAACCGTTGCGAGATGGCCTTATAAAGTAATTTTATTTTTCTCCCACACATAGGAAGGTAGGCAGAGGTAACCTAGAAACCTAGAGTTAAGATGCTCCATTTTCTAATTAAGCCCTTTTTTCGGGCGGAAAGTGGAGAACACTGCTTCTGTCTTACTAAATTAAAAGTTTCTCGTAAATACAGTATTTTATTGTAAGAATGTGCTTAAAAGCCTCGTAGCCACACTCAATGGACAGATTATCGACGTCTACTCTCACCGGTGGCTCTCGTTATAATGAAGCGGCGTGCACGGTTGCGTTTGTTTGTAGTAAATTTATTTATGAATGAGTGAATTTATAAAGAATGAACTTGTTCACTTATGTACTACTAATACTACTAGCCACTATTCCATTATGCGGGAGAACTTCACGGCTTCACGCAAATAGAATCTTATAAAATTGACTTACCGAGCGAAACTTGTTGAAATTAGTTTATTGAGAAC
Organism: Heliconius melpomene rosina; assembly: GCF_056956725.1. Classification (NCBI taxonomy): domain Eukaryota; kingdom Metazoa; phylum Arthropoda; class Insecta; order Lepidoptera; family Nymphalidae; genus Heliconius; species Heliconius melpomene. The sequence continues at coordinate 803,517 of NC_140399.1, forward strand.
GTGATGCTTTAGTTTTATTTTTTACCGGTTTCCGCCTTTTTTCCTGATAGTAATTTACTTAATACATATAGGAGTCTCCGGTAGTTGAGTTGAGAAGTACACGGTGGTTGTAGGTTCAATTTTAAGAATTTCACTAGCGCCGAAGTATGGCGCCGGTTGCTAGAAGGGTTATTACGCAGAGACATTGTCGAAGAACGACTTTTATAAAAGTAACTTCCCATATAACATAAAGGGAGCCCAATGGAAAGTAGAGAAAGGAATAGCTTAAATTATATTCTCTCTCCCTAACTTACAAAAAAGAAAAAAAAAAAATTGGCCATGAGGGGTTCTGTAACATCTGTGCAAACGGCAGAAAATCACGCTTATGAAATGTGGGTACCCTCAAAAATAATAAACATTTATTTTACTATAGCGGCAACAGAAATGCATCAAATGAAATGATATCATGATACTAATGGTGATAGTTATTGTCACGGTTTATGAGATACAGACAGATGACAGACGGACAGACAGACGGAATGATAAAAGAGTTTTAGTAATATGGTCCCATTTTACCCTCCGGGGGGTGGAACACATAAAATGCATAAAACTACATACATCATCATAATATGTTGCATATATATAGCATTTGGTGGGAAAGAAATGAAATCAAAGGTATAGTTACAGGAAATGGTTCTATTTACAGTTTTCCGAGATCCAGTGCAGGAACGGTCTACGGAAGTGAGTGAGTTTATTTCCCGGTTTGATTGTCTGTATTTTTCTATTGAAACGTACTTTATTTTAAACTTTTGTGTGCAGTTTTAAGATAGCTCTTAGGATGTAATTTAGGATAGCATCTGCGGTGTTGAGTTCCGCCACTCAGCACGCAATGCCTCCAGAATTCGGAGGTAAGTGGGGAACGGAGTGTCTTAATACTAGGTTCCCTCTGCCTACCCCGCTGTATGCGGGATACAGCGTGAAGCTGATAAAATTTTTTGATTTCATTTTTTACATAAATATATTTGTATGTCCATTTTTTTACGTTCATGCAGTATCCTACACAAAGAAGTTAAAGGCATGGAGAACCTGGGACACTAGTATTAAAACTCTGTTACTCACCTTTCTGTCCACCTCTCTGTCCACCGACTTCTCGAGACGTAGCCTGGTAAGTGGCGGAACTTAACGCCGCGATTTATCTCGATACTAAAGCAAAGAAACGAAAATATATAAAATATCATTCTCTCGATTGGAAGTGTGGGTTCACCCACAGCCAATACGTTTACAATCACACTCTTGTGCTACGTAACGCCTGCCCTCATAAATTATAATGAATGAATAATAATTTCATATTTACTAACAAGTTTCGGAAATTCCATTATGTAATCCTCTACGTCGGTATTTTACACATCGACGCCCGCCGCCAATGTTGGACGGATGATCGTTGAATAGATGTAATGCGATCAACAGTATGTATAATAGGTACTATTGTATTTTAGACCATAAAATATATATTGAAAATATCTGACTGTATAATGACTTTGTATCTACCTTTTAAAAAATATCTGAAATAAAATATAATTATATTTGAATACTAAAAACAGCTGGATGTAGGCAGCGCAGAACGATTCAGTATGGGCATCCTTGAGTGGACATGGCCAACCGTGGTATCGAAAGCAAAATATGCTGATGATGGTAATAAATAATCAAAAGACAGTTGTGTAGAGAAAAGCCAGCAAGAAACGGAGTGTGTTAACACTAGGTTCCCTTTACTTACCCTGCTCTATGCGAAGTATAGCGTAAATCTAGAAGTTTATTTCTGTATTTCCTCAACAAACAATGATAGGCAATGTGGGTTAGCTCGTTTTCAGTAAGAGCAGTAGCTGACTTGCTTTGAATTTCAATTTGCAAGTATCTAACCGCAATATGCGGTTGTGTTTTACCGATCCCAATAAATTGTAAATATCGTGGCGCAGCGGGTTGTAAATTTGATCCCGATTTAAAACAAAAAAATCTAGTTTGTTTTTTTTTTAGTTTCTTGCTGTATCCCGCACATGGCAATATATGTGAAGGACACCTGGAAACCAAAAGTTAAGATACTTTATTCTCCATTAGGACATTTCCGTTTCCCACTTCCCGTTGGATTTTTGAGGAATTGCGTGTTGAGTAGCGGAACTCAACGCGCTTAAGCTTTCTTTCTCATTTATTGTTTCGGTGATAAGTATTGTCCCTCAGTGCACGATGTCTCTAAACAATGCTCAATCATCTCTGATGCTCAGATTCAGAAGATCAGCGATGAAGATACTTGGATATTTAGAGATAGAAAATCGAAACGTTTCATTTTATTATCTGAATAAAACGAACTTGCTATCTCTGTGCTAAGTCACGTATACACATGAATGACATCAGCTACCAAATGGATTTGAAAATACTTCGTTTTGAGCTTTACGCTGTATCCCGATTTTAGCAGAGTAGGTGGAGGAAACCTAGTGTTAACACACTCTGATCTCCATATTTTGGCCAATTATCGAGACATTGTGCGTTGAATGGCCAAGCCAACGCGACGCTCGGTTAAAAGAATGAGGAAATGAAAACAACTTAATCCCCTGAATGGGAATTGAACTCATAATCATCGTTGCCACAGTCAGTCTGTCTCGCAAAACCACCACAGCCTTAAACATACGATATAACATAAATATTAAATTGATAATTCTAAAATATGATTTGAAATTCGATTGAAAATTTCATGAAACTGGTACCAAAAAAATGCTATATATCTAAACTTGTGGAATGAAATTGCTTTAGCGGTTTTATACATTACAGGTAATATCGGTAGAGGACACGTAGGCAGTGGTAGCGATTTAAATAAATGAAATATTAGAGACCAGCCGTGTTGCAGGGCCACAACCGTGCTGTAACCATTACAGATTGTGGGGTTCGATTATCATTTAATATTTTCATTTTCTCCGCATTCCGCATACAGCACAGTAGGTAGAAAGAATCTAGTGCTAAGACCCTCATCACATTTTAATCATTTTGCGAGATATTGTCTAATCATGAACTAAAAAAATCATCCTTTAAATACAAATGCAAAACACTAAATAGTGTTTTCACTATTTTTCTCCCTAATATTATAAGCTAGGGAAATAAATGAAAATCGCGATTCCCACTATAAACCCATACTGTATCCCTATAGACCTCTAGATGTTACATTATAAATGCTCCGCGGATATAGCAATTCACAAGGCAACTGAATTTTACTGAATTTTATTTCTCAATACGAATACTTATAGCCCACGCTCTAGATATGCTTGTGCTTTTGTTTAATTGAATATGGTATAGCATAGATGGAGTGGTTGGATAATAGCAAGGTAGGTAGAGAGAACATAGTGTTAAGACACTCCGTTGCCCCATGCACACCCTATTTTGTGAGACATTTCGTATGCGATTGCAGAACTCAACGATGCGAAAGCATGGTAATTAAAATATTTCTTTCTCAAAGTGGGAATCGAACCCACAATCGTTGCGTTTTATTGTGTGGGATTTTACGACTCAAAATTTATTAAAATTAAAACTTATTTATCTACTTATATGGAAGTTAAGAGAGAGTTCTTTGATGATATAATCCCAAATTACGTATAGTTAGAAAAAACTTATTTCATTTAATTTCATTCTTACCATCACTGCGAATTGAACACACTACTATCGCGTTTATTATCAGAATTCCTCTTGTGCCACTAGAGTCATATCATCATGTAACTTAGCATGCAGTTAACTAATCTACCTAAATCCTGAACACCTAAGCTTTGTTTAAGATTTAATATAGGATTTGTAGACGTAGTCCTTAGACTTAGAGATCATAATTATATACTGTGTGATATACAGGTATTGATTGCTAAGACGTGTTGACATGTTACAGAGATATATCATGTTAGATTAAAAGATTAAAGATATAATTCTTCATGATGCTTTTCCCCCAAATTGTAGGTAAATGAAATCAGTGTTAACACACTCCTTTCCCCATTTTCCGTTTAATTATGAAGATATTGAGTAGATTTTTGAGGCCAGTCATGGAGTAGGGGTACAAACTTGCGACTGTAAATGTGCCAGGTTGTTGCTTCATTTCCCATTTGAAGAAACGAAATATTATTTCCATTTCCTCGCTCTAGTAACGAGGTAAAAACGAGTGGCGATCTAATATTGCGCTTAATATATCAGCACAAGAAAATAAAGAATATAATAATTAACTCGAGTGAAGATGAAGTCACCGAAAACAAAAATCTTAACTAAACTAAAAACATTTTTTATGATTCGATTAGAATTAGTATCTATCCTTGAATATAATTTAAACATTTCTCGTTTTTCCTCGTTTTCGTAAAAATTTCCAAAAATCCTGTCTTAGAGCTCGCCTACACTTTCTAACCTATTTTTTTTATTTTTTCTGTCAATTACTCAGGAAAACTTTCATATATAGGTTGTCAACTCCAAAAATTCATATTTTTACGCTTCAAATTTGTAATTTCGAATTGATACTTTTTCATTTCAAATTTATCATTTTACACATCGAATTCATCGTGTGAAACCATTTCATACTTTTTAACTTCAAATTATACTCCTCAAACCAAGTTAGAAATTAATGAATATAAGATATTTTAAAGTATATTATTGCAAAATGAATTTGCAAAATTATCTAATACAGGCAGTACTTCACAAACTTTATACATTTTTACAGATTTTTCAATGTGGGACACAAACTGTAAATATTATGAACTATATTACAAACAATAATAAGAGTGACCCAAGTTATCATTAAACGAATTATATTTTAACACAATCGATTTATCCGAACGCAATTTTAATCAAAACTCAATAAGTGCCATAATTTAATATTGACAGTGAAATTCTCATATAACTTTAATTTCATTGGATCCGTCAAATTGAATTGTGGATGAAAATTGTATAACAAAAATCATTATATCATTATAAGTAAAGTAATGTTAATATTAATTTAATGTCACGTGCGGAATTGTGATGACTGTTATGTCTGACTATATCTATCTATCTATCCATCTATCTATAAAGGCACTCCGTTTTCCAATTTCCGTCGCTGGGTTCGATTTCCACAGAAAATTTAGGAGCAGACTGCGAAATGTATCCAAAACGCACCCTGCAACTCAAGAAAAACCGTATATCTTAAAATTATTAACCCAGTTGTCGTCAGCTAGTATTTTTGCATGATTATAAAACTTAACATGAAAAATATATATTTTTTCGTTCCCATAGAAATTTTAAGAAATACACTTTGTTCGCGACAACGCAACGACGCGAAAGCGCATCATCGGCCGTGGACTCGTCACGACATGTTTGAGACTGTTTCGTTCGGCAAAAGTGACGTCATACCACTCTTATAGTTTGAATGTTATTATTAGTGTTTTTTCGAAATTAATAATGTTTTTTCCTAAATAAATAAGTAATTACATTGAATAATGATTATAAATAGATTTGGGTTCTGTTTTAGATAATAATTTTCGACTTTATATCGTATTTGTATAGTTGTACTATGATTTGCCGCGATAATCGCTTTTTTATATAATAGTAACTTCCGTATAGTAAAATTTATTATTGATTATTGTTTATCATAGTTTTCTGTAGCTTAATAACACATTTATATATACCGTATATTTGTGAATAATTAATGAGAGATGTTTTATCGTGATTACTTGTGTGAATTTCGTCATACTTTTCGTGTTTTTCGTTGTTTCCTAATAGTTAATAATTTAATAGTATAATGTATTATATATCGTTTAATAGACATTTTTGTATACTTTCTATATGTATAAATTGTAAGAACATCCGAGTTTTAGTTATAAAGATATAAATGTAAATGTACCGAAATCATAGTGAAAATTTTCGATAAATAAAGTCAAAACGGCTCGGTGACTCTCGGCTCTTTTACCGTTATCCGCTCCGACCGCCTCGGGTATAAAAGTCGCGCGCCGGGCGGCACAGCGGAGTTAGGAAAGGCCGGCCAGGCTGTATATTCTTTGTCATCCTGGCCAACACGAAAAACCTCATCCCCGGAATATACGAGATGTCGGAGCTCATGTGTATGCCGGGCATAAAAGTTGAACCGTGGCGTAGCAAAAAGGGGCCTGCGCAGTGTCACCGATGCCAGGCCTTCCGCCATTCCAGTCATGGCTGCCACCGCCGGCCTGCGTGCGTACGATGCGGTGAGGAGCATTTTGCACGAGATTGCCCACGACCACTGGAAGAACCTGCCACCTGCGCAAACTGTGGTGGCCCACATCCGGCGAACCACACATCCTGCCCCCAGTTTAAGAGAGAGCTGCGGAACAGGAGGGCGGGTACCGTAGCCATGACCAGTGCTACCAAACCACCACCGTCTTCTGCTCCGGTGGTGCGTAACGAAGTCCCAGCTGATGCCCAGGCCCCTACACTTATGGCCGCTGCTAACCTTCCTGCCGAGAGGGGAAGCAGGCCAGTAGGCGCAAGAAGACCCGGGAAGAAGAGGGGGAAAAAGCAAAGGACCAAACAAGGCGTTCCCCCTGATCCGCAACCTCTACCCGCAGCAGCAGCCACAGCAGCCGCTCGCCCAAGCCAACCACAACAAGCCCGTGCTATTACGATCGACAGGGCTATCGACACCCTCAAGGAGGTCCTTTTAGCCTTGAGGGAGGGTCGAGACCCTGTCGAAGCAGTACTTCAGGGCATGACGCGCCTCCTTCAAGATGGCTGAAACCCGAGTCTTATTTTGGAACGCCGCCGGCCTGAAAGGAAGGAATCATTTCCTCCGTCTCCTTCTCCGGCAGCAAAATATAGATGTGGCTCTCATCAATGAGACCCATCTCCGAAATCAAGACAACCTGAACCTACCGGGGTACCACATTATCCGCCAAGATGCACCGACGGGCTTCCCATTTAGAGGCCTACTAGTCGCAGTAAGACGTAATATCACCCACCAAGTGCTGCCAGACCAAAACCCCAAGTCGTTCCAGTCACTTGGGGTTGAGGTCTACCATGGTGACGGAGAGCTGCGGCTATACGCAGTGTATCGCCCACCATCCACCACTCTGTCAACAACGGAAGTCAGAAGGATGATAAACAGTACCATCCCCACTATCGCAGCGGGCGACTGGAACTCTCACCACCCAGCCTGGAGATGCCGCAATACTTGCCGAAACGGACGCAAGCTCTTCGAGGACGCCGAAAAGCATGGTTACGTAGTGGAAGGACCAGATGAACCAACCCACTACGCCCATAACCGCACCCACCTCCCCAGCACTATAGACCTAGTGGTGCATAGAGGACTGGATACCAAACCGGTGACACTCGAGGCGCTGCCTGACGCCTACGGCTCTGACCACTTACCAGTTTTGGTCACGATTCCGGAACGTCCTGTTTCGGCTGCACGCCTACCTACGAGAAGGTTCATACATTGGCCTCGTTTCGAAGCCTTAATGGAGGAAAGGACGCCGCCGCGCTCTGAGCCGCTGAACGACCCTCCCAGTATTGACCGACTGGTGACGGATATTACGGTGACGATGCAGGAAGCAATAGTGGAAGCTACTGCACCCCCCCATATCCGAAGACTCCCACCGATCCCAAGGCGAATTAAGGCCCTTATTGAAAAGAAAAGGAAGACGCGCATCGAATGGCAAAGGACACGAGAGCCGGCTACCAAAACCAAGCTGAATGGTATGATCGAGCGGATTCGCTTGGAGCTGGAGTCGGTCGCCGCAGACACCTGGGAAGCGAGGATTGATGAGGCCAGTGAGGATCAGCCCTCCTTGAATAAATTGTGCCGCCAGCTCACAAAGAAGGCCCCACCGCTCCGACCACTCTATCACCCTGACGGCACGTTGCGATATGACTCCCAAGATAGGGCCAACATATTGGCAGACCATCTAGAGGGTAAATTCCAACCCAACCCAAGCCAGTGCCCCGAGCGCCACGCCGTGATTGAGGACCAGGTGCTATATCAGCTGGATTCACCACCAACACCACTACCGCCACCGCCATTTATATCCCCGTCGAGCGTCAGGAGGGCCATTTCTTCGCTCCAACCGAGGAAAGCTCCAGGGATCGATGGTGTGACCAACGGCGCGCTGCGACACCTCCCGTTACGGACCATAGCAGCATTGACCAGGCTCTTCAACGCGATCCTGCGCCTGGGTTACTTCCCCCAGGCGTGGAAGGAAGGCCTGGTCGTTATGATTCCTAAACCAGGCAAGGCCCATAACCCTACTTAGTGCGATGTCCAAATTGTTTGAAAGGCTGCTACTCCCACTCATCCAGGCGCACCTCCATCCACGCCCTGAACAATTTGGATTTCGCCCGGGCCACTCCACGACGCTGCAGATAGCGAGAGTGGTTCATTTTGTAGCTGCAGCAACCAACAGAAAAGAGAACGCGGCAGCCATTTTCCTCGACGTTGCCAGCGCTTTTGATTGCGTCTGGCATACCGGACTACTCTGGAAGATTGCTAGCGCCGGAGTCCCCTACCACATCCTCAGGATCCTCGCCGGTTTCCTCCGCGGCAGGACCTTCCGGGTGAGGGTAGACGGCGCTGTGTCCGAGGCCCATAACATCCAAGCAGGCGTTCCGCAAGGAAGTACACTTTCGCCTTCCCTGTACTGCACATACACCGATGACATCCCACTCCACCAGGGCGCGGAATTGGCGCTCTACGCCGATGACATCGCGCTCCTGGTGAAATCATTGAATCCGATCCACGCTGCCATCAAGCTTCAGCGCGCCCTAGATTTGCTTCCGGATTGGCTAGCGGAGTGGAGGTTGACGCTGAACGTGGCCAAGACTCAGGCCATAGTGTTTGGGTGCCACAGGCTCCCTCCTCCGCTAGTCCTCCAGGGTGAGCGCATCAGCTGGACTCCGAATGCCACGTATCTGGGTGTCGTAATAGACAAAGGTCTACGGATGACGGCCCAGGTCAAGAAAGCAAGAAATGCCGCAAGGGTAGCCCTCCATCTTCTGCGGCCGGTTCTTCGCTCCCGTTTGCCTCTCCGTACCAAACTTGCGATTTACAAAACATACGTCAGACCTCATCTGACGTATGCCTCACCGGCGTGGTACGCGCTTTGCAACGCGAACCAACGCCGCTTGCTACAGACAACCCAGAACGTGGCACTCCGGCATGTTGTCCAGGCCCCCCGATTTGTGAGAAACGCTACCATACAGCGTGACCTCCGCGTCGAGAGGCTTGAAGAACATATTATCCAACTCGCAGCCCGCGCCTTTCACCGTGCTGATGTTTCGGATTTCCCTCACATTCGAGACATCGCACCGTGGCACACCCGCCCACCGGATATACGCCTACTCCCGAGGGACATCCTTCCCCCTTCCGATTCCTGAGCTGCAGCTCCGGTCGCTGGTCGCCTAAGCTGGGCCTCCTCTGGGTTACCAGGGGTCTCACCTGGCTGGGCTGACCGCCCGAGCAACATATAGCTCCTCCTCTCCCGCTCCACTTTCCCCCAGTCCCTAGGACACAACTACAGGGCCTTGGCCCACCCCAACGACGCGCCCATGGCCATGGGCGGAGAAAGACCACCACGGTCTGAGGGCTCAGCCCTGGCACCGTCTCCCCTCTCCCTCCTCGGAGGGCAGAGAGAAGAATTTCACAGTCCTACACAGCGGAGTTCCAATCCGACCGCGGTACCGCCAGGACGTCTCAATGTCCGCTTGGCATCGCTTTCGCAATCACCAAAACTCAAAAACCAATCCACGCACGCGCGCACTATCGACCTACTATATGGCCACCCTGCATCACCAAGAAGACGAAGAGGACCAATCGGCGTCGTTTTGTTCGGCGAGCGGCGATCTCCGTTGTTTTGTGTAGTGCAGTGTAGTGTGTTAGTGTCCATAGGATTTCACCTGGATTCCATACCCACGTGAGTACTTTTACACAGTGTTAGCTTAAGCTAGGTACTCACCCCGGCCCCACCAGGCCGAGACATTAGGTCAAAGTAGACACACACCCCTCGCCTTGGCGGGGGGTCAATTGTCCCCAAAATGATCCGAGTAGACGCGGTTAACCTGCTCAACTACGTCGCGCAACATTTCCCCGACGCCTTAGATGGCCTAAAAACGTACGTCGACAATGAGGCGATCGCTCAATCGCCCGAGCTAATAGAGCAGATGGAGGACGAACCTGAGGAGGCTGACGTCGACTCGGACGAGGACGAGGCTTCCGCAAATAACGCGGAGTCCGAGTCTGAGTCTGAAGCCGCGGAGGCCTACTCGTCGTCTTCATCATCCTCTGAGGCCTCAGCCGACGAGGAAGAAACTCCCGGTGTGGAGGATAATGACGGTTTCGAGACCGTCAAATCAAAATCGGCCAAACGGAAGGCCCGCAAATCGTTAGGTACTCCGCCATCAAGCCCAGCCAAACGCGCCGCGCGCGCAGAAAAAACCCCATCCCCGCGGTCCTCACCCCCGCGTAGGTTTAGGGACAACGCGCAGGTAGTTAAAAAGGGTGCGCAGGTAGACTCTACTGACAATACAACAAAGACAAGCAATAATAATAATAGCTCGATCCCCGCGTCCAACTCTGGCGACGGTTCGGTACCGCTACCGGCCGGCGTCCGTAGGGACAGGTTACCTCCCCCGATAATAGTTCAGGAAAAGAAAGCGTGGGACAATTTACAACTATGGATGTTGTCCGCTAAAGTGCAGTTCAATTCTGCCAGATCCACAGCGCAGGGAGTTAGAATTCAGGTGTTAACACCTAAAGATCACAGGGTCCTTACGACCCACCTTAGGAATTCAAAGATAGGGTTCCATTCTTACGCTCTGGAGGACGAGCGTCAATTACGTGTAGTCCTCAAGGGTATCCCATCCGAGTTAGAGACCGAATCAGTTTTCCGGGACTTAAAATCCCAAAATCTTCCAGTTAGAGCAGTCCACCGTATGTACAATCAGTACACTAAGAAAAGCTACGACATGGTCCTAGCTGTCCTAGACCGTAGCCCTGAGGGCAAACAAATTTTCAATATAAAATCCATCTGCTCACTCACGGACATTACTATAGATAAGCCATGGTCTCGTGGCATCCCCGGGCAGTGTCACCGCTGCCAGCTCTATGGGCATTCCGCCAAAAACTGTCACGCAAAACCCAGGTGCGTGAAGTGCTTAGAAAGTCACGCTACTGCTGACTGTCCGCGCAAGGTCCCAGACCCGGCCGTACCTCCCAGCTGTGTCTTGTGTGAGACCCAAGGGCACCCCGCAAATTACCGCGGATGCCCTAAGGCCCCACGCAGGTCCGGCGGAAAGGGCGGCAGGACGCATAAGGCTTCGATGCCTTCCCGTCCAGCGCAAAACCCGTCCGGCCCTCAGCCAAAACTCCAACCAGCCCCTCTTCCTTCCACTAACGCGTGGAAAAAACCTCTACCAGAGACCCAAGCCGCTAAGGCCTCCAATCCCAAACCCAAGCCCTCCAGGGCCACTTCCTCCGCCCGCCAGCCCCGTGGGGAGGTAAACCTAGAACAGGATAGTATCGAAGACGCGATCGACATTATGACTAGCTTCTTAGATATACTAGATAAAGACGAAATATTGGCCTTCGCGAAAGGCTTAGTAGACTCAAACGGCGATCCTAAAAGTCGACTTCAAGTAATTAAGCTCAACAGAAAGCTTATAGCCAAATTACTACTTGTCAATGCTCAAACTTCCAATGGCGGTCAATAATAATTTTAGAATCAACCCGCCCGATTTAAGACTCGCGCGAGTCAAGCCGCGTTCTCTCAACATAGGTTATTTTAACGCTAACGGTCTCAATACGCAAATGGGGCTAGTCCGCGATTTTGTTACAAACCGACAACTCGACCTTTTTCTAGTTCAGGAAACGTTCCTTAGAAATTGCAATAGGGATCCCAAGATAGCCAATTACCGTACTATTCGTAACGACAGAGACGGCGCCAAAGGCGGCACCGTCATATTTTACAGAAAGACGCTTCACGTCATACCGCTCGATCCGCCGCCGACGCTCACTAACATCGAAGTCTCGGTCTGTAAGGTTCACATGACTGGACATCCACCCACTATTATAGCTTCCGCCTATCTCTCTCCATCAAAGAGTTTACTTAAAAGCGACCTACAGACACTACTGGACATGGGGGACTCGGTTATCATAGCCGGGGACCTTAACTGTAAAAGTACCAGGTGGAATTGCAACTCCACAAATAGAGGAGGAATCGAACTCGAAAATATCTATGACCTGACCACCTCTCACTTTGAGATAGTAGCCCCCCTCACTCCCACTAGATTTGGGCCCCGGGGCCGACCTTCAATTCTCGATATAGCCATCCTGCAGGGCGTCTCTCTCAGGCTGCGCTCTATCGAGGTAATACCAGAGTTAGACTCAGACCATAGACCTGTAATAGTTAAATTAGGACCCGATTGTCCTCCAGTTCTTCCTAAAACCACCATCACCGACTGGTCTAAGTTCGCGGAGCGCCTAGGCAATCCCGACACGGAACCGACAGACGACATACCTGACAGATTCGACTCGGTGGAAGTAGTCGAAGCGGAAATTAACCAACTTACTGACAGACTGGGTAGCACTCTCGACGAGTGTTCTAGGGAAATTCCAAGTAATCCAGAAGGACATTTTAAGATCCCGCGAGATCTCAGAAAGCTTATGAGACGTAAAAACATCGCCAATAGGACGCACGATTCATTTCCGTCGCCGGCTAACCGCGCTAAACTCTGGAGGCTCCAAAGACAGGTTCGAGCCCGGTTCGAGGACCTCAGAGACGAATCTTGGGATCATAGGTTATCAGAGCTTACGCCATCGCACGTAGCGTTCTGGCAATTAACTAAATCATTCAAAAACGACACCGTAGTCGAATTACCGCCGTTAATCCGTCCGGACGGAACACTAGCCTCAGACGATCTCGAAAAGGCCGAATGCCTAGCGGATAACCTAGAAAGTCAATGCTCCCCCTCGGAACAACCGTGTGATCCAATTCACGTCGCCGCGGTGGACACACAGGTCGAAACGTGGGCACCGTTGCCACCAGCGGGCGAACCTATAAGACCGACCTCTGTCGAAGAGGTACAAGACATTATAAAGCGCCTTAAGCCAAAGAAAGCCCCAGGATCCGATCGCATCTCGAATAAGATCCTTAAAATTCTTCCCATTCACATTCTAAAGCTTCTCGTTGCCATTTTTAACACACTCTTAAAAGAGTGCTCATTCCCAGACCAATGGAAAGAGGCAATAGTCATAGGTATTCACAAGCCTAAGAAACCTCGCACATCCCCGTCCAGTTATCGCCCCATAAGCCTTCTCAGTTCAATGGGCAAAATATACGAACGTATCCTCCTCACTCGTCTCCAAGCCGCAGTCGTGGCCAATGACATAATCCCCCCCGAACAATTCGGCTTTAGAGCCAAACACTCCAGCATACACCAGGTACACCGCCTCACGGAATTCCTGTTATCCCGAGCCAAATTAATGCCATCAGCGGCAATCTTCTTAGACATTGCAAAAGCGTTTGATAAAGTCTGGCACAATGGCTTGATTTACAAGTTACAAAAGACTAACGTACCTGACAGACTCGTGCACATCATTCGAGACTACTTATCAAACCGCTCATTTAGATACAGGGTAGAAGGCACCCTTTCCTCCAGTAGGCCAGTTAGAGCTGGAGTCCCTCAGGGCTCCATACTATCCCTGCTTCTGTACAATCTGTACACTCACGACATCCCCAAAACCCCAGGTACAAACCTAGCCCTTTTCGCAGACGACACCGCCGTCTATACGTCCGGCCGTGTATCAGTCTGCATAGCTAACAGACTCCAAAAGTCCATGGACCGCATAGGTCAGTGGCTATTTCAATGGCGCATAGAGGTCAATCCCGATAAAAGTAACATCATTTACTTCCCCCTTCGTAGGACAGACTACCTGCCACATGTCCGCCTTTTAGGCAAAATAATTCCCGAGGCCAAACAGGCCAAATACTTAGGTGTCATTCTCGACAGTCAACTGTCCTTTAAAGCCCACATTACTTATGTTCGCCGCAAAGCGGCCTACGTCCTAAGTTGTTTGTATCCACTCATTTGTGCTAAAAGTAAACTCTCACTTAGAAATAAAATCCGACTCTATAAAGCATGCGTCAGACCCATTTTCGCCTACGCCTGTGTTGTGTTCGCACAGACAGACCTTAACCGATTACAAGTAATCCAAAACCGTTTCTTGCGTAATACTACCGGTGCCCCGTGGTACATGCGTAATACCGATCTCCATAGAGACGTCAAATTAGACTCAGTAAAAGAGCACTGTCGGAAGCTCTCTAGTAGTTATTTCACTAAAGCCGAATCGCATCCGAATCCGCTGGTGGTAAACTCGTGTAATTACGCCAAACGTCGCCCGTGGGATCGCCGTCGACCCCGGGATATCTTAACCGATGATGCTGACCCCATCACTAAAGCGAACGACCCTAAATTTGTAGGTAGGGCCACACACAATCGCACACATACACGCTACGCACACCGTCCCCGCCGGTGGAGACGAGGTCCCAGCTTTACTGTGGCCCAATCGCGCCTCGGCGCGAGAGGAGCCCGCACTCATTAATCCAATAGGGCATCAAGAGCCCTCCCCAGTAGGCTTTGGTCGAACCGATCGAAGCAAAGCCCCCCACTACGAACGGTGTTCGCAAGTCGCGGTCCGAGTCTCAAAGGAGACGCCCTTGCGCCACTGTGTTCTCTTTTGTTGGTACCTTCCACGGTAGCCAAGGTCAGAGCTCGCCTAGCTCGGCCTCCCCAAGTCCGGTGACGCTGTAGAGGCCGATATGGCCAACAGCATACTGCTCAATCGAAAAACGAAAACGAAAACGAACGGCACAGCGTCAGTCGGCAACCAACAGCGAGCACAGCAACAAGTCAAGGAAACAAGGAACATCGGAAACAAGAAACAGTTAAAGAAGCCGACAGTCACCGACCGTTATACCGCATTCAAGATCGTGTTTCAACGTTCTTATCAGAACGTCTGACAAGAACGTCTTGGGGTCTCAGCATACTCCGTGTCCCCACGACCCGAACCTATAGTGTGCAGGGCGTCAGCGGCTCATTCACTTGAGTTCCGCCCGTCCGGTACACACTTAGTACTTTTTTCCTTGACTACCTATCTATATGCTAAATTTCAATTAACCAATAAAAATCCAGTAGTACTATGGGAAGAGTTTTACATAATAACACATCGATTGCTTAATTTAATACCCTTATGATTTAAATAACATTTATTTCTGACATTTATTGCTTATTGATTCAATAAATTGAACAAATGGTATGAATAAATCATACAAGAAGGCAAAAGCAGAAATCAAGTTAATCTTATGACAAAACGAAACACCAATACGGAAAGTTGAAGCATACTCCGAACAAAGATCTTCATTGTGCAGCTAATCCTTAAGTAATATTATCATTTTGTCCCGGACGAGATTGTAAGGAAAATACAACTTCTTCATTCAAAATCTAATTTTAATCTCACTTCAATTATCAGTTCCCATTGTTGGTTCACTTTTTAAGGGGTTTAGGGTAAGATTTCTTGATTTGTTCAAAGAGATTTGAATTTTATTTAGCAAAAATAAGTATAAACCAGTATTGTTATACAATATACTATACAATAGTTCTATTTCCAAATCTTGCTTAACATAGACATAGAAAAAAGAAAATAAATATTTTAATCGAAAACATTTCCTTGGCTGATAATTTGAGCCCACACTAATTAAATACAATTGAAGCGCAATATTTCGAAAATTGAGGGAAAGAGTGCCTTAACATTAAATTATCTCTGCCTCCCCCACTTTTCGCAGGGTAAAAAAATATGACATAAATTTAACATTATGACTTAAAATCACATCATGTCTAACGTATCGTTCCAAACAATAAAATCAATAACCCTTTGTCTCCAAATAAAAGAAAAGGAAAGGGTTAGAAGTCGTCGAAATATTTATATAACTGGATGTCAACACTTGTTCACAAGATATACGGTGGGTCTAATTTTATCATTCCCAAGCATATTTCATGAGAGCATATCATTTGTATGGCTTACGAGGCTATCTGATAAAACGGTAGTGGTTATCTTGGTGAAAATTTAAAAAGGAAATCGTATATTCGAAACATTAAGTATAAAAACGAAATTTATGGTTTTTTTTCAACTTCACATTAAATATACACTCTGTTTTAGTGGCAGAACTTAGCACCGCGCTTTGCCTCATTACCAGATCGCAGAAATTAAAATAATAAATAATAAATTCTCCAAATGGGAATCGAACCCTCAACCGTCGTGATTACCGTCGCACGCTTCTATCCTTGAGCTACAAAATTCATTCAATTTAAATACAATTATATTAAAATAGCCCAAGCGGACGAAGCCGCAAGCGGAAAACTAGTCATTTTATAATCCTCCCCGTAAAGAATGAACCTGCAACCACAAAGCTCACAGCCAAACGTTATCCAACTACCATAATGGCGTCCAAAGTTAATTATTCCTTTAATTTTCACATACACCGTATGCTATATCTTACAGCCGTTAGTTCAGAATTTAGAAGCTATTCCAGAACATTCCAGGCTATATACAGTCTATAAGGGCAATTAGTATACTAATGAGGTTGTAAATTGTATATTTTGGTTAACATTTCAAATTTTGGACAATTTAGTGACTTAGATTTTTTAAATTCTTTGTAGTGAGTTCCGCCTAGGTCTCGTTATATCAGCATTTTCCATTTTGCTTAGCTTCATATATGTTCTCCTTCCGTTTAATAATGAACTAGAAGTTTATTATTCTTTTACTTTATTAGAATTATAATGTTTCCTATCATATAAAGATGGAAAGAGGAGCACACTAGCTATTGTAAAGGCACTCCGTTCTCTACTTTCTGTCGTATTACGGACATATCCAGACATTGCGCAACTCAACACCGCGGTTTGTCTTGTTACCAAAGGTGAAATAAAGACTCTTCTTTCCCCAAGTAGGCAGCATAATTACAGATAATATTTAAAATTATATCGAAGTATACACAATTGCAAGGACAACCGTTGTATTGTTCTCACCAGAGTACGAGAATTCAGCGAAGAGTAGAAAACGGAGGTGTTTTAATGAAAACGAATTGTCTTAACTAGGTACCCAGGTTCCCTCTACCTACCATAGCACTACATATGGCAGCATATGCGAAATGCAGCATAATACTATAAAAAAAACCTATTAATACTAACTCATAATTAAAAACTTATAAAATTTTTGAATAAAATTAACTTGTTACATTAAGTAATTATTAAAATGTGACCAAAAATACATACATACATATGTATACAAACACGTTATGTACTTATATGCAATTAACACAGATGAAGTGGTCAGCGGTTGCGAATTCGCGGTTAACTGATTTTAAATTAAGCCTCCACCGCTAAACTTCATAAATGGTCTACTTAAATTTATTATCGAACTAGAAGTTTTCATGTAACTTTGTTATTTTTAACGGTTTCACGCTTTTTCCCGCAATTCTGGTAGAGGAAAATTAATGCTAAGAATAACGTTTTCCACTTACCATACCGTTTTGTCACCTTTGCTAGTTCAGAACTTAATGCCGCACATTACCTGGTTACCAGACCGATAAAATTAAAATCTTAAACATTTCAATCCCTCGAATGAGAATCAAACCCACGGCCATTGCACAAACAGCCAAGCACCACGAAGCCTGACGTAACTAAATCATGACTAATGTAATTCTATTACAGCATTAAGTCTTAAATCTATTCACACAAAATGCACAATGCAATTCCGTCCTCTCGTGTGCTCTGCAATAATAAATTTTGCGTATCATTGAATTCAAATGCGCTACTTAGCTTGGCCAAATGAACAGAATTCCTACAAATTTCCCAGCTAAAATATTCAGCTGCACGAAATTTGTCAAATATCATTTTAATGAACTGTTGTTGTGGTGGTTTCGTTTTGTTTCTTGTTTCTTGGTTTATTTCTCATACAGTTGTGTCAAAGACAATCTTATATTATATGGGTCATAATCAGAAAAGTGGACATTTTCGAATTCGTAACGTAACTGATAAGTAACAACACTGATAATGTTTGTTACGAAACTGATGTCATAAGGCATTATACACAACAAAATAAGGATATTATATGAATAAAATATTGTTTTTTTTTATTTAATGAGACACAGATTAAAATTTTAAAGATTCAATCGTTGAATTAACAGATTATAAATGTAAGTAGAAAACATAACAAACTGACAATATGAACAATATAATAATGCTAGTTAGTAACGTAATAAACTTATATTTCTAGTTAGAGATCACAAAGTTAATGATAAAATTAAATCCACTTTAAAATATATCAAAATTTGAGTCGTTATCACTGGAATTAAGTTTAATTCTTTGTAAGTGTTTATTCCGCATATCTTCATATTTAATAGGATTGGTCTTTTTAAGACGTTCTCTATATCTTTTATGTATTTCAGCACTTGACATAGGAGCCATGATTGGATTGGATGCTTACTGAAAATACAAAAATATTTATCAAAAAATAATAATCACAAAATCACAACTGATTTCAGGCAGAATAAAAAATATTTTTAACTAAATCGGTTCAGCTGTTTCTGAGATTAGCGTGCACAATCACAGACAAACAAGCAAACAAGCAAAAAACTTAAAAATCATTATTTTTGGTTACTTTGCTTTATGAAAAGTCACTAATAGTTTTTTTCATATGCCAGCAATTTTTTTTTCTTATATACATATCTTCCATATATAAGCACCGGTTCGATACAATTTTATTATAAACATATATAAGAGAACATTGGTACCGTAATTGTGAACTAGGCTTCATATTTTCTCAATTTCGTTACGTAACGAAATATAACGAAATTGAGAATGAAATCTGAGAAATTCTAACCCTTTTAAATATTTGCTCATAAGCCACGTGTTGCATCTACAAGCACTGAAGTTCTTTTTTGAGATTTTGTAAAAAGAAGCAAATAACATAAACAAGAAAACGAAATTATAGAATACTTACCAAAATAAAAGCCGTTTATAACCCTGAGATGTAATTTCACGCATTCCCTTTAAAACATTTGAACCCCTCAACTGCTGCGAGAACACTACTGGTTGTAGCTACGACAGCATTGACTTTTAGAATTATGGTGCCACAACAAAAAACAATATTAAACAACATCCAAAATAATTGCGTTCATAATTTAATTGTACGTTACTAGCCCTGAGTAACAAAAAGACAATATTTTGGGACAAATTTACTTAACTAATATATATTGTTTATTAAATAATGTATCAATAAAAGTAGTTCTATTTAATATTATGCATAATGTAAAGTAATATAAACATATCTGAAATCAAATAAAACCATAAACATTCGTAACAAATCAATTCTTAAAAAGTAAAGTGGTGAATGGGACACGAAAAATTGTATGGAAGCATTTTGAAAGGTTTTTTGCAACTAACAACAAATACTATTATTTGCCATAATACATTTAAAATATTACAAAAATCTTTAAGTTAATAAATAAATTTATCGTAAATGGCAAAATATTTAAATTATCTTTAAAATTGTATTTTTAAAACGCATTCAAAGTAGCGGGACAAGAAAAGACACAAAAAGGACACTTTTTCTGATTATGACCCATATACTAATCTCTTTGTTGAACCACTTCAAATAAATGTGATGTATAAAAATTTAAACTTCTAACATAGAATTTTAGTTTTGAAAATTGTTTTTTTTTTTCAATCTTGCATAGTAGGTACTGAGCTGACATAGCATTGTGCTCTTCTATGGTACTCTTGATGCATGGAATGTTGCAACCACACCTTATAGGCTTGTATAAAGATGTTGTCAGTGAACGAGGCGAAAGAGGTATACAGAGAGAGAGACGTGTGTATTGAAGTCCTATTGGAGGAAATTAAATATTTTCATTTCTCCTCCTGGTAAGTAAGAGTGCGTTGAGTTTTGCCGCTCAGAACACAATTATTCGCATTCAAATCTTTCTAATACTTTATTCCCGTATTCAATGAGAGACAATTGTATAAAATAAAGTTTGCATACAAAAGATACGGTTTGCCAAAATAAAGGGTGTCCAGGAAGTATGGATGAATCTGAATTTCGTGCGAGTTTGTTATGTCTTTTGAAATTTTACCTTTGTTATTTTTTGTTATCTTTTAACTTTCCGTTAAAAGCGTGGGTACTGTTTTTGTGTACATTCCTATTTAACATTTATTTAGTTTGAAAAATTAGATGAATACTAATTGCGAGATGAAAGATGTTATTGATATAAACTTCCAGATTACTATTTAGTCCAAGTTGTGGATGAAAATCACAATTTTTGATTTCAACACGATGGCGCGAAATGAAACGATTGTTCTATTGGATAAATGCTTTTCCAAAAAATTTTCTCATTGCGTGACAACCAGGAATAACTGGTCAGATTATACAATCTTTTTTAATGGTGTATGAAATCAAATGTGGACCTGTATTAGATGTTTATAAATGTACCATCAAAAAATTCAATGAACTAACTATCGCAAAGCTTAGTGTGGTCATATGGCAGAATTTTTTTGCTTTATGCTGCAACCACAATACAACAAAGTAAGGAACAAGGCAGAAGAAACCAAGATAAAATTAAGAAACTTCCTCGCTTTCCGTAAAAGTTTCGAGACATTTCATGTTGAGTAGAACTGTGTGAACACTGTGTTATGTGTGTGCAGTTTCATAGATATATAATTTGTCATATTACATTAGGATTAGTTAGTTAACATGTTTGCATAACATTTTACGTTTTCAAGATTTTCTTCTAAATTATTACCCTAACTCCTGGACACCCTACACGTGTATCGTTTCAGAAATTCATGCCAACCAAAATAGTACTACGCTTTGGGAATTATAACCGATATACGAATTATAAATGAACTGAAACTGGAGGTACATTTTAAGTCAATTCTTTGATTATTTTGTTCATTGAATATGTACCTAATAAAAATAGTTCTTTGTCATTTGTTTTATTTTTATGTATTTTTTAGCTGCATGCTGTAAATCGCACATAGCAGGGTAGAGAGAGAGAGGGAACCTGGAAACCTAGTGATAAGACACTATGCCTTTGCCTTTAAGACACTAGCGTCCTCCACTTACCGCCGAATTCTAGAGGCATGGCGTGTTGAGTGGCGAAACTTAATGCCTGCCAGAGCGAGAAAATTTAAATATTAAATATTTTGTTTCTTCAAGTAGGAAGAGGCCTACCCTGCTATGTGTGTGATACAACATTAAGTTGAAAAAAAATCTAATTATGCCCTTCATACATTTTAGATGACCCCTTCATATGGGAAAATTTCATTTTTTACAGCTTTACTCCATAGATCTTTCTCTATAAGAGCAAGTTGACAGTTATATCATAAATCAAGTAAATATAAGCGCTGTTTCAAAGAGTTCCCTTTTCAAAAACCTCGAGGGCACACGACTATTAACGAATTGTAAATTTCTTTTTATCTTGTACGTAGAGCGATAAATCACTCTGTTCTCCGCTTTTCTTTCATAACATTGTTTAGAATTAAAGAAATAGATATAAGTCACTAAATTATTCATTTTATAGACTTTGATTTGAATAGAAAAAAATCTAAATAATTTAAAACAAAAAAAAGCATTGCAAAAGAAAAACGACATTAAAGCGTTAATATGATAAGCTCAAAGCTCACTTTTACAGACACGTTACGTCAAACTTGAATTTCAAAACGCGTGCTTAGTAAAAACTGAATAGGCCAGACGTCTGTGATTGCAATCGAGAGCTTTTGCTCTTGAGAGCGTATATCAAGCTTTTACTTGCAGCTTTGGACAGAGTGATCAAAAGGAAGTAACTAAAACTTGTGTGTGATACGTGACTCGTGCTAAATGTACTAGATACCTGTGCTAGCTGGTTGAGTTACATTTTCTTGTTTTTTTGCTTCACTCTTTATCGGGCACATAACGGAGTAGAGTTGGGAACATGGGAACCTAGTATACTCCGTTAAGATACTGATTCTGATTTAGATTCAGAAGGCATTGCGTGTTGAGTGGCGGAACTAAGCGCCACGCTTCGACCTGTTACGATACTGAGGCAATAATACTATTAAATAAGCACTATAATTAATTTCCGTCGCTCGCTTGTATCCCTGCGCCACTACTGAATTCTTTAGGTAAGGGGGTAACAGCAAAACGATTATGTTGACACAATACTGCATCAACGCCCAATATCAGTATCAATTAGTGGCTTAGCACTAGGGTCCCAGGTTCCCACGTTCCAGGCTTATACCGCATATGCTAATGTGGTGATGGAAGAAATTGAAATTGAAATTATAATTTTAGTTGTATTATACAAAATTGCAATATTTCAATGATGTCAATTCAATTCGTAAAATGCTAATTTTCAATTTAATTAATTCCTAATGAAGTTATTATGGTTTTTTTTTTATTTTAATAAAGTGTAAAAGCACAATGCAATGCTCATTATTTTCACATTTCCTAAGGTACTACGGTACAGTTAACTAGAGAATGCTTAGAGAATATAATATGTCCATATATTACTATGTGAACGTAAAATTCAACACACGTTCATCGAAGGTACTGCGCTACACCTAATTACACGTATGCAGTTTAGGTTGTTTTTGTACTGGACGATACAAATAATATATGATATACGAGCTGGTTTTTCTTTCTTTTTCTCGAAAAGATATTACCCTAGTACTGAGTTACAATATATAAAAATAGTATAAAGAATAATATAGGAAAAGGAAAGAAGAGAATCGAACCCACAACCATTACACACGTAGGCGTATGCTTATGTCCCTGTGCCACGACGGCCTCATCCCCTGTATATCAAGGTTGGTTACAATCAAGTTTCCGCCGAGGTTATGGAAGAAACCTTGGCTCCCGTAATGATTTTATTCGTTGTGGAGGAGCACCGTGAAGTTTTAGTGGATAGGGTGGCGTACCCAAAAGAATTTTCCTGACGATAAAAGAAGGTACAATCTTATGTCAAAATCTATTCTTAACTTTCCACTCGTGCACGTGCTCTTCCACGTGCGTTACGTGGCAAAGTTTAACTTTTTATATATGACTGTTATATATGACAATATATTTTAAGATTTTTTTTATATACAAATATTCAATCGGGACAAGAACCCACAGCTATTACGTTTAAAACACGTAAAAAAATATTTCGATGAAAAAAAACCTCTTTAAACGATCGTTATAATCAACTTAGCTGTATAGCTGTAGGGCGCGGTACGTTACGGCTCGCAGGGGTCCCATTGTTATTTGTGACAAATTGTCAATTTCCCATTGTATTAGGATCTATTAATTCTGTCTTATGTGACGTTTCACGTTCGCACTACTATTAATTTTGTTTTGTAGATATGTATGTGTGTATGTAAAGTTCTGTTATATAACTGTATTATTCTATACAAAACTATAGAGCAGAGTTTCTTTATATTCGACATTATAGTAATATTGTTAAACTTTGAAATAGGCTTACAATAAAGAATAAGCTATTCTTTTAGTTAGCTTCATGCTATCCCGCATATAGGAAGAAAGGCAGAGAAATTTAGTGTTAAGATACGCTGTTTACCCCTTACGCTAAATTATCAAAAACACGGAAAAACAGTGTTGAGTTCCACCACTCTACACGCAACGTCTGTAAAATTGTTCAAACACTAAGTTGTCTCTGTTTATGGGTATAAAGCTAGAAGTTAAAATAAAATATATCACAAAATTCTTTCACTGACCTTATTTAATATATGTACTTTTTTAGAGAGAAATACTTAAAATAATAAAATAAAATAAAATAAAATAAAAAACGCTACGTCCGAAATACCCTTAAACTACCAAGTGCATTCAAAGTATATCCTTTACGACCGTCTTCAGACAATTTGGGCTAATTACTCGGAATACAGAGACAAGTTTTACATCTGAATAATTCACTTCATTTTACATTTACTTTTGTTGAAAACAACGAGTTTTGTTTTTGAGATACAATCTTTGAGAGTTCTTCTCTCACTCGGTTAAAATTTAAAACTTAATTTCGCTACGAAATTAGTGTTTACGTGTTTATTGTGAAGTTAATTGTGGTGAGATACAAAGTTTGTGTAATATTTTTGTATTTTATTATGAGAATATTAATTTTTAAATTCAAGTACAAGAAGGCTGTGCGCGCGTTTAATTGCAAAGTTGTGTTTTCGATTCCCACTCACGTTAATGAAATATTTTATATTTTTATTTCACATTCTGGTAAGTAACTGCGGCATTGATATCTACATGAAATGCCTTGGATTTTTTTCTCTGGTTTACAGTTACACGCTTAAGCCCCTATGCCATGACGACCTTCTTTGTAATTGAGCTTAAAAAATAATATCCTTACAATAAAATACCATTTTTTAGCTTTAAAGTGAATCCCGCACATTGAAAATTAGACATTAAAGCTGATACCACGGTGAACATATAAAAATATTAAATATTCCATTTCCTCGAGTGGAAATCGAATTCACAACCTGTCATTAATGTATAGATTATACTTTTTATGTGACTCTCAAAAAAAGATTATATCAACAATTTGACATGTACTGTCTACTGTGGTACTAGGTGCTACTTACGCCCTATTATGCAATATTGCTGGATGTTTTTTCAGTTCTAAGATGAGGCCTAGATTAGGATTAGGCCTATAAGCATGAATACTAAATATATTTTGTGTAAGTTTCTATGTTTGTCAACAAATTTCTCAGATACAAAAATTTATTAGCAAATACAAATTGTTTAAATGTTATAAATACTGAAAAGGAAAAATTAAAAATATATCGTTCCTTTGATATATAAGTTACATAAAGTTTTATATTCTTCATATAAATTGCAAGAAAAATCCTTTGAATGTAGTAAATCTTCGGGCTTCGGGTTAAATTAATGCCGTACAAGTTCCAGCGGTCAAAGTGAAATCATATTTCATAGTAGCTATAAAATATATTTAATTATATCAATAGACTATCTTTTTTTCTCTTCTATCAATTAACTTTTGAACATATTACAAAGAAGAAATGTTATATAGAGTAATTAAAATGTTTTATTCAGATCGTCGTGACACTGTGAGACAGTTATTATTATTATTTATTTATTTTATAGCTTCATGCCGTACTTTCCATATGACAGGATAGGTTACCCTGGAAGGAACCTGGGAAACGAGTGCTAAGATAAACCTGTTCTCATTAAACTACTTCCGTTCCCCATTTTTCGTGGAATTCTGGGGACTTTCCAAAGCATCAGTTCGCAGTTAGTCAAGAGCAACTATCCGTGACCGAACAGAGAGTAGATCAAGTGCGGAGTTTGAAAGTTGTGGGTTCGAATGTTCTTGCTTTTAACTAAAATAAATATATTTAGTATATAGTTAAATAAATTTAAGATTGTAGCAAATAAATAATTATAAAAACACCAACTTAATAAGTTAAGTAAACCTTAAATGTTTAGATGTAAGATATTCCGTTACATTTAACGCCGAATTTAAAGGCATCGCTTCTTGAGTGGCAGCTTTAGCCTCGACGTATAATGAAAATAATAATATTTTAAATATCATAAATTTATATATGGTTGCGGCGTTGAATTCCGCCAGTCAAAACGCAATGCCTCCAGAAATTACTAGAAAGTAAAGGAAAGAAGTGTAAACGGAGTTTCTTAACACCGTAGTGTAGGTTTCCAATATGATTTTAAAATTGAAATATATTAATACTAAAATGGTTCGCAAAAGCTCTTCAGCTTTAACTTTTAATACGGTTTAATAACGGTTTAATATATTATGTATGCATGTATGAACAAACTTATTGAACTATTCCCGTCTAATAATATCGATCAATGAGAACATTTGGTTCTTTTTGAAACTTCCTTTGGAACAGCTTGCATAGTTACCCACTTGTTTTTATACAATACTTTCAGAACGTAATTTCTATATAAGATTCTTTCTTATTACTCGTGATTGTCGTTTGTGCAATTGGTATACAAAGATTTATTTCAGCATCACGAATAACCTTGAACAGTATGAAAATCAATGAGAATCTAGTGTCAAGACACACCGTATTCCACATTTGATCATGGCGCGTAGAGTTGCGGAACTGAACATCGCGCTTTGTTCTCCAAAACGTGAAAATCAAAACAAATAATTTTTTCATAGTGAATTTGCAACCCACAATCATCGCGCTTATCGTTAGAAATGTAAATTAATCCTCTTTTATTAAATACTTTAAAAAGTATTCATCACAAAGAAGCAAAGGCCAAGTTCCAAGTAGTCTTAGCTTATGGCAAAAAGTTTATTAACTTTGAAATGTCTTTGTCTTTCTTAACTTGCGGTTGATAAACATCACTTTAAAACAAATAATTAATAAATAATAAGATAGGGGGCCTTTGTAGCTCGGGGCAGAGCGTTGACTGTAAAGGGGATGGTTGTGGGTTTGACTCCCAGGGATAGTAATTTCCTCGTCAATATCTGAAATGTTTGGCGGTGAGTGTGGAACGGAGCATATTACCATTAGGTTCCCTCAACCCACCTATATTCAAAATACAACCGGAAACTAAAAAAAAATTCCCAACTGACCATGGAACCCAGGAACACACAACCATCATGACAGTCACTGCCCTGAACCACAATGGTGTCAAAATCCACATTGTTCTACACTAACTCATAACAACTGATAAATATCTTATATGAAATCGATCAAAATTCTCGTCACGTAGCTAAGCAGTTCCCAAGATATATGCGGGATGAAAACGATATTTGGTTCAACGTGAATATTATCGATATAGAGCTTTTAATATAAAGTGTAAAAGCTTATAGAGCTTTTGTTATTGCCAATAAGTTTTTATTTTTTTGCTTAGAATAGGCTCGTCATGGCGAGGGAAACGAAGTTTTTGTTTAAATAGAACTTGGTGTGTAGGAGTAAATATTTTTTATTATTTCCAATATTTTATAATTTTAGACAGATTTTCGCCGCAGTGTGAATTACCGAGTAGGAATTGAATCCACAAGCGATTCATAACACGGCGTTTGCGTCGTCATCGAGGCATGAGGACGAAGGACCCTCAACGCCGTGGTTTGTCATCTTCCATCTACCAGATGAATATACAAATAAATACATTCATTCGCCTAAGTGGAAATTGAACTTACAACCATCACATTTCCTGTCAGATACTATCCCACAGCGCCACTACAGCCACAATAAAATTATATTCAGAATATTATTGAATACTCGATTAAAATTAGAAAGCTAATTCTATTTAAGCGATGATTTGTGATCTCAAACAAAAGCGGTATAATAACAAGCAAATTGTGTACGAAATGGTCAATAAATGGATATAAATGTTCCGCTTAAATAGGTTTTATTACCAAAATAATACTGATAATTTTACTATGCGGTGGTTATAGAAATTTTAGAATTTTGACGCTACTAGCTTCGAGATTTAAGTTACAAGGTTCAAATAGGTTCAAATTTAAATTAGTTTTACTTTCTTTTAATCTTCTCTTAACTGCACCGCTAACTTTTTACCGCAGCTCCGTCTCCGTAGTCGAATATAAATAGTTAGGAGTTGTGACTGACAGACTGACTGACATATGTCGTGATCATTCTTCCTTGCTTGCGCTGTCCACTTTGAGACAACCACAACGTTGAGGTTCCAATTAAAATTAAAATATCTTTCTTTGCGTATTTGTGTTTATTATATTATTGAATTCTTCATGGTATTTTAAAGTAGACTGTATAAATCAGTCTTTGTTATTAGTTAATAAATGAGTTTAATAATAAGTTTCACCGCGATGTCATAGTCCACAGTTTCGAAAGTTGGGCAAAAAATGAGGAAGAAACCATCTGGGTTTCTCTGGGTTCGCTTTACACAACGTATTATGCAGAAAAAGTTTGTTTTTGTTTGTTATTTTCCATATAGAAAAGAGAATTAGATGTTTTTAGAAAACGTATAAAAATTATGCGAACCGGCGTCTCTTGGAAACCGTCTGGCCGTTCCATTGAAACTTTTATATGCTTATTAAATATTTGATTTTTTTTACCTAGTCAGTCAATATTTTATGTTATTTCACCTAAATTGTTAATGTCTATGGCTACCGAACTACAGCTGGATAAACTCGTATTGGAAACGTTTAATGATGCATATAACTGCTGAAACATGGACGATAGTAAATTAACATAGATTTAGAGAAAACAGAATTTAACATAAGCTTCACGCTGTAACCCGCAAACAGCAGGTTAAGCACAGGGAACCTAATGTTAAAACACTTCGTTCCCCACTTTCCGCCCAGTTGCGTGTTAAGTGGCGGAACTATTAAAAAAAATACGTTTGTACCTGCCAAGTTTCCTGATGACACAGTTGTCACAAGTGATTGAAATTCAGATATTTAGAATTTTTTACACAGCCATAGCTTTACTTAACAAAAGCGCGTAAAAAACTAGTTTAAAAACGAATTTCATCCACATTTCACGATTGCCTAATGTACCTACTAGCAGTCCGACCGTGACGCCAGCACGTACTAGTAGAATCAATCGCGCATGCAAATCTCTAAATACCATTGTGAATACTAAACTTCATGAATTGTTTACTGTTTTCATGTAAATTATTCAATATCATGATTATTGTAGAACATTTTGTGTAGGCCAGTGGTGGCGTAGGCACAAGCGTGCGAGTATAAACGCAACTGGCTGTGGATTCGATTCCCATTTAAGGAATATTTTCATTTCTTAGCTCTTATGACGAAGCCATTTGCCGTCTGAGTTGCCCCGCCTCAGAATTCCGCGGAAAGTGGGGAACCAAAGTATATGTGGACATTCGGTTTCTAGGTTCCCTCTGCCTACTCTGCTGTGTGCGGAATGCAGCGTATAGTTAAATAAAAAACATGATTGTTGTAGAACATTTTTTGGGAGTTGATTTTTTTTATATTCTTGGTTCGATTTTTATAGAAGGGTTATTGAAATGTATGTATATAAGGCAGTCGTGACGCTATTATTAGATCATCGCTGGAAATTATTAAATTGAAATTATTTTCTACTTTGGTAAACAAAAGTTTGGCGTCTAATTTCGCCACCCCAAAAGCCATGTTTTAAAAATTGGGCAGAAACTGGGAAAAGACATATAATGAAATAAAACATTAAGTTTCCTTTTGATACCCAGAAATCTAAAAAAGCTGCTTCTTTAAAGTAACCTTCCGTATACGCGTCTTCTTGAAGTTAGGGAAAGTCACATTAAAATTTGCTGCATAGTCTAGTTTTCGGGTATTTCTTAAGAAATTTCAACTTTTTTGTTTTTCTTTATTGAAATTTAAGTTTAAAGTTTTAAAATTTTGAGGTAGTTCAAATTTAACTTTTGATTAAAACAAGTTTTAAGTTAAACATGAAGGAGCTTAAATCCTGGAATTAGTTATACGTAAAGTGGAAACTTATACGGATTACGCGGCTAAGACTAATAGCTTGAGGAAAATGTCATAACCGGGTCTGCAATATTCGGGAAAAGAATAAATAGAGTTAGGAGAAAGAACCAAAGTGTTAAGATACTCCGTTTATCTTATTTTCGTGGTATTTCCGAGACAATAGATATGACAGAGCGAGGAAATGATAATAATTGTCTGAGTAAGAATCGAACCCAAAACCGTCACGTTTACAGCCATAGACTATGTGCGTGTGACGCACAACGGCCTCTAAATAAATGAAATTGTGATAAATACAAATAAATAATAAAATCAACTTGGAAATTTCTATACTTTGTTGACAAACAAAACTCAAGATGAGTTTCAAGAACTACAAATAAATGAGAAAGCACGCGAAGTAATTAAACTTTAAAACATCTCAGAGCTTTCAAACATCAAAATTTATATTAGAAGTGGAGAAATTACGCTGAGATTATTGTGGGCACGCTTTTACCGCATAAAGGGACAGGGCGGAAGAACCTACTGTTAGGACACTCTATTCTCTCCTTTTTCCCTTCTTTCTTATTTCTTTAAGCAAATTTCACACAATCACACTTAATTGGAAAACGTATAAAAATTGATCGTAGCGGAATTTCAACCCATCTGCCAGCCTCTTGGAAACCATCCACGCGTTTAGACTGACTTACTAAGCCATGTTTAAACATGTTTGTTACAATTTATACATTTAAGTTAAATTGAAACAACCGTGGCTTAGTGGTCACAGAGCTTTGAAGCTTTTTTCCAAGAGCTGGTGGTTCAGAATCCGTTACGTTCAGATTATTATGCCGTTTTTTATTTTTATTGCCGTTTATGCCGTTTTTTTTTAAATATTTTTTTATTCCTAAGTGTGGAATAACATGGAAAAAACATAAACAAAATTCACTGATAAATCTTTTTAGAATTTGAAGATATATTATCTCGTATTTAATGAGCAAGTAAAATTAATATGTTAAAATAACAAAACTTGTTTCACGGCAACTGAAATTTTCATAGAAATAGCCGCTACTAATGACATGGTATAATTATATAAGAACGAATGGAAATTTTTAAAAGAACTAACGTTACATAAGACAAAGCGAATGCCGTAGTATTGAGGAAAAAATGTAATTAGAACATTTTTAGAAATAATTTGTCTTTAGTTGTCATTAGTTAACATTTACTTTTGTTTTATCGCTGTATCCCGTATGTCCTACATAGTAGAGTAGGCAGAAGGGATCTGGGAACCTAGTGTTAAGACATTTCGTTCCCCATAAATATTTAATTTCCTCGAGTGGGAATCAAGCTCACAACCAGTCGATTTTACTGTCACACTCTTTTCCTCTGCGCCACGACTGGCCTCAGCTACTATATAAAATAATCCAAGAATTATGTTAAACACTAAGAATTATGTATAATATTAACACACTTCATAAATTACGTATCAAATAACTAAGTCTTTGATATTCAAGTACAAAGGAGTTGTTGGTTTATCCGCTTTTGCTACGTTATTAATTAAAATTTAATAAAACTGTTGCTAGCGAAGTGGTAAATTTATATAAAAACAAATAAAATATATATTGAAAAATTTATAAATATGATTTTTTTTGGGGTTCCGTATTTTTTAAGGAAAAAAGGAAACCTTTGTTGTCTATCCGTCTGTCTGTCTATCAAGAGCCTCTCAGGACCGCTTGGAGATATCGAGTTGAAATTCGAATCATATCTTCAAATGTACGGTCCTTTGATTTGCTGAAAAAATTGCATTTCTAGATTTACTTGAAGAAAAAAATATAGGCATAAGCCGTTGATATCGCAAAAACGCATATTTTGACGCTGTAAAGCAACAATTAGGTTCCAATTCAAATAAACATGTACAAAAATAAATCACCTGCAAACATTAATAGGAAAAATCTATTACTCAATACTCACAAAATCAAGTTAATCAAAATCTTACAACTACATACTTAATCACTAACAATTAAAGTTCTTGAATGATGTTACCTCGTGATATAAAAAAAATACCGTAGCAGGATTTGAACCCGCGCCTCCGTATTAGTTATTTTTATTTAACCATACAGACAAAGCCACAGGCTAAATGTAGTGATAGAATAAAATAGTAATTCAGTTATGTCAGTCTAATTCCCACTAAACTCGTTCCAACGACTAAATGTCATATAAAATTTCATTACATATTGTCGCACATGTTACTAGCACATAATAATATAATTTAGAAGTTTAATTAAATTTTAGCTTTCGTTATTAAGATATATTATTTATTAAAAAAGATATTTGTAAAAATTATATTCTGAATGAGGCTTTTTGACTAGGCGGACCAGGCCGACTCGCACTTGACCAGTTTTTCTTTATGGATCAGACAAGGCAAACGAGCGTACGAGTCACTTGATGATCAGTGATCACCACCGCCCACGACCCCGTGTAACATCAGAAGAGCTACAGATGCTGTTGCCGGCCTTTAAATTATGTCAATCTAACTCCCACTAAACTAGTTCAAACTACTAAGAGAACCTAGTGTTTAGGCACTCTGTTCTCCACGTATCTCCCATTTCTCAAGATATTACGTGACGGAAAGTTAAGTGACTGAATTCATGAGCGCGGTTTGTGTTTCCACAGCTGGGGATTAAAAAAAACACTTTCCTCCAAGTGGGAATCGAACCCATAGCTATTAAATTTACAGTCCGAACTATATAGATATACTTAATACACAGCATAATGTTACATATTACGACTTCATGTTCTATTACTATTTGACGGAACACCCTCGAGGGAAATCTACGGTCGAGGCCGAAAATTGAATTCTAAAGCAAGCTTTATCATAATGTTCATCACCTGGATACTTTTATGTTTCTTGGAACACTCTTATGTATTTTTCTTTAGGTATAATAATTGTTTTATTTATGGGTTAGGAACACCTGTAGTTAGCATCGTTGTCTTTTGAAAGTCGATGAAATGAAAAAGCGACAATTAAATAGGTTTTCATAATTTAGTTACCAAAAGCCACTTGTATCATTTATAGAAAATGTAAGCTTTGAGTCTGAATAAATATATACAAATAAAATGTTAAATAATTATTAAACCTTGTACCTATCTAAAACTTACAATTATCCTCTTCCTGAATACAGCGTGAGAGAGGAAAAAACGAAAAATAAAGATTTTTTTTAGCTTCACCTTTTGGGAACATGGGAACCTACCTAATGTTGTTGCGTCGAGTTGCGAAACTTAACGCCGTGCTTTGTCTCTTTTACCAAAGCGAGTAAATAAAATATTTAATATTTAATTTCCATGAGGGGAAATCGAACCGACACATATACCGAATAGCCGAACAGTGGGACGTTTAAAAATTATTTAAATTGAAATCCAACCCAGAATGAGACAATGGTTGAATGTTAATATCTACAACACAAGGTCGTCAAAATTTTTATTTTATTTCAGCATCGAGCAATGGATCAGCTCGTATCGACCGTTACAAAGTAAATACAAATGTTTACAAATTGTTAGCGAGCTTCGCCAAATAAAATGTTCTAAGCAAAGTTAAATAAATTATAGTCAATGTTTATTTCAATGTTGTTTTGGATGGTTATATTGGAAATAATATAATGATGTTTGTTATTATTGAATAATAAATATTATAATATATTATCTATATATATAAAAGGACTTGTCCTCACTGACTGAGGTAAGACGCACGCACAGCCGTGACCGCTGTGCGTAGAAAAGTGAAATTTGGACAGATGTTTACTTTCGCAATCTGGACATCCACTAAGAAGGGATTTTGAAAAATTTTAACCCTAAAGGGGAGAAATAGTGGTTGAAAGTTTGTATGGAAAAATCTTTAAAATGTCACCGATTGTTATAAAATTTGAAATTTAGACTCTTAAAAATATTTAATTGAACATGTGTTTTATGGTTTTCTAGAATTCACCCCCTAAGGGTGCAAATAAGGGGTTGAAAGTTTGTATGGGAAAATTCTTAAATCGCCACCTATTTTTATAAAATTTGAAATTTAGACTCTTAAAAATATTTCAGTGACCAGATGTTTCGTGGTTTATTAGAATTCACCCCTAAATACGCAAGCGAAGCTGCGCGCGTCCTCTAGTTAGTAGATAAAATGGGCAAGGTTTGATAGTAAAATTGCTAAATTGTACGTGTAATTTACATATTGGACGTAACTTAACGTCACGCTTGGTTTTGTTAACGAATGTAACTCATTCGTGCAAGTGGGAATCGAAGTTAAAACCTTCGCGTTTACCGTCAGATCCTGTATTTTTAAACCACAAAGATCTCATGGCATATCTGTATTATAAAATGACAAAAATGAAGAAAGTAGTTTAAATTTGAAATTATTTTTTACACTGAAAATAACCAATTTCATAAAATTTTCTTCAAGATTTCATTGTTTATTTTCACAAGTGTAAAATGATGAACGTTCCACATATCCCTTAACGTACTCATAACTGGTCATAAAGCAATCTGTTACAAATAAAAACACGCTATCGTAACAGCTTGCTTTGAAATATTAAAATTTAATTCGCATCCACCTACGGCCCGGTTGTCCCTGAATAATTTCAAACAAGGCACTAATTTTTTATAAACAATTTTCAACCCTACCACTTCCATGTAGAGTTGATATTTCATGAAATTCGTTTTCCATGTCCATATGAGGCAGGAATAAATTATAACGGCGGTCAAAGGTACCCTTAAATTCTGATAATTAATCTTTTAAGTAATATATTGTGGTTAGGTGTATAGAATTGCTTGTATGGTGCCAAAATAATTTTAATTTTCATATATTTTATGAAATCTAGATTATTGTTCGAAAAGTTTAATGTTGAAAGAAAATTATAATACAAAATGAATTTATAAATATAGAGTGTATTTTTATACTGAAAATTTAAATTAAAAGATAATATTACTAATATTAATTAGCTTTTAATTGCTTAGTCCAGCGCGGTGTTAATTTCTGCCACACAACATGTAATGTCTCAATTATTGAGCGGAAAGTGGGAAACGGAAAGTTTTAACACTAAGTTTTTTCTGCACTAATATAAAATAGACAAATAAGTTTATTAAAATAATATACAAACATTATACAAATTACCTATTACAAGTCACTACCACGACTAGCCATATTCTAAAAACCGGAAAATCAAAGACGGAGCTTAACTCCGCAAAACAAAAATATGTGTATTATATTAAATAGAAAAATAACAAATAAACCATAAAAGCTCTAGCTTTCAGAACATACTGCAATACACGTGTACATTATATTTCAGAAATGACCTATTCCGAAACATTTATTACTGCAAAACTTTTATATTACTTTAAAACTGCAAGGAACTTCTGTAAGCAGTATTTGAGTGACTTTAAAGTCTTGCTCACGTTATACCTATTGTTTGTAAGTTTATTGTTCTATTCTTGCTATCTTTCTCTTGCATTTATTGCAAGAATATACTAAATCACTTTTGATATTACTTTAGTTAATTTATAGTTTTAAAGTAGGTTTACGGTTATGCTTTATAAAGCTCATATCAATATTATTGATGCTTCCTATTATACATATATATTTTATAGATACCTGAAGCAAAAAGGATTAATTCGTTGGTTATGGGTTCAATTCTCACTTCGGAGATTAAATTATATTCATTTTCCTGCTCTAGTAAGACAAAGTGCAGCGATGGACTTTGCTATTTTTTTTCATAGCGTCATGCTGTATCCCATACATAGCAGGATATACAAGGGGAACCTGGAAATCTAGTGTTAAGATACTCTTTGCCTTAAGAATCTTCAGTTTTTCAATTCCTGCCCAAGTCTGAAGGCATTGCGTGTTGAGTGGTGGAATTTAACGCCGCGTTTTTGCTTCGAGTGGGAATTGAATCCCAAATGCTTGAGTTAACAATATACTATGCCGCTGCATCACGACGTTTTTCTTTTTTTAAGTTTCACTAATCTTTTTAAATTTAATTCGCTTTAATAAAACATTAAAGCGAACTTACAAAACTACAATTTACAAATGAAAAAAACTTTTTAAACTAATTATGAATATTGCTATGACTCTGTTTTCTTTTTGGTTCGACAGTAAAAGTTATGGCAAACTAAACGACTTTCATATAAAAAGTTCTTACGATTCATTCCATTAATATAGGTATATAACACATAGGAGAAAGCACTAATAAAAAAATGTAAGTAATTTCATCTATTAATTACGTTTTTTGTTTTTTTTTTACAATTTTAGCTTTTTTTTTTGCAAAATAGACAAAGAGAATAGAAATTCAAAATAATTCTTTCTCCGTTTGCTTGACAGAACTCAATGTGTTCTGTTCTTATAAATTTTCCCGAGTGAGAAACCTCCTCGTCCGTGTCTTCCTCTCTATCTACCTTCTGCTATATTGGAAATACAGCGTAAACTAAAAATATATATATTAGAGAATAAGATTCTTTTAATATTTAAACAATCTCAGCTGAAAATTAAGAAACATAAAACTTACAAGAACTTCCTGAAAAGATGGCACATTGAAAATACTTACTTAGCTCGCTCCTAAATTCATTCATTCCGTTAATATTTCTTGTGAAACTCGCTCCAGTGTAAACTCTTAGCTGAGTTTGAGATTATCTTTATCCCCTTTTGCTATTTCTATTTCTTATTTTTACGCATTTCCTGCATTTTGTTATGGATGAGTAAAGACATTTCTTTTTCCTTTTAGTTTCAAGTTGTATTCTACATGTAGATAGGATAAGCAATGAAACCTAGTGCTAAGATACTCCGTGACCCATTATCCGTAGAATTTTTAAGACATTGCAAGTCGTGTGGTGCAACTCAACGCCGCGCTTTGTTCAGTTACCTTGCTTTGAAAATTACATTATTTTCTGAGTCGAAATCGGACGTAACTATCAAAAAATAACTAAATATATTTATTTTACTGACCTAGTATTAGTGTGGAAGGAACGGAAGTGTTTTACTGGTAACAGAGTGTCTTAACATTAGGTTCCCAGTAACACATAGTGCTTACACATAGCTGGTGCAGTATACAGCATAAAGCTAAAGAAATAAATATTTATATACACCCTAAGTGAAAATCGAATCTTCAACCACCACGACTACAGTAAAACACTCTGCTATTTCGACATACAGGCCCTACTAAATATGTCTAAACCCATTTATCTCATTGTTTATTCAATTCTTATTCCATTTCCCTGTAAAGTTGAGGTTCCAATACGTATTTATATGGCATAGAACACATGACGTATAAGAGAAAATATTGCCAATGCGAAAGCTTTCAGCTCAAAGCCGTTGGAAAACAGTACTGGAAAATAATACATACAGTTCTTGAGAGTGTTGAAAATTTTATTTGATATTAGTTTCTATTGGTCGCCATCAGTACTCGGATAGTGGGGATAACTTGTTTAGTTCTCTTTTTGCAGAAAAAAAATAATTGCATGACGTCTATTTGCCCTGAGTTATTACAATTTAAATCATTTACGGTTTCAATACTGAATCAAAAACCAGCGGGGTTGTATCCCGCACATAGCAGAGTAAGAAGACCTGGGAACCTAGTCGTAAGACTCCGTTTCCCATTTTCCACCGAATTCTTGAGGAATTGCATGTCAAGTAGCGGAACTCAACGCCGCGTTTTGCCTGGATACCAGAGCGACAAAATACGAGCGAGTATAAATCGAACCTGTCGCATTTCCAATCAAATGCTGTTCAACTGTGCCACTATGGCTTTAAAGATTTATTATTCTTTAATACTGTATGTAGAGGTGAAAGCAAGTGGCAGCTCTCGAACCTCTCTTGAACTGTTTAGTTACATTTTAGATTACATTCTATCGCCTTATATTGTATGTGTTATCTCGTAAATATATGTATGAAAATATATAGTAAACACATTTATATGTGAATTTATAAAAAGTAGTGTTAAGACAGTTCGTTCCTGTTCTATTTTTGAGACATTGCGTGTTACTTGGTTAAACTCGGCGTCGAGCTTTGTCTTGTTACCGGAGTGTGGAAATAAAAATGTAATCCCGAATGTAGGAACGGATTTTACGTTTCATAAAATATATTAAAAATGGATTTAAATAATGATAGTGACTTTTTTTCTTCTCGCCGCCACGTCCTTTTTTCTTTTTTTCTTTAATAAAACAAGAAAAAAGTTACAATATTCATTTAAATGAAAAAAAATATTGAAAGAAAGAAAAAATTAAAAAATTGAAGCCCACATTTGTTAAATACATTTATATAGTGGTGTTATTTTCCTCTTGACGCATCCCGCAGAGAGAATAAATATCCCACTTTTCGACTATATTTGATGTACCTATCGAGGTTGAGGATCAAACCCACAACCATCTTCTATCTATATATATAAAAGGACTTGTCCTCACTGACTGAAGTAAGACGCACGCACAGCCGTAACCGCTAATGGTAGAAACGTGAAGTTTGGACAGATGCTTACTTTTGTAATCTGGACATCCACTAAGAAGGGATTTTGAAAAATTTTAACCCTAAAGGGGTGAAATAGGGGTTCAAAGTGTGTATGGAAAAAAATTTAAATCGGCACCGATTTTTATAAAATTTGAAATTTAGATTTTTAAAAGTATTTAATTGAACACGTATTTCATCGTTTTCTAGAATTCTCCCCCTAAGGGTGCAAATAAGGGGTTGAAAGTTTGTATAGGTTTTTTTTAAATCGTCACCAATTTTTATAAAGTTTAAAATTCAGACTCTTAAACGTATATAATTAAACACATGTTTCATGGTTTTCTAGAATTCACCCCCTAAGGGTGCAAATAAGGGGTTGAAAGTTTGTATGGAAAAATCTTTAAATCGCCACCGATTTTTATAAAATTTGCAATTTAGACTCTTAAAAATATTTAACGGAACACATGTTTCATGGGTTATTAGAATTCACCCTTAATTACGCAAGCGAAGCTGCGCGCGTCCGCTAGTCGTGTATAAATCTGTACCACTACACCACAACGGTGTTAACTACTGTATACTCTGATTATTATAAGTTATAAATTTATTACAGCTGCCTACATTTCAATATAGCTACTGCATTTTGTACTAAATTGATCATAAAACTGCCTATGAACTTTACGATGCCCGTTAGATTTAACCTAGTGCAGTAGGACCAGGCTTTCAAATCACATATTTGACATTTATAGTATAGTACAATATAGTATGAGAGTAGAAGCCAGTTGTGGCGTAGGCAGTAAGCACAGGTTGTGGGTTCGATGCCCACTTGAGGAAATTTAATATTTGATATTTTAATTTCTTTGTTCGGCGGGTGTTGAGTTCCGCCTCTAGAATACGTCGAAAATGGAGAACGGAGTGTCTTAATAGTAGGTTCCCCTCTGCCTCTGCTGTGTGCGGGATCCAGCGTGAAGATCCAAAAAAAAAAACACAATAGTAAACAGTTTAAATCCACGCCTGACAAAAGTGAACTCTACACTTGACACCGATAGTACAAGAACCGGGTTACCCCAATTTCATTCAGAGTCAGTTCACTTCATTATTCTTACTTACAAGTTGACCGTCGTGGCATGGCCGTGTGTTAGATTCCTTTTAGGGCGTATGGATTATAATTTTTTTTCGCTCAAGTAACGAGACGAAACGCGGCGTTAAATTCCGGCTACATATAAATAATAGTTGACAATAAATAACACTATAAGTTTTTAGAGTCATATACATAAAGATATCTTTCATATAGAAAAATCAATTTCGAAATCTATTAAAAATTTAAAGTTACAAATATTAAGAACTGAGGTAGGTATAATAACTTCCTCCACTTACCAGTAATTAAAATTCTTGTTTCAAACTTCAACTATTGTAATATAATTTTGAGAACTTTTAAACTTGCAAGTACTAACTATAATTTTATAAGCAGAATCTCGAGTTCCCACCGTTTAGTACTCGCTTTATGTTTGACATCATAGTCTATTATAAAGTAAGAAACTTGAAACATATTCTGAGATGAGCAGCTATCAGAAGTGGGTTGTACTCTTGCAACTCGATTGTAGTTCACTTTTCGTTAGTTTTTTTTTTTTCATCTTTTACAGGTCAGGGACACTCCGTTCTAAGTTAACCTGCCATTTAGGAGACATTGAGTAATTAGTGTCGTAATCAACGCTGTTTAAATTTAAAAAATAAATTAGCTTCACACTGTATCCCACTTATAGCAGGAATGAATTATCATTTCTTTCTCTGTCACCAAGACCCAGCAAACTCTACAAAATAAAAACATAACTATAAAAAATAATACGATAACATAAAACATTTTCAGCGGCACAGCATTTGTTTGTAAACGCGATGCTTGTACATAGGTTCGATTTCAGCTTAGAGAAAAG
Organism: Heliconius melpomene rosina; assembly: GCF_056956725.1. NCBI lineage: Eukaryota > Metazoa > Arthropoda > Insecta > Lepidoptera > Nymphalidae > Heliconius > Heliconius melpomene. The sequence goes on from NC_140399.1 coordinate 843,353, forward strand.
AATTATTTATATATCCTCCTTCTGGCAACAAGACAAACGGCGCCGTTCCACTACACACGCAATGTTTCAAAAATTAGGCGAAAACTGGGAAACGGAATGTCTTACTTATTACTAGTTTCCCTCTGCTTTCTCTGCTATATGTGTAATACAGCATGATGATGATGATAATAACCTAGTCAAAAGAGGGCATTCGTGGCTCATGGCCAATTGTGGCTGTAAAAGTGATAGTTCGGTTTCCACTTGAGGAAATAAAATATTTAATATTTTCATTTCTTCGCTCTGGTGTCTAGGCAAAGCACGACATTTTGATCCGCCAAAACGCAATTCCTCCAAAATTCGGCGGAAAATGGGGAGCGGAGTGTTTTAATACTAGGTTCCTTCCGCCAACCCTGCTATATACAGGATGCGGCATAAAGCATATTTAATAAGTTAATAATAACAACACAAACAACGGTAGAGGCGTGCGGTAAAGTTTCACTATGAAAGCCGTCTCGGCTGAACTTCTTATCTAGTAGGTGAGCTCGTGATCTGAATTTCACTCGCACTACTTAACGTACACTTGGACCTGTATTTTCAGGCACGAAACTCGGAAAATACGTATCTACATATAGCACTTATGTATATAATAGTTACGCTAAAATTAAATGTAACCCTCGACGGTTGTGAAAAGTTATACAGGAAATGTAATGTAATGAATTTTTGTAAGATTTACTCTATATCCCGGATATAGCTGAAAAAGTAAAGGGAACCTAGCGTTAAGTCACTTCATTTTGGTATTTCCGCCAACATGAGAACGAACTAATACCGCCACGTTTTGTCTAGGTCCAGAACAAGGGGAATGAAAATAATTCATTCCTCCTAGATCGAGGGAACCTGGGAACTTTGAGTTTAAACATTTATTCATTGATTGTTGACTGGTGGAACTCAACAGTACGCTTTGCCCCATTACCAGAATGAATAAAAGAAAATATTCCATATCCTCCTATGGGAATGGAACCCACAATCTATCACGGTTACGGTCATACGCTTGTGCCCCTGTACCACGAATGGCAACAAAATAGTAATATAAATTTGTACATATATCTATTTAAAGTACCTTCAAAGAAAATTTTAACTTCATCAATCACTTCTGTTTCCGAAGTAAATGCACCTAACTTTATAAACAATAACCACACCTAACTTTATGTACTGTACGTAAAGGTCTTCAGAAAGCACATACATTTCAAAGGAAACAGCAACTAAGTCATAGTTGTCATTTGAATGCACTAGATTTAGTATTCAACCGGAGTCTAGGCTCCTAGTATATTCTAGAATATTCTATTCTATTCTATTCTAGGTATTGTAGATTTTGTCAAGTTTCGTACAACTGTAAGTCGTATCAATCTTTTGGTGTAATAACTAAAATCTTATATATGTTTGAGAGTTATGATTTGGTAGTGGGAAATGAAAGTGGGAACGAAGTGTTTAAGCATTTGAGGTTCCTTAATAATTTAAAATCCTTATTTTTTTTAAATACCTGAACCAAAAAAAATATTTGAAGCAGGATGAGGCCTTTGACCAACTCCTACTTTGGTTCATCCTGGTGAAAAAACACCTAACATCTCGAAATCGGACTGAAACTAATAACAGAGTGTCGAGACACTAAAACCTGAAGTAGAAAAATTAATATTAGAACAATAATGTCTTCTATCTATAAAAACAAATCTAAAAAAAACTTTCACCTAATAATAAGTTCGAATTATTGGCCTCAATCACGCTATGAACGGTAATCATAATGTCACAAAGTTTATTCGCTAAGGAAGTAATTGTATGATGTAGACCTCCATTATTGATATTACTCGTAGTTCTAAGAAAATATCAAATATAATATATTTCTTTTCTTATTACCTAAAGTTAGTTATTGAGAAATTGTATAGATTTTATATATGAATCTATATGGGTAGGTACTATATTACATTAATATTATAAAGAAAAAGAGATTGATTGTTTGAACTCGCTAATGTTAGGAAATACTGCTTTGAATTAAAAAAAACATTTTGTACACTAAATTATCAAGGTAGACTATCATTAAGACATTTCCGTTTCTTATTTTCCGCTGAATTCAAGACATTGAATGTTGAATGGAGGAACATAACGCCATGCTTTACCTCGTTACCAGAGCGAGGAAAATGAAAATATTAAGTATTTCATTTACTCTACTCGGAATTGAATCCATAGCCTGCCGCGTTCACTTATGCTCCTGCTCTACGACTGTCGTCAAAGTTATAATACGATATTTAATATTTCCATGTATATCTAATATGCTCGAAATGAACTGAGTTTCATATTAAAACGTAATTTAAACTTTTATTATATAACACAAGTAAGGGGCGTTCTATGTTGGTTGGTTATCAATTAAATTTCCCATTTTATTAATATTTGTACTAGTATTACCTCAAGGGCTTACCGGCTTAGACCACAGTTCAAAGTTTGTTCAAAACTACGCTTATTTAGTTATTTAATAAAAAATAAAAATGACAAATTTAAAATATAACTAAACTAAACCTAAACTAAATGTTGCCATTCCAAAGGATATTAAATCAACCACGAACGCTACATACAATTTTTAAAGTCGACAATTTCACATGTTTTCCTCTGATTATAAAGCGGTTGAAATAGCGAAATTAGTTTTTACATTATGAGACCTCTCGGTACAGTTCGCTTGTGAAATAAACTCAATTTACTATTTAATTTTCGCTTTATTTTGTGAATTTCGATGTAGTTATAATATTTGTATGGTGTAATTTCACTAGTTCAACGTTCAACGGTTGTAGGTTCGATTTACAATCGAGGATAAAAGGCAAAAACTCGGTTTTAGTAATGCCTTGACAATTTATTAGGAAGTAGGGAACGGAAGTGTCTTAATGGGAACTGAGTGTCTTAACGTTAGGGATCCATGTTCATGAAAAAAATTGTCATCATGTTGCAGTCAGGTGTGTTGAATGATAGAACTCAACGGCGTTCATTTTCTAGGAACTAGAGGCATAATTCAATCCCTTGAGGGGAAATTGAACCCAAAACCATCACAGTCCCACCGCACCACGAAAACCACACTAATTTCTAATAAAACATTGGTTTATACTTATGTCAAAGCTATAGAGATTTCTCATTTCAGTGAAATAGCGTTAGAGCTAAATATATGACGTTATACAGAACGGACGCTATCCCTGAGGAAATCTGAGTGAGTGTCTCATATTATCCAGTCGATAAGAGATTTAGCTTTGTCCGTGAACGAAGATGTGTTTACATTCAAAACGTTTGTTCATGTTCTTGTAATGTTATGTATGTGTGTATGTTAGTGGTGTATTTTAACCGACTTTTGTAAGAAAAGGATGTTATCAATTCGACTGTATTTTTTTCTAGGATTTAACACCAGTTGAGAAATAAAAGCAATAAAGAAGAATTATAATTAAATGAAAGATAACACAACACAAGCCTGACGACTGCAATACTATTGGTAATGTACTCTATTCTCGTTAGAAGAAATTAAATATTTAATATTTTCTTTTCTTTGCTCTGACAATAAGCAATGGTCCAGAATTCAGCGAAAAATAGAGAACAGAATTGTCTTAATGTAAACTGAGAGTCTTAACAGTAAGTTCCTACGGCCCCTTTGCATTGTGTTAAGACACTCTGTTGCCTATTAAGATCCCTCTTTCTGCCGAATACTGGAAATTTTACGTGGTGACCGGCGTATCTCAATGCCGCGCTTTGAAGTAGGTAGATGACTAAACTAAAACGCCATAAACTGTGTGAGTAAATAAATTACTTCATTACAATTTCTTAATAAAAACTATTTACAGTCAATTAAGCAATATATTAATTTCCTATTAAGCTTATCTATACTAAGCAATTTAGATTATAAAGTAAAACGCCGAATGTCCTCTGAGAAATATCTTGGAGAGCTACAGGCTTTAGAATAAAAATGTATAGATTTTTCAAGGCCAATTTGACAACAATTTTTATATTTAATCATAGAAATTGAAGCAATTCTATATACATAAGTGTGCTGTAAAATCAACTGGTTGTGGGTTTGATCCCAACTCGAGGAAAGGAAATATTTATTTAAATTTATATTTTCATTTCTTCGCTCTGATGTCGAGGCAAAGCCCAGCATTGAGTTGCGCCACTCAACACGCAACGCCTCCAGAATTCGGCGGAAAGTAGAGAACGGAGTATCTTAACACTAGGTTCCCTCTGCTTACCCTGCTGTGTGCGAAATACAGCGTGAAGTTGATTTGATATATATTTACTATTTCTTTATCGTGCTAAATTTCTTCCAGTTTTAAGAGACAGCGTGTTTTATTATGTTTACCAAAACATAAACTTAATTAATTCTAGATAGCATCTGAGTCATTTAGAATTTTATGTTTAACAGCTTTGTAAGCACATTTTGTTATTTTATGGTGTTTTTTTTATTATTTTTGTTAATTTATTGACGCAAACGTAGCGAAGTTGTGTAGGGCCAGTGTCTTATTATAGCCACGATGGTAGTCGGTTCGATTTTCATTTGGAGGAATTAATTTTTTAGCTTTGGTAACAGAACAAATCGCGGCGTTAAGATCAGCCACTTAATGGACTGGCCGTCTTGAAAATTGGGCAGTGCGTGAGAAACAGTGTCTTAATAAATTCCCTCTGCTTACCACGCTATACGTGCGGGATACAGCGTGAAGCATCACGTGTATAATTTTATACCTTTAAATAAATAATTAATTACTGACACGCACTACTTCGAGTCATCATGAAGCTTTTCGAATAACCTTTATTATCACTTAAATTGAAATTCGAAGTGTATAATTTTAAAAACAAAGCCTATAATAATGTACACTGTAATTTGTATATACGAACACACAACCGCAATGTTATATTTAAATTCTGGCATAAAGTATAAGAGAAAGCGAGTTCAGTAATTTTTTTTTTTGAAAAATAATATTGAAGATAACATGGAAATGCTGGTGATTAGAATATTTCTTATTTTTTTGCTTCACTGTATCCCGCACAAAGCAAGATAGGCAGACGGAACCTAGTGTTAACCCTTAGCTGAAGCCGAGGGTCAGAAATAACCCCAGCAGAGTTGCAAGGTATAATAATAAAACTATTTTCCATTTCTTTTTATTTTATATAGAGTTATACGTTGCCAAAAATAGCGACTCCAGCTAAGGGTTCGGACACTTCCGTTCCTCAGTTTCCGCTGAATTCTGGGAGTATTGCGTGTTGATTAGCATAATATTATTTTTTTTATTTCCTCGAATGCAAATTGAACACACAACTTGTAGCGTTTACAATCGCACGCTTCTATTTATACATTTATACATCTACATTCTATTTATACAACTTTTTTACAACTGATATCCAAAAACATATCTATAAAATATATTTGGAAAATAGAATGTCTTAATTTTAGGCTCTTTACAGTTACACCGCTACACGTGAAGGTAATAAATGAAATTAAAAATCAATATATTCAGAAAACAACATTTTTATATTTTCTAAAAAGAATATTACAAAATTACTCTTCAACCGTTGAGTTACATAAAAATGTCAGTAGCCCTTTTCGTCAGGAGTGTCAGTCATTTTATTACTCTTTATTAATTATTGATTACATTTACTTAAATAAATTAACGCTATAAATAAATTATAAGATTTTTTCAATAATAAATAGCTAAAAAGCTTCATCTTTTGAACTGAACGGTTAAACAAATAAACACGTCACTGGCTCTGACAAATTAACCGCCCTATTATCAAATAGCCTTTTATAATCACCTTTTATAAATGCATGAGATTTTTGATATATATACACTGGTGTCTTGCTCGTGGCTTCGTCCACATCATTTACATACATTTAGATTTTTTTTCTCTTATCACCTTCTTTCCATATAGCAGGATTGGCAGTTGGCAAAGGGAAGGAATTTAGTTTGTCCTTTCTTCATTTTCCAAGAAAATTATAAGACATTCCATTTTTAGAACTGGAATTTAAAATAACCTAACCGATATTACATTTGCAGTCAAGACGGAACAGCGTTTGTGCCACGAGAGCATCTTATAATATTGACTTTTCTTTTAGTATACTTGTATTATGCGTGTAATAATAATCCTTTCTTCCTTCCTTAATAATTCTGCGTATTAGTGAAAAAACAGAACATTATGAAAATATGATATGAGCTCAATGTTTTTTAAGTACAATCAGAGCAAGGAAATAAAAATTTATTACCCTGAGTGGCAATCGAATGCACAGCCGTCGCCTCTGTGCCTCTTTGCCACGACGGCCTCTCCTTACTATTAATAAACTGTCAAAACTTTTAATAATCATCTTTTAATAAAGAATTCAATCATAAAAATCTATATTGGTCGTAATTTAATGTACCTACACATTAGCACGGTATAACGAGACCGGTAAACAAACATTATTAGTTCACGTGAATCCAATTGAGCGCGGTTAAACGCATTGATTAGATAGATGATTTGGCACTGATATACCGTATTTACACTTTTCGCTAATTTACGTTGCATTTAGGCATATGTCAAATAAAATATTTTTATACTGGGCCATTATTAACGAGGAATTTTACTGTTTGTTTGGCTGGACGCGCTTATCTCAGAAACTACTGGAAAGTATATAAATACTACTGAAAAATATATGACTGAAGACTTTAATAGGGTATGGGGTCACGGTAATAGTTTTAATGAAACTACTTGCGATACGTACTGCAAATATTCAAGTATATTATAATTGTTATTTATGACAACAATAAAAGTTCTCATAATCAATATTGTCGTTAATCCAAAATGGAAGCAACGAAATTGTTTATGATAAATTATTAAAATAAATGTAGGTAGGTGATCTAGGCGAGTCGTGGCTTAGAGGCACTAGAAACAAAAACGAACCTTATGTTAAGACTCCCAATCCCCCATTAAGATATTTCCATTTTCGAATTTGAGGGGCGAAATTCAACGCCGCGCTTTTGCTCCTTTACCAGAGCGAGGAAATGAAAATATTTTGTAGTTATATATAATAAAGAATCGAACCCACAAACAGTATTATTGTGTCACTAGGCCACGACTGACCTCATAGTTTACTTTTCAGCACTACAAAATAACGAAAAATATTTTAATTAATTACCTAAAAAAATTACAAAGGCACCAAAGACAGCGGCTAACGTATAAAATTTTATATATTTAAAAAAATATCTTTCATCTGACATTTAGAAATGGGTTGGTAACCTTTTTTCGTAAAAAATCAGAAATGGTAAGTCCTAAATAAACATTAGCAAATTATGCAGGAAAGTAATAATTAATTTATTCTATACACGCTTGTGTGTCTTACTCTGTTTCCCTCATTTTACCAACAAATAAAAATAGAACGTCGTAGCGCAAAGGCATAAGTGTGCAACTGTAAACGTGACAGAATATTGATTCGATTCCCACTTGAGGAAATGGTATATTTAATATTTTCATCACCTTGTTCTGGTAAAGAGACAATGCATGGAGATAAGTTCCGCCATTTCATATCAGGGTCGTCAGGGAAAGGTCCTAATGGGAATGGAGTGTCTTAACATTTAGACCCCAGGCTCCCTCCGCCTATCCTGCTATTAGCGTCATAGAACGTGAAGATGAAGATACACTAGATAGATGTGGATTAGATGCTCATTATATTCAAATTACTTACATTTATTTTTTTAGTAGCATTTAGCGCGGCGTTGAGAAGAGAAAATTTGGTGGAAAGATAAATTATAAGATTCAGAAACATATAATTTCTATTCAAAATATGAAACTTTTCAGAAAACACTTCGCTGGGAGATTAGCTTTTTAAAAATTCGGCCGAAAATGGGGAACAAAAGTACCCCCCACCCCCATCGAACCCGCAACCATCGCGCTTAGAATCGCATATGCCTCTGCGCCAGAACAGCCTCTATTGTGTATATTCAGGTATAATCATTGAACGATGATGTCAATTAAAATTTTAAATTAGAAACGTAAAACAAGAAGCAAAATTTGTTAACATCTTATAAATCAAATATAATCATGTTAAAACCACTTTTAACTGTCAAAGTTCTAAATTGATGGAGTGAAAGCCTACAGAGTTCTGAATTTCTTGATAAGTGAAGATAAGATAGTGGAAGAGGTGCTGAAATAATCGGTTATTATAATAGTTCAGATTCTTGTTCATTAATATTTGTTCAGAGCACATATAAAATTTTTTAACGTAGCAGGATTTGAACCTACGCCTCTTAGACCAAATTCCACGAGGTCCGGGCTTATATTCCGCTACGTTTAAATTCTTATATATTTTCTAAAGAAGTATTTTTCTATTTGGAATACAGAATAACATTTTAGGAATGTTAAAAAAATACGTTCAAAAATGCTTGTAATAGATTCCATTTTTTCTTTTTGCTGTCGACAATGGTAACTTTGATATATGCTATCATTGTTTTTTTTAACTTGATTTTATTAGGTCGAGCTAAGTAACGAAAAAAATTACTTATGACTGCGTCTGTCTGTAAATGCGAGATTTGTGGGTTCATTTCCCACCCGAGGGAATGATAACTTGATAAATGTGATAAACACGTCACGATTTTAATAATAATTATCGCTAGTACATAGTGAAGTAATCTAATTCTGTAATAAACATAAATTTGACTAAAACAATAATTCCAAAGGACCATAACTTTTAAGTTCCATGGCGATTATTCATAAAATCTTTAGAAAACTTCGTTCTAACAAATCCCTTACAGTTAAGAAAGAAAAAGTGGCCGGAAAACGCACTCTTAGTCATAATGATAAACCACTGGCCGTTTTAATTATTCTAATCCCGAAACAAAACTTGGGGCTGTCTGAGAAGTAGATTACTGTAGGTGCTTTGACAGGGATTAACAATTTTATGGAAGTAGAAATGAATAATATTATTAAAAATTTAAATTAAATCAGCTTCACGCTGTATCCCGCACACAGCAGGGTAGGCAGAGGGAACCTAGTGTTAAGACACTCCGTTCCCCACTTTCCGGCGATTTATGGAAGCTTAGCCTGTTGGGTTGCGGAACTCAACGCCGCTCTTTGCCTCGATACCAGAGTGAAGAAATGAAAATATAAATGAAAATAAATAAATTCATGTCCTCGAGTGGGGATCGATTTTTTCATTTTATTTGATTTTAATTTGATTTTTTAATTTAATTTTATTTTCATTTTCTCGATCTGATTACAAGACAAAGCGCGGTGTTCAGTTCCGCCATTCGTTACAGAACTTTAAGAAAATCTGGCAGTGCGTGGGGACTGGATTGTCGAGGTCTCCATGTCTACAGTAAAAAAAAACAAATTAATTTAAGTCATTGTTGATAAATTAAAAAAATGCTTCATAATGCTAAAATATTAAGAAAAGTACTTCATTTTCGCTACAACCAAGAAATTATACAAATAAAATGATCAAAATAGATTTGCGTCAATTTACTTAGCACTTTAAAGGAGCACCTCTGGTGATTAGTTAACAGGATTTTTCTTAGAACGCTCCTTCTTTCATTGTCTTCTCTAGAGTCGCTGTGAGACTTGTAATTTAGTTAACCTTGTTACCACGTTCATTATAGAATTCTTTGAGAAAACCTTTTTTGAAATTGCGTAATTAAACGCTGTTAATACAAAATTGAATAATGGCAAATAATATTTGCCACATTCGGGATACATCGTGAAGCTGATAAAAAAACATAAAAATACCGAGTACTCTTATTTTCCCTTACATTTTTAACTAATTGCTAGAGTTGCTGAAAATCAAACAAGTTATGGTGGGCTGTCAGTACAGCTTATCCTGTCCCTTGATCCCAGCTTAGCTTGTGTTCGGTCTGGCTCTGGTTCAGCAAACACGTCGCTTGGGGATATCGTACACTTGAAATAAATGCTTCACGTGATTTGCTGATAGCGCTTTAGTGAGAAAGATTTTTGGTTTTTTAAGATTTTTTAAGTTCGTAATAGTTTAAGTTTAGTAGTGTTACATAACATTTATAGCAAGGTAGGCAGAGAGAATAGTGTTAAAACCCTCTGTTTTATCTTAAGAGACACTACAATATGTGTACGATATTGAGTGGCATAACTCAATGCCTAATTTATATTTATTCTTGAAGTCTTTTTTCCAAACTGTATTGAGTTCCACCATCCAATATGGCTTCTTCTTAGATAAAGAACCTAGTTATTTATTTCTAAATTTACTAAATAGTTATTCTATTAGTTATAATTATTTCATCACAGCAATGTTATGTTTAAAGCGCCGTTAAATTCCGCCACTCAACATGGCAATTGCCCCCAGAATTTCTGCAGAAAGTTAGTAACGCAAGTGTAAGGCACATTAGGTTCCCAGGTTCCCGCTGCCTACCCTGCAATCCCCGGGATACAAAGTAAAGCTAAATAAAACAATATGTTTATTTCCGTGGTATAATTGAAATTAGTCTAATAATATAATTTGGGCAATTACATTTGATTGAATATATACTATATACTAGCGACCCTATTGCGGCTTCGCCCGCTTTTACTACTGGATTATTCATATAATGTATGTTTGCAAAGCACTTAAGATAATGTGAAAATTAATTAAACCCTAATGCAACCCGCATTTTTGTAGTTTCAATAAGGATTTTTCAATTGTTTTACACAGCAAGGATTTTTTAGTAGGTACCGTAATTTTAAATCTGTGCTACTAATCTTTTCAAGTACTTATTAAAATACATTTAAATTACTATTTTTAGATAGTTAAATGACATTAAATAATACATTCAACTCGAATTATCCAATACGTGCAAACGCATCTAAATCTTCGTTGCTATAAAGGCAGGCGGGTTTTTTTTTTTCGAGCTTGTGGTTAATGCTGAAGAGGGTATTCTGTCCCTGATGAAAAGCAAGCACGACGTGGCTGCCTGTGACGAAAATTAAATAGAATGCATCGGCCGGGAATTGAACCCGGGCTGCCCGCGTGGCAGGCGAGCATTCTACCACTGAACCACCGATGCGTGTAAGGCAGGCGGGCGCGGCGGACTCGCTTGTATAAGCATAACGTCGCGAGGCGCGTTTCGCAGCAAGGATTTTTTGATATTGTAACAACTTCTAAAGTACTTATTAAAATGAAAAACAGAAAAGACAGTTTTGATCTACATTAAATGGCCAACGTAACTAATATACTTATTTATATGCTGAGAGTAAGGGATAAGTAAAACTTGACTCGATACAGTTGATGTGTGAACGGCGTGATGTGTCAATAATTAAATGCGTTTTTCTCTAACACTATTCGCAATTTCGAAATAGTTTAAAAAGCAAATTTTATCTTCGTTTAACGTAGAAATTTAATAAAGTATTTTAAAGGATAAGGATTAATACCATTATGGAAAAATATCCCTCACAATAAAAAATATATTGAAATTACTATTTTTAGACAGAAATATGATCACTACACGTTATTCTTAAAAGATACGAATATGCCATCGCGGACTTTTTTGTAGATCTTATTAAGAGGAACAATACTCCAGTACATTTTTTCATGTAGTATTTACCATTGAAGCAGCGCATGCGCGAAAGTGTCTCAGCGGGTAGGACTTTATACACATTTATCGTATTTATGTTAATTTACATAAGAATGTACAAATAATAAACTATATATAAACCTTCCCTGAGAAATACTCGACCTAATGGTGAAAACCGCATCCAAATCCGTTGGGTGGTTTAGAAGAAGAAGAGTTAGAAAGTTCAGACAGACACAAAAAGCGACTTTGTTTTATAAGATATAGGATATATGTGTAATATGAAATAGCTAAAGCTTTGTTCAAGTAATTGACTTGATCGGAGCTAGTTCAAGTGTAATATTAGGTTACCTATACGTACTATACTGCCATACTGCACGTCTGTGTACTTACGAGTATGTCACAAGATTACAAAAGTACCTTCAGTTTACGGCTAGTCGTGGCGTAGCGGTAAACGCTACAGGTTGGGGTTCGATTAAAACTTGAAATGAAATATTTAATTAATTCATTTTTTCGCTTTGATAACGAGACAAAATCTAGCGTTGAGTTTTGGCAGTCAACACGTAATGCCTTCGAAATTCGGCACAAAGTGGAAAACAGGCCGGGTGTTAATGGGGAGAATGTCCTTACACTAGCTTCCCAGGTATACAAAAAAAGTAAATATTTAGTTTACAAATTGAATTGTGTTTTTCGAAATGCTTCAAAACTAGAATGATTTTAAATATTTTTTAAAATTAATTAAAGTAATGCTACCATATTGCAATTCTACTATCGACTAATTTGATATTAAGCTGCACACGTTAAAAGGACTTTCCAGTAACAGAGAACCAATTAAGGATCAATGATGCAATGTGTCTGCCTCGATACTCCCCAAATACCTCCATCATTTATAAATGTATGTTTAATATCATCCCTTATTAGTTGGCGCAATAGATATTGTCTGACTGCAATTGCTATGGAGGATCCTGAAAATATTTAATTTCCTCGATTGGGAATCGCGTTCAAAGCCACACGTTTGTCCACGACTAGCCTCAACTAATCCACTCAACTATATAATATACTCGTAAAATTTAAACTTAAATTCTTTGAAGAAGAATTTTTAACCAAAATGCCAGTTCCAGTGGCCTCCAGTAATATGGGACCTCGATTCGACCCTCGTCATACAGCCTTATGTCACTCGCAGATTCTAAAGCTTTTTATTCCACGGTCTTGATGAATGCCGAACATTGTTAGCTCGTTTCTAGATTTATTGAGTTAAAATTTAACAGTTACTGTGTAGTGGTAAAATATTTATGAAATATGGCTTACCACCTCGTTGAGAAAAATAATTTATAATTATATGTAGATATAGTACTGATTTTAACAATCATAACCTAGGCAAGGAGACCATGTAATAATATTTACTTCGAAAGAAAGTAAACAATATTATTTATTAAAAAAAATAATTAACACAAAAAACACCATTTTTCTAATTCATTTAGCCAAAGCGCCAATAGCTTGTGTTTTGGTGTTTGCAAACGGTGTTTGCATGATTTCTTTCTCGATTGACTAAATTGCACAGTTCAATCCAGATGGGGATATCGTATATCGTAGACAGGTTTTTATTAGCTTAGTAATGTTAAATAACAGACAGACAACAAAATCATTACGCTTTGTTTCTCTGCATTATATTCATTATCAATTTATATTTATTGTTCATCGATGGATCATCAATTATCGATAATTAATAATATTTTATGAAATAATGATTATCAATGATCAATTAATGGTCAAAAACTAATAATTCATAAACTATAATCGATTATAGTTATGGGTTTATGGGTAATGGATTACAGATAACGGATAACAGGTTACAGATAACGTATTAAACATTATTGATTTCGTTTTTAGATTAACGATGGTAATGATACTGGGTGTTGAATGGTGGATCTCAACGCTTTGCTTTCGCCTCGTTACAAGAGCGAGGAAAATGAACAATTATCCTCGTATGCTATAGCACTATAACTCTGAGACAAATTAAGAACCTATTTAATGGTACTTAAAAACAAAAACGTGCTTATGAGATAGTTAATAATAAAATTATATGATATTTACTACAAGAACATAAAAATAATATTATTTTATAATCTTTTTTGTTTTGGATAATCAATCGGTGATCGATTATCCAAAATCTTAAGAGAGTAAAAGTAGGTTTGTTTTGTAATTGATTTACTTAAAATAAAAAAATAATAATTAACAAACAGTCACAAATCGATTATGTTACTAACATTCATTTAATAGTTTCCTAATTCAACAAAAGACATACGGGTATCTGTGATGTATTAAATCTGGATCTAAGTAAAAGTCGCCTTAATTGGAGCTAAAGTATTAAACTTATGCCTTTATCAGTACGTAACGTTATCAGGACATTTGGGAGAAGTTCCCTTCTAACTGTGAAACAAAGTTCACTTTGTATGACTGAGTTCATTACGACTGATTTTATTACCTACCTACAGATAAAATGTGGCTGTGAGATATCATATTGATTACTCTTGTTAAGCTATTGTGAAGGCAAAATAACAAACATTTTAGTAGAATTCATTTAATTCTTTTCCCTAACTTATTGCTTGAAATCTGTAATAAATTAGGTTTATGAGACAATTGAATGTGACTTTTCATTCACATAAGCAGCATAGGCAGAGATAACTTACTCGTAGTTTCAGGACATTTTATTTTCACTTTTTTGTCGAAAAACATGTGATTGTATTTATTTTCCTGAGTGAGAATCGAACTCAAAACCATAAATATTTTTAATTGGCTTGAATTTATAAAATAATTTTACTTAAAATGCCGTGATATAACCAAGTTGGTATAGCAAACATCCACTAGCACTATACAAACAAACGAAACGATAAACAACGAAAACTCATTTTTCTCTGAAAAGCGACAAAGCACGATTCCACTTAAGTTTATTCATCAGATAATCCCTTATTATTATCTACGTGAATCCAAAAGCAATCTGAATCACGTACAACAAAAATTAACTGGGCATCGTATTTAACTCGGCGCTCATCACCGCTTCGTATCTACGACCCTCAGTAAACAAGTTCTGTTAATGAAGATTCGACATTGGTTATTCTGGTACAAGTGACGAGATAGTAACGACGAGTCACGAGTACTGTTTTATATAATAAATTATTTCAATTTTGTGATTTTTAGACATTTTAACTGAAACTCTTAATCAGGATAAATCCCTAATATTTAGTATTAAACATTTGTTTCTGTTTTGGAAACGTGGCGGTCCTTACTGCAGTAGTCCGTGGTTACGGATAGATCACGAGGTGGCATTCATCTATAAGTTGTCATAATCATTGTATCAAATTGCTGCTAACAATTTTTTTGGGGTCTACTGCCCAAATGTGCAAAGATGCAGTTGGTGAAAATCTGGAAAGATGAAGACTTTAAACTTATGAAGTGTCTCAGGTGACAAAAAATATCCAACCGCCTTCTATGTTTACGAGTATATTAAAATGTTTTTATATTTCAATAGTCTTGCATATTTAAAGAGCTACTATGTCCATCACTATTCTTAAGAAATTTATTCCTCGGCGGGGCTATATTGTATACATTACTTAAAAATCGCTAAAGCCTATCAATGAAACTAAACAAAAAGTAGCTTTTTAATTTTATACTCGAGCTTTTTACTCTTAATGGTCGAGACCATTTTGCGTGAGGCACGCGTAAAAGTTACAAGTAAAAAACCAGGTAAATCTGTTATATTTACCTTTATCCTATCTACTGGGAACAAAGGAGTGATTTTAATCCTATTTTATGACTTAACGTAATCAACTGGAATCAACTTTTATGACATTTTTTCACGTGACTACATAGAAATTTGTAAAACGATTCTACCTCACAACGGGAAATTCAGTTTAATTAAATTTAATGGTTGCAAGTTAAAAAGCGTGAAGCTATGGCAAGGTCAGCAGGGGAACCTGGGAACCTAGTGTTAAGATACGATAGCCTTCTACATTATTTTCACTTTATATTTTACAGTGAACGTTTTCTGTCTTGCCAAAATTAAAATTATTAATAAGCAAAGTCACCGACAAAATAATTTGTATATTTAAATTAAATCGATATCAATTTATTTCAAGCAAACACCATTTCCCGCTGTCTCGATAGATTAATATAATTTGAAGAGCAATATTTTCGCATATAAATTTCATTTTGCTTCCAACTGCGGTTTTACCCGCGTGTTCGAAGAGAAATAACTAAGCGTTGTGCATGCTCTCATATGCTCTCAAGTTCCCCTTTTTTGCAAAATTTGTCGTTGTTACTTCGCCATTGAGGCCGTCATGTCAAAGGCCAGTTCGATTCTCAGTCGGGTAAGGTAAACTCGAGATAAAGCACAGCTTTAAGTTCTGCCATTTACAATTAATTGTCATTTAAAATTTAAATTAGTTAATTTAGATTTAATACTAGGTTCCTAGGGTCCATCTGCCTAACCTGCTATATGCAATATATTATATAAAAATATATTTAACTTCCTCGATTTGGATTCGAACCCACGACCATAGCGCTCACCGTCCCAACGTCAAGCTATTGATAAAAGACCATAACTTGAATATTTCCAGGACACTCAATAAATCTACCGGCTACAATCAGAAATGGACGCGTCACGGCCATAAAAAAGTAATTAATTTGAATAAAATCGGGGGAAAAATAACTTCAGCTTTGACTGTAATAGCCGACATTTGAAATTCTGTCGTTATCGTCACAATATAATGACTTCTTAATATCAGCTTGGCACCGACGCTTTGTCATTTTTGTATGTTTTGTATAAATTTGCATTTGATTTGGTCTGCGTCCGCCAGCACGACGGTTGTAGATTCGATTCTTGTTTAAGGAAATGCCCCTGGAGACTGTCATTTATTTCCATTTTCTCATTTGAAAAGACAAGGCGGACTTGAATTCCATAGTAAGAAGAAAATCGAGTTTTTATATATTATTAAAATTTCAAATTCCCACTCGCGGGGATGAAATATTTAAAACATTTTTATGTTCTCGCTTTGGTAGTTAGGTTAATTAGACAAGGTGCGGCATTAAGTTCTGTCACTCAATACGCAATGCTTCGAGTTTTCATAGAAAAGTGGGCAATGGAAGGCAATGGTGGGTGGTGAGTGGGCAACTAGGTACTCTCTTCCTACCTTGCAATGTGTGGGATACAGCTGATGCTGAAAAACCATATCAAATATTTTATTATAAAAGCATTTCCTTAGCCCGTCTACAAAAACACAGGATGATGTCACCTCAAGATTTACGACTCTCGATTTCTTTGTATGATCTCATTATATCGTTTCTTACTTGAAATGGCAACATCTGCTAGGGTTTTTGCTAATTTCGATCTAATTTTAGCTTTATTTATGCTATGAGGCAAATAGTGGTCGTTCCTTATGTTTGTTCCCTCTCGGGTGAATAATTATATTTCTTTTGTTAGTAGCACGCTGTAGCCCGTATATAGCAGGGTAAGCAGTAGGAACCCAGTGTTAAAATATTCCGTTCCTGACGCATAGCCTAATTTACGAGAATGTGTTGAGTGATGGAAGTTATTGAGAGTGATAGGCATTCTCCATCGATTATATCGAAATTAATATTATACTAGTTAAATCTTAAGAAATAAGGAAATGGTACATTAGCACTAGTTGGTCTTATTACCATATTGATAGATAGTTTTCGTTCACAAATAAAAACTGTTAAAAATAAGACCGATGCGGCACCGACATCAACAGCATGGTTGTTTAGAATGGTATAACAACTCCTTGGAATGATTAAAAACAAAACGCGGTGTTGAGTTCCTGTGCTCAAGCTTCATAATGGAAGTAGTAGGAGAACGTAACTACACCACTAGTATAAAAGAAGTTTTGAATAATATTTAACAAAATCTTACCAGTTAACGTTTAAAAGCCATACTACAGAAGCATAATATTTTGAAAATAACTCCAAAAAAAGCAAAAATTCCGGTATATTTTTTTAAAGAGCCGCCTAACGATACTTCACGTTCATACAAGCCTCTATTATAAGTTCATATTTTCTCTAATGAAGAGGTCCTATCAAAAAATTTTAATAAATATGAAAAAGTTTATTTTGCTTGAAAAAAAATTAAAAAATATATATTTTGTAAATTGTGATTTCGTTTACAAGATTTAATTTAATTTTTTCAAGTATGTATGTCATTAAGCTTTGAAGTCGTTTGAAGCGAGGAATGTGTAATATGAGATTATTGTGGCTTAATTAACATTTAGCTCTATGAATGTGAATATAGATTCAAGTTTTGCTGAGAAAAGTAAAAATTATATATATAATACCTGTACGCGACAGGTTATGGGTTTGATTTCCACTCGAGCAAATTAAATATTCAATATTTTCATTTCCTCTTTTTGTAACGAGGCAAACCGCGGCTTTGATCTCGCCACTCAACACGTAATGCCTTCAGAATTTGACAGAAGTAGGCAGACATCTTCTCTTTAGAGTCGGTTAAAAATTAAATTTTAAAAGGCATATCCATATTAACATACTAAAATCTCTGACGGACGATTCTTAGTAATAATATAACAGGACGATTTGCGGCATCTACGTATATGTGGGTAGGTACATCTACTTGAGAGCAAATATCTAACTCTATAAATAGTTAAGTGTGGAATATCATGCGGTGTAAAGGGTTCAAAGAAGGTTATCTATTTGAAATATAGTGTTTAGACCTGGGTTTGGTTTGTAAAATTTTAAGATTAAGATAATAAAAGAAATAATAAAAGAAAGTCTTATTCTAGTCGCGGAACTCTACGCTGCGTATTTAATAAATAATGATGAGAATTAATGAGATAAATTTTATCTATTAATTTTTTTTATTAAAAAAATATTAGTAAGTATAAAAATGTTATTACAAGCTCAAGAGATTGCTGACTTTAAACCATTATATTACCATTTGGCCAGTTTTCAAAATATTTTGTGTTAAATAGCGGAACTATATCCACGGTTTGCTATTATTATTTATTTATTTGTCACTTTATTAAAATTTAATTATAGTAAAATATTAAAGAATTTAAAATTATGTGATATAATATACAATATAAATATATTATATATATAAAATATCTATATAAATTACCACTGAGTAGATAGTCTGTTTGTTTCTACTCTTTGTAAACGATATCTTTGGAGCCGAGCAGCTGCGCGAAACCTTTTTGCTCTTCACTGAAGGATTATTTAGGGAAGATATCTCGTTATTCCTTTTACCATTCTTGTTTTCAACTTCGACTTGACTATTAGATATTTTATAACTGATGGGATATTTTTGTTTTAAATGCATTTAACGCGTTTTGGGGCAAAATATAAGATTTATTAAGACATTTCGTAATTAAACTTTTAGCCATCTTATAAAATAATTTCGGTGGGCTTGGTGACGGAACCTTTCTTAAACATGGCACGTAGCTTTCTCTTTAAATTACATTATGGGTTTTGACGTCATTTTTGCAATAGAAGTGATTGAAGAGCCAACTTTAAATGTATAAAATGTTTATATTATTGTCATATTAATATGCTTTTCACTTAGACGAATATTATTTTTATATCCTCCTTCCAGTCAAGACTAAGTGTGGCGTTGAATTCCGTTACTTAACGCAATGTGTCCAAAATTAGGACGGAACGTGGAGAATGGAACATGCTAGCACTAAACTCTCTACCAACTATGTATGTAAGAAAGAGTCGTATATTATCAGTTATATATCTATATAATAAAAATTGTTGGTATGTTTGTCCACAAATTTTTCGTTAACTAAATTTTATGTCAATATAATCTTTTTCTATTTAAATTAGCTATATTCCAACTGAGAGTACTAGCGAAGTAATTTATTTGTATTTATATGCAAGGTTCTCACACTATTTACAACCAAAATATATTTGACAATTGCCCCAATTCTGCTCTAGGAAGTTGTATGGTCTCGTCCCCTTATTAATCTAGCGGCCAGGTCGAAAGTGACAGCTTGTCTTCTAACTAGCTACGTCACTTTGACGTATGTGTATAGAATATGAGATTGTAGAAGTAGCATTATCTAATGTTATAAAGCTGAGTTTGCTTGGTTGAACGCACTAATCTAAGGAATCACTGCTTAAAATTGTTTTTTTTTTCTTTCTTATAATCTAGTGTTAAAATCTCCGTTCTCCATTTTCCGAGAAAATATATTTCTCTCGTTGGTGTCCTTTTCCTTACTATATATCTACTAATTAAATTCATTGAAAACGTAATTTTATTTATGTCAATATTACCTACGTGTAAACATGTTGTTAATTACGTTGCGTTGATGAAAATCAAATAAAGATAATTGTATTTAATAGAATAATAAATATATGAGATTGAATGAAAGTATGACAAAAAGAGTTTATGAAGCAAGAGTGAATGATAAAAGAAGCCAACGCGACACCTTGGTTGACATACTGATACTGGAGGAAGGTCACCATAAGTACCCTCGAAGGGCATGGCCTGGCAGAAAAAGCCCAATTTTAAAGACATTTAACAGAGCTTAGTGTAGTTTATATGTGGAATACATCATGAAAGAAAAAAAAAACGTTTGTATATTTAAAAGTACTTGCAAAAGAAATAATATTAGTTATATAAATTTAGTAAGAGTCATACAACTCATTTTTAATAGATAATTAAGTGAAAATTAACTACATTATTAATACTTTAGTGTTCAAACGGTTAGTGAGCTTAGTCCGGATGTTTACTTCTGGCACGTGGTCGCGGGGCCAAAAATATATCGCAACGATGCGGCGAGTGAGAGCGACATGTGCGAGGTAAAGATATTTAGATCTTAAGATAATTCAATCTTAATATAAATTATTATTTATTAATTCGTTATTTTCTAGGGAAAGGTTCCTAGATAAAGTATTGGAGCATTTGAACATTTGGAGAAAAGAAGAAAGAAATTCAAAAGAGCGATAAAAACATTTGCGATTTTTTATTTTCTATACTTTACCAGTAGGGATCATCGATTTAATTCCTATTCGGGGGATTGAATTATTTTATTTATCTTGCTCTCGTGTCAAGACAATATACGGTGTTGAGTTCCGCAATTCAATATCGCGACAATGAGGCGGAAAGAGGTGAACGGAGTGTTTTCTAACAGTTGTTTTACCCTGCTACATTTGGAATATATCGTGAAGCTATATATAAAACAAAATACAATGTGATATCGTCTCGTGTTTTCGCTACCAATATGCAAATATAATTAAATAATCATAATAATATATTTAAGGTAAATAGAAATACTAATAGAATTATAAACTCAATGTAAGCGAAGCTGTGAGTGGAACACTAGTATGTAATATTACTGCAATTACATTTAAATACAATTTTTCTACAATTTTTAAAGTATTGAAGCTGCAATAAAGACACTTCAATAATGAAAAATGCGGCAAAACCAAATGACCTGGCTCGCTCTAGTAAGTTTGTGTTTTTTTTTTAATGAACGGATTCTATACCACAAATGAAACCTTTTTTTTGATTGATAGAAGTATTTATATAAATATTTCTTTATTTATGAGAATAGAAGCTAACCTTTATAGTATTTTAATCTTTTCTAAAGAAAGTAATGAGGGCGTTTTAGCTCAGGGGCACAAACGTACTATTGTAAACGCAACGGTTGTGGGTTCGAGTCCCGATCAGAGTATATATTATAATATATTAATAATAATATTTTCATTGTCTTGTGTTAGTAAAGAAAAGAATGCATATACGTTTTTTTCATTTCCTCGCCACTTGAAAAGTAAAATCTCGAAAATACGCGGTGTTTGAGGAACTGAGTGTCTTAACACTAGGTTCAATAAGCCAACTCATCTAGGTATATACGGGAAAGAGGAAAAAATCTCCTATATTATATGTAACATATACATTATACGTATATATGTACATACAAATCTTTACTAGCTCTTAGCTAAATTAAATACATAAAAGCTCTTATACTTAAAGCTTAATGATGGCATTACAGTCATTAACCAAATTGACTGGGGCACTACATTAAAATCTATGTTAATTTGTGGTCGGAGCTTTGTAAACATCAGAGGCCACAAATGTTTTGTTATTTTAACGGAACGTTAACAATTTACAATGAGAAATGAATATTATTAAAAAATATTACCGGTCAAGTGCGAGTCGGAATTTACTACCGAAGTTTTCGTACCCTTTCCATGATTGTAGGTCACGTTTACACTATAATTATAAGTTTGACCCCAATTTATTAACTTGTATCAGTTTTGTCTACATCGCGGCATTTATTTCCGCCAAACACTTAATATTCATAAAATGAAAAAAACTGCGCAAATTTTTATATTAATACTAGTTTCTCACATAAGAAACGCGCAAAAAAGCGATAAAAGCGAAGATAAAAGAAAAAGAAACTAAGAACATTTAAATTTTTTTCACACTACACTCCCCTCTGGCGCGCATTCCGTAGTATTTTGGTATTTGACTCGAGCAGGGACAGATTGGGCACGTTTCAGTAGTGCGCGAGCGCACCGCGTTATTGATCGTGAAGTTATAACAAAAATAACAATAATTAATAATAAATAATAAAATAACAATAACAATATAAAAAAATATTCTAAAAGTATAAAAACAACATTTATTAGGTAAATTTATACACAGTGTTTGAGGGTTGCTCCGATTGTCCGATTCACGCGCGTGACCGTATACGAGTTTAATGAAAAAACAGTGATTGTATACGAAATTGGATTTTTAGATACCGTTATTGATATTTGGTTAGCGTATTGGGTGTTTGTTTGTTTTGAAAATTCATATACAGTATCAAAATTCATATGAAGAATAGAGTTGATAATATTATTTTTTTGGTTTAAATCCTCAAATATGTCACGTGCATACATTTATACATTGGCATTAGAGTACCGATTTCTGTATAAAAATAGTTTAAAACAATAAAAAAACAGAACTAAGAACCCATTTTATCAGTTCAAAAGTGACTCAGTGTAATAAAAGCAGAGTACCAATCGTATAAACGTGAAGTATTTTAAGACGACCAGAGCGATGTATACACAAAATGGCTGAAACTATTATAAGTAACAATTTGTTTATTTATATTGCCGTCTCGCTCTTAATCCCGATGGCGGATGAGGGATTGGCGAAGATATACGAAGATCCCCAAAGCTTTACGAAGGATCAAAAACGTTTGACGAGGGAGTATCATTTAAGGCAGGGTGCTTTGCGAGGGTTGATTGTGAAGCCGGGGAAGAATTATGATTTGCAGCAGGTTGAAATGTTTTTGGGTATACCGTATGCTGCTCCGCCTGTGGGGACGTTGAGGTTTATGCCACCTGGTTAGTTTCACTTCACATATATGAACTTTAGTGTTAATATTTGTTTCTAATCTTCACGTAGAAAAGGACAGGCAGAGGGAACTTGTATTAGGACACTCCGTTACCCACTTTCCGACAGAAATACTTTGTGTAATACATAATATGTATAAATAAATATTTCTCGCTTATTATCTACTTATAAATAAATTCCTTCCGTCGGTATTTAACTAACACTAGTCGTGGGTTCGACTCCCTTTCAAGGAATTGATCTTATTCAAGTAATTTTTATTTCTCAACGATTTTTTATAACGCGACGTTGAGTTAAGCTACTAGCTACAGTCAACACGCACGACAAAGAAAAGCGGAGAAAAGGGAGTTTATTGAGCGATATTTTCTTTTATTCTCTTTGTCTATCCAAAAAATGAAGTTAATAAAATTAAATAAAATTCCCTTAAGTAAAATTAGAAATTATAGTCATAAAATCTAGTCACATTTAAATATAACAACAATAATTGAAGATTCTCATTAAGTCTATTACAAAGTTTTCTTTTTTTCTTTTCATTTCAACAATCCGAGCTCCACAATGAGAAATAAAATTATAAATGACTTTCATTTTTCTACTTTTATACAATATTATGTTAGTGTAGTTTCAGTTGCTCCACAATTCTAATGCTGTTTTATTAAATGTTAAAGTTTTTTGTGGCGACATTTATTTTTTATACTCTGTTGTTTTTTTGTATCTGTATTGAAGTTGAATAGATCTACAAAAGTATATAGATGAAGTAGCACAGTATCACATCATCTGGAAAAAGCTACAGATATGGGTTCAATCCTCATTTGGGAGAGATTCGCTCTGGTAAACAAAGCACAGCGTTAAGTTCTGCCACTCAAAACGCAACTCTTCCTATCCTACTATTCAGAAAAAGGAGTAAAGCTACTTTTTTGCTTTCCTTGTATCACATTGAATAATTTATTATTTCATTATATTTTTTTACCGTTTTAACTATTATCTCAGCTAAATATAAAGTACTTTAAGTTCAAATTTCCAATTAATGGAACCCATCAAAATAAATTTGAATATACATTAAGTTTCAAAAAGCAAAAACTTTTCTCAAAACAACCTGTAATTTCACGCATTTGGGGAAGTCCGAAAATTTTTAACGAATTCTAAATGATACGCTCCTCTGAATAACGTCACTTGAATTCTCTTTGTACACCGAAACAAAGCCCCACTAAGGGTACTTATTAAGGAGCTTCAAAGAATGACATGAAACAACGTTGCACAAATGTCTCGATTTACGTAATTATGTAATTAGGCTTAAAATTAGGTAAATATAATACGTTTATTTAGTTTTAAGGTAAATTTAGCATTTAGTATATAGTACTGTGACCGCAAGTACCGTGGGCTACTTCGATATTTATATAATGTAATAGAGCCTATAGCGATCCTAGAAAAATGGACTATCAATAACAAAAAGATTCTTTCAATTTGTACCAATAGTTCCTAAGATTAGTTCCTAAGATAAAAATATAGCCTAATATGTATAATTATGTTTTTATCCAAAAAAAAATTTTTTTTTTTTTCAGTCAGTGCTCCTCCCTGGCCCGGCACTAAAATGGCAACACACTTCGCACCAGTATGTTCACAATCCTTGCCCGTCATAAAGAAAGGAAATCCACCATCTATGGGAAGACAACACTATTTGGGTAGATTAACACCATTTCTGAAACAAGAATCTGAAGACTGCTTATATTTAAATATATATGTTCCATATCGAGGTAAGCTATTAAACTGTATTGATATGTACCTATATTTTTTATAACGGGGTAGGCAAAGAGAACCTAGTGTTAAGACACTCCTTTTCTCCCTTTTCGCCTGATTTTCGAGATACTTTGTGTTAAATACCGGAACTCTAAGGAGCGAGGAAAATCAAAGTCAAATAATAAACTGAAAACGGTTTATTCTTCCAAGTGGGAATTGACATAACAACGGCCCTGTCAGGTGATGAGCCACTGTGCCACGACGTGTTCCTTTATATTCCATAAATATATAAAGAAATATTTATTTTTAATATAATTAGTATACGTCAATTGAGAATTGAACCTGTATACCACAATTTTAGCACACATCACGCAAAGCTTTTCTAATACAATAAACTGAACAGTTTATGAGCTATTAACACATAAACAAACAAACGCAAGCCTAGCGAAAGCTAAATATCACGCTGCTTTGTAAACACTTCTCTACGTTAGTGTAAACACTTCTATTAGACAAAATGAAGTGTTGTTAACTACATACGAGTATATCTGACAATCTACTATCCGTCGGAGGCGGTAGTGAGTTCGATTTGCACCTGACAGTACAAATAATTTTATTTTGTCGCTCTGGTAATAAAACATAGAACGGCGTTGAGATCTGCCAGTCAACACGCAATGTCTCGAATTTTCGGTAAATTAAACTAAGTCGACATGCCTTATTTAGCGCGAAGCTGAAAAACGTTCGCAACGCCAGAACCAAAGAATAAACAAACAAACATAAAAAAACCTGGGCTGGGCATATAAAATTTACTGATTAAACATTTCATTCTTCTCGTTTTGCCTGGAAGATCCTATTTTGGGCGACCAATTCTGTTTTGACATATATACATATAGACATCCAAAAGCCCCTAGGCTTCCAGAAAATTATGAAAGAATAAAACTATGTATATCTACAGATAATCTTCTATAATACCTACCTACTTGTTTTACAGGATGTATTCGATAACAGTTTTGTTAAGATATATTTTTACTAGATACATTAAAATTCTAAGTAAATTAGAGTGAAGTAAAACTTGAAACGCACTCAATGCCTCCAAAATCAACGTTGCCTCGTCTACAGAGCGAGAAAATGAAAGTATTAAATATTTCATTCTCCATAGTGGAAATCTAACCTACAAATGTCATGCTTAGAGCCGCACGCTTGTGCCCCTGCGTCACGACGGTCCCAAAAAATAGGCAGTAAAGTGAAATGTTCCACGAAATACTTAAAACGGGGTCAGTTCCATTCATTTCATTCATTTACTCAACACTATTTCAAGATTTTAGGTAAGCTAGTGCTGACGTTGATTGACACGGCGTTTACATTCTAAACTAAAATTTTAAACTTTATTTTTAACTAAAATTCTACATTTTGTTCCTAGATACATATGTACCTAGAACATCATTTTAAAGTTCCATTTTTACCTCTTTAGGTACGGAACCCTAAAAATGGCGTAAGTTATATTCTTTTCCTCGTCCTTTCCTGTCATTCCTACAATTTATTGACAGCATAATTACTGAAGTTTGAGATTCGTCTCAACTGTAAAAAAACAATCAAACTTTAAGTAACATCCATTAAAGAAACGCCAAGTTCCTTTGAAATTTCCAATTTTTTTTGTCATTTTATTTGGAGTAAAAATCGATAGTTAAGTGCTGAAATGTGTTTTGTTCAAATTTGTATATGACTTAGGTATACTTACAACTTTATTAGATACAGATTCTACTGGACGTTGCTATATTAAAGAAAATAATCTTAGTAATAATATAGGTGGTCGGTGTTTGATAATTAAGTAAAATCTAAATGTTATCTAGGCCAGGGGTACAAATGCGTGATGTGTAAACGCAACAGGTTGTGGGTTCGATAACCATTCGTGAAAATATTATATTTAATATTCTTGTTTGCTCGCTCTGGTAATGAGGAAAACCGCGGTGTTGAGCCCAATAATGTCTCTTGAATGAAAAACCTCTAAAATGAGGAGCATAAGTGCTTAATGAAAGCAGAGTTTCTTAACACCAGATGCCCAGGTTCCCTATGTCTACAATGCTATACCATGACAACATCGGTTCAATATTTTAAGACACCCGAAAACTCATCCATTTCTTGAGAAAGCTTGTGCAAGAGGAACTTGCACCTACTGCTACTGAAATAAGAAAATGATACGCTTGAACTTTAAAATAATTTTCATGAACGAATGCCGGGTCGTTATGTATCTCCTTACTTTTTACGTATACTTTGCACAATATATTAAATATTAATGAAACTCCTCGCGTCTACCCTAGCACTATCATAACCCAATTCAATAGTTGTATCGCATTCCGAAACCTAAGAAAAGTAGTTCAAAATAAATGTATTTTTAGACTAAACTATTTGGACACTCTGTGGACGGAAGTTCTGAAAATAGTATAGGAATGAGTTCAAGCGATTGAGGCGCCATTGTTTTAGATTTTCATACATATGTTTGTAAAAGTATGATAGTAATTTCAAAGATAATTATTTAATAATAGAGATATATGAGAAATATGAGGCCGTTTTGGCGGAGACATTTATATGTGTATGATGTGGAGAGAGGCGAGAGGAGGTCGGTAGGTTCCCTTTTTCCACCCTGCTACATTTGGGATACAGCGTAAAACTAAAAAAAATAGCACCAGAAATCTAAACACTATATCAACATTTCGCTAGAGCTTTAAAGATTTATACGATGCATTCTACTATTTTGAAGCCAGCCAGTTGAATGCTATACAAAGCTTGAAAATACTACCGGCCCCATTGTTCACCCCTTTTCTTTTTTCATGGGCTTTGTTTATGGGAAATTAAGCGTAATTTCCCTAGCGATTAAAAAGTTATGACGAAACAATGTATGTTTGTACGTCTGTGTACGTTGTAGGGTACGGACCTACTGTCTTTCACGGTAGCTGTGAAATATTGTGTTAATATAATATTTTATGGAGACACACGTAAAATAGAGGTCTTGGATTTGGTTCTCGGTTGAGGTATTTAATAGTATCGTATATATATACAGGGTAGCAGTAGAAAACTAGTATTTAGATACTTTGTTCCCATAGAGACATTTCCATCCTGCCTTGTACACAGCACTAAGCACAAGGTGGTGCTTAGTAAAGCTAAAAAAAAAAAACACTACTCTTAAGATAAGAAACACAAACAAACATAAAACAGTGTTCCTATAAGTTTAAATTTAAGCGCAACGAGCGAAAACAACAGCCAACTAACAGCTTTAATTAAATATACTTACAAATTTTCACTAAAAATATATAGGAAAAGCACGAAGTAAAATATGTTATCTCCACACTTAGCTTTTTGTTTGTAAGCTCTCGTATAATCGCTTTTAATTCAAAACTCAAGAACAGCTGACGTAATCGAGAAATGTCCATTACATGCAGAAAACTTAGCCCGCTGATGCAAGAATCCACTAAAACACCATAAAACGGTACTTTAAAGCGCATTTCTAGTACACACTATGTAAATTTTACGAGGTCGTAAGAAAATTTTGTATATAAACACTTGTTTTGTACGAAATTTTATGTATTTTCGTGTGTTTTTTGATTGCGCGGCGATGAGTTACGCTATGCAACGCGTGATATATCGAAAATTCGAGAAATTCGGGAACGGAGTGTTTTAAAACTTCTCTTGCATACCGTGCTATGCGGGACAAAGGTAAATATACTATTTTTCAATTTGAGATAAATGTTGGTACAATCGGGCCTCAACAACATCGAGTAAGTAATGTCACAGCCCTATTCCCCAATAAGACGTGGGACCGCACAATCCCAATTAGTTTTGCTTTCAATCCCTATTAGGTACTATCGGATTGCGGTTTCATTCGATTATGATGGTGAATGAATATGAAATCGATTTGTTACTCGATAAAAGCTAGATCGTCGAAAAGATGGTCATACTTTGACTATTAAATTTTGCCATTTGTTTTTTTTTTAAACTGGATTCACGCTTTTTCCCGTAGGGTAAGGACCCTGAAAAAAAAGCGTGAATCCAGTTAAGTTTTTTCCCTAAAACCTGGTGTTGAAATCACGAAGCTACGATCACCAGTTTTCACTCAATTATCCAAATTATTTCATCAATTTGAAAATAATAATTTTGCCGAGTTCACAACAATCGTCTTTTATAGTTAGACGTTGTCACATTGCGCCAAGATGGAAAATAAAATAAAAAATCAAATAAAATCAGCTTCACACTAAATCACTCATACAGCAGGGTAGGCAAAGGGAACATGGAATTAAGACACTGCGTTCCCCACTTACCACCGAATTGTAGAGGGCTTGAGTGTTGTGTTACCATAGCGAGAAAACCCTAAAAAATATATAGGGTGGAATTGTCAGCACCACTTTAAATGAAGCCACAGTTTTAACTACTCTATAAAAGCCTAATATAATTCGGAAAAAAAATAATTCCCAAAAATGAAAAAGTTATTTTTTCAAACAAAATAAATAATAAAATTATCGTTTTAAAATAAAACACCACTTGTAAAGTATAACATAAACACGCACACACTTACCTGCCAAAGCGGCAACGTCGCACACGTATGTGTGCGTCACACGAAATACAGGTATGGATAAAAATCGTGAAATGAAAAAAAAATCCTACGTCCAAACTGTTGAGGTACCTTGATTATTTTTTTAAATTCTGGGTTTGAAATATTTTACCCTATATGCAGTTTCAGTAAAAGGAGCGCTGCCTCTTCCACCCTGTACACCTGGTTTGTTGATAGACATTATAAGTTAGGTACTTTTTTTTAATTACCTTTAATGATTGCTTTTTCTTATCAAGTAATTTCCGTTATGGCGCCATCTATAAGAAGCTATATAAATTACGTTCAGTTGAAATACAGAACGTAAACAAAATTAAAATTGATGAAGTTCGTTTCTATTATGCATAGATGGCAGTGTTATTCAATTTTACTTTAACACTAGGGACTCACTCGCGTCTTCACCTGCTTGAACTACGCAATTGTTTATCTATTAGAGTGTTAAAATGAACTCATTTCGTGGTTTTTTTATTTTTGCAGTACATTACTAATATAAAAACTAACGTTTTTTTTAATAGCGTTTGTGTTTTCAAAAAAATATGTTTTTTTTTATATAAATCAATGACTTCTAAAATTGGAACACAGGTATTATAGAGGCCAGTCGTGGCGCAGGTGCACAAGCATGTGACTAAAAATGTGACAGGCTTTGGGTTCGATTTACAGGATTCGTTATTCAATAGGAAATGTATCCATTTGGGTGGAAAGTGAGAAAGGGAGTGTTTTAGCACTGGCTTCCCACTACCTATCCTTATAAATGTAGGGAACAGCGAGAAATTAAAAAAACATTTGAAACGTTATTGTTTAATGAAATATACCCAATAGATGGCGCTGCTTACTACGAAAGTAATAAAAACTTATTATGTTTCGTAATTTACGACAGTTACAAAGTTTTCGATATTAAAAAAGTGTTTTGATCACATTTTTATCGGTTTTTTGAATATTAAAGGAATATTTATTACTCATGTTTCTTATATTTGTATACCGTCATTTATGGGAATATAAGAATAAAGTGAGGCTGCTGTACATCAGTTGATTTTAAACGCAACGGTTGTGAGTTCGATTTCTAATCGGTACGAATTTCTTTTTTCACTCTTGTAAAGAAAACAATGCACGGCGTTGAGTTCCGCCGCTCAACACGCAATATCTTGAAAATTGATTGCAGAGGCAATTGGAGAACGTCTCCTTACTTCGCTATGCATATGGTCAACAGCGTGAAGTTTTCTTTAAATATATTGTTATCTATTATTACAGAACAAAAGTCCAAAAAGTTTCCAGTACTAGTCTTCATACACGGAGATTCCTTTGAGTGGAGCTCCGGGAACCCTTACGATGGCAGAATCTTGGCGTCCTATGGAAATATAATGGTTATAACTGTCAACTTCAGATTGGGAATCTTAGGTGAGTTGCAGTGAGAGAAAAAAGAAAGAATAGAGTAGGGTAGAGTTAAAACATACCATATTAATTATATTAATAGTACCAACACATGTATTTAATCTTAGCAATTTTATAATAGTACTTTTTATATATTAATAAAAATATTTAAACACTTAAAGTTATAAGACAAAATACATAAAATATGAATCTTCTTTGAGCAAACCTTGTTCAATATGATGAACTAAAGCATCGCTTCAGGGCAAAAATGAACATTTTAAGTTTAAGTTAACGTTTTTCTGGTCTTCTATAAAAAAATATAATCTTATAATCTTTCCTTTGTTAATTTTTATCTTTTATGTATGACTTTTTTAAATTAATTAATTTGTGGTCACTCATGGTACGACGATATACGCGTCAGATTTTAGATTCATTTCCATTCGGCAGGTTGAATTATTTTCATCTCATTGCTTTGTTAATAGTCTTATTAAAGCGCAACGTTGTGCTCCGATTCCCGATAGGCTAAGAGAATTCAGTGTCCAAACACTACGTACTTCACTTTCTGCAATCGTGACAATGAGTGCTTTATGGCTAATGTCACATTTTGCCAAAAAAACTGAAATTTCTCGTATTTTATTTTACATAAACTTCCAAAAATTTTCAGGTTTCATGAAACCCAGTATCACAGAACATGTCTACGGAAACAATGGTCTGCTGGACCAGTTGGCTGCTCTGCAGTGGATAAAGGATAACATTGAGGACTTGAACGGCGATCCCACATCTGTTACATTGATGGGACACGGCACGGGGGCGGCGTGTGTCAATTATTTAATGCTGTCACCTATATCTAATGGTAAGAGGAGGAAGCCATGAAGAAGCCAAGAATTATTCATGAAAATTATTCTTGATTTTTTTTAGCATGAGGATAAATGAGACGACGTTTAACTATAAACGCGATAATAGGCAAGGGAACCCAATGTAAGACATTTCGTTCCCCACGCACC
This sequence comes from Heliconius melpomene rosina, assembly GCF_056956725.1. Lineage (NCBI taxonomy): Eukaryota > Metazoa > Arthropoda > Insecta > Lepidoptera > Nymphalidae > Heliconius > Heliconius melpomene. The sequence continues at coordinate 874,958 of NC_140399.1, forward strand.
ACACTATCGAGACATTGCGTTGACTATCACAGTCATGTTATGGTTATGATTTAGTCAGTGAAAATAGAACCCACTATCACCGTTTATATCGGTTGTACACACAGCTACGACTTTTACCTCAGACTAGAAGTTAATTACGAGTATAACTAAGTAAAACAAAAACGAAACATCTCAAAAACCGTAAAAAAGGCGAAAACATTTATATTATTCAAGAAAGTTGTCTTTTCAAGCCTAAACCCAGCCATAAAAGAACGTTAACAGAACAAAAGGAGCCTCCCATTATCATCTCACGTTTTTTTTTGTTAGATTGTTACTTGATTTCCTCTAATTAAAACGGTAGTAGCTTTATAACAAATACTCTCAATCTTGTAGATTTCATCAATACTAAATAAAAAACTTCTAGCTTTTATTTTAGTTTTTTCGCTTATTTAGAGACAAGCTTATTGCAGACGAGAGTCGTGGCGCAGCGACACAAGCGCGTGACAGTGTTTGTGGGTTCGATTCTCATTGAATGAAAATATAAAATAATTCCCAAGTAGGAACGGAACCCATAATCGCCTTTACAGTTGGAAGCTGTCTGAAGCTGAAAGCCTCAATAATATATCCTTTAAAAATTATCTCCACTTTGGGAACCACTGGTGTAATTTTTTAAATTTAATATTTTTTTTATTTAAAGAAAACAGCTAACGAAAGTAAACAAGGCTTTGACTAATGATGCTTCATTTACAAAAGATAAATTTGGTAGCGCATCTGACCCATTGAATTGAGTATAATTAATGTAGAAAACACTGTGCACGATGTTTTGTTCGTTTTCCATCGTTGTTTATAAAAATACTCTGGAAAATCCTAATTAAATGGCTTATGTGGGATTGTTGCTGAGTAGTGGGTTCAATACCCACATGGGGTCATGATAACATGGAATTTATTTTCATTTCTCCCCTCTGGTTTCCGAGGGACGCGAGTTTGAGTCCCATTACCTATGATTTTTCCAGCTTTCTAAATATTTATCTTATTTAGTGTGTATTTACAAACAATGGTGCCCAGTCGTGGCACAGGGTCGATCAGGGTCGGTCGGTAAGCGCGATAGGATGTGTGTTTAAATATTTCATATCCTCGATTGGGAATCGCCCTCGAGAAAATGAAATATTTAAAAATATTAATTGTCAAGAAAAAGCGTGGCGTTGAGTGTCGCCAGTCAATCCGCAATGCTTCCAGAATGATGGTGTGCGGCGGCGGAAAGTAGGAAACAGAAATGTTTTCCAGGTTCCCTTTGCAAACCCTCCCTATGCGAAAGAACTGAAATTGGACGCAAAGAGTGAAACTAAAAAATATAAAATATATATAAAAAAAACCAATAATATTTTTAAGGTTTATTTCACCGGGCAATCCTAATGTCTGGGTCAGCGCTCTCCGACGCCGCCATCACCAAGGACCCGACCCAGTACACCTTGCAAGTGGCGCAAAGCCTCGGGTGTAACTTGAACTCTAGGAACATGATGACTTGCTTACAGAATAAACCGTAAGTTGATAAAAAATAATTAATAATCTTTTTTTAACGTCACACTGTATTCCGCACATAGCAGGGTAGGTAGAGGGAAACTAGTGTTAAGACACTCCGTTGCGCATTTTTCGCCTAATTCTATAAGCATTGCGTGTTAAGTGGCGGAACTTAACGCCGCGCCTTGCTTCGATTCCAGAGCAAACCACACACAGTCACACTTTGTGCCCCAGGGATATAACTGGCCTCTTAATTAATTTTTGTTGTTGTTAGCAAAAATTCATTCCCCATCTTTCATTGAATTTTAATTCGATGTTATAAAAATAATTTAAATAAAATCATTGCCCCATTAAGTAGGGATCTAACATAAAAATAAATAACTTATATTATTTTTACAGACTTTCCGAAATAAAGAAAGTGCAAATATTGTCGCGTGAATTTGAAACACCTCTCGGCCCGGTGGTGGCGGGGTCGTTCATACCAAACGAACCAGAGAAGACTATGGAATCATTCCCAAATTTACTAAGCAAGTAAGATTTTTTTTTATTTTGATTGGTTTTATAGATAGTGAACCTTATGTTCACTATTTCTAGCACTTTCTATTAAAATTACATGAAACGTTGAAATACAGAACTCAACGCCGTTTCTCAACTTTGTTTGACTATTATGACTTTGATTTCGGACCTGCAATGATTGTTTGCATTAAATATATATTTTTTTAGCTTCATATCCTGCACACAGCAGGGTAGGCAGAGGGAAACTAGTATTAAGACATCCCCGTTCCCCACTTGCTTGCCAACTTCTGGAGGCGTTCCGTGTTGAGTGGCAGAACTCAACGCCGCGAAAAATGGAAATATATCCTCCAGCGGGGATCGAACCTGCACCACGATTTTCTTTTACTTATTTTGAGTTTCCTATACGTTCTATTTTATATTTTCCAGATATCAGATACTAAGTGGCGTGACAGAATTAGAAAGCTATCACGATTTTGGCGTCATAGAGTTAGACCATGGCATTTTGGAAAACCAACGAGATGAATTTATAACTAAATTCGCTAAAGTTGTTTTCGAAGGAGCTGAAAAAATTGCATTAAAGGAGATTTTGAAACAGTAAGCATTATATTTTGAAAATTTTAAAGTGTTATTCCACACTAATATAAAAAAAAACCATAAAAAGATTTAAATGAAGTGGGATTCGAAACCGCATTACTTGGAAACCCTCCAAGCATTCTCATCACTAATTTATGTAGGTTCTCATCAAGCTATGTCAAAATTCTTATGCGCTTGTTAGATCTTATTTATATTGTTAGCATCTCTATAGGAAGACAGCTTCCCAGTATCCGATTTCAGTTATATTCATTGACTTCACACTTCAGTTCTGATGACAATGAATTTACCGATAATCAGCGCACATTTTGTCACTAAACACCACTGGTTGTGGGTTCAATTCCCACTCAAGGAAATAAATCAATCATTCAAATATGTCCCAATCTTACGATATAGGCATTAGGTAACGGTAGATTCACCTGTTAATCATTAATGGTTGAAACTGGGCTTAATACAAGAGTGAAACGATTTACATCCAGATATTCTCCATCAAAACTCGATCCTCAACGTTGGAACGTTGAAACGAACCGTGAAGTAATATTGAACCTGTTCAGCGACGCCCGGACGCTGGCCCCGATGATAAGCTTCGCTAATTACCAATCTAAAGCTAACAGACAATCCTACTTCTATGTATTTGGTCATAACTCTGTTAGTACGGAATACGCTGCGGTGAGTTAATTATACTATGATTATGTATTTGAGATTTATTTAATAAGTGCGTTTAAACAAGTAAAAAACTAAAAAAACCTTTATTTCAATAAAAACTTATACAAAATATAAGTAACTTTATATAAAATAGATATAAGTCACAGCCCGCATTCAGTTGAAATGACTCGCTACATTGAACTACAAAGGCATGTCCGCGTTTGTGATTCAAAGATTAAAATTTATCTCGACATTTTGAGATGCTGGGGTCGTTTGTGTCACTTTGCAATACAGCGCGGATGAAATTTTTAGAGGATTAAGATATTATTTAAATTAAAATTTTAATGATTGAGACAGTCGTGGCTAAACTGACATAACTAACCTATACTAATAATTACAGCTAAACAAAAGCGTCCACGGCGAGGAAATGCCCTACGTACTTGGTATTCCATTAGGGGGGGCCAATTCCCACTTTCATTCGGAGTACACGCAACAGGAAAAGCTACTTAGCGAAGTCGTTATGCGACTCTGGACGAATTTTGTGAAGAATGGGTGCGTATTACAATCTATTTTGAGTTCATGTACTTATATGTTGTTCATATTTTGGTGCAATGATGACTTAATTTTACTTTATAAAGTACTTATTACAGGAGACGCAATCAAATATTAATAAATTGTAAATAGTCTTTCTATATTGATAAACCAAATGTGCAATTATTTCATTAAAACAAACGAATGAGTGATATTATTTTTTTCAGTTAGGTTTAATTAAAACACTTCCGTTCCCCACTTCTTAGAGACGAGTGTCCCCATACTTTAACAAAATCGAGTATTTAAACTGACTGATGTGGCTCACATCTCATCATATGAATGTCACATTCATCAAAATCAAAGTGCACATTCCGTTATGACATTTTCATCTCTATAGAAAGATTTATTCGCTACTCGATTATAATAATAAAAAAATATCACTATTAATTACAAAGGCCATCTCGGCGCAAGGGCGAAAATTGTGAAACGGAGTGTCTCAACACGAAATTCCCTCTTTCTAAGCTGCTATATGCGGTACACAACGTGAAGATATATAAAAAAAAATTAAGTTTAATTTCACTAAGTTTCTTATAAAATATTTTGATATATCTTATTTATATTGCAGATCTCCAAACACTCAGAGCGTAAACGAATACTTTACTCTCGATAAGACGCAATGGAACCAATACAACGTGGAATGGCCGGAATATAATGTCGCCCATCAGCCTTATTTGAGAATAGGTAAGCATAAAATTATGATCCTTTACATAAAGAATGTAAAAGATATATAATCACTATTTTTTGAAATAGTGATATACTCGTATACGAAGAGAATAAAAATAATTGGATATCGAACTCACAACGATCGCGTTTACTGTTAGACGCTGTATCACTGCGTCACGATGGTCTCATCCTAACATTTTTTAAATTTTAATTTAATATAAGAAAATATATATTCCAGATTTACCACCATCCATAAATAGCCTATACAGATCGAATAACACAAACTTTTGGATTGAGACTTTGCCTAACAAAATGAAGGGATTTGTTGTTGATCCATTATATCAATTCACACCCACATTGGCGCCTTCGACTTCAAAACCTAAATCTAGTAATAGGATGCCTGGTAAGTAAAGTTAAAATTGATTATGGTTTTAGAACACTTCAATTTAAAAAATAATAATAATACTTTTGATATAAGCTTATAATAAAAAAAAATCGACTTTCAACATTGACGTATCAAAATTAAATTAAAATAAATCAGGATAGGCAGAGGGAACCTAGTGTTCAGACACTCCGTTCTCCACTTTCCGCCAAATTCTGGAGGCATTGCGTGTTGAGTGGCGGCACACAAAGCCGTGCTTTGCCTCGATACCAGAGCGAAGAATTGGAAATATAAATTTAAAAAATATTTCATTTCCTCGAGTAGGGATCGGACTCACAACCTGTCAATTTTACAGTCACACTTTGTGCCCTTGCAATACAATTTATTTCATATCTCTATCAAGACAACACTTAGTGTTGAGTTCCACCAATTAACATTATACATACTATTATTTTGATTGTACAACATATATGTATGTTTAAAGTAATTTACTTTTTTAATATGCAATAAAACAATTTACAGACCCAGTCCGCAAAATATATGCACCGCCGGCATACACACCTACCCAATACGGCTCCTCATACGGAAAACTACGACCATATTCACAACCCGAGCCCAGATATGATAGGGAATCGATATATCGAGAAATTCAATCAATAAAAACACCAACAAGGCATAATCCTAGTTTAATAGAAAAACCACGTATTGTACACACAGACGTACGAACAACTACCACTAAACCAAATAGTGGTATGCCTGTTAAAACATCCAGCGCTACTATTACACTTATAGTTACTCTTAGTATATTATTTTTAGCCATAAATGTTGGTATTTGCGGAATAGTATATTATAAGAAGAAAAAATCTAGAAATGAAAGAGAATTTTCTACTGATCACTCTCGTGCTGAAATCGGTGAAGTTGATGTAATAGGTCAAAAAAGTTCAAAAGATGACAAAAGTGCCTTAAAATCATTTAAAAATGGTTGTAGTGTAATTAAGACTATGAGTATAAGTAAAATGAAAAATAATAGTAAGAAAATTAAGAAAAAAGAGTGTAAAACACCAAAGTCGGACGATTCTGGCGGATTTAGAGAACGGTTTCAATTACGGAGACATTTATCGACAAGTACTTTAGATGCGCATACTAAAGTTAGAGATTGGATAGCAAATGAAGTTATGCATCGTTGCTCTCCAAGCATTTTAAAGACATCTAATACAGATTTAAGCGAAAAACATATTAGTCCGAAGCCTTTTACACGTTCTGAAGAATTATTGGCGGATAGACGTGGGAAGGCGACAATAAAAGTCGATGAATCATTATGCCCACAAAACCTTTTGGCTAAAACTTCGAAAAATAAAACATCAGAGAAAACGACATCAACATCAGCATTGGATTCTCATTCGTCGTTAGTGAGTGATCGACGCACTAACAAGTCCAATGAGTCCATGAAAAGTAAATCAGACAGTCTTAAATCTAAGAAAGTATCTGTCGCTATAGACGCTACACCCGCTGCAAGAACGAATTCTATATTAAAACAGGAGCCGATAGAATTTTCTAAATCTTTCGAATATAATGAACAAAAACATTCCAATATTAATAATCAATTGCAAAGATCTAAAACTGATGGTGCTATAATAAATGAAAATTCCATAAATAAATTAGAAGAAAATAAAATATATACTAACGAAATTACTCTAGCTTTAGGAAACAATAATGGTATAAAAATATCTCATAAGCATTCTACGTCTGATCCGGTAACAGATGTTAATTATGAATTATTAAAAGAGAGACTTCGTGAAGCCGAAATAGACATACTTCCACCTGTGACATTCAGAAATGAAATAAATGTGACATCTCGAGATAGTGATCCTAGTCAACCTCTAACCGCTGAGGAAGCTTTACTAACAATAAAAAGACGAAATTTTCCAAAAGTTCTACCAGATTTGCCAAAATCCCAAAAAAGATTATCGTTACAACCCAATTTCCAAAGCTTCCGTGGTGTTGAAAGTCATATTGATAGAATGAGAGTGCCACCACAGCCCCCACCGCGTACAACAACTTTAGAAAGAAGACTTGCTTATAAAAACTCCAAACCACTTTCCTCGTTTGATGTTTCAAATATCAAAAAGATCAATGAAAGAGAGCGTACGAACAGAAACTATGAGAACATCGATACTGTATCACCGAGCACAGATATAAATAGAACTTGTAATAAGTCTTACGAATCTGTAATAATGCCTCATAATAGAGAGTATCCGAAAGTTATAATAGCGTCTAGTGACACACCGTATACTCCCGAACCAACTATAATAATAAAACCTTCACCAAGTCAAGTGGAAATACCAAGTAATGTACCTAGAGTAAGATTACCTGATGATTTTCATTCACATACAACTGGATCCGTGACATCTTTTTCATCCTTTTGTTCAGACGATGATATTGATGATGAAGTTGATGACGAAGTTGATGATGATTTTCTAAATGATCTCGCTGAAGATAAATTAATACAAGAGCTAGTTGGAGGTGTGGAATCTCCGACAGAAATGGACGTTTTAGATTCTAAAGGACCTGAAACAATATATGAAAAGAAAGTTGAAATTGTACCTGTGAAGTTAAACACAGTACAAGTTTCACCAAAAAGTACAGAAGATTATGTATGTATATCAAATCTACTATTACCAGATTTGAGTGCTTTAGAACAAACTGCCCAAATTAAACCTAATTTTAGTTTAAACAAATTGAAGAATAGAAGTGAAAGTATTAATAGTCCACCAGAAAAAGCTGTAAAGCTTAAACCAAAGAAGTTTATTAAGCCCACTATTTTAAGTAGATCTACAAAAGGCGGTAGTGGTGGAAGTTTTAAAAGCAAAACTGATAGTAAATTGGAACATTCGAATTCTGGTTCCTCAAATGATACAGAAACGAGTACAGGTACCGTGAGAAAAGTTGTATTAAAATGAATAAGCTGATGGAAAACTAAAATTAAAATATTATTTCTGGAAAACCTAAATTAAGTATGATATATGTAAAGTTTTTTGATATTTGTCTATAGATTTTTATAGAAAACGTTACTTAAATTGAACGTAACAAAAAATTATAGCTATTAGTTCATATGTGCGTTAGGATGCTTTAAAAGCATTAGTTGAGTAATTTGACGATATGACGTATTCAGTGAGATAAAACTACACCGACATAAAAGTAAAATCGGAATAAACAATGTATGGGGTATGGAATGGTGACTTAACGCCAAGTTAGGTTTTGTTATATCGGAGAAGTGTAAATAATTCTTCATCCCAAGAGGAAATCGAACCCATCTAATAACTGTTGTGCTTACACATAGCCGCTGTGCCGTTGCCTCACATCGTCCTAAGATGATATTATCTGGCAACTACTTTTATTAGAGGCAAATATTTTTATTTCCAAAAAACAATTTCAAATTCAAAAATAAAATATTTCCTAATTAAATCTATTTTTGTAAGCATGTTTTGAATCGTCGAACGAACTTATCGCCACAACCGGCTCGGATTGCAGTTCTGCTTCTCTCTATCTCTCTGTCAGAGCAGTCAGCGGGAACTGCTTCTCAACCTGGAATTAAATAAAAGAAAAAGATGCATGCATTTTAATATAGCTACATTGTAAAAAAGTAATAATTTACATATCACATATAAAATCTTATAACGAAATGATGGTGGCATTTATTGAAAGAAACTCGAGAACTATGACATTACTTAGTTTATGTAAATAAAAGCTTTAATGTAATTATAGTTCTAGTGTTAAGACGTCGCTTGTATTTATGTTTTATGCATTGTAAAATTGACCAATATTTAGATATAAAGATTTTTTTGTATATTATTGTTTTTTTTATAACCAGTCAACCAGGAAATAAAAAGTCAATATAAAAGAAACAAAATTTGTAAATTTAATTAGCTACTAAAATTTTCTACATCAGTGTTTTAGATATTTTTTATTTATTACGCTAAAATTAATTGGATGATATAAAAACATTTAATTTCATTAATTCTAAAAGAAGTCCGCAACCGCATCTATAACTAAATCACAATAAGACATTTTAGCCATTTATTGACTCTAATTTATACAAAATTAAAAGTAATAAATAAATTGAACCTATTATTTTACTTATATAAAGCATCAATAAATTCATAGCTGCCCGCCACAGTACCGCCATCGACCCTGCCACTGCCGGCTCCCAGCGTGACGACCCTCGACCGTTGCAGAGATACGACTCTTGATTACAGGTTTAGATACATTACATTTTCATTGGTTTAATTTATAAGCGATGTGGATTCTTTTTTCTTTTATAGGCACCTGTGAACCTTGTATTAAATCCTTCTATTTCTATTAAGACACTTGCGTTTCACACTTCCCGACGAATTTTGGAGACGGCGCGCTTTGTTTCGTTATCAGAGCGAGGAAATAAGATATTAAATATTTAATTTCCCCAAATTGGGATCAAACCCACAACCTGTCGCGTTTACACTTTCACGCTTGTACCTCGTAGTCGTAGATGAACTGGTAACCTTGTGCTTATGACACTCCGTTCTCATTAAGACACTTTCGTTCTCTACTTTCTGCTGAAGTCTCGGGGCATTGCGCGGTGGAACTCAACACCGCATTATTCCTCACAACTGCTACTTAGAAGCTTAGTAATGTATCGTCATTATTATAATTGAAACACTTGGACCACCCAAACCAAGAAGCTTTTGCCAAGTCACATCAAAGAATGTAAGAGATTAGGGATGTTAAGAAAGACCATTTAAGTCAAATTTTACTAAATACTCTTGTCGAATTGCTACAAAGTAACTTTCGGACTAATTTAATTGTACCGTTTATCTCAAATACCTTTTTCAACCATCCATAAAGTATTTTGAGTTTGGAGATGTGCCTCAGAAGGGATTACTTCTTGAATGCAAACGGTTTATAACCTTTTATTATGTAAAGTTCAAGTTTGGGAGTTAGAGATTATTTCATTATTATATTGTAGAATAGCGGTTTATGAATGGAAATTTATTTTTATTAGAAGTATACGAATATTTAATATAGTGTGAAAAAAGTGTGATTGTAATCGCGACAGATTGTGGGTTCGATTCCCGCTCGACGAAATAAAATGTTTGAGCTAGTTCTAGCAGGTAAAGTGAAAAATACTTAAAACGAAAAAAATATAATGTAACGGCCGTAACCAAGTAACGGTTATTTTGAGGCTAGTCGTGAGGTAGAAGTACTATAGTGCGACTGTTAATGCGTCAGAATGTGGGTTCGATACCCACTCGAGGCAATGAAAACAATGAAATTTCCTCGTTCTGGTAAAGAGACAAATCGAGGCGTTAAATTTCGAGGCGCAAAGTGTCTTAATTTAAACGGAGTGTCTTAACATTAGGTTTCTAGGTCCCTTTCCCTATGCAAGACGACAGTATGTGCAAGACAACATGTATATAAATAAATTAATTTTTAACAATAAATTAATTTTTAACAAAAACAAAAACCGACTTCTAACAACGAACTAAAAAGTGAAAAATAATTATATAAAGATTTTATAATTTTAAAGTCGGTGCCAAGTAAAACAAACAGGCTTAGTAATTAGATATTGTAGTAAAGGTGTTGTAGCATTAGTTTGACACCGACTTCAAAATTATAACATCTTTATATAATTATTTTTCACTTTTTAGTTCGTTATATTCGGGAAGCTTCACCTTTCAAACAAAAAAAAATTTCAAAATCGGTTCACCCAGTTAAAAGTTATGAGGTAACAAACATAAAAAAAAAATAAAAAGAAAATAAAAAAAAAAATAAAAAAATACAGTCGAATTGATAACCTCCTTTTCTTACAGAAGTCGGTTAAAAACAAACCGAATTATAACATCATAATATAAATCACTATTAAAAAATAGTTTAACATTTCTAAACAAAATATTCCACCATTTGTCCACCGTATGTCAAAAACAAACTCGAATTTGTACGTTCAAATGTAGTCGTACAAGAATTTATACTAATCGTGTCATATTTCCCGCAAACAACGGCACCAGCTATGGAAAGAACTTTGGGGTTAAAGATACGTTTTCCAGTAATACGCCACGCTTATATTTTCCTCATTTTATTGCATATAGATTTCGCATTTTCGGTAGAAAAATCGCCTTTATATTAGAGTATATTTTTTTATAATCTATATATATAAAAGGACTTGTCCTCACTGACTGAGGTAAGACGCACGCACAGCCGTAACCGCTGGTGGTAGAAACGTGAAATTTGGACAAAAGTTTACTTTCGTAATCTGGACATCCACTAAGAAGGGATTTTGAAAAATTTTAACCCTAAAGGGGTGAAATAGGGGTTCAAAGTTTGTATGGAAAAAATTTTAAATCGGCACCGATTTTTATAAAATTTGAAATTTAGATTTTTAAAAGTATTTAATTGAACACGTGTTTCATGGTTTTCTAGAATTCACCCACTAAGGGTGCAAATAAGGGGTTGAAAGTTTGTATGGAAAAATCTTTAAATCGCCACCGATTTTTATAAAATTTGAAATTTAGACTCTTAAAAATATTTCATTGAACACATGTTTCATGGGTTATTAGAATTCACCCTTAAATACGCAAGCGAAGCTGCGCGCGTCCGCTAGTAATCTATATATATAAAAGGACTTGTCCTCACTGACTGAGGTAAGACGCACGCACAGCCGTAACTGCTGATAGTAGAAACGTGAAATTTGGACAGATGTTTACTTTCGTAATCTGGACATCCATTAAGAAGGGATTTTTAAAAATTTTTACTCTAAAGGGGTGAAATAGGGGTTCAAAGTTTGTATGGAAAAAAAATTAAAATTTTCCGATTTTTATAAAATTTAAAATTTAGATTTTTAAAAGTATTTAATTGAACACGTGTTTCATCGTTTTCTAGAATTCTCCCCCTAAGGGTGCAAATAAGGGGTTGAAAGTTTGTATAGAATTTTTTTTAAATCGGCACCAATTTTTATAAAATTTGAAATTCAGACTCTTAAAAGTATTTAATTGAACACATGTTTCATAGTTTTCTAGAATTCTTCCCCTAAGGGTGCAAATAAGGGGTTGAAAGTTTGTATGGAAAAATCTTTAAAATGCCACCGATTATTATAAAATTTTTAATTTAGACTCTTAAAAATATTTAATTGAACATGTGTTTCATGGTTTTCTAGAAATCACCCCCTAAGGGTGCCAATAAGGGGTTGAAAGTTTGTATGGAAAAATCTTTAAATCGCCACCGATTTTTATAAAATTTGAAATTTTGACTCTTAAAAATATTTCATTGAACACATGTTTCGTGGTTTATTAGAATTCACCCCTAATTACGCAAGCGAAGCTGCGCGCGTCCGCTAGTACCTAATATAGATGATTGATGCCAGTCCTGAAGTAGGGGCATAAGCGTGCTACTGTAAACGCGAAAGGTTGTGGTTTCGAGTCTCATCTCGAGGACGTGGAATATTTTCATTTTTTCGTTCTGGCAAAGCGTGGCTATGAGTTCCACACTCAACACGCAATGCCTTTAGAATTCAGAGAAAAGTTGGGAACTGTAGTGTCTTAAGGGGAACGAAATGTCTTAGCACTAAGTTCTTAATTTCCCTCTGCCTATTCTCCTATATGTAGGTGTATCCTGCACAAAGAATAGCGGTGTCGACTCAATATGCAATGTTTTGAATTCGGGTGAAAAGTTAGTAATACGAGTACAGTGCCTCGACAATACATTCACTCTGCCTACCCTACTATATACAGGATGAAAATAAAACAGAACATCATTGCACAGTGATTGCACAGCGATGGGTTGTTGATTTCTTGTTGTTGTTCTTGAATGTTTTTACTTAAGGAAATTAATACAATGAAATGACTTTTATTTTCTCTACTTAGATTTCGCCAATTAATAATCAATATCTTAAACTTCCACATTCAAGTTCTCTTTGCTTTTAATTTTATATGTATGTGGACTCTGAAGTGAAAAAAAATTGAGATCCCTCGTTAGAGTAAGCGCGGCTTTGGGTTCCTCCTATCAAATACGTAAAACTTAAAAAGTGGTAAAATAATAATGTTTTGTCTTAACATCACGCTGTATCACAAACGTACCAGGATAGGCAGAGGGAATCTGGGAACTTAATATTAAGACAATTCTGTTTCCCACTTTATGTCAAATTCTGGAGACATCATCAGTCATGTTGAGTTACGGAGCTCAACGTCGCGTTATGAGAGCGAAGAAATTAAAATAATGATAAATTTATATCTTCTAGTGGGAATCGGACCTACAATGTATCCAGTTTACAGTCAATTGTGCTCCTGAGCGGTTTCTAAAAATACGGTTTTAAATTGTATAAAAGAAACTGAAAATCGTACACTCTAAAACGCTTTAAAGTACGGCATTATCCACGTTTTCACAAAATTTATCGCTTTAAGATATTGTGCAGAGACCGACGCCACGAATAAACTTACTTCGAAACTATTTCTATTCATTTTGGACAATTTATATGCAAATTTAATTTAAGATTTTAACTTTCATTTAAAATGTTAAACGGAATAAATGTTGCAATTAAAATTATTCCAGTTTCGTACTTTCTGCTGGATTCTTGATATTTTTGTATTGTTTGCGAGTTAAAATTTTTTAAGCGATTGTTATTCTATTTTATAAATACTTGTCTCTTTTATTCCTGTTTTCCTCGACGAGACCAGTCTCGCTCAATAATGCGAAGCACGCCGTTAAGTTCTACCACTCAACACGCAATGCCTCGACAATTCCGCGGAAAGTGGAAACGGAATGTCTTAAAACTAGGTTCAGGTTTCCTTTGTCGACTCTGCTATGTGCCTGCAAAGATAGGGAGAAGATACGAAAAAAAACATACGAAAAACATAATATATCAATCTGATCTGGGAGGTCAGTGCGGCGTTTAACGCTGCCACTTTACACACAATATCTTGAGTGTAAGTAAAGATAAACTATACTGAAATTAACAATAGGTTCCTTACTATAGCGGAAAACGGTTAAAGTAAAAAAAATCTACATATATTTTCATATTGAACGGAGATTCCCATATTAATTTATATGACACCCTAACAAAGATGTGACATACTTTGCTAACAATATGTACGGATTGCTTTCAGCCATACTAATTGTCGCTCGTTTCGCTGACGCGGATTTATTTGAACGAACATATAAAATATTCCAGTGTTTCTCAACCAGAATATTTTTTGTCGTCGCACATTTAATCATTCCAAAATTTTTGCTACACAAAATTTTCCTATTTTATAAAGTGAATTTTTCGAGGCATTGCGTGTTGAGTGGCGGAACTCAACGGGGCTTTCGCCTTGATGCTGAAGGGCGAAAAAATTAAAATATAAATAAATAATATTTTTTTCCCTTATGGTTCTGAATTAGTCCGGATGGAACCCACGATGTGATCACGCACTACATTCTCTCTTTTTTTCTCGAAGTTATGGAAACAAATAAGTTATTCCATTTTAAGCACCTGAAATATAATCCGTAAACGAATAACAACAAAATAGTACCTTGACAATTTTTCTCATCCAGCAAAATAACCAGTAAGAAGATTGTTGAGATATTTCATTCTCAACCTGAATTCACCAAAGCGGAAAAATTAAAGGAAAGTTAATATATCTACTAATTTTCTCAAGCGGGATTCGAACTCACAACTATCGAAATTACATCTAATTGGGATCATCATCCCACTGAATCACGACGGCCTAAAGAAAAATGAACATAATCACAACTAAAACCAGTTTCAACGCGTCGCTATCTCCATAATGCTGTGAATTAAGTTGAAAAGCTTCCATCTAGAGCATATGTGAGGTAATTTAATTTCAACGGTAGGATTTGCTTACACGTAAATTCCAGTTAGTGTCTTAGCTTGCAGAAACACTTATACCTTGTGAAAATGAAGTTAGATAAATATTTACTTTTATTATTATTAAGACGGTTGAGGATTTGAGGATTTGAGGATTTAGGGGAATTTTGATAATATCTTGTAGCTTAACGCTCAAGTGTTAAGACACTCCGTTCTGCACTTTCTACCTTGTTTTCGAGGCATTATGTGCTGGCATTAAGTTCAACGCCGCGCTTTTTCCTGTTACCAAAGTGATGAAAAATAAATAAAAAATACCTCAAGTTAGAATCAAACCTACAACCCTCACCTTTACAGATCAGTCAGACCCTGTGCCGCTGCGCCACGACGAGTTCAAAAGTAATTTAATATTAATAATCGTTTTGCATTCAACACACTGGCCTATAGAAGGAACGTTGAACTCTATCTAACGTAGGCCGAGATTCTATTCAAAGGAAGTTATTCATACGCTATGTAGACTCATGTCCGGTGATGACTTACAAAAAAATGTTTAACTTACCATCTATATAAGTAAATTAAAAGTTTATGTTTTTCATAATTTGAAATATACATTGAAATTGTTAAAAATTGACACTGAATAAAAATAACACAAAAAAAAAACAGTTCATGTATGCAAGATTGTACGCAATATCAATAATTGTGTCTTCAAAGTCCATTCGAGAAACAAAAAACAACTTCTTATTTTCTCCCGCACTGATTCCCGTCTCTCACTCTCCAATACTGTTCTACTTTATAATATTAGTATATATATATATATATATATTAGTTTATAATATTAGTACTTCCACAAAAATATAAAAGTATATTTAAATATTACCTCCAGCGAATCGACACTAGTTTTCATACATTTTTAGTTGTTCTAGCATATTTTTTATAGTAATTTACATGTCCTCGTTCCATACAACGGGAATCCCCTGATTTCCCATAGGTGTCATGTATTGATCGTCTTCCTGATTAAAACCGTTACATGCACTATGCAGTACTTATAAAAATATACATATATTTTCCTTTTGAATTATTTACATTCACGCTTAGCTCATTATTTTCACAATTTTCTTTTACAGTGGTAGCCAATACTAAGGTGTTGGTTAACTAGCATTCTGATGTGTATTTATATGATGTATTTGTTTATTTCTTATTTTTTTAAGTTACACTCTCTGTCTTGCGTATAGCTGTCCTAGTGTCAATACATTCCGTACTTTCCGCCCAATTTTCGAAACATTACGTTTCGGAGAAAATCAACACCACAGTCTGTCTTGCTACCAGAGTGAGAAAATAAAAAATAATTTATATCCCAGAGCGGGTATTGAAGCCATAACCGCTGCGTTTCAAACGGCCTCCACTACAGTATCTTTTACCATATTAATAAATATAATATCTATATGATATAGGGCAGGTCTTAGTAAATGACTTGCTGTCAGGTCGGGATCGTTAAAGCACTTCGTGACAAGGGTCCTCTATATGCTTACATTAGTTAACTGGTAAAGGCTTTTCCGTGTACCATATAAGTGTGGGAGAAGAATTAGGTTATCATTTTCTTTATTATTCTAGGAATATTATGGTTAAAGTCCTCGTGGTGCAGTGGAATAATAACATACACTATGATTATAAATTCAATAGTAATTTGGTAAATTTTTATTTTCAGCTTCAAGCTTTATCCTTTTCTTCCCTCCCATTCCCCCCATTTTTGAGACATTGGGGATTGCGTGGCGGAATCCAACGCCACAGAGAAATGACAATCATTATTCTATAATTAGAATTCTAGGGGAATGATTATATTTATTTTACTTTCTTTTCCTACTAAGACAAATAGTGCGCGCACTAAGTTCGGCCGCAAGGTTTTCAAGAAGAAACAAAGTTTAACCTTTCGTGTCTTTGAAGAAAAAAAAAATTTTTTTTGAAGAAGAAAAGTTCCAGACTAAACTAGTTTTTATCAAAACCTTAATTACCTATACTCATCTATCTTAGAAGGTATTTCAATTAAACTATACTACAAAGTTGTATCTAGCCGGTCGAATTGAAATTTAAAAAAAAATCCCTGTAAAGTAACGTATAGATTCCCTCGTTTCTATAAAAATGTAAAGACTACCTCTAAAATTCAGGCATTCAAGAGTTTTTTCTGTGAAAATGTTACATTTAACATTTTAAAATTACTTCGGTTTTTGGTTTTCCAATTCATATTGTATATACTAAGGTATTTTCAGAGGTTAGTGATTTTTATCTATAAATTCGTCGTCGTTGCCTATTTTTTCCACTCCTGTAGCAATTTTGGAAAAATTCTCTATTGGTGCTGCCATACTATCCCGAACTTATTTACATGCGAAATATACATTTTCTAAGTCAGTCACACAAAAAACTTTTCACTAAATTATAAATGGAAATTTGTTAACTTAAATTTACAATTTTTATAAGCATTCAACGAAATCATAAAGGTTGAGGGTTTGATTCCCAGTCAGTATAAGAAAATAATTAATATTTTCATTTCTTCGCTCTGGTAAAGATGCAAAGTGCGGCGTTAAGTTCTGGGACTAATTTATCAATGCCTTAGGATGTCACACTAGGTTCAGATATTCCAACTGCCTACCCTGCATTGTGTAGAGATATTCAGTGTGAAGCTAAAAAAAGAATAAAATTATTAATGACCATTCAGTAAATTAGGTGCAGTTCTACCTCCCTCGAGCTGTAATTTTTCTGCAACATTTGTGTCTAATCGTTTCGGTGATCCATCACAATTGACATAGATCTAATTTTCATAAATGATTTCTTAATATTTTTTAGAGAAAGCATTTGTCAATCATAAGAAAAGCTTTGCCAGAATGCTACTTTTTGAGTAATTTTATATTAAAGACTTTCGTATAAGAAGAATTGAATGCCGTCTTTGCACAGTATAACCAATATGACTGTAAGCGTGACGGTTATGGATTCGATTTCCACTCGGGGGAATCGAAAAATATTTAATTTCCTATGTCTGGTAACGAGCGAAAGCGCGGCGTTAAGTACCGCCTTAACCCGCTATACTTCCATAATCTACCGGAAAGTAGAGAACGGAGTGCCTTTCCAAGTTCTTTCTTGCCTTGCTAAGTGAAGGCAGCGTGCAGCGTGAAGCGAAAAAAACATTAAAGGTAGCAGGACTTGAACCAGTGCCTCTTGGGTACACCTACGTCTTTAAAATTATTTCGAATCAATTCATACAAACACATAAGCAATAACAATACTATAAGAAGGCACTATCAAAAACGTCCTCAGTAATTTAATTTTGTTGAAAGAGATATAAAAGTAAAAATTCACCATAAAATGGAATGGTTGGGATGGCGCAAAAACTGTTATGCCGTACTTAAATAGATTAAATTGGAAAATTAGTATTGTTATACTATGATTATATCGTTTTGGGCCAGTTATATAATATAATGGGTTCAAATTCATTTTTTGGAAGTATTTGTATGTTTAATATAGATGTTACGTTGTGGCACGTTCAGGCAACATCTGACTGTAAAAGCAACGTTTGTGGGTTCTACCCTCACTCGAGGTAATTCTCATATTTATTTTTTTTTAATTTTCCCCGCTGTAGTAAAACCGAGACTTCAATGGCAAAGTGCGCGAAGTTGAAGTCTCGTAAATTTATAGGAAATTTAATATTTTATATTTTAAAACCGTTTAAACTTTTAACTTTTCTTAAGTCGAGTGAAATTTGAACACGCTTAAGCTTTTACCTCAGACTGAGAACTTACAAGCATCTTTATTACACTCGATGTCATAATACTGACATTTTTGTGAAGCCTTTTATCACTTCTAGAGTAAATTGTTTAATATTAAATATTTTATTTTCCGCGTCTTTGTAGTAATTAAAAGAAGAATATAATATAATTTTATTTCTTATTTTTTTTTGTTTCTGTGCGCTGTATCCCGCACATAGCAAAGTAAGAAGAGGGAACCTAGAGGGTCGCACGCATTAACTAATTTCCGAGACAGTAAAAACAAGAAAATAAAAATAATTCATTGCTTCGAATGAGAATCGAACCCACAACCGTTACATTCAGATATTGAGCACGTCTCGATGGAATATAAAGAAGTTTTGATAGCCAAAAATGGGCAAATTTGACATAATCTCATAAACAAAGTTGAAATTCAGAGCTAAAATTTAAGCAAACTTGAAATTCTTTAAAAGAATGGATGTGACATATCTGTCGTTCTAAACACTATTTATGAGGCACACTGCGGAGTGCAACCTTCGCAATAATATATGTATAATACAATAAATATAAGAAAAACACTGGAACTGCCATTTTTCTTACTTTAATGACTTTTCCGGGGGATGTACGTATTGTTAAGACATTTTTGAGATATAATGTGTTGAGTCGCAGAACATAACGCCGCGCGTTGTTTATTTAGAACGGGTGTTAAAACCTCAAATATAAACTTGTATTTTGATTATCCTGTCCCAGCTGTAGCTGTAGCCACTTCCCCAATATTTGTCATTTGCTTATAATATTTCGTTTATTAAAAACTAAACAAAACTCATTGCAGTCGTGACGCCACTGAGCCACTACTCAGTTAATGTGACGGTTGTAGCTTCAATTCCCAATCGGGGTAAGGAATTATTTTTATTTTCTTTGGCAAAAACAGGGGATCGGAGTGTCTTAATCTTAACTTTCCTTAGCCTATCCCGCTATATGCAGGATAGAACGTGAAGCTACTTTTTTATTACTTACTAGCGGCCCGCCCGCGGCTTCGCCTGCGTGACCTACTTTATTATTAATTTTTGTCTCCATGGTACCTACGTCCTACAAGTGATGTCCATGCAAAATTTTAGACTCCTAGCATTTGTAGTAACGAAGTTTCATACACACTTTCAACCCCAAAAACAACCCCTTAGAAGTAGAATATTGCAAATTCCCGTTTTAGCGAGCACCTACGTCCTATAAATAACTCCTATGCAAAATTTGAGATTCCTAGCACTTGTAGTTTCTGAGATTTCGTGATGAGTGAGTGACCTTTCGATTTTATATATTTAGATTATTTCACTCATACAGACACTAAATAATTCAAATTCTTACCTTTTGTTCACTACAAAGCCTTTAACCACAAAGCCTATAGAGCTCTCAAGAAACTTTAAACTTCGCGAACTAATCAAATTAATCTGAAAGTCATTACCGTTGAACGATTTGTGACGATATCCGTTGGATTGTCAGGGTTTGACAGGCGAATGAATCATAATACAAAGTTTTACTTGCGTGGCTTCAAATTTTAGGGGATATTGAACATAATTGCTTTTAAATAAGGTTTAAATTACTATTTTCCCTAACTTCAATTATAACACTTCCAATGAACAGCTGGAAATAGAACTTTTCTGTCATTTCGCTCATTTTATTATATTTAACTTAATTAAAGGATGGATTGGTATAGAAATTTAAATAATAAATTAACTGCTTGAAATAAAAGTAGGTTATAAGGAAAATGTATTTAAAAAATGTAAAAATTTTGTTATCAATAAAAACTAATTAGTAACAACCGTATAAGAATTTCAACATAGCTCGATAAGAACGATAGCCTAATTGCCTAGAGAGAATGGTACATTTTCCAAGAGACTCGCAAGGATACGAACCCACTCCTCTTATCATCTTTGTCTGTTTGCAATGTTATAGTGAAGTCGGTAGACAAAATTTTAATATCCCTTTTCCTCTCTACTCCACGACAGAACACGATGTCTCGAAATCTCGGAATATGGGTAATGCATTGTCTTAATTCTATGTTCCTTCTGCATCCCCTGCTCATCCTAAATGCGAGATGCTTTTAAGCAGCCTCACACTGCTAATGCAGTATGAAGTCCCTTTTTTATTTTTGTACTTTCATTGTAAAAGGAACTTTGCGAAATTTCCGCTCACTTGTGAATGGCACCATTTTTAATTTCCACCTCTTATCATAATTATAATCTCTAGAAATTTTCATTCTTAACCAAGATTGTGTTTTTTTTGAACTTCGGTACTTACTGCTGTAAATTGTTTTATTCCTTTTTTTTGCTAAGCCAAACTGTATATTATGCGTTAAAACGCGGCGTTGAGTTCCATCATATAACAAGCTCGATCGAAATTCTTATACGCTTGTAGCAATTTATTTATGTAGGGAGATTTCTACCATAACCTACGCTAAGACGATTGCTTAGATTTATCGTTTGGGAAGAGGGAATGCTAATCATTAAAACTGTAGCGTTTTAATGATTATTGGTAAAAAAGTAAACATTCTTAATCTACAAGAGGGTAAGTAGGTTTTCTGCAAAAGTGTCAATAGTCAATTATTGGAAATAGATATTTCATTACATAAATGCTCTACTCTTTTTACACTCAAACACTAAGCTTACACTAATAACGTTATAACGAATAATGGTGCTATTAAATAAATTGGTTCACGTGTAATCCCTTATGGATTCCTTATAGTCTCATGTAGCGATATTCAACACAAGCCTAAATCGAATATACACTTATTTATATACATACCTTGCCTCAAAAGAAGTATCTAATTATAATTATTTTTTAATAGTTTAATTAGTTATTAGTTTAATAGTTTGCTGTTATATTTTATTTTAACTTTACGCTGAACTTGACAAGTGAAAATCGAACCCGCAACCGTCGCGTTTACGTGAGTTTTGTCGCGTGTCGTTGAAATCTATCAAAATTTTACTTTTGTAGAAAGTGGAAAAAAGGGGTGTTGTTTTCAAATAGAAACACAGAACAAAGTCGCAGATGATAACTAGTCTAAAAATAAAAAAAATCACAAATATTAAAAAATACCTAAATCTATACAATGTCAATTGAAGTAACGAAAATTTACCAAACTAATTTTAGAACGGTAGATGTAACATTTTCACAGTAAAAACTCTCGAGTACCTTAATTGTAAAGGTAGTAGATAATTTTATAGGAACAAGGAAATATATACAATGTTCTACGGGGATTATTTTTAAAAGTTTCAACTCGTCCGGCTAAATCCAACTTTGTCGTGTCGTATAAATGAAGTATCAACTATGATATTTTTTTTTTTTATTATTGGAGATGGGTAAGCATTTGTCCGCTATCTCACCAGGTGGTAAGTGACGATGCGAACGATGGGGGAACATGCTTACCCAGAAAATGCCTATTCACTCTTTCCTTGAAGACGGCCAGGTAATATACATAGGTGTAGTAGTTACAATTATACACACCCATATACAATAATATACAATTATACACCAGGATAGGCAGAGGGAACCTAGTCTGAAGATAATCCGTTTAGTATTTTCCACCAAATTCTGGAGACATTGCATATTGAATAGCGGATCTCAACGCCGCGCTTTGCTTCGACACCAGAGCGAAGAAACAAAAATATTTAATATTTCATTTCCTCGAGTAGGAATTGAACCCACAACCTGTCGTTTACAGTACAGTATCTCTTTGTGTCCCTGCCTTACGACTGGTCTCTTCTACTAAGATAAATGAGCGTACTAAAGGAGTTTTTCATTATTTTTTTATCTAGATAGTTTTTTATTGGTTTCTGTTTCCAATTGGATACAATTTTATTAAGGCACTCAAATTTTGTTTCAAAGAGACTATATTAAAGATTTAACTATTTTACATCTTAAAGTTCAAGACAATGTAGCGGGGGCGACTTGCTGTAATATAACAAACGAATATTGAAAATTTAAATCTGATTATTATTAAAGAAATCATATTTAGACTTAACTTATTTGTAGTTTTCTCTAACGTATCCGCATTTATAAAAGCTAGTGTAATCTTAAATTATTTTTTTTAGTTCCATGCTGCATCACGCACATAGCAAGGGAAGAAGAGAGATCCTGGAAATCTAGTGTAAGACACTCCGTTCCTATTAAGACACTTCCATTCCTCGCTACCGGAAGAGTGAGGAAATGAAATTAGTTATATGTTTGTTTTCCTTCTCCTCTTTTCTCAAAGGAGGATTATAAAGATAATGTTAGTTAAGATTATTTCCGAAACTTGTAATATATGGGTAGTCTTTGTTCACCAAAACACGATTTATGCAATTCAAATTTCAATTGTATTTATATACAAATGAGTGTAGTCGTAAAAGTGTCTAATATGTTAAGCATCTAGAGATAAATTAACAGTTTAAAAACCTAAAAACGCGCTTTTATTAACAGAACAATAAAATATTTTGAAGTAATCAAAAGCTTGATATGTTTACTAGTAGTAGTCCAAGATTCCATTTTTGAACTCCATCATCAGACCAGCTCGATGGTGCCATAATATTGTACTGTCCTCTAATCCACATATAATTGCCAAGTTTCATTGTATATTAGAAATAACTCAAAAACAATCTTGCATGGGAATCGAACCCAAGATTGTCACATTTACAATGACACTCTGTACATAGAGAGAAATCCCACCAATTCTATCCACCTTCACCCGTAAACACTTAGAGGACCATAAAACTGCACAGATGTAAGAGATTTATGTTCCAGTCTCAGTACATCGTCCATTCCGCTTGTTTTATGTCCCGAAATACACGATTGTACCTACATAAGCTGAAAACATTTAGTAACAGATTTATTTTGGAATGCTCTTTTAGTTTTACTGTAGGCTTGTCTATTTAGCTTCTATTAGAAAATCGTCCTCAACAACGTAAGGGTGGGGTAGTAGGTTCTATTTGCAATAGAAGAAATACGCCCGTAGAATACGTGATGCTAAAAAAAAATTACGCTTTTAACCAAACTCTTTAGCTTTATAATATAAAATGTTAACATAATTAACATTAAATGTTCTAAAAAGTTAAATCAATCATAAAATACAATTTTCCGTCGTGGTGGAGGGGTGCAAGTGTTTGACTGAAATGCCACCAGAATTCGACAGAAAGTGGAGAACAGAAGGTTGTGGAAACGGAGTGTCTTAAAAACATTTTCCCAAGTTCTCTCTGCCTACCCTGCCAAAAGCTATAAATATGATAGACATTCCCTACCTACATTCAATATCCAATTGTCAAAATACACCTAAAAGTACATTCAAAAGGCTTTGAAGCGATTTGTGATTGATTGATTCCACCATTCCCAGAGTATGCCAAATTGCGACCAATTGCTACCAGCGAGTGGCTTTTATCACTTTTGTTACGTTTTAACTTTATATATGAATTCAGTACATTGTGAATTTCCTATAGAAAGACAAGTGGATGTAATGTTATATAGACGTAGATGTCTTTGTACTTGGACTGTAGACACGATGGTTGTAAATTCGATTCCCATTTGGTAAATTTAATTATTTTCGTGATGAATTCGAAAGGGAAATTGGGAATAAAGTGTTTGGACTAGGTTGCCTCTTATTTTAGCATTTGCTGCAGTTTTTAAATTTAGTTTGTGATACATGTTGTATCGCTTCAAATCTTGCTTAGTTAATATTTTGTAAAATTATATGAAAGAAAATAATATAGACCATATATTCTGTATAATAGTTTTAGATCGCAATAAAAAATATTACATTAAATTATTTTGCTCGTATTACTAAGTAGCTCGTAAAAACCGCGGCGGGGAACCTAGTCCATTTACATCCTTATTAGTCGGTCAACTCAAATATTTTTTAGCTTCATCTCGCATATAGCGTGAAAGGAAAAGGCACGATACGAAATGAAAATAATATTAAAACACTCGGTTTCCCATATTCCACTCACTTCTTTTAGAGACATCGTGTGTTAAGTGATGTAAGTGATATAACCAGAGTGAGGAACGAAAATATATCATCCTTCCGAATCAAAATCGATGGTCACAACGGTCAAGTATGGCCATTTCTTCATAATAAAATAGGACAAAATTAAGTCCAAAAGGCTAAACGCCGATATAACTATAAAAAATAAATATATTTTACATAATAAAACCATAAATATGTTAACCTCGTACAGATCTTCAGTTTATATGGCACAGTAGCGTGAACTCACGCGTGATAGGCTTATAAGGGACGTGACGGTAATATTTTCATACGATAGTGCCGATCTGCTGCTTGTTGTAATCGAAAAGACCTGGGTTCAAATCTGAAACACCCCATTTAAGTATTTAAAGTGCATGCTTATAAAAAAAGTAGATTGATCTGGAGTTTGGCGGAAAATGTGAAACAGAGTGTCCTAACACTAGTCTCTGCCTACCCTGCTACATGCGAGGTACAGCGTAAAAGATAAAGAAAAGTGCACTGCATTTTGGCCTAACCAGTGCAAAAAAATAGAAAGATTAAATTTTTGTCTAAACTGCAGTGTCTAAAACTGGATTTTTAATATAAATAACTGACAGTAATCAAACCCACTATTACTATCTTAGAAAATAGAGACACTAAACTGAAAATACAATATCAATATAAAAATATCGAGAGAGTAATGAAGAATAGTTATACTCTAAGCTAGGTTTAGTTAGGATGCATGGCCCGGCTCTACTGGCTTAAGACGGTATGTAGGCGGTCTTAGCAACGACAGAGATCGAAGGTTCCTATGATTTATGGTATAAATACGGTATCTTAGTTTTATTTTTAAGTTATAATATGTATTTTTATCAGCTTCTCACTTTTTGCCTGAAATATCAAATATAGTCATTTCCTCGCTCTGATAACGAGGCAAAGCGTGGCGTTGAACTCCGCCCTTTTTAATACGCAATGCCTTTAAATGCTTTATTCGGCAGAAAGTGAGGAACGGAGTTTGAGTGTCTTAATGGGCAACTGAGTGTTTTAACACTAGATACCCAGGTTCCCTCTGCCTACCCTGCCATGTCCAGGATACAGTCTAAAGCTAAATAAACACTTTTCACTCCTTTACCCAATGAGACACTTACGTTCTCCACTTTCAGATGTATATTCGAGGCTTTGCGTGTTAAATGGAGTCAACGCTTGCCTTAGCGAAACTTAACGCCGCGCTTAGCCTGTTAAAAGTGTCCCCCAGTGAGAGTAAAATATAGTGTTAAAAATGTTACAACACTCAACGTAGCGATTTATTTTGCAACTAGAGCGATAAAATGAAAATATTTATTTCCGCATGTAGGAATCGAACTGACAACCATCACGTTTACTGCCAGACGCTATTATCACATACAATTAAGTACAATTTAAGGGTATATCCGCTGAAGGCCGTTCCAAACTGAAATCCCGTCTAACAGACACAGTTTGTCACTACACCGCGTCTATTTATCTTGTAATGCTGTAAATACGCCGCTTGCTATTATCAAAGATTTGTACAGTGAATTAATTATTTGCTGACGCGAGTTTGGTTCGTTTTGACGGGGGTCGTTGGTGCGATTCCCATTTGGGGCAATATTATATTTATGTAGTTTAGTTTCCAGTGAAAAATATATATTTTTAGGTAGGTATATTTGAGAATAAAGATGATTATAATGCATGCAAGGATATACCTTAATATCCTACTTGATATATTCAATTTCCCCCACAATTTTCGTATCATTACCAAGTGTTAAGCAGCGGAGCTCAACTCCGCGTTTTATCTTGTTACCAGAACTAGAAAATAAAAATAATTCATTCGGCTAAGTGGGAAAAATAATAGAACCCACAAATGCCGTGTTTACAGCCTCATTTTTTTAATATTTGATTATAACGAATTAAAATGTACTTGGAATTGTAAAAGTCTAAATTCTTCCACTTAAATATTCCCTAAGAAGAGTCCAAGCACTCGTATTCGAAGAACGTTTTCCTTAAGATTGCAATTACGATTTAAGGTGGAAATTACAAATTCGCTTAAACATTTTCAACGAGAAATATCACTTTAACAACGTACTTGACGTTTAAAAAAAATATTCACCCTTTTTTCCCCCATAGATAAATGGAATCTAGTCTCAAGATATTCTCCGCTCTACTTTTCTTATTTTTTTCTTTTTCCAGTTTGTATTACTCTTTGCCTCGTTACCCATAATTAAAATGATTAAATATTTCATTTCCTCGATTCGGAATCGAATTCACAACCTGTCGTGCTTACAGCCATACGCTATGCCCCTGCGCCAAGACCGACCTCAAGCAGCAATTTATTTTATCAAATTGAGGCTTAACCGGTCCTTTTGTAATATTAAATCAATTCTTGACGAAAATCCACGTACCTACATAAAGATTCGACATTTTAATTTAACTTAAAGCTTTCAAGAGAGTTTGAAAAATTGAAATTGATTTAGAATTATCTACTGAAATTTTACAAAAATATCAATTTGAAAAGTAAATCTTCAAGAGGCCAGTCGTAGCGCAGAGGCACGAGCATTCGACTATTATCGTGACAGGTTGTGAGTTCGATTCCCACTCAAGGAAATTAAATATTTTATGTTTTTATTTTCTCGCTCTATTATTGAGGCAAATGCCTTCAAATTCAACGAAAATTGGTGAACAGAAAAGTCTTAATGAGAACAGTGCATCTTAATACAAAGTTCCCAGGTTCCCTTAGCCTACTCTGCTTCCGAAAGCACTATCCACCAGATCAAATTTCTCTAACAAAGGCATTAATAAATTCCTCCCTTTACCTCTATTCAAGTGTAGGTTATAAATTTTGAGCGTGACACTTCAGTAATGAAAGTAAAGAACTAGATATATTGATATTTAACGAAGCTCGAAATTATGTTTACATACTGATTTACACTTATGATATGTTATTTTTGAGTTATGGGTAACAGAAGAATGGGGAAAGATATACAAATAGATCGTGGGCTTACAAACAAATTTTCTTTTATAATATATATTTTTTATTACATTTCTTACCTCGAAGCTAATACAGAAAAATATCGCAAACTTTAGATAGAGAATTCCGTAACTTAACGCTGCATTGCGTATAGAAAATCACGTGTGTTAATTTTCTATATAAAACTTTGTCTGATCGACAGACAACGCAAGGCACATTGGCATTTTTTAGTTTTTCTAAATTCCAACGGAAACGGACGGAAAGAGGTCATTCTATTTTATATCCAAAAGTTAATACATACAAAATAGTGGGCCACGACTGTAATCTTTTTCACAAAACTTATACACTTAAATGAAAAACAAAGAGATAATTAATAACAATATACGTAGAAAACGTAGTGAAGTTTCACTAAAAGCTAGACCAAAGTATATGAAATATGCTTAAACTTTGCACCGGCAGATGCTAAAG
Source organism: Heliconius melpomene rosina (assembly GCF_056956725.1). Classification (NCBI taxonomy): domain Eukaryota; kingdom Metazoa; phylum Arthropoda; class Insecta; order Lepidoptera; family Nymphalidae; genus Heliconius; species Heliconius melpomene. The sequence continues at coordinate 902,840 of NC_140399.1, forward strand.
TGCAACTAATATAATATACTTGTAAACTCTTAACAAAGACTGGAGCTTCATTTTGTAAACTGACACTATATTCAATTAAATTTGACTGTAAATTATAAAGTTTTGTATATTTCATTATTATTATTAGAGATCGTCGTGGTACAACGGTGCGTGCTAACGTGATGGTTGTGAGTTCGATTCCCGCTCGGGGAAATAAAATATTTAATATTTTCATTTATCGTACTGTTAAGTCACTTCGCTCTCCAGTTCCCGACAAATTTTCGAAACACTGCAGTCATGCGTTGTCCTATTAGATGCCACAACAACGGCTCTAATAAAGCTAAAAGACATCTTATATGTACATTAAGAATATAACCCCGATTCTGGGAGATTAAAGATTAAACCCTTTTTTTTGCAAGACAGCGCGGCGTTGAGTTCAGCAACTTATCATAATGTATTTAAGATTTACAGACATTTAAGTACAAAATGTCTTAAAAGTTAAACTTTAATTAACTAATGAATCTTGATATCAGAAATTCTATAACAAAATGATTTATCACTCCAAGAGGATATTTTAAACATTACATTTTGAATATTGGAAGGATATCAGCATTACGTAAATTAACGCTCTACGTTATATTACCGATATTCAAAAATGGACGTTAATTTTCTTTACATAAGGTTTAAAATTCACTTTCTGTCTTTTAAACAGCTCTTTCTTACCAATTTGGAGCAAGTGGCTAGATTGTGAACGCTTAAGTAATGATCGTATAGAATATACATACATACATATATTTTGCTCGCGGCTTGGCTTTTGTTAATTTTTAATTGTGACCTAATTTCGTGGGGCCAGTTAAGGCACAGACGTGACAATTTTTGGGTTCAATTCCCACTCGGGGAAATATATTTTTTAATAATACCATTTTAATATATAGCATGGTAGGTAGAGGAAACCTGGTATTTATTAATGAAATGAAAATTTAAGACGATGTCACTTTTCTACGACAGTGTCAACATTTCGAAAATTTTCCACTTTGAGAGTGCATACAACACTAAAATATATATATTTTTTTAAATTTACATCCGAGGCAATAATAATATTAAAATGGTTTTAATTTGTTCCCCAGTTAGACAGACTACGGCGTTGAGTTCCGCTTTGCTACTTTTACCTTGTCTTTGGCATTATACAACGTTATATAATACAGGAAATAAATTATAATTTACTTACAACTTAAGACGATGATCCTTACATTAGCATTTGATACGACGACGTTACAAAGTTTAATTAAGATTAATGTCATGTATACTAATTAAAATCTACACGTTAATTTAAGTAGAATACTGAACAAGGTAAACACTTTGTTTAAGCTTCACGCTGGATCCCGCACATAGCTGGGTGGGCCGAGGGAACCTAAAAACTAAGTACTAACACTCCGTTCCCATTAACACACTTCAGTTTCCCATTTTCTGTCAATTTCTTGAGGCGTTGAGTGGCGAAAGTGGACACTGTGCTATCTCTTGTTCCAGAGAGAAAATATTAAATATTCATGAAAATTTTAAATATTGCATTTTCTCGAGTGGGAATCGAATCCACAAACCGTCGCGTTTCTAGTGCCCCACGACTGGCCTTTATGGGTTAGTGTCGCATCCCATCCCATTAATCATTTCGTATACTATTGCAACCACGGTTAGACTTACCATGAACTCAGAATGGGTCTCTTAGTTGTTTCCATTCGACCATACTTGTGAAGCTGCGTCCATAAGTTATTAAATATATATAAAATTGTAATTTTACAGAGCGGATTAAATTAAGAATTTTCCAGTTTTAATTTCAGAGAGACATATTTCGAAATATTTCGATTTTCATTCACAACATATTGAAAATTGAATCTATCGTATCCTATACATTTTTCAGGACAGTTAAATTACAGAACAGGAAATTACACCATTCCCTTAATAGCTTGTATTTTTGTGGGAGATTGTATCACCAATAGTACCTTTTGTGTTCAGGTGGAGGCAGTTTAATTAAGGTTTCTTTTTTACTTTTTTTATGTCATTAATTTGGTTATATTCCATTACTTCGTTTACGTAGATTTTATGGTATTTTTAGTAGAACTTTCATTTTTATCTGCTGTATTTTTGATGAATTGATTAGTAATTTGTTTCCTCTGAAATAAAATCTATACGGAACCCTGATCTATTGTTTACCCGTTCACACCTACGAGAAGACCTACAAGAGAAGTACTTTTAAAGTGAATCAAATGAATTTATTGCCATATTATTGAAGTTCCACAACCAGCCAGTTTATTTATTTTTTAATTAAATAGAAAAAAAAAATACAAAACGCATTCATTCTCCCTTATATTAAATAGCCGATATATATTGTACCGTGGAGGGACACTCGTATTTTCCGCACGTCCAAATATTACTTTTGTATCGAGAAAAAAATGTTTTCATATGTAATCCAATCACTGCGTTATTGTATTCTTGGATATAACAAATATTGGGTGTCATACTGTGAAATTTTCTTTCATATGCCATATAGGTTTTTTTGTATCTATTTAGGAATTTTACTTTTTTCTAGTGTAGCACGCTGTGTCCCGCATTTAGCAGGATAGGTAGAGGTAACTTAATGTTAAAACACTCAGGTCTCTAAGGACAGCCCAAACTTCGAAGTATGACATATTTAATGGCACAATTCAACGCCGGGCAATATAATGTTGCCAGAGTGAAGTTATAAATGAAAATAATTTGACGAAGCTGCAAACTTTTTAATTGATTGCCATGATATATCGATTATTAAAGAAAAATAAACTAAATATACACGTATTCTAAAACATTAACCTCAATGTCAATACAAAACCAAAAGTCAGTGGATTCAACACCCATTTGAGGCAATTTCAACTAACAGTAACGAGTAACTAAACTATAGTGTATTTGCAAAGTTCCAAATTAGTTAGACTATGAATTATATAGAACTGAGACAGGCTTGCATTAGCGGAGTGCTCAGTTTAGAAGCAACTATTAACCACACATTGACCAACTAATGTAGTGAATTTTGCGTATCCATTATATATGTATATTTCTTGTATGGAAATTTCGAATTTCTATTGATAATTTAGAATCGATTAATGAATAATTTTATACTGTTATCTATATACATTTTTCTTTTAATTTCACGCAAGGAAAGGAGGGAAGCTTGTGTTAAGACACTCTGTTTATCATTTATCCGCCGAAAACTGGAGGCATTGTGTTTTGAGTGTGGGAGAAACGAAAATAATGAATATTTAATTTCCTTAGACGGGGATCGAACTCATGACCTGCTTCTGAGAAACAACTGGCCCATCTATATACGAGTATATAGTGACAGGTATAATTTAAATAGAAAACAGTTTGCGTGGTTCAAAGCGCTAATCTCAGAAACTATTACTTATAATTGAAAAAATATTTTTGTATTGCATAGCGAACTTGCCGAGGAAGCCTATAGCTATTATATTATGTAATTTTATCTGATTGTATATAGTAAATAAGTGACGAATACTGCCTCAGTATATTCGCTGCTACCATTCATTACAAAATAGTACTATTATATAAACATCGAGTTTTTTAAAATATAAAAGTCTTATCATACGGGCTATAAATCCTTGAAAAATAGTTTATCGTTTAAGTTAAAAAGTGCATTGTGAACCGAATTTTACTTTTTCCACTCATGGGATTGTTTATATTTGAGAATATTTTTGTTTTCCTGGTTTGGTCAGAGAGTCATTATCTCACTTCTAATCCAAAAAAGGGAATAGAAAAGAATAATATGTGGAGTTATCTATGATGTTTATTTTTTTTAAAGTTAGTCGATTTCCACTCAGGTGAGTAAAATATTATAATTTATACGATTTGATAACAAGACAGCGCGGCGTTGAATTCCGCTACTTAACATTTAATGTCTAGAAATTTGGTGGTGTGTGAGGAATAGACACCTTCCCTGCGTTATTTTGTATAGGTAGGTACAGCGTTAAGCTACGTCAAAAGGAATTTGATAGCTCTCGACTCTGGATAAAGGAGAGCTAGTCCACTATAATATTGAAAATAAAAATACCATTTCCCTAACAGATCTTTAAAAGTAAGTTTTAAACAATACGACGACCCAACCATCAATCCAATGTCCTTTGTTTATTAATTAACAGGCTCGTCCTTTCGAATCCTTGAAAATAATTAATTACTTTTTTCTTTGAACAAGGATTTATATTTTACTTCGTAGTATGTTTTTGTGCGGTTATTATTTTTTTTGCTTTATCCTGAATCGCGAGCATAGCAGGGTGGGCTAAGGGTACCTGTGAACCTAGTGTTAAGAAACTCCGTTTTAATTATTAATATACTAAAAACATCATTTAAAATGTATAAATTTAAATTTAAAAGACAGAATTGATGTGTTAAAGCTATTTTACGTAGCGTGTCAGCCTCGCTGTCAGCGTGATCGATGTATCGGGATATGTTGCAACCAAATTTCTTTTTTACTGACTACAATTAACTTGTTTGGACATGTTTGTTTGGAAACGAAATACGTACGTAATATTTATTATACAGTGGAAATAAAATAGTTAAAATCTGATATAAATAATGATGATATGATTTGATGATATGTTTTATTTTAGACTAGCGGACGCGCGCAGCTTTGCTTGCGTATTTAAGGGTGAATTCTAATAACCCATGAAACATGTGTTTAATGAAATGTTTTTAGAGTCTAAATTTAAAATTTTATAAAAATCGGTGACGATTTAAAGATTTTTCCATACAAACTTACAACCCCTTATTTGCACCTTTAGGGGGTGAATTTTAGAAAACCATGAAACATATGTTTAATTAAATATTTTTAAGAGTCTAAATATCAAATTTTATAAAAATCGGTGGCGATTTAAGAATTTTCCCATACAAACTTTCAACCCCTTATTTGGACCCTTAGGGGGTGAAGTCTAGAAAACCATGAAATATGTGTTTAATTATATACGTTTAAGAGTCTGAATTTCAAATTTTATAAAAATTGGTGACGATTTAAAAAAATCCTATACCAACTTTCAACCCCTTATTTGCACCCTTAGTGGGAGAATTCTAGAAAATGACGAAACACGTATTCAATTAAATACTTTTAAAAATCTAAATTTCAAATTTTATAAGAATAGGTGCCGATTTAAATTTTTTTCCATACAAACTTTGAACCCCTATTTCACCCCTTTAGGGTTAATATTTTTCAAAATCCCTTCTTAGTGGATGTCCAGATTACGAAAGTAAACTTTTGTCCAAATTTGACGTTTCTACCATCAGCGGTTACGGCTGTGCGTGCGTCTTACCTCAGTCAGTGAGGACAAGTCCTTTTATATATATAGATAAATATAGAAACTAATAATTATCATTATCATCATTAGTGATACTACTTATATGTCAGGTTATGAAATCCAGTACCTTGGTGTATCTGAGTAGGGTATAAATAGCAAAAGTAAAAATTCTACTTATAAGCTCCTTTACAACGTTTCAATCTACCCACTTTAATTCTCGGTCATTTTGCGGCGTGTGCAGAAGTTTTTTGTTGTTAAAGTTAGATTGCGGGAACACAACGCGGAAATTATATACGGTGACCTTTTGTTAGACATTTCAAAGTTTAAATTTCTTGTTCATAATAGGATTGTCTTTAGCCAGCATATGTATTTACTGTGGATAAATGATAGCAAAAGAGAGAAGTAACTTCTTAGCATTAAGGCCAGTCGTGATGCAGAGGCAGAAGTGTATGACTGTAATCGCGACTGGTTCTGGGTTCGATCCCCACTCGAGAAAATGGTTTTTTTTTTTAATTTATACTTTCTATGCGGGATACAGCGTGAAGTTGATATAAACATACTATTAAACTGGGATGAATCAAAAATCGTATTTAGTTAAAATTATATTGTAAAATATAAAGCGAGAAGCCGTAATGGTGCAATATGACACAGTTTGAAGATAATAGTCATGTTTATGGGTTTGATTCCCACTCGGAGGATTGACATATTTTATATTTTTTCGCCGCATTGTTGAAGCTCCGCGACACAACAAACAATCTCTCTAAAAATCAAGAGAGAAGAGAAACGGAGTGTCTTAGCATTAGGTTCCCTCCCCTTCTTTGCAGTATACGGGATACAGGTCCGCAACGCAAAGGAAAAGCAGAAAAAAATATTTTGTTCACAATTTAACGAAGTGTATGTACGCTACATACGCGGTGTATTTCCAACCAAATGACTTAATCTCTGTGAGCGTAATGAAGTCGATTCATGGGAATACAGTCGTTACGCGGAATTGCTTTTATTATGTTGATTTGTGTTCTCATACAGTTAAATTTGGATACATTTTTATACAATTACCTTTATTCATATACGAGTATAACTAGTTATTACCGATGGTTTGGCCTTCAATGATAATAACTATAAATATGCGGGATAAATAAGCCTTTACCTATGAGTTATGATGAATAATCTATTTATCAAGAAAATATTTCTTCAAATCGAACCAGAAATTCTACCAAATAAACTCTACAATTTTCCCTCTTATTTTCATACCTTTACATTGGTAAGAAGCGTAATGTCTCGAAAATTGGGTATAAAGTGGAAAAGAACACTAGTCAATACGGATACGGCGTGAAGTTAAAAACAATAATTTATATACAAAAAATTGTAACAAAATCGTAATTTTGAAATATATTAAAAAAAAAACATATTATTTATATACTAATAGACAAATCGAACTCATTACCTCCTGCCAACAATCCTTAACAAATAAACCAACACACAAAATTACCCTCCCCCAGCTATTTAGATGATATTTGTGACGTATCTTCTCTAACGACTCATCTCGCTCTCAGGAAATATGAGCTCATAATTTAACCAAGATTACCTCAGAATGTTATTTATAAATATAATGAGATTTTTTTTCTTGTAATAATAAAGTGCTGTTGACTTCTATTAGAAGGGTGTGGATTTTAATTTAAACTGAAGATATTTTACATTGAAAATGTCATTACTTTCTTGGTATAAATCGCAAATGTTAATTTAAGATAATAAGATATATAATAAATAAGAAGACAGTCAAGTGTGAGTCGGTAGTTCGTTTTTTTTTATTTATATAATACGTTTTCACGCCTTGTTAAATTTTATACCTGTAGGTCCACGAAAAGTACCCTATAGGTTTGTACAAAACGTATTAAAAATGCATGTGCTCATTACATTACTGCATTAACTCGAGTTGTTGATTTTTTTGTGCTCTAGTAGACCTCTGAACATTCTCTATTAATTTCAGTTTGAAACCTCCATGCAATCCAGACTCCATTATTCCAGAGTACATGAAAACATAAAAAAAAAACTTTTCCCCAAATGGAAATCGAACCTACAATCGTCGCATTTGTAGTACCAGTGTCTATTAAAAATAGTATTTGAAATAATTTTCTGCTACTCAAATTCAATATCCGTAGAGGATACACAAACACCATCGTAAAACGGGTCATCTAGTTCGGTGGTATATGGTATTTACTGGTTATTTAGCTAAAGTTACGAATTGTCGTTATGGTAAAGCTTTTCAAATAGGAAGCTTTTAAAACTTTTAGTATATATAAAGGCAAAAAAATAGTTTTCTTTCTAAAGTTTTATTCTACATTTTAGAAAGAAATATTTGTACATATTTTTTTTGAAAACATGAGGCCTTGGCCTTGGAGCTCAAGCGTGTGTTTGTAAGACGGAGATGGTTGCTGGTTCGATCCCCTCTCGAGACGATTAATTATTGTTTATTTATATTTTTATTTCTTCGCTTTGATGATGCTCGTTTTGGCCATTTACCGCCTAATTTTGGAGCAATACGTATTGAGTAGCAGAACAAAGCGCAGCCTTGGCGCTTTCTCTTGTACTTGTTGTCCACAGTGAGAACATAAAAATAATTCATTTTCCCAAAAAGAAACCGAACCCACATCCTTCGTATTTACATACATACAATCTCCACGATCATTAAGCCAAAAGATTAATAAAATATATTAACATACTTTCGACCTTAATAAAGGACAATTTATTCGTTACATTAACCTCAAACCAGAGGTTTATGAGTCTACGAGAGATGTGACATATTAGTATCAATCAAGAAGGATAATATCACTTTTGTTCAACCGGACGAAGTTATGGTGGCACTTACGCTATATAATATGGTTAATAGAAGCGGTCTTTATATGTATATGCATACTAGTCTAAGGTTAATGGGTTTTTGGTTTTTTTAAAGCCGTCGTTGCGAGGATGGGTTGAGAGTTCGATTTCCAGTCGAGGAAATTAGTTATTTTCTTTAATTCACCCTAATAAGGACATAAAAACGTGGCGTTACGTTCTACCTGCCTGTAATATGTCGACAATTGGGTGGGTAGTAAATAATAAAAGTTGTAGTACATATTTTTTACAATTTCAGCAGCTTCAACCTTTTTCCCGCCCATCTGGGTAGACAGAAGGAACCTAGTGTTAAGACACAACGTAATCTACTTTTCATTGGAATTCAAATAAGGAAATGGAAATACCTTAAATAAAACTAAATAAATAAATAAATAAATAAATAATCAAACTCCCAAAACGGGGATAGAACACTCTTGCATTTACAATAAGAAACAGTCCCACCGTGCCAAGACAGCTTCTAAAAATACATATTAAATTTGAATTCTACACTAAATTATATTTCACATTCAAATAATTATGTTAATTTATTATTAGATATAATCAGATTATAATTTTATTAATTAGTTGTGTTTAGATCAATCTAGTTAATCTTAATTAATTAATTAACCTGACTGTATTGACGGCGACGCGCGACGTGGTGTAGTCTCCAAAGGTTGGTATAAATGTTATATTGATATGTAGAATTGTAGAATTATAACATTTATTGTATTTTTTAATATATAAGCTTGGAGAAAGCTGTAGCCCGTACACAGCAGAATACGCAGAGGTAACGTGCGTGTTGGGTGGTGGAACTTAACGCCGCGCATTGCGTTGTTACCAGAGGAAAGAAATGAAAATATTTAATTTCCTAGTAGGAATTGAACCTACATCCTGTCGTGTTCACGGACGAACGCTTGTGCCCCTTCTATTTAATCGAGTGACACATTTCACACATTACTAATACTAGAGCCACCGGCGAGAGTGGACGAGTTGGTTTTCTCTGAAAACTTACACTACTTACATTACTTACACTAAAAAACCGACTGTAAAAAGTGTAATAATAAAAGCACAAATAGATTCATTGCCGCTGACAACGCCTGGCTGAGATACTCTCCGTTAATTGACTTTTTGTTAAACATCTATTATCCTTGAGAACAAAAATACTCACTTAAGTTCTAAAAAAACGTTTCTTCTACAGAATTTCTAAGAACCAACTTCTTGTGACAATAATTTGAAAAGATAGTAGAATCTTATTTACATCTTTCTATTATTGTTAGAGTAATTGGTGTCGTTGTTTCATTGTGTTATTGGTGTATAATAGTATGGAGTCTAAAATGTATTTTTATCTTTTTTACTCGATTTCGATCCTCGATTTTTATGCATAAAAATAAATATAAATTAAAATTTGATTTTCATGATGGCAATAGTTTATTTATCGCCGTGCTGGTGCACAAAGTGCGGTGTTGAAATTAGCATCTCAAAAAGCAGTGTCTCCAATTGGAGTAGAGAAAGGAAAACGGCCTTCGCACTAGGTTTCTCTCTGCCATTCCTTCTATACTCGAAATTGTAACTTGAATTTAATTTTTTTTTTGGATTTTTATTTCCATTCCAGCTAGTAATTTATTTAATTTTAATCATCGCCTTCACCTACTCGTGTAAACTCCTTAGATTGAATAGTTAAACCTGGTATTGACCAACATAAGGGTTTAAAAGTAACATAAGTATCCTTATATTTGATTTGTATTATAATAACACGCTATAAAACTACATATTGTAACTGCTTTAATAAATTATCCATAAAATAACAAAGAGCTATAAAACTCGAAAATGTTCTAATTTGCGGGATTCAAATAACCGTTAAAAGTTAAAATTATGCAGTTAAGTGGTGAATGTGAACGTTCAACTTTAACTGAGAAAAGTTCAGTTAAATTTAATCATGGAACTAAGTAATCATTTTGGTACGTGCTTTGCGGTTATGTCAATAGTTTTGGGGGTTTAATAATTTTATACAAGGTGGTTCTGGCGAAAGGGCACAAGTTTGTAACTACACGCGCTTGGTCGTGGGTTCGATTCCCATTCGAAGAAATAGCATATTTAATAATTTCATTTCCTCGCTCTCAGGCTCTCTCTGCCTACCCTGTTAGCATGACTTTTCCTATATTAGAATACGTCTTTTTTTGTATTTTTTAATATTTTGTAGATTTTTAACGAAATCCTAAAGATAGATAAAAGTACACTAAACTCGACCAAAGTTTGAAAAATTGGGTAGAAAGTGAGTAACGGAGTATTTTAACACTCTCTCTCTGCCTGCTGCTTAATGCGGGATACAGCTTCAAGCTATCAAAAAAAGTATTTTCCGAGTAATATTTAGCCTTAAGATAATAATTCACCAATTTCCGCCTGTATTTAGGACATTTAAAGTTCAGGTGTAACTCAACACCGCAATCGCTGCCAAAGCAAGGAAATAAAAATAATAATAAATTTCCCCAAGTATATTTTTTTAAATAAATTTTATATCATTTTCTTACATAAGTACCTACGTATTTATTCCAAAGTTCTTAGCGGAAAAGCTATAAAGATATTATCGTGCTTCCCCTTTTAAGGATATGGTTCTATTCCATACTATTACATTTCAACTTACTTTCAATGGGAAAGGACGCGACATGGGAATACTTATGGGTATAACGTTATTTAAAATAACATGGCTATTGATATCTGATGTATAGTGGCACAGTGGTTATTTAGTTTATTTTGGTTATAGGTTCGATTTTTGTTTATATTTTGCCTTCAACTAGTTCGAAATAATAATGATAATGATTATAAATTATAAAGGCCGTTGTGGTGCAGGGGAAGCAGCGTGCGAACGCGACGGTTCTTTTATTCAATTCTTACTCCGTGTCTTAATGGTAACAGAGTATCATAACTCTAGGTTCTCAGCTAGGCTGTCAAACCTCTAGCTTCTGCTCTAGCAGAATAGCTGCTAGATCTGGAATACAGCGGGAGGCTGAAATTGTAAATAACGAATAATGGAGCAGTCAGAGACATAATGTAACGCTAAAAAATATAAAAAATTGTTAAAAAATAAGATTAATAAATTATAATAAGGGAAGTGTGTTAACGCAAGATTCCCAGGTCCCCTCTGCCTCCCATGCCAGGAGTGAAATACAGCGTAAAACTCGAAAAAATATAACAATTTCATCATTACGCTCCATCCGTTAATCTTATCGTACATTCAGTACTTCCCCTATTTCGTAGCAGCGACTAGTGACGAATACACAAACGTACTTAATTCACACAAATAGGTTAAATTTACACAATTGCGCGGGTTCCCAGTGATGAAGCACATTTCAACTTGATGAATTCAGAATTTAAGCGTACGTAGTACGGCAGTTCTATTTCGCTAAAGCGTTTTGCCTACAAGCTTGAGGATTTAGTATGTACATAGGTTTAGTATGTTTTTTATGATTTTTTCATTTTGTATATATTTTTTCTTTTTTTTAACACGCTGTACGATAGACAGAAAGGAGCTTAGGAATCTTGTGTTCAAACACTCCGTTCTCATTAGGACATTTCGGATCTCCACCTTCCGCTGGTTTCTTGAGGCATTGATTGCGTTTTGAGCGGCGAAACTCAACGCCGCACTCTGCCTCGTTATAAGAGCGAAGAAATAAAAATATTAAATATTCCATTTCCCTTTACTTTGATAATATCCTGAATAGTTAATATGGGTAAAAACCCTCGTTAGAGTGTGGGGTTTCAGTGTACGACTCCTTTGATCCGTGTCGCCTCTATCCCTACGTAATTGCCACGTAATATTTTGGACACCGCAAATTTTTAATGTTCATTAGGTATGAGACGAGAAAGTTTGAGCTTGGAAAATCTCATCATTTGCCATTCCCGTAAGAGCTTAAAGAAATCTTCTTGTCATACTGATACTTCCTTGCCTATCTTTTACCAAGCCCCAGCATGTTTATCTAAGTTTTTAAGTTTGTCCCTCTGTAATGGAGACAAAATTTAGCTTACTTATTTTATAAGTTAAAAAAAAATGAGACCATCAAGTGTGGATTCGATTCTCACCCAGGGGAATAAAATATTTTAATATTTTTAATTTTCCATCTTAGTAATGAAGAAAATGAAGTCTTTACACTAGATTTCCAGGTTACCCACCCTGCAATTTACGGGATAGACACACCATGAAGTTAAAAAAATTGAAGCCTTCGTGGTGCCGTATGACAGAGTTTGATTGCAAGCACGATGATTGAAGGTTTGATGTCCACTCGAGGTAATGAAAAACATTTTGAAAATACTTTTTTTGTTTTATAAAAATCAAAACCAACTTCAACTTCATAACTGTTTTCATAGGAGATGTTAACATATAAAACACAAAGTTTACATTTACGCCCGTCCGAAACCACTCGGGCTCAACTCCGTAATAACTTGTACGACATCATCATAGAGTAACAAGTAACGCTGCTTTTTATGCAAATATAAAATGTATAGAGATGTAAACTGTATTTACAAGCTATAAAGAGTAAGAAAGAATATTATATTTTTACCGACTTAATAAAAGGAGATTATCACTTTAATATGTTTGTAAACTGATATTAGATATTCTTTTAACAGAATCATCAATTTTAGCTTTCAAATATGTACTAAATTATGTTATATACATTATATACATTTGTCTACAAATTTTACAAAACCTAAAAGTCATATCAAGACTTTTTTTCAAATTTGAATGTTGTACTTAGGGAACAGTCCAATCTAAATCAAACTCAATTTAAGAGGAAAATGGAAAATAGAGTGTTATAACACTAGATAGAAATAGTCTTATAAAGCGTGAAGGTAAAAATAAAGCACTTCTAAATTTTTATTTACAAAGATAACGTAGTTTCACGTACACGTGCTCGAGCGAGCGAGTTTATAAAGCTCAGCTAGTTGAGCTGAGATGCAACTTAATTCACAATACATTTAACTAACTTGTTAGAGTTTGTTGAAGAAATCTTGTAAGTTATTTTTTAATTTGGAATTAGGAATTTAGACTTCAAAACTGGTATATGAAAAATAACACATTCTAAGTAAGTAATGTAATTTCCTACAGCTATACTCAGTAAATGGACTATCAAACAAAAAACAAATTTTCAAATGGAAACATTACTTCCTGAGATTATCCAAGTTATTCAAAACTCTTCAGCTTTCTATATGAGAAAAGATGAAACTGTTAACCTCTTATTATTAAATTCAGTTCAAACCACCATCCAACCCATATCTAGAACTACAGAGAGAACTAAATGCCATTTTAATGTTCACAAATCCAAATATCGTGGTATCGAGCCTACACACAAATACGTCGCTTTTCCAGTACCCCGCAGGAACATGCAGATAGCGTAATGACTGACGCACGTTACTATCGAGTTTCACAGAGTGGTATGAAGATACGATAAAACTACTATTTGGAGGGAAAGCGTTTACAGTACTTTGATAAGACTATCACGCTGAATTAACAGAATCACGCTGTATCCCGCATATCGTAGGGTATGCTTTAATTTATGCATGGAAGTGTCTTGGTGCAGATTTCGGCGGAAAGTGGAGAACGGATTGTCTTAACACACGGTTCCCTCTTTCCTGCACTGTGCAGGATACAGCGTGAAGTTGATAATAATAATTAAGTAATAAATAATAATTCCGTTTTTTATCCTTAAAGTCCATTTTTTTTCTTTTATTTATTACATTTATAACACAGCGATGAAGCTACATCATAATATGTATTATTAGAACATCTTATAAAATCTTAAATATCCGACACCAGTGGGTCCGACAGCACTTAGGCTCGACAAGAAAATTATTTCCTTGAGATCGCAATTACGATAAGAGGTGAAAATTAAGAATTGTTCAACCATTTGCGTTGAAAATTGCTTTGTGAAATATTTATAAATAAGTATGTTTATGGGGAGGAAAATATAATATATTAATATTTAAGTCTTTTAGCATGACTATATCGAGGCCAAAGGGGAAATTAAATATTTAATATTTTCATTTTCACGATCTGGTACAATTAATTGTTTTAATTGGAACGGTGTCATAACACCCCACCGCAGTATCCTGCATATATCTAGCAGAGTAGGCGAAAAGAACCTAGGAAGCTAGTTAAATACTTTCGTTTCCATTTTTCACCAAATTCTCGTGCGTATTAAGTGGTGTAACTCAACGCCGCACTTTTCCTCGTTACTAAAATTACATATAAAATATATATGTTAATGAATATATAAAATATTTCACTGTAATTTCTGAGTATAATCCATACAAATAGATATTCCCAAACTATAATTCAAGCAGACCTCCATTCGCAATAGTACGGATGTTAGTACTGCATTCAACATTCCTGCATACCGCGCCCGTGCTCAGAATAGCTGTTATAATTAATTGAAAGATATTTACATACATGTGTTCGTACTTTGTTTATATTGAAATATTTTTTTTAATAGAAGGATAAGCAGGATAAGCGTAGTGTTAAGTGTGGAACTTAACGCCATGCTTTATTTTCTTAACAGAAGAGGAAATGAAAATTACTAATTCCTTCTAGTGAGAATGGAATCCACAAACCACGCAGTTATAGTCACACACTGCGCCCCGGCACCACGAAGTTCTCAAATGGTCTTGGTTCAGAGAGAATTTAGTGTTAACACACTCCGATCTCCATTTTTCGACAAATTCTGGGGTACTGCGTGTTGATTGGCGGGACTCAACGCCGCGCTTGCCTTGACACCAGAGCGAAGATATGAAAGTATTAAATATTTAAAGTCGTCGAGTGGGAATCGAACTTACAACCCTCGTGTTTACAGTCCCACACAGCACCTCTGCGTCAAATAAATCTCTCAAGTTTAACTTTTAACCGGAAATTATTTTCATATAGTAGTTAGCGGTAAATATGCTTGGCAGGTTATTTTGTGGTTCTATCGCGTCAGGTGTCAACCTGGGAGTTGCTGTTTCAGCGGTAAAGCTGCCGTTTCATATGACTGTATGGCAGTTAATTTTATGAAATTTTACATTTATTTTTAAGTAAATTTTAGTCCAGTTAAATAACGTTAGTTCTTCTTTTTTTAACTTCACTAGACTAGGTGTTTCATTAGTGGGTCTCAAAGAGCTTCACTCTGAGTTTCCCTCACTACAAATATACCAGGTACTTGATTGACGGAACTCAACGCCAGGTTTTGTCATACTAGAGCGGGGAAATGAGATCGAACCCCCTACCATCGCGCCAATAGCTGCCTGACTATGCAACTGGCCTCAATGACGATATGTTAATATAATAAGCAAATACAGTCTATAGCTAACCAGCTATATTGTATATCATCAAGATATAAAGGAATATTTCATCCGTGACACGAGTATTTGTCACTAAAGACCCGCTCACGTACCAAATTTACATATACGTCTTAATTTAAGTCGCCTCGTTTGACGACGAAATTGCGCCTAAGTTGCGGCTTGTTGAGATATAAGATAGAAAACAAGGCATTTCATATTTTGTAATATTTTATATTATGTAAAATTTCAATAGTAATATATTTTAGATTCTCTCTGCGTTGTCATATAGCAGGGTAGATAGAGGGAACCTAGGGTTAAGTTACGCCATTGCCGCAAGTACCGATCGACGTTCATTACGTGTTCAGTGGTGAAACTGAACACCGCCAATTCTTGTCACCGGATCGAGGAAATTAAAAAAATTCGATCCCCTGAGTAGAAATCGAACCCAGAACTATCATATTTCACTTCTTATAAAAGTAACATAAACAAAAGCAAATTAAGACACTTCCTCAAATACTATTGATATTGATATTATCAAAATAAGTCATTTGTATGAAACAGTAATGTGTAAGACGTATCGATTATATTTGATCGATGGTTCTCGTTAATTGGAGTAGTCTTCTGACGTTATGGAGAAATGATTTAGGGAAGGAGAAATTATGCACTATATTGGCTTTAAGAGAGAGTAACACTAATAGTACAGTGGGTTGGTTAATTATAATTAGTTTTTTTATTTATTTATGCTTTCTCCTATATATTGCAGGATAGGCAGAGGCAGCTTAGTGTTAACCACGCTCTACCCAATTTCGAGATACTGCGTGTTGACTAGTGCAACTCAGTACTTCCTTTGTCTTGTTACTAAAGCGATGAAATGTTTTATTTTTCTTTACCCTGAGTGGGAATCGAATGCTTACTCGTCGCGCATATACTCAGATGATGTGTTGCTGCGCTACTACGCGCGGCCGATAAAATATATTAGTGTGTAGAATATTTTTATGTTTCTCATATAATTTGTTAGTAGTTAGTTGCATAAACTTATTAGCATTGCGTTGACTTGGAAGCTTTTTTTTTTCGTGCTCCAAGGGACCGTAGACTTGAATATTTATATTAATTTTACCTTGATACCACCACGCAATCTCCAGGCAAATTGTTTTGATGGCGGACTGACGGACAGTAAAGTAAGTCGAAGAAACATGGATTTACATTGATTATGATGAGACATGGATTACAACAGGATTAACATTTTTTTTAACCGACTTCTGTAAGAAAAGGAGGTTATCAATTCGACTGTATTTTTTTTTATATTTGTTACCTTATAACTTTTGACTGGGTGAACTGATTTTGATATTTTTTTTTTATTTGAAAGGTGAAGCTTCCCGAATGGTCCCATTTTTTTTTGGTCCATATCTGACAATAGTATCTATGAGAAAATCACATAAATCTTAAATTTGCATTAGGTATGTGCGCGACAAATAGACGAATAACTCAATGTCGCGTCAACCGATTTTGATGATCCTTTTTTATTTGAAAGGATACACAAGGATCAAGGATAATTTGGTGAAAGTTTGGTCAGGTCAGGTTCCAATTATGGAATCCGGTCAAAATTGAGAAAGTTTGTTTTTTTTTGGTAAAAAATTGATTATACTGTAATCGTTACAAGCAAAAACTTTTAAAATTGATGCCAGTAGTGACATGACTTCAAAATTATAAAATCTTTGTCAAATTATTTTTCACTTTTTAGTTCGTACAGAATGAAGCTGATAAAAATAATATAGCCATACAAGTCAGATGTAAAAACTAGTATTATCAGAACAATATACTTCGTAAGTGATCTATTATCATTAGCTGCGAGAAGTTCTCACATTTCTTTAGTTACGCCCAATAATGGCCCCATTATTCTTTACATTAATTTCCTTAATTGTATTTTCTATTAAACTAATAGATGTTGATAAAGTGGAGTTTTTTTTCTTCTTTATTTAAGCTATATTTTTTAAATTTGATATTTATTAATATCAGTTCGAGTCTTTTGAAATTCTGATTTTTTTAATTTTTACTTCCAAAAGATTTAATTTTTTCACGCTTCACGCTGTAGTTTTCACTTGCGCCCCCACGCCAGGCCACGACTGGCCTTGAGTAATGTAAGATTTACCACATTTTCCAGACTCAATAAGAAATAAAGATTTCATCTCAAAATATTTCAAAACGCAGTATCATAGCAAATTCCATCAATCACTCGCGTCTAGACGTTCAAAACTATTTGGTACCAAAGAAAAGTAAAATGTAATTCAAATCTGAATTAGATTTTACAGTCAACTGACGTTCAAAAGGCAACCTTTAAGAACATTTTGGATACTTAGGTCTCTATTAGATTTAGTCCCTTTTTGACCTTTCTTTTATCAAAACAAAACACTTAGAGTAATTCAAAAGATATCGGTACGATAGCATCTGATTGGAAATTTCAGGGAGTATTTTTTTCTAAAACAGATTGCGGTGTTAAGCTCCGCCACTTGATCCGCATTATACTCAAATCTGGCGGATAATTAAAAATAAGGTGTCTTGATTGATACAAACTTCTCCGTATAAATGCATTCAAAACTATTATTTAAATGCATACATTAAAATAAAAACAAACTATAATGTAAATAAAACTTAAAAAAATAACATGAATATACATAAAAATCAAATAAGTTAACAAATTAAAACTTTAAATAAGCTTTTAAAAGTAGTAATTTAGTTACAGTCAATTAAGTTTAGTGGAGTAATTACAAACACCGAACGAGTTCATCCTAAACTTATCTTATAAAGATAAAATACTTTTCTTGTAGTAAAATAAAGAAGATTTTTAGAATGTCGAAGTTTTTGTACTTATATGATTTACAGGCTCAGTGGCACTAGTATGTAACTGTAAGCGCAACTGATTATGGGTTCGATCCCCACTTGAAGAATTGATATATTTATTTAAATTTATATTTTCATTTCTTCACTTTTCTGTCTTCTTATTCTGTCGAGGTAAAGCGCGGTGTTGAGGTCCACCACTCAACACACAATGTCTCCAGAATTTGATGAATAAATTTCGTTAATTAACAAACATAAACACTCTTGAGCTCAGGGCAGTACCTGGAACTTGCGAGCCGAGTGAAGGCTTCGGGGACCCCTTTACAATGCACTAGCACTCGTCTCCACTGCTCAAGTTCAATATGGTAAATTAATCACAATCTAATGGTAAATTAATCCAATATAGCCTCTTATACACTTAAAATTACTTAAGCTTTCATAATCTACTGTGTTACCATAGCAAATTAATAGATTTACATACTTATTATTATCAGTAAAACAAATAAAGAAAACAGACTAAATCCTTTGTTTTCCTCACGGTTTATATATGTAGGCTTGATTAAATTAACAAAACAGACTCCTTGATATATAATGGGCTTAAAAATAAAAACGGAGTGTCTTAACACTATATTCTTTAAACTTAGCCTCCAATTTACTGTAAAACAATAAAGAAAATTGCATATAAAACATAGATCAGCTTGACTCTAAGATAACTTGTAAACTTGAAGCCATTCAAAGTCGTTACTCATGCTATAAACACCGACAACATGATACAAATGGTAAGCTATTAAAACTTATACGATATGTATCCCATACATTAGGGGAAGTGTATAACAAACACTTTGTAAGTGACTACGAATATGGGAGTGGGATATTTAATATAGTGGAAATTGATTTGCGTGATTGATTATCAGTTCGAATTCTTGTTTGGGGGATGATTTATGTTACTGCATTATTATTATATTAATAATATTTTCGTTTTTCCCGATTTGTTTACATTTTAAATAGAACTCTGATTACTGATTGACGGCACTTGTAAAAAATGTATAAGTTAATATTTTTCACTTTTTAGTGTTTAGTATAGTGTTAAGACACTTTGAGACATTTGGTATTGAGTGGGGTAGATCAGATTAAATATAATAATTTTGAAAAACGGAATTGAACTCACTATTTTCACGTATAATACAAATTCTTGACTTGTATTACATGAAAAACAATTATACCTGTATTTTATAGCTCAAAATGCAAATGCACTTTATAAAGTTTGCAAGAACAGTAAGCATAAAGTAAATACCCTACTTACTACGTACTTTGGGTTCCCGAAGCTTCGTTACTTTGATGGATTATACCTTCGTTCCGTACTTAAGATGTCAGCCCTTCTACATATTGTACTTGGTGAGCTTATCTACTAAAATATTGTTATACAGTGAAGTTATTATGGGACTATAGTTAAGCTGAGAAACATTGTTTGGATATACGAAGGTTGCTGGTTCGATATTCGCTTGAAGAAGCTACGCATAGGGAATGTGAGAATCTAGTGTTAAGATACTCCTCATGTCTGTGCTAGTTGGCGGAACTCAACGCCGCGCTTTGCGTCGTTACCAGATCCAAGAGATGAAAATATTAAATATTGAGTCGAGTGGGAATCGAACCCACGACCGTCGAGTTTTGCGTCCCCTCGCCATGATCGCCTTTATACATTAGAAATAATTTATACAGTGTACATAGAAAATGTATCTAAAACACAAAATGTTTAATTAAAACTTAAAAGGACTAAGCTTGTAAACAAATCTATAGTTAATTATTAAGTAATTACTTAACAACATCGATCGATCGGCTTTGCATATTAATGAGATTGCGAGGGGATAACATTATATAAAGGGTTTTCTATATTGTATCCAAACTGTGATTTAGTTCCTGTAGACTATATTAAAGGAATTTCGATTATCTATTAGTGCTCTCCTACACTTTCCAAAGAATCTACACGTGTGCCAAATTTCAGCGTTATACGCCGCATAGTTTCGGCTGAGCGTTGATTGTTAGTAGCCCCGTAGCGGGAAACTTACGAGTATATATTTGATAAGTTAATTTAACGTTACGTCGTTGCTTCGAAATGTTTTATTTTTGGTCTAGTAAATCCATGTGCGGTGTTAAGTTCTGTAGATATAAAATGTTTTCGAAGGAATATCGATTTCATTTTGATATCTCTTCACAGTAAAATAAAAAGAATGGTGTCGGTCGAAATGTCAGACAGGGTTCCATTTAAATCTTTTGAGGTACACAATCTTAAAACCACAGTGACAACACACTCCTAAAAACTCCATATTCATAATGGAAACATTTTTTTTATATATAACGTATATAAAAAATATAAATAAAAGCTTCACTAGTGTGAAGTGGAAGGATACAGTTGTCCTGCACCTAGCAGGATAGACAGAAGGAACCTGGTAGCCTAGTGTTAAGATACTCCATTCAAATTGAGACATTTCCGTTCCTGAATTTTCAGGCGAATTCTGGAGGTATTGCGTGTTGAATGGCGGAACTCAACGCCGTGCGTTTCCGCCTTACTTTACTTTCAATATGCGATAAATTAAATATTAAGATGCGAAATTCAGTGCCGAGCTTAGTCTTCTTACGATAGCAAGAAAGTAAAAAATAATTCATATCCCCGAGTGGGAATCGAACTTACAACCATAGAATTTACAGCTATTACTTTCATTATCCAAAAAAGCAGTTCAAATAAGCTCAAAAAATCCACTTAATTTAAAAGAACCACAAAAAGCCACTACATGAACGCAAGTAAAAACCATAACAAAATAAACAACTGTCACTGGAATAAGCTTCGCGTTGTCAGAAAAATATTTTTGTATATATTTCACGTGTCAAAAATGATATTAGAGAGTATTTGTCTAGACGTATAAATGACGTGAATTGAATAAATAAACCATTAGTATGGTGGGATTGGTTTAGTGGTTGATTGGTGAGGTAATAACAGAAAGTTCGATTTACGTTTAATTTATTGAAAAAAAAAACTTAGTCATAGTTTCTATTTCTTACAGCTGGCGTATTTTAAAGTGTTATCCATACTGATGGAACTAAAACATTCTTTGGAAATAAAAAAAATAACGTAGTGGGAACCGAATTTCTGCCTTTTGGATATCATACTTTAGTCAATGAAGCCATCGGCTCTGATATCTAGGCTTTTATTAGGGTTCCGTACCTGAAAAAATAAAAAACTAAATTCTTATAGAATCACTTTGACCCTTTCCAATGTTCATTTGAGTTGAAATTTGGATTACGACTTCAGTTTTGATGTTTTAAATTACATAATTATAACCAATTTTACCTACTGTTCATTAAAAAAAAACCACCGTAACAAAATGGCAGTTTGTTTTAAAAAGGTTTTTGTAATTAGTATGTGTTTTTGTAGTCTCTGACCTATATTTTCCATCTATTATTAAGATATTATGTTAAAATATTATTTGAGGGCTTTACGGAGAAGTGGGACAGTTTCTGACTGTAAACGTGATAGTTATAGATTTGATTCCTTTTCAGGGAAATCATTATATATGAAATATTTTTCTTTCCTGCTCTGAAAGTCATAGATCGCGGCGTTGAATTTCGTTATTCAACACGCGTCGTCTCGAATTTTAAACGGAAAATTGGAACCAAATGTTTTAACCCTAGGTTCCCACTGACTCCCATACAACGTAGAAAAATTGTAATCTTGGTAAATTATTTGTTTTATTCAAAACATTTCTATTTAGAAATAGTATCTCGGTAATTTCACAAGTAAACCAAGTTAATTGAAAATTTTGCACCGTCCTTCAATATCCATTACCTGTTAAGCTCATAATTTCGTTAGGGCTTTCAAGCTTCCGCCTTCGAAACTGGATACTCGAAATGTTTAGTTTGTTTAATTTTTACGCATTTTCTTTATTTTTGTGTTGTACGAGTAAAGTGCATGAATTTTGTTTATTTTTTTTTGCAAAAAAGTGTAGAGCGTGCAACTGTAAACGTTTTGGGTTCTGGGAACAAGTTCTGGGTTCTGATTCCAACGCGAAGAAATAAGTTTCCTATATACGCGAGTTCTCCTACTTTGCTATATTATACGCGATTCAGTGTGAAGCTAGAAAATAGAAAACAAATTATACTAATGTACCCAGAAGGCACTTAGCAATCATTAAAGATGATGATACTCTGGTGACAAAATCCAAGGGTTTAGATTAATAGTTCTACGAGAACCCAAATCAAAGTTGGCACTTGTCAGAAATATCACTTGCGGACGATAAACTTGGATTTGTAGGACTCACTGATGTGAGAGTAACGATAGTTTGAAATTACAGTGAAAAAGTAGTGGCTAAGGGCTGGTTATAGGTTCAAGTTTATTTATTGTCTCTTATTTATTTTTTTGCAACTTTCGACTCGACATTGCAACTCGAAATTTCGTTCCCCATATTTTGATTCCAATATTCAAGACATTGAGTGCGTTGCGTGTTGAGTGTAGAACAAGTCGACGTAGCACTTTGTCTACCATGAAAATAATACGTGGAAATGAAAATAATATATATTTAATCATAACCTCGAGTGAGTATAAAACCCACCACCGTAGCGGTGCTATTTACTGCGTAACATGGTAAACGGAGAAAACAGATATCAAGATCCTCTATTCTTCATTTTCTACCAAAATTCCAAAAATTGTCAAATGGTCGGACTCAATGTTGTGCTATTTTAACCAGAGCAAAAAAAATGAACGAAAATTTTAATCGACCATCTAGCAGGGGAGGAATCCAGCATTTAGAATTTCCGTTCCCCAGCCAAGTTAAGTTTCCCAGTAAGTTAGGTTAAATTATCGAGACATAGAGTCTTGATCGGAGGAACTCGACACTCCACTTGGTCTTGTTGTTAGAGCAATGAAATAGAAATATTTCAATCCACCAGGTGAAAAACAACCGTCGCGTTTACAGTCAATAGAAATATACACATGGACATACATACATATATTCCACCTATAAGATGACAATAGAAATACCCCATTTCCATTACCGCAAAGGTTGTCTGAAATTGCGCTCAGATTTATTGCTTTCACAACGTTGAGAGGTCCGAACGGTCCTGTACTTAGAAATATACTCGTATGCTTTTCACATCATTTCATTTCTTGTATTGAAAATATTGTTTTTCGTGGTCCATTGGTTTAATACTAAAAAGTAAGTGATGAGTCAGTCACTACTACGGGATTTTAAGAAAAGAATGTCAGTTTTCCTAATTTGCGAATGAGATATTGTTGGAATATTTTTTTAGTATAATGATCTGAAAATGACGATACTTTTTTAGTAAACGTTTAAATAATTGAAATTTAACATTCCATTCATTTAAATACTATATACTCCAAGCGTAAATCGAACCTACAATCGTCGCGATACAATCGTAAGCTCCTGCCCCTTCGCCGAACTTCGAATGAAAAAACTTTTCATATTAAATAGTCTACTTATCGATGAAGGCTATATTATTGTTAACTTGCACATTTAGTATAATGAATGTATATTCATAACTTTTAGCCAATTCCATTTAGCCACGTGAGTGAAGCCACTGATAAAAGACAATATAACATATATTAAGATAAAAAAATATTATTTGTATGCCAAAGTATGAATAATTTTATTCTATTTCGATTTTATTGTTTCATATTTGTGTTTTATATACATTCTTTGGATTTCAATGCCGACATTGTTTCTATGACTACAAAACATTGTTCGTGGGCTGAGTTGTTTTTTATTTATATAAAAAAATATCATCCATTATTCTTTAACAAAAAGTACTTTTAGATAAGTTTTTTTAGGTTCTCTCTGTATGCCTTATATAGCAGGGTAGGCTGAGGGAGCCTAGTGTTATGACACTCTGTTACGAAGGTCTAATGGTAAGTCATTTGTGATATACCACACACTAATGTGCCTAGTAGTTCTGGCCTCGGTACAGTCGCTTACACTAAAACGAATAATATAATAAGTAGTTCTTGAGATTAATAAAACGACGGCATGACGAGTACCAAATATCATATACGACATACGATAGCGACACTCGATTCTCACTTGCACTTGGAGAAATGAATATTTTCTTTTCCTAGCTCTGGTTGTACAACTATTCTCATTCTATATAAGACTAGCGGACGCGCGCAGCTTCGCTTGCGTAATAAGGAGTGAATTCTAATAAACCACAAAACATGTGTTCAATGAAATATTATTAAGAGTCTAAATTTCAAATTTTATAAAATTTATAAAATATCTATATATAAATACCGATATTTTATAAATTTTATAAAATATCGGTGGCGATTTGAAGATTTTTCCATACAAATTTTCAACCCCTTATTTGCATCCTTAGGGGGTGAATTCTAGAAAACCACGAAACACATATTTAATTAAATATTTTTAAGAGTCTAAATTTCAAATTTAATAAAAATCTGTGGGGATTTAAAAGTTTTCCCATACAAACTTTCAACCCCTTATTTGCATCCTTAGGGGAAGAATTCTAGAAAACCATGAAACATGTGTTCAATTAAATAATTTTAAGAGTCTGAATTTCAAATTTTATAAAAATTGGTGCCGATTAAAAAAAACCTATACAAACTTTCAACCCCTTATTTGCACCCTTAGGGGGAGAATTCTAGAAAACTATGAAACACGTATTCAATTAAATACTTTTAAAAATCTAAATTTCAAGCTTCATAAGAATCGGTGCCAATTTAATTTGTTTTCCATATAAACTTTCAACCCCTATCTCACCCCTTTAGGGTTAAAATTTTTCAAAATCCCTTCTTAGTGGATGTCCAGATTACGAAAGTAAACATCTGTCCAAATTTCACGTTTCTACGCACAGCGGTTACGGCTGTGCGTGCGTCTTACCTCAGTCAGTGAGGACAAGTCCTTTTATATATATAGACTACGTCTCCTTCTAATAATCCTGCTGCACAGCGTGACGCTCAAAAAAAAGAGAAAACAGATAAACAAACAATTCTTCATTTGCATATCGTATTAGATTATTGACAACGTATTTAATATAAACAACGTTGTCAAGAAACAATACCTTAGTTGATTTATAACATTCAATAGAAATGTACAGTACTTTTTTAATCGTTGCTACATTAACAACCATCAGCTGTTATAAAGCGGAAACATTGGGTAATTTATTTTTTTCTTCTTGTCTTATAAAGCTTGTGATTTTATGGCCGCCGTGGCCTGTAGACGGGATAGGTTGTAAGTTCGATTCCCATTTGAGGAAATGAAATGTTTAATATTTTCATTTTCTTATTCTGGTTATATGGCGAAGCGTTGCGGGCGGAAAGTGCGTAAGACATATGTTGAAAATAGACCGGATGTGGGAAACGAAGTAAATTGAAGGATGTAGCGTGAAGCTAAAAAAAAAAAAATTCTATTTATCATTTTGAACTATTATTAACATATTATTTTCATTATCTGCTTTTGTAACAAGTCAAAGTGCGGCTTTAAGTTTTCCCACTCTACTAGTAGTGGCTCGAATTCGGAGCTTTAAGGAGTAAAGGCAAAACTGAAAATAACAATGTTTATTTATTTTACAGATGATTTGGGCATGCTTTTTCATAAGCACATAACTGACAGCTTATCAGTGACCGAGTTTCTACAAATTTCAAATATACTACAGGACTTCAATCCTATTTGGGAACTTCAAAATGAAAATCAAAATAAAAAGAAAGTAATTAGAATTCGTTCAAATCATAATATCATTATATAATTAAATAAACTAAAACGTGATATAGAGGCCAGTCGTGGCGCAGGGGCACAGAGTGTGACTGTAAAACCGACTGATTGTAGGTTCGATCCCCACTCTAGGAGATGAAATATTTATTTAAACCCTGATGTGTGCGGGATACAGCGTGAAGCTAAATTAATTTTAATTTTTAATTTTAGGGTATACGCTGTCACGTATGTCGTGCTCTTTTTGGTGCGCTCTTCTTAGCTATTTCTGAAGGAGTTCCAGATGAATATGTGATTCGTTCTGCTGTTACATTATGCACTATTAGCACTGGCAGGTCCAGAGTGTGTGAAGGAGAATTGAAGTTAAATTATGCAAGTATAATAATTTTATAATATATCTGATATCTCTACTCCATCTCTACTACGTCTACCTCGATAACACAGTGTCAAAGATACTGGAGGGAGGTTACGTAAAAAGGATGAGAACCCCTCGGAGGGCATGTATGGGACAATGGACGTGGCGAAAGAGATACGTACCGTGGCGTTTGGCGCTCCGTTCTCTCCGAATATCCTACTAGGGATACAGCGTGAAGTTAAGGTTAATTTTTTGACAATGCTAAATTTCTCAATAAATCTATATTATTATTCTAAAGGATTCTTTCTTCTCTATTCCTGCCACTCTTATCAATGATTTTTTCTTGATTTATTGAGACTATCACATCACGTTAAACGTTTCTACATCCAATTCACTGTACTTGCGGTCAGATGTACTTTAACCCTAGATAGATAACCTAACGTACTCGATTTTGAACGTAATCGATTTTGAAAAATTGATATAACTCGTCTGTTTTTCGCGTCACTAAACTGGCCGTTTCTGTCAACTCATTTGGCCGTCGGAGCTTGCAGGACACACCTTTATCCCTCCGGTAAGTGCAATACTTTCGTCAATATTTACCTACCTTACGTCGAAATGACGTATGGTTATCTTTAGTGTTAGTTTTTAGATTTTTAGGAAAATGTGTTATTGCGACTTTTTTCAGAATAAATGTACTTATTTTTTTTACTTGTTACAGCTCACGACTAAAAAAAACATCATGTAGTCACACAATCGTTTAAACGATGCAAAAATCAGTCGGTTGTTGCATGAAACGAGCGATGCAGAGATTCAGGGGTCGGACAGTGGAACTGAAGACAATTTATTAAAAAATGAAGTACAGAGTGATGCTGTAGACTATGAGGTGAGTGGTCCATCAGTAGTAAACACATTGCATACTGAAGATGTGTCTGAAAATAACCCTGAAACTCCTGAAAGTGCTTCGGCAAGTATGCCGATTGTCATGCCACAGCGTCAAACTCTTCGAGGCAAAACGATCATCGTTGGACAGCCACTAAAGGCAGAACAAGTGGAAGAATATCATCTGCTAATATTATACGGACATCAAAGGGTCCCACTCGGACGAATAAATGCCCTTATGAGCCTTTAGAATGTTTCAGTACATTTATTATTGATGACATTGTGGAGGAGATAAAAAAATGGACCAACGCAGAAATCCAGCTGAAGATTGAAAACCCTGATGTAAAAGCCACCTCCCACAGAACTCGAAGGTGTAACTGAGCTAAAGAAAAGAAATAATAGTGCCTTTTGTCCATCAAAAATTAGAAGGATGACAGATACTATGTGCGGCAACTGTAAAAATCCCATTTGTGGAGAGCACAAGTCCAGCGCCTGTCCTAAGTGTCTTTGAGACAAAAATTAATAAAAATATATATTTATGTAGGTTTTTAATATTATATAGTTTATAAAAAAATGATTTTAAAAAGTTTATATCTCAAATTATAAAACTGACGGGGAGATTCCTAAATGTTTAAGTTTTATAAAGTAACTAGCGACCCCCTTGCGGCTTCGCCCGCTTTAACTACTGGATTATTCATATAATGTATGTTTGCACTTAAGATAATGTGAAAATTAATTAAACCATGGGTTGCATTACAACCCCCATTTTCGTAGTGTCAATAAGGATTTTCCAATTGTTTTACACAGCAAAGATTTTTTAGTAGATACCGTAATTTTAAATCTGTGCTACTAATCTTTTCAAGTAGTTATTAAAATATATTTAAATGATTATTTTTAAACGGAAGAAATTATAAACAAAAGCCTACCAACTAATAACTACTATAAAAAATATGAAACCGAATATATCGCGCTGAAATAATACATTCAACTCCAATTATCCAATACGTGCAAACGCATCTAAATCTTCGTTGCTATGCCTCTATAGCGGGCAGGTTTTTTTTTCGAGCTTGTGGTTAATACTGAAGAGGGTATTCTGTCCCTGATGAAAAGCAAGCACTACGTGGCTGCCTGTGAGGAAAATTAAATAGAATGCATTGGCCGGGAAGTGAACCCGGGCCGCCCGCGTGGCAGGCGAACATTCTATCACTGAACAACCGATGACTGCTCATGACGCGCTTGTATAAGCAAAACGTCGCGGGGCGCGTTCCGCAGCAAGGATGTTTTGATATTGTAACAACTTCTAAAGTACTTATTAAAATGAAAAAACAGTAAAAGACAGTTTTGATCTATATTAAATGGCCAACGTAACTAATATACTTATTTATATGCTGAGAGTAAGGGATAAGTAAAACTTGAGTCGGCACAGCTGATGAGTCAACGGCGTGATGTGTCAATAATTAAATGCGTTTTTCTCTAAAACTATTCGCAATTTCGAAATAGTGTAAACAGCAAATTTTATCTTCGTTTAACGTAGAAAATAAATAAAGTATTTTAAAGGATAAGGATTAATACCATTATGGAAAAATATCCCTCACAATAAAAAATATATTGAAATTACTATTTTTAGACAGAAATATGATCACTACACGTTATTCTTAAAAGATATGAATATGCCGTCGCTGACTTTTTTGTAGATCTTATTAAGAGGAACAATACTCCAGTACATTATTTTCATGTAGTACTTACCATTAAAGCAGCGCATGCGCGAAAGTGTCTCAACGGGTAGGACTTTAGACACATTTATCGTATTTATGTTAATTTACATAAGAATGTACATATAATAAACTATATATAAACCTTCCCTGAGAAATACTCGACCTAATGGTGAAAACCGCATAAAAATCCGTTGGGTGGTTTAGAAGAAGAAGAGTTAGAAAGTTCAGACAGACACGAAAAGCGACTTTGTTTTATAAGATATAGGAAAAGTACCTCCTTTTGTTCTTTTTTTATTTTTTCTAATAAAAATATAAATAAACTCTAATGTTTTTTATTTATTCACAACACAATTACATACGTTAAGATATAATATCATATTCATAAACCTAGGATTTACATAATCCAAAATATGCTCACTCAAACATTCGCACGCTGAATCGACGTATGGTTATCTTTAGTGTAAAATGCAATATGGTTATCTCTCTAGGGTTAAGGTAGAGGGTTCCCTACATTCTGCCATATTCTAGAGGCATTATGTATTGAGTAGTGGAACTCAACTCCGCGCTTTACTACATCGAGGAAATGCAAATATTAATTTCATTTTTTCGAGTGGCATTCGAACCCACAGCCTGTCGCGTTTACAGACGCATACTTGTGCCCCTATGCCACGCCTGGCTTCAAAATGTAACTTAACTCTTGATTACTTCGTTTTGGCCACACGGGTGTAAAATTAAAGTAAAATTTGTATATAGATAGAGATACCTAATTTTTATGCTATTCTAGCCTATACTAAAATATATTATTCAAAAAAATCCTGAAGCTCATCCAAATAATTTTTGTGCACTAATTTTGCAAAAAAATACAAAAGATCGTTGTCCTCATAAAGATAAAAGGTTCGAATGGAAGGTCGATATACCACCTAAAACTATAGAGGAAAATAAGGTATGGAATACTACAATATTTTTTTATGCCTAGGAATATACATATCATTCTATTCCATAGTCTATTTGAGGCTGTCGTGGCGTTACCAAAGCAAGGAAATGAAAATATTAAATATTTTATTCCCCTGAGAAGGAATTGAACCCATAACCGTAGCGTTTAGTGTCATACCTTTGTGCCACCGGGTCAGGACGGTCTGTAAAATAATTTTAATATTTAATTTATCAATTTTCACTTTATCCTAAGTTTTTGCTTTTCTTATTTTAAATATCAACAAACACATTTATAATAGGTATACAAAATATTATATTATACAAACTATAAAATAATTAGGTAATAATATTTTTTATAGATTCTCAATGACAACCTAAACCTAACTATTGCTTTGATATCAGACGTTCACATAGACCCTCTGTATGACCCGTCGAGCACTTCAAGCTGCAACGAACCGGCATGTTGTAGAAGCTCAAGCACCAAATACGATCTAAATAATGATATACATAAAAGTAAAGTGTTCTATAAATCTAGACAAAGGCAGTTCGTATCAAGATTTTCGAATATAAGTAAAAGTAATAACCAATTTAAAATAACAAAATCTTATACAAACCAACCTGGCTATTGGGGTGGCGATATAAAATGTGATACACCGATTTGGGCGTATGAAGATGCTGTTCAAACGATTGCATCGCATAAAGTAAGTTAGACGATTTCTTTATGTTCACACGAAAATCCAAATATTTCTTTATTTTAATTACAGAAAATATTTATTAATCTAGATACATTTAATTGGGAAGTAAGTTCAGTAGATATGGAAGACACGAGATGGATGAAGAAAAGCGTATTGCTACCGGTAATAGGGTTGACGGTGCCTTAGCTGCAATTTGAGACGGCGAAACGTCAGCATATCTGTACGTTTGGCTGTACAAAACGCAGTGTTGGTACCGACGCTGTTATACGGCAGCGAAACGTGGGTATTACAAAAGAAGAACGAAAGAAAGAGAAAGAATAAAAGAATGAGAAGTGAGCGGTAAGCGAGGAAGTTGGGACCTCAGTTG
Organism: Heliconius melpomene rosina; assembly: GCF_056956725.1. Classification (NCBI taxonomy): domain Eukaryota; kingdom Metazoa; phylum Arthropoda; class Insecta; order Lepidoptera; family Nymphalidae; genus Heliconius; species Heliconius melpomene. Next base: position 933,831 of record NC_140399.1, read on the forward strand.
ATCTTCGAAAACACAGTATCAAACATACGTCACCTAAAAAATATGATGACCCCCCCGGAGGGTGCCTCTAGTACTTTGTAACGCAAACAGAAACATCAGTCACTCTATGTTTTCTTCTTAATTTACAACTTCACTCTTCTCTTTTATTTAGGATCTAGATGTGGTTTACTACATGGGTGACAATATAAATCACTTCGTTTGGGAGACAACGTATGAAACTAATATAAAAATAAGCAAATTAGTAATTGATACAATGATGAAGCATTTTGTAAAGAATGTTCTTGTTGTTCCTGTGGTTGGCAATCATGAAGCTCATCCTGCTAACCAGTATGTAAAATTAACAGTATTTTTATTTTAGTTTCACGATGTTGTTTATGTGTTCCGTTTATGGCCGGGTAGATTGGGAACAGGACAGGGAACGTGAATGGAAAGACATTCCGTTTCCAAATAATTGAAGAGATATATTATATTTTCCGCCATATAATATATATATAGATATATATTATATGGCGGAAATCAACACTGCATTTTAAGCTAAAATTATTTTTCCTCAGAGTAGAAATTGAACCCACAGTTTACGGTACGGTTGAGTTGTTTTATCGTTTAATTATATAACTTATATAATAATTATAATCTTATTTAACTATTTGTGTTTTAGATTTGCTCCCCCATCTGTTCAAGACGAAGGTCTCAATACCACATGGTTATATACAAGCTTAGCTGAACAGTGGAGACCGTATTTAACTGACGAAGCATTTACCACAATGAGAAAAGATGGCCAATATTCTATGTTGATAAAACCGGGCCTAAGAGTTATATCGCTTAATAAGAATGTAGCTTACAAATATAATTGGTGAGTTTGTTTTTTTTTGCAAAATGCAGAATCAACTGAAAGGGCACTCCGTTCTATTTCTTTAGCTTTATACTTTTTTCCATGCATACTCGTAATATGTACCTTATGTAGAAAGAAATTACACTCCAGACGCGAAATTTTCCACTTTTCGCCCAAATTGCGAACATTGTGAGTTGCGAACCTGTACATAGCAAACAGAACCTGGGGACCTAGTGTTAAGATACTTCGTTCCAATTGAGACACTTCCGTTCCCCACTTTCGGGTGATTTCTATTTAATTCAATGGCGTATTTTGAATTAATTAAAATCTTCTCTACATTTAGGTGGTTAGTGCACGATCCTCTTAACGCTAAGAGGCATTTAGAATGGCTTATTAAAGAACTTCATAAAGCTGAACTTGCCGGGGAGAAGGTCCATATACTGTCGCATATTCCTCCTGGCAGTGCATTTCTCTTATATACTTGGACAAGAGAGTACAAGAGAGTCATTGACAGGTAATATTAAATATTGATTGGTAATATTGAGATTGGGGGCATGAATGTAAAAGAGGGAACGTAGAAAACAGTATAACTTGTGAAAGTAAACTCTAGCCACTCTCAAATTTTTTTTTAATTCTAGATTCTCATCAACGATTACAGCACAATTCACTGGACACACTCATTTGGATGATATGAAACTATTTTTGAGAGGTACACAAGAGGAACCTTTTAGTATGGCGTGGGGCGCTGGTTCCATTACTAACTTCGGCTCGGGTTCTAATAGAAATTATAAAATTGTTACTTTTGACGAAACTTCTGTAAGTATATGTGTAGGTAGTATCTATCTATATAATAGCCCAAAACTCCAGGGTTGCTAACCCGAATTAGAATCGAACTCACACGCAGTCTAATATGCATTTACAGTATATTATTCTTTAAAATTTTCAGAAACCAAAAAATATAGATTGCTATACTTACAATCTAACCGAAGCAAATTTGACACCTAATAAGAGACCAAGGTGGTACAAACTATATAATATGAAAGATACATATCAAATTACTAATTTATCACCCAACTCCATTAATAATTTGACTTATAGCATGGTTACAACCAATAAGCCTATGTTGGACTTGTATACAGTACTATTAACCAAAGCAAGTGATGTTAGCCCAGACTGCGATGTGAACTGCAAACTGGAAGGTCTTTGTAAAATTGTAACCACAGTGCTATGGGAGAGAGATAGATGCGAAACGCTAAAAGACCTTTACTTTTCTAAATAAAAATTATTAAATAAGATTTTGTAGAAGATTTTTTTATATACATAAATGACGGTGATAATGTCATAGCACTACATTCCAAGCTAGCTGCCTTCCTTGCTACGTGCGGGATACACTGTGAAGTTAAAATATGATTATTCTTGATATTATAGACTTAAGTTTTAAAAATTATATTGATTATTTAAAAAAAAAAACATATAATTATGCGCTTTCTACTTGCTAATATTTTTTGATATAGATAATAGTAAAAAAATTAAACAGTTATACCTCCTACAAGATCTCTAAACGTTTTATCCTTAACACTAGAAGTGCCGAAGATTGAGACCCCCCTAGAACCGCCGTCGTGACAAATTTGTCCCATTCTACTTATTATGTTGATTGTTGGTATAATACAAAAAAAATATTATTAAAATAAATCGTAAAGTATGTAGACCATCTTTAATAATCAATTCTTATTATTTAACAAACATAAAAGTACCAAAAAACAAAACACAAAGAAAGAATCAAATATTTCAAATACGTTCTAAGGTCGTGACAACTAACTGAATAGCTCTTACAAAATTATAAGTTATTGAAATTAGTTAATATTATTATTAAGCCAAGTAATGCATTAATATGTTCTTCATCAGTGATACATCACAGATGATGATGATGATGATGAACATTGCGTGGTAATGCCTCCAGAATTTGGCGGAAAATGCCAGCGGAGTGCATAGCACTAGGTTCCCAGGTTCCCTCTACCTACCCTACAATTGTCCACATTTGGTATCGAGTGTTTTTTCTGAAATTCAAGCCTAGCTTAGTCATCCTTTCATCTGATACCTCACTTGAACTAGCGGCAAAATTTAGTATTGACACCAATTTTACCCCACTTTTCAGGCTATTATTTTTTAAGATTTATACATAAATGTATAGTTTTCAGATTTTTTCTTGTACTTGTACTACATGTAGATGCTAGCTGCCAAATTTCATAATTCTAAGTTCACTGAAAGTACCTTATTAATTTGATTCCCTTTATAGTGTCGAAATACACGTTTTTTACTATGTAAATGGTCATATCTTTTTTTAAGGGCGCTTTTTCAGGAAATTAAGGGACTGTAGATCGTCATATAGTTGATATTCATATACTCATATGAATATCAACTCGATTTCTCCAAGCATTCCTGAAATAAAGGCACAGACAGACGGATGGACAAAAAAATGATCTTATAAGGGTTTTTTTTTCCTTAAAAGCTACAGAACCCTAAAAACTTAGGCATTGACTGCTAAACCTACTATTCAATTTTTTCCGCCCCCGCATCGCCCTTTCACCTCCACCTCGTCCCCGAGGCATGAAAATATGTCAAATTATACCCTCAAATAACAAAATAATAATGGCGGGACAAAAATGACCCAGCGGCAGTTCTAGGTAAATCTAATTTTTTTTCAAAAAGTATGACTGCTATAAAATTATTTATATCTTTAATTAAATAAAGGTGTAAAATTGGTAATAGTAAAAAAATTTCATCTACATAAATTAACAAATAAAAAAGTTATATACAATCAACCTAGCGTTTGGGTCAAAAATGGGACGGGGGCGCTTCTAGTGTTAACAAATCTTGATATTACAAGACCATTACAAATTTATGTACTCCAGAGACCGACATTTTCTCCTTCAGTAGAATCTTATATTTTATTCAGTGAGATGCCCTCAGTGGGTAATTTTACATATCAATTAATGTAATGGTGCCTAAAGTGTTATAATTGTTAAGATGTCACGATTAAACCAATTTACCAAGTTGAACAGTATTTTTTTTATACTAACACAATGGTTGTGAGTTTGAAGAAAATTGTATGAACTTCAAATATCTTTGAATTACCTACATAAATATGATTAAATGAGTCTTTTCCAAAATGAATTAAACCGAGGTAGTTTACAACAAATATCAAATATCTCAGAAACTTTCAAAATTATCAAAAAGAAAGTTGTATGATTAAAGAATATCCTTTAGGGCGTTATAATATCAGCTTACTCAATCTAAAACAAATTGAACAAGCAATTGAAACGATAGCATTAAACGTTTTCAATTTCTATCCATTTGACAAATGCGGGGATTGGGAAATGGCTAATCGTTGGTGATCCATCACCGGTTGCCGTTTTTGTATGGAATAATGTTCATATATATGTATGTAGGTAGGTAGATGTGCGAGGTAGAAGTGGATTTTAAATTATCTTATTTGTAAGGTGTACAACCTTATAGCTAGATATATTTGTAGTTATATTATAGGACAAGGTCCGACTATAAACAAAATAATAAATTATTTCCTTTTTCTCGTGCTGGTAAAAACGTGTTGAATTTTGCCACTGTGATAAATTTGAGTGGTAAGCGGAAAATGGCTAATCTTATAAATCTAAATAACGCATTAAGAACGCGAATCGATATTTTTGATTCTTTGCTTGTTAAATGGAAAAACGCGACTTTTTATTTGATTTGTCGTTTCCGTGGACTTTAGGACACTTAGATAAAAATATAAATGTAGAAAATATTTGAGAAATGTAATTATTTATTACAGTTCCAAAGAATCTAACAACATCTACAATCTATAGAACAATGCGGAATAAATTTATGCAGCCATAAAATGTGAGCGTAAAACTGTCCTTACTTGTTGATTTACGACTACATTGTACGTATTCGTTATCAAATTGCGTCTATAGATTCAATATTCTATGTAAAAGTTAGTTTATTCTGCATAAAAGTAATTTCTATATAAAAGTGTCAATTGCACTTTTGTTCTTTGGTAGAGCTAAGTAAAAGGTTTTTTTTGACTCATACTGTATCCTACACATATTATTGTAGGTAGAGGTTTAGTCTGGTAACAAGGCAAAAAGCTAAACTGAGTTCCGCTACTTAATACGCAATTCTCCAAGAATTCGACAGAGGGGTACCGAAGTGTCTTAATAGGAACGCAATGATAATTTAACACTAGGTTCCCAAATTCCTTGCTATATGCGGATACAGTGTGAAGCAAAAAAAAACTCGAGTACACTTTTAACGTAGTGAATTGCTAAAATTTTCAACTAAATAAAGTAGGCAACTTAGAGCTGTACGACCTCAAGCACACATTATATTCCGGAACGTACTAACAAAATCCACTTAATTAAACTTTTGCGTCTAATTAAACTTGACCACGACATCCTTGTTTAATTCTAAGATCATTATTTTAAAAAACTTTTTTTTTACTCTTTTCACTGCCATCAAATGTTATTTTAAGGAGTCCGTTGACCTACATTCTTGAAATGGCTACGGAACCTTCGGTAGGCAGTCTATACCCAAAATCGACCGGTTTTTTAATTTCTTCTCATCTCTTTATCTTAAAATATATATAACACTGGAATATTCAAATAATTCGCGAGGTCAATATTATAACTGGAACGTGACGTTTTTTTATATCCTTATTTTAACCATTACTGGGGCAAGTATTTTCTCAATTTTTTCCAGCGCTACATTTTATTCCGGATTAGTTTAAAAGCACTCGCTATCTAGAACAGGGTAATACGAAAAAACCGTTCCCCTGAGCAGGCATCGAACCAATAACCGTCGTGTTTACATTAAAATAACTTAATTAAGAAGGCTTTTATGTAAGGACTAAATAAAGTAAGGAACTTATAAGAACGCGACCTCAAGCACACATTATGTTCCTGGACGTCGTAATAAAGACCACTTAACTGTGCTTTTGCATCTAATTAAACGTGGCCTCTACTTGTTAGAGTGTTTTTATTTATAGTTTTTGAGATAATTGAATTTGTATGGTTTTTTATTGGTGTTATTGAAATTTCAGTATACTATGATTGTCATTTACGTAGATTTTTGACATAAAACAATAGCTTCAAGCTGTATCCCGCAAAACAGTAGGGTAGGCAGAGGGAACCTAGATACCCTGTTCCCGTCTCTTTTTTTTAAATTTTAAGAGTTGTGCTGAGCTGTGTGTTGAGTGGCAGCAGTCAACGCCGTGTTTTGTCTAATTAAAGCGGGTAGATGGGAAATTAAATGTAGTGTATAATTGAGTTCTGACCAACAAGCAATATCTCGAGTTCCCTATTATAGAAAAAGGGTGACTAAATTATGTCTCAAATGTTACAATATTGTAAATGTTAAGAATTTAATTAGTACTTTACTCTTAAAAATGGTATATTCATGTAAAAGAGTTTGTATTTATTTATTAAAAAAAAGGAAAAAATATAATCTACGGATAATAAAAATGGAGTCGGCCTCGTGAACTATATAATTGTAAGTAAACGCCAAGCTTATAAAAGTTTACAAACTTAGATTTGAGGGCGCTATTTATATGAAATAAACAAGAAAAGATAGCATCTTTACATCTTTTAGTTTCAGAGAAATTTGTAGACAGATTTACAAACATATTATCCAATATCAACAATATAACATACATACATGTTAAACTCACAACCTGATATTCTAAAGTCGGGTCACCTTATGTTGACCTACAAGTACGGCCTTATTGAAGGCTGCTACAAAATTAAACTAATTATTTCTCCGTAAATACTCTATGTTCCTTCCTTATATTTCACTGACAAGATAAATAGTGGGAAATGTAACGAATGATGCCGATGCTGAAGATAAGTGGCTGTTATTAACTAAATAGTCTATTGCAGTAAGAGTCTATTGGAGATTGACATATTAAATCGATTAATACTATATTTTAGAGTTATAATAAATATCAATGTTATAATGTTATACATAACTAGTGGTCATGTGCGGGGCTACGCCCGCTTGAAATAGAAATATTAATAAAGAAATTGAAAACTAAAGATTCAGTCAATTCAGTAAAACAGTTGTATAAAATAACTGTTACGGCAATTAACAAATTTGTCGAACTAAATACTTTAAATTGACATAACTTTTTTATTTATGAACCAATTGTAATAAAATAAACTTTATATGTTTTCGGAAGCTTTACAAAATGAAATTGTGGAAACCGCTTCTAAATCGGTTAAGTCGATTCTGAGATTAGCGATAACAAACACACAGACAAACGGACAAACAGATAAACAGACAAAAATTTTAAAAATCATTGTTTTGGGTTCTATTAGGTAAATAAAGGTTCCTAATAACATTTTTTTTTAAATATCTTCCAAGAACAGACACCGACCCTCTTACGATTTTATTATAAGTATAGATTATGCTGAAAATTATACAAAATGTTATATTCAACAAAATTACAACCAAATAAACCATGAATAATTTTACTGACGATAAGTCTAAAGATTACTTTTTGACTTCTGATTGATCTCCATTCCATTAGAGATAGAATTGATGGTATTAAAACGGAATGTCCTTAGAGATTAGAATCTTATTAACAGATACTGTAACTTCAAGAAATGTCTAGCTTTTTGTCCTAAAAAGGTTAGACGTGGTTAAGATGATTAAATTTTGAGGCCATTGGCCAATACAATAATAATAGCGACCCGCTTTCGACTTCACCAGCTTGTACTACACAATCATTTATTTTTTCATCTGAATTACTTCTGGAACTTCTGGAACTCAACGCCACTCTCCAAGTGGGAAACAAACCAGCCTCTCTATCTCTACGGCGTGTATGTGTTTTATAAAAAAGAAAAAAGAGACAGCTCAATTTAAGCGGCGTGCAGACAAACTGCTTTCATTTTTGACATGTCAATCATTCAATTTCGTTAGAAAAATGTGGCGTGAACGAGGAAAATGTCATTGTTTGTACTGAAAGTAATGAAACACATAAATATCTCTATATTCGATCTTTTTTTTTGTTTTTTGTTTTTTTATATCTTTTTTTTTTGTTTTTTTATATCTTTAAGCAGGATCCCGCATATAGCATGGAAGAGGGAGCCCGGGAACCCAGTGTTAAGAACTCTGTTCCCATTAAGACACTTCCGTTCTCCACTTTTCACCGAATTCCGGAGGCAATGCGTTGTGCAGTTGCAGTGCGTTGTGGAGGCAGTGACGGAACTCAACGCCGCGCTTTTGCCTCTTTAACAGAGCGAGGAAATGTAAATATTAAATATTTATTTTCCTCTAGTGAATCCACAACCCGACGTTTATTAATACTTTGCAGTAGTCGGTGGCCTTCGATAACATTTGGTCAGTGGATACCACTATTACGTCAAACTACCGACAATAATTTATTAGTTGCCTTGCATACTGTTCTACATTCTTGCAAATGTCAATAATTACGTCAAGAATATGACGTGATATTATTATTTTTTTATCTTTATCCCGCATACCTCGGCAACCTAACGTCATATCGTTAGGTTAGACATTTCTTTCCAACGCACCGTCCAATGTTTAAGACATTACGTGGTCTGTGGCGTAATTCCACGCCGCGCTTTGTCTTGTTACTAGAGATTTATGGAAATCGAATCCACAGCTGTCGTGCTTACAATCAAACGTTAACCTATTGCGCCGGCACGACCTCGTTAGTTACAATTAATAATCAATTGCACTAGAAATATCGTAGCAATTTAACACAAAAATACATACATTTGTTAAAAATACGTTTCAAATAAATAATAGATATTTCAAAAGCAAAAATTCTAAAACCTATATACATATACAGTTATAAAAAAATGAAAAAAATATTATTTCTGATGCGTACAGCGTAACGAGGCGAAAAGTTGGCGCCACTCGTGTGAAATGGAACTTTGTATGCCGTGAAATAAAATTATTTAGATTTTTTGAAAAATATCTAGATATTATTTAAATTTTCTATCTCTGAATGTTGCATAGAGTTTTTCTTTATAAAAGCTCTTGTAAATAATATTTTACTATGCTTCAATTTGTGTGAATCTTTGTCTTTTTGTTAGCTTCTTGCTGTTCCCGCACAGCAGGGTAGGCAGAGATAACCTTAGAATCTAGTGTTCAAAACACTTTCGTTCCCACTTTCCACTGACACTAGAGACATTGCGTGTTGAGTAACGGTAACTTAACGCCGTGCTTTGCCTTATTACCAGAGCGTGAAAATGAAAATATTAAATATTTCATTTAATATTTTATTCGAAGCCACAACCGTTGTGTTTATAATCGTGCGCCTGTGCCTTAACGGCCTCTAATGATTAATAATATGTAGAAATATTAAAAATAAAAGATTTGAACTTGCACTCCTAGACAACACCCATTTACCACCGAACCAAATCCCTTAATTATTCACCATCTCGAACAGAATATTAAACAATAAAACATTTCCATGCAAGATATCAAATCCAATAACCAACTCTAGAGCGCGGCCTAAAATGGATTAGCAAACGTATTACGAATGTACATTTAATGTCATTATATACCGTCGTGTCGGTTAATTGTTGTAGAACGAAAGTTACTTGCTAATTCTGAGGCTAGGTTGTAAATAATTTAAATTTTTGATAAAATATTGTCTATATATACCAGGGTAAAACCAAGATAGTAGCCTCACCTTTTAAATAAGCTTCAAAAATTTCAAAAATATAAAATTTATTAGTGACGTTCGTACCGCAGGGGCAATAGCGTGTAAATGTAAAAGCGACAGGTTATAGGTTCTATTTCCACTCCAGAAATGAAATGTTAAATATTTTTATTTTCCTTCGCTTTGGTAACTCTCACTTTCTCTCTCTCTCTCTCTTGACTTTTGGTATAGAAGAGCACTAAAAGAGAATTTCAGAGGAGAGATCAACTAAAATGGGGTCGCTCGCTATCTCATAATCACATTGGCCTGGAAATTAATAGTGAGACCTAGATCTTGAGCTATATTTAACACGGGACAGATTTCTTGAAATTGTATTTTAAAAGTAATAATAAAATATATTTAAATTTATAATTTTAATTCACTAATGTTATATTTACGAGTTTTTTTTCTACGTCTTACTCTGTCACTCAAAAGAGAACCTTGCAACCAAATTTTAATGCTATATGAGACATGCTCAAAAAAAACCTTAATTTGTATATCGTATATATTTTAAAATATATACATATTAAGCTAAGTTCTCAATCCCTTTTCAGCTCTTTTCCCCTCAGTCCGCCCAATTTTCACGACATCGCGTATTGCCGCACCTTATGTTGCTGCCAGCGATCGACCGAGGAAATGAAAATAATTAATTTCTGCAAGTGGGAATCGAATATACAACCGTCACATTTACAGTAACACGAAAACACATACATAGGCAAACTTTAAAAAAATATCCATACATCAGGTAAAAAAAAACACAATTCTCAGCTAAACCAAGTTAGACAGGCTTACAGAACTCAATACAAAGTTATATTAGAAATATCAAGCGGCCGTATTATCTTGATGTTCCACTTGCTTCGGTAACTCGATACCGGCACAGACAGATATTGTTATAAGTTGCAAACTAATACAAACTAATAAGTGACTGACTTCGATAGCCCAAATGTTGTAATCTATCAATTATTTGCTATTATAGAGGCAGTCGTGGTGTAGTGGGAAGGTGTCTCACTGTAAACATGTCAAGGGTTCAATTACCGATTGGGAAATTGAAAAATAGGAATTGTTTACATTTTCTAGTTCTTGTAAGAAAACAAATCACTGCACTCACTTATACCAAGGTAGACAGAAGAATTCTATTTTGTTATTCATTCTGTTTTTTGAATTATTTTTTTTGTTTTTTAGATAATAACATTTTAAATCTCAGTTATACCTTACTATAGACATTCTAATACATAATAACAGCGCCACAAGCCTTACGTTACAATTTCAACTCGTTTCCCCAATTTTCCCAATAAATCATCAAATTTCAAAATTTTCCTCCCAATTGAGTAACGCAAACAACTTAAGCTCGTACCAATTAGTTCGAGACAGTGTAAAATATTAAGCTTTATCGGGAACCCGATGAATCATCGTGTGTCAGTACTTTGGCCAATAGCCAGATATATGAGACGTGGAAAGAAAACTTTTGAAAAATTACACTTTTTAGTGAAATCGTAAATTTATATTACAAATGCAGATTTTCGTTTGTTTTTCTCAACTTACTATATCACGAAAATTGAAAAAGAGCGGAATGTCAGAAACGAAGTGTCTTTACACTAGGTTTCCCCCTTCTGCCAAGTCCTGGATCTGCTCTTTTGTCAATTAGATAAACATAAAAACAGTCAAGTGTTCGAGACAGACTCACCCGCCGAGGATTCCGTATCTATTTCAAAATTGTAGGTCAACTCGAAGTACAATTTTTAAATGTTGAGAAATATAAGTTTGCGGCCATATGAACTAAACAGACACTCATTTTCTAAAAAATCAAGTACTGATCTTTTCCTGTTATATTCTTATAAATTTCAATTTATTTTTACTTTTTTTGTTTTGCCTAATTTCATAGTTGTAGGTCCGCGTTTTGTATACAATACGACAAAACCGATAAAAGCTTAGTTAATATTAGTTATAATTTAATTTTGTGCTCCAAGAAACGATAGACCTGGATAATTGATATTAAATTTATCTTGAAACTTTTACGCAATCCTTAGGAAAAATGTTTTGATAAATGAATAGACAGATGACAATGTGTAATCTTATAAGGGTTCCGTTTTGTTGTTTTGAGATACGGAACTCTAAAAAACTGGCTTTTAAAAATATTCTTAATTTTAATGATAATAATAGTACAACACGTTTTATACTTTAATTTTATTCAATACAACTAACAGTTAAGACGTGCAAAAGTTAATAAAAAAGGTTTATAGAATTTTTAATTAGCTATCTAAATGATTACAGGTAATTTATGTACTTGTAAATATAAGAAGAATAGAAATTGCCTTCATTACGCCTTTATTTGTTTATGTAAGTCTCAAAGATCTTGACTAAAATATTTTTTTTAACAAAAAACTTATTAAAATATGTATAAATCCGATATATAACTCACTAAGTAGACAAGGCAACACGTTAAAACTAGTCTCTCACATGGGAAACAAAATCTGAGATAACATAACATTGTTTATGATTACCTTTCATACACGCCAGGTATCGGATACGGGCAAAAGCTCCCGAGGGCGGAATACAGGGGAAATATTCCTCCATAACAAAGCCTTGTGGCTTAAGTGTGCCTTAAATTATACATATTATTATCGTTTTTGTATTATTTTGTAGGTATGAAAGAAATCGGCCAATTTCGAGTCAGACTCGCACATCGAGGGTTCCGTATCAATTTCAGGATTGTGTCATGACGAAAGGAGTAGAAACTTTCAAGCTATCTTGACGCCTGATTCGTAATCGGATAATAAATTATTTTCATTATTCTTCTTCCCTCTAGAAGAGAAATCGTGGCGTTGAGTATCGCCACTAACCACGCAGTCTCGAAAATTAGACGGAAATTAGTGTACGGAGTGACTTGGCACTGGGTGTCCTTTGCGTATCTTCCTATAAATGAAACACCGCCTGAAGCTATACAAAAGAAGATTCTTGCAGTTACCTTAAAGATTTATTTAAATTTATATTACATTTTTAAATACATTTTACATTTAAATGTAGACTGTAAGGCGAATTAGGAAGCAAATATTTAATTCTATTAACCCCTCATTGGTATTCAAGCCTACGTTAATCAGTTGGTACGTAATTCTGGGTACTAATAGTGATGAAGAACCGATCTCTTGCACGATTTAAATAATTGTAAGTTAAATTAAAAATTATTATTATTAGATTTTTTGTGTTTACTAAAAATAACCACGCAACGCCTAGAGAATTCTGGTTAACCTTGAAACTCAAGACTGGGCAACCTTGAGTTCAGTACTCAACAAGCAAAGTCTTAAAAATTCAAGGAGAAATGATGAAATGCTGGATACAACGTGGAGCTGATGCTGAACCTAATCTCCCTCTGTGTCCTTATAAAAGGATGAGGAAAAAATAATTTCTCCGAATGGAAATCGTGCTCAAAAATTAGTTTAATTATACACAATCTACTTATGTAGACATATTTTTAAAATTCACGCTATTTTCGTACATTGCAGGGTAAGCAGAAAACCTAGTGACAAGACACTCTGTCCCCTACTTTCCACCGAATTCTGGAATCGCATTTTACGTCTTTACCAGACTGCATATTACACATTTCATTCCCTCGTGTAGAAACCGAACCCATAACCGTCACATATACAGTTGAACATTTGTGCCGCTACGCCATGACATCCTCTACATAAATAATGAACTAATATAATTCAAAGCAAACATAACCTAAACTTACAAACTGAACACACCGTAAGCCGCGTGCTAATACAAGCGCGGTCTCATCCTCTGTCAAGTCACCAACCCAACCCCCCCACCCCCTAATAACATTAACTAATTTGACAACTACCTCTCGAATATGATCTTCTATTTATTGTAATACAGGTGGATGATTCGACAAAATGTACACGGGAAAGGAAATAATATAATTTAATATATTATGAGATAGCGCTTGTATTTATAGATAACTGTACTTAAACTTTTGAGGTTAGTCGGGAGGTAGCGTGGTAATTGCGGGTTCGATTTCTACTCGCGGAAATGTAATATTTTATATTTTCATTTCACATTTCATTTTCAACTCACGACCGTCGCGTCAGATACAGATCTGGGCCCCATTGGAATCAATATTGTTTAATAATTTCTTTAAAACATCCTAATGTTTTTCAAATTGCAAATAAATGGTCTGCAAAATGAGAAAATTCCTGGCTTAAGTAAGCAAATGGATGCCTGAAGTTGACGTATTGAGGGTATGTGCAATCAATTTCGTTACTTGCATATTTTACGGTGCCCTATAAATTTAGGATCGTATCGTATTCTCAAAGAAAATATTCATAATCATTAGAAAAAAAATATAATACGCTTTAAATATTCTTCGGGAAATGTAAATGTTTTTCTTCGTTTGCGCTGAGTTACCCTAACGCAATGTAAAACAAAATTATATCGACAGTGGAAACAGTGTGAACATTAGGTTCCCTCAGACCACCTGCGGGATACAGCGTGACGACACAAAAATTGGAGCAGTCATTTCTGAAGAAATGAAAATTTATGACTTAGAATTTTTAACCGACTTCTGTAAGAAAAGGAGATTATCAATTCGACTGTATTTTTATTTATTTATTTTTTTTTATTTTTATTATTTTTCTTTTTTATGTTTGTTACCTCATAACTTTTAACTGGGTGAACCGATTTTGATAATTTGTACCGACCGATTTAACAACAACAACAAAAACTTTATTTAATTAGGTATTATTTTTGTGCAAAGTTACATTTTGGTATATTGACAAGAACATACATAAAAAGTATTCGGGCGAATTGAGAATCTCCCTTTTTTGAAGTTGGTTGAAAATGAGAACATCCTCTTTTTTGAGGTTGGTTGAAAAGAAATGCAACGATCAGGAATCTCACCTCTGACATCAATTTAAAAAGTTTTTGCTTGTAACTACAGTATAATCAATTTTTTACCAAAAAAACAAACTTTCTAAATTTTCACCGGATCCCATAATCGAAACCTAACCAAACTTTCACCAAATTATCCTTGAAGTGTATCCTTTCAAATAAAAAAAAATCATCAAAATCGGTTGGCGCGACATTGAGTTATTCGTCTATTTGTCACGCACATACCTAATGCAAATTTAAGACTTATGTGATTTTCTCATAGATACCATTGTCAGACATGAACCAAAAAAAAATGGGACCATTCGGGAAGCTTCACCTTTCAAACAAAAAAAAAATTTTCAAAATCGGTTCACCCAGCCAAAAGTTATGAGGTAACAAACATAAAAAAAAAAAAAATACAGTCGAATTGATAACCTCCTTTTCTTACAGAAGTCGGTTAAAAAGTGAAAAATAATTATACAAAGATTTTATAATTTTGAAGTCGGTGTCAAGCTAATGCTACAACACCTTTACTACAATATCTAATTACTAAGCCTGTTTGTTTTACTTGACACCGACTTCAAAATTATAAAATCTTTGTATAATTATTTTTCACTTTTTAGTTCGTTGTTAGAAGTCGGTTTTTGTTTTTGTTAAAATTTTTTAATTAAAATGTTAATATTTAAAATAAAATTACCATCATTAATCTGATTTTCAGACACTACGAGTGAGAATATAATTGTTATTTGGATATGGATACATGTTTAATTTAATATTCAAATGTATTTTTTTATAGTTTTACTATTCTTTACAGAATAGAGGTAAAGCGCGTCGTTTAGTTCCGCTATTTAACACGCAATGCTTCCAGAATTCGGCAGAAAATGGGAAACAGAATGTCTTAACAATAGGTTCCCTTTGCTTACCCTATTCTGTGTGGGATACAGCATGACGCTAAAAAAATGTTAAACATATGGAAATTAAGCGAATATTCTCTAGTTAGTAAGCTGTTAAGGCTATTTCACTTTAATAGTTTCGATGTAAACCTGCTTTCGATGTGCCCTGCGGTCAGAGTTACCTCAAGCACTTAGAATGTGTGATGGCGTCATACACAGCTCTAAGTAATTTCTGTGAGATAATGCGGGCGAAGTCGCCAACAAATGCTAATATTATATTTACAAAATACTTTTTTAACCCTAGCCAAGTGCGAGTCGGACTCGCGAACGTAGGATTCCGTCCGATTCCGATTTTGTAAAAAGGGCAAAAATCACATTTATATAGTTTAGTTATAGTATTGTAGCCTCTTTAAATATTATTTTTATTATGTTTATTATTTTTGTATTTTTGTCATAGCGGCATCAGAAATACATCATCTCTGAAACTTTAATTGTCATACTTTGATGGTTCATGAGATACAGCCTGGTGACAGACAGACAGATAAACCGACAACGACGTACCCTTTAGGTACGGAACCCATACAGTACATAATATTTCGTGAAAATATCGTTCGCTTCGGTATTTATTCCTTTTATTTGTGAAAAAGGCATTTTATTGAGAGGACTAAAGTGTTCTTAATTAAAATGAACGGCACGTTCATTAAACTCGGTGGAAGCGCTTCTCGCGTGCTATAAAAATATAAATATAAACTAACTTGAAACTATTGTGGCTCAGTAGTAAGGTTTTTAAATGTTTACGATAGTGTGGAATTTGGACTTTGTTCTCATGTTTCCTTTGCCTACTCTGCTATGTGCAGGATACAGTGAGATAGACAGAGAAAACGAACTGTTTTTTATTATTGTTTTTCTGGTTATAGCGACAACTGAAAAATATCTGACAAAATTTCAACAGTCTTACTAACACGGTTTATGAGATAAACTCTGGTAACAGACGGATGGATAGGCAGCAGAGTCTTAGCAGTAAGGTCCTGTAGAGTTGACGCTCTGGGTACGGAACCCTAAAAAATATAAATAAATATCATAGAGTACGGTATGGTTAAAACTTTATATCTCTAAAGTCCATCCAATAACGTAAACGGAATTAACTCATATATGCATATATATATAAATGCGTTCTACAATTTTCTTTCAACTCTGAATACCAACCGATTAATTTTGATTTATATGAAAATAACTTGAAATTATTCGAACAGAAACGCTAACTTGTGTTAAATCAGTAGGTACAAAGGAATGATTTTATTTATTTTTAAATAGTGTTTAAAGTTATAAATAAAGTTTTTCAGTATTTTTTGTTACAAAGCAAAGTACAGCGTTAAGTTCCAATATTCAACATAATTTCTTAAAAATGTGCGGAAAGTGGCCTCTACTGTGAATGTCAATGCGACAAGTTGTGAGTTCAATATGCGGGATACGGCGTGAAACTGAAAAAAAAGAAAAAACATTTCCTTTTAAAATAAAATATTACAAAAGGTAATTATGAACGTGACTTACAAACGTAAAGCATTGTGGGAACCGTAATTAGCCCTTTAAAAACATTCTCTTTAAGAATCCTGCGAACAAGGAAATGAAAGTTCTTTGAAAAACAAACAAATGTTTGAATTACATTTTAAAATACATAAAGATATATATTTTAAAAGTATATACATACGAGTATATTATAGATATACATCATATTATTATATTGAGTTATCTCCAATTATTATTAATATTGCTTGTTTTATTTATTTATAAAAAAGTGAATATTTATTAGGCCTGTTTAAAAATGCTTATATTAACATTTATATTTTTTATAAAAAAAATATTTTATTATATTTCATGTATAAAATCATAATAATTACGGTACCCACAAGTTAGCAACGCGTGGCGGGGATGTGAACATTCTACGATGGCAGAAAAGCGATGTTTTAGCTATTAAATAAATCTAAAGTTTCCCTAACATAAAAATTTAATTTGTATAGCAATACAAAAATGGACCACTTGGCTATTTTTGACCACCAGGTACCAAATCTAACATCCACCTTATAGTCCAGTACAACCTGGAAGTATACTAACTTGCAAATATCATAAAGGCCTTACATAAAAATTATCGAGTGAAATTTAGAGCTTGAATTTTATCACAGAGTGAACACAGAACTCGGCACCCATATAGACCTTCCATTCTTTTGTTGAAAAAATAAAAAATAATGCGTTACTTATAATTATTTCCTATTTATGTTTTATCTTCATCACAGCAAGGTAAGTATAGTATATTGGGAACCTGGTGCTCAGATACTCCGTTCCCATTAAGGCACTTCCATTCTCCACTTGTCGCTGATTTCTTGAGGCAGATCCGCCTAAATTCATATAGACTTAACTAAAATTAATTTCCAGATAAAAAATTACATCCCATAAAATGATATGCTTTATAGATCCCTAATAACTTGTCGAAACTTATAACAGGGGAGGGAAAAGTTCTTCAAATTATCGTCAGGGAAACTTTTTTTCATCGTTTTTTTTGGAGCAGACGTAAAAGTTAGATAAAGTAATTTACGTTTGAAGTGTTTTTAACATAATTTTATTTTAAAAATATATTAAAAGCAATAAATTATGCTGTAACAGTTTTCTTATGGCCATTATTTTTCTTTTTTTTAGAAAGTTTAAAGTGGAATTGACTTGTTAGATGACAAATTTAAAATGAGAAATGAATATTAATTGTAGTTTTCTGTACCTTATTTGACAATTATTTCTCGTTTCTTCACGCTATGTTAACAGAACGTGAAACTTAAAAGAAAAGAGGCCAGTCGTGGCGCAGGGCACAAGCGTGTTATTGTAAAGGAGACAGGTTGTAGATTCGATTCCCACTCGAGGAAACGAAATATTTAAATTTCATTGCTCGGGTAATGAGGCAAAGCGCGGCGTTAAGTTCCGCTACTTAACACGAAATGCCTGTCTGATACAAACAGAATTCTGGGTATAGTGGGCCTAATGAAGTGAGGAAGTGTCTCATTGAAAACTAGGTTCCCAGGCTTTCTTTGCTTCTGAGTAGGAATCTCTATATTTATAACATTTACTTTCTCCAGCCTAGTTGGGTAATAGAATAAAACTATCTCACAAATGCACTCACATAAATATTATTCATTAGTGTTGTTTGTGGGGGAACAGTTTCGTTAATCTGAAGCTGAAAGTACTGGAACATTTGGATGTGAGCCAAAACGTCACCTATCTTTACTATTAGATACGAAGTTAGGTTCTTGAACTGGTTTATATTTATATATATTTAGATATATATTTTTGACTTTTGTAAAGTCAGTCGTAAGTGCAGGAGCATAAGCGTAAGACTGTAAACGCGATAGGTTGCGGGTTCGATTGCCACTCGAGGAAATTAAATATTTAATATTTTCATTTCCTCGCTTAGTTAGGTTAAGTGTTTATAGCTTCATGAATCCACAAGTATAGGGACAGGCAGGTGCTTTTCCTCATTACCAGAGATTTCATTCCTCTGTTTAGGGATCGAACCCGTAACCGCGTCCATAACGTTAGAGCATTAATTCAATTCTTAATTTTAATAAAACTTAAAATTTAATATAAAAGACAAAAAACCTCATTTATAATACTTTTTATATGTAGAAAATATAATGTAGATGACTTTTACTTAACGTAACTTTCAAATTAATTATTTATTACAATATTTAACGAGGACAGTCTCTCAAATTGAACGTCGCGCGTCGTAGCGCTCTTAACTCAGAAAGTAATTAGATTGACCTACAGCCTGATAGAATCCAGTCTAGATATAAATCTTTAGCTTTATTAAAGACAGGAAATTGTCGTTAACTTATACTAATATTTTGATGTTTTTGGTAATGAGGCAAAGCTTGGTGTTGAATTCCGCCACTTGGCAGATGCCACAGAAATATGCTGCAAAGTGGGGAACGGAGTACCTTAATACGAGGTTCCCGTGTTACTTCCGTCAATCCTTCTATGTGCTTACAGATACAGTGTTTAGCTTAAATAATAATATTGTGCGAAGGCTGACTAAGAATGAGAATGACTGTAAATTTATAAAATGTTAATAAATTAATCCCCTAAATGGCAGTCGAACCCTCAACTATGCAAAAACCTTTATTTGGATATTGTGGAATAACAATTGATGGCTATAGTTGTTAGTTCGATTCTCACTCGGAGAATTTTCGAAGTCTTAACACTAGGCACCCATTGCCTACCCTGCCATGCAGTATACAGCGTGTTCCTATATATAAACATTCTCTAGCATATTTCTACTCTATTATACGATATATTTCACCCCAATTCCTTCCAACAAAGCTGTGTAAGAACACCGTACATAATAAAATAGATACGTTATTCATATTTCTATATGTGAAGCGATGTCAGCGGTACGTGAGCTCGTTCTAACAAATTGTGTTCTACCAAATAAAATTTGCCTCAAAAGCACTTTAACATAATATCAATTCTTATATAACATTAATATATTCATATAAATATAATAAATTCACAGTTATATTTGTTGGCTGTACAAGTTTATGATTAAATTAACGTTTACCTGGAGTTTCTCCTTGATTATAATATAACCTATCCTGACTGATATATGGAACCTGCTTTGATATATGGAATATTCTACAAATAATATTTTTTATTTAAAATAACAATTTCTGAGACTAGCGCGTCCAACAAAACAAACACTTCAGCTTTATTAAATTCTGATAGTTGTCATCCAATACCTGGAATTCGAGAGGTAAATGGGCAACTGAATGACTTAACGCTAAGTTCATGAAAATGACATGTTGCACTCCAGCAGCATTAATTGGTGTGCGGATGACACCATAACAAATACCCTTAACAATGGCTGGGTTAATAATTTTTGCGATGGGGTTGAAGAATGAAGAATATAACTTACGTCTGGGATTGAGTCCACCTAAGAGCAGGTCTCGGAGTGAGGTGGATGTAACTTTGTCGAATTTAACCCTGCAAAGACGTAAGCCGCCCTTCAGTATTTAAATGCTTTATCTAAATTAATTGGCATTTCCCTTTCTATAATAGCAATTTTGAGATTCTTGGGGTCGAATAATGAAATGAAGTCCAGTTTAAGGGTGTAAAAACTTGCTTGGAGAGTAAATCCAAGTTTGGTTAAATACATTGGGGTATGGAACAGGGCGAAACAGTATTTTATATCTGAACAACGATTTATGCTTTATAAGGCTTGCGCGGAGGAGGTGGGAGAAAGAGAATAGCCAAAAAAAAGTTATAATAAATATTTACATTATTTTGACTTCCTCGCACTGGTAGACTAAGGACGGGCTCTGACTCCCGTCGTTCAACACACAATATCTTGAAAATTGTATCGAAAGTGGCGAACGGAGTGTCTCAACACTAGGTTCCTTCTGTCTTCCATACTTTATGCAGGATACAAAGTGAAGATAAAAAATATGTAAACCGCTTTAACTAAAAAAACAATTTAAAACCAAACCAGTAATATCTGTAAAACAAAAGACAATGGGATATAATTACTTACGTGCCTTGAATCAGATGAGACAGCTTGCATTATTAGATAGCTTTTGTTAGAGCTATCTTTCCACTTGCGACATTTTTTCTCGCGGACTTCCTTCGAGGCATTACGTGTTAACGAAATTGAACGCCGTGGTTTGTCTTTCTACCAGAGCGAGGAAATTAAAAATATTCATTCCTCCGAACGGGATCGAACTCATAAGAAGAAGAATTGAAGATGCTCGTATTAAATTCAATATTTCCATGTATTTCAAAGTGCTAACACAATCCCTAAGACTTACAGTTTACACCCACACGTGTTTGAGGCTTTGTAAAACTTCAGTTCCAAAGTTCTAAAGTCTGGTCTGAATCTGGCATAATGCTAACAAAATTTCGCTTTCGTCTTACTTTAAATAGGTACTTTAAAAAACAGCTTTATAGTACTTAAATGATAGCATAGTACGCAGAGGAGACCTTGAGTTAGGATAATCGATTCCAAACTTCCCACTCAGTTCCAATACAGCGAATTAAATGGAGGTATTTAACGCTATGCTTTGTCGTCTTGTGTGAGCGAAGAAATAAAAATAATTCAATAACCCCTTTTTTCTTACGTCGACTATATCCATTACATACAATATTTGTATTTTACTATTTTCATTCATTATAATAAAAAAAATATGTATTTTTCTCTTGCTTGCTTCATACGAACAGCCTCCGCGTGCAAATATTAATAAAAACAGAACTGTGAGAGCTCTTATAAATTTCATTTATATATATAAAATCGAAAGGTCACTCACTCACCACGAAATCTCAGAAACTACATGTGCTAGGAATCTCAAATTTTTCATAGGAGTTACTTATAGGACGTAGGTGCTCGCTGAGACGGGAATTTGCAATATTCGACTTCTAAGGGGTTGTTTTTGGGGTCGAAAGTTTGTATGAAACTTCGTTACCACAAATGCTATGAGTCTCAAATTTTGCATAGACGTCATTAGAACGTAGTCATGGAGACAGAAATTATTAATAACATAGTTCACGCGGGTGAAACCGCGAGCGGGCTGCTAGTAGATTATAAGTACAATACATGTAAATAATAGTAAAAATGAACATTTTGTATAAAAAAGTGGAGCCTCTGTGGTGCAATGGGTCAGCATGTAAACGTGACGGTTATAGGTTGGATTCCCATTTGAAGAAATAAAATACTTATGTCTCTAGAATTGAAGGAACAGAAGTGTGGTGCTTGTAACAGAGTATCTTAACACTGGATTTCTAGGTTCCTCAGCCTATCCTGCTATATGCGTGATACAATGTGTAGCTCAAAAAAAATTAAAATAAAAAAAACAGTCGAATCGATAACCTCTTTTTCTTACAGAAGTCGGTTAAAAAAAAGAATGTACCTCTACGTATTATAAATTTACTTCCCGATTAGAACTTACAATCCTCGTTTAATAATATACGTTTCGGGAAATCATTACATATTTGCTAGGTAAACTAAATAGAGCAAAATTGGAACACGCATAATTTGAGTCTACAATTATGCTTTGATCATCATAGATAGATTCTATAGATATATGTTACACACGTTTACGTAAATATTAATTTAAATATGATGGTTTAATTTTTATACATATAAAGATCGAAAGCCAGACACAGCGGCGTTTGACTATAAGCGCAACGGTAGTGGGTTCGATTTCCACTCGACGAAATGATATATTTTCAATTTCTCGCTCGTAAATTTGTCAAAAAGTAGAGATGGGAGTGTCTTAACTCTTATATTAAGTTTTATAAATAAAAAATCGTGTTTTCTTTTAATCTAAAAAACTAAGTGTTTCAACTAGTGTTGCCCAAATTCAGTCTTGGTCTTGCAGTCTTGGTCTTGTTCTTGCGTTTTTGCAAGACCAAGACCAAGAACAAGACCGCGTATTTTTAGCAAGACCAAGACCAAGACTGACCGTGCAAGATTTGAGCAAGAACAAGACATAGCCTGCAAGGCTCTTGCGTCTTGCAGCTAGGACTTAGCGCTATTTCACTGAGTAGTTAGGTGTAACAGTTCGGTGTATAGGTAGGTACGCTTAGGAATTCTATGAGACGCAAAAAACTGTAGCAAAGAATATGAAAAACTGGACCTATCTATTAAAATCAAACTGAGTGCATGCATAGTTATGTTTTAACCATCGGCACTTTGATAACGCGGCATCAAAGGTTTTGTACTTACTTCTCAAAGAAATTTGCCGCTTTTCGGAAGTACATGGTTATGACACACGCGCCGGCGGCTTCTTTTGAAATCTAAAACAATCGTTGCCGCCACGCCGAAATCATAACATTTGACACTATTTGATTGCCGCCATAGGGCGTAGGCGTAGGTATACTCATGCAAAATAATTTCGAATTTTAAGAGTACCTACAGGCGCGGTAGAAAGCAAGGAAACGTACTAATAAATAAAGGAATTATTTTAATTCCAGTCATTTCCAATTGAGCTGTGCTTCGAGTCTAACTTAATAATTGTTTTTACTAATTCTCGTTGTTTTCTAAAAACGTATCACGTGTACAATTTAATATGAGTGACGAAGATTCAAATTATTCCAGTCCGAGTAACGAGAGTTTGAGTCACAGATCTAAAAGACCCAAAAGCAAATTTGAGGAGTTTTTCGAAATAATTCATGCATCCCAAACTGCCTTCTGTAAATTGTGCCAACATAAAAAGATTGAAATAAAAATGAAAAACAGAAACACTTCAGGCTTAAGGAAACATCTAATATCTTTCCACAAAAAGGAATCAGAAATATTTCTTCCTGTTAAACCAAAATTAAGTGGAGATATCACAAGCTTTTTAGTAACCGCTGGAAGAAGTGGACAGGTAAGAATATTTTTTTAACAGTTAAAAGAATTATAACTCTGCGTAGCTATTCATGCGATACTTTCAAAAACGCCATTAACTTACGTAAGTATTTTTGAGTTAGTGGTGTTTTCATCTAGGGGTGCGACATATTAAGTATGTAATTATCGTCTTAAATATTTTTTATAAACACCCATATTTTCATTTAATCGGCCAGTAACAACTAAGTACTTTATTTTGGTAAATTACAGTACAGTGCAACCTTAATATAACAAATATCAATTTAACGATTTTCTCGATTTAACAACAACAAACCTCCTCCTCTTATACGCTCAAACCTAGTATGTTTTAAATAATAACACAAGATTTATTGTTTTGGTTCAGTCGGAAAACAGCAGTGACAACATCACGACAGCTACAGTTGATTGGGTGGTGAAAAATATCTTCCCTTCTCATTTTTCGATGACGAAGCTACACAAGTATATTTTCGACGTATTTGCCCTAATATGGTGTTTCCTAAAAGGTCTACACTTAGAAGGAAAGTCAAAGAGCGATTTGAAGAGCTCCAATTGAATCTCAAGGAACGACTTCAACAATTATCATCTAAAATGTCTTTTACCATTGATGGGTGGACGTCAATTGCTGGTAGGAGTTACTACGGGGTTACTATTCATTATATAGACAACGAATGGAAGTATCAATCTGTAGTTCTTGATTTTATACCATCACGCGGTCGACATACTGGGGAAGATATTGCAACGATTTTCCATGAATGTTTATTGGAATATGGCATAATTGATAAAATACAAGGTATCACGGTCGACAACGCAACTGCAAATACCAAATTTATGTATGAACTGGGCAAACAGCTGCCGCCACACTTTGATTCAGACAATCAACATTTCCGGTGCTTTGCTCACATTTTAAACCTTGGTGTACAAGATTTATTAAAGACCTTAGCATTACACTATGAGTCTGACACTAACCAAATATTGCTGACTCGCGTACATCTGTAACAAAGTTACGCAGTATTTCCAGTAAAATAAAAAGAAGTGAGATAGTGAAGAAGA
Organism: Heliconius melpomene rosina; assembly: GCF_056956725.1. Taxonomy (NCBI): domain Eukaryota; kingdom Metazoa; phylum Arthropoda; class Insecta; order Lepidoptera; family Nymphalidae; genus Heliconius; species Heliconius melpomene. The sequence continues at coordinate 958,592 of NC_140399.1, forward strand.
AGTTTCAGTCTGCTTGTGAAGCAGCTGGCGTGCCATCAAATCTAAATGCCATTCTTGACTGTCCAACGAGATGGAATTCCACACATGATATGATTGGATTTGGTTTAAAAGTGAGAGCGGGCATTGACATGTTGTGCAGTTCTGTCACCGAATTAAATGATTTTCAAATCACAGCTAATGAATGGCAGGTACTCGAAAAATTACATAAATTTCTAATAAACTTTAAACTTTTAAGTACAAAACTTGGTGGAGACAAATATGTTACATTACCGCTAGTCATTGTATCATTCAATCTCTTGCTAGATAAAATTGAATCTATGGTAAAACAGTTAGATGAGAAACCTAATCGATCTGAAGTGGATGAAAGGCTCATTCTAGCTTTCCAAGCAGCTCGAGACAAAATGCTTAAACATTACAAGAAGAGCAACTGGATTTATTGTACTTTTTTAATTTTAGACCCAAGGCATAAGGCTCAGACTTTTGACCTGACAATGTGGGGGAAGCAACTTAAAACAGAAAGTCTGCGCAAGTTCAATGAACTTTATGAAGAATATAAAAGTCTACACTCACTGAACAAATCTCTGGAATTACCAGAAAAAGAAAATAAAGTATGTGATGAAGATGAAGACGTAATAGACTTTGATAAACTCTATGAATATCCCTCGACGTCATCTGGATCTTGTCTTCAAGGCTTAGTGATAGACGAGTTGGAGGAGTACCTGAGAAAACCAAGAACTGCCAGCTCGGAAGACATTTTAGATTGGTGGAGGACGCATGAGACAGAGTATCCGATTTTATCGAAAATGGCCCGTGATTTTCTCTCAATACCTGCAACTTCAGTACCTGCTGAGAGGTTATTTTCTAAAGCATCATTAATAATTAGAAAACATAGAAATAGGTTAAATGATGAGTCAGCCAGATGGTTACTTTGTATTAATAGTTGGTCAAAAAAATTGATATAAAGTATCATAACCTAATGATAAAGCTGTTGATTAGTGTTGTATTTTATTTTTTGTTCAAATAAATGATAAATCGTACAAATCTTTTATTAAATTTCTTATAAGTTGAGGGTTCAATCTCTTTCTAGACAGATAAGTATTGTTCTTTAAAATACAGTCAAGTTATTGTAATTAATTTGTTTTTTTACATGTTTTAGCAAATGTAAGCTTATAAATCATAAATGTTTATTAAGAAACAGTTACTTCCATGGAAAACGACATATAGGTCAGTTGATTTTTCGAATTTCTTATCAAATCTTCAGTTATTTATTAATCTGCTTGATCTTTACTATGGCTATGTTAATTCAAGCTCACAATGTTCCAATTCTAATACGTTTTTTAAGATTTAAAGTAAACTTTAATAAATAGTAATAGACTAATAGGTAATTGCAAGACTTGCAAGACTCTTGCTGCAAGACCAAGACCAAGACCAAGACCAAGACTGGGAGCGCAAGACCAAGACCAAGACCAAGACCAGGTGTATTGGCGCAAGACCAAGACCAAGACCAGGTGTATTGGCGCAAGACCAAGACCAAGACTGGCTAAGTCTCGTCTTGTTCTTGCATTTGGGCAACACTAGTTTCAACGAATAAACGTCGGTATAATGTTTCTCCTATTCCCTTTATAAACCATAAATAGTGGACATTTTACAGAAAATGTCACAAGCAATATAATAAAATGGCTGAGTCAGTAATACCGTAGAAATGGACACAAAACAGGAAGGTAGAAGAGAAACCGGAAGTAACAACGTCATGTTCTGTTGGGTCGAACCTATAATGTACTAGTATTTTGTTTTAACTGATTTTTATTCATTATTTAAAGCGCGGCGTTAAGTTACGTCATTCAATAAGCAATGTTTGGAATTTTCGCGACTACTGAAGAGTAAAGTGTTTCGACACTAGGTACTCTTGACCATGTTACAACTTGAAGCTAAAGTAAGCTAAGCTAAAGTACGCTAAGCTAAAGTACGCTAAGCTAAAGTACGCTAAGCTAAAGTAAGCTAATAGTAAAAAGTACGAAGCAACTTTCATATAGTCATATACAGTTGAGATTTCAGGTGAGGGGTCGAAAGTTCAATATAAACTTGATTTAGTCTCATGATGTATTCCACACATAGTAGGGTAGGCACTGGGAACCTAAGAAACTAATGAGATATTCTGTTCCTATTAAGAAACTAACGTTTCATGCTTTCCTCTCAATTCTGGAGGCATTGGGTGTTGAGTGGCGGAACTCAACGCCGCGCTTTACTCTTAAATATTGAATATTATAAGGTGAGATTAGAACCCACGATCTATGGTGTCGCTTATCACTAGAAGCGCCTCCGTCCCATTTTGGTCCCAAACGCGAGGTTGATTGTTTATAACTTTTTTGTTTGTTAATGTATGTAGATGAAACTTTTTGACTATTACCAATTTTACACCTTTATTTAATTAAAAATATAAATAATTTTATAGCAGGCATACTTTTTGAAAAAAAAATAGATTTACCTAGAACTGCCGCTAGGTCATTTTTGTCCCGCCATTATTATTTTATTATTTGAGGGTATAATTTGACATATTTTCATGCCTCGGGGACGAGGTGGAGGTGAAAGGAAGGAAAAAAATTGAATAGTAGGTTTAGCAGTCAATACCTAAGTTTTTAGGGTTCTGTAGCTTTTAAGGGGAAAAAAAACCCTTATAAGATCATTTTTTGTCCATCCGGCTGTCTTTGCCTTTATCTCAGAAATGCTTGGAGAAATCGAGTTGCTATTCATATGAGTATATGAGTATATGAATATCAACTATATGACGATCTACAGTCCCTTGATTTCCTGAAAAAGCACCCTTAAAAAAAGATATGACCATTTATATAGTAAAAAACGTGTATTTCAACACTATAAAGGGAATCAAATTAATAAAGTACTTTCAGTTAACTTCGAATTATGAAATTTGGCAGTTAGCATCTACATGTAGTACTAGTACAGGAAAAAATCTGAAAACTATACATTAATGCATAAATCTTAAAAAATAATAGCCTGAAAAGTAGGGTAAAATTGGTGTCAATACTAAATTTTGCCGCTAGTTCAAGTGAGGTATCAGATGAAAGGATGACTAAGCTACGCTTAAATTTTAGAAAAACACTCGATATCAAATGTGGGCAAATGTAGGGTAGGTGGAGGGAACCTGGGAACCTAGTGCTATGCACTCCGCTGGTATTTTCCGCCGAATTCTGGAGCCATTACTATGCAATGTTATAAATCATCTGTGATGTATCACTGATGAAGAATATATTAATGCATTACTTGGCCTAATAATAATATTAACTAATTTCAATAACTTATAATTTTGTAAGAGTTATTCAGTTAATTGTCACGACCTTAGAACGTATTTGAAATATTTGATTCTTTCTTTGTGTTTGGTTTTTTTGTACTTTTATGTTTGTTAAAGAACAAAAATTGATTATTAAAGATGATCTACATATTTTTCGAATTATTTTAATAATATTTTTTTATATTATACCAAAAATCAACATAATAAGTAGAATGGGACAAATTTGTCACGACGGCGGTTCAAGGGGGGTCTCAATCTTCGGCACTTCTAGTGTTATGCCACTACTGGCAGAAAATGTATTATACATCCATGTGAAAATAATATTAGCTTTATGTTAGAAACGTTTCCCCCGTCACATTAGACAGGTGATTTTAGACACGCGACACTTATGTTAGACAGTTATATCAAACTTTATAATATTATTACTAAGGACCTTCACCCTTCCTTCATATATTAAATCCTGCTAGCTTTTAAATATATTATTTTGCTATAGCCTGACAAAAACCATATTTAATTATTAGAGGTATCCGTGGACAATTGTACAGAATGCATATTTTAGATACATATAGAGGAGTGCCCCTTCACTCAGCACTTCAGCTCGTTCATAAGTGTCATTTACGTTTGTTCTTTAGTTTGTTGTTCTATGACACATAGTGACATCGAACTCTACGTATTGGATATTATACACACGACTGTACATAAGGGAGGGTCGATTTTCAATTTTTCTTGTTGAGTGACGGAATTGAACGCTGCACATCGTTTTGTTACTAATTAGCGCGAAAATTAAAAATACATCATTCTCGAGTGAAAATCGAACCTACAATCATGACTATAAGAGTCACACGCTGCAAGGAACACCTCAAGTAACTTTCAGGTAACTTTTTTTAATAGCTTATAACTAAACTATTATAAGATTATTCATTACACCACCACGTGTACACAAGAGCCCATAAAGCTCACACCTCACATTTAAATACATAATTACAGTCATTATTTACACAAATATCACTTTGATTCTCGTAAATTCAACATTTCACGCCTAGTGTTGTTCGTGTTTAGATTTTAATGGTTTATTACCTACTATAGTGTCAACATGTTTGAAGAAATTGTTTGTATGAGGCCGTCTTGGCGCAGCGACGGTATTGGATTCGATTTTTACTTGGGTAACCTGATAAGGGCGGCGTTAAGTTTCGTTATTCAACACTTAATATTTTTAACATTGGGCGATAAATGGAAAATTGAGTATCTTAATATTGGGTTCCCACTATCTACCCTGCTATAAGCGGGATTCAATGTGTATAGGAATTACGAAGATGCACGAAATTCTCTGTGTATGAAATATATTCATTTCTTTCTTTCTGTCAAAGTTATATTTCCAATTATTATATTAAAGCTTTTTAATAATGTTAAATAAATTTGTTTCTCTTTTGTTGAAATTGAAATGTGTTATATAATAAGAAGAAAAAATGCTAGAAAAGCTCATAAGCTATCATTGGATATACGAGTATGTTCATCTATATATATAAAAGGACTTGTCCTCACTGACTGAGGTAAGACGCACGCACAGCCGTAACCGCTGTGCGTAGAAACGTGAAATTTGGACAAAAGTTTACTTTCGTTATCTGGACATCCACTAAGAAGGGATTTTGAAAAATTTTAACCCTAAAGGGGTGAAATAGGGGTTCGAAGTTTGTATGGAAAAAAAATTAAATCGGCACCGATTTTTATAAAATTTGAAATTTAGATTTTTAAAAGTATTTAATTGAACACGTGTTTCATCGTTTTCTAGAATTCTCCCCCTAAGGGTGCAAATAAGGGGTTGAAAGTTTGAATAGGTTTTTTTTAAATCGTCACCAATTTTTATAAAATTTGAAATTCAAACTCTTAAACGTATATAATTAAACACATGTTTCATGGTTTTCTAGAATTCACCCCCTAAGGGTGCAAATAAGGGGTTGAAAGTTTGTATGGAAAAATCTTTAAATCGCCACCGATTTTTATAAAATTTGAAATTTAGACTCTTAAAAATATTTCACTGAACACATGTTTCATGGGTTATTAGAATTCATCCTTAAATACGCAAGCGAAGCTGCGCGCGTCCGCTAGTCTCGATATATACAGGACACAGATCATGACTCGTTACCAGAGCAAGGAAATGAAAAGACATTCTAAGCACTATTTAATTATATTTACATAATATTAAGTAAATACTTATTTTTATTTTTACACGCTGTACCCCACAGCAAGTTAGGCAGAGGGAACCTGATTTAATATTAGTATAAATATAAATATTTGCTTCATACAAAATAGAGAATAGAGATATGTGTCGCCTTTATTACACATAAGAAGGAAAAAGAAAGTGAATTTATTTATTTACGGAACGGTAAGCATTCTCTCCACTTCAAATTTACTCATGCGTTACAGTCGATAGTGATAGTTGAAAGGCATTTTACCTTGAAGTGTTGTGTAGATATTCTCTAGTATTGTAAATCTTTAGGTTTTAGCTTTAAACTAATCTGGTCTAGCTCGATATATGAATATAAAAATCAGGTTCACACTGTATACCGCACAGCAGGTTAGAAGAAACCTAGTGCTACTAAGACACTAAATTCCCATTTTTTAAAGTTAGGTCTTGAGAAAAATAGTCTAAACAGACTTAAAGATGGACAACACAGGATTTCAATACTATATAATTTTTTTAACCCTAAAAAAGGACTCACCAAATTTGCTATATTTCTCTAGCATCGACTCCATCAACATTTCTTATACTATTTAATATTAATATATTCAAGCTCCAGCTACACAATTGGTGCCGCTTTGATAAATTACAAAGACTGATTTCCCGCGAGGGCGGTGTCACGCGGATGTCACACGAATTATAACCTGTCACCGAGATTGATACTATTATACTAGTACTGCTTACATTACATGTTTGCAGGAAATATATTCAAAATTCCCTTTTTTATTAACTTTCGGTACATTGCGCGTTGATAGGCGTAACTCAACGCTGCATTTTGCCTAGGTGCCAGTGCTAAGAAATGATAGAATCCAACCTACAAACATCACGTTTATATTAGCGCGCTTTTCCCTTGTTCCCTTATAGCTTAAAATTGTCTAGAATATCAATGAATATTCAGGCAGACGTGACGCAAGACGTGTGACGTCACGTGTGTGACTGCAAACGTTGGGGGTTGTGGGTTTGATTCCCACTCGAGGAAATCAAATATTTAATACTTTCATTGTTTCGCTCTGGTAAGTTAATTTCCACCACTTAATACGCATACGCTATACGCCAAAATGTGTCGGTACGTGGGAAACCGAAATGTCTTAATGGAAACCGAATGACTTATTACTAAGTTCTCGGGTTCCCTCAGTCTACCGTGCTATGTGCGGGATACAGCGTGAAGCTAAAAAAATCAATAAATATCGCAACTAAACTAAGTTTTATGATAAATCTAAAATCAATATTTCTTATTCAGCAACTTTAAATCCTAACTTGTGGGTCCCTCGTGAGTTGCTCCGTCTACGTCGGAAATGATCAATAGTACCTAATGTAAAATTTATGAAACTTCATTTTAATAATTATATTTTACAAAAATATATTGGAACAAGGCTGTCTAGTGCTAATATAGTAAAATTCTATATAAAAAATATATATCTTTTTACTTGACTTAATTTACACTGTTGTACTTGGCTGAAACGCGATGGTCGTGCGTTGGATTCCCACTGAGACACTAATCACTCAATGTCTTGAAAATTGTGTGGAAAGTGAGGAATGGAATATCTTAATTAAGGTATAAAAAATGGAGGAACTCAACGCCGCGCTTTGCCAGAACGAAAAAATGGAAATATTAATTTAAATAAATATCTCATTTCATCGAGTAGGGATCGAACTAACAACGAGTTGTTTACAGTTGCCCCTGGGCCACGACCGGCCCCAATATCTTATTTTAAGTAAAGAAAAAGTTAATTTTAAGTGAAGAAGTTATATTCAAAACGGCCCGCCAGATCGTTATTAGGTACCCTAATATGACATTAGATATTGTTGTCTATATCAACGAGCACTCGATAGTAACTATCGAATAGTTAATTTCAGCAGGCCGGCTAGACCGTAAACTATCTGGAACGTCGCCAACGTGTCAATTCGTATAGAATACAATTGTAAATTGTTGAAACTGGAAATGAAAACTATATTATATAAATTGGATTTCAAAATTGAATTTTCTATGATTTCTGCTGTTTCCAGTGGTTTATATTATTCAATTGTACCTACGTTACAAAATAGAGGGTTTGCTTTGGCTTTATATATTAGGATCGAAATGAAATAATAATGATGCCTAATATTATTATTATATCATCGTAATAACAAAACAATGAGATAGTATTTAAATATGCTCGTGATCATAGCGAGTTCAATTCTCATTTGAGGAAAAGTTGAAGTGATAACTTTTCTATTCCTAATCGGAAAAAGGAACTATCATATTTTATTCTCCTTTTTAGTCCGTTTCTCCTGCACATGGCAGGGTAGGGAACTTAAATAGAGGGAACCTGGGAACCTATTTTTATTCGGTTTTCCACTTTATATTGAATTCTGGAGGCGTTTACAGTCGTACGCTTGTACCCCTGCACAACGACTGTCATTTTCTCATAATTACTAGTTTCTACAATAAAAAAAATCACTCTTAAAAACAGTAAAACCCAACATAACAACTTGAAAAATAACCGCATTTTTTGCACACTCTAAATCTTGTTAAACGCAGGTGTTTATTTACACAGTAAAAGGCTTTCGGGCGCATAGAATTAATAAGCGCGGTATTATACAGGATGATCCCTCAAGGTAATGGCCTATAAAACCATTCCAAAATGCACCTACATCCATGAAAATGTATGTACGTCACATAAACGAGTATTTAGGTTATAATCCTAAATAAAATACTGATCGTTGTATATTTATAGGAAGGTAGTTTTATGTACTTTGCTTTTATAATAGAGCATAGAGAGTAGAGTTGTATCACTCCGCCTTTTTCACCAGAGCCAGGATATGGATATTTTTATTATTTCAAAAAAACCTACACATACATACATGTATATCATTGGACTTACTACTGTTCACGACTAGACCTGCGGTTGAAAGAAAGTCAGTGGACATGTAGGCCATGCTCGAACGACTGCTACGCCATACATTCGTCCTAATGAAGCTTATATCCAACTTCAAAGCTGAGTTGCCATGAAATAGAATAGTTGATGCGTGAAGGTCTACTGTTTTGAGAATATTAAGTATTCATTTGAGATTTTTATTAATAACTTAGGGATAGGACCGTTATGGTGTAGTGTAAATACGAGGGTTGGGGTTCATTTCTCAATCCAATTTTAAGACAACGATGCAAGATAAAAAAAATAACAAAATGAAACAACTCGTTTTCATTCTAGAGCAAGCAAACTGATTATCTACTAAACTATTATTATTTTAATTAATTTAGGCACGATTTTTTGCTTCATGCTGCTTTCTATATTTAAAAAAAACTAATGCAATTTAAAAAAAACCCGAAAAACGAACCCATTAATTCCAATTCCCATTAGTCTAATTTCCCAATTTAAAATTGAATCTGAAATAAAATCGCTAACTGAACATAAAATGTTTTACAACAATACGTTATATTTCTAATATCGGAATCACATAAACAGCTTCCCGCGAGTAAAATTAGGATGAAATATATTAATAGGCCTGTGGAGGGATATGAAGAGTTTCAGTAGCGAATAAACGATGCCAGTAAGCTGAAAAATACTATATTTTTAGGCATTCTTTCAGTTAGAGAAAGATTATCAAGTCAAGATGAGAAGAGTGGCGGAACTCAACGCTGTACTTCCTCATTTTTCACGCTGTATCTCTAATACCAAGGTAAACAGGAACCTATGTCAAAAAACTTCGTTCTTCACGGACCGCCCAACTTTCAAGACATTTCGTGTTGAGTTGCGAAACCTAACGCCGCGCTTTATACCAGAACGGGTAAAATTGATATGAATAAATAAAAATCTTCAATGAATTCCAGCTCCTTATTGTGTTTAAATCACTTTTTAATAAAGCGTTGGGTTCGATAAATTAATACTCGATATTATATAATAGTGGAGAGCAGAGTGTTCTTACACTAGCTTTTATTCACTGACCCTACATATCGTTTGAAGCATGAGCTTAAAAGGAACTTTCACTATTTTAATACATAGTTTCATGCAAAAACTGTGAGTAATATAAACATTTTTTTTTTTTTTTTTTTTTTATATTAAATATCCGTCCCTCTGACGTAATCAGAGACTTTATTCGCAATACATTATATTTTTACTGATTTAAATTGGAGAAAGTGGCACTAAGCCAATAATGAGCTTAACTTTAGAATTGTCTGATTTTAAATAGCTTATGTAGAATAACTGAATGTGCGAATGCGACGCTGAATTTATTATTAATTTATTTGTTCCTTTCTATTGCTTTGCTGCCCACGCTCCTACAGAAACTCACAAATGCCTCATGGCTCTCCTTGTCCCTTATCAGTGTTTTTAGGCTGTCCGCTGTTATCCTTTTCCCGGTTTGGATCTCGAGTTGGGCCCTCTCACCACTGTGGACCGATAGCAATATAAACATTACCACATAACGGTCGCTTAAAAGACCGCGGACTAACTCCTATTTACATATCTCCTATTGAATTTAAAAGGGTTACTATGGGATAAAAGTAACCGTAAACTTTAATGTACTGCGCGAATGAATGAATATCTTTCGGCGACACTAGCTTTGTCGTTTGACTTTGCTTGTTTTGATTTAAAGAATTTATTATGAAAATTTGTTTATAGAAATTTGTTAATCCTATTTTTTTATGGTTCTCGAGTTAAGACTCGAGCTTTTATTTACTTTCACCTGTTCCGTTGTCGGTAATAAAATCTTGAAAGTTAAATTTGATATATAATTAGGAACATTCAACACCTTCTTTTCCTTTGACTATCACTCGCACTTCTTCGCACTCCGTTCCCAACTTTCTGCTGAACCACTAGATTTCCAGCTCTCCGCTATGTACTAGACAAGCCGCGTTACAGTCGCCATTTTTATTATAAGAATAGATTATTAACAAATTAGATAAATTATTGCGGCGTTAAGTTACGCCTATCGTTCCTAAAGTAAATGCAAAATATATACAAACATATTATATAGTCGTAGTTGACCTAAATCCTCCATCGTTCTAGCTATTTCTCAAATTTTATTGCAACTGACTGTAAAGTCAATATCGTATTGTTATTTTGTCTCCTAAATCAATGTTATTGCGCTACAAATAACAAATCTTATTTATTGTAATAGCAAGTGGTAAATATACTACAAATTCGGTACAAAAATTTAATTTAAATAAAGATTTTTTTTAATAAATTGGCAAATTCTGTAGATGCCCTTTTTTCCCCTATATTTTTTGTTATTTTGCTTTATAACATTTAACTTACTGTAATATGATATCTAAATGAGATTATGTTGATGAAGAATGTTTAATTAAAAGTGTTTTAACTGTTTTAACTAGATCCTTTCTACTATATGTGGGATAAAGCGTAAACCTAAAAATTTGTATTTAAACTATCTCAATTGCTACAAAATTTAATTCAATGGTTAAAACTAACAGAAGCTCGCTTTGCTTGTCAAACATCCGCTCGCTTCGCTCGTAATGATAAAAATAAAAATAAAATTAAGTTCAACTATATAAATGTTCTTTATGAAAATTACCCTTATAAAAAAAACATAGCTATTCATAGAAAATTTAAGTAAGTACATTCTTACTTAAATTGTCTATGAAAATATTTCTTTTCTGAACTTTTAAAACTCTAACTATAAATAAATCTTAAATGTTAGTTAAGACGTTCAGGGACTCCTATCACGTACACAATTACGACAGAATCTGCTGTTAGACGCTGAATTAGGGCAATGTATTATGTGAAAATGATTCACTGACTCTCTGTTAATTAAAAAACAACAGCTTTTCGATTTTTTTACAAATCAGACTAGGAGGATCCTATTGCTAAGAAATTATTTCTTCAATTTTTCTATAGCTTCACACAGGCAGACGTGGAAACCTAGTGTTAAGACCTGCCGTTATCTTTAAGGAAATTCTCCACTTCCCCATTTTCCACCAGATTGCGTATTGAAGGGTTCCCCTGCGCCTCGCTGGACTTATCGTATTAATTAAACATAATTATATCATATTTTTGTACCTGACTGTAAAAACAATGATTCTCAAGTAGGAAAAGAATTATTAAATTTTTCGCATTGTCTCGATTTCGAACGAAAATCGGAAGACAGAATATCCTGAAGTTTACGTATTCATTTTTGTTTTTGTTTTTTATGTGAAACTAGAAACACAATACAAACGATCGATATGTAATATAAACGCGGCCCCACATTTTCCCAGCAATAGCGCCGTGATTGGATTACATACAAAAATATTTTCGATACAATATAGTACAACTTATGCGCACAAGTAGCTGAAAAAAATATCTTTCTATCTACAAATAAGGCGCATGAACGAAATTTTTAAGTTTATTTTGGATAAAATGTACTGAAAAATCGTTATTGAATATTATTTTACGTTGTAAATTCTAAAATAAGTAATAATCCATATTTAGTATTTCATACGTAAATTAATAAATAAATCCGTTATTTTACTCGAAATCTAAAAATAAAGAAAACTCTTTACAATTTGATATTAAAATTCACTTATCTTCCTTTCATATAAAGTTATAAAACAACGTAACAAAGCAATAAAAGTTTTAAAGGAGGTCTTCCCTCTTTCTTAGGGATTAAAAATAAATTTGGACAGCTAGTGATAAAGAACTTACATTATTTTTCGCAATTGTTTAAATTAAGATGTTAGAGATTGAAAGTAATGGTTATGACTTCAAAAGCGCGACGGTTATGGGTTTGATTTCCACGCGAGAAATGAAATGATTAATATTTTAATTTCGTTGCACTGGCAACGAGGCAAATCGCGGCGTTGAGTTCCACACAATGCACAAACGTTTGAACAGAATTTTTAATAAACAATTTCAAGGAGGAAACGAACCCACTAATACATAATATTGTACATTTTAACATTTTTACAATAAATAATATAATTTCTTAACAAAATGATAATACTAGAGCAAGATTATTTAATATTCAGAAGGAGTCATCTTAGTTATAATATTATATTATATAAGGCGGTTAAGTAACGTATTCATTTGCATAAAATTACGCTCAAGCCTCGTTTGCCTTTAGGGATGCTTAGTCTTTTAAAGCAAAAATATGTTTTAAATTTTATTGTTAATACTTTTATTTGTTATACTTATGAGCAACGTCTGATTGTTGATATGATGGTCATAGGTTCAAGCCTTAATCTGGGGAAAAAATTATATTCATTACCTCGTTCTAGTAACAAGACGAATTACAGAGTTAGGTTTCGCCACTCAACATGAAATGTTTCGATTATTGGATGAAAAGTATCAGTAGTACGAAATAGGAAAAGGAAGAAGGAGATATTACTTTTCATATATATATATATTTTTTTACTTTATTCCACATAATATATACATGTTAGATAACTTAGCACCAAAACATTTTCTATGATATTATTTGCTGTTGGTGTTTAAATATATATAACACTTTTAATTTATTTTCAAACTTGATCTAATCCCGCTACGTTAAAATTTTAACACATTCGCACATAGCGGAAGGAACTAAAATTTAACGCCGAGCCGAGGAAAACCTCGGTATCATAGTAACAAAACGTAAATATTAAATATTTCGTTCCCCCGAGTGGGCATACAACCTATAACCGTCGCGCTTATATTCGCACGCATAGGCCTCTGCCACGAGAGCGTCAGCCTAGACATTTTGAAAAAAGCAAAAATTTAATATTTCGTTAAATTTTCCCAACTGCATCAGTCAGTCATCAGCATCACAACTGCATCAGTTCAGTAACATTTAGAAATAAAACAAAATCAAAAAAAAATCTGTTCAAGCGCTACATTTGAAAGGTAAATAAATTAAATTTCAGTACAGTGTTGTAAGTCTGCTTCATCGTTGCAACGGCAACGTTTCTCAAATATAACACGAATTTATTTATATATATACGTTAGAATAATTGTGAAAAAAATAAATATAATGGGGCCAGACGTGGCAAGTGTGTGACTGTTAAGGCGACTGGTTCGATTCCCACTCCAAGAAAATAAAATATTTATTTAAATATTTTCATTTCTTCGCTCTGATGTCGAGGCAAAGCGTGGCGTTGAGTTCGGCCACTCAACACGCTATTCCTCCAGAATTAAGCAGAAAATGATAACGAAGTGTTCTAACAGTAAGTTCCCACTGCCTACCCTGCTGTGGGTGGGATACTGGGTAAAGCAGCACATAGCAGAGTAGCCAAATGGACCCTAGGATCCTAAAGTTAAGCTCCCTCCGCTCCGAAATCCAACGCCACACTAGGGCAAAGAAATGAAAATGTTAATTTCATTTCCTTTATTGGCATGTCTGTGCCCCAAGACACACCGCGGCGTTGAGTTTCGCCCCTCACAAAGAAAATCTATATTAAAATTTGGGAATCACAGTTTTGCCGTATGTCTTGTTTTCCTTTTGCAAACGAAATCCAAATTAATTACACTCTAAGTGTTTGCACAATCGTTCACTGAGCTTCAAATGAGTTTAAAATGTTTCATATAGTAGAATATTTATTTTATTTCTCCTCTTCACGCTATATACCGCAGCAGGATAGGGAAGGGGAACTCAATTCCCCATTTTCTTTCCAATTTTCGACTTATGTGACGGTGACTATAATTCATTATCCAAAAGGAGAATGAATTATGATCTAGTAACAACACACATTGCGGTTTTGAGTTTAGTGGGGAACTTAAAAGGAACTCTGAAAGGAGTGTCTTAACACTATGCTACCTCTGTACATCCTGCTATGTAAATGCGTAATACAACGAGGAGCTATAAAAAGAAAAGAATAAAAATCAAACTTTCCGATTTATGCTATGGTAGCTAGCCTTTTTAATTATTTTTCGACTACTTATTGAAACCTTATAAGTATTGTCTCAAGGTCATTGTGGTGCTTCTCCTATGCGCAATGATTGTGAATTCGATTCTCACTCGAAAGAATATATTATTTATTTTTTCTTACTCTACACGAGAACAGAGTGTCTTGACACTTACCTATGACATGCGCGAGATCTATCGTGAAACTAAAAAAATATGTTTAATAAGTAACCCATATCACCCATCCTCCTCTACCACACACCACACTACAAAACCGCAGGTACCTGAGAGATACCTCCAAATACAAACAAAGAATAACACGCCTACCATTTTATGACGTAACAATCGAGTAGCCAATACTGAGATACGCATACCAATACAAGTTGGACCGCAAAGCTCCACAGGGCTTGTGTTCAGTACGGCTTGTGGTCGTCAACTCGGTGTGGAGCGCTGGAACAATTAAGAGTTGTACATTGTTTGGACATCGAAGGTATTTGAGCGAATAGCCTTTGGTGTTTTGTAAAATTTCAATGATTTAGTTTTAAAAGTTAATTTTGTGTTAATTTTAGTGTCAATATAATTTTATGTTGGTGTTGGTGCCATGCTTAATCTCGCATATAGTAGGTTAGTCAGAAGGATCTAGTGTTATGGCACTCTTCCGCTCTCAATATTTTTTTATTTTTTCATTTATATTCTTCGTAGTAGTGGGAATCGAACCCACAACCATCGTGCCGCTGCTTTCAATATATTTTTTATTGTGAGGGATATTTTTCTATAATGGTATTAATCCTTATCCTTTAAAATACTTTATTAAATTTCTACGTTAAAGGAACATAAAATTTGCTTTTCACACAATTTCGAAATTGCGAATAGTTTTGGAGAAAAACGCATTTAATTGTTGACACATCACGCCGTTGACACATCAGCTGTATCGACTCAAGTTTCACTTATCCCTTACTCTCAGCATATAAATAAGTACATTAGTTACGTTGGCCAGTTAATGTAGATCAAAACTGTCTTTTACTGTTTTTCATTTTAATAAGTACTTTAGAAGTTGTTACAATATCAAAAAATCCTTGCTGCGAAACGGCTCGCCACTCGCCATGCGTCCGCCGCGCCCGCCTGCCTTACACGCATCGGTGGTTCAGTGGTAGAATGCTCGCATGCCACGCGGGCGGCCCGGGTTCGATTCCCGGCCACTGCATTCTATTTAATTTTCCTCACAGGCAGCCACGTCGTGCTTGCTTTTCATCAGGGACAGAACACCCTCTTCAGCATTAATCACAAGCTCGAAAAAAAAAACCCGCCTGCCTCTATAGCAGCGAAGACTTAGATGCGTTTGCACGTATTGGATAATTGGAGTTGAATGTATTACTTCAGCGCGATATACATATTTGGTTTCATATTTTTTGTAGTAGTCATTAGTAGGCAGGTTTTTGTTTATAATTTCTTCCGTTTAAAAATAGTAATTTAACTATCTAAAATTAGTCATTTAAATATATTTTAATAAGTACTTGAAAAGATTAGTAGCACAGATTTAAAATTACGGTACCTACTAAAAATTCTTGCTGTGTAAAACAATTGGAAAATCCTTATTGAAACTACGAAAATGCGGGTTGCATTAGGGTTTAATAAATTTTCATATTATTTTAAGTGTAAACATACATTATATGAATAATCCAGTATTAAAAGCGGTCGAAGCCGCAAGGGGGTCGCTAGTTCAATATAAAATGAAAAAGCAAAAACTATTTATAATATGAAATTAATTTATTAATAGTTAATTGGCAGTAACGCTAATTGACTTTTCAGATACGAACTAACCGGAAAGCGTTTATAAATCAAGCGCATTTATTTCAGAGTGGAATATTTTACATACAGATAATTTAATTCTAATGTACTCGTAAAATTTGAGGCCAGTCATGGGGCAGAGGCACAAACGTCCGTTTGTAAGCGCAACGTAGGGGGTACGATTCCCATTATTGACGATCAATTGATAGATATTTAATATTTTCATTTCCTCGTAAGAGGCAAAGCGCGGCGTTCAGTTCCGCCATTCAACACGTAAAAATGTTGATTGGTTATGCTGATATATACAAAAGCAGCTTTTTTCCGCCAAATTCAGCCGGCATTGCTTGGCGTGGAACTCATTTCTCATGCTACTCTTTGGATCTTTACCAGAGTCACGAAATTAAAATATTAAATTTAAAATTAATTTAACTTTTATGGGTCTGAGCATACGTGTATATAATAAAATTCCACGGTGTATTCTAGATTTGCCACTTCCAAAATTTAAAATATCAGTAAAAAAAATTCTGACAAGTAAAGCTTATTACACTATTCAAGAATACTTAGAGGACAAACATGTATGGAATTAATGTCTATTAAATGTAATGCAGGATAGCTGCCAGCTAATGTAATAGATTGTACCATTGATTTTGAAAAGAGCAACTGTTGAGTTTCTTGCCGGCTCTTCTCAGCAGAACTGCCTTCCGGTGGTAGCTTTTTGTTCATATATTCATTCGACCATTCAAAAGTGCTTATTATAAGTTTATTTGAATAAAGAATATTTTGAATTTGAATTTTGAATTTAAATATTTCATTTCCCGAATGGAAATCGAACCAACCACCTATATCATTTACAATCACACGCTTCGTCTCTATTCTAATAATAATAATAATGACATGTTAATAAGAAGCTCCACTTAGAAGGTTATACGAAAGCT
Source organism: Heliconius melpomene rosina (assembly GCF_056956725.1). NCBI lineage: Eukaryota > Metazoa > Arthropoda > Insecta > Lepidoptera > Nymphalidae > Heliconius > Heliconius melpomene. The sequence continues at coordinate 975,654 of NC_140399.1, forward strand.
TTACGTACTCGAAGGTTACAAGATGAATTGCCCCGAATGTTTGACAAATGTTCGCCGCTATACGGCATTACGAGTTATTAATGAAAGTGGTATTATATTGTTTGGTGGATGAAAAATTAATTACGTAATTGTTTAACTTGTACAGTGTCTGATTGTAAATGGAATGGTCTTGGGTTCGATTCTCGCTCAGGACAGGTTTTAAAATTTTTAAAACATAAATACACATTTTGGAAAGAAAAATGTTTAATGAGTTAGGTACTTTATTTATTTATCTTTGGGTAGCAAAAGTTTTTTTTGCCTTCACATTGTATCACGCACTTAACTACTCCCTGCGCCACGACGATCTCGAAATATATGTATAAAAATCTTGCTACAGGTATATCTTGCTACAAGTTGTACCGTAGCATATAAGAATCCCAACGTAACGACTTGATAAGGAAGAACACTTGGACTGTTTCCAAGAAGCGCAGGTTCAAATCTCTCTATGTTATTTTTTATACGGATTCTAAAATTCTTATTTATTTCATTTCTCAGCTTTCTTAACACATTATATCCCTATAAATGAACGAAAAATGGAGAATATTAATCGTCCAGTGAGAATCGAACCTGTAACCATCGAGCTTACAACCACACTGCCCTCGACTTACATTAATTTAAGAAACCGCAATAGCAATAATTCATGTTTGCTTCATACACCGCAGTGCGAATGCGTCGTAAATACTCGTTAGACCGACTACTTGTCACATTTGTTCTTTAAAAGTATTTACTTTGAAATATGATTATGTGTGCATCTTCTCATATAGTGCGGGTAGTTTTAGTTTTTACTTCATAAAACATTGTTTGGAACTGACGTTGTACAAGACCATGCTTTTATGTAATTATTATGAAGATATTGTAAGCCGTTGTGGCACAGTGTGACCGGGTCTAATTGTAAGCTAGACGGTTGTGGGTTCGATTTCCAATTAGGCAATGAATTATTTGACAATATCTATATATATAAAAGGACTTGTCCTCACTGACTGAGGTAAGACGCGCGCACAGCCGTAACCGCTGTGCGTAGAAACGTGAAATTTGGACAGATGTTTACTTTCGTAATCTGGACATCCACTAAGAAGGGATTTTGGAAAATTTTAACCCTAAAGGGGAGAAATAGGGGTTGAAAGTTTGTATGGAAAATAATTTAAATCGGCACCGATTTTTATAAAATTTGAAATTTAAATTTTTAAAAGCATTTAACTGAATACGTGTTTCATCGTTTTCTAGAATTCTCTCCCTAAGGGTGCAAATAAGGGGTTGAAAGTTTGTATGGAAACATCTTTAAACCGCCACCGATTATTATAAAATTTGAAATTTTGACTCTTAAAAATATTTAATTGAACATGTGTTTCATGGTTCTTTCGAATTCACCTCCTAAGGGTGCAAATAAAGGGTTGAAAGTTTGTATGGAAAAATCTTTAAAACGCCACCGATTATTATAAAATTTGAAATTTAGACTCTTAAAAATATTTAATTGAACATATGTTTCATGGTTTTTGAGAATTCACCCCCTAAATACGCAAGCGAAGCTGCGCGCGTCCGCTAGTCTATATATATAAAAGGACTTGTCCTCACTGACTGAGGTAAGACGCACGCACAGCCGTAACCGCTGATGGTAGAAACGTGAAATTTGGACAGATGTTTACTTTTGTAGTCTGGACATCCACTAAGAAGGGATTTTGAAAAATTATAACCCTAAAGGGGTGAAATAGGGGTTGTAAGTTTGTATGGAAAATTTATTAAATCGGCACCGATTTTTATAAAATTTGAAATTTAGATTTTTAAAAATATTTAATTGAATACGTGTTTCATAGTTTTCTAGAATTTTCCCGCTAAGGGTGCAAATAAGGGGTTGAAAGTTTGTATTGATTTTTTTTAATCGGCACCGATTTTTATAAAATTTGTAATTTCGACTCTTAAAAATATTTCATTGAACACATGTTTCGTGGTTTATTAGAATTCACCCCTAAATAAGCTAGCGAAGATGCGCGCGTCCGCTAGTTATATTATATTCCGCCGCTCTGGCACCGCAATCTTTTCAATTTTCATTTTTTTCAATTTCAATTATTTCGCAATCTCAAATCTTTTGTGGGGAAAGTAGTATCTTAGAACTAGGTTCCTTTTGCCTATTCTGCATATAGTACCACAAAGGCCCAATATGCATTAAAGAACTCTTATATTTATTTACTTTTATTTTTAAGAGGTATTTAGAATGTACTTCAATCCCGCATTCACCAGAAATAAACTATAAATTTAAACTAGATCAGTATATAATTTTAAGCGCGAAAGCTCAGCGATACATCGACCGTGCTTTGCGCTAAAAGCCGTTCATTGTAATATTTCTAGCCATTCTAGTTTCTATTCAAAGATAAATTGCCTATTCGAAAGCTTTGAACGCGTTTAACGCTTTCAAGTGTTTAAGTTTATTTTAGTATATAGAGGGTTAACTATTTTGTATTTTGTACTAAATGAAATTACACACTCCGTTCTCCAGTTTCCGCTGAATTCTCAGGAAATGGAAATATTAAAAATTTATTTATTCGAGCGGGAATCGAACCTACAACCTATCAAGCTTATAGATTTGTTCCTGTGCAACACGAATGGCGTAACCTACAAGTTTTAATACGCGAAAGATAATTTACTGCACTACGGTGTTAACGTTACTCTTATATCTTAATCGCGCGTAATATAAGTGAAGTACCAAGTAGAGAATAATATTCTTAGAACATTCTCAAAAAGGATGGGCGAGTCCTTTAGTCTCTTAAGCTACTTTATGAAGCTGGATTATAGCTTACTTTTAATTTCATCCTTTATCGCGCACATAACATGGTAACTAGAGGTAACATGGGAACCTAGTGTTCAGAGACGGTGTTTCCATTAAGACATTTCCGTTTCTCAATTTTTGCCAAATTCTGGAGATATTGTATGAGGCATGATGTTAAGTGGAAGTCGACGCCGTGCTTTGCCTCGTTACCATAGCGAAGAAATCAAACCCATAACCTGTCACGTTTATTTAAATAATAAAACGTCCAAGTTTACTAAAAAAATCTATAGAAATATTATATAATATGCTCTAAGGGAAAACACATTTAATAAACTTGTTGACGCTGTATAAAAGAGGAAACTATTGGTTTTCGGTTACCGGAACAGAACAATCAATCAAAATCACAACGAAAAATGATTTTCAATGTCCAAAATAATGAAATAACGGCGATATCAAATTTATTTAAAAAAAAACAACAAATTTGTGTATAAACGCACCGTTCAGCTCTGCTACTTATTATGATATATTGAATTCGTTCTGAAACTGAAGAAGGAAGTGTATTTAGCCTAAATTTCTTTGGCCACCTTTCTTTGGGAAAATGCTTAAAAAAATTAATAATAAAAATCGCTTAAGCTTATAACTTAGGGCTATATCGACCTTGTAACGTATTTTCTTCTTCTTCTTCAGTCGTGCAAATATTTTTCTTACATAATTTATTAGTGTTGGTTAATGTATTGACGCTGTTTGTTGTTTGTTGCGAAACTTTGAAAAAAAAAGTCGTCTTGAAGCGATATATATTTTTTTCGTTATCTTCAAGTTAACACTTTGTGGAATCAAAGGCATTTTAGTACGTATTTTCTATTTTTGTCCTTAATTTTTTTTTCTTAGCGTCACGCTAACTTGGAAATCTAGTGTTAAGACACTCCGTTCTCGTTAACACAGTTCCAATCCCCATTTCCCATTGAATTATGAAGGCTGAAGAATTATTTCGTTAAATATTGGATCTCAACGCCGCTCTTCGACTCGTTACCAGAGCGAAGAAAATGTAAATATTAAATATTTCACTTCATCATCTGGAAATTGAACCCACAACCTGTCACGTTCACAGTCGCACAACCCTGCCAATGCGCCACGACAGGCCTCAATATTTTTTTCTACTTTTTATTTAGTAGGATCGAAAGGCATTTTCAATACAAAAATGTTGGTTGAAAATTTCATACAAATCAAAACAACTGTGTGACATACTGACATGTTTGGTGAATGCTTTCGTTTAACAAGTTAATTGACGCTGAAACAATTTATTTTTCTAGTTCTCCCAGCTTAGCTACAAATATAAATATATTTTTTTCTCTATATTATGAGAAATAAGTGATGTTTTTTCTAAAATCTGTGTCTTAAGTAGAAATCGTCCAAGAGGTGTGTATTCGAATCACGCTAGGCTTAATGCTTATTTAAAAAAATCTTCCGAAGTATAAAATAGTACAGTAAAAAAGTTAAAAATGAATCTTAAGTATCTAGGTACTTGAGATGTATGTTCATGTGAATATAATGAATTATTTAAGTCTGATTTATGAACATCTAATATAATTTTGTTCGGAATTTATTCGCTACTATACAGTATCTTCAAAAGCCCGTTAAACCACAAAACAATTTAACACAATATTAAATGAAATCTGCGAAACCGTTTAGATATCAGAAATCCTAAACTAACATAACTCAAAATTTACTCTCAATACGAAGGTATCCTGTACAAATATTTGCGAAGGTATAACTGAAACTGAAATATGTAGATTGTAACTGATTTTTTTTATTTAAATGTACAGGACGTAGTCGTACTCACATGTATTTCTTTAGCTTTATGACATATTCCGCATATAGCAAGAAAGGCAGAGGGAACATGGAAACCTAACTACTCTAATCTCTCTGTTCCAATTAAGACACTTCCATTCTCTATTTTCCCACAATTTTATTTAATAAATCTTTTATTTTATTTTATTAATAAATCAATTTTATTTTATTTCAAATAATATACAAATTTGACATCATTATTTTGGGGTGTATCATACCCTGCCACATACTCAATGTAATGATTTTCACCACAGTCCCGCCGGGTTAACAACACATAATTTGCGTATGTATTTTGTTAGGGAGGCATTTCAGCTATTTATCCACTGTAATTAATGGCAGGAAAGTTTAAATTACGCCAAAACAAATACGCTCGAACGTAGGAAGTATCAATAAATATGTTTTGGTACAATTACATGATTAATTTACTATACAATAATAATTTTGCTTAGTTTTTATATTTTTAATTGTTTGATAACAATAGATTTTGTAAAGCTCTTTCATTTTGGTCGTAATATATAGAAAAACTGTTTTCGAGACTTAAACATTATTTTTTGTTCGATTTTGCCATATATTCATAATAGCAACAGGTAGACTTTTAAAAGACACATAGAGTATTTAGTTATATAGTCATATTTAAAATAGATAACAAAATTAAAATAAAACAAATATTGAGGGGGATCCCAACAAACGTAATGATTTTACAGAACCCCTTGTTTACAGAACTTGAGAACGTTTTTGAGATTAGTGCATTCAACCTAACAAATACTTCAGTTTATAATATTAAAAATATATATACATTTATACACCAACATAATCTTGCTAAGACATCCAATCCCTACAATAAATCTTGTAGGTACATTGCAATTGATTGATACGAGCACACGCCTATCAATCACCGTTACGTTACAGCTAAGCTTTTCATTAAATAAAATATATCTATATCTTATATAAATTTAACACAATAAAAAAGTAGAGTTAAGACACTCAACGAAATATCAAATGGTCAATCATCCTACTAAATTTCCAAGATATTGCGTCGTAAGAGGCGGAATTCAACGCAGCGCCCATACTAGAGCTGAAAACTAAAAATAATTATAATTATAATCAATCCCCTTTGTCGATTTGAATCTTCAACCATTGCTTTTACAGTCAGATACTATTCTACTGCGCCACGAAGACTTCAAGAATATTATAATATTTTCTAAATTATAGCCGCACTTACCTTGCAAGGGAAACGACTGGTCGTTAAGCGACAAGGTATCATATGACGCGATATAAACGTAAACGTAGATATTAACTTGATATTGTTAACATATTTTACGTGGCTGTAGTAAAAACATTTATATACTAACTTTTACCGACAGTTTCGCTTTCGTTAGGATTCTTAAATGATTATTTCAATGATCATTTTATAATATTTTTTTTAGTTTAAAGCTGTAATCCGCATAAAGCAGGGTAGGCAGAGGGAACCTAACGTTAAGACACTTCATCCCCCACTTTCATTTGTTTATTTTTTTTATATGTTTTTAAAAATGTAAAATTAATACTAGTATTAAAATATTATTTGAATTTTCATAAAAGAGCAAAAGGTGGCAGCAAATCTGCAATGTTATTAAATAAGATTATTACAATAGAACACCATTTACGAGATTTATATTTAAGTTATTGTTTCGCCAGTCTCATTATATTAGCTTTAGACAAGGCACCGTGCTTATTAAAATTAAATTCTAAGGAAATAACGAGAGATTAAGGCTTTAATAAAGGTATGATAAAAGAAAATGTAAATTCAAAACTCATAAAGGGTTAGTTAGATACAGACAAATTTGTTATACTTTTACCGTTATTTGTTTTTACGTTCACGTTCATAGCACGGTTGGCCAAGGAATCCTAGGAACTTCCGAGACACTCCGAAGACACTTGACTCTGCAGAACTTAGGCTAAACTCAACACCACGGAAATTAATTCAGTTCTTTGAGTGGGAATGGAATCCACAACCTGTCGCGCTTACAATCGTACGCTTGCAATCCCGTGCCAGGACTAGTCTCTATAGTGTTATAATTGTGTTTTTAGCTTCAGACATCTTTTGAATAGTAAGGCCAGCATCTAAAGACACGATAGATGTCAGCTCTGTAAAAGAGATTGATTTTTTTTTCTTTTCCTTGTTCTGCGTTCAGTTTCAGCACTTAGTTAGGACGCCATATCACGAGTTATCTTGCTTGCACTTGGCATTACGTTATCTCTATTTACCCTGCTATACAGGGTAAAGCGTGGAACTAGAAAAAAACTACTTACAGTTGGATAAAAGAAAAATATACAACTTAACCCTTTAAAAGATATCGCGGTTAATAGAGTATAAAATGTAAAGCAAAAACTAAAGCTGATTACATTTCGCTAACAAACTAAACTGACATAATAATAAATCTATCGACGTTCATTAAGCATAATGTTGGTACATGTTATTTATATGGAACTGTACCTTAATTAGCTATAATTTACGATATTTGCACACAGTAGGTAGAGAGTCAGTGTATGACTCTACAATCGGTGGGTTTTGGTTCGATTTTATTCATTACTTGCCACCCCCACGCGGCTTCGCCCGAATCTTTTTTGTTTTATATTACTTAATTGTATTTAAGGACAATTAATTGGATATTTTAGTGCCAGATATTTTTCTGGCAAATACCAAGTTGCCAGATTTTGTTGATAACTTTTAACTACTTCGGAACTACTGGCAACATGAAGGTGTGTTATATTGTAAATCCATACAATCTATATTGATTTGTTTGGTAGAACGCGCTAATCTTAGGAACTACTGGTTCTACGTACAAAGTTGTTTTTTTTTGTATAGTATATTAAAAATAATTTTAATATTGATAATCATTCCTCGACTAAGACTAATTATCATCACCTCCTAAACCTCAAATAGCCTAGAAAATATAAGAAAATACATAGAAAAATAAATAAATAAACATCTAATTCATAATTTCCCAAACCCGGCCGCCACGTGGAGCAGTGCCGCAATCACGTCGCAGGTCAATCCAATTACCCGTGAGTCTGACGACGGCAGAATGTAATCTATTTGAGGATAGATTTTCCCAGGTGTTAGATAAGAACACCTTGGATTTTGTGTTTTTCGTGTTTTTTTTTTTATTTTAGCAGTGACCTAAATTCTGGAGGTCTAAATTGGTGAAACTCTTCATCATCAAATATATTCATTTTCATATTATTAACATTTTATCATATTGAAAAAAATATTAAATATTTCATACGATGAAAACATCTACTTTAATAAACATTCATCATATTCCAAATTAGTCCCTTAAAACCCTCATACTTTTACACGTGTAAGTATTATGTGAAAATTACGGAAGTTACAAACTTTGATACTGTTGAGAGTTCGTTATGCATGTACTTACATGGAAGCGTTAAAGTTTGGGAAACTTAATTTTATAAGCTTATAATTAGTTTATGTTTATCAACTCTACCATTTTCCGCCTGAATTTGAAACATTGATTTTTTTTCCGTTTCCGGTAGGCAGAGAGCCTTGCGTGTTGAGTGGCGGAACCTAATCCCGTATTTTGCCTTGTTACCAGAGCAAAGAAATTAAAATTTTGAATATTTTATTGCCTCTAGTACTTTTTACTTTTACACAAACAGGCCACGACTGGCCTCGTATTTATTTCTCCTTTGTAAATATAGCTTAAATCAATTCGTAACAATCACGTAATAGCAGCATTAGGCTTAATGGAGAAATAATGTATGTAGGTAGGTTTAGATTATTTGTTTTTGTACTTAATTACTTAGTCATTAGAATTGTATTAATACTGTTCGTGACATAATACTGATGTAAAAGATTTTTTACAGATTGGTTGTAATTCAAAAATTCAAATTCAATTGGTTGTAATTGTAATTCAAATTACTTTATTTTCCATTTTCTTAATATTATATTTAAGATTTAAAGCAAAAACAATGATTGAAAAGCAGCATAGCGTATGAATGTAAACGCGACGGTTACGGGTTCAGTTCCCAGCCATAATAATTATTTTCAGTAGCTACTCCTTCGGTTTCGGTCTGGTAAAAAAGCATAGCGAGGGGTTGAGTTTTGCCAATCAACACGCGAGGTTATAAAAATAAGGTGTTGCATAGGAATCAGAGTATCTTAATACTAGGTTGCTAAAAGATAAAAGATAAAAAATATATCTAAAAAAGATATAACTGGAACTAAAATATTCGCTAGACACGTGACAGCGATTTGAGTGACGAACTCAACACCGCATTTAGGCATGCCAGAGCATGGAAATGGATATATTAACTACCCCCATGGGAATTGAGCCCACAAACATTATTTACAATCAGAAATTATCCCACTGCACTATAATGGCACAAACACGCGATGCCTCCAGAATTCAGCAGAAAATAAGAAACGGAGTGTCCTAACGTTAGGTTCCCTCTGCCTTCTCTTCTGTATACGGGATACAGCGTAAAGCTGATTTTTTATGTTGTTTTTTAATAATCATATTAAAATATATATTTTTACAACATTCCATTTCAAGTTGCAGACCAGCCCAAGCTAATTAGGATTGTTGCGAACATCTAATTACCGAGCGGAATGGACTCGTTATAATTTTATATCCCTTTAAATTAAATTTACTAAAATATTTCAAGCGTTAACTTAAAACTGAAACGTAAATAATACTAAAATCTTTTATTTGGACACTTTAGCTTGATAATAATAAAAGTTGATACAATGTCTTATTGTAAATGCGAGGGTTGCGATGCGAGTTCGATCCCCACACAAATGAAATAATTATTTTAAATTTAATTTCCTCGCTCTGGTAGCAAGACAAAGAGTGGCGTTGAGTTCCCCTGCTAAACACTAAAGTTGGGCGAAAACTAAGAAAAAATCCGAGCGCAAAAACTAAAATAATATATCCAATAAAAGTTGCGCTATCAAGGCAATCCAAGAACGTACCAGTTATCAAAATACGCTCACTGTTTTAACAGTTATAATGAAAGAATCGGACATACATACATACAAGCTAAAAACATAACTCGCCTTTTGGGCTTCACCGTGTAAAAAACATTATTGCAACTAAAATAAATAGGAGAACAGAGTGTCATACAAAATTAAAAAAAAATATTGTGGAACTAAAAAAAAATTGAAGTAATGTTTTCTCGAAACAAAAAGCCCGAAGCTTTACTTAAAATTTCGATCTGTACTATTCAAACAAAGCTCCCCGGAGCATCCTAAAGTTCTCGAACTGTAGGATTAGTATGAAACATTTAACAATCCAAATTCCGTAGAATATTTAATTATCATTTGCTGTTCTATTTCTTTTTATTATTGAAATAGTTAAAAATTTGTAGCTGTAAACGCGACGGTTTTCGGTTCAGTTCCTACTTGGAAAAATGAATTATTTTTATTTCCTCTTTTTGGGATACGAACGAATACTTAACACTTCCTCTTCCCCTCGGACCGCAAAAGCGTTTAGACGTGTCCACTGTGCTAAAATTATTTAAAATTTCATTTTTAAAGTTAAATTTAATAAAAATTCGCGCTTTAAAGTACTAGGCGTGCATAAATGTGTAAGAAGTGCGATGTGTGAAAAGGATAGCAACAGTTGAAATAGATATAAACAACGAAGCTCCCTACAAGCGCATAGATCAGACACGTACAGACGTAGCTTATGTTGTAGCACGTTAGAAGACTGCGTAGCCGTTCACAAGAATCCGTAGCGCATAACCAGTTTTTTATTAGAAGGCGTAGTGCTTGCAAGTGCTTCCTACGCCGTCGTTTATATAAAATAACGGCATACAATTTTTAAGTCAGTCTTGTAATAATAAGATAAATAAGACATGCCACTTAAAAGAACTCCTCCGGCTACTTTGCAGAGGTCTACTTCGAAGGATTCTTCGTCCAACTCGAGTAAACTAACGGTTCCGGGACCAGATCCCATCTTGCATCACTGTGACTCGGCACCGGATCTATCTTCGATTGCAGTTAAAAATGTGGAGCGTAAAAAACGAAAGTATTGTGATGATGACACTAATTTTCTGACTATAATTAAGGAGATGTTTACAGATTTCACAAATGCTATGGAGAAAAAGTTTATGGACCTGCGCAATTCCGTGGAAGTCATGAGTGAAAAATACGACTCTTTCTTATCCAAGTTGTCTTCTCTTGAAAAACAACAGATTGAAGACAAAAAAACCATTAAGAAATTGGAAGAAAAAATAGAAACACTAGAACGAAGGTCTCGTACAAATGGAATTGAAATCAGAAATATACCCAAGTTGCAAGGTGAATCTAAGGAAAGCCTATGTGGCTCAATCATCGAACTAGGAAAGAAATTGGATATTAATATTGATCCCAATAATATCAGAGATATATATAGAGTTAACTCTAAAGACAATTCTCAACCTGTTATCGTGGATTTTTCCGGAACACTATTAAAAGAAAAAATCATAAAAGGGGTAAAGAATTTTAACAAGAATAAAATTTCAACTGAAAAACTAAATACGAAGCATTTAAATTATGAAATACCGGTTAAGCCTATATTCGTATCAGAGTGTCTGACTTACAATACTCAAAGATTATTTTATTTGTCTAGAGTATATAAAAAATCTCACGATTACAAATTCTGTTGGACTTCTAACGGTGTAGTATACCTTAGAAAAAATGACAATTCTCCCCAAATTCGTATTACGTGTGATGCTGACCTGGATAATCTAAGGAAGAAAGAATGACTAGCTGTGTTTACTAATTTGTGTTTTTTAAGACTTCTACAGTGGTACATCTCGTATTGTCATGTAAGAATATCTGCACTTATGTACACCTATTGTTTATATTTCTATATTATGTTAAAATCAAGCCTTTATTTAACGTATAAAAATTGTAACTATACATACATACATAAACCTACACTTATCATCTACTCACACGTATTTTTAATCTTCAATAACTTTTGTACAAAAATAAAAGCATGTGACACAAAGGTTCTTTTAAGATCTATTGCTACTTACTTATATAAAATTTTATACAGAGGAAAAAATTGTAAAGAGTTTTTTTCGGTTATAGCTATGCCAACATCATTTTATATTTCACAGCATTTCATTAATATATATGATAACGCGATTCGCTGTTATAGAGATATACTTTTAAATCAACGTATTTCTTTTTTAAATTCGATAATATAGAAGACTTGTCTTTAAACATTGATAATGTGGCTATTTCTAAATCAATGGAAGTTGATTTAGAAATATGCCATCAACTATTGCCAAGATCATCAAAGCTACTACTTTTAACCCAGAATATTCGCAGTATTAACTGCAACATATCAGGCTTCGAAGTTCTGCTGTCTAGGCTGAAAGTAGAATGTGATATTCTAGTTCTAACGGAATGTTGGCTGGCTAAAACTGAAGTCATTCCTCCTATCAGCAGCTACTTCTGCAAAGCCTCCACTCGTAACAGTAATCAAAATGATGGTGTTGTAATATATTATAAAAATAATCTTAATGTTTTAATAGAGGAACCTGATTTTATAGAGGCATCCGGCCTTGTGGCAGTACTGGACACACAAACAGTTATTATAGGAATATACCGCTCTCCTTCCTTCATCAATATTGATGGATTTCTTGCATCTCTTGATAAGGTATTACAGAAATACTCTAATTTTAATAATATTGTACTTATTGGGGATGTTAACATTCCAATAAATTTGAATAAAATGAACACACAAGGTGAATGTTATTTAAATCTTGCTGCAATACATGGTATGTTACCAGCACATACATTTATAACGCGAAGCAATTCTGACTCGTGCATTGATCACGTTCTCATTAAAACAAGAACTCCTACTCTTACATTGGTTGCTCATACTACTCTGACTGATCACTACACTGTATTAACTAGTATAGAACTTAATCCTACCCGCAATTATGCCATCTCCACGAAAACCATAGTAGATGTAATAAAACTTAAGGAAGACATTTTTAATATAAACTTTGAAAAGATTTACCTATGTGATGATCCGGAACTAGCCTTAAATTATCTAATTAAATATCTGCAGGATGCCATTAATGCCAATACAAGAGTGCTGAAGCTTTCCAGAAGATGTAGAATTCTAAAACCCTGGATTACTCCGGGTTTACTTCGTTGCATTAAAAACAGAGATAAGCTACACAAAAAGTCTAAGCGACTACCAAATAATGATATTTTAAATTTGACTTATAAAAGATACAGAACCTTCTGTAATACTATCTTAAAAAATTGTAAAAGAAAATACCAAAAAGAACAAATTGATAACGCAAAAAAAGATAATAAAAAATTATGGCAGGCTATTAAAAATATTATCTATAGAAACAGAGAACCTAATTATCCTAAGGAACTCCTTACAATTTCTTCTTCTCCTCAGAGCTCTTTAAATATTGTAAACGATTTTTTCAGCAATATTGGCCGAAACTTATCTGAAAAAATAGCCCAACAAATCAAGCACCAAAATATACCCCCTTATTGTAACAGCGCCCAACTTACTTCATTTGTTTTGGAAGACACAGATGAAAAAGAAGTAGAATCTCTAATTCGCAATCTAAAACAAGCTTGTACAACAGGACATGATGACATAAGTAACGCATGCTTAAAAGAACACAGTAACTCTCTCGTTGCCCCCTTAACACATATATTCAATTTATGTTTGCGGAACGGAATCTTCCCCAAATCTCTTAAAAAGGCGGTAATCCTTCCAATATTTAAGAATGGAGACAAAAATGACCCTAATAATTACCGACCTATTTCAATACTTCCATCTTTATCTAAGCTATTAGAAAAAATTATTAACTCTCGATTAATTAAATATCTGGACAAAGTTGAATTTCTTGCACATAATCAGTATGGCTTTCGTAGAAATAAATCCACAGAACAATGCGTCCTTTCTCTTACTGAACACATCAGCTCCAACTTGGATAGTGGCAAAAAATGTCTGACTATTTTCTTGGATTTGAGTAAAGCGTTTGATACCATCTCTATTCCCATCTTACTGAAAAAACTAGAATATTTAGGCGTTAGAGGAAATCAACTAAAGCTATTTCAAGATTACCTCTCTGATAGATTTCAACAAGTAAAGGTTGGCAGCTATACTAGCGATGATCTCAAAGTCTCTTTTGGTGTTCCGCAAGGAAGTATTCTTGGTCCCACCCTATTTTTGATCTACATTAATGATCTTACGTCACTGACACTCCTTGATACTAAAATATACTCTTATGCAGACGATACTGCTCTCGTTTTTACTGGACATACGTGGAGGGATGTGTTTCACACGGCACAGTCAGGCTTGGATAACGTCACTAATTGGTTAAGAAGTAATAGTCTTACACTAAATGTAGACAAGACTAAGTATATCTGTTTTAGTATACGTAAAACTAACAATTTTAATAATGTACGTAGCATCATTGCTCACACATGTGATTTAAACACAGGCTGCACGTGCTCTTCTCTGGAACGAAAAACTAACATTAAATATTTAGGCATAATCTTAGACGAAAACCTTCGTTTCAGTGAACACATAAGAAGCTTATCCGATCGTATGAGAAAATTAATCTACATTTTTAAAAATCTCCGACATGTAATTGATTTTCCAACAATGAAACAGATATACTATGCCTTGTGCCAGTCTCTTCTCACTTATTGTATAACAACCTGGGGTGGAGCTGTAAAATCCACTATAAATATTCTTGAGATTTCGCAACGTACTATTCTCAAAGTCGCAACTTTTAGACCACGCTTATATCCTACCTATGAACTTTATCAGTATTGTGAAGTATTAAGCGTTAGACAGTTATATCTGCTATATGTTATCCTCAAGCAACATTCTAAGCTAACTTTTGATCCCAATGTTCTAACTAAGCGTCGAAGTTACATGGTGTGCGATTTACCTACTAATTTAAGAACTTCATTTGTTAAGCATTTTTTCCCTTACATTGGTCCTTACATTTATAACAAAATAAATAAAATTTTAAATGTTTATCATTTAACAAAAGGGTCATGCAAACGAAAGGTGTTCAATTTTCTACATGAGCTCTCTTACGAAGAAACAGAAAACCTGCTTTGTAAAGACAAATAAATTTATTGCTATTTATTTATATATACATATATATCCTTAAATCTCTCACGCTATAATTTAAACACACAACATACACATGCACAAAACAAATAAATAAATATCAAATTACACATCCTCTCACACTCACTCAGGCACAATCTCATAATACACAAAGAGAGGTCACGTTACACTAGAGGCTAATTGTTGAACATTTATATTTTTCAACAGGCTAATTATAAAATTTTCTTGTGGGGATGGGCGCTGTATACCGGAATACAGGCAACTAGTCCGGATACAGAGGAAATCTTTAAACTTTTCTTTATAGTTGTTTAGCCTATGTTTGTATCTAAAACTTATGTTTACTTAAGCTAAGTTGTTTGTAAAAGTCAATAAAGTTATTATTATTATTATTATTATTATTAACACTAGGTCCCTAGGTTCCCTGAGCCTCAAGCATGAACTTAGAAAAGCTACATGTAAACAATATGTTATATTAGATTTTAACATTTTAACTCACCATCCTCTCGTCAAACGTACCACTATGTCAAATCAGCATATTCGAGGCGTATGGCCGCTTAACTTGCTTACCATACATATGAACAAAGTCGGGTACAATTGTTGAATATGTATGAAGGAATCACTGACGTGGCTTTAGAGGACCAGACCTTATTCACTTTCCAATGCAAACTATGTATTTATTGGTGTTTGTAGTCGTATACTTTGCCAAAATTAAATCCAATGGAATTTTAAGCTTATTTGTATACTAATTTTGTATGAAATTGAGATATTTTTTTTGCATAAATCAGGGTAGGCCAAGATATTCTAGGAATCTAGTGCTAAAACACTTTCTTCCCCACTTTCTGCTGAATTCTCGAGGTATTTCGTGATAAGTGGTGGAACTGAACGACATACTTCGCTTTGTTACATACCTATAAATTTCTAATTTCGTCATAAGTTTAGGTAAAATGAAAATACACTATAGATTTTGCACGAGATTTCATACATGTGACTACAATATTCTAAGATGTTTTTTGGGGTACAGAACCTCTTTCAAACCAGCAACCATTCCTTTTTAATTCAGGTCACGTGTGTCCCACTGCATCAGGAAGACATTTATCATTTATCTTACGTTATAATATAAATATATTTCTAACAAAATTTCCTATTACGCACAAGGTAGACGCTCTCAAGGGAGCACATTAGGTGTAATCCAAAGAAAAACATAATGAATGGGTGGTTACATTAGTTATCGAATGTTTTTTTTTCTTGGGTAATGATTGATTTATATTTTTTTATCAGCTTCACGCAGTATCCCGCATATAGCAGGATCGGCAGAGGAAGTTTGGTGTTAAGATATTCCGTTTCCCCCTTTCTGCCGAATTCTGACGGCGTTGCCTATTGAGCAGTGCTGGGCCTCGTTACCAGAGGCAATATCAAATATTTTATTTCCTCGAATGGGAATCGAACCCTAACTAGGGATATACCCTAGCGCACCTTCCCTATCAAAATACACGCTGAAAAACATTTCTTCAATTTAAACTGAGTAAAGACTAACTAACTAGCGTTCGTTCTAGCATTGAATTCACGTTTATATCAAAGTTATCTCGGCATCTGAAATCTATGGCGGTCTAAAAGATTGGCGGGCGGCCAACACTTTGGCGGAATTAGAACAGCAATTAGTTAAACTGCAAATAAAATCACAGAATTTATATCATATTTCAATTAGAACTGATTTATTATGAGAGATATAAGTTAGTACAGTTTTATTAGGGAGGATCATGGTACAATGAATCAGCGACTGTATAATAATATGGTTGTGGGTTCGGTTCTCAGTTGGTAGAATAAAAAAAAAACAGCTTATCACTGCAAATCATCACTGTATCCCGCACACTGCAGTCCGTTCCCCACTTTCGAATTTTGAGGGCATTGCGTGTTGAGTGGCGGATCTCAGCGAAGAAACGGAAATATAATTTAAGTAAATATTTCGTTTCCTCGAGTGAGGATCGAACTCACAACCGTGGCATTACATTTACACCCTAGTGTCTCTGCCACGACGGGAATGATTTACTTATATTTCTTTGCTCTGATAACAAGACAAAGCGCGGCGTTGATTTCTGCTACTCAATTTAATGTCTGGCGAAAAGTGGAGAACCGAGTGTCCTAACACTAAGTTCTCTCTGCCTACCTTGTTTGATAAGGGATACAACGTGAAATTTCAGTATAACGTAATATAAAAAAAATATATTACCCTAGATCCTCTTAAAGTATATCAACGCCAAGTAAAATGAAACATTATGATTGAGACGTCCGTTTTTTATTGCGGTCCATTCGAGTCTATTTTATTTTATTCTATAGACCTTTTTCTATAAACCATAGGCAAATTGCTTATATTATAGATATATAACGCTAATATTACATTATTAATATAAGGTTTTATTGTATTTATTTATAACGAGTAAAGAAATACGAAGCATAAGTATAACGAGGAAACAAAAATAAATAGTATCCCCAAGTAAGAATCGAACCCATAACCGTTGCATTTACAGTAAGACTCTGTGATACTGCACAATGATGACCAATCCAATCCAATATCAAAAGGTACACGTAATATCTCGATAGCATCCCAACCAATAGGTATATATCGTGCCCAAGTTCTCACTATTATAATATGACTTCGGCAGCGGAGCGACAGAAGCGTTAATTCGACCTTTTGAGGAAAAAATGTATTTGCGACACCATAAGGCTATTGCTTATTAGTTACTTGAGACCATAGTAACCTAGTGGAATAGCGTGGGCTGTAAATCGATGGTTATGACTTGGATTCCTAATTCAAGTAATACAATGAACGGCGTTGTGTTCCGTCACTTAACAGAGTTTTTCTTTTTAAAACTTTTAAAACACATTTGTTGCCAATTCGGTGAAAAGCACTAAAATACAATGCAAAAAAACTAAAATACTGCATGTAGAAAGCTAAGATTTGGAATGTATGTAGATCCTATAAGATTGAGATTCTGTTTTACACGGCGACGGTAACGAAGTGGCGTTCTTAAAGTAGTTTTCTGAAAATATATAAATATTTATACAGGAGAACGCTACGCTCCCAGGTTTCCTCTGTCCACAATAATATGTGCGGAATATAGCGTGAAACTAATCCAAGATAATCCTATAAGGATTCTGTTTTTACCTTTTGAGGTACGGAACCCTAAAAAGAGGAAAAACAAAGCGCAGCTTCACAAAAAATAAAAAACTTCACTACAAAACTTCACCAAACAAATTTAACCTAACCCAACATACTTCCATTGTATCCATATAATTTATAAGAGGTAGAGAGCAATGATTAAGAAAGCAAGGGCAATTTCCCACCACCTATTCACAGCACGTACGTTAATGGAACTAAGCGCCTATTGTCCAAGCCTCATGTCGGGGTCATAAATTGTGTGAGGCCGACAGCGCCTCACCGCTAGATAGGACACATCTAACTTTGCTTGGTAATAGATGATTTTGTACGTTTATTTAAATTTATATTTCCATTTCTTCGCTCTGGAGTCGAGGTGAAGCGCGGCGTTGAGATCTGCCACTCAACACGCAATGCCTCCAGAATTCGGCTGAAAGTGAGGAACGTAGTGTCTGAACACTAGGTTTCCTCTGCCTACCCTACTGTGTGCAGGATGTAGCGTGAAGCCAAAAAATATATAAAAATTGCTTATGAATACATTTTGCAATATGGATAAAAAAATATTCTAACTCTCAAAATATTTTAGTTGCATCAAAATAAGTTTAGACAGGGTCCTAATTGAAAATTCCTCGACGCCCAGTATTTTGTACCTGTTGAGCACGTCACCGTAATTAATTTTATGCGGAAAAGCCGCGGACGAATGGACTGGAAAATTTTTAAGTGGGAATTGAATTTTGAATGGAAAAGGAAAATAAACTTATTTATACGTAGGTACTTCTAATATTTTTTATTGCTTCCCGCTGTATACCGTATATAGCATGGTACGCAGAGGGAACCTGGGAACCTAGTGTTAAGACATTCCATCTACATTAAGACACCTCCCCACTTTCTGTAAATCTTTCCTTTTAAGATACGTAATATTTAAGGTGGGGGTGGGGAGAGGGAACCTATTTTTGAGATATTCTATCCACATTTGCCACTCAATCTTCGACATATTGCGTGTTCAATGGCAAAACTAAACGATTCGTTTTGTCTTATTACCAGAGCGAAGTAATAAAAGCGGAAATCGAACCGACAACCGTTGTGTAGGTACACGCTGCTGCACCATCCTATATCTTATAAAACAAAGTCGCTTTTTGTGTCTGTCTGAACTTTCTAACTCTTCTTCTTCTAAACCACCCAACGGATTTGGATGCGGTTTTCACCATTAGGTCGAGTATTTCTCAGGGAAGGTTTATATGTAGTTTATTATTTGTACATTCTTGTGTAAATTAACATAAATACGATAAATGTGTATAAAGTCCTACCCGCTGAGACACTTTGGCGCATGCGCTGCTTTAATGGTAAATACTACATGAAAAAAATGTACTGAAGTATTGTTTCTCTTAATAAGATCTACAA
This sequence comes from Heliconius melpomene rosina, assembly GCF_056956725.1. Taxonomy (NCBI): domain Eukaryota; kingdom Metazoa; phylum Arthropoda; class Insecta; order Lepidoptera; family Nymphalidae; genus Heliconius; species Heliconius melpomene. Next base: position 994,975 of record NC_140399.1, read on the forward strand.
AAAAGTTCGCGATGACATATTCGTATCTTTTAAGAATAACGTGTAGTGATCATATTTCTGTCTAAAAATAGTAATTTCAATATATTTTTTATTGTGAGGGATATTTTTCCATAATGGTATTAATCCTTATCCTTTAAAATACTTTATTAAATTTCTACGTTAAACGAAGATAAAATTTGCTTTTTAAACTATTTCGAAATTGCGAATAGTTTTAGAGATAAACGCATTTAATTATTGACACATCACGCCGTTCACACATCAACTGTATCGAGTCAAGTTTCACTTATCCCTTACTCTCAGCATATTAATAAGTATATTAGTTACGTTGGCCATTTAATGTAGATCAAAACTGTGTTTTCTGTTTTTCATTTTAATAAGTACTTTAGAAGTTGTTACAATATCAAAAAATCCTTGCTGCGAAACGCGCCTCGCGACGTTATGCTTATACAAGCGAGTTCGCCGCGCCCGCCTGCCTTGCACGCATCTGTGGTTCAGTGGTAGAATGCTCGCCTGCCACGCGGGCAGCCCGGGTTCAATTCCCGACTGATGCATTCTATTTAATTTTCGTCACAGGCAGCCACGTAGTGCTTGCTTTTCATCAGGGACAGAATACCCTCTTCAGCATTAACCACAAGCTCGAAAAAAAAAAACCCGCCTGCCTTTATAGCAACGAAGATTTAGATGCCTTTGCACGTATTGGATAATTCGAGTTGAATGTATTATTTAATGTCTTTTAACTATCTAAAAATAGTAATTTAAATATATTTTAATAAGTACTTGAAAAGATTAGTATCACAGATATAAAATTACGGTACCTACTAAAAAATCCTTGCTGTGTAAAACAATTGGAAAATCCTTATTGAAACTACGAAAATACGAGTTGCATTAGGGTTTAATTCATTTTCACATTATCTTAAGTGCTTTGCAAACATACATTATATGAATAATCCAGTAGTAAAAGCGGGCGAAGCCGCAATAGGGTCGCTAGTCTTATATAAAATCTTTTTAAACATATATATTTTCTAAATATTAACATTGCTATCAATTAAATTAGCTATAATTCAAACCTAGACCTTCCTATAACTTTCCACAATATTCGAGCTACTCGAAACAAATTCTGAATACTAATGAAATAATACCGACGCTGAATTATATTAGCAATCTAACTTGGCTTATCATGGCTTATTGTTTTAACAATAGTCAAGATGAAGCGAAAACTCTCTGTTGATTATATTGTTTTGATGAAATATATATAGCTGTATTAGACAATGGTCGCAGGATCGATTCCCGATTGACGTGAAATTGTTATAATATGTTTTAATATGGTTGGTATCTTACGTTTTTGAGGCCATAATGGTAGACAGATGGAAATTATTTTAATTGCTCCTTTCACATAGATATTGCTGTGGTACCTAATATGAAATGTCTTGAAAATTTATCTTTAAATGGAGAACGGAATGTTTTAACACTAGATTCCCGTAATCTTATTATTTTTGTAATTTTATTATTGTACATATTTTTATTATTTCTCAGCGTTTTTACTCTTAAGAGATGATTTATCACTATATAAAAAGATTACTACCACAACACTATCATTGCACTGTAATCTAACTTATATCTATCGACGATCATTATAATATTTTACTAAAACCCACAAAACTACAGTATCCAAGAATAGAAATACAAAATATATATATTTCAAGCACGTTTCAAATTCAAGAGCAAAAGATCTCTGCGGCTTGTTAGTTCGATCTCGGCGTGGCTTGTTTCGCTTTGAAATTTATATATATATATACTTATAATAAACAAATAAAAGTTCTATAACATTGTATTCTGTACTAGTACTTCAATTTTCTATTTTAATATTAAAAGACTGGGTTTTCTATATTCTGTAACAACTGTAGAAGAAAAATAGTTTGTTTTATATTATTTTTAAGTTTTGTATTGTTTTTCGTATTACGAAACTCATTCCGTTCCCCATTTACCCAGAGGCATTGCATGTTGAGTGGGGGATCTCAACGCCCCTCTTTTTCTCGACACCAAAGCGAAAAAAAATGTCATCTCCTCGAGTGGGAACCCACGACCTATCTGTCTTATAGTCACCCTGCACTACAACCGACCTCGAGAGAGTTATTAATATTGACAAAATCTTATAATACGAATATGTACATTTCCACACAAGGTCCGTACGGAGCAAATCGCGTGAGATTTCTGCATACCAATATAACCTAAACCAATATTTACAGTGGCAGGAAATTGAATCTTCGACCTACCGTCCTGCCTATCTACGTAGGTATATAATATATAGAAAATTATTTGTTGAAATATATTTACAGTAGGATTCCACTTGCGGATTTGTTTTATTACTTTGTTATTTTCAGAACGAAAAAAACAAAAGTTTTATATATATGAGTTATAAGCTGGAAAGTAAACTACTTGACCGCTCGAATTCGAGACATTACGTGTTGCTTGGCGGAATTCAACACCACGCAATTTTTCCTTTTCTTTAGTTACACATTAAAACCGTTAGCACATATAATTTTATTATTTCACATCTCGGAACAGATGGAAACCTGCAAAGTTTAAATTCAATATTTTCACAAAGACGCAGGTGCCCCAGTTACAAAATTAAAGAAATACAAAGTATTATTTCGAAAAATAACGCGTTTTCACTCTTCCATCTTTGTGGTGCTTTTCCTTTGCCATTAAAATAGCAAAAATAAATACTTGTGGAGAATACTCGTGACCCTGTTGTTTGTAGTTCTTTTACTAACTTTGAGATATTAAATTTGAAATGGTGGCTCTGGTTATTATTTGGTTATACACTCTATTTAAAATAAGTGTAGTGACATATCTCTAGGCATGTACATGTAGTGGTCCAACTGGTGGAAAGGGACCAGAGTGTTTTAACATTGGTTGTATTAACTTAGTTTCTTAAAAAACTTAAATCTTAATATTTTTATTACATAACACTGGGTTCCTTTAGCTTACTCTGCTTTACGCGGGATACACCGTGAATCTAAAAAAACATTATAAACCTTTAACTGCGGATGTCAAAATGTTGTAACATATTCATGGACATGAGGTCTTATGGACCGTTATTATTTTTCGATATTTTTATAAGTTAACTGTAAGGTTTTTTAGCAATTTTAATTTAAATATACTTAAAGGACATATAAGATTAAAATAATATATTTATGTAATAGCCAAATCTCAATGTCTCTTCTGAAACCTATGCATTACTATACAATTACTTATTTAAAAATTACGTTTATACCTAATTTTGAGGTGAATCTTATGGTCCACCAAATGATTTTTATTTAGTAAATAAAGTAATGCGGAATACAAAGAAGATAATAAATTTAATAGAGTGAACTTACCATTTTATTCTCAGAAATACCGAGCAACTCCGTATATTGTTATATTGTTTTACAATTTTATTCAATAGTTATTGAGGTGAATCTTATACCAACAATAGCCACTTACCATTTTATTCTTGTGCAAATTGGAAACTGTCTTATTTTATCATGTGATAGTATTACTATTTGGAAATATTTCAATAAAACTTATATATTTACTGTAAGCAGTCTTAAATAATTATATTGTTACAGCGATTGTCATACTATATTATAAGTATTCGAAGACGTTTTTCCATAAAAATTGAAGCTGCTGAGCGTTGCAGTAGTTGATCGTGCAGGGAAATGACATACATATGCACATACGATTTTTGCAAAGTGGAGCGGCCTGTGAGACCGCGCGTCTCCAGTTGAAGGTTAAGCTTTGTGTTGACAGTTATATATGACTGTGTTCACTCATTGTAATGATGTAAGCTTCTTTACCGCACAGTATTTTCAATGCATAGTCTAAGACGTCTTAAAAGCACTCAGCAAATTGAATTGCAAGTGAAAAATATTTAATAATGAGAAAAATTCTTCTTTGTATAATAAGCTGCTACAAACATTACATAAATGTATGTAATATATTTATCTATTTATCTGAAATAATTTCAAGTTCAAATAATATTATCACTTCAAATATAAAAAGTTAAAGTGTTTGCCAACTCAATAAAATTGTTAAAATTTTGTACCAATTTTTAGAGGCCAGATTTAAATTAAATAAACTGGAAATTTTGCCTAAGTACAATAGTGAAAGTTGCACTTAAATCGGCTTAGCTGATTTTGTATTGGAGTGAACAAACACACAGACAAACAGACAGTTTTTTTTAAATAATTGTTTTGGGTTCTATTACAATAATAATAAATGGTCACAATAATAGATTCACAAAGAACCAATGTTATGGACATAGACCAAAGGATTAGCATGCTGAAGTGGCAGTGGGCTAGTCACATTTGTTGAAGAACCAATGCCCGTTGGGGTAAACACGTTCTAGAATAGACATCACGCCTCGGCAAGCGTAATATAGGACGTCCTTCAGCTAAATGGGGTAACGACATTCGCAAAGTGGCTGGTAACGGCTGGATGAGAAGAGCTAAAGATCGAGCTCAGTGGCGTGCCACTGGAGAGGTCTATCAATGATGATGATGAACAGTTTCACGCTATATCCCGTACACAGCAGCCAAAGAGAACCTAGTGTTAAAAGACTCTGTTATTCACTTTCCGCCCAATTCTGGCATAGCAGAGGCATCGCGTGTTAAGTGACGGAACTCAACGCCGTGCTTTGTCTTGTTATATTGGAATATAGTTTCAAAAATTATCGCACTCTCTCAAGATTTCTAAAGATCAATTAAATCGACTTTTATCCTATGCACAAAAAGAAAGTTGACAGCTATTCAGTATTCATATATCACACACCCGGCACTGGGATGCAGATGCTGTAAAATCCTATCGGGATTTTTAATCTTTTCACAGATAAATTGAATGGCGTTTCGAAACTAACAGAAATATCCACCGAAATACCGTACGTTTGATTCAAAAATACTTTAAAAAAGTCATTGCCGAAATTTGCTTTACATCACGTTTCAAAAGATCAATTTACTTTATGTATGTAGAGTAGTTTCTATTTTGAAGGGTTAGAGGGAGGTTTTATCAATGCCTGTTTTTGTTATATTTTTTTTAGTTTCTCGCTGTATCCCACATATATGAAGCAGACTAGTCAGATGGAACCTAGTGATCAGTCACTCCGTTCCTAGCTCTCTGCCTTATTTTAAAGACTAAGCGTGTTTAGTTGCGGAACTAAATGCCACGTTTTCTCTTGTTACTAGAGAGAGAAATAAAAATAATTCATACAAAAAATAATCATACATACCCCGAGTGAAGATGGAATCGAAGGCGCGTGCTGTGCCGATGTGCCACTGTGATCCCTTTTTTAACTTTATGCTGTATCCCGCACATAGCAGGGTAGACATATAGGTATCCTGAGATCCTAATGTTAAGGTAATTCGTTCCCATTAGGACACTTCCGATCCCCATTTTTCACCGAATTCTAGCGGGAACCAAATATATGGTACCATGACGTATTAATTACATTAAATGTCAAACATTGTGAAACCCAGCACCGCGCCTTGTTGAAACTTGTTTCCCTTTTTCGACAGCTCAGGAAAAGAATTCATAACTATCACGTTGAATTTAACAGCAATATAACCGATTGTAGACTATTATCAAAAGTACATACAAAAAAAACCGAAACTACAAAGAGAGAACTACACAAAAAAACTTCCAAATTCCATACAATCAGCTTAACGCGTACAAAATCCCTGTAGCTTTGAGCTGCCAATTTATTACTGAATGTATGGATAGCTACTGAAACCCGGAAAGTCGCACAAAGGGTATAAAAGGACACTAATACAGTTTATTGATATAAGATAATATCTGTTATAATTGAAAATACATTTTCTATTATATCTTTTTTATTTGTACAGGATTATTTAGAATTTAGTTTCTTTAGCTTCACGTTATATCCCGTGCATAGGGTGGGCAGATCAAACGTGGGCACCTAGTGTTAAGACAACTCCATTCCCTATTTTCCGCCAAATTCTGGAGGCATTGCGTGTTAAGTGGGAAAATTCAACGCTGCCTTTCGCTTCGTTACCAGAACAATTGTATGAAATTGTTAAATCTTTCATTGCCTCGATAGGGAATCGAACCCTCAACTAGCCATGTTTAATCGGGCTCTTTAATTTATTTCTTTCTAGAATTATATGGCTCTTGTTTCATTGATATAAGTGCGGTAAGATTTAGTATTCTAGCGGCATCTTGAATTAATAATTAATTCACGAGAAAAGTGCTCAAGACAGTACTCTGTAAATTACTTATGTACTACCACTAAGATGCTAAGAGGACTCAAATTTTACATTTCTAACTAGAATTGTGGTATATTTTATGTTTATTCTAAGTATTCATTTATTTTTATTAGTAGTAGCGCAGAAACATAAGAATGTGACTGTAAACTCGACGTTTCTGGGTTCAATTGCCACTCGAGGAAATAAATTATTAATAATTTCCTTAATTCATAAATATTCTTCGCTCTGGTGACGAGGCAAAGCGTGGCGTTCGTTCAGAATTTAGGGGAAAGTGGGAAAAGGAAGTGACTTAATGAAGAAGGAGTGGCTCAGCACTAAGTTTCCAGGTTCCTTGTGCCTACCTCCGTACAGCTAAAAAAGCATGAATTTTAATTGAAAATTTTGGAACTATGGTGGCGCAATGGGACAACTGACTATCAAATCCATGATTGTGGTTTTTATTCTCATTAAGGTTTTTTTAAACTTTACAATTGCATGAAATTTTAAAAGAAAATATATTGACCAAGCACTGTTGAGTTTAGCTACACCTACAACTGACAATGTCCCGAATTCGGAAGGGCATGAAAAACGGGAGTTCTTAGACTACATTTCTCTATCCCGCCCTCCATGAAAAAGCGTGAAACAAAGCCTTTATATAAAACATAATTGTTAATTACTTATTACAAAGGTAACCTTATAATCTCGACTAATCTTAACAAATTAAAAAGCTGTCAACAACATTTTCCACTAATTTCCAAAGTTGAATTGTACTACTGTTTCCAATATATGCGTTTCTAAGAGCTGAAGCAATTCATTTGTGGTAAGGAACCTATTAGTATTGTTTTAAATCTTTTTTTAGCTTTAGTTTGTATCCCGCATATAGCAGGACAAGTAAACTTTCCGCCAAATCCTTTACTTTAATATAACCTAACGCCACGCTTTGCTTCGATACCAGAGGGAAGATATGAAAATGTAAATTTAAATAAATATTTCATTTCCTCAAGTTGAGATCAAACCCACAACCAGTCACGGTTACAATCACACTTTGTGCCCCTGTTCCACTAGGCCTGGCAAAACAATAATAATATTCAAATTTATATAAGTATAACTAACGAGTACAGCATATTCATACAAAATATGCTTTCTGAACTAAAATTTGCTCTAGCGACACCTGCGCCGGTACAGTTCGGAAATTTACTTGACACAACTTTGGCTGATGCATTATTTATAACGTATATAAATAACCTTACCTTACCATCGTTGAAGAAGAAAGTGCATTTTCTGTATATACTTTGACAGTTTTATATTAGAAAGTTATAAATAAATTTTGAGGGCAGGTCGTGGCGTAGGGGCATAAGCGTGCGATTGTAAGCATGTTAGGTTGTAGGTTCGAATCCCACACGAGGGAATTAAATATTAAATATTTTCATTTCCTCGTTTTGGTAACAAAGTAAAGAGTATCGTTAAGTACCGCAATGCCTCTAGAAGTTCTCTTCGGCCAAAAGTGGGAAATGGATGTGTATTAACATGAGGTTTTTTCCTTTAAAAATACGGAACCTTAAATTTAGTGAAAAATACTTAATAATTCCTTCTTCAATCTGTTACTAAAAGAACAATTATATTAGAGTTTTTACTTTTTTTTTTTTGTATTTTCTTTCTTACGCCTAAAACATTATTTAATCTCGAGATAGGTCCTAAGGTATCTTTTTAATATTTGAGAAGATTTAATTCACTCCACCAAATAAGTTATGTATGACGCTCTAGAGAGACAAAGATGTATTTAATTTAGTAATTGAAAAAATAATGGAATTCAACGCCGCATCTTACCAGAGATACTTATGTCTGATGATGACTTTATGTCTCAGAATGGGGGCCGAACCCACTATCATTGCATTTATAATCAGATGTTAGTTGGCTTGATCGAACATGCTAATTTCAACACTAATTCAATGTAACAATATTTTTGTAATATATATCTAGGGAGTCAGATAAAGGACTATAATTAATGCCTGCGGTTTCCATTCCATTCTATTCCATTTCCATTTAACCACACCGACGAATATGAAAGTTTATTGTTTAATATTTGATTTTTTTAGTTTCTCGCTGTATCCCACACACAGCAGGGGGAGTCAGAGGAAACCTAGGAACCTAGTATTTATATAATGAATATGTATTCGGTTCCCATTCAGACATTATCGTTCTACACTTTTCACCGAATTCTAGAAGCATTGCGTGTTAAATGGCGAAACTCAATGCCGGGCTTAGGCTCGAAAAATATTGGAAGAAAATATTGAAATGAATAAGAAATAAGAAAATGAAAATATTATATATTTAATAAGCTTCGAATGAGAAACGAACCCACAACCTGTCATGTTTCAAGTGACACGCTTGCCGACTTGCCTCAAATAAAAAACATTAAATAACATTCTAAAAAACTTTTTCAATAAAAAATAAAACTTAGATGTAGACTAAAAATTTTTCTATTTGGAGTTAATTTTTTACAAAGCGTTCAAGTTTCGAGACTCTTTCACTGAAAGTTGTGGCTCTATCAGTTTTATAAAGTTTCAAGAGAACTTCGGTAAGTACTAGGAAAAATTGAAAAAAAAAGTAGAATAGACTTGTAGTACAATATTGTAGATAATTAATAGAAAATAATGATATTGAAATAAAAAAAGCCATAGTTGCATCGATTCCCACTCGCGGGACTAAGTTATTTAATATATGCGTTTTCTCACTGCGGAGAAATGAAAATATAAAACGTTCATTAACCGAAAGGGGAATCGAACTCACAACCGTTGCCACGATGGCCTACACCGGTTTTAAATAATACATTCCTTCGAGTTCCAACGCGTATTAAAGCACAACGGCCTCACGTATATAAATAATTAGCGAGCATAATTTAATATTCAAATAATCTTATAAGCTTAAGCGTAGCAAGTTAAACGAACTATTACTTCTGATTCCAAAAGTAAACGCTTCAAGTGAACACGTCTACCGTACCGTCTCTTAGTTATTATTTATTGACATGAAAATTGTTAGCTTATAGTTAATTTTGATGATATTTTTTCTCATCTTTCCATTAAGCAGTGAGACATTCCGCTCTCTGCTTATCACCAAATTCTGGAGTAGAGTGAAGATATTAAAATATAAAATATTTAGTTTCCACGAATGGGAATCGAATTCACTACCGTTTATAGTCATACACTTGTGGCCCTTGCACCACGACTGGCCTCAATTCATATTATTTATTTATTTTTAGTAGAATATCCTCTTATACACCTTTTCTAATATTTAAAGCTGAACAGTTTGTTTAGTTGAACGAGTTGAAGGAACAAAGGTTCAGGTTAGAGATTAGTAACAAACGTTGGTCGTCGTCGTCTAGCTGTAAATGTGACTATTAAAATTATTAAAATTATTATTTGATTCTGACTCGAGAAAATTGATAATTTACATATCCTTGTTCTGGTCACTAAACAAAGCGAAGCATTAACGCTTATCACTTAGCAAGCAATGACTTTTAAATAGGATGGAATGCGGAGTATATTAATACTAGGTTTTCTCTGCCTACACTGCTATTGGAATACGGAATAATTGAAATTTTGTCAAGTCAGTTCAATAGCAACTTATGTTTTAAACACAGATTTTACCCTTCTCGGAAGTAAATCCACCCTTTCTTCCATACAGTTACAAATAAACAACTAAAATAAATATATTTGCTCAAAAAGTTATGTTTGTTTATACTTATATTGTCAATCCTTTGTCGTATTTGCGAGGTCTTCAGAATAAACTGTAATCTTCTTGTTATACATGAAATACAAAACGTCGAATTTAACTATTCATTTGGTATATTTTTTTTTGCTTTGAAGATTTTGCTCAACAGAATCTCCTTTTTTATCTTTCCTCTCTATCGTAATGTTCAGACACGAAGCGTTTACTGTAAACGTGGCGGTTGTAGGTTCGATTCCTAGTGGAAGAATGTTTAGAAAACTGAGTAGAAGTTGGAGAACAGAGTGTTTTAACATGAGGTTCTATCTATGCTACTACGAGTATATAATACGAAATGCAACGTGACGCTTAAATAATGTACATGTAATTTAAAATAATTTTATGGAATAAATGCGTGCAAAACGCTTTAACCGCGATCATTATACTGTCGATTACATGCATACTGTCATAATGTCCACTACAATTTATTTATAAATGGTCATTAATGGTCATTGAGACCAGTCGTGGCGCAGGGATGACTGTAAACCGATTGGTTATGGGTTCGATGCCCACTCGAGGATATCAAATATTTATTTAAATGTATATTTCCATTACTTCGCTCTGGTGTCGAGCCAAAGGGCGGCGTTGATTCCCGCCGGTGGAGTACCCTCTGACTATCCCGCTTTATGCAGGTTATAACGGGAAATTAAAAAGCACAACCAAATTGGTCTATCACTCTTTCGTTTAAAGTGAAATATTTTTCTTCAATTACCCCCAGTTTGTTATTTCGAATACAAAATACATTTACCATTGCCAATGCAACAAAGCTTTGTATTAAACATGAATTCCCGTATACTCTTTGACGTTACATAGAAATAAATATACGCTGTAATTGATAGGAGTTTCAAAATACTGTTTTATACTTTCGTGTATTGAAATTTAAAAATAAAATTGCTTCCTTCTATTCCGAAAACAACTTAGGGGAATCATTATCTCAATTAAGAGAGAACGTTTTTTTTTAATATCAGAGTTAAACGCCGCACCTAGCGATACTAGACCGATGAAATATAAATCAATTTTTAATACAAGAATTAAAAATTGATTTATTTATTTATAGACTGTCATAGGCTTCGCTTGTTAACAATTTACTATAAAAGTGTTTCACGTCGTCTCTTCCCAGAACTATCTTCCGCCCGGTAGTTTCCCGCTGGACTGACAGCTTTGACGTTTGTTACATTACTTGATGCTTGAAAAGATATACTTTTAATAAAGAACACTTTCATTTTGAATTTGGCGTTTTTTTAAATTATTATTAGTGATTTTTTCTTTTTCTTTCTTGGCGAAAGATTATATTGAAAGATAAATCTCAGCGTTGAGTTCCGCCCCTCAACACGCAATGCCTCCAGAATTCGGCAAATGGATATAATAACTTAATGGGAAAGTAGTATCTTAACATTAGATTCTCTTTCACCTTGGTGCGCGAATCCGACTCGCACCGGCCTAGTGCGAGCGGGACTCCCCACCGAGGGTTCTGTATCAATCTTATTTATTTTTTTAGAAATCTTAAAATTAAGATCTACGAGACTACGAGTTAACTTAGAAACTCTTTTTTTTGTTCTTCAAGGAGCTGGTAAGACTCAATATTCGATATTAATTTCAGTTTTATATCTCTAGCTGACGTTGAGTACAATGTTCTTGATTTATGAACAAATAGACAAACCGGCAGACAGCGCTTCATTATTTGAATTTTAAGATACCGAACCCTAAGTAAGTAGGTTTAAATTATAAATCAAAAGTAAAATGTAATTATATGTACATAAATTTAGAGGATTAAAGATTAAGTTGAGTGCTACATTAGCATTAGACGCAGTTAGATGCACTAATGCAACGCTATTCAAATATATGTAGAGAATGTTCTTGTCTCACTTACGGATGTTATATGTGAGCATAAATTATTTTATCAACGCCATCGTAGCGCGGCATCAGAAGTAATAACTTCTGACTGTATAAGCGGTTATTGGTTCGATTCCTACTCGAGGAAATGGATTATTTTCATTTGATTGCTCTGGTACCTTTGCTATAATATAAAGCGATATGAAGCTACAAAAAACATATTATACATAATAATTATATTTAGAAAAAATATTTCAAAATTCTAGAGGTATAAACCATAAAAAATACCTGGTCCTATTTTTATCATCGCTATAGATAGTGGTCCAGTCAACTCCATTCCATTTACATTCTCTTTTAGATGGGAAAAAAGGGTATATTGTTATGGAAATACTCAGAAATATAACGTTCTTTGTGAAGTGTATTGAATTGAATTACTTTTAAAATGTTCGCGGTAAAATAACGGAAGTACTCTTTACTATATCTGTAGATTTAAAACATTTTATGTTATTTTTTAAAGTGAGATATCAAACATAGCAGGGTAGGCAAATGGAACCTGGCCACCTAGTGTTAAGACACTCCTGAAATTCCTACGGAAATGTGAGTATCACTTAGTTCCCAGGTTCCCCATGCTTATTCTGCTATTGATGAGATACAGGGTGAAGCTACAAAAAATATACTCGTATATCCAATGGAGGTAATCAATATTACACCACATGACTACACCTATACGGATGAAAGGTTGTTCTAAAAATAAAAACTGTTACATATTCTCGTTCATCGTCACGTATACTTCTAGACTACTAAAAATATTTCCGTTGGTATTTTTTTCCTATGAAAGCATTATTTAATATAGTTAGTGGGAATTTAATAATTATCATTATTATTATATGCATTTTCTATACCAACGAAGTACCTTCCCCGAAAGTGGGGAACGGAAGTCTCTCAATGGGAACGCAGTGTGCTTAACACTAGGTCCCCATGTTCCCTACGCTTACTTTGTTATGTAATAGCGTAAATCTAAAAAATACATATAAAAAGGAAATTTAAGAGTGAAAAGTAATACGAAATGAAAGAAAGCTTAATCTTTTCAATCTACATTGTAACATTTCACACAACACGCCGCGTAAAGTAAAGTTAAATGAAATCGCAGCTTTGAAGTTGGAAACTTCCATAATTTCGGTTTAATACCTACTTATGAGTTCTTGTACTGTACTTGTACGGATATCGTTGCGAGAGAAATTATTTCAGTTCAGTTCAAAAGTCAAATACTGTGTTATTATACTTTGAAGTTAATATGTTTATAATTATTTTATTATCAAACACTTTTATTTATTATTTTAGCTTCACGCTGTATCCCGCACGTAGCAGGGTATGAAGAGGGAACCTGGAAAGCTAGTGTTAAGACGCTTCCGTTTCCCATTTTCCGCTGAATTCTATTGGCATTGCGTGTTCTGTGGCTGAACTCAACGCAACGCCTCGTTACCAGGGCGAAATAATGAAAATATTAAATATTGCATTCCCAACTGGGAATCGAACCCTCGACTGCCGCGTTTACAGTCGCACGCTTATACTTCTGCGGTGCGACAACCTTATATCTCTATCTGAGTTAAAAAAAATTGAAAATGACGCGACTAAAGCTAAGTTAAATTATTCTACTGAGTCATAAATTCGCGATTGAAATAATTTAATATTATATAAACATTATGATTTTTATTAAAATATACTGAACAAATATAATTATACAGTATGGAGCTAAGTAAAGGATTTCATAAGGAGATTATATTCTTGGGCATGGAATCTTTTATATCTTGCTATAGTCTATGAGGCGATTGCATAAAACGATCAGTGTCCAAAAGTTTTAATAGACACCGTAAAAAGACTACAAATTTTATAGTTACCACTTTTACACTATTAATTTTTTTGTTTGATTGTAAACACGATGGTAATGGTAGATTTCTCGTCTAGAATAGTCTTGAATCGTTAAAAGGAAAGTGGAGAAGGAGAGAGGTAGATTCTCCTCTAACTACCTTAATAAACGAGATAAAATGTTTGAAATAATTACTAATTTTAAGTGTAAAATATTTGTTTATATATTATATTTATATATTCGTTTTACATATTTAGGTATTTCATATTATTTCATAACCTTTTGTTTATATTAACCGATATTTTATATTATTATCTGCTTAATTTAAGTTCTAATATTTCAGATAATTATACGTTAATTAATTAGCTGTCAGACCACACTATTGGATATTAAGTTATTGAGGTCACGTTGTCGTTGATAAAATTAACTGCTTAGTACCTGTACTAATATTATAAAGTTAAAGAGTTTGTTTGGTTGAACACGTTAATCTTTGAAACTAGGTAGGCTTGAATTGAAAAAAATTTCCGTATTGGATATCAAAGAAGGCTATTATGACCACGAGAGTGAAGCCACGTGTAAAAGGCAGTTCATAAATAAGATAATTTATTAACGTAATTGTATTTTTTTTTAAATTTACCTTTATACGGTATCCCGCACAAAAGCAGAGTAGACACTCTTTTTCGCATCGCATCTTAAGTGGCGAAACTCAACGCCGTTATTGTAGTTCTATAGTTGGTTACTATATTTGTCAGCTTAGTGGTTACTATACACTAATAATAATTTATGCGATGCCTGTAAATTTGATCACCATTTGGAGTTTTGTTTCCAAAAATTAATTGAATAATTAATATCTAAAATGTGTCTGCAAAATAAACAGAATACCTAATAGAATATGTATATATCAGAAAATTGTATTTTATGATAAATATCGTCTTATCTTGATTAACATTAATTTCAAAGAACCTTTGAGGCAAACTTGGCGCGGAGGCTCAAACGTACGACTGTGACGCGTCGGTTTTGCCTTCTTTTCCCAATCGGGGAATTAAATACAAAATATGTTCATTTTCTGGTTCTGTTAACGAAATTAACGTAAAAGTCGCCGTTGTGTTCCACCACTTAACAAGCAATGTTTTGAAAATTCGGCAAAAAGTGGGAAACGGATATGTCTTAAAGAAAACGGAGTGTCTTAACACTAGGTTCTCAGTTGACCTCTGCCTGCCCTGGTATATATGGAATAAAGCGTGAAACTAAAAACCCATTCGTTGTATTATAACGAAATGTATACATTTATATTAATTACAACTATTCCACCGAATCAAATTCAAATTTACAATTCTCATACGCTATTAAATATACCCGAATTGCTGTATCAATATTACATATTTCATATAACATATAATATTACAAATGCTGTTGATGCATATGAGTACATTCGTTTTAACGCTAACTACATTTTCAATCTGTGAATTCATTTGTGTGCGGCCAATAGCAGAAAAAAATAATTATTCATTATAATTATAATATCTATTTAAGTTTAAGGATTAGACTTAAACAAATATTATACTTATAATTAATACTTACATATAATAAATACTTAAGTTTAAATAAGTGTAAATGATTACAACACGAAGTGAAAAATATATCGTCTCCGCGAGTCTCATACAACTGCCCCTTAGACTATGTCTGCTTACGAGCAAGATAAAGATGTTAGAAGTGACGTCAATATGAGTCTTAATGCGGATTAATCGTGATCTCTCGCTCGAGATAGGTTTATCTAACTTTATTTTCTCATGTTGAAGAGTTTCAATGTAATGGATACGGAGTACGTACTTATAATGGTAGAGTGGTTGGAAGAAAATGAATATTTTAAGTAAAATTAAATTTAAATTTAGCGCCATCGTGGCAAAAGGGTATGACTGTAACGCGACAGTTGTGGGTTCGATCTCCACTCGAGGAAGTGAAATATTTATTTACATTTATATTTCCATTTCTTCGGTCTGCTGTCGAGTTGACATTCTGAGGTCCAGGTCTGAGTTCTGCCACTCAACACGCAATGCCTCCAGAATTCGACAGAAAGTGGGGAACGGAGTGTCTTAACACTGGATACCCTGCTGTGTGCGGGATACAGCGTGAAACTGAGAAAAAAAAATATCCCCTTATACTAAGTTTATGACGATTGAGTCATAAACTTAGAAGTTATATTTATTTTAGGTGACAATACAATAATATTATACAATAGAGCTGATCTGATGATGAAGGCAGGATTTGAATAAGGAACTCTTCGGTGATTATAACTAAAATGATACTACAAGTTTCAAGTATGAAGCAAAACTGATTTATTTTCAAAGTACCCCACACTACAATTATAAAATATAAATGTCAATGTAGGTACACAATGTTACTACTATAAATCATATATAACATATCTTTCCCCCATACCCATACATGTTGAAATAATCATTACAATACAATCAAACAGTTAACAAAATAATTAATTACAAAATATTAATCTAATCAGTGCTTGGGATTCCAATTATATCTGGCCACAATTCTGGTGGTGGTATCTCAATAGGCATATCCGGTGTAGCTGTTCCAGATCTTGAGCTGCGAACAGTGCGGTCATCAACAATCGGGTCCTGATCAATTACTGGTGATGTTACAGTACGTGCTAAGATCTGGTCAGCATGTCTACGTTGCAGCTCACCATCTTCCGTTCGCACCCTGTAGGAGCTAGGACCCTCAATCATCTCGACAGTAGCTCTTTGCCACTTCTCACCTGGACCATACTTCCGTATTAGCACTGGTTGGCCCTCAGCAAAGGTGCGTGCGGGTGTTCTGTGTGCCGTTGCCTCCAGTTACATCTCAGTAGTAGAGGGTACTGAGTCCGGGTGGAGAGATGATATCGCTGTCCTATATCTACGACCGTTCAATAACTCTGCAGGCGTCTTATTTGCTACGCTGTTTGGCACCGTACGAAGATAGTATAAAGCTTTACTCAATTTCTCACTCCAAGGCATCTCAGACGACGACATTTTCTTTAATTTATTCTTAAACGTCTGAATGGCACGTTCGATCTGCCCGTTAGTTGCCGGATGATACGGCGGTGAGTACAAATGTCTGATTCCATTTTTAGATAAGAATGAATTGAATTCATCAGAGCTAAATGCTCTTCCATTGTCCGACACTAAAACCTCTGGAAGTCCCTGTGCAGCAAATATTTTCCTCAAAACTACGACAACAGTGGATGCACTCATTGAGGGTATGATTTCAGCTTCAAACCACTTGCTGTAACTATCAACCAACACAAGAAAAGTTTTTCCTTGGAATGGTCCTGCAAAATCTATGTGAACACGGTTCCACGCTTTATCTGAGGTAATCCACGTTTGTGGGTCTGCTGGTGGATTATTTCTGACTGCCTGACATAGTTCACACGCACTCACCGTTCTTTCGATCTGGTTATCCATGCCTACCCACCATACGTACCCTCTAGCATATGCCTTTGTCTGGACGATCCCCGCATGTGGGGCATGTAATAGTTTAAGTACCTGGTCTTGAAGAGCCGCAGGTATAATGACTCTATTGCACCACAATAAACACTCTTTATTGTGTGAAAGAGCCTCTCTTCGCGTCCAGTATGGTTGCAGCACAGGGTCGCTATTACGTGGTGGCCAACCATGTAAAACATGAAACGAAACTCTTCTCAATATAGGATCCTTCTTGGTGAGTTCAGCAATTTTGCGCACGTCCAAATTCCAACCCCTAGGCTGCTCTTCCAAAAGTAAAACATCTCTAACCATGTCTGTAGTCACTGTCGATGTATCCGGGGCTGTCCATCTGCTAAGCGCGTCTGCGTTACCAATCAGCTTCCCGGGTCTATATTTAATGTCATAATCGTAACACCCCAGCTTCAAAGACCAGCGCAACATTCTCGGTGAAATCTGATCCGGAATAGGTTTCTCCCGGTTGAACAAACCTATCAACGGCTTGTGATCCGTCACAATAGAGAACTGCCGGCCCGCTAAGTAGTCATGAAATTTTGTCAATCCAAAAATTATAGCCAGTGCCTCTTTATCGATTTGGCCATATCTTCTTTCATGCGCTTGCATAGTTCGTGATGCCATCATTATCGGCCTTTCTGAACCATCGTCCATGACATGTGCAATGATAGCCCCCAGACCATACTCCGACGAATCACATATAAGGAGCAATTCTCTGTTGATTTCGTAGCCAACCAACGTTCGATCCGACGACAGTAACCTCTTGGCCGTCTCAAATGCTTCCTGTTCCTTTTTACTCCATCCCCAAGGCCTCTTTGACTCAAGCAAGCGATATAAAGGTTCCAACACAGTTGCCTTATTTGGCAAAATTTTTTCATTAAAGAAGGCTCTTTCACCTTTGCAGGGGACGGGTGCAGCCCTTCTGCATCAATCATATGTCCCAAAAACGTAATACTATCAGCTGCAAACACACATTTCTTTAAGTTAAGACGCAAGCCCATCTCTTGAAGTTTCAATAACACATTTCTTAGGCGTTGATTGTGTTCATGTAATGTCTTTCCTGCTATGGCAATGTCATCCAATAAACATGCCACTCCATCCATCCCCGCGAGGGCAGACGACATCACTCTCTGAAAAATACCCGGGGCTGCACTCACACCGAAAGCTAGCCTATTCACCTTCATCAGACCAATAGGTGTGTTGAGTGTCAAGAGCATAGCAGTTTCTTCATCTACCTTTAATTGAGTATAGGCTTGTTTTAGATCCAATTTAGTAAATACACGTCCTCCACTAAGTTTAACGAAAGCCTCAGTTGATGTTGGTAGGGGGTACGTATCCGTGTCTATAGCTGCATTTACCGTCGAACGATAATCCCCACAGATACGTAATGAGCCATCATCTTTTTTGACAATTCTTAATGGCGTGGCCCATTTCGAAAATCAGACAGGTGTTAAAACCCCTTCTTTCACCAGGCGTTGCAATTCATCCTCAATCTGATGTTTCAATGGAAATGGAACAGGGCGTGCTTTCAAGAAACGTGGCGTTATATTTGGCTTAACATTTAACGAAACTTCCGGCCCTTTGTACATCCCTAGATCATCCATAAATAAATCAGGGAATTCTTCTTTATAAGGCCTAACTTGCTCGGCGGACCAACACAGGCCTGAAATCTGCAGTCCTAATGCCTGAAACCAGTTTCTCCCCAACAGGCTTGGTCCACGACCGGAGACCACCACGAGCTCACATTGGGCTGTCTTGTCTCCGAGTATTGCGCGTACATTCGCAATACCTAACACTTTCAAAGGGTCATGAGTCCACGTCATGAGTTTTAAATTGGTAGAATTCAAAGGCGGGGGGGTGAGCCACAGTTTGTGATACGTCTCCTCAGATATTATTGTCCTCGAAGCTCCAGAGTCCACTTCCATTGACAGCTTGACGTCATCTAAAGTAACATCTGCTACTATTGGAGGTCTATAATTATCAGCACAAACGTAAATACCCATCATGTTTTCAGTTGAAAACCCTTCTCCGCCAATAGCGTCGTTCTGTGCTTCATCACTCGTCTGGTGCACCTTGTTAGGTCTCTTATTACAAACCGCTGCGATGTGTCCAAAACGTTTACAGTAAAAGCATCTTGCCTTTGAAAACGTGCACCGCTCGCCCGACTTGTGCACCCGAGCACAATGCCGACACTCGTTCGATTTAATTCTACCGATTTCCATCGGTACTGTGACGTCAGACAGAGTTTGCTTCAGTCCCGCAGTATTGCCGTATAAATCCAGAAACGTCGCTTGATAGTTGAGACACGTCTGAACTGCCGCCTCGTACGTCAGCTCCTTCGTCTTCAACAAATCCCGTCGCAAGCGCTCGTCTCGTATACTCAATACTAGTCGGTCTCTCAGTTGGCGCTTTAAGTCTGTGAAATTGCACTTAGCGCCCAATAAACTGATAGCAGCCACAAAATCTTGTACGGTCTCATCAGGTGACTGCCGGCGTTTATGAAATTTATCACTTTCTAGTATTTCGTTAACCTCTGGTTCGAAAAATTTGTCCAGTACACTCAGAATTTCATTAAATTCCACGCTAGTCGGTCTCGCGGGTGCTAACAATGATGCAATCAACGAGTAAGTCTCTTTTCCGCACTGTGATAGAAACAGAGAACGTCCCTTATTATTAAATTCACTTTCGGAAACACCCGCGGCGTCGAGAGCGCACTGCAACTGTTCTTTATAATCGCACCACTTGTCTGTCTTGGGGTTAAAATGTCCCGGAAATACTATATTAGCGATATTAGTCGCCATTTCCACAAAAATCTATTTAATTTTCCTCGTCGCCAATAAAATGATACTACAAGTTTCAAGTATGAAGCAAAACTGATTTATTTTCAAAGTACCCCACACTACAATTATCTATATATATAAAATCGAAAGGTCACTCACTCATCACGAAATCTCAGAAAGTACATGTGCTAGGAATCTCAAATTTTGCATAGGAGTTACTTATAGGACGTAGGTGCTCGCTAAGACGGGAATTTGTAATATTCGACTTCTAAGGGGTTGTTTTTGGGGTTGAAAGTTTGTATGAAACTTCGTTACTAATGACATTTGTCTTTGTCATTCGTTACTAAATGCTAGGAGTCTCAAATTTTGCATAGACGTCACTAGGACGTAGCCATGGAGACAGAAATTAATAATAACATAGTTCACGCGGGTGAAACCGCGAGCGGGCCGCTAGTAAAATATAAATGTCAATGTAGGTACACAATGTTACTACTATAAATCATATATAACAATAACTAAACTATTTAAATTTAGGCTCATTATCATCTCAGCATGTTTTTTCAAAAAACAGAAGACCAGACAGGTCTTCTACCAGAGGCAAAAAAGTGACAATATTTTGAAATCGACATAAAATTTATTCTAGCTTTCTAAAGATACATGCATAAATAATTTGATTTCTAAAGACTGTAAAATATCAATAAATATAAGAATATAAACCTTTTAGTGTATGACAGCGTATCGTAATAATAAAATAACATTCGATGTTTATATTAAAAATACACATAAAAATATTATTACTTGAAAGCCGGTTAAACCTCCGTGACGCAGCGATACAGTATCTGACTCTAAGCACAACGGTTATGGGTTCGATTCCTACTCGTGGAACAAATTTCATTCCTTTTTTTAATAATTATATAATAATTTCCGCCGCTCAACAAGTAATGAATAAAACTATAAGATATAATTTATCTTATATAGATATAAAATACGGATATTTTATATGTGAGGCCAGTAATGGCGTAATGCCTCCATTACCAATTCAGCGGTAAGTCGGGCACGGAATTGTCTTAATTAGAACGGAGTATCTTAATAGTAGGTTCTCAGGTTCCTACATAGCACGGTAGGCAGACGGAACCTGAGATGCTACTATAAAGAATTCTGGACGCGTTGCGTGTTAAGCAGTGGGACTCACGTCCTGCTTTATCTCGTTACCAAAGCGAAGGAAAAAATATAAAATATTTCATTTTCTCGAAAGGGAATCGAACGCACTATCTGTCGCGTTTACACTACTTGTATATGTTGAGTTTTTTATTATTTAATTTTGCTTGTTTATTGTCGTCAGAAATTATGAACATAATACTAAAGTAAACTTATAATCCATAATGCATCTCTAGAATCAAAATGACTTATCTTAAAAAAATATATAAACATTATTATAATTAAAAAAAATACTTATATATAGTTAAGGATCAGACCATTGTCGCCGTAGTCAAGTAAATTACTCTATCACACGGTTAGCCTGAAGGCATCAGGTAATTCTGTCGCCATTTTTCTTCGAAAATGAGGACTTTAGAACAATATTAATCTAAGATTAAAAATACTGTAGGTATATAGGATACCTATTCTTAAAATAACAATACATTTAATTTTAAATGAGAAAAACATTTTAACGTTGTTTTTGCAAAATGGAATTTTGTTTTGTGCATGTAAAAGAGAAAATTAAATATGTAAAATAGAAAGTACTTTATTAGTGCTCTTCTATAATAGAAAAAAGTTTTACTAACCTAACCTTATTAAATAATTATTAGTCCAGTTTCAATGTTTTTACTTAAGAATTAAATCCTCATTTTTATGGCAAACACTGTGTACAACGCTTACCGATACAATAATAGAGTATAAATTGTAGAGAAAATGTCACAAGCTACAAAATAAAATGACCGAGTCAGTAATAACGTAGAAATGGACAGAAAACAGGAAGTTATAAATATATTTTGATACCGGAAGCAGCGACGACAAGTTGTGTTTATACCACACTTTTAGTATACTAGTCGCCATCGCGATTCATTTGAGAGATCTTTTACTTATATACGACGAATGTGGGTTCGATCACATATATGTAATATATATAAATAGGAATGTAAAAATATATTATATGTAAAATTTTTAATCGTCTTATTTTCACGGTTCATAAGATACAGCCTAGTGAGATACAGATACACAGACAGACAGACACACGGACAAATAGGGAAGTCTGAATAATTCCTTTTTAGGATCCCGTTTTACCCTTTGTGTATGGAACCTTAAAAGAAAAATGCGTGAAGATGGAATTAAACTCAAAGTAAACGTGGTAAGATTCACCGTTGAGTTTCGCAACTCAACACGAAATATTTCTTAAATTTTGCAGAGAGTAGAGAAGGATTGTGTCTTAACACTATGTTAACTCTACCAACCCCGCTAGATGAAGCATTTATTTTCAAGCTTTAAAAGGATATTTCCTTTAATACAAAATGAATCCACAATCATCATTTACAATCTATCACGCCCCATCAACACAACTTCTAAGGTAAGCTTATTTAAATTTCATTTAAGTAGTGATCATTAATTCTGACTAACATACTTCGACATTAATCCCAAAGTTGAATGGAAACTTGAACTTTACTTATTAACGTTGAACTTCCGTATACCATAAGCAGCTTTTACACAATCGACAAAGCTTTTAAAATTAAATGAAAGTTGGTATTTATTGATTTATTACTCATTTATTTAGTGGAATTAAACGCCGCATTTTGAGACGGCTCACATGATGTCTATTTGTTTTATTCTCCGATAATTGAGGCCGTCGTGGCTTACATTTCCTCGTTCTAGAAACAAGCAAGCTAGGCATTAGATTTTCTCTGACTCCTCTGTTATACGGGATAAATTGTGAGGGATTCCGCAGAAAGTGGGGAATGGAAGTGTCATAATGGCGACAGAGTGACATAAAAATAACTTCCCAGGTTCCCTCTGCTTCCTCTCCTATGTGCCGGAAACAGTATCTAAAAAAAAACTATTATTACTATAGTAATCAGAATGCAGGACACTCATAATGCTTGTTGGCAACACTAGAGCCATACAATCAGCTACTCTTCCACTTGGTTTTAAGCCAAAACATCAAAACGTGAATGGAAACAACTTTAATTATCTAAACTGGTGGTGATTTGTTGTTTTACTTGCTTTTTAGGATCTAAGGCCAAACGAAAAAGAAGGAAATAAAAAAGGTTCACGTTTTTTCCAACATAAAGATGTCATAGATCATGTTTAGTGTTAAAACACTCCATTCTACTTTCCAGCCCACATTTGGGATATTGCTTGTGATAGACAGAACTCAACGTCGCGTTCTGTCCACCAGAGCGAGGAAATAAAAATATATAATAATCCCCCCAAAGGTAATAGACCTCATTCATAACCGTGTCGCTTGGCACAATAGTGTAACTGTAGGTAGTGGGTTCAATTTTTATCGAGATACCATTCAATTTTTTATTATTATTTCAAACAAAACTAGCAGAACAGCACACTAAAACTGTTTAATAATATTTTTAGTCTATTATTTGCACAAACTCTATTACTACCTCTTACTTTACTTATAAATAAATTTTACATCAACAATTTTAATGAAGTTCAAGGAACAACAAGCTTTCTAATGCTTTATTCGCTTCGCTTCGAGCGCTTTCAAAGATTCTCTAGTTCCGCAAACACATCGGATATATTAAGTTTATATTGCGCATCGTGGGAAGTAGAAAGTCCACTTAAATTAAAGTGCTATTGCTATATATAGCTTTTAAAGTGTCCAAACAATAATAAATATTTACAATAGCTATCTGAGGCTAGTCGTAGCGAAGTATCATAAACGTGGGTTCGATTCCCACACGAGGAAATTAAATAATTAATATTTTCATTTCTTAAGTATGCTATCGAGGCAAAGAACGGCGTTAAGTTCCGCCACTCAATGCCTGCAGAAACCGACGGTTTTAACACTAGGCTCCCTCTGTCTACCCTTCTACATGCAGGCAGTGTACTGCATGAAGCTGAAAAAAATCTTATTTACAGTATCTATACAAATATTATAAATATAGAGATATTGCCGGTTGAGTGACGTAACTCATCGTCGCGCTTTGTCTTGTTGCCATAGCAGAAGAGGTTAAAATAATTATTTCAACTGAATAAGAATCGAGCTGGCAACCACCGCGTTTACAACCAGACGCTGCGCCAAGACGGCCTTATATAATTTTTACAGCTTCTATTACAAATTCAAACATTAACCGACTTTATTATGATTATTGTGAAGCACATTAAAGTTTAGAGCGGCATTAGTGTAAATTACCTTTGCTGTCTATTATCTTTTGAAGCCGTTAAAGGAGGTATTTACTATTCAATAACAATTATATAATATAATGGTATCTTAGAAATGGAAAAAATACAAAGCTTCTCATTTTTTTGAAAAACAGCTTTTATTTCTATAATTTCAGTTTTTTAACTCTATAATTTTCCTTTTTCTATTTTTTCTTTTTCCATTCGCACAGATGGGATAACGATTTCCCTAAAGAAAGAAAATTATAGAAAATGGGGGAGGAAGAAAGAGAAAGAACTGAAAACTGAAGAAACTGGCTGCAGAATTTTTTATTATATATTTTTTATTTTAAATATTTACTTTACTTGATTTATTGTTTTTTAAGTATTTTATAATATACAGCTCAAACATTTTTAGTTAGCGAATAAAGTTTTTTTTTAATATTTAGCAACGATGAAAAAGAAATGTGATAGGTTTGTTCTACATCTAAATTTAAATCTTTTATTCATGTTCTAAAAACTTTTGTTTGCTTATTGTGGAATAACACTAAGAGGAATGTTAAAATTGAAATTCATTTCTGTTATTTTTATACTTTTCATACAATAATAAATGTTAAAAATCTTACATTTTATATCATTTTAGTATTCAAATAATGTATTTCAGTTATATTCGACTCTAATGGAGAAGATTAAGGCTAGCTCAGTTCTAATGTTAGAAACCGTTATGTTTCTCTAACGCGTTGCTAAATGACACCATTACGAGCTAACAGATTGTTATGTTAAATAATAGTACATTTAGTTCATAGATTGTGGGGTAGAGAGAATGTAGTGATAAGTCACTTCGTTTCACCGTTTTCATTTTAGATCGAGATATTGTAAATTAAATAACGGAAATGTCTTAATAGGAACGGAGTGATTACGTGGATACGTTTTCTTGTGGAACTTGTCTTTGTGGAACTTCTGTCTATGCGCCACGTAACTGTGGAATGGGTGATGGTGAACCTGCGGCAGTGTTTCCAGATATGTCTTACCTAAAAAGCGCTTCTATCTCCACCTCAAACCATCAGATGACCCGTACGCTCGTTTCCCTTGTCTTTTCCATAATAAAAATCCTGAATATCATGCAAATGAATTTATTGTCACACATCCATATCTTTCATAGTTGCTGTTAGATATAAATTTCTTTTGAAGACATCAATATGCATTTACAGTTTATTATATACAAAATATATGATATGAACAAAAATTCATGAAAATATGTGTCAATCACATTCAGGTAATTGAAAAAAGAGCTAAAAGGCACACAATTTTTTTTTTTCTAAAATTAACATATACTTATACAAAACTAGCGACCCCCTTGCGGCTTCGCCCGCTTTTACTACTGGATTATTCATATAATGTATGTTTGCAAAGCACTTAAGATAATGTGAAAATTAATTAAACCCTAATGCAACCCGCATTTTCGTAGTTTCAATTAGGATTTTCCAATTGTTTTACACAGCAAGGATTTTTTAGTAGGTACCGTAATTTTAAATCTGTGCTACTAATCTTTTCAAGTACTTATTAAAATATATTTAAATGACTATTTTTAAACGGAAGAAATTATAAACAAAAATCTACCTACTAATAACTACTACAAAAAATATACCAAATATATCGCGCTGAAATAATACATTCAACTCCAATTATCCAATACGTGCAAACGCATCTAAATCTTCGTTGCTATAAAGGCAGGCGGGTTTATTTTTTCGAGTTTGTGTTTAATGCTGAAGAGGGTATTCTACCCCTGATGAAAAGCAAGCACTACGTGGCTGCCTGTGAGGAAAATTAAATAGAATGCATCGGCCGGGAATCGAACCCGGGCCGCCCGCGTTGCAGGTGAGCATTCTACCACTGGACCACCGATGACTGCTCATGACGCGCTTGTATAAGCAAAACGTCGCGGGGCGCGTTTCGCAGCAAGGATGTTTTGATATTGTACTTATTAAAATGAAAAAACAGTAAAAGACAGTTTTGATCTACATTAAATGGCCAACCTAACTAATATACTTATTTATATCCTAAGAGTAAGGGATAAGTAATACTTAAGTCGGCACAGCTGATGAGCGGCGTGATGTGTCAACAATTAAATGCGTTTTTCTCTAAAACTATTCGCAATTTCGAAATAGTGTAAAAAGCAAATTTTATCTTCGTTTAACGTAGAAAATTAATAAAGTATTTTAAAGGATAAGGATTAATACCATTGTGGAAAAATATCCCTCACAATAAAAAATATATTGAAATTACTATTTTTAGACAGAAATATGATCACTACGCGTTATCCTTAAAAGATAAAAATATGCTCTCGCGGACTTTTTTGTAGATCTTATTAAGAGGAACAATACTCCACTACATTATTTTCATGTAGTACTTACCATTAAAGCAGCGCATGCGCGAAAGTGTCTCAACGGGTAGGACTTTATACACATTTATCGTATTTATGTTAATTTACATAAGAATGTACAAATAATAAACTATATATAAACCTTCCCTGAGAAATACTCGACCTAATGGTGAAGACCGCATCAAAATCTGTTGGGTGGTTTAGAAGAAGAAGAGTTAGAAAGTTCAGACAGACACGAAAAGCGACTTTGTTTTATAAGATATAGGATAAGTTTTATATGATATTTATATTTATACATATATATTGTCCATCAAAGGCCCACACTATCTACATTGTATCTCCATAAAAAGGAAACGGTCCTTTTGCATTATTTAGGGTATAAAAGCGAATATTTTTCAAAGTATCTAATCTATCTATCGATGGTCGTCTCGGTATTCAGTTTATGTTATTTTTGAAAGCCACGACAAAAGGGGTAAAGTACACCCATAGTTCATTCCATTTTCCATTTCTGGTCACGTAACGACCACTCTGTTGCAGTCATTAGGGTAATTTATAGCATACGATATGGGTACGATTTTTATAATATTATAGAGGCCTTCTCGGCGTAGCAGCACAGCATCTACATTCGTAAAGGCGATGGCTGTGGTTTCGATTTGCAATCGTGGATAAATTATCTTCATTACCTCGGTATCGTAACCAGGTAAAGTACAGCGTTCACTTACGCTATTCAACACATATCATAATTTTTTTGCGAAAAGTAGAGAGTTACTGTAATTTGAAATATTATATGTTATGTTTTTTTATTAACCTTTAACTATGGACGTGGTTTTTTTATAACACACATATGGACGTCGGGTCTGTCAGACCAGTGTATTTATTGGTCATATTCCGTCTGTTTTTTAAAGGAAGAAGACAATTTTATGTTTTACTTTACATGAATAGCCTCAAATCAAACAAAATCAATATAAATAAAATCTCTTTTTATTAAACTTTACGCATCACAACGATTTAAGTAACTTAAAGTCACAATTTCAGTCTTTGGCCTCATGGGATGACTCTTAAGAAAATAATACTATAAAATAAAGACAGATAATAAAATAAATATTTTATTAACAAAATATAAAGTCTAATAATTAAAAAAAAATAAAGAAATAACATCTTATGGTATAAAATAAAAATTTTGACAACACCTCAAGATAAGGTACAATTGAACATCGATACACAATGGCTTTCAACATTGTAGGCTAACAGGACGATTGCAGTCAACATAAGTATGTGTTGTCTTTCTATATATCTTATGGGGGCAAAGTAGACATGTTTTTCAAGAACCCAAAACTATTTTTTTAGCTTCATGTTCAATAAATGATAGATCAGATCGCGAAACGCGAGTCAAAGTCATTCTCAATTCTTAGAGTAGTTTAGTATACGAAACGCGTCTTTTTATTTGATAAAGTGCTATTTTCTTTATAAAATGTCGTCGTCCAATTCTTTTGTTTGATGTTGATTATAAAGTACTGATATATTTGTGCCTGACGTGC
This sequence comes from Heliconius melpomene rosina, assembly GCF_056956725.1. Taxonomy (NCBI): domain Eukaryota; kingdom Metazoa; phylum Arthropoda; class Insecta; order Lepidoptera; family Nymphalidae; genus Heliconius; species Heliconius melpomene. Next base: position 1,023,203 of record NC_140399.1, read on the forward strand.
TTAGTCAATAATTTTTTTCCATTTTATCATAAAAACTAAAAAAATTGAGTCTTTTTTACGTAAATAATATTTATATTACTAAAATATATAACACATAATGCAAAATAATATATGATATATAACAATAAAAACATTTGAATACAAATAATACAATTAAAATATTAAAGTATATTTTGTAATATTATAAAAATATATGGGGTTTTGAAATCATTATGTATGGAAAACATGGACGTCGGGTCTGACAGACCCAGGCCCCGTTTAGAAAGTTAAATACTCACGTGTTTTGAACCCAGAGACACAACCACTGCTATCTACATTCATTTTGTCATTAATACGAAAGGTACTGAGCGACTCAGTGGCGGAGGTCACCGAGAAGTGGCCGATTTGTAGAATTCGTAGACCTAGATGGGTCTGTGAGACCCGACGTCCATACTTAAAGGTTAATACACCTCAAAACTAATACTTATATTGATTTTTTTAATTCATTTTATATAATTCAATATATCACAAATATGGAATTAGATAAAATTTATATTTTATAGAACTGCCTAAAGCCAAAAAGGCTAAAAAGCCATTTTTAGCCATTTTTAAAAAGTAAACTAGACTATTTCACGCTGTATCCCTAGCGTTGTAGTCAGAGAGAACGGAGTGCCAAACTCTACGGTCTCTGCATATAATAGGTTTACAAAGTTTCTATTTTATTTATCTATAAATTCTATGTAAAAACTGCACAAAAATCAAAATAATATGCAATTTTTATGCTTGTCTCGTATTGTACTGTGTAAAAGGACTTCCAATCTGACTACGACGTGGACACTGATCTATTGAGATGTATTCGAACAACGGGGAGTATCGTGTTCGGAGTGTACTCCTTCTCAGCATGTCATAAATATTCTATGGAATAATCTATGGTTATGAATGTGAATTTTAAAGAATTGTGGTGATTGTGGGTTCAATCCCATTTGTGGGGCTGATATTTTTAACTATTTATTTCGAACCAGTTCGAAACAATAGTTTCTGAGATAAAACCGTATAACCAAACGAACTCTTTAACTTTATATTTATAACATTAGTTTAGATTTGCAAAACTAAAAATCTGAATTATTCATACATATTCATTTTCATGTTTATAGTTGTAATATTTTGCATAATAAATTTAGATACACGTGCGTTTGACATTCATTAGTGGTTTATGTTTTGTTTAGGCAGAAATGCTAGTATAGTGGTGGCCAATGATTATAAACGACTTTGACAATTAGTTCAGGGGTCGTTGGTTTGATTCTTACTTACCATAAATACTCACTATTTACTACTAAAAGTAATTACTACGAGTCTTGTTTTAATGAAGAGTTACTATAGACTTTGCTCTACCGGGCCTTTTCTGCTGTTTTTCTTCAAAACGCATCAACAAAAACATATGTTACTACAAAGAAAGTCATAAAACGGTTTAATGCACCTCCTATATACGTATACGTGTTTCTGGAGTAGGCAGAGCGGGCGTCACGCCAACATCTGAGAGTAATGCTTTTGGTTCTTATAATGTCATCATTTCTAAGAAAGATATTCTAGTTTTGCTCTAGAGTAAAACTTTGAGGCCAGTCGTGGCTCAGGTGCACAAGCGTGCGACTATAATCGTGACAGGTTGTGTGGGTTCAATTTCCTTAAATATTAAATTATTTCCTCGCTCTGGAATTAAGTGGTAGAACTCAACGCCGCGTTTCGTCTCGTTACCAGTGGGAGCCAGCCCAGGTCATAAACCTGGACATATTCATACCCTCACAGTCGTGCAACGGCACAAGCGTGTGGCTGTATACGCGACAGGTTTAAATTCCACTGGAAGTAATGAAATATTACACATTTTCTTTTCTTCGCTCTTATGTAGAAGCAAAAGCGCGGCGTTGAATTCCGCCACTCAATATGCAATACCTCCGGAATTCGGCAGAAAGTAGAGAGCGTAAAGCTGAATATGAAACTACAGCAAAAGCTAGTACAAAATAATTTATATATACAACTCCCATATTATACAAATACAAAAGTAAAAATCGAGCTATTATAACGTAGGGTTAATACGAGGTTACTGGCGAGCGGCCAGAATAGGTTTGTTGAACGAAACCGTTGTTTTTTATGTTATTTTTAACTGTGATTATTAACTGGACTTTGCGGGGATGGAAGGAAGTTATGTAGCGTTTTTTAATAACACGAGCTGTTGGGCAAAAGAATAAAATGACACGGACGGGAGCAAGCTTAATAAAAGATTTATTTAACTTTTACTTTTATTTGGTATGTGTGAAATGTTGCTAGCTCAATTTGACCCATTTTCAGGGTCCCACACTCCATTCACTCTCTTCATAGTCTCTTACTATAGGTATTTGAGAATAAAAAAATGATTTTAATAACTTTGGTTACTAAAGTGGGGGATATTTAATATATAAATGTTGCAACGATATAACATAATCGTGAAGCTGACAGTCTCTTTGTGCTGCTGTAATATTATTATTATTTTACAGATTATTAATATTTTTCTTGTAAGTAAAAAATATGAAAATGAATTATGTTAAATTAAAAATGTAGATACTTCTTCAACACGTTTCAGAAAATTAAATCTTAAACAAGTCAATTTTATTTCTCCTTTCTTGGAAGATAAAATGTGACTAAGAATTGCGCCATTCACCATTAAGTGTATTCAAAATCGATATCAAATATTGTGGACGAGCCATAAAAGATAGTATAGATACAATGTTGGAGACGCCTAAAACTGAGAAAAAGTAAAGATATAAATACGTGTATATCTATCTATCGATAAAAGACAAACGGGAAGAATGATTTATAACCAACACGTAGCAGTAATAGGGTATCATTAACACTTCAGGTACGGTACCCTAATAAAAAAGACAGCCAAATTGAATAAGGCCGTTATCTTATAGATATATCCGAAAACCAGATAGAATTTAGTTTTTCTATTTATTTCGAAACAGACGTCTTCAGAGAGTACTATGACAAAGCTATAAAATGGGGTATTCCTTGGAGTTGGGAACTTTTGCAGAACAAGGTTACTACAAGTCAAGTTAAGTAGACAAGCTGTCTAGTTTATAAGTTTTGAGCTATAAGGTAAAGATTCAATTTTTTACTGCCACTGTTGCTGTATAGTTCTGCAGAGACTAATAGTAGCTGCGATAGTTTTGAGTTCGATTTAGGCGTAATCGTGGCGTTAATTCTGCCTCCAGAATTCGTCGGAAAGTGGGATACAGAAATGTCTTAATGGAAACGGGATCCTCAAAACAATGGAGTTCCCAGGTTCTCTCTATCTACCCTGTTACAAAAAATATTCTATTTTCCCCTGCCTTGGCTTAATCCAATGCGTAATTGCTTCAACACGTGATTTATCACCATAGCCTCTCTGCCTACTTTACAAAATACAAACAAATATGTAAAACAAACAAAATGTTTAGTATGCATCTTAAAAGAAAAACTAATTTAATCAAGAAAAAAAGGCCTTTTATCCACAATAATTGTCTACCAACCCGTTATCACTCAAAACGTAATGAGAACACAGCGTTCTGGCACAAAAGCTTTACATAGCAAACTGTTCCATAGCTAGTTAAACATTTAACCCTTCCACGACTCGTTAGTAAAAAAAATCATTGTAAGGAAAGAATTATTTTTGAAGGAAACTGGAAACCTAGTGTTAAGACACTCCATTTCCATTAAAACACTTCCGTTCACTCCACTTCGACTCTCCGCTGAAATATAGAGGCATTGCGTGTAGAGTGGCGGAACTTAACGACGCCTCCGAGAAAATAAAATAATAATTCATTTTTGGAAATATTTCCTATTGTAAATTGCTGTTTTGGCTTTTGAAGTACGGCGTTGAGTTCCGCGACCGAGTAATATCAGTAAAACTCAAGAAATATATCAAAATTTCAGCATTATCACACAAAAGCCTTTCATATAACTGCCTACTTAAACATTTAACTGGTCGACGTCTGTGTGGGAAAGAAAGACTCCTTTGAAACGTGGTTCGTGAATACCAATGAATTTATTATAATCACTGTTCAATAGAACTCCACGTATTATTATTGTATGAAGCAGTCGAAAATTTGGTTAGACCTCAGATGTACGTGACTAGGCAATATTATTTTTTTCAATGATTATAGACTTTATATCTCAAATATAGCATTGAGGATGCATTAGCATTTATTATATGGAACCTAGAGCTAAGACACTCCTTTACCCACCTCCCACTCAATTATTAAATATTTTTTATGATATTTAAAATAATATATCACCTACTGATAATAGTTGAGTATCGCCGATAATTGTAGTTGTATTGTTTATATTACAAAGTCCATTATACAAATATCAAAATTCGGCGTTAAGTTCCACCACTCAACGTTAAATGCCTATTGTAGGGAACGGAACTAGACTCCCACGTTCCCTCTGCCTATCCTGCTTTCTGCAGAATACAACGTAAAGCTAAAAAAATAATTCCTCTTTTTTCTGTATCAGCATATACTATTTAATATAGTAAGTACATCTTTTATATTTTTATGACTTAGAAAAGGGACGGAAATTATTAGTATATCATGAAAATTTAACCCTAAAGAAATGTACAAAGTATAACAACGAGAAATCAAATACATATAAAATTCAACCATTGTAAGAGACAAGGTAGCGGCACAAAAGCCCGTTTCGAGATTTTCGGGGAAACTATTCTACAACTTTCTTCTAAATATTTAACTTGACTCACTTCATATTACTTGATTTCATGGTTTCAATCTACATTTGTTTCTTAATTTCGATATAATTTCAGTATATATATAATAGTTAAAATACACAAGTAAGCGGAACTAAAGTTACTTTTCACTGACAGTATACTGATGAACTGGAATAAATATTTATAGTGTCCATACACTCCAGTCGTGGCGCAGGGGTACAAGTACAACTGTAAACGCGACAGGTTGTGGGTTCGATTCCCGCTCGAGAAAATGAAATATAATATTAAATATATTTTAACATTTCCTCGCTCTAGTGACGAGACGAGACGAGACACAATATTAAGTGACAATAATACCTCTAAAACAGACCGAAATGGGCATTTTGTTCCTAAGGATTTTTCTCTTTTATGTTGTCATTTATTAAATCAATAATTAGTTATAACCTTTAACATATAAATGTCTTATTCAGTTCCGTAACATGTCTTTGTCTCAAAACATTGGATGGCGTAAGAAACGCAGTGTTTTAACACTAAGTTCCTTTTCCGTAATTATCAAAGCCACAACAAAATTTTAAGTTTAAAATAAAATTGTATACCAGTAGCTAAAAGTAAAAAAGCTAGCTGTATCTAATAGAGCCATTCTGTGAAGTTAAGTTTGGTCTCGCCGACCGATGTGGACGGTGACAGGTTAAGCTTGAGCTAGGTAAATAAAGCAAGTCTGGACTATGCTTCAGCCTTAGAAGAGCCATAGCATTGTGATGGAACAAGTTAAAAGAGGATTATGTTTCTATTATTTAAAAAATATGCGAATGATTTTTTTAGTTTACAGCGACAGTAAGGCATTCCATAATGAGTAGCGTAACTCAACGCTATGTCTTGTTACCACAGACAGGAAATTAAAACATATTTTATTTCGTAGATTGAGATCCAACTTGTCGCTTTTGAAATATAAAAGTGTTTTAAAAGTAAAAAGCCTAAATTTACATTAAAGAGCTTAAACATATATTTTTTTAATTTTAATTTAAAAATTGTTTTTAAATTTAAACTTTGTACCACAATTTTTTTTGTACCTTGTGCAGTATTGTCGGGCAGAGCGCTCTTCTAACGTCTACTTCTAAACAATTCACCCAACAATCCGTTGTTAATGTAATATAAGTACCACTTATAGTATACGAACCGATCGTAGCAAGCAAATACGAATATTTCCTATTGAAAATAGAAATATTAACTTTTTAGTTAATATTGCTATTTTTAACCGACTTTTTTTTGAACAAAAGCAATAAGAAAATATTTATGTAGTATATCTAGTGAGAGACTAAAAAAAGAAGATTAAATAGAAGTTTTTCTTTCATTTTGGAAAAAATGCATGGGAAGCAAATTAATGAACTAAGAAATAGAATAGAATTGGAATAATACGGACAACACACAGATGAAATTATTGACCCTAACAAAATTGAAAACTCGTAAAAATTCCATTATCTTAAACTCTACGCAAACAGTCGATAAAAGTCATATACCTCTCATCCATAAACTCAAAAAAATAAATTAACATACAAAATTTATAAGAAAAATCACACTCAAAATAACATTTTTATAATAAAAATGTCACATAACATCCAGACCCACACACCGGCAGGCGTCAGGTAAGGGTGTCACTGACCCAATTGCCATTTTCCAGTAAAAGCAAGCGTACGAGTATATACGATTGCCGGTGTTGACGCCCTAGTTCTGGATGGCTTGAAACTGTATTCGTATTCGTAGTACTGAACATAATAGTTCGAGAGTCAAATCAATATGTTAGTTAGTCGATCTTATTGAGATTTTTTGGCCGCACAGCAAGGCAGAGGGAACCTGGGAACCTAATGTTAGGATGCTCTGCTCCCATTAAGGTACTTTCCAACGAATTCTGGACGCATTGCATTTAAAATGGCGGAACTGCGCTATGCCTCGTTGTCAGAACGACAAAATGAAAATATTTAATATTAAATGTCTTCGGGTGGGAATCGAACCGCACGCTTGCGCCTTTGCGCCACGACTTGACTCGACTTGGTTTATATTTTATGGTACCTACTGAATGGAATTTATTTTATGGTTAGCGTAATCTACAAAAACGGAGAAAAAAGAAAAATGGAGATCGAACCTACAAACTTCTTCATTGTAATTAGATGCTGCTCAGCGCCATGAGGTCCTCACAATATAAACATATGAAGTTACCTATATCATCTAAGAAACATTCAGTCACTTCTTCATACCTTCCTTATTTCCCTTGCGGCGTCGACATCGACCTTAATGACGTTACTACACCAATATATATATTGTGGCTTCTGCTCTAGTGGTAAGTATTATGAAGATCGAATACTATAAGAAAGCTAAAGATTGTAATTCTGCAAGATTAACGACTACTAGAATGGCGGAACTCAACACCGCGCTTTGTCTTCTTACAACAAAGAGGAAATGAAATGATAATATATATTCATTGATCCACGAAGTCATCATCCACGAAGGCCTTAGGTCTACCTCTATCAATAACACGTTTTTATTTGTTTTTAATATGTCAGTAGGATTTAACATACAAGTATAAAAGGGCAGAGAGAACCTTGTGTTAAGACACTCCATTTTCCACTATCTCGCCGAATTCGAGATTCTGTTGAGTGGTGTAACTTAACGCAGCACGACACTAAATGCATATTAATGTAATGTATTATATAATATTATATTATGTATTTGCAATGAGCTTTAATAACGTATAAACAGTCAACAGCATATAAAGTAAGCTTGTTAGTATAATTAGTTTTATTGTGGAAAATCCACGTGGAAATGCATTTTATATGAGATCTGACCGGTAATGCGATTGTGACTGCTTTGCTGCGGCACTAGTGACTTTTATAATGGACTTTTTTTAGGTTTAATAAAATATAAATAATATATTTTCTTTTTCTCCTCTGGTAATGGAATGGGCGGCGTTGATTTACGCCACTCAATGGGCAATACCTACAGAATTCGGTGAACGGCAGTGACTTAACATTAGGTTCCCACGTTCCCTCTGCCTACCTTAATTTTGCGTTTACCTTCTATGTCCTTAATCCAAATTTTAATTTAACAAAATTTGTGTTATATAGTCAACTTGGTTTACCAATTTTAAATTGTTGACTAAAACATTTTTCCAGATTTTCAAATTATTTTTATTACTTTATTTTGCTATTTATTTGCTGGCGGTCATTTCGTTTTACATAACAAGAGATAGCGGTCTCAACTACACTATTCTAGAGCTCTGATAGTGGAATCGCATCTCTTTAAAACGGCTTAATGATTGTAGTTTCTCAACGTCTGTATAGAAGCTAGAACTGTTAAATCGTATTTTGGGTTAGTTCAGATTTATTTGTAAACATTTGTTGTTGAATTTTTGAATTACGTTGTATTATATAAAATATTGTATACATTTTCTTTTAATATAGGTATATTACGAGGCAAGAAAATATATTATATATAAAATAATTCGGTTGAAAGTTTGTATAGAAATAGCTTTATATTCGCATCGATTTTTATGAAATTTGAAATTCAGACTTAAAAATTCATTGACCACGTGTTTTGCGGTTTATTAGAATTAACTAAACCTAACGTACAGTTCAAGTAGGCGAAGCCGCTTGAGTCCGCTAGTATTAAATATATTTCAAATTCGATAATGCCTTGAACTGTTCCTTAAGATTGAATGTGACACATTAAAATTAAAAGGTATCTTCTATGCGGCCCAGGTTCATGGGTCACGTCATGTATATCCTACACAGTGAAGCGTAAAGCTAAAAACATACATAAATTTTGCACTTTTGTTGTCCGAGTGGAAATAAAACCCACTAACATTAAATTTTAATATATCTAAACATTTTCCAAACAATATCCGTTTAACCTTACAGAAATTTATAGAATCTTTTAAAGATAATATCGTTTCATATTATAGGTGAAATCATGATAAAGTTAGGCGCTGTGCCAACATTTTACTATTCAGGTAGTCATGATGTAGTTGTAATGGAACTATCAAATTTTGTACTAAATTTAGGAATAATAAGCTTCAGGTTATATTTTTAACATTTTCAAAGTGTTATTTCACACTTACAAAAGGAAAATATTATTTTAGAAACGTATAAGAATTAGAATCTTGCTATTGTCAAATTATTGCTATAGTAAATTTTAAGTTTCAAAATCATATTTTCCCGTTTCACGTTTTTCCCACATGTATGATACTAGTACGAAAATAGCTCATTTTCCGTTTTCAATCCAAACCAAAATGTACATTCGATCAATTTTTAACCTATCATCGTAAAAATTCTATCACAACCAATTTTTCAATTCTAGTAACGTGCTATCATTTCCTTTACTTTAAACCCTTTCATAATCTAAACCTTTTCAACCCTCCAGGTCATAGTATCATTGCTATTCCTTGTGAACTTATTCCAGTTTGTCGCGTCTTCAATCCTTCGGCCTCCTATATTATATATAGGGAAATAATTTATGACGCTCCCGCATAACGTATATGAAATGTTTCGCGCGGTTTCCTTTTGGAGACGAACGAGTTATGGTCGGGCAGCGATAACTTGGATGGTAGAAAGACTTAGACATAAAACTAGCTTCACGCTGTATCCTGCACACAGAAGGGTAGGCAGAGGGAACCTTGTGTTAAAACACTCCGTTCCTCATTTTCCGCCGTATTCTGGAGTCATTGTGTGTTGCCTCGACACCAGAGCAGAGAAATTATTGGCCTCAGATTTTATAAGTATATTTATAGATATATTGTTTTAATAGTTTAATTAACATTAATAACACAATAAATCATTTTTTTTTTGTTTTTCACTACATCCTATATTTTATAAAACAAAGTCGCTTTTCGTGTCTGTCTGTTGTTTCTAACTCTTCTTCTTCTAAACCACCCAACGGATTTTGATGCGGTCTTCACCATTAAGTCGAGTGTTTTTCGTAGAAGGTTTATATATAGTTTATTATTTGTACATTCTTATGTAAATTAACATAAATACGATAAATGTGTATAAAGTCCTACCCGATGAGACACTTTCGCGCATGCGCTGCTCTAATGGTAAGTACTACATGAAAAAAATGTATTGGAGTTTTGTTCCTCTTAATAAGATCTACAAAAAAGTCCGCGACAGCATACATAATAACGTGTAGTGATCACTTTTCTGTCTAAAAATAATAATTTCAATATATTTTTTATTGTGAGGGATATTTTTCCATAATGATATTAATCCTTATGCTTTAAAATACTTTTTTAATTTCTACGTTAAACGAAGATAAAATTAGCTTTTTACAGTATTTCGAAATTGCGAATAATTATAGAGAAAAACGCATTTAATTGTTGACACATCACGCCGTTGACACATCAGCTGTATGTTACTCAAGTTTCACTTATCCCTTACTCTCAGCATATAAATAAGTATATTAGTTACGTTGGCCATTTAATGTAGATCAAAATTGTCTTTTTTCATTTTAATAAATTTTTTCATTTTAATAAGTACTTTAGAAGTTGTTACAATATCAAAAAAATCTTGCTGTGAAACGGCTCGCCACTCGCCATGCGTCCGCCGCGCCCGCCTGGCTTACAAGCATCGGTGGTTCAGTGGTAGAATGCTCGCCTGCCACGCGGGCGCCCCGGCTTCGATTCCCGGCCGATGCATTCTATTTAATTTTCCTCACAGCCAGCCACGTAGTGCTTGCTTTTCATCAGGGACAGAATACCCTCTTCAGCATTACCCACAAGCTCGAAAAAAAAACCCGCCTGCCTCTATAGCAACGAAGATTTAGATGCGTTTGCACGTATTGGATAATCGGAGTTGAATGTATTACTTCAGCACGATATATTTGGTTTCATATTTTTTGTAGTAGTTATTAGTAGGTAGGTTTTTGTTTATAATTTCTTCCGTTTAAAAATAGTCATTTAACTATCTAAAAATAGTCATCCTATATCTTATAAAACAAAGTCGCTTTTTGTGTCTGTCTGAACTTTCTAACTCTTCTTCTTCTAAACCACCCAACGGATTTGGATGTAGTTTTCACCATTAGGTCGAGTATTTCTCAGGGAAGGTTTATATATAATTTATTATTTGTACATTCTTATGTAAATTAACATAAATACGATAAATGTGTATAAAGTCCTACCCGCTGAGACACTTTGGCGCATGCGCTGCTTTAATGGTAAATACTACATGAAAAAAATGTACTGGAGTATTGTTCCTCTTAATAAGATCTACAAAAAAGTCCGCGATGGCATATTCATATCTTTTAAGAATAACGTGTAGTGATCATATTTCTGTCTAAAAATAGTAATTTCAATATATTTTTTATTGTGAGGGATATTTTTCCATAATGGTATTAATCCTTATCCTTTAAAATACTTTATTAAATTTCTACGTTAAACGAAGATAAAATTTGCTTTTTAAACTATTTCGAAATTGCGAATAGTTTTAGAGAAAAACGCATTTAATTATTGACACATCACGCCGTTCACACATCAACTGTATCGAGTCAAGTTTCACTTATCCCTTACTCTCAGCATATAAATAAGTATATTAGTTACGCTCGCCATTTAATGTAGATCAAAACTGTCTTTTACTATTTTTCATTTTAATAAGTACTTTAGAAGTTGTTACAATATCAAAAAATCTTTGCTGCGAAACGCGCCTCGTGACGTATTGCTTATACAAGCGCGTCCGCCGCGCCCGCCTGCCTTACACGCATCGGTGGTTCAGTGGTAGAATGCCCGCCTGCCACGCGGGCGGTCCGGGTTCGATTCTCGGCCGATGCATTCTATTTAATTTTCCTAAGCCACATAGTGCTTGCTTTTCATCAGGGACAGAATACCCTCTTCAGCATTAACCACAACCTCGAAAAAAAAAAACCCGCTTGCCTTTATAGCAACGAAGATTTAGATGCGTTTGCACGTATTGGATAATTCGAGTTGAATGTATTATTTGATGTCATTTAACTATCTAAAAATAGTAATCCTATATCTTATAAAACAAAGTCGCTTTTTGTGTCTGTCTGAACTTTCTAACTCTTCTTCTTCTAAACCACCCAACGGATTTGGATGTAGTTTTCACCATTAGGTCGAGTATTTCTCAGGGAAGGTTTATATATAATTTATTATTTGTACATTCTTATGTAAATTAACATAAATACGATAAATGTGTATAAAGTCCTACCCGCTGAGACACTTTGGCGCATGCGCTGCTTTAATGGTAAATACTACATGAAAAAAATGTACTGGAGTATTGTTCCTCTTAATAAGATCTACAAAAAAGTCCGCGATGGCATATTCATATCTTTTAAGAATAACGTGTAGTGATCATATTTCTGTCTAAAAATAGTAATTTCAATATATTTTTTATTGTGAGGGATATTTTTCCATAATGGTATTAATCCTTATCCTTTAAAATACTTTATTAAATTTCTACGTTAAACGAAGATAAAATTTGCTTTTTAAACTATTTCGAAATTGCGAATAGTTTTAGAGAAAAACGCATTTAATTATTGACACATCACGCCGTTCACACATCAACTGTATCGAGTCAAGTTTCACTTATCCCTTACTCTCAGCATATAAATAAGTATATTAGTTACGTTGGCCATAAAGTCTGGCACAATGGCTTGATTTACAAGTTACAAAAGACTAACGTACCTGACAGACTCGTGCACATCATTCGAGACTACTTATCAAACCGCTCATTTAGATACAGGGTAGAAGGCACCCTCTCCTCCAGTAGGCCAGTTAGAGCTGGAGTCCCTCAGGGCTCCATACTATCCCCGCTTCTGTACAATTTGTACACTCACGACATCTCCAAAACCCCAGGTACAAACCTAGCCCTTTTCGCAGACGACACCGCCGTCTATACGTCCGGCCGTGTATCAGTCTGCATAGCTAAAAGACTCCAAAAGTCCATGGACCGCATAGGTCAGTGGCTATTCCAATGGCGCATAGAGGTCAATCCCGATAAAAGTAACATCATTTACTTCCCCCTTCGTAGGACAGACTACCTGCCACATGTCCGCCTTTTAGGCAAAATAATTCCCGAGGCCAAACAGGCCAAATACTTAGGTGTCATTCTCGACAGCCAACTGTCCTTTAAAGCCCACATTACTTATGTTCGCCGCAAAGCGGCCTACGTCCTAAGTTGTTTGTATCCACTCATTTGTGCTAAAAGTAAACTCTCACTTAGAAATAAAATCCGACTCTATAAAGCATGCGTCAGACCCATTTTCGCCTACGCCTGTGTTGTGTTCGCACAGACAGACCTTAGCCGTTTACAAGTAATTCAAAACCGTTTCTTGCGTAATACTACCGGTGCCCCGTGGTACATGCGTAATACCGATCTCCATAGAGACGTCAAATTAGATTCAGTAAAAGAGCACTGTCGCAAGCTCTCTAGTAGTTATTTCACTAAAGCCGAATCGCATCCGAATCCGCTGGTGGTAAACTCGTGTAATTACGCCAAACGACGCCCGTGGGATCGCCGTCGACCCCGGGATATCTTAACCGATGATGCTGACCCCATCACTAAAGCGAACGACCCCAAATTTATAGGTAGGGCCACACACAATCGCACACATACACGCTACGCACACTGTCCCCGCCGGTGGAGACGAGGTCCCAGCTTTACTGTGGCCCAATCGCGCCTCGGCGCGAGAGGAGCCCGCACTCATTAATCCAATAGGGCATCAAGAGCCCTCCCCAGTAGGCTTTGGTCGAACCGATCGAAGCAAAGCCCCCCACTACGAACGGTGTTCGCAAGTCGCGGTCCGAGTCTCAAAGGAAACGCCCTTGCGCCACTGTGTTCTCTTTTGTTGGTACCTTCCACGGTAGCCATGCCAAGGTCAGAGCTCGTCTAGCTCGGCCTCCCCAAGTCCGGTGACGCTGTAGAGGCCGATATGGCCAACAGCATACTGCTCAATCGAAAAACGAAAAACGAAAACGTTGGCCATTTAATGTAGATCAAAACTGTCTTTTCTGTTTTTCATTTTAATAAGTACTTTAGAAGTTGTTACAATATCAAAAAATCCTTGCTGCGAAACGCGCCTCGCGACGTTATGCTTATACAAGTGAGTCCGCCGCGCCCGCCTGCCTTACACGCATCGGTGGTTCAGTGGTAGAATGCTCGCCTGCCACGCGGGCAGCCCGGGTTCAATTCCCGGCCGATGCATTCTATTTAATTTTCGTCACAGGCAGCCACGTAGTGCTTGCTTTTCATCAGGGACAGAATACCCTCTTCAGCATTAACTACAAGCTCGAAAAAAAAAAACCCGCCTGTCTTTATAGCAACGAAGATTTAGATGCGTTTGCACGTATTGGATAATTCGAGCTGAATGTATTATTTAATGTCATTTAACTATCTAAAAATAGTAATTTAAATATATTTTAATAAGTACTTGAAAAGATTAATATCACAGATTTAAAATTACGGTACCTACTAAAAAATCCTTGCTGTGTAAAACAATTGGAAAATCCTTATTGAAACTACGAAAATGCGGGTTGCATTAGGGTTTAATTAATGTTCACATTATCTTAAGTGCTTTGCAAACATACATTATATGAATAATCCAGTAGTAAAAGCGGGCGAAGCCGCAATAGGGTCGCTAGTATATATATAGATTTGTATGTATTGTTTAAATTGGGTGGGTATTATAATAGAATTTTCGATTATAATTTGGTACATAATTATATAAAATTGTCTACATGCTTATAGTATTTTAAAATAAAAAAAATCCTATATTTCTTAGTATCAACTTTGCATATATATGTAAAAAAAAATGTTTTTTAAATCTAGCGGGCGAAGCCGCGAGCGCGTCGCTAGTTTAAATATATTTTAATAAATACTTGAAAAGATTAGTAGCACAGATTTAAAATTACGGTACCTACTAAAAAATCCTTGCTGTGTAAAACAATTGGAAAATCCTTATTGAAAGTACGAAAACGAGGGTTGCATTAGGGTTTAATTAATTTTCACATTATCTTAAGTGCTTTGCGGGCGAAGCCGCAAGAGGGTCGCTAGTTTAAATATATTTTAATAAGTACTTGAAAAGATTAGTAGCACAGATTTAAAATTACGGTACCTACTAAAAAATCCTTGCTGTGTAAAACAATTGGAAAATCCTTATTGAAACTACGAAAATGCGGGTTGCATTAGGGTTTAATTAATTTTCACATTATCTTAAGTGCTTTGCAAACATACATAATCTGAATAACCCAGTAATAAAAGCGGGCGAAGCCGCAAGAGGGTCGCTAGTTAGGTATAAAATAGAGAAGGAAAGATAGAGGCTATGATTCGCTGTGGTTGAAAATAAGTGCAGATGAAACGTCAGACCCCAGGAGACATATCGACTCGATTTTTAATGTCGTGATCTTGGGAGTCCGCTCCACAGATGGGTTATTCACTCTTGCTCCCTAAATCTGTTTTATCATTCTTCTTCTTTCATTCTGTCGGTGTGACTAAACTACCTGAGCAATTATGATCGTTGAAAAAAGTAAAAATAAATTAAAATGAACGTGATTAATGATTCATGACTTTTGGAGATTAATAAATTCACATTTTTTTATTATAATATTCCCTTGTTTAAATTAAAGTAAAATTATAACTTTATTAAAGTTAAAACTATATTATAATTAAAACTATATTCCAGCTAAAATTATATATTTTATATACATTTTGAAGTACATTAAGTTCTCGTAAAGGCATATTAAGAGTACATTAAAAGAACATTTCAAAAAGTAGAGCAGAGGTCTACTCACGCTAAAAGCGACAATTACACGGCGAAAAGGATTCAGCCAGGATTTTAGACTTGGGTGCGTTAAAATGCCATACAGTTTATACTTTCTATGGATTATTTTATAGTGGACTATACAAACGGACATTTGTTTATCATATTTACTTAAAAAATCTAGTGAGATTTTCTATTCAATTCAATTCAATTCAATATTTTAAACAAATATCTAGTGTAAAGTGGGGAGTATGTTAGCACTATGTTCCATCTTCATCTTCTACCCTGCTGTGTGTGGCATACAGCGTGAAATTAATTTTTTTAACAAATAATAATAAGACATTTAAATTTTCAATATCCTCTTTTACATACCATTCCAACTATTACACTTGGACCAATCGTGACGTAAATACTTTGGCACGGAGTAAGAAAATTTGTATGCGAACGAAAGGCGACATGATACAAGAAAGAGAAAGCAAACATTAATAAACGTGGTTTACGTAACGGCGACGCTTAGCGGTTGAACAAAAACCATTATATATATGCTATTAAATCCACCCTGTGACCCTTGTTGAGTAACTTGTAAGTGTAGGCTGTTAGATGGTAGTGGGTTCGATCTCGATTGATATATTGTAATTACTGCAACCTGATTTAATAAAGGCCGCTGTTAGGTTCAATTTCCATTCGGGGAAAGTTATATTTCATATTTTTTTATTTCTTCGCTCTCGTAAAAAGACAAAACGCAGTGTTGAGTTCCGCCAGTCAACACGCACGTCGGCGTAAAGTGGGGAATCAAAGTATCTTAATGGGAACGGAGTGTCTTAGTATTAAGTGCCCATGTTCCCTCTGCCTACCTTGCTATGTGCGCGATATAGCGTAAAGCTAATCAAACGCAGTGGTATTTAATCATTCTTAAAATCGCTAATTTTTTTCTCATTCTCATTAAAATTGCTTAAATGTAAGAAATCAAGAAATTTATTTGATAACCGATGTGTCCATCTATCATTTATATAAGACTCTTCCCTTACTTAATGATTGACAAAGTATTCGAAATAAAGAGGCGTAGAACCCTGAAATTTAGCATGCACCTTATTAGCCTTGAAAAGTAACGTAAAAGGGGATTTCCCCAAATTTCTACAAAAACAAAAAAATAAATATTTTGCGTAACGAGATTGCTGGCTACAATTAATATTTAACGGAGTCCTAATATCGTAAAACTATAAATTTGAGAAAGCAAACATAATCTGTTTTTATATATTTCACACGGTTATGGAAAGCACACGTTTGTTCACGACAGAAGCGTGGCCTTTCAAGAACGAGAATAAAACCCCTCTTTGTCAACCATGTAAATAGTAGACATGGTCTGACGAGTAGATATCATAGAATCCATCTTTATTGTTTTTTTTTGATCTTCTTCATGCTGTATCCATTACATCGCAAGGTAGAAGGAACCTGGGAACCTAGCGTTAATACACTCCGGTCCTGTTAAGACCTAGAAATATATTACAGAAGAATTTAGTCTTACAGAAAATATATAAAAAAAATATTTAACATTTTAATTGAATAAATTTATTTCTTCTTTTAAATAAAATGAAATATCTGTCTATTATTATTTTAAGAAAGTTTCAGTCAGTTTTTAATCCTACATCAATATTGTTCTATCAAGACCCTCGTCTTCAAAGAAAAATTGCAGAACAGAGCTAGCCGTCTAATAGAGTAATTTACTGGATTCCGGCGCAGACAGTCGATTCGCTAAATAAACTACTTATAAAAACTTTGAAGATAAAAGTCTTTATATAAATAGATTTATTTATTTATTTTTTATTTAGTTATTTCTTAAAATATTATAGTTGAGGTCGACGAGTGAGTCTCACGATTGATTCACTCGGAGGAATGAAATATTAAATATGTTGATTTACTCGCTCTAGTAACGAAGTAAAGCTCGAAGGAGTTCCGCCACTCAACACGCAAAACAAATAAAAAATTAAGCAAAAAATTGAGTATTTTTTTCATTGCCTCGAGTGGGAATCGAATCCACAATCTGTCGGATTTATAGCCGCACGCTTGTGCCCTGCGCCACTACTGGCCCTTTCTTGTTTAAGCATCGCATTAACTTATTTCAAGGCCAACGTCCGATCCCGTACTATCAAATTGGCAGATTCTTTGTGAACTAAGCGAGAACGTATTTGGGTTAGCTTTGTCTGGATTTTACGTTTCGTATAATGTAAGAAAAGGAAATTGGGATAGTAGGGTAAGTCTAAAATAACCCGGCATTTACTGAATTTATGTTACTTTTATCTTCTCTTTTCTATATAAATTCTGTTGAATTGTTATTATTTAGATGAGAATATTGTCGACTTAAATCACGGCGACAATATTAGATGCCGTAGATTCAAATCTCATTGTTTTTTAATTATGTAAAACACAAAAGGAAAGAATAGAACACTTATAAGGACCACTTTGTTATCCATTCCTCCATCCGTCTGTCAAGATACTTTTTCTCAGGAACGCGTGGTGATATCAAGCTGCAATTTATATCCAATATTCAAGTCTAACAACAAATTTCTAAGCTAATATTTCGAAACCAAAAGATCTATCGGTTTATGCTGCAAATTTTTGAAACTCGCAAGGGAATCAAAACCTACAGGGTACTTCCTGAAAACTCGGACTCTTGTAATTTGATACGAAGCAACTTCCTATAACACATAAAGGAAAAATCGCAAATAGAAAAAAAAATATAGGTATTTCATAGAAAAAATCATTATAAACTTACATTTTCATACAAAATGAGTGCACATGCCTGTAAACTTAAGTCTGTCAACTTTTATAAATCGTAGTTCCTGTCGACCCACAAATTGACACGGTACCCTGGTGGGCGAATCCGACTCGCATTAACCGGTTTTTTCAGAATCAAATAGGTTTAATTGTTAAAAAGTAGACAACTCAGCTTAATAATAATATTGCATATTAATTCGTGGAACAATTTTTATGTAGGAAATAAAAATAATTTTATTTCCTACATAAAAATTCAATCCACAACCGTCGCGTTAACACTCAGACGCTGTTCGATCACGACGACCTCATATTTTATCGTCCTTTATATTTATAGTCATGGAAATAATCTTTCTTTGATCCGATGGCTATCAAAGCCATTATTTAGAATTTCCTCGTTATTTTTGTTCCTTAAAATCCAAATAAAGGAAAACGAAATGTAGTTGTACTTGTAACTACATATATAAAGTTTACTTTATTTTGGCTCAGTTTGAGTTTGTATAAAAGAATAGGTTGATTGTGGGTATAGTATTTTCTTTTTTTTATTAATTTATTTTTAGTTAGGGCCCACCACTTAACACGCAATGTCTTAAAAATTCTGCGGAAATTGGTGAAGAGAGTGTCTTAACACTAGATTTCTCTCCGCCAACCCCGCTCTATGCGAGATACAGCGTGATGATAAAAAATCCTCTTTTTATTCAAGAACTTAACAATCGTAGTTCTATCCTATTGTTACAGCGCCCCTTTAAATCTTCAAAAGTTGAGGAAAAAGTGTGAAAATAAAGTAAAAAATACATTTGCTAAAAAAAGAAAGGAATACTCGGCTATAGAGAGCTTTTGGGAATTTTCCAACAGTTTTGTTTGTATAATGTAGTTGATGTTTGAACTTAGAGAGAAATACATCACTTTGTTGTTTTGATACTATAATAATATTAGAGAAGAGGCCAGTGGCGCAAAGGCATAAGCGTGTGACTGTTATCAAAGTAGATTGTGCGTTCGATTCCCACTCGAGGAAATGAAATGGGAACAGTGTTTGAATACTAGGTTCCCGGGTTCCCTCTACTTTGTGCAGGATACAGGATAGAGCTAATCAAGCAGCTGAAGGCACTTAGCCATTATGTTTTATCACCAATCTAATGACCATGACCTCAGAGCTACGAGATTTTTTTTTTATCGTCAGTCGTAGTTTTCCATTCATATACAATCATGAAATCAGTATAGAACCGTCGGTGGGTAAGTCCGACTCGCACTTGACAGGTTTTTTATATAAAAACGTTACATGTTAGTCTAGACCTTGAATAACAGAAATAAACAAAAAAGGTATCCTAAGCAAAGAGAAAGTTTTATTCTTCATATAAATTCAAGTGATGCTATAAACGGAAGGGCAAATGAACGTTACGAAAGAATGTAAACACTTAGAACTTTGTCCTTTTTTTTTTTGTAACTGACCCATCCACCCATCTATTTGAGATCTGATAAGATCAATTTTAAACAAATATCTACAGAAAATACAGAAACAGCCTCGAATAGCACCTTAGAAGTTCATAACTTTACATTCATTATTTCACGTCTTTCCGGGCTAGCATAATCGATCTTTAACATACTGTTACTTACATCACATACAAAAAAATATTGTAAAATATTAATCCAGTGCCACTTATATATCAAAAAAGAAACATTAAACTTTCCTCAATATAAAGATATTATTAAATTATTCTTATCTTTCGCAATAATACAGCCTACCAAAAGTTTAGAAGAAAAAATTTCGGCTAATTCAAATAAAACTTGAAAGCAAGATTTCATCTTACTCTCTAATTATCATACTGTCGCTTATAATTTAATATACAGGACTTTGAAAAAAACCTTTGAGCATTTTTTTGTAATTTTTTAAACAGTAACATAAATTTCGACCGGTTTTATATTTTTTTGGGCAGCACTTAACGTTCATATGGCAGGGAAGGTAGAAAGACCCCACCAAAAATACAGAGGAGAGTATAGCTCAGAACATACACAACACGCAACGCATCCAGAATTCCGCGAAGAGTGGGGAACGAACGTATCTTAATGAGAACGGAGAGTAACACTAGGTTTAACACTAGGTTCCCAGATTCCCTCTGCCTACCCTGCTTGGTGCGAGATGCAGAGTCAACCTAAAAAACCTACAGCTTAATTCGCTAAAGCGCTTGGACAGCTTCCAAAAGATGCAAGTTTGATTCCCGCTACGTTTAAATATTATACTGTTCAAAAAAAAACTTTTTATTAAGATTGAAATAAATTGGAGAAACTATTTTCTTATGCCCAACGAGAAATTGTTATCCATATAAATTTCAATATCAGTCTAACCCAGACAAATTTGAAACCAAGTAATAGCTTTCCAATAGCAATTGGCAGGTAGTCTAAGCCGCCATCACTATGATTGCGTCAGTCGAGGGTCTAACGTATTGAAATTAAAAATTGGTTCTGTCTATATGGAGACGGTAGCGGATACAATTTTATTTATGGTTGAATTGAAAATTTATATTTGTTATATATATTCATAGCTTGAATAACAATAAAGATACAAACGTGCGACTGCTAAAGCGTCGTTTGTGCCTTTGACTCTCACGTTCCCATTAAGACACTTCAGTTCCCCACTGTCCACCAGATTTGATTTCAGAACTCAACGCAGCAATTTGCGAAATCTCTCCGCTACAATTACCTTAGACATAAACATGTAAATAAAAGAGCAAGTATGCCGCAAACATACATAATAACATATATCAAGCTTTATATTTTAATTGAAATGAAAGGTAGAGCAGAGTTTTCTTAGAAGCATTTCCTCTAATAGAAAAAATAGACTTATTACTTACGTAATACGTACTAAAATTACGGGTTCTGGTAATAAACTGGTATACATTAACAGTACAATATATAGTGAATGCAGAAATGTGCCTTTTATGATGCAGTTTTATAAGAATTATAGTCGTTTGTTCTAGCTAAGTAGTAGTTATGTTTTGCATAGTTGACTGCTTTTACTTTTAAATAATATTTTTAAATTAATTTTGAACAATGAAGAAGTCATGTTATGATTAATTAGTAAGATTTTTACAGTATTTTTTTCTTGTTCCTTGACAGACTTAGAAATAAATCTATATGGCATATTTTATAGACATACAATAACCATTTAGGTCATGTTATTTTTATATTTATTTCTATTCTAGATTATGCGTAAGTGATTATGTTTTGTTGTGACATCATGCGTGAGAAGTGATAACCTACATGAGAATAGTGGGTTCCATTCTTGCTTAAGAATATTTTTTTACCTATTTGAGTAAAACTACGTATATTCTGAAAGCATTTTTTTTGGAAGAGGAATGTAAATTATTTAAATATTCCCCCAAAATCGACGACTCTTTCCATTTAAACTCCTTAACTCACAACTTTGCTACTATCTTTTTGATAAGATTTTCTCTCTAACATTCGTTTTTAATTATTCCTTTTACACATACATATATATTGTAGTGTCACTCCCGTAATAATAGCACCATGTCGGCGCTAATACCACGTTGTAGATCGGTGTATGTGCAGCTATGCTCACATTCCATACATGCACGAACGTGAACTGAGTGTAGCTAACTCTATTGTAGATATCAATGCACGTGTTTTAGGGTTCCGTATCTCAAAAGAAATGAAAATTGGAACCTTTATGAGATCACTTTGTTTCATATCTTTCTGTTTGCTCCTATCGTAGTTATAGCAAATAAAAAAAAACATCTTTCTGTCTTATGTGAAATGAAAAGCCCTAAGTCTTTAATTTTACGAAAAACAAAACCGTAGAGGCCTCTAGGGTTTTGTATCCCACTCTCGAATTCCATTATCAGAACAGCTCCCCAATATCATATTTATGTAACATATTATTTTATTGTCACCTAAGCTGCTTTTCTACGTAGCTTAGAGGAAGTTATCTTTCTAGTTCAATTAAAATACAAATATTAAAAGTGGATGGTGCTAAAAACAATAAGCACTACATGTTTTATATAAAATCTAAACTATTTCATTCTATAAAACTTATTACTTTAGCGCAATCTATACTAAATAAAATTCCTTTCGTACTACACAAAGGGGTTCCAACAACGTATTAGATGCTGACACGAGGTATTATCCGATCGTGAGAACATCGCGTGCGGCATTCGCCTTTCAGCTTACTTTGCAAATTCTTTACTTTAAAACATTGATATTAATTGAATCATATACTTTAGTTTTATACATTTTTTATTATTTATAAGTCTATTGTATTAATTGTGGCTTATAAAAGTATAGTGAGTGATAAGTCACTTCTCGTAAAACATAGTGTTAGTAAGTGTTAGTTCATTTACTCAGGGAGGCGTTAGACTATATTGCATTACGTTAATCGTTAGGATTCCATAGCCAACCAGTGTCACTGTAAAAGAGAATGAGGCTAACAGAACATGCCTCACGTGCGAAAAACAAAAACCTACATAAGCTAATTATTTTCAGATTACCAAGCAGACGAAGCCACCTAAAAAGCTAGTATCACAAATGATTGATAGCACTTCCTCTAAATGTTGTTTTCAGTCCATTAAATTTGAAGACAGTTAATCTCGTAGTTCTAAACTCATGTTATTCAGTGATACTCGCGCAAGACAAGCGTATTGTTACCCTCATAGTCACTCAAACTAGAAACTATGACATTATGAAGATATGAAACATGCTAGTGATGTTGTTGATACTAATTAGGCTTATCGATATTTTAGATTTTATAGTGTACCAACAATTTTACGTTTTATCCAGCATGAAAGGGAAAATAATATTGGGAACCCTCTGTTTTTTATTTTTGCCTCAAATTTTCCAGACATTACGCGTTGAGCGGTGGAACATATCGCCGCGTGTTGTCTAATATAATTAGTTCCATGTTGCATCGTTCTCCATTTTTTGCATTTAAAAAGAATTGTAGTCATTCTTAGACATAAAAAAAAAATAGGTGGCATTGTGTTTCTCACTTCAGTCCTTTCCCTCTCGTCACACAGACAACTTGAGACTTCTATGTAGATATGATAGAACATTAGATATAGGTAGAGTTGCTCTAATGTCGATATTTTTTTAACAATTATTAAATGAATATAACTTAAAAGATATATGTAAATATTGATTTCATTATTATTGGTGACATTTTTAATGATAAATCACATTTAATACAAATGTTATTAATGTTTTAGTGATTGCCTAAGCGTTATTTTACGCTTAACGCCTTTGTAGTTTTTTACAAGATAAGAAATATATTTCTTAAAGATCACTGAGATCCGTAAATGTGTTATAGATATTCCCTTTTCTTATAAAAGATTGTATAGATTTTGAAATAAGCATTGTTTTTTATCAATATAATATTTTTAAAAACAGAAATGCAACCTCTGATCCTTGCTCCAGTTAACAATTTCACATTACAACTTTTGACGATAACGTCTTACTTAAGGTCCCATAATTTATGACATCGTTAAGTTACTTTCGCAATTCAATTACATAAAAGAAGTTCGAAAGTGTTGTAATAAAAATATGCTATCATAAAACCGTTTATTGACACTCAAAACGATCTACAAACGATCATAGTTATTCATATATCTACTTTATTCACAAAAAAAATATTCAAACTTTGTATATTGAAATCCACAGCAATATTTATTCCATGTTATAGTATAATGTCTCGTAAATACTTTTATCGCTACCGTAAAAATTGACGTTGGCGTCTATCGAATCGATAAATCTATAGCTTAACATCGATAGTTGTGTGCGACAACATTATTTTATGTATGCTTGAACTGAACAAAGGGTCTTTATAGTCTTGTTTATCGTCGACCGCTAGCGTTTCAAGCGAAATGTTCGTTTAAGCCATCTCTATTCGAAAGGTCCTTGAGATTTGTAAATTATATGATTACTCTGTGGGCACTAACTACGATGCTCGTAAATGTTGTTTCGTGTAATTGAATATATTAGTTAAGCTTCTTCAAATTAACTAACCACTAAAACTAAGACTGTATGTCTTTCTATAATGAATATTCCTTATTACAAAAGCAAGTCTCTTCATTAGAGTGAATGGGCATCAAACCCACAACCATCGCTGTTAAAGCAGGACGTAAGTGTGACGGTTTCTAAAATAGTGTTTGCAATTAGTAATTAAAAACAATATGTGTCAGTCACTTTTCATTTCACCTTCCTCCCACCTTTCAGTATCTGTTGGCATAGCTTACTGTGCAATTGCTATATTTTTTTTAAATTTCTGATATTAAGACATTTCTCCGAATTTTGGAATTGAGTGACTGAAGAGAGAAAAAATGAAAATTTTCACCAGAGTAAAGAAATGAAAATATTAAATATTTCATTCGAATGAACTCACAACTACGTTTACAGTGACACGCTTGTGTCCTGCACCACGAAGTCCTTGATAAAAATAGGTTTATATAGGTATGTATACTTATTCATAATATGATTTATAAAGAAAGTTTATGAAGTAAATAAAAAAAACCTTGTTTTTCTTTCTATGGAATGAAATTTTGTACTGAAATATAATATTTAAAGTTGATAGAAAATGTTGAACTCTAATATTACGATATTTATTTTTAGCACTGGCAATATTAGAACAAAAATGTAAACTTTCTCCAATAAAATAAATTTAAAAGATATATACGAGTATATTTATAAAAGATAAAAGAAAAAACAATAAAACAACACACATACATTTCATTCTTTAATTAATAATCTTTACAATTGAATCATTAACGTCCATCCCTAAAAACGTTTTTACTTAATATACACTTTACAAGTCGAAATATCAAAATCACACTCTCATTTCATCGATCGCGGCCTGAGGTAAAGTAGTCGAGTGTATCGATTTACCTCTCCTCAGAGTAGCGTGAGGAAGTCTTGGCTCACTAAAATCGGTGGAGCCGTTTGGATTCCTCATATCCTGATTACTAAACTGATTCAAATTCTTAGGTAGCGTCCCATATTCGGGATAAGTGTTCGGCAATCTAAAACTACTGTTCAATTTGCTCGGCATATCTATACTTAGAGTAGGACTTGGAGTTTTAGGACCTTTAAAGTTCATGTTGGCCAAATCTATTTTCTTTCTATTCTGACGTTCGATATCAACAACCAAACTAGGCGCTATATTGGGATCTATATGATAATGCGAATGCTTTCCAGATATAGTTTCAAAGTGTTTCTCATTGAAACGCTGTTTGCCCCGAGACCTTGATTTGTCCCGTTGATAATAGACCCCGGCGAAGATTAATACGTTCAAAATGAGGAGTGAGCATCCAATAGCGATTGTTACACTCAAAGCTGTGGAATAAGCCGCGTAGCCTGCAGCTTCTAGATTTGCCAGGGTATTATCTGTAGTGGTGAAATTTAGGTCTCTATTCGGAATTATTGTGACACATGTAGCCAAAATGGTGTCTACTGTAGTCAAAGCAGTGTCGTAGGATATATTTTTCCTTATTTGGTCATTTTCGGTCCTGGACAACGGATCTGGTCTGATAATGCCCTCGTATAGATCCTGTTCGTTGTAATTTTTGAATAGATTATGCCGCGCTGAGACGTCTTCCATACCGGTTCTGTGGAGCTCGGGGATTAAGCGAAGCCACACGGATAACTGATGCGCCCGAAAATGATTCTTCATTCGGGGTTTTATTCCTGTGGAAGTACATTTTAATATTACAATCGATTCACCTTACTTTTACTAATATTACAAATTAGAAGACTGATTGAGATAAAAATGTACAATAACATTGATAATTAATCGCAATAGCATATACGCTTCAATTTATAAATTATTTATAACTTGATAATAATATAAAAATAAATTTGAGTAAAGTTGCGTGTGGATCGCTAGTATATGGATATATTTTTTCACGCTGCTTCACGCTGCTTCACGCTGCACCTCAACTTGTAGCAAAGTAGGCAAATGCCTACCTTGTAACCCTAGTGTTCACTTCCACACGCCACGATTTTCCTTGTTTACAGAAGGAAAATAATACATTCCCGTGAGTAGCGTTTACAGTTAGACGATCATAATTTTAAAAATAATACATTCTAATAAGAAGGCATGGTTGTGAGTTTCAAAATCAAAAATAATAAGTGTAGCGTTAGATTTAGGATCCCAATAGGAAGATTCTTTTAATATTAAAGAAATAATATTATTTCTTAAAAGTTTGGTAATATTTACCCCTTTTTTTATTAATATTCCATTCTGAATAAAAGAATCACAACAAAAATCGATGTTTCGTAATATTTTGGGCTACGTTTGAATGTTTAAATAAATTTACATTTTAATAGCAAGGCTTTGGTCTGAAATAACTTTGAATGGAAATTAGCTGAGTTGTGGTAGAGTTAAGAATAAAATATACGCATAATTTGCATGTGAAACATTTTTTTTTTTATTTATATTATTCAAAAAGTAAGGGCAGAGTGTGTTTTGATTGTATTGTTTTAGTATTTCATTAGTTATTTTTTTCTAGTCTAGACAAACCCATTACATGTACAAAAAAAGTACATGTAATGGGATGTACATGGTACAGTTGGTGTAGAGACCAATCGTACCGAAGTTGTGAACACGACTGACATCTATGACTGTAGAATTCCAATGTAATATTTTTATTTCATGGCTCTGGTAAAAAGGCAACACGCGGCGTTGAATTCCGCCGCTCAACACGGAATACATCGAGCGGTAGAAATTGGAGAACGAAGTGTCTCAGCACTAGATTCTCTCCGCCTACCCTACTACATATAGCGTGATGCTAATAAGGAACAAAAAATAAACAAACCATGAATATTTGAAGCCAAAGGAAGTCTTATAACCAATATATATAATAGATATATCGAAAGTTCCATACATTATATATAAGGGTATGAGATTTCGAATACCGCATCCGGAATTTTTGATGTAAAATTCACTTTGATAGCATATTTCGTGCCCTGATACCCTTCATTCTTAGCTTTTCCTACGTGATTTTTGAAATTATTAACAATTTAATATTTTACAAGAAATTATAATATTAAAAGTATGTAAATTAGAAGCTGTGGGGTACGGGTCGTGAGATGCATGACAATTATATCAAATTCAAATTCCAGGAGAGTTTTATTTAGCTTCACGCGGTATCATGCATATGGTAAGGCAGGTAGAGGAAAGCAATTGTTAAGATCGGAGATCTATTCTCCACTTTCCGCTCAATTTCCTAATTTTTTTCCGCATTTTGTATTATCACCAGATGGAGGAAATGAAAATTTATTCATTCCCAAGAGTGAGAATGTATAAAATAACATTAAAAAATGTAATTTTATCACCGAATGTGAATCGAGTCGTTGTAACAGTTAAATTGATTTTTTAGGAATTTTCTGAATTTTTTAGGAATTTTCTGAATTTTCTTCCACCGCAACTCCATATCTGTAAAAAGAGAAGGAGTGTTTTAACACTATATAAAAGCTACTAACCAATTTCAAGATACTTTTGATGTGTAGAATCGTATTCTTCCCAATTAATACCGCGAAATTTGTTCTTCTCCCTCGACGCCGGAAGGAAAGCCTCTTGCCGGGTATTATCGTTAGGATTCCTGGGTACAAAAATAAATATTTTTTTATTCTTATATCTGACTAGGGACTACTACATTACATGGATAGATTATTTAATGTAATATTATTAATAATTAACAAGTTTATAATATGACTTAAAAATTTATAAGCTAGAAAAAATAATAAATTAAATAAATAAGAAAAAATATTTGAAATCCACGGGGATTTCAAATTCTAATTACAGAATTATTACCAGAAATTTATAAATATAAAAAAAATATAAATGGCTCATCCTTCAAATCCTCCTACCTGGCATGGGAACTGAATCTACAATCTTCCGAATAACAGATCGAGTATCTCACCCATAAACTCCATCAGTATGTCCATAATAAAACAAAACCACTTGACCAGAAGTTCGAACAATAAAGACACGCTTAGATAAAGCTTCACTTACCCGGTCTTAGCGAAGTTCGCCACAAACAACATTATTGACTCAGATAGTGATATTTCTGATTTGGTATAATTTTCGAGAAAATGAGCGAAGCCTTCGACGAGAGGTGCACCGAATATGTAGGGTAGTTCTTCACCGTGAACTGCTCCCATTCTCTAAATAAATAATATTACATTAGGAAGAATATCAATATTTAATTATAATTATTTGAATTTATATGTGTTCTAAAGTGGGCGGAGATGAGTTGCGACACTTAATATGCAATGTCTCAAAAATTGGGCGGAAAGTAGAGAATAGAGTGTTTTAGCACTCCTAGCAGGTTCCTTTTGCCTACCGTACTGTGCGGGAAAAAATATCAAATTGTTATTAATACACCTGCAAAATAAAAGGAATAAAAACTTTTTAAAATACAGACCATATACAGTACAACAATCGAATTTTTATCATCTAACTTCTAAGACTGCAGTTAGTGTTCTTCTTAAGACGTATAAGTCTCGTTCCAGATAAAGTAGACAATCAACAGAAATAATAGATCGTATAAACTTTATAGCTGCTTTTAGGTATATTTTCGGTCATAAAAATAATTATATTATTATGTTAGTAATAGTGAAGTGACTTAATGACAACGACTTTAAAAATAAAAAAATATAGGATGACAAAGGACGAGGATGAGTTGCGCCACTCAAAACTTTCGAATAATTGAGAAAAATGGAGTGTCTTCGCTTAGCAACATTAGGTTTCCTCTGCCTACTCTGCTATAGTCTCAAATTAAAAAATGAATTAAGAATGTAATAAAAAATTACATTTATATAACTTAAATCTTGATTTAATCGTACGCACGGGATTGTGAGGAGTTAATTACATTCCCAATTAAGTTTAATGTACCGCAGTAAAATATGCTTGTTAATCATTATTACGAATTAAAATGGATATAATAATGTGTGACTTTGCTTAATTTTTGGGGATAAAATGTAAATTTTCAGAAATAAATTTGATGTAAGCCTTGAATATACTATTCGTATATAATACAGTACTGAAATGAAATGGTTATACATTCAAATTTGGACTTTAGAATTGTTTTTTTTTAGTTTCACTCTGTATCCCTCACATAGCAGGAAAGGCAGAGATCTTAAATGTTAACTTAACCTAGTACTTGTAAGATTTATATATTTTTGAAATGCCCATAATAATAGTAAATATGGTCGTGGGATCTATTCGAGAGAAACCTCAGTTTTCAATCGCCACTCAACACAGCGGAAAAATGTCAAAAGTGTTTTAATGTCGAAGTGTCTTAACACTACCAGGTTACCTCTGCCTACCGTGCTATGTCCGGGATGATGATAAAAAATATTACCTGCGGATATAACCCATCCTTAGTTTGATAATCATACACGTAGAAGTACGTCCTGGTTTGTCTGGACGGTTGCTCCTCATCATTCACCATCTTAGCTCCGCTCAGTAAATCTCCACTCTGTATCAAAGGCGCGACGTACTGAGCATCCGATAAGGCTGATACTGTCGCGTCTCTTGTGTTTATTGGATTCTGAAAATAATTAAAATTTTGTTTATCTACTTTTGTAGTGTTGTCGTCGTGCGCTTGATTTACACTCAGCGCTCAGCGGAATGAATAATAATCGCTTCCTTGCCTTGGTAACAAGACAAAACGCGGTGTTGAGTTACTTTGACAGAAAGTGTGAAATGCAGTGGCTTTACACTAGGCTGACTGAACTGAGTTCCCGCTGTATCCTGCATATAGTAAGGTAGGCAGAGAGAACCTGGGAACCTAATGTTTAGACATTTCGTTCTCATTAAGATACTTCCATACTCCACTTTCCCCGGAATTGTGCAGGCATTGCGAGTTGAGTGGCGGAACTTAACACTGCGCTTCGCCTCTTCACCAGAGCCAGTACACGAAAATATGAAATATTTTATTTTCTCGAATTCTAATTGAACCTACAATCTCCCGCGTTTACAATTGCACGAAGCCACGGCTGGTTTCAATTTCTCTTACACAATTAAAAAAAAAACCACTCCGTAATCAATACGTAACTAAATTGAATCCAGTAAATCTATCCAAGATCCGTCCTCGAGTTACGTCCGAAGGAAACGTAGGATAGATGTTGATGGTCCACAATAAATAACAGTAATTCACCACCTGACGGTTTGATAGAGCTAGCGCGATCCAATATAAACTTACTGATAACAAATGATAACGATTTCTTAGAGGGGTTCGTGGAAAGTACTTTTTTTAGGTGTGTCCTGCTTGTAGCTGGGTAAGCAGAAGGAATTTACAAAACACTGCGTTTTTAACAATGCTACAATATAAAGTATTTTTCGAGATTTTGAGTATTGAATGGTGGAACTTAACGCCGCGCTTTGTTCTTATACCAGAGAGAGGAAGTGAAAATATTTCATTTCCCCACTGTTGAATAGTGTACTCGTATATACGGCGGGAATAGGTTCGATTAAGACTTAATGTTTTTTTAACGGCTTCTATATTCTTTAACTGCAGAGGCAAAGAAATTTAGTAAAAAAGCACTCTGGTAACCGTTTTATTTTCAAAATATTGCGTATTTATTAGTGAAACGTCAACGCCGCGTTTTCTTAGAGCAAAAAAATAAACTAACTCACTATCAAAGCTGAAAAATAAATTGAAATGCCTGAATACTAGGTTCCCTCTGCTAATCTTGATTTTCTAGTAAAAACGTAAATTGCTAATTTTCTTTTATAAATTAACGTTCCTTCAGTAAAATTAAAACTCAACAAGCCCTCTCAAAGCCTAAAACGATTGTTCATTACAACTTTATAGCAACTAATTACAAAATTGTAGATGGCTATTGGTATCTTTTTTATTTAAACAAAAAAGACGGGTTGATTTCAAATGGAGTTTATCTTGAATTTAGATGAGAGCAAGATATATGTGAAATATTTAATATTTTTATTTCTTAGCTCTGGTAACAGCTCTGGTAACAGTATAAGGCGTGGCGTTGACTTCTGCCAATCAACACGTAGTGTTCTAACACTAAGTACCCTCTGCCTACCCTCCTATGTGCACGAAACAAGGTAAAGCAAAGAAAACAACAAGATATATAAATATTACTACTAATAATTGAAAATTTAATCGGCAAAAATAATTACTAAATAATTTTAAATACGTACGGCCATACAAATATAGAAAAATAATAGAGTAACATTGAAATAATACATAACAGCGAAGCCAAGCCTTAATAAAAACAAACCTCTACCGTTCTCTCCCAATCAGTGTATTCGTTGACGATTGTATAGAATATTTCACTCAAATGGTAAGTATATGAATTTCTGACGTACGTCCTGAAACAATATAAAGTGATTAATACTTTTTTAAATAAAATTTAATTTCCTCGCTTTGTTAACATGACAAGGCGCGGCGTTGACTTCTGGCAGTCAACACGCAATGCCTCCAGAATTCAGCGGAAAGTGAAGGAAGAAGGTGTCTTAATGGGAACGGAGTATCTAAACACTAGGTTTCCAGGTTCTCTTTGCCTACTTTGCTATATACGGAATTGCATTTCCTCGCTCTTGTAACAAAATAAACGGTAACGCAGTGACTTAACACTACTATCCTTCTGATTATCCTGCTATATGCGGGATAGAAAGTAAAGCTAATATTTTTTTTTCTAATTTATTATTACTTTTTGAAGTATTAAAACAGTGTCACGTGATAGTTGCAGATTCATTAACTGCTCAATGAAATGACTATAATCTGCAAGATAAAACTAGATATATAAAAGATATAAAAAAACGTATGCTATACTATAGGCAGGAAGAACATAATGGTTCCACCGGTATTGAACCCACGACCATCATCATCAACCATTTAATTTAATATTCTTCTTAAGACTTCTAAAAAAATATTAAATAAAATAACAAAATTGAAGAAAATGGACCACAAAACAAATATAATAAAATCATTAATTATATTTCACACGACAGTCACCAAGTACAAGCTATCGCCCTCCTGTTGTTTTATTATCTACTATCTTTATTGTACAATAAACATTGAATTATGCGAAAGGGCAACCTTTAACATAACTTAAATAATAAACACGATATCAAAAAGAAAAATTGTTTTTATAAGAAAACAATTGTGAATAAATTTAAGTTTTTAGTTATATTGGAGTTGGAATAAATAGCTTATTTGTTATAGTGAGTTTTGTCGAGCCTGTCGGATCCGAATGACTGATTGACTGTAAATGTAATGGTTGCAGGTTCAATTCCCTGCCTTCTGTACCCTGCTAACTGGTTATATTGGAATGTTATTAATATGAACATTTTTAATATTTACATTTCATTTTTATTTCAATTTAAACTGGATATTGAGCCTCCCGTATCAATTAAACCGAAAAGCTACAAAAAATATATTTTGTTTGTTGCTGCACCACTAGATGAAAAATCCATTTCCAATTTTAGACTAACCTCAACATACGGTCCCGTTTTTCCGGCTCGATGCCATTCTGTATATCGTGCGCTGAAAATTTCCACAGAGCTTCGCACGTCACAACGCCAAACAACAGATCGTATTTATTTTGAAACAATCGCCGCCCACTATCACTTCTCTTTATATGAAAATTGTTTTGATTCATATTATTCAGTGGTCCAAAACTAGGAAAATCTGATGTAGAATGCATAGTTAAAAAATCTTTGGCGAAATCAGTTTTTATGACGACTCCATCAACAGATGGTCCGAAAGCTGTTAAAAAGTTTGGTGCTGATATGTCGAAAGATAGCAATTCTTCAATAGACGCGTCACGTAAACAGTCTACAATAGCTTCGTGGTCTTTCGCCAGGTCTTCCGGTATACTACAATTCATATGTTTTGCCAATTTCAGTGAATAGTATACAGGATCGTCCACGATTGCCCAAGAACTTAGCGCTGATCCTGAAAGGAGTATGGCTCGATGGAAAAGACCTGTAAAAAATATTTTTTATAATATCATCGGAAAAATGAAATGAAGCCATCGTTTTTAAGTAAAACGTAAAACGTAATATTAGTGGGTTAGTGACTTATTCGTTCGTTAATACTAATGATAAACAAAGCATAACCAAACCAATGGCGTAAAGATTTTGAACTTGGCCTCCTATAAAATAGAGGAATAGAAGAGGTTTTTTTTGTGATGTGCTATTTATATTAGATGGCAGAAATTGACTAAATATTTTAAGTATAGCAAACATTTTCATTTATAAATTCTGAAATAGAACATAAAATTGTAGCTTCAAATGAAAGGCTAAGTATTTTGACCTTTTTAAGTCCTTAGTCAATGGTAATTTAATCTACATCACATATTATGGTGTATGTGTATATTCATATGAGAATTAAAAAAAAAATATCGTGAAAAATCTTTGAAAAATACATCTAGATTATATTAAAAACATTAAAATTTTCGAACAAAAGGTATGGTAGATATTGTAGTAATAAGCAAGTAGCAATATAAGGTTCAAGTTCATGCTTAGAGGACATTGATTTATTGTTTGTTCTGGTTGTTTCTGGTTTTGATAGACGTAGGAAAAAACAGGGTTTTCAACAAGTAGAGAAAATAAAATTAAATATTCTGACACAAATGGTGTTATATTTTGGTGATCTATTTCATATCTGGGATATTTACTAAAATTAACTTTTTCCAATATTGGTGATTGATCAAGTGTCGCTAACCAACATGATTTTTATAAAATGACATATACTAGTAGAAAATTTTACGCTTTATCAATGTGTTTCTCCGCTTATCCTGCACATTGAGAATAACTAAAGGAAAAAAAAAGAAAGAAATTAAATTAACTAATATCGAACTCCATAAAACAGACTAACATTAGAAATTCCCAAGTAAATTACATCTATTTCTAAGTCAAAGAAAATTCAATTAACCCTAATGAAGAAGATCGACTAAATCACGCCATTTAATTAGCAGATCCAACACTTCTACATTTGATGGACGTCTAGTTCTTAGTCAAGATGAGTATTAATTATATTTACTTGGAAATTAGTTTATAATGGTACAAAATATGATGATGCTGCGAGAAATGTTTTATTTACAGATGTTGTGAATAAAAAAGGAGAGTAAACGCGAAAGTTATGGGTTCGATTTCTACACTGAAGGATAACGTTACTCAACGGAGTGTCTTTACATTTTGTTCCCTCTGCCTGCCCAGTTGTGACCAGGATATGGTGTGATGCTAAAAAAAATCACAAACCTGGCATAACAGTAGGCGATATCATTAGAAAATTAATACACGCTGCTCCCGACCCGTGGCCCATTAGAGTAATGTTGGTTGGATCTCCTCCAAACAGCCCAATGTTCTGTTGCACCCAATGCAGGGCTGCTATTTGATCCATTAGGCCGTAGTTCGCCACTCGAGCCTTCAAATGAGGCTTCGGGTTTGCGTTTAGGAAACCTGTCAATGAGTCTACTGTTTAGTATGGTGTTTAGATTAAGTTACTTAAATATAGCAGGTTATGGGTTCGATTTTCGTTCGAGGAACGAGGTAATGGGGGCGTTGAGTTCCACCACTTAACACGCAATGCCTTTATAGTGTTTTAATGGGTTTAGAGTGTTTTAGTACTAGATTCCTAAAATTCCTGTCTGTCCTACTCTATGTGCGGGATACAGCGTGAAGCTAAAAATAAATAAATAAAAATCAACGTCACGCTTTATAGGGAATCTAGTGTTAAGATATATATCGAGACATTATTGATTGGCAGTACTCAACGCTGCGTTCACCAGAAAGAGGAAATGAAAATAACGCATTCCCCCGATCGGGAATAGAATCCACAACCTTTCTGCTTACAAATAAATACCGTTCTACTGCAATACGACATTAATTCTCGCATATAATGATATTTTGAATAATGCATTATATAAACATATTATCAAGTCTCTTATACGAATTCTATACATAGTAATGTGGTACAAAAATATTTTTACTCCGACCTCCGCTACTCGAGCCATTGAATTTCTGGTGAAAAACTCGGTCATGTTGAGAAGTTTATATTATACGATGTAATGATTCGTATATAAAGTTTTACATTTAATTTTAATAGACTGAATTCTGAAGGAAATGTTTAAAATTGTATATAACATATGAAAGCTATTTGAATTTATATGAATTACGTCTGAGGCCATATGTCTTGTATAGAACGGAGTGTATTAACACCAGATATACAGATCCCCCTACTCTGCTATGTGCGGGATACAGCGTTGCGCAATCGTTGCTCTTATTTATAAGTATATTACTATTTAGACATTTAATTAAGATAGATAACGAAGATACTTAAAACTAACTTTACATTGTCAACCAAAAACAAAAAATATAGCTATTATTACGTTGAAAATACCTAAAATATATATTGTTAAATTCCAAATGAAATTGACTCCAATGAAGCTATTTAAGCCAACGAGGGCTCTTTGATTGTTTACTTCCATTATCGAAATGTATTAATGAAATTTGAAATTAGAGGATCGAATTTTCATTTCAACGGATTATTTTGATTTAGTTTTGATAAACTCGACGTGAAAATGGAGCGTAATTGATTTATTTAGTTTTTACTATGCTATATTATAAATAACGACAATATATACCTAATTTTAATTTAAATTAGAACTTAACGTTTTCAAAATGTAATTCCAAAGTATTTAGTAGTGTTGTAATTTGAACATAAAGAAATACGAGTTGAAATCCACAAAATTTAATTTTCACACGTTTTCCAAAACAGTATATATCTAACCTATATTTCACATACGAAACCCATTTTGTAAATGTATTTACTTACAAGCAACATTGAGTTCACTACAAGTACATCGAACGGCCATCTCGTTTCACGGATAAGACGCAAGGAGACAGACTAGCTGAATCGTATTTAACTTTATCAATACATTTGCTATCCAATTTCATCCTATTTGCATATATAAAGCTGACACGGAGTCATTCAGTTCGAATTTTGTTTCGAAAATGGTGAAATAAAAGAGGGAAACAGTAAATTTTAAAATCTGTATACCATTTTATTATTAAGTTAAGCACATTTATAATGTGAAAAGCTGAATTTTATGATTTAATTATGCGTTTCATTGTGGATTGCAGCTAAATTTATACAAATAACTGGAGTTTTACGTGGCTTCACTCGCTCGAAATATCGAATATTCGTATTTAATAATACCTCTTAAGTTTATTTAGAGAAAATAGGTTGTTTATTTTAATATGGCTCTTTAATATAGGTACTATTTATTATACACTTGATAAATCCTAATTTCATTTGATATTGTTCCCCTTTTGGAATTTATTTTATTTTTTTCACAATTATAATAATAATATTTAACAGAAAAATGTTCAGTTATTTCTTATTTATATAGGTAGTACGTACGAAAATCGCAGTTTTACCTCCAAAAATCACTATTTCGGAGTAATTCCTAAAAACGTAAATATTGAATAAGAATGGAGTGTCTTAAGAGTAGGTTCCCAGGTGCCTTCTACCTACCCTGCTATGAGTGGTAATCAGTGTGAAGCTATAAAAGATATAGAAAAAGGCGTAAATATTGACGTTCGTCTATTTCGTAAACAAATGTGTACAGATAAAAAAAAACATAAAAACCAAACCAAAAGTTGAATATATACACAAATGTTTACAAATAAAAAGTATTGGAAATAAAAAAAAAGAATTCGAAATAGTACACATATTCGTATGAGAGTTTATGGTGATTTGCTTAAAAAAATACAACCGATAACTCATCTCATGCCGCTTTGCCCGTGAAGTTGATCGTAGTCGCCATTTTTAATACAAAAATATAAAAAAGACTTTATTGAAAGAGCTCACGCCGTAGTGGGACAGCGTCTGACTGTAAACACGACGGTTGTGGATTCGATTCCGGGGAATGAACATTTTTTTTATTTTCTCCGCTCTGGTAGACGAAATATTCATATTTAGGATAGAAAAAATATGGCATACGGGTCAGATCGCTTAGACAGTTTCCAAGAGGCGTGGAAACAAATCCCGCTACTTTACATTTTTATACGTTTTCTTAAAAGTATATTTTTATCATATTCTATTTCTTTACTTTTTTTTAGAATTTATATAAATATTTAAAAATTATAGACAAAAGACCAATAAACAATAAGAATTCACAAATTCTATTTTCATTTTTTATACAATTTCTTCATACTCGTAGTATAAATATAACATCAGTCGAAACAATTAACGACATTTTATTATTATATAAAAAAAAGTTCCATCATCGCCTTAAAGGAAGTCTTCGCTTTTGCCAATATTTTACAATGTGTTCCAAGTCACGAATAATGAATTCCTACGCCTCGTTGCCAGAAAATTATCTTAATTAGACCAATTTAGAGTTTTCATTGTTGGTTGTGAAAGTTATTTATTGTGAAGAAACCATAATTTGATGAAGAATGTTTTCATCAGTTGTATAATATATTATAATTAGTTTAAAGAATAGCTTATTATTATAAACACCTAGGTATTATTAGAAATGCAAATAATAATGGTAATATTATCTCGTTTCTTCATATTCAAATATCTCCTAAATATTGCGAGTTAGCTAGGTAGGTCTGTTTCATTATAAATACCATAAGGAACAACTCACCCAATATTCCAAGTCTGTAGTTTAATGTGACAACAATAAGATCTGTGTAGCTTGCAAGCACGGATCCGTCGTAAGGACTCCCTGAGCTCATCGAGTATCCATCCCCATGTATGTACACTAGTACTGGCAGTGCTAGTTTTGTTTCGTCCACTATATAAAATAAAACATTATAACATAAAAACTATAATGTAAATGGTCAGCAAAACTAAAATTTACACAATCAATGCGAAGTCAATTTTCAGGTCGTTATGGCGCAATAAACGCGACGGCTGTGGGTTCGATTGCCACTCGGGGAAATGAATTATTAATTATTGATATTTTTATTTCTTTGCTCTGGTAACAAGACAAAACAAGAGTTGAGTTCTGCCACTCATCTTTACAAATTCAGTAGAAAGTGGAGAAGGCAGTGTCTTAACAATAGAATCCTCTGTTAACTAGTGTAAAACTGAAAAAAAAAGTCAATTTTATGTAAGCATTAATTAACAGTAGCAAGTAAGTTTAGTGATTCTTATTTATTTTAAGAATATCTAAATAATAAATACTCACTTTGTAAAGGTGCAAATATGTTTAAATAAAGACAATCTTCACTTTGATTCTTAAGATAAGGTATCAGTCTTTTTATATAATCTAGTCTGCCTTTAGGCATTTTTTCTAATAGGAGTCGCTCATCATCCAAGTCTGCTAGCTTTTGAGGGCAAGCTGGACCTGGACGGTCAGATACTCTGACACCATCCCAGGGTGAAGGTGTTCGTGTGGGGCTAAATCTAAAATATGAACAATTTTATACATTAATAATATTATAAAATATATATAATACAAATTTAATAAAACCAAAAATTATTACTAACAAATGACAGATAATAAGTCAAATATTTAACAAATAATACTGAAACGATATTTATCAAATATAAATATTAAAGAAAGCTTTATGGAATAGACTCATCAAAATATAAAAAGGTAGCAATATTAACTGAAGAAGAGAAAAAAATGTTATTGGTTCTTTGTGTGCTTCAAGTGCTAAACCAAATGCCATAAAATATAAAACAAAACTGTAACTACCTCTAGAGTCGACCATATCCAAATAAAAATAGGTGTCAAAAATTCAGTTACAAAATAAAGTTTTAATTGGAAAGGAGATATTTATCTCCTTCCGGTCTTTACGTTGGGTAAAAAATAATATTTTTTTTCTCAGATAACGTACCTATTAGATCCAACAGGAGGCGTTGCGTAGGGTACACCTAAAAAAACTTCCAACGGACTCAAATATCTTTGTTCATCCATCGCCAAAACTATCCCCTGTAATTTTCCATATTTAGTCTGGACTATCCTACTGCTTATTTTAAACTTAACACTAGACTTAGGGATAGGATTTGATGGATTTAAATAATATCTTTTATAATCTCCATAATCACTGTATCCATTTCTTTCGTGCTCATAGAAATTATGAGGAAATTCTTCATTATTATAGAATGGGTTCTTATCAAAATTGACTTTCACATATTTGTCTTGTTCATCATAATCTTCATTTGGATTATCATTTTGAACCTTAACATCATATTTATTAACTTTGTCGTTTTTCCGATTCATGTTTGTAGTGTTAGAATTGGCTGTTTGTAAAGATAGAAAAAATATCAATAGAAATGAATATAAATTGAAATAGACTAGTTTTTTAGCAAACGCTTTGCAATTCCCACTATCTGTACTCTGGTCATATTGACGCATCGCCTCGTTCTCGTTTTTAGTCCGCGCTTCATGAAACTGTCCAACTGGAAACATATTTCGTCACGTTATCATTTTTGTATTCGATTTATGACTGTGT
This sequence comes from Heliconius melpomene rosina, assembly GCF_056956725.1. Classification (NCBI taxonomy): domain Eukaryota; kingdom Metazoa; phylum Arthropoda; class Insecta; order Lepidoptera; family Nymphalidae; genus Heliconius; species Heliconius melpomene. Next base: position 1,062,901 of record NC_140399.1, read on the forward strand.
TTGTGTGTTGGCTTCAAAATGTTTGTTCGGCATCTGTAACAAGAAGATATTATGTATTAATACTTCTAATTGATGATCATTTATTATTATTAGTTTAGTTGTAATTATCTTTCGATAAAGTAAATGATTTAGAAATAAAGTTACTTCTAATAATAATATAATTATTTATAGATTTTTTTAGAATATTTAAAAAAAATGTAAAAAGTCACTTTATTTTACTCATCCACTTCACTGTCCTCTATAACTAGTATAATAATAATAATAATATTATGCAAACAAATATAAATAACTAGCACCATTTCTCATTAACAGTTCCAAATCCCATTATTTTATTTGGAAAAGCTGCGGTTTTTATTTATTTTATTACTCAATATAAATACCAATATGCGGCTATTTTGCGTTATGAGCGTCGTTTGTTTGCGGACATATTATATGCAGTTGTCGGACCATTTAATTGTTTAAGCTTTGGTTTGTGTCGTAATGGTTTTTCAATGAGATCCACAATATTTTATGTATTTTTATTATAATTTAGCTTATTATAATTTTGAATATCGTTTAAGTTATGTATAATTGACTGGCGGAACCCAACACCGGGCTTTGTCTGAGTAATCCGGGCAAATAATTAATATTTTGTTAATTGGGTAACGGCTACGTAGGTTACGTTGATATAGACAATCTGTTCAATATTTTTCACTTAATTTTTGATATTTTGCGTGTTGAGTTCCGTAACTTAACGCTGCGCTTTATCTTGTTACCAGAAAATTAAAATAATTAATTCCCTCATGATGACGATGTACCGCTGCACCACGAAGCCTCAAACTACAATTCATATAAGTAGGTACTAAAACACACACATAATATATGTACCTATATAATATTGTTCTGATATTACGAGCACCAAGATTTTAGAAACTTTTATATTCTCATACCGTTTTCTCGCCTTATTTGAAATAAGCTCGCATAAAATTGGGCATTCTTATCCAGATGTTATATGAAAAATTTTCTTCGGTCGCTCTTTTATACCTATCTATCTCTACATTCTAAAATCCTTCAATGAAATGAATTCAATACCCAAATTTTAAGTGCCACTCAACCGTAAAAATTTTGAGTGCCCAAATAAAACGTGAATCCTATTCATTCGGTGCAAGTGTTCTAGTTAAATACAACTTCTGTAATATAATTTTCCAACATTTTTCAACTTTTATATCTTGTACAAGTTTTGTTATGAATAAAATATTTCCTCTCGATTCGTTTATTTCAATTTGTCTGGTGAAAACTTTGGAATTTTAAGTTCAAGAAACTTATGACTTTATAATATTTAAGTAGTTTCGCTTTGTTATGCGAAGCGTATTTTAATTATTTTAAGTGTTTGTATTCAAATTTTAAACAATATTTAAATAGTGAGAAAGGAAGTCTCTTTTTTCCATATTTATTTGTTTCGTTTCATTTACAATAGCAGCTTATTTTGGATTTGTTTTTGGAGTGGCTTCAGTCACGAGGCCTCTTGTTATTTTTGAAAGTTTGTAAATAATTGAACACATTTTTCTTAGCTTCACGCTGTATCCCGCACATAGCAGGCTAGGTAACAGCGAGAACTTGGGAACTTCTTCTCAGAGCGAGAAAATGAAAACAATAAAAATGTCATTCCCCTGAGTAGGAACTGAACCCACAACCGTGGCGTTTACAGTAAATTTCTCTTAACATTTCGTGTTTATTTTATATCAATCGGTTTATAATACTAACATTGAATTGGAATGGGAAATTAAGAAAGATGGGTCTTGAAACTAGGTTCTTGGTTTTTTTGCATATCTTGTAAATTAAGCTGAGATACTGAGCTAAGAGAGATAGAGATACAGTTGTATAGTTTTATTTATAGCACCCTTCGCAACGTTTACGTTTCATTTGACATGATCGACGCGACGTTGCAGATTGAATCCACCGCAGAAACTTTTTGTGTAAAACAAATTTGTCTATCCTCTATGATGTTATCGTGCCTTGCTGTTATAACTGATGGTTGTGGGTTCAATTTTCATTTGTAGAAATTGTTTTAGGGTTCCGTAGCACAAAAGGAAAAACTCACAGAAGCACTTTCTTGTCTGTCTGCCTGCGAGACCTTTTATCTCGAGATAAAAGGCCTTGCAGGATAGACCTACAATAAAAAAAATGGCAAGAAGTGAAAACAACTTAAATTTAACAGTATAAATTAAGAAAAAAAAAAGAAATGGAAATTTACATTTATATAATAGATACAAACTATTACAAACATATTATTGTAGTCCAATTCATACAAAACGTGTACTTACGAGCTCGCAAACTTAAGTTTGCCAGTTTTTATAAGTTGCAATTCCCGTTGACTTACAATCCTGAAATTTGTACGGAACCCACGATGAGCAAGTCTCATTCGCACTTGAATCGTTTTTTTTTATTTAAAGCTATACCACTAAGTTTCAACAGGATACATACTTCAAGATCTTAAGAACTGTGTCTAATCATTAATTCCCGCTGTTTCTTCATTATTAATTACAATAGCAGAAAATAAAATAACTCCCAAATATTAATAAAAAATGAATACTAAAACTAGAAAACAATAAACAATGTATTGTATGTATGTATTCGTTTTTTGTTATCAATTTGTTAACAATCCAGATTTCAGATATTCATGCAGTTTTATTCTAATAGACTCTATTGTTTTGGATTTGGGCTGTACATATACGAGCAGATATATATTTTTATTTTATCAAAAGTTTGAAATGAATGTATACATGTTTTCATTTCTTCTTTCTATATACATGAAAAATGTATAAAAAATATTTTCAATTTTTTACGGGTATACCAAACAGAATTTTATAGTAATCAATAATAGGCGTTGAGTTCGTTGGAACTAAACACGCCAATGCCTAGAAACTTTAGGCGTAAGTTGGAGAACGGTGTGCCTTAACACTAGGTTCCTTCTGTTTTACGTTGTTTTTTTTTTATTTTAAAGAAATCTATAGATTTTATATAGTAAAATCGGTATTTATATAGAAATTTTAAAACATTAATGAATTCAAAAGCAAAAATTGGAAAGAGACAAATTCCATTTCTCTAACTTCGTGGATATATTGATATGGGACGTGATGCTGCATAAAGTACAGTCATTAATAATGATGCATAAAAATGCATTTCCCGTTTCTCTGTCTGCACGTACTAATATTATAGAGCTGAAAAGTTTGTTTGGATAAGCACACAAATCTCAGGAACTATCATTCGAATAAAAAACAACATTTTTTTGAACTATACTTATTTAAAAATATTTTGTTTCCGTTTGTACATAGAACTCACTAATTGGCTAAGAACATTCGTTGTTTGAGCTATCGTTGATATAAAAAGAATAAAATACGCCAGCTTACATACACCAGTTTGGTAGCTATGATTTAATAAGCAGACAAATATATCAACTAAAACAGTACCTACCTATAAAATTTCATCATATTTTACTTAAGCTATTAAAAAATTAATTTAAAAATATAAAACTAAAATATAAATTTAAATTTTATGTACGTATTCGAAATAAATTTTAAATCCCTGTTGAAAATGGCTTTACAGCAATCAATAATATTCATGTGCCACAGGGACTTAACTTGAGCCACATATTGAATATGAATTATTTATTATATACGAAAATGCTTTTACAGATGATTTTGAGTAGTTTTTTGTTTCATGTAATTTCAAAGCAATGAAAATGATAATTAAAATGATTTAAAAAAAAACTTTTCTACAAAATTGAAAGAATATAAGAAATTTAAAGAAAATAAAGAAATTTAAAGAATATATAAGGATATCGATACTACTAATATTATAATACTTGCTATATAAAAATATTTTCTATACACTTAAAAGCCATGACCTAGTTGCACTGCTTAACACGCTACGTCTCTACAAGTAAACTGAAAGTGGTGAATGGAGTATTTTAACACTGTGTTTCCTCAAAAGACATTGCGTACAGTCACAATCGTATCTTTTTAGTTTCTATATCCCACATATAGTAGGCCGGTAGGTAATATGGTAGGTCGAGGGTACCTGGGAACCTAGAGTTAATCCATTAAAGGCTTCAATTACTCGATTTATAGTCTCGATTATGTTATAAATATAGTTCTCAATATATAGTTATATAATAGAGTCTCATATAAAAATATGTAATATAAGTATCTAATTTTGGCATAGTGTCAAACAAAAAATAAACAAAATCACTAAAATAGATCAAAAGAGGGCTACAAAGTACGATAAAAGTGTCTATATATGTATGTATATATACACTATAATATGTATGTCAAGTAATCTCATCTTCTAATCGCTTTGTAACACCTACTCGAGTGACAATTTTGTGGCTTTTGTAACTATTTCTTAGAAAACCCGTTAAAGTCAACCTTTGGGCAGATAGTTTATTTTTAGATTATATTATTTCTCTGAAGCCGTTGTGAAGCAGGAAGAAATTGGAGAACGGTAGTTTTTTAATCCTAGCTTCCAGGTTCCCCTTGTCTATTTTTCTAAGTGCGGGATACAGCGTAAAGCTAGTCTTTTAATTTTACGGAAAATTAAAATAAGAAAAAAGAAGTTTTCTTCAACTTTGTCGTCGTCTACTTCAAAAGGTCTAGTAAAAATAGATTCATGTTAGCTTTGACACCAAAAAAGCTTTGAAACGTACAGTACGATTTTTACTGAAAAGTCTCGTGACCTCATTTTCTGCGGTTTTTAGCATTACGCTGTATCCGGTATATACTTTTCCTTACCCTACGTAAGCAGAAGGAGATAGTGTCAAGACACTCCGTTCCCAACTTTCCACTTATTTTACAAACATTGCGTATTGAGTGGCGGAGCTCTACGCCGCGCTTTAATATTATGAGGAAATGAAAATAATCTATTCAACGCACGACCGTGATGTTTAATATGAAAAGAAAACTAAGGATGACCCTATGTTTCCATTATACTGAACTACCTGTGGCAACTTCGACGTAGAACATTCTCATTTTTTCGAGCTCCCTATCAATATTCATTCACCCAACGTGAATGTAACACTGTTAGTGACTCCGTTTTTCTTTTATTGTTAACACTTTGAAACGATTTTAGTAGATTTTTAAGATAGTAACTCAACCAATAAAAAATATAAATTATTTCATACGAAAAAAGAACTCATATTAAAAACGAATAAATATTATATTTTTGAGAAAAAGTAAAAAATAAAATAACGTAAAATAAAATAACTTTTCATGCAGATTTGCAATCGGCACCCAATTTAAGCAGTAATATAAAATATAGTTTTTATGATAGTATCCGTAGTCGAGACCGTGTCGCAACGGCACAGGGAAAAACTGTAAATCCGACGGATATGGGTTCAATTTCTATTCAGAGGAACGAATTATAATTATACTTAGAAAGTTCATAAAAAATTGAAAAGAGCACTTGGACAGTTTCCAAGAGTTTACATTCCGCTATGTTAAAAAAATATACGTTTTAATAAATATGATTTATTTGAACCAAAGAATACCATTCTGCCTTGAATAAAGGAACTCAACATTACGCTTTGCTTTGTTATTAGAGTAAAAAAATGCAAATAATTTATACTTGTTAAAAATAAATCATTCCCCAAAAAGTAAACCAAACCCACCACCGTCAAATTGACAATCAGACGGCCCCAGTATATATTAATAACTTGGCAAAATATTAAAAAGCGAATATGAAATATTTACTCAACAACGAAGCTTCGGTTCAATATATCGTAGAGTAGAGTATACAACAAATAAACGGAATAACAGCAAAAGTCAACATCAATAATGAGAATTACGATCTGACGTTCGTTTTTGAGTTGATTAACAGTTTTGCAATTAACTTCCGTAATTTGTAGAGGGATATTTGGTACAGGGAACATTATTGTAAGCCAAGTTTTATATGATTTTGTGTTTGATGGCGGATTTTAACGCTGTGCCTTGTATAACCAGCTAAAAAAGAATTTTTTTCAAATATTTTTTTTTTATTGTTTTAACCTCACTGACTATGCTGCCTACAGGCAGAGGGAGCTTGTGAACCTAGTGTTAAGGCACTCCGTTTCCATTAAGACACTTCTGTTCCCCACTTTCCGTAGTATTCTGGAGACATTGCGGATTGAATGGTGAAAATCAACGCCGCGCTTAAGCTCGTTACCGGAACGAAGAAATGAAAACATTAAATATGCCCCGAGTGGGACTCGAACCGACAACCGACGTATCGGACACCCGAAAAAATGAAAAAATATCCAAATAGAATAACAAAAGCTATCATACATAATTTATGTAAAACACAGTAATGAGAATGTAATTTTCCAAATGTACAATACAATTTCATATTAACTATGTACATTGTGTATTTCGCAATACTCTGGCAGTTCGATTACAGCTATGCCTAATGAGTTAACACTCGGTTAGAGGTGGTGATCATTCGATTCATTAAATCGATATAATTTTGTGTGGTTTGGTCAGATAGTGTGATTGGAAATCGATTTTGATTTTTATTTTAGTTCGCCTTAACCTGCCATGTAGATAGAGTAGGCTGAGAATGTTTTTTGTAGACCAGACAACCAACCAACCGACAATTTTTATAGGTATTACAAATCCCTCTAATAATAGATTTTTCTCACCCTTCCATCTTTCATGTACAGACAGCGACCATACAAATGTATTATATATACACATTGTATCATTTATTTCCGTATATAGATGAAACATTAGTTTCGTTTATATTGGACAGACGCTACATCGTCTCTGGGGCAACTACAGAAAAGTTATCGTAGAACTTCCTTGCAGTAACTTTGGAAAAATGAATTATTCGCTAGAAATATTGCCATAAATATTAATTTTATATATACAGCCTTGTGATATAGTAAAGTTCTGTCGTTTATATTAAACTTCGATTTAGATGTTTATTGAAAATCAAAAGCCATAGAAAAAGAAGGAGAAGAAGGAAAAACCTATACTATATATTTTTATTCTATGAAGACTAAAAGTGTGATTTTGTAAGCAAATGAGGGTTGTGGGTTCGATTCCCTCTCGGGAAAATGAAGAACGGATTATCTTGATTAGGTTTCTGGATATCACCTATTTGTCCAAAACATCAGCGAAACATTAATATTAGTACACTAAGTACTATAATTATAATATATTTGATGTAAATTGTATATTCCCATACTAATATCACAGTAATATCACTCCAGATTAGTTTGGTAGAGAAGTTAACATAATCCCTAATAGACGGGGAACAAATTAACCGATGGCATTCGATCGATCGCACCCATTTTAGCACCAACTTATATTGTATGGAAGCCTTATCGTTGTGAAGTAAGACATTTTCAGTTAACAGATATACTAAGAACGAAAATAGATTATTTAGATGGTTTAATACACGAATAGGTCAGAACCTAATATAGGTTCTATCTACTAAGCCTTAAGCTATCAAGTTATCTTCAGGTTGCATTTATCTCGTTACCAGAGCGAATAGATGAAAATATTAAATATTTCATTCCCATGACTGGGAATCGAACCCACAGGTATCGGGTTTATAGTGCACCTTTGTGCCCCTGCGTTACGACGGCCTTATACTCTTATCACAAGTTATGTTGTTAGCATATTCGTAGAGAAATTATTACAAATTTCCATTACCAATAAATAATTGCTGAAGAATTATCATTTGGCAAGAAAAAAATTAGAAGTTTTTTTACTAAATATTATTAACAAGTAGTACAAATTATAACAAGCATTATTATAAGTATTTCTACGTAGTGATATAACTCTACGATTCCTCTGCCTTTCTGCGGGATACAGCGTGAAGCGAACAAGAACATTATTATTATTATATTATATATATTATATTTTTATTATATATATTATATATATTATATTATATTATATTTTCAAAGAATCTGAATGCGCTGTCAACATTTTTTAGTTTGTGCCGTCGGTCTCTAGAGGCCTGGATTACACGACCTCGATATAAAAGGCCGCCATTTATATTCACAATTCACGGTTCCTCCTAAACTCAATACGTAGAATATATTTTGTATAAATACAAATGAAAATTACTCAAAGTTTGCTAATAATAATAAGGAATTAATAACTTTTAATAATATTTAGATTGCTATATTATTATATGGGTGGTAATTGTGGATTCAAATATTTGTCAGGGGATTGATTAATAACAAAATATTTTTATTTGTTGTCTTTGGTAAGCATAGCGCGGTGTTGTGTTCCGCCACTCAATGTATAATACAATATTTATAAAATAGGGCAGAAATTGGGGAACGTAGGCAGAGGGAACCTAGTATAAAGATACCCATCTTTATACTAGGTTCCCTCTGCCTACCTTGCACTGCGGGATGTTGCGTGTTGAGTGGCGCTACTCAACGACAAGCAAATCAATCAACAAAGCCGCGAGCGGGTCGCTAGTCTGGTATAAAAATGTCGATAGCATTTATAAATAATCATAAGTAGTTAATTGAATTCCCAATAAAATTGAAGCACAACGTAAACTGAATTTAAACTTATAATTCAATCAATTAATTGTAAAATAATTTAAAATATTTAGGTCACTTGTTATTATTTAAATTTTGTATTAAATTTTATGGCACGTAACTTTTTTGTTACTTTCATATTATAAACCCTACATAGCAGGGTAGGCTCTGAACTCTTTCTCCGGAATTTAAGATATTGCACATTAAATGACGGAACTTAACACGGTGTTTTGTCTTATGACACTTAACATCAAACACACGACATTTACAATCATTTTATAAGTAATAATTAAAAATATATTTTTAAAATTTCATATACAGTTTGTAAAGTACCTTCCAATTAGATGAGAAAATGTCCGTGTCCCTCTAGCTATCAAGCGTAGAGTTCTCTTTGATCCAATTGTAGCTCCCTACAAAAATCCAGGAAAATTAAAACCAAACTCAGTACAGGATGAAAATTCAAAAATGGATATCAGAATTTCTAATAAATACGTAACAGAAATATCCATTTCTGTTAATTTCGTCAAGAAAATACAAAATATTGTTTCATTCATTCCCGTCTTCTATTTCACACGTGGCTTAAGCTGACGTGATTTATTGAATGACAGCGTTGACTTCCACCACTCAACACGCAATGCCACCATATTTCGGCGGAAAGTGGGAAACAGAAGAATCTTAATGTGAAACGAATTTCTTGAGCCCAAGTTTCCAGGTTCGCAACATTGAGTTCTACCATTCATCGTATAGGTGGTGTCTTAATTTGGAAAGCGGAAATCGGAGGGCCTTGTCACTAACTTTTCTTTTTCTACTAAAACCTAGCTACTGTACTATATGTAGGAATATGTAAAGAACGCCATAACAGGATTCAATGTAGAGGATATTTCTATTAAATTGCAAGCACGCATACACACTCAACACGGTAGAAAATCTTTAGCCATACGTGTACAGAATATCTGGAATTTAGAAATAGGATGTCTAAGCTATATAATGATAATAAAGTATATATTTACTGTCTATATAAAGAAATAAGGAAGAGATATAGATAAGAATTTCCTATTATTATTATTTTTTTTTACTCAGCTTCACGCTTTATCCCGCACGCATCAGGGTTGGCAGAAGACACCTAATGTCAAGACACTTGGAATTCATTAAGAATATGGAATCAAAATAATAGGGGGTGGGGGGGGGAGTTGTGCTCCAATAAGAATAGAATCTACAACCGTCGCGTCCAAAATCGAACGGTTAGTATAGTAATTAAAACTTATATTATTGTACAATATTATTATTTCAAAGTATTTTATCAAAGGTAACTGAAACAACAACTCAAAGGGTAGACTCGTCTGAGAATACTCCGGTGACAAAAGTTTATAACAATTGATGCCTTTGTCTCTTGTTGCTTCCTCTTTACGTATATAGTTAAAGTTGGAAACTATAACTATGTAGTGTCATATAACTTCCAATGAAGGATGGTAAAATAACCTTAAAGTTTGACAATCATGGGTTTTTAGTTAGCTGGTTGCGTAATCCATGGATAGTGGGTTCATCTCTAAACTGCATTCAAGTCTCTTTTGGAGGATGCCTTAATCCGAAAAAAAATTTTTGTAGATCAACAGGAACTTTTATATAAAATATGTTAAATATTATATTAATTTCGTCAGATATATAAACATTATGTCATTACTAGAATAGACTAGAGAAATATATTAAAATTAAAATAGAAACTAAACTGTATATTTATGCACCTATTATATATGCAAGAAATAATAAAAGTTATTTATTTTTATGCTTGTCCCCGGTGGGTTCATTATTTTGGGTTCCATCTTTGAAAGAATAAATGGAAGTCTTTACAAAGAAGGAAAGCAATTTTTACAGTATGTTACACAAAATTTGCAGTAAATTACACTTTCAAGCCGTCGTGTTGCACTGGGACAGCGCCTGTATGTAATCATGATATTTTTTATAGGGTAGGCAAAGTGAACCTGGGAACTTAGTATTAAGACGCACCGTTTCCAGAGAAAGGAAATGAAAATATTATATATTTCATTTATTCGAATGGGAATCGAACTCACAACCTGTCACGTTTGCAATCGCACGCTTGTACCCCTGCGCCATGATTGGATTGTAAACGTTTAAACAATAACAGTTTGATATTGACTTGGAGAGAATAATTGTATATAAATAAATTTAACTGTCTTATTCCAAAGGCAAAAAAAACCCATGTTATAAAAAAAGAAGCATCATGACCTTAAAATAGGAAAAAGATTAAGTAAACGAAGCATTTTATTACTATACAATATACCTTCATAAAATTTTTCATACCAATTGTTCACAAGATAAATAATACACAAACATACATACACCCACATTTATATCTAGATCGAGAGCAAGCATTGTTGGAGACTCGGATATCCTGTGACAAATGGCTGGTTCCGGTTATCATCGCGGCCCACTGAACAGATTAAGCATGCTTGTTTAAACAAATGTGTTTCGCGTAGCACTGCTACGTAAGCTACGTAGCGTACGTAGGCTACGTAGAATGCAATGCTTTTAAGGATGATAGTATGAAAAATGTAGAGAAGGTAGTTTTATTTATTATAACGAGAAGATAAATATATTAAGTCGTACTTTAGTTCTAGATTTGTATTATTGTAGATGAATAATTAGTTTTTATTTTATATAATCTTATTTTCCAGCTTCACGTTGCATTCCGTAAATAGAGAGGTAGGCAGAGAAAACTAAGTATTAAAACAGTTTGTTATTCATTTTTCACCTATTATGTGTTGAGTGGCGGAGCTCAACGCTGGATTTGTTACTCCGAGTGAATCGAAGCCACAACCGTCGCGATTACAGTCGCGTGGTTTTGCGTCTACGCCACGACGACTTCTAGATTTTACTTTATTCCTTTTTAATGCTTAAAACAATTAAAGAAGATTGAAAGAAACAGATTGTTATTCATTCTCTAAAACTTTATTTAACCATTTTAGTTTGAGTTTTAAGTTCCGCGTGGCAGTTCAGTCAAAGAGAAACTAGTAGACATTCTGTTCTTGCGGAACTGCTTTGTCTAACCAGAAAAAAAATCAATTTTAACTACCCTTAACGTAAACCTTCACTATTTCCAAAACATATACGTAAATATATATTATTATAATAGATAACCGATAAGTTATCAGTGATAGTTTCACATAGTATATGTATATATAAAAGATTTCATAAAACTCTCCATAGTGGCACAAGGCCAGATACACTTGGGGTATGTCCAACACAACAAATTGCTGACATCAAATATAATGATTAACAATGTACAGTTCCTGCTAGTCAGTGTGTATAAATAATAGTAATATCATATAGGTGTAATATCACATGAAAAATGATGAAAAATAATGGTCCAATGGAAAATTATATGAGAAATTATGGTCCAAGAGCCAGACCCATCCAGACTTTCGTCAGTTATAAAACGGTTTTAAATACCGTAGAGGCCGTCGTGGCGCTGCAAGACAGCATTTGACTGTAAGCATGATGGTTGTGATTTTGATCAAATTTGGAATGTTATCTATGATGGAATATATCTTATTTAAATCAAAAAATATAATATCGATTTAAATTATGGTTTCCAATAAATTTGTGGAAGACCATACATACATTTAAACAACTTGGTATATTTTTGATTAGAAGCTCTATTAAATAAAAAATCTAATTGCAGTTTACACAATTAAAACAAAATCACAGGAAGCTACAACATTTTTTCGATGAAATCGTATACATGTTTTTTCATTTATAATTAATCGGTAACGATAAAATAAACTTAGTGTAAGGACTCTCCTTTCTTTATACCTTAATGGCTAATGGCTTAATAGTTACAAAGGCACGGATACGGATGGATATATATACATATGTAGGCACTAAAAACATAATCCTTCTCTTGGGCTTCGTCGTAGTCGGATAAATAAAACATTATTATTACACGAAAGCAAATTAAGTTTTGACATAATTCGCCAGGAGAATTAATATTCTATACTTATAAAACTCTTGTGTTACTGAGTGACTGACATGTGAACGCATAGCTACAGAGTAAGGACCTATGAATCATTTAGGTTCCTTGGGGAGTATAGGGGAACACTAATAAATTCCCTGAAAATCCTGCGGGAACGAGAAAAACGGGTTGTACGCTTTAGGGCCGTAAAGTGCATGAAAACAAAGTTGTGAGTGACAACATATAAATAAGTACTAAAGCAGCAGCTTTACGTTTTTTTTCCACATAACGAGATAGGCAAAGGATCTAGTGTTCACTTTGTACTCCACTCTCTGCCCAAGTTGTCGTGACTGTTTGTTTTGTGGTGGAACTCGACGACGCGCTTTCTGTAAAAATGTGAATAGAAGAAAATAGTTTGCTTAAATACAATGTCGGCTAAGAGTGTAAATCTGCTAGCAGCCTGTTAAGCAAATTCTCAGGAGAGACAAATAACTTAAAAATATATATGCGTACACGTATATTATCGTAAGGTATTTACAATTGCAAAAAATATATAATCTACTACTATATTTCTTGTATTTTTTATACGTGCTATGTATCTTTAACGATAAAAATCGGATTTACCACGTTTCCACTCTAAGCTAATAATAAAATTATTTTTGTATATTATACTAAATCAACAAAATGAGGAAAAATTCAAGAAATATAACTTTAACTTAATAAATTATACAAAAAGGCACCCCCAGAAGTGAAAAGAAAAATTCCAAAAATATATATATATTCCATTATTAAAATATATGCTAATCTTATTAAAATCAGAGCGACGCCGCAATTGGCAAATGAAATAGAAATGTGAAATCTGCATTTTTATGCTAAAACTGATCTGGGATGTATACCATTAAAAGAAATTGAAATTCTTGATCGGAACGAGTTCTTATTGAAAAGTTTATGGTAATCTTTACACTACATAATATAATGAGATTTTATTTAAAGTACCAATCTATATATATAAAATCGAAAGGTCACTCACTCATCACGAAATCTCAGAAACTACATGTGCTAGGAATCTCAAATTTTTCATAGGAGTTACTTATAGGACGTAGGTGCTCGCTAAGACGGGAATTTGCAATATTCGACTTCTAAGGGGCTGTTTTTGGAGTCGAAAGTTTGTATGAGACTTCGTTACTACAAATGCTAGAAGTCTCAAATTTTGCATAGACGTCACTAGGACGTAGCCATGGAGACAGAAATTAATAATAACATAGTTCACGCGGGTGAAACCGCGAGCGGGCCGCTAGTACTTTCATAAAATTTGGCTTGCTTACCCAAATGGCAAAACGTTACCCTACAGATTTCCCGTTTTTGAGTAATAGAACAGTAATTTAATATTAATTTCAGATTGACGATCGCGATATAACTTATAGTCTTGACAAATAGAAAATAAAAAGATCCAATCCAAATGTTTCGTTTTCTTCTTCTGACGTGCGGAACCCATAATACATTAATAATTTATTCATATAAAGAAACGAACATAAATGAAATTAATAGTTTGTTGGATTAGTTCTAAAATCCTTTTAATTAAGTAACTGAAGCCAACATCAGACTGAGATAGTAAAAATATATACATAACCCTGATTAAAAATCGAAGCCGCTACTACCGCTAATAGTACACAACCAACTACTGCATCTACCAACTGAGCTGCGACGACATTTTTCTTAATAAATCGTGAAAAATCGTAGGAACGAGAAAAATCCAAGTAAATCGCTCCAAGCACTTTCTTCTATTGGTTCGGTTACATTATACTTTTTTCAAACAAAGGACTTATAAAAGTAATTTGAAGCTTCAAGTTATATACAGTCTTTACGCGGCAAAGCGGCTGACTATAAACGCGACGGCTGTGGGTTCGATTCCCACTCGAGGTAAGGAATTATTTTTATTCTCTCGCTTCGGTAAGTCTGTATTGGGCGGAAAGTAAAGAATGGAGTGACCTAATACTAGATTTTCTCTGTTTTCCTTGAAATTTTCATTAATTTTTAACAAAAACAAAAACCGACTTCTAACAACGAACTAAAAAGTGAAAAATAATTATATAAAGATTTTATAATTTTGAAGTCGTTGCCAAGTAAAACAAACAGGCTTAGTAATTAGATATTGTAGTAAAGGTGTTGTAGCATTAGTTTGACACCGACTTCAAAATTATAAAATCTTTATATAATTATTTTTCACTTTTTAGTTCGTTGTTAGAAGTCGGTTTTTGTTTTTGTTAAAAATTAATTTATTTTACGATTTTTAGTGATGGGTAGATCTTAAAATGATGCTTCTTGAACGAGTGGTGATGGTGGTGGTAGTGGTTTTCAACGAGTGGTTGTGATTGTTCTATGTAAAACTTCATTTAATTAGCTATTATTTTTGTGCAAAGTTACATTTTGGTATATTGACAAGAACAAACATAAAAAGTATTCGGGTAAATTCGGAATCTCCCTTTTTTGAAGTTGGTTGAAAATGAGAACATCCTCTTTTTTGAGATTGGTTGAAAAGAAATGCAACGATCAGGAATCTCACTTCTGACATCAATTTAAAAAGTTTTTGCTTGTAACTATTACAGTATAATTAATTTTTGACCAAAAAAAAACAAACTTTCTCAATTTTCTCCGGATTCCATAATCGAAACCTAACCAAACTTTCACCAAATTATCCTTGAAGTGTATCCTTTCAAATAAAAAAGAATCATCAAAATCGGTTGGCGCGACATTGAGTTATTCAGTTATTAGTCGCGCACATGCATAATGCAAATTTAAGACTTATGTGATTTTCTCATGGATACTATTGTCAGACATGGACCAAAAAAAAATGGGACCATTCGGGAAGCTATACCTTTCAAATAAAAAAAAAATATCAAAATCGGTCCACCTAGTTAAAAGTTATGAGGTAACAAACATAAAAAAAAAGTAAAAAAAAAAATAAAAAAAATTAAAAATACAGTCGAATGGATAACCTCCTTTTCTTACAGAAGTCGATTAAAAAACCAAGTGTTCTGTACCAATTTCAGGGTTCTAGGCCAACGGAAAGTATAATAACTTATAGAAATTGACAAATTTAAGAGTGCCCGCGTATGCATTATTTTTTTATCTTCTGATTGCGTTGATTTAGAAGCTAATTTTTTCTTACTTCTCCCTTGATGGTATGGCCCCTGCCTAGATATTTGATGTCAGTTCGATACCATGCGATCTCGATATAAATGGTCTTGACAGGCACACAGACAGAAAACAAACTGTTCTTATAAATAAGAATTTAAACAAGTAACCTTCACAAGCACTCTACTCGTATATATATCACATCACGAATACACAAAATAAAAGACTCCTAGAATTCTTAGGAAAAACATATTTCAGTACAAAAAATCCTTTTTGAAGTAATGAAATCACTTAAACCGTCTACCTAAGGATTTGGCGACCCGTCAGAATAGTTTACGGTCTAATGCGCTTAACACTTGTATTTTACTTGTTTTGACCTGCGGCTTCACCCGCAAGAATAAATAAGAATAAATAAGAGTTCTGCATGACACTTGAGTCATAGTCATGACTTTCTTAGTGACCGATAGAACTGTGCTATAGGCACAGCAGGTAACGAAGTCGAAATAGAAGAGAATTAAATATTTATAATTTCTATGCTTTCGGGGTAGGCAAATAACTTATTTTTAAATCAAATGAAAATAAATCAGCTTCACGCTGTATCCCGCACACAGCAGGGAAGGCAGAGGGAACCTAGTCTTAAAACACTCCGTTCCCCAGTTTCTGTTGAATTCTGGATTCATTGCGTGCTGAGTGGCAGAACTCAACACCCCGCTTTGCCTCGACACCAGAGCGAAGAAATGGAAATATAAACGTAAATAAATATTTCACTTCCTCAAGTGGGGATCGAACCCACAACCATCACGTTACAGTCACACCATTTTACCGCTGCGCTACGACGGCCTCGGACGGCCGCAGAATTTTTGAACAGCTGGCAATAAAAGAATATATTGACACTAGAAGCGCCGCCGTCCCATTTTTGTCCCAAACGCAAGTTTGATTGTATATAACTTTTTTATTTGTTAATTTATGTTGATGAAACTTTTTTACTATTACCAATTTTACACCTTTATTTAATTAAAAATATAAATAATTTTATAGTAGTCATACTTTTTGAAAAAAAAATAGATTTACCTAGAACTGCCACTGGGTCATTTTTGTCCCGCCATTATTATTTTATTATTTGAGGGTATAATTTGACATATTTTCATGCCTCGGGGACGAGGTGGAAGTGAAAGGACGATGCGGGGGCGGAAAAAAATTGAATAGTAGGTTTAGCAGTCAATGCCTAAGTTTTTAGGGTTCTGTAGCTTTTAAGGAAATAAAAAACCCTTATAAAATCATTTTTCTGTCCATCCGTTTGTCAGTGCCTTTATCTCAGGAATTCTTGGACAAATCGAGTTGATATTCATATGAGTATATGAATATCAACTATATGACGATCTACAGTCCCTTGATTTCCTGAAAAAGCGCCCTTAAAAAAGGATATGACCATTTATATAGTAAAAAACGTGTATTTCGACACTATAAAGGGAATCAAATTAATAAGGTACTTTCAGTTAACTTAGAATTATGAAATTTAGCACCTAGCATCTACATCTAGTACTAGTACAGGAAAAAATCTAAAAACTATACATTTATGTATAAATCTTAAAAAATAATAGCCTGAAAAGTGGGGTAAAATTGGTGTCAATACTAAATTTTGCCGCTAGTTCACGTGAGGTATCAGATGAAGGGATGACTAAGTTAGGCTTGAATTTCAGAAAAACACTCGATACCAAATGT
The DNA here is from genome assembly GCF_056956725.1 of Heliconius melpomene rosina. Taxonomy (NCBI): domain Eukaryota; kingdom Metazoa; phylum Arthropoda; class Insecta; order Lepidoptera; family Nymphalidae; genus Heliconius; species Heliconius melpomene. The sequence goes on from NC_140399.1 coordinate 1,080,243, forward strand.
GCGCAATTGTAGGGTAGGTAGAGGGAACCTGGGAACCTAGTGCTATGCACTCCGCTGGCATTTTCCGCCGAATTCTGGAGGCATTACTATGCAATGTTATAAATCATCTGTGATGTGTCACTGATGAAGAATATATTAATGCATTACTTGGCCTAATAATAATATTAACTAATTTCAATAACTTATAATTTTGTAAGAGTTATTCAGTTAGTTGTCACGACCTTAGAACGTATTTGAAATATTTGATTCTTTCTTTGTGTTTTGTTTTTTGGTACTTTTATGTTTGTTAAAGCATAAGAATTGATTATTAAAGATGGTCTACATATTTTACGCATTATTTTAATAATATTTTTTTATATTATACCAATAATCAACATAATAAGTAGAATGGGACAAATTTCTCACGACGGCGGTTCAAGGGGGGGCTCAATCTTCGGCACTTCTAGTGTTAAGTCATTTTTCATTGAGTTTAAAAGCTTTGACAAATTTCAAAAGGTTCAAGATCCTTATCTTGCTATACAAAATACCAATTTCTATCTATATTTATATTTAAAAAAAAAAACATTTAAATTCGTTTCTCTTTGAAATAGCAACGGAATCACTTCGAATGTCCACTAAAGGATTGGGATAGTTTACGGTCTGACGCGTTTAATACTACAGTTACTTTCCATTGCAAGCTCAACGAGCAGCTTCGGGCGTTCTATTCAGTATGGGATCCTTTTATCGATTGGTTCATACAATTCTGTACTTGACGAAAGGTTCCAGGTTGGAGGCCTGGTTGAGGTAAATAATTTTAGTTAATTAATTAAAAATTAATAAAACTTCTTGAAATTAATTAAAAATGAATTTAAGATGGTGTGTTCGACTCGAGGGAGTGAAATATTTAATAATTTCATTCTTCCGCTCTAGTATCGAGGTAAATCGCGGTGTTGAGTTCCGCCACTCAACACGCAATACTTCTTTACTACTTCTTAGAATTAGGCGGAAAATGAGGAGCGGAGTGCCTTAGCACTAAGTTCCCTCTGCCTACCCTGCCGTGTGCGGGATACGGCGTGAAGTTGAATAATAATAACAATTTAATATTTTTGATTTAGAGACCGTCGTGGTCGACTCGGGGAAATGATTATATTAAAATTATTCATTTTTCCACCCTGAAAGATACAGTGCAGATATATCCCAAAAATTGTGCGGAAAATGGGAAAATATTTTAAAAATAGCATATTTTTTAACAAAATGGATTAGTAACACATTTAAATGTTATAAAATTAACTGCATATTCCATTTTTTGTCAATTACCCGTAAAATATTTCTCATCGCGACGTCCCAATTTAAAATAGAAATGCCAATAAAATTTTAATTTGGTAAATTTATGGAATAACGAACTTTATATATATTACTACAATATGAAAAAATAAAATGATTTACTATGTGTCATATTATAAATGTTTACAATCAATAAAATAAAAACAATTGTGACACAAAGGCATCGGCTGTAGGTTGGAATTCCATTCGTGGGGGTGAAGTTCTTTCATTTTCTCGTTCTGTTTAGAAGACAAAGATAGACATATAAAAAAGATAGACAAAGCAGGGTAAGCAGGGGAAACCTGGAAAAGAGTTTCCACGCGGCGCTTTTTTGTTTTGTTACCAGAGCGAACAAATGAAAATATTAAAATATTTAATTAACCCAAGCGCAATTCGAACCCTCAACCACGATTACATCCGCACATTTGGTCTGCTGTGCAACAACTGACCTCTTACAGTATATTTACTCTTCACTTTCACTGATATCGATACGTTCCCAGAGTGGTTATTTCAGTGTAAATATTTGCACTGCCGATGCCGTATCGACCAACTTTCCACGTCGTCGGGTAAACTAGTTATCACTCGTGGTCCTCAAAGGATTAATTATTGTGATCGAACTGGTCACTCTTTTATAATTTACCTGCAATCTTAAGGTTTTTTTTCTAAAACATAATGTGAAGGTAACATTTTGATTTATTTGCTAATATAATAAAGTGGAAGATTTTGTTTGGTTAAATGCGCTCATCTCAGGAACTAGTGATTTAAAATATGAAATTTTATTTTTATTTATTATGTTTAAAAAATTTTCCTCGGGTAGACATGAAACTCACAACCTGTCGCGAGAAAACGAAAATATTAAATTTCCCCGAATGGGAATCGAACCCACGACCGTCGTTTTTCAGTCATACACCATCCCACTAAAGCTATGTAGTATTCGTTGTTCTCAATCATTATACATTTTTCGTTCATTAGATTAATGACCGGAATAATGATTAAAAATACTAATGAGGACATTCAATTATAATGTTTGTTCTCACATATTTATATAACAGGATAGGCAGAAGGAATTTAGTGTCAAGACAATCCATCCTCCGGTTTCCACCTAAATTCGTAATATTGCGTGGTGAGTGGCGAAACTCAACGCTGTATTCAAATGTAATATTAAATCGAACCTTCAAACACCACGTTCACGAGCTTGTGCCCCTGTGCCACGACGGTTTCACAAGTATTCAATACACAATTTTAATTAATGATGATTTAATTTTTTTTAGCGTCACGCTGTATATGCCCCTACCACAACTGAACTAATGGATAATTATTTATTTGAAATAATCACATTAAAGGCAGCTAAATTATTGAATTTATTAATAAATTGAAATGTAAATGCAAGCACTGATTAATGATTAATTATTTCAATAAGTAAATTAAAATTGTATTTGAGTTGTGGGTTCGATCCCACTCGACGGAATGAATTATTATTTATCAATATTTTCATTTTTTCACTTCGGCACCAAGACAAAAAGCCCTCTCAACACGGAAACCCTCGAAAAAATCTGCAAAAAGTGGAGAACGGAGTGTCTTTACACTAGGTTCCCTCTGCCTACCCGGCTCTACGCGGGAGGCAGGTCAAGCTGATTTGATTTGATTTAATTCATCAATAATTAACTCTAACGAAGCTTATAGCAACATATATCTACAGTACATTCTCATTAGATATTATTACACAGTAATTAAATAGTAAATAACGGCGAAGTACAGTCGTTATACCGTTAACCGTTATATAAAATTTAACGTGATACTTATAGCTTAATCAATATTGTGAGGGAATTTTAATAGCCACTTCTCTCGTCTAAGAGACGATAATATAGGTCAATTTATAAAGAGGAAAAGTAGGACGATTTATCTCGTATAGCACGGTAGGCAGAGGGAACCTATTATTAGTACACTGCGTTCCCCTTAATTTTACTGATTTTTTAAACCATTGCGTATTAAGTGGCGGAACTCAACGCCATGATTCGCCATTTTCGAGAGCTGGAAAATAAAAAAAAAATAAAAATAATCATCAAATTTCCGATGCAGGGCCACAAAGTGTGCTGAAAAATCGACTGGTCGTGGGTTCGATCTTCACTCGAGGAAATGAAATATTTATTATGTTCAATTCTTCGCTCTAGTGTCGAGACAAGCGTGGCGTAGGGTTTCGCCACTTTACACGCAATGCTTCCAGATATCGGCGGAAAGTGGGGAACGGAGTGCGTTTACAATAGGTTCCCTCTACCTACCTCTGCCTGCATATTGTAATATAATTAGATATCAGCGCAGCGTTTAGTTCCTCCACTCAACTTGCGTGCCTGGATAATTCGGCGGAAAGTAAGTCCCAGTAAAATACAGCCTGAACCTAAAATAAGATAACGAATCTTTAATAGCACATTTATGTTTCAACATAAATAATGTTTAAGTGAAAAAGCATTTTTTTTTTTTATTTAAAAATAATTTTAAAAATTCATCACGCTGAGGAGAAAATTCAATTATCCTTACGTGACTACTTTCCATTACGTGACTTTTTATACTCTTTTAATGTTATACAAAATGATAGTCGATTAAAATTTTATAATTTTAACTAAATATCCATCCTTTATTATTGAAGCCAGTCGTGGCGTGGCGTAGGGGCACAAGCATGTAAGCGCGACGGGTAGTGGGTTCGATTCCCATTCCAGGAAATGAAATATTGTATATTTATTTTCAGCAATTCAAGAAAAAAAAATCTCCAGACTTCCGCAGAAAAATGGGTAACGGAGGTGTTTAAAAGGCTAAAGTAGGTTGCAATATGAAGCTATATCTAGTTAAAGATAAATATCATGAAACGCCACTATTAGGCCAATTTTCGAAAATTTTACTTTGTCTAGTTACCAGACCGCTCTGGTAAATGAAAATTAATTTATTTCCACGAGTGCGAAACGAACCTACAATCATCACTTTTACAGTCAGACGCTGTGCTCCACCACGAAGACCTTCTTATAATTGCAGAAAACATACTAAATTCTCAACCCTTACCTCAAAAACAGATCATTAAAATTCAAATATATTCAAGCAAACAAAATTGACCAAAAATTCAAGCGTTTTACATCACAAAAGTCGTTTCGAATTATTCTCGCTAAAAACTAGAACTGGTGGAATTGCTGAAAATGTGGAAAAAATGAGGATAGGACTTTACATACAAACACACTGTACAAGAGTTATAGTAGAATGAGAAATTTATTCATCGTTAGGTCCCTAACGTAGCGGTATCTAAGCCGAATGGGACGGACCTTGGCAAAACTGTGAACGGAAAGGGTTGAAAATAATGTCTGCTTGAAAATCATTGTTTTTTTTTCTTTTTTTCCGTTTTGCTTCCCGCTTTATCCCTATACATATCTATAAAGCAGGATTGGCAGATTGAAGGTAGAGTTAAGACACTCCGTTCCTCATGTACGGCCTAATTTACGTCATTTTGCCGCTGAATCTAGAATTAAGATACTTTGCTTCCATGAAGAGACTTCCATTTCTCAATTTCTATCGAATTACCAAGGTATTGCACATGACGAATAGCGGTACTCAACGCCCCTCTTTGCCTCGTTATAACGGCGAGAAAACGAAAATATGAATGCACCGCAACGGTCTCATAATTCTGTAAATATTATATTTCAATGTGAAATGAATCCACAACATTTGAATTTAGTAAGAAATTCTACACATAATACATACATATTATAATAATATAGAACTAATGACAGAAGTTTACGTTACGCTACCCTCATTCGGTAAGGGTTGATCGATTTGGGTTCGTCGAGTATTCTTATGAAATCCACTTTTATAGGGAAAATTTGGATGTTTGCTAAAGTTTTTTTTTTGTTATTTTTTATCTTTCTCTGATACCTTAATACTCTTGCCTTTCAAAATATACTTATTTATATTTTTTGTATTGACGTACTATTGTCTTTTAAGTATTTATATTTTCTGGAAAAGTAATATATTTATTTTAACTGTTAATATTATTAAAGGCTTTTGTAGCGCTGGCCAGCGTCTAATCGTATAGGCGACGATTGTGAATTCGATTCCCATACAGAAAAAAATATTTTGTAGAAGTTTATTAATTTTCTCATTTATAATTAGCCAATGTCCCACTGTGAATTTAGTATGCTATTTTTTTATTTAAACATTTAAAGCTATCCTTAAAGAGGCTGTCGTGGCAGAGGACACAAAGCGTGTTACTGTTTTGGGGGTTCGATACCCAATCAGGAGAGTGCAATATTTAATATTTTCATTTCTTCGCTCTTCGTTGAGTTCTAGCATTCAACCCGCAATGCCTCCAGAATTCGTGGGGAACGAAAAGTGCCTTAATGGGAACAGAGTATCTTAACATTATGTTCCCAGATTCCTTGCCTTCCCTACTATGTGCGTGATACAGCGTGAAGCTAAAAGAAACATTTTTTATTTCACTATAATAATCTGTGGTAAGCACAGCTGCGACAAAGGTAAATTGCACGTAATAAATTCGTTATGTTCCTCATACGTGAAATGTAAATATATTTTATTCAACTACGCTTACACAAGCACTTTTGTTGCGTCAATTAGTACAAAAATGTCAGTATTGTCAGTGGAATTATATTCTTGCAAATTTGCTTTACGTTTCCCTTTTATGTCTTTTTCTTACTGTTATAATATAACTACGTCTTGTCCCATATATAGCAGAATGGACAGAGAAAGTTAGTGTTAAGACACTCTGCTCCTCATGTAGGCAGTGCATGATGAGTTGAGGCGGAACTTAATATCGCGCTATGTTTTATTACAAACAAACACTAGTCTTATAAACACTAATTTTAATTAATACAAAAAAACTTGGACATTCTTTTCCACTACAATTATTATTTCAATATTAATTATACATTATTAATTTGGCTGAAACAAACTTAAAATTTATTTTTATTTAATAATTTATTGGAAATCTCTTATATGTTGCCTTGTATCGGGCGAAAAGTAATTACGGATGTAATGATAAATGTCATTATATAACTACAGACAATTATTTGGTCATTATTTATTATCAAAATGAATAATATGTAAATATTAATTTTGAGAGGCCAGTCGTGGCGCAGAGGTGCACAAGCATGCGACTGTAAACGAGACAAGTTCGATTCTCACTCGAGGAAATGAACTTTTTTTTTTTTTTTTTATGGAAGAAGGACAAGGAAAACGAGCGTTCGGATCACCTGATGATGATCACCGCCGCCCACGACCCCGTGCAGCACCGGAGGTGCTACAGGTGCGTTGCCGGCCTTTAAGGTGGAGATAGACGCGCTTTTTGAAGGTACCCATATCGTACCGACCTGGAAACACTGCCGCGGGTAGGCCATTCCACAGTTCGGTGGCGCGTGGAAGGAAATTTCTACGAAACCGCACAGTAGTGGAGTGCCACGTATCCAGGTGGTGTGGATGGTATTTAAGTTTGTGACGTACTGTGCGGTTGGAAAATTCGGCGGCAGGTAACAGGTCGAACAGTTCTTCAGAACACTCACCATGAAAAATGCGATAGAGAACGCACAGCGAGGAGACGTTTCTACGCAGAGCCAAAGTGTCAAGCCTTTCACAGCTTACTGGGTCCTTAATGATTCGAACAGCTCTACGTTGTATGCGATCAAATGGGTCAAGCTGATACTGGGGTGCACCAGCCCAGAGATGAGAACAGTACTCCATGTGTGGCCGAACCTGGGCCCTATATAGGGCCAATCGGTGTTTTGGCGTGAAGTACCGTCTCGCTCTATTGATGACCCCCAGTTTCTTCGAGGCCAACTTGGCCTTGCTTTCCAGATGATCGCGATACTGGCAGTCACTCGAAACATTAAGGCCCAATATGCTGATACTGGGCGCGGCTAAAAGGGGAGTATTCTGAAAGACTGGCGATACGATAAATGGGGTTTTTTTAGTGGTTAACGCGCAAACCTGTGTCTTCAGGGGGTTAAATTGGACCAGGTTTTTTTCACCCCATGAAGAGACAATCTCGAGGGACGCCTCAACAGAAGACACAAGTTTATTTCGGTACTGTTCAGCGTTTTCCCGAGAAAGACTTGCGCGGCCGGAGTAAACAGCGTCCACCGTGCTGTCATCTGCATAGCAATGAATGCTAGAATCTTCCAGCATGTCATTGATATGCAGAAGAAACAGCGTGGGGGACAGCACGCAGCCTTGAGGAACGCCAGCGTTCACGGGCATATGATTGGAGCAAAAACCGTTGACAACGACCTTGATGCTGCGCCCAGTGAGAAAGCTGGCGATCCACCTGCATAAGTTCTCGGGAAGCCCATAGGATGGAAGTTTGGCAAGGAGCGCTCCATGCCACACTCGATCAAAGGCCTTCGCCATGTCCAAACTAACTGCCAGGCCCTCTCCCTTGCTTTCAATAGCCGCAGCCCAACGGTGGGTAAGGTAAACCAGAAGATCACCGGTTGAGCGACCATGGCGGAAGCCATATTGACGGTCATTAATCAATCGGTGATGCTCTAGATAAACCAAGAGCTGGCTATTGATGATGCTCTCCATGACTTTTGAGAGTAGGGAGGTGATGGCAATAGGCCTGTAGTTAGATGGATCGGATCCATCGCCCTTCTTCGGGATCGGGTGGATAAGAGCGCTCTTCCATGAATCTGGGACTACGCCGACTGAGTAAGAGTGCCGAAACAAACGCGTTAGCACCGGTGTCAGCTCAGGAGCACAAGAACGAAGCACTAAGGGGGAGATGCCACTTTTTAGTATTTTCATTTTCCCCCTCCTCCTCTTCCTCTCCTCTCAAAATTAGGAGGTTGTAGGCTGGATCGATTCTATTTGATTTTCTTTTCTCTATTTAGGTATTGAAATTATTTTATTTAGGTATTGTTTTCTATGTTATTTGAAAGGAGTGCGTTTCTCCTGAGCATTACCCGCCTATCTCTCATTACTGGTGGATTACTTATATAGGGATTTAGTCATTGGACCACTCGAATGGATCTATATAAATACAGTAAAGGACGTATCTTAACTTTAGATTCTCTACCTATTTTTACATAAAAGGTTAATATAATAAATAATATAATATAAACATAATATATCCATTTATAAACATTTAATTTTCAAACAAATCCACATACAACAGCTAGTATAGTTAAATAAATATAAACTTTGTCACGTTGAATACCTCGTTAAAATTGCAAATACACTTTACCATTTGCCGCCATCGAACTACGAAACTGTTCAGTTGTTGCAGTTCAGAGTTTAAAAACTAATAGCTCGGTTTACAGTGACTTTGCCTTTAACTATTTAATTTATTTTTCCTATATAAATAAGACTTAATACAGTCCGTAAATTTGTTTGCGTGGATTTTAAGAATTTAAATGAAATAAATAAATGTTTAACAAAAAGAAAAACCAACTTCTAACAACGAACTAAAAAGTGAAAAATAATTTTACAAATCTATTCATTGACGAGAACCGACTGATGCTGGAGCATAAAGAGAATTTTGGTAGGGTACGCTTGAGAACGGCTTTAAACCAGAAAAGTTCAAATAACTTGAATCCATTGTGCACGAGTATGGAGCACCGCTCATGAAGTCCATGGTCGGATAAGCGCTACCAGGATTAAATGGTGGGAAGTCACTAGTGTGGTCTGCATTCGCAGGACAACATCACCTAAACTCAAGCGATCTCAAATACAAGAGTATCATCTGGCCAGCACTATCTCGGCACACTCAGGAGCTTCACGTCACGGAAGAGAAGATGCTAAGGTGGATGTGTGGCGTAACGCAATCTGACCGCATAAGCACGGAGATGGCCACTCAATATTAAATGTTTAAAAAAAACCAAATCAAATTATATTTGCAAACATTCGATTCTGTAGTCACAGTAAAATTTTATTACAACAATATCAAGCACTCAAGCTCGATATTATTGGTTAATAAAATATATCGGTACTATATGCGCATTGTGCCTTATGATTACAGTAAGCTTACTTCTAGGGAATACGTGATTTTATTCAAAAAATACTAATATTGAAAATATACTTAGAGGCCGTCGTAGCTCAGAGATACATGAGTTTCACTGTAAACACAACGGTTATGGGTTTGATTCCTACTCGAAGGAATGAAAAAAATAATATTTTTATTTCCTCGCTTTGATAACAAGCCTTTGAATTCCGCCACAAGCACGCAAGGCTTCCGGAATTCGGCGGAAAATGGGATACAGTCTGTTTTAACACAAGGTTCCCTTTGCCTACCCTGCTATATACGGAACACAGTGTGAAGCTAATAAATTCTGAATTTGACTTTAACGAATCATTAAATCGAAATTTAATGCATATAGAACTGGTTCTAACATCCAATTTCAATCACAGCGAATAATCGGAGCTATGTAAATTGTGCGGAATAAACAAATATGACCCAATTATTATTATGTATGTATATGTAATAGTAGGTAATTATGGCTGATGGACATAATGTAAATTATACTATTTTTATACATTTTAGTGTTACGTAGCAAATAGTATCATAATGGAGGAGGTGCACCGTGAGGTTTTAGTGGGTATTCGGACGACATCGTGTCCCCTGGATTCCTTCGGGCCGATATCCGCAATATAGGATTTCCTCACGTTCAAAAAATAAGGTTCCGTATGACCACCTTGCGACATGCGGGATACAAATGTAATAGCCACTAGCAAACCAAATCAAATAAATAAAAAACCTGTCACCCGCCTGGCGCCACGGATGGCCTCGAAATATCTTCTATACGTCAATTACGTAACTCAAGATCGACTTTTCCAATTAAAACATCATGTTACCCCTCTACATTTCAATTAAGGATTCGAACCCGAAACGTTAATTATTCATAATGAATGATTTATTTGCATTTGACTGAGATAAGTTTCAAAATAAATTATAATTATTTCAACAAAGGCTTTGTTCGTCTTGTTTACTTTTTTAATAAAAGAGGAACATTTTCCGCAATCTTGGTTGGTATAGTGTCCGATTCTAATCACGGTGGTTGTAGGTTCTGTTCTCATTTAGGGAAAGGAAAATTAATAATTTAAAGTTTAAAAAAAGGATAAAATAAAGTGGACACAATAACATATTTCTTCACTTTCAGCTGTTAGAATTATGTTGAATTCCAGAACCATCCTCTAGTAGTCTCCTTTAAAAAAAATCCTTAAATGAACCCTATATTTATAAAGCACAGTGAAATATATAAGAGTATAACAGTGCTGTCTGTTTAAGGCTTAGGTCAAACGTGAAATGGAATCGTGGAACTACGTAATGTACAAAGGAGGGTACCAAAATGCCTAGTTTGATTTAAACAAGCCTATTTGGGCTAAATTCATGGTAATAGGTAGAAATGTTTACTGAATACTAAAAATCATTTCTGATTATTTATGGCTGAGAAATATAAATTGGAGTATTTTTTATTTTAGAATAAGAAATATTATTCCCTTTACCTACTGCTTTTTGTGTTGTTAGAGTTTTGTAATCAAAGGGTACAACGGGATCCTGTTTCTAAGACTCTGCTGTCCGTCCGTCTGTCACCAGGGTGTATCTCATGAACCGTGACAGTTAAACAGTTGTAATTTTCACAGATGATGTATTTGATTAATAAATGTAGGGCCTATATGATAATAGTTTTTTTAATACATAATAGCATGTTTTTTGGAAATATCACGGAAAAGCTTTTTTATTTCATTTTTTTTGGTTTTTTAATGCAATAAAATATTATTAATATTATTACAAGCTTTGCAAAAATTTATTTATATGTTTCAACTCATAAATTAGAATCAAAAGGTACTGTATCTTTTAAAAAGCCTGAAGTCAAAAGGATTCTTGGAACAACATAACAAAGAAAAGAGGCAAACAATGTCTTGTTTAATTTAATAAGTCCATACGGAGACGCCGTTGTAACACGATTGAGAGCACAATGGAAGCAAATTCGAATAATTTAGTCAATGCAACTATTTTAACTTAAATTTTAAATAAAAAAATAACAATATTCATTTTTGTTATCAATTATAATTAACATAAAAAAAAGTCTTAAAAAACACCACATCTCTAACGTGGATGATAAATAAATAAACTGAGTTCTGTTTGTATGATCGCTCTATGCGGGAGAAAAAAATATCGTTAAACTAGTTTTATTTATATACAGCGTGATTTATTTAGTGAAAAAGCTTCATAAGGGTGTGACAGTAACGCAACTGTTGTGGATTCGATCCTCTCACGAGGAAATGAATTACTATTTATTATTTTTTTCATTTCTTACACTAAGACAAAAGCCCGGCGTTGAGTTCTGCCACTCAACACGCAAGTGAGGAACAGAGTGTCTTCTAGGTTCACTAGTCTGTTTGACACTAGGTTCCTGAATAATCTGATATTTGGCCCATTTTACGATTTGAATGAATACTTAAAACGTGAAAACTAAAAATAGACCACTCTCTAAAGGCATAGCCTTTTTTAAATATGAATTATTTTCGGAAAAGAGGAACTTTTCCAATTGTCTAGAGCTAGCTACCGAAATACACGAAATTGAAATAGCTTGGGTGTTTGTTAAATGAATTCTCTAAATTTAGTATGTTTAAATGCTTTACTTGCCTAGGTTTTTGCTCTAACTTTGTTAGTATTTTTTTTCAGCTTCACTCAGTATCCTGAAATATTAGTAATTGAGTGGTGGAACTCAACGCCACGTGAAAGTTGACTACAGATCCAGACCGATGCTCTGTGGTAGTTACGGCCCCGTTGGGCTCCTCTGACCACTGTCTGGTGAAGTCTGTATCCGTATACTCACCACCCGATCAAGGCCGTTGCGGTATAAGACGGGTGTGGCGATACAAGTCAGCGGACTGGGATGAGATGCGCCATTTCTTTTCAGCTTATCCTTGGAGATCTTGTTTTTCTTCAGGAGAATCGTCGAGCTGCGCAGAAGCCATAACCGAAGTCTTACGGCAGGGCATGGAGTATTTCATACCATACTCTGATATTCCTTCTGGTGGTAAAGCTCGCCCATGGTTTGACGCTGACTGTGACCGTGCAGAAGCGCGGAAACAGGAGGCGTACACTGCCTGGGCTGATGCTCGCACGCGCAAAGCTCCGAATACTCGTGAACTGAAGAAAAACTTCAACAGGGCCTCCAGGCTAGGCAAAAAAGAATTACGCAGAGCTCGTTTCGACCGCATTCGTAAAGTAGGCGCTAAGCTTGCCTCGTACCCAGCGGGTAGTAAGGCATTTTGGTCACTTGCGAAAGCGATCGAAACTAACTTCTGTCGGCCCTCTTTGCCGCCCTTGCAGAGGCCAGATGGTTCGCTTGCTCACACTGCGGAAGAGAAAGCGAACTTGTTCGCTTCTATGTTTGCGGATAACTCGCGTCTAGATGATGCTGGTAAAACACCCCCATCATTACCCCGCGCCGACTGCTCTATGGCAGCTGTCCGCATTCGCCAAAAAGAGGTACGCGTAACCTTGCAAAATCTAGACGTGAATAAGGCGAGCGGCCCAGACGGCATTCCTGCGATTGTGCTGCGAAACTGTGCACCTGAGTTGTCTCCTGTTCTGACACGCCTGTTTCGACTCTCACTAGAGACTAGGGTAGTGCCCAAGTCGTGGAAGCTTGCAAACGTGCAACCTGTGCCCAAAAAAGGCAGTCGGGCTGACCCTGCCAACTATAGGCCGATATCAGTCACCTCCATACTCTGCAAGACTATGGAGCGTGTACTGAACAAAAGGCTTGTGGCATATCTGGAGGATAATGATCTCCTAAGCGATAACCAGTACGGATTTCGTAAAGGACGATCGACGGGAGATCTCCTTGTGTATGTCACTCACGTTTGGGGCGAGACTATCGAGAGATATGGCGAGGCCCTTGCCGTGTCTCTCGATATCTCTAAAGCATTTGACAGGGTCTGGCACGCAAGCCTCATAAGTAAGCTTCCCGCATACGGAATACCACCTGATCTTTGCATTTGGATATCAGACTTCTTGAGTGAGCGATCGATACAAGTTGTCCTTGATGACCGCGTATCTGATCAACAGGCTATAAATGCCGGTGTTCCTCAAGGTTCTGTTCTGTCCGCAACCCTATTCCTGCTGCACATCTACGATATGTTAGCACCCGGTATCGTTGGGTACGCTGATGACAGCACGGTTGTTGACAAATATCTGTCTAATGCGAAGGCCAACCGGAACGAAATCCGGTCTTGTCGGGAGTCTATGATCGGTCGTCTGAATCTGGCACTTCAGGGCGTCTCCGAATGTTTCAATCAGCAGAGCACTAGACGTAGGCTGGGGTTTCACCCATATGTTATCGACGTGCCTGCTTCTCGTACGCAGCGCTTCGCGTCCACTTTCCTAATGCGAACAGCTAGAGAGTGGAACTCCCTGCCTGCTCACCTGTTCCCCGTGAAATATAACCTGGCCGTCTTCAAGGAAAGAGTGAATAGGCATTTTCTGGGTAAGCATGCTCCACCATCGTTCGCATCGTCACTTACCACCAGGTGAGATAGCGGACAAATGCTTACCCATCTTCAATAAAAAAAAAAAAAAAAGTAAAATAGTAAATATTTTATTTCCCTAAGATTTAGAAATCAAACCCACAACCTGTCGCCTTTACAGTCACACGCTCGTGCCCCTACGCCAAGACTGTCCTATAGTCAAAAATAAGGCACAAAATATGGATAGAATTATAACACAACAATACAAAACCTTTCAAAAGAGAGGTTTATAAACGAGAAAGTTTTCACTTTATCCTTAACTTTTAACTAATTTAGTACGATAAAGCTTTTGAAAACTCATGACATGTTAAAAGCGCTTTCAGTGTTACTGTATAATAAATATAGTGGTATAAAAATGTATAAGTTATATTTTTTTTAAATAATTTCTTAATTTATAATGTGTGTTTGTTTGTTATTATAATTAAAACTGAATAAATGAAAATATTAATAAATAATAATCTATTCACTCGAGTGGGGATCGAATCTACAACCATTGATGATCATGATCATTATAATCACAACATTATCATTATATCTCAAAAATAAATAAAATCACCAAAATATTAACCAAAAGAGACAAAATTCAATTTCCCACACATAAAATTGAAATTAACCTCGCTCCCACATTTCCAATAGGTAGGTAGCTGTTGAAACATCTGCCCTATCTTCTGTTGTACAGTTTACATACAAATGTTTGTTTTGCGTGAGGGCGTGGGGCGGCCACCATTATGCAGCATACTGAATGAGTTTTCAACCACTCTATATACTGTGTATGGGAGAAAGCAATTTTCTATTGTTTATCGTAACAACAATATATACATATACAAATATGTGTGTACGTATGTATGGGGAAATCGTGTAAAACTATTGTTTCACGTGCTTGTTTAAATGTTAAGAGTTTAAACTATTTGTTTTGCTTTGTGTGTTGTGTTTTAGATTCCTACTCAGAAGAATGGCTTTGCAGTTGCGGAATTGAGTTACGCTACTCAATATGAAATATGTCGAATAGTGGGGGGAAAAGTGGAGAATGCGTATCTTAACAATAGGTTCTCTCAGTCTACTCTGCAATATGTAGGAGAAGAAAAATTCCGGATTGATTAAATAATCATAACCACACAAAAATTATAACCTGATTGTTTTATTCCGTACCTATTAATTAGATTTATTTCCTTACTATTAACGGAAACTACAGTTATAAATTGCTAACTAAACGAAAGAAACCTTCAAAATATAAAAAAATTGTGCCCTTTGAGATTTTATACATAACCATGTTAATTCTGATATATGCCACTATTTTAAAACTGTCAAAAATCTTCGACTGTAATTCATATAAAAATATTTATTTATAACATCTAAAGAAATATTTCATATTGCAAATATGTACATACATTCCAGGGTATATGTATACAAAAAACTTTAACAGTGCGTCAAAGCGACGTAGATTGATGAAAACGTGTAAAAAGTAACCGTCGACAGTGTCTCTACTCTATAGAGGGTTGTTTAATATGACATATGAGAAATCTGTGATTTTTGAAACTTCACGTCATTCAGTCTTTAGTAATGAAAAATGAATGTGTAAGAACTACAAATCTTTATTTTAAGTAATCAAAACTTATTTAAGTATTTTTAGCTTTACGTTGTATGTAGAAGGGTAAGTAGAGGGAACCTACTGTTAAGACATTTCATTCACGTTTTCATTAAATTTTCAAGAAACTGCGTGTTGAGTGGCAGAACTAAAAGCCGCACTTTGTTTCATTACCGAAGCGAGGAAATTAAAATATTTCGTTTCCTCAAGTGGAGAATATACCCACGACCATTCTGTTTACAATCAGAGGATGCCACTACGATACGAATTAAATATTTGTGCATGTATATTTAAATTAATTTTAAGACAAAACTTAGTATTGAGTTACGCTGTAGTAAGCAACATGCGCTACTTAATACGTAATGTCTGGATCAGTCGATCATATAAAATAATAAAAACTACAAAAGCTATTCCATGTAATAATATTCTTAAAAGAGCCATTTCTAAGTCCACATTATAACCCTAAAGAACGCATTACTCTGCAATTTAATATCCATTCGATATTTGATTCCTATTCACATTCACGTGAAGTGGACACGTAAGCGTTTCTGGGGACGAATTGGAGGAAATCTTATAAGAAATTGGAATATTCTAAGAAGGCCATTATTACTGCCTATAAGAAGGCTATTATTTGGCTAGCAACTGTTTTGTTGAGGGTTCGATTAGCAGAGAAATTTATATTAAAAACGTTTTTATGTCCCCGCCTTCGTAGAGAAAATGCGGCAGGAAGTCGTTAACAGAATGTCTTAATGCTAGGTTTCTTTTGCCTCTCTTGTAATAAGAATATTGTATTGAATAAAGTTTAGAATCTCAATATAGTAGAGTAAACATAGAAAACTCCATATTAAAAATCATATTCCAATTCAAAAAAAATTTACACTTAAAGCACTCCATCCTTCATTTTTCTGTCCAAATTACAGACAACGCTTATGAAAGAGCGGAACTTAACGCTACCGATAAAAGAGTCAATAATCACTATCGATTACAAACTTAACTTCAAGAACTGAATGAAACTTTACAAAACTTACATAATACTATTAAATTAATTCGAGCTATCACAGTAAAGTTGGGGTTGAGGCTGAATGTTGGGTCAATTTGTGAAATAGCCTCGAGGGTGCAATAAGATGGTATCTTGGATTGCAGCCGAAATAGAGAGTTTTAATGTTAGTCCTTAATTAGGTTTTCTTTGTTATTCGCTTGGTAGAAGCAATCTTACAGCTTCTCGGTAAATTAGTGGAAAATACGGAGAAGAATATGTGATAGTGGAGAACAGTGTGTCTTGACAATAGTAGAGTCATTCATAAGAAAATAAAATATTTTTTCAATGTATGTACCTACCTGTAACGTATTACTAAAATTCCATGTAAATCTTCTTTTTATAAAAGTAAATTTAATTTACAGACATCTTTGATACATTCTTACACAACATGTTTGTCCTTTACGTGAAAAAATTAAATGAACTTCAGATACGAAAATTTTTGTTTCATTTTTTTTTTCAGCGTCACGCTGTATCCCGCATACCCTCACACATTTATTTCATTTTCATTTTTTCGGTGCATCGGCACCAAAGCGAGAAAAATATTTTCTGTATTATAAATGAACGTTACGTATTTTATGTTAATTATTTGAAGAATAAATACATATTATGTGTGATTTCCCATACATTTATTTGAATTTCCGATCGAGAATTGTATTCACTACCTTTCAAAATAAAAGAACACTTTCACATCGCTTTATATTTTATTTTTACACGCGTATACGTACTTCACCGAAACGAGGCTAAAAGCTCGGCATCGCAGGTTTTCTGCTGACAAAAAAATTTTTAAACGGCCGAATGTGAGAAAAATTCGCTTATGGTTTTAATCGTTTGAGTTAAATCGTTTCTTTTTATGAAATATTAAAATTGATGCCGATATGGCGAAATTAGGAAGGGCTTGGTTATGGTTATGGGTTCCATTTCCACTTGAGGGTTGTGTATTTTTTTTGCAGCTTTACGCACTACCTCGTATATTAGAAAAGGCAGGTGCAACGGCAACGGCAACGAGTGTTAAGACACTCTGTTTCCACCTTTACGTCCAATTTTTTAGATATCTATCCTGATACAAGTTAGCATAAAATACTCGTACATATATAAAGACCTCTTCTTTACAAGGAAAATTGTCAAACAATAATTTATATCGACCAAGGAACATCGTTCGGCACTTCACAGATTTTATCATAGCTTGCCCTAAAATGTTAAATATTTGGTAACGACATGTAAGATTTAGAAAGGAAAATGGGAAATTGATTTATTTTATTTCACATTTTAAATGAAACAGAGGCTGTCGTCGCATAGTAGAACAGTTACTGTGAATATGACGATTGCAGGTTCAGTTCTCACTCAGAGGTGTTATTTTCGTTTTCCCCGCTCTGGTAGCAAAACAAATCGCGGCGTTAAGTTCCAACATTCAATACGTAATAACTCATAAATTAGTATGTGTAGAAGATGCGTTAAAATATAACACGAAATATTATGCATAAGTTTTCACAACTAGCCAAATTGAAAAATCTATAGGAAAAGGGAAAACGCGAAATCAAAGGCAAGTTAAAACATAAAATTACTTTTAACCTTAGATTTACGCTCATATTTTCTCGGTTACCGACTCTCGTTTGTATTGAAATGTTTCTAAAATGTAATATTGGATTTTATCGTGGCTTCAGGAAGTGTGTACTCGTATATGTACGCGAGGTTATTATGGGTTTGAATATAGCTTGAAAAAAGTAGTCAATTGCGAATCGATCTCGCCGTCCGAGGTTTCCGTACTAATTTTATGATTGTTGTCAACGGGAACGTCATTAATTAAAGTTAACATACTTAATTTTTCGGGCGTATCGCCCTCTTTTTATACGAAATGAACTATAAATATATTTTTGTAATGATTTATTCAAAATTACTTAATCAATAAGTTAATAACGGAATACACTCATATCACACCAACATACAAATCCTTTAATGAAAAAAAATACTTTTAAACCTACGATCGTTTCTTTCTTTCTTTCTATTCTATTCTAAATCCTACTGTGCTATAAGAGAAATAAAAAACAAAGACGAACGATTCCACCAAAAACAAAATTAAATTGTATCTATCTTGTTAAAATTGCTTTTGACAGGTAAGTGTACAATCAAGTCCGCAATTTAAACTTTTACTTTGAATCGGATGGAGTAATTTAACACTTCGCGATGATTTTCAAAGTGTCTTTTGTTTATTTGAATTAGAGATTCCAGGTATAATAATTGGATATTGTGGCACGGTTGGACAGACCTTGATTATAAAGGCGATGGTTATGGGTTCGATTAGCACTCGAGGAAATTAATTATTTAATTACCACTCAAAACACAGTAGCTCAGATTAGGATGGAAATAGGATAGCGGAGTGTTTTGACACTAAGTTCTCTCTACATATTAGAGTTGTTAAAACGTACTGGATACAAACTGAAGCTGAAAAAGAAAAATAATTATAATAAGACTATTTGCACACAGTAGATAATTATATCTCTATAATTAACAAGTAGTTCATCAGTTTTTGTTTTTTGTTCAGGGTATTTTTTGTCTCAGCGTCACACTATATCCAACACATTCACAGGATAAGCATAGGGAACCTGGAAACTTAGAAATTTACTTATCGCAGAATTCGTGAGGAATAACTGTCGAGTTAACTCGTAGACTCAATTCATACTGACAATAAGTTTTAATGGTTTTGATCTATTAGTTTTACTTAAGTATGTCTTAAAATGTAAGATTCAAATATCGAAGCTCGAAACAACTCGCTCTAGCAATAAGGCAAATCGCAGTCTTGAGTTCCGCCACTCAACTAGCAATGCTTAGCCATGACTTTCTTCTACCGCCGGTTTTCCTTTTCCCAGAAACTTTTCCCATTATTATAGTTTGCAGAAGTTTGTATCGATCATGTCTACATACATGCCCTAGATATGCAACTTTACGTTGTTTAACGGTTAAGTATGCGAAGTTGACTGCCAACCTTCACTAGTTGGAGAGACACTTTAAGAAGAAGAAGATGAAGAAGCAATGCTTCAAAAATTTAGCGAAAATTGAAGAATGGAGAGACGTGTCAGGTACCTCTCTTCCTGCAGATATAGCGTGAAGCTACAAAAAGTGTAATAAATATTTTCTTTTTATTACAAGAAGATAATAAATAAGAAGAATGATAGTATCACAAAAACCCTCCAATTTTAGGATTCAAAGCAAATCTTTGATATAAAACAGATGAAATTTAACGACACTGTTAAACTAAATTTATAGTGACAAACGAACACCGCTCCGCACTTCGATATCGGAGAGTATTTTATGTCCTGAAACGTTTTTATTACGTTGAAATTCTTATATTTAGATAAAATATTTATAAAGGTGGAAGAACTAATTCGTGGTCGATTCGCTAACTCTATCTATAAGAAAAGAAATAAGACATTCTTAGTTTCATATTGCTATATAAATTATAAAGAAAGGAAGTGGACGTTTCTTCAGAAAAGGAAAAGAATCTTCTCTTATTAGTATTTTCTTAAATTCCCTAACATATCTTCACACCAAATTTCAACTTAAAAGTCCAATAATTTCATGTTTTTTTTTGTCAGCCAGTAACTGATTTTTTTAATAAAATATTTATTAAGAAAACTTACAAAAATTTCGATGTAGCAGAATTTTAACCCGCGCCTCAACGCCGAGCTTTGCCTCGTTACCAGAGCGATGAAATGAAAATAATAATAATTTCATTTCTTCGAGTGGCAATCGAACCCACTCCCACCCCTATACGACGACCGGCCTCTACAGATAATACAAACAAACATAATCATTCAACTCCAAAAACCTAAATACCAACCAGAGGAAAATTAAAACATAGAATATATAAAAGTTTACGACACACAATACATTTTTAATCTTACAATTAGGCACTTGCCCCGAAACATCGTTCAACGCGTTTTATTCTTACACAAAAAGCCCAAATTAAACTTTGAAAGGCTCTGCCAAAGCTTATATACGTTGTAAATGGCTTTATTAAAATAAAATACGGCCTAAAAAATTCTGGAAAACTTCTGGATTATCAAAATTGTTATATATGTATATCTTTGTATGATTAAAGTTACGTTATATTTGAAATTTTTATGATGGACTTTTTATATTAACTAAGGGAAATAATTTGTTTTAATTTTTTTTCAGCTTCTCGCTATATGTTGCTTATGACAGGGTAGGTAGAGAGACTTTAGTGTTACGACACTCACCGCCCGATTTTCGAGGTATTTCATATCATCTTGCGGAACTCAGATCAGTGAGAAACGGAAGTTTCTTAATGGAAACGGAGTGTTTCTTCACTAGTGTCACTTCCGTTCCCCATTTACAGCCGAATTCTGAAGGCAGCGCCTGGTGTCACTCAGGTAGAACTGAACGCCGCGTTCTTGCCTCGTTACCAGAGCAAAGAAACGACAATATTAATATTTTATTTCCTCGAGTGGGAATTGAATCTTATGTATGGATATATATTTCTTAGAATAAGCCGAACATAAAGTCTAGTCTAGCTCAAAATATAAATTCGTTGGCATGTATGATATAGCGCATATTGGGATCCTTAGAAATATCTTTGATAAAGGTGAAGCCTTACAAAAATTCTTGGATCGAATACGAGTATAACGTTTACTACTTTTGCTTATATAAAACGTGAATTGTTTGGTTATTTTTGTATGAATTCTTATATTTTGTGGAAATTGTAACATTTTTATTCATTGATTTCTTTTTCTTATAAGTATTCCGATTAAAGATCGCGTCTGATTGTAAACACGACGTTTGTGGGTTCAATTCCTACTCAAAGTAATTACTATTTGCTTTTTAACCGACTTCTGTAAGAAAAGGAGGTTATCAATTCGACTGTATTTTTTTTTTTTTTATGTTTGTTACCTCATAACTTTGGACTGGGTGGTTTGTTTGAAAGGTAAAGGTCCCGAATGGTCCCATTTTTTTTGGTTCATTTCTGACAATGGTATCTATGAGAAAATCACATAACCTAATGCTACAACACCTTTACTACAATATCTAATACCTAAGCCTGTTTGTTTTACTTGGCACCGATTTCACAATTATAAAAACTTTGTATAATTATTTTTCACTTTTTAGTTCCTTGTTAGAAGTCGGTTTTTTTTTGTTAGAAATTAATTTATTTACCTCACTTTTAATAAGACAACGCGCAGCGATGACACTTAAACATGAAAAGTATCAAAATTTAACTAGGTGAGCGGATAACCTAGTGTCATAAAACCCGGAGTGTCTTAATATCCTGCTACATTTAGAATACAGTGAGAAGCTACTAAATCATATCCAAGGTTGTGGGATCGCTTCCTAGTTTGAAAAACATTAAGCTATGCCACTCATCACGTAATGATTTGAATTTAGACAAATAGCGGCTGTCTTATTACCCTATTTTAGTAGAAAAATATAACACGAGAACGGAAGATTTTACCACTAGGTTCCCAGGTTCCCACTCCCGTTATCTATCCTGATATCTGCTCCAGATACAGCATGAAGGTAAAAAAAAAGATATTAAAACACTGTCCTACGTTTCCATGTATCTAAATAAAAAAAACAGCACAATTTCGATTTCTCTCGTACTCGCGCATTGTAAACAAACATTTGTATGCAAACTGCACAACACGATACGGCAGATGCTCTACAGCTATCGAAATACGTATTTAGATTTCATTCGCCAGCCAATATATGTGTGTGCTTGAGCTTCGCTGGGTTTTTCGTTGTTTTTCTGAAAACAGTTTTAATTTTACTTTTTA
Organism: Heliconius melpomene rosina; assembly: GCF_056956725.1. Lineage (NCBI taxonomy): Eukaryota > Metazoa > Arthropoda > Insecta > Lepidoptera > Nymphalidae > Heliconius > Heliconius melpomene. The sequence goes on from NC_140399.1 coordinate 1,102,480, forward strand.
CTTATATGTAAATGTAGGTGTCATTGTTTTTTTAGTTTTTTACTGCATCCCGCACGTAGCAGGGTAAAATGAACCTGGGAACCACTAGTGTTAAGATTCTTCCGTTCCTTAGCTTCCGCCGAATTCTGGAAATATTGCGTGTTGAGTTGCAGAACTCAACGCAAAGCTTTGCCTCTTTGCCAGAGTGAGGAAAGGAAAATTTTAAATATTACTTTTCCCCAAGTGGGAATTGAACACACAATCCGCTGCGTTTACAGTCGCACGCTTATGCCCCTGCGCCATGACTGGCCCACAAAAACAATTGTACTTTATACGAATATTATAAAGCTGTTAAAATTACTTCTTTAGTTGAACAGAAAAGTCTAAGGAACTAATGATAGAAATTTATAAAGGAATCATACTCTATATTAAATAATATTCATAACGCGTGAAGTTTCAAAATACAATTAAAATATAATTATTTCAACTGAAAATATGAATTGAATTCCTTCCTGTAACCAGAAAGTTGATTACAATTTTCCTACGCACAAAGGCAAAAACTTTTAATGCTCTATAATATAAATGCTTAGTTAAACCAAAGCTATGGAATAGAGTTTTAAAATTTTATTATATAAACTAGGTAATTTACCGGTTTTATTTTAACGTAAAAGAATGTTCATTGTGTTGAAAATTGTTTATGATGAGCTTTGTTTTCATGAATGCGAATAAAATTCTAGATTTGAATTCAATTCTACAATTTTCCTATTGAAATAATGAATAAAATGAATGAATAGCATAATTGAATGCTGTGGTGGCGCAGCGGTACAACCTCGAACTATAAGCGCGATGGTTGTAGATTCGATTTCCATTTCCATTCTAAGGTAATTCTGCTCGCAGGTTCAGGTCAGTTATATCTTAATGAAAAACGTGATAAGCCTCAAGGTGATAAGGCTCATTTATCGAGGAAGGCCTTTCTAGACAAGTTGTCTATGCGACATTTTAAAATTTACAATTTAGAGCGGTAGTTCCCGAGCTTAGTGCGTTGAACAAACACATACATATTCCTTACTTATGTAACATTAGTTATATAGCTAATAAATAGTAGTAGTTAATAGATGCGAAAGTCCTAAATTTAGTATAAAATCTTATTTAGTTTTCTTGATATTAAAGTACTAAATTCTAGTGAGCCGTTCCACTGCGCCCTTGAGAATATTTTGCGAAACTAAAATATTCTCGGTCCGCATACAACAATCGATGGCCCTAATTTTATACGGCGCAGCGGGTGTTCCCCTAGATGTATAATATTTGTATAATTTCGTGTTTGTTGATTCGTTCGATTGGTTAAGCGCGCAAATCTCACGAACGAAAACTAAGGAGATATTTTTGTTTCTGATAGTATGGACTAAAGCTATAAATAAGTATAACATGACGTCATGATAACTGATTCGAATAAACAATTAATCCATGTTCTCTCTGTCTACATAGTGATTACTCCTATAATTTTCCTACAAGTCCCAAAAAATGCAGGACGAGTGTGTTAAATGCAATTACCTATATATAATTAAACTTACGAGTATGTAAAGCTACTTTACTATGGCCTCTAGCGTTTTGTTCACCCGGTCGTGTATCACGCTAGCCAATTTGCTAAACCTATATATCACACCGACTAATTTGAACATGATTATTATCAGTTTTCGAATCACTAACTCGTGGTGGAGAATATCTTTATATTTCCAGTTCCATTTTCTTCACTCTGGTGTTGAGGCAAAGTGAGGCGTTGAATCCCGTCACTCAACATGTAATGCCTTTAGAATTTAACGAAACGTGGGAAGCGGAGTGTCTTAACACTCGGCTTCCTCTGCCTATCCTGCTGCATGCGGAATACATATTGAAGCTTAAAAAAACAAAAGGAAACTGTTGAACTTACATTCAGATGCAGTGGTTTCAATAACAATCCATTTATTATTTTGTGCAATTTTATGACGAACATTAATATTTTCATACATTTCTATTGAGACAACCTAGTTTTGAGGGTTCAGCGCTTTTTATCATTTTCCAAGAATTGTATTTGAATTGAAATATAAAATAATTTGTCATGAAACTTACAAATTACTTTGAATACATTTTTTATTCTATCAGCATCCCTAGCCATGCTGAGTGTTTTACAAAGAATAAGCTGCTGCTGGAATAAGTATAAAATATTCCATTTTTATTTTAGAGAGATTTTGTGATAAGTGGTGATGGTTGTGAGTTCGATTTCCTTTATTTTTAACATTTGTTCAATTCCACCAGGTACTATAGATACATTTAAAACTTTATATTGATTGCCAACATAGCTGCACATTTGTCCGTACCCAACGCAGTGCTGATACCATTGCTGTTATGGTATGGCAGCGAAACGTATTATAGAAGAAGAATAGAGGTTTGTTGGGATATGTGGAGTTAGTTAAGATAGTCGAATTTACAATAAAGGGAAACACAAAATGGCAGCTAGTAGCGAAGATATCACAGAATTAAGAGGAAAGATTAATGAAGCACGAGTGAGTGGTAAGAGAGGCAGAAAGAGACCTCCGTCAAAGTGATAATCAAATCTTGCTGCGGGGCCAGGACACTCTCATTCGGTTATATTTAGTAAGAGAAACAACGGCGTTGGGTTCCTAGAGATTGGGTGGAAAATGAACTAACTATCTTAATGTTAGGTTATGAATAAAAAATATTACTTTAAATTAATAAAGTAAGATAAGATATTAGTAAAAAAATCTAAATAAATAAATTTTCTTTTCAACCCCTAGCCGTATATACGAACTCTGAATTGTATGAATAGAGTATAAAAAAAAGCTAATAAAAAGAGCGATTCGTTCTCAATTCGCCTTTTTTCTTCATCAAAACTAGAACGTAAAGTTGAATGTTACGAACAATATTCGAGTGCCTAATTAAAAGACACGTAATTTGGATGAAAGTGTGATCTCATTTTTTGAAACAATGTGTCAAAAAAATGCTTTTCTTCTTTTTTGTTTCATCTTCATGCTACTAGAATCGGGCATAGTTGAGACATTACGCTCCCGACTTTCCGTTCTATTATTGAGAGCTTTCTTGTTGAAAGACGAAATGCGAAACTCAACGCTGCGATAAAGAGCAGCAGCAATAATAAAAAATATTTCTTGGTTAACTCGATATCAGGTCTTATTACCAGAAATGGCATGAAAATAATTAATTCCCATGAGTGATAATCAAACCCATAATCATCGTTTTCACAGACAGACGCTGTACCTGCCTTAATCTTTGTAATATTAAATATTTTAATATTAATATAAAACCAATATACGAACACAGGTTCTATCGGTATCGCAATATCCTTTCTTGAGCGTCTCTTATAATGTAAGGCTGTATACACGCTTTATATTGGAAATTAAGCAAGATCTTATTATTAAAAGAACACATGACGTAAGTATATTAAAGAAATTATATAGCAATATTATAATTATTTAGAACGTCGTAGCACAGTGCCTTTCTGTAAAGACGACGGTTGTAAGATCGAGTTCCGTTCGGGGTAAAAAAATATTTTTATTTCCTCCTTCTTGCAACAAGATAAAACGGGGCCTTGAGTTTCGCTACTCAACATGCTTGTCTCGATAATTGAGCTGATAGTGAGGAACGGGGTATCTTAAGACTAGGCTTCCTCTGCCTAACCTGATAAGTATAATACGGATATAATACGGATATTTTTTTACATTTAGAGTTATTTCACACTTGGGAAAGAAAAATACTTATTAAGAAAACGTATAAAAATTTGAACGTAGCGGGATTGGAAACCCTCCAAGCGCTCTGACCATACGTTCCCATCGAGCTACGTCGAAATTTTTATACGATTATTACAATATATACAATACTGTGATGTATTTAACACAGACTTTTTTTTTTGGAACTATTATAAATGATTAATTCCGTATTACATTGTTTTGTGCGACTTTAGCCGTATACGCAGGGAAGCTCTCTAGTTCTCCCATTTTTTCAACATTTTGCCTCCTTCGATAAATGGGCTACCCAACATAAAAATAATTTCTCTCTATGTTCCTGTGATATATAAATAGGGCGCTCAACTAAACATTTTTTCTCTCAATATATTATTAGTATAAATTATCAAGTTTTATATTCTAAAAGTCAGTGATTGGTGAGCGAAGCGAGTAGCGCAGCCCCCTCTGGCCTCATTTTAATATGGAATCTATATATAAAAATTAGGCCAATCGTGGAGCAGGGACACAAGCACGCGACTGTCAACGCGACAGGTTTTGGGTTCGATTCCTATTCGAGGAAATTATATATTTAATATTTTTATTTTCTCGTTTGTCGTTGATTTCCTCGAGAGAGATCTTAAAACTTTTTTCCAGATTTTCTTTACGTGTTATGTGCAGAATATACCGTGAAAATAAAAGAAATATAAACATTTCAAATACCACCCACAGTTATCTAATATTCGAACACGAACAGAATGCGTAAATGTATGCATTTGCAGGACAATTGCATTCAATAAGCACCTAGTGTTGTATGTAACCGCAACCCGTTATAATTTAACCTCACTATACATTATATATAATTTATATATGTTAGTAGGGTAATTGAGAAATGCTTATATTTGATGATCGTGCATTTGATTCTCGGCCTTATCAATTTCATTACTCTATTAGCATTATCTGTACAACGAATGGGCAACGAGAAATGGAATGGCTATGATGTGTGACAAGAAATAATACATGTTTTTTGACGTCTTAACGCTTTATCGTCGATCAACACCGCAGGTTGTCACATTAGGCCTGAGCCAAGCGTGCAAGCGAGAGCGGAACAAGTGATAAAGAGCGTTCGGTATACGTATTAACGAGTGCAAAGTAAAAAATCAAATCAAACCAGTCACTGATCCAACACAAAGTACGGTAGGGAGGGAAGACACTGCGTTCCCCACTTTCCGCTGAATTCTGGGGGCATTGCGTGTTGAGTGGCGGTATTCAACGCCTCGCCTCGACACCAGGCAGGAAAAACAAAGAGAATCTTGCATTTATTTTAAAAAATAAAAAGGTATAATATCCATATATAACTTGTTATTTTGCAATTTAGTTCAATTTGAAGAAATTTAGCTATTACTTTTTTAGAAAACCTAAGTGTGGGATAACACTTTAAAAATAATAAACATACCTATAATTTTACTACAATTAATTTTTTGTTTGTACATTTAAGAATAGTTAAAAAGTAATTCATTAATAGCTTCGTCTGCGTGTTGTCAGATACGATAAAATGTTATACATACTAAATGACGCATATAGATAATAAATATTCCCCAAATGGGATTTGAACCCGTCAATATCACCTATAAATACAATTTCGTATTCGTTCATATATTTAATACGTTCCATTAGACCTATCTGGTCCAATTATCCTAATCTCGTGAGTCGGTAAGGGATTTAAGTTGGCTGTTAAATGGCTTGCAAAGGTCGAACGGTCAAACTGATTTAACGGGGTCAGTTAAACGGGATTAATTACTAAAGTACTACTTGACCAATATTTTAAGATGAGATTTGCTTCTAGTTTGTTGTAGATTGCGTAAAACTAGGGATAAATTTAGGGCTGTTTTACAAAAAAGGGCGACGAGATTCTTTTAGTTCGGCTTCACGCTTTATATGAGGATAGGGATGCTAGGTTTATGGAAGAATCTTGGTTCTCATATGCCCCATGATATGTGACAACCGAGAGGGAGCACCGTGAGCTATTACTAGTTAGTGTGGACGGCCTATATGTGGCTGTCCATGAGACTCACATAACTCGTTCGAGTCCCCACTCGGGCGAAGTGCGCAAAAAAATTTCCTCGGGGTAAGAAAAGGTAGGCAGAGAGGACTCAGTGTTATGACACTCTGTTCTCTATTTTCTTGCCCGAATTTTAGACAAAGCGTGTTGAGTGGTAGAACTCAACGTCTTTTTTGAATACAATGTCCCAACTGGAGGATATTGAACCCTTCCAAACGCAAACTTTCATAATATTCACGTTTTATTAAATGCTATACCAATATGAGGCTGTGGTAATTTGTATATTTTAATATGACATTTCCCTGTAAAATGATGAATTGATGCTGTAGAAAGATTATTCAATGACTTACAAACGGTAAGTGCCAACTTGACATAGTAATTACAAAAAATAAGGCCGAGTTCATACTATATCCCCGGTATATACTAGGTCACGGTTTTATCTTAGTTCTATAAAATATTCTTATACATATTAAAAAAAAAAACAAAGAAGCAACCCCACGCTGTTTCCCACATAGAAAGGTAGGCAGAGAAACCTAATGTTAAAACACTTTGCTTTACATTGGCTTCTGAGGCCGTCATAGAGCGTATATCTGTAAGCGCAATGAGTAGGGGTTCGATTCCCAATTGAGCGAAATTATTTTTATTTTGTCTTTCTGGAAACAAAACAAAGTGAGGCGATGAATTCCGTTACGTTTTTTATATAAAATACAAGTTGAAACCTTCTAACATTATACGTCGTGTTGATACATCGACACAACACAGCTTAATTTATTTACCCCAAATATTTGAAGCTAGTATTAATATCGCCTCTAATAAAGTTATATAGTTAATGTCAATGAAATATTAACTCTAAAACAACCACATAGAGTATAATTTACAGTATAACGTTAAATGAGCGAAGGTATCTCTTGATTTAATAATGTAGAAATGAGTTGTGGGGAGATGAGTATGATAAGAATACAGCTGTTTTATATGAGATCTACGTAGATATGTAATATTTTGTTCGTGTTCAATTGCGGAGAGAAGAGTGATTACTATATACAAATATTATAACGCAAAAGAGTTTGTCTGTTTGAACGCACTAATCTCAGGAACTACTAGTTTCAATTGCAAAATTGTTTGCTTATTGGATATTCCATGTATCGAAGGGTCTATAGGCATCGTTAATCCTTTTAATCTTCATGCTGTATTCCGCACATAGCAGTGTAAGTAGAGGAAATCTGGGAGGCAAGTGATAAAACACTTCGTTACCACGGGATACAAAAAAAATAAAATAATATTTTTTAGAGTTCCGTAACCTTAAAACGATTTTATTAAATTGGTACACAAATGACGGAGTAATTGACGGATTGTGTGTCCCTTTAGTATCACAAAAAATATATAGTTGACTTATATATTTAGAACTTCTTCCTTGTTCAAAAAATAAGTTGGTTAAAAAGAGTAAAATGTCTTGATGCTAGTTTCTCCCCACCTAACCTGCAATATACGGGAAACAGCGTGAACAATCGTGGGATAGCGGTATAATAGCCTCTTAATTATTATTTTTTATTATCAAATTTGATGAAGTCAATTTTTTATACAAACTTCATCTCCAATGAGATTTGAAAATACAATTTCACTTTATCTATTAAAATTGATATATTAGAAGCAATTGGCTGAAATTTTGTTGTCTAAAAAAAATATATGAAAGAACGTCCCCAAGCAATAAGTCAATAATCATAAAATCCTAAAAGAAAATTCTTATATTACTTTTGTATCATATTATTCTTTGAACGAAGTTTATTGCTTTCATGGTTACGTAAGGCTTTTATCATATACTACCTACAAAACGTAAAGCTCTGATTAGATAAAATACGGCGTTGAGTTACACCACTAAACACGCAATGTCTTAAAAATAAGGCGGAAAGTTGAAAATGGGAAATTGGGAGTATCTTAACACGACTCATGTTTGTTACAGTGTGACGCTATATATAACTATTTTTATTTTTAGATCTTCGATACAGGTATTTAGATATATAGTTGATAGAAGTTTTACATAATATAAAGCGACAGATAGCTGATTTTGTTCCCCTTTTTATAAATTGATGCTGTATACCGTACATAAGAGGGTAAACAGATTGAACCTGGGAACCTAGTATATTATTAAGTATTTAAAATGTTTTTTCCCGAAAGTTTTACAACTATACTTTCTAATAAGCAGTTTAGATGCGGGTCGTAGTTGATTGAAGTCGAGTGTATTTCCAACTTTATAGTCTTTTTTGATCTTTTTCTTTTGAGACGTTTAAAAGTTCTTCTAAATGTGTGAACGACAGGTTGAAAAACTTCTGCTTTGATGTATGTTTTTTTTTTTATTTTTCAGCTATATTATGTATTTTTACAATTTCCGTCGAATTGCGTGTTGAGTGACGGAACATTTTTTTTTTCAACCATCTATTGTTTTTATAATTCGCCTAAAAATAATAAATAAAAAACAAAATATTACCACAGATAAAAACATCGTATAAACACCGACAAGTGTCACGCCAACCTCACCTGGTGTGACAAAAAAGTATTAAATCCCCAAATAATCCTATTTGTTAAGCCCCTCAAACTGTCAACGTTGTTTCTGCTGTATTTATCTGTGACCAAAATGACGTGACCTTTTTTATTATTTGTTTTATTATAAAAATATATATACTCGTACACTGTTATAGCGCAGCTGCCCAAGGACTGACTAAATGTGTGGGTTCGATTTCCAATGTTAATAATTTTCATAACATTGGTAAGAAGAGAAAAACGTTAAGTTTCGTCTCATCACGCAATGTCTTGAAAATTCGGAGAAAAATTGGAAACGGAGTGTCTTAACACTACATTCTCTCTTCCTATCCTGCAGCGGATACAACGCGAAGTTAAAGAAAAAGAACCTATTCTACCATAAAATAAGTTTGAAGTAGATGCAAAATTATAAATGCGTACGGAACTAATTATAATATTGCCTGGAAAAATTTTTTTTCTCTATTGTTACATTATAAGTTGAGACGAGCCTATTTCTAGGAAATAGGACATCTCGTTCTTTCAACTTTCTTGGAATACCTATAACAAAAGTTTAATTTTCTTTATTACACTAATTGCTTTTAATTAGTTTTTTTAGCTTCACACTGTATCCTGTACATAGTAGGGTAGGCAAAGGGAACCCGGGGGAGTGTTAAGATATCTCGTTCCGATTAAAGCACTTCCGGTCTCCACTTTTCACCGTATTGAGGAGGCATTAACAGTCGCACGCTTGAACCCCTGCGCCACGACTGGCCTAGTATTTTATAATCTGCCTAAATATGAACGTCAAATTAAATAAAACAAAACAAAATATCAACCTGTGGAAAATAATGAACTGAAAGGAAAAAAAGATATACAGAAATATTTTTGGTACATCTTTCTGTGCTAGTAGAGTGTTTGTCCCGCACCTCAAAGTATATAGTTTAACATATTTTTCTCTTTTTACTTCATTATTTAAAGCAGTCGGGTTTAATGTTATTATATTTCGAAATTTTTGTTGTTTCTCTATTTTTTATGCGATATCCATACAGTTATGTCAAATAAAAGCCATTATTTTTTTAGTTCAAGTCGCCATGTTGATAATTTAGCCTACACTACTACAATTCTGTGAATTCAACGAAACCTCAATAAGAAAATTAACTTAACCCTTAACTGCTCGCATGGGGTCAAAGCACTTTCGCATATCGAAAAAATGCACTTGCAACGGTTGGAACCTCCCCGCACGCCCGCTAGTCTCTTAATATGCGCTAAAGAACATACTTTAGTACTGTTTAGGCCGCTGCAGGTGAAGGCTAAGCCTCTGCTCTCCTGAGCCGTGACCCCGTGCGAGTACTTACGTAACTTTTTTGAGAAAGGTAAGCTTTTTATATTCTATTGTTTTTAATTAGATATTGATATAACTTTGAATGAAATATTATAGTGAATGATAATTTCTATCGTTTTACTGGTTTAGAGTTTTTTTTTGTATTTTTCGTACAAATTTGTTATTTACATAGGTCTTTTTTTATTCCTCAGTTTTCAAACATTCTTGCGACAACTTGCAATGGAACTTGTTGAAAGTCATCAAAAACATCGAACCACGCGGCTATTGGAAGTACATGGTTTGGAAACTCCATCTGCTCCACCTACCACTAAACGTGGGCGGTGCTGGGCGTGGGCGTGGGCGGTGCGGTGCATGAAAAAGAGTGACCGAAAAGTATCCACAAAATGCAGTTAAGGCAAAAAGTTTTTGTGTAATGAGCACTACATTGTTTACTGCCAAAACTGCAATAACGATTATTGCCATAGTTCCTAAATATTCATGAAATTTTAATGCATGATCTCATGTTGTGCTAAAAATGTTCCTTATTGTAGAAGTTTATATTTTAGTTATTTTTATGCCTTAGAAGATTTTATTTTAAGTTGTGATTTTTATGTCTTATAGATTAAATAAAGTACTTTCATAATTACTATTCGCTTGTTTCATTGAAAAAAAGAAATCATTAAATTTTATCCATACATGATTTTCTTCGTGCGAGCAGTTAAGGGTTAACAGTTTGGGCTTTAGGACGTGCCAAAGAAAAGGACATACGAGTACATACAAACATTCGAAAAACATCACTTTTTTGACACATTCAATGTAAAGGAAATTAGAAAGAATAGAAATTCCGCTACGTTCGATTTTTCATAAGTTTATATTTTTTTCCTTAGAGTGTGCGATTCATATTTTTAAGAATATGGTGATAGAGAAATAGTTAAAAAAAAAATCCTATATCATTAAAATTTGTTATAAGATCTTTAATTTTCACTTATAAAAAAGATACATTTAAAAATATAAAAAACCACACTTCCGAGGGCGGGACAAGGGTCCAAGCCATCGGTGGCTAGGGCTCCAGAGAGAGGAACCTCCGCACAATACGTGCCGTCTCAAGTAACACTGCCTTCTGTATCCGGTTCTTGATCCAACAGCTAAGCGATAGCCTCTTAAGGTGTTGGTCGAGGCTTTTCGCTATTAAACCGTTAACCGAAACCACTATCGGCACAATGATAGTCGCATTGACATCCCACATGGCGGTAATCTCATGGGCTAGGTCCAAATATTTAGATTGTTTTTCTTTTTCGGCCTTCACGAGATTTTCATCATGTGGGATAGTAACGTCAACAATCACTGCGCGGCGCGCCGCTCGGTCTACTAGTACTATATCAGGTCTATTGGCAACAATATACCTGTCAGTAATAATAGACCGATCCCAGTAGAGCAAAGCACAGCTATTTTCAAGAACAGACATGGGATTGTACCTGTAGTACGGCACCTCCAATTCTACAAGGCCATATTGAAGAGCAAGTTGCTGGTGTATTATCTTGGCTACTTGATTGTGTCTATGCAAATACTCGCCATTAGCAAGATGAGAACAACCAGAGACAATATGTCTGAGGGACTCCCCAGGTCGATGACACGCCCGGCAGATGTCGATAGTGCCATCTTTCATAATATGTCTCTGGTAGTTCCGTGTCTTGATAACTTCGTCCATAATTGCACAGACAAAACCTTCAGTTTCTCCGAAAAGATCCCCGAACTGTAACCAAGATAATGATGAAACAGTATCCACGTCCTGGCCCACTAGGGCTCTATGGAATCTACCATGCAGCTCCTTGCTCTTCCATACAGCCATGCGATCAGAAGTAGTAAGTACTACAGGCCGACGCCAGTTCTCTTTGCAATAATTTAATTTTAATAATTTAATTTTCACTATTATTACCTTTTTAAATTAAACTCTTTAGCCGGGTTAATCGTGTATATACATACATCGTGTATATTGTAAATTTTTGGATACCCGACGTTTCGAACACTCGTGGTGTTCGACAGAAGTCCGTTGTCACTCGTCGTGGTAGAGTGAGGTGATATCCGTCTGTCAATTGACATAATTATTAAATCCCATTACCGCCAATGATTTCTTAATTACCTCGTGTACTGCCCTAGATTCTTGCAAAATCAATAAATGAATATGACGTATTATACATCGGTCAAACAAAGAGAAACATCGATGTTAGAGTGAACACATCACAAGTGACATCCTCAAGTAGATCAAATCAGATTAGATTATAATTTCAATAGAGAAGGTGGTTGGAAACTTTCTACTACCTGGAACCCACTTATAAAATATGTGAAGTCTCAAATCCACCACATCAGACAACAAGATATCAGATCATTTTGCAAGAATCCAGGGCAGTATGCGAGGCAATTAAGAAATCGTTGACGGTAGATATAATATCAACTGACTTGTGACCACGGACTACTGTAAAGTGTTAGAAACGTCGGATTTCCAAAAAAAATATACTAAATATACTCGCTTAATATACCACGTGTTCCTGTCGCATGCTTAAAAACCTGCACCGAGTTAGAAACGAATCATTCTTTAAGCGTCAGGACCAATGACCCTCAAAAATTCCATCTAAGTTCCAGTCAATTTAAATGATAATAGCCTCAATAAACATCTTTATTAATTTCAACAAAACGGTGAATTCCTTCGCAATTGCTTTACCAAATTTAATTTGACAAATGAAGTGGCAATTCAAAATTTGTTTCGCCGGAATTTCGATATTATTACTTCCAAGTGAAATTTTCTACGCCAATAAGTTTGTAGATGCTTAAATGTCTTCATAGATCTTGAAGATGGTGCATTTTTCTATGACTCAGCTACCTATAATTCTACCTACACAGAATAATATCAGGAATAACTAGTTTGAATTTAAAGAAAAACTTTTGTGTTGGATAGTTCTTTTATGGAGGACGATCTGCTTTGAGTTCCGTCTATTAATACACAATGCGTTCAGAATTCGTCGGAAAATGGTAAACAGAAATGTCTTAAAGGAAAAGAATGTCGAAACTAGATTTCCAGGTTCCTTCTGCCTACCCTTCTATTTGCAGCTAATACAGCGTAAAGCTAAAAATAGAAACAAAATCAATATATACTGTAAACATCTGTATACTCACGCATCTTCCTCACTTTGCGAAAGAACCAAGACATTCCCCATTTCCGTTTTAATCATTTGTTTCCCTTTTTCACTTTTGTTCATTTCCTCAAGCGGGAAAATTCATAATTATTGTATACTGTCAAATACTGACAGTTATGCCACTATAGAGTTTGCGTCTTACAGTCATCAATTAGTGTTCAATTGACACTAAATATGTATGACCTACCTATTTGCACCAATGTTCCGGTTTAATGTCAATTAACAATAATTGATGTCTCTAGTCTCTCCTGTTTGTATGTACTAAATACTAATAAAACGCGTGCTGTATTCAGTTATTTTTATGTACTTGTAATATGTTAATAATTCTTTTTATGGAAGAGAAAAAACAACTTCACATCCCAGGGATTCGTGCCCATCATGTTGCAGCTTTAAAATCTTAGAAAAGTACCTGGGTTTGCGATCCAAGGGTAAATTTTAAAGGTGTAATGCCCCTAAATCTACACTTATATTATAAGCATTAAAAAAAGTAAAAGAAAGTAACGTAAAGTTACAAAAACATACTTGAATTAATCTATATATATATAAAAGGACTTGTCCTCACTGGCTGAGGTAAGACGCACGCACAGCTGTAACCGCTGTGCGTAGAAACGTGGAATTTGGACACATGTTTACTTTTGTAATCTGGACACCCACTAAGAAAGGATTTTGAAAAAAAATTATCCTAAAGGGGTGAAATAGGGGTTGAAAGTTTGTATGGAAAAAAAATTAAATCGGCACCGATTCTTATAAAATTTGAAATTCAAACTCTTAAAAGTATTTAATTGAACACATGTTTCATGGTTTTCTGGAATTCTTCCCCTAAGGGTGCAAATAAGGGGTTGAAAGTTTGTATAGATTTTTTTTTAAATCGGCACCAATTTTTATAAAATTTGAAATTCAGACTCTTAAAAATATTTCATTGAACACATATTTCGAGGTTTATTAGAATTCACCCCTAAATAAGCAAGCGAGACTGCGCGCGTCTGCTAGTATAATATATTATACCAGATTCTAAAAAAATTGAATAGGCCATAACCAAAATATTCAGAAATTATGTTAAGCATTTTACATTTTTAAAATGTTACCTTTTTACTTACGTAAGAAAAATACTTTTTAAAGAAACTAATAATTAATTTGAACTAAGCAGAATTAAAAACTAAATTTTCCAAGAAGCTGTGGGTTCAAATCTTCCACTTTCAAATACATTTTTGAAAAAAATCCTTATATTAAACATTTAATCTACTAACTACATATTAAAAACAACCATTCCAACATTCTCGCCTACTACTTTAAAAATAACAACATTTTAAAAAATAGTTAACCTATTTCTTGCCTCCGAGGCGCTACCAAATTGCCTCTCCACAAATATCCTTTGTATACCAACACCTGGTTCCTGTCATCGAATTTATTAAATTCACCACGCCTTATTTCCCAACCTTTTCCCTGCCTCAGCCTCTAAATGACATGAGAAAACGTTGGGTGGATTACTTGGTAATATTAATTTTCGTTAGGCTTTCCAAATAGAGTGGGATTTTGGCAAATTTTCATTGTAATAAAGTGTAATTGATCTTTATGATATTGCTTGGGTATATGATTATGAAATAATTTTAGGTATATTTTTTTTTTCATAAAACTGTATTGGTTTGTATAGAGAAAATGTACCTTTTCATTTTTGCTTATTTTGATTTTTTTTCTCATTTTAATATCCATTATGTTAGAGTTCATTTTGTACTTACTAGCATTAACCTAGCACTAGCCTTGCTTATAAAGTACATACCTTTATTTATTTTTTCATTTATGTTAGTGTTTATATTTTTATATGGTCTGGATGTTTTCAACTTGATAAAATAAAGTGTGGTTTTTTCTCCGCCATTTAATCAATGTCTCTTAGCGAGTTAGTATACTCGTAGGCGGTCTGAAGAGAAGAAATAATTGGGAAAGTAAAAGAATATGCTGAATATATTCTTCTACTAAATCTGTTTTCGCAATTGTATGCATACGAAAATATGGACCTAGCTTCTTTTGAAAATTAGAATAAAATCCATAGTTTGTAATTTAATTTGTTAAATACTACTTGCTATTTATACGTATTTTAGTCATCTTATTTATTTAGATCATTATTTTTATTTATTCCATTATTACAGTGACGTATTTCAATAGCAAGGACATTGCCTGTTTCTTCTTTAATGAAAAAAATGTAATCTACATAATATTTCATCCTAAACAGGAAGAGAGGGAAGTACAAAGGAGACATGGCGATTAATTCAAACTTCCGTTTCCCTTGGACAATGGTTGCATAGCGAGCGTTTGTATATTAATTTCATATTAACTTCAACAACTATATATTATGCCTATCCAGATTTTAAATTCTATGGTTTTGGGTTCTATTTTCACTTAGGGGAAATGCAAAAATTAACTTTACTTTCTTTCTTTTGTAAGTAGATTTGAACCTACAACCATCACGTCTACAGTCCAGACCTACATAAAGCAGACTCGTATATCAAAACGAACGGGTCGAAATATAATAATAGCTTTCCTAACTAAGGGACTATTCAATACAAAAAGAAGTTTCCGAGATAAACTCGTTCAACCAAACAAACTCTTAATTTTTTTTTAATATAAGTATGATACGTACATAAGTATTTAAATATTAATTATTGGTTAATAAAGAAGGGAAATAATCAATGGTAAATATTCATATAAACCAATATTAAATACAATCTATAGTTGTCTTAGTAAATTGGCTATCTGATCTCAAATTAGACAGATTGTTCAATAGTGATAAGATATCTGATAACATATTAATCTGTGAAATTGCTAGATACTAGTACATGCCTAATGTATATTGCTCTATTAAAGATTTATTGAATCGAAATATAACGGATGATATATGATTATAGAGACATTAGATAGTGAATTAGAGACATTAGATAGTGAATTAGAGACATAAGAAACTTTAAAATTTTTTCAACTGTAAAATTTTCAAATGAACAAACCTATCTAGTATATATGGAACTCTTCCTTTACCCAGTGATTTTCAGACAATATACAGACGAAACTATTGGACTTACATAGATGACATTTGACAAGTATGAGAGGATTTCTCGAAAATTCTACGAGAATAAGAACGGAATTTACCATTTTACGTCTCAAAGTCTTTCTTCGTCTTTTTAAATGTTGCGGGTTGATGACTAGTAATGTATGAAAATAATGTAGATTTTTTTTACTGCAGATTTAGACTTGGCCCGTATAACAGAGCAGGTAGGGAATTTGAGCCATTACCATTTGAGTGGCGGAATTCAACGGGCCTTGCCTTTCCAGAGGCGAGAAATTAATATAATTAAATTTAATTCACCCAAGTGGCAATCGAACCCATAGCCATCGCGTTTATTGAAGTTGTTTCACAGCGCCACGTTGGTGTGAAGTTATTACATATTTCACTTTATCCCCTAAACCATACAGGAAAACGGGTTTTTTTCCAAACGATCAAACCTTTCCGACCCTTTGCTTAACCGATTTCATTAATAATTTCGCTAAATAGGCAAATATGTATGGGCTTATTCGTATCGACATTATTCCCATAAAACAAGGGTGTAATTATTATAACGTTCCGCTGTGACTCAGTGGCAGAGCGTCCAACAGTAAATGTGATGTTTGTGGGTTTGACAACCATTCGGGAGAGCAAATTATTTTAATATTTACGAGGGCGTAACCAGGGCACGCTGCTCTGTAGTCATGCCTCTGTGAAGGAGAGGTGGAGAAGCTACTTCCAGGAGTTGCTGAATACTCAGCACCCATACAGTCTTCATCACGACCCACCGCCTAACCTCGGACTTATTGCCCCAATAACCCTTGACGAAACACGTAATTGCCTTCGACGCATGAAGAACGGAAAAGCGGTGGGACCTGACGACATTCCGATCGAAGCGTGGAAATCGTTAGGCTCTCTTGGTGTGCTCATGCTTACTGACCTTTTTAACCATATCTTGAACACTGGTAAGATGCCGCATCAGTGGCGGCTTAGCTTTATTACCCCTATTTACAAAGGGAGGGGCAGTGTTCAAGATTGTGGTAGTTATAGGGGCATTAAGCTTATGAGTCATACCATGAAGCTCTTCGAGCGCATGATCGACCTCAGGCTCCGCCGAGAGTGTACTATCTCTGAGTCTCAATATGGATTTCAGCCAGGATCGGGCACCATGGATGCCATTTTCGCCCTCAGAACTTTGATGGAGGCATACAGGGAAAAAAGGAGAGCTCTGCATGTGGCCTTTTTAGATCTGCAGAAGGCCTTTGACTGTGTGCCTCGTCAGTGTATCTGGTAGGCTTTGCGATCCAAAGGGATCCCTGAGGCCTATATTGAGATTATCAGAGACATGTACCACGAGTCCGCTTCTATGGTTAGGACTGCTGTTGGCGACACTAAACCCTTCCCGATTACAGTGGGGGTTCACCAGGGCTCGGCTCTTAGTTCGTTCTTATTCAATGTAGTGCTCGATACTGTCTCGGCTCACATCCAGGACCAGCCGCCATGGCTGATGATGTATGCCGACGACATAGCACTCATTGCCGAGAACCGACTGACGCTGGAGCGTAAAGTGAACCTCTGGATGGGTACGCTTGAGAACGGCGGTCTTAAACTAAATGTGTCGAAGACAGAGTACATGGCCTGCGGGAGCCGGGACTCAAGCACCATCCTTATAGGTCCTGAGCCAGCCGTTAAGTCGGAGAAGTTCAGGTACCTTGGATCCGTTATGCACGAGTCTGGAGGCATCGATCACGATGTCCAAGGGCGGATAAGCGCTGCATGGGGCAAATGGCGGGAGGTCACAGGTGTGGTCTGCGACCGCAGAATACCGACCAAGCTCAAGGGGCTGATATACAAGAGCATCATCCGACCGGTTCTTTTATACGGCAGCGAATGTTGGCCGGCACTATCTCGGCACACTCAGGAGCTTCACGTCACGGAAATGAAGATGCTGAGGTGGATGTGCGGCGTAACGCGGTCTGACCGCATACGCAACACATTCATTCGAGGTAGTCTTGGGGTCCGTGACGTAGCGGATAAGCTCCAAGAGCGTCGTCTGAGATGGTTTGGCCACGTTACGCGCCGGCCTAAGAACTATGTCGGATGCAAGTGTCTTGCTATATCAGTTCCTGGAGTGAGACCTCCTGGACGCCCAAGGAAGCGCTGGCTGGATGTCGTGATGCAGGACATGAGAGCCAATGGTCTAACCACCGAGGACGCAAAAGACCGTGCAAAGTGGAGTAGGTTGAGTAGGAGGGCAGACCCTGGCAATAGCCGGGATTAATGCCAGGAGGAAGAAGATTTACGAGGGCGTAAGTAACCAGGGAACACGTAGGCAGTATTTTTTTTTCTAAAGCGGAAATCAAACCCACAACCTGTCGCGATTACAATACGCTTGTTCCCCTGCGCTATTAATTGTGTGGATTTTGGTTTATGTGGATGTAGAACGGAGAGTCTGTTCTCTCTACCTACACTTCAATACGGAAAATTAAAAACATTTTTTTTATTGTTTTCAAATATTGCCATAATTATTGCAGAAACAGCGATACTGTTGTTTGTTTTTAATTAATAAACGTTGTATTGACAGTGTTTTGCCAAGTTTATATTGGAGATGGGTATGGGATGCGTATTTAGATTGAGAGATAAAAAATAAAAAATAATAAATAAATAAGACGAGCGTTATTTTGTTAGATATTGTATTAGAACAATGTAAGTTTCATGTATTTTACCGCATACTTGTTTAACCCTACAAAGGACTTCATGGTAAGACATTTCGTTAACAGGAGCTAGCAAATGAAAACTTTGAATATTTCATGCACCCAATTGAAAAACGAAACCCACAAACATCGCGTTTACATTCACATACTTGTACCGCTGCACTATAACGGTCTTACTATAACTAATTATTAATAATAAATATAACATACTACATAAACCAACAATTTAACGCGTACATGAGTTCCTCTATTAATTTCGTCAACATGCGTAAGTACAAACATAAGAGACGAGAATTGTTAATTCCTTTACAGAACCAAATTTATGCGTCACCTTTTGTTGTAACTTCAAGGACTATTTGCTTATATGTGTTATATTTTGGGTTGACTCCCTAGAGGTATAGTTGAAATGGTTAAATGGAAATGGTAATTATGGGTTCGATTTGAGTTCAGAGATTATTTTTTAATTATTCTTATTGGGGGTCATTTGTGTCACAGGAGCACTTGCTACTGTAAATGTGACAGATAGTGGGTTCGATTACTTCTAGAGAAAATGAAATAATTATTATGATTATTTCCTATAGAGGAAAAGCGCGGCGTTCCTCGTAAAAACATACCAGACTTTAACAAAAGAACAATGAAATAGACTCGACATTAGCCTTATTCCATTCTTACGCATGACTGGAGCTATTCTAAAGGCTGACCTAAATTTTAAAGGTTTTTCACCGAATTTCCGCATACATTAGTAAGTACGAGTATAGGAAGTGCAAGATAAACGTTTATATACTGAATGTTTTACTTGATTTTGCCTACAAATTAGTTTGAACTCAAAGTTTTACTTTTGAGTTTTACTTTAGAAAATTGGAGGCAACTTTTCGAATGTTCTAATAATAATATTGCTATTAGTAGAATGAGTAGTAGAATTTGACGTTTGTATTGGCGCGACGTTGAGTTCCGCTAATAACCCCACAATGACTTAATAATTGAGCTTAAAGTGAAAAACGGAATGTCGTTACACTCGATTCAAAATAAATAAAAACAATACAAGTTTGAGGCAATCGTGGCACAACTAGACCACGCCTTATAGGCCACGTTGGCCTTACAACATAATATGTAACAACTTTAACAAAAACAATGTAATAACTAGAAAATCCCAACAGAATTAACAATAAGTTAAAATTTTTGATTACCCAGGTAATGGCTCTAAAGTTGTTATAATAAATAAGTTTTACTAACTAAATGTAATTAGTTACAAAATAAAGTAAATTACATAATTATTTTGTTACTAACTACATATACACGTACACACTACATATATCGTAGCACAGTGGAATATCCACTGATTCAATTTTTATACAATTGGCGTAACTTAACACAGCTTTGTGTAATCATATTGAATAAATTTTGCCTTTTTAGCATAATGAATAAAATGAAAATATTAAATATTTAATTTCCCCGAAAGAGAATTGAACCCACAACCTATCAAATTTACAGTCGCACGTTTGTGCACTTGCACCACGCCTGGCCTCAATGCCATTTTTGAATTAAAAACTCCTCCTCGGATCAATTTATGTCGTGATAGTTGACCTCAATATAATTAGCGTAGAACGTAAATTATTTTTACTAAAATTATAATTAATTATTTCTAGAGTACACACTAGAGGCTTAATTAATTATTTAATTATGAGCCTGGCTATGTTCCAACTTCTAATTGTATATTAAAAAAGGAACTTAACGCCGCTCTCTGTCTATATGATTTTAATTGAAATTAAATACCTAAAATCATTTTACTAAATAGAAATATTACCTAAAAATGTTGCACTATTTAGATGTATTATATGTTGACGAAACAGAATCACTCTTGTTGGCTATTTATGTAAAGATTTTGTACAATTTGAATATGATAAATATAACTTAATAACCTGAGCGGGCGAAGCCGCGCGACGGCCACTAGTATTAAATTAAAAGGTAAACCATTGCAATTTCAACCCGAAACTTTAATAGCGAACTAAATTGAAGGCTGACCGTGGAAAAGCCCTTACTCCGTGACCCAAAAAGCCTCATTCATTTATCTACGTAATAAACAAAGTTAATTAAGTGAAACTTATTTAATTATTAATTTTAGTTAATAATGAAGGAGCGGATGAAATCCACAAACAATTTCACGGTGAAGTATAAAATCGCTTAAAATATAAATCGTTTTATTTTTTCGGTTATTTTTATGTTGTTGTGGTTACTGAGAAATAAAAGTGGAGATAAACCAAAAATCTTCTTCACGCTGTATCCCGCACACAGCAGGGTAGGCAGAGGGAACCTAGTGTTAAGATGTTCCCCACTTTCTGCCGAATTCTGGAGGCATTGCGTGTTGAGTGGCAGAACTCAACGCTGCGCTTTGCAAAGTGGATATTGTTTTGAAAGATTGTTGTGAAAGTGCAGATTGGAACGGACAAAAATAATTTTGTATGTAATTTTTAAAGACTTTCCCATAACCGCTATAATAATAATGAGTACGAGCGACTGTACACTATGTCATGAACAGCCCAAGCAGTAAACAAAAAACCACAATATTATTATAACACAAAAATGAAAAAGAAATTGAAAGAACATTTCTAATGTACATAATATATACGTAATTTCTATAAAATATTCCAAGAATTACATTCAAATTCAAAATGTGGAATAAGATACTTCTTATTTGTATGAGAAAAGCTTCCTACTTTAAATAACTTACTAGCTTCAGGTGTAACTTTCTTGTTTTTTCTTAGGGGTGTCAAAATCAATTTAAAAATACTATTTAATATTGTTTTTTAAAAATCGTTAAATGAAAATAAAAAAAAATTGCAAACGAAATTAAACATAAGGCCGTCTTGGGCACAGAGACGCAACCATAAACTCGACTATTGTGGGTTCGATTCTCGCTTGGGAGAATGAACTATTTTCATTTCTTTGCTGCTTGCCTCTCAACTTAGAATGTCTCGAAAATTAGATGGTGCGCAGGTCTTAATACAAGGTTCCCACTGCTTACTCTTCTATATGCGGGATACACCGTGAAGTAGATTTTGATTTAGCTGTATATATTAAAAAAAAATTGTCATAAAAATGTATATTATCAAAATAGGAATTAACGGCATCGTGGATTTAGAGCGAGCAAAGCCACGAGCGGGTCACTAGTTATTTATAAATATATACTGTTTAACATTCAATGTAAAGTGAAATTGTATTATAAGAATCAAAGTAGGTAGGATCAGTAAATCCCTTATTTATTATTCAAAGCACTTCTCTTTTAAGCTTTCAATATATTCAACTGTTTATTTGCGTATAGATTTTGAAACATAATCTGGAAAATAAAGAAATCGATAATAAGTTACAATCGTCATAGAATTATTTTGACATATTTTGTATTATTATTATTTTCTTTACATTCTATATCATATATAACTATAACTTTTTGTGAAACTTAATACGTCGTTTCTTTGCATATCTTCCGAATATTGCATGGTCAGCAGGAAAAGTCACTTATCACCCACTTCAAATACTTTACGTGCTAAAGTAGGTAGATCGAAAATGCATATTAACGGTAGTTATAAAAAGTGTTGAAAATGTAAGTTGAGCCTACAACCATTGGGTTCGAGATGCCAATAAATTAGTCAATTACATTGAGAAAGAGTTTTTGAAACAATTTAATATATTATTTTATTCTTCTGAGGTTGTTCTCAAAATGTAGCTTTAACATACAACTATAATTTAAAAGTTTAAAGTTTTTCTAAAAAGGAGGAGGAGGAGGAAACGAGAAGGATCGGCAATATTTAAAATATTGGCCATATATTGATTTGAAATATTCATATTATTTCGAAGTCATGACAACCCTAATTCATTCCTAGTGAGCGTAATAAAACTTCCCCATATGCACTTCTGAAGTTACAAAACAAAGAAGTTCGTTTTGCTTTCCAGCGATATTATCTAGTATGATTCATTATGAAATTTTTAAGACAATTTTTATATTTAGATAACTTCAGTATTTTTCGGAGTAAAGGAAGAATTAATTAATGAGTAATTTCTTTCTCACATCTTGAAGGACTTATGAAAAAATTATAGCTTCACGCTGTATCCCGCAAATAGCAGGATAGGCGGAGGGGACCCACTGTTAAGATACTCCGTTGCCCACGCACCGCTCAATTGTCGAGACATTACATTTTGGCGACAAAAGCGAGGAAATACAATATTAACATTATTAAAGGGTTATTAATGAAAAATACTTTTTTAAGATACATAATTATTAAAAATTGAAAGTAACGGGAATTGAACCCTAACCCTAACTCTTGAAAACCATTCACAACCTCTTGGAAAAATATCGAAATACAATAACTACTTACAATATTTTATTCAATTTTCAAACTAAGTAATGTTCTAAAAGATGTACGAAAATATAAAAAGGAAATTAAATTGCAAATGTTTTCTTGAAAAACTAATAACGTTTTCATGAAAATGAGACAACGTCGTTTAGATGAAGACTTTCATGAGTGACGTGCCTTTATTTTCTATTTATAACTCTGTCTTGTCATCGTAAAATAAGTTAATATTTACTTATAAACAACCTACAAGAATTTTTTCTTTTTTTTCGTAAATGTCTCAAACATTTGGAGGAATAAAAAGTTTCAAAACTAGGTTCCCTGTGCCTACCTAACTGCTATATGCAGGATACAGCAAGAAGATAACCAATACTTAAAACATATATTGCAACGCCACGCTTTTTCTTCTTAATAAATAATATATTTCCGCTACTAGGAACCGAACACATAACCCAGTCAGACACTGTACCACTACAACCTCAACTAACATAACTATGCATTCATCTATTCATGTTTCTACATTAGAAATTATAGTTGATCTAAGGCTTCACACATCATCAATCATCCATTTATGCTATTTAAGCGAAATCCTTTGATATGAGACGTGAGGCGTGAACTTTAAGTAAATAGGCCGTCTGGCACAGCCATAAGTTAATTTACGACTCTGCTTATAAAAAAAATATTGTGATAAGATCGATTTTGTAGAGTTAAAATTAATTTTAATTTCCTCGCTCTGGAGACGCAGAGCGCGGCGTTGAATTCCCACTCAACACGTAATGCTTCCAGAATTAGATGGGAAGTGGATACTGGAGTGTTTAAACAATAGGTTCCCAAGTTTCCTCTGCTTACCCTATTATTTGCAAGATTCAACGTAAAGCTGAAAATACCAAATATTCTGTAATATTTTTTTGTATCAATTCTTGGGTAGCCAGCCAAATTTGGATGAAATCCCAAGTACGCTATATTTAGGCAAATAAGCATTTCCTTTTACATAATCACGGAACAGATATAACCTAAATTTTGGCATATTGAACTAATCTAGATTTCGGGTCTTCGTGACCCGAAGCCATCTGACACAGGGTCACATTTACCCCATTCCTCCTTATTACCGACCTTTCATGTTATAAAACGTCTAAAGATTCTGAGGAAGCCTTCGTCGCACAGCGTGTGAATGTAAAACGCGACGGTTGTTGGTTCGATTTCCACTCAAAGATGTGAATATATATTTTTTTGTACTCCGTGCCGGTAGCAAGACAAAGCGTGGCGTTGAACTCCACTAATCAACGAAAGTGAGTAAAAGAGTGTTTTAACGGTAGGTTCCCATTTGCTACCTTGCTATATGCGGGATACAGCGGGAAGATAATAAAAAAAACAAAACTAATCTTAGGATTTCGTACCAATTCTAGGATTGTACTTTAACGAGAAGTAGAACTCATAATTTACTAACTGTTATTAGGTTTGTGGAAATGTACACTAAATTTATATGTAATATATTTTTTTCTATGAAATACACTACGTGATCTCGGGGTACGTGGTCGTGACAGACGGAGAGAAAACAAACAAGAAAGTAATCCTATAAGGGTTCAGCTTTTCCTTTTGAAATACGGAACCCTAAAAAAAATCTAAGGATCAATTGAAACTTCACGAAAGCTTTGATGTTTGATTTATTTCTAAATTCTTTGTACTTAATAGTTTTTGGGACTACGGGTAAAGGAAGAGAGAGGTTTTTATCTTTATTTAGAGGGCATTGTAGAAGACTTCTACCCTTATCTATTATGTAACTGATTCCAACGATAGAGAAATGTATGTCAAATTTATTTTACGAAACACTTAGAGAGGGTGTTATTTAGTAAATTGGTTATTTATTGTTTGTTTTCGGAAACTAAATCTATATATATATAGTATCCTACACATAGCAGGATAGGCTGAGGGAACCTGGGAAGACACTCGATTTGTATTATGATACTTCCGTTCTCCACTTTCCACTAGATTCTGGAGGCATTCCGTGTTGAATGGCGAAACTCAACGCCGCGTTTTGCCTCGTTACCTTAAGCTTACACTCGCACGTTAGTACTTCTAAGATCTAGTAAAAATCTAACACACGGTCACGGCCAAGAAATATGAATAAAATATATAGCACCGTATTGTTAGAAGTTCACACAACATATGTATGAATGTGTGGAGGATAATGGAATGTAAACACTTAAGTGCTATACAAAAGTCGTGAACATAGTCGTAGACTCGTAGATACTATACATCTACCTTGAATAATAGAAATATACTATGAAGGTAATTACACATTGTTTTTTTTTAAAGATTACTCAATAGGATATAAAAAGCTTGAGTCCAGTCCTGGCGCAGGGTTAAACGCGAGGGCTGTGTGTTCAATTCCAACTCGAGGTAGGAACTCGGGAAGTATTTAATATTTTCATTTCCTCGCTACGGTTGACGAAGCTCGGTCGCTTTCCGCCGCTAACACTTTATGTGTCGAAAAGTCAACGGAAAGTGTTTTAATGAGAAGGAAGTGTCTTAACATAAAATTTTCCCTGGTTTCCTTCCCCACGGGACACGCTATCAAATAGAAAGTATCGATACAAAAGTATTTATATTTCAAGGTATCGAGTATTTTTCTTAGGGCCTCACGTGCATATGTTAGCACGTCATTACGTTACAGACGCTGACATTATATAAACAGTATGAGAAGAACAAAAATTAAATAAATAACAGTTAAAAGAACACGCTTTCTGAACTCACAACCATCACTCATACAGTCAAACTACTCCACTACACCACGAGTGCCTAACTTATTACTCGTATAATTTAGACTTCCAAAGAGATACTTATACAAATATATTCTTCCATTTCATTAGCTAACGAGCTCATATCAATCTTCCAGTCTATATAGTAATAGAGCTAGAACTTCAATGAGAATATTATACGTAACGTCACTTGAATAGCAATGGTTCATATTATTAGACGTTATTACTTTCGACTGTATAGTTTTAGTGAAAAAATAATTTTTAGTTAGTTTATGGTACTGCGGTTATGGGTTGGGTTCCCACGCGGGAGTCATTAAAATAAATTTATTTTCATTTCTTCGCTTTGGTAGAAAAAATGCGGCTTTGAGTTCCGCCACTCAACACATAATGTCTCGAAAATTCGGAAAGTAAGAAACGTGTCATTCCTAACATTAATTAAGTTTCATCTGATTATCCTGTAAATGCTGGAAAGTAAGCGTGAGCTGTTTTTGAAGTAAACAAACAGAATAGTGTTTTTTCTTCCAATAATTCAGTTTCTTTTCAACTCCTAAAAAATTTTAAATTAATATTTTTTTAATGTCTCTATTTTAGTGCCTATTATAAAAATAAAAAAATTCAGTCCTTCGAGGAGAATTGAACCCACAATCGTCGCGTTTACAAATACGCGCTGTACCACTGCGCCGCGATGGCCTTAAAAAAATACTTATATTTAACAAAAAGAGTATGATCTAAATATCATTACTTTCTATACAAAAAACAAACATGTGAATAAACACATAAAAAAGTCCTCCAACCTTTATTTTCATATAAAAACCTCATGTGAAGATGAAAATACGGTCCCATTGAAATTTAGGCGTATCGCAAGTCGCCTAATTAAAATTTTCTAAAAGCCCGGGTTAAATGTTATCTCAAGGAATGAAAGGGATGAAGGCCGCAATTAACTATAAGAAGAACATTTTAGAATTATACTCGTATATAACCTTGTAGAAATGAAAATATTCATTAAAAAAACCTTTTAAAAAAAATACATAAAATATTTTAGAAAGCGATGGTATTTATTTAATACTAATTTATTTCTTTTTTGCTTAGTTAAAAAAAGTGGTCTTTTTTGGAGACTTTGGAGTCTTTTTATTAGGTTACCTGCAATTATATTCGAAAATATACAAAATATATAGTAATAATAACTATATATATCTAAAATTTTCCTAAATTGAAACTAAATTCTTTCACTACAATATTTACTTAAAATCAGCCGAAAGTCGAATACGCTGCACATCACGTGTATTTATTTAAGTTAAAGGAGCGTCCAACTGTAAGTGCGACAGTTGTTAGTTCAATTCTCACTCGGGTTGATGAATTATTTTCATTTTCTCACTCTGGCAACAAGACTAGCGCAGCGTAGAGCTCCGTCAGTCACTTGTCTTAAAAGTTGCGCAGAAAATGGGGAACAGTGTCTAAATACTAGGTTCCCTCTGCCTATCCTGTTATATGCGGGATAAAGCGTGATAGTCTCACGCTAAATATACAAAAAAAATCATCACATGTATTTTACATACCTTTGAAACAGCATAATGTGCCACTCATCCACTCATCACCTCCAAACATTGCTTACACTTGAAAATTAAAATATTTAAAATAATGTTAACAATATATCTAAGAGAATTAATATTTTCTACAAATACACAGCACTTATTGAGTTCGAAATTTTGAAAAATTGTATGTATATGTATATCGCGGGATATTAAAGTGTTGAGAGGTTGATACGTCCTCCCTCGGTCGCGTCGAAACGGCAACTGAAGCCTGTTACTAAACACAGTATACTCATTTGTGCGGTAGGTTTTCACTGACATTGCCTTTGATAGATAATAGATGGCGGTATTCTCTAAAATAAAATTTTCCCACGATTTTCTGTAGTATTTAGAGAAGAAAATACGTATTTTAGCAATCAGCATATACAATATCAGACATAAGAGTTATATATTCTACGTATATTACTTTTATTTGTTATATACGTAGAGTATGTATACAATTCCTAGATACTGATAGAGTAGCTACTGCTCCGCCGGCAATATGGAAAATAAATAGGCGTTGGTTTATATTTCTATATTCGGTTTTAAAATTGTAGGTTAAGTAAGGTTATTTATTTTTAAGTTTAAATATTGTTTTGTTTTGTACGTGCGTTGACGTTAATACATAAGTACTAACAAAAATCTGCCTGTCGCACCCGCCCTTTTCTGCGCTTCCACATTGTATATTATAGAGTACAAAAGTAAAGTATAAAATATCCATACCTATATTATAAATTCGAAAGTAACTCTGTCTGTCTGTCTGTCTTTTACGCAATCAGGGCCAAACCGCTTATTTAATTGTGATAAAATACGTGTCTGTCTGTTGTTTCTAACTATTCTTAACGTTAACACATCACGCCGTTCACACATTAGCTGTATCGAGTCCTGTTTTACTTATCCCTTACTCTCAGCATATAAATAAGTACATTAGTTACGTTGGCCATTTAATATAGATCAAAACTGTCTTTACTGTTTTTCATTTTAATAAGTAGTTTAGAAGTTGTTACAATATCAAAAAATCCTTGCTGCGAAACGCGCCACGCGACGTGTTGCTTATACAGGCGCGTCCGCCGCGTCCGCCTGCCTTACACGCATCGGTGGTTCAGTGGTAGAATGCTCGCCTGCCACGTGCCCACGTGGCCCGGGTTCGATTCCCGGCCGATGCATTCTAATTAATTTTCCTCACAGGCAACCACGTAGTGCCTACCTAAACGGTGTCGCTGTTTTAACAGCATTAACCACAATCTCGAAAAAAACCCGCCTACCTCTATAGCAAAGAAAATTTAGATGCGTTTCACATATTGGATAATTTCAGTTGAATGTATTATTTCAGCGCGATACATTTGGTTTCATAATTTTTGTAGTAGTTATTAGTAGGTAGGTTTTTGTTTATAATTTCTTCCGTTTAAAAATACTTAGTCATTTAAATATCTAAAAATAGTCAATTAAATATATTTTAATAGGTACTTGAAAAGATTAGTAGCACAGATTTAAAATTACGGTACCTACTAAAAAATCCTTGCTGTGTAAAACAATTGGAAAATCCTTATTGAAACTACGAAAATGCGGGTTGCATTAGGGTTTAATTAATTTTCACATTATCTTAAGTGCTTTGCAAACAAACATTATATGAATAATCCAGTAGTTAAAGCGGGCGAAGCCGCAAGAGGGTCGCTAGTACATAAATATATTTCATACACTATCTAAGCATTTTTAGATATTTTATACATTATTTAGGTATTGTATAGAATACCGGGTTAGTCAAATATTTGTATGTACATAGACAAAAACAATATTTACCTCTTTAATACAAATGCTAGTATTATTTATATTTATCTATCACTTACGTATACTGAAAATAACATCCCATCAAAAACATAAATGTAAAATGAAAGCCAAGTTTTGTAATAAAACGTATCCTTTCAGCGATAAAAGAAGTGAGATGTAAATGTATGCCAAGTTCAATGGTCAGTCCTGAAATTTATTTTTAACAATATAAAATATTTTATAACAACTGAAAATGCCCAATCTTCTTACAACTTGGAGACTTTATTTATGTGTAATATCTGACTTGGCTAGTTTTCATAAGAATTTACAGTAGAATCTGAGTAGAATAGAATTTGAATACATTCATTTATATCGATGTAAATTAATTTCAAAACTAGCCAAGTCAGATATTACACATAAATAAAGTCTCCAAGTTGTAAGAAGAATTAGCATTTTCAGTTCTTATAAAATATTTTATATTGTTAAAAATAAATTTCAGGACTGACCATTGAACTTGGCATACATTTACATCTCACTTCTTTTATCGCTGAAAGGATACGTTTTATTACAAAACTTGGCTTTCATTTTACATTTATGTTTTTGATGGGATATCATTACTTTTTGTTCAGAAATTATAAGTAGGAAGATTACAAGTACTTTTCCTATAGGAAGCTACTACGGCAAGAAACTCAAGAGTTGCTCTTTTTAAAACATAGTTTAGAGTAAGCGCTTCATAGGACATTTCTCTTCGCCGAATAAACCAAGTAGGACACCATTGTGATAATACACTTCTATCTTAATATTGTACAAATCTACTGCAGCCTTTATTTCGGAAGTAGCTCCGTACGTAGTTAAGCAAAGCATGTCTTCTTTAGAAGAGTAAGGATTTCCGTTTCGAGCGCTAGTGTAGATACTTAAATCATTCCAGTTACGCCATACGTACTCTACTATAGTCTCGCGCAATTTATTAGTTTGTTGTATATCAATACGCTCAAACAAAGAATATGCAATAGCATGGAAGAGACAGCTCCCATCGGGAGGCATTGGAACAATTCGGTGTAAGTTCTTGTTTCAACCACAAGCAATTCTATTGAACGACTCATTGTTCAACATGTCTTGGAAAAAATATAAACAATAAGTTTATTAAGTGCTGACGGTACCAATCTGAATTGATATGATCCCAAGGTCGACTTCGTTCTCTGCCGTTTTCACAAGTGTTCCTAAAACCAGTAAAATCATGAAACCCAGGCCAAAAAAACCATTAAAATATGAGCGCCTTCGTACAATAAAATATATCTAATATAATTAGGTATTTACTTTTTTATTATGGTCAATAATATTATGTTTTATTACTCTTAAGACGATATTTAATTAGGGGAATTGTGCTTAAGATGACATACTTTTTGTTTGAAGACAAATATTTCAAATAAATAAAGTCATCTGAAAACAGCATATTGCGTATTATTATATATTTCATAATCAACGAAATTATTTTAGTTTCAGAACAATCATCTTTCAAACATCATAAAAACAAACAAAAATCGCACTTAGGTCGACCAGTGTAAGACGACATATCTACAGGGTAAAATGACATACTTTTTTTTTTTTTAGTATGCCACTTAGTATGTGGCATAAAAACGCCATCATTATATGTCGAGCATAGTTCACAAATAAATAGTTTCTTCATTGCTGGGGGGCTTTTAAACAGTATTAACGCCAGATTCATACATGTTGCAAATTTTATGAGGTTGGATTCCGTTATCAGTCACTTCCTTTTCCAAAAGGGAAATAAACTTCGTCACCTGCGGCTATTGAATGCCTTTGCTCTAGCCGCCTATATATGATTCACAATTCCCCTATATATGAAAATTTATTATATTTATCTATGAATCTCGACTATAGTTTTTATTTTGTTGATTAAATGACAGTTGTCAGATTAGAAAGTAATTAATGTATGCTGCGTTTAGAAATCTGAAATAATAATTATTATTTTTTTCTAATTTTATAATTTTGTTGGAATAACTCAACACGCAATGCCTCCAGAGTTCGATGGAAAGAGGGGAACTGAGTGTCTTAACACTAGGTTCCCTCTGTCTACCCCGCTATGTGTGGGATACATCGTAAAGCAGATTTATTTACTTTTTATTATTTTGTTTAAGTAATTTTTAATTTTCAATGATAGCTGGTAGGCTGACAATATATCAAATTAAAAATCAAACCAGCTTCACGTTGTATCTCACACATATCACGTGTCTTTACTGCAGAAGGAATATAGGAGTGTCAAAACTCTCCGTTCCCTACTTTCCACCAAATTCCGGAAGCATTTCGTGTTGAGTGGCGGAACTCTACGCCGCGCTTTGCCTTGGTGGAAATATAATTTTAAATAAATATTTCAATTCCTCGAGTGGGAATCGAACTCACAACCAGTCCGTTTTACAGACACACTTTGTGCCCCGGTGCCACGACTGGCCTTACAGATAATATACTATCGTATATTATTATTAAATTTTATATATATTTCTATCAATATATATATATTTTTTTTATATTTATTTTTTAGTGTATTTTTTTTCTGTCTTAGGGTTCTGTACCTCGAAAGCAATAAAACAGAACCCTTATAGGATCTTATATAGGACTTAGTACTTAAATATTGTAATAATAATTTAATATCAAATACGTTAATCGACTATGCAAATACTCTTAGTATAATAAGTACTAAAACATATGTTTAAATTATAATAATGAAGGATGTTAATCCATTTATTATTTACATATATAAAAGGACTTGTCCCCGCTGACTGAGGTAAGACGCACTCACAGCCGTAACCGCTGATGGTAGAAACGTAAAGTTTATACAGACGTTTACTTTCGTAATCTGGACATCCACTAAGAAGGGATTTTGAAAAATTTTTACTCTAAAGGGGTGAAATAGGGGTTGAAAACTTGTATGGATTTTTTTTTAAATCGGCACCAATTTTTATAAAATTTGAAATTTAGATTTTTAAAATCTTAAAAATATTTCATTGAACACATGTTTCATGGGTTATTAGAATTCACCCCTAAATACGCAAGCGAGGCTGCGCGCGTCCGCTAGGAATAAATAATAATGAAGGATGTTAATCCATTTATTATATTTTTATATTTTTACGTGAAGCCCTTGAAGTCCACATGATGACAGGCTTTCTCAGGACATAAATTAGAGTCATTTTCAGCTACAAATGGAGACATATCTTATCTTAAAATATACTTGAAAGCATCATGTTGTTGTAGATGGCTTACGTAAGTAATAGTGAAGTTAGTCTACAAAACAAATAAAATATTTACTAACGTGTGACATAAATAAAAGCAACAATATATAAATAATGCATTGCTCTTATATTATGCCAGGCGCTACACTATAAGTAAATGTTCCTAATTGAATCTATTTATTGAAAAATTATAAGAAAATGTTAAAAAAATACTAGTTTCGGATTTTTTCCTTTACATACACCCAATTACTTAACCGGATGCTAAATTTCACCATTCCAGGTCATCTGGAACTTGGTTAACATTAAGGTCTATAGGTCAGTCACCCCCCTAAAAATTTACGATTTTTGGACGTCATTATCTAAATAACTGTTTGAGCTGTGTTTATGAAATTTTATGCACGTATACAGGTAGGGGGTCTAAATATTTGAGCCAAATATGACAGCTTTAGATGGAATAGTTTTTGAGTTACGAATAGGTAAAAAGTGGCTTCAAATGGTTCGTGTAAAATAACACACGGTGCTGCTCGCCAGTTCTGTTCGTAAAAAAACTTGGCCACGCGCTCCGCGCGTTTTAAATCATCGTACATCGGCTCAAAATTAAATAAATATTTTCTTAGAAATGTATTTCTTGTTCTGTTAACCATCTCTGTGGTGCAAGTTGTAAGCTAAAAATATATATATATATTTTAATTATAAGGAAAACTAATGAGTAAACTCTCCGCTTATTCTATGGGTATTAAAGGAGACGAACGAAAGAAAAATGAATATTAGGGAGATACGATATTTTTATAGATAATATTTATGAGATGATAGGTATTAGTCGCAGTGAGAATGAAGAAGCTCATGTGGCAAATAACATTTTTGAAGCCAGAGAGAGTGCAAGTGGGAGTGATTAAAGAAGCAGATGGATGTCTCAATTGACCATCGCAGACAAAATATCGACACTGGAGGAAGATTACGTAAAAAATATGAGGAAGAGAAATTAATGACAGTGGACAAGGCGTAACAAAGAAAGAGAGAGAGAGAAAACGGTGCGACTTTATCATACTTTTCGTTATTTTATTACAATAAAGGATCAATAAAACATCTTAGTTTTTTACGAGACAGGAATATAAGATTAAACTTTTGTTATAATCGAACACAAATATAACAACTTTGGTGCCAAAATGGTTCCTAATCCTGCCTCTTACACCAAACGCAAATTCTGACCTTCACTTATATATTTGGAGAAAACAAACATTTTTCGGCATTAAATTTTCCTCGGGTTACAGGAACAATATTCCTAAATTATTTTCGATTTTGCCCTTTGCCTCATCTGCTACTTATACCGCCTATAAAGAAATTCACCCGCCTCTTTTTTTCCAAAGCGATCCTTTCTAAATGAAAATTTACGTTTATAATTAAAGGGTGGATTTTTCACGGAATACAATCGATTGCATATAACAAGTCAGATATAGTACTTTTACTTTTTACCGTAATTATTTCCGTTACAATGGTCTTTTATTAAAAATATTACATCATGTACTTTATGTACAAGGTATGTAAAATATATATTTTTTATTTAAAACAAGAAATGATATAAGCAACAACAACAAGCAGAAGGAATCTAATGTTAATACACAGTTTCCCTCTTTCTGCCTAATATCAAGATGTTGCATATGAGTGGCGGAAGTATAAAGCGGGGTAATAAAAATAATTTATTCCTTTAGTGATAATCGAACCCACCAACGTCACGTTTACAGTTACACGCTGTGCCATTGAGCTACGACGAAGAATAATTTGTAGAATGTTTCTTTTAACATCTTATTAAGAAAAAGATTCTGCAATACCAAAATAGTTCTTACTATAACCTACTATAGGTAGATACATTGTAACAATCCTTACAAAGGATGCTTTGCTATTCTATAACTCTAAACTTGGTAAACCTTCGGACAGGCAGTCAATCTGATAAAGTTCCGAATCCAATTTTCGTTAGTCACTAGCCTAACTAAAATACAAGCCAAAATAAACAGTTTCGGACTCATCCCGTACAAGGTCCTTAGAGGTTTACCGACAATTCTGAATGAACCGGGCTTCAGAGTTACAACAAGTTAACTTGGTGTACCTGATTATGATAATTTCGTACAAGATTTTGGCGGTTTTAACTTTCATATGGTCTATGTATATTCGTTCGTTCGGTTTTGTTATTGAGTAATTGACTGTGCGTTGTGGACAGACTAACCTACTGGACTAGGCACTAGTAGTAGGTAGAAGAAAGAAAAAGAGTACTAAGAAAGAATTTATGAAAACTCCTACGGAAACGAGAAAAATGAGATTTAATATTTGCGTCTTTAAATCAACGCAAGCGAAATATCGGGCGACGATTAGTTTGATATATATAATTACATTAAAGAAAACGGAGTGACCTTTCACTTATCTCTATAAATGTAGTTAAAAAAATCCACACCCATCTTCACATTTTCATCGTAAGTTAACCGATTAAGCCATCCTATCTCCATCAGTTAACCAAGATAGCCTCTAAACCAAGGACATATTGACGTTTCTCATTAGATGCCACTGATAGGTGAAGCTTGCTGAAGGTGAATCATGAATAATTAAGTTATCGATTTGGTAGCAATTTGTTTACCAAGTCGAGTCGAGTCGAGTCAAGGCGAGTACACGCTCGTGTATTGTAATTGGATGTTCTCCTCATTTATGTTAATAAGAGCGTATGGGTGGTACTTTGATGTTTTAATTTAGTTGGAAATTTTAGAAAAAATGTAGAAATTACATATGATTCAAAAATTACAGATATCCATCGGTATTTTTATTTTCTCTATCTGGTAATAGGTAAAACACCAATCAACACGCAAGACTCCAAAACTGAGCGAAAACTTTAAACGTTAATATATGCATATATATAAATATTTATACATATCCAAGTTTTCTGGACTCCTCATCAACAATCAATCTCAAACTGTTAGTATAGTTAACGATAAAAGTTAGGCAGGAAAGGGTGCTAATTTTGTAGCACACTTAAGGGATCGTTTGAGAAATAATTATTTCGAGAAAAGCTACCCTTAAAAAGTTAGGTAACGAAGCAACAAAACTTTTTTTTTATTGAATGATTATTTACTTTTTCTTTTTAGCACTCAAAACGCAATGCCTCGAAAATTTAACGGAATGCGGAGAGCAAGTGGGAAGTGTCTTAACACTGGGTTCCCTCTGCCAAACCCGCTGTGTGCAGGATACAGCGTGAAACTGAATTATTTATTTAGATTTTAAAATTCGACTTATGTGAATATATAGACAGATACAGGTTCCATATTTAGATATGGCATTAAAAGAATACTGTTATAATTTAAACTATATATAGTAAATAGAATTAACTACACTTACGCCCTGTGAAGCCGTAATGCCGCAGACGGCTATAGGTTCGAATCTCTCTCGGGGGAGTGAAATATTTAATTATCATTTTCTTGAGTGGGAATTGAACCCACACGGCAACTGTCCTCACAACATTTATAACACTAGAATAATAATAAATATCTTATAGATAATTTTATTGGTTCCATTCGATACGAGGTCATGTTTAAAATAAATCAATAATGTACATTAATGTATACGGTCCTCCCCCGGTGAGTGCTCCGGGGCTTATTGTTAACAAGTACTCGCGATAGTATGATATTGTGAACAGAAGTTTTTTTCTTTTTACTTACTCTCACTTAAAATGTATATTGTAGATGTAAGAAGAATGGCGAAATAATGATTTTTTTATATAATGTTTAATAAGATTATTTAATAAGATTATTATTATTTGCCATATTGTCAGGAGGACCGACAACCGATGGGGAAGAAAGGTCCTCGAATGGCGACCACGTCTCGGCAAAAGGAGCCAGCCGCCCTCCAACCAGGTGGATCGACGACCTTTAGAAGACAGCGGGAACCCGCTGGATTCAAAGGGTGCAGGACCGGACGGAGTGGCGAGCATTGGGGGAGGCGAGATTTGGGGGAGCATTGGGATGTCCAGCAGTGGACCTTAAAAGGCTGATGGATGGAAGATTATTTGAAATTCATTAAAAAAGTCTCGATCTAAATGTGGTGAACCATCTAATTTTAGTATCTATATATATAAAAGGACTTGTCCTCACTGACTGAGGTAAGACGCACGCACAGCCGTAACCGCTGATGGTAGAAACGTGGAATTTGGACTGATGTTTACTTTCGTAATCTGGACATCCACTAAGAAGGGATTTTGAAAAATTTTAACCCTAAAGGGGTGAAATAGGGGTTGAAAGTTTGTATGGAAAAAAAATTAAATCTGCACCGATTTTTATAAAATTTGAAATTTAGACTCTTAAAAATATTTAATTGAACACATGTTTCATAGTTTATTAGAATTCACCCCTAAATACGCAAGCGAAGCTGCGCGCGTCCGCTAGTCAATGTATATTTATTTTAAGGCCACCCCAATAGGGAGAGGGAATTATTTCCATTAGTTATTGCCCCAACAAGACAAACCATGCAATGTTTCGAAAACTAGGCTGAAAGTGCGGAACGTAGTATATTAACACTAGGTTCCCTTTGCGTACCCTTTTAAGCGCAAGATACAGCGTGGAAACAAAAAGAAAATATGGATTTCAATTTGATCGTGCCTCTCTATCGCACGCTCCGCGCCGGTGGAACGTGACAATGAATCATGCCATTTCGTAAATAAAACACGCCAATCAAACACTAACAAAGAAGACGTCGAAAGTAAAGAGAAAAGTCATTTGAAGTTAGCTTGAAATAAAAAAAACAGCACTTCTTCAACAAACACGAAACTTTGTTCTTATTGGAAGTAAAACATATTT
Source organism: Heliconius melpomene rosina (assembly GCF_056956725.1). NCBI lineage: Eukaryota > Metazoa > Arthropoda > Insecta > Lepidoptera > Nymphalidae > Heliconius > Heliconius melpomene. Next base: position 1,139,543 of record NC_140399.1, read on the forward strand.
CCCTTGTTAAAAACTCTAACGATCATTAGTATACTGCTTTCGGAACGTTCGTAGGAAACGACTTGCGTTTATTGATTTTAACTTTGTCTTTGTAAAAAAAAATACTTTAAACTTATTGATTTTGTATAATTTAAGAGTATACAAAATTTTACTCAAGAAAAGCGCGGCGTTGAGTTCCGCCAGTCAACATGCAATGTTTTTAGAATTTAGGGAAAAGTGGAAAACGGAAGTGTCTTAATGGGAACGGAGTATCTTCACACTAAAGCTAGTGCTAAGATACTCTGTTTCGCCTTAGCTTTATATTAGTGTTAAGATACTGGAAACGGGTTCCATTGAGACCCTCTGCTTACCCTGCAATATGTAGGATAAAAAACAAGGCTAGAAAAAAGTTAAAACGATAATTTAAATTATACAAAATTCTATTTATTTAATATTATTTGGAAATAACAGAATTGGCAACGATACAAGTTTTTACACCTGACTTTGCCCACGTGATCGCAATCACGTGGAAGAAATCAGAGCCTTATTGATTTTTTTTATGGACAAGAAAAAGAAAACGGATGTACGAACAATATTGAAGTGTCACATATCCAGATGGTGTTGATGATATTTGAAAATTATTATAAGTATAGATTTTTGTATATCTGTATATTGTCATACAAACTATAAGTTTCTGTAAAAATATAAAAAATATGGCAAGACAAAACAAACGTTAATTGAAATAAATATAACTGATATCCGAGGTAATATAAAATAATAGCGAATTGTAATTTTCTTGTATAATATTCATTCATATTTCGTCATAATCGTCGGTACAGCCTCAGGGAAATTAAAATGTGTGTTTGGGGTTCCGTAGTCGAAAGGCAGAAATCCTTCGTAGGCTCGTCATATCTGTCCATCTTTCTGTAAGTCACAGCCATTTTGTTTCGATCTGTCGTGTTAGGGGGCACAAGTGTGTAAATGCGATGGTAGGTTAGGTTAGGTAGGTGTAATAGATTCGATTCCCACTCAAGAGAGAGTAATCTCTATAATTATAATATACTTGAAATAAAATTGTAATGGTTAGTTGCGCGTATAAGGGTGGCGGGGCGCGGCGTTTTATTACTCATCTCAACACGCGATGCCTCCAGAATTTGGCAGGAAATGGAGAACAGAATATCTTAACACTAGATTCCCTCTGTCTATCCTACTATGTGCAGGATACAACGTAAAGTTATATAAAAGTTATAGCATTTTCTCATTTAAAAAAAACAACAATTAAATTTGCTGAAATATTACTTTACGATATAAGTATAGATAGTGGTTTTTATATTATATTGTTATTATAAAAGGAAAATATTGCAGATTAGTAAATCAAAAATTATTTAGGTCAAGCGGGCGAAGCCGCAAGCAGGTCGGCAGTATTTAATATTTTCAATGCCTCGAACAAAAATATTCATTATAATAATATCTTTTATTCTCAATATAAATATATCCTATATCTATGCTTTTTACTGTGGAATCCTTTATTATGAGCTAGTCCGACTCACACTTGGCCACTTTTTTTTTGTGTTAGTACGACATACTTGCTTAGAAATCCAATATTGTACAAATGTATGAAAATTTCAGTTTCGTAATACTCGCGTTATTAAAACGAACATAAGCTGACACTTCGGAATGAGGTGAAATATTTCAGCAATATAAATTATGTTTTAATTTTCATAGTGAAAATTTTCCAACTATAGGGACGGTAAGTAAATTTCGGTTCGGTTTCGATCGGTAAGTTCATGCTGTATCCCGCATGTAAGTAACGTAGAAGAAACCTGAGTGTTAAAACACTCCCCAGTAAGACACTTCCATTTCCCACTTTCCGTCGAATTCTGATATCTAAGAATAAAAAGCAAATATGCCAAAAACTGTCTAGTCTAGTCTACTAGAAAATCCCTCGTTCTACCCATATATGCGGTGAAAAGGGAAGATAAAAGAAATAAAATTAAAAAAAAAAAATTTTTGCGTCACCTATATATAATCTGGTTTAACTTTTTATTACATACTATTTAAACCATATAAAGAATACCTCCATCAAAATAAATTCCATTCCAAAGAAAGACAATAGAAAAACTTACAGTCCATCGGACAATAGTGAAGAAAGTGGAAATTTATTAGCTCACGAACTAATTCTATAAGGTTGGCCCATTTAGTGCATTCTTGCAAAAAACTCTAATTACAGCTTTGCAAGAAAGATGAAAGTAGGTACTCGCTATAAATAAGTATTGGATTTAAACTTAATCTGAATAGCTAACGGCCTCGAAGAAAAGATTTTTTTTTTACGTAACTATTAATACTGTTCTTGAGGTTTTGTAAAGTCTTTATATTGTTTTACTTTAAGGTCTTTACTACATAAAGGGGACCTGAAGGAATATAGTGTTAAGACCTTACAAAGCGGAAAGTATTCGATATGTTGCATGTTGAGAGTCGGAACTTAACTCCACGCTTCATCTATCAAAATAGGAAAATTGAAAATTATTTAAATATATATTTATTTAATCTCCGCCTAGTAAATTTTGGCAATTAAGAAAAAGGAAAAAAAAATAGAACAGATTGAGGGCAATCGTGGTGCAGTGGCACAAGCGTGTGACTGTAAATGCGACAAGCTGTGGGTTCGATTCCCATTCGAAAATATTAAATGTTTTCCTCTGGTAACGAAACAAAACGCCACTGCTTGTTCCGCCATCCAATATATTATGAAAATTTGGCGAAAAGTAAGGAACGGAGTGTCTTGACACTTAGTTTCTTCTCTCTAATGCAAGAAGTAGCGTGAAAAACTTTATTAAAACAGGAGTACATTAAGTTACTTTAACACAACAGCTTTAAAATTATAATATATTCTCGATATTCTCTGCTCAAAAATGATTGAACGATATTTAAATCTACATTCTATTTCATATATTTTGCTTATACGTATATACAAACATACATATATCTAAGAACACTTTGAAGCACATTGAAAAATCCTTCTCCCGAAATAATCTCAGATCAGCGAGTTTTCAGCGGCGCCGTAAATCAAAGTTCAACAATAAGATAGGAGGACCTCCGGAACAAAGCCGAGCTGTCGTGGAATGTGAGGGTTTTGGAAGTCATAAGAAAGAGCGGGTAAACAAGGTGTTTTTGGTAATAAATATATATGCACAAACAGCTTCTAGCTGTATCCTGCATATAGAATAGCAGGGAGAGGGAACCTAGTGTTGAGACACTCCGTTCCCTACTTTCAGCAGAATATTTCGAGGGATAGTATGTTAAGTGGCACAACTCAACTCGTTGAATGAGAAATAATGAATTTTAAAATATTCAATAATTGTGTTAATTTCAATAGCAGCCTATATCTTGTACCTTAGTGCTAAAATATCTAACATACTAACTAGTCAAAGCAAAAACATCCTTATTACCTTAATAATAAAAGCTAAATAAACTGCATTACCAATTTAGCACATTTAGCAGACATTTCTGACAGATGCAGATATATGAATAGAAGAGACGTCGAATTATTTTAAACTAAAATGAGCATAAAGTTAGCACATTTTCCTACACGTGCAACTAGAGCTAACACGTATTACATACGTATTAAATTACTTTTAGTATTAAACGAGCGGACCAAGTTTTATATAAATCTGTTTTGGGTGAATGTAAAACAAACAACCATTCTCATAAACTTTCAAATTAATAATATTAGTAGAATTTCAAAACATGCAAGCAAAATCTTAAGTGCATATATTCGTAAGTAGCTAGCTATACGCTTTATCCCTAGCGGGGTAGCCAGAGACAACAGAGTGCCTCAAGCGGTCTATCGTGGAGTCCTCTTTTGCCTCTTTCACTGGTATCAACCTCTTCATGCATGCCCTCTATAGGGTTCTCACGCTTTTCTTCCTCACATGATTCTGTGACATCGATACTATTTTCCCGAAGGTCAACCAAAGTCGTCCCCTTGCCTCCCTTATATAGTGTGGCTTATTTGAAGAATAAAACCCGACTGTAGTTGACGATACCACAACAAAATACATGCAAGATCCATTAAAGGATCAAGAAAACTTGTTTCTGGAAACTCTAAAATAAACTTACGTTTTGTCTTAAAAGTTTTCCTGCTCCATCTATATAATATTTAGCTTCCAGCTTATTGTCTTTAGGCAGAGAAAATCTAGTGTTAACATATTCCATTCTCCATATTCCACCCGATTTCAAGATCATGCATCTTCAGTGACGGAAAATAATTTATTCCTCCGAATACTGATCGAATCCATAACTAACACGCTTGAAACATCTACATATTAATTTGTGGAATAGCTAGGAAGTGTTAAATAAAATTAAGAGATTTCTGGAAAAAATTATTACCATTACGCTGTACCCTGGTGATGTCCATTCCTTTGTCAGGAACTGCTTAGTTTAGAGTCGTGATGTTTTATCTTATCAGACTAGGAAAACGAAAATAATGTTAAGCATAATAAATAATTCTCCAGAGTGGTAATCGAACACACAACCATAGGACAATTAAAAATATAATGGGAAAAAGTTCGCTTTGCGCTTTCCTTTTAATTTAGAATAATAATTATGCAGCGGTGAGTTCCGCCACTGAATAATCAGTGTATCAAATTCCAATGAAAAGCGGAGAATGGAGTGTCTAAGCATTAGTTTATCTCTGCCAGCCCCGTCACATGCAGGATAAAGCATGAAACTAACAAAAATAATAGTGTAAATAAAAGGGAGTATCTAGTTTGTTCTATTAGTCCTCTTGTATTAGAACAACGTGCGATGCGGCGCCGTTGGAGTGGAAACATAATGGAGTTAGATTAGTAGGTTACTGCAGTTTGTTTGTTTACCCTTTTACAATTGCTAGTGTGAAATGTTTGTTTCTTTTTTATGCTTCATGCTGTATTCTCCACATAGCAGGGTAGGCAGAGAGAACATGGTAACCTAGTGTGACGATATTCCTGTGTCTATTTCTGTTACCTACTTATTCAGGAGGCATTGTGTTGAATCTGTCGGAATCTGTCTCAGAACCTGTCGTAAGTCGTGCATTTGTGTCTCAGCGTCACGACTAACCTGACTGGCCTGCCTTTACTGGCCCATGTGAAGGTACGAAAAAATCTAAAAATACAAGCTTGTCACGAGATATAACATTTACCTTTGCATCGATTCTGAACACAGTTCAATATGAGACAGGAAAATTCTTAGAAACCTTTTTTTTTACATTTTTTATTTGATTATTATTATTCTCTTTGATTTCGTAATAAACATTTTTTTTGGTATAACGCAGGAAGTGGTTAATGTTTCCTGCTTGTTCTTTTATATATTGGGTTCTATGGGCTATCGGTTTTAATTAGGATATTATAAATTAAAGAATACAAACTTGCAAAAAGAATATAAGAATAAGTTAATAAATAAAATATTTTTAAGTTTCGCTAACGAAACTCTTTAGTAGATGGAAATTGAGGTATAGAGTAATGTATCTCTAATTTCTCTCTGCAAATTTATTATATATTTATAGAAGACTACTTAGGTTATAATTAAAAGAAAAATCCGCGTTTTAAAAGTAATGAAATATCCCAAACAAAAATCAAACTTAAAGTCGTCTTATTTACAACAAAATACCGACCGCCGAACCAGTAAGGTCCAAGTTTATTACATACATAATTTTTAATTAAAATCTATATTACCATTAATTAAACAGATTTTATTCCTTCCTAAATTAATATAATTGTAACACGCGTCAACGAACGTATTCGTATATTAGGGGGCATAACTCATCCTGTAAACAAATCATATGGCATTAGCTTTGAAATGAATCTCCCGTAGATCCTTTTACGCCATCCATTACACACTCTGACCCTCACTAATGACTCGTAGTTTCTACCTGGGAACCTTGTACTGTTATATATTTAGATATTTATATCTTGGTTCTTTTACTTTACACTGTAATGTGTATATAGGGAAAGGCAGTGGGAACCTAGTGTTAAGGTGCTGATGTTAAGCATTGTGTGTTGACGCTGATATTGAACTTTACACCGCATTTCGCCTCCTTGCCAAAACGAGAAAATGAAAACATTATGTATTAAACTTCCCTCAGTCGAAATCGAACCTACACCTATTCAACCTACTACGCCACCACGGCATCAATTATACGTTACAGCTAAAGTGTTTTGTTGAATGCACTGATCTAAGGAACAACTGATACCAAAATAATAAAAAAGTAAAAAAAAAATTTTAAGTTAAACGGTTTTATATTGCAGATAAATGTACTAAAAGCTAAAAAATAATTTCATAGAAATTATGATTACTAAAATAAAATCGTGGGGCACGTCCAATATCTACAATTGAAAGACATAGCGTGAGACTTCACCCACCTAGTGGTAAGTAGCAAGTGTCCCCACGATTTTATTTTAGTAATCATAATTTCTATGAAATTATTTTTTAGCTTTTAGTACATTTATCTGCAATATAAAACCGTTTAACTTAAAATTTTTTTTTTACTTTTTTATTTTTAAGTTTTTAGTTTTTATTTCTCATGCTATTCAATTCGTTGAAATGAGGCTCGATGTCTCATTATTGCAAGGGTAATGGAGAATGTTACGAACGACCCCCCCAGAGGTCCAATAGAGGGACAAGGCTATGTACAACAAGATGTGCCTGAATCTTGAGGGGAAAACGCTAACGACATATCATTTTTATCCACCTAGTGCCATACAGTTCTCGGCGCGCTTTTACCTTTTACCTTGGGTGGTACCCCTAGCGACGTATCATTTTTAGGCACCCTATAGCCACACAGTCCTCGACAGGATACCAGATTTTGACTTAGGTGGGAGATTCATATTGTAATTGTGTATAGTATACTGTATTATACTTACCAAGCCCTTTATTTTGATACCCATATTGATGGGATTGAAAACTACATTATCCGCCATTTTGTAGCAGTGGCCATCTTTGATTTTGATTTTGTATAGTGCACTGAATTCTACTTGACAAGCCCTTTCATTTGATACCCATATTGATGGGATCGAAAAAACTAACTTGTACGCCACCTTGTAGCGGCGGCCATCTTGGATTTTGATTTTGTATAGTCCACTGAATTCTGCTTGACAAGCCCTTTCATTTGATACCCGTATTGATAGGATTGAAAAAAACTAACTTGTCCGCCATCTTATAGTGGCGGCCATCTTGGATTCACAATAATATTGAATATGGATAATTGTATTGTCACCAGAATCAAAGGCGTATACCAAATTTCAGATCAATCGGTTAACGGGAAGAGGGTTAAATTTCAATTACTAAATTTGACCCAAACAAACAAACGGGGTGAGCTAAATAAAACCGTTTAAAAAAGTAATTTTTGTGATGGATAGTCCATTTATCGAGGGAAAGAAAAGTATCCTACTGAGAGTTGAAGAATCAGGCACTTAGAAATAGAATGTGATACACACCAGTTATTCGTGGCGCAGGGGTGCAAGCGTGCTATTGTAAACGTGACAGGTGGCGGGTTTGATTACCACTTGATGAAATAAAAAGTTTAATATTTTCAGAGGCAGCGTGCGGCGTTGAATTCCGTCACTAAACATAGAATTCAGCGGAAAGTGGGGAACACAAATGTCTCAATGGAAACAGAGTATGGTAACAGTAGATTCCCAGGTTCCCTCTGCCTACAGCGGAATACAGCGTAAAGCTTTAAAAAACAGAATTACCTGACAAATCCAATAACCTGATAATACAATCTTATAGACACAAAATTAAACTTTACAACCAAATAGTGACGTGGATTAATCTTATTACGTTTCAGTGATTGCTCTCGGAGTGAGTTGAATTGCTTTCCAGGATTTATAGGGTTGGTATAGTCATTTAGATTAGCCCGCGGTTAAATACCTTTGTTTACTTTTAGACCGGTAAGAGTAACGGATTAATTTTAATTTTATTTTAATTTTTATTTATCTTATTTTATTATCGATACTAAAGACACAAATGCGGCTTCGCCCGCTTAAACTTGTTGTGGCATTAAATCCAAATTATACAAAAACTTTATATAAATCGTAGTCTATTTTTTTCTTATGTGTAAGTTATATAAAAGATGAACAGACGAGCAAAAAAGTTATCTTTGTTGTACGGAACCCTAAAATTGGGATTATATTGTATATGTCTGTATCTGAAATAAATAATAATAATTATAATAATTATGAAATGTCTAATTAAAAATAGTTTAAACTGTTAAATATAACCAAATACGGATTTACAATGAACAGCGTTAATGTTTAATCAAATGATATTAGCAGAGTGCATTTTCAAATGGTTTCCGCTATTTGAATAATTAGGTTATTTAGATTTTGTTATTTTTGATTATTGTATTTATTGAGACAATATATTGATTAGAAAAAGAATGAACACTTTTAATGTTATATTAAAGTTGCAATGCACGCCTGGCCTTTTTTGAAGTTGGTTGAAAATTATGTCAGCCTGTACTCCTTCATACAAAGTTTAACCATGCCATATATTCATATATTTTAATATAATAATAACTCGATTTTCTTAGGCAGAGAGTCATACTGGGTTGAGTGGCGGATCTCAAACTTGTTTTCCTGTTATTACAGCAAGGAAAAGAAAATAATTAATTAACCGAGAGTGGGAATTGAATCCACCAACGTCATGCCTATAATCAAATGCTTTGCCCCTGCGCTACTGCGTCTTTTCACTTAAATTATATTATAAAATAAATTATATTGTATTTTAATAATTAAATAACTAAAGCAACACCACGCTATTTCGCTAGTTTCCTTACATATTGGAATAATTTTTATTATTTCGCAATATTTCCAATTTTCAGATCTAAATCACGATGATTTAAATCATCCATTACAGAAAGGGTCAAGTCTTTTACTCTTGTATACATAATACATATATTCAGCATTATTCCTGAACCGATCGACCTCAATTTACCTTCTTCGAATAAATCATAATATTTTATTGCTCCCTATAATATGTGACGGTAATTTTATTTCTTTTTTCCTAGATTATTACGAAAAATTAGGTCTTTTCAGAGAGTTTTATGATTTTTTTTATGGAAGACGGATTGTTTCATAATTCTTTTGGAGAAAAGTGTGTTAAAATTCCCATAAAATATTAAAAATTAATTGACAATTTCAACATCTAATAAAAAGAATAGCCTAAACTCTGCCCCGAAAAGCACAATAACGTCATTAACCCCGTAACTAAACGCTGCATTGATTCTGAGATGTACTTCGATTACGTGATTGCCACCATTAAAGTAACGATGTAAAGACAGTTCTCTCTGCACTCACAATACAAGCTGCTAATAGTCACTTTGCTATTAAGACTCGATCCGTAGACCATTAGCCTCGATTTGGTGTTTGTATTTCACACTTCAAGCTAACATAATTGTTAAATCGCAAATAATTAATATAGGAATTTTATTTTTTTTTCCACTCGGGAAATCGAAATATGTAATATTTCCATTTCCTCGCTTTGTTGACGGGGCAAACTGCGGCGCCCATGGGCATGTCATGCTTTCAGAAATTAGTGGAGAGTGAGAAAGGGAAGTGTCTTAATGGGAACGTATTTTAATACTGGTAACGGGTTCATGTGTCTACTCTGTATGTAAGAGATACAACGTAAAGCTAAATAAAGGTATATGTTTTTTTATAAAGAAAAAATCAATTTAACGCCCATATAAGACCAAAGCGGCAAAAGCAAGTCTAGTTTAAGTATCATATTAACTGAGAGAGCAATTAGACCGCTCATTTTAGTACAAAATTGTTTGTAAACTACAATACTATTAAGGTTTGGAATTTACATAGATACGTATATGTTAATTGTGTAAAAGACTTTACAGCAGAAGGAAATTATTTAAAAGTTATAATAATAGCACAGTTTAAAGTATGTAGTTATTTTAAATATTGAAATAATATGTAATTTAAGAAAAAAATTAAAACAATACGTTTTTCTATACTAAGTGATAAAAGTACAATAAAATGTGCTCATTGCCAAAAACTGTATGAGGCTCGAATGGTTCTCTAGTAACCTGAACAGTTTCAATATTCAGGTCCTGTCTCCATCATCACACCAGGTCGTTGATAGTATATCATTATATTATCACCTAAGCTACGTCTGGCAATTTCATGAGGATACAATTAATACAAGTGGTTCAAATTTAAATTCTTACATTTATTACATACCTTTTTGTAGCTAATATGAACGTGTTAAAAAAATATCTTCACGCTTTTTCCAATCTGGAGTGTAGACATAGAAGAGTGAACACTAATTTTAAGATATTCTATTTCAAAAATATCAATAATCTTTTCCTCTGAATGATAATCGAACCCACTACCACCGTATTATCAGCCTCTATGTCACGACGGCCCTTAAAATATAAATATTTTTTATTTTTATTTGAAAAAAAAGACGGAACGATGTTGGTTGAGGACAAACAAACTGACGAAGAACCCGAAGGAGATTCTTTACCCGATTATATTTTTTTAATGTTTAAGTTTGCATAACTTATTTTCATTGTAGCAGAATATGCGACAATACCTGTTGATTAGCGTAACTAAACACCGCATATTATCTTTCAAAGACGAACATACATAAGAAAATTATTCCCATTAAGCCCACGTACGAGCTTTCACAAAAGGCACGACGCAATTGTTACTTTTAATTGGATCGTACGGTTTTGTTTCGCGCTTCCAGAGATAAGACGTTAGCAACTTTGTTCCCGTTTCCTTTCAACGTTCACATGTTGACGTTTGTATGTTGCTATAGTATACGAGTATAGTATACTTGTAATACGCGAGGGGAGCTTGCTAGCAATTTGTGAGATTTCTAAGTAGGCGAAGATGAATATGTTTGTATTATCTTTATCATTTTATATTTACATTTCTTCGTTCTCATAGAGGCTAAGCGCGGCGTTGAGTTCCGCCACTCAACACGTAATATCTTCAGAATTCAAGGGAAAATGGCGAAGGGAGTGTCTTAACACTAGATTCCCTTCCGCCTACTCTGCTAAATGCTTACACAAGAACAATACAGCGTGAATTTGAAAAACAAGTCTTATATATAATTCGTAATTGGAGGTTTTTAGCTAGCTTTATATATTATACAATATTCCGTATATATCAGGATAAACAGAGGGAGAGATACTTCATTCCTTCCTACACTTTCTGCCAAATTTTCTTTTTTTTTCTTTTTCGTTCTTTATCAGACGTTGAATCATAACGGCCTCAATTAACGTTTATTAGCTTCTATTGTCTCACTCACAAATAGTATAATATCTTAAGAATAAGATAAAAAGTCTCTTGATACACCATGAAGCCGAAAAAGCGGGCAAAACTGCGCGTGAATCGCTAGTATAGTATAAAATGAAAACAAAATATATACTCTCCGTACAATCAAATAATAACATAATAAAGAACCGCAAATCAAAAACGTTAATTAAAAGTTCCATAGACTAAATGCAGTAGCGGTAGTGGGTGGTAGCGGAACCATTTTCAATTAATTCTTTTTTACTGTCAAGCACAACTCCTCGAGCAATTTAAATCAAAGTAACGGAATTCAGTCTCGTTTGTGAATCGATGGAAAATAAGCTTTGGAGAAATGTAAATAAAAAAATATATAAATGTGATGCTTTTCAACAGTTTTTCCTTTAGCGTGCTAGTTTTGTTGAATTTTGATAACTTACTAATAAAACTGAAACGTTGTAGCATTGTGGGTTCGAATCCAACTTAAAGAAATCAATTATATTTTAATTTTCTCTCTTTGATATAACACGTTGAGTAGAGCCACTTAATTCGGAATGGTTCCAGAATTCGGCGGTATGTGGGGAACGGAAGTCTCTTAAAGAAAACGGAATGTTTTACTAAGTCATAAATATTTCATTGGTCATAGATCATGTTTAAAATGCCAACATCCTCCCAATTTTCGAGACATTATGGATGGATGAGTGGCGAAACTGAACACCGCACTTTGTCATATTACAAGGGCGAGAAAATAAAAATAATTCGGTCCCCCGAATGGATAATTTATTATTATATAATATTAATTATTTAATTTTTTTAGTTTACCAAAGCGATAAAATGAAAATATTAAATAATATTAATAATAATAAAATATCCGTAAATAGAATTCGAACCTAAAGCCATAGCAACTGGTCTACCATAGCATCAAACATAATAATCCTTACAAAATTTCAACAAAAGTAACACAATCTTCAAATATGAGAGACATTAAAGGTGCTTTACTTTTGGCGTTACACTTTGAGTTTCATACCTCAATCTTAAGCTACACTTGCAAGGCATTTAAAATGTTATGTTGATCAAAATAACTTATTTTCGCTTTGCCATTGTAAAATATATCTTATTTTACGAGCAAAAAGGTTGAAAATTTTAAAAAATCCTCATATTTATACTACCTCCGAGGCTGAACGTCTTAAGAATGTTTCGTTTGCTACAAAAATGCACAACGTCTATTTCTATGAAGCAATTTCACTGTTATATCATTTCTGTAGTAAAACAATGATATAAATGTAGTTCAGTATGAATAGGTTCGATTCCCGTTTATAATAATTTAAAAATGAAGACTGGTATATCGGCCGTATTATAGTAGCTCAGCTAAACTATAATCAATCAGCCAAAACTTCTTTTCCTTTTATTAAACGGTTTTATTTAGCTCACCCCGTTTGTTTGTTTGTTTGGGTCAAATTTAGTAATTGAAATTTAACCCTCTTCCCGTTAACCGATTGATCTGAAATTTGGTATACGCCTTTGATTCTGGTGACAATACAATTATCCATATTCAATATTATTGTGAATCCAAGATGGCCGCCGCTACAAGATGGCGGACAACTTAGTTTTTTTCAATCCCATCAATATGGGTATCAAATGAAAGGGCTTGTCAATTAGAATTCAGTGGACTATACAAAATCAAAATCCAAGATGGCCAACACTACAAGATGGCGGACAAGTTAGTTTTTTTCAATCCTATCAATACGGGTATCAACCTTGCTCCTCTATTGGACCTCTGGAGGGGTCGATCGTAACATTCTCCATTAACCTTGCAATAATGAGGCACTCAACGAATTGAATAGTAGGAGAAATAAAAACTAAAAACTTAAAAATAAAAAAGTAAAAAAAAAATTTTAAGTTAAACGGTTTTATATTGCAGATAAATGTACTAAAAGATAAAAAATAATTTCATGGAAATTATGATTACTAAAATAAAATCGTGGGGCACGTCCAATATCTACAATCGAAAGACATGGCATGAGACTTCACCCACCTAGTGGTAAGTAGAAAGTGTCCCCACGATTTTATTTTAGTAATCATAATTTCCATGAAATTATTTTTTATCTTTTAGTACATTTATCTGCAATATAAAACCGTTTAACTTAAAATTTTTTTTTTACTTTTTTATTTTCATATATTCACAAATAGGAGGGTAGGCAGAGATAGCCTATTGTTAAGACGCTCTGCTCCTCTCTTGGAAATCGAACTCACAACTTGTCGCGTTTACACTAACACGTTTACTGGCCTCTAAGCTCTTAGCGTATATTTGCATCGATTCATCTTGTGAAGGAATGGTCCGTCCTTATATACTGAATGTGGTCATAAAGCCATATTTTCTCTCACCTCATCGAAGTGAGGAGCATAATTTTTATTAAACCTTGTCCACAACCACCCCACTTACGTATAGCCAGAAGCTATGCCCTTGCAAAATAAAAACCTCATAAAATTATTAAGTAAAATTAATTGTTTATTAACTCTTAACTGAAACCGTAAATTTGACTAACGTAATCGGTTTTGTGAGGGCTATCCGGCCTCAATTGAAATTGGCTTCTGTGGTATAAACATATGCAATTTTATATAACTAGTATTTAACAACTATAAATAGAATTATAATTTTATGGACTTATGATTCTTCTTATTTAGTGTAAAACGTCACAAAAACTAGAAGACTTGTTGGTAGCAATTTTCTAGCATTACAAAAATCTATAAAAAAACAATCTTTAAATAGAAAAATATATCGACTTCGTTTTAGAAGCCAGTTGTGGTGCGAAACGTAAGCATGCATCTGTAAACGTGACAGGTCGTGGGTTTGATTCTTACTCGGGGAAATAAAATATTTTATATTATTCCTTTCCTCGATCTAGTAACGAAGCAATGCGCGGCGTTGAATTCCGCCAATCAACTCGCAATGCTTTCAGAATTCAGCAGAAAATGGGGAATGGAAGTGTCTTAACAGAAACTTATTCAATGGTGGTAGAACCCACATCTATCGCAATCACTCATAACGAAGTGTATCATGATGACCTAAAAATTAAATCATTATTTAAATAATAATTTATCTAAACCTCTTTTATATCAAAGTAATTAAAAGGAAAAAGTTTCTCTTTTAGATGTTAACGAAACATTTCTTTTGCAAAGTTCTTTTGAGCGTACACTTAATTTTTTGTAGAGCTCTAAAAACTGTTTGAATAAAATGAAAAGTAATTTTCCTCAATCTGGTCTGAGCGCGGTGTTAAATTCCGCTGCGTTTCGTTAATATGCAATTATTTTTTATATATCTAATGATGAATTTTCTTTACCTTAGTCAAAAAATATTATATCCTTCCCAGACAAATTGACTCTCCCATATAAATGTACATATTTAATTTCAACAAATAGTTGTTGATATTAAAACGTTAAAACAGATAAATTTTCAGCTTTATAATATTGGTATGGAATAGTGTAGATAGTAACTGAAATAAAAAAAAAAAACATTTAAAAAATACGATAATTAAATAAATATATCCCTCTCAATTAAAAAAAAACTATAAGCATAATACAATTCTAGGGATAAAAAAAACACATTTACTAAATCCAAAGCCTTTTTAAAGCTTTTAGAGAATAAAATATATTTGACACTGAAAAACGATATCAATCGTGCGGACGTTTAACTTTACAGAATGACAGCCCTCGTTTTTCGTGAAATATATAAATAACTATAGCGGGTTTATACTTTATTTGCTATAGCAAGGAAGGTAGAAGGCACGTAGTGTTAGAACACCGTGTCACGCAAGATTTTCTAGACATTGTGTAATTTTTGGAGGAACTCAACGCCGTGCTTCGTCTACAGACAGACGCTGACTCACTGAGCTACAACGCCTGTAAATGCAATAGCTTGTGGGTTCGATTCCCACTCGGTAAAATTTAATACTTATTATTTTTATTTCCTCGATCTAGTAACGAGGCAAAGCGTCAACACGAGTTTTGCCACTCACTTCATTCCCATATATTTCTCCTTTTTTCGCATGGACTTTTGTGAATCCCGCCATCACCTTACTTCTTTTTTATAAAAAAGCTATTAGCTTTTAGCTTTTATGAAACTACAATAGAGGCTACGGTAATATACGTATTCATATAAATATAAATGAGAATAAATTTTGTTATAGCATTTTATGACTCTACTTGTACACTAATAAGGTAGTGGAACACAACCCTAACCCAAAATCCCACAGTGACTAGTTACACAAGTCGTTTTGGGAGTATTGCCAATTTTAGTGCTCTACAAAAATACTATAGGCCTAATGTTAACAATCGATATAGGAGGTAGAGTTAGTACGTACGTAGTGATTGGTCCACGAATAGTTAAATTACGTCCACTTTTTATAGAGATACATGGTCTTTGGAGACTAGAGTACACAGGAATTAACATTCAGGGTTCACATGGAACATTCGTTTGTGTCTATCCTTTTTTTAGGAACCATCCGAAAATCTTGAATGGTTTCCAAGAGGCGCATATTCAAATCCCAATATTTTCAAATTTTTGATATATTTCTCGAATGTTTTTCAAGTTGTACAATTTTCCAGAAAATGAAAGTAATTGGTTCCCCCAAATAAAACTTGAACCCACAATCGATGTGTTTCCAGCAAGACGCTGTATCTGAAATTACTCTTTAGACCACAAAATTAAATTCCTTTACTATAATAATATGACACATGTACCGCTCAATTACTGAAATATTTGCATTGAGTTTGGCAGAAATTGGGAACAACTCTGGGAACCTAACACTGGGTTCCTAGTTCTATGCTACTAGATTCCCCTATTTACCCTTCGGAATAAAGCGTAATGGCAAAAGAAAAAGAAACAACCTAATAGAATGTTCTATACACAACTTTCTCTCTAATTTTAAACACTTAATACAAAGAAAACGCCCGAATACCACCCTTAGCTCGTAATTCAATATAAATTTTTTACTCTTTACTTCAAAGAGTGTAATTTCGTAACAATAAAGTCTTATTTTTGTCAAAAAAAATAAACATAAAGCTACATTACAAAGGCGTTTGAAAACACCCTTCCTTTGGATCATTTTTTATTTGGCAAGAAAGTGACGCTTTTTACGTTTTGTTGAAATTCTTATAGCTATTATGGTTGTAAAAGATAGAGGTCGGTAAACGGAATGGCAGTGGGTTCGATCCCTGTTTGGGGAATGAATTATTTTCACTTTTTCGCTCAAAGACAAAGCACGGCTCTAAAAATGGAGCATATAACATAATTATAAGTTTTGCGTTCCTGATTCCCGTTGTTTTTAATAATTTCCAAAAAAATAATAAAGAATACCAAACAAACGAAAGTCACAAACAAAGACTAGTTTACATTACAACAAGTAGTGTTAAAATAACAATATGTTAACAATAAATTATAGCCTAGGATGCCCTAGTCATCTATCTTTTTTCGGCCAAAATTTATGGTATTAGGCTTTAAGCAAAGGTCGCTTGGCTGTGATGCCAAGTATGTACTACAATACGATGACCTTCCAATATATGTATGAATAATAATACGAAAATACAGGAATAATGTGGCCATGCTGGCACAGTAACACATCGTCTGAGTGTAGGTTCGATCCAGGGGAATAAAGCATTTTCATACCAAAACAAAGTTGCAGCGTTAAGTTCCGTCACTCAACACATAATGACTTGAAGTCGGGTGGAAAGTCTTTTTTCTGCTTACTCTTGTATTATATTACGTAATAATTTTATGGTGCAGTGAAATCTTAAACGTTTGCTATTTTTTAGCAGCATAGTTCGATGGGGAAGCAGAAGTCGTATCAAGGCACTCCGTTTTTCACTTTCCGCCTGAATTCGTGATATTGTGTTTTGGGCGACGTAATTTATCACTATACTTTATCTTACCAAAGCAAAGAAATCTGAATAATTTAAATCTAATTTCCCCAAGCGATCATCGAACTCACAACCATCATACTTGCTCAGCTAAATGTAAAACTCCAGAATAAATATTACCCACACTATGAAATAAGTTAACCCCAATTTACATTTTACATGAAGAAATAATAATAAAAAAACCACAAACAATCCGAAATAAGGCAAAAGCGTGTGTACTGTATAGTGCGAACAAAAGTTTAATCTGCCGTATTCGAAACTGGCTTTCACAGTAAATCTGTCTAGATAGAGCTTTACAGTGTATTAACATGCCTATATAATTATACAGCATGTTCATTTAATTAATATTTTTTGTACTTTCACGTTGTATCCCGCACATATCAGGGTAGGTTGAGGGAACCTGGGAAGATAGTGTGGGAACACTTCGTTTTCATTAAGCTCGAACTCTCGAGATGTTTTGAGTGATAGAAGGCAAAATGCAGCGTAGAGTTCTGCCACTCAGTACACTAAGCCACAAGAATTCGGTGGAAAGTGGGAGACAGAAGTGTTGAGTCTTGATGGGAACGGAGTGAAATTAAATAAAACATACCTACGTTCTGATGATCCCACGAATTCGAATTTGCAACCTTCGTGTACTCAGGCACTCTTGAACTTTACCATGACGGCGTTTTTTAGTGTTTATTAAAAATATTTTTTAAAAGACTATATATCACAAAGTCTTTTGAATACATTTTTCTTTCATATTATATTTTTTTGTCCGCAAATTCTTAGACTTCACTCAAAGAACTGGCAAGTCACGCTTATTTTCCAACGTCTGGTGTAAATAACTAAATACTAGATGAAAAGTCAATTTAAAAAAATATATTTCAAAGCTGTATTAAAATTAAAGGAATAAATAATTTAATTGCTGACTAAGTAAAGATTTTCTTGTTTCACGTTGTGGATTCGATTCCACTTCAGAGAACCTTCAGGTTATTTTTATTTCCTCGTCCTGTCACACCTGTCCGTCACTCAACACGCAAAGTTTTGAAAATTGGAACAAATAATGGAGAGTACAGTGTCTTAACACTAGGTTCCCTCTTACTTCCCGACTACAATGCGGAATACAGTGTGAAGCTAATTGATTTAATAAGACTTAATGACTATACTAGATCTTAAATATAATATACAATTTATACCTACGTACTTCCATAGTACATAATTATTATATTAGAGTTTCTTAACCCCCGACTTAAGCAAGGGGAATAAGTTCATCATGTATGAATATATTATACATACATATATATATATGTCTGTGGCGTCATAATTTAGCAACGCTTAAGCTTATTTGTTATACTAAAACAAAATGTATTTATTTTTATATGTAAAAGAGGCCAGTACGGGCACAGTAACACAGTGTGGCTATAAACGTGGTCGTGGGCTTCGGCGTCGATTCCCACTTGAGGAAATTAAATATATAATATTATCATTTCTTTGTTCTGGTGTCGAGGCCAAGCGTGAGTTTGAGACACTCTGTCAGAATTCGGTGAAAAATGAGGAACAGAGTGTATTAACACTAGGTTTCCTTTGGCTATCCTGCTGTGTACGGGATTCAACGTGAAGTTAAACAAAAAAATATACATTGAACCTACTACCCTCGTCTATTTTCAACTGCACCAATAGTGTCTCAACGATAACACGTACAAGATACAAACTTTCCAACACCTTTCCAAATCTCCGAAGGGAAAGAAAAAACACGTTTCACTTGTTTTAGCGTCCATATTTATTTTTCTCAGCAAAATATAATCAAAAGTTACCCCATCAAAAGTAAATCGCCTCCAGCTGAGTTCTAAAAAAAGTGTTATTTTTGCAAATTGCTCTTACGGTGTAGAATTATAATGTGAGGGAAGAAATGTGCATGTTATATAAAATACATGGAGTCTTCATATAAAATCTCTGAGAAACTTCGTAGTAGGTTGTTTATTATAATCTTGTTTTTGGTTATTTTTTTAATTTAAGTTTAGTTATAGAATTGTACTTGCAGTTAAGTCGTTTCAGTTATTTTTTTTAAATTATTATGTAATTTAAACTGTATATATGTATAATATATAAAATACTTTAAATTACACTCTAGGACCGACGTTTACTGAAAATTATTTTACCTGTACCTGGATTTATGATCTTTTACATACATATCTGTGAAATATTTCATCTACATTCATATATGACATGCTAAATCAGGTCTTGTATATAAAACTCTTCAGTTACTGAGTGAGTAATAGACAACGCACACACGAAACTATTGGACAAACCTAGTATTATATCTTTTTTTTAGCTTCATGCTGTATCACTTACATAGCGGCTTAGGGAGAGGGAACCTGGGAACATAGTTAAGGAGGAACTCCGTTCCCATTAATACATTTCCGTTCCTAACTTTCAGGAGTGATGGGAGGCACGAAGAGAGGATTTCTTAAAACTCTCTAAAAACGGTAAAATTGTGTTTTTCCATTTTACGTCAAAATTTCACACAAACGTAAAGTCGCGGGCTAAAACTAGTATACATAATAAAATGACACTTTAAGCATTTACGTGAGTTTTATCTGTATAGAAGTGGCCTTCAACTCGACGATACTCTTGGCTCGGCCATGCGTATAATACGTCTTGCACTTTTAACGTAAAACGACGTTTTTACTATATTTTCTTTACAAGTGGATAAATGTCGGGCTTCCAGCAAATATTTTATCATGTTTCATATTTAGATATAAGTATATATTTTTTTGTGAAATTTCTTTTTTTAGTTGTCATTTTGAGGTTTAAGTTAGGGCTAAAACATTAGTGTACTAAGTCGATTTTTGTCCAGTAGATCAATAATGAAAAGGAGTTTTCTTTAAATGTAGCTTAGTTCTATAGTTCCTGATACGTTCAAAAAACGTTTCTGGCGTTTTCACGATAAAAAAATAATTTGAAAGTATGTTATACAGTTTGGCGGGAAGTAGGGAGCACTAGGTGCCTTCAGCCTACCTTACTAAAAGCGGTATACATCGTGAAGCTGGATTAAAAATATCTATTAACTTTCCGTAGCTGATAATTTAATGAAAGTAAATTTCACCAAAAGAATTTTCATCTTCTCAAGACAATAGCTCGTACTGTCTATAACAACAAATTTGTAACTCTACACGCCCTGACTCCATATACAAGCCCTAACTTCACAAATTCTACATCTTAGGCCTTAATATTTAGGTTTATATTTATAATTTTAAAATATTTTATATCACTATATCACGTTTGCACAAAAAAATCTTAACTAAAATTGCCAGTCAATACAATTTCTTCTTTTTTAGAATAAAGCGCTACCTATCGTATTTTCGTGGAACTTTAAAGGACTGAAAGCTCACACTTTCAGTAATTTCACAACTTTGAACTTCGTATATATATATTTTATTAGATGGCGTTGTGAAAAGAAAACTGTCTAAATTGTTATATTTTATTATGTTCTTATATTTGATTATATTTTACGTTCAAGAAAATTGTAATATAAATTTGCAAGTCCATCCATTTTCCGCCGTTCCGGACGTGGCGTGTTGAGCGGCGGTCCCCAACGCCGAACTCGTCTCCACGGTTATGACAGTGCACGAGTCAAAAGAAACCATAGTGTTTGGCACTCCGTTCTATCTGGCAATCCCGCTAGGAATAAAGCGTGAAGCAAGCGTAAAAAAAGGAACTAGAAATCTAGCAAAAAATGTTTCCAAATGGGATAAAAGTGAATACTTCTATGCTTCTACTGTATAAGTCCATAAAAGTTAAAAACCATATTTTTTTAAATAAATATTATAATTTTCTGTCTTTAATAATAAATAACGTATTAATAGAATTTTCTCTCCATTTTTCAACCAAATTTAAAATATTACGTGTTGAATGATAGAAATAAATTTAAATTACTAAATATGTAAAAGAAAAGAATTTAATATTATAATATTAAATTCTTTCTGCCTGTTAGTAATAATACGCTAGTTAAACTGCTAAGCTTAAGATAACGTACAAGCATGTTCACTTCATATCGCTGCTTTGCAGTGAAATCCTCGTTAACAGCATAACATTATAATATTAGAGACTAATGAATCTTTCATTTCTTTTGTTTTACATAAGTTCTGTAAATTGAAAAGTGAAAGATAATTTATTCTTTACTATTTTACTATTATTAACTCGAACTACTATTAAATTACGGAATATTTCTTATTTTTTCTGTCTTTTCAGCTTTTAGTTATATACCGCATGGTAGGGTTGACAGAGGGAATCTAGTGTTAAGACGCTCTTTTCCCATTAAGACACTTCCGTTCCCCAATTTCTATCGAGTTTTGGACGCGGAATGTAACGTTTCGGAATCGAACCCCACACCTGTTGCATTTACAGCTTACAGTCGCACATTTGTGCTCATAAGTTTGCAATTGTAAACGCGGCCTTCTAACTAATTTATTCAAAAAATAAACTACGTTATTAATAAACTAAATGAGCTAATAAGTAAATGATACAAAATTACATTTTTTTTTATTTTAATATATATGTAGAAGCATCAGAAGGGGCCTCAAAGCGGTCTTGGCTGTTACTATTCATTTGTGGGCGTTATAGCAACAGAGATGTTTAAATAAAAGTCACATTTATATTCTACAATGTCTTATTACTCGTTTACATAACAGTTTTACAATAAATCTCACAAGATTAACAAAATTACAATAGATTAGGAGCCAATAGGTTAATTGGTGAGCATCTCACGCCATAGCTGTCAACCAATGACATCTGCTATTATTTGTGGCTACACCTACTACCCTATTCGGGGTTACCCGCTCCATTTTAAATATTCTTCTAATGTAATCCATTACATAAATCAATTAAAATCGAAATGTAATAATTGCGAAATTATAATTAAAACTAATACATAGCAACGCGCCGTCATATATATATATATATATATATTTAAATCTGCCTTCCTTATAAAACACGGAAGCTAATAATTACATAAAAAAGAAAAATAAGACAAAAAAGAATTACAAATTTAAAAGGTGCCTCTAAATTAGGTCCCTATATACATGTATCCCCTTCTCAGCTTCCCCAGCTTGTCTTACATTCGCGGGTCAATCCCTGAGGAAGGGACCGCGGTATGATAATAATCATGTATAATTTGCGTTGGCGGTTGACATAATTTAAATTAATTGCACTTTGAATACGGAAAAACATAGAGATTTTGTTTTAAAAAATCCCAAATTATTCTTTTAAATACGTTGTATTTATATTAGAGTCCAGGAGAATGCTCGATTCCTATTGGATGGGGGAATGATAATATTCTTATATTTAAATTTTCTGTGCCAGCGTTAAGTTTTGCCTAATTTGGGTGAAAAGTGGGAAATATCTTATTAGTAGGTTCCCTCTGCCTACCTGATATCTACCTGTGAATAGTTCGAATAATACTAATTTAACTCAGATCACTACCACTTATATTTTTAGTGACTGGAAATTATCAATACTATAAACTTACATCCCTTATATTTTGGCAATTATTTCACATTTTAATGATATTATTTAACTGAAATAGTTTAAAAGTTTTAACCGAAATAGTTTAATTCGTTAAATAAAACTATTTAACAGGATAAATCGCGAAACACAAAGTGTTTCGAAAAGCCGAGTTTCCAAAAATGTATAATATTAATTATACGCGATTAATCCGGTTAATTACCGGTATGTGATGTACTGCATGTACTAGAGTAGGCCTAGTGTTCGGACACTTCGTTTTCCCATTTTCCGTCTGATTCTGGAGGCATTGCGTGTTGAGTGGCGGCACTCAATCCCGCGCTTTGCGTCACCACAGCGAAAAAAAAAATGATAAATATTTCATTTCCTCGACTTGGCATCGAATCCAAAACCGATCGCGTGTACAGTCACGCTTTGTGCCCCTACGTCACGACCTTATAAAAACACTTATATAAACTTAGCACAAAGAAATACAAAATTAACAAGTGAAGCGATATCGTACACACTAACTCATCTCGAAACTAACAAACGGCAAAAACTGCGGGATAACGAAAACAGCGTACAAAGTTGCGAAGCACCGGGAAAACGTTGCATAAATTGTCCAATTGTACGAAACTTTTAAGAACATTGCTAAAGTGACGGTGTTTTTATCACAAGTAAGAGCTGTTGTTGAAAACTGGGGGGATTTCAATGCAAGAATTGGAGGGTAAAAAAGGGGAGTATAGGGTGGAGAACTTTTTACTTATATATATTAATACTGCTAGTGATACACCCGCAGCCGTATTCCTTCTACGTTCTCCACTTTTCGGAAAATTCTGATGGACGAACGATGGATGAACTCAACACCACGGTTTTTGGAAATAAAAATAGCTAATTCCTTCTTGAACATCGCAGGAGTCAAACCTAAAACCATTATTTTGGGGTTTGACCCCTACTTAAGGGATTGAATTAATCATCAGGCTGGGCCTATAACTTTTCTATGTTTTAAATAAAGGCTAGTCACAGCGCAGGGGCACAAGCATGCGATAGTAACCACGACAGATTGTAGCTTCGATTCATTTGACGATATAATTATACTAAATATATACGATAATATACGATATATTAAATATTAATATTTTATTTCCCCAATCAGACAACGAAGCTACGCGCAGCGTTGAGATCCGCTATTCAACACAACTATACCTCCACAATTCGGCAGAAAGTGGGGAAGGGAATGTCTTAAACACCAGGTTCCCTCTGCCTACATCGGTGTCTGTGGGATCTGTATCCCGCTAAAAAAAGAACTGTGAAATTAAATAAAGTACCAAGGTGTTGTTATCCTTAATACATACCTAATCCTAACCGTAAATTACTCAAATTTTTAAGACGCCATATTTCAAAGTTGTTAAACCGCACCTCCACATCAATTACAAAATGTCTGACACTAAATCGGGTTCTCCAACATGAGCATGGTTTTGTATTCTAACTTTCGCAATTACCTTAGACGGGAATAAAGTTCGGGGGAACTTTCAAAATGAGACGAACGGTTACTACTGTGCCTGTATACTCGTATATGTATGTATATACGCTTTAGTTGAGTAAATGAAACTGCGTTATTTTAAACACAAAATTGGTTGTCTGTAAAGTTGGTAAACGGACGATAATTTTACGTGATAACGTTTTAAGAAAACATTGATGATATTTTTTTGTAGTAATAAAGGAAGTATTGAAAATAGATATTTTTGGGATCAATTATTATTGTTTTCTTAAATAATACAGAAGAGAAAAGTTGGAAGGAAACAAAAATGTTAAATATTTAATTATTTCTTAAAATCAAGACAACTTCACGCTGTATAACGCACACAGCAAGGTACGCAGAGTAAACCTAGTGTTAGGACACTCCGTTCCCCAATTTCCGCGGAATTTCGGAGGCATTGCGTGTTGAGTGGTGGAATTTAACGCTTTGCCTCGACACAAGTGCGAAGAAATTAAAATAAAAATTTAATACTGTACATATGAAAATAACAATTTACATATTTTATATGCAGAATATTTAAATAATATATTTTTAGATTACTCCTAACTTCATGTTGTTGAAGTGACAACAACTTTTTCACAACAAAAACTAGCTTATTTAAATAAAAACTTCAACTCTTAAAACATCATTAGCTCGACGTTGTTATGAAAAGTTTCTACAATCCCCAATTAATGCAGCTTTCTCTAAGTTCACAACTTTGGTAGCTTTTCGCGTGGTTTACGTTTATCCATATATTTAGATTAAAATTAAAGAAAAAATATACTTTGTTATAGCTTCACGCCGTATCTCATATATAGTATAGGTGTGGGTTTGACTCCCATTCGAGGAAATAAAATATTAAAAAATTAATTTAGTTGTGCTGGTAGCGAGGCAAAGCGTAGTTTGGATTTCCGCCACTCAAAAAGTAATGCCTTAGAATTCGGTGGAAACTGAAGAACGAAAGTGTCTTAATGGGAACGGGGTGTCTTGACACTACGTTCCCTCTACCTATCTTGCTATGTGCGGCATGCAGGATATAGGTAAAAAAATATATCACATTAAAAGCAGATTACCAAATGAAGCATCATTATTATTGTATGCCATTTTATACTAATATCAAAATTTCAAATTATAATCCCTTATTACCACAATACCTAATGAGATATTTATATCAAATGAATAAATAAATATTTAATATGTCAGAAAACGAATCTTAATTAAATATTAAAATTTTATCGCTACTATTTATATTTTAATGTCTTTCCACTAGGTTCCCTTTGTCTACCTTGCTATGCGGGGAAAGCGTGAACCAGAAAAAATCTTTAAAATTATTTAAAACTGAGAAATTCCTACATTTCCAACAGTATTTATACATATATTTTGAAATCTAAACGTCCAAATTGAACGCAGCCAGTTCCAAGCACTATCGAGCTATTCAAAATTCCGTTCGTTTTTTACAAATTGGCTTTACGCCGGATGTGCTGAAAAAAAGAACTGCTCTATTGAATTCTGTAGAGCCTTTGCGGTCTGTTACGTGTTGGCTTTTGAATAGATTAATTTTGTAATATCCATTTTTATGTCTGTCTTTTAGAATCGTTCAACTGAACATCTATATAGTACCTACGGCGTTGAACTCCACCAATCAACACACTTCTATGATAAGGTTACGTTCGGCCACAGTTTTATGCAAGAAAAAAGTGAACTTGATTTTGTTTCGACCGTACACGCAATGGAAATTTGAAATAAATTTCCTATATGCGAGTAAATTGGACAAAAATTTGAAAACTGTTAGACTTTTGTACTCTCATAGCATTACGGAATTTAAAAAAAAAAATAACATACGAAATTTTGCTTTATCTACAACTAGCAGACAGCTCGCGGCTTCGCCTGCTTTTACTTTTTTTACCTTCACGCTGTTTACTTTCATGTAGCAGTATAGTCAGAGGGAGCCTAGTGCTAAGTCCACTTATACTCGGGAATCATTACTTGTTGAGTGGCGGAATTCAACGCCGCGCTTTTCTTTGTTACGAAAGCGAAGAAATAAAAAACATTAAATATTTTATTTCTCGAGTTTGAATCGAACCCACGATCTGTCGTTTACATTCGCACTCTGAATAATTTCTAAGCGTCATAATTTTATTAAAAACAGTTGAGTGTGTAAAACACTGTGCAGCATCGTAATTTTTTATTGACCATCCCTCGGGGGCATTTACTGGCGGCGCTGGTGTACCCTGCTGGTTTATGCTCGAATTTCAGTAATATCGGGGCTGAGCTAATTCCGTTTATCCATTTCCTTGTAAAAGGAATTTCTTCGCGAAAGTGTGTTGTTACCAAGATGTGTTATTGGATCTGCACGTGTTTCCCTAAGATTTTCCCTTTTGTTGTGCTGGTGTATGGAAAAATATGTTTTAATATTGGTTTATGTCATCTGATGATTCATTGTTTTTCTTTGTTAATTTTGTTTCTTATAAAAACTATATTTTATTTTTAAAAAAATATACTTATAGCGTGCGTCTCTAAATGCGACAATTGTGGGTTCGATTTCTACTAGAAAGAAGAAAATAGTTAATATTTTCACGACGGGCCTAATAATTGTCATTGGAGTATTCAAAATCTCTTTTGTAATAATTGCTCTACAGAGGATGACCGGTTTGGGGATGACTGCAGAGTTTCAAGATACAGATATAAGCGAAATTCAACGCTGCAGTATGTTTTGCTAACAGAGTAAAGAAAATAAGAAAAATCCATTCCCCATTTGGTAAGAAAACAATATTATATTCACAATTTCATACCCACCCATAACCTAATTTCAGCTTTATTATTCACAATTTTCAAGCAAAACCTTCACTTTTCCAGGAAAAATTTAATGATAATTTTCCGTTGGTTCACGTAAAAATGAACACAAAATATAATTTAAACGAATCCAACGAAATGAAGAATACGCACCTAATAAAGTATAAAATGAACAGTAATTTCCATGGACCCTGAATTTTGACCCGTTGGGATATTCTTACTGCCTTCATTCGCGTTGAATAAACAACATTTCGTAGGAAACGCGTTCACGGCCTCTCATAAATCAACTACAACGGTAATAATAATTAGAAGCTTTGCATAAAACATACATAATTAAAATTTTATTTTAAATTACTTATCCTTTGTAGATGAGGTAGATCAAAAATTACAAGTTTAAATTGAATATTATAAAATATCTATCAGGAGTTAGACACTTATGTCAAGTATAACTCTTTGTATGTATTTTTAATTTTGATTTATTTTCAAACATTTCCAATATAACGCGACTGCAAGACATTTTCTCATAGCAGAGTAGGAACAAAATAACTTAACGTTAAGACTTTTCCCCACTGCTTAACCAAATTTCGAGACATTGAATATGGAGTGATGGAACTTAACGCCGCGCCTTAGAGTATCAATATTCGGGCAAGGTAACCCGGAGCAAGGTAGTAAAAATAATTCATCCTCCATTGTAAACCGAACCCACAACCGTCGCGCTTATAATTACTGGCACTGTGCCATTGTGATTGTGATTTACTTAATACCACTTAATAAAAATATAAAACGAAAAGTAAAACTAAATCCTGCAATTCCACCGAACTAACACCATATTTGACGTATAGAACATATTGCAATAAAATAGCCCTATCTGACCACCACATATTGCTGACGGCGACAGCTTGCGATCACTGTTAGTCGTTCAAATTTTAGATATTTACTCGATACTAGTTGGATACTGTGATTTTGTGTGAAATATTTAGTTCACTATAAAGTAGTAGTTATGTATAAGCGCGACGGTTTCGAGTTCGATCCGTACACTCAGAAATGTTTTTTTCTCAAATTTTAGCTTCCCTCTGGTAACCTAGTGCTCTATCTACAGCTGCTTGTACCACCGGGCAACAACTGCCTCAAAATTATTGAATTCATTTAATTTTCTCGCTGAGAAAACTCCAAACTCCAAAAGTCTCAAAAAAATGAAAAAGCAGGACAGAGTGTTTTTACACTAGATTCCCCCTACCCACCTTACTTTATTTGTATAGATGGATAGATGTAGTAAAATTTAATTAAATACATAAATGCACATTCATACGTACAAATATAAATTTCAGTGTAGGAATAGTAAGATTAATGCGGCACTATATTTACAAGTTGTGTTGTGTACGTGATAATTATGGGAAGTCGGGAGTGTTCATTATTTTCACGATATCAGCCCGCAATATCGGTACTGAAACGATAATTTCGTTTTAAAGCGATACTTCCAAAGCTATCAAGACACGCGGCAGCGTGCCAGCCAAGTTCAGGAAAATAAAAAACAAAAAAGCTTATTAAACGAAATGTTTACAGTCGCCTGATTAATTGTAAATATGAACGTTGGCGGTTTGATTTGCAACCGTGGGAATAATTATTTTCATTTTCTTGCATTATTAACAACACAAGCCCACCGTTGAATGTTGTCACTCAACAAGCAGTCTCAACAATTGGGCGGCACGTCAGGAACAGAGTGTCTTAATGCTAGTTTCCATCTGGTCATCCTGCTGTATGGCAAAAAAGCGTAAAGATGAGAAAATAAAATATAGTTACAAAGTAATTTCCAATATACTGTACATCCCTTATTTCAAGTGAATACATAGATCTTGATTCTTTTGTCGGTGAAGTTGTGACAACCGTATTATACGATATTTAACTCACTTTTTGCTCTCATTTCTTATTTATTTTATTGGTAGAAGAAATATTTTGCATAGCTTCATACATTTGATAAATTATGTTTATAAATATCAAATGTATGAGCCTATCGCTGTCCAGCGTCTACAGCGACTATAAGCGTAACTGTTGTGAGTTCGATTCTCACTTGGAACATAACTGGGGAATGAGTTATTTTCATATCCTCACTCTATTTACAAGAGAAAGCAGAGCATGCAGCCGTGGCACTGAATGTCTCGAAAATTTTGAGGAGTAAGTAAGAAACCACTATTTAAGAGATTTACCACCCAACAATCAACACGCTATGTCTCGAAAATTGGGTAGAAAACTAGGGTTTAAGTGTATCAACACTAGAATTATTTCATTTCCAAATTACACTACTATAATCAAAACGACAATTTAAAGATAGTTTCAAGATATAAACAAACAAATCATACAAATAATTGGCTAGGAACGGCCAAATGGCCGTCTCTGTAATAAATCATCATAGTCCGAGTAAAGTGCTACCATTCATGGATTTTGTCCGTAAGCGTCTCACAGACTGTGTTTGCGTAGAGGCTTATAGGCGTTGTGTCGTTTTGTTATTTGAATTTCTTCTTACGTTGCCTTTTTTACCCTTACAATATATTCCACACATAGCAGCATAGACAGCGGGAACCTGGGAACCTAGTGTTACTATACTCCGTTCCCATTAAAATATTTCTGCTCTCCACTTTTCGTCAAATTCTGGGGACATACTTATTGAGTGGATGAACCCAATGGCGCGCTTTGCTTGGTTACTAGATCAAAGAAATGAAAATAATAATTATTGATTTTTCCTTCGTCGAAATCGAATCCATAACCTGTCGCTTTTATAGTCATATGCTGCTCCTGCGCTAATTTTAAGAAATATTTTGGCCTTAGTTGAGACGTTGGTAAGTTTTATGTGTATATATACATTTTTGGTATTTATGTATTATTTTTAAAGTCTATCTACCACCTTCTGCTGAATTTCATTTTTATAGCTTCACGCTTTATATCGCATATCAGGGTAAGCACTATATGTTGAGTGACGTAAATCAACGCCGCGCTTTTGAACGTACTTTATTTTATATCTTATCTTAGCCATCTATACTATCAATACTCTGTACTTAAGTCATAACAATCGCTAATTGCTGGGTCTGGTGGCTTCGCCGGACAAGATCGGTGCCAATAAAATTTTATTCGTTGATTAAACTTGTTATATTTATGATGAAAATTTTGCTCGTGGTAACCATAATCCCTATATATATAATATATTTGTGTTTTGTTTTGTTGCTAAAGCGAGGCGTTGAATTCCGCCACTCAACGCGCAATATCTTAAGAATTAAGCGATGAATTGGGGACGGATTGTATTAATACTAGTTTTCTACTGCCTAACTAACTAAATAAATATAATAAAAATAAATTGTAATACATTTAAAATCCACTCTTGCACGAAATTAATATTAAATTACCAATCATTTATAATTCCACTTCAAAATTCAATGTTCAAAGCGTCCTATAGTAATTCCATCAATCTTGCCTAAGATTAAGGAGGATAATATGTCAAAAAAACATCGAAACGGATACATTTCGATTGACATAAGTTATGATAAATGGACCATTAGAGCTATAAAAGAGCAATCTATCATTGTTACTTACGTTTCATATTAGGATACTAAGTATCCCGATTTTGTGTGTATTTTTTAGCTTTGAGCTTAAATAGTCTAGGCTAGGCCTAGAATTATTTCCTTAATTGGTCATATTAATGGGGAACGGAGTCTCTTAATATTAGGTTCCCTTCGCCTATCCATATATTTTAGTTAGTATTATTAAAATTAAATTTCAATCCAGCCACTAAAATATGGTTTTTAACCGACTTCTGTAAGAAAAGGAGGTTATCAATTCGACTGTATTTTTTTTTTTTTTTTTTTTTTTTTTTTTTTTTTTTTATGTTTGTTACCTCATAACTTTTAACTGGGTGGACCGATTTTGATAATTTTTTTTTTATTTGAAAGGTATAGCTTCCCGAATGGTCCCATTTTTTTTTGGTCCATGTCTGACAATGGTATTCATGAGAAAATCACATAAGTCTTAAATTTGCATTATGCATGTGCGCGACTAATAGCCGAATAACTCAATGTCGCGCCAACCGATTTTGATGATTTTTTTTTATTTGAAAGGATACACTTCAAGGATAAATTGGTGAAAGTTTGGTTAGGTTTCGATTATGAAATCCGGGGAAAATTGAGAAAGTTTGTTTTTTTTTGGTCAAAAATTAATTATACTGTAATAGTTACAAGCAAAAACTTTTTAAATTGATGTCAGAAGTGAGATTCCTGATCGTTGCATTTCTTTTCAACCAATCTCAAAAAAGAGGATGTTCTCATTTTCAACCAACTTCAAAAAAGGGAGATTCCGAATTCACCCGAATACTTTTTATGTTTGTTCTTGTCAATATACCAAAATGTAACTTTGCACAAAAATAATAGCTAATTAAATGAAGTTTTACATAGAACAATCACAACCACTCGTTGACAACCACTACCACCACCATCACCACTCGTTCAAGAAGCATCATTTTAAGATCTACCCATCACTAAAAATCGTAAAATAAATTAATTTTTAACAAAAACAAAAACCGACTTCTAACAACGAACTAAAAAGTGAAAAATAATTATATAAAGATTTTATAATTTTGAAGTCGGTGTCAAACTAATGCTACAACACCTTTACTACAATATCTAATTACTAAGCCTGTTTGTTTTACTTGGCACCGACTTCAAAATTATAAAATCTTTATATAATTATTTTTCACTTTTTAGTTCGTTGTTAGAAGTCGGTTTTTGTTTTTGTTAAAAATTAATTTATTAAGGGATATTTTGTGTCTATTCCAATTAATTTATTCACAATTTGTAAACATTACCACTGATTTATTTTCAGCTATTTTTTTAATCGAAAGGAGTGTCTCTACTACTACTAGCAGTGTCTTTTTTCCTTTTGAAAGACCAACCTCCTTTTGAAAAACCCAATTCAGGAGTGAGATATTAGAGTTTTACACTGTATCCTGCTAAGCCTCTTTCTATAGATAGAGGGAAATTTATTGTCAAGATACTCTTTTATACTTTCCGTTCTAATTCTAGATATTGTGTACTGAGTAGCGAAACTCAACACTAAACCTTGCCTTACAAGGTTGGAAAAATGACAGTAATCGTTGCCTCGAGTAAGGATCCAGCCCAAGCTTTGGATTTACAATCAAAAGTTACAAATTTTACAATCATATACTTTTTAAACAACATTTTGTCAGTAAAATAATAAATGGAGCTAAAATTTTATGTCTCAGACGTGCCACTTCCAATATTGTAACACTTAGTTCGTTATTTTGCTACTTTGTATTTTTAATTTAGTATACTATATAGTTAAGCAACGAGCTCAGAAAATTTGTAAATATTATTAAATCGAAAATACGAATATAAAGGAGAAACTTAAATAAAGAAAATTTAATTAAAAAATCTTTATTCTATCATAGTTAAGTCGATAGTATTGTAAAGTTTCACTTTTTCGTAGGATGAAAGGCTTCTTGATCTTGATCTAGAGTGGTAGGCAGAGGGAACCCGGGAACCTAATTTAAATACGTTCTGTCTCATTAAGATTACTTTCGTTCCTATTTCCGCCGAATTCTGGAAGCATTGCTTATTAGTTGGCCGGAGTCATAGCCACGCTTTGAATCTTTACCAGAGAGAGAAAGTGAAAATATTATACATTTCATTTCCTCGAGTAGAAATCGAATCGTGAGCAAAGCCGTGAGTAAAGATTTTTTTTTTAAATAAAACAATTCATCGCATATATTTATTTATTTTAGTTGAAATTATTATTACAAATTGAATGTTCTGTAAAGCAATAAAAAAAATTGACATTTATTTTTAAAACTAGCTTCCACTTCTGACAACGGCCAAATCATAACACGACAACGAGGATTGTAATAGCAAAATCATACTAGTAGTAGAATTAAAACTAAAACTCTTGAAGAACTCTATTAGTTACTCTATTTTTCCTGTGAATCTATGTGTTAAGAATATGTTAACACTAACTTTAAATTATGCATAATATAAGCTGTGACTATCATAAAATATAGTTTTATGGTTTATTTTGTGGAATATAGCTGGGTGCCTAGTGTGAAAACTCCACTTTCTTCCGAATTTTGGTGGCATAGAGTGTGGAGTGGTACAGCACTCATTCAATCAACGCCGCTAACACAAAAGTAAATTATTAATTATGAAGTTCAAGCGGGCGAAGCCGCGAACGCATCGCTAGTATATAATATTTGTTATCATAAAGCGACGACCTCAGTCACTACAAAGCAATTAGAGTAAGCCGTTAGTTCGGTGAGTCCGCAAAGGGCACGGCGCCAGACCAACTGATCTTGGCGTCCTGCCACCTGCAATGGAAGTTGTATGGAGTTATTTCAATGGGTAGTAGGTTCAATTGCTTATAAAATTAAGGTGTTTTAGATTACAGATGAATTCGTTCCTAGTACGTAGGTACTTATATAGATTTCGATTTTGATAAGAGCTTTTTGGTTTTTTATGAAAAGGGTCTTTTCAGTGTTGTTTAGCTTCACGCTGTATTCCGCAAATGAAAGACAATTGAATTCAAACTTTCTAACCACTTTTTGAGACACAGCTTACGTTGTGTTGAGGAGTTTAACGCCGCGCTTTGCCGGGTTATATTAGCAATCAAATAAAATATATATTAATATATATAATATATTCTCCCCAATTGAAATTGAACCCACAATCACCAAGATTATAGTCAGACGCTGTGTCTGTATTAGATAAATATTTTATTATATTCTTAGACCATTTTAATCAGAAGGATCGACCATTATCTAAAACTTTGACTACAGACAATTTAACCTACTGAGACACTCCGTTTCCCACGCACCATTCAATTTTCTAAACATTACGGGTTGAGTGGCGGAACTTAACACCGCGTTTCGTCTTGTTACTAGATCGAGAAAATGAAAATAATTAATTCCTCCAAGAGGGAATCGAAATTACATCGGTCGCTTTTACAGTACGTAGTTCCGCCACAATGGTCTCAATATACTTGAAGCTTTATTCCTAGGTTACCTTAGGGAAAATACAGAAAATAGTTTCTCAAATGCATACTACATAGACGATACAGCAGCATTGCACTTTCAGTTGTCAATTTTCTATCAATTTTTAAAGTAAACAAGTCAAATATAATATTGAATGTTGAAAATATCTGCTTATAATATTGGATGATTTAAATATAATATATTATTTAATTTTCACGCTCTATCCCGCATAGATAAGGATAAGCTGCAAAAACCTAGTGTTGAGACACTATGTTTACCACGCACGGTCCAATTTTCGAAACCTTGCGAGCTGAGTGGCGTCAACGCCATACCTTGTTTTATTATGACCCGAATCGAACCCAAAACCTTCACACCCAATAAAACAACATAAATAACCAAATAAGCCTCTAGCTTCCATAATAAAAAAGAATTTACTTTCAAACTAAGATCTATTATATGCACGTCATAAATTCATTACCTAAACTCTGGTAAAGGCAGGGCTTTGTATGGACAAAGTTATTCTGGCTGAATGCCACTACAAGTTGGCTGGAAAGTTAAGTAACACAACAGCTACTTCCCAAATTTACTTAATTGATAGTTGAAATGTAACGTATCTTTGGATTTGATTATAAGGACCGAGTGTGTGGGTTCAATTTGTTTTTATTTTTTACGCCTTGTAATGATATGAGGCCACCATAGCGTCTGTCTTGGAACGTAACGGTTGTTAGTTCGATTTCCATTTGAGTTATTGATTTACTTCCATTTGCCTACTCTAATAAGAGGGCATAACGCGACATTGACTTCCCTGACTAATGTCTCAAAAATTGGGCGGGAAATAGGGTTTAGTTTCCCTCTGTAGGGACCCTGCCTTAAGCAGGAATCGAAACCACAACTACTTATAAACTAAATATAAAAAAAACTATATATACTTAGTATGGATAAGTTTTTCAAGCGGAGTAGCACTTATATCGTCGTTTCTCATCACAGCCGTTTCTTCTTGAGCTCGAGTGTCCACGTTCAAAAGGACATGACAGCCACCACATGTGTAATAATGTATGTCAAATCTAAAACAAATAGTATTGAAAAAATGTATTAAAAATCGATAACGGAAATTCTCAACATTAATCATGCTTAACGCTGTTTCCCGCATACACCAAGGTAGATAGAGGAAACATATTGATGAGACACTCCGTTCCTCACACGGTTTAAATTATCTTTTCTTGTTACCAAAGCTAAAAACGAAAATAATTAATTGGCTCAAGTGGGAATCGCACTTTTAATCATCGTGTTTGCAGTCAGACCCTGCCTTGTTCTGACTTCGATTTCCACTAGGGAGTATCGGGAGGAGGAGGGGATTGAATATTTTTTCTGCTTTGACAACACAAACGGCGGCGTTGAGCTCAGTCACTCAACAACTAAGACAGAAACTTCTACATTCTAATATCTTTTTTGATCCTGCACTCCACTGCTTGAATCATTTTCAAAGAAAGTATTTTTTAGTTTACCGAGTAGGTACGGGATACTGAGTATAGTAAAAAAATGGAGAGAATTGACAAAAATTGGGTGTGTAGAACAAACTCTACTTCATTCTCCACTCACTGTTCAATTCAACCACAAAGGCCTAAAAATTAATCCCATTAGTTTTAAAAAATATATAAAGTAAATTATTAATTATATAAATTATAGAATACCTTCTCTCAGCGTGGTAATTCCTCAAAAGCTCTCGGTTCGTATTAAAAAGCACTCCATAGTGGCCCGAACAGCTTGTCACCTGTAATCACTCTTCAATACTGAAATTTCTAAATCACTGAATTTTGGTCGACAATATTGACGAAAATTTAAATTAATTTCAACATTACTTTAAAGGTTTACGAAGATTTTCCCCTTTAGAGAAAATATTTTAATTACTACCGTTGCTTTTTTTGTAGCTCAGTTATGATGATTTATATACAAGCATGATAGACCTAGGTTTGTGATTTCATTTGGTAAAAGGTGCTAGTCTCAAGATGTACTGATTTCAATCTCCCATCACTTCCAAAACTTCCAAAAGTTCTAAAATGTAAAACAACTAGGCTACAAAAATTATACTATACCCATATAGGCAAAGCTGGTGTTTTCAAACGTGAACCAAGATATTGCTTTGAAATATTCTTAGTTACGTTGTCTTCATTTCCGTACCATACGAGTAGACCGACGGAGCTTCGTGATAGAACACCAAATTGGGGCATAGCCTACAAAAATATTAAAAAAAAATAAAAAATAAACCGAACGAGTGAACCAATATTTTTATCAAAGCGAGGAACTCTCAACCCTCACGTTTAGAATCACACGGTATATCGATTTAAGATATCACTTAAATTAACTTCACGCTGTATCCCGCACATCGCTGAGTAGGCAGAGGGAACCTAATATTATATCGCGCTTTGCCTCGATACTAGAACGAAGTAATGAAAATATAAATTGAAATAAACTTCATTTCTTCGAGCAGGGATCGAACTCACAACCAGTCGTGTTTACTCTCACACTTTAAGCACCTGCGTCACAACTGACGTCATTACTTCATTAAAATCATTTTCCATAAATTTAGATAAAAAACGTGGAAATTCCATACATAATGATCCTCATCCCCCACATATTGCACCCCATTATGCAAATACGGTGTAGCGCGTCCGGTCAGCAGCAACGTTGTCACGTTCAGAGAGCCCTCCACTTGTGTAGACACCAGGTATGTGAGTTTACCGTCCAGGTCTTTTTTGACGCTGGAAAGGTTTTCATAATTTTTTTGCATCATAAAATATGTTTAGTATGTTAAAATGTACTGTGAAAGTTTAAAGTTTTTAATTTTAGTATGTTAAAAACTGGTGGTTTTTTTAGATTTTAGCTTTAATTTTTTTTAATAAGGTAGGCAGCGCGAACTTAATGCAAGTACGTGCACTACACACTACAGTGTTTACTTAAATGTTAGGAAATTAAATTTTTTAATTCCCTCGACTAAGAATCAAATCCACAACTGTCGCGTTTCCAGTGAGACGTTGTTCTGCTGTACCGATTTCCGTCATTGATTATTTCTTATTAACTAACATATTTCCATCTCGTACAAATTTGAATAGCTTTAGAAAAAATACGAATCTATCGAATAGTAAGCTAATATAGCAGTATAGCAGTATAGTAAGCAGAGTAGGCAGAGATAACCTACTATTAAGACACTCCAAACTTTTCGTTCCAAACTTTCCGCCAAATTTTGGAGGCATTGCAGTCGAACGCCGAGCTTTGCCTCCACACCAGTGGGGTCTCCACTCGAGTGGGGTTCGAACCCACAATCTGTCACGCTTAAAGTCGAACTTTGTGCACCTGCGCCACGGCTGGCCTCGCGCTAATATCGTTAGCCACTGGTTCAGTCCAGGTTAGTAAATAAAAAATATATAAATGTGTATTTCAAGCTGGCGAAGCCTCTAGCGAGTCGCTAGTACATAAATGTAATCATAAGGATTGAAACTTACTTTTCACATCCTCTAGACAAAATGCAGGCGTATAGTAACAGCAAAGATCCTGAACCGTCTTCAGACTGAAACTTAATAAAACATTTTGTTAACTGACATCTACGAGTATATAACGTTTTAAGATATTTTTAGAATATTCAATTACTAATATATTTTTTAAGTTAAAAATGATAACAAAAGTAAATGCTAGTATGTATTTTAATCCATATTTAGTCTTGTAGATTTCACGTTATTTATTTTTTGTAATAATTTCGTCTATTGCATGTGAAACACTTACCAAATACAAGTACCTCTTCAGAAATATCTGTAGATCCTCCAAACTTTTAAACTCGAACAAATGCAGCTTGAAATAAATAATGAAATAAGCTGTGAAAATAAAAATAACTTATTTCACTATTATACTTATAACCAATTAAATAAATTAGTAAGATAATTAATTTGGAATTAAATATAATTGTGTAATTTAATTTAGCTAATTCATATGGTTTTTTTTTAGCTTTACGTTGCATCCCGAACATAGCAGAGGGAACCTGGATATCTAGCTTTAAGATTCTCCGTTCCCACTGAGACACTTCCGTTTTCCTCCTACGTTCTTAAATAACAAACTTATAATCTCCTTTTTAAAAAGTTGGTCAAAAATTATTTCATATATAGCAATTCTAGTCAAATATTTCAACGTTACTGACTAAACTCAATCCGAAGCTCAACTATGTGGAATTTAGTGCAACACGTGTATTCCCCTCAAAATTTGATAGAATAGTTTGACCTGATAGGATCAAGAAGTCAGACGAGATTTGATAGCTTTTACAATGTAGAAAAGAGTGATATTCAACTTAACTATCGAAGTTAGGGTTTCTTAGCTTCAAATTACATAGCAGGGTAGGTAGACGGAACCTGAGCATCTAGTGTTAAGAGACTCCATTCCCTTCCATTTCTCACCGAATTGTGAAGGTATTGCTTGTTGAGTGGTCTATAATATTAAATAATTCATACACTCAAGTGATAATAATTTTGTAACTTAAGAATAGCATGCTTAAGAATTCGGCGGAAATTGATATATTAGCACTATTTTCTCTGGTTGCCTGCTAGATGCAGGATACAGCCTAAAGTTAAATAGAGGAAAAAGAGGAAAAATTTAGAGATTTAATGACGTAGCGATTTTCATTTAATGATCAAAGAAGTAAAATATATATATACTCGAATAAGTAAAAGAATGTCTTTAAGGAGGTATTCACAAAAAGCGACAAAGTAAGCATTATCACCTATGAATGTCCAAGACAAAGGCTGGAATGTTTTAGACAAGATTCCTTAGACATGCCTCTAGTAAAGTTTACTTCATACGGATGCAGTAAATGCAAGCGTATATGACGATAAGAACATTATTAGATAGACTTCAATTTAGTTCGTAAAGAGTGTTGATAGCTTCTTTATTTTTCTTTCACGTTTTATCCCGCACATAGCAGGGTAGGGAGAGGGAAAACTAATGTTAAGACACACCGTTCCCATTTAGACATTTCCTTTGTTGAGTTACAGGACTTGCGCTTAGCCTCGTTATCAGATATATTTATATATTAATAATTTAAAGTCGTATACTTCAATCAATTAAAAACAAAATTAATTTTTAACAAAAAGAAAACCGACTTCTAACAACGAACTAAAAAGTGAAAAATAATTATATAAAGATTTTGTAATTTTGAAGTCGGTGTCAAGTAAAACAAACAGGCTTAGTAATTAGATATTGTAGTAAAGGTGTTGTAGCATTAGTTTAACACCGACTTCAACATTATAAAATCTTTATATAATTATTTTTCACTTTTTAGTTCGTTGTTAGAAGTCGGTTTTCTTTTTGTTAAAAATTAATTTATTTTACCATTTTCAGTGATGGGTAGATCTTAAAATGATGCGTCTTAAACGAGTGGTAGTGGTAGTGGTTGTCAACGAGTGGTTGTGGTTGTTCCATGTAAAACTTCATTTAATTAGGTATTATTTTTGTGCAAAGTTACACTTTGGTATATTGACAAGAACATACATAAAAAGTATTCGGGCGAATTGAGAATCTCCCTTTTTTGAAGTTGGTTAAAAAGGAAAACATCCCCTTTTTTGAGGTTGGTTGAAAAGAAATGAAACGATCAGGAATCTCACTTTTGACATCAATTTAAAAAGTTTTTGTAACTATTATAGTACAATCAATTTTTTACCAAAAAAAAAAACTAACTTTCTCAATTTTCACCGGATCCCATAATCGGAACCTAACCAAACTTTCACCAAATTATCCTTGAAGTGTATCCTTTCAAATAAAAAAAGAATCATCAAAATCGGTTGGCGCAACATTGAGTTATTCGTCTATTTGTCGCGCACATACCTAATGCAAATTTAAGACTTATGTGATTTTCTCATAGATACCATTGTCAGACATGGACCAAAAAAAAATGCGACCATTCGGGAAGCTTCACCTTTCAAACAAAAAAAAAAATTTTCAAAATCGGTTCACCCAGTCAAAAGTTATGAGGTAACAAACATAAAAAAAAATAATAATAATAATAATAAAAAATACAGTCGAATTGATAACCTCCTTTTCTTACAGAAGTCGGTTAAAAATGCAACCGTCTGAGAGGCGCAAGTTCTACTCACGCTATGTTATACGGTATATAATTACCATCTCAGTGATGCCATCCTGATAATATGTAGGGCTATGTTGCACATGTACTTGACTAGTCGGCAAACCCACGGTTACTTTAACTTCCGCTTGATTATTGTAGCCACCACCACAACGCCATATAACTTCACTGCACGCTCGCCATAGAGCTTCTTCTTGGCGTTCTTCATTGGGACGCAAGTAACTGAAATATTATAAAAATTTTGGATATATTTTTTGCTTCAAGCTGTATTTCCCGTATAGCAGATTATACAGAGGGACCTAATGTTATGACATGTCCCTCATGCACCATGTTTCTAGTGGTTGATCTTAAGGCAGCGCTTTATCTCAAGGAAATTCACAAGGAAATGGAAATAACTCATTACTCCGTGTGGGAATTGAACCAACAACTGTTGCGACTAAAGACATTCATTCATTCATTCTGCTCCGCGACGATGGCCTCAGGCTTCCTTCTTTCTTCCTCTAATGCCCTAATTGAATATCCAAATTTTTGGACAAGGTACGTTAGGTGATAAATGAATGTAATGCACCTGGATTAGCCATATATTTTTTTCATAGTCAATCGTAGTGCGGAAGCACAAGTGTACAACTGCAAACACAATAGGTTATGGGTTCGATTTCCACTAAAAAAAGAAGAAGAAAAAAAGTGAGGAAACGGAAATGTTTTAATGGGAACAAATTGTCTTAATACTAGATTTCCAAGTCCCCTCTTCTACATCTAAGACAAAATAAAATTTAAAATTATTAATTTCAATATTACTAAAAAAACATAAAATATAAAATTCAACATAAACTGAGTGGCAAGCGCGACCTACCACATTATGATATAAACCATATTGGGCTTGATCGTGAAAACCGATACTAAACCAAATGGCGTTATAAATTCGCGAGGTAAAGATGTAGCCGTGAATATTGACCTAGCCGTTCCATGCTTTAAAGTTCAATATTGAAATATTATTCTGTTAAGCCCGTCGTGGTATAAAAGCTAAACCAGAAGCAGTGTCTAAATGCTAATGCGACGGTTATGGATTCGATTTCTGATTGAGAAATTCATTTTTCTATCTCGCTCTGGTAACAAAATATCAGAAAAGATATATATCAATGGGGAAGGGAGTATCTTAACATGAGTTTCTCATATTCCTTCTTCTTCCTCCTGGCATTAATACTCCACTTTGCACGGTCTTTTGCGTCCTCGGTGGTTAGACCATTGGCTCTCATGTCCTGCATCACGACATCCGACCAGCGCTTCCTTGGGCGTCCGGGAGTTTCTCATATTCCTTATACCTACCCTTGTATATGGGCCATCACGCTTCCAATTAGAAGCTGACCCACTGCGCCACACCGGCATAAGAATGGCAAAACAACAAAGCTGACACGGATAGACAAAATGAATATATATAAATTTAATATAAATATAGATCAGTTTAAAACTCCGCCGGTTAGACCATAATGTTCACCGTTTTAGTAAAATATCGTCGTACCACATACTAGATTTATGCTAAAGCACGAGGTGGAGTCGAGAATTATGATCGGCATTTTGAAGCTATGTTACTTTCACGTGTCCGTGGCGTTGAATATTTTGTGAAGAGTTTTTTGTCATGGAAAATTATATTGGAATAACTTTAGAACTTTTTTTTTTATTGTATGGTTTTTATGTATTTTTTTAGTCTTCCGTTACTGAGTCAGGAAAATTGTATGACTAAACGTTGAAACTATTTAGTTTCCTTGTCGGTGAGTATAAGATGCACCCTTATACTCGTCCTGAAAAGGTTTTTAATTTTTTTTTTTTTTTTTGTGATATTCTTACGGGAATCTATACTAATATAATAAAACGGAAGAGTTTGTTTGTTTGTTTGTTTGTTTGTTTGTTTGTTTGTTTGTTTGTTTGTTTGAACGCTAAGATCTCTGGATCTACTGGTTCGATTTACTTTGTTTTTGTTTTGTATGAAAGCTGCATTCTTCAGAAGTGCTATAGGCTATATAACATTACATTACACATATGTACTAATAAATTAAAATACTTTCTAATTTGACATGCAATTTATTCTGCCCTGTTAATAACAACCGTCGTCGCTACGCGACCGCGTTCGTTACCGCGTCATTTTGATATTCATCCTTATGAAAATAAATATAATAGTCACTTTTAGCATTTCATCTAGATTGAAATTATATTTCTATAGAAATTATATTCTTATATTTCAAGCAGGCGTAGCCGCGTCCAGGTCCGCTAGTTAAATATAAAAGCGATATTATAGTCCATGCAAGCGAAGGTGTGGGCTACATATTCGTTATGTTTATTAACGTTAATTTTTAGGATATTTTCAGGGAAAAATTTACACTAAAATGAATCCATTTAAAATATAATTTAGTTTCGTTTTTTCATTATTAACTTTATATATATAAACAAAAAACTTACCTATCCGGTGGTTCAACAGATTTATTATCTTTTGTCATTGGTCTGGAATCGAACAGCAACCACTTAATAATATGCGCCTGGAGTGCTGATAGAAGGGATCTGGTGCCGTTTCTGGGCGCAGCGAGGCCATAACCCAAAGATTGGTCTGAAGGCCTCATTACCAGGGGGGTATGAATCCATTCCCCGCGGGGAGGGCAGGAAGACGTGCCAAACGCAGTTACACGCAATTCCTGTTACAATTGGAGATTTTTTTATTAAATTCCACACATAGCGGAGTAGGCAAAGGAAACCTGGAAACCTATTGTTAAGGCCCTTTCGTTACCCACTTTCCGCCGAATTCTGGAGATATTGCATGTTGAGTAGCGGAATTCAACATCACACTTTGCCTCATTACCCGGACCACCACACCCACAACCTGAATATTATATAACCAAGTGAGATATAAATCCATAAGCATTACCTACTAATTTATAATAGAGTAGTTCCAACTTTGAAATATATTTTTTGTAATAAAAAGATTAAACTTACGATCGCTAATTCCTCTGATATGGGCTTACCGCCTATTACCGCCGGTCTTGCACCTGGTTGTCGGTTCCTGGCGTACAGCACACGTTCTGGAAGCAAAAAACTCGTAACGAATCATTTCTTAACGGATTATATTGATTAAGATAACTTTAAAAGTAGCTGGAGATCATGATATATGTGGTAAGTTCTACACTAAAATAATAATGTCGAATTTT
The DNA here is from genome assembly GCF_056956725.1 of Heliconius melpomene rosina. Lineage (NCBI taxonomy): Eukaryota > Metazoa > Arthropoda > Insecta > Lepidoptera > Nymphalidae > Heliconius > Heliconius melpomene. The sequence continues at coordinate 1,182,849 of NC_140399.1, forward strand.
AGCTTCAATATGAATCATTACGCCATAATAGACTGTCTGTTAAACAATCACAGTCAAATTGGCTTATTCATTTAAAAGATACGATGTCACGCACATATTTATGTCATCTCTCTTTTAATTCTAAAAATGTATTTAATAGAATTGTCAAAAATATTTATTTTATAAAAAAAATATGCACCATACATTTCTTCTTGGGATGTACCTAATGCGTGTTTTCTAATCATTTTTAAAAATAATAAATTTGTCAGCTATTTTACATGATTTCGAATATTTTTTTAAACTTTAAAATTATTTGGCAAAAAAATAAATATTTTTAATAAATTTAGAATTTTATGTTTGAATCTATAAATTAATTAAAGTATCGGTCGTAGAGTAGTGCCTAGCGGAAGTCTATACCACAGTGCCTTCGAATGCTTATTGAAAGTAGGTGATAGAAAATAGATTTGAAGTGAAATCGTAGCAAATGTGAAATGCGAGGCTTCCATGGTAATTGCATTCGTGTCTCGCTATAATAACGATATGTGGGTATTGTTCGAAGGTATTAAATGAGGCATGAATGTATATAGGCGTTATTGCGGTACAGTTGAGAATGGTTTCATTAAACACGGAGTGGCCGTGGGTTCTGTGTTTGTTAAGACGTGATTTATATTTTTTTTTAGTTTCACGCTATAACCCGCATACAGCAGGTTAGGGAGGGAATATAATTTATTTCCTCGACCGAATATCGAACTTACAACCGTCGGACTTTCAGTCAGATGGTGTACTACTACACTACGATGTACCACCTCATTGATGTTTATATTTGAAAACATATATTTTATTGTTTTGTTGTAAGTAGAAATGTAAATGCCTTAATAGCGACTAACTCTAGAAAATGAGCTTAACTAATTAAATGGACTACTTGAATAAAAATAATATAAAAAATAATAATGTTATTTTTTAATATATGTAATGTTTACAAAAAGACGTGTACTTGTAATTAATAAAAAGTACTTAACAAATTATATTACAATATGTATTTTATATTACATTGTCAAAAGAGAATTAATTAAACACAATATATCATAGCTTCACACCGTATACCGCACATAGCAGGGCTGACCCTGGAACCTTGAATTTAAACACTCCGTTATATATTATAGCACTTCATTTCTCTACTTTCAGCCTAATAATTAAGATATTGGATGTTATTTGGTACTTAAGAAAGTATTTAATATTTCTCCGAGTAGAAATCGAACCCATAACCGTCGAGTTTACAATCACACTCTTATGTTCCTTTGCCACTTCGGCCTCTATATAAAAATTAATATAATTTATAATTTAAATACCTTCATGCATTACTCGCTCGTTTCTAATAATTATTATAAAATATGTAAATTTTTCTTATAATATCAACACCCAAGTCTTATATTTGGGCACGTCACACCTAACTCGACGGTTGATATCAAATAGAAATGGAATGTATTGGATGCACATAAATATACTATGTAACGTTTATTTTATTGCTTTGCTATGAATTTAAAGTTTTGATGTGTTAGATATATTTTAGGGGGAATCGCTTATTATTTATTACGCCAGTAGTTATTCATGAGGCCTTCGTGGCGCAGTTATGGGTTCGATTCCCATTCGGGGAAATGAATTCGTTTCATTTCTTCAATCTGCTCTAAACCCCGCTTTGTCTTTTTGGGGTATTTATCATTACATTAAACCCAAAACAATGTTTTATTTTTTTTTCAGTTTGTTAGTTTGTCTGTGCGTATGTGAATGTTAATCTCAGAACGGACTCAACCGATTTCATTGCAGTTTTTATAATTATATTTTAGCAAGCCTCCTTTAACATTAATACTATTTTATTTCAATCGGTTTATATATAAAAAACTTATATGAATATAAATTATTTTGTTCGATAAAATTATCACAATATAATTATTTTACTGTATCTGTAACTGTCTTTGAAATAATCTATATATATAAAAGGACTTGTCCTCACTAACTGAGGTAAGACGCACGCACAGCCGTAACCGCTGTGCGTAGAAACGTGGAATTTGGACAGATGTTTACTTTTGTAATCTGGACATCCACTAAGAAGGGATTTTGAAAAATTTTAACCCTAAAGGGGTAAAATAGGGGTTGAAAGTTTGTATGGATTTTTTTTTAAATTGGCTGATTGATTTTTATAAAATTTGAAAATTAGATTTTTAAAAGTATTTTATTGAATACGTGTTTCATCGTTTTCTAGAATTCTCCCTCTAAGGGTGCAAATAAGGGGTTGAAAGTTTGTATGGAATAATCTTTAAAACGCCACCGATTATTATAAAATTTGAAATTTAGACTCTTAAAACTATTTTATTGAACATGTCTTTCATGGTTTTCTAGAATTCACCCCCTAAGGGTGCAAATAAGGGGTTGAAAGTTTGTATGGAAAAATATTTAAATCGCCACCGATTTTTATAAAATTTGAAATTTAGACTCTTAAAAATATTTCATTGAACACATGTTTCGTGGTTTTTTAGAAGTCACCCCTAAATACGCAAGCGAAGCTGCGCGCGTCCGCTAGTAATAGTATAAGAACACAAAATTCATTCAGATTAACAGTTAAATAATATTGTAGTTCAAACGGGCGAAGCCGCGAGCTGGTCGCTAGTATTATAACATAACAAAACTGACCTTAAAGTCTGCTAAGCTATTTAACAAGTGAAAACAATTACAATGAAGTAGAAGAGTTTATTAAAACGCAATATCAATTACAAACTAATTTCACAAGAAAATTGTGCATCGCCTTGTATATTGATGTTTTACCACGTAGTGCCCTTGTGGGAAATGAATGTTTTATTTTTAGAACTAAACGCAACCCCCTAAGAAGCGCTTTATAGTGTATCAAGATTTTATAATTCTTAAGGTTGTTGCAGATTCGATTCCCACGCAGGGTATTGAATTATTTATGTTTAACAGGATAGGCAGAAGTGGCCTTGTGTTCATCCACTCCATTTTTCACTTTCTCAATTTTGAAACCTAATCCACTTTGTCTTGTCACAGGACCTACAACTATCTCGTTTGCAGTCTTACTGAGATGCTCTAAATCCAATGGAAGCTAGTGTTAAGATACTCCGGTTCCGTTAAGACACTTCCGTTGCCCACTTTCCGTTTAATTCTGGAAGCATTGTGTTGAGTAACGATACTCAACGCTGCGCTTTACTGCTTTATGGGAGGGGTTAAATAAAAATAGTAAATATTATACATTATACATTTCCTCCAGTGGAAATCGAACCCAAAACAAGTCGCCCATATACCACGTAGGGCCTGAGATTGATCAAAACTCATAAATAAATTATCGCCGTACCAACCGCAAATGCTGTACTATCAGTAAAAGCTAGATTAATCCTTTGAGCTATTTACAGCTAATTTCAGTGGCAAGTGATAAGGAAAATAAGGTGTTATCTAACAGTTGGTTCAACGTTTTGTTTTAAAATTTGTTTTAGACTTAATTTTTTGTTATAGTTTTATAAATATGTATGTAAATGCCGTTGTAGCGAAGCGAGGAAACGTCTGATTGTAAACTTTACGTTTATGGGTTCGATTCCAATTTGGAGGAATAAATTATTTAATTTTTTTCGCTCTAATGCGTGGTGTTTAGTTCCGCCACTTAACAAGCAATGTCACGAAAAAAAACGGAAAACCAAGTGATTATATTAGGTGGCAGTTTTTTTCTGTTGAAATGTAAAAACAACCATATTTAAAAGTATAGCAGAGTTTTATTCAAGCATCAATTCAAGCGAATTTCCCGCTTCCAGTTTAGAGAATGTTAAAAAGAAAAGTTAAAAGATAAAAAAGCTAAAAAATATTTTAGAGGCCAAAAAATACATTTTATCTGTAAAATCGGTGACTATTCATTTGTACCCATGACTTTTCGGCTATTTCTATAAAATAAAAAAGTGCATAAATAAATTCTATCCAATTATGAAAGACAAGGTAATTGATAGGATACAAATAGAGGCCGTCTTGACGCAGTGGCTACGACTGTAAACGCAATGGTTTTAGGTTTGATTCTTCCTCATAGTGTGAAATATTTAATATTTTAATTCCCCAGTTACCAGAGCGAGGGAATAGAAATGTTAAATATTTTCAGTTCCCCAAGTGGGAATCGAACCTGCTACCACCTCGTTTACAATCCCACGCTTGTGCCACGACGGAGTCCATAATAATATTAGATTTTCTAATTCTATTCTTATTAAAGAATTGTTCAAATAAAGATTTCAAATAACATTTTACAGCTTAAATTGTTCCACAACTTTGGAATTTCTTATATTAGCCAATAGTGGAACTATTGTACGCATAGAACTATTAAAACTTCTAAACTTCATGTTCTGATTAATTACTATAACTTTATATCTACGGCTTGATTCATTCTATTCTGGCTGAACTACTTCAACCTTAGAAGTAACATTTTTATTTCTAGTTTACCCTGTATCTCACATAAAACAGAATAGGCAGAAAGAACCTAGTCTTAAAACACTCTTTTCTCCATTTACCGATAAATTCTTGAAGCATTGTGTGTTGAGCGTAACTAAGCGCCGTGTTTTGCCTGCTTAGCAGAGCGAAAACATGTTGAAAAAGTCAGTTTTCTACTTTCTGTCCAAATTTGAGACATTATGAGATAAGTGGTGAAACAGGGTAATGAAATGAAAATTACGTGTTTTTATTACCGCTATTATTCCAAGTTTTTTATGAAATAATGGCTATAATAAATATTAAATTATTAATATAGTGACAACAATTAAATTATTTATTGATCATTTATATTTTTTTAAAAGGTGGGGAGACCTTTTAAAGCCTTATATCATCAAAATACTAATTTTGCCATCCAACAGAAATTATCTTTAAAATTTATGAAATTAAAGAAAAATAATCAACACTTTTAAAATAAATAAAAACACTAACCTTTGGGTTTCCATTCATAAGTATCTTCGTCCATTTTAAATATCGTTATTATTTATCTTAAATACAAGTACTAATAAAGTTTTAAGATAATAGTCATATTTAGACAATAACATTTAAATTTAAGTTTAGAGTGCGAGGTGCGAACTACCTTTCCAGGGTCCAATTACAAACTAAACCGATGACTTAACTTTAGCGATTTTAAGAAGTGCGTTATAAGTCATAGGCGGTAGCGTTTATAATTTTTTTTTTGCTTTAACCTGTTTCCTGCTGCATATTGCAAAATAAGTAGATAAAAATCTTGTGTCAAAAGCACTTCTCACTTTTTTATCCAATTTTCGAGATATACCGAGATGAATGGAGGAACTCAGAACCGCTCTTCATCTTAGTACCAGGTTTGGAGAGGAAAATCAGTTTTCCCCTTAATAGAAAAAAAACCTGCATCTGTCTCGATTACAGTCAGGTACTGTAGCGCTGCGCCACAACTGCTTCAAAGTTACATAATAAGTTTAATAAAAGTAACGATCGGTACTGATTTTCAAAGGGTACGAGTTCAAATTTCACTCGAAAATATGCTTTACATAGAAAAAAGGAACAAAATTGATAGTACTCATTTCTTATGAAAGTAATGTAATGTGATTTTAATAATGTATATACCTTAAAAAATCTCTCTGAATATAAAAGACGGTTAAAGTTTTTTTTATTAATTATTTTATTACATAAAATAAATATCACGTACAAATATATTACGCTTTAATCATTTTATTTACTGTTTATCTTATGTCCACCTTTTTTAAGGTTCACTAGTTGGTCAAGCTGAGCCTAGCTCCTAGCTTACTATAAAGAACTGACGACAAGGGTCTACAAAAAACCTTTTTGTTTAATATATACTCTGTACCGAGATTTAAGCTTGGCCTAAAAGTGTTTTGCCATATCATCTAAAACAAAAATAATGTTGGAAGTGTAATTAATTTAGAGATTTATAATACAACGTAAGTAAATAAAAACTCTAATTAATTACATAACAAAGTTTTTGATCTGAAATATCAACACAATAGGTTCCTTCCTATTTCTACCCTGCTGTGTGCGGAATATAGCGCGGAGCTAAAAAATATGCAAATGAAATAAAATCACTTTTACACACTTTAACGCATAGCGGATTGGGCAGAGAAAACATTGAGCTAAGACACTTCGTTCTTCACTTTTCCACCAAATTTTCGAGACATGTTACGTTGATTTGAAATCAGCGTTGAGTGTAGGAACGAATTGGTCCTGTTATATTTAAATTTTTATACTACTTTTCAAAAAAAAAAAACAAGTTTAATCCTAGTAGTAAATTCTACATTTTGACGCTACGTTCATTTGCAAAAACTCAAAAAGTAGTGCCAAATCACTTACAATCTTTTTACCCCACAAAATACATGAAAATCACATAATAATAAAAAAAACAACCCATAATCTTTATCCACAATCGTTCCGGTTATCGGTAAAAAATAAAACACCGTACAATTGTTGTTTATGAAACGCTCTAAGCGCGTTATAGCTTTGTGTTTACGACGTGAGAATTCAATTGCGCTGTAAAAATGATGGAAGAGTTAACAGTGGATTTATGTAAACAAATATTAATATATAATTTTATTTTGGTAATATTTTTTTGGTTAGCGTGGAAGTCAATTTTGTTTATTGTGTTTTTGCTTCCCGCATGCGGCACATAGTAGGTTAGGCAAAGGGAACCTAGTGTTAAAAACTCTGTGCACTTCCGTTTCTCATTTTTTGCTGAATTCTATGCCGGCATTGCATGATGAGTGGCGTGGAATGAAAAGATTAAAAACATTATTTTTCACACATTCTAAAATAGTACTATAATATTATAATATTTTTCTATCTAATCTAATTAATATAATTTGGAAAAAATATATTTCGTATAATAATATAATCGAACTATAATACTTGAGTAAATATCAAGTGGAAAATGTTTATACAGCGAAAATGGGGCGATATTTTGATAAAATTTATAACAATTCTAATTTACTATATCATATTGGTAACGCTAACAATAAATATTATGTTTATTTAAAAATCCAGGTCAGTTCAAATATTCCGGTAAATTTTAGACAGTCGTTCCACAGAGTTACGGACGTCACGTTAACGTTACTTTGTGGGTTCGATTCTCTCGGGGAATTATATATTTAAAATTTTTATTTTCTAGCTCTGGTAACCACTCAACACGCAATGCCTCAAGAATCCGGCTAAACGTGGAGGACACAAGTGTATTAATGGGAACGGAGTGTCTTAACACTAGGTTCCCAGGTTATTTTCTGCTTATAAAATGCTAAAATTAAATGCTTGATGATATAATTAAAAATATTTTCATATATGTAGATTTTATTAAAATGTTTTTTTCTTGTACCACACACCAAAGATATAGCGCTCTCTATCAAACTAATCGACGTGATAAGCAACGTGTAACGTGTTCGTTTTGTTTCAACTCTCACTTGTAATTGCATGTGCATTCCTGTCTATATTCTCTATTATTCTCTTCACTATAGTGGCCTTTATAGCGTCACCAGGTTTTGTTGAAGGCCGAGGAGCTCCTTGATTTCAGCTTGGTCACCATTTTAGGGATGCCAATAAAGAGATTTTACGACGTCACAAAGGCGTCTCTCCCTAGGATGGACGACCTAATTTATTCGTAGTGGAAGGCTTCCCTAGACGCTTAGACAGCTGAAGCTTCTGGAAATGATGAAATCTAAAATTTGCACCTTTCCGCGCCTAAGCACGGCTGGTGATCTCTGTCAGAATTTAAGGTTAACACTCTTCTGCGCCTAGATTTAGCCTAGACGTAGGGCTATATATAAAACTATTATTGTAACGGATTGACAGAAAACGCTCAGCCAAAACTATGCCGCATAAACTAAACGTAACTAAAAGAAAATACTTATGAGATATGGTCAAATCAAATAAGGTTGCGGATTGCAATTTGTTTATAATAAAAAAAAAATACGTTGCCGTACCATATTGCACAACTGATCCTGTAAAATTATCTAACCATAAAATAGACAATCCGTTTATTAATATGTCCTAACTCTTATAATGTAAAATATTTTTGGGAAAATTCTCCAACTCTTAGAGGACTTGCAAACGCCTATAGTACTGAGAGAAAAGCCATTAAAATATGAGAGTGAAGAAGAAGAGTGCGACTGTGAACGCGATGGATTGTGGGTTTGATTTGGTTAAACGGGGAACGGAAGTGTCTCAATTCGCAGGTTCCCTCTATATATCTCTAAGATTGGGAACTGGCCTGTCTTGACACTATATTCCTGCTACTTACCCTGCTATGTGGGAAACAAAATGACGCTGTTTAAGTATTAACATTTGTACTTACCATCAGACATTTTCTCAAGGTCAGGCGAAAGCAACAGGAATCTCTTATCAATCTCTCCGCTTTTCTCCGTTTCTTTTTTCACTGATTTCATTGCTTCATAATTCATACTGTTCTTAGATACCGGCGTTTTGTTGTACACAAGAAATTTTGTTAACTGATCCATTTTTAACTAAATGATGTATTTACAGCGAATCCAAGGCGAGATGGTGTGAGGATGAAAAATTTTGCTCAAAAAATTTTGCCTATATATCTAAAGATATCGTGTAAACTCTAGGTGATTTTACAGATCAATAACCATTTACTACTGTTTCGTGCAAATACTTTGTGTCAGTCGATTTGGTAAATTTAAACAAACCCTATAAAGATAAAACAACGTGCAGGTGCGAGGTGTGGAAATGGTGGAATAATTCTGTGTACGCCAACACAATGTGGCACAAAATGCTTATGCAAATTACAATTTGCGTTATACATATAATGGTGGTATGGTAGCCTTGTTTAAATATTCATCTGGATATAGATAGATAGCGTTTTGGGGTAAAAATTGATTTTTGATTCGTGATCAAGTAATGGATTTGATAAACAAAACAGAAATTGTCTAATTTTTGGATAGCTTGTGGAAATTTGTGTGTAGATTTTTTGAGCTTCTTCAATTTTTTTACATAACAATCTATAAAGAATTGGCCTGGTTAAGTTAAAATATTACCAATTGAGAGATTTTTTGGAGATATTGAATTTTACAGTAAAAATATTAACGTTAATTAGGCTAAAACTAGTTGTCCTTAGACCCTAATCTATTTAAAACGGCTCAAAATGGATAGAAATAGAGAATAGAGTGACATCACGTTCATTTTCCTCTGCTTACATTAATATACGGTAAACTCGTAAATAAAAAAAAAAACATTTATTGGAAACTACCAAGCTATTAGTTTCCTAATGTTACTTCTCAACCAAATCTTAGTAATTCTATCTTTTTCATGACAAAAACATTCATAATCATATATTTATATATCAACATATATTGATATAAATATACTGAACAGTAATAATGTTGACGCTATAATAAATGACTCCAGCCTGTTTCCCCCAAACTAAATCCAAGTCATAAGCGAAACGAATACAATCCCAAGCAATCTTACAGAAAAATGTACTGTTGATGTAAGTTATTTATTTGGTCAGGGGATAATACAAGGATATGCCATAATCGCATCTATTTAGACCCTTCGTGGCTACAAGGAAAAATTCTATCGAGTGACGTCCAATTTTAGACGCAATTTCTTATCTTTCTGCCCTTTTTTACGTATAAATTAGCGGTATTTGTTTGTCTTGCCGTTGTTTTTGTTTTGTGAAATTGAGTTTTCATGTTTGTTTACAGATGGTTCGCAGGTTCGATTTTATAGAAACTTATTTAAATATGCGACATTTTATTTATTATTTTATTTATGACTTAACATTAGGTTCCCAAATTCCGTCTGCCTACTCTGCTACGTTCGCTGTATAGCATGAACCTTAAAAATATACCACATTCCTACTAACGCTATTAGCAATAAGATTAAGCGGGCGAAGCCGCGTGTGGGTACCTAGTATTACATAGTATTTACCAATGTGCACCGGTATGTGCATTTCGCATTCTAACTTTGCACTTTGTCAGCAAACATATACCACTAGCAGCTTATCGCGCGCTTTGACAGTGACATTTATGTACACCACTCGATACATTTTGATGTTGGATGCGGAAATAAAATTCTGAAATTCTGTTTTTACAACCTTTTTTGTGGTTTGCCGTGTTAGTATGTTTTATAGTGTATGTGAAAACTTTTGAGATGAAATTTGGGTTATATCTCTAATCTTAATAAAATATTACAAATTGATATGTAATAATTTTAGTACTTTTTGTATCTTCACGCGATATTTTGCACATAACAGGGTAGACAGCAAAACCTACCCTGCTATGCGTAGGATGAACCTAGTGTTAAAACACCCTGTTCCCCATCCAACACGTAATGCCCAATTCTGGAGGAATTGCATGTTGAGTGGCAGAACACAATGTCGCGCTTTACCTTATTACCAGAGCGACTAGATTATAATATTAAATTATTAATTTCATGTCAAATTTGAGTACTGTGTGAGTAATAAACAAAAACAATTGCTAAAGCCAAAAACACGCGTCAATTTAGCATTAGATAAATAATTACACATCTTTTATACCAATTTATTTATTGCACAGATAAATGTGTATGTGTATATTTATTAGGTAATACAGGGATAACTCACGTAAACTAACTTCTATTGATTCTATAGCTTCAGACATGATACTTAGTGTACCTATCATTACTTAGGTATTAGTTGAAATTCCCACAGGTCAACACACTATTAGCCATGTCTCTGAATAGCTTCCGAGAAATGGTAATGGGACTGGTAGTTTAATTATGTCATATATAATGATGATAGAATGTGGTTTAAACGACAGGTATGTGTAAAACTTCAAATAAAAATAAATATGTTTTATTACTAGTACAGTATAGATATTTTGCGATTAATGCGCTCCTTTCACATTTCATTAAAAAAAAGAAAGACAGAAGTCGGCACAGCGTGTGACTGTAAGCGTAACAGATGTAGGTTCGATTCTCATTCAAAAAAAAGAAATACTTTCACTTCTTTATCTTGAGTTCTGTAAAACTATCATAAATTTTCTTGCATAACCCATAACATTTAAACACATTTAAACAATGTGTTTTTAAAATATTTTTGAAATACAAATATCAAACAAATAAATCGCGATACACAGATTTCAAATCTAGAATGATTTGTAATTGGTTCACACCGCAAAGTGGCTGGTTTCCGTTAACATTACAGTCCTGTGACGTAGGGAGGGCTGAGTACGAGTTGATAAATCTGTAATATAACAAATAGTGAGGTAGGTGAGGTTAACACTAGGTTCCCAGTTTCCCTCTGCCTACCAGGCTATGTGCGGTATACGGCGTAAGGCTAACAAACAAACGTCCGCAATTTTCTTTACGTGGACTTTATTAAGTAATACGAAAAATCCGCCTTTTCTCATTACCGCAAGAATTTTGGAAAATCCTCTCTTAGTAAACCCATATACTCCCCGAAGATCCTATATGATAAATTTAATTCTTCTATTCGTATGGTTTCGACTGTGCATTGTCTGTCACTATGTAACGTAAAAATTTTATAATTATGTCCTATTCTATTAATATAATGAATGTTTGAATTTGTAAGGATGAATGTTTGTTCGACTTTCACGCATAATTTACTGAACGGATTTATATTAAACTTTACGGAAATTTATAGCTTATACATTAGAATGGTACATGGGCTACAATTTATGTACGAATATTATATAATTTAGCTATATTCAATTTTTTTACTGACAAGCAAAGCTGCGAAGATAAAAATGTAGTAAATCAGAAGTGCACATAAATATGAAATATTCTTATAATAAGTTTTAAAATCACTTTATATGTACATTATACATACTCGTATTTACCTCATCATACTTAAAAACTTATTTAAAATTCATAACACAGTAATTTTTCACGTTTTCGTTTATAATTTTCACAAAATATCACTAAACTGAACACGTTTCAGTAACACCTCTGCTCATACTGAGGTTAGTGACAAGCAGACTCAACCGGTATCGTAAATATATTGCTTTATCGATATACTAAAAGTAATAAATATTAGACTTTATAGCTACATATATACGTGCATATGTATGCTGAAGAAATTTTGAATACATTATAATATATTTTGGTTAGTTTATTCAATAATTTTAGAGAATTTACAAAAAAAAAGCATGAGTGACGTCAACAAAAGATAAACAAATTGGACCTGGTGTTAAAACTCTTCGATTTCCACTTTTGATCTCAAAATATTTTTAAATATTAAAAATATTTTTTAAAAAGGGAAGTAGAGTGGCAAGGAATTTTTGGATATAAAGACGATAGTCAGATACGGAGGAAGAATTGCGGTTCTTAGGCCGAGCCGACCGGTTGAGCTTCTTCCAAAGGAAAAATTTAGAATTGTCTGACATCACTTTCAGTGAATTGCTCATGCTGTATCTGTACTGTACACATAATAGGGTTGGCAAAGGGAACCTAGGAACCTAATATTAATAGTAATCCAAAATAAATTATCTTCTGTTCCCTACTTTCCACTGAATTCATGAGTCTTGAGGCGTGTTGAATGGCGAAAATCAATCAACAGGGAATCTTAATACCCAGTTCTTTATGTCTTTTTGGGCCATAAAGCGCACGCGAATGCAGTTGCGGGCAGCCACTAGTATATAATAATTAATACGGGCTACCTGTGATTTAACAAAATTTGTACGCCAACGATAGCTAATTGCCTATATATCGTGGTTTCATTGAAAATTATGAGCTTATAATATAAATTCAATTTGCTACTAAATACGGCAGGAAACATTTTGTGTCAAACACAGTTCAATTAATCATCTCATTTAAAATTTTGCATCGTTTGGAAATTTATTATATTTGCTCGCGCTAGTGTAAACAAGTACTAAATCGCATTGGATATTGGCAGAATAATCATTTTGATTTTGTTTTAGTTATATGAGACTAGTCAGTCAGAGGCCAGTCGTGGCGTAGAGGCACAGTGTGCCTGTAAACGTGACTGCTTATGGGTTCGATCTTCGGTCGAGGTTATTTATTTAAATTTACTTTTTCATTTCTTCGCTTTCTCAAACGGAGTGTTTCAACACTAGGTTCCCTCTTCCTTACTTGCTGTGTGCGGGATACAGTGTGAAGCTGTTTTTTTGTAACTATACCATAACGGTTGCGACACTCGGGCCGTCCATACTACTCGGAATGGATATAATATTAAAAAAGGTTTTGTTTATATTATTCATAATTAACTATGCTAATTATATGTGTTGCTAAGCATATTATTATTACATTTTTTTTTTATTTTACTACATCATACCTAAAGTACATACTGTTACAATATATGTCTACACAAGTTTTAGTTATTTCCATTCGACCAAGGGAACGAAACCGCAGGTGAACACTAGTTAATAACAAAAATGGTACGTACCTCGATCTTTCTTTACTTTATTTGGATTTTCATTAAAATACAATTGTAATTCTACAGGATTTTGTGCCACATTTAATTTCAAATTTGTCCAATTATTCCTTCTATTCATGGTAGTGATGTATACGTGTGTAGATGTGATGGGAAGCGATGACTTAACTACTGACGCCTACAGTATCTAGGTGTACACTGTCTGGGTGTCAGCTAGAAGTAGTTTTGCCAGGTTTTACATGAGGTGTTAAAATGTCGGTCTTTTCTTTTGGATATAGGTGGATGTGTTAGTTATGATACTTTAGTTATTTTATTTGTAATCTTTTTTTAAGTAGAAGATAGTGTAAGAATGATCATATCTTCAAGTTTTGCATATTTTAGATAAAAAAATAGCTAAATAGTTTACATGAACAAAGGAGAATCAAACTTATAATTATCGTGTGTCAGAAGCTTATCGTCTCCTGAACTATGGTATCGCTATTATTATTTCTTAATTATTTTCACTGTATCACTGTAACGCCTGTCTTTAACTGGTATTTTATAAATTTTTAAAGTGTTTTATTTATAAATAAAAATATTTTAGTAATTATGCATTTTTAACCGACTTCTGTAAGAAAAGGAGGTTATCAATTCGACTGTATTTTTTTTTTTTTTTTTTATTTTTTTTTTTATTTTTTTTTTTATTTTTTTTTTTTATGTTTGTTACCTCATAACTTTTGACTGGGTGAACCGATTTTCAAAATTTTTTTTTTGTTTGAAAGGTGAAGCTTCCCGAATGGTCCCATTTTTTTTGGTCCATGTCTGACAATGGTATCTATGAGAAAATCACATAAGTCTTAAATTTGCATTAAGTATGTGCGCGACAAATAGCCGAATAACTCAATGTCGCGCTGACCGATTTTGATGATTCTTTTTTTATTTGAAAGGATACACTTCAAGGATAATTTGGTGAAAGTTTGGTTAGGTTCCGATTATGGGATCAGGTGAAAATTTAGAAAGTTTGGTAAAAAATTGATTATACTGTAATAGTTACAAGCAAAAACTTTTTAAATTGATGTCAGAGGTGAGGTGACCTCAAAAAAGAGGATGTTCTCATTTTCAACCAACTTCAAAAAAGGGAGATTTTCAATTTGCCCGAATACTTTTTATGTATGTTCTTGTCAATATACCAAAATGTAACATTGCACAAAAATAATACTTAATTAAATAAAGTTTTACATAAGACAACCACAACCACTCGTTGACAACCACTACCACCACCATCACCACTCGTTTAAGAAGCATCATTTTAAGATCTACCCATCACTAAAAATCGTAAAATAAATTAATTTTTAACAAAAACAAAAACCGACTTCTAACAACGAACTAAAAAGTGAAAAATAATTATACAAAGATTTTATAATTTTGAAGTCGGTGTCAAGCTAATGCTACAACACCTTTACTACAATATCTAATTACTAAGCCTGTTTGTTTTACTTGGCACCGACTTCAAAATTATAAAATCTTTGTATAATTATTTTTCACTTTTTAGTTCGTTGTTAGAAGTCGGTTTTTGTTTTTGTTAAAAATTAATTTATTATAACATCAATAAGAGACATTTGTCTGTTGGAAATAAAAAAAACCATACATAACTCGATGAATGGAGGAATGAACAAACACACACAACACAAAGAAATATAATAAGAATCGGAGCCTACTTTGAACCTGTAGTTCCTGAGATCAAGCTACGTTCAACCAAACAAAATTTTCAGCTTTATAGTATAGATAACATTATATCAAAACCATTCAATCCACTTACTATATTTGAGTGTCGTACAAGGGTTTTATAGTCACTTCAAGGTCAAACTGTTTCCATTATAACGACCGAACTGACTTCCAGAGCCAAGTCATTAGTGACTAATAATCAAGGAATGACTATCAAAATTTTCTTTATTTTTAATTCTGAATTTGAATGGATTGTATGAAGTATGTTTTGATAGACTTTTATATTCCTGAATAAACATTTAAAATTAATTTTGATTATTTTAATTATGCCAGTTTTTTAATTTTGCATGAATGGGATTTGTCGTCGTCGACGTCTAAGGCCACAAGCGATACCATTATCGACATATTGCGTAACCAGTCTGTCTTACTTTACTATAGTTATGTTATGTGAAGAATCTTTTATTTGAGGCCACCTGAGCGCAGTAGCATAAGAATCACAACTTCTAAACGCTGCGGTTCTAGGTACGATTCCCATTCATTTCTTCGCTCTAGTAGGCTACGGAGGAAAGTGGGGAATGAAAGTGTCTTAATGGCAAAAGAGTGCCTTAACACTAGGTACCCAGGTTCCCTTTTCCTACCCTGCTATATGTGTGATACAGCGTAAAGCTCCAAAAAATATTACGGACATAAAAACCATTACCATTACCATTACCTCTATTCGTTAGAAAATTGTAATTTTCTCACAATCTTTCATCAGCTTAATTAGAATTCAAAAATATAAGTGATTGATGATGTTTCGCTTCAGTAAGCGTTTAATATTACCTTAGTTTACCTTTTAGGTTCTCAAATATGTTTTTTATTAATAAAAGTTCTTTTAAGGTTTTTTTGTCCCAAAACCGCGGCGTTTAATTCCGCCTCACAATTTTTCTATTAAACGATAGTTTTTACAGTTATTTCCATTATTTTAGTTTATCAAAGTTATACTTTATTTTAACCCCTGAATTGAATTGAACTGGCGATCCAAATTGTATTTTTCTAGCATAACTAACAAAATGCAGGTATTACTGGCGGCGTTAAAGACGCAATTTTTCAACGTTACTAATAAACTCGGTCCGTACGTGAGAGAAATCTGTAGCGTTCTACAAATGTCCCATTTCAATCAACGTCACGGGTGTCACCTGTATTTATTATCAGCTTAGTTCCATAAAATATATGATAAACATATATGCTTCTTCTACCATACTAACCAGTGCCTTGAAAAGGAAGACTTGAACTTTACTTATATTTGTGCTATTATTGGTATTATTTTAAAAGCAGAGTGAGAAAGAGAATGAGTTGTTTTTATATAGGCGACATACACAAAAAACTCTTTAACACTTTATAATGCGGTAGCCAGAGTAAATCTAGGCCAAGCCAGAATACGACTTATAATTTTTACACGTTTCTTATAAGTAATCCAATTTTCGCCTCTTTTTACTGATTTAAAATGCATGTACAAACAAATACATACAAATTACATTGTACAACATATATTGGATAGCAGAAAATCGAACCCACTATCACTGTTCTTAAGTAAACTCAGTATTTTTTACAATTTCTGGCGATATATCAGTAAGCAATCTATATTTATGGCTGCTATTGAACTCTTATCCTACATTGAAGCTAGAGTTGATGGCAAACGATACGTTGATGAAAGCGCTACTTTTATGAAACACTCTGTATATCCGGTTGATAAATAAGAATCCAATCTATTCAATGTTAGTATCTACAGTGTTGTAGAGAGATTTTTGTACAAATTTGAGGAAATTTCCTTTCCGACTTCACGCTGTATACCGTATGTAGTAAGGTAGAGACAGGGTGCCTAGTGTTAATTCACTCTGCTCTCCACTGAATTCTGGAAGTATTATGTGTTGAGTAACAAAACTCAACGCCGCGCTTCGCCTCCATACCAAAGCAAAGAAATTAAAGAAAAAAAAGGCTGGAAACTGGACATTGAAATATCTTTTCTTATTCTACTATATGAGGGATACAGACTGAAATTAAAATATTCTCAACCCCGCTCTTAGTCTACCAGAGCGAGAAATACTACAGGAATTTACAAAAATTTTTACTTCAGATTAAAAACCATAGCAAACAGTCGTAACTATGACAAAACTACCATATTTTCTTCTATATTATATTCTTATGCCAGTTTTATGATACAAACTTTGAAGTTTTTTAAATTAGTTTCTTGTATTTACAGCGTAAGGCTGCTTCGCCTTTACGACCCATAAACACTACTAAATTGCATACTACTTTGATTCACTGCATGTAACGGTATTAAACATTTCTTAGGGGATTTTCTTTATGTCTTTATTACATAACTAACTACATAACTTAAAAAAAAATAAGTTATCAGTTTGACATATTATGTGTGTAAACGTCGTAATCGTAGATTGTGGATTCGATTCCTAATTAAAATTGATATAGAATCCTTAATCGGCGATCATGAAATGGCGTTTTTTAATTATTTTTTTTTAACATTAAGCTATGTTGTAAAAGTTTTGTTACCATTTCTTAATTCTAGTAATAAATAAAACCTTAGTCTTGTCACGGTGTTGAGTTACACTACTCAACACGTAATGTCTCGAAAATTAGACGGAAAGTGAGAAACGGAGTTACTACCGTCTAGGTTCCCACTGCTACGCACGAATAATGCAAAAGAAAGACCATACAAAAATTTCACAATATTGTAAAAAAATTAAAACCAATATTAATAAGTAATAAATTCCTCCAAAGAACCAGGTTAAGCTTACAGAAGTGATCGAGATGATACTCAGAGTGCTCCATCAAAAGGCAATTTTCATTAAGTGTTTACGTTTCATTTTGTATTCTGTCGAAATATCTTATTTAAGCAATCGTGATTGTGTTGATAATAGCTCGGATATTATATTGTTTCTAAGTTTTATTATTTTTTTATAAAATAAGACTATCATGGCGCAGGAGTTTAGCTTGCGATGGTTCGATGGTAGGTTCGATATGCACTCGGTATATTAATTAATTTAATTTTCTAGAATGCCAGTCGCGATGCAGTGGTATAAGTATCATTGTAATGGCGGCAGGCAGTTGGTTCGATTCCCACTCGAGGAAATAAAATATAATAAATTTGTATTTAATATTTTCATTTTCACACTGGTAACACGCATTGCCTTTAGAATTGATCGGTGAGTGGGGATCACAAGTGTCTCAATACAAATTTAAAAAATCCTAGTGATAAAACATTTTCCATTTAATTTTCCGCATTAAGTACCAGAACTTAACTCCGCGGTTCAAATCTATTAGAACGAAAATGAAAATCAATACAAATAATAAAATTGTATCTGATTGCTGATATGAAAGATTTTTTAGCTTCGTGCTCTATTCTGCACATAGCAGGGTAGATAGAGCACGAAGCTCGTATTCTGGAGAAGTCAAGGCTTTACCAAAACTTGGAATTGAAAATGTAATTATTTTATTTTCTGAAGTAGGAATATAACCCAATATATCGCGGTTGTAACCCGCACCACTAACCTCAACTTATAGCTTAGTGTAGAAAAGCGTATTTTTTTAGTATGTTTTTAAAACTATATAATTACATACTTTCATCTCAAATGCATCACTCGCTCCGAGCGCTAAGCGAAATCACGAGCGCTTTGTTTCAAAATAAATGAGATGTGAAGACGCAGAGATTTAAGAAAACAGCAATTTTAAGCGGCAATTCCTAACCTTGCAGTACACTTAGTGTAATGTACTCATAATGTACAAGTATATATGTATAGAAATATATGTATGTAATATTTCAGTCTGTCTGTGACGTCTTGAAGTAATTTTATATTCTGTTTCTACAATAGCTTGCTAGGTTGGGTGTGTGAGTAAATATGTATTGCTTCATAGTTGGCGTATTTTTGATGAAATGTTATGTGTGGGTGTGGGTTCGAGTCCCGCTATATTAAATTTTGTATATGTCTTTTAAAAATATTTTTTCAGATTTTAAATTTTTTATATTCCCAGTTTTTAAATATTTTAAGAAAAAGCCATATAAGATTAGAATCAACGTAATCATCACGAAAGTGAAATAGTGTCCTAACACTCCCACTAAATCCTTGTAAACACAATAAAGAAAACCGTCTACAAAATTCAAAATTAACCCAGTACAAGCGTTCGTGTGAACATTAATTCGTTATATAGCACACTCGTATGTACTAAACCCTTGATATTACTCTCAAGATGCCAACAAATTCGACACCTTCACTCGTATAAAATATTTCCTCCCCACTTTATGTCTCGCAAGGCCTTTCTTGAATTATTTGTCTTTTGTTTCGTTCAATTTAGTACTGAGAATACTTGTATTAATTATGTTTTCAGATTCATGCTCTATTTCGCTTATAGCTAGACTAGCGGACGCGCGCAGCTTCGCCTGCGAGTAATTGGGTAATAATACCCTTAGGGGTAAATTCTAATAAACCATGAAACACGTGTTCAATGAAATATTTTTAAGAGTCTCAATTTCTAATCTTATAAAAATCTGTGGCGATTTAGAAACTTTTCCATATGAAATTTCAACCCCTTATTTGCACCCCTAGGGGATGAATTAAAATAAACTACGAAACATGTGTTCAATAAAATATTTTTAAGAGTCTAAGTTTCGAATTTTATGAAAATCGGTGGCGATTCAAAGATTTTTCCATACAAACTTTCAACCCCTTATTTGCACCCCTAGGGGATGAATTAAAATAAACCACGAAACATGTGTTCATTGAAATATTTTTAAGAGTCTAAGTTTCAAATTTTATAAAAATCGGTGGCGATTTAAAGATTTTTCCATACAAACTTTCAACCCCTTATTGGCACCCTTAGGGGGTAAATTCTAAAAAACCGTGAAACACGTGCTCAATTAAATATTTATAAGACTCTCAATTTACAATTTTATAAAAATCGGTGCCGATTTAATTTTTTTTCCATACAAACATTCAACCCTTGTTTTATCCCTTTAGGGTTAAAATTTTTCAAAATCCCTTCTTTGTGTATGTCCAGATTACGAAAGTAAACATCTGCCCAAATTTCATGTTAAAACGCACAGCGGTTACGGCTGTGCGTGCGTCTTACCTCAGTCAGTGAGGACAAGTCCTAGTGTCAACATATTCCGTTCACCACTTACCAAATTCGCCCAATTTCGAGATATTTATTGATTGAGAAATGAAAAAAATTCAAACAATGATGATTTTTGTTTAAATTACATTTTTTTGTAATGTCTCGAAAGTTTGGAAAAAAAATTGGAAAACTGTCTTAACGCTAAATTTCCTCTATCTACCTTATGTAGGCGAAATATAACGTGAAGCTATTTATTTTTTTAGATAAAAATTAATTTCCTTATCCCAATTACAGCGTTAAGTTACGCCATCTAACAAGTCTTTAAATCTATAAAATGGAGAATTGAATAACAAACAACTATAAAAATAAAACTATAAATACATTAAGAAATCAACACTGCTAACCAAAGAGATATTTCAAAGTGAATAGGAAGTAAATTAATTACTTTAAAAGTGTAAAATACGTGAGGATCTAGTGAAGGGAATAAACTTCCTCGAGCTTTTGTTGTTTTATTTTGAACTCTCATGGGAAAGACCCGACGAGTAATTGTGGGTTATTGTCGAGAATTTTTATTTAAGGTTTATTCAGCTTCCCGCTTTATCCCGCATATGCGTGTTAAGATACTTCGTCCATCGCTTTCCATCTGAATTTAAAACGTTACGTGTGGCGACGGAACTAAACGCTGTACTTCATCGAAGAAAAATGTAGTGATGTGAAAATAACTTATTGGCTGGCCTACTGCACCCCAAGGGCCACAAAGACTCATTTATTTAGTATGTAATGAGGCCATCATGGCTCTGCGGTACATCCTCTAAAGTAATTTCATGTAAACGCGGCGATTGCCAGTTCGATTTCCATGTGGAGGAAATAATTATTTTACCTTGGTAACATGACAAATCGTGACTTTGAGATCTCCTGTCCTGAGAATTAAGTGGTGCGTGGTTCCCTGTGTTTACCCTGTATTGTGGGATACAGAGGGAAGATAACTGCAACCCTTCTAATACAAAGACAAACCGAAAATATAATTCATATCAATCTACTTAAAATATACACCACCCACCCATTTAGAACGTAATAGATCACATTCATATCTCAAAATCAACTGGAATTGCGGGTCACATCGTAAAACAGTCCAAATTTTGTCGCTACCTCACCTTAATTGTACCATTACGTCGTTTTCTCTGCTATCTGCGGTTACCTTACTCTAAGAAATTATTTCCATTGCACTTAAAACGGTAAAAGATATCATTAATTTTAACGTTGGCCCAGTTGTCCGAGCAATTGTATGGTTCCTAAACCTCGCTCTGGTACGAGGCAGGTACGAGGTACGAGGCTAAGCGTGGCGTTGATTTACACATGATGATTCCATAATTGAAGAGGAAAGTGAAGAATGGACGTGTCTTAATAAGAAAGGAGTTTCTTAACCGATCAGGATAGGTTACCGGGTGCTTTTGTCTATTCTGCTATGTACAGAATATAGTATGAAGGTAAAAAGTATGCAGTTGAAGAATATAGAATATTCTTCTTTTTACAAAAGAATACTTAAAAAATTAAAGCCATCATAGGGTATGGTCAACGTCCGGCTGGTAATGATTCAGTTACGTTACAGAATGTCTCCTTTTTGGGCGTAGCGCAAAAACCAAGTGTCTCTACACTAGATTCCTCTGCCTATCCCACTACATGCGTGATTCAGCGTGAAAGAGAGAAAAATAAAATACAACAGTACAATGGAAACAATTTCTTTGAAATGATAAAATATGGCTGTTTCAAAGCCTTACGTAGAAGTATTTTCTGGTTTACCACCTTATTTGTTGCGTCTCGCGCTCCTTCACTTTTCCTAACAAAGCTCAGTAAAATATAATTAGTGTCATAATTTCATATTTTTCATTGAAAACTAAATGTGAACTGTTTTTCTTGTTCAATTAAATTTTTTAAATAATATTTGTATACAAAGAATTTGCTTTGTATGAATTCACTTATATTTCCTGATTCTCTCTAGTGCAATAAAAATAGTTAATAGAGATAGAGATAAGTAAGATTGAGATAGAGATAGAGATAAGTAAGTAAGAACAATTAAAGACACAAAAATATATGACCATAAAACCACCTTCTCTTTAAGAAGTCTTCTTCATATAAGTGAACTAAAGTGACATATCCATGTCCCTACCACATTACTCCTAGTTAGATACTAACCAAAACAAATACGGTAAACGTTCATCCTTACCAGCAATATACGTAAGCGCCGATAATTTTTTATACTTACCAAGGTAAAACTGTGCTTATTATTTAAAAGCTTGATAGCTTTAGTAGATTTTCTTTTCTTATTGTAATGATATAATAGTCCAACTCTTGAAAGTTAAAATCATTCATGGACTCAAAGTGGAGCAATAAACTGAATAGAAATGATAATAAAAATGTTTCCTTGTCTTCTCGTCGTATCCTATACATAGAAAGTAGGTAGAGGGTTCGACACCCTAGTGTTCGACACTTCGATCACCTTAAAACACTTTCTCTCGTTCTCCATTTTTTTCAGTGAACTTTACTTTGTTACTAAAGCGAGGAAACAAAGATATTTAACAAGTAATTTCTCCGAGTGGGAATTGAACCCACAACCGTCGCGCTCACATTACGATGGCCTCTAATAACTTTAACCAAACCTATAATCTATATATATAAAAGGACTTGTCCTCACTGACTGAGGTAAGACGCACCCACAGCCCTAACTGCTGGGAGTAGAAACGTTAAATTTGGACAGATGTTTACTTTCGTAATCTGGACATCCACTAAGAAGGGATTTTGAAAAATTTTTACCCTAAAGGGGTGAAATAGGGGTTGAAAGTTAGTATGGAAAAAAATTTAAATCGGCACCGATTCTCATAAAACTTGAAATTCAGACTCTTAAAAGTATTTAATTGAACACGTGTTTCATGGTTTTCTAGAATTCTTTCCATAAGGGTGCAAATAAGGGGTTGAAAGTTTGTATGGAAAAATTCTTAAATCGCCACCGATTTTTATAAAATTTAATATTTAGACTCTTAAAAATATTTAATTGAACATGTGTTTGATGGTTTTCTAGAATTCACCCCCTAAGGGTGCAAATAAGGGGTTGAAAGTTTGTATGGAAAAATCTTTAAATCGCCACCGATTTTTATAAAATTTGAAATTTACTCTTAAAAATATTTCATCGAATACATGTTTCATTATTTATTAAATACGCAAGCGAAGCTGTGCGCGTCCGCTAGTATAATATATGATGTAAACATGTAAATATCTATCCGAGATCTAATATCAGGTTTCAGCAAACATTGAGATTAAGATTGCACCGCTAGCGATAATTTCAGAACTGAAACGGATGTACGGCTTTAGCGGAGAATTTTAATATGTTCCACAATTTCCTTAGCGAGTAGTGAATTTATTAAAGTTAAAAATGTATTTTGAATAGAAAATGTTTTTAGCCAGTGCTAGTCGTGCCGCAGGGGCACAGGTTATGGGTTCGATACCCATTCGAGGGCATACAGCGGCGTTGAGTGCCGATACTTAACACTCCCACTTTGGAGGTATTGTGCCTCCAGAATTCGACGGAAAATGGGGAACGGAGTGAAGCTAAAAAGAAAGTTAGGTTAATGGTGCAGGCTTCCTAAATAGGAAGCCTGTATTCGAATACGCTCTTAATATGTAAGAATAACTATAAACACATAATCAAATAACATTTACTATGTACTTATATGAGAAAATTAAAGTTTTATTCCACTAGAATGCAAGAAAAGTATAGAATTTTCTTATACTATAAAACGCATACATAATGAATATACGACTATTGTTCTTACCTGCATATGTAATAAGAATCTAGATAGAAATTGGTTTTTATGTGAGCCTAGGGATTTACATTTAAATAGACTTTATGGATCGCACGTATGGAGATTGTAAGAAAAATTCTCTAGAATAAGTACTTACTACAGGCTATAAATATATACTGTTTCTAAGGTTAATTTAATATTTTATGATAAACTAGTTATCAGCTGCAACTTTGCTTGCGTAGAATTTAAAACGGAAAATGGTAAATCCCGTTTATTGGCATTTCCGTAAGTATTTCTTGAAATCCTTTCTAGGTGTTCCCTTTCATTGTATAACAAACTTACATACCGTGATCTACTATCTAGTTAAATATGAAAATCAAATATAAAACCAGATCATTTCTTCGCGTGTGAATCGAACTCACAACTTTTAGAAACGCACGCTTGTTCCCTATAAGTGTTAAGCTTATACAACTTTTACAAAAACCCAAATATCTCCCCCCACTTCAGAAACTGAAATGGTAAAAATAGACAACTATTACCACATTATAAATCATTAAAACCGTTTTACCGAACCGTTTTCGCCCTCCCCTTTGAAATAGAGGCAAACTTTGTAATGGCCCGATTCGAAGATATAAATTTGTTTTACGACGTCCAGGGACTGCAGTTGCCACAGATATGAGGCGTTATGACGAATCGCCTAAGAATTTGGTGTTTTGTAATAATATAGTGGATCTTCTTTCGAAATATTTAATGTTCTAAGAATAAAATACTATTAGAAACAGTATAATAATTCTTCTTATAGAATACGGCCTCTAGGCTTGAACAATTCAGCGTAGAGTTAAAAAAAATCATATATTTGAATTTGAAAATTTCTCAGCACAAATAGCCGCTTTCATCATTGTGTCATAAACCCGGAAGGACTTTGCATCTCGAAACTTCATTATCTTCCAATTACCTGCAATGTGAGAATTTATGAAATTCATTAAAACTTGCTTAATTTTATAACAAAATATTAAGACGACCATCGCAAACTTGGAGACGTATTTTGAATATAATAAATATACCTATAGTTAGGCCAGTCTCAAAGTGTGACTGTGAAACCGACTGGTCGTGGGTTCGATATCCACTCGAGGAGATGAAATATTTATTTAAATGTATATTTCCATTTCTTTGCTCTGGTGTCGAGGCAAAAGCGCAGCATTGAATTCTGCCGTTCTGGCGGAAACTGGGGAACGAAAGTAACTTAATAAGAGCGGAATGTCTTAACTCTAGTTACCCTCTGCCTACCACTCTATGTGCAGGATATAACGTGAACTATAAAAATACCTCATATAGATACTAAAACCACTTAAACCAGTCAATAAAGAAGAAAATTACAAGACGACAATACAATTCGCTATATCTTAATCGTACACTCCGTAATTACTGAAAGCGACGCAATTCCAGCATAAAGCTTGGAACGCGGTGTGAATAGAATATAAATTGTTAAGTATCGTTTTCTTTTAAAAAAGGGAATGTATTTTTTTATTATAAATAGTTTTAAGAATTATTTGATCGTTTGGAATGTTTGGTAGATATGTTGGAATTGCAGGTTTGAATTTAAAGTTGATTTGTGTTTTGAAGGTTCCGTACATCAAAAGGTAAAAACGGAACCCTATAAAAAGTTATAGGGTTTAATTTCACAGAAAGCATAAAGATACTTTCTGTGGACCGACCTATGATATTTGGTACCATCCTAAACTCGGTGGACGAGTCCGATTCACACGGAACTAAGCGACGCTTACACGTTATTTTGGCTATGTAATAGCAAGGCCAACAGACGAAACTTGGGAACTTAGTCTTTTGACTCTCCGTTCCTATTGGCACACCTGTTCCTCACTTTCCACAAGCAGGAGGCATTGCGTTTTATGTGATGGAACTCAACGCGTTTTGCCTCGTTACCACAGCTAGGAAATGAAAATATGCAATATTTAATTTCCTCACATAGGAATCGAACCCACTCGTTTACAGTCGCATGCTTGTTCCTGACCTGATCTGACCTCTGTCATAATTCAAAAGAAAAAAGCTCGAGGAGAGTCAATTTATGTATTCCACTGGTAATGCAGTAAATAATTCAAAAACAATTTTCCCCTCTCTTAACCAAATTAAGCTGTCGTCGTAAATAAGTTTTTAATTTTCTCACGTTCGCAAAGTAACGGGGACGTGATTTGTTATTGCTGTGTGACTTCTCCACTGTATTGGAACAAAATAAATATTTAAATATTAATATTTATAAGTAACTACACCTGAGGCCAGTTAAGGCGCTGGGGAACAAGTGTGTGACGGTTTTGGGTTCGATTTCCACCCGAGGAAATTAAATATTTAATATTTTAAAAACGCCACATTGAGATTCGCCACTCAACACGCAATTCCTCCAGAATGAATGAACGGAAGTATAATAGGGGAACGAAGTGTCTTACCACTAAGTTATCTCTGCCTATCCTGCTTAGTGCGGGATACAGCATGAAGCTAAAGATAATAAGTTTCCAAGCTGCATAGCGTAGAAATAAAAATATTAAATATTTCATTTCCTCGAGTGGGAATTGAACCCATGATCTGTCACGTTTATAATCTCATATTTGTACCCATGCGCCACAACTGGCCTCATATAATATTATATTTAAAAAAAATCTAAAAATACTTACAAATTCACAAAAGAGACGATTTTAATAGATAATTTAAGATATTTTTCCAAATAAATAATTCTTCGAACCCTTTTAATGAAACCCCTCATTCCGGCAACTTTGCGGATAACATCAAAAGAAATTAACTTCTTAATAATCTCGAAATGAGATCGTTATAAGTCTATATAATTTTGGTTTTAAAATGCTCAAATAATTTTCATAAATTTTTAATTTTGATATTTCAATGGGAATAAAATATAAAATTATATAACTGTTAATCGTATAACGGTCATAATCAGAAAAGTGGACATTTTCGAATTCGTAACGTAACTGATAAGTAACAACACTGATAATGTTTGTTACGAAACTGATGATATAAGGCATTATACACAACAAAATAACGATATTATATGAATAAAACTATTGTTTTTTTTTACTTAATGAGACACAGATTAAAATTTTAAAGATTCAATCGTTGTATTAACAGATTACAAATGTAAGAAGAAAACATAACAAACTGACAATATTAACAATATAATAATGCTAGTTCGTAACGTAACAAACTTATATTTCTAGTTAGATATCACAAAGTTAATGATAAAATTAAATCCACTTTAAAATATATCAAAATTTGAGTCGTTATCACTGGAATTAAGTTTAATTCTTCGTAAGGGTTTATTCCGCATATCTCCATATTTAATAGGATTGGTCTTTTTAAGACGTTCTCTATATCTTTTATGTTTTTCAGCATTTGACATAGGAGCCATGACGCTTACTGAAAATAAAAATATTTATCAAAAAATAGTAATCATGAAATCACAACTAATTTCAGGAAGAATAAAAAAATGTTTTTAACTAAATCGGTTAAGCTGTTTCTGAGATTAGCGTGCACAAACACATAGACAAACACGCAAACAAGCAAAAAACTTAAAAATCTTTATTTTTGGTTACTTTACGTTATGAAAAGTCACTAATATTTTTTTTCATATGCCAGCAATTTTTATTTCTTATATACATATCTTCCATATACAAGCACCGGTTCGTTACAACTTTATTATAAACATATATAAGAAAACATTAGTAACGTAATTGTGAACTAGGCTTCATATTTTCTCAGTTTCGTTACGTAACGAAATATAACTAAATTGAGAATAAAGTCTGAGAAATTCTAAGCTTTTTAAATATTTGCTCATAAGCCACGTGTTGCATTTGCAAGCACTGAAGTTCTTTTTTGAGATTTTGTAAAAAGAAGCAAATAACATAAACAAGAAAACGAAATTATAGAATACTTACCAAAATAAAAGCCGTTTATAACCCTGAGATGTAATTTCACGCATTCCCTTTTAAACATTTGAACCCCTCTACTGCTGCGAGAACACTACTGGTTGTAGCTACGATAGCATTGACTTTTACAATTATGGTGCCACAATAAAGAATAATATTAAACACCATTCAAAATAATTGCGTTCATAATTTAATTGTACGTTACTAGCCCTGAGTAACGAAAAGACAATATTTTGGGACAAATTTACTTAACTAATATATTTTATTTATTAAATAATGTATCAATAAAAGTACTTCTATTTAATATTATACATAAAGTAAAGTAATATAAACATATCTGAAATCAAATAAAACCATAAACATTCGTAACAAATCAATTCTTAAAAAATAAAGTGGTGAATGGGACACGTAAAATTGTATGGAAGCATTTTGAAAGGTTTTTTGCAACTAACAAAAAATACTATTATTTGCCATAATACATTTAAAATATTACAAAAATCTTTAAGTTAATAAGTAAATTTATCTTAAATGGCAACATATTTCAAATATCTTTAAAATTGTATTTTTAAAACGCATTCAAAGTAGCGGGACAAGAAAAGACACAAAATGTACACTTTTTCTGATTATGACCCATTAATTTTTTAATTTAATATAATTATTATATTTAATATTAATTTACTCGCTCCAGTAAGGAAAAATTCTTGAGGCTTTGCATGTTGAGTATGGTCTCACTTCTTGACAATTCATTTCTAAGGGAAATATCATATAGATTTTGATTACGCTGTGACTACAGTATTAATATAAAATAAAAAACTTTAAATATACGGAACTGTAGAAACCATAAGTTATATAAATAACAATGAGAAAACCAATTACATCGATATCGACCTATTAATTATTATTATATTCATCAGAGCAAGACTTCAATATAATTTAAAACGATAAGAGTTATTATTAAACCTGACTTTAGCGTGGACATAAACATAAAAAATGGATTTTCGGTTCACGTAGGAGTTTGTAGAGATCATAATATCTTAGTGCTTCTACACTCCGTAGATAGGATTTCTGTAAGGAAAGTTAGGGTAACTACATTTCTTTTATCTATCCCGCACATAGCAAAATAGTCTGAGGGAATATGGGAACCTATTAATATATTCTATTTCCCATTTTCTGTTGAATTCTAGAAGGATCGAAGGAATAAAAATATAAAAAAAAATCATTCTTCCAAGTGGGGAACTGAACCTACAACTTTCGCGGTAACAATTTCGTTTTAATTTTCCTAGCCTAGTTGATTTTTTTATGCGTCGTCTGGTGGTCAAATTGTAACGAAGGAGTTTTATATATTAAGATTTCCCGGCTCTGGTAAATTGAAACTAGTCATAGAGTTGAGACACTTCATTGTTCATACGGTGTTATTTATTTCCTTTAAGTAAAGAATAAAGTTTCTTGATACTCGATTATACAATATTTCTCTTAAAACTCTTTTTCACTATTCCGTTAATTGAGAAAAAATACATTTATGCAAATATAGATTTACACTGTATCTCACATATAGCAATATAGACAAAGGGAAACTAGTGTAGAGTCACTCTGTTCTCCATGCACCGGCAAATTTTAAGTCATTGCGTGTTGAGGTGGGGGCTTTGGCTTTGTCATGTTACAAGAATGAAAATAAAAAGTGGTATGCGAATCCATGGGCACTGTGCCCCAACGCCACGATGTATATTATGCCCATTATAATAACACGGAGTAACTATATACATATATTTATTATTACGGTCATCCGTCGTAGAGCCCATTTCCTGGCATTCCGGGACGAAACGTGATTCGACCGTTACGTTAAAATATCTTTTGGCAATTTTTTTTGGGAATAACTCAAGCTAAATATGAGAAATCATTTATTTTGATTTATATCCCTCAGAATTTGCATCAGCTAATTATTTTCTATTAGGTTATTAAATGAATCTACGTAGGAGTATGAGGCTAGTGGTGGACGAGAGATCGATTGTAAATGCGACGTGTTGTGAGCTCAATTCCTACTCGAGGAAATGAAATTTAATATTCTCATTTCTTCGCTGTGTCTCCAGAACTCGGCGGAAACACTAAGTTCCCAGGTTCCCTATTCTATTCCATATTCCTCAAAAAAATTGCGAACTATGACTAGTCTATTAAACAACATGTGGACAAAACTTCTTTAAATTAACCATTCTTGATATAATTTCGATCTACTCAAAAAAACAGAGAAAAGAGAAAAGATAAACAATACTTAATTCAGTTTAATTGACTTGAACTATAAATAAAAAAAACGGATACGATAAAAAAAACCATTTCACAATGTTATCGCAAACGATGCGGGTGGTTTCATATAAATGAAATAACAAGATAAACAAATGTTTATTTATGCTAGTTACATAGTTTAGTGCGGACGTTTTGCAATATGCTGTTATATATTTGTTTTTTTGTTAATTTATTTATTTATGGACAATGCAATGAAAATAATAATAGTAAGTAATATTAGTTTCACGCTTTATCCCGCACACAGCAGGTTACGCAGAGGGAACAGTGATAGACAATTCGTTTGCCACGACGATCTTCTAATAATACGTATTTAATAAGATTTTTTTATAGTGGAGCTTTGGAATAGTGTCTTACTCTAGATGCAATGGTAGTTGGTTCGATTTCCAATAGTGGACATAGAGGTAAAGCTGACACTGAAAGTATAATTGGTATTTTTTTTCTTTTATAGCTACACGCTGTATCCCAAACAAAGCAGGGTAGACAGAAATAACCTGGAAACCTAAAGTTAAGATACTACGTTCCCAAAAAGACACTTCCCACCGAATTCTCTCTCTTTGCCTTCTTACCAGAGTCACACGTTTACACGGCATCTCGATGAAAATGTCTCGAAAGAAAATGTCTTATGTAATTTTTTTTACAGAACTAGAAGTTTACAGCAATGAGTTACCATGCTCTACATATATTGGCGACTGTATAATGGAAAAAGACTGCCCATCAGATCGACTCGTATCTACGAAAGGGTTGTGCCCCACGCAGCAGAAATATGGGGTAGAATGCTGCTATAGATGTAAGTAATGCTAATCTCTTAATCCATGTGTCCATGCAGGGGCACAAGCGAGTGATAGTCAGCGCGACAGGTTGTGGGTTCGATTCCCACTGGAAGAAATGAAATATTTTATATTTTATGTAGCGAGGCAAGGCGCGGCGGTGAGATCCGCTCCTCAACACATAATTCTTCTAGAATTCGAAAGTGGTGAGCGGAGTGTTTTAAAACTAGGCTTTCTTTGCCTATCCTGTTACATACGGGATAGAGCGTGAAGTTGAAAAAAAAAGAAGAAGAAAATCATAAAATCAAATCTCCGCAGCCATCTTCAGCTAACTTCAGAGTGGCCAATATTCGCCTTCCGCACTGCACTCACAGTTTATTCAATTTATATTGCAGACAGTGATCCCGTGTCTAAGTGTTATCGAAGGGGAGGTGAATGTTATCCAAAACCTACCAAATGTCCGGATTTCCTAACAGTTAGAGGACCAGGTGTTTGTTCTGATGACGAAATATGTTGTATTTTAATATAATAAAGTATATGCAATTAAATTTTTCTTTGCTCTTATATCTCTATATGCTCTTATGGAAAACTTAAAAAATTAATGAGAAGACAAGAATGTCAACACTATCTTTTCTATTTCTGCATTTTCTTAAATATATTCACTAAAACAAACTTGTACCAACATTTAGCACAAAATAATCCAATTAAAACCGTAAAACAAACATTCATTCCATTATAATTTCTAGCTGTTGTTAGAAATGATTGCACGCCATTACGTTCCTCCTAATGATCGCACCAAAAACACGATATTGAAGCTTTATTATAAAATTAAAATTATAATAATTTTAATGAACCCATTGTTTTAAAGGGGTCGTGAGACTTTGTTTTATTTGGGTTTATACATTTTGGTATAATTATCGGTTACGTTTACGTTGTGGTCAGTTTCAATGGTTGTTGATCATGACATTGTTAAAATAAAACTAGCCAAGTACGAATCAGACTCAAGCAAGAAGGATTCCGTACCATTATCTTATAAAAAATCACATTTTATTGTACGGGAGCCAGCTTAAATATAAATTTTATTCTGATTTTTTAGTATTTGTTGCTATATCGGGACAAAAAACGCAATAAAATTATCACAATTCACGAGATACAGCCTGGTGACAAACGGATAGATAGATGTACGAATGCACAACGGAATCTTAGTGATAGAGTCCTGATTCACCCTTTAGGCACGGAACTCTAAAATTAATGAATTAATGAATAAGCAGTATGACGCCTTTTTTTCGCAGAGTAGACAAAGAAAATTTAGTGACGTGACACTCTATTCGCTGCTTTTTACAATAAAAGGTTTTAACAATCATGATTGAATGTCTTAATCAATTTTTTTGTTCCGAGAACAACTTCTCCCTTGATTTGCTAATTAGACAAAATAAGCCTACCGGAAATAGTAGGCTCTTTTTACCTACCCTACACCTACAGAAGTATTCATATATTTGTTCATATACGTACGTGAAGAGTTCTTGAACAGACATCAACATTGAAGGCCTCTTATTTAATCTATTAATTAGGGAATATTATTTGCTTTATATTTTGGATCAAATATTATTAAGATGAAATATAAATATTTCGCATGAGAGCAGTGAATACCTATTTTGATTACATTATAAAAAACAGAGGATAATCAGTCTGTACTATACTTATTTTATATTATTGGATTGCTTAATATTTGAGTGTGATGGTTTAATTAGGCTTCCAAACAAGTGAGCTGAATCGTGTGTATGTTTGTCTGCAAATTTCTCTGATACTAAAAGTTATGTCAAGATTATGCCTTTTGATGTGAACAAAATCGGCTCTGATGTTTTTAAGATATGGATATTAATATATTTCTAGAGAGCACATATTTTTTACTATACGAGTAGTATAAGTATATACAGATATTTTGATGTCCGATTAAATCTTTAAATCCACTCTTAGTTTTTATTTACCCAAACATACGTACTACTTTTACAAGTAAAATATAAAATAAATCATATTATTTTTACTTATTTTCTATTCTTATTCGATTACACCCTATATTTATCTTGTTTAAAAGAGAAAATCACTCGAGGTTTTACTTCAATTAACACCGTATACCAATACAAAGCGCAGTTTGTCAAAGTCAACGAAATAAAAAAGTTTCCTTCCAACTCCCTACTATAGTTTTCGTAATTTGTTAGCGTTAACTTTAAAATATTATTTTTAGATTGACTTTGTAGTATGTTAATGTGTATTTTAAAGGGGCCCTATAAGGCTACTCTTGTGTCACAAATCCCAGGCACTGCTTCGAGCTCCTTTCCCTACAACACAATGGGAAACACGAAAAATCCATGGAATCCTAAGAAGTTTCTAGAAGAGTATAAGATATTTTTTTAACTTCTCACTGTACCCCGCACAACGCAGGGAAGTAGAGTGAACGTAGAAACCTAGTTCGAAGAATATTCACTTCGTTCTCCTGAATTTTGGAGACATTGAGTGTTGAGTTAGGAAACTCATCATCACGCTTTGCCTTGTTACGAGAGCGAGAATTGAATAAATGAACCTTTTGCCTACTCTGCAAAGAAAAAAAAAATACTGACATATAAAGCAGAAGAGTTGAGAGATACAGCGTAAAGCTAAAAACAACATATACAAAAAAAACATCGTTACAAAATTAATCCATAGTAATTTTGAAGTATAGAAAGATTTTAATTCGAATAGAAACATTCCTCTTGTTCCTCCGAAGACGCAGTTCTTGATTAATAGAAACTAAGAGATAAAAAACTTTGGCACCAAAAAAGGATCTACGCTAGTTCCAATTTGACCTCGTTAGTGTTTTTTTTATCTTTGACTTCTCGTCTCTTTCCTGTTTAATAGGGCGATACTTTAAATAAGAAAAGTGAGTTACATTGTTAGAGATAATATATTTCTAGAACATATTTTTTTTATTTTTTTGGCATCGTGGCGCAGAGGCAAGGTGATTGCACTGAAAATGAGGTAACGTGTTAGATTTTGTACTCAAATAAATGAGTTATATTATATCCTTGCTCTTATATAACAAAGCAAAATGCATCGTTGAGTTTCGCCATTCAACACGAAAATTGGCAAATGAAAATATAAAACACAATTTCGTAATATTAAATTCAATCTGAGTATATGTGAGATAATTCCAGAGCTAAGAAGAATTCCAGAGGCATTGCGTGTTGAGTGGCGGAACTAAATGCCGCTCTTTACCTCGGCACCAGAGCGAAATGTAAATAAATATTTAATTTCCTCGAATGGGGATCGAACTTACAACCAGTCGCGCTTAAAAGCAATCTTTGTGCCCCTGCATCACGACTGACCTCAATAATAAAAAATAAATACTTTTCAATATATGAACCTCACCTACACCCATCGAAGGTAGAGTACCAAACGATCACTTCAATAAGCAATAATATAATTTTCCATACAATTTTCTTATTAATTTGTTTTCTCAAGAATGTTCGAACACCTCAACCGATCGTATTAAATGTCGTTCGTGACAGCGACAAGTGTTCTCTTAAATCGAATCCGTAAGTAGTTCCTGCGAGATAATTGAAATATCGATAGTACCTACTTCGACTTAACTAATATTTATTGGTTCTATTATTGCTCTGAATGGGAAGAAAATGAGTTGTTTTTATAAAGATAATATTATAGATAAAAAATAAAAAGCTATTTTTATCTTTTATATATATTATCACACTTTTTCTTGAGTAGTAGGGTAGCCACTTGTACTCTAACGTTAAGACATTTCGTTTTCCAATTTTTCAATGACACGATCGCCTCTACGAGTAAAAAATGTATACATGTACCTCATTCCTCTAAGTCCAGATTGAAACACAACTACTGAGGTGACAGTCAAAATTCTTCCCTCTGCAGCACACTAAAAAACCCATTATTAATAAATTAGATATTACATTGTTCTCAATACTGATATGATGTGAAAAATAGCACATAGCTTAACACTAGAAGCGCCGCCGTCCCATTTTTGTCCCAAACGCAAGTTTGATTGTATATAACTTTTTTATTTGTTAATTTATGTTGATGAAATTTTTTTACTATTACCAATTTTACACCTTTATTTAATTAAAAATATAAATAATTTCATACTAGTCATACTTTTTGAAAAAAAATTAGACATACCTAGAACTGCCGCTGGGTCATTTTTGTCCCGCCATTATTATTTTATTATTTGAGGGTATAATTTGACATATTTTCATGCCTCGGGGACGAGGTGGAGGTGAAAGGGCGATGCGGGGACGGAAAAAATTTGAATAGTAGGTTTAGCAGTCAATGCCTAAGTTTTTAGTGTTCTGTAGGTTTTAAGGAAATAAAAAACCCTTATAAGATCATTTTTCTGTCCATCCGTCTGTCTGTGCCTTTATCTCAGGAATGCTTGGACAAATCGAGTTGATATTCATATCGATCTACAATCCCTTGATTTCCTGAAAAAGCGCCCTTAAAAAAAGATATGACCATTTATATAGTAAAAAACGTGTATTTCGACACTATAAAGGGAATCAAATTAATAAGGTACTTTCAGTTAACTTAGAATTATGAAATTTGGCAGCTAGCATCTACATGTAGTACTAGTACAAGAAAAAATAAAAACTATACATTTATGTATAAATCTTAAAAAATAATAGCCTGAAAAGTAGGGTAAAATTGGTGTCAATACGAAATTTTGCCGCTAGTTCAAGTGAGGTATCAGATGAAGGGATGACTAAGTTAGGCTTGAATTTCAGAAAAACACTCGATACCAAATGTGAGCAATTGTAGGGTAGGTAGAGGGAACCTGGGAACCTAGTGCTATGCACTCCGCTGGCATTTTCCGCCGAATTCTGGAGGCATTACTATGCAATGTTATAAATCATCTGTGATGTGTCACTGATGAAGAATATATTAATGCATTACTTGGCCTAATAATAATATTAACTAATTTCAATAACTTAAAATTTTGTAAGAGTTATTCAGTTAGTTGTCACGACCTTAGAACGTATTAGAAATATTTGATTCTTTCTTTATGTTTTGTTTTTTGGTACTTTTATGCTTGTTAAAGAATAAGAATTGATTATTAAAGATGGTCTACATATTTTACGCATTATTTTAATAATATTTTTTTTGTATTATACCAACAATCAACATAATAAGTAGAATGGGACAAATTTGTCACGACGGCGGTTCAAGGGGGGTCTCAATCTTCGGCACTTCTAGTGTTAACCCAAAAAAAACTCTTTTCTGAAAGAAATTTTTCATCATCCAAACGCCAATTACAATCCAAAACAAAAATCAAACTCGCGACACATTCAACCCTAATTTCAACGAACCAAAGGATCTTTGTACAGAATTTAAGTCTAAAGCTGCCTCTGCGTATCTATGCCTCGCAACGAGTAATTACATCCTTGATTTCGAAATGAAGGAAAAAAATGGCTAATGAGACCCATTGAAATGGAACCCACCATCCAACTAATTGTCTACTGCAAAATCCTGCGCGGAAATGTTCGTTACGTACAATTTAGTTGTAAATGGGGAACGCCGTTTTGTTTACTATGTTACTCAGACTAAATAATTGGGATGAATGATGGAATGGGTTTGCTTAACCCTTCTTTGTAATGGTAGTTTGTATACCTCATGTAGCAAGGTAGGCAGAGGGAACCTAGGGTTAAGACACTCTGTTCTCCAGTTACCGACGAATTTGAGTTATTGCACGTTGAGTGGCGGAACTCAAAGGCTTTTGGCCCTGGTGCCAGAGCGAAGAAAATGATAATATTAATAATAAATAATTCATGCCCCCCAATGAGGATCGAATCCAAAATAGTTGCATTGCAGTCACACTCTCGTGCCCCAGCGCCATGGCGGCCTCATAATCTATATATATAAAAGGACTTGTCCTCACTGACTGAGGTAAGACGCACGCACAGCCGTAACCGCTGATGGTAGAAACGTTAAATTTGGACAAAAGTTTACTTTCGTAATCTGGACATCCACTAAGAAGGGATTTTGATAAATTTTAACCCTAAAGGGGTGAAATAGGGGTTCAAAGTTTGTATGGAAAAAAAATTAAATCGGCACCGATTTTTATAAACTTTGAAATTTAGATTTTTGAAAGTATTTAATTGAACACGTGTTTCATCGTTTTCTAGAATTCTTCCCCTAAGGGTGCAAATAAGGGGTTGAAAGTTTGTATGGGAAAATTCTCAAAACGCCACCGATTTTTATAAAATTTGATATTTAGACTCTTAAAAGTAATTGAACATATGTTTCATGGTTTTCTAGAATTCACCCCCTAAGGATGCAAATAAGGGGTTGAAAGTTTGTTTGGAAAAATCTTTAAATCGCCACCGATTTTTATAAAATTTGAAATTTAGACTCTTAAAAATATTTCATTGAACACATGTTTCATGGGTTATTAGAATTCACCCTTAAATACGCAAGCGAAGCTGCGAGCGTCCGCTAGTAAGTAATAAGTTGACTTAATGATTTTTCTGTGACAACCATGTCCATATAGTCTGGTTGTGGACTACAGGACTATTGCTATTTTTGTTGGTTCTTTGTTTCTTTGTTGGGTCACTTTCCGTTCAATTTTCAATAGATTAGTATAACTGAATGATGCGTCTTATTTTACTAGGGCCAGGAAATTAAAATATTTCAAATGTAATCTTTCCCTAAGTGGAAATAAAATATTACGATTTTAAGAATTGTTAACTTTTATAGCTGTTATTTTTTCGAAATCTAATAAAATTCATTCCATATTTCATAAATACCAACAATTTTGCGTATCGAAGGCAGTATTTTCGTTTGAAATTCTCGCTACAAACTGAAAAATTAATACGCAAACCGCACACGTTACCTCTGAAAATGTGAAACGTTAACTAAAAAATCTGAAAACAAAGTACGAAAAGGCTTAAGTAAGTATTTTACATTTTACTTATTTTGTCTTTTGTTAAACAAAATTCGTTAAAAGTATTAAAGATATAAAGAAATAATGAAATGTAATACAAACTTTATGTATTTTTTTTCAGGTTCTTGGAATTAAAGTTATCCAACCAAAATATAATAATACTAGCGGACGCGCGCAGCTTCGCTTGCGTATTTAAGGGTGAATTCTAATAACCCATGAAACATGTGTTCAATAAAATATTTTTAAGAGTCTAAATTTCAAATTTTATAAAAATCGGTGGCGATTTAAAGATTTTTCCATACAAACTTTCAAGCCCTTATTTGCACCCTTAGGGGGTGAATTCTAGAAAACCATGAAACATGTGTTTAATTATATACGTTTAAGAGTCTTAATTTAAAATTTTATAAAAATTGATGCTGATTTAAAAAAAATTCTATACAAACTTTCAACCCCTTATTTGCACCCTTAGGGGGAAAATTTTAGAAAACCATGAAACATGTGTTAATTTAAATTCTTTTAAGAGTCTAAATTTCAAATTTTATATAAATCGGTGGCGATTTAAGAATTTTTCCATACAAACTTTCAACCCCTTATTTGCACCCTTAGGGGAAGAATTCTAGAAAACCATGAAACACGTATTCAATTAAATACTATTAAAAATCAAAATTTCAAATTTTATAAAAATCGGTGCCGATTTAAATTTTTTTCCATACAAACGTTCAACCCTTATTTCACCCCTTTAGGGTTAAAATTTTTCAAAATCCCTTCTTAGTGGATGTCCAGATTACGAAAGTAAACATTTGTCCAAATTTGACGTTTCTACGCACAGCGGTTACGGCTGTGCGTGCGTCTTACCTCAGTCAGTGAGGACAAGTCCTTTTATATATATAGATTATAATATCGGGCCTAGTCGTCTTTTTTAAAACTATAACCATCATATGAGTAGCCAGAGGGAACCTTGTGCCGATACACAAAAAATATATTACGCAGAGTAAAAATCGAACCTGCTACCCTTGCGTTTATATCTAGAAAAACAATATTAAAAATATAATCCTAAATTTCAAAATATAATTATCGATATGAGTATAAATTTTTCAATCTGTTGCATCATAGCGAACAGACTCCGGAAGGAAACGTTGGAATCACGTGAAGTTTTAATGAAAAATTCTTTATTAAAATTTTATTTAAGATAAATCTGTCGGACCGAAGCTGAAGTTGAAACTGGAGCTGTAGCTGTACCATATTTTCATACGTTCCATTAAATTGTTCTTCACGAAAAATTATTTTTTTCACTTTTTTCTTCTATAATGAGGTTATTGCTATTAGAACTCTCTGCTCTATGTCTTGGTTCGATGGCGAGAAAATCAAACCAACAACAGAAAGTAACCAGCTGAGCTATGACAAGCAATATAATAATTATTTATTTATTCTTTATTATAATAAATTACAGGTGACTTTACGTATTTGATGAGAAAACGTTTGATGTTATTCAAAAGGCAATATTTCTGAGAAGTAAAACGGTCTTAACATTTAGTTTTAATAGAACACCCTGTAGCTCGTTATTTGTTTTAACAGTTATAAAATTACAAACACAAATTATGAGTTGCGTATTTGAAGAATGCTTTAAGTGGATATATAATAATGCTGAATTATAAATTTTAATAACCGCTGCGGGACGAAAGCTTCTTAATGGGAACGGAGTGTTTTAACTCTATGTTCCCAGATCCCAAAAACATCTCTTAAGAATATTAAAAACCACAAGTAAAGACGTGAACAGAAACATATATCTAATATAATATATATATAACATAACATATATATCTAATATAACATATATATATGTATTTCTAACATAACATAGAATTCTGCATTGCATACCGTTTGTGTATTTAATTAACAATATGTTAGATTGATTACTAGAGATAGGGCAATTATTGTTGGTATCTATTTGATACAGGAAGTAAAGCACGTCAACTATCAGGGTGGGTGCTCACCAGCTGGGTGATATTTTGAGACCATGGGTGCCCAATGGATAATGTCTGACTAAAAATGGAATAGTTGTAGATTTGAGTCCTACTCGAGAAGTGATTATATCAAAAATAACAAAAACATAAAAAAAAGATTTTTAACGGAAAGATTTAAAACTTGCAAACTATAAAGTATTGATAAAATCCGAAATCTCACCAATTCTCTTTATATTTATCACATTTTTTACATTTGTATTTATCCAAACATTTATTTGTGGCTTTGCCTCTGTAGATACGGTTGTGTATGAAATAACACATTCTAAGTGACCGATTGCTGTGACAGATAACTTTCATCTCTAAACCCACAATTCGATGGGTTACATCAAAACAATTATTCTGATGTAAAGCCCTATCTATACAAATTGGCCAAAGAAGTGTTGAACCGTATAACACAAAAATAACTCTTCTAAGCGAAGGGGTAGCTCCAGAGATTGGCACGTCCAACGAAACACATTTTTCAGGTTTATAATATTAGTGTTGAGACCAATGATGGTGCAGGGGCACAAGCGTGCGACTATAAATACGACAGGTTGTGGATGCAATTCCCACTCGAGAGATTAAAATATTTAATAATGTCGGAGTCTTGAAACGCTAGGTTCCCAGGTTCCCTCTGCCTACTCAGAGATAAAACCCTCAAGAATAAACTTTTATTTAGGTTAAGTCCAAGTTTAAAATTACAAAACACTTCACATTAAAGTACTTAATTCAAGTCCACATTGTTGATGACTTTATTAAGCTAACTATAGACAATAGCTTTGAAAGTCTTGAAATACTTGAGCCTAAAACTTAGAGTACTAGAATAATAATATAAGGAATATAAGTCGAATCAGCTTTCAATTTACTATAATATAAACCCCACATAGTATTTAAAAGTAGGCTCAGTGGTTTCAGAGTTTGCGTAAACATGAAAAAGAAAACTCTTAATATCTTCTCTATTTTCTTAGCAACCTAAAACCTGAACTACCTTTCACAATACGAGTACAAGCACACATCAACCATCCCCAATTGAATTCAACGCGAGCGAAAACAAAACAACATTCATTCCGTAATGAATAATACTCTATTTACTCCGTTCCGAAACCTAACCCTAATTGTTACCTGTGCTCATTTGCGTCTTCACATTTATGAAAGGAACCTTATTTTCAGGTTGTAGAGTCTAAATTGCCACATAAATATAATTTTCCAGAGCAACCTTTATCAGTCTTACTCAGCAAGGCGTTATTTGTTCTACCAGTGTAATGGTGTCAGCATGATTTATCATCTTAATATAAGCCTTCTAATTGACTAAGGTGTAACGGCTCAGTGGTTTCTGAGTTTGCGTTTTCTTTACATATGCAAAAATCTTTTAGTGGCATTTTTCTCCGTTTTAGGGTACAGCTAATAAGCAGAGAATATCGGTTTATCAGCTATAGTGTATTTTACATGAAGCATATTAGTCAAAGGGGACTTTGGTTAGAAACACCCCTTTAACCACGCCTCGAAATATATTAAATATTCCACTTCCTCGAGTGGGAATCGAATCCGCAACCTGTTGGGTTTACAGCCACACGTTTGTGTATCTGCTCTCCGATTGGCCAAATCAAAAATCGAACCTACTACTAGCTAATATGTTAAATGGAAACATTACTCAATCTCGTATCACTATTATTTAAGACTTAAATATCTATACTGTAAAAATATTGCTGCAAGTGCTGTACTAATGAATTAACACTGCTTGTACAGACGCACCTACCTCAATCTATTGTAAAATGAACTCTAAATATATA
This sequence comes from Heliconius melpomene rosina, assembly GCF_056956725.1. NCBI lineage: Eukaryota > Metazoa > Arthropoda > Insecta > Lepidoptera > Nymphalidae > Heliconius > Heliconius melpomene. Next base: position 1,224,588 of record NC_140399.1, read on the forward strand.
GCTTTATGGTCCATAATGTCCGAATCAATTTAGTTGAAAACTGTCTCAAAGTATAAGCCTGACTTAAGGGGGTGTTCCAACTTGAAATAATACACTCTCGAAAGTTTGTCTCCCCCCAGGAGTTTATGCAACATGCTTTATAGTGAGCTCTACTTTTTTTTTAGTTTTAGTGGAGCAATTCTTGTAGTTGCGACATATTCGAGCATATTTTATAATGAAAACGGAGAATTTAGTAATAAATCACGTAGTCTTTTTTAAAAATATCAATTATGAAGTATGTTTCATTAGTTTTTTTTAGTACAATAAATTATTTAATTTGAAAAAAATGCTGAATGGCCACTGGGGTGCAGTGTCTGACGGTAAAAACGACATTTATGAGTTTGACTCCCACTAGGAGAACTGAATTATTTTCAATTTCTCACTCTGATTAGAAAACATGGGGGGTGGAACTCAACAACACCGTTGAGTTCCACCCCTCATTACGCAATGTCTCGGAAGTTAAGCGGAAAATAGAGAGCGGAGTGTCATAACGTTAGGTTTCTTTTGCGGGATACATAAGTTTATGGGCGACATAGAATACCTCAGTGATAAGATGTTATCTTCTGGTTACTTTTGACAATACAAGCTCATGCTTGATCTTTTTTAAGTTAATTTTCACCAATCGCTTAACGATCTACTAAAGTAAGAAATTTTAAGATTTGAAACCACAACTACTAATTTCGAATCCACAACTGCTATACCATATGCAATTCACATATTTAAACTTCAGAAATATAAAGAAAATGTATGAAAAACGCAAGAGCTTAGATAGCGAGTTGCAAATTTAGTTTTTACTGCAACCGATCGTTTGATATTGGCATATAAATCACACAGCACTTCTTTTATTCTGCAGATGACTGAAACGTACTCACTGTAGAAATTTAATAAAATATCGCTTGAACTAGTTCAAAAGAAATTTCTTGAATATAGTTTTTTTCTTAGGTTACATTTATATTTTTAAACTTTTTTTTAGCTTTTGACAAGATAGGCAGAGGGAACCTGAGAACCTAGTGTTAAGAACTGTCTCAAACTAAAAGCCTGACTTAACGGAAGTGTCTTAAAGGGAAAGGCACTCCTTCATACTTCGGTTCCTGACATTCCGTGTTGAATAAAAAAATTTTGACACCAGAAGAAACAATATTGACACCAGAGCGAAGAAATGGAAATATAAACGTAAATAAATATTTTACTCGTTCGAGTGGGGATCGAACCCACAATCTCTGCGTTGCAGTCACACCCTTGTCAATTTTGCCATTAAAAGAAATATATTTTTCGGACTACTAATTTCAAAAATATCTTCCGTACTCAAACCAAAATTTAACAAGAAAACGACAATAGAACAATATATTTTGCGACAATTTAAACCAAAACCCATTAAAATTCATACCCATCTACATCTAAATAGGGCATATCTTAATACTTTTCACACATGCCCATATATGGAGTTAAGACAGTAATATAATAATCCTCTTATTTCCAAACACGTCACGCATCACGCACGGGATGTACTGAGATTAGGCTGTATCTTATCGTATCTTACTCCTATAGTAGCAATTTGTGTTGGATCACTTTGAACGGGAATAAATAATTCGTTCATTTATAAGATTATATCGCTACTTTTTAAAATGTTATTACTCACTACAGAGTATTTTTTTTTTAGGAAATTGGATTTTTATTGGAAATTTGTTTCTGATTTCTTCTGTTGCTCATGTTTTTCAAAGAAACTATAACTAAATCAAGCAATAAAGGAACGCAATAAGAGAAATTGTAAGTAGCGGATAGGGGACAATATCCAAATAAGTAGGTACCTTTAAGTGTAAGGAATTTTAAGCGGGATGAACGGACATTGTTTTTTAAAATACATATATTAAAGTCGACCATAATAAAACTGCCCCAAAAGGGTTTCAAATATTAAAAAATAACAATCGTAAGGCAAGGGTTATAGTAGACCCGTAGGTATATAGTATTTAGAAATAGGTATTATCATTTTTTTTCATCATCTTCATCATAATTTCAATTCATTTCCAAGTATAACATGTATCTTTAGCTACTACATGATAACATAAATCGTTTTTAAACTAAATAATAGTTGATATATTGTCTAAACCTAGCACGTTAACACTCCTGGGAAATAGCTTCAAACTGATGCTGCGAACTTGTTGTGAAGTGAACATGCCCCAGGGCACGTTTGCTTCATAATATAATACATTAATTTTCTTAGATATTTTGTTTGAAATAAGAATTTATAGTATTAGAAAACTAGTAAAGGCCAGTCGTGGGGCAGGGGCATAAAGGGGGGCTGTAAACAGTTTGTGGTTTCGATTCCCACTAAATTAAATTATATATTAAATATTTTCATTTTGCCTGCTCTGGTGTGTCTTAATAGGATCGGAGTATCTTATACTAGGTTTCCAGCTGCCCCTGTCTATCCCGCTATGTGCGGGATACACCGTGAAGCTATGCATCACGTTTATAGTCGCACGCTTGTACTCTTGCGTATGCCTATTTCAATTTCGGGCGGAATGCAGAAAACGTATTGTCTTGACACGAGAATCTCTCTTTCCTAATCTTTCTATCCTGCATGTAGCAGAGTGCCTAGTGTTAAGATTCTCCACTCTCCATTTTCTACCGAATTCTAGAGGCATTGCGTGTTGAGTGGCGGTACCTAACGCGAAGATTTACTTTCATACCAAAGTGGCTGGCTTGGAAGTGTAAAATAAAAAAAATAAATAAATAAATCTACACTAGCCGTATTTAGAAATAATAATTTCACACATTCTAGCAAAAATAAATTAAATCTCGATGCAGTCTAAAGTATAGTAATTATCTACTGAATCAACGTTTCATATTAAAAATGTTAGAGTTTACTCGCTGTCAGCACCGTGTGTTGATACCATAGACTTAGTTATAGAATAGAATAAAACATAGTACTAAATTATATACTCTTATCGCTTATATATAGCTTATGTAAGCTGAAGAGTTTGTCCGATTAAAGAGCTAATCTCGGGAACTGCTTTTAAGAATTGAAAATATATTTTCGTGTTTTTTATGTCTCGTGGCCATTTGAAACATATTTATATGCTTATTATTTTTGAAACCATAATGGCGCACTGCTTTTTCTCTGGGAATTACTTTCATCTGCCGTCTCTAACAAGGCATAGCGCGGTGTCTCGAATTTAAATAGAAATTGGAAAAAAGAAGAACAGAATGATACCAACCGATAAAAGTCGACGAAAAGTAGGGAACGGAGTGTTTAGACACTAGGTTTCCTCTGCCTACCCTGCTGAAGAAGAAAATAGTGAAGCTGTAAATAAAATAAGTAACTTAAAATAGCTCAGTCCAAATATTTTTACACCAGCGCTGCCTTTACCAGAGACGGACATATAATTGATGGATGAATGTGATTTGTTACTAGACTGTCGTACGTACGTGTTCTGCAATTGGAAATAGATTGGGGCCATTAGTGTTTTACTATATGAAGAGGATAGCAAGTATGGGTAACATATTGCAGGTTCAATTTAATAAAGTGTTTTAGAGCTTAATATTAGTAGCGGAAATCGACATCGACTTTGTCTACTAAGCTAGAAAGAATAAAATGAAAAATTCGCGTTTTATTCCATTCCCGCGCGGCTATATATTCTCCATTCTTCACTTTATATTCAAAAAAGAAGTTAAATAAAAACAGACAAAAGTAAAATAACCTGTTATTGTTGTTCTCAAACCTCTTTTCCCCTACATCACGTAGCTTAACCGCTACATTTCACGACAAACTTCAGTGTAGCAGAAATAAAATCAACTTTCTCGAGCGTCCCCGGTATTGAATATCGGCGACTTCAGCGTCTCCAATTGTATTATCTAGAAGTTTCGATTCTGCACCAAACGGCTTCCTTGAATAAAGGCACTTATCTAACAAACTTTGAAAAATACTGTAGACTGCTTGTGACAATATTTTGAGTTAGTAAGATTTTATCCTTTTGGATTTTTTTCTATATGTTATTTCTTTTTATAGTCCCTATGAGGTTAATGGTGCAATGAGACATCGTCAGATTACAAACACGATGTGGATTCGATTTCCGTTTGGAGAAACAATTATGTTTAAACTAATTTCATTTTTACACACAATGCCACAAAATTCTGCGGAAAGTAAAGGGATCTTTATGGGAACGGCGTGCCTTAACACTAGATTCCCAGGTTCCCTCTGCCTAGCCTATCCTTATGACGATACAGCGTGAAGCTAAAAAAAAATCTCTATCTCTGTCTCGTATTTATTTTTACTTAAACATATACGCAAATATATGTAACTAGCGGACGCGCGCAGCTTCGCTTGCGTATTTAAGGGTGAATTCTAATAACTCATGAAAAATGTGTTCAATGAAATATTTTTAAGAGTCTAAATTTCAAATTTTATAAAAATCGGTGGCGATTTAAAGATTCTTCCATATAAACTTTCAACTCCTTATTTGCACCCTTAGGGGGTAAATTCTAGAAAACCATGAAACATATGTTCAATTAAATATTTTTAAGAGTATAAATATCAAATTTTATAAAAATCGGTGGCGATTTAAGAATTTTCCCATACAAACTTTCAACCCCCTATTTGCACCCTTAGGGGGTCAATTCTAGAAAACCATGAAACATGTCTTTAATTATATACGTTTAAGAGTCTGAATTTCAAATTTTATAAAAATTGGTGACGATTTAAAAAAACCTATACAAACTTTCAACCCCTTATTTGCACCCTTAGGGGGAGAATTCTAGAAAACGATGAAACACGTGTTCAATTAAATACTTTTAAAAATCTAAATTTCAAATTTTATAAAAATCGGTGCCGATTTAAATTTTTTTCCATACAAACTTTGAACCAATATTTCACCCCTTTAAGGTTAAAATTTTTCAAAGTCCCTTCTTAGTCGATGTCCAGATTACGAAAAGGCTGTGCGTGCGTCTTACCTCAGTCAGTGAGGACAAGTCCTTTTATATATATAGATGACAGAACCTATTAAGGTGGCGTTAAGTTCCGCCACTCAACCCAACTCACTTTCGTCTCGACGATTACAAAAAGTGTGGAACTGAATGTCTAAACAACAAAAAATTAAAAACGCAACTATAAATAATCCTACCCCAATAATACACTTATCTCTACTTAACACCAACACAGCTTAGCCATATAACACAAATCTTAACCCCCCCAAAGGGTAATTCATAAAATCGAATCCCACACTACGTTCCTTATCAAAGCAAGGTTTCCTTAGCAACATCACGTATCGCGACCTGAATAACTCAAAACGCCTTTGTAACTGGACATAAATAAGAATTTTAGCTACCGCGTCGTCAATCCCCGCACTATCATATAAGGCGGGATTTATCGCACCCCTTGATTACGATTTACATGGCGGCGTAACTCATAAGCGGAAGCGGGAAATGGCTTATAATATTTTATTTAGCTTTATACGCCGAATTCAGGAACGGCTGAATTCAACGCCGCGCTTTTATCTCGTTACCGGTGCGAGGAAAATGAGTATATTTCATTTCCTCAAAAGTAAAACCGAACCCACAACCTGTCCCAATAGGCTTTAATTAAAGCTGGACTATTTTGGTTATAATATATTACTTTAGTATAACTGGAATATAACAGGACAACGGCGTTGCGAAATGCGAATTACCTGCGGAGTGCCTTAACACTAGGTTCCCGGGTTCAATGTGCCTACCCTGCTATGAGTGGGCTACAGCGTGAAAGTACAAAAAAAAATTACAGGACATCATTATGTTAACCAGAACTGCTTACATCTATATATATTTAAGTATATGTCAAAGAAAAACGAAGACCCATAAAATACGATTTACTTAAAATTTATATACAAAAAGATTTCTAAGAGCCAACGATTTATTTCCAGCTCTATCCTGTATCGTTACTTGGACCACACTACAGCTTGATAAGGAAAGATATAGGAATGTTTTTATGTGAGGCGCGACTTGAATGCCTTACGATTTACGAAACATTTTTTTTTTTCATCGTTTCTTCTAACACATAAAAACACATGAAATGTGTTTACTGGATTTAATAAGAATTTTCAATTAAATTTTTTTATCTTACTATACTATATTTTCATTTATTCGACCGAGTTCCACTAAATTGAAACTCAAAGTTAATACACTACTATTTGTTTATTATCGTATTAAATCAATTTCAGAAAATCGACCCTATTTAATTATGAAATTCCTTTTATTATATCCCTGGGCTGGATATTAATATGTCAATCAATAAAAATTGTTTTCATATACGAAAATTGCACAATTTATATTATGAACGATTAATAGCTTATTTATGCATTAAGAATATTATTATTTCTGATATTAATTGGCATTTTTGCAGTTAAGGAATATTTGTGCTAGAGTCCTACCATAACCAACAAGTTATTGCAACATAAAAAAAATACTCAGCCTAGATGGCAAAGATTCCGTCAACTTAGATGGAATTTTAAGAAAAAATGGAGAAAGTTTTTATTTTTTTTAGCGTTTGAAGATGGATCGTGTCCGATGGAACATAATAAAATACATTATTAATAAATTAATGTAAATGTAAATAATTTATTTTTAAAACATGTGTGTTACATTCTTAATACTATTTAATTTCGCACCAAGGCAAAAGTTTGGCATGTCTTCCGCCACTCAACACGTGTCGTGCTTCGAAAAATTCGTCAGAAAGTGAGTAACGGAGTGTGTTAACACTAGGTTTCCTCCGCCTACACTGCTATATACGGGATATAGCGTGAAGCTGATTTATTTATTTCTTTAAAAAAAATTACGCACCAAAAATCGACTAAACTGCTAAAATATATATACGCCGATGCACTATGGGACGCTTCCTATAAAAGCGTGCCGAAAATGGTCGAAACAAAAGTCGTAATTTTAAAGTTCTGTTGATTGTTCTATATACTAGAATAGACTATCTTATCAATACAACAAGATTTTTATTTTTGATAGCAGTTTAAAGTATCCAAAATGACCTTCAAACAATACACTTCGATATTTCCCTATTTTCCATACTGCATATAGCGATATTTAAGAGTTAGTTTCTTAATAAATTTCTATTGTAACTATATTTATGTTATACATTTTTATAAAGCTCATTGTTTCTTCTTTAAGAAAATATAATTAGTGTATAAAAAAAACCTATATTTAAAAAGATATCTTAAAATTTTTAGAAGTGTTATATTTTAACATTTTCATATTTTCAATTGGAGTTTTCACTGTTGCCGCTGGCTGCCGCTGCCGAGAAAACTATATTTATATATACTACAACTATTCAAGAATTAGGGGAAAGAATAAAATTTTGCGCATATTTGCGCCATTTTGATTTAGAGCAAAAAAACCAAAATGTAGTAAAATTTAAATTTTTGATATTTCATGAATACTGCTTTTATTTTAAATAGTTGGCGTCCTATTTAGTTCTTTTTTGTTCTATAAGTAGAAAAAAACTATTAGAATGTTAATTTTAACATGAAAAATAATAATATGTCTATTTTTGAAAGAGCATATTTGTTTTGAAATTGACATTTTTTGTGGTCATTCCAACCATGAAAATAATAAAATTATCATTTTTTATGTGAATAAACAATATTATGTGAATACAAAATAAAATATTTAATTAATTTGATGTAGTTTTGCTCAAAACACTTTTTTGGACAAGTATAAAAAGACCAATTATAACTAGTTGCTTTCATTAGAGTAATCGGACTTTTCCGCATTGTTTCTAATACTGTTAACTTATTAAAAGATATACATATATTTTGTGCAACATGAGTGAATTCGCTTGCAGTAGACGTAACTTATGCACTTTTATAATTGAGGGGAGAAATCCTTCTGAAATAGAAAACTTTTAAAAAGAGAACTTCAATTTGTCGTCATCAGACGTACAAACTATAATGAACAACATTCAAAATTTCTTTTTATATAATTCTTCAAGCTATGTCATCAGGACTTGGTGTGAATGTCGAAAAATTCGATCAATATACACTTAATACAGCGCAATTGTATGTTAACAAATGTAACAAGTATTACGTACCTTCTTCGGTGCATAAAATTCTTATACATGGAGTTCAAATTATACAGTACTATGCAATTCTTCCTATTGGGCAACTTTCTGAAGACGCTCAGGAAGCAAGACATAAGGATTACAAAAGTATCTAACGAACTGTTTGACGAAGCTAAAGAACTTCTGCAAGTCACTGAATAAATTCCTTGTTTACGTCACAATTTTTATTAAAATTATTTTTATATTACATATGATACATCAGTTTTTTGTTTAACAGCCTAGATTTAGTATACTTAAGTTACTTTTAATGATTTAAAAATAATATTAATTTTTAAACATCTTAATAAGCTCTTATTTATGACAATTTCTAACTTAGATTTTTTTTTATTAAATAACTCATGACTTTTATTAATATCTATTTTATGTATAGCAAATATATTCAAGTATATATATATGCAAAATTTCAACACTTTGCGATGAAAACTGAATGAGTTACGGATTTTTGACACGAAGCGCGTCATTCTGTCCCACTGTGCGATGCCACGCATTATTTAGGAAAATTCCTAAGGAACTAATTTCGTTGGAGTGGCTCAGTAAAAATTCCACACCGTCTGTCTATACAGTGCGCGTGCTACGTCACTGTACACTTGATATCATTTTAATTAAAGTGAAAATTCTTTGAGAAATGGGAATTCTTGTATATTATACTCATTTTGTATTGGAATATATAAAATTGAGCACTTTGATCCTGTTTCTGATTTGGTTATATTTAAGTCTATTTGTGGTAAGTCTAGTTTAAGTACCTCCAAAATTCAGTGGAAAGTAGGGAACGGAAGTATCTTAATGGTAACGAAGTGTCTTATCAATAGATTCCCATTTTGCATTTGCCTTAGCCTATGCGCGGGATACAGCGAAAAACTAAAAAAAAATGCATATATACCCAAGCTTGCTCATACAATATAATGGATTAGTTAAAATTAAACATCAACAATTAAGCAATTGAAGGTACAAGCGGTTATGATATAAACTTTTTACAGCCTCGTAATAAGCGGAATATGGAAATCCTTTGGCAAAGAGACAGAACGAAGTTTTTAATAGCTGGAACGGTCTGTTCGTACAATTTGAGGACATTGTAGCGAAACGGGCGCGCGGCCAGATAAAAACTTATTAGTTCATTTTTGTAATGTAATATACATTTTTGTGTTTTTTGTATTGAGAAATGGTTAATTTTGTGTTGATTTGGTTATTATTTGTTTTGTACATAATTATGAAATATTGGATTGAATCCTGAAGAATTCTTAATTTAATTTGTATTCTTAATAAACGATTCCTATTTTATTAGTGTTTCTAATATAATTCCATGTGGGTAAAAGTACGGAGCAGGCTTACCTTAATAGGAACCGAGGGTTTTAACACTAGGTTCCCAGGTAGCTTTTCTCTACCGTGAAAATGTATTTAGTTATAAAATGTATTGTTTTAAATAAGTACATAGTTTATTATCTAATACAAATTTTCTTTTGTTTTTATTTGTTTGTCTATTGAAAGAGACCTTTCAAACAATTTTCTAATAAAATATAACTAGACAGTGTTTTTCGTTATTCCAATTAAAGTAAGTAATATATATCGCTACAAATTGTTATCCACTTAATTCGTGCATAAATTTAAACCTAATTGAAAGTCTTTGTAACATATTCTGTCCTCAAAATTTACTGAGACATTCGTCTCGTTTCGTATTTCAGATGAAAATCTTCATTATATGTTATAACATAAGGTTGATTTTGATACTTTGGACATATATTTGAATGTTGGCTTGTTACTTTGAGAACAATGAACTTTCTAACATCTTCGATGTGAGAGTGTCATATGGTAATTAAATTTTCACATACGTCTTTATTTAATAGCTCACTTGTTGGAAAAGGTTCTAGAATGTGAGTTTATGTTAGTAAAGCCTTAGTAATAGAGTCGTTTAGGCTTATTGTGGATATAAATGAAATAGTCAAATTACTTATTTTTTTAAATTTAAACTATAATATTTTGCATAAATATGCTGCTAGGCTACACAGAGGTAACTTAGTGTAAAAGCACTCCGTTCCGTATTCCGTTATCATCTGTTCCGTTCCACCGTGGGTTATATCTATATATATAAAAGGACTTGTCCTCACTGACTGAGGTAAGACGCACGCACAGCCGTAACCGCTGTGCGTAGAAACGTTAAATTTGGACAAAAGTTTACTTTCGTAATCTGGACATCCACAAAGAAGGGATTTTGAAAAATCTTAACCCTAAAGGGGTGAAACTAAATAAACTTAAATTGCGGACCTCTGCACTCATTCTGTATGTAATGAATTATAAACACATGTTAATGCTTATAATTTTTAAATTTTTGATAACAAGAAAGAAGGAGCAAGGAGGAAGAAGGAAACCAGTCTCATCACATACTGCGGAATTTTAGAAACAGCGTGTTGAGTAACGGAAATCAACGCAGCCCTTCGTCTACCAGAGTGGGGTAATAAAAATAAATAATTATAATGTATAATAATAAAATAATATACTGAGTTTTAAAGATTTTCATGTCCTACAACACCTTCAGATTTACTTCTACGAAACAATTAATTTAATTAAGAAATTAGCAACTCTTTATAATATATATATATATATATTAGTAACAATTAGAAAGATAAGATAAGATAAGATATCGCAGATATAGAGAACCTCCACCGACTTTTACGTCGTATAAAATACTAGCAAATATATTTTAATATTGTAATCAATTTAGCTGTCAGAAGTGTCATATGACCTAAAAATCATAATTCCTAATAATGGACGATACCTTAAGTTTTAATGAAGATACGAAGAAGACATTATCCACAACTGAAGTAGCAGCAGGAAGGCAGTTTGGAGTTCAAAGCGATGCTTCATTGGTTGCCAGTGCTTCAAGAGTGTCTTTTCAACAGAATCTTCATGTGCTGTCTACGGTTTGTATCAAATAAAATTATATTATTTTAAATTCATGCGGTATCTTGCCGAGTATACCGAGGGAAAGGTATTGTTAAGACTCTCCGTTATTCATGAACCACCTAATTCGGAACATTGCGTTTTAAGTGGCGGAACTCAACGCCGTACTTTGTCTTGTTACCAAAGCGAAGAAATGAAAATAATTTATTTCCCCTTTCCCTCTAGGGGAAACAAATTATTTTCTTTCTGTCGCTGCGCTACAATAGCTTTAAATATTTTTTATGAGATAAGTAAAGAGAACCTTACATTAATATCCTCGATTTTCATTTTCATACTCACTTTAGTAAATCTATGTACTTTATATTTATAAATTTAATATTAAAGGAACTCTTCTAAGTTGTTGTCGAACTATGAAAGAGATCTTTTCTTACATTTAATTTAGTTACATTTAAATTTGTAGCTAAAAGTATATATAAATTTTATACCCAGCAAAAATAGTATTTTTTGCTTATTTCAAGAATAAATATTTTAAATTTTATTTTTTCACTTTAATAGAAGAAAACGATAACAGCAGAGCCACTGATACCAGCAACTCTAGTACAAAAGTTGTCTTACTTTTCAATGTACATATGTACCGTTGGCAAATTGGAGATCTTGTGTAAGCAACAAAACAATGTGAACAGGTATTTCATCAATTTGAAATATTACTTATTTTTTAATTTATACTTTTACTTTATTTCAATGGTCCTAAATATAAAAGGCATATCCAAAAGTGTGAAATAACACTTTAAAAATGTAAAAAAAACGTTAGTTCTTCTGCTTCTCTTCAATCTCTAATTTGTGTTCGTATGAGATGAAAGGTAATAGAGCTTAATATAGTATAAAATGTAAAAAAAAATCTATATCGTTAGTTACTAGATATAAACCCCCCAGACATGATTAGCTACCCGTTTTGAGAGTGTTCAAGTAAAACTATTAAGATCTCTTTCTCTCTCTCTCTCTATCTATTCTTCTCTTTTTACAGATTTTTCTGGCTTTACATTGCAAATGTACTATGCAAAAGTCTACCAATGACATATGTTTATTTATTTTTAAGCGCATACGCTCCAGATAATCATTTATATATTTCCAAAATGGTACCACTGTGTTATGGTAAGTTATCATTGAATGTTCAAATAAAATTTTGAGGGTAGTTTATATATAACTTTCTCAACCCAGAATAGAAACTACTTAGTTTACTTAGAATGATCATTCTATGGATTACTCGCATTCCACCTCGTTCCTTTTAATGTGCATTACTCTCCTTATTTTCTACCTTAAAAAAACAAAGTGATTCTATTTTATTACTTTCGAATAAACGCAAAGTAAAACGTACATAACAGGGCGCATCATATGCCTATCCTGCAAAATAAAAAGAAGAGAAAAAAGAGAGAAAAGTTAAAATTTTAATAAGACTACACATCCACCGGGTCAATCATTACTAAGCATATGTCTCATATATGCAGGTACCAACTGGATATTTGCTATCACGGGGGTATTTCAAGTAATAGTTATGCTGAATGCAAGTTCTATATATTTCGTTTATTTTATCATGGGCGTCTATGACAAGGTGCCTTGGAAAAGGTAACAATAGCATATTTTGTGGACTTTTTACAACGCAATTGTTATTTGTCTGATTCTTAACCGAGGAAATGGTTGCTCAAGCCTGTGACTATAAACGTGACAGATTGTGGATTCGATTCTCCTTCAGGAAAAGGAATATTACATATTTTCATTTCCTCGCTCTAGTATTCAGTTTCGCCACTCAACACGTAAAAATCTCCAGAATTTAGCGGGCATTGGGGTCCCCCAATGGGTGGTCACTTCCGTCCGAAAGTGAGAAATTAATGGGAACGGAGTGCTTGAATATTAGGTTCTCGAGTTCCCTCTGCCTATCTTGCTATATGCAGGATACAGCGTAAAGCTTATATTATACTAGCGGACGCGCGCAGCTTCGCATGCTTATTTGCACCCTTAGGGGTGAATTCTAATAAACCATGAAACACGTCTTCAATAAAATATTTTTAAGAATCTCAATTTCAAATTTTATAAAAATCGGTGGCGATTTAAAGATTTTTCCATACAAACTTTCAACCCCTTATTGGCACTCTTAAGGGGTAAATTCTAAAAAACCGTGAAACACGTGTTCAATTAAATATTTTTCAGAGTCTGAATTTTCAATTTTATAAAAATCGGTGCCTATTTATTTTTTTCTCAATACAAACTTTCAACCCCTATTTCACCCCTTTAGGGTTAAAATTTTTCAAAATCCCTTCTTAGTGGATGTCCAGATTACGAAAGTAAAGTAGTAAAGTATATTATAGTTTTATAAGTAACTTTCAAGAGTTGACACCGTCGTAGTGATGATAACATTCACCAAATATCGCAGGTCTGAACTCTATCCGGTCCACACAAATATTTTCATTTTAAATATTTGGATATCCTGGTCTGATCAAGCACCAAGTGCGTTGGTTTCTGCCTGTTGTGTTTCTTATTCAGGCACAGTGGTCACAACGTCTTTTCTTCCTACTACTAACTTTGCCCAAAAAAAATATTTTTAGTTAATTTTAATCTTTATATAGATGATCTCATCCACTCTTGTTGCAGCAAATCAAAGAAAGAAAAAATAAAATAATAATAAACGCTCCTCCGAGTGTTTCTGTTGTGTAATTCACATTACGCAAGATACCATCCTGAAGTTTTGGTCTTTATTTTCTAGATGTAATTCAAAAATTTCAAATATAAGCGGAATGACGTATAATTGCTATAATTTGGTCGAATTTGCTAAAAAGTGCAATAACGCTGATATAATTTACGATACCTACTTTTATTCAACTCCAGAGGAAAACTTCTCTCTTGCGCAAATTGAATACTTTGAGTAAGTTTCCAATTGTGATACTTTTAACATTTTTAAACCATTTCTACACAATGTATATAAAATTATTTTTAGATGTGTAAAACATTGACGTAGCACGACTTGAAAAAGTACGTCTTTGAAACCGTTCAGCGGTCTAATCAAGCTGAATCGAGCCAAGCTATATAATTATGATACTTGCTATTCTTAATACATCTCTGTCTTGCATCTTTTTTAACCGACTTCTGTAAGAAAAGGAGGTTATCAATTCGACTGTATGTTTTTTTTAACCGACTTCTGTAAGAAAAGGAGGTTATCAATTCGACTGTATTTTTATTTTTTATTTTCTTTTTTATGTTTGTTACCTCATAACTTTTGACTGGGTGAACCGATTTTGATATTTTTTTTATTTGAAAGGTATAGCTTCCCGAATGGTCCCATTTTTTTTTTGGTCCATGTCTGACAATGGTATCCATGAGAAAATCACGTAAGTCTTAAATTTGCATTAAGCATGTGCGCGACTAATAGACGAATAACTCAATGTCGCGCCAACCGATTTTGATGATTCTTTTTTTATTTGAAAGGATACACTTCAAGGATAATTTGGTGAAAGTTTGGTTAGGTTCCAATTATGGAATCCGGTGAAAATTGAGAAAGTTTGTTTTTTGGTAAAAAATTGATTATACTGTAATAGTTACAAGCAAAAACTTTTTAACTCGATGTCAGAAGTGAGATTCCTGATCGTTACATTTCTTTTCAACCAACCTCAAAAAAGAGGATGTTCTCATTTTCAACCAACTTCAAAAAAGGTAGATTCCTAATTCGCCCGAGTACTTTTTATGTATGTTCCTGTCAATATACCAAAATGTTACTTTGTACAATAAATTAATTTTTAACAAAAACAAAAACCGACTTCTAATAACGAACTAAAAAGTGAAAAATAATTATACAAAGATTTTATAATTTTGAAGTCGGTGTCAAGCTAATGCTACAACACCTTTAGTACAATATCTAATTACTAAGCCTGTTTGTTTTACTTGGCGCCGACTTCAAAATTATAAAATCTTTGTATAATTATTTTTCACTTTTAATAAAAATAATACCTAATTAAATGAAGTTTTATATAGGGCAATCACAACCACTCGTTGAGAACCACTACCACCACCATCACCACTCGTTTAAGAAGCATCATTTTAAGATCTCCCCCATCACTTAAAATCATAAAATAAATTAATTTTTAACAAAAACAAAAACCGACTTCTAATAACGAACTAAAAAGTGAAAAATAATTATACAAAGATTTTATAATTTTGAAGTCGGTGTCAAGCTAATGCTACAACACCTTTAGTACAATATCTAATTACTAAGCCTGTTTGTTTTACTTGGCGCCGACTTCAAAATTATAAAATCTTTATATAATTATTTTTCACTTAGTTCGTTGTTAGAAGTCGGTTTTTCTTTTTGTTAAAAATTAATTTATTATTATGCAGAGAAGTAAGCAGAGTGTAGTGATGTCTTTGCCTATCTTATTAATACTGGGTTGTTAAAATCAATTAATATCTTACAACGAAAGACATTTTTAATAATTTAGAAAAAATCTTTTATTACTATTGTAAATGTTATCTTGCTTATCCTACTTAATAAATGTAAGAGTGTGTTAGGATATCCATCATCCATCCGTACATTCCACTCATTGCAAAAAATACAGGATTAGAGGATGAAACTACAGTAGCACGTGCAACGTGGCCATATAATCTCAGGCGCATCAGACGCTCTTATATTTCTTATTCGCCTCAATTAGCATCCTTGCCTTCATCAAGCGGTTGAAGGCAAGGATGCTAATTGAGGCGAAGCGGTTCATCACGCGTGATTCGCGAGCCGTTACTTATAATATATTATTTTAAAGAGTATATTTACTTCCAGCTCTCTCATAGGTTACATTGAGTCAAATGTATGGGTGGCGTTATATGTTATTACTACACTTGTAATTATATTGGCGCTCTTAACCTATCGTCAATTATATAAAGAGTTTATTTGGAAGGTTAGTTATAGTTTTTTATTGTAATATTTCCTTTAAATATAATAAATAAGTAATGATAATCATTGAATGTAATATTCAGTCTTTCGAGTCGAAATTGAATCGGCAACCATCGCGTTTAAAGTTAGATATTATCGCACTACATTACAATGATCTCACTTCGGCTATTATTTTTAATTTAACAGATTTTAAGATAATAATAAACACAGTAATATAATAAATAGGTGCTTTTCTACTCTCACATGGCGTTATGCGCTCTCTTGTTGGGTATATTTATTCACGTTGTGATAGCGTATGAAAATAAACCAGTAAAAAATATTAAATCTACTGACACAAAGACGAGTGAGTTTTTAATGGTAAGGGAGTATTTTTTTGTTAGTTACGTAAAGTGGAAAATTACAGTTAAAAGTATAATATACAATCGTCATCATTATCATCATCATCATCATATCGCGTTTCGAAGACCTTTGTTGGACATAGACCTCCTCCAAGGATCTCCGCACTTCTTCCGGATCGCGGCCGATGCTCTAGAACCTTTCCACCCCAACAGTCTTTGGTTCACTTCGCTACGTTTCTCACCCACTGCCACTTCAGCTAAGCAATGTCGATAACGTTTATTCTCGTACGGATGTCTTCATTTCTGATTCTATAACGTAGGGAAATACAAAGCTCTCTCTATTGCGCACTGTGTTACACTGAGCCTTCACAAGGCTACATAATTGGCGGCCACGACTCGGTACCGTATGTCATTACTGCTAACACACACAGGTGAAGAAGACGAAGGCGAAGACTTTCGTCTTGAGACATTAGACGCAAATATTTCGTTGTAGCTTCCCGTACGCTACCCATCCGAGCTGGGCTCGACGAGAGATCTCTCTCTATAGAGATATATGTGATGATCAACAACCTCCAGGGTAGTGTTCCCATCACTAACTGGTCTTCAAGTATTGTGTTCATGTCTTCCACAGTCTCAGCCTGTCTCTCGTTAGTTTCTCATGTTTCATCATGTAAATAGTAGTTTAAAATTATGCATTATTATGAACTAGTTCAAGCAATTTAAGATACTCTGATGTTGTTTTGTCATTTTATATCGTTCTTCATATCTTTTTTAATAGAAATAGAGTATAAATAGTAGTAAAAATAAAAAAAATGCAATATAAAAAATAACAGCAGTAATAGTAATTAATCCTATATCTTATAAAACAAAGTCGCTTTTTGTGTCTGTCTGAACTTTCTAACTCTTCTTCTTCTAAACCACCCAACGGATTTGGATGCGGTTTTCACCATTAGGTCGAGTATTTCCCAGGGAAGGTTTATATATAGTTTATTATTTGTACATTCTTATGTAAATTAACATAAATACGATAAATGTGTATAAGGTCCTACCCGCTGAGAGACTTTCGCGCATGTGCTGCCTTAATGGTAAGTACTACATGAAAATAATGTACTGGAGTATTGTTCCACTTTATAAGATCTACAAAAAAGTCCGCGATGGCATATTCGTATCTTTTAAGAATAACGTGTAGTGATCATATTTCTGTCTAAAAATAGTAATTTCAATATATTTTTTATTGTGAGGGATATTTTTCCATAATGGTATTAATCCTTATCCTTTAAAATACTTTATTAAATTTCTACGTTAAACGAAGATAAAATTTGCTTTTTAAACTATTTCGAAATTGCGAATAGTTTTAGAGAAAAACGCATTTAATTATTGACACATCACGCCGTTCACACATCAACTGTATCGAGTCAAGTTTCACTTATCCCTTACTCTCAGCATATAAATAAGTATATTAGTTACGTTGGCCATTTAATGTAGATCAAAACTGTCTTTTCTGTTTTTCATTTTAATAAGTACTTTAGAAGTTGTTACAATATCAAAAAATCCTTGCTACGAAACGCGCCTCGCGACGTTATGCTTATACAAGCGAGTCCGCCGCGCCCGCCTGCCTTACACGCATCGGTGGTTCAGTGGTAGAATGCTCGCCTGCCACGCGGGCAGCCCGGGTTCAATTCCCGGCCGATGCATTCTATTTAATTTTCGTCACAGGCAGCCACGTAGTGCTTGCTTTTCATCAGGGACAGAATACTCTCTTCAGCATTAACCACAAGCTCGAAAAAAAAAACCCGCCTGCCTTTATAACTACGAAGATTTAGATGCGTTTGCACGTATTGGATAATTCGAATTGAATGTATTATTTAATGTCATTTAACTATCTAAAAAAAGTAATTTAAATATATTTTAATAAGTACTTGAAAAGATTAGTATCACAGATATAAAATTACGGTACCTACTAAAAAATCCTTGCTGTGTAAAATAATTGGAAAATCCTTATTGAAACTACGAAAATGCGGGTTGCATTAGGGTTTAATTAATTTTCACATTATCTTAAGTGATTTGCAAACATACATTATATGAATAATCCAGTAGTAAAAGCGGGCGAGGCCGCAATAGGGTCGCTAGTAGATAATATGTGAAAGTATACCGCACCTAACAATAGAACGGTGAAGGACTGTAGAAATAAACAAAAACATCTGATCAGATGTTTTGTGAAGATCATCATCTTTATTGTAGAGATAAGATGTAAGTCAATGTATCATTGATAATTAAATGGATAATTTTTGTTGCGGAATTTGTACATAAACTTTACTTAATTTAAAGAACCCAATGTTAAACATTGGGTAATTGTCACTTCACCAAAGTGCCATTTTGGCGTTAGACTCTTAATAATTTCGCATTTTCCTAGAACGCTGATTTTGATCTTCTCGCTGAGTCTATGACTGCTCCACCTATTGTACACGTAATAAATTCAAGAAGCGTTAATCAAGTAAGTTTAATTCTTGTTATCAATTTAGAAGCTTTCATAAATAATTTATTTTCTAAATTTACTTAATTCGTTCTTATGTTAAGTAGCAGAATAAACAACAAAAACATAGCCACAAATTCTCAGTGAAAATTGGTATCTAGGCATATCACAAACGAAGGTTTACTAATATTATTAAGACATTAAATAAGGCTTGCTCTGCTTTTTTATATAATTTAAAAAATAATGCTTTACAGATACAGCCAAGTTTCGGAAGCGGAATCATAACGACTGCGAATGCTGCTATGTATATTTTCAAAGCTCTTACTTCTTATTTGATGGAAACACACTGTGAACGTTTTGTGAATGTCCCTATTATTTATTGGCACTATGGTTATTATTATAGAAAATATTTGAAGATTTTCTAATAAATCTTTTTGGAAAAAGAGTTCGTAATTACTTATTGTATTTATTCTGTCCAAGTTGTGCTGAACGATACGGTCCACTGTAATCACATACAGGCTTGCCGGAAGATTCCGCCCGCGGCTCCGCCTGCTTGGATTACACGATTATTCATTTAATACACTGAATTACTTTAGTGTTCTAATATTTTTGTCTCTTAACCTAATAAATGCACCCAGTAAGAGTTCTTCTGCTATATCTTACATATACAGACACCGATCAGTTATGTTTTTATTGTAAGTATAGATTAAAATATTGAATTTTAGACAAATCGTCCGCTTTCTACATCTGGCCAATTTACTTTGCAACAATATATTTTGGTGATTTCTTTGTTCTAATATTCTTCGCAGTCAATGCTGTTGTGGATTATTGTGTTTGCGTAAGTATACTGAGAGGATATATACGTATACCTAAAAAAAAATTTTTTTTTTTTTAGTTTCTCAATAATTTCATTATTATGTATAACTTGGTTCTATTTTGCGGTTCATTTTCTCTAATGACGCTTCACTATTTATAAAAACTAAGATTAAGAAGAATTTAAAACATAAAATATTATTTTTTTCAGTTACTAACATTGCACTGCATAGTGGAAACTATTCGAAATGAATGGAAGTGGATGAGGCCGTGGTGCATCATTGTGTTTATATTAATTGCTTTTATTATTGATCATTTTTCTAAATATACAATGGTAAAGCGGCATTCACGTCTTAGCTTTCTATTCTGCCTCGGGCTCTTCTTCCGTTTTAATTCTTCGGCGTTTTCCTTGGCATCAGAGCGAAGAAATGAAAATATTAATAGGATTGAACTCACAACCGTCGCGTTATAGTCACACTCTGCCTCTCGTGCCTCTGTGCCACGACAGCGACATAATGCTGTTGTGAGAGGCCCGAGGAAGTTTGATCAGATCTTTTCCCTGTGCATGATCACGCAAGTCTTAGGCGTAAAGCAAAAAAAAACCGTTTTTGTGGACTTCGTAAAGGTTAGAAGTGTGTGAAATAAATTATGGGAGACAAAGTGAGCCGACTCTTGTTGCAGGATGTAATACAGAAATCATTCATCCTGTGTGCAATTTGGAGCTAGCATATCGCTTTGGTTTGACATCCAATCGAGTGTCAAACAAAGTTGCACTATTATTAAATTAAGGAAAAATTTCAGATAGCAGAAATTTGTTTCATAACATGGACAGGATTTTGCACACTGGTTGAAGCAGTTACAATATTCTGGATGTACCCTCTCAGCAGATTTGTTGATGATATAACGTTCCATTGCGGCTCACCGCCTACAAAATTAAGGGTTTTGAGTTTTAGAATTTTACCAATATTTTATTTAGTGAGTTTTATATGTTTCTGCTTTTTCTGATCTGAACACTGAATACCTAGTTTTATATCACAAATCAAACTTGAAATTAATACGAAAGCCTTGATGGACATGTTCGACTCGCACTTGATGGGTTTTTTCTTATTTTATATTAACATACATAAAAAAGATTCCGACGAATTGAGAACTTTCTTTTTTTAAAAGTCGGTTACAGTCGAATGATTTTAATTCCCAGGATTAAAAACATTCGCGGCGCAGGGGTACAAAGTGTTACTGTAAACGTGATGAAGGTTAACATACTAACTAAGTTTTTACTTAACAACATCAAAAGTATCGAAATATGGCCGTCACTTATTTTTTTTTATTATTTACTCATTTTTCAATGGAGAGTAAACAACAGAGTGATTTATGTCTGGATTATTTGTATAGCTATTACACTGCAACAAAAACGTTACTTTCAGATCAAAATCTATGTAATGTTCACCAGATTTTTAAAGTTTGAAGATTTTGGAGTCGTAGATTATACATTCTTCAATAATCCTCAAAATACATATATAGCCCAATCTACCTTATTTTTATTAGGCATAGTGTTTGCCATATACAAATACGTTTATAAACAAAAAAAGGTATATATACCAATTTAATTTCTGTAGTCTTACGTTCTTGGTAATCTTTGCGTCTAAAACTAGAAATTCTTTTTGTGTATGCACCATCCATCCAAATTTCATGTTCCTTGATCTTACCAGTGTTGGATGCATCCACAGAAAATAAGTTCAGGATTTATAAAATAAGGAAGCTCTGGCCTCAAGCTCTTCTGATATCAATAAGGTTCTTAAAGAAGGCCCTAAAGCCATACACACTTGGGTGGCATGTCTCAGGCACTGTTACGATTTTCGTACTTTGCATTGCGTTGAACTTTCATATAGTATTAAATTCTATGAAGTTTCTTCTTTAGTAGTAAAAATTATTAAAAAATATTATTATTAAAAATTAAATTTTTGATACATATATTTGCAGGATTGGACTCAATTATTTAAACCTTTACCTGAGTGGGGTCCAAAAGACTTTATCAGCAGACAACTAAGGAAACAATTTAATTCAAATGAGGTAGGTTAGGTTTTAAATGTTGGTAATTTTTTTATTTTTTTCACGCTTCCACACACAGCAGATAGGAAGAGGGAAGCTAGTATTAAGACACTCCGTCCTCCATTTTCTGCCGAAGACTGGAGGCATTGCAAATTGAATGATAACACCCAACGCCGCTTTGCGTCAGTGCCAGAACGAAGAAATGAAAATATTGAATATTTCATTTCCTCGAGTGGGAATCAAACCCCCAATTTGTCGCGTTTACAGTCATATTTTGTGTCCCGCGAACGTGACTAGCCTCAAAATGTTGGTTCATTGGTAATTGATTGGAAGAAAGGTTTTAATTAGCTTCGATAAATAGAGGATCTCAGACAGTAGAGGTGAGGGACCCTCAAATTTTAGGGGGGCATATTTTATTTTAAACCTAAACTTAGTTGCAATTCCCAGGCACTGATTCGAGCTTCTTTCCCTATTACTCCAGAATAAATTCATGGAAAGCTCAGCAGTTTCTTCTCTTTTTTTAACCGACTTCTGTAAAAGGAAAAAGTTATCATTTTTTTTTTATTTTAGTTCATAGCATCTCAAGCACCCAGGGACTTAAGCAGACACTTGATCAATAAAGCTGAACTAAGATCTTACAAAGTAGATGTACGTTATAGTAGCAATTCTCGTTCAACTTGGACGAAGATGAATAATGAGAAAATAGATTAAAATAATTGTTTATATCACTGTATATATACGAATATTATGAATATTGTCTTTTATTCTGAAAATATCTAAATATGTTGGTATAAAATATAGTATAAAACAGTATATGTGTGTGTTTTATTTTATTTTTTCGGTGTAAAGTTGATGTCTCGTGGTAGCACTCCAGTCTATTAATTGATTTTCTCATATAACGCTCGCAATTCCATTTTTATAAACTATAATTTGTTAAAATATTTTTTTTAATTAAAAAAATATTATTACTTTTACTATAATAAATAATACTCAACTCTAACTATATCATTTTGACATAATAAGGACACGTAAAACCCCTGACGTTACAGATAAGGGAATGTAACCCTAATAAGCAATATCTCCAATATTGGATTAATGGGCTTTCCCAATTTTCTCCCGGAAATTCCACCCTTATTAACATTTACATGGAAAAATAAATGAAATTCCGCTTCTAAATATATGGAAGCTAAAACATTTTTTAATTTCAACATAATTTGGTAATTAAAATGTTATATATGTCATCTTATATGTTTGTTAATTGTTGATTCAATTAGAGCACGACGGTGCTGCCTCTGGGTGTAAATGCGAGGGTTGTAGATTCATTTCCCATTCGGGTGGAGTGAGTGATTTTGAGTTTCCTCACTCTGGTAATAAGACATTGAAATCCTCCATTTCAAACAATATCCTGAAAATTGGGTGGAAAATCGGGAACGAAGGATGTTAAAACTGTTTCCTCACCCAACCCTTTTATCTTTTAATAACAATTCGATTGATGCCCTATTTAGATCACCTCCAACTCCTCTGTAATATGTTCATCTCAACAATATTAGCACAAAAATGAGGGACAAGAAGTAAATCAGAGTTTATCGTATTATTTTATTATTTATTTGTTCATCCAAGCGGTAATATGATATTAGATTTGATGTGACGGTTACTTTAACATGTTTATTGCCTCTTTTGTCTATTAAGGTTCATATATGATTCGTCGAATACTAACAATATTCACAAATTATTTTTAAGTAATTAAGAGAGAGAATATAGTGAGAAACCACTTTCACGATTTCCTCTCATTCTTACGGCTCCAAAGGAAATTAAAAAAAATGATTATATTAAATTTTTATTAAGAGAGAATTAACAGTTATGTAAGTTTAAAAAGCCATTATACAGCATTTCTTATCACCACAGTCGGTAGCACCATCGAATACTAGGCTCGGATTGCAGAAGTCTTCGGGTTTGGTACAGATTCCGCCGTGTTTAACACAACGCGTCTCTCTCATTGATACTGAAATAATATTTGTAACAAGTGTTATGTAAAATAGGCTTGAGTTATTTTTTTCCAGCCTCACGCTGTTTCCCGCATGTAGCAAGGTAGGTAGAGGGAGCCTAGTGTTAAGGCACTACGCTCCCCACTTTCCGCCGATTTCTGGAGGAATTTCGTGTTCAGTTTCTTTGCTCACCTTTCACACTCCTGCACCAGAGCGAAGAAATGAAAATTTTAAATATTTAATTTCCTCGAGTGGGAATCGAACCCACAATCTATCGCGGTTGCAGTTGCACGCTTGTAGCCCTGCGCTATGACTGGCCTAAGTAGAGTAAGAGACGGATGACGAGAGACGGAAGACGGTAGATAGGTAACAAACGGACGAAAAGAAAAGTTTCATATTTACAATATATCTTTTAAAAGGTTTCTATATTTTTTATTGGGTTAGTCTGTTATTAAAATATTTTACCTCCATGACAACAATCAATCCCTTGTTTCTTCTGAGTAGGACAAAGCCCTTGTCTCTCTGCAAGATGACCCTTAGGGCAGTCAACTGCTACCGTACAAATACCACCTGCTTCTACGCACGGGGTTTCTTGTATTATAGAATCGATGATTCTAACTGAAATCATTAAAATATATAATTTAGGTAATGTTATGATATTCAGGCCTTCTAGGCGTAGTTTTAACAAAGTTGAAAAGTTTTAAAAAATAATTGTTATTAACTCGATTTCAATTCTAGGGAATGAATGGGCAAACAGTGAGTTGCGGAGTGTTCTAGCACTAGATTTAATATGCTTAATCTGCGATATGTGTATATCACAAAGCGTTAAAACGATTGTATTTCTTTGATAATAATAATACTTCATTAGAAAAACCTCAAGATTATCTTTTTAATCAGTTGCAAATCCAATGAGACCAAATAAACATATAAACCTCGAATGTATTAAATGTATCGCCATAGTCCAATGCGAATTCTAATAAATATTTACTCTATATTCAACTTGGCTCTTATTAAAAGTGAATAAAGTTTAAATTGTTATTGCGTATTTTTCTCAGCCACTAATATAAGGAGCGATGACTCGAGCAGACAAAGACGATTGAATAATGATCGCTTTCCTTATTAATAGGATCGATAAAATATATCTTCATAGATGTATGCTATTGTTGTATTGTTTATGTGTGTATGTATGTGAACACGTTGGGTTTATTAGTTTGTTGATATCTACTAAACTAAACGCATAAATATCAAAAAGGAGTTACTAATGCGACGGTAGTTGCTTCGATTCCTATTCTGGGGAATGATGTATTTAACATTTTCATTTCCTAGCTCTGGTAACGAGATAAAGCGCAGAGTTTAAATCCACTCTTCAACACGCAATGCCTCAAGAATTCGGCGTAAAGTGGAGAACGTAAGTTTTAAAGGGGAACGGAATGTATTAACATTAGGTTCCCAGGATTCTTCTGCCTACCCAGCAGGGTAACAATGTGCAGATATATCGTGATCAATCATGGTTTTGCAGATTAGCCCGGACAAACAGACAAACAAATATTTTAGAATAATTTCTTTGTGTTTTATGTGAAGTTAATTAACTATATGCTTTGAAAAATTACAGTCTGAAATCACAAACAGATATTCATTGAGCTATACGACTTTCTACTGAAATTTATAATACAATCCAAGAGGTCGCAGAATACTTGGAACAGTTTCTTTATCAAAGCTTGTTTTGTATTGTCTAGTATTATTCCTTTGTATAGATATTTTAAAGAATCTTTTATGATATTTCATATTAATTATTATATATGAAGTACTAGAAAGTGAAGAACTAGTATCATAAAATAGTTATAATTATCTCAGGCGGAGGCTACGTTTCCCACTTTCTTCCGTATTCTAGAGGCATTTCGTGGTGAGTGGCGGAATTCAACACCAGTTTTTGCCTTGATACGAGAGCCAAGAAATGATAATATAAATTATTTCCTTTCCTGGAGTGGGATTCGAACCCACTACTTGTCGTGTTTGCATTTACACACTTGTGCCCCTGCGCCACGACTGGCCTCTGTAATATTATATCCAGATGAGTATTTACAATATAAAACTTGAATAAAAAAGTAAAATTGGCAAGATAATGAAAATACCTTCAGGATAGAACTACAAAGTAACGTTTGTAATTTTGTTATGATTATTATGAGTTTTTGTGAATTTCTGTATAATTTTTGATACAATGTGGTAAAGATCAGAGATAAATAATACAAAAAAACATGAAGCTGATGAACAACAACAACGACACGACAACACGAGACATAGGTATCGTTAAGCGTGTTGAGTGGCGGAACTTAACGCCGCGAAATGTCAATGATCCCTTGAGTGGAGATAGAACCCACAAACATTTTGCCTTTACAATCAGACATAGTCCCACTGCGCTGCTGCAATAATTATAGTTTTAGTTACCGTGAAATAAATGTCATGGTTTTTACTGAACGATAAATATTGTATAATAATATGTTATTATTATTGAATCATGTAAACATTAATTGCCACAAAATATTAATTGCCTTCCTTGGTGTATCGAATTTGTATATTGTTCTTAATATTTAAAAGTTTTTTAATTCACGCTGTATCCCGCACATAGCAGGGTAGGCAGAAGGAACCTGGAAACATTGTATTAAGACACTGCGTTCTCCACTTTCTGTCGAATTTTGAGGCAGTGCGTGTTGAATGGTGAAAGACAACGCCGCGTTTTGCCTTGTTATCAGAATAAGAATATGAAAATATTAAATATTTTATTTTTCATTTCATTGAATTGGAAATTACTCATTCTCCCAAATGGAAATCGAACTTGCAAACCCGTCGTAGAGACGCTATTTGGCACCACGGCCCATTAAGGATTTCCCGAAACCTCTAAGGAAACAAAAATTCAAGTATTTTTTTACATTATTAAGGCTATGCTAATAAAGACCGGGAACTCGTTTCTAGTATTTTACCAAGCTGTCAAATAAACTGATATTGAATTATTTAATTTTTATTTTTGTCGTAATTAAAGAACCATTATAAAATAATCTACAATCGATTAAAATAACTTTAGAAACAAATGTAGTATAAAAGAACTCAGTGTCGTTAGCTATTTGACATTAAAATTAGAAAAATATATTATTATTTATTTTAGCATAGCAGAGTAGGCAGGGAGAACCTAGTGTAAATAACGGTAGTTTTCGCTTTGATTCGAGACCTTGACGGTTAAGTAGCGGAATTCAACGTCGCGTTTTATTGCCAAAACGAGGAAATTAAATTTATTCATTGCTCTGAGTGAGAATCGAACCCAAGACAGTCAACTCTATACCGGCAAGAATAAAAAAAATAAAGAAAAACTCACAGTCTTCTTCATTTCCACAAACCAAATGCAATATAACACAAGTAATAACAAACAACTTCATAGTAGCGTCTGCGCGTGCGCCGGTCTCAGTACAGAATGACGAGTTAAACGATTTATGTAACTTGAATTTTTATTGTTTCTATATACAATGTATAGAGATGTTTTTTTTTTGATTCACTTCTTTCTTATATTAATGAAATTTAGTAAAACGCCATTATGGTACAGCATCTACTTTGAGTGCGATGGTTGTGGGTTCAATTACGACTTCGGGAAATTATTTATTTACGTTTCCTCTCTCTGGTAATAAGACAAAACGCGGCGTTGATATCGCCATTCAAAAAGTAATGTCTTTAATCTACCCTACAGTAAGCAGGGTATTCGCTCCGCACTCGAGAGAGTGTCCAGACTTCGACAATACAAGAATTGTGAGTAGAGGAACTGAACGCCGCGTTACATCTAACCAGAACAAGTAAAAAAATATCCTCAGTGGAACTCGAAGCCACAACCATCAGTTTTACAGTCGCATGCAGACCACCACGCCGCAAGGGCCTCGAAGATTAATTGACTTTATTGGTTTGTCGCAATACAGAAGTCTCTACTTACTTCATGAATATAGGTTCGAATTTCATTGGCGTAATTGAAAGGTGAATTTGTCACTTAGAATTGAAATGACCTTGGCATTTATATAAATGCAGTATTACATAACATTGCACAGTATTTATACAATAATCACAAAATAGTTAAGAAAAATTAAGCGCAGCGTTGAGTTCCGTGATTCAACAAGCTTCGAACATTAGATAATAGGGAGTGGAATATTTTAACACTGAAGTCCTCAAAGACTCAAAGCCTCCCCTGGGAACTACCCTGGGAAACGGTATTATGCTAAAATGTGATGAAAGTGAATATTTGGACAAGGCAAAAATTGAATACAATTTGCGAATGGAACTTAACGTTTGTTTCCAACCGTGTAAATATAATAATTCCATTCTAGGGATCGATCTCTTTGTCTAAGCTAAGTCTGAAGCTAAGAGAAAACTAAAAAACACACTTAAAAGTAACTGCGATGATGGCTATCGAGGTCCGAAGTTCTCTTTAATGGATACCTTAAAATTAAATGTATTTTTTTACTCATCACAAGCTCGTCCACAAATAACAATATAAGTATGTCAGTCCCTTCATTTTGAGAAAATTATTGTCCTTAAATTACTCTTTTAAGGTTAAATAAATTATTTTAACGGACATTTATTTATATTTTTCTTATTGAATATTGTTTGTTGTTCATACATGGCTATATTTTTAAACTTGACATACATTTTAGCGACAGCATTTTAGTTTTGTTATGTAATATTGCACTGATGACACCATTTTTACTGATTCATTCTTATTTTATTTCTGGTAAAATTAAGTACGGTGTTAGGCTATGCCATAATGTATTCCATAGCAGAGTAGCCAGAAAGAATGGAGCTTCAAATGCTTAAAGTATCTACGTACCTCTCTCACCTCGTGCACTTTCTCTACCTCTTTATATATGCCTTTCTAGGGAATGTCTTGTTTTTGACTTTTTCAACTGAGATCTTCCTCTGTCTCCCATAACATTTATTCTTGCTTGTTGAACAAAAGTTAGATATTCATATATCATTTTAAATTTCCATCAATTGCATTGTTCCTTTTATCCTTTTCAATATACAACTTCTTAATTATAATACAAGAACGAACAGAAAAACAAATGTACAGTCTATTTCTTATTACTAAACCAAGTCATCGCTATAGCCCGTACTAGATAAAAGACACTAAAATATATTGACCACCTTAGCGAAGTCTATAGAATATCCATATAAAATTACCGAATGAAATATCCGTCATCAAACCGAGGGCACCTGGGATGCCGTCGTAATTACTGTACAGTCGTCCACACAAGTACATACTTACCTTTAAGTATATACTTCACCTTTTGTAAATCAGGGAGTGGGAAATGGAATGTCGTAACACTAGGTTCCTGGTTCCTCCTACACTATGAAGAAAGAACCAGGGAAACAACGGTTGTCGTTGAAATAAATGTAGTGAAATTAATAATTTTAATATAAGCTTTTTCCAGGGTGACGATCGAATCCACTACCATTGCGTTCAGAGAAGCTATCCCACTGAGCACCGACGGCCTCTACCAAGTAGAATATTCTATAAGTACTTCTATACTTTGGTTGCCGCATGTATTTAATCCTTTATTGTGATGGATACTGTCTCCAGAATCACCTGAACATTATGATTAATGATTTGTTTTCTTAGATGAGAGTGAGACAGTTGTTTGTATAGGCGACGGTCAGATAAGAATATATTATACTTACATATAGATAGGCCGTGGTGGTATAGTGCTTATTGTAAATGCGACGGTCGTGTATTCAATTCCTACACCAGGGAATAATAATTTTTAATATTTTAATTTCTTCGCTTTGGTAACAAGGCATCACGCGGCGTTTACTTCCGCTATTTAACATGCAATTCCTCGAGAAGTTAACAGAAAGAAGGAGGGCTTAAGAAGAAATGAAATTTCTTAACATTATGTTTACTCTGCCTACGTTGCCATATACGGGATACTAGGTGAAGCTACAAAAAAAAAACAATCTTGCAAAGTGGTTTCTTTTTTTCGAAATCGGTTAAAAAGGCAAAAGACAAATATAATATAAAACACGATATCGATTATCGAAAATGTTCTACCAGTATGAAACAGGAGTGAATTAAAATGACTCACTCATTATTATCTACGACGAGGGTCTGATGGTAGAACCAGATGGCAATCCCGACAATTACTTTAACGTTTTAGAATTGGTAGTATTGCTTTCCACTAAAGTGAAATGCAAAATTAAAGGCAATTGGTTAATTTTCTTTACGAAGATATTTTTAACCAACGTAGAGTTTTATATGTTTATATGTTTTTTTATTTATATTTTATTTTCATCTTCACGATCTATCCCGTAAGGTACAAGGTAGGCAGAGGAACGCTTGCCTCGACACTAGAGCGAAGAAATGAAAACAATGAATATTTAATTTCCTTGATTGGAAATCGAACCGACGACCTGTCGCGTTTATAAACACACGCTTGTTGCAAGTACTCATATGCCACGACTGGCCTCAAAATATTATATAAATATTTGTATTTATTATACGAATTGAATTTTAGTACAGAGTTTTCTAGGTAACCTACTATTGGTATTAATTAAAAGTTTATTATTATACCTTTTTTGATTGTTTACCTTAGAATAATATAGGCCATCCATTGTGGTTATCGTGGCCGAGTAGTGTTAATGAATTATTTAAGTTTTCCTGATCTGTGATGAGATAGAACACAGCGTTAAGTTTCGCCATTAAATCAGCGGAAAGTATAAAACGGTTTGTTCTGACACTTAATTCTATTTGAACTAAACAAAATATGATAAATACATTACTTTTACTCTATTATTGTAAAAAAAACAAGAAAAACTAATAATTAGAATCTCTTTTCTTTATAATTTTTTAGGTGGTTAGTTAATAAATCAACAATAATAATAATTTTAACCTTCTCTCTATAGCATGTAGCCGCAGCAGAGTACGAAGAGGAAACTTAATTTATTACACTCCGTTCCCCTTCTACCGCACCTATTTCGAGAAATCGCCTGATGAGTAGCGGATCTCAACGCTTTGTTTTCTTACCAGAATAAGAAAATGAAAATAACTTATTCCTTCTAGTGGGAATTGAATTCAAAACTATCGTTCTACCATCAGATGCAGTTCACATAAAAATATTATGAATATTAAAATTCCTTTAAATATAAGTTGAAACTCTCTAGTCATAATTCTATCACTGTATTTCCACGATCGCTTCACAGCAAGTATTCATAATAAAGTAAAGATTTACTTATCGATTTTCACTTCCATTTGCTTCTTCATTTATAATTTAAATATTACTAAAGGATATTGGTAATGTATAATAATGCCGGTTTGCATACATTATTTTAGCTTCTCATTGTACCACCCACATAGTAGATTAGACAGACGAAACCTGGAAACTTAATGTTAACACACTCTGTTAGTCATTAAGACTTTTCCGTCCCCGACTTTCCACCGAATTTTCCGCAAATGCCGCACTTTGTCTACCAGAGTGGGGACTCTCTGTTTTTTAATCTGGACATGTTTCCAACAGAAGTGGAAATCGAACCTAAAGTAGACGTACTCGTAATAAATAGTTACAACTATAATTATGAAGTTTTCAAGTTTATTACCCTTTAAGCTCCACTCCCTTCAAGTTTGACACACTCGCCCTATATAACTTAAATATTGTTTACTCACGTAATGGAGTGGGTTACATTGTTAGTGAACTAACACTAAAATTACTATGCACCAGAATCATAACTGTTAATTATAGGTTACTAGCGGACGCGCGCAGCTTCGCTTGCGTATTTAAGGATGAATTCTAATAACCCATGAAACATGTGTTCAATGAAATATTTTTAAGAGTCTAAATTTCAAATTTTATAAAAATCGGTGGCGATTTAAAGATTTTTCCATACAAACTTTTAACCCCTTATTTGCACCCTTAGGGGGTGAATTCTAGAAAACCATGAAAAATATGTTCAATTAAATATTTTTAAGAGTCTAAATATCAAATTTTATAAAAATCGGTGGCGTTTTAAGAATTTTCCCATACAAACTTTCAACCCCTTATTTGCACCCTTAGGGGGAGAATTCTAGAAAACTATGAAATACGTGTTCAATGAAATACTTTTGAAAATCTAAATTTCAAATTTTATAAAAATTGGTGCCGATTTTTTTTTTTCCATACAAATTTTGAACCCCTATTTCACCCCTTTAGGGTAAAAATTTTTCAAAATCCCTTCTTAGTGGATGTCCAGATTACGAAAGTAAACATCTGTCCAAATTTCACGTTTCTACGCACAGCGGTTACGGCTGTGCGTGCGTCTTACCTCAGTCAGTGAGGACAAGTCCTTTTATATATATAGATATAATACGTGTAGTTTTCCATATATTTCTTGCCTTTTGAAGCTAGATAGAACCTAATTAAGCCAATCTTTTAATTTTCTGCTTATTTTAGCAATATTAATATAGGCAATTGGCAGGAATTCAGCGTTCGTGTGATTAGAGAATCAACTAACTAAATGCAACGTTAAGCTCCGTAATTCAGTAAGCATTGTCTCGTCGTGCTGAAGTTAGAGTGTTTTGACACTGAGGTCCCTTCGTCTGCTCCCTCCTCCCTGCTATATGCGGGATTATGCGTGAAGATAATAAAAAATATATAAATAAGTATATCAGCTACATGTAATACAAAATATTATAATATTATTAAATAATTTGAAATCAATTTACTAATACCCACGCTCGTTTCGTATATATTTAACAATTCCTTTGTCTTGTTCTTGGTAATATATAATATGGGTGTGACGTCATACTATATATTAACTTATTCTATCTATTCTTGTCGTAGCTAGGGGCGAACTGTCTTACTAGAATTTAGTTGGAATATTAATTTATGTATATACAATATTTAGAAGTAATTATGAAGAAACTTATTGATGAGCGTTTGTAAGATGAGGAAATCTTTTTTTAAAGGTTGGCAGAAGGACCCTAGTGTTAAGACATTCCACTCCCGCTCCCATAGCAGAATAATTGCAGGCAGGGAACCTTAAGCACTACTTTTTCCATGCACTGCTCAATTTTGAAAATAGTGGAAAATTGTGAAAATACCAAGTGGTAATCGAACCTGCTGTATCACGCTACAATTGTCGCGTTTACATGAACATGTATAATAAAATTTTTAATTAAATCATATTTGTTCTTTTGTTATTTCTTACTTAATAATAATTGCTACCTATGATGCAATTTTACTATAGAAATTAGAAAATGCAGCAAAAAAATCGAGAGGTTATCAATATGTATAAAAGGCAAACATAACTAAAAAAAACTAAATCGTACGTAATGAACTGAAAACGTTTAAACCTTAAGCAATAAAAAACTATTTCACGAGTGAAAATTCCCACCATGTATGTTGAGATTAGGAAATTCGAATTTTCTACGAAAATACCGATTGCAGATAAATGAATTGATTTTCCCAACTGACCAGAACGTAAAGGCTTCTGTAAACTTAAAAGGATATAAATATATGCATATTTTCTTTATTTTCGGTGAATCGATCTGTTCTTTCCTTCTTTCTGTCAAATTTTTAAAACATTGTGGGTTGAGCGGTGGTTGTCTATTTATACGGTGCGGGATTCAGCGTGAAGCTAGAAAAAAAGAGTATTTATCAATACCTTACTGTACGGAAATTGTATCAGAGTTGTAAACGTGCAAATTGATAATGTAATGCGTTTAATATGCACGTCTTGTGAGAACTTTTCAACTCCACTAGGCACAACGTGTTCACACAGAGACTGATGTGACACTTATTATCGTAATAATAATAATCAGCTTCACGCTTTATCCTGCACACAGCATCGTAGGCAGAGGGAATATAGTGTTGTTCCCCACTTTCCGCCGCAATTAGAGACAGTCAAGTCACTCGAAGTATACACTGAGTGTACCGTTGTGTTAGTGTCGTAGTCTATTCTTACCTTTAGTCATTTCAATTTGACCACCCAAGCACAACCGCAGGCTAAACCTAGTTAAAACTTATATTTATAAAACTCCCAGGCTAGTTTGCGGCGCGCCTAAGCCAACCCTTCTCATTAAAGCGCGCCGGACGTCTGACCGCAGCCTGTAATAGTTTCACTTGCATCTGGCTTTCTTTACTCTGTCTGTCGACAAGTGTTCAAACTATAATTTGTATGGGAAGTTTTGAAAAACATGATTATAATTCTGCATAAAAAAAGCGTGAAGTTGTTTTTTTTTTATAACAGAACCAAAGCTAAATTTATAGTAAAACGTGAGGACCGTATTATTGAATTGGGTCAGTAAAGTGACCCCAAATTACTTAACGACAGAACCCTTCAACTGTCATTAACAATCTGAAAAAGTTCGTCCTAAATCGCCTCAAATTCGAAACTCACTGTCGAAACGGTTTTTGTCAATCCTTCCAATTGATTTTCAAAGAGTTTTTGCTATTACAAATGTGGAACTGGGAAATGTGTTGGTTGCTTTGAAGCCATCGTCTGGTTGTTGCTTGTTTGTTAGTTTTGGGTTCGATTCCCACTGGGTAGAATTTTCATTTAATATAAATATCTCGAATGCTTGAGCGGAAAACGGGTAACGAATGCTTCAATTACGTTTCTCCATTGGTACTTAGGTTCCACTTTACTATATATAGAAGGGAAACAAACAAAATTAAATTAATTAATTACAAAACAAAATCACACAACCTTCTGCTCCTTCTGATTCTGTATTTAACAAAAAAAATATAAATATCGCTAAATAATCGATTTCTACTCGAGCAAACGAAATATTTAATATTTTAATTTAATTCGCTTTGATAAAGAGGGAAACCACCGTTGAGTGCCGCCACTCAACACATAATGAAATGAACCTTCAGAAATCGGCGGAAAGTGAGCAACTGAAGTGTGTTAATGGTAACAGACTTAAATTAACACTGGGTTCCCGAATCATTCTTTCTGGCCTCCAATGTGCACTATACAGCCTGAAGCTAAAGAAAAATATTCGAACCCAGTACCTGATGGGCTACAAAGTCTAACGTAAGATATTCAAAAATAAATGAAAATTATTAAAATATATTACAGTTCGGTACTCACAAACACTCTACACTCGTTATCTTTCCGCTTCATAGTGCTTCAGGTGCTGCATGTATCACTTTTACATTTGCTCTTCACTTGCCTATGCTGAATTTTTTAAGAAAAAATATTTTATATCGTATTTACGCCGACGCCACGTAATGGGAAAGAATATGAGATTGATTCTTTTTGCCTTCATACTGTATCCCCCATATAGTGGGGTAGGCAGATGCATCGTGGGAACCTAGTCTTAAACCACCACGTTCCCTCAGCACGTTTGTTATAGATTCAAATTTAACTCCAAAATCGTAAATATAATAATACTAGCGGCCCGTTCGCGGTGACACCCGCGTGAACTATGTTATTATTAATTTCTGTCTCCATGGCTACGTCCTAGTGACGTCTATCCAAAATTTGAGACTCCTAGCATTTGTAGTAACGAAGTTTCATACAAACTTTCAACCCCAAAAACAACCCCTTAGAAGTCGAATATTGCAAATTCCCGTCTTAGCGAGCACCTACGTCCTATAAGTAACTCCTATGCAAAATTTGAGATTTCTAGCACTTGTAGTTTCTGAGATTTCGTGATGAGTGAGTGACCTTTCGATTTTATATATATAGATTAACGATATCGATCAAAAGAATCTCATGTCACAGTTCAGTTTAAGCAAAATGTGGCGTTAGGTTCCGCGATCAAGCTTAGAGATGAAATACTTAGTAACTACATCTGGACCATCCGACCGAAATCAAATTGCTTAATAATTCTAAAATATTTCCCCAAATGAGAATCAAACTCTGAAACATTGTATACACAACTCTTTTTAATGCGTCACATAAGGAAAAGCAAACATAATTATACCTTAACGAGGAAGCTTTTCCTCATTACATCTTTATTTTACTTCCAATTTTGACTTAAAAGCCACAATTCCCATTTTCAAAGATAATTAATGAGAGCTTAAGGATGAAATTACATACACGTTATTCAAAAATGCCGTATTATAATTGTGTTACTTGGTAAAGATGCCAATGCTGTGTTTTAAGGGTTCCGTACCCAACGGGTGAAACCTATTACTAAGACTTCGTTATCTGTCTGTCCGTCTAACTTTATCTTATGAACTGTGAAAGATAGACTCGTGAATGTATTTTCACGGGGATGTATTCTGTTGCCGCTATAATAACAAAAATAGAATTAAATTAATTTCTAAGGAGGCTCACATATAACACATAATGGTACGGAGGCCTTCATGAATGTGTTGGACTAGCACTTCTAGCACAATTATAAACCACTTATACAAAATATATAAATAAAAAAAAACATTTAAAAATTGTTTAAAACAATTCACAGCAAAACTTGAAATAAATATCTCAAAATAAATTATATTAATATATACAAATACAACACGTTATATGAAATACTAATTTGTCTGGTTCAGTACTACATTAGCTATGGGGATCGTTTATCTTCATCAAATCCCGTGGGGTCCCGATATCTCGGATATCCGGGGCAAGGCCACTAAAAACTTTTATCCAGATAATCCCTAACCAAACTGTGTTTTATTTAATTCATTGAACGATATTAAAGATTTGCACGTTTTAATATGGTACAAAAGAGACAGCGCTTGTTCGTAAAGACGACGGTTGCGGGTTCCGTTCCGACTCGTGGGAATGTAGTATTTAAATTTTTTTGCTCTGATAACAAGACGAAATGCAGCTCGTAATGTCTCAAGAATTGGACGTAAAGATCTGAATGGCGAGCATGCGGGGTAGAACGTGAAGATAACAAAAAAGTTGAATGATCAGATTTCTTCTCGCGGGGGGCTTTTGATGCTCATGACATCCATGTAGGTACCTTCATCTGTTTACACCCTTAGCCGACTTGGCTTGAACCTAATACTCTCCAAAGTTCTCAATAGATCAGTTTATTGGGGTTAGTGGTGTAAGTAAGTAGTGGTGTGGTCTAAGAAAAAACGCCATTCAACAAGCGTGGGTTCGAATCCTACTATATATTTATTTAGTTTTACACAATGACCCGCATGCAACAGATTAGGCAGAGTGTAGTGTCAAGATACACCGTCTGCTTTTCTCCCGAACTCGATACACTGCGTATTGATTAGCGGAGATCAACGCATTAATTTTGTTTACCAGAACAGATAAATTAAAATAATTATTTCATTTTCTCGAGTAGCAATCGAACCAGTCGCGTTAACATTCACACTTTACACCCCTGCCACGACTAACCTCCAGTTCTAATATAAATTGCTAAAATATCCAAAAAGTAAATAAAGGTAGCAAAGAAAGCCTCATTACAGTTTCATCGGCCATGTTTTAACCGTTCTCGTTCACTGTGAAAGGAGGCATTCATTTTATTTCGGCACACAGATAAATTCGATGCATATTTTATCATCAGAAAAAGAACGAACAATTTTGTATGTAACCTGTGCGGGGACCGTGAAAAGATCAAGCTTTGGAAGCTATCCAAGCTCATTTATATACTCGTATATAAATAAATATATATATGTAGATAGGTGTGTATGTAGGCATGTACCTACATTATAGTTAAATTGTAACGAAGTCTTGTTTTATTTATATCTTTTATTTGTGTCAGGATATCTTTGGAAATAAAGCGGTTTCAATGATTTTTTTAAAATTAGTTAAAATTTATTATTTTTTATAAAATTCTAGTGACCCACGCGTATTTTATAATCTAAGTATTATTCTAATATATGTTTAAGCTATATTAATATATAATTTCATCTAAATAATAAAATTAGGTTTTAGGTAAAAATTAAGTATTTTCATAATATCTGGTAAATGATGGATTGAACCCACAACCATCGCGATTACAGTCGTACGCCGTCCCAACGTCACTATGGCTATGCAATTTTAAGTATATACATGCATATATATGCATTTATAAACAATCCTGCCCCTTGACCCGACCCCTCTTTTTCTGTCAGGGGTTAGAAAACATTGCTGATATAATAGGTAAGATAATAAATCCACGGGGTTATTTTACGCGTTGGGTTTTTCCTCCATTTGTTTTACTCTTAAATGTTAGAATTTTTTTTCGCTTTTACAAGACTTTCCTTAATGGCTTAAATTATCATTAAGATAATGAGTTCGAGAAATAATTCTCTTTTAGAAGAGAGAAAAGAATATTTTTTTTTTGTTTACAACTACATCATCTATTCTTATCATTACAAAGCTGAAGAGTTGTCAGGACACTCCGTTCCCCATTTTAAGTCGAATTCTGGAGGCATTGCATTAGTAAGGCAATGAAGGCTGATTTTAAATGAAAATTTCTTAAGAAATCTTTTATCCAGAATGGCTATAGGTTATATAACAACACCCTATAACCAATGGAAATGAAATAATAATAAATATTTCTGAGAAAATGGAAGAACTCGAGAATTTACAAGAGCATTTACATATAAAGAAATCGGTGAGTCCCAGTCCAACATGTTTCGATAGCATCAGCTTACTAAAATGTTTTCCTCACAAAATACTCGTATATATTCCTGTGGCTGTCTTTCTGTACAGCTTCAAAGTACAAAAACGCCATTTGTCTAGTAAAAAAAAATACAAGGAATTGTCAAAAGTAACAGAAAAATAAGTGAATAACAAAAAACAAAGGAATTTAGCTCTAATAATTTCCATAGATAATAACCAAAATCAATAATCAATTTATCAACGAAACAATCACTCTTCAAGTAAATTACACAAAATGACCCAGAATCACAACACGTCGTTTAATAACAATCCATTAGGCATTATGACACTTGGAGTGAAATCCGAAATCCGATATTTCAGTCGCAAGCCGTTTGATTTATATATAAAACTCACCAGGTGGACTCGGAAATATATTTTTCAGTACCAATTCCCACCCTGAAAACCATCAATCTTCATCGGCC
The DNA here is from genome assembly GCF_056956725.1 of Heliconius melpomene rosina. Taxonomy (NCBI): domain Eukaryota; kingdom Metazoa; phylum Arthropoda; class Insecta; order Lepidoptera; family Nymphalidae; genus Heliconius; species Heliconius melpomene. Next base: position 1,263,189 of record NC_140399.1, read on the forward strand.
TCATATTTTTGATACTAATTGGTTTAGGATTTAGGAGTGGGCGTCGGTATATGTATAATACATAACATACAATAATATTCATACTTGAGGCCTGTGAAAAAATGAGATTGCATCGACATGATGATTTTGAGTTCAATCCCCACTTAGGGGAATAAATTGTTATCTTATCCGTAAGACAAACTACGGCGTTGAATTGCGGACGAAGCCGCAAAATAAAAGATATATTGCAAAAATAGTATCACCAGATCCAATCTACCCACCATGAAATGTGGAAAAGATAAAAAAAACAAAATAGAAGCCTTACCTAATCCTTACCAATTCCATCTACAAGATGACGCTACGGAAATCCCAGATTTGTTCCAGGATAACTTCAGAGGGGGCTGAAAAATTGCTTCACTGTATTGAAACACAACCATCCATCATTTTAAAGGCCCCACGGTGTACAAGTATCTACGCTTTAAATACAGAATCGTGACATGGCGTTTTAAAATATTGTATGGATTATGTCAGTGTTATTGATTTTAAATAAAATTTACGTTCCTAGGAAATATTTTTTTCGATTCACATTGAGAACTGCGTAGTGCAGGCAGAGGAACCCTAGTGTTAAGACACTCCACTGCCTATTGTAGAAGAAGTAGCATCACAACGAGAGACTGTAAAAGCAATTTCTGTGGATAATAAAATTTTACATGAAATGTTAAAATTCTAACATATTTTCTTAAAAATGTTAAAATTGTAATATATAACAAGAATGATAAAATTTTATAAAAAAAATAACCCTAAGAAACCCAAAACCATGAACATCAACTCAAAAACAATAATCTTTTAGTTACTCTAAACTTTTTATACTAAAAATCATAATACTATAAGATTCATAAAATCTGTGCCATAACCAATTCAGTTTAAATGAAGTTAACTAACTATGATATGTGAAGATGCGTAAATCTGGCCAGCCCAGTTGGCTCAAGAGTATTGGCCACTTTCCAAATTCAATAATGTTTGGGCTCAAGACAGGATATAACTAGGGAATTTCAAATGTATTAATATGACAAGAAACTAAGCTAGGTTTGTTATTAGTCAATTATTGTAGTATTACCTACAAAATTTGTGGAGGTCAGTACCCGGGAACCTAGTGTTAAGACACTCCGTTCCCATTAAGACACTTCCGTTCCCCACTTTCCGCCAAATTAAAGAGGCATTCCGTATTGACTGGCGAAACGCAACACCGTGATTTGCCTATTAGAGCGAAGAATCGAACCCACAACCTGTTTAATCTATATAATTAACTAACGGACGCGCGCAGCTTCGCTTGCGTATTTAGGGGGAATTCTAATAACCCATGAAACATGTGTTCAATGAAATATTTTTAAGAGTCTAAATTTCAAATTTTATAAAATTCGGTGGCGATTTAAGAATTTTTCCATACAAACTTTCAACCCCTTATTTGCACCCTTAGGGGGAGAATTCTAGAAAACGACGAAACACGTGTTCAATTAAATACTTTTAAAATTCTAAATTTCAATTTTTTTAATCTAATTTTTTGATTTAATTTTTTTTCCATACAAACTTTGAACCTCTATTTCACCCCTTTAGGATTAAAATTTTTCAAAATCCCTTCTTAGTGGATGTCCAGATTACGAAAGTAACCATCTGTCCAAATATCACGTTTCTACGCACAGCGGTTACGGCTGTGCGTGCGTCTTACCTCAGTCAGTGAGGACAAGTCCTTTTATATATAGATATAGATTAATAATGAGGTTGTAAGGAACAATATCTCGTCGACGTAAAGTCTAGAACACTCTGTTCTATCCATCACTAATTATTTCTTGGTCAATTTTGAATGATCTATTTATTTAAAAATACCTATTTTATTATGCGTGAATATTTGAATATACATCCAACAAGACTTCAAATTTATTAATTAGACTAAAGTTTCCAATATTTTCTTAATTGAGTGGTCTTTTGATGTACCAACTTTAATTAGTTCTTCATAAATGGATATTTGACCTAAATATAATAGTCGGTAAGAACGTATTTATTATATTACCAAAAGATACTTATAAATATAGGAGAGCAGATGAGAAATGAAAATAATAATTTAAATAAATATTTAATTTCCGAGTGGTAATCGAACTCAGAACCAGTTAATTTTACAGTCACACTTTATGCCCCTGAGCCACGACTGGCCTCAAATTAAAATAAAAAAAATATAAATATTTAAATTCCTTGAGTGGGAATAGAACCCACTACCTTTAGTTTTTACAGTCGCATGCTTGTGCCCCTGCTCCATGACTGGCCCATATCATACCATAAGATAACCAATTTCCTTACAATAAAAAAAAACCAAACATACAAATGATATCTAAAACAGTACTAAATTGCATTTTAAGGCTGTTGCGCTAAATAATACCTTTACAAGCATTAAAACGACGTAACAACTGTACCGAGACCGCTAGTCAGAATTTATAGTTATTAGGTAGGTTGCTCTTTAGTGCTTTAACTGTGACAATGATAGGCTTAGAATTGGATTTAATATCTATAATGATATAACATATATATCTATTCATAAACATTAATAGAAAAGTGCGGCGTTCAATTACGCCACTGAACAATTTCTCGAAAATCAGATTGCAATTGGGGTGGTAGTGTTATCCTATTTTGATTCCAATGTGCCAATACTGATTATGCTGATTATATAGGACAGGATTATAAAAAAATAATTACAAAACAAACATAATTCTAGAAGGACGCTATGAGGGCGTCGAAGAAGCGGGTGTGGATGAGGAGCGTACTTACACGCGAAGATGAGGGGGTCGGAGTGAAAAGTAAGTGTTGGCGCTTGGCTAGGCGTTTGCAGAATTCCTTTAGCGATTCTAATACGCAATCTTTATATATATCTCAATAATTTGCGTTAACTTTAATAACTGAACCAGTATAGATAGATATATATATATATAATCTGGAATAACAAAGCCCACACCACTCCATCTAAGCGCCAACAGTGCATGAGGCTGCGCTAAATTACTTTGAATGTATATCGTGAATTAACATACCTCCACACATATATTACGTTGTTCATATAAGATATGTTGATATTATACGACTGTAACGTTGTCCAGTTTAATTTGTAACATAGCTTGTTTGGTTCTGTGTTCGTATCTGACTTAGGGTAGTATACCAAGATGTGTAATGGATTCTTTATGATTAATACGTGGTGTATTAATCAGCTAATCCCTATCACTCAATCCCTTCTTTCACCAGAGCGAAGAAATAAAAATATTAATATATAATTATTCCCCCGAGTGGGGATTGAACCTGAACCTGTAACCACCACGTCACAATGGCAACAACAACGAAACATATCCTAAAATTAACTAACATTTCTAACCAAATACCTACTAAAAACAAAAATTGCTGATCCAACCCTATTGATTTAGTCCACATTTTTAAATGGAATTGCCCCAAAACCGCTGAGTGAAGTTAACCATTTTATACCAACAAATTTGCTTCTACGCCTGAGTTTGCATTCAACTTTAGTAATTAAGAGCTAGCTAGGTGTACAGAAGTGATTGATGTTTCCCTCTATTATTTCAAATTTTCGGCTTTAGAGTGTATTTAAGTGGGTTTGAATGGTTTTCATTTGAAATTTCAGATTTTGTTTAGTATAATGTTTTTTATATATTCACACTGTTTCCAAACCAGGCTAGGAACCTGGGAACCTTGTGTTAAGATGCCGTTGATGCCGTTCCCATTAATATATTTCTGTTCTCTGTTAGAAAATAAAGAACCACACACACCTCGGCAGAAGCCGATTTCCGGAAGCATAGTGTGTGGAGGGGCGGAACTCGATGAATTATAATATTTTTTTAATTCTTTACAAGATAATAATGAAATTTTAAATACTAAAGAATATCACGATGAGAATTATGAAACACATAAATAACCTTAATTGTATGTTAATTATAAACATTCTCACTTAGCGGGATATGAGGTTAGAACTAATGCAGCTAGTAAAATAAATGTTTAGCTGTGGTTAGCGCTAACGTTCACAATAATATTTGCTATGATTTATTAAATTAAAGTAATTTTAGTTAATCCTATTGCTGATACTAATATGTCACCTCGGCTTTGTCTGTAAAAAGACGGCTTTCTGTTTCTCTCGTATGGAAACCTATTTAACTATCTATTTACAGTGACTTCTGACTGTAAACGGGTGGTGTAGTTGCAATCCCCTCTTGATAATTATTAACCGACTTCTGTAAGAAAAGGAGGTTATCATTATTCAACTGTTTTTTTTTTATGTTTGTTACCTCATAACTTTTAACTGGGTGAACCGATTTTGATAATTTTTTTTATTTGAAAGGTATAGCTTCCCGAATGGTCCCATTTTTGGGGACTTCAAAATTATAAAATCTTTGTAAAATTATTTTTCACTTTTTAGTTCGTTGTTAGAAGTCGGTGTTTCTTTTTGTTAAAAATTAATTTATTTTAAGTTTCACATTGTATCCAGCATGGATTAGGGCAGTTAGCCCTCTGCCTAGTTTTCAAAAAACATTCCACTCCTACTTCCTGTCGAGTTCTCGAGGCAATTGTAGTGGCGGAATTCAACGCCGTGTCTGTGTCTACAGTCACACGCTTGTGTCCCTGCCACGACTGGCCTAAATCTATTTTTTTTTTATTCATACTTGAAAAAAATATAACAATAAATTAATTAAAAGAAATTCCGTATTCAGTTTTCTTTTTTGAATTCAATTTATGAATTTTGTACTATAACATTTATAAGCAATAGCAAATAGCAATTTAGCTTTCAACAGGAGAACGTACGATCGAATCCTTTAGTATTCCTTTCAGATGAAGCAAACTATAAATGTAAAGATACAGTGGGTAGGTACTACTGTATTTAGGCACTCATTGAAATGCACACGATGTGCCTTTGCAAATGCAACCTACATAGACAGTAATACTAAAATGTGTATTTATCTATGTTTATATTCATAGAGCTCCTTCTAAGTTAACATATATATTCCAATAAAATAACTATATTTTTATTGTATTAAATGTCAGAAAATCGCATGTAAAGTGACTTTTATTTTATCTGTGACAATTGCAGAATGACAGATGACGGGAGACGGATGATGAGTAATCCATACCTATATTATAAATTCGAAAGTAACTCTGTCTGTCTGTGTGTCTGTCTTTTACGCAATCAGGCAATTTGGGATTGTATTTAATATTGTTCGCAAAAATTAATAATTATTTAATATAGAAAAATGTTTAGTACGCGCGCACGGCAAACTTTAGGTACTTTTTCTAATATTAAGAATTTCCTTTAGTTACTTTTACTTCTTTTGTTTGTTTATTTCGATTACGCAGACATTTTTTCTAATAATAAATCTCCACTTATTATTATTTTTAACTTATTTTAATTATTTAGGCTTATATTTTCGCGGGCGTAGCCGCGTCCGGGCCCACTAGTGTTTAGATAAATATTTCTTTTTATATAAATAAAAGAAAGTATTTGAAAGAAATAATTCTTAATTTCAATATTGATTAGAATTTATAGCAAGAAATTTATGAATGATGAAATAAAACGTCATAAAACACAGCAAAAACATTCAACTTCCTCAACAATGCAACGAATGAATGTAAAATTAGTTTAAAGAACTAAATTTAGAGATCTCTGCAAATTACATTGCGAAGAGACGAAACAAATTAGCTGGAACTAAGTTTTAGCGCTCAACTTTAATAATTAGACGGTAATATTGGCCTTACATTGTTATATTCATTATGGCAGTCTCAGCTAGGAAATCTTAATTGAAATTCTTTTATAGAAGATTTTGATTACGAAGACCTATATATGGGATCTTAGAATTAGATAAATAAGTTTTCTTTTAGTATATTGAATTATTTGGTTGGTAAGATGTAAATGCTATACTTGTATATTTACAGCAAACTTAAGAAACGTTTAGTTCGGAACTTCAAAGGGACATTATTTAGTAGCGTGGAGAACTCTAACGCCACTAACTAACAGTTTAAGTAACTTTCATATCTTTCCACACTTTACACCAAATAGTAAAGAGAATTAAGTGTCAAGATACTCCTTTCTGCCAGAATTATATACTTAGTGGCAGAACTCATACCATACTTTTACCAGGTCCGGGGAATAAAAAAAAACTATTCCCTGAAGTGGGTTTCACGTACATCACCCTATCAGTCCTAAAATTGTTTTTTTTTGTCAGACAATTTTAAATGTTAATTCGTAACTCTGAGCGGTATTTGTATACATAACCATGACGTGCTATCAGTTATCCACTTTGAAGATGGTAGTATAGTAGCTGGAATTCATCTTTTTTCTATTCAAATTACAATTTGTAAGATCCACTTTACAGTTCTTGGCAAATGATATAACCAGGAAGTTAGCCAAGTCATACAATGAGCCAAACTTAAATTAAAATATTGGAAATTTTAATGTTTCTTTTTAAATTTAATCTTTTTAAACATAACTGCATAATCAGAACATGTTGAAAGCTTAGAAAAAACATATATTTTTATGAGAAATGACTAAGAAACTAAGAAAAAAAAAATATTTCGAACGACACATCGTCTGTAAACGCGAGGGCTGTGGCGTGGATTCCCAATGTAGGGACCAAATTATTTCCATTCTTTTTTCATTTTCATTTCTTTCAATTATCAGAGACAGTGTACTCAACACTAAAAGTTGAGAAACAAAATGTCTGAAAATATTAGATTATCCCAGCGTAACTATTCGAGAAAAAGCATCAAGATGCAAGAAACAATATTGAGATGAATTATAAGTTTATTGAAAATATAATTGAAATGGATTTCTAATGTTGGATGTAAAGATCATTATTAGTAATTATTTCCAAATTATTCTTAATGCATACAAAACAAGAACAGACAAAAAAAAAACTTTATGATACTTTAAAATGTCAAAGTTACATATTTAACATTTTTTTATGAATGACACAAAAATATTCAGTTTGTCTCATTATTTTTGTTACATTTCAGGAAAATCAGTGAAAAACACAATTTTTATACTTAAATCCAAAGTAATAGGGGATATTATTGAATTACATGTTAGCTTTAGGGTGACACTGTCAAAACAAGGATCCAAATTATTGTTCGAAAGTACAATTTATGGGTGAACTTTCTCTCTATATTAATTAGAGCGTATGGCTGTTGTGAGTGGCAAACAAAAATTAATATGATATTTTTTTATGTTGACACTGCGTTCCACATATAGCACGGTAGGAAAAAGGAACCTATTGTTACACTCCGTACACTTACTCCCAATTTTCTAACCGGTTCACCTCAAAGCCGAAAGCCAGTGTGCAGCTTAAAAAACTATAGAAGCAGGACAAATACAAAATTATAAATATTTATGTATTTCTCGTCTTCTATAGTTTTTTAAGCTTTACGCTGTATCTCTTTTTAGGCGAGGTAGGTAGAGGGAACCTAGTGTAAGAACAGTTGGTTCCCGTTAAAACATTTTTCACATTTCCGCCTAATTCTTGAGGTATTGCGTGTTAAGTGGCGAAACTAAACGCCGCGCCTTGTTATCAGACCAAAGAAATGAAAAAATTAAATAAATCATTCCCCCGAGTGGGAATCAAACCCACAACCCTCGTGTTTACAATGGCACGCTGGTATCTCAACGGCCTCATTTGTTATTGTCTTCTATAGTTATTACAGAATATTCATCATTTATTTTACATACAAAATTATTAGGTGATTGTTTGTAATTTGTAAGGACTATGTGTATTTTAAGCAAGAACAATATAATGTTTAATAACAGTCTTCGCGAATGATGGCTTGAATTACTGGTTTTGCATGTTCCTTGTTATAGTGCAGTTAGTGATTTATAGCTTTAAAATTTAATGTATTTAGTAACAAATTAATAAGCAGCGTCACGCTGTATCCCGCACACAGCAGGATAGGCAAAGGGAACTTAGAGTAAAGACACTGCCCTCCATTTTCCGCCATGAACCATTGCGTTTTGAGTGACAGAACTCAACAGCAGAGCGAAGAAAATGTAAATATTGAATATTTTATTTCCTCGAGTGAGAACAGAACCCGCATCAGCTACCAAGCAGGCTAATGGTATAGGTACCTTTTGGTCGAAAACGAATCACTGCATATTGAGTGTAGAAATTCAGCTCCTTGCCTTATTTTACCCCAGTGACCAAAATTAGAATGATTTCCCCGACTGAAAATCGAACCTGCAACCACTGCGCTTTAAATAAACCGCTAACAAAAACAATACAACAGAACCTACTGTAATAATAACATATTTTATCATATACACCAATCTTATCGAAAACAGCCCCAATATCATATAATTTAAATTTATACGAGCAAAAGCGTTAAACGTTCCAAAATTCAGAACAAGCTTTGATTTTGTGGCATCAATGAATCTGTCGTTTATAATTTGTGAGTGATACGCGTGAAAGCTAATTTGCTATTACGCCTGTTTATTTCGTGATTACAGCGATTGTTGGTTTAGAAATCGTTATTTAATTATAGATATAGATAGATAGAATTATTTATAGATAGATTTTTTTTATTTTCTTTTGGTTTTTTCGCTTAAGGTAAAGGGAACCTAAAGTCAAGACACTCCGTTCATCATATTCCCCTCATTTCATGTGGAAACACCTGGGGGCATTGCGTAACGAGTGGCGGAAAATTCAGTGGAACCTGGAAAACAGAGTGCCACTAGGTTCCCTTTGCCTACCCGGCTAGATATTACAAATTAAATAATCTACATAACGCCCTAAATAGTTTCTCTCATTACACAATTATTACAAATCGTTCGTTTGAATTGATTAAATCTGTAAATACCGACCCTTAAGTTGGCGGAGGAATTTGGGCGGAATTATAATAAAGGGCTTTAGCTAAAAACCATTTCGGGCATTCCCGTGAGGCAGGTGGATTTTTCATTTGTATTGATTATTTTTTGTAAAATATTGGGGAATGTGCTTCATTCCCTTCGTCTTAGGTTCCCTCTGCCTACCCTGCCGTGGGCGGGTTACTGCGTGATTTTTTTTATATAAAATATTGGTCCCTTAGAAAATTGGGGGCGAATCGATAATTTAGATATAGTCGATAAGGTAGATGCGAGAAAATGGAAATATGAATTATTTAATATCCCCGAGTGAGAATCGAACCTACAACCTGTCATATTTACAGTCACACAAACACATTAATATATACTTTATAATATAAGTTAGAACGTGAGAGACGACCGCAAATCGTTATATTTACTATGCGGATTCGGGTGACATATTGTGGGAACTACCCTCGAATGGCTGCGATACAAATATAGAAGAGAATATAAAAGAAACGGATGGAATAGTAATGTTATATAATATTTAAAAAATGCCATTGGAAACTGGTGAATTTGTATTTTAAGAATTTAAATGATTGTAACATCCTTTACAGTTTTATTTATGAATAGTAATACAAAACTAAGGAATTAAAAATATTTTAAATAACGTAGAAGGCAAACTTAAGATTAAGATTGCATCTTGAGTTGCGTAACTTAACGCAGCACTTCATATTATCAAACTTACTCATATAAAAACTTAAAATTGTTTTCATTTGTTTAAGGCCAGTGGTTGGGCAGTGGTACAAGTGTGTCTAAACACATTGCCTGTGGGTTCGATTCCCGCAATGCCTCCAAAATTTCTCGAAAAATGGGGAACTGAGTGTCTAGACACTAGGTTCCCTGTGCCTTCCCTGTTGTGTACAAGATACAGCGTGAAGCTAATTTATTTATTTTTGTAAATAACTAGCGGACCCGGACGCGGCTACGCCTGCTTGAAATATAAGAATATAGTTTCTATAGAAATATAATTTCAATCTAGATGAAATGCTAAAAGTGACTATTATATTTATTTTCATAAGGATGAATATCAAAATGACGCGGTAACGAACGCGGTCGCGTAGCGACGACGGTTGTTATTAACATGGCAGAATAAATTGCATGTCAAATTAGAAAGTATTTTAATTTATTAGTATATATGTGTAATGTAATGTTATATAGCCTATAGCATTTCTGAAGAATGCAGCTTTCATATAAAACAAAAATAAAGTAAATCGATCCAGTAGATCCAGAGATCTTAGCGTTCAAACAAAACAAACAAACAAACAAACAAACTCTTCCGCTTTATTATATTAGTATAGATAGATAATCCATCTAGGGCCATATATCCTTGTATCTAATAGCTCAGCCGACGCTACCATATTTATACAAAGGATGTCGAGGTCGCGTTGATACGAACATTTTTTCATGAATTATGACACGCTAGAGAGGTATAGGTAAATGTTTCGTACTTTCGCTTTCGGGCGAAATTTCTCAGGTTAATGCCTTTTTGTAATCTTAAAATGAGAGTAAAATATTATACGTGCATTTTTTAAGATATTACTTTATTTCTATCCTTATTTCTCTTATGCCAGAGCAGAAGAGGCACCAGGGTTGATGTTAAGACACTCCGTTCTCATTAACACAATTCCATTTCCCATCTTTCGTCTAATTCTAGAGGTATTGTATGTTGAGTGGCGGAAAAATTCCTTTGCCACTTTTTACCAAAGCAAAGAAATGAAAATATTAATTAACTCTCCAAGTAGGAATCGAACCCACATCCTATCACGCTTTCACTCTTGTGCCTGCGCCACAGTCGGGTGGTCGTGATAAACATAAGACAAAGCACGGCGTTGAGTTTCGCCACTCGAAAAACAATAACTTGAAAATTCTGCGAAAAGTGGGCAACGAAGTGTATTTAGACCACAACCCCTCAGCCTATCCTGCTATTTGCGGGATACAGCGTGAAGCGAAAAAATATAAAAAAGTACCCTAAAATACTTCCCCAGTTATAATTTGTAAACAGTTCCAACTCCCGTCAGTTAAAGCAATACAATGGCTGGCCTTTTCACTTATTCACAGTATTGTTATTATTATTTAACAAAGATTATTATTTATCTTGAAGCGAAGTATTTGTATGGGGATTTCAAAAGATTCTGTTGAACAATGCACTTCTTGTTCGTCGATCAAAAGTTACTTTGAAACTTTTCTCGATTTTAGATTCGTATTTATAATTAAATTTTAAATCATCATTTGTTAAATATTAAGGTCAATTTAAGAGAAGAGTTTATACATATAGTTATTATTAAATAATGAATCGCCTTTTGTTCTATTTAGCAGAGTAGATAGAGGAAACCTAGTGTTAAGACACTCCGTTCCTCACTTTTCGGTGAATTTTTGAGACATTACAATTAACAATCCCCAATAAGGTCGAGTTTTATAACAAAATTTATAATAACTGATATAATTACTATTTTATTATAATATTTACAGTACATTGCTCGAATAGGGTTATCTAACATACAAATTCCACATGTGGCATCCACCAGAACTAAATAAGGGAATAATCTACATCATAAACAGTAGTCCACAATGCCATGAGTTGGGCACAATGAAAGTTTTCTAATAACTCATGCCTATACGGACACGGCTTAGAGATTCTCTTGCACGGAATTGTAATTTTCTAAATATATATTTATTTTTAAAGTACGATATTAAGTTAAGCATTGCAACTTATATTGCACTATATATTGCAATTTTTTTACGAAATATTTTTTATAATAGAAGTTAATAATAACTCAAAGCGTGGCCTTGAGTTCAGCAGACGATGGGGAGCAGAGTGTTTTAACTCTGGTCTTCCTCAGCCTACCCCGCTACACGCGGGATACGATGTGAAAATGAAAAATAAATAAAATGTAACTCAACACTGTCTGTAGGGCGGTCACCATAAATAAGGAGTACAGCGGCTTTTGTTTGATATCACGAAATTATCAGTAGACAGTTTATCCCAAACTCGACCGTACGCTTAAAACACAAAATACGATTTTATTTATGGTCAACGAGGTGTAAAGATTTAAATTGTATAATAATTGTTATATTATTTAGCATCAGTTTAAATATTGTTTTGTTTGTATTTTCCATGTTTTTGATGATTTTAGAGGTTGAAAGTGATAAACGTCATCTTGTCCACTTCTATCCTTATTTTTTTTAGCTTCACGCTGTATCCCGCACATAGCTTGGTAGGCAGAGGGAACCTGGTAACTTACACTCCATTCCCATTCAGACACTTAACTACAAACCTTACTAATCTTGTGGATGCGATTCCCGTTCACCAATTTCCCTCGAATTGTAGAGGCATTGCATGTTGAGTAGCGGAACTGAACGCCGGCATTATCTTGTTACCAGAGCGAGTAAGTTCCAGTGAGGCGTCAAATAAATTATTTTGATAAGTAATTATCAATTAATTGTATTACAGGTTCACAAGCAAACAATATGAAACGATCAAAGGGCTGTACCATTAAAAACCATTTTACTGTCATTTGCGGTTTTTATAGGAGTCGTAAATTCTACGCCACACCATCTTACGAAGTTCGTCGATAGGATTGATCGTAAACTGTTCTTATATTTTGGGTGGTCCATCATTTTTGTAAACAATTAGCCAAAATTCAAACAGTGTTTAGATTACATATAATAATATTTTTCCATATTTTATACTTAAGCGTGAGGCTGTAAAAGAAAAAAAATTACAGCTTTACGCAAAAACTTGGTTTTTTTTATTAAATATAAAATATGCGAAGGACAAGAAATTTAATAATTAAATACTAACGTTAAATATTACAATTTTTTTCATCTTCAAGCTTTATTCCGCGTGAAGCAGAACCCAGTATTGATACAATACGTTCACCGCTCTCCGCTCAAATTCAGAACATTACGTCTTGAGTCGTGGAACTCAACGCCGTGATTTGTGTTTGTAAATCGTATGAGAGTTCTCTCTCTTTTCTACATTATTAAAAAAAATATTTTTTGTAGAAAAGTTTGGGGTCACCCTACAAATATAGCCGTTCTACACTCTTATTATGGTGAAAACAATTTTTACGAGGTGATTCTGTTTAACAATATTAATGCGTTAAAGTAAATTGCGAAGAACATACTTATCTACTAAATAAATGTTTATCACACATAAAAAAGGTCTCGGGTTCGATTTTCAGGTGATACGAGTTGTTTTTGGATTTCGTATGGTAAAAAAATCGTCTGCTTACCCTAATATATGCGGGATACAGCGTGAAAATAAAATACAGATATGCATTAATTTATAACAAATTAAAATAAACAAATACAAACCACTTAGAAATTCAGGATCAACGAGTATTTCATTCACTTGTACCTTTTAGCGAAAATTTACTGTATTCAATACATCTCAGTTTTAATTGCAAATTCTTTCCTTCGGTAAATTGTGGATTGTAGGTATCTTCGTATTGAAAGGAGTTTTATTTATTGGTTTGAATGTTATTTATAGAAACGAATAATATACTTAATAGATTTAAAGAATTAGATTCACGCTGAATTTGGCACATTGCAGGATAGGCAGAGGGAACCTGGTGGAAAGACATGCCGTTCCGATTAAGACACTTCCATTCTGATTAAGACACTTCCGTTCTTTATTTTCCAATTTTGTAGGCATTGCGTGGTCAGTGGAGGAACTTACTCACACACTCGCACTTTGCCTCGACGACGTCAGAGCGATAAAAGCATTAAATTTTTAATTTCCTCGAGTGGGAATCGAACCCAAAACCTATCTGAACAGTTAGATGCTATGCCATGACTGCCTAAACATATAAAGTGTGTAAGTGGTTGTGGGCTTGATCCTAATAGTCCAGGAAATGAAATATTCATTTAAATTTATAATTTCATTTCTTCGCTACATCGTGAACCTAAAAAATTTGAACTCACAGTCAATTAATAATAAGTTAGTAAGGTATATTACCACTGCACTACTAAGATTTATGCAATTATGCAGGTCGTCAGAGCAAATAATAACATTAACATGATGCTCAATGGCAGATGTAAAGCGAAGTTAATATGGAATTAATTATTATGCTATAAGTCAAAAGCCGTCATGGCGCAGCGGTACTGACTTTAAACTATGGTAGTGGATTCAACTCCATATTTTTTTTGTTCAGGTAGTAGATATAGTGCAGCTTTGAGTTCTGCTACTCAACATACAATGTTTTGAATTCTTAGGGAATTTTAAATACGAAGCGTTTTAAGAGTATTTTTTTTCTCGCTGAAGCTGAAAAAAGAATAGTGAAATACATTGAAACGCATATAGCAGAGTACGTTCCACAGGTTCCCTAGTTTTAAGATTCCGTTCCTATTAATATACTTCTTCAGAACCTGGAAACCTAGTGCTAGGACATACCGTTCCTATTAAAACACTTTCCTTTCCACTTTCTGCCGAATTTGGGAAGGCATTGCTCTTTATCCTCCTTGACTAGTGCTCTATGGAACATTAAAAGATATTTTCAATTCAAACCAGTAGTTCCTTAGATTACCGCGTTCAACCAAACAAACTCTTCAGCTTTATAGGTACAGGTTTTTAAAACACATCTCCTTAATCAAGAAACTCCAGCAAAAAAAATCCATTTAATTGTTTACAAAGTCGAAATTCATCGAATGAAAGTAAATGATAAACCGCACCAATTTTAATAAGCACCGAACCAATACGAATTGGACTATTTACACTTATCGCGGATACAATACAGCTACGTGTGCAATTGAAATTAATTTGGGGCTTCTCTTTATTAACATATGAATGAGTTCTGGGTTTTGGGATACTATGTAGAGCATGAGCTGCAAGCGACGGTCGTGGATTCGATCTCCATTCGGGAAATGGAAAATATCTTTTCATTTCCTCGCTCTGGTAACGAGGTATAGAGTGGCGTCACTCAACACGCAGTGCCTTCCGAATTGGGTGAAAAATGTTAAGCGGAAGTATTTTATTGGAACGGAATATCTTAACATTAGGTCTCCAGGTTCCTTCCGATTATTTTATGATGTGCGGGATAAATCGTAAAGCTAAAAAATAATATTAGTTTATTTTCCTGCCCTGTTAGATAGACCGCGGTGATGAGTTCTGTTATTCAACAAAATCACTGGAAGTTGAGCAGCAAGTGGAGAACAAAAGCGTGAAACTACAAAACAAATCTTATAAAACATTTGTCTCTTCTATCGTATAGATTCAAGCCCGTTCAGGTAGATGTAACCTGTTTTAGATAGACTGTATTTTTTTTGGAGCAAAGAAATAAACAGAATAATTGTTATTAAATTGCTAATTATAAAACGTCAAATAAGAATTTTAAATTTAATAATTGTCATACACGTCGTTGAGTTACGCCACCCAAAACGTATTGTATTCTATTCGTAGTAACATTGTAGAAAACAATTTTATTTTTAAAGTGAAAAATTCAATACATTTCTAGCAATATTACAGTTACACGAGCTACAACAAAACTGAAAGGCACTGACTGATCTTTCCTTGAAAACATTATCATATCAAATAAATACATTTTACAACTCAAAGGGGTGTGAAGAAAAGCGAATGAATAAAATATTATGTTGTCTGTCCATCGAACACGTTCAGGTAAGACACGAATCGACACTATAAAAAAAATGATTACTATTTTTCTTTTTTTTCACAACTAAATTCTTATTAATTTATATTTTAATAATTTTATTTAAAGGTATACAAATACGGAATTCTTATAAAATACCTTTATTGTACGTCTGCCTAGTATAAAAAAATATACGCAACTTTCAGCAAATTCGATTCCCATTTTCTTAGCACACTTCTTCCACACTCAATTTGTTTCGCGTATTGTGTGATATGTAATAGAAGCTTCACACTGTATCCCGCACACAGCAGAGTAGGCAGAGAGAACCTTGTCTTAAAATACTCCGTTCCCCACTTTCCGCCGAATTTTTAGAGGCATTGTGTGTTGAGTGGCGGATATCAACGCTAGAACGAGAAATGAAAATATAAATTTAAATAAATATTTAATTTCCTCGAGTGCTGATCAAACCCACAAGCAGTGGGGTGTTGTGTTTATGGCCTACTCTATTACGCATACAATCTAAAAAACAGCAAGAAACATAAAATCGAGTGTTGCATCACTCTGCTTTCCAAACTATCTATAAAAAATGTTTCTATATATAACTAACGTCAATATTTATACCAATAATAGTCCAATTCCTTTCCGATACAGCTATTTAATATTTGTAAGGAAAATTGATTGACTACAGAAAAGTTGTAGTATATAAGGTAATAACAGTCATCAATTCACCAGATATTATGGCGTAAAGAAATGTTCTGCGGAATTCGAGTTATTGTTTGTTTCTTGACGTTTAGATTTTTCTGTTTTTCTTTTGCTTTCTTTCTCCGTAGTGGTATAGCGTTTTAGAGAGTAAATATAGTAGTGGGTTTGGTTCCCACTAAGAAGAATTAATTATTATTACTCACTCGCTTTGATAATATAAAATTCCGTCGAATTTTGAAGGCATTGCTTGTTGAGTGGCAAAACTCAACGCCGAGCTTTGCGCCGTCACTAGGGCGAGAAAATGAAAATATGATATATTGCATTTCCCTGAGTGGGCATCGAAGCCATAACCTTCGCTCTTACAGTCGCAGGTTTGGCTCTTGTGCCACGAAGGCGCAAAAAAAAATACGTTTCTGCTATATACTTCGTGATATATCGCGTAACAAAAGGACAATTCATTTACTGGAGAAGTGCCAAGTTAAAGCTGACCCGATATCTTTAATATCTGAGCTTTTCAAACCACGTGATAAAAAGAGCGTAACACCTTCATAATGATATAAAAGTTTAATAAGCCACCACAAATGAGTGTTACAGTTTTGATTTTTTTCTCGCTTCACCTATATAACAGGATAGGCAGAGGGAAACTAATGTTAAGATACTTTTTTCCTCACTTTCTGGCCAACTTTTGAGACATCGACAACATTGATTATTTGGGGCTTGTTTTTTTTCGATTTCACGCTGGATCCCGCGTATAGCAGGGTAGACAGAGAGACCTATTTTGCCCTGAATTTTTGTGGCCGTGTGCGTCTTGAGTGGAGCAACTCAACGTCATATTTTATCTTGGTACCAGAGCTAATATTAATAAATAATAATGTATTTCACCGGGTTGGAATCGAACCCAGAATCGCCACGTTACAATCATACGCTTACGCCACTGCGCCATTCATATTTATGATAGTGAAGAAATTTAAATTTTTACTCTACATTATTGTTCCGGGAAATTTGCAAGACGTTGAGGCCGCTGGGACCGAGGCCCTGTCATCGAGTTTTAAAATAAAAATGTGTTAAATGTGTGTTGGGAATTGTTATTTTTTCTCTTTATAATTTCTTTACACATATATTTTATTGTGCACCTGGAAAATCTCCTTTCGGGGTTTTTTGAAAATAGTTATGAAACTTCTCTTCGTCTTCACTTTCTGATAATTTTGATCTAATATTGCATACTACTCTTCAAAAGGATGAAGATACAGCAGCTTACATATATCAGCTTCATGCTTTTGAATATCGGTATTTAACGCCGTGCTTTGCCTACTAGGGCCAGGAAAGGAAAATGTTTCAAATTTAATAATTTTCCCTAATAGGGATCGAACCCACATTCATCGTCCTTTACAGTCAAAAGCCGACCAAAACTGGCTTCAACCTCCATATAAATGTCTTTATAGTTAATAAAATTGCAATGTCTATAGTAAACATACGTAAAAGAAAATTTTCTAACAACAACGTAGCATTCCTCAGCACAAATAAAAGTACTGAAGCCGACACTTGCTTTGAAAATTATACACTCGAGTACCGTTCTGTATAACGACATGAGGAAATTTCATATTCCGTCTTTACCACGAATCGTTATCTTCTATTATAAAATTTAATGGATTTTCTGCATTTGCTGTTCAAATAAAAAATATTATAATATAGAAATGTCTTGATGGGAATGGAGTGTCTTGACACTAGGTTTACAGTCTCACTCTAAATCTAAATCTCTAATTACGAGTATACAAATACTTAGATAATTGGTGGAGAAATCGCATAACAAATATACAAAAAAGTAGACAAAAAATAGAAAAGACACACATTCACATGGAAAATCTCTTTCTTTATGAAATTCGTAAAAATAGCAGGTTAAAACCCATAACCACTTTAATGCCGCAATTTCATAACTGCTCCCAAAATAATAACCACTCAGTTAAAAGTTAACTGAGCTTAACTTTCACTCGTATACAATAAAGTAGTTACATTAAGAGGCAAGTACTAAGGCAGTTGGCGTCGTGGTGGTAGAAGCATGTGATTGTAATTGCAACGTGTGCGAGTTCAAATCTGGCACTCAGAGGTATGAGTTATAATTTAATATTTTCATTTCCACCTTCAAGTAAGTAAGCAAACCATGGTTTTCAGGTCCGCCAATCAACACGCAGTATCCTAAAAATTAGGCGTAGTGACGAACGAAGTGTCTAAACACTAGATTCCCTCTGCCTACCCTACTTTATAATGGATACTCGTAAAGCTAAAAAAAAAATTCTAAGGCGCATCATTTATCAACATTGATTCATTGATTTGACAGTTACAAGGGAACAAAGGAACGGACTTACACGCTTAAAACAAAACCCTCCATTTAGGCCGCGATCGGATAAAAAATAAATGCTATGAAATTTAAATGCGTTACCCAGTGTTTTGACCGCATCTGTTCCTAATTGCTAACGTAATTTTGAATCTAATTGTACTCTTTGTTCGCGAAAGCTTTGTAAACCAAGATTAGAATCAGATTATACTTATATTACATTTTTGCTACTTCTATAAAAAATATTAAAATTACGTAAAACTCAGATTATTATTATGTAATATAAAATTTTGGACCTGTATGAGGTTTGAAAGACGAACTTTTCTTTATGATAATTTATTTTAAAGATAGCTTTGTTAAAAAGCCACCCAGAATTTCATTTTTAAAGTCAATTAAATACTTACGTTTTTCTAGTAAATAAATAGTAATTATGTTGTTAGTTTATTTATATGGAAGTGTAAATGTGTGTGTGTTTATATTACAGTGAGAGAAGCAACCGGAGATTAGATCCTAAAAACAGGAGACACTTACTAATGTTAAGACACTTTAGTTCCCCTCTTTCCTCCATTCTAGAGGCATTGCGTGTTGAGTGGCGGAACTAAACGCCATGCTTTCCCTCGTTTTAGAATCTAGGACTTCACAGAATTCGTCTACATTTTAACCACTAAGCCCAAGACGCTGATACATAATTTAATATCCCACCACTTTATATGCAGATGACACAGAAGTTGTCTATTCTAGTGCACGTTTAATTTATTCACTAAATAGATAGACAGAACGTCACAGCGAGTGCACCGTACGGTGTACGCCGTCGCCTTAATATCTTTTGATTTGATTAATATTGTTTAAATTTTGTGGCGTTGAGTTACGTAATTTATACAATGACTTGAAATTTAATCGAAATGACTAAATGGACTTGATAATTATTTATTTGAATGACAATCGAGGTATTTATTTAAAATGTTTCCATCACCGTCGCGTTTACATTCAGATGCTATGCCAAGACGTTCTACATTTTATATTTATCCTATATAATTTTCTAATACATTCTGATAACAAGAATAAGAAAGTTTGAAGGCGTTAATGATCAATATTGATACTAAGTACTTACGAAGCTCCGTAGATCTTGCCATTATAAAAGCAATCTTCAAAGCTTAAAATAATAATAAATTATATTATAAGATAAGAAATATATATATTTATATATAATATAGAAAAACTACATTTAGAACGCATAGTATTGTTATATTACAATTTTTTATTATGATTCTATCATAAATTCTCCGCTCTCTTCAACTTTAAACACAACTTTACTACGTAAGTGGTGCTAAGTGCCGTCTGCGAACACCGATAAAAGTATTATTTTGAAGTCTTTAAAATGTTTCTAAGTGAAGTGTTATGCTCCAAGAATATGTCTTCCTTCTATATAAGCTTTAGTTGCAATTCCCTTTCATATTTTACGGGTTAATTTCTTGTGTGGTAGTGGGGCAGTCTTTTGCTGTCAATATGTTGATTGTAGGTTCGATTTTTACCTGTGTGAATGATCATTTTTAAATTATTGGAACGAAGTTCCTTACGGCAGGCTTGGAAGGGATAGGGATTTCGCTGCGTGACCGAACTGAAAAAAATGTGATAGTAAAACCGTAAGAAAAATGCGTGGAATAAAACCGTTAAATGAGACGTGCGCAGGCGTGACAGTCGCATACATAGACGAGTAGTGTATAATACCTTTCTCTTTCTCCCTCTTTTTTTTGGGATGGAGTGGTAATAGAAAGAGAAGGAATGAGAGTTAAAATTATTTTTATTTCTATTTTTCTATTCTATTTCTATGTAGTTTTATGTTGTCAAACAAAAATAAAGAGACATATTTTGTTATTTTAGTTGATAATTTGAATTACGATGTTTTTTTTTATTTTAAGTAATTTATTATTTCCTAAAATACTGAATTTCCTAAATACTTTCTTGTACTTAAATAAAAAGTAATCAGCAAAATTTAAGAGAAAAATCAAGAAAACCTACATAAAATTGAGCACGACTTTTTTTGCAATTTGTGTCGATTCTACATTAGCCGAAGGAACTTCGTTCCTACCTGGTGTCCCATGACACCACATTAATTTTTTTTATGAATTAAATTCCAACCGATTGCTTGACAAGTTCCAACTAAAATTGCACCTCTAATAGTATACTACGACTCAAAACGTAAGCAGCAACTGTCGTTCCTTCATATTAAGACTAACCCAAAGAAATCGCAAAGCCATTGCTCCCTTAAAGCCAAATCACACCATAAAACTGTCCACGGCTAATTAGAATTATGCTTCTCCGTTTATAACTAGAAGCTCGGAACCCACTATAAGGAAGTAGCTAATTTACTACTTGGAAACAACTGTAATTTTTTTCCCATTCAGGCACCACATGCGCGAAAGTAATGCTGAAAAAGTTTTTACTGATCAACTTATTTTATAAAATCCTGCAAACTTTATATTTTGAAAGTGTTTACTTAAATAATTTCAGTGAACATTTTTAAAAAATTGCGGGATACAGCGTGAAGCTGCAAAAATTATCAAAGATAAAAGATAAACATCATTAAATAATATACATATTATTGGTGAAATAAAGACGGAATAATAATAATCATCTCTTAATGAAACAAAAACAAAAGAAACCATTTCCATATATTCTTCAAAAGCACTGTCGGAAATCGTTTTACAACGAATAAATTATGTTCATTTTTAGGGTTCTGTACCTCGTAAGAAAAAGCGGTAGGTACTACTATAAGATCATAAAAGCAAGAAGTATGATGATGACGATGATTGGATTGATCCCTTTATTGTATGTCCGTCTGTTTGCTTGTCTATCAGTCTGGAGCATTTTTTTAAATATGAAGCTGAAAATAATTTCATATATCCACATTACTTGCAGAAAAGAAAAAATAAACTTCTAAGTAAATATAATCAAGCAACGATTCCGGTTCGTTTTTGCAATATTTTCTATGATATGTGTGTGTAATTGAGACCAATAGTGACTTTCATTTCACTTAGAATTATGGAATTTAGCGAGAAATGAGAACTTACAGTACAAATAAAGGAAAATAAATTGAGATGTTTATTGTTTTATAGAAAAGAAAAATTCCATTATTAACTATTATTTGTAGTTTAATCCATATAATACGATGATACGGAACCCTCGGTGGGCAAGTCGTACTAATACTTAGTTATTTAAATTTTTAATATTATTTACATACTAAAGACCGCAAACCACGTTTCAACTGCACAAATAATATAATTTTGTATATAAATACACATTTATTTAAGTGTCATACAGAAATTCCTTTGAATCCGATAATTTGTGTTAATTTACACGCGTCAGTGTTCCCAAACAAACCGCTGCTCTCTAGGTAAAGTATTGAAAGTGAAAATTCGCAAATGTTTTTATTACTCTTTGAACTACTAAGGAAAGTAGTTATAATGAGATTTTTTTTAATTTCAAAAAAATCCTAGTTTATGCGTTTTTTAAACGTAAATGTAATCGAATACGAAAGCAATAAAAGAAATTTGCAATTTTTCACTTTCGATATTTTACTTACGGACCGTCGAAAATGCTACTTTCTGGTATAAATATTTTATTTTATATCGTTTCGAAACTCCAGTTCTCTTTACAAATGAATTGAAAAATCAATATTCCAATAATGCGATTATCATAACATTAACACTGTGGGGAATAGCATTGGGGATGTTATTTTTTAGTACGCTTAAAGATTCGCTACCGTTGCATTGTTGAATATTGATACGTAATGGTTATAGGTTCGATATTGTCTCGGATTTTTTTTGGAATTGGAGAAAATTAAACAAAAGGACAACGTTAGGTTTCATCATCTGAAAGTCAAGATTTTTGAAATGGAATAGGGTCGTTGAAATATTATGTTTGTTTTAGAATTGTAATTTTTTTCAGCTTCACACGGTGTCCCGCATACAGCAGGGTATGCAAATGAATCCAGGGAACCTAGTGTTCAGAGACTTCCTTTACCATTTAGACAATTTTGTTCCCCATTTCACTTCACTCATAAAAAATACTTCCTTGAGTGGTTATAGAACCAACAAGCTGTCGCGTTCACATTCGCACACTTAGACCCCTGCACCACGATTGGCTTCATATACATATACATATATATTTATTATTAAATAGCATATCCTATATCTTATAAAACAAAGTCGCTTTTTGTGTCTGTCTGAACTTTCTAACTCTTCTTCTTCTAAACCACCCAACGGATTTGGATACGGTTTTCACCATTAGGTCGAGTATTTCTCAGGGAAGGTTTATATATAGTTTATTATTTGTACATTCTTATGTAAATTAACATAAATACGATAAATGTGTATAAAGTCCTACCCGCTGAGACACTTTGGCGCATGCGCTGCTCTAATGGTAAATATTACATGGAAAAAATGTACTGGAGTATTGTTCCTCTTAATAAGATCTACAAAAAAGTTCGCGATGGCCTATTCGTATATTTTAAGAATAACGTGTAGTGATCATATTTCTGTCTAAAAATAGTAATTTCAATATATTTTTTATTGTGAGGGATATTTTTCCATAATGGTATTAATCCTTATCCTTTAAAATACTTTATTAAATTTCTACGTTAAACGAAGATAAAATTTGCTTTTTAAATTTTTTCGAAATTGCGAATAGTTTTAGAGAAAAACGCATTTAATTATTGACACATCACGCCGTTCACACATCAACTGCATCGATTCAAGTTTCACTTATCCCTTACTCTCAGCATATAAATAAGTATATTAGTTACGTTGGCCATTTAATGTAGATCAAAACTGTCTTTTCTGTTTTTCATTTTAATAAGTACTTTAGAAGTTGTTACAATATCAAAAAATCCTTGCTGCGAAACGCGCCTCGCGACGTTATGCTTATACAAGTGAGTCCGCCGCGGCCGCCTGCCTTACACGCATCGGTGGTTCAGTGGTAGAATGCTCGCCTGCCACGCGGGCAGCCCGGGTTCAATTCCCGGCCGATGCATTCTATTTAATTTTCCTCACAGGCAGCCACGTAGTGCTTGCTTTTCATCAGGGACAGAATACCCTCTTCAGCATTAACCACAAGCTCGAAAAAAAAAAAAACCCGCCTGCCTTTATAGCAACGAAGATTTAGATGCCAATGTCATTTAACTATCTAAAAGTAGTAATTTAAATATATTTTATTAAGTACTTGAAAAGATTAGTAGCACAGATTTAAAATTACGGTACCTACTAAAAAATCCTTGCTGTGTAAAACAATTGGAAAATCCTTATTGAAACTACGAAAATGCGGGTTGCATTAGGGTTTAATTAATTTTCACATTATCTTAAGTGCTTTGCAAACATACATTATATGAATAATTCAGTAGTAAAAGCGGGCGAAGCCGCAATAGGGTCGCTAGTCTAGTAATAAAACTGTTTCGGGGCTTCTATACGACGTAAGTTGAAGCATTGGAGGTGTACGACGGTTCACCTAATGTATGAGAAAATGCTTATAAGGAAATATGATATCGAATATAGTAAATTTAATCCGGTTAATATATATAGTTCAAACTACATAATATATCCCCCATAACATGTTAGACAGGGAAAACTTAGTATTACGACAATCAATGTGGTAGAAAACACGCGGCGTTAGGTTCCGCCACTTAATACGCAATGCCTCCAGAATTCGGAAAAAAGTGGCGAACTTAACTTAACTTAACTTAACACTAGATTCCCAGGTTCCCTCTGCCGACCCTGCAACATATATCAACTCTTAACGTATACAAACCCAAGGATTTATTAAAACTGTAACAGAAGAAACGCGTCAATACTTCAAATTTACTCGTAAAATGTAAAATATAAAGATCGTAAAACGTTCGTATCTCTTGGACTACGTATTTTACAACGCTCTATTATACAGCTACAGATATAGCTTAATGATCTTATACCATTTTAGACTAGAGTCTTTGTTTTACAAATTTGTATTATACAAAGTTACTCACGCGTCTAACGTAAAGGATAGGGTAGTTTTATAACAAATATTATAAAGAATTTGTTAGATTTTTTATTGTTTCACGCTGTATCCCGCACATAGCAGGATAAGCAGAGGGACTTAATGAAACTCAACACCGCGCTTTTCCTCGTTTCCGGAGTGAGTTCATGAAAATATTAAATATTTCAATTCATTGAGTGGGATTCGAACTCATAACTCATCGTGCTTAATTATAGTCTGGGCCACGATGGCCTTAATTAGTAAATTGTAAATTAAGTTTTTTTTTGAATTTTTGTTACACCCATTGATTTATTTATTTTGATTTAACCTATCGGTTACATCAAAATTAACGTGATATAATAACCTTATATCCCTTCTTAATATTAGGGCTATCCCATACAAAAAAAAATCAACTGAACCTGTATTTCTTGAGATAAGCGCACTCAAACAAACAAACTCTACAGCTTTTTAAATGAAACTTTTTATCTAGATTCTTCGCGTATATTTGGAAATCCGACGTTTCAAACACTTTGCAGTAGTCTGTGGTCACGGGCAGCAGGGAATGTATAATCGCGGAAATGAAAAATCTCTTCATCTTTATTATATTTGCATAGATATGTAAGTTAATTGAAATAATTATGGTTTATACAAGAAAGTTAATTGTGTTTGGATTTCAAATCATGTTGAATAAACGTCTTAAATATTATGTTAATTAATGCGTATCTTAGTTATGCGTAAGTTGAGCTATACTATAAAGTAATAAAAGCAAGGCTATGGTATGGTATAGATTTACTTGTTCCTATTAAGACACTTCCGTTCCCCACTTTCAGCCGAATTTTGTACCTAACCCGTGCGTAACGTTGGGTACCGCCCGCCAATACTCACAATATCTTTATCACAAGGTAAGGAAGAATGTTATTAATCCAAAATGTTTTAAATAATAATATTGAAACAATCTCCTCTGGTAAAATATTTTGTTTCATATTCTTTCTGTATATTTTATGAAGTCATTATAATTACACAAAATATCAAAGGTTAGGCTGCCTCAAGAAAATGGCGGAATATGAGTAGCGAAATGTCTTAACAAAAGGTTCCCAGGTTCCATCTGTCTATCTTGCTATATGCGAAATACAATATAAAGATAAAAAACAAAGATTAAATTTAATATACGATTATTATAGCTCACAAAACAGCGGCAGTCTAAAATACTGACGCAGCTTATACGATTAATATTCGTCAAGTATGCTTGCGTAGCGTTATAATTCATGATATTACTTATTTACCCTGCTTTTGTCTCGAAAATATGGAAAGTGGTGGACGGAAATGTCTCTATGGTAGCAGAGATATTTAACACTAGGTTCTCAAGTTCCCTCTGCCAACACTGCTATGTTCGGGATAAAGATATAATTTTGGGCAGTAATAATAAAAATTTCTTTAAGTCGAAATCGAACCGACATCCTCTTGAATTAGTTGAGCCTAATACCATTTAATTTCAATAACAATTCTTGATAGTACTATTCCATTTCAAACATATGAAGCCAATAAGTTATTAGAAACCCATATCACTCATATGTCGTTTTCATACACGCTTTTACCAAAATTCTACTATTGTAGAGCAAATGCCAATTATTTTTCTATACTTCACGCAACGTCCTCATATAAAGAGATAGACAAACTGTTCTCTTCTTAGTATTATGCTACTTCTACCTCTAATACTTCTTTATTGTTGTTAGCATCAAAATGCATTTACTTGGACCATTCACTTGCAAGGGAAGAGAGATTTACAGATGGACGGTACTGTGGGAGTCACCGGTAACTAACTAAAACACAGCGGAAACTCTCCACCTTAATAGATATGCCGCAGGATCGCTCTCGTATGTGAGAAGTCGTGTCCTCCAGGATCTCCTAGGGTCTAGGGGGACCCACCACTAACCTAAATGCTTTATTGTTTTTTGCTGTCCCTGTTGAAATGAGGAAGATGTGCTATATTAACACAAATTTGTTGGAATTTCGATTATTATACTCTAAGAATGCTGACATATTTAATTATTTTTTGTGATACAACTTTTGTTAAAAAACAATCGCCGAAGAGCGATCGAACTCGCTTATGAAACGTACCAATATCTATATGGACGTTAAAAATATCACATTGGTCGTATGGGACTCCTGAACGGATATATTGTAGATTTTGTATAATTTGGTTATAATATAAAAATAATTTTAAACCGGCGTAGCCGCGTCCGGGTCCTCTAGTCTACTTATAAAATTGAAACGCTCTATGTATTTATTATATCCAAAATAAATTACTTTACACGCATCACGTACTAACCTAAACTAATAATAACAAATTTCTAGAGGACTGCAGTGACAGTCGTAGCGCAGTGGTATAGTGTTTTACTATAAATGTGATAGTTGTAGGTTCGAATGATTGTATTGAATTATTTTCATTTTTCCACTTTAGTAAGCGCGGCGTTGAGTTCCGCAACTCAACACGTAACATGAAATGTGTGATCACAAAATTTTTGTTTGCCTACACTGTTGTACCGAAAAAAGCACCAAATTGTTAACACCTAAAAGTATGGACTGTTATAAATAAAAATCTAAATTTTAGATAAAAAGTGTAGTTCAATAACCAAATTATACACGATAAATTCATTCTCAATCATTTCATTTATGAAATTTATATGAAAAATATTTACATTTTCTGAGCAGAGTAGATACAGCGTTTGACTATAACCGCGACAATTACAGGTTCGAGTCCCACTGGAGGGTATGAACCATTTTCATTTCCTTGCTAATGTAAAAAAACAACAGGCAGCATCTGATTCCACCATAAACGTTATGTCTTGAAAGCAGAGTACGGAGAGTTTTATCGCTAGGTTCCTTCTGCGTACTGCACTTAATACGATACAAACATCACGTAGGAACCCGAATTCAGTAATAAGCACAAACCCCGTGAGGACCTAAACATATACGTAAGAGATAGAAAAACGGGTGTGATAACAAAATTGCCCGATACATTATACAGATAGCACAATGTTTTTAGCGTAAAAGAAAATAAATTGTAAGCTTATTTAGAAATTGCCTTTATTTTCGTACGTTTTTTAATGTTATTTTAGCTTCAAGTTTACAGTATCCTGGGAACCTGGGAACCTATCAAGACACTCCGTTCCCATTAAGACACTTCCGTTCCCCACTTTTCACCGAATAGAATTTTTAATTTCCCTAATATATTTAAAGTCCGATTCTAGATCGTATTTTGCAAAGCTCCCTCCAAGCCTTATTTCCCTCGGTATTTTTCCTCGAGCTCGCGAGATTCGAGCTTTTCTTTGCGATAATCGAATCCCTTTTGTTTGCAAGTAAACAAAAAATACTTCTACTTAATTACAGTATACTTTGCAATTTAAACGTCTCTATTAAATTTTATAACTTAAAGTATATTTATATTCTTATTTTTATTACTTATTTTCTGCTTTTTATAGTATATTTTTTGCTATTTTTTGTACGGATTGATTTTAACGCACCGTCCCATTATCGAGACATTACGTGTTGAATGGAGGAATTCAACGCCTTGCTATGTCTTATTGGCAGAGCGAGGAAATAAGAAATAGTTTCTTTCCACTAAGTGGAATTGAACGCACACCGTTAGTTTCATAGTCAGATTCCGTACTACTTTACCGTATTTTAAATATCTTAAATCATTAAAAAAATCCAAATTACGACGAAAACAGACATTATCAATAAATTTATGTATAAACTTATGCATAAATTGCCTTGTTTCGTCTATTATTTATAGAAACCTATTTCGAAGAAAATATAAAAAAATTCAATCTCAGTGGGATTTCGTTACATTCAACCAATTTCTTTTGATGTAGAAAAACTCAATTTCTAGCAAAATATTTCTTAGAAGGAAACTCACGGAAGTTCATTGATGTTAAGTCTTGCAGATGTAAAGTTAATAAGCAATATTTTTAATTTGATCCAGTGCAGCTTAAGTTATGTTCCACTCAATATCGTGTCAAAAGTTCCACCAATCAACACGCTTGTTATGAGAATTGGGCGGAAAGTAGAGAGCTAGTACTAATTATCTCTGCAAGCCAAGCTGTTTGCGAGATATAGGTTGATATTCTAAACACAACAGAAGCAGGGTAGGCAGAGGGAACCTACTTCCATTTCCCATTTTCCGAAGAATTCTCAAGGCATTGCATTTTGAGATAATCATTTGATCTACCCATTGCAATCTATAATCACTGTACAAAGCAAACTGCCAATCTAATCTAAAAATAAATCTTAAATAAAAAAATACTTCAAACACGCATTGATAGGCTTCATTAAGAATATAAAACGCTTCCTTTGTTCCTCCCAAACATATCCACGCAAGGAAAATTTCCTTAGGCATTCTGCTGAAAGAATTCGATAAATTTCAAAGGCCCCACATCTTAAAGCCCGGCTTCCACCGCGTAAAAGAAATGAGCGGGTAAAGTTCCGGCGAATAGGACTACTTTTAAATTTACGGCTTACATTTACACTAATAAAGAGTTTTGTATTTTGTAATTCTCCGTTCTCCGCTCCTTAGAACTGATTGAGTTCATTTCATCTCTTTCTCCTCGCTTGGTCCCTTCCTCTCGTCTATTTACTTATGGAAATAGAAGTACGCAGCTTGCTCTTGCGAGTTTAACGTGATCTTTAACGGGCTCACTTCGCTTCGCTTTCTGTGAAAACCGAACTTCACGTGTCTATACGTAAGTACGTAAGGATGTATAGTATATATTTACTAATTTTTACCGCCAGTTTCGTCGGTATGTTTCTGTCACTCAAACGGTCGCCGTCTATTATTTTTTTGTATATAACTTTAATTTTTTTCTTTTATCTCAATGCTGTATCCCACATATAGCTCGTAGGCAGAGGTATCCTAGTGTTAAGATACGTTGTACTCCACTTTCTTAATTTACAGGCATTGTTTGATGAGTGGCGGAACACAACGTCGCGTTTTGTCTTTTCGTGTTCTTTCTAGGATTTGACCCCACTATAGTCGCATTTACGGTCAGACGCCGTGAGCTACGACAGCCTTTAATTCTGTCTATTAAATAAAAACTTTTCACGAAAGCTTAACTCTAAATACAATTTACCTCTCACGTTTAGATGAAAATAAATCTTCGTTAAAACGTGAAGCAATAAAACTTTTTTCCCAATAAAAACATTATAAAATTACGACAATATTTTCGTGGAACGTAACTTTTAGAAATCGTTTTCGTTGTACTGTAACGTTATTTAAAAAATATTAAGTAGACGCTAATAGTAAATTAATTTTATTGAAAAAATAAACCCAAATATTTTTACCCCACTGCGTGAAGCAAAGGAGAGTAATGTATTTTCAGTCTTACGAATACATATGAGTATATGTTTGTGCTATCAGTTTAAATGAATTTGATGATTTTTATATCCTCCGATATATTGTACCTCGCGAGTGTCACCAAAGACATTATAATAATCAAAATTTCTGTGATATTAACTGTCTTAAATTTAATGATTATCTTGCCTCATAATCCTAACCACAAAAAATATAAAAATAAACAATTAAAGTAAATTTTCAAAATCGTTTCATATAACGTATGACGTTAAAAGATAACAGACGTACTATGGAAACAGTCTTTTAGACGTTGATTGATGCATTCCGTTGTTAACATTGTTCCCTGGTCACGATAGGGTTGTTATGTTTTTTTTTTATTAAATTCGCTTTTTACGAGAAAACGTTGTGGACAATTTTCACGAACTTTCATCTACCATAATATTATTCATAGAGAAAGTTCTTAAGAAACAAAACTTGTTTACACATTATTTATACTAGACCTTATTTTTGTTCGAAATCCACTTATATAAGTTAAGAAATTTGGTTTCTTTTGTGAAAATTTTGTTAGAAAAATCGTTTCTTGTGTGCCTCTTGACAATAGTGTTGTAAATAGATCAAAGTGTTAATATAAAGTGTAAAAAAGTGTTTGAATGAAAATCAAAACATGTCTCATATGGATTCCATACTTACAAAAACTATAACATGGTTAAAACATTTTCAAAATATTATTAGAAGTAAAAACCAGATAATATAGTTACTATTTAGAAAAACTTTTCTAAAGAATTCTAAATAACGATGCAAAACACGAGGCAAATTTGCCAAAATATAATAGTGAAAACTGAATTTAAACTGGTTAAGCCGTCTTGAGCACAGACAAACAGACAAAAAAAAATAAAAATCATTATTGTACTTTCCATTATATTGACTTTTTTCTATATGCAAAGATAAGAATTAAAAAAGCTGCATCACGCTGTTCCCCAATTTTCAAGATAAGGCATGTTGAGTGGCGAAACTCAACGCCAATTTACAACTTAGACGAAGCCACTAACAAAATACAATATATTATGTATTACATATACCTACTAGTAAAACAATACAAAATCATCTTAAAATTCAAGATTTGTCGGGTTAATTAGTCGGTATTAGGGGAGGGGGTTGAGTTTTAAGAAACATTCCCTTATAATTTATGCAACTGCTATTACGGGTAAGCGGTAGCGAGTTAGCGTAATATTGCCGCGATTTGTTTGAGATGTTTCATACTTACAATTTATTTGCTTAAAATATATTATGGTTATGAATAAAAATAGAGAGGCAAGGGTGTGACTGTAACGTGACGGTTGTGGGTTCGATTCCTTCTCGAGGAAGTGAAATAATTATTTACGTTTATATTTCCATTTCTTTGCTCTGGTGTCAACGTAAAACGAGGCGTTGAGCAGACAGACGGACGGACAACAAAGTGATCTTATAAGGGTTTTTTTGTTTCCTTAAAAGGTTAAAAGGTACGGAACCCTAAAAATAGTATTTATAAACCTGACTCTACCAAGCAGAGGAAAAAAAGAGAATAATTCAATATCCAAAGCCACCCAATAACGTAAAAAAGAAATAAATATTAAAAAAAGTATTTTTAAAAGAAAGTCTTATTTTCAGCATTTTCAATGGAATCTCAAGTGATATAAATTGCTTTATCACAATAATCCACGTTGCAATAATAAATGTGTTTCTAACTAAGGGTTTTCATATAAAGAATTCTATCAACGGTGAATTCATACATTTTCACATGTGAAAGGGCATTAGGGGCTTGGTGGTACTGATAGCGATTATAGTATTTACTGTCTGTTCCACGCTATATACCGCACACGGCGTACAGTTGCGTATTCTTAATGTATTTAAAGTGTTATTCCATTTCAGATATACTTTTAAACATAGTGATATTTGAACCCGCGCTTCTTAGATAAAGCGCTGTGTCTACTAAGACATAAATTCTCAATTATGAGGACTTACGTTCAATTTTTATACGTTTTCTAAAAAAGCATAATACGTTGCGTATTGAGTGGCAGAACTAAACGCCACGTTCTCTCTACTAGAGCAGCAAGCCAATAATTGGCGTACCCACCACGCAATCTTTCGAAGGTTGGGCGGAAAGGAACGGAGTTCTAACCACTACATATAGACTACTTGTTATATGGTCCTTTTCCCTATTAAATTTAGAACCCCATTATTCATATAATATCAATGAGATATTATTGTGAATACATTCAAATATAGTAGTGATTTTGTGTAACTGTAAATAAAGTGTGACTGTAAACGCGACTGGTTGTGTGTTCGATTGCCACTCGAGGATATGAAATATTTATTAAAATTTATATTTTTATTTCTTGGCTCTGATGTCGAGGCAAAGCGCAACCACTTAACACGCAATGCGTCCAGAATTTACAGAAAGTGGGGAACGGAGTATCTTAACACTAGGTACTCTCTGCCTACCCTGCTGTGTGTATTAAAATTCATTAAAATAACGAACTTTTCACCCGCTACCACTCTGACCGCGCACCACATCACCTCGCGCAGGCAAGTGTAAATATGACATGACATGACGACTGAGATGAAATAAACTGTGCAATGTAAGGCATCGTTTGTTGTTACCTCGGGGTGTGATATGAAAATGTGGACTCTGGCAGCCGTGGAGATGGTTTCTATAGGACTTTTAGTAGTGAAGAGTTAAAAATGAGTCAGAACTGTAAGAGTGACGGTCTTAGGTTCCATTTCTACTCAGAGTAATGTTATTTTTGATTTCTCAGCTCTGGTACCAAGATTGGAAAAGTTAGGTTAGTTTGTTTTCACTATAGATTCTCTAAGGCCAACGTAAAAAAAGAGGGCATAAGTATAATAAATAGAATTTGGTGTATATAGTTCAACGGACCCGGCAGTTAGCGCTGCAGTATAAGAAATTAGGAAATTGTGATTTTTTATTTTTTTTAATACGATAATATGTTTAGCTTCACACTGTTTCCCTCAAATAGCAAATTAAGCAGAAAGAAGAGAACAGCAGAGTGGTATTCCATTCCCCTTGCACTGCCGAATTTTTGAGATATTGCGTATCAAGTAGCGGAACTCAATGCGTTAAGTAGCGGAACTCAATTCCCCCCGTTCCATTCTCGCACGAGAAACGAACTAAGAACCGTCTCGTGTTCAGAGAATATTTTGATAACATTGTATTTAAATCCAAGACCGGGAACATCTGACGAAGAGATCTATAGAGTATGATTATAAACTTTTTATTATTGTTTTAGCTATTTTTCTTAAAAAAATAAACTAACTATATAATACTAGACTTTTACGACATTCTTAACAAAGACTCTCTATACATTTCTATTCTAAACTCCTTCCATTACGTCATTCTATTATACCGCGAAGTAACACTTGAGTATGTAATAAAGAAAAGCACAGTATATCATTGTACTGTTATGAACCGAGTTATTTATCAAATTTGTCTTAAGTAATGATCGTAAGTTCTTGTCTTAAGTACAATTTCTTTCAGCTTCACGATTTATCCCGCAAACAGCGGGTTATGCAGTGGTAACCTAGTGTTAAAACACTCTGTTTTACACATTCTGCTGATTTTTGAGGAATTGCTGAGGAAGCAGAGTGATGTAGAGCGAAGAAATTAAAATATTAATAAATTATAATTCACCCCCACTGGAGCGATCTAGTACAAGGGAGGCGTTTAAAGTTTTATAGTTTTATTTAATTTAATAAACATTAGATTTAAGTAAAACAATTATGTGATTGCATGCTGTGTTTACCTTTGTATAGTTGTACAATTAACTTCTTTTTTTTGTGAAAGTGAATGTGTTAGATTATAAGTATTATTGTAACAACTGCTGGTGAACCTTTTACATATAAAATAAAATAAAAATAAATATTGTAATTAAATTTAAATTTAAATAATAATATAATAAACTAACTTACTTTTTTAACGACCATTACTCTACCACAATGGTTTTATACCGCAAATATAGCGAATGACTTTTCAACTTTTTCATTTTATGCATTTAAAATATCTCTCGTCGCGGCAGTAAGAAATCTTCGATAGCACCTTATTTTGTATTCAGCCCTCACAATGGCAACTCCTTATTCTGGGTTAGGTTATTTTAAGTGGACATCGTGACGCAGTAGAATAGTATGTGACACTAAGCACGGTTATAGGTTCCATCCACGCTCAGGGGAAACGATCGACAGTTCGATTCCCACTGAGCGTGAATTATTCGTTTTAATAAATTATATATTTTATATTCTTTAAGTGATAGTTAAATGAAACTAAAATATGAAATGAAAAAGCTATTTCTCGTATAATTTTATTTGGATGATATTAATATTGTATATCGTTTGAAGAAAATATTAAAAGGAATACTGTAAATATTTATCAGCCGTCGTGGAGCAGTGGCACAGCGTCTGACTGTCAACACTACGGTTATTGGTTCGTTGCCTATTCGGGGAAGAATTAACATTTCCTGGCCTCATGAAAAGCCAAGTCGACCAAAGAAGTTTCATATATATATTTCTTGAGTAAATGAATTCGATTCTCGAAAGCTTTTAAAAATTGCATTTAATATCTCTAGAGCATTTAATATTAATGAGAGCATTTAAGCATTTAATAACTCAACTAGTGGAAAATGAAAAACTTCACAATATCACTATTTATTACGAAAAATCATATCGTGGCCTAGTGGAACGTTGCTTGGCTGTATTTGCGACGATTGTGCGTTTGATTCCCATTTAGAGAAATTATTGTTTCCCATTTCTCCTCTTTATCTACATAGTAAGAAGTAGAAGTTTTCCCTGTCTACTCCATGCGTGAAAACTGCCCAAAAGCGTGAAAACGACCCTAATTTACACTACATAGTCCACTTTCATCCCAGAACAAACCCTGTACAAACAGCTAGTTTATCCAACAATGCGCATCCAGTTTGCTCTCACTTCTTAGTAAGGACGACTACTTAATGAGTCAGGCAAGTAATACTGAACTCAATTATATACTTAGCAGATAGTCTCGGGCAAACTACGTAAGTTTATTTTCGCTCATAAATCGTGAGTTTTAAAAGATTTGCCTTAAACTTGTGGAGATTTTTTTTAGCTTTTATTATTATTATTTTTTTTGGTTTTGTTAGAATTCTTGACTTGATAAGGTCTGAACGTTGAAAGAGTGGAACAAGTGACATGTGAAAGTATGTGGCTTGAATGTAAATTGCCTGCTGTACGCAGTCGGTACCGATGTTGTTATACTGCAGCGAAACGAGGACATTACAGAAGAAGAATGATAGAAAAATGAATGATTTGGAGATGCGATCTCTTCGTAGGATATGCGAAGTCAGCTTAGCTAATCGAATACGCAATGAAGAGATACACAGAATGTCAGGTACTTGTGTGGTTGTCAAGGTCAAGAAAAATTGATGGAGAAAGAATGGCAAAAAAGATTTATGATGGAAAAGTAACCGGTAAAAGAGGTAGTAGAAGTAAGACCTCGGTTGATCTAAAACATAGTATCAAAGATGGAGGGCATATATGAAGAGGTTGATGACAGTGGACAAGGCGAATGAGGTATGTAAATAAGTATGTAGATACCTTTGGCGCTCCGTTCTCTCTGACTACCCCGCTAGGGATAGCGTGAAGCTATGTTAGGTTTGATCTAAATCGGCTTAGTAATTTTTGCGTCAAAATGGAACAAATATCTATCCTAATAATCTTTTATATTTATAATATTAGTAGGAAAAAGGCAAATTATTATCAGAATATGGACGCAATAGACAGGAGGTGTCTCGATTCGACCTCGATTCGAAAATTAGTATGGAAGGTATGATGTTTATAATAATAAACATTGTACGCAAATATCAGGGGCCTGTTACCGAGATATTATAAATCTTTATTATACGTTAAAATATATATTTTTAGACAAATAATAAAACACACATCGAAGCTATACTTATAGCCACAATGTTGAGCAAAGACGATAAAAAATATATTGATACAAATATACCTATTAAATTTTTAAAATCTATTATTATTGAAGTCGTAGCAATCATGAATATTTAAAAAAAAAATTAAATATTTTTCTTGCGCCGTTGAGTTCAGCCACTCAACACGCAATGTCTTCACAATTCGGCAGACAGTGGGGAACGGAGTGTCTTAACCCTCTGCCTATCCTGCTGTGTGCGGGATACAGCGTGAAGCTGATTCAATGTTTTTTATAGCTTTTTTCTGGTATATTTAGCTATAACCTAATATTACGTTTCAATAATCCTAATGTAACATTTTGGCATCAAATACTTGTTGAAAAAAGTATTTGATTACAACGAACATAGGCCTTCGTGGCGCAGTAGAACATCTTCTAACTAAGCACGATTATTGTTTTCAACCATCAAAATGCGAGAAATCGGCGTAAAGTGGTGAGTGGAGTGCCTTAACACTATACTCCCTCTGTCTACCCTGCTAAATGCAGGATACAGCGTGAAGATGAAAAAAAATGTTATCCACCCTTAAATAACTTCAATACACGAACTCAATATAAAATAATTAAAAGTATAAGGAAAAGCTAGTTAATTTTAGTGCCCCATTTGACGAATAATGTCAGTAGGTTAAAGATTTCATTTCAAAGGAACGTGATTCTTATTTTGTTGTTTATTTCCTTATTACGAATCAATTGGGTCTAATTCTTTTATTATGTCGTGATTTTCCTTTTAGATATTGAAACCCTTTGTTGTAATCTTGTTGTCGCGAGTGAGTTGATATTTGATGTTTTTTTTTCTCTTTTTTTCTCATCTTCACGCTGTATCCCGCGTATATAATAGGTAAATAAAGGGAACTTCGTGTTAATTCCGTTCTTTACTCATCCGTGTAAGGTCGTTTAAGAGACCTTGTGCTGATAGACGTTTACAACCATACCCTATCTCACTGCATCATGATGAACTCTAACATTAGTCAATATATAATGAAGCTAAGCACGAATCTTAAATATAAATTTTTCTATTTAATTTATTCGTGTAAAAGTTTCCAGACATAAAACAAACATTAAACATAAAAGTTTTCTAAACACTCTTTGGATTGTTTAGTGGAATTAAATTGAGTATTTTCTACTTTTACGTCTGTACGATGATATATAAACAATTATATATGTTAATACATGTGTAATTTATATAATTATAAAGCCAACTTGGTACA
This sequence comes from Heliconius melpomene rosina, assembly GCF_056956725.1. Classification (NCBI taxonomy): domain Eukaryota; kingdom Metazoa; phylum Arthropoda; class Insecta; order Lepidoptera; family Nymphalidae; genus Heliconius; species Heliconius melpomene. Next base: position 1,300,283 of record NC_140399.1, read on the forward strand.
GGGGCACAAGCGTGCGACTGTAAACGCGACAAGGTTTCGATTCCCACTCAGGGGAATAAAATATTTCATATTTTCGTTTTGGTAATTAAAAGCAAAGCTCGGCGTTAACTTCCGCTATTTAACAAGCAATGTATCTGGAATTCAGTAGCACAGACTGTCTTCACACTAGGTTCCCAGGTTCCCTCAGCCTGAAGCTAAAATGAAAACGTGTTATATAAGAAACTTTGCTATTCTTTTAAGTATAGTATTAAAAAGTAATAATTTGCAACCATTCCTTCATATAGTATAACGAGATACGCGAAACTATGAACTTTAACTAATTTCTTCGCGTGAAGTATTAATTTTAGTTACGATAACATAAACTTTTATGAAAACATTACACCTATGTGTGTGTTCCAACGAAGAATATTATGTATGTGTGTATAGTGGAATACGTGTCTATACGTTTGAGATTGCATATGTGTGAGTAATGTATACATGTGTGTGTGACACGTACATACTACACAAATATTTATATGGTATCTATACATGCATTGAGAGACAATTCACGAAGATTTTATTTCAAATGTCTAACATTTTACAGTATTTTATTAATAACATATCAATTGAAATTTTAAAATATGTTTTTGCATGTGATAGCTATGCTAGCTTCCCCCTGAATACCACATAGCAAACTTTAAGAAACTTAGTTCCCCACTTTCCACTGAATTCTGGTGGCGTTGTGTGTTGAGTGGCAGAACTCAACGCCGCGTTTTGCCAGGACAACGAACTGAAAATATTGAATATTTCATTCCTCCAAGTAGATACTTTTACATTTTACGTTTGTGTGTGTAATGGTGATTCTATATTATTTAGTCTGTGGCCAGGGTGTGTGACTCTGTGACGGGTCGCTCTACGCATGCGTATCGAAGGTCGCTGCGAAGCGGGTTGGCTAGGGTAGTCCCCGTTTTAGTATGAAATTTTGACAGATGGAAATAAATATTTGTTTTTCTTAATAATTCTTTATGTATGCTTAAAGTGTTGTTAATGAAAGTGTAGTTGTACTAGGAAATTTACGTAATATTTCTTAAATAAAAACCATTCTATCCTTAAATTGTATTTTTTTTTGTTTCTAAAAAAACAACTTTTACTTTAAAAGGTTGAGTTTCACCATTCGTCACACAATATCTCAAAAACTGTACAGAAAATAAAAACTAACGAGTAGGCAGAGGGAACCTATATTAAGGCCCTATAATGTAATATATATTACCTATCCTACTATACTAGCGTGAAGCTGCAATGTTTTCTGTAATAAAAAAAACATTTCATCAATGACGTATCGTCCCACATTTGAGTAATAAACCATAGACACCCTAACTGCAGCCTCAGTATCCGAGAAGGTTTTATATTGACCTATACCTACTACTAACTCCACGTTTTCAGGCAGTCAGAGCGAGACCGAGTACATTACAAGCTGAAATCCTCTCAAGTGGGAAAGGGACAGATATACTAAGACACACGGCCGGGTCCACACTGTTCAGTATGTTCGGAACGCCGGCTGAAAGTGCTGCTTTGTGAGGTTCCCTAGTAATTGTATATCGAAATCCGCGTGTAAACGTTCATAACCAAAATAAGGTCAGCAAGTGTTTGTAGAAGTGATTTTTTTTAATTACACAAGTGTCTCTGTGCAGTGATCTGTGCTGTGCTCGAAGTTACAGGGACTGTGTGAAGCATGTAAGTAAAATTGTGCTTTTTTTAGTGTTTTCTACCAAATTTTGGGCCAAGATAGCTCGAATGTGTTTTTGAAAATTGATATATTTACAAAAAAATTCAAATATTTCGTCGTTTTTAACTATTATTATCAATTTTTTACCATAATTTCTTGTAATATACATTTGTATGCGAAATTGAAGAGGTTATTAGAGATGCTATGTATGGACAAATATAGGTTTATGGTAATGTCAAGTGTCATTTAACTTTGGACAGAGTATCAAAGTTTTATATTAATTAGTAGATTAGAAATTGTTCGTGTTTTTAAATCGTAATAATCAAATATATATATTTAGATTTTATCTATATATAAAGATAGAAATATTTATATTTATTATAATAAAAAAATATAAAAAATATTTCATACTATAGCTTACGTTTGGCTTAGTGGTCAGAGCGTTTGGACGGTTTTTAAGATATGCTGGTTAAAATCCCGCTACGTAATTTATTTATACGTTTTTATAAGTTTTTATATAGTGTTTATATAGTACTTCTATAGTAGTTTTGTTCCTAAATGTATGAATACTTATTTATAACTGTAAAATCCAGTTTAAATCACTGTAACCGCAGCGATCGCGATATGTGCCCGTCAATTCTGAAAATACCACTATTTCATAAATTAAGGTTGTCATCGATGTATTATTTTATATTTATAGCCTATACTATAATGTAGGTTTATACAATATTTTTATGAAAAATAATTTTTAAAATACGTATATAAATTTTACGTATCGGGACCTGAACCCACGCCTCTTGGGTACTTTTCAAGAGGTCCTTATCCTTATATGGAATAAGGCTTAGCAATGTTGTTTTTGTTTTTTAAATAACCTTCGTATATTTACAAAAAACGTAAAATCAAATAAAGATCTTTAATAGTTTGTTATTTAAATAAAAATTAAATAATATAAAGCTACATTTATAAATGAATATATTACGATTGATTCAGTTTAAGTGTTCACTTATTATTGTGCAGCGTGCAGGGTCATAAGCTAGCGACGGTTACGGGTTCAATTCCCACTTGGGGTAATGAAATATTTAATATGTTTATTTCTTCATTCATGTAGCTAGGTAAAACGCGGCGTTGAGTTCCGCCAGTCAACACACAATGCCTCCCGGTCTAGATCTAACTGCGGGATACAGCGTTATTAAAAAAAATGTAGTGAAATAAAATAGTTATATTACTACTTTTATGATAAAATGAGGTGCATACTTAATATAAGGGTTCAGATCAGTAAGGGGTTCAGTGGGTATCACCTAGTGTTGAGACATTCCGTTTCGTTAACAATTTTGTGCCAACGGATCACGACGGTCTCATTATATTTTTTTATTTAGTGTAAATATAATAAGTCGAATTTCAATAAAAGAAAATTAATCAAATTGTATATAAAGTAATAATAGTCTTTTTATTACTACAAACTTTAATAAAAAAATTAATTTAGTACCTAGCTGCTATTTATTAAAATATCTCACATTTTCGGGACGAGATAGATGAAAAAAGAACCTAATAATAATTACGATGTAGTCTGCCTTTAGTTGTCACGTTTTAGAAAACAAAATATTAAGCAGTAGCATTAAATTAGATTCCAGCCCTGGCCCAGGAGCACAAGTTGTAAACGTGACAGGTAGTGGATTCGATTCCCATTCGGGGTGTTTAATTATTTTCATTTCTTTGCAATGCCTCAAGAGTTCGGCGAAAGTGCAGAACGAAATTAACTTAGAAGAGTATCTTGACACCAGGTATCCAGGATCCTTCTTTCTGGCTTACTATGTGTGAGAGACAGTGTCAAACAAAAATAAAACACTTGTTCCTGAGCTAGAGAATTCAATTAAACAAATAAAACTCTTATAATCTTAGGATAGACAAATACCATTCGAATCCACAACTATCGTGCGTATAATTAAACACCTACACTACAACGGTATTTATTATTTTTTTAAATCTCATACAGAAAAATCCTTTATATTTAAATGTGTTTTTTGCATTAAGTCGAGTAAAGAGTATTCAAGGCGCTTCCCTTTGTTTTAATGACCGTAGAAAAAGTGGAGTCGAAAGACTTACGAAAGTGTTACATCTCGGCTTTTGATATTGTATGCTTCAATTAGAAGATTTTTTATCCGACTGTGATGAAGCCTAAAAAGAGGGTTACGTTTTTAGCGTGTATGTATGTATGTCCGTTTCTTTGTTCCGTTCTTACTGTTAAACCAGTTAACCGCAAAAAAAAAATACAATATATTTAGAATTTGGAACGTGTTTTTTTTATTGTAAATATTCTTATTCATTCTTAGTACATCTAGCCTAAAATAAAAATAAAGATAACATTTTTGTTTAAAAATAAATAATTATTTTGATATTATTATTATGCTGCTTTTCCTCGTTGCCTATGTTATCTATATATATAAAAGGACTTGTCCTCACTGACTGAGGTAAGACGCACGCACAGCCGTAACCGCTGTGCGTAGAAATGTGAAATATGGAGAGATGTTTACTTTCGTAATCTGGACATCCACTAAGAAGGGATTTTGAAAAATTTTTACCCTAAAGGGGTGAAATAGGGGTTGAAAGTTTGTATGGAAAAAAAATTAAATCGGCACCGATTTTTATAAAATTTTAAATTTAGATTTTTAAAAGTATTTAATTGAACACGTGTTTCGTCGTTTTCTAGATTTCCCCCCCTAAGGGTGCAAATAAGGGGTTGAAAGTTTGTATAGATTTTTTTTAAATCGACACCAATTTTTATAAAATTTGAAATTCAGATTCTTAAAGGTATTTAATTGAACACATGTTTCATGGTTTTCTAGAATTCTTCCTCTAAGGGTGCAAATAAGGGGTTGAAAGTTTGTATGAAAAAATCTTTAAAACGAAACCGATTATTATAAAATTTTAAATTTAGACTCCTAAAAATATTTAATTGAACATGTGTTTCATGATTTTCTAGAATTCACCCTCTAAGGGTGCAAATAAAGGGTTGAAAGTTTGTATGGAAAATTCTTTAAATCGCCACCGATTTTTATAAAATTTGAAATTTTGACTCTTAAGAATATTTCATTGAACACATGTTTCGTGGTTTATTAGAATTCACCCCTAATTACGCAAGCGAAGCTGCGCACGTCCGCTAGTATGTAATATGTATGATGATTCATATCAATGCTTGGTTAAACGCAAACATTTTGCATTCAGTGAAAATATAAATATTCTGTATTAAATTATTAAAGACCATGGTACAGTGAAAAGTTTATGACGTGAGTTCTTATTTCTTCTTCAGCTTTACGCAGCAGGGTAGGCAGAGGGAACCTAGTGTTAAGTGAATCTTGTTACTAACCAAAGCTTTTTCCACCCAGCACGCAATAGCTTAAAACTTGAACGAAAACTTTTATAGGGAAATATTTATTTAATTTTAAAGCAAAATCGAACCCATACCTTTCGTGCCACTAACAACTGAACTAAAAGGACAATATTGCGCAACAAATTTTACATTATCACAAGCTGTATTGATAACAATGCCGTAATCTCCTAATAATGAAATGCTTTCAAAGTTTAATCCGTAATACTCCAGCATGGAAGCAGATTATAGTACAAAGCATGGAGACTTAACGCGAATATACAGACTGGGTATGACAGGATGTAGTGGAAGTGAGTCTAATTGGGGTGGTTGTGGATTCGATTCTTACCTGAGGAAATATTTGTACTAAATAATAAAAATATATTTTTTTTAAATAAAGGCTAATAGTAGCGCATGGTTCGATCCCCTCTCGGAACTGGAGGACATAATTTTTTATTAAGCGCGGCGTTGAGTTACGCCACTCAACACGTAATGCATCCAGTCTCTCATTCCGAACAAAATGACGAACATAAGGTTTTAACACTAAATTCACCTATATAATATAGATACATAAAAATAGTACCTTTATTTTTTTTGTGTTTTTACTAACTCATATTATTTTTAAAAGGCATATCACAAATATATAGACTGCCCTAACCCGGTACCAACAACTTTAATAACCCTTAAGTAAGGGCATCATCTCTCCATCCATCAACTCATTCAAATGAACGTTTCATAACTCATGATATATGGATTGGCCATACATTTGTCATTAGTATCATTTCTTCACCGCTATCATTAGAGGGGGGATTTTTTTGTGGTCTTAGTCAGTCGTGGCTTGTAAGTTAAGGTGTTGCTGATATATTTTAAACTTAATATTTAAAAACAGCTTCAATAATAAATATATTCCAATAAAAAAACATCCAATAGTAGAGTTTATTATTCCAATATATAAGTGAATATTACTGATTGCTCCGAGTAGGAATCAAACCCACATCTGTCACGTTTACAGGCCATAAAATTAATGGAAAATTGGACTAAAAATAGAAATTCCTCAGGCAAAAGATCTCAACGACCTTTTAAGAACTCTACCACTTGAAAAAGGAAGGCTAACTCATCATCCGCATACTTGAATGGTATCGACAGCGTATAAATTGAATAAATCACCCCTAGTTTTAATAGAATCAAGTGTCAGCCGAGATTTGTAGTCTATCGAGATCCCGAAATTACTTCAGCGACTCCAATTGTTCTGACGATCGGAGAATGAAGGGTTAACAAAGGCCTATTCGACCTAATTAAAGATTTTGACTGATTGGGGCCGTCGTGGCACAGGGGGGGTTGCAGATTCGATTTCCAGTCAGGTCAGTCGGAGTCAGGTAACGAGGCAAAGGGTAGCGTTAAGTTTCAAAACTCAGCACATAGTGCCCTGAGAATTCGGCGGAAAGTCGTAAAGAGACGTGTTTTAATGGGAGCGGAGTGTTTTAACACTAGGTTCCCAAGTTCCATCTCCCAACTTTTGTGGAATGCAATGTGGAGATTAAAAACCGTTTAAAAAAAGACAGTGTAAATATAGGTTCGTGTTATATATGTTTTACTTCTTAAAGTTTCGGGTATGGGGAAATTTTAAATTATTTACGAAGCGAAACATTTCGGATTTAAAGTGCTTTTAATTATTCATAGTATTGATACCTTAATTTAATAATGTAATGTATGGAAAGAGCCTGATAGTAGAATTCAGATTCATTTAATTTATTTAAAATTGTTATACCTACTTGAAATTTTTCTCTTTTTTTTTGCTTTACTCCGCATCCCACCTATGAGGGCCCTCTTAATGTGGGTGTGGCTGTAATGCGACAGTTGTGGATTCGATCCCGCTCGAGGGAATTAATTATTATTTAAAAAGAGAAACAATAAATTAATTACTTAATCTAACGCCGGTAGTACGATGGTTAAATTACATGTAACCAGACCAAACGAATAAACATACACCCACAAAATATATATGTCTCTTTTTTTCTGTTTCAAATTATATGCCGCTGTAAGTAGTGAAAGCTGAGGGTACCATCAGTGTTAAGACACTCTATTCCTCATTTTCCGTCGAAATTCTGGAGGCATTGCGTGGTGAATGGCGAAACTCAACGCCGGGGTGCCAGAGCGAAAAAAAATGAAAATATTAATGAAATTACAACAGGTCATCGTGTACTAATTAATATAAACTGTTATTATTCCAATGTCTAACCAAAAAGTCTAATAAATTCAAAAGAACTCGACATCTAAAGAAACTTGAACAAAAACATATTTAAAAATACAACTCCGAAGATTCTAATATTAATTTATTATCAACCCCTAAAGGGATGCTGTATTTGCTCTGCCCTAGTTCGATAAAATTAATAACGTGGCCGCAAAAACTTTACCTCGATTCGAAAAAGTATTAAAAATAAAAGGCTATCTTAACACCCAGGTTCCCCCTGAACAAAAACACGATGGGCGCGAATACGATTCCCATTTTGGGGAATAAAATATTTTAATTTATTCGCTTCGGTAACATGACGAAGCGCGACATTGAATTCAGGTCCACCATGTCATGTCTCGAGAATTGGGCGAAAAGTGGGAGAATGGAGTGATTAAACACTAGATCATACAATTACCATGCGAGTACTATTGGGGCATAGCGCTTGACTGTAAAAGCTACGGGTATTAGGGAATTTATTAATTTTATTTTGCTGTCGTAGCGCGAGCTCCGCCACTCAACTGGCAATGCTTCAAAATGCGGCGGAATGTGGGAGAGTTAAGTGTCTCAGCACTAGGTTCCCAGGTTCCCAGGCTGCGGGATACAACGTGAAACAAAAAAACTTTCATCTTCCTTCCTTTGTAAGATAACGCGTCGTTGAGTTCCATCTTTATCTTAATTTTGAGAGGAGTGTTTGAACACTAGATACTCTGTCTGCAGAGTGAAAAAGGATGAAGCTAAATGAATAAAAAGAAAAAAAGCCAGCTCAGTTTGCAATATAGAGAGAGAGAGTCTTTATTTAAACGAATTCAATCGCGTAGTTTCCGTTCAGAAATCAAATATTTTCCCGTTGAATAGAAATATTTCATTTCGGCCGATTGAGTATTTACCTACCTACGAGTATAGCTATTTTTAATTTGAGGCGCACCGGTAATTGATCTTTTAGATTTTCCACTGAAAGGAATCGCCTCTGAAAAGTGTGGAGAGGCCGACGTTAATATAATTATAATGAAAAAAGCAATGGAGAATTTATTTTCTGGAATTATGTTGGAAGAAAGAATTTCGTTTGAATTTTACTTTATTGTGGCCTATATGCGAAATATTTTGGATATATGAGTGTGTAGGTTTGATTCCCAGTTGTATTAGTATTCTTGTTTCTTTTCTTTCTTTTGGGTGGTGGAAAACATAGAAGAAATACATGCTTCTCTTGATAATTTATCTTAATTCATTGTAATTTTTCACCAGATAATTAATGCATAACATTTTTATGGCTATTCTTCCTAATCTTCTTTCTGTCGACGCTGGCTGTATATTTAAACCAAACACAGGCAAAGAAATTAAATAAGTTACTGTATTTATCTTAAGCGCGGCGTTAAGTTCTGCCTCGAGAAAGCGGAGTGTCTCGACATTAAATTCTCCCTGCCTACTCTAGTATAAAGGAAAACGTGTAAAAAATACACTTTTGCCATTATATGATTCAAACCTACAATTATCACGTTCCAACAATTCCATTAGCACCGTTAAAAGTGAATTTTGAACAAAATACTAGGAAGTACTTAGAGTCAGTAATTTATTAGATTTACTATTGCATTTAGCTTTTTCCATTCGAATCAATTGAATAACCGTCGCTTGGTCTGAGAGCTTTAGTCACGTTTAGAACTTTATTCTTTCATTGGAAATACTATTTAAATAAAAACCGGCCAAGTGAGAGTCGGATATGAACGGTTCCATATTTTTATTTATAAAAATTGTATGGAAGCCCCCTTAAATATTGATTTTATTCATTTTTTGTTAGAAAACATAAATACGAAAATTTAAAAATCGATAGCTTAGACGAAGTCGACTTCACTAACTAAAGGCTCAATTAAAAAATAATAAAAAAACGATGAATAATAGAATTCAGCAGAAATTGGGGACCGGAATTGTCTTTATGGGAACAGAGTGTCTTTACATTACGTTCCCGTGTCTCCTCTATCTTGTTACAATTCTTTAACACTAAAAGCATTGCGCAACCTGTTAAATGTATCGGCATAGCTTTGTTCCGAGATAAAACGTAAAACTTTTTTCCTTTTTTTAAGAAAAATAAATTTATTTTAAAAGTAGATAGATTATACCTACTTTTTTATTAAAGTAAAAGCCTAGTTAAAAAAAACGTAAAATGGCCAGTAATGTCTAGCTAAGCTCATTCGTAGCACGTTTCTGACAGCGAAACTGACAAAGCCCGAAGATTCATTAATTGTAGACCTAAAAATTTTCTTTAAGAATTTTTCTACTTATATTTTTTCACTGTAGTAAAAAAGTATAAAAAATATATTTACCCGACTGCGTGAAGCAAACGATGGTAAAATGTATTTTTACATCCCGCACATAGCAAGGTAGGCAGAAGGAACCTTGGAACCTTGTGTTAATAAATAATCTACCAACTACGTCAAGTTAGATAAAAAATATTTTTAGGTTCCTTTCAATATTTTTTCATTGCAAGTTATATTTTACGACAGTTAAGATACTTACTTATTATATTATTTACTTTGCCAACTTCAGTAGTATCTGCAAGAGACCCAATAAAAAAAACAATCAAAAGATAAAGATAAATTCCACTGGTATACAAAAGCTATACAAAAGCTATATATAGCTTTTAAGCATTATCTGTCCTATATATGTTTTCGTCCATCGCTCCACCAAACGTAATCCGATCGACAAACATTTTTATGTAAATAGGGCGGGTGTAACTATTATATATTTCGAGGTAACTATATATTTCGAGGAAATCTTTTTTATCGTCACGTCTTTATAAGATTTCCTGAGGCCACGCTAAGAGGGTGTAATGTTTGTGTTTTACTATTTACTATTTTTTACGGATTTTTCCTCTTATTGAGTGTATTGTTTATTTTCTTCGTATATACGTTGCCATTATAAATCATTTTTAAATGTGCATTCATGAGTAATTATTCTAGCTTTTCGCTGTATCGAGTACTTAACAGGATAGGCAGCGGGATCCTAGTTTTTAGACATTGAAATGGTTATATATATATATATATAGTTTCCAATTGAAATACTTCCGTTCTCGACTTCCCACTAAATTCTGAAGGCATTATGAGTTCAGTGGCGGTACTCAACGCCGCGCTATGCCTAGTTACCAGAGCGTAGGAGTTACCTCGAGTAGGAATCGAACCCACAACCTATCGCAGCGTTTACAAACGGCCTCAAAAATTATGAACGTATTGATCTAACTTATCAACTAACTTACTCATTTTGAGTTAAATTGTTACTCAAAGTGTGAGGCAGACGTGACGTTCTCTGAAACAATTCAAACTGTCATAGAATTTAGTATTGTGGTTTTGACTGGTGTTTATCTCTTAACCAAATATTAATCAAAGTAAACTATATATTTAGTAATTATTAAAGTAAAGCTACTTTAAACTTGAGGTCAGTCGTGGCGTAGGGGTATAAGCTTGCGACTATAAACGCGACAGTTGTGAGTTCGATTCCCATTCAGAGGAAAGAAGAGAGAGAGATATTGAGTGGTGCCAATCAATACGCAACGCCTTGAGAATTCAGTGGAAAGTGGAGAACGAAGATATCTTAACGGAAACGGAGTATCTTACAATAGGTTCCCAGGAATACAGCGGAAGTTAAAAAAAAACGTTATTTTAATTATAATTTCCGTGTCCCTGCACCACTACAGCCTCTATGTTAAATAGTTACAAAATTAGGTCAATAAAAATTAACTTTGTAACAAATTGGATACAAACAGCCCGAGCTACTATAATATTCCAAATAACATAAAAGGAATTCACGATTGAGCACTGATTGGCATTTCAAATTACGTTTCGTTCTAAGTCACTTTAATTAATATTTACTTAACAAAATTAATATTGTTACAAAATAATTAAATTATTATTTGACGAATTTATTCACATTATAAACGTAGTGTTGATGCCGTCCCAGCGCAGGAGCAGAAGTATGTAACGCTACGATGATGGGTTCGTTTCCCGCTCGGAGGAAATAAATATTAAATATTTTAATTTCATTGCTCGGATAATGAGGCAAAGTGCGGCGTTTAACACTAGAAGCGCCGCCGTCCCATTTTTGTCCTAAACGCAAGTTTGATTGTATATAACTTTTTAATTTGTTAATGTATGTAGATGAAACTTTTTGACTATTACCAATTTTACACCTTTATTTAATTAAAAATATAAATAATTTTATAGCAGTCATACTTTTTGAAAAAAAAAATAGATTTACCTAGAACTGCCGCTGGGTCATTTTTGTCCCGCCATTATTATTTTATTATTTGAGGGTATAATTTGACATATTTTCATGCCTCGGCGACGAGGTGGAGGTGAAAGGACGATGTGGGGGGGGGGGGAAATTTAATAGTAGGTTTAGCAGTCAATGCCTAAGTTTTTAGGGTTCTGTAGCTTTTAAGGAAAAAAAACCCTTATAACTTTATCCCCTATAAGTTCCTCACTTAAGGAGAGTCTTATCTCGAGGTTCCCTTTGCCTACCCTATTATATGCAACGTGAAGCTGATTATCGCTCATAAACTCCCAACACCCATATAAAAATATACTGTTAGAAATAATCAAATAATGACCATAGAGGTTATATAAGAACGGCTCTAATTGCTGGCTGGCACTTTTATGGGCTGTCAACAGCGACCGAAAGAAAAGGATCGCTAACGTCACTCTGCCCGATGGATTCTTTAGAACCAGATATTGTTATTAGACTGCTAGATAATTCCCTTTGGTTGTTTAATAATTATTTGAAGCCTTGTTTTAATTCATTACCTTTCCCACTTTATTTAATATTTCCAATAGTTTCTAACAATACATACATAATTGATATATTCGGCACTCTCAAGTCCATGCAATATGTTACTGTAATAGCCTTACCTTTCTATATAAATCGCTTACAGTTTTTGTTAGAGGGAACGTGTACTTGAAAAATCACATATTCTATCACCAGAGCTGACGGTAGCTATTCCTAACGATCTCCATCTTATTAATGCCAGCCATTTTTTGTATCAATGTTGGATGTTTATTCTATTTTTTTGGGGATTTTTCTTGTGTAAATTATATACTAGAGTTAGTGTGGGATGCCGCTCTGGCATTTGATTCTCAATCGGGGGAATTAATTGTTATGCATTTATATTTTAAGTTCTTCGCTCTGATAACAAGGTAAAGTGCGGCTTAATTTTCGCCACTCTACACGTAATCTGGAATATTTGGCGGAAAGTGGGAACAGAATTTCTTGACACTAGGTTCCCTAGGCCTACCATGCTAAATGCGGGAACATAACGTGAAGCTGAAAAAAAGTATCCACTTATTTCGCATAATTGAAGAATTGAATCCAGTTGAATTATTATCATATACTAGTTCTGATAACATGACAAGTCACGGCGTTGACTTCCGCCAGGTTACATGCAAAATCTCGAAAATTAAGAGATGCTTAGGAAACGAAGCGGGAATAAGAAAAACATATATTAGAAATAATATTGAAACTCTGAAGAGGGATCAATAAAAACTGATGACATTTCTGCTCAACACATATATTCAGAATCAAACAACGTCACAAACACATAAAATCAAACAAATACTCATAAAATAAACACAAATACATATATTGGGATTCCCTTCAAAGGTCAGCGGAAAACAATTTGAAAACAAAACAAAACAACATTTAAAACAAATACGTAGAAATTTTCGAAACCGTTTCGATTCAGACCGCGGGCGATATCGAACGGTATTATTTCAACACAAAAACATAAGAGCGTTGGCATGTTACCAAGTGTCGTCTTTTACTTTTTTCTAAACCTGTTATGGGTAGCTTAGAATATTATGATTACAGTTGTATAGAAATGGGCACGTATGTTCATATACTCTATATATTATTACAGAGGCCGTAATGGCGCAGCGGCACAAGCGTGCGACTGTAAACACGGCGATTGTGGATTTGATCCTCTTTTCAGAGGAAAGAAATATTTAATATTTTTATTTCCTTTTTCTAGTAACAAGGCCAAGCGCGTAGTTGACTTCCGCTTCTCAACACGTAATGCCTCAAAAAATCGGTGGAAATTGGAGAATGGAATCTGTTTACGAAATAAAGGTTATTTTTATAAATTCTATTTAACTTAACATTTATATATATTTGTATAATAAATATATTTACGAACAGCCCCAATTTTACTAAGAAACCTATTCGATTCATACATTTTCATACAATAACCCATACAAATTTCACCCGTTTAGATGCTTTTCTAAAAATACATTTCCTATTGAATACCTGTTCGATAATAGCTCTCGGAACGTACGATTGTGGTACGTTATATCTAGTACCTACATACGTAGTTGAGTTTTGCCTTCATAAAAATTTTACTACATTTTTGAAAAAATATTACTAAAATCTATAGGTATGTGAATTTAATAGCAACATTTTACGTAAAGATATAGAGATTGTTCACTACTTTCTCCACAAAAATTAAGATATTAGCAAAAAGGCAATTATGCAAGGCAAAACTTTTATGTATACAGTCAGACGTTGACAAATTAAGGTTTAAATAAAAACAGCTAAAAATATCTTATCCCGCCTGGAGGATAGAGAAACTCAGTGTCATTATAATACCCCACGCAAATATAATTTAAGATATTCTATGTTGAATACTGGAAATTAAAATAACTTATACCCACCCCTAAATAAGAATCAAACTCAAAACCATCGCGTCCACGCCACGTTGACCTCCTTTATATTTATTTATATTACAAATTTTATTGTTATATCAATAATATAAAAAATTATAAAGTATTATTTAATACTTTAGCAGTACATTTTAAATTCCGGCCACATAGCCCAAAAGGACCAAAATCTAATCGCGGCCACGTTCAAATTTACAGTGAATCTCCAAGAAATATAAATTGCCTCTTCGCAAATCGTCTTGGGATTATTTCTCAGTTGGAACCTGGTCCATACCAAAGTCATATTTTAACTTACAATTTTGAAATGAAAATCGCTTTGCATTTGAATATCTTTAAATTCACTTGTACTTTTTGTAGCTTCACTTTGTATCCCGGATATACCAGAGTAGGCAGAGTTGGTACAGACACTACATTTTATTCTTATCCCAACCTAATAGGATAAAAATAAAATATACGTTAATCATATAATAATTAATTATCAAAATATATCGATGAATACCGGTTGCCCACATAAAAAGCATAACTCATTGTCACGTTCCACCTGAGCCGAGCGAGCAAGCGAGAGCGCGGAACAAATGATAGAGAGGCTCGATCGTTCGGCGTGCGTTCGTTCGTTCGTAACGTGTCAATTCACTTGCAATTCATCTGTATAATTTTAGTTAAAAAAGTATTTGAATTAAAGAGTGCTATTATATTGATTTATTGAAGGAATTGAAATTTTAAATTAAGTCATTTTTTTGTGTTATACCAAAATAATGACAATTCAGTGATAATAATCCAAATTCAATTCATAAAAATATGCGATTTTTCAGTATACTCAATATTTTCTTATGACGTCATCGTTATAGAAGTGATTTTTATTATACTTTAAAATTGCTTATAAAAAATATTATTATATCATATTTTAGATATTTCTCGTTCAAGTCAAATGTTAGCATAAAATAACTTAAGAAGAAGAATTTAAGTTCAAACTATAATGTGCGGAACATGTTAAGTTATGCGCGTAGTTACTGACTTACTTGTTACTTGATTTTAACTTAACACGCGCTAACTTAGAACGCAGTTAGGATCAAAGTTAATTTTGATTTAATAAGAATTCGTGTTTGTGTTGTATAAAGTTAAAGGAAAACTTTCGTCAGTGTGCCATATCAGCGCTGGTGTGCCGCAGGGTAGTGTACTGTCCCCCTTACTTTTTTCCATATTTATTATTCACTCTCGCTCCACACATAACGTCATTTCACCACCTATATGCTGATGATTTACAAATTTACACGACCGCCGCCATAAATGATTTCTCTAGCGCAGTAACTAAAATTAATTCTGATTTACAAATAATCAGCACCTGGAGTAAATCGTTTGGGCTTTCAATTAATCCAAATAAGTCTCAGGTATGCGTGTTTGGTAACTCCAAGCAATTATCTAAAGCACTTTCTCCTCTCCCTCCAATTATGTTTGACAATGTTTGCTTAGAGGTTAGTGCGAGTGTTAAGAATTTGGGAATCAGGATGGACAGTACATTTTCCTGGTCGCCTCATGTCTCCGAGCTCAGCCGCAAGATTTTTTGTGCCATAGGTAGATTGAGAAGATGGAAGAATCTCTTACCTTTAAAAATTAAAATATCTTTAGCCCATACTCTCCTTCTACCTATACTAGATTATGCCGATTCATGTTATTTAGATGTGTCTCAGCAACTGCTTGGTAAGCTTGAGCGCCTTCAAAACCTTATAATAAGATTTATCTTTGGATTAAGAAAACACGACCATGTGTCACAGTACCGTAGTCAACTTAAGTGGTTGTCAATAAAACATAGGCGCTATTTACATTCCCTCACACTCCTTTATACCGTCCTCTACCATCCTATCACTCCACCGTACCTCAAGGAACGTTTCAAGTTTCTAGGGTCGGACACCCAACACTCCCAACCCCTCCGTTCCCGTAATAACAACTTCCTTGAAATACCTATGTGCCGCACGAAATGCTATGGCGATTCCTTTACTGTGATGACAGTAAAACTTTGGAATGAGCTGCCAGTGGAAGTGAGACGGTCCCAATCGGTTGGGATATTTAAGCGGCGTCTTAAGCAGCACTATCTCAAAGTAAATACCTGAACTGACATTTTTGCTTAATCCTTTTATTTATTTGTATCTTTATTTGTTACGTATATATACGTATATTTGGTGTATCTAAGTATGTATGTACGTATGTATGTATATATTTGTTTGTATGTATGTATGTACGTATGTTGTGTATTTATCAGTGTATGTATGTTTATATGATAAATAACGTATTTATATTTAATAGTATCATATTTATTATCACTTTTTGCACCTTTTCGCTGTCTTTTATGTAATAAGTCCTTTCAAATGGTTGCCTGTAAGAAATCGCTTTTAGTGATAAGGCCGCCATTGCACTTTGTATTGTCTTTCTGTAATTATTTTTACTCTACTGATTCTTTGTTTATTTTAGTGCAATAAAGTATTATTATTATTATTATTAAAGTTATTTGATACTTTTGTAACAAAATCAACTTCTCTTTTTTAACTTCACGCTGTTGCCCTAATAAAGTAGAGAAGACAGAGAAAATTTGGGAACCTAGTGTCAAGACATTCCGTATCCACTAATATAATTCCGCTGTCCATTTTCTACCGAATTCTGGATGCATTGCATGTCGAGTGGCGGAATTCACTTAGTCTTCTTCAATCCCAAGTTGTTCAGTGGAAACAAAATGTGGAAATTCAGGACCACGACGGCTTCAGAAGAAGCTTCATAGTACCATACTCAGGAACAGAATCTTGGACTCCCACTGAAATTTTACCTAACATCACCACTCTATATTCACATACAAAACTGCTAAGAAATCCAATCATAGTATACGTTATACCGTTATGCCTGTTTTTGTTTTTCTCATAATTTGGCGTGAACTGTAACTAGCAATAACGTGGAAGGCGATATAGCCGCGTCACGTTACGCCCAAACTCAGTATTAGAAGGAACACAAGTAATTGCTTTTTAGGGTTCCGTTGTCGTATGGTATAAACGATATCCTTAGAGAATAGTCATGTCTGTCCGTCTGTTTGTTTATCTATATATATAAAAGGACTTGTCCTCACTGATAAATCTCACTAATCTGGACATCCACTAAGAAGGGATTTTGAAAAATTTTAACACTAAAGGGGTGAAATAGGGGCTCAAAGTTTGTATGGAAAAAAAATTAAATCGGCACCGATTTTTATAAAATTTGAAATTTAGATTTTTAAAAGTATTTAATTGAACACGTGCTTCATCGTTTTCTAGAATTCACCCCCTAAGGGTGCAAATAAGGGGTTGAAAGTTTGTATAGGATTTTTTTAAATCATCACCATTTTTCATAAAAATTGAAATTCAGACTCTTAAACGTATATAATTAAACACATGTTTCATGGTTTTCTAGAATGGGGTGAATTCTAAGGGTGCAAATAAGGGATTGAAAGTTTGTATGGAAAAATCTTTAAATCGCCACCGATTTTTATAAAATTTGAAATTTAGACTTAAGAAATATTTCATTGAACACATGTTTCATGGATTATTAGAATTCACCTTTAAATAGGCAAGCGAAGCTGCGCGCGTCCGCTAGTGTGTTATAAATCAACAACCATCGTTTTATCGTAAGTTCTATAAACTTTGATAAATGGAAAATTATTAATTTTTATAAGCTGCTTCGCACGTTTTCCCATAGCAAAGTAGGAAGAGAGAACCTAAGGTCTTGTTACCAGAGCGAGGCGAGATTAAGAGATTGAATGAATAGGAATCGAACCCATAATCGTTGCGTTTCCAGTAATACGTTATAAAGCTGCACCATGACGGCCTATAAATATATAACTTATTTATAGATTCTTGTCTAACTTTTATCTTTAAATAATCAAACCCACTGCCACCGACAAAGTAAATCAACATTCACACGCACGATTAATTAAAACAATTGATTGCCCCCATTCGTTGATATAAAACAGTACTTTATAGAGACATAAAATGGATTTAACTTTGCGTATAATATACGTTATTGTTCTCTACACTTCAATAAAATTACCGTATTCCGCCCACTGATGAGTGAAATTGTAAATAATATGCAATTAAAAATATAATTGAATATGGTTATTTTCAAGTACAAATAGTTTTTAATTATAGTAGAAATTGTTGAATTGGAATGGTGACTTTATAGATTTTAATATATTTTTTTTAAAATTACACTATTTTTATACCAAGGAAACACGGTTAGTTTTCGAATCGAACCGACGACCGTCGTCCTTAAAGTCAGACGTTGAACGGCCTTACAGGTTATATTTTTATTTTTGGAATACGGATAATATATATGAGCTTCGTCCGTTATTCGTTTCGTTCGCTTCGCAGTCTGTACTAATAAAAAGACTCTGAAAGACTATATTGTAATTTTTCACGATTAAATTTTACTATTTATTTTTCAGTTTTACGCTGTATCTCTAAGGTAGGCAGAGGGAATCTAGTGTTACACCCCCATCCCCACCTTACGCCAAATTTTCGAGACATTGCGTGATAAGTTCCGGAACTTAACTCAAAGAGAAAAAATAAAATATTAATAAATAATAAGTCATTCCCCCGATTGGGGATAGAACCCACAATCGTCGCGTTACTACGCGTAATTTCTACCCACATAACGCTAAATAATTAAATAACTTTTTTAATATTCCAAATTATAATAATGGACATAAAATTATAAGGCCGGCGAACTCTTTTCTTTGAAAGAATCATATCTAATATCTTTCTTCTATCTTGCGTGACCAAAGGACTTGACAAAAGTTTTTATTATAACCATAAATTATTAGGTTAGATTACAGCGTATTTGAATAAAGGCTTTAAAAGTATATCACTTTTAAATGTTTATGAAAGTAAATTACTTTCATATCTTTGTGATGATCGTGGCAGTTGAGTTGAGGTCATTGTGCTATGGTGATATTTGTGGGTTCGATCCCCACTCGGGATAATTAACTAAGAGTATTCGCGCTGTATATCGCATATACCAGAATAGGCAGAGGGAACCTGGGAGTCTAGTGTTAAAAAACTCCGTTCCCCACTTCCATTCTCCACTTTCCGCGGAATCCTCAAGACATTGCGTGTTGAGTGAAAATGGAAAACTAGGTTCACTTTACCTACCCTGCTAAAAGCGTGAAATTGTTTGTATGTATACAAACATAGCCTTTACAACCCCCTAGAAATAATTATAGGATGGTACTAATTATTGTTTACAATTTTAACTAAAGGAAGCTAATCTCGACAGTATAATCTAATATAGGAAGGTAAACGTAATAAATCACTGACGCCCGATGAAATAATTGAGATGGATTTTGGCGTTACGCAGAAACAATTACATGATTAATTTTGATTACTTTTGCCTCTAATTTTACGGGTTGTAAATATATAATCGGGAAATTGTTTTCACGATATGGGATTTGTGGTATCTTTCGTGGTACTGTGTTAAAAGCTTGCCACTGTAAACGAGAGAGTTGTGCGTTTGATTTTTCGACTTGGGAGATGGAAAAATATAATATTTTTAGTTTCTCGTTGTGGTAACGAGGCAGCGCGCGGCGTTCATCACGCAACGGGAATTCGGCGGCACGAAACTTTTCCCCGCGAAAGTAAAATGAGCTTCCCTATGCTACCCTGATATGTGCTTGGAACAATGTAAAGCTGGAAAAAAAAAACAAAAAAAATGTTCCAAGGTTCGAATCCATCGCCGTATAATGGCACAGCATCTGACTTTAAATAAGTATTTTGTTTGTGGCTGTTTAATTCGCAAAGTCAAATACGCATAAGTGTTTCCATTACGGGGTACGTGAAGTGAAAATATATACATACCTATGTATACATATAAACTACCCTAAAAAAATATACTAAAAACGAAAAAAAAAAATCAAATAATTTATTAAAAACACTTTCAGCTCCCAAAAATTAATAACAAAATTTCTCGTTAAGCAAAACACAAAACGTTTCTAGAACATACAAAAATTAATAACGTGTCTTTAATCTTTCTACTAAAGTTCCAACGTGATAAATACACTAATAAATTACCCTATCGGTTTTTGAATGAAAATCACTTTGAATTTCGGCTTTGAAACCGGTCTTTATCGGGAATTAACGCTCTACGCTATTGAATATGTGAAGAAATTCTTAATTTAATGTGTAAATCTCATATATTATACGTATACAAGAATTTTTGTGACGCCAATCGTGGAGCAGCGGCATAAGCTTATGAGTAAGCGTATGCGTAACTGGTAGTGGGTTCGATCCCTGCTCGAGGAAATTAAATATATATTTTGAAGCGCGGCGTTGAGTTTCACTACTCAACTAGCAACTCCAGGATTCAGCAGAAAATTGAAAGGGGTTGCCAGAACGAGGAAATGAAAATATTAAATGTTTCATTACCTCGACAGCAAATCGAACCCAAAACCTGCTGCGTTTACATTCGCTACTTATGCTCTAGCTGCAAGACTGAAAACAAAAAAAAGAAATTTATATATATATATATATATTTAGTTGTTTAATATAGCTTAATTCCCCAGGGTAGACTTGATTGTCTAATAAAAGATAAGGTAACGGTAACGGTTTCAACGTTCACTATTCTACTGATTAAATCGCAAAATTATTTTGGGCTCTAAAAAAGTTTTTACAGCTTTCCACAAAGCTGTTATTATTAGATTTCATAAACCACCCGTGTCACGATTTACGTTTTTTTGCTATTTTATTGAACACGAACTGTCTTTTTAAAAGGAAAATAATGGTTATCAAGGCAACATCCCGGCGTTGAATTCCGCCACTCAACACGCAATGACTCGAAAAATTCAGCAGAAAGTGGGGAACGGATTGTTTTAACACTAGGTTTGCTCTGCCTAATGCATAAATTTCATCAAAATCGGTTTAGTATTTTTTAAGATTAATATCCTCGTATTTTGGTAGTGTCCACTTATAATCTAGTTGGGTTATGTAAAGGAACTTGGGAACCAAATGATAAGACACTTCATTCTCACTAAAACACTTCCGTTCATCACTAAGATCATCGTACTCAAATACTTTCCATTTTCTGAATATTGATACAAAACATACATGTCAAGCTGATATTCTCCTTTTTTGAAGTCAGTTAAACGTTTAAATCTTACGTACGTACGTTTTTTTGCTATTTTATTGAACACGAACTGTCTTTTTAAAAGGAAAATAATGGTTATCAAGGCAACATCCCGGCGTTGAATTCCGCCACTCAACACGCAATGACTCGAAAAATTCAGCAGAAAGTGGGGAACGGATTGTTTTAACACTAGGTTTGCTCTGCCTAATGCATAAATTTCATCAAAATCGGTTTAGTATTTTTTAAGATTAATATCCTCGTATTTTGGTAGTGGCCACTTATAATCTAATTGGGTTATCTAGAGGAACTTGGGAACCAACGGATAAGACACTTCATTCCCACTAAAACACTTCCATTCACCACTAAGATCATCGTACTCAAATACTATCCATTTTCTGAATACAAAACATACATGTCAAGCTGATATTCTCTTTTTTTGAAGTCAGTTAAATGCCCAGCATATTTAGCTATAGTCAAGGAGGATAACTTCCTTGACTAAATCTCGAACTACCAAAAAACAATTCGTCACAAATAACATTCTTTATATGGACAAATTAGATTGACCTTCAGTAGTTTGGGATCTTGTGTATTATCCCAAACTACTAAAAGGTCAGTATCCCAGTGGATAATCCGGGACTCTTATAAACACCTTTAAAAAATAAAAATTTACTTTGTAGAAAATACTTACTTAAAAAATCTTCCTCTTCTAGTCCGCGAGGCATAAGCTGAGATTTCCATTTGTGTGTTTGCATCGAAAGTAGAGCCAGAAAAAAATCAAAATTTTCGAGGCGTTGAGTGGCGGGACTCAACGCTGCGCTTTTTCCTTGGTACCAGAGCAATTAAATGAAAACATAGATAATAATTATTATTAATTTGTGTGCGGAGTGTGTTAACATTAAGTAGCAGAGGATGCATATACGGGATGCAGCGTGAAACTGATTTTTTTTTTAATTATTAAAGCCCGAATTTAAGAAATTCCGTGTTAAGTGGCGGAATTTTTTATACCAAAATAATTTTAATTTCCTGCTGTGGCAAGAAAAGCGCGGTAATTAAATATTTACTTCCGCCAGTTCCAGTTATCATATCTCATGGAATTACATTTTAAATGTTCTAATAAAGATTTGCATATATCAAAAAAATCCTACTGTAGAGTTTTATTATAAAACCATTCTATAGCTTCAGCGATGTTTTTACTTTTTTTCCATTGTAATGTTTCCATACAAACGTGGTAAGGTGTACGTTTGAATAGAACAGGAAGTATGATATGAGGCTGAATAGTCACGGACAGAAATATAGGGTTCGAGACATAGTCAGGCAAAAATGCTGTATATATATGACAAGATAAAAGTGAGGCCTTCGTGGAACAGTGTGACTTTTACACGAGGACTTTCGATTTCATTTCCTCGCTCTGATAACGAAGCAAAGCTCGGCGTTGAATTCCGCTACTGAACACATACCTAATGCTTTGAAAACTCTGTGGAGAATTATTAAACTGTCTCAATTGGAACGGAATATCGTAACACTTAGTTCCCAGGTTCCCACCGCCTACCCTACGCTGTAGCCGGGATGCAACGTGAAGCTAAAAATATGTGTTAAAGTGTAGGCAAGCAAAGTTACGATCAACAACTAGTATTATTTCGAGACTTTTTATACACATTACTTTTCATATTAGATTTAATATAATAAATACTGTTAGTACTTTTCCTATACAATATGTCATTTAACGTGCAACGCCATTATGGCACGTATAGAAATTATTAAAATAACTCAATAGAAATTCTACAATGAACTTTCTTTGTTCGTCTAATGGAATCTTTTAGTAATTTGAGAGCATTGTTTGTTATAATATATTATACTTTGTATTTAAAAATTTATATTTTCTTAGCATCACATTGTGTTTTACTTAGAATGGTAGGTGAGGAGAGCAGTCTCCGCTCAAATTCCGAAATATTGTGTGTTGAATGGCGGAGTTTAACTGCACGCTTGTCTTGTCAAATTCTTACAGCTGGGAAACGGAAATGAAAAAGAGAAATCACTCCGACAAATACAGCATGATTTCCTTGCTCTTTTAAAAAATGCGGCGTTAAGTTCTATCACAATACAATGTCTCAAATTTGAGCAAAAAATAGAAAACAGTACCCTAACAGAAGTTGTACCAAAAAATGTACCTATATAAAATATTTCTTTTTCATTCTCTAAAAACCGCTTAGCTGGTCGAAATGGGGTCGTAGCAATAAAAGTGTGTTGAAACTAGGGTTGGCACTATTGTCGATACGGAATATTTATTATCTAAATGTTGCATTATATCATTCTTGCAACTGTGTCCAATTTTTAGTATTTTTTTTTTCTTTTGTTGGCAACACTACGACTAGTAGTAAATGTTTTGTTTTTTTTTTTGATGCTGTCGTTACAAGCGCCAAGTTTTTGTTGTATTAAGAATTGTAATATATATTTGGCGACAGTTTAAATTTATTTGGTTAGGCTGTAAATATTTTTTTACAACAAATAGATAACTTTTTCAATAAATTTTAAAGTGGAATTTATTTATATTTCGAAATAAATTAGTGTTGTTCACTCGCTGAATGAGCATCGTCGAACTGCTGCCAGCTTAAGTCCGCTGAGGATTAAATTATTTTTTTAATTATTATTGTAAGTACATATTAAAATTTGGTAGGTGAGTGTAAAGGAGAATTTTCCAAAATTTCTTAGAAAACAGAAACAAACGGAAAAAAGTACGTATCATTGTCGAAAACGAAATTGGCGATAACGACCCATAGTTTTGTAAATCACCTATTAAAAATTTTATAATACATTTAAAACTTAAAAACTACAAAAGAACAATAAAATTTAAATAATTTTACAAAGAAACTTTAATACTAATTAACTGTACTCTTAAAATAAAACATAAAATGCCAATGGCAACGTTTTATAACATAACTTTTAACTGGTGTCCCTGACGACTGTTTCTTGACCCGTTCCAAAGGATCTCTTTTCTTTGCCAAATTGAGGATTTTTACAGATATTAAGAAAAACTTCTTATTACAAACTTTATTGTTACGGCTGAATGGACTTTTTTTAAGTTGGTTAGTAGAATGTGCGTACTAGTATATTACTTTTTCTTTTAGGTATGTTAAGGTATATATGTATATATTTCTTTTCTTATTTTTTTAGTTGCGCGCTGAATCCCACACATATTAGGGTAGGCAGAGGGAACCTGGTAAATTAGTGTCTTAACACTCATTTCCAGAACAACTCTTCTGTTCCAACATTGAGTAAAGCAGTGAAGAACTCTCGCTGTACCTAGTGAAAAACAATATATTATCATCTTTCCAATCTGGTTACCGGCCGGGACACAGCACTGTTACAGCACTTATATACAAAGTATGCGATGATATAAGAAGCGGAATAGACAAGCAAAATATTACCATATTAGTCTTATTAGATTTCTCTAATGCTTTTAACACAATTGATGTCGATATACTTTTAGCTTTACTTAACCCATATAGACCCGCCGTACCCAAATGGGTACACCTACAATAGTACCCTTGTTTTTTTTATATTTTTATTTTTATGCAGTTTATATCTAGGATTGTAAAGATAAGTAGTATATCCTTATGTTGTAGCCGTAAAATCCAATTAAAAATTTTTTACAATCGTTTATTTCGTGCCTTTTGTAAAGCTGTTTCACGAAATCTGTGAAGGCAAAATGTAAGTATATTTATTTTTAAATTTTTCTTCTAAATACATTTCTTTTGGTACAAAACATACTTAAGTACTTAGTATTCTATGTAATATAATTACATTTGATTAGAAAAGAAGAGTCGTAGTAGGACTAATTCAACTTTTACGATGCTGTCCCCAATTGGGGCCAATGGGCACATCAGAGGTCAATTTTTATGTTTTTATATGCATGTCCGTCCAAAGTTCATAATGACTCTTAGGATATTTAGCGGTCGCAATGAATATAAGGGTCTTCAAGAAGCAATCGCAGTTGTAATTATTGAAGAAAAAGACTTCGGAGAGGTATATTTAGTTGCGCTGCCTCTAAAACCAGGTGTGGTAATCGACGAAGAAGAAGATGTAGATATACAAAGCACTGCTAATCTGCCTGCTTACTAATAGAAGCATTTATCAACCTTTTGCTAAGAGACGTAGAGGAACCGTAATCTTGAGCAACCCCGTTGGTGTAAAAGTGATCCAACTACGAGTAATATACAAGGTCGTCTTGAGAAATTTAAGAATTGTTAAAAGATGAAACTCACCAGTAAAGGATATGAAAAGAAAAACCGAGACTATTTTGATTACTGCTTTTACCAAGTTAACTAAATTTTATTAGTGCGAAGGTTTTACAGTGTGGTATGGGAGGGGTTGATCAGGCTGATCAATCTTTTTACCTATATAGCAATGCTGTACGTGGCAAAAAATGGTGGTGGGTTTTATCCACACATACATAGGATCTTGCTGTTGCAAATTCGAGGCACCTGCACTTGCTAACTAATATAAACAGGATAGATTAGCTTGATTTTTTCGTTACATCGCTCGTCACGATTTAAGAGACGAAAACATCAACGTATTTATGCGACCAGCAGCTTCTGCAGTACCAAGTCTGCAGCACCACGGGGTAGACCACTACTCCCAAAAATTTTGCTAGCAACTGAGACGTGCAATGTGCCATAAAAAAAACGCGTTGATAGTGTAAAAAGTGTTATAAAACATTTCATGTCGCAAAAATAGTTTCGAAAATTTAGATACTACATATGCCCATTGGCCCCATTTAAGGACGGCATTTTTTTTATATTTAAATAAAAAAAAAAAACTTTTTTTTACGTTTTTTATTTTCTTACATCGATATCTATCAATTATTACCTAAAAAACCTTTTATTTACTGCTAGTTTGGCTATGGGTCTAAATGGGTTAAATCTATTAATATATCGCAAAACGCTATTGAATGGTTTTATTCTTACCTCGTCGATCGTGAACAATGCATTCGTGCTAATGACAAACAGTCCTCATACAATCGACTCAGTGCTAGGGTACCTCAGGGTGGTGTACTTTCTCCGTTACTTTTTTCTATATTTATAAACTTCTTAACTCCACTGCTGACATTGTCCTTTCATCTTTACGCTGATGACCACGGCAGTTGATGATATTGCTGATGCTATACGGCATATCAATTTTAACTTAAGCATTTTGAGTACCTGGAGCAAATCATTTGGTCTGTCGATAAATCCTACCAAGTCTCAGCTGTGCATCCTCGGTAACTCAAAGCAACTCTCCAAAATTGACTACTCCCTCCTTCCTTCCGTAATGCTTGATGATTGCAAGATGGAGTTTGGTACTTGCGTGAGGAATCTGGGTATCAGGATGGATAGTTCTTTGACATGGGTTCCTCAAATAGCAGAGTTAAGTCGTAAAGCTTTTGCTGCTATTGGGAGGGTAAAGAGATGGAAAAATTTATTGCCGCTTAAAACCAAAATATCTTTAGCTCAATCCATTCTCTTTCCCATTCTGGATTACGCATTACGGATTTATGTACAGGGTGAGTCATATTGAACTTTCCGATTTCAATAAGGTGTGTATTAAAAACAAAGCGACATGCAGTAAAAATTATTTTATTGTTTGAAAGCACATAACAAGCAGTTTTAATTTAGTTGGTTTTAAAAATGATATCCTGTAAATGTCTACCTCCATTGACCACACACTGCTGAAGCCTTTCCCGGAAGTTGTCCATTACTCGTCGAGTCATATTCAGCGGAATAGCATTGATTTCTTCCGTAATTGCAGCCTTCAGTTCATCGATGGTTCGGGGACGATGCGTGTACACCTTTTCCTTCAGGTAACCCCAGAGAAAGAAATCGCAGGGGGTTAAATCAGGTGATCTCGGCGGCCACCCAACGTCACCTCGCAAAGAAATGAGATGACCGGGAAACATTTGTCGCAGGATTTCCATTGAACGCCTGGATGTATGGGCTGTAGCACCATCTTGTTGGAACCAGATGTTATCGTTGTCATGATTCTGCGTTAATTCCTCCAATTTCGGTTTCAGAAAAGTTTCAAGCATGTCGCAATACCGAGCAGAGGTAACTGTGACGACTTGACCATCTTCTTCAAAAAAATAGGGACCCCACACACCAAACTCTGCAATAGCGCACCACACTGTCACTCGAGGGCTGTGAAGTGGTCGTTCGTGTAGGTTTCGTGGGTTATTCTCAGCCCAGTATCGAAAATTCTGTTTGTTGACAGTTCCGGCGAGGTGAAAATGTGCCTCATCACTGAAGATCAAAACAGCAGTGCGGGGGATCTGCTGAATGTCGCGGCATAAATTTGTTCGTGTGTCTAAGTCTCTAACTGTTAATTCTTGCACTACCTGAATCTTGTATGGGTGAAATTTAAGGTCTCTATGCAGTATTCTGCGGACACTACTGAAAGATAATCCTAGTGAAGCGGCATGTTTCCGAAAAGAACGCCGAGGGGATTGTTGAATTGAAGCCCGCACTCTATCCACGTTTTCCGCTGACGTTGACGTCCTAATTCGGCCTTGTGGTCTTGTTTTTAATGCTGATGATGTTGCTCTAAAATTTGATAC
Organism: Heliconius melpomene rosina; assembly: GCF_056956725.1. Classification (NCBI taxonomy): domain Eukaryota; kingdom Metazoa; phylum Arthropoda; class Insecta; order Lepidoptera; family Nymphalidae; genus Heliconius; species Heliconius melpomene. The sequence continues at coordinate 1,327,994 of NC_140399.1, forward strand.
CCAATTTCTGATTGTTGGTCCAGTGGGAATGGGATCACGTCGACCAATAGCAAAATGTAAACGGAACGCACGCTGTGTTGTGATCACGGAGCCGCCATTTTTAATAAACTCTTCAACTACGAACGCACGATGTTGTCCCGACCAAGCCATTGCTCACACTAAAACTGCATGTCATGGCGCGTCTAATGACACCATCCCCACCCTTCTACTCCTTCCCTTCTTCGTGCAACGTCCTTCCAAAACCGGAAAGTTCAATATGACTCACCCTGTAATATGTATGTATTTATGAATGTATGTATGTATTTATGTATGTATGTATTTGTGTCTGCATGTATGTATGTATTTATGTATGTATGTATTTATATATGAATAGCGTATGTTTATATGTTTGATATAATAAAGTACAAACTATCTTTATGCAAAGTTAACCGCCACCAATTGTATCATACTATTAGTTTTTGTTAAAAAAAGGGTTGCCTGTAAGAAATCACTTACAGTGATAAGGCCGCCTATGCACTGTATCTAAATTACAAATTTAATTGTGTAATTTAAATCTTCTTTGTGCAATAAAGTGTTTTTGATTGATTGATTGATTGATTGATTGAAGAATGTAGGACTCATTGTTCTAGTCTGTCTTGCCAGAGAAAAAAAACCCATTCCCGTATGTGGGTTTCGAACCCACAATCGCGTTTACTCTCTCTATCTATAAGAAAAACTTACTTTTTTATTATAGAGATAAATAATATAAATTAAAATCAAATCATCTTCACGCTGTATCCCTTACACAGCAGGGTAGGCAGAGGGAACCTAGTGTTAATGTTTTTAAGCAAAAGGAAATAATAATTTAGATCTTATAAGCAAAGATTTTACGACAAAAATATTTAGAAATTCACCTTTCCTAAGAGTCTCTAGTGGATTCAAGTTGAATCATTGAAAAGAAATATTTAATGAGAATTAATAAAAACTTCTAAGACTACTTTCGTTTCTTTAATATTTATACTTTGTATAATTACTGTTAGAAATATTTTATCATTATTATTCGCGATTTAATTCGGAATGGGGGACATTCTGATTATTATCGAGGTTTGCGTGTTGAATGGCGGAACTCAACACCGTGCTTTCCCTTGCTACCAAAACGAGGAATAGGTCCATAGGTCTTAATGAGAACAGTGTCTTAACACTAAGTACCATTTGCGCGTACAAATAATATAGTTTCCGAGATTAGCGCCCTTTTCCAAACACACACAAGAATCAAACTCTAAACTGTTCACACGAAATAGCCAAATAGACGGATAAATTTCCTTAATTAGCGAAAAAAAACGTCCACACAAACTCATTGAGAGACATTCCTACTTTGAAAGAAGGAAGCCGCGGGCGAATTCGACTTAATTAGAAAGTTACACAACCGTTCAGTTTACTAATTACAAGCGGCGCGGAATTTGAACGCAAAACTGGGTGACATTTTGTCAATCAGTGACAGTTTTAACTGTTCATAGAAGATCATCCCTTTGCTGGGTCTAGTCGTGGTGCAGGGGCACAAAAAATAACCGTAGACGTGGGTTCGATTTCCATTCGAGGAACTGAAATATTTTCCTTTTTTTCGCTTTGCGCGGCTTTGAATTCCGCCACTCAACACGCAATTTCCCCAGAATTGGACGAAAATTAGTAAACGGATATGTGTTATTGGGACCAATATCTACCTTACAATGTGCGGGATACACCGTTGGTGGTTGCAGATTCGATTCTTACTTGAACTTTTCAATTCTTCGCGCTGTCCGCATAAAGTTCTCTATATATACTACATAAAATCAAAATTAAGAAAAAAAATCAAAAATCTACCTTAAAATTTTACCAAAAATTATCTAAATCTCAAAGAAATACCTAATAAAGTACAATTGAACATTTCAAATTATATTTTCACGCTTCCAATTATGTTCCAGACGTGACTCGCGCCTCAATTTCATTTTGATTGGCCCTCGGATTTTTTGTCGATATCGTAAAATAGCTTTCCAATTAAAAGGTAAAGTCTTTTGAAGGCAATTTTTTTAAGAAAAATTGAAATAAAAAAAATCGTCTGTTTTCCGCTTAAGCGGATGTAGTTAATGAGATTGTTTTAGAATTGTTTTTACGTTGAGTTCGTTCTGTTTATTAATCATTGTGATTCGCAATTTTCGACAAGTTTCCTATCAATTACTTGTTTATATTGTTTATTTTTATCTAATTTTGAGACGAGAGGGGAAACAATTAAAACAATTCAATTTTGACCGACTTTCGAGACATTGCTTAGGGGCCCCCTATAAAGGCATAGGCCTACTATCTTCTATAAAATAGAAAGATAATCTATAATATCATAAAATTACCCTACACCACACAAGATGACAGTATTAAGAAATTCTTAATAAATATACGTTTAAATTAATCAAAAGAGGTAACAACGTAGAATCAAGAGAGTAATATTTCCTTCCTTAAACAAAGTCATATTAACTTTACAACGGGAACCGTCAGGGCGTATGGGTTCTTGAGTAAAATTCTAATTAAATTGTTCTACGATCCGTCGTTACTTCACAATCGTTGTATTCGTACCGTGACGTGGAAGCCGTTTGGAGGGAAATTGACATGTTTTATTAATATTATATTGCTTTTTCCTGGAATGTTTTTTGGGATTACATTTTTTATAGCTATTTCTTGTAGTCTCTGGCTATATCTGATGTAGAGCAAGGTAGACAGAAGGAACCTACCCTAGTTTCCATATGCTTGTTAAGTGGCAGGACTCAACGCCGCCTTTAGTCTTACTATTGGAATGGGAAAAAAATTACGAAATTATTCCCACAAGTGGGAAACAAACCCACAAAATGAGTCTATATAAATCTATCCGTTACTTTTACGGTTAGACAGAATGTAACGTTATTTCTTTTCTTTTATCGGTACAAAAGTTAGCAAATAAAAATAAATAATATTATAGAATAGATTAGAATATAACTTTCTTTTGTTGAACAGACAAAAGATTAAATAAGAAATAAACTTAAAACAAATATGAAGGAACGAAGACAGTCGTTTTGCTACAGGCCATATTGTGATACTAGTATTTAATTAAAAATGCTTATAAAATATATTTTAGTTATAATATTAAGGTCGCCGTGGATGGAATACAGGCGTGTGATTGTAAAGGAGTTGAATTATAAAAGCGACGGTTATGGGTTCGATTTCCGTTCGTTATTCAATATATTTCATTTCCTCGCTCTGGCACGTCAAAATCAAGAAGATCTGGAAGTCTTACCAGGCAAGATGCAGCGTTGAGTTACAATGTCGGCGGAAGCTGGGGAACGGAATGTCTTTATATTAGGTTCCCTCCACCTACCCTGCTATATGGGATATAGCTGAATAAAAGTTATAATATTATACAATTAGTACCTATTACTTTTCGGCTCCGGCCTCTTTAATATGCATCCAAGGTCCAATTTTCAAGACTTGCGTGTTGCGTAGCGGAATTTTACTCCCAGTGCGAAAAAATGTAAATAATTTTATTTCTCCATCTGGGAATCGAATACGCAACCGTTGCGTTTATAGTTCCACTTTGTATCCTTGCTTCACAATGGTCCAAAAGATATATTTAAGTAAATAGACGGGTTTCTCTAGATAAAGTGTTGTTTTAGACGCCCCTACTTTATTTTGACACCTAAATGGCGCGGTCGTGTCATTATGTTGACTTTGTAAATATCTTTGCCTACTTTACTATCTACAGTACGTTTTAAGGTTAATAGTATGAGAGAAACTAGGCTAGTTTCTTATTTTTTTTAGTGGAAGTATTTTTTTGTCTAAAATAAAGATATCCTTTTTTTCTTCTATTTAATATATGTATATCTTATATATCTTCTCCTACAATAAAGTACGTATATAGATTCAAGCCTCTTTTTCACGATGCAAATGAATTTCCTGAATTTAAGACATGGCATGTTGATTGGCGGAACTTAACGCCGAACTTTATCTTAAAAGAGCTGGGAAATTAAAAATGATTCTACAAAATAGAGATCAAAACCACATCGTTTACAACTGCTGCCTGTGTTTTCTTGTAAATAATCTGTTGAACATCTTTAATATCAAATTTATCAATTCTCCTAGTACTTCTAGGTTCTATCATTTTTCAAAAATGAATTTCAAATAAGCGTCAGCCTGCAGAAGATTAGGATGATTGGAAATCAATTACGGATATCACCACATTTCGTAGCAATAGATCTTATTCAAATGTCACTTTAAATCACACTCAACCCTCACACAGAACGTTTGCCTCGGTCTGATTTATTTGATATTGATTATTTTATTAAAATACTATTTGGGCGTCGTGGTGTAGTGGACTGTAAAAGCGACGGTTTTGTTTTCGATTTACAATCTGAGAAATATTTAAATTATTTCCATTTTTCTACTCTTATAGACAAAATGCGCTATGGAATTCCACCACTTAACACTAAATATCTCGAGCAGGATTTGGAGAAAGTAGTTTTTTGGCAGAAGGTCATCTCTACTTACTCTGCTATGCGCGAAAAATGATCTAAAAAAAACAGAATATCCAAACAAAATCCAAATCACAGGTCAAAATATAATCTTTTTACATCCAAACACTATCGGCTTAACGGATCCACGGAAAATTGATATAACGGATAACGGAATAGTAAACATAGGATTTGAAAATAAATGTTCGTAATTGAATTTTCCGGTCAAGCGGAGTTGGGTCGAGAGGATAGTCCAAAAAAAGTGGTTGAAAAATCAAATATCGTAAACGTATCCATCGGACGATTGTTATTCAAAAGCCATTAAGGGTTATTGCGAGAATATCCGCTACATTTTAGATAACAGGGAACTATTCAATTATTTTTAGAGCTTTCAGGACTTGGAATATCTTTTTTCATTTATTCTCTATGTTTTAACGAGCTTGGCCTCGTTTCGTGAGTCTTGACTTGTCTGGATTAAATATTGATGATATTTATAATATATTAGAAGAGTCTACCATCTGCTGTTTTCCAGTACTCCCTGAGTAATAGAAAAGTTGAATGATGTATTATCTATTTAGTTTTCTTTAGAGAACGTCGTGGGGCAGGGACACAAGGGTTTGACTATAACGCCACGATTGTGGGCTCGATCTCCATTCGAGACATTGAAACATGTATTAAAATGTATATTTTCACTTCATCGCTCCGGTTCGAGCCAAAGCGCGGCGTTGAGTTCCGCCACTGAACACGTAATGTCTCAAAACCGGAATTCGACCGCTCAGGGAAATTATTTTTTCTCATTTGTCCGTTCTGGTAAAACAAAATGTGTACAATGTCTCAGATTTGGATGGGATTTTTGCCTTTCCTGTCATTCGGAATAACAACACTGAAAAAAAAGTTTAAATAGAACTATGGTAGGGGCCATTACAGAAAAAAATTTAAACAATAAGTAATAAATCATTATTTCATTTTTGTTACTCCTTAGAAATATCACTTTGTACTTTTTAATTACTTTTCATTAATTATAATGAAGTTAAATATATACTTAATTAATTAAGAACCATTTTCTTTCATTTCATTTTTTAAAGCAAAAATGAAGGTACTTTTTTCAATTAAGGTTAAATAATGGTAATAAAAATATATATTTAGAAAGAAATATTTAAAATTAAAATGAGGAGCGGCACAGCGTTTGCCTGTAAGCGCGACTGTAGGTTCGATTCCTAATCGAGGGATTAATTTATTTTCATTTCTTCTTCTTCATCAAAGTACGGCGTTGAGATCCACTACTCACCACACAAAGTGAAAAAGAAAGTGGGGCGTAATGTGAGAGAAGAACTCCTACACCTTCGGTTTCCTATATATATATTCTGCTAAAGGATGAAGCTGTAAAAGAAATTTGAACAAAAAATTCAACGCCATTGAAGCGCAATTGTAGCATATTTGACCAAACGTATTGAATTTTCGCTGTTATATTTTTATTTAATTTTTTGATACAAAAAATACAAAAAATTTTAACGTAGCAATATTGAACCCGCATCTATAGGAAACCGTCCAACCAATCTGACCACGAAGCCATAAGTTACTATCAAGCTTGATCGTAATTCTTCTTATACTTTTACAACTTATCCTCTTCATTCCACCATCAGCCCCAAACGTTTCAAAATAATATTTGTTATTGATTTATCGTGTCACTTGAGGAGAATACGTAATGAGATATCCGTCATAAGGAAGACATTGGCTAAGGGAATAGGATAGTCGAGTTTCTGTCGATTTTTCTCAACGTTAAGTAAGCGATGTCTATCGATTTAGCATTTGTTTGATGTATTGGACATTATGGTATTTTTGTCTACTTAGAGAATGAATGAGGAAGTGATTTAAGTGAAACGAATTAGAAGAGTGATGTAGTACCTTGTAGACTTTTTCAGCACAAATATTTGAGTATAAAGCTAAAACATTAAATTTTCATTTAGGCAGAAGTTTATATGTTTATCACTTTTTTGAGGATTTGCGTGTTGACTGCCAGAGCTTAACGTCGCGCTTTTTCTTTTGATCACAGTGAAAAAATAAAAATGATTTGTAGCACATTTTGCAGAAATGTAGCAGCACATCGTGCAGGCAGTCATGACTAATGATAAATTTGTAAATTTTCAAATTTGTGTCTACGAGGCGTTGAGTTTCATCACTCCACGAGCAATATCTTAACAGAGTGTCTTAACACTACTCTGCTAACACGTGAAGCTGAAAAAACAACAATTTTTACACTGTTTTAGTCATTCCAACATAAATCCACACGATATTGCCAGTTTGTTATATGTATAATCAAATTTTAAGCCTTTTACAAGGGATTACGGTAAGCCCTATATTTTATTTAATAACAATTCCTTTGTTCAGTACAAAGGTATAAGTAAAAATAATCGCATTTCACATTCATATTTAAAACATGTGGTAAAAAAAGGTTGGAAAGAGTTAAACACAATTATATTACGTACGTAGCGGAATGGTATCTTGATTGCAAATTTTTATAAAGGCCGCTGAAACTTGCTTTGAACTATATATGGCTTCTGCTACATAAACTGGGCTTAAAATCTTGACGTAATTGTATTCACGCTGAATCCTGGATCTAGAAGGGTAGACAGAGGGAACCTGAAAACCTACTGTTATGACACTGCGTGTTGAGTTCCTTTCCTCGAGTGGGAATAGAATCCACAATCTATCGTGTTTACAATCGCACAGTATAATGGCAAAATACGAGAATATATTAAAAAATCTAATAAATCTGCAACAGATTTAGTTTAAAATAAAAGGCAAACAGACGAGTAAAATTTTATAAGAGTTTCAATATTGAATTTTCCTGTATAGATATTGTATATACATTTTTTTATCATAATAAATGAACAATAACGAGCGTATAGCCCCGGACATTGTTTCCGGTTTTCGGAGGTTCTCTTTAAAATTCTCATTCAAAATAGGTACGTACAGCAAACAAAACGTTTCTGTAATTTAGATTCTTTTATCATGTTTAACTCATTATTTATTTACGTTGAGTTGTTATGAGATTTTGTGAGATTATTGCAGGTGCTCGCTAAAGTATTTTAAAAAAATGTTAATATTTATTTACTGTAAATCTTTTACGTAGACACTACTAAACGGATTTAGATGAAATTTTAGAGTAATATAGCTCATATATCAGAATAAAACATAACCTACTATTTAAGAAAAGTATGATTCTGTATAATCTGGCTACAACATAATAATAAATGTAAGCGGGCGAAGCCGCATTTAGTTATTAGTAGCTCATATTTTCCGTATGTTTTGTGCATTTCAATAAGTATTGTATGTCATATATATTTTTGAGAACGAATTGAATCTTTTTAGGTTCTATAAATACTCTTTAGTATTTCGTATTTTTAACTAAACTGTGAAATATCAATAATTCTATCATAATAGACATAAATTTTACTTTAAGTATCCCATCCATCAAAGATCTATTCAAAATAGTTCAGAATATTTCGGTTATTGTGTCCAAAAGTGCTAAACTTGTCTAATAAATTACGATTTCCAGTTAATTCACTATTACATTTTGTTTACGTGAAACAATTTGATTAGTCTGCTAACTTGTCCGACAACTTATAGAATGGATGAAGCCCCAACTGAAAGTGGACTTAAATTTGCTATTCAAACTCCATTCCTAAATGAACTCTTGACAGTTTGAGTTTAATTGAAGCAGAATTTAATTATTATCCTTTTATTTCAGGTGTACTCGCGTTCATCACTCGAGAAATTACCAAAATTGATGTATTTTAAGAAACAAAAACCAAAAAACAAGATGCAATGAAAATTAATGAAGTTAATGAAGGCAATGATTCCGCGAAGGTGATATATAATGACGATGGCATTACACAAACTGCCTTTACATATATGCAATTCTATAAAGCAGTATTTAATAAATGTGAAATTAATATGCATCTTATTGAATATTCAGTGTAAAGTGAAGAGAAAATGTAAATTAGAGTCTCAAGAGAGGATCAAGCTAGTGATACTATTAGTTCTGTTATTAAGTGCAAATTCTAGTGGCAACAATTTTAGTGGAGGTAGAAATTCTATGTTAAGGACTAGAATAATAGGAACTAGGTACGGTAAATTACAAGGTGTTATACTACCTATGGATCAACATAAGTATTTGAAGCCGGTTGAGGCGTACATGGGGGTGCCGTACGCGACGCCCCCCACTGGCTCTAATAGGTACGTATCATGGTTACTACCTGTATATTTATTTAAAGTAGTTTGCGTTTTAAATTTATAGTTATAGTACTTAAAGAAATAGTTTACAATATAAGTTAATATTTACTTTTTCCAGGCTGTATAGGCAAACTAGTATTAAAACACTCTTTTCCTCACCTTCTGCCCGCAATCAGCCATTATTCGTCACTCTGAATTTGAATGAACATTTGCGTTTGCAGGCAGTGCCGGTGCATTAAGTTAGTTTTTTGTTAGAAAATTGTTTCTATATCGGTACTTATATTAAACTTATATTAAAATAAATTAATAATATAAATAGCAGGACATACTAATTAAATTTTATAATTTTTACACATATTTTTAATAGTATAAAAATTGAAACTGCCAACTCAAAGCAAGAAAAGCTTCGGGAAAAGCATTGGGAATTAAATTATTACAAAAATGTAACTTACAAATGTTAGCGTTATAATGTAAAGTTATTTTTATTAGTATTTTGTTGTTAAACTTTATTAGAATTATGGTATAATAATTCTAATAAAGTTGTTATTTTCTTTGGCTTAAATTTTTAAATAATATTTTGTGAAGTCAAATGACACAATTTTGTTATAATTGTATTTGTCAAGATAGTTGTTGATTTGACTAATAATATAAAAGGCATGGAATTAGTAGTCGGGATTCATTCCTTGCCTGAGCCTCGGCAAATACACTTACTTTACGGCACAGTGGTATCTATCAATAAAGTGTTGGAACCGAATGGTTGTTTCTATTATTAACCTGAAGAAGCTTTTAGTTCAGAAGTGGCGAGTGTTTCCACGTTAACACATCAAGAGGTTATATTAAGGCCAGTATCAATTATTTTTTTATTATCTTTATATTAATTGAAATTAACAGTATGCATTAAGATACCTATGTACAATAGGTACACATATTGTTGTTTTTTATATACTTATTTATTTTGTAAACTGATACAACTGGGTGTAAGTTTCAGATTGAGTCACGAGTGTAAATTGAAATTATCATGAAGGTGTAAGAAGACGCAAACGTGAACGTGGGCCAATCTTGGGTCGTAAGCTGAGTTCGCGCTCGTCTAGCAGATACCGATTGAGATGGCATCATCGAGCTTCGAGGTCACCTTTCGAGCGAATTGCAGTTATCAACTTTAATTAAGGCCACGTCGCAGTCACGAGCGACGAAGAAGAATGTTGGTGAGTGAATCATCTAGTTCTGATAGTGGATGTGGAATAAAAGATACGACTCCGTTCGTACGAAATAATATTAGCGTTGATAAAGAAGTACCTACATTCATAATTAAAGAAGTAATTAACCTACTCATACTTAAAACAATTCTATCAACATATATTACCTACGAATACTTCTAATACGATTCCCGAATTTAACCGCTCAAATGAAGAACAAACTTTGGATATTTGGTTAACGAGAATAGAAAACTTAAAGTATAAATAGCCAGGAACTCAATTACTCATTGATACGTCTACTTTATACCTAAATATAATGAACTTTTAGAAACGAAATTATCATGAAATGAATTTATTAAATAGATGAGAAATGAAGGGTAAAAAGGCTATTGATTTGTATTATTGATGCTACAGAGGATTGTAGAATACGATTAGGAGCACAAGTTGGAAATTTTGTAGTTTGTAGTTCCAGAAGATTTACTAGCCTACTTGAAATTCAGCAAGTTGGAAGATGAATATTTAAAATCATTAATAACTTGTATTATTTGTTACAATTACAACAACGGTTACAAAGAAATGCTAAAATAAAAATAATTCTTAAAGTTGCGGGCATTTTAGAAAATAAATATATAATAGATGCCTTTTGTTTAAAATCACTGAGTCGATTTTCTTTAATGAGAAATAAGTAATATCATTTTCAAAATTTACGTTTCGCTGAAAGGTTTTGGTAAATACTTAAAAAAAACTATCGGTAAGCTATAGATTATTTAAATTCAAAATGAAAATTTAAATAAATTCAAAATGTTTCAACTAATATTAAAATTCTTATAATACAAGATAATTTATTAAAAATATCCAGTATTATTGAGCCATAATTTTACAGTGCATAATGGTATTGTACTAATTAAAGCGGATATAAAAAAAAATAATTTACCAAAAATAAAAATGTTGTGAAAGCGGTGCTGAAAAAAAAAATAAATAAAAAAATACTTAGTTCAGTCCCATTAGAAACAGAATAAAATATTGAATCATGTAAAGTGTATGTAAAAGAGTTTATAAGAGTAGCAAAAGAAATCATTTTTGATAAACTTAAGTGAACCTTATGAATTCTAAAAAAAAATCGTGATCAATTAAATATTTTTAAGTCTGAATTTTAAATTTTATAAAATCCGAGCTGCTTTTAAGTTATTAAATTTTAGAATATGTTCAAATTTCGTTCGTACGTATAGCGTTTACGGCTGTGCGTGTGTTAGAAAGCGTGCGTATTACCTCAGTTGGTAAGAACATGTCCTTTTAAAGGATTAGAGTACAATTAATGGAGGACAAACATATAGTAAATATTAATAAGATAGAAGCGACTGTAGAGCAAAATTTTGAAAAAAAAACATGTGTTGTTGGCGATGTATTGAACTCGAGTGATAAAATAAAAATATGAAAAATTATTTCGTTAATATAGTAAATAATTTTCAATTAGGATGTTGGGCTTAGGTTTAACTCATTTTAAACAAATGACATCAACTTAAAAAAAAAAATCATCACCGTCTTATATTACAGCCGGCAAACGGCTTAAAAAAAAAGAGATTTTAATAACACGGGTGGTAAGATGATGGCTTCAAAATAACAACTTAGATAAAAGAATAGAAACAGAAGTTAACTGAAATACAAAAGATAGATGGCGAGATTTTAAATATAAAGCGTATATTAGACGACAGTGAAATTGAAATGATATTTACAAGAAAAAAATCAAAATTATAAAAAAAAAAGGAATGGTATATAGTTATTCATAACAGATTCAAATTGATAGTTCCAAAAGTTGTTAGGCGGCAATAGTTGAAAAAAAAAAAACAAATATGATTTAGAGTATTTTGAAGATGATAAAACTTTAGAAACCTTATTTTGAATGTAGTTATGTTCCACTCTATTCCAAAAATTGATAAATCTGTCCACACCATTTACCATAGACCACACTAGTGGCCCGCCCGCTTAAACTACATGATTATTCATTTAATAACCAGAATTGACTGACAGTCAAATGTGTTGATGTCAATGAATAAATATGATTCGTTCAGAAACGGCCTTAAATGTTAATAAATTATTTATTTTGGTGAGGATTTATAATACTCTTTGTAAAATAAAAACTGCATATTAAAAATATATATATACACCCGAATCGAATATCGAATCGAAAATAGTTAATTGACAAACTCCTCCTTTTGGAAATCGATTTAAAATACACGTTAAGTATAACTATAGGTGTAGATTGCTATATATTCGTAGGCGAACTAATGCCTTAAATTCATTCAAATGATGATAGTTTTTATTTATAAACCGATTTTGCTAAAACAAGATGATTTAGATGTTATGCTGTGTTAAAACCGCAATTCGTGTAAGTTAAGTAAATCGGGTCAGTACTTTCCGAGATAAACATAATCATATACAAACAGACAGACAGACAAGAAAATTTAAAAGATATAGACATTTTTGCTTTCTATTATTCCTTTCAATCTAGATGAAATGCTAAAAGTGACTATTATATTTATTTTCATAAGGATTAATATCAAAATGTCGCGGTAACGGTTGCGTAGCGACGCGACGTTTGTTATTATCATGGCAGAATAAATTGCATGTCAAATTAGAAAGTACTTTAAAATATATGAGTATATATGTGTAATGTAATGTTATATAGCCTATAGCACTTCTGAAGAATGCAGCTTTTATACAAAACAAAAACAATGTAAATCGGACCAGTAGATCCAGAGATCTTAGCGTTCAAACAAACAAACAAACAAACTCTTCCGCTTTATTATATTAGTATAGATTTATTACTATAAATGCTGTCAAAAATACGAAAACAACTTTAAAATTACTAAATCATTATTTTAGTTTATTTGAGAGTTCCTTCATTCATGAGTAAAAGCTTTCTAAGCTTTAAAGAATTTATTGAAACGCATAAGAACAGTCGTGTATTAAATGCAGTTGCTACATCCCGTACAAACGGACAAGTAATGTTATAACAACAATGTTAAACATAATTGTCAAGAAAATAGAAATGAAAATAATACTCAGGCGGTGGAAAAAAATAAGAAAAGAAGTAAATTTACGAATAACAAATGATCAGAAAAAACAAGAAAATAAATAACAGTGGCGTAAGAAGGTTAAAAGAGCGCGAGATTCTCTGCGAGATGTCTTCAAAGATAAACCCGACAAAATGAACATTGTCATAGTAAAAATAGTGATGGACATACGATAGGAACGAGAAATAAAGATAAGCTTGTTACGCCAAGTTTTCGCCTCCAAAAAGTTAATAAATCTTTTATCGGTCTGAGTATACGTGTATATAATAAAATTCCGCTGTGTTCCAAGTTTGCCACTTCCAAAATTTAAAGTATTTGTAAAAAAAAAACAAAGAAATTCTAACAAGTAAAGCTTATTACACTGTACAAGAATATTTAAAGGATATACATGTATGGGAATGTAGTGCAGGATAGCTGCCAGCCAATGTAATAGTAAAATATACCATTGACTTTCAAAAGAGCAACTGTTGAGTTTCTTGCCGGCTCTTCTCAGCAGAACTGCCTTCCGAGCCGGTGGTAGCTTTTTGTTTATATGTTCATGCGACGATTCAAGAGTGCTTATAATAAGTTTTTTTTAATTAAAGAATATTTTGAATTTAATAACTACAAAGTAGGTGACTACTAGGTGGTTGGGGTTCAACGCGATATTAAGATTAAAAATGGTAAATAAAAAAAAAAAAACTTGTAGCAAGATTATAAGGATCATACCTCAATTACTAAAAGTGGAAAATATCAAGGAGTATTTTCAGTTCATAAAAATGTTTCCTTGGATATCTTATAATCGGGATCGGTTTAAATGATACTGATGATGACTTGATTGACTCGGTTGACTAGTCTTTAGATTTAGAGGTTTAATTTTTGATGTAGTTAATAGTAGATGCGCAAGTGATGAAATTGAGCAAGGAAAGAAATTGAGCAAATGTTGAAATTAATAATGAAGTTTTGAATGATTATGAAAGTTGATAAAGAGTGTAGGAAGAGTTTATGGTAAAGTTGATAGTTTTAGTGATGGGATAAATAATTGTGAGGAGATATGAATCTCCTCATGTTGAGTAGAGATTTAGAACATGAAAATGATTATGAGTAAGTATAGGTGCCCATGAGACCAATAAGCCGGATGAGTGCATCTAGCTAGTGCATCTAGCTTACATGATTATCTGTACACACATGAGGCCGATAGGCCAACTAAGGAGTGTAACAGATATTGAATTGAATATGATAATGACCATGATTATGATAAATAAACAATTGTGAGGTGATATGAATCTCCTCATGTTGAGTAGAGATTTAGAACATGAAAATGATGATGAGTAAGTATAGGTGCACATGAGACCGATAAGTCAAATGATGAGTGCATTTAGCTTACATGATAATCTGTACACACATGAGGCCGATAGGCCAACTAAGGAGTGTAACAGATATTGAATTGATAATGATAATGATAATGATAATGATAATGATAATGACAATGACAATGACAATGATAATGACAATGACAATGATAATGATAATGACAATGATAATGACAATGATAATGATTTAGAATAGTTTAGTGAGTAAGAAATTGATGTAATATGATTTTAGTTTGGGTGTACATGAGACTGATAAGTCAAATGATGAGTACACCTGGCTAAAATCATAACCTGTTCACACATGAGGCCGATAAGCCAACTATGGAGTGTAACAGATATATCTGTGTTGTTTAAGTTTTTTTTTTTTCTCTTTTTGTTATAATTATTTAATTGTATATGTAATTGTAGGAACAATTAATTGTAAGATGGCCGAAAAGATTAAGTTTTATATACATGAATGTCTGTTTAAATTTTGGTTATTTTTTTTTTTCTCTCATTTTTCGAGGGGACTCGAAGGTAAAGGAAGGCCGAGCTGTTAGCGTTATAATGTAAAGTTATTTTTATTAGTATTTTGTTGTTAAACTTTATTAGAATTATGGTATAATAATTCTAATAAAGTTGTTATTTTCTTTGGCTTAAATTTTTAAATAATATTTTGTGAAGTCAAATGACACAATTTTGTTATAATTGTATTTGTCAAGATAGTTGTTGATTTGACTAATAATATAAAAGGCATGGAATTAGTAGTCGGGATTCATTCCTTGCCTGAGCCTCGGCAAATACACTTACTTTACGGCACAGTGGTATCTATCAATAAAGTGTTGGAACCGAATGGTTGTTTCTATTATTAACCTGAAGAAGCTTTTACAAAGTTTCCTTTCAATTTATACCATAAAGTTCATGGCCGTCAGGATTTTCAATTCAATTACAAATAGTTTACGGTAGGGTCTTGAACTGGTTGAACGTGTACAGCATATTGAAGTAGAAACAATATCATATTTACTGAGTATATTTTGACTTACAGTATTTCTTATTAAAGACAGGACACAATTAGGACAAGTCAATTTTTTTTTATTGTTTATAGATTAAAAATCACATGGTATTTATATTGCATGGTATTTATATTCGTATAGTTCTAGAACTAATTTAATCTATTAGTTACTAGGAACCAATCGATACATATCCCATATGATATCCATTAATAATTGTTACATTTAATTAAATCTATATTATATTAACCGATGTAATTTTTATTTAGATTCGCCCCCACAAGGGCACCAGCACCATGGGATGACGTGAAGACAGTAGACCAAATGGGACCAGTGTGCCCCCAACGTTTGCCAGACATCTCAAATGAGACGCTAACTCTTGAAAAGATGCCGAAGGGTAGACTAGAGTACTTGAGGAGATTACTGCCCCGATTGAAAAACCAAAGTGAAGACTGTCTATATATGAATATTTATACACCAGTACAAGGTAATATATAATATTGTATGTTAATGATACTAAATTAATATAAACGGTTGTGGATTCGATTTGGTTATATTAATTCCCTTGCTATAGTAACATGACAAAACGTGGCGTTGAGCTCCGCCAATTGACATGCAAGCTCGAGAATTCTCCAGAAAATGGGGAACCAAAGTTTTTTAATAGGAAAGAAGTGACGATGTGATAGGAACAAGGAACCAAGGAGCCTAGTGCTAGTAACACTTCCCTTTACTTATCCTGCTAAATACGGGGTATAGCGTGAAGCTAAAAAATGTTAACAAAGAATTTCACAAATATAACATCCAACATTTCTATTCTTCACATATCAAGTTTTGCACTTGTATTTCTAAGCTCTAGTCTTTTCCAGTGTTAGATATCGATATACGCACAATTACATTCGAAACGTTCGCAAGTGGCGCTGTCGGGAATTTGCTCACTTCGATGGCCACGTTCGTGTTTTACTCTAATCAAAATGAATCTTTTCTATTGTATTACTATTTATTGTGAATGCTGAAGCACAATAGGAATATTATTTTAGTTTGTGCAAGTTATATTGGATATAATTTGCATAAAGAAATAGATAAAAGCCAGCATAGCGCAGAATTATAAGCGTGTGACTGTAAATGCGACAGGTCGTGGGTTCGAGTCTCATCGAGGAAGTGAAATATTTAATTTGTTTGCTCTCCATTCAATGTCTCCAGAAATTGTCGGAAAATGAGAAACAGAAGTAGTATAGGAACGGAATGGGTAACGGAAGTGTCGTAATGGGGACGGATGATCTTAACACAAGATATCCAGGTTCCCTCTGCCTACTCTGCTATGTGCAGGATATTGACTCTAGTCGATCTGATTGAATGCTAAATAAAACATGAGGTTACCAAAGAGATTTCTATATATTTAACATTTCCTGAGTTAGAAAACATTTATGCTTAAAAAAACATTTGCAAGGTTCGAGAAAAGTGATATATTGTTAGGTAGCTATCATGTTTACTCACATGGATAGGCACGTTCATGTTTTATTATAAACAAAATAAATCTTTCCTAGTGTCGTATTTTATATTGTGAACACTGTCGTAGTGTATTTGAAAAATACATGAATGAACACATTTTTTTTATTTTCACACTGTACCCTGAACACAGCAGAGGAGGCAGAAGGAACCTGGGAACCTAATGCTTAGATCCTCCGTTCCTGGATAGTAGATTCTGGCGTTGCGTGTTGAGTGGCTGAACTGAACGCCGCGTTTTGCCCAGAAACCAGAACGAGGTTTTATCAGCTTCATAATGTACCTACATTGCACATAGCAGGCACACCACTCCTATCCTACATGGAAATAATTCAATGCCCCAAATTACCAATCTGGGAAACCATTATGTTGGACCGTTCCCTTGAGGATACAATGGAAAACATGATTAAAATTTTATAACATGATTAAAAAATATTGAAAAAAGTATTTATTTGGAAAGTTGTTGTAAACTCATATTAATATGGTTTAAAGATAGTTCACATAATAAGTGTCACATTTCTACTGCAATATAGGGTACATTGCGGGATTTAAAGACACTTGAAAGGTTTCTGAGATCAAGTACAGTTGTTAACCCCTGTAGAGCTTGCTCTAATGCATACATATGCTATTATTTGATTCGACCAAATAATTATTTTGTTTTAATTTAACTAACTATTTTAATTGGGTCGAGACGAACCTTTTATATTTAAGGCTTTTAGTGTTAAAGTTGTAAAAGTTGAATTATTAAGATGTTTTACCACGATATATCTCTAAAATATGGAAAGGAGAGAGAGAAAAAGTATAAAGGATAGGCTTATAAAGACATACAAATAGTCTAAAATATATCAACTTAAACTATTCTCAAATTCTATTCGTTTTATATGAAACAACGACACAAGACATTTTAGAATAAATTGAAAAAAGAAAAAAATGAGTCTTGGACCATAGTAAAAAATTATCCTACCATAAATTTTAGTTTCGTCCGTAATTGTTATAGAACAAATAATAAAAGTTTTGTAATATTTTATTCATGCAGCGAACCAATTCTCTTCCATTCATAAATTACAGAATGCGACATACAATGCCAGTCCGTTGCTTGAATTTCGACGTTATAATATTTCATTGTGCATGTTAAGAGTATATTTTGTGTATTTCGTAGCTGACATGGAAATAGCTGAAGCTGAAGAGAATATAGACTAGATGCCGTCGTGATGGAGTAGATTTTGACTGTAAACCCATAGGTTTGGGGTTCGATCTCTTTGCTTCGGTAACAAGACAAAAGCATCGAGGCGTATTTGTATTTTTTATTTATAAAAATACTTAAAAGTTTAATTATTATTAACTTTATATGTTCTATAATTATTGCTACTGATGTTCAGTAAGTAATTGATAAGCTGATAACTTTTAAGTTTTCTATAATTTATCGGGTTTGTCGATCGTTACAATATTTTCTCATGATATTTATTTTTCTTGAGTTTCCCGCTTCTTCCAGCATATACCAGGGAAAGCAGAGGGACACTATTATTAAGACACTAAGTTCCCCACTTTCTGCTTAATTTTCGAGACATTGCAGGGTCGGTAGTGGAATTCTGAAATTTAAAAGATCCAAGAGTTACAGGAATTTTTCCTATAACTTTTAGCTACAATGTTATAGAAAAATAGATCACAACGATTTACGTCCACTAAATTTTAATTCCACGTCAATAGAATATTGGAAATCCTTTGGAATTTCGGTCGAACAGTTTTAATCACACCTCATAATGCCTGTCCGCTACGATAGTTTCATAAGAAAGATCTTTTGTACCGCCTGAATGAAACTGTAAATTATTACTTTTACTTAAATCTCAACCTCTACTAAGAATAACGGCCGCGTTGCAAATATTTGGAGTTCCATTGTTCGAGTAAATGGAAACACGGTAGCGTTTTGATTGTTCCATCGATTCATTTCAGTGAGATTTTTTTATTTTTTTTTGGTTTTTAATGTAGAATAGTATTATTTTTTTATTTTATTGTTTTACTTTTTTTAAAAATCTAGTACCTACTATATTATCTGATTTTAAATTTTCTTCCCAATGTATATTTTTTTATAAGTATGCAACAGTAATAGTATAGATAATTAGCACTATGTTCTCAGATTCCCTCTACCTACCCTACTATGTGCAGGATACCGCGTGAAGCTAAAAATATATTGACTTTTCTCTATCCTTTTCCTCATTATATCTGAAATGCATGAATGCTCTAATAATAAACACAAATAAACCAAAAAAAAAAAAAAAAATAAACAAAGGCCGTCGAATATTTCAATCAAAATCTTTTGTATAAAAAAGTAATCGTATAGAAATTTCAAGGTGCGGTAGATTTTCATTATATCGCCATTATATCGCAGTGGGATGTCTGAGAAGGCTGTATTCCTAATAGAGCATTATAGAGTATTGCATAATAGAGTATTTTAATTATTTTTGATTCCCTACTCTGATAAAACGAAGTGCAGCGTTGAATTCCGCCACATAATAAGCAACGCCTTAAGTTTCAGCAGAGAGTGTCTTCACTCTCTTCTCTTCTTTTCATTCTCTCTGACGCCCTGTTATGGGAAAAAAGTGACAAGATGACAAAAATATTATGTAAGTAAAGCATATTGCAGTAATTTTAATTAGCTTTATGTTTTAAATACGTGTTTTTGCAACGTTAAAACAACGTAAAACCCTCTCATGTAATTGGTTGACTACAAAGCACTCTAAACTAACGCTTGATGTATGAGTGGCGTGACGTTGATTTGTTCTAGATTTACATGTATGCGCATGTTTTTACATGTTAGCATACAAAACAAGTATGAAAAGCTGCTATTAGTATGAAAGAAAATTGTGCGATTTTTAGTTAAAAAATGAGTAATTAGTACGACGAGCAGTGTATGATGCTACAGCATATTAAAGTCAAGGTCTTTTGAAAAATTTTTCATCTTGTTGCCTATTTTTTAGTAACAAAAAGTCTAGTTTTAATATTTATGTCGTATAAATATTAAGAAGCCACTCGTAACGTATGGGTAGAAGCGTGGGAATTTTAACGCGATAGGTTGTGAGTTCGACTCCTACTACCAAAAATGTTATATTTAATGTTTTCATTCCCTCGCTCTTGTAACTAGACGAAACACGGCGTTGATCCCCGCCAGTCAACAGTAATGTCTGAATATCGCTGGAGTGGAACAAGGAGAAAAAAAATCTAAAATAAATCTAAAAGATAATGAATTCTTTCAACAACACAATTCTAAGTATAAAAGGTTAAAAAGAACGAATAATATTTTCATATTTGAAAAAACTACGGATTTTATCGCGTAGGTTCTTATTACGTGATAATTTACAACACCTAGATTTCCACGCGTCAAACACTTTATAGAGGTTTTATTAAGAACAGGAAATTGCATTAGTCGGTTCTTAGAAACAAATTCAGTCTAGTTTTCTTCAGTATATATATTTATTTATTTATGCTGTATCCCGTATATAGTAGGTAGAGCATGCGTATTGTCCCCACTTTCTACAAATTCTTCCAAATTATTACTTTAATTTTTTTTACGTATAGAATAAAGAAACTCAATACGTAAAGTTTCGTGATTATTTTCACTTGGACCTTTTGTTACTAAAGCGAGGATAATAGCTCATTCCCCTCAGTAGAAATCGAACCCACATTCGTTGCGTCTACAGTTATACGATGTACTGCGCTACGACGGCCTCTCATACATATTTGTAACGTAGTGGTCGTAAGTTAACATTGTAATTTTGAAGTGAGCTTTTCTAATATTAGGAGAAGAAAGCAAAAATATTTCACGCTTTTTCCCGCAAATCCAGATACACGGTGTAAACCTAGTGTTAGGCACACTTTGACTCTCTCCACATTCTGATTAACTTTCAAGACAATGAAATATTGTTCTTCTTTAATTGTTCATACTTCAAATTGTTTTATTGAAAGATTTCATTAGGCTAGGCAGAGAGACAGTAACATTAAGACACTCCAATCTCCCCCTCCAACCAACCTCAGACATTGCGTATTACATGACGAAACTCCACATCATTTTCCTACACCGAAGAACTGACAATGACAATAATTATAGCATTCAAAATGGTCATAAACAGATACAGTAAGACACCACTAGAGTTGTCAAAAGCAAGTCACAAAATTAAATATAGTACACCACTACGAGACACTACGAGATATAGTCGCTGCGACTCATCTCTCATCTGCATGCAAATGTGGAACATATCAGCGGCATGACCTACATCTGTACGGGTAGGAGGGCTGGGGCTAACCAATTACGAAATAGGTATATTATTGTTAGGTTTATTCTTTCAGTTATGGCTCGTGAATGGAATGTTGGATTTATGTTCTTTTAAAAATGGAAAATCAAATTCAAATTTCAAAATGGAGAATCTCCTTTTTTTTCCATTTTATAGGTTTTTTTGTGCATAGTTCACACTCTATTATTTGCATACCAAATTTCAACTTAATAAATTGTATAATTTTTTCTCTAAGTTATCTGTTAGTCACTCAGTAACAGAATAGTTTTTAGGGTTCCTTACTCAACCCCACAACAAGAAAGGAATAAAACAGGCCCCCTTAGTATTAACTAAGACTTCGCTATCTGTCCGTCTATCACCAGGCTGTATCGCATAAATATATTGTATACATACATAATAAAAATATTATATACATTCTATATGCATTTCTAATATGTAAAAATAACTGAGAACGAAGTGCGAGCACTAGGTTCTCATTTCCTACACTGCATGGAATAATACGAAAAATTTTATAAAATCTAAAGAAATATGAAATTATTTATAGAATTAGTGGCCGTTGTGGCGCAGTAGGACATCTTGAGCCGTTAATCCCCACTTTTCTAGTAGTCGAAGCGCTGCGTTAGGTTCCGCCGCTCAACATACAAAATCTTTTTCCTACATACGAAACCTGGAGTGACTATCGTGAGATAAATTTAGAATTTCACACATTTGAACATTCCAACTATATCAATTATAAAGTCCAAAATATAACAAATGTTTACCCAAATATTTTTAAAACTAACAACTATAACATTTGTGTTATTGTATACGAGGACAATACAAATTTTAAACGTAACTGAAGTTTGAACTCCGGTAATGAAATATTTTAATAATTTTTTCCTCGCTTTGGTAATGAGGCAAGTCGTGACGTTAATTTTCACATTGAAACAGAGGGAACGAAGGTGTCTTAATAGGAACAGAGTGTCTTAACATTAAGTTCCCAGGTTCCTTCTGACTATTCATGGCTATGAACTATTTGTGAAGCTAAATAATAAATAAAAATATAATAAACAACTTTATTTTTCTATCATTTGAAGACAGAATGCTTCTCACAATTTTAAAGCACTCAAAAATAAAGACCATGTTTTTATAGAGAAGTTCGGTATGTCGCTGCGTATGTACAATTCTACGAACGTTTATTTTGCTTGAAAATACTCTAAGTGGGACAACTGACGATGGAAGGACAAATGTTTGTTTGACCTGGTCTTCTTTTAAATCTATAGTTTATTTTTATATTATACAGTTTCAGTATATTCTCGATTATCAGGGTAGGCAAACGGAACCTAGTGTATATTCCGTGCATAACGGAATATTTCGACTGCCGAACTTTTAAGACAATTTAAATTCAACCAAACCCTATCTCACCATGCCACTACGGTCTCTATATTTTATTATGTGTTATTATTATAGGTTGTGAATAATGATCAATCTGAAAGTAATTCCATCAATAAATTTTATATAATCGCTTAATCAGTTTACTAAGAGCTACAATAGGGTACCACCATTTCCTGTTTGGCTAATGTAGGGGCGAATAGAACTTAAGTATAGAAGATTCAAGGCCATTCTGACAGTACAAAAATATCAATTTACATTATGTTCTCGTATATCTGTGGCATTTTAATCTACTCTAGTACAGGTGGGTCTAAAAAGACCTGGAACACACTGGTTTAACTCTACTTCCATTTCTATTTCCGCTGAATTCTGGAGAACGGAAGGTTCCCTGTGCCTTCCCTGCTATGTGCGGAATATAGCGTGACACTAAAAAAGTGAACAGAATAGCCTTCGGAGCCGATGGTTACTTTATGTTCATTCGACTTGACTCGACTCGACTCAATAGTCCTTACTTCTAGTAAAGTCTGTTCTAGAAAGTCTATTTGAATAAGCATCATATGAATTTGAATATAATTTGTAGACTTTTCGCAATATATGGTAAAGTTTTAAGATTATATAAATATCCTCTTTCTACACTATTAAACAATTAATTACAAGGAAATAGAGAGATAAATCACCAAATAAACTATTTCAATGTAAATATACAGTACTTCAGTATTTACTATCCAATATTCAGACAATCGTGCGTGAACGTGAGTGAAATTCAAATATGCGTCTATTAAAACACTATGAGGCGAGCTGTACTCGTACTAGCGGCGTGGAGGAAATTACGTCTCCTTGTAGACTGTAGAATTATTTATACTAACCCTTGGTTCCTTATTAAACTCGTGGTTTAGTATTTATTGGACTTGTTTATTATAATGGATATTCAATTTCTGGTTGAAAATTATATAAGATTTTTGGTCTTGTTTAAATTGATGTAATTAATGTTCAAGATTTGACTTGGCCATTTTTACCACCTAACCTCTAAAATATATCAACCAAATAGTATAAGTTTTAAATATTAATATGGGAAATGTATAAAAAAAATAACGCAGCGGATTTGAATCCTTGCCTCTTTGAAGCCGTCCGTTTCTAAGTGTGGAATGACACTTTAAAAATGTTAAAGGTACTGTTTAAGGTGATTTGCCGATATATGTAGATTGTACGTAAAAAATCGTCGGGATAAATCATGATCTTGATTTACATCTTCAGTGAACATAAAACTTGGCCCTCTTATAGATCACCAATTCGTTTATTGGTGAAATCGAAAGAGACGCATAATTCCATATTGAACTTGGCTCTCATTTCACATTTACCTATATTTATGATAATAAAACCTTCCCCTTAAATTTCTCTGTTTATAAGTGAAACCTGTATTAAAATCCATCCCCATTTTCTAAAAGAATCTTAACACAACCCCTCATATAGAGATGATGCGTCAAACAAAGAGGATGAAGAAACATTTTATGACAAACAAAAAAACCTTTTACCCGGCTTTTAAAAAGTTTGTACGCCCTCGTTTTTGAGGCCATATTGAATTTATTGGTATTTCATATTCAGTAAGCCCGCCATAATAAAGTTTTATTACTGAAATCTCCTCCATGTCAGATGGTGCAATGAAAAAATATGTGTATGTGTTTTTTGTGTTTATCATTTAAAAAATCTATCGTTTTGTTCGATTGATTTATTGAGGATTTGAGTGAATGTAATAAATTGTTGAAATTATTTTTATGTACCTAAAATTTTAACGTTTCAACGAATAATGAATATTAGTTTTATTTTCAGAGGTCGTTGTGGCGTAGTGATACATCGTCGCATAATGAAATATTTTTATTTCGCTCTTGTAACAAAACAAAGCATAACGTTGATTCTCACCATTTAACAGGAAATATCTAAAAAAATGTGTTCAGACATTCCAGTCTTCACTTTCTACCGAATTTTTAAGACATTATGGTTTGAGTGACGGAACTCAACGCAACGTTTTTTGGTTCCTTGCCTTGTTACCAGAGCAAAGAATCAATAATAATTATTCATACCCCAGAATTGAACCCATAACCGTCGCGCTTATCTTTGTACACAATGTCACTGCTCCTAGATAGACTAAAAAGTTGTATCAAAAATTCTCCTAAATAAATAATATTGTTATCAATTAATAAACACATAACCATCAATCCCACCACAGTCGGTTAAACAACAAGTATCAAAACAATACGAGCATTTTCATTCGTATTCAATGAGAAAAACATATTTCATTTGCTTGGATTGAATCCAAAGCGGGAATATATACTCTACGCTTCGAATCTGTCATGCGAAACACTGATAACGTAAATAAGAATAGAGAATAGGCGGAGAAAACTTAAGATACCTACTGCCTTCTGTTTAGTCGTATCTGGGTCGTGTTAGAACTGTGATACTAAAGAAAAGGTAGGGCTTTGTTTAGCTTGCTTTAAGTCAAAGTTTTGTTATTCCTTTTATTTCAAGGTAATTCTTTGTTTTTATGGGGTAAGTAAAGTAATTTTAGTGTCAGGGCACTCTGTTTTTATTTTATGGGCTGTATAGAGATCTTTATGGTGAATAGATTCATGCATGAAAAATGCAGATTTTTTTAGCTTTACACTGTATTCCACATATAGCGGAGTAGGCAACCTAATAATATAATACACTTCCGTTCCCCTTTTCCATAAAACGCCGAACCTAATAATCTTTCCGCAACTTAACGCCGAACGCCTATGGCCGCATATGGCCCTGCGCCAAACATCCATATCCGTATAGCAATTAAAATTACAATATATAAATAGTATCTTATCAACACATTCGTATATTCTAACATAAATGCATAAAGTTATCATAGAAAATAAATAGACACCATATATCCAACACTCGACATGTAATTTAAATTGTATCTACTGAAATAAACATAGAAACACTGTTGGAATAGGTTTCAATAAGTCACCTGAAGTCGGTTGCAAACTGATCTGGATAAGATTTTTTATATTACCTTTATATAAATGTCGAATTTTGTTGGAAATTAAAGAGAAATGTAGGATTGAAGATTTTGTTCTCCACTTTACTATACTTATGTAGGTATATTTCTTTGAAGAATCTGAAGAAAAACTGTAATTTAAATTTGACGAAAAAAAAATTTTGGAGTGCAATTTGAACAAAAACAATATTAATTCTTTTCAGTATTGCTAAATTACATTTTATATAGCACGGTAAGCAAATGGACCCTGGGAACCTAGTGTTAAGATACTTTCTTCAGCTTCAAAATTGTCAAGGAATAACTAAAAACGAATTCTCCTTCACAGTTGGACCGACACTTCAAGCAAAATACCCAGTGGTTGTATTCATCCATGGCGAGTCGTTCGAGTGGAATTCGGGCAATGTGTACGACGGCGCCGTACTGTCGAGCTATGCTGGACTGGTGGTCATAACAATCAACTATAGGCTTGGTATATTAGGTAATTTTATTTTTGCTCATTTTTTGGAAGAAAATCGGAAAGTTTTAATTTCAATGTTTGGATTTTTTGATGGAAGACATTTTTCTATGTTTACGCTGTATGCCCTATACAGCAGGGTAGGCAGAGGAAACTCTGTATGCTAATAAGTCTCAAAAATTGAGGGTGATCATGGCGAACGGAGTGCCTTAACACTACATCTACCTACCCTGCAATATGCAAGACACAGTTAAAAGCTAAAAATACATACTCAAATTGTTACTGTAGACCCAAAATGATCTAAACATAACTAAATTTAAATTTGTTTTGGAAAGCTCATGGCCCTGAGTTAAAATAATATATGTAAATTGTAGTTTAGGATTAAGCTTTACTAATATTTGTTTGCAAAATGTTCGACTAACTTGTTGTTGGTATGAAATTTTACGTGGCCACGAGTGTTTCACGGAAAGGGAATTATTTATAAACATAACGAGTACCGGGTTAGTTAGTAGTGCAAGGTCGTGTAGTTCGAGTTCTACGTTTGGAAAAATATAATAACCTATATATTATATAAATATTTTACAAAGTCGTCAACTTAGAGTGTAAACTTCCCACCAAGGGGTCTTTAAAACCTATGATTATAATATACGTATTAAATGATGCGAGTTGGATTATTTCAGGATTGGGAAGTACAAAAGATGAAAAGCTTACCAACTTAAGTTTTCGGGGATATGCACTTATTTTATATCAAATGAACTACAAATATTTTTCTGTGCATAAATACTCGAATCTTTTGATTAAGAGTGAGAACGGAGTGTCTTACCACTAGGCCTCCAGGTTCCCTCTGCTTAAACTGCTATGTGTGAGATAAGTTCGAAGAAAACAAAACAAAATATACGTAATTTAGTGGAGGCGTAGAAAATCGCTACAAAAATATTTAATTAGTCAAAGTGAAACGTGATAAAGCCATCTCACGAGGGCTATGCATAAATTCATTCGAGAACAAGTAAAACAAAACTGATATGAAAACAAAATAACTTGTTACTTATTCTTAACTTATAACCAAGACAAACTAATTTGTTAAAATTCGCTTAACTTGGCAACATGGTTGTGGGTTCGATTTTTGACAGAAAAAATATTTACATTAAACTGTTATCTGATAAGCAATATCAAACCAAATTACACAAAAAGTTAAAAACAGAGAATTTTATCACTACCATCTTAATTGTTTTAGCACTATAAACACAATGGATCGAAAAGTAAGGAAAGAACCTAAGTAACAGAATAACAACGATACAACAAAACTGTAGGTCTATGAATTCTATTATATTTAAATTATTATATTTCCATTTCCTCGCTTAGATATCGCACAATACGGAATGTCTCGAAATATCTGCAAAAAATGAGAAATGAAGTGGCTTATCACTATGTTTATTTATCCTTCAAAAGTAACAAAAAAACACTAATTTTAAACTATACTCTCAGGTTTCCTAAACGCAAATCCAATACCTCATTTGAAGGCGAGAGTCGCAAACTACGGACTAATGGACCAAATAGCCGCATTACATTGGGTACAACAGAACATAGCGCTATTCGGAGGCGACCCTGGCAACGTGACCATGCTGGGGCACGGGTCAGGTGCCGCTTGTATAAACTTCTTGATGATATCACCGACTGTTATGCCTGGTAAGTAGGAATTGCTTTATTTGTGTTAGTGATTATTTTGTATTATAGCATTATGTATGGAAATAAATACTTAGGTGCCTATTTCTAATTTGGTCTTAAGCATGAGATCGATCTTGAGATATTGTTTTTATAGATATGAAATTTATGAGTGAAAACATATCATTTCAAGGTATCTCAAGATCAATCGATCGAAATTTTAATACTGTTATGTTGGAATTTTTATGTTTTCTTAATAAAAGTTTGATTTATTGTCTCTATGATATTAATATTACATAAAGTCAAAAATGTATTACTTTATTTATGAAATTCTTTACTCAATACCTTACTTATCAAAACAAATATTTTTTATTTTCAATAATTTTAGTCGCTATCACATTTTAGGTCTTTTTCACCGAGCTATTCTACTATCTGGTTCAGCATTGAGCTCTTGGGCATTAGTTGAGGATCCTGTTAGTTATTCCGTCCAACTTGCAAAGCAATCGAACTGCACCCTCCCAGAAGACATTGTGAAAGACCACGAACTAATAGTAGACTGCCTCCGCGAAGTACCTCTCCAAGAGTTAATGTCCGCAGAAATTAGTATACCAAGTTATTTAACCGCTTTTGGACCATCAGTGGACGGTGTAGTAGTAAAAACTGACTACGCTAAAGAACTCCTTACATTCTTCATCCCGAATGATCTCCAAGGCTTTACAAGCGTATCCGGTGTCAATAATATTAAGGCGGACAAAAGAGCTGGAGATAGAATTTTCGGGATAAGAGGCGGACAGAATAAATATGATCTGCTATTTGGAGTGGTAACGAGCGAGGCCCTGTGGAAATTCTCAGCTCAAGATATACAAAATGGTTTCGAGGGTGACAGGCGAGACAGAATAATAAGGTGAGGATATTTATGTAGTAAATTGGTGTTTATTTTATTTAAGATTCCTGTGAATCGCGTGGTTTTATTTGGTAGGCCAGATTTATTTCTATTAATAATCCAATTGGAGTACAGCTTGAAGCGCAACAATTATGGGTTCGATTCTCAGTCGAAGAAAGAAATAGAAATAGAAATTTTCATTTCCTCGCCCTGGTAACAAAGTTTTCCGTTATGTCATTTTAATACGAAAAACTATGAAAGTGTTTCATGCGGAAAACGGGGTGTCCTAATACACCTTTGTCTAATCCAATGTATGAGGTACATAACTTGGAGCTAGAAAAAAAATCATGAAGTAAATGTTAAATAATTAAGTAAAAAGTAAAATCAATATATATTAATCATGAAATAAGACCCAAAAACCTGAAATCTTTAACTTCGATAAAACAAAAAGCCCATCTTTTCCAGAACATACGTGAGAAACGCCTACATATACCATCTCAGCGAGATATTCTTCACCATAGTAAATGAATACACCGATTGGGAGCGGACAGTACAGGTAAAAATATTTCCTCATTAGATCACTACACCCGTATATCTTGTCGGGGCAAAGATTGGCAATCCCTTTCATGTCGTATTATTTTCTTTCTATCGGCCTAGCATTACTTAGATACGTGATTGGAAAAATAAACCGAGATCAAGCGTTTAAATTGAAGTAATAGTCTTTGGGGGGATTGTGAGACATATGTTTTAGATATAGCTGAGAGATGTGTTTGCTGATTTTGTTTCTCTTTTCTTTTTTGTGAAATAAAAGCAAAAATACGTAGTGGAACGGCGTCTTACTGGCGATGGTTGTGTGTTCGATCCTTAGTCGGGGAAATAAGTATATTGAATATATTTAACCATTAACAAAATAAAATATCTCAAAAATTAAAACGAGTTTGTAGTGACTGGTCACTAAGGTCTTAACATTCTATTATATACGCCTACATCTCTAATAGTTAACACTGTTTTTGTAGCGTCCCTGCTCATTTATAAGTACCATATGTTAGCGAGAGCACCGAGAGTGGTACTAAAAGCTCTATTAAGCTTAAATGTACATCTCTACGTTATATGGACGTACTGTTTAAGCTTTATTGTCATAATTTATTATTTTCTCCTTATTATTTCCAACTTGACCTAAATTAACTAAATAAGATGTATTAGTATTATTTTTCACGCTGTATCCTCTATTTAGTAGGGTAAGCAGGGGAACCCCAGTGTTACGGCACTTCTATGGAATATTTTCGAGATAATATGGTTTATTAATTGGTGGAATTCAACGTCAGGTTTTTTCGCGGATTCCCTTAACACTTGGTTCTCTCTACCTACTCTACTATGTGCGAGATATAACGTGAGCTGATATAAATTTCTTTGAGAAAGAATCGAATCCACAACCCTTAAACGCCCGTCCTATTACGCCACAATAGCATATTAAATAACTTATTGTATAAGATTAAGACCGACTCAAAGAACTCATTTATTTGTGAGTCTAGAATTTAGGCTTTGGCGCGACATTGTACGCCGAATTAAGAACTGTTTACCGTTACAATGGAATTAAATGACGAGTTTTAAAATACAATTAGTGTTAAATTACATTTGTTTGTAAATGTTTTGAAGGGCTTAATTGTATTTATCTTTTAATGTTGGAAAATATTCAATTTCTCGAAGCTTAAATTAAGTAGTTTTCTTATTTTGACGGTAGCATAGCATAGTTACAAAGGATCTGACTGTAAATGCGGTGATTGTGGGTTCGATTCGCAATAGGAGTAATAAATAATGTTTATTCCATGCAGTATATATATGTATATTGGACTTAAGAAAGAAAAACTTGGCTGGCACTCGCCTCGTCCTCGAATCTTGCTACGTTTAATTTTTTATATATTTATTATTTCTATTTCTTTGCTCTTGTGTCGAGTTGAGTTCTAATAATTAACACACTGGCTGAGCTGGCTGGCAGGCTGGGTAGCGGAGTGTCTTAACACTAGGCTCCCTCTACCCTAAATAATAAGTTTAAATATAATTAATTTAATTTAACGATTTCTTCTAAACAACAATTTTCATCCTCCCAGCATCCAATCAACACGCGAGACGCAGCGGTGCTCGCCCTCTCAGATGCCCAGTACGTCGCGCCTCTGGTACAGACTGGAGACTTCCTGAGTGTCAGCAAAAGTGCTATAGGAACGGGACCAAATACATTCTTCTATGTGTTCGACTATCAGACCAAGGATGGGGATTATCCGCAGGTAAGCTGGTGTTTTTGTATTTTTTTTCAGTTTCACGCTCTATCCTGCATGTAACGGGGTAGGCAGAGGGAACCTAGTGTTAAAATAGTCCGTTGCACTTTTTGGTTGAATTCACTTCATGGTCATTGCATCACTTTATTCTGCATAGAGTAGGGTAAGCAGAGGGAACCTAATATTACGACATTTCGTTCAAGACGGTCCCCAGTGGGAGTCAAATCGGCAGCCATCGAATTTTCAGTTAGACACTGTACTCACAACGATATACGGCCATTTAAATGAGAAAGAAAAGAAATCTCTGATTTACTCCAGTAAAACTGCTATGAAATAAAATACGTTCCAATAGTGAAAGATGTTCGATATTACATTTTTATTGGCGGGATTCTTTCAATCAAGACGTCGTTCATCAAAACTTTTTTTACGCTTATTTTTTTACTTTGGTGAAATTTCGTTGCTATATAGTATCTGTATCATGAGATCGCAGCGGCACAGGCGTGCACTGTAAACACAACAGGTTCGACTCCCGCACAAGGAAATTAAATATTTTCATTTCTTCGCTTGCGTAACGTGGCAAAACGCGGCGTTGAGTACACTCCATACATTATATATTTACAATTGGACTAAAAGTGACAAATGAAGTGTCTCAACACTAGATTCTCTCTCCCTCGACCCGGTATATGCGGGATACAGCGTGAACCTAAAAAAATATTTAATCTATCTGTTTATCGTAGCATAGAAAGTAAGACAAAGCCGATATACACTTGATTGATTTATTGATATGAATCGTGAAATATAAACATTGAATATGGCTATTTTAGTTTATCTACGCAGATACATCATTATTCGTCGGAGCGTACCGTACCGTATCCTTTTATTCGAAGAAATTTTTAAAGAATTTTTGTTTTAATTGAAATAGTTCGATGAATTTTGATTAGTTATTAATATTTTTATATTAGTTGGCTAATTCAATACTAAGAAAATATTTCATTAAAATCGTGAATCCTAAGCACTAAGCAATCATTTCTTTTCAGCGTATGGGTTCTGTACATGGAGAAGAACTGCCATACTTATTTGGAGCACCACTGGTCGAAGGTCTAGGTCATTTCCCCAAGAACTACACGAAGTCAGAAGTAGCGCTATCAGAAGCTTTCATACTATACCTCGCTAATTTTGTACGAACGGGGTGAGTAGAATATCTGTATTGTACTAATTACTAGCGATCTAAACCCGGCTTTGTCCGTTTAAACATAATTTTATATACAAGTCAACTTATACAAAATGCTTATCATATAAATTGTATTTACAATTTATGTAAAATTTCATCTAAATCTGTTCAGTATTTTTTGCGTGAAAGTGCAAAAGTTATCCATCCACAAACTTTTCACATTTATAATATTAATAAAAAGCAGGATATTTTTGAAATAAAAATCTATAGTATAACAGATAAGTAACATATTTAGTTATTCAGTGAGTAAGGGACATTAATGCGATAGAGACTTAGCTTGTGCATGACTTAGATATGTAGGAGTAGAAAGGAGATTATTTCTCTCCTTAGAAAGTAAGCCTCGGAAAAGCAACCTACTTCAGAAGAACACTTATTTAAAAATATTGCAAATAGAACGTGATATCTCTATTTATGCATATTAATGATTTTTAACTTAATTAACGTCACTAAATATGTAAACGTCGACTGGTTAATAAGAAATAATAAAAAGCAATTGGCATTATAAAGCAGAAGCGACATAAAATTATTCTTCACTTATAAATGACAAAGAAACAATGGGTTTTCTATGCAAAGTGGAAATAAATAAGCGTGTGACGCTCTCAGAGGAATACTCGTATGGAAATAAAATTACTTTTCAATAACCCAGCGTTGAGATTCTTTTATAATTTTCAAATAGGACGATTTATCTTAGTTTTTCTTCTTTTTTTTATGTGTCATTGACGACATTTAGATATATTTAGCTGTATAACTTAACTTTTTTCACTTTAGAATAGATATTGTTTTTGAAATGTTTATGTTGTATTTATTTTTAGTATTTTTATATTTTATTAGATTGGATAGATCGTGCTACGAAGACCCTTCTTTGTACACGTATATAAGCAACGATTTTCATTACATATATAAAAATAATTTGACTCTAAAAATGGAGTTTTGCGTCATTTAAACAATAACAACTCGTTTTTTTTGGTTGATGAATTTATATTCTTCATTTGTTTAATTACACGTTCGCTTGTGATCTTTCGGGAGAGCTAGTTCTTCTAGTGCCGAAGAAATTTCGTGCTTTTACCTGTGCGGCTTTCAAGTGACCACCGGGTAACTAAATGACTTATAGTAAATTTTTAATATATGTTTCATAATATGTAAAATATATTTAAATGAACATGACGGGTCCATCTTTTCAGTTATAATAATGCACGATTAACTTTGTAAGTTCTTACCACAAAAAAGGAAAGCGTTGAAAGTTAGTTGTATAAACTATAGAATTCTCTAAAATAAATCTAAATAAACTTCTAAAAACCTTATTTACCTGTCTAAGTTAGGTAAAGTCAGAAAACTTTTAAAATGTCAAGTATATTTTATATGTTCCACTTATAACACTGTTCGCGGTACAAAAATAATTATTTACCCAGCCAATAACTAATATTTAACAAAAAAAGACAAAATAAAATAAACAAAGACTATCCTACTCTTAATTAGGTGGAGTTTCTGAATAAGTGATCATAAATCAAAGGCAGAGGAATTCCTCTGCCTTTGATTCCTTTGCCTTTTTTTAGTTTCATAATTATGAAACTAAAAAAATAGAAAATATTATTATAGAAATGTCTATATCTGAAAAAGGTTATTGTGCAGAAATTCAGATATAACACTATTCGCGGTACAAAGATCATTATCTTTTCCATCCAGCGAATAAAATAGGAGCTAACTAAAGATTTTCCGATCCGGTTCGTTTGGTAACTAAGCAAAATGGAAAATTATTACACAGCAGGAAGTTTGTTATAACGCTTCAGTACCCGCCGCCTTTTGTTAAAAATTACGTTGAATACTCGTATATCTTTAAAATGTTTTTAAACTACGTTTCTCAATGTCCAACTGGAAGTTTAGCTATTTTTAGTGAAACATCTAAAGCTCTTGGTTTATATTTTTTTTGTATTTCATATTATATTATAGTTTTATGTATACACTCGAGGGAAATATTTTTATAATGTCGTTCTGTTAAGTCAGAGCGCAGCGGTGGTAAATTCTGGCAGCAAATGGAAAGTGAAGAGAGTACGTAGAGCTCTCCTTATTCTCCATTAGTCAGCTTAGCTTTATGTACTCTCTGCTTTTCTGGTTATACACAGAAAACCAAAAACACACAGAGTGAAATTTCACATTCTTAATTTCTATAGAATTTTCCCTAAAACCACCGTCCAACACGCACTCGTAAAACGTAAATGTAAACATTGCTACCCCTAATTGGCAGGAATGTTACGCTTCTATGTAGGGAGTACCACATTCTCGCCTCCACTCTAATATAATTTGTATGGTCGGCCACTGGTGCTTATACACAGCTGCTATGATTTTTAATTTTGATATGAATTTAATATTAAATATTTAGACGCGTACGTGTTTAAGTTTGTGTATTTTTTAGTTTTTTAATTGCGTGTTGAATGGCGGAACTTAACGCCGCGTGTTTTTTTATATATGACAGTAAGCGAAACTACTACATAATTGGGATACATATATAATAATATCACTGTATTTTACTATTTTAAGACAGTCTGTTCCTATTCAAATTCATTCGTTCCCCACTTGACGTCGAATTCTGAAGATATTGCGTGTAGAATGGCGAAACTCAACACCGTGCTTACTACTGTAAATTCCATTAATTAAATAATAAATAATAAATATTTAATTAATGGAATAACAAAATTAGGACACACGTCAGTGGTTACCAGGCATTAGCCACAGCATAATATTGGTTGAATATTTCGCATAGTAGCGTGATTGAACACTGATTAATCACAATGTTAATGTTTGCTTAGCTAGCGTCCAGAAATAGGGTAGGCAGAAATCATTTAGTGTTGAAATATTCCGTTCTCCATATTATAAAATATGAAATATTTCTTTCTTTTATTATACAAGAAAATTTTCATTCTTAAAAATTAATTATAATAAAAAAATATATTAACTTTTTTTTATTAGGTCGACCTGTGACAAATTATATAATAAAAATTTTAAACTCTTGTAATAATAGTATCCTCTAGTCTAGTAATAGGTAACTGTGATGATGGAGGAAAGACTTGGTATATTGGAACTCTTTAGAGGTTACTAGTAAACTATTTTAGTTTAGGCTCATACAATTTATAACTCTGGGTAAATTATATAACGCTTATAGCACTAGGTTTAGAAAAGTATGTTTTTAGTTCTTTTAAGGTGGTCTTGTTCTTAAAGAGGAACTTTTTATTTTAATATTATAAATGTGAAAGTAAGTTTGTTTGTTGGTTACGCTTCCATTTGTTAACTATTGAAATGATCACCAGGGAACTATGTACACATATTAAAAAAAATTGTCATACATAACAAAAACCTTTTAAAGGCTATATTTTATAGTAAATTAAATCTAATTATGTCAAAACACTTTACAAAATTTATATGAATCTAGGAACCCTAACGAAGCTCAGCGTCAAGAAGCCGTACTGCCGATATCGAGAGAAAGAAACAAATTCAAGAGCATATTCTGGGACGAATATGATACATTGCATCAAAAATATTTGGAAATCGGTAAGTATTATCAGAAAAAGCATTTTTTCCCAGATATCGGGGTAGGCAGAGGGAACCTAGTATTAAGACATTCCCTTCGACATTTTCCGATCCACTTTCGAGACATTGCGTCTAAAGTGGAGCAACTCAACGCCTTACTTTTTTTCTGATCAGAACGAAGTACACTCTTCAAGGAACCTACATGTCAAATTTCAGTGTTCTACGCCTAACCTAATCCCGGCTGTATTTTGTCCATCAGGCACTCACTTACAAGAGTTTTATATACATATATAAATTTTAAACCAATAGGATTCAACATGCGATACCTATCGCTCTGCAGGGAAATTAGCCCGGAGCCTGGGAATTATGACCCTAGTGTAGGTCCAAGCTAGCCCATTAACCCTTTCCTCCGCTGTCTGCTCCTCTATCGATCTGCAGCTGCATAATACCTGATTGTACATTCTGTGGGTTCGATTCTCACTCAGGGGAAGTAATTATTTCATTTTCTTATTTTGGTAACAAAACGAAGAACGGTGTTGAGTCCCGCTACTCAACACGTACTGTCTCTAAAATAGGCCAGAACTTAAAGGAAGCAGAAGTAGAAGTTTTTTGACAATGAGTGCCTACTCCTTTTAGATATTTAAAATTATATTAAAAATTTATGTATTAAGTCATATCATTAAAAATTACTATAGTATAACATTTGTAAATGATTAGAAACAATTTTGACAAATAAACACTAGCTAACAAAGTAAATTGATGACCCAACGCAATAACGTGTTTTAATGACGATTATAAAATTCAAATACATTGGTGACATTAATTAATTTTATTGACATTTCAACGTCAATTTGTTAATTTATTGACTGCCATTAATATAATCAATATGGTTATGTAATGTACGGGAGTTTATATGTATTTGATTTACTGTATAAAATTAAAAACAACTGATTTAGCAGGATAGGCAGAGGGAATTTAGTGTTAAGACAATCCGTTCCCCACTTTCCGGCAGGCATTGCGTGTTGAGTGGTGGAACTCAACACTGGAATTTGCCTTGGTGCAAGTGGGGACCGAACCCATAACAATCACATTACAGTCACACCCTTGTGTCTTTGCGTGATGATATTTTATATAAGTACAAAGGTTAGACAAAGTACAGCGTTTAGCTACGGCATCTAATATGTAGAACGAAGTGATGAGTACTGCTGTACATTTGCCCGCTTTTTACATTATATTACTCATTTCGGGATTTTTTATAAAGCTATTTTTAAAATAAATTACATTTAAAATAATATTTGAATACTCTTTCCGAAATGTCAACAGCTGCTACAATGTAATATATTACGTTTACATATAATACTTTTTTCTCGTTTGATTCATACCATGTATGTTCACCGAGGGCCAATATCCATTTTTTTTTATTTTTAACATTTTCTTCTGAAAAAATTAACTAAAAATATATTGCAGGGATGAAGCCTCGCATGAAGAATCATTACCGCGCCCACCAGCTCTCCGTGTGGTTACGTCTAATCCCCGAAATCCATCGGGCGGGCATGAAGGATGTCGTCGCGAAACATAACCTATTTCGCAACCACAACGACCCAGAACTATACGATGGCTTAGTCCGACCTGATCCTCTCACTCGGGCTAACTACTTCGATCCCACACTCGAGCTTTACAGACGACCCTATAATATTAGCCTAGATATAGCATCTACGACTGTGGAAACGTACGCTACCACTTGTATCAGTGTGATGTCACCTCGACCCGACTCCCTTGTCACTCAAAGTCAGACCAACAATTCACGTCCTCAAGACGTTTCCAATTTAGAGGTGGCCGGTTACACGGCTTACTCGACAGCTCTAAGCGTCACCATTGCGATAGGATGTTCTTTGCTCATTTTAAATGTTCTAATATTTGCTGGGGTTTACTACCAAAGGGATAAAACTAGATTGCAAGTCAAAGCTCTGCAGCAGCAGAAGAGAAACCACAATGCGACTTTTGATAATGTTTCAAAGCATCCACATTATTTTGTTGGTCATTCTCAAAGTTCCAGTACGATAGTGGATATTGATCATCAAGACAAAAATGCAATTATCGCCATGACGAACCGCGTTCCACACTTCACTAGCGCGAATTGTCCAAACGTCTGTCACACGGGAATTCAAATGTCGAACCTGAAGTCGAGTCCGAATAGGGGACAGTGTACCACGTTGCCGAGAAAAGTGGGATTTAGTTACCAAAATCAAATATGTAACGCGTCGAATTGTATGACATTGCCCAAAAATGCAACTTTTATGAGTAGCTCGAATTTGCCAGACGTGCAAGCTCAAACTGGACAGTCTCAGACGCCAGGGAATGGGTCTGTGCCATCAAATTCTCCGCCTTCTCAGCATTTCTCCCAAAAATCTAGGGTTCCTCAAGCAGCTATGTCGGAAATGAACGTATGAGACATGGAGGATATTTACAATTATGTGTAAAGTGAAGTGAAAGGACACTACGTCACTGGATGAATGCATAGTTGTAAATATCATATAAAAATTGTACAGAAGTTTTTTCATTTTTATTTTGATTTA
Organism: Heliconius melpomene rosina; assembly: GCF_056956725.1. Classification (NCBI taxonomy): domain Eukaryota; kingdom Metazoa; phylum Arthropoda; class Insecta; order Lepidoptera; family Nymphalidae; genus Heliconius; species Heliconius melpomene. The sequence continues at coordinate 1,366,114 of NC_140399.1, forward strand.
TCCTCAGAAATTTGCGGCTTGTGAAGTGAAGCGTCACTGTTCTCGTGTTTTTGTTTCGGAATAAACGTTCAACCTTAAATAATTCTTCCCCCGAGCGAGATTTGAACTCACAACCATTATACAGTTAGCATTCCAACTGTATCACAAAGACGAATTTTGTTATATTGTATAAAATACGTATCGAGAGTAAATTTTAAAAAATTGATAGATGTATAATATGGTCATGAACATACTCTTTGTAAATATAACCATTGTAAATGGACTTGCCAATCATAACCAATGTATTTATAGATATAATTTGATTAAAGTCATTTATGGTTGATTACTTATATTCTTAATGTAGTCATTGTGAATGACATTGTAAATAATCTAGACATAAAGACTGTATTGTGGAAGTTACTGATTCAAATTTACGTGTCAAATCTCCTGTACCTCATACTTCTCGATTTCTGTTGTATTTATTCTAATTATATCTATCGCGGGTTCGATTTTAGCGTGATGTACATATTTGTGTTGTTCGCATTTATTAATTTGCTTTGTATATAAATTATATAAAAATAGTGAAAATAATAAAACGACTTAGTTTCATGCAAATTTTGCATGCTATATGTTTCCTTAATTTATCTTTGTTGCTAGTACGATTATTATCATAAAATATTTATTTTACAAATAAGCAGTTTTTTTGTCATATTTTGTAAAATGTCAGTAAAAGTTTATAGCTTCGTCGTAATTTAGACGATTGAACGGTTCGAATCAATCGAACAATTCAAAATTTGAATTATTCATAATTCGAACAATTCTTAATTCAAATATTTCATAATCATAATAAGTAAACGATTTTTATACAAATTATTGAATGATAGTTTGTCTGTCTGTATTTTAAATTTCATGCTTAGATACTTGGTCAATTACGGCGTAGCTATTGCAAGTTTCGTTTTAACTAACAGTATGTTAACCGTTAAAATCTTATGACGAATATTAATTAAAGAGGAATAAGATGGAATAAAATCATACCAAAGTAAATAGTTTATTTATTTTTATCCCATTTTGAAGTAAAAATTCTTATAGCATATATATCTAACGAATAATGCGTTTTGTTTAGTTACCAGAGCGTAGAAATGGAGGAAATAACTCAGTTCTCCAAGTGGGGATTGAACCCCACCCACCACAACTAACCCCCACCACAACTAACGCTTTTGCTATAGATTGGAACCTAATATCATTTTTTTTATTACTAATCGTATTACTTATATTTATTAAAATTATTCATATAATATCTAAACAAATAATAAAAAAATATGAACATGAAATGACCTAAATTTGTGACTTGAAAAGAACCATGTACACTATTATCAAAAACCATTTCCCCAAATTCCGTCAAGCATTAGGAAACAATTATTAACTTTACCTTCTTTTCTTTCATAGAAATATAATAAAAATATTTAAAAAATGACGGCGAGAAGCCTAAAATTAGCTGTACTCAAACTGGCATTTAGGTTAAGTGTTCTTTACATCGCTACATGAGGACTAAGTAGCAACGCTTCCAGTTCAACAGTTATTATATAAATATGCATAATAAATACACTATAATATAATATAATATAATAAACCATAATATGATCAAAATTTTTTTTTTGCTATATATAAGGTTCTACTGACCCGAATTACAAACCCTCGGGCTGACTGGAGGGCACTTAAAATGTTGCATCGCGTAGAGTAAGAGTTGCTATAATTATACATTTTTCAATTCGTTATACTGGCCTATGATGGTCTCATAATTCAGTTGGAAAGAATCTGAATTTACTCGATGGTAAGAGATTCAAACTTAGGTAGACCTAAGAGGTACCCTGCTGTTATCCAAACATTCCACTCTAGAATTCGGCCCAAATTTGAAATTTTGACTGTTGAATGGCGTAACCTTACACCGCGCTTTATGCTGTCAATGTGGAGAAGTGAAAAAAAATCATATATTTATCACGTTTACAATAAGCAACTGTCCCATGCTCCTACTCGCATATACATCAATATCAACAAATTCAAAGAAATAGCAACACTCGAATATTCGATAGTTGATTGTAACTTTAACATATTATATTCGAGTGCTAACAAGTCAACTTGTATCAATATTGTTAAAAGTTTGCTATACAAAATAGAACGAGCTTTTACTGCTTATATGGATTTTACTGCTAACAACATGACTTTATAATGTATGGATATATATACTTCAAACTTCTTCTTCTTTTCTTCGGGTATCGTGTGACCTGAAATTTGGAATTTGTCATTAAGAATCACGCTATCCAGCATTTTCTTCAAGCAACATTCATATGACAATCCATACCTATATTATAAATTAGAAAGTAACTCTGTCCGTCTGTCTGTCTGTCTGTCTGTCTGTCTGTCTGTCTGTCTGTCTGTCTGTCTGTCTGTCTGTCTGTCTGTCTGTCTGTCTGTCTGTCTGTCTGTCTGTCTGTCTGTCTGTCTCTCTGTCTGTCTGTCTTTTACACAATCAGGGCCAAACCGCTAATTTAATTGTGATAAAATACTCATATAGAGATACTTGAGGGTCCCGGGATGAACATAGGATACTTTTTTTTTCTCATTTTTGTAATATTTTCGATATATTCCAATATATTAAAATAAATAATTTGACAATCAATTTATTCCGCCATGTTAATAACAATCGTCGCTACGGCTTGCAAAGTTTGTTGTTTAAAGAAAACGTCACCCAAAGTGAGTTTGCTTAATGCATACATGGCGCGCGCCGATATAGATTTGTATACATTAAGAAAAATTAGATGATTTCTATAATGTGATATTCATCCTTATGAAGATAAATTTAAGAGTCACTTTTAGAATTTAATCTAGATGGAAATTATAGTTTACTGTATAACATTCTAATAAATAATTAAGATGTCACTGATTCCAAATGATCTAGCCTACGAGAGTGGGTACTTATGATTATTTTTTAACTTATTTTAGTTATTTAGGCTTATATTTTCGCGGGCGTAGCCGCGTCCGGGCCCACTAGTAATATAATATAAAGGAGATGGTAAAAATGGAATTTTATATTTAGTATTGTCAACACGAATAATTCTCAACGTTTCATCCAATTTTCGAGACACACACGTGTGTAGAGTGGCGGAATTCATCGCCACTGTATCAGTATTCAACATTAAAAGAATTGTAAACTACAATTTGGACTGTAAAAAACTATTTAATTTAAAATTTAGGTCATAATATTCCCATCATTGATACAGTCATTATAATTTGATTCCCCGACCTTTGCTTCGCCAATATCTAACTCACTCCCTACGGCGCTCTAATCTTGACTATTTGCAAATATAATAATTAAACTCTAAACTGTACCCTACTTAAAACCCGAAAGTTTCGAACAAGTTACCGAGCTTAGTGCTATTATAACTGTTAGTAAAGATTCGGAAGCTTATTATTACATAAATTATATATAAATGAATCTTTGTTTTATTTTTTTCCTTATCTTTCTATTACATGAAAAAGTTTTGTTTCTGTAATAATGAATGACGGATGACGAGTAATGAGTGTTGTGGATGACGGATTGTGGATGACAGTTTATAGATTTCAGAGTTTCATTTGAAATCTGTAAATATTAAATAAATTAATGAAAGATCTTATTTCACATGTAATTGCTAAAAATAAAAATATATAAAAATAACATTTGTTTTGTTAAATACATCACGATGAAGCCAAAATAATTAAAGTCTATTTGTTAAAAATATCATAAGTACATACAGAACTGTAACTTAAGCAATTTATTTACTCTCATTGCTGTCGGTAAAAAGGCTTTCACAGATATGCCTGTCCATTAGCGCCACTGAAAGCGATATAGATAGTTAAAAAATACAATATGCTCTTACGTTTCTACTCTAATGAAACATAGAATGTATGTTTTAGTGGGAATTTTCATTTTTCAATATGTAAACTAGTGCATGTATACTGAGAGTCGGGTAGGTGAACTAAACGCGTAGGCCGTAGGTTCGATGTTCTGTTGAGGTAAATGGTTATTGTATTTCAACTTTCGAAAATTGGGCGGTACATGGCGAACGGAGTGTCTTAAAATTAGGTTCTCTCTGCATACGACGTAAAGTTATTAAAATTATTCATATTAAATGTTAGCATCCCTTGAAATATCGTTATAATGAGTCACCACGATGAAATGAGAAGTTGCAACTCAGCATAATCAGCCAAAACTTCCTTTTTGCTACGAAAAATGTCTACCATACATTATCCTACTAAGTAACTACTGAAATGTATGAAACTTTTAAAGGAACATCGCCTTTATTAGTTAAACTTAAGGGATATTTTTGGGTTTGCTGTTAGCATATAACACTTCTAAAAACGTGAATGTCGCTAAGAAAGTGGTGTAAAGTTTTGTTTTGTAAATCGCTTTCCCCTAATCTCTTTGGGTAATGGAAAAGTTAGGTTCTGGCTGTGCGCCATATAATTAGTTAGAGGATGAAGAAATTAGTATCAGTTGAATTAATTAACACAATTTCTTTAGCGTTTTACAATGTATATTATTACTTTTATATTGGCAAAGATATATTTCGGCCATCTTGTCGCAGTTGGCACAGAAAAAAAAAATCTTTCTGTAAGAAATTTTTCAGCTTAGAATGCTCATTTCATAAAAATTGTATGCATATCTTAACTTGACTAAAGAACAAAAAAAAATGAGTGTATACTAAACTTAATACTGAAAACTACAAAATTTTTGTAAAAATTGATTATTCCTCAACTATTTACGATCATATATGTGGCATTTTCTACTTATGAAATATGCTAATCTTCATCATTACCGATTTAACTATTGAGATATGCTCATATCTCAGAAACTAGGTACGCAGTTCTGGAAGGGGTACATATTATTTAATAAAGATACCCTGACAACTTCCCAGGTTCCCCCTGCACAGCCTACTACGTATTTAAGATCTGTTTATTTTTTTCAAATCACTTTTTTTAAAACAGTATGTGCTATACAGTCTCAAACGCAGAAAGTACTCTTAAAAACGAACTTTCTTACGCTTATAGAGACTGCTCTACACGTAGCCTTGAGCTTTTCTTTCCCCTTAATCTGGCTCTATTCATAGCTTTGACATGTACTGTACGAGGCAAAATCTTTAGTGCGTCTGCGTTTGAAATTTATTTTTTATTTTATTTACATTTATATTTTATATAATTTAAGACCAATAGTGCAGTGGTAGAAAAGAGAAGCATCCCGATGCTATATTCTCTCTGCAAAAGCGTGAAAATTAATAGAATATTATTTTTTTTTACTTTACTCTGTATAATATACATGTAGCAGGATAGGTAGAAGAAATTTGGGTACCTAGTGTTAAGACACTCCTTTCTCATTAAGCATCGTCCGTTCCCCACTTTTTAATAAGTTCTCAAGACATTAAGTAGCGGAACTAAACGCCTTGCTATAATTCGTTGCACGAACGAGGTACTAAAAATGTTAAAATATTTGATTTCTCTAAGCGAGGTTCAAACCCACAACTACCGACTCAAATTCAAACCAAAATCAGTTTGGCTTAAGGACTGTATCAACATGAATTCTATTAGTTCCACAATTTAACGTTTCTAAGTTAGATACATAGGTTAAATGTTTAATTTCTTCGAATCCTCCACCCCATCTAATATGCCTTTGATCCCTGATAAAACGTTTAAATTTGCAAGTATTTGGAAAACATCAATTCTTGATCAGATCTGGGAGTTCGTTTTGAAAGAGTCACTCAATGCCTTGGGAGTTTGTTTAGCGTGTTTGGAAGTTGAATATGACATGTGTTTAATCTTTTGGCTTGTTATCTTGTCAAGTGATAATAGGTTTAATGTTTTTATTTTGATACTTAGAAATCATTTTAGCCAAGTTATTTTAGATGTTAATAAGCAAATGCCTTTTAAACCTAAGCAGAGTTTTATTATAAACTTATATTTGTTATTAATACAAATAGTAATTGTAAAGCGCGGCGTTGACCTCTCACCACTCAACACGCAATGCCTACAGAATTCGGCCGAAAGTGGAGAACGGAGTGTCTTAACACTATGTACCCTTAGCTTACCTTGCTATGTACGGTATCCTGTGGGAAGCTAAAAAAAAAACATTTAAACATTTCCCATAAAGAAACAAACAAATGTAATATTTACAAGGCTATAAACTGCCTTGATAATATCGTATAGGTAAATACATTGGATACAAAAATCGTAAATATATAATGAGGGCCGATTCAGATTTGCCTTTACGTTGATTTTATGTGTATTTGAAACCGTCCAATCTTTGACTTGTATAACCATGTATCATGGCAGAGCAATAATCGATAATTTTATTACGTTTCCCTTCAACTGGTACAAAGTTTTGTATGGATATGACGAAAACAGGTCAATGTATGTCGTTTATATGAGAATACTAGTTGTCACGCGCGGCTTCGCTAGCGAGCGAAGCGAGCGAGCGCTAACTGAATTCCTAAGAGACATGGCTAAATAATATTTTTGTAGCTGTTAAGACATTCAGAACGGAAGTGCTCTATTAAGATATTTCCGTTCCCCAGTTTCCGCCGAATTCTTGAGGTATTGCGGTATAAGAATATTAAATATTTCATTCCTTCGAGTAGAAATCGAACCGACAATCATCGCGCTTACAATCGAACCCTATACGTATGTCCTTGCGGCACGACGGAATTTTGCGCGACAAAAAAGGAATCTTTGAATAATTAAGCAATTGTAATATCAAATGGAATTAAGATAATAGTACAAAACTATTCAAATTTTAAATCAAATGTAATTTATTATACAGAATCATGCAATATTCTATATTTGTAGCATGCTACGCCGTAGATTTAAGTCGTAGCTCGTAGCATCTAATGATTTTATTGCTTAAATATCCTAATACTAGGTACAAAAAAAACAATATTGATTAAAAACTTTTGTCACCATACAATCTTCTAATCTATTTATTATTTAGTTATTTACATTAAAATACCTATGTATATGTAATATTATGGATATTGAAATAAAAATATCTCTCCAGCCAATTAGGCTGTACATTGGCGTCCCACCCTCGTTAATTTTTAATGCAGCTTAAGGACTGCAGTGAACTTATGCTAATAAGATAAATTCTATAAAAGATTTATATTGTAAGAGTGACTGGAAAGAGACGCAGAGGGACCTTAGTTGACTTTTAAGAACACAGAATCAATGAAGGTCACGAAAAAATAAATAAGATTGGGGGGTATATTATATAAATAAGACGAAAGACATTTTTCAGTTTCTAAGCGAGTATTTCCCGAAAATCCATTTGAATGGAAACGAGGATAAAATGGATTTTATATCCTGTAGTCCTATGTCATCGAAATTCAAAAATGGGGGGCAAAACTACTATCGTATAAGTAACGTAACAACACCTTCAAAAACCCCGTTAATACGATTCCAAGGCCACATCCGTATATTGCCTCTCGTATGACACAAAGTTAACCTTTTGATACCAACTGTGATTGAATAAAGCCTTACAAGCATCAGTTTGAGAAAACAAAGCGTGCAAGCTAACTCTAGTAGAATACAGTTAGTTGACAATTGTGAACTTTGAACAAAGGGGACAAAATGTACGTCATAACTGGAATAGTAGGGCAAGTTTAATTATTGTCATAGAAATTCGTAATGTTTCGTCGTCGTTATGTAATTTTGACGTATTTTTTCTGTTTTAGCCATTCTTTCTTTCATTTCTGAGCTGGAAATTTACTGGTGGAAAAAATAAGTTTATGATTAATTTCCCGTTCTGCTAGACAAAGTGCAGTGTTAAGTTCCATTATTCAATTACACAACGTAGGGGAGAGCGGGGCTAAAAGTTACCGAGGTAAGTTGTTCCGATGGAAATAATTTCGCGGAGAAAAGTGATAGGAATATTTAGTAAACATATAGTGAAATGCAATGTGATAGCGCACCCATGGCCAGCATATTGAACAATCCAGTGGCACCCGAAACCAATGGAATAGCACACGGGTGTCGTTGGTGCACGATTGTAAATATTTTTGCATTTCATATTTTTGGTCTATCTCACAAATTTTAACGATTAGCCTCGAGTATGTTAGTGTTTTTTTAACATTATATTACCTACTATTTCGGAACACTATTTGTAAATTATTTATGTTTTCTATATCTTATTTATATTTAATTTTTTTTCAACACGTGTTTTTGGGGCTAGATGTTCCCTTTGTTTGGGGCATGTTGTGACCTATTGTTGTGACGAAAAACTTTCGCCAATTCATTTGTACCAATAATGGGATGTAAATATTGTAATTTTTCATACTAAAAAATATTGCAATTTAGTAACATGTATGTTGACTTTTTTGCGGATGTAGTTTTCAAAGATTGCAGGAATAAGATAAAAACTGTTACCAAAGAATTACATATACATATTAAGTGCGAAAACCTAAAGGTATAAATTTTTTGTTTATTATTTTGGTTTAACAAAATCAAAATAAGTTTTATTTTATGTAAAATTATCTTTTACTTTTTACTTCCGTTGTTTTTCGGCTCGGTTTTTTTTTGTTCAAATTTAATTCTTTCACGATTTTAAGTGATAAATAACCTTAAAAGGATACTTCTTAAACGAGTGTTGGTTGTGGTAGTAGTAGTTGTTAACGAGTGGCATCTGTTGTGATATGTAAAATTTGACTCAATTAGGTATTATTTTTGTGGAAACTAACATTTTGGTATATTAACAAGAAAATACATAAAAAATATTCGGGCGAATTGGGAACCTCTCTTTTTTTGAAGTCGGTTGAAAATGAAAACTTCTTTTTTTAAGGTTGGTTGAAAAGAAATGCAACGATGGGGAATCTTACTTCTGACAATAATTTTAACAAAGTTTTCCCTTGTAACTATTCCAGTATAAGTAATATTTACCAAAATAAAAACAAATTTTCTCAATTTTGACCGGATTTTATAATCAGAACCTAACCAAACTTTCATCAAACTAACCTTGAAGTGTATTCTTTCAAATAAGAAAAGAATTATTAGAATCGGTTAGCGTGATATTGAGTTATTCGTCATTTTGTCGCACACGTACCAATACAAATTTAATACTTATGTGATTTTCTTATAGATACCATTGTCAAAAATAGACCAAAAAAAATTGGTTCCCACATGGGAAGTACTACCTTTCAAATAAAAAAAATCATCAAAATCGGTTCACCTAATCAAAAGTTATGAAGTAACATACATAAAAAAAAGAAACAGTCGAATTGATAATCTTCTTTTCTTACAGAAGTCGGTTAAAAAAGATTTGTTTTTGCGCCTGGTAATTATTATGATACTGTTGATTATTCCTTAAATAAACAGGCTTCGTTCGATTATTTATTGTTTTTTATTTTGCAAATAATAGCTTTAAAAATATGGTAACAATTTACCCCGGTCTGTTAACAACTTGCCCCAAGTCGGGGTAAGTTGTTACTTTCCGACTTCAGTCATAAAAAAAATCATAATAAAAAAGTCTTACAAAGAATACCCCAAATTACTGTTTTAATTGAAAGTCTAGATATGTAAGTTTAATTAGATTATATTGTATAAATACTAAAATCAAGTATTCGTAGCAATATTTGAGGTTAAAAAAAATCGGAACTTTTGGCCCCGCTCTCCCCTAATCGAATTCGTTAAGAAAGCGGAGGATAGATGGCCTTGATGCTAGGTTTTCGGTGCGTACCATGCCTAAAGCTGTAAATTAATAAAGGCATTCAAAATACTGCATTTTATTTGACCATTCTCATTTTTGAAGTAACTGGAATTTTACAGTTTCAGAATTCAGCGGAAAGTAGAGAAATAAACAAAAAAACCTCAAATTATTTATCTAGCTTCATTATAATGCAAAACAAAAAAAAAATTGTAAAATTAAAAAATATGCCCGAAAAATATTAGATCATTAAACCACGAATAATTAAATTATAAACTTCAAAATTATTATAAAACTATTTAACGACCTTACAATTTACAATATAAATTAATGAACACAAACGAAACCTCAAAGCTTTGTGACCTTTGATGCGACCGACATCATTGAAGCCTATTGTAATCTGTATTGAAGAATAAGCAATTGTCTAAAATAGACATCTCTCACTCAATTATACTATTGTGGCAAGTATAGCAAGTTATATTTTTTTCAGCTTCACGCTTTTTCCCGCATGTAGCGGGGTAAAACACTGCATTTACCACTTGCCGCCTCAATTTCAAGAAATGCGTGTTAAGTGATGTAATTCAACGCAGTTTGTACCAGAACGAAGAAATGACAATTAGTCAAAGACAATTATCCAAACAGCATTGAAGCCTACTACTATGTTGTTACTATGTTATCATTATTAACTCATAATCATTACAATATTATTGTCAAACCGTATGTCGTGTGTGAGTGTGGGACTCAATGACCGGCAGACGTAGGCCGACCACAATACCCACTAAAACCTCACCGTGCTCCACCTCGACCGCCAAGCCAAGGATTCTTCCATAGCCCTGGCGGTACTTCTATCTACCCTACGGTATACGAAGTGAAGCTATAGAATTTATACATGTATATTAGTTTCTATAATGTCAAATTCTGTAGGCATGTTGAGTGGTGGAATTCAACGCTGTGCTTTGCCTCGTTACCAGAATGAAAAAATGAAAATACCATCACTTTTCATCTTAAAGTCAATTTGAATACAGGTGACTGCTAATACAGAAAAAAATTATAAAATATTAAATAATAAATATTTAAATCGCTATTTATTTTATAAAAGACAAAAATTGTCAAAGTAAATTAATATTCACGAACGAATTTTCCTGCTAACCTTTCATAACGGATTAGACTCGATTTATTTGGCTGATTACTTGTCATATATTCGAACTCAATTTGGGGATATGCGATTTTCACTCATAGCGTAATTACCTTCCTCTTGAATATATTTCATATAGCTAATTGAGTGGTTGCCAATAACACTTAAATTTCTATGGAGAAAATCTAGAAAAACAATAAAAGAACGTATTAAGAAAAAAATCGGCTGAAAGGGGAGAACACAGTGTCTAAGTACTAGGTTGTTAGAGTGGGAATCGAACCAAGAACCTGCCGCATTCATCTCTCTCTCCTCTTTTCAATTTGCTGTATTTTATTTTCCTATACAATATCAATCATTATAAAATTAGTAAGCAATCCACGCAAAGCTTATACACCAACCGTCAAAAATACTCAACACTAGCAAGTAACGTTTCCATTTACATGTGAAACGTGCCTTTCTGTAGCCTCTGAATAAATCATGATAGGATTTAAGTACGAAATCGAAATACATTTTCATATTAGATCCTTTGATGTAATCTTGTGTACACTTGTGTGTGTACTGGAATTTAGGATTTTTTTGTGGAAAAACTGGTAGTATAAAAATAGCAGCTTGATATTTATTCCAACATTTTTTATGGAAATAGACAAGGCAAACGAAAGTACATGTCACCAGACGGTAAGTGGTCCCCGTCATCCACAACCCCGTGTAACAGCAGGCGGGCCCCATACAGGGCCAAACGGTGATTTGACGTGAAGTATCATCTCACTCAGCCAATGACCCCTAGTTTTTTCGAGGCCAACTTGGCCTTGCTTTCCAGATGATCACGATACTGGCAGTAACTCGAAGCTTTTAGGCCTAATATGCTGATGTTGGACGCGGTTACAAGGAGAGTGTTTTTTAAAGACTGAGGATACGACAAATAGGGTTGTCTTAGTGGTTAGCACGCAAACTTATGTCTTCATGGGCTTGAATTGAACCAAGTTTCTTTCACCCCATGAGTGAGTGAAATAAAAACTTTGATAAAATAATTTATTTAAATAAATAAATAAATCAACTAATTTCATTCAATTTACACAACATTTAATAGGCATCGAAGCGCAAGATCAATAAACACCCATCGTCAGATTCCGAGCACATCCATCCGATATCCTTACTAGGTAATGCTACACGCGCGAATGCCCAACAAAGGATATTGGCTGCATTCGAGATCAAATGTTTATATAAACTGTAATGGTACATACATACTTGAAATTCTAGGGCAAGAATTCCACGTTCCCTTTTCAGGTGCAATCGGCTGAGGAGGTTGTATTGGAAATACTAATATGTGGCTCGATGTGGTTGTTTTTGTTGGTATTTTTAGTAGAATTGAAGTGAGGAGGTTTCTTTATTTTATAAAACACAAATATTTGTGTCTCCTTTACACAGTAGCCTATCCTAAGTAGAGGTAATTAGGGAAACTAGTATTAAGATATTTTCCGTTTCCGTTTTCCCGCTCTCTGCAGATACCGTTTCCCCGTACTGAGTGGTGGAACTCAATATCACAAGTATTCCACAATTATGAAATAAAATACTTTATTTCTAAACATGGGTAAAAATTTACGTAGCAGGATTGGAGACCTCGCCTCTTGGAAACCGTTAAAGCTCTCTGAGCACAGCGCAAATTTTCATATATTTTATAAAAAATATATATTTAGGTATGTTACGTTTGTGGATTTCCAGTGTTAAGTTGTGTTTTATATCTAAATTAACACTCTTGAAATAGCACCGACAGCGAATCTAATTGATACTGACATGAATCGGTGACCGAGGCTTAATTTGCACACACCACTAACGTTTGTATACGTAATGGAGATGTTTATTACAAAAGTCTGTGCAAAGAGTATTCCAGTATATTTTTTTATATAATTATTTATTTTTTATATTTATTTGTTTTTTTGCTTATCTTTTTTGGTGTTTTTTTTTTAATTGAATAACTATTGTAAGAGATAAGATATTTTTAAAATTTTAGTACGAAAAAAAAAATATTACAAATTTTAACTTCAAGTCCAGTAATTTCGTCTATGCATTATCTGAATACACCTACACCGAGAATTCTGTGGAAAATAAGGAACGAAAGTGTCTTAACATTAGGTTCCTAGGCTCCCTCTGCCTCCCCTACAACTTCCCGGGATACAGCATGAAGCTAAAATTCCCAAAAATTTTAGACCACTAAAATTGAATCTGTACTCCACGTAAAAGATCCAAAGCATTCAGAACTGTGCATCCAAAAGCAAATAGAAATCAGTTCGGGATCCCGTAAACGCATCCCGCCAGGTCAGCGGCAAATACGTATGGAGTGGTGAGTGTTGTGCAATATGTAAATTTAAGTCGGGTTCAACGTGCCAGGCTAAGCTGATCTGGATTGAACGTAAATTATGGTCTGTAGCGATTTTTTTTTTTTTATGTTAAAACTAAAATTTTACTCAGATTTTGTTTATTTTCATATTGTTTCTTTTAACTGTTAATAACATTTGTTTTTTCAATTACAATTATGACATAATTTAATAATAAAATATCAGTCAGTCGTCGCTCAGCAGCACAGTGTGTGACTATAAGCGTGAAGGGTTTGATTCCCTCTCGAGACAAGGTTGTATAGATTTTTTATTCATTTCCTCGCTCTATTAGACGAAGCGCGTCGTTCAATTCCTTCACTTACCGAAAAAAAAATTTTTTTACGACATCCTAGCATTTTTTAAAACTATTTTATGCAAAAGCTGAATATTCACATTAGATAAAGCACTTAATAATAATTTAAATTCTTGGCAACCCGCCACCATTTAAAACTTACACCATACACCAAGAATCAGAGATCAACTCAGAGCTACGTGATGATTCAAGCACCTAGGTGCTAGCACCGTAGAGTAATCCTGTGCCTTCTATTCTGACGAATTTTATACCAGTTGTTCTGTTTCGCAGACTTTACGGATTTTACTATACATATTATTATGTATTTTATGCTGATTTAAACTTGTGGCGGAATTAAATTTATTTTAAGTTGTCACTGTATCCATCATATTATAGCAATCTCTGTTAGATTTAGTGTTAAGTCACTCCGATACATTTCGTATTGACTTGCGGAATTTAACGCCGCACGCTGTCTTGTAAGCACAAGAAGGAAATGAAAATAATTCATTGCCTCGAATACACAATTGTTGTGTTTAAGTTTATAAATAGTTGAAATATTGAAAATAAACAGGCATGCAAAGAAAAAAAAAATATATATATAATTATAATACACTGAGGCCGATGTGACGAAGGAGAGCACGAGCGTACTGTAAGCACGACGGTTGTGGATTCAATTTCCTGCCGGGGGAATGCAATATTTAATATTTTCGTTTCCTCGCTTTGGTAGCCAGGTAAAGCGCGGCGTTGAGTTGCTCCACTCATCACATAATGCCTCAGGAGCTCGGCGGAAAGTGCTTACAGTGACGCTTGAGCCCCTGCACCACGACTGGCTTGACTTGTATAATTTGGCTATATATAACAATAGGTTTATGTCATAATATCTTCTCATATCTAACACATATATGTATGTATAGTCGAACATAACTACAGAACAACTAATACAGGATATGTAAATCGTATTCAGTGAATAGTGATCCGAAGCGCTTGCAAATTACGGCCCCGCTTGCATACAGACCGCTTGTAATTCCCACTGCATTCCAATCGTGGCTGGATAAATGTTTACTTTAAGATATCTTTTGGTGTTTTAATTAAAATATTTTAAACTATTGTATAATTGTTAATTGAGCCCTATTAGAGCAAAATGAATATTTAATCTTTTTATCTTTTCGTTCTGGTGGTTGATTTCCCCCATTCAACATGCAATGCCTCCAGAAGTCGGTGGAGAATAGGAAACGGAGTATCTTAACACTAGGTTCACTCTGTCAATTTTGCTGTGTATGGGATATATTGAGTTCCCCCCTCCCCTTAGAAACGGAGGATTTTAAAACTAATTTCTCTCTATCTATCCTTACTATACAAGATACAGCATAAAGCTGAAATAAAATATATATAAATAAGTATCTCCTCCAATGCATTACCGAATAAGTACCGATATTTCCAAGTTCTCTTGAAACCAGCTCAATCGTTTGTGGATTATCAATTCTTTTTCAAGATTATTTAAGTGTTTCGTTCAAATACTTCTCTCTATTTGCCATGAAATATCGAAATGAAACTTTTACATTGTATAACATTTTTAAGTTTCAATTTCTATTGTAGTGCAGTCATGGGAGCGGATTGTGTTTGAACTTGCTTTTACTTAACTAGGGTTCCGTATCTTAAAATTTAAAAATGGAATCCTTATAGGATCATTTGTAGCTTGTCCTTCCGTCTGTCAAGACCACAATGGATGTATCAAGTTTGAAATTTGTATTTAATATTCAGGTATTTTTTTGTATTTTAGGTTTCAATGGTCTTTAAAAAGTAATAATTTGTATGTTAAAAAAAATTCCAACTTATTTTACTTTTTAGTTAATTTCATACAAATTACTTGCATATCCCCGCAAACTTACCTGGAACCTAGTGCTGAGACAGTTCATTCCCCATTGAAACACTACCGTTCTCCACTTTCCATCAAATTCCGGAGGCACTACGTGTTGCGTTGGGGAAATCTCCAGTTTGACAAGGAAATTAAAATATTAAACATTCCATTCCCTTGAGCGGAAATCAAACCCACAACCATCTCATTTACAGTCTAACCCTTATGCTCCTGCACCTCAACGGCCTAAATGTTGAATTTAATTTTAAAAAAATTAAAACTCATATAACAGGTTCATTTCAATCCATTTTACGTTGCGAGGTAAATGCCGTAGAATAAAGTAATTACTTATACAACTATGTAGGAAACTTATAACAAGAGTATAACAAACTAGCGTAGTTGCCATATCGATTAAACTTAGCCTTAACAGCCCTAGAAGACGTTTCTCGAGCGTAAAAACTTTTCACTTGGAACAGGTATAAAAAAATTATAACTTGTGTAGGTATTTCAATTTTATGAAAAAATTCTAAATATCGATCTTTAATTTTATTGATTAATGTAAATACTATTAATTAAACTATATTTAACACAATACAATAATAACTAAAATAGGCCATTCGTGGTAGCACAAGCTTGCTATTAAACGCGACAGCTTGTGGGTTTCCGCAAGATTCCCACTAGAGGAAATGAACTATTAAGTATTTTCAATTCCTCGCCCTAGTGGCGAGGCAGCGCAGCGTTAAGTTCCGCCACTCAACACGCAGTCTCCATAAATCAGAGGCAAGTGGGGTACGGAAGTATCTTAATGGAATTGAGTGTTTTAATGCTAGGTTCTCAGATTTCCTGCTATTTTTGGGAATATAGCATGAAAAAAAATCTAAAATACAATATAAATGCAAAATATCCAACCTAAAAGGATAATATTGCAATGGTGATATCCCTGAAACGCCCGTATAAATTAAGTTCCACTGCATACAAATGCCACGAGCTTTGAATCTAAATTATGAAGACATCAGAGTTGGTGCGGATTAATTGCCATTTCTTGGTATTCGCTTCGCTTCGCCTCACAAATTTATGGGTTTAAAGATCTATGCAGTTAGAAGTTATATATTTATGTTAGTGAACGGGATTGGTTGATGGCTAATCACTACGTTTTTGGTTTTCATTTTCAATATTAATAATTAATTGACTAAGAGTAAGCTGTGATGGTCGTGGATTCGATTTTATACAGCGTAAAGCTAAATCATATAAATTGTTATTTAAATATATTTTTTAATTAAAAAGCAGCATTTAACTCTGCTACTTAACACGTAGGGTCTCAAATTTTAAAAACTAATGACAATGTTTTCACTTATCACTGTTCACGAGGTAAAAAGATCAATTACTCAATCCAAAGGTCGCGAGTTCAAATCTACCCACAACAAAAACTTTTAATAAGCCTTTTCATTAATTATGCATGGGCGATACCCGATTAAAAACCACATTTATATTAAATTTCAACGTAATATAAATCACGGAATGAATTAATTTCACATTCATATTAATACAAACAAATGTGGACAATTGAATATTTTGTTTAATATTCGCCAAAATGAAGTGACAATCGTGTATCAAATAAAAACCGCAATACGTTCGTTCATTTCGCCCAATTAATTGTAACACGTTTATATTATTATATTTTTTAATTTAGGGATTCATAATTGTGAGAAATTTCGTCATCATGGACTATAAAAGGTAGATTTTTTTATTTTATTTCTGGATTTTTTATTTAATACTATTATTCAGAAAACGCTAATAAAAAAGACGTTTTGCATATCGCATATTTAATATTTCACATTTAATACTTCGCATATTTAATATTTCTAAGGGCTGTTTAGTCTAAACAAAGGGAATTTAAAAACGCAAAATTCGCGAAGTAAATAATTTCCAAACAACCATTACCTTTAAAATGAAATCTTTCATGATACCTTTGTTCAACGGGTTGTTGAATGAATCGAGGGACTTCCCCGAACTATAAAATGCGCCGTAAGCTCGTGGACAGATAAGCAATTATCATTTTGTTTATTGCTACAGATATTTATGTTGTAAAATATTGGTACAAGTCATTAGTTTTTTGCGATAAATTCGTAAATTTTTTATCTTTCTAGTTTTTCAGTTGTTTTTTTTTACTTTAAGCTTGCAAGAACATCAACAATAACATTTAAGCTTTCTACAAGCTGTAGCCAGCAACTTAGTGGACCTGGACTGTAAAATCTTAAGTGGAATCCACAAATCCATAAAGTATAGTCAGGAATCACTGTCATAAGAGCTAGAATACTCCATTATTAATCTTCGTACCTTCTTGGTAGTATTATACCATTTATGGAAATATTTAAAAATATTAGACCAGTTTCTTATAAATTGCACTATACAGGGCAACGTTACGCTTCTGTGCAACGGGAGGAATATTATTTATGAGTTGTGAGCCTTTTCCAGTTTTTAGAAAATTGACGCGTGCGCTCGTTAAATTGATTAATTCATTTTATGGACGAACGCTCAGTACTGGAAAATGGAAACGACGTACATTTTTCACATTATAGAAAATGAAATAAGATAGAATCCATTCTATCTTATTTACTACCTCAAGGTAGTCGTGGCATAGCAAGACCGTGTCTAACTGTAATCATGACGGTTGTTGATTCGATTCCCATCGGAATTATTGTTTTTATTTGTTTTTGTTTCTAATAGATGATGCGGGCGTTGAGTGTCGCGGAATACGGGGTACGAAGTGTTTTAACACCAGGTTCTCTGTTTTTTTATTATTGATATATTATTGTTGATTATAGATACTAGTTATGTGTTTAAGTGTTTTAATAATTTATTTTATTCTAAATTATGTTAAAAATTCAGAACATTATTAAACAATAAGAATTATTTTTTTTATTTTTTTCTTAGCGAGGAAATATTTTACCAAAATACATAGAATATTAAATTTCAATCATTCTTGTTTCATAAAACATAAATCTGATACTAAATCTACATAGTTATTTTTTCTATCTTCACGCTTTTTAGTCATAGCCTGTTTTTCCTTTTTCACCACCACTGGCCGGGCCTACAGGCAACAACGGCATGTTCTGTAGACCAGTGAATGTAGAGATAACCTCCTGAAGACACTCTGTTCTCCATTTTCGAGAATTAAACTCAGTACCACTGCTTTTGAGTTCGACGCGGTCCCACTCAACCAAAATAGCCTCATTTAATTAAAAGATAACACAAAAAAGAAAAAAACCAAAACATAAATATGAACAATATCGACAAAGACATTCAATGCCATCTTACTACTTAGTTCAGAATGTAATGGAATGGAAAACGGTAAGTCCCCCATAATAGATACTAAATTCCGAATATCGCGCTTCATCAGTCAACAAACCTATTGAAATTGAGTTGGCTAACTCCTTAAGACAGATAATTCGTTGGTATTCTCACTTGAGTCAACTTACTTAAGAGGAGGACGGCTACGTACTTTGAACTAGATCAGTGGGTTTCTTGACAGTACTGTATTTTAACACGTACGTTTATACGTATTTAAGAGTAGAGTTAGTGTATTTAGCTCCGTTCTTTCGGGCTACCCAGATAGGGATAAAAGGATAATGGGGGATAATGAAAGGAACCAAAAAAAAGGTGCATGCCTTTCGTCTTCCTTCTTCAACTGCACGCTATATCACGCACATAGCAGGTTAGGCAGATGGAACATGGGGACTCAGTGTTATGATACTGTCTTCTCCCCTTTCTGCTGAATTTTGATTTGTGAGTGTCAAACTCAACGCCAGGCTTAACCTTGTTACCAGAGCGAGGAATTGGAAATATTTTATTTCCCCGAGCGGGAATTAAACTTACAACCATCACACTTACAGTTACACCCCGCGCCACGACCGTCTCATGTTTTTTGTCTCTTTCTAATAAATTGGGTAAAAGAGGATAGTTATATTCCAAAGTGTTAGTTGCAAAGTTTTCTGTGTACTTAAAGGATGTGGCAAATTACACTTCAACTATCTCATCTTGCAAGGGACCACTAAATATTTAAGTTAGCACAAAGTTTTCAATAGTTCCCAAACTATTTCCCTGGTCGCGTTTAAATTGAAGGATTTATTGGTGACATCGATTCTCCTAGGTTTTGCCAGTTTGATATAGTGGATAAAGTTACGTTAATTCTTGTTCAAATGGATTATTAGTTTTTTTGGGATTCTGTAGCCAAAGGGCAAAAACTAGGAATGGTTATAGAATCTGTTAAATTTATTATCTTCTTCTTCTTCATCCTGGCATTAATCCCGGCTATTGCCAGGGTCTGCCTTCCTACACAACCTACTCCACTTTGCACGATCTTTTGCATCCTCGGTGGTTAGACCATTGGCTCTCATGTCCTGCATCACGACATCCAACCAGCGCTTCCTTGGGCGTCCGGGAGGTCGCACCCCAGGGACTGGTATAGCAAGGCACTTGCGTCCGACATAGTTCTTAGGCCGGCGCGTAACGTGGCCAAACCATCTCAAGCGACTCTCTTGGAGCTTATCCGCTTCGTCACGGACCCCAAGACTACCTCGAATGAATGTGTTGCGTATGCGGTCAGACCGCGTTACGCTGCACATCCACCTCAGCATCTTCATTTCCGTGACGTGAAGATCCTGAGTGTGCCGAGATAGTGCTGGCCAACATTCGCTGCCGTATAAAAGAACCGGTCGGACGATGCTCTTGTACATCAGCCCCTTGAGCTTGGGCGGTATTCTGCGGTCGCAGACCACATCAGTGACCTCCCGCCATTTGGCCCAGGCAGCGCTTATCCGGCCATGGACATCGTGATCGATGCCTCCAGACTCGTGCATAACGGATCCAAGGTACCTGAACTTCTCCGACTTAACGGCTGGCTCAGGACCTATAAGGATGGTGCTCGAGTCCCGGCTCCCGCAGGCCATGTACTCTGTCTTCGACACATTTAGTTTAAGACCGCCGTTCTCAAGCGTACCCTTCCAGAGGTTCACTTTACGCTCCAGCGTCAGTCGGTTCTCGGCAATGAGTGCTATGTCGTCGGCATACATCATCAGCCATGGAGGCTGGTCCTGGATGTGAGCCGAGACAGTATCGAGCACTACATTGAATAAGAACGGACTAAGAGCCGAGTCCTGGTGAACCCCCACCGTAATAGGGAAGGGTCTAGTGTCGCCAACAGCAGTCCTAACCATAGAAGCGGAATCATGGTACATGTCTCTGATAATCTCAATATAGGCCTCAGGGATCCCTTTGGATCGCAATGCCCACCAGATACACTGACGAGGCACACAGTCAAAGGCCTTCTGCAGATCTAAAAAGGCCACACGCAGAGCTCTCCTTTTTTCCCTGTATGCCTCCATCAAAGTTCTGAGGGCGAAAATGGCGTCCATGGTGCCCGATCCTGGCTGAAATCCATATTGAGACTCAGAGATAGTACACTCTCGGCGGAGCCTGAGGTCGATCATGCGCTCGAAGAGCTTCATGGTATGACTCATAAGCTTAATGCCCCTATAACTACCACAATCTGTTAAATTTATTATGTAGGTACATATATTACAGTCATTTTATTTGTACAATAAATTATACATTTGAGTCTGTACTGTCAATGCGACAATTGTGTTTTCTATTCCTACTCGGGTGATTTGTTTTAATCACCCGGAAAGTGGGAAACGGAGAGTTTTAACACTATATTCCCGCTGCCCCCCCTTGCTATATTATGCAACACAGCGTGAAACTAAAAGAAAATGATTTATAAAACATTAATTAGGCTTTAATTATTGTTTGAAATTCAACCAATTATATTATCAATGAACGTAAGTTACGGGAGCTCACACGCAACGTCTTACGACAAACGTGAACTCGTGACCGTTTTGTTACACGCGAAGCTGACTTTACGACGAACTAACATGTAATTGATCGATATTTACTGGAAATCGTATTTATGCTTGTAAAGCAATTTTACTATGAATAAAACGAATAAACGAATACGATTTTTTAAAATATTATAAAATAATTCTGTCTGACTCGTGGACACCGTATAGCCATAGCGGCTATTATATCCAAAATTATAACCGCGAAGTATAGTTGGAATCCTCATTCGGTAGAACAACTTACAATAAACGATATTAATTTCTGGCCTAGTAGATAAATAAAGGTTTCGGGTTCCGCCAGTCAACACACAAAGTCTCAAAAAAATTTGACTGAAGGTGGGGAACTGTCTGTCTACTTTACGAGGGGTACGTTACGTACGTATGAGAGGTACAATGTACAAAATGTAAGTATTCATCATAATATAAATAAACCTTTATAGCTGCTTTTTTTATTTGCATAGTTTAACATTTTACGACGGTGACAATTTTTCCACTTTGCAGCTTGACATTTCAAAGGCCTCCTAGGAACCTCGACTTATCATCATCTTTTGCTGCACTTCTCCATAATGGTGCCCTTTTACTATCGTGTTCCCAACGCTTTGATTGTCTGCCTCATCTATTCTTAGGATACCACACAAGAAATGAATGGGATCATTTATCTGTTGTTTCTCTTAACACCATCTCCATTTTAATATGAAACTACCCTCAAAAAAATTGCAATCTCAAAACAAAATTCTCAACGTCATCCAATGTATACATAATCCAGTACAATATCCTCTACAATATTACACGGCGTCGTTATCGTTACCGTAGTCCGCACCGTGTGTTGAGACAGCTTGGGTACATGTAGGTACGTAGGTACGTCCGGGTACACGTCGCGTTCATACGTGAGCTGAAAACTGTAAACATTGTCGTTAAATACTGTAACGTGATTCTGTAAGACATTACGGATGTACGTATAACGGATTGAAACCGTTGTAACGAATGCGAAGGTTTTGGATTCGTTTTCCAGTCGGGCGAATGAATTATTTTCAAATGTTTTAAGAAAACGTATTGAAGCTTTTGCACATCTAAATCCTGTATTTTAAAGAATATTTTTCTTGTCTAAACGTAGAATAACACTTTAAAAATTTAAAGAACTGTTTTTATTTCCTCAGTCTGGTTACAAGACAGACCACGGCGTTGAGTTCCACCACTTATCACACAATATCTTGAAAATAAACCGGAAAAGTAAGCCCTCTTTCTAAAATATAGAGACGCCTAATTAATATACAGAATGATTTAATAAAAAGCTTTATATGAGACGCCGATCCAAAGCGCGGTAATAGCCTCCTGCACTAAATTTAAGTATAAACTGGTAAATGTTAAAATTTAATCTAAACTATTTAGATAAGTAAATAACTACTAAATACTTCTCTTACTAATATTTGAAATTAAGTCGACAGTATTTTAGATATCAATCAATCGTCAATTTAACGCTAATCACCATACAGTTTCACGGTTGCTTACCAAAGTTAATAGGCTTAGAATCTCTGATTAAATATTATTATTAATCGAGATCAACATGGCTCTTACGTGTACATAACACGTCGATTGTGGGATCGATTCCCATTCAGGAGACATTCCCCTAATAATTCATTAATTATTTTTAATTCCTTATTTTGGTAAAAACAAAAAGAGGATAAGTGAGAAACTATTCTTTACCTCCTCTGACATGCGGAATACAGTAGCTGCTACATTTATTAAGACATTTTAAATTAATTGTTAAAAAGCAGTGATATATCACTACGAATATAAAAAATACGGGCAAATTAATACACTAAGTATGTACGTATATAGGAAACGTCCAAGTATACCTCAATTATTATGATTTCACTCAACGACTGTGAGTACTCGAGTTAATGCGTACGACCGTTTAGTCTTTCATTAACCTAATTCCGTGAACTATTCTTGCTATTCTATTTTAGGAATTGAGGATGTATTTTGTATTTTTAGAATACAAATAAATTATAAATTATTATATATTTTATATTTATTTGTAATTTGGATGCACGGCAACGCACTGTGCCAAGTTCAAGTCAAAAAATGGAAAAACTTTTTCAAACATTTCACTTGCATGTAAAAAATTGCCAATGCAACCCTTTAATTATTTTGTTTACTTTTAACTTCAATAGGGATTTTATGTTTTTGTGAAGTTAATATTTTTAGCAGGATAAGCAGAGGGAACCTAGGAACCTAGTGTTAAGATACTCCCGTTTAAAATACTTCCATTTTCCACTTTCTTTCTTTTTTACTTCCAGCACCACGACTGGTCTATTTTAGTTTTTATTGTGCGATAGCTGGATTTTACGAGTATTTCTATCACGATATTTTTTTTCCTTGGACGTGTAGCCAGAGAAGACGAGACGCCAAACTCTACGGATTCTGCACACCTCTTTCTCCTCGTCCACTATGATCAACCTTCGTAAATGCGTCCGGGGGGTCCTCATGTTATTTTCGTGACCTTCCCTCTGTATTATTGATACTGTGTTCTCGAAGGTCGACCCTTACCACATATTCTTGCGTCAATTATATTAATATTTAAAAAAAAGACTATTCACAAACAAGAAATTATTGATAAACGCAACCTTTATAGCATACAGATCTAATGGATGCTTATATCTCTATTCAACATTTCATTACATAGTCATAATATAACCTAACAATAACAACAAGGTGGTACAAAATTGAACTCTATTCTTATGAACATAAGGTAGCCATAATCAATTCTTGGATCCAAGACGACATATTAATGATGACTTTGATTGATATGGCAGACGAAGCGATTGTATTTCGCTTATCTGTATTTAATTTGTGCCCTAAATACATCTAAGTACCTAATATATCTAGGATATCTGAAATACGTTTGTCTGTTAGTCCGCCTTTAAAACATACTTTAAAACTTTCCGCATCAGTGTAGCCAGGAGGAACCTAATAAATATTAAAACATTCTTTTGCCTACTTTTTCAATAAATATGTGACATTGCGTGTTAAGTGGCGAAACTCAACGCCGTGTTTTAAATCAACTAATTGTATAAGTAACAATATTGTATTTATATACGATATATTTACCAAATTATACAAAATTATATTTGAAGAAACGTCGATAAGAGGTAAAATAAATACGTTCTGAATACAAATTGTGTTCGTTCGGTATTCAGTTATTATAGGCTTGCACCATTTGGCAACCGTCATTCTGTGTAACGAGCTAGTTTGTTCGAATTATCGAATATTCGATAAGTAAACAGCGTTATTCTGGATGTCTGTTCGTTTATATAATGTGTTATTTTACGTTTACGTTTTTTGACTATTGTGTCATAAAAAGTTAATTAAATAGCCCGACTGTCTCGAATTCGGCCGAAAAATGAAAAACAGACCTAAAAACAGATCGTGAATTATTTATTATTTACTATAGCTTTCTTTACTATTTCCTTTATTTTCCCCTATGATTATTTAATACGTAGCACGAAATAGGCTCCGAGCCTTCAGTTCGTAGTCAAGTCACTTCTATGCATCAAAAAACAGCCAAAATTAAAAAAAGTTATTTAAAAAATAAATCCTTGAAAAACACGAATGAAATCATTAGCTTGGTAAAAAAATATAGCAGAATAACAATTTTAAAATAAATTTCTTTAATGTACGCGTAACTGCTCTTTATGGATTTAACATTCCGTGTGATAATCATTTTGATGACTATACATGGTGTTGCTCATATTTAAATTATATTTTTTAAAGAATTGTTTTATATGATTTTCATATAAAAATATTTTTTTTATTTAATGTTTTCTCATTTTTTAGGATATTGTTTTTATTATTACAAGACAGAGACAGACAGAGTATTTCTGTAGCACCAATACATTAGTTTAATAACGAATTAATTCCAAAGCTCTCCTTATTCAAAAACTATAAAAAAATCCAGTTTGGAGTAAAAGTAACTTATATTCATGATTATAGTTATTTTTTACTTTCGAAATTACAAAAAAAAACCCTAAAATACATTAGATAGTAAACCAAATGACACATAAAAAAGCTTTTTTAGCATCTTTTGAGAGTTTAGTCTAGAATGTCTATTCATGTTTAACTTTTTTGTGGGTTTACTTATAAAAACTGACCGTAACCAATTCAATTTCCACTCTAGAGTATCTATTATTTGTAATCCCTGCCTCTGGTAATAAAATAAACCGCAGCGTTGAGTTCCACCATTCGACGCGCGTTGTTTCGATCATTGGGCGAAAAAGAGAAACAGGACTGCCTTAATACCACCCTCCCACTACCTAATCTGCTAGATAAAGGATACAGTTTAAAGCTAGAATTAACTAGACTAACTAATAATTAAACCATTTAAGGCACTAATTGACGTCTCTAAGTAGAGCTAACAGCTTAATTATTGATACACTTATAGCATAATCTAGAACATATATATTTGATATTTTCGTTGAGAGCGGAAGTGTCATAATGGGAACGGAGTGAGTTATCGCTAGGTCCCCAGATTCCTTCTGCCTATCTATTATGAAGTGAAGCTTAAAAATTAATAATCTAGAACAGCCTGTATATAAACTGTCATTTAATATAATTTTCCTTCGACTCCTTACAAATATATTTATTTACTGTGTATGTAAATATTTGGCTGTTACACATCAATTGTGACAAGTAAATTTATTCGTTCGTGTAATATTTATCATTTATTGAAATCAGTCTTTAATTGTGATGTTAATGATGAAAATTATTTTTATGGCAGTCACGACTTAATTTTATTATTTTTTCTTGCTTTTGTTGATAAAGACATTGTCAATATCTGTATAGTTTTGTATTCGGATGAGTTTACATTATGAACTAATGACATAACTCCGTCTGTCCCTCTGTAAAGACTAATTATCAAGGTATCAAGTTGAAATTAATGTCAAATTTTCAGATCTATGGGCCCTTGGAACACAGATAAAATCAAGCTTCTTAGTCAACGCAATGAAAAGTTACGACCATTTTTGTATAGATTTTGCTGAATTATATATGTAATTCACTGCGTAATCAAAACCTATAGGGTACTTCCCGTGGACCTACAGTTCTGAAATTTGGCACAAAATGAGAACTTACCATATAATAAAGGGAAAAATCCCAAAAGTTGAAAAAAAGGACCTGTTTTTTTAATAATTTATTATCACTTTTCTTTCATATTTAGAGTGCCTGAAATAATATTATGGATCCATGATAACCATTGAAAATTAAAGAAAAATATTATCCAAAATGTCGTAAGGAAAAGAATGAGTATATCAAACGAATTTGTATCACGCGAGCGGCGTGTGATCCCGCCACATGCTATCCCCATAATTTTACATACTAATGTACTAAATAATGAAGCCGTAGCGGCGCAGTGGTGGCAGCATCTAGCTGTTGTAGGATCGATCCCCACTCGGAAGAATATTTAAAATATTCTCTATACGTTCGTTCTAGCAAAGCAATGTCTAAAATTGGGTCCTCACGCAACTCATCACGCAATATCTAAAAAAATAGACTGAAACAGGAGAACAAAGCGTCATAATACAAGATAGAAAGAAGAAGAAGAAGAGGGGTACTCTGCCCGTGTTCAACCTACCACAATGAAAAATAAGAAGATTTATATGTACTTAAACATTACACTTGTCTTTTATGTACATAAATCGTATGTTGAAAAGTGTTAATAGTTTCTTAAACGTTGATTTTCGTTGATATGTACTTATAGTTTTTAATTGACATATAACAATTTTGTGCTACATATGCAAAAACCCAGCTTTTCTATATACATTCGATTATCCGGATATCCGGAATATATTTTTGACTGGAACGACTTCAAAAATAACGGATCCACTCCACTCTCTGATAAACTTTGAGAATGCGAACTGATCGACTGGCGAAACTTAACGCCGTGTTTATACACGATAATTAAAGCCACAATATAGTACAATATACAATTTAACAGTTCCCAACAAAGCCAGAACTTTAGAGAGCTGTTAGATTCACACACTGTTGCACAGTACTGGCTATTTATCGTTGAGTTGCCAAGTCAACTGCATTCTAAACTTGCTGCATCTTCACTCAAGATATATTAGATACTAGCGACCCGCTCGCGACTTCGCCTGCTCGAATTACATACCTATTATTATTTTACTAAGCTGCATAATTTTCGTTTTCTAACAATAATATTATTTTTAATAATATTTATATCTATATTGCAAAGTAAAAGTTCAGCCAATTCAATAAAACAGTTATTTATGGTAATTTTGTAGTTCTTTAAAATTTAAACTTTTTTTATTTATAAACTGGTTGAAATAAAATAAAAAGAACATATAATGTTATTTGGGCAAATACTGACTCTTAACGTAATAATTATGGGGTTAATTCTCAATTAGGGCAATAAATTACTTTATTTCCCTACCCTGATAAAATAAGACGAAGAGAAGAAGAAAGAGAGATTACGGGTCATGCGGGATAAAGCGTGAAGCTGATTATAAAATCAATTGTAATTTCAAAATACGATACAAACATTGCAAACATTGTTTTAAATAATAGCATATCCGAAGTGAATAAGTTCGTATTGTAAAATGGTTTTTTCATGAATTTTTGAACAATGAAAAACGACGTAGTAATATTTTTTTGTAATTGAACGTTAAAATTTTATGGTACCAGATGATAACTTTAACTGTAATGGTTCTGTTATTCAATTTTCTTTTTTTTTAACTGACTTCATAAAAAAAGTATGTACATTTATTAAAATTGGCAAAAATTTGCAAATCTATTTGGCTTTTATAAATATACTAGCGACCCTCTTGCGGCTTCGCCCGCTTTAACTACTGGATTATTCATGTAATGTATGTTTGCAAAGCACTTAAGATAATGTGAAAATTAATTAAACCCTAATGCAACCCGCATTTTCGTAGTTTCAATAAGGATTTTAAAATTGTTTTACACAGCAAAGATTTTTTAGTAGGTACCGTAATTTTAAATCTGTGCTACTAATCTTTTCAAGTACTTATTAAAATATATTTAAATGACTATTTTTAGATAGTTAAATGACTATTTTTAAACGGAAGAAATTATAAACAAAAACCTACCTACTAATAACTACTACAAAAAATGTGAAACCAAATATATCGTGCTTAAATAATACATTCAACTCCAATTATCCAATACGTGCAAACGCATCTAACTAAATCTTCGTTGCTATAGAGGCAGCCGGGTTTTTTTTTCGAGCTTGTGGTTAATGCTGAAGGGGGTATTCTGTCCCTGATGAAAAGCAAGCACGACGTGGCTGCCTGTGAGGAAAATTAAATAGAATGCATGGGCCGGGAAGGAGGAGGAGGCCGGGTTCGCAGCAAGGATTTTTTTGATATTGTAACAACTTCTAAAGTACTTATTAAAATGAAAAACAGTAAAAGACAGTTTTGGTCTACGTCTTACATGGCCAACGTAACTAATATACTTATTTATATGCTGAGAGTAAGGCATAAGTAAGCATATTTAAATTATATTTTTTAAAGAATTGTTTTATATGATTTTCATATAAAAATATTTTTTTTATTTAATGTTTTCTCATTTTTTAGGATATTGTTTTTATTATTACAAGACAGAGACAGACAGAGTATTTCTGTAGCACCAATACATTAGTTTAATAACGAATTAATTCCAAAGCTCTCCTTATTCAAAAACTATAAAAAAATCCAGTTTGGAGTAAAAGTAACTTATATTCATGATTATAGTTATTTTTTACTTTCGAAATTACAAAAAAAAACCCTAAAATACATTAGATAGTAAACCAAATGACACATAAAAAAGCTTTTTTAGCATCTTTTGAGAGTTTAGTCTAGAATGTCTATTCATGTTTAACTTTTTTGTGGGTTTACTTATAAAAACTGACCGTAACCAATTCAATTTCCACTCTAGAGTATCTATTATTTGTAATCCCTGCCTCTGGTAATAAAATAAACCGCAGCGTTGAGTTCCACCATTCGACGCGCGTTGTTTCGATCATTGGGCGAAAAAGAGAAACAGGACTGCCTTAATACCACCCTCCCACTACCTAATCTGCTAGATAAAGGATACAGTTTAAAGCTAGAATTAACTAGACTAACTAATAATTAAACCATTTAAGGCACTAATTGACGTCTCTAAGTAGAGCTAACAGCTTAATTATTGATACACTTATAGCATAATCTAGAACATATATATTTGATATTTTCGTTGAGAGCGGAAGTGTCATAATGGGAACGGAGTGAGTTATCGCTAGGTCCCCAGATTCCTTCTGCCTATCTATTATGAAGTGAAGCTTAAAAATTAATAATCTAGAACAGCCTGTATATAAACTGTCATTTAATATAATTTTCCTTCGACTCCTTACAAATATATTTATTTACTGTGTATGTAAATATTTGGCTGTTACACATCAATTGTGACAAGTAAATTTATTCGTTCGTGTAATATTTATCATTTATTGAAATCAGTCTTTAATTGTGATGTTAATGATGAAAATTATTTTTATGGCAGTCACGACTTAATTTTATTATTTTTTCTTGCTTTTGTTGATAAAGACATTGTCAATATCTGTATAGTTTTGTATTCGGATGAGTTTACATTATGAACTAATGACATAACTCCGTCTGTCCCTCTGTAAAGACTAATTATCAAGGTATCAAGTTGAAATTAATGTCAAATTTTCAGATCTATGGGCCCTTGGAACACAGATAAAATCAAGCTTCTTAGTCAACGCAATGAAAAGTTACGACCATTTTTGTATAGATTTTGCTGAATTATATATGTAATTCACTGCGTAATCAAAACCTATAGGGTACTTCCCGTGGACCTACAGTTCTGAAATTTGGCACAAAATGAGAACTTACCATATAATAAAGGGAAAAATCCCAAAAGTTGAAAAAAAGGACCTGTTTTTTTAATAATTTATTATCACTTTTCTTTCATATTTAGAGTGCCTGAAATAATATTATGGATCCATGATAACCATTGAAAATTAAAGAAAAATATTATCCAAAATGTCGTAAGGAAAAGAATGAGTATATCAAACGAATTTGTATCACGCGAGCGGCGTGTGATCCCGCCACATGCTATCCCCATAATTTTACATACTAATGTACTAAATAATGAAGCCGTAGCGGCGCAGTGGTGGCAGCATCTAGCTGTTGTAGGATCGATCCCCACTCGGAAGAATATTTAAAATATTCTCTATACGTTCGTTCTAGCAAAGCAATGTCTAAAATTGGGTCCTCACGCAACTCATCACGCAATATCTAAAAAAATAGACTGAAACAGGAGAACAAAGCGTCATAATACAAGATAGAAAGAAGAAGAAGAAGAGGGGTACTCTGCCCGTGTTCAACCTACCACAATGAAAAATAAGAAGATTTATATGTACTTAAACATTACACTTGTCTTTTATGTACATAAATCGTATGTTGAAAAGTGTTAATAGTTTCTTAAACGTTGATTTTCGTTGATATGTACTTATAGTTTTTAATTGACATATAACAATTTTGTGCTACATATGCAAAAACCCAGCTTTTCTATATACATTCGATTATCCGGATATCCGGAATATATTTTTGACTGGAACGACTTCAAAAATAACGGATCCACTCCACTCTCTGATAAACTTTGAGAATGCGAACTGATCGACTGGCGAAACTTAACGCCGTGTTTATACACGATAATTAAAGCCACAATATAGTACAATATACAATTTAACAGTTCCCAACAAAGCCAGAACTTTAGAGAGCTGTTAGATTCACACACTGTTGCACAGTACTGGCTATTTATCGTTGAGTTGCCAAGTCAACTGCATTCTAAACTTGCTGCATCTTCACTCAAGATATATTAGATACTAGCGACCCGCTCGCGACTTCGCCTGCTCGAATTACATACCTATTATTATTTTACTAAGCTGCATAATTTTCGTTTTCTAACAATAATATTATTTTTAATAATATTTATATCTATATTGCAAAGTAAAAGTTCAGCCAATTCAATAAAACAGTTATTTATGGTAATTTTGTAGTTCTTTAAAATTTAAACTTTTTTTATTTATAAACTGGTTGAAATAAAATAAAAAGAACATATAATGTTATTTGGGCAAATACTGACTCTTAACGTAATAATTATGGGGTTAATTCTCAATTAGGGCAATAAATTACTTTATTTCCCTACCCTGATAAAATAAGACGAAGAGAAGAAGAAAGAGAGATTACGGGTCATGCGGGATAAAGCGTGAAGCTGATTATAAAATCAATTGTAATTTCAAAATACGATACAAACATTGCAAACATTGTTTTAAATAATAGCATATCCGAAGTGAATAAGTTCGTATTGTAAAATGGTTTTTTCATGAATTTTTGAACAATGAAAAACGACGTAGTAATATTTTTTTGTAATTGAACGTTAAAATTTTATGGTACCAGATGATAACTTTAACTGTAATGGTTCTGTTATTCAATTTTCTTTTTTTTTAACTGACTTCATAAAAAAAGTATGTACATTTATTAAAATTGGCAAAAATTTGCAAATCTATTTGGCTTTTATAAATATACTAGCGACCCTCTTGCGGCTTCGCCCGCTTTAACTACTGGATTATTCATGTAATGTATGTTTGCAAAGCACTTAAGATAATGTGAAAATTAATTAAACCCTAATGCAACCCGCATTTTCGTAGTTTCAATAAGGATTTTAAAATTGTTTTACACAGCAAAGATTTTTTAGTAGGTACCGTAATTTTAAATCTGTGCTACTAATCTTTTCAAGTACTTATTAAAATATATTTAAATGACTATTTTTAGATAGTTAAATGACTATTTTTAAACGGAAGAAATTATAAACAAAAACCTACCTACTAATAACTACTACAAAAAATGTGAAACCAAATATATCGTGCTTAAATAATACATTCAACTCCAATTATCC
Organism: Heliconius melpomene rosina; assembly: GCF_056956725.1. Classification (NCBI taxonomy): domain Eukaryota; kingdom Metazoa; phylum Arthropoda; class Insecta; order Lepidoptera; family Nymphalidae; genus Heliconius; species Heliconius melpomene. The sequence continues at coordinate 1,398,333 of NC_140399.1, forward strand.
AATACGTGCAAACGCATCTAACTAAATCTTCGTTGCTATAGAGGCAGCCGGGTTTTTTTTTCGAGCTTGTGGTTAATGCTGAAGGGGGTATTCTGTCCCTGATGAAAAGCAAGCACGACGTGGCTGCCTGTGAGGAAAATTAAATAGAATGCATGGGCCGGGAAGGAGGAGGAGGCCGGGTTCGCAGCAAGGATTTTTTTGATATTGTAACAACTTCTAAAGTACTTATTAAAATGAAAAACAGTAAAAGACAGTTTTGGTCTACGTCTTACATGGCCAACGTAACTAATATACTTATTTATATGCTGAGAGTAAGGCATAAGTAAAACAGGACTCGATACAGCTGAGGTGTCAACGGCGTGATGTGTCAACAATTAAATGCGTTTTTCTCTAAAACTATTCGCAATTTCGAAATAGTGTAAAGCAAATTTTATCTTCGTTTAACGTAGAAAATTAATAAAGTATTTTAAAGGATAAGGATTAATACCATTATGGAAAAATATCCCTCACAATAAATATATAAAATTATTATTTTTAGACAGAAATATGATCACTACACGTTATTCTTAAAAGATACGAATATGCCATCGCGGACTTTTTTGTAGATCTTATTAAGAGGAACAATACTCCAGTACATTTTTTTCATGTACTATTTACCATTAGAGCAGCGCATGCGCGAAAGTGTCTCAACGGGTAGGACTTTATACACATTTATCGTATTTATGTTAATTTACATGAGAATGTACAAATAATAAACTATATATAAACCTTCCCTGAGAAATACTCGACCTAATGGTGAAAACCGCATCCGAATCCGTTAGGTGGTTTAGAAGAAGAAGAGTTAGAAAGTTCAGACAGACACAAAAAGCGACTTTGTTTTATAAGATATAGGATAGGATAGTAACTTAAGATGTGTATGTGTATTTGTATATTATTTTGTGTTGTTTTTACACAAATTTCTTAGAAACTAATAGTCATATCGAGTTGATCTTTTCTAATATAAATGAATAATTGTAAGAAGATTATGATAGAGCCAGGAAGATATTTTCTTCAGCTTTTTGAATGGCTTCATCTTCTTCATGTAGATAGATATATTTTGTATGAGTATCATAGTTTCTAGTCGTGATGCAGAGACACAAGCCTGCGACTGTACACGCGATGGGTTGTAGGTTCGATTCCTTCTCGAGGATATGAAATAACTAATATTCATATTTCTACGATTTGGTAACGAGACAAAATGCGACGTTCAGTTACACCACTCAATACGGACCCATCAGGATTATGGAAAATAGGAAACGAAAGTGTCTTAAAAGGAACGGAGCGTCTTATCATTAATTTACCAGCATCCCTTCTGAGTGCGGTATACAGCGTGTATCTATAACAAAAAAAAAATCTAACAGTTTTAAAATTCAATCTCATATTTTTACATATATATTTAACGTTCGACACTAAACCACACTACAGGCTATTTCCACTAAATAAACACCAAAATTTATATTATAAGGTCATTTATACACATAGCGTCATCCCGTTTAATTTCCTCAACATTAAAATATGGGCTATGTGATAAAATTTATTGCTTTCGCATCTTTCGCTCCAAGCACTTTGGGGTGGGCGAATGTATAACAAACCGTGCGATTTGAGAATAAGGTACGTATTGCTTGACGACTGACTTGAGAAACCTTTTATTTTTCGAGTGAGGGGGCTATTATGAGAAACCTTATTGAAATCTGTCTTTTGAGTGAAAACAGATATTTAATATGTAGGTTAATTTTGAATTATATACGTTTAATGGTAGGGTTCTGTTGAAACTCTTTTATTTTGAAAGTGTATAAAAAAAAAACAAAAGAGCATTATTTAGGTATTTTTTTTTTCTTCAGGATTTATCCCGCATATAGTATGTTAGATTATAATAACTAATTATTTATGTCAACATTTCATATAACAGAGGCCTCGTATATTCAATTTGGTCCTATCATATTCTGAAATAGATATAATTGAGTTTCAATATCACAAGGAACTATAATTTACCTTGCGGCCAACATAACAATGAAATGGGATGACTTACATACATACTTCATTCTTAATCAAAGGACCTTTTATGAGGATACATACATATGTACATATGAATTAATGCTATATATCTATATATATAAAAGGACTTGTCCTCACTGACTGAGGTAAGACGTACGCACAGCCTTAACCGCTGGTGGTAGAAACGTTAAATTTGGACAAAAGTTTACTTTCGTAATCTGGACATCCACTAAGAACGGATTTTGAAAAATTTTAACCCTAAAGAAGTGAAATAGGGGTTCAAAGTTTGTATGGAAAAAAAATTAAATCGGCACCGATTTTTATAAAATTTGAAATTTAGATTTTTAAAAGTATTTAATTGAACACGTGTTTCATCGTTTTCTAGAATTCTTCCCCTAAGGGTGCAAATAAGGGGTTGAAAGTTTGTATGGAAAAATCTTTAAATCGTCACCAATTTTCATAAAATTTGAAATTTAGACTTAAAAATATTTCATTGAACACATGTTTCATGGGTTATTAGAATTCACCCTTAAATAGGCAAGCGAAGCTGCGCGCGTCCGCTAGTATATATATATATATACAGAATGATTGGTAGATAGACAAACTGATACAGAGAAGATAATTTCTATAAGGGGTCTAACTCTTAATCTCATTACTGAAGCGACGAAAAGAAACGAATTTATTTCCCTGAATCGAAGAAAATGAGAATCCCTCTGTACCACGATGACTCTGCACCACGATTCAGAGTTCTCTCTCTTCTCTCCGTTACACCCCACAACGCCAAAATACATAAAAATCAGAGGAACAGATTAATATTTTCTTTAATATCAACATACTCGTAGGTAATATTATTGTTTTGACAATCGCCGATATAATAGATCCGTCGAGGTTTATCGTCGGTCAATAAAAATTGTCTTTGCCATTCGCAGATACGATCACGTTAATGGGAACAAAGGTATAGCATAAGTATGTTCAACTATGTTATTTTCTTATACGAATCGTTAATAGGTGGTGAATATCTATCTACATATACATATATCTACAATTCTAAGCTATTGGGTACGATGGGGTAAATCAACATTGTTTAACAAGATCTGGAAAATATACACATTTTTCGAGATACGATGCTTTAATATATATATATATTAAAAAAAAACAACTGTAGCAGATTTCCATGACTACACACTGCGCCATGACAGCGTCAAATTTCCTCAAATTTAAATAAATTTTAAACATCAATTCAATTGTATGAAAGTGTATTTCAAAAACTACATACAAAACTTTTGTACAGCAAATTTCACTTTAAACTGCACTACACAGGTGTCTATATCAGGATCCTTCATAGGAGCAACTTTTGAGCGTTGCTCTAGCTTTTATTATACTGATTCTCATGTTTCTAGGTAAAGTAATCTAGCGAGAGTTGTATTTTGGAATTAATTTCATATAAAATGAAAATGTTGAATTATGTTTTTGAATTAATTTTCATATAAAATGAAAATGTTTTTGTTGAATTCACAAGGTATAATGTGTTTATTAATTATTTGTAAAGCTAAATGTTTGTAAAAGATTGTTTTGTATATGTTTTGCAGTAATTTATATGTTATTTTTTAGCTGGTTCAGCATTAAAAGTGGGTGAAAAGAGATATGGGCGTGTCAGTCAGTCCGGTTCTTTCCAAATTGGTCATCAATTCAAATTTGGATTAATGATAGCTATCGTAGGCACAAGCGCGCGACTCTAAGCGCGATGGTTGTGAGTTCAATTCACACTCGAAGACATGAAATTCTTAATATTTTCGTTTCCACGCTCTGGTAACGAGACAAAGTGCTGCCTTGTGTTCCACCACTCAACTTTCAATACCTCAAAAATTTGGCAAAAAATAAATTAATATGTTATTTCCTCGAGAGGGAATCGAACCCAAAACCAGTATAGTTTACGAAACCCATGCCCCAACCCCACCATCGGCCTCAAAGGTAATATTATATAATTAATAATGGATAATGAGTTTTAAATAAAGGCAGTCGTGAAGCAACAGTACATCATCAGAATTTAAAGCGAGGGTTGGTTTTTTTATCTTCACCCGTATTCCCCATAAAGCAGCATAAGAAGACTGAACCTTTAGTTAAGACATTTCGTTCCCCATTTTCCGCTTAATTTTCGAGACATCGAGTGTTGAGGTTCAGCGGCATTCATGGGTGAGGTTTGTTACTCTATAATTGAGTTAGTCTACTAATATTGGAAATATCATTAAGAAATATAATATATACATACATACTAAGCCTTATAGCATTCCGATGGTATTATCTAATCTAATTAAGCTAATTATATGAGACATTAATATAATATATTGCGAGAATAGATTTAGAATGCAATAAATTATTTAGTTTTAATTAAATTTATATGTATATAATAATTTAGGCCAATCGTGACGGAGGGATCCAAGCGTGCGGCTGTAAAGGTGACAGGTTGTGAATTCGATTCCCATCGACGTGGATGAATTGAAATTTTAAATATTTTCATTTCCTCGCTCTGGTAACGAGTGAAAATTCAGTAGAATGTGGGAAACGGGAATGTCATTAGGTTCCCAGGTTCCCCCTGCCTGTTCCAGTATATGCGGCATAGAGAGTGAAGCTAAAAACAAGATACACCAGTTAAATATACATAAAGCTTCCCCATTATAAATATAAACACCTAAATGTTTATATTTTCAAATAATAAAAAAAACCTTTGTTGAATTTTTAATGAGGGAGAGATCGTCAGTCCGCGTTGTAAATGTCACGCTGTGCAGAATGCGTTGTCAACACTTCGTTTGCTTATTATGGAGGTTTAACCAGCTGTTATATTACATTAGTACTAAAATTTATATATTTACAAGTACGTGACTGTAAGCAACACTTGTCGTGGGTTCGAATCCCCCTAGAAGAAATGAAATTTTCATCACGTTTTTTTTAACGTCACGCTATATCCTGCATATAGCAACGTAGACAAAGGGAAACTGTAAAGCTAGAGTCTTAACTCTCCGTTCCCATTGATATATTTTTATTCCCTACTTTGCCCCGAATAATGGGCACTGCGTGTTGGGTCGCGAAACTCAACACCACGCTTTATCTCGATACTGAGCGAGTAATAAAATTTTTAAATATTTAAGTTCTCCGAGTGGGAATCGAACCCACAACCACGCTTACAGTTTCATGCTTGTGCCCCAGCGACACGAGTTGCCTCAACTAAAATTGTTTAGAGGAAACCTAAAAGTCACGTAACAAAAGCTAGACTTGTTCACTTATATTGAAATTCCTTACCTGCAGAAACTCCAGGACTGCTCTGTCAGAGTTACTATTTAATATATCAGTGGAGAAACGGTGTTCCGTGTTTTGGCTCCATTTGAAATGCATTGAATTAAACATATATTTGATCGGTCATCGTGGCGGAGTGGTACAGTGCATCATTTTACATGGAACGGTTACGGGTTCGAAATTTTCGATCATTCCGAGAGAAAGATTATACTAACTAGTTATCGCCCGCAACTCTGCTTACGTAGACTTTTAAGTATAAAATGGAAAAACTTTTCTTTCCCGTAGGAATTTTGAAAAAAAAAATCTTAGTGGCTCCATATATTCCCTAATCTACTTATATGCAAAATTTTAACTTTTTATATCTCTGTCTGTCTCTTGTCTCTCATCTTCGATTGAGAATCGAACTCACAACCTGTAGCAAATATAGTAATATACTTGTGGCCTCACTGGAATTACATACATAGTTCTACATAAACTCGTATACAGGCCCAACTTCTAAGCAAAAAAGCTTTGTTTTAGAAAGTGATTTAAAAATCACTTTCTTCTTGCCTTCTCCATACACCTTTTAGTATCAGTTGCGAATCTTAATGTTAGCAATGAATAATTCATTAAAACTAAATGGACCGCGGTCAAAGCGGAGTAAAATTTTTTTGTTTATGAATCATTACTTAGCGGTCTTGATGGTAGTCGTTAGCTTTTCTCTTTGGTCGATTTCGAGTCGTTTTAAGTAGTGTTTTAGTAAAAGAGGATTGAAGAGAAATAAAATATTTATTGTAAAAATGGTTTTTTTGGACCGTGATTGTTTTCAATATTTTTTTTTAAGTTGTGTGTTTATTTATACATAGTCCTTTTCGATGACATTATTTATTACTTTACTGTATTTCTATTTAAACAACAAATTTAATATATTATTCTAATTTAAAAAATATATCTACTGTGTATCTCGCATGTAGTAGAGTAGACAGAGGGAAGCTAGCATTAAAATATTGTTTTCTATTACTCGCATAATTTCCAAGACAGCGTTGAAAGCAGGAGTTGCAGGTCGGAGTGACTTGGCACTAGGTTTTCTTTGAAAACAAATAACCATAATGCATTTATGGAACAACAAAATTACTGTTTTATTTAACCTTCAAAATATATAAAGCATTTCTTTTTTCTTTACTTCTCATACATGCATATATAAAAATCTCTTAAGACCTTACAAGTCAGTCAACTTCAAAATAAACATATAAAGGCATGTTCAGTTAAAAGCAGTCTTAGATACATCCTATATCTTATAAAACAAAGTCGCTTTTCGTGTCTGTCTGAACTTTCTAACTCTTCTTCTTCTAAACCACCCAACGGATTTTTATGCGGTTTTCACCATTAGGTCGAGTATTTCTCAGGGAAGGTTTATATAAAGTTTATTATTTGTACATTCTTATGTAAATTAACACAAATACGATAAATGTGCATAAAGTCCTACCCGTTGAGACACTTTCGCGCATGCGCTGCTTTAATGGTAAGTACTACATGAAAATAATGTACTGAAGTATTGTCCCTCTTAATAAAATCTACAAAAAAGTCCGCGACGGTATATTCGTATCTTTTAAGAATAACGTGTAGTGATCATATTTCTGTCTAAAAATTGTAATTTCAATATATTTTTTATGGTGAGGGATATTTTTCCATAATGGTATTAATCCTTATCCTTTAAAATACTTTATTAATTTTCTACGTTAAACGAAGATAAAATTTGCTGTTTACACTATTTCGAAATTGCAAATAGTTTTAGAGAAAAACGCATTTAATTGTTGACACATCACGCCGTTGACTCATCAGCTGTGCCAACTCAAGTTTTACTTATCCCTTACTCTCAGCATATAAATAAGCATATTAGTTACGTTGGTCATTTAATGTAGATCAAAACTGTCTTTTACTGTTTTTCATTTTAATAATTACTTTAGAAGTTGTTACAATATCAAAACATCCTTGCTGTGAAACGCGACCCGCGACGTTTTGCTTAAAAAAGCGCGTCATGAGCAGTCATCGGTGGTTCAGTGGTAGAATACTCGCCAGCCACGCGGGCAGCCCGGGTTCGATTCCCGGCCAATGCATTCTATTTAATTTTCCTCACAGACAGCCACGTAGTGCTTGCTTTTCACCAGGGACAGAATACCCTCTTAAGCATTAACCACAAGCTCGAAAAAAAAAAACCCGGCTGCCTCTATAGCAACGAAGATTTAGATGCGTTTGCACGTATTGGATAATCGGAGTTGAAAGTATTATTTCAGCGCGATATGTTTGGTTTCATATTTTTTGTAGTAGTTATTAGTAGGTAGGTTTTTGTTTATAATTTCTTCCGTTTAAAAATAGTCATTTAACTATCTAAAAATAGTCATTTAAATATATTTTCATAAGTATTTGAAAAGATTAGTAGCACAGATTTAAAATTACGGTACTTACTAAAAAATCTTTGCTGTGTAAAACAATTGGAAAATCCTTATTGAAACTACGAAAATGCGGGTTGCATTAGAGCTTAATTAATTTTCACATTATCTTAAGTGCTTTGCAAACATACATTATATGAATAATTCAGTAGTAAAAGCGGGCGAAGCCGCAAGGGGGTCGCTAGTACTGAATAAATTCTTCTTCAAAAGCAATAAAATGCCCGTTTCGAGTGTACTGCGCCGATACACTGTTATTTATACTGTACGACATGTCGCTGTTATATATGTTTTTCTATCTTATTCAAACAATAGGAGTGATTTGGAACTAGATTTTCTATATTCTCATATAGTTTCGTCGTTGCCGATTATAGTGGTAGCTTATCGTGGCGTAGTGGTTCGATCCTCAGTCAGGGGAATGATTATAGTAATTTTCATTAAAGACTGATAGAAATAACGTGGCTTGAGCTCCGCTATTCCACATAAAAAGTCTCATAAATTAGGTGAGAAGTAGGGAACAGAGAGTTGAACAATTTATCACAGCATACCCTGCTATGTGATATGTGCTATGTGGGAAGAAGCACGAAGCGAGCTTTTTTTAAATACTTTTGCTTACTATAAAACTCTACGGCTTATCTTAGAAAATTCACAAAAAACTTAGCTAAATATGTTTTAGTTTGTATTAAAATATTTGACAAAAGCCACTTTTATACTTTGAAACTCTTTAGAATAACTGTCTTGCTATAAAGTAAAGAAACAAAAATACTTATTCAAAAAAAAAAAAAACAAATCGTGTCGTACCCAAATCGTCTCGTATAATCTAAAAAAAACAAAAGCTCTCAAAATTTTTAATTCGCCGCACGTACAGTCGAAATGAAGAGCCGGCACAAATATTGTGAGATAAAGTTGATTCACACCGCGCTTATGAGCGTAGTACGAGTATATAGATTGTGAGGAGAGTGCACTTTTATTGTCTAGCTGAGTGTACCACTACATATTTTTACTTAAACCACTGAAGTTATGACAGCTTTTCTTTTATATTTTTCTTTTATTTTTTCATCTGCTTTATCGTCAACGTGATGGTGGTGTATTGGGAAAACTGTTAATTGAAAACACGGTGACTTTTATTTCCTTACTCTGGTATCAAATATAGCACAAACTACGTCACGATACAGTTAATTTTCTACTCGTTCATTTCTAATTAAAATGCAATAAGTAACCTAAAAACCGTATAATACTTGGCAAAATTGATTTCATTTCCTGAAGTCAACGTGATTTAGTTCGCACGAGAACGCTATAAGTATAATTATTGTGCTAAAGTAATAAATATTTTCTTGAATGTTTTATAGGGTTGGTAGCTTTTTATAAAGGTTGTATAATCAAAGTTGATAAAATCGGCCAAGCACGAGTCGGACTTGCGCACGAAGTATTCGGTACCATTATCAAAAAATAACGAGCGAAAAAATCACCAATCACGGCCTTCTCCATTACTAAACTTACTCAAGATAGTAGCGGACGACATTTAGGTTGGAGTGTAGACCCCTGATGATGCAAAAGTCTACACTAATCGTATTAGGGGTTGTCGTGGAGCGTAAGCCTTGTTTCTCGGCCCAGAATTTGAGGAGTAGGGATTCTCCAACACCGGAGGTACAGGTACCCTCTGTATATTTTTCACAAGTATTTGACGCCAAGAAATCTACTTCACCACCTACACCATCGAAGTGCAGTGCACCAATATCAGACTTTAAACCTCCGTTTTCCCTTTAACTCAACATGCAGTTTTCCTTATTCTGACTTTAATAAGAGAACGGAATGTTTTAGAACTTGGTTATCTCTTTCTACCCTTTATATACAGGAAAAGCCTGAAGCTACAATAAACTAATATTTCGTATGGGTTACAAACAGAACAGAGTACAGTCAACCCTGCTATATACTAAGTATACAATGAAGTTCCAATGCACGCTACCTAAACATTCATTACAACCCCATGACTATGTAAGTATACAAGTGAATGAAAATAAGCTAATTATTTTTAGTTTGCAAAACACGAAATTAAAATATGAAAACAACACAAAAAATTACAATAAAAACAATTTCATTTTTATATATAGATTGCTATAATTTACATTTTAAAAAAGAAAATAGGATATTTTGAAACACTATAAAAGAGTTCCATTCAATGTTACATAAGCCCTATACGTACAAAGCGTAGTTGACTCTATTTTTCTGCTTCATCGACTTAACGTGATGTTGCAAGGGCTTATTGCTTCATCGAAAATCAATATGTGCATAATATACTGGAAGCTGCTTAAAGTAGTGTGTAGTGAGTACTTAAATACGTATATATATATATACATACGAGTAGCTTCACATAGCAGAGTAGGCAGACGGAATTTAGTGTTATGAGTCTCCGTTCTTTACGTTCGACCATTACGTGTTGCCAAAAGAAGCTTAAGGTCTGCTTTTTCTGCCGCATTTAGCATGGAGAGTGTTCTGAGGAACAGTTTGTTCTGATTCTGAGGTATTAATCTAAACTTCTCTATTTTCTGCCGAAATTCTAGATATTATTTTCTTTCCCTGCTCTAATAACAGTAAGCGGAGTTGAGTACGAAAGGACAAAAGGTATCTGAAAAAATATAATACAAATACTTATAAGTCTAAGATGATATTATAATCCAACACACAAACCTGTCTGTGCGTCGATTCATTTTGGCTTATTTCGACACCTCCAATTTTCATCTCAAAGGTGGAATCACTCAGATATCGTAAAGGTAGACGAATAGAGCTGGCCTTCCAGTGGATGTATTAACATATATCTTGAATTATTTTTGTCTTTGTAAATGTTTTTTCAAAGTCAAAGTCAAAGTCAAAATATCTTTATTCCATAAAAATGCTTAACATTCACTTGGACATGTCATAAAAGATAAAAAAATGCAAAACAAAATAACCAAAAAAAAATGTGCAATTTTGAATTGAAAAAAGCCCGTTCAAATGGTTGAGCTCATGAGAAGATACAGGCAAAGAAACTCATGGCCACTCTTTTTAAATGCCAACATTTGTTATAAATCACAATTAACAATTTTAACTTAGAAATAGAGCAACTCATTTCCAAACATCTTTATCGCGAACATAATCTTTAACAGAGTAATAAGCTTTTTGGCAGAGCCTGTGCTTTACCACTTTTTTAAATTTGTTCAGTGATAAATTAACCACGTCGTTTGGAAGTTTGTTATAAAAGTCTCTCTCTCTCACTCTCTCACTCTGCGTGGGCGGACAGTGTGGACGGAGTAGGATCTCCGACTGTAATAAAAACACAAGTTTAGTAAAGTAATTAACCTAATCACATAAACAACCAGAATGTGCCATATTGCATGATTAGATAGTCAAATATTATTTAGTAAAAGTTAACTAAAAAATCACGGCGTTAAGCCAACTAATCATTTCCTATCCAATTTACATAAACAGGGATTTTCTTTTATTTTACAGCATACCACATAACTAATTGCTTTTAATTTTTTTCATTAAACACTAAATAATAAAAGCTATTAATCAGCTATAGATAGCTAATGGCATTGGACGTCTAACTTTAGACAGACGACTTACAGGGTGTTCTGAAGCGTTATTTTAATTAATTAACACTTTCTCTTAGTAAATGTCAAAGAGATGTGGTATTAACAGGCTCACGATCTGGCTTAATATTAACACACGAATTTATAATTACTTACATTCATTACATTCATTACATTCAGCCTGTTATCCTGAGCTTTATATTAAGTTAGTCAGCAATATGATTATATTATATCTCTGAGCTCAGTGTGCCTGTTGGCAAAGGCCTCCTCTAACATTTTCCAATGCTTTCTGTCCCTAGCAGCCCTTCTCCAATGGGGACCTGCTGTTAATTTTATCTCATCTTCCCATCTTCTGTGCTGCCTTCCCCTACTCCTTTTACTGTCTCTTGGGTACCAATCCATTAAAATCTTGCTCCATTTTTCATGTTTACTTCTCATTATATGCCCTGTCCATCTCCACTTTAATTGATCTATTTTTGTAAGGATATCTGTTACTTGAGTTTTGGTTCTTATAGTTGTATTTCTTATTCTTTCCTGTTTTCTGATACTCATAATGCTCCTTTCCATAGCCCTTTGACAATATTTGAGCATATCTCTGTGGTGTTTTGTGAGTGACCAGGTTTCGCTTCCATATGTAAGGCAAGGTAAAATACAGGTATTGAACACTCTTCGCTTGATTGCTAGCGTGAATTCGGTAGATTTCATCACTTCTTTCAGCGACCAGTACCTTTTCCAACCAGATGCTATTCGTTTTTTAATTTCCTTTGTGGTTTGGTCTTTGTGAGATATAATTTGCCCGAGGTAAGTGTATTCATGCACATACTCAAGGGGTAGGTTATCAATTTTTATATCTTGATGTACAGAGTTTGTGAGTAGTTTAGTTTTACTTTTATTCATAGAAAGTCCAACTTTAATACTTTCACTGTTTAGCTCAATAATCATTCTCTGTAGCTTGCTAGGATTTTCCTCAAACAGAATGATGTCATCGGCAAATCTCAGATGGTTCAGGTTTTTCCCATCAATACATAGCCCATAACATTCCCAATGCAATTTTCGGAATACATTTTCTAATACTGCAGAAAATAATTTTGGGGATAATGGGTCCCCCTGCCGGACTCCTCTTTCTATTTTAAATGTTTTGCCCAGTGATTCTAATTTTATTCTTGCTTTGCTGTTAGCATATATGTTTTGGATTATTTTTATGTAGAGTGTAGAGATCCCTTGGGTTTTAAGACTGTCCCATATTGCCTCATGAAAAATGCTGTCAAATGCTTTGGAGTAGTCGATGAAGGTCATGTACAAGGGTTTATTGTATTCATTGTACTTCTCCATTATCTGTCTGACTGTATATATATGGTCTGTTGTGGCAAAATTTTTCCTAAAGCCAGCTTGTTCTATGGGTTGATTTTCATCCAATGTTATGCTTATTCGGTTTAAAATTATTTTGGAGAACACTTTATAGATGTTGGTTATGAGGCTTATTGGTCGGTAATTTCCTATATCTTCTTTGGGGCCTTTTTTATATATGAGAATTATGTGTGATAGTTCCCATTCTTCTGGAATGTATGCCGATACTAGAATGTCATTGTAAATCTTGGTCAATAGGGGAACAACTGAATCCAGAGTTCCTTTTAGGATTTCATTTGTGATCTCGTCTGGGCCCGGAGCTTTTTCTGACTTTTGACTAAGAATTGCCTTTCTTACTTCGCTTGATAGTATTTTGGGTTCAGTGACTATTGACTCTGTGCTTGTTGATTTTCCTACTTTACGCAAGTTGGAGTAAAGTCTGCGATAGAAATCTGTGGCTGTTTTGTTTATTTCTCTGCGGTTTGTTATTTTATGGGGGATATTGCCAATGCTGTTCAAGTTTGGTATCCATGGGCTTGACTCTCGTAATTCCTTAAGAGCCTTCTTGGTTCCTCCAGTTTTTGTGATGTGTCTCTCAAGCGTTTGGAGTCTTTTAAGTTTTCTATCCTTCCTAATACAATTCTTTATGTCTTTGCTTAACTCTGTAATCTTTTGTTTATTCTGTTTCCTTGCATTGCTGGTAAATAGTTTTTTCCTCTCTTCTATTAGTTCTAAGGTTGAATGGCTTAAAGTATATTTATGTTTAGAATTTTTTTTGTTGTTATTGCAGGTGAGTATATTTTGCAGTTTGGTATAGTTTAACTTTACATCTTTTGAGTCCGATAATACTACTTCTTCTTGTATTCTGTCTAAGGCATGAGAGGTCAGTTTGTTTGCTTCATGGTTGTCAGTTTCTTTTATAGGAGACATTTGTTTTCTAGGAAGTTTTGGTGGAGTTGCCTTGAGGGATGCTCGCACCATACGATGATCAGTATTGAAGTTAAGTTTTGAGATGACTGATGTATCTGTAAATAGTTTGGGGTGGTTGCTTATAATGTAGTCGATTTCATTTCTACTTTTCCCGTCTGGTGACATCCATGTCCACTTGGAATTTTTGTTTTTCTTAAATATGCTATTGAGAAGAGTTAAATTATGCTCCAGCAGAAAATCTATCAGTCTATGTCCATTCTGACTCCTTTTGCCATAGCCGAACATACCCAGTACAAATTCTTCTTTATTTTGTTTTACTCCTACCTGGGCATTGAAGTCCCCTAGAAGTATGATTGTATTATTTGAATGTGTAATTACACTTTGGGATAATTTACTATAGAAGAAATCAATTTCTGCTTTTTCTGCTTGTTCTGTGGGTGCATAAGCTTGTATAACTGTCCACATTTTCTTGTATTTTGGTAATTTGATGTTTAGTATTGCTATCCTATCTGTGACTCCCAGGAAATCTTGTATGTAACTTCTAAGGTGTCTCTTGATCATAAACCCAACTCCTCTCTGGCCTCCCATTTCTCCTTTGTTGTATATTATATAATCTAAATGTTCTTTCACAGCTTCTCCAGCTCTCCGCATTTCACAAATTCCTATTATATCCCAGTTTATATATTTCAATGCTTCTTCCAGTTCCAATAAGGATTCTGGTGTCCTTAAAGTCCTAGTATTTAATGTTGCAATGTGAATTTTTTTGTTGTTTGGTGTTAGAAGGTGACGGTCTGCTTCCCCCGCGGTGACCAGCCGTGGTGGAAGAAGTATTTGACTAAGTTGCTGTGGTTTTTTGCTTTTATTTTGTTCGAACAGTTGTGTTTCATTTTTTGTTAATTTTGTTGATTTTGGTTTGTTGGCTCTTGGTGGTGTGCTGCTAATTTTTACGGTTGTTGTTTCCTGGCAAAGAGTTTGATCTCCCCCGCAGGTGTTGAAAGGCATCTTTTTTATGCATTTTTGAGCATATTGAAGTTTGGCTGCTGGCTTGTGGGCTTGGGGTCTGGGATCTTTTCCTTTTCTCTGTCTCTTTTTTCTCTACATTTGTTTCTTGATATCCTTTTTTCGCCAGTAATTTATGTTTTGGAAGATCATGTGTAATATAGGTGTTAGGTTTCATTTTCTTTTTGTTTCTAAGAATTTCAATTTTCTTCTGCAGAGTTGTGGTAGCTAGTAGAATTGGCCTTATCTTATTGTCATTGTCAACTTTTTTTCCTATTCTTTGCAGCCTGTCTATTTCGCTTGTTTCAATTTTTATTTCTATATCTTTTAGTGTTGATGCTACAAGAGTGGATAAGTCCTCGTGCTTTTCTTGGTTGACCTCCGGCAGTCCATGTATTATGATGTTATTTCTTCTGTAGTTCATTTCGAGATTCAGTATTTTTCTATTTAAAAACTCCATATCACTCCTTAGTTTTTCATTCTCCGCTATAATAGGTTTAATTTTCTCATCCACGCGTTTTAATATGGCCGCCGTTATGTTTTCTGTTATTGTACTTGTTTGTAGGTTAAGTTGCTCTGTCATTTTGGATAGAAGCAATGACATTTCCGGTGATAGTTCAATATTCATTCTGACGTGACGTAACTTTTCGGAGCTTGCCACACTTGCTTTTTAGGGTGGGTAGTATTGTGGCGTCGGTACTTTGACAGATGGCTTGCTATGATAATTAAAAATTTTTGATTACGGATTTTAGCACTTTGAGATTATGTTTTGAGGTCACACTAATGTCCACGATTTCCTTTTGTCCTGATTCGTCCACTGGATAGCACAACTGTAGACTACTTTCGCTATTTTCCACTGATTTTAACTTAAATTTGAGAGCTCTGAGCAACACGTCTGCCTTGTTGACACACCGGAACCGGAACCAATTTATAATTACTACGCATAGATAAATAATTAAGTTTAGAAGTTAATTTAATAGTCTAATTAGTAATTCTGCGATGCTGGAGCGGCGCAGGGGCACAAATAACCGATTGTAAGGTGATGGGTTGTGGGCTCGATTTCCACTTAAGAAAATGAAAAGAGAAATTTATCCGTTTACTTAGTTCATTAATATGAGATATCCAAATCATATTGCTGTTGATATTTATATATTTCAATATATTTTATTGAGTTCTATCGTAAATAACCAGATTTTAAAATTGTCATATATGAGAAGACTATTACATAAATTTCACATTTATTTCATTTCATACAGAAATATTTGAATAGAGATATCTATCAATTAAGCCTTTATTTAGAAATTTGAATAAAAGCAAAATTTTTAGAGTTATCATTCATTTTATTTGAATGGAATAAAATTATATTACAAAAATTATTATTAAGTGTTTTAAATATAAGTCTGCTGTAGCATATGGTCAATAGCGTGCCACTGTAGAGATGACAATTCGTGAGTTCGATTCTCACTCGAGGAAATGATATTGATAATATTCTTATTTTGTCACGCTCCGCTTCCTCCACTCTACATGCAATGCCTCTATAATTCGCTAGAAAGTGGGAAACGAAAGCGTCTTAATAGGAAGGACGCTAGACAAGAAAGAAACACTGACAAGGTCACTAGGTTTCCAGGTTTCCCCTGTTTACCCTGCTATGTGCGGATCACGGAGTAAAGTTTTAAAATATTTAATAATTTCCCAGAAGAAGCAAACCTACAATTAATCGTGTTTACTATCAACGCAATATTTAAACACTTTATATAACTTTCATTGTCCTTTTCAACCAAACTAATTATTTTTCTAAATTATCCGTAAAAAGAAGATATTTAATGGAAATATTTCTGAAATATTCCAATCTTCAAATTGTTTTTAGTTGATTAGTAAAGTTTTGGTACATTGAAACTCTTGAAGGAATTTTGAAACAATACTGGATGTCTATTTAAAAAAAATGTGGATATTTTTCTTTAATAATGAGTTATTAAATATTGTACTTAAGCAGCTTAACGCTGTATTATGCATATATATATTAATATTATGAAACTCCGCTCCCCACCAATTTTCGTGATATTACGTGTACTTGGAGTACCAGAACTCCAGACCGCGATCTGTCTTGTTACCAGAGTTATAAAACGAAAATATTTAATTTCCCTGAGTGAGAATCGAACTTAAACCCATCCAGTTTACAGAGTCAGGACATTTTTTTTCAAATGAGATATATATTTGAAGTCTGTTTAAAAAAATTATAAATAACTATTGCAACCAACACAATAAGAATTCCTCCTAAAATTTATTTGAAAGCGAATTTCAAAATTCCCTATTCTAAGTCACATGACAGTAATTTCAAAAGTTTCCGAAGTACAATCATGAAATAGCTAGGAGAAGGAGAGATTAACATTGCGTTTGACTTGTGCGACTCGACCGTCAAACTTTTAATGAAGACAGTCAAAAGTGTTTTGTTTTATAATTGCGTACCTATAATACGAATTTTATATATGAAACTATAGTGGCGCAGTGGCACAACATTTGACTGTAAACTAAAAACTGTAGGTTCGATTTCATTCAGGGAAATTAATTATATTCATTCATTATATTTCCTCACTCTGTTAACAAGGCAAAAGCACGGCGTTATCTTTCGCGACTTACCACAGGATGTCTCGGAAAATTTTATAGTGCATGGAGAACAGAGTGTCTTAACACTATATTCTCTCTGCCTACCCTGATATACAGGAAAAAGCGTTATTACATACAAAAATAGTACAAAGTAAAAAGCATTATCTAAAACAAAATGAGATTCTTTCATACAACCAATAATAACAACAATATCGATACCGTTACTAAATTGTTCAATATTATCTGACAAAAATCTTTTATAAGTTACCTTATTACAGAGTTTATTTGTTTAGTTCACAAAGGAAAAGATATTTACCGAAGCGTGAACAAAACTGTTGATAGGTATAAAGTTCTTTGATTTCCTCTATTAGATTAGATATAAAATAAAACTATATGAGGCCATCGTGGCGCAGAGGCAAGAGGATGTGATTGTAATGCGACAGTTATGGGTTCAAACCCCACTCGGAGGAATGGATTATTATTTATTAAAATTGTCATTTCTTCGCTTGAGTGCCACCATTCAACATCAATGCCTCGAAAAATTACCCGTTTTATTCCGGAAAATGGGGAACAGTGTCTTAACATTAGGTAGCCTCTACCTACCGTGCTGTGTGCGGGATTCAGCGTGAAGCTAGAAAAACTAATTAATTTTGAAACTGAATAGATAGTTTAAGGGATCACTAAGAGACAATTTCTGTATTTTTTTATGGGGATGTGAAAAAACTGGTTTTGTCGATTTTACATCACAAAGAAGTCCATAAAAGCAGTGCTGCGGGCAATGACTAGTACAGACTAAGATAGAAAAACCTAAAGAATCCCTCTTATTTTTAGAATTAGTAGCATCAAGCATGTCTAAAACAACAACAAAGAAACAAACAACACTAAGTGAAATATAAAAACAGAAAAATACATAATTTCATGTATTCGACGAAATAACAGTCCAAAAACGACAATGTTACAATTCCAAAGATTTCTATCTTAACTAAACACTCCTTTGTGGGGAAGATTCGCAATTTATATATTCATTTAGAGTTAACATGGGCGTACAAAGAAAAAATAAAACTTGCCCAAACGTGAATATTGTTCGTGTATTGATGGTTCTGTATAAAGAAGAGATATTTTTTCACACTGTATCTTGCATGTCTCAAGGTAGGCAGAAATGCCATACTATGAAGACACCTTCCTTATTTATATTCCAATTTTTGGGATATTGCGTGCTGAGTGATAAAACTCAACGTCATGTTTGGTCGTGTTACGAAATCGAGGGTATTAATATAATTCTTTTCCTAGTGTGGGAATCAAATTCACAACCGTCGCATTTAAAGTCAGACGATATGCCGCTGTGCCACGAAGGCCTTAAGATTCCTGACGAATGAAGATATTGTTTATAGATTTTAAGTGATTTTTATGAAAAAAAATATCACAAAATATATTTAATAAGAAATATACTTCCACACAGAGAATCCTAAAAAATAAAACGACTCCCTTTATACTCTAACAATGCTTAATATCCGGAACGCAATTGTGTAGGTCTTTTTGTACGTCTTCAGAAGGTCTCCTCTGGTAACGAAGTTGAGTTTGTATTTTGGTTTAATTATTAAGGCTGATGATATAATGGTAATGTGGCCCAGTGTTGCTATGACTAATTAGAATTTTGTAAAACGTTTAAAGAAAACTGTATAATGTATAAAATTCTCAATAATCAGGATAAGGCCCGGCGTTGAGTTACACCGCATTTTTCAAGACATTGTTGACAGAAGCGAGACAAAAAAATAGTTTTAGACAGTAAATTTAAATATATTATAGCCTATATAAAATTTTATTTTATACATTAAAAACATAAAGGCATCTATATTTTTTTGCTTTCTAAGAACTGATTTGGAAATCGATTTGAAGTACAATCTTCAGTAATACAATTCCACCTTTTCCCTTCCTCGCTCTTATTTTAGTGTGTAACATTGTCAATAGATACACTAAAATCTTATGGCTACTTCTGAACGTATCGTAAAATTTAAAGACGCTTCGACAAGTGGACTTCTTGGAAGTAAATTGTATTAAATCTTTCCAAATAAATGAATTCTACTACATAATTACTGCTATATTGTAGAAATAAGTATTCGATTGCTGAATTGGCTTCTCAAATATAGATTATACAATTATTTATACAATTTTAACAAAATAACATTTGCTATACATATATCGATAATTTGAAAAAACTTCAGATAACAACTTCGATCTTATTAAAAGTTTCCAAAAACGTCATCAGCACCGACCCAATCAGCTCTTCTCAAATCAACGTATAACGTGAAAGTGAAGTTAAAATTAAATAAAGTATCGTCTGCTCAACAGTAATTGCATTTAATAATTAACACGAGCAAGTGAGTCAAACGATCACGTAGCGTTTCATGCTACAAATCACTATGGCTGGACGTCCTAAGTTATAGAGTGAAGCGGTAAATAAGATTATGATGTTTGTTTTGTTTATAAAGTGGAAAGTAGACAGAAGAGATTTTAGTGATACGTCACTCTATTTTTCACTTTCAGACCATCGTATCTTACTATATCACTGCGCTCGTGGATTGATTTCCATTTAGGGAAATAAATTAATTTAATTTTCTCGCTCTGGTTTCAAATAATATGTTATAAAACTTGTAATAACTTCTGTTAATAATTATTAATATAATTTACTGGCCAACTTCCTTATAATATGTTTTAATAAAAGCGTGGCGTTGAGTTCAGCATCCAAGGTCTTGAAATTGGGGAGCACTAACTAACACAGGAACTTATCTTAGCACTAAGACGTATCTTATACTTATTCCGCCATATCTTTTTTTTATATCCGCTTTCCGCCCAAACTTATCAATAAGACCAAGTGTTGAAACAAAATCCTGTTCCCATACATCAACCGTTCAGACACATTGGCCATTTTAATGAATTGCTGGCAACTTGTCCCGTTGTTACAGGAATCTACTGTGATTTAAACAGGAATAATATAACCGTCGTGTATAACTGACGTTTGCCGTACCAGCCGATATATTCGACCATTGTCCACGATTTATATTTGATAGGGTCTATACAGTTTTGTCAGGCTTATCGGTTAGGTTGTTAGTGTTGAGTTAGTTTTGTTTTGATTATGAAATTTAGAAACTTGGACGCAGCTAGAAAAGACAAATATTTTTTTCAAAGAAAACCCGTCTGTGTAAATTAAATTAATATATATAATAACACTCGCGCTATCCAAATAAATCCAACGACGTATCAATTATCGAAATCGGTTCACTGGTTTACGAAGAAACAAAGGAACGACATACAAACTTGCTAAAAATGTAACCTTTTTTTTGGACTTATTTAGATCATCTTTCCTAAGTGTGGCATAACAATTTAAAAATATCAAAAATAAAAAGCGTTTAACTGTAAACGTGATGGTTATGGTTTCGATTCTCACTCGGGGAAATTAATTATTATTATTTCCTTGCTGTTGTACAATGGTGCAGCATTGGACAACGTAATTGAACGCACAATGCCTCGAAATTAGGCGTAACCTAAATAATGGAGTGCCTTAACACTGGCTTCTGCAATAAAAAAATAAAATATATGGAATTGCCACCAAAAATTGTCTATACAAGGATGTGTTCCAAATACACCATGACCATATCCTCCTATTTCCTGTGATATATGTTTTGTAGTTTCTATTGAATCCGCTCAAATTTATTGACTTTGCTATTGTTGGACTTTGCTTTTAAGGAATTTGATTGGTTCGTCGTTATTGAGTTTGATATTAAGTTAGGGAAAACGTGTGTAGTTTCCGGATATCGATATATTTCATTTATGCTAGTTCTTTCTGATGATGAAGAGGTCTTGGTTTGTACGAACAGACAGCAGACAGACAAAAGAAATCATTAATTTGCGTTCTATTACTAATGGTTCGTGGTTCATTATTCTAAATGATTAGTCATGCCTCTAGAATTCGATGGGGAACAGAGTGTCTTATCACTAGGTTTCTTCTGCCTACCCTGCTGTGTGCGGGATTCAACGTGAAGCTAATTTACTTTATCATATTTAAATAAAAAAAGTGTAATCTAAATATTATTTTCCTAGTAATATAGAGACTACCCTTTTTTAACCGACTTCTGTAAGAAAAGGAGGTTATCAATTCGACTGTATTTTTTTTTTTTTTATTTTTTTTTTATGTTTGTTACCTCATAACTTTTAACTGGGTGAACCGATTTTGATAATTTTTTTTTTATTTGAAAGGTATAGCTTCCCGAATGGTCCCATTTTTTTTTGGTCCATGTTTGACAATGGTATCCATGAGAAAATCACATAAGTCTTAAATTTGCATTATAATGTGCGCGACTAATAGCCGAATAACTCAATGTCGCGCCAACCGATTTTGATGATATTTTTTTTATTTGAAAGGGTACACTTCAAGGATAATTTGGTGAAAGTTTGGTTAGGTTTCGATTATGGAATCCGGAGAAAATTGAGAAAGTTTGTTTTTTTTGGTAAAAAATTGATTATACTGTAATAGTTACAAGCAAAAACTTTTTAAATTGATGTCAGAAGTGAGATTCCTGATAGTTGCATTTCTTTTCAACCAACCTCAAAAAAGAGGATGTCCTCATTTTCAACCAACTTCAAAGAAGGGAGATTCCCAATTCGCCCGAATACTTTTTATATATGTTCTTGTTAATATACCAAAATGTAACTTTGCACAAAAATAATACCTAATTAAATGAAGTTTTACATAGAACAATCACAACCACTCGTTGAAAACCACTACCACCACCATCACCACTCGTTCAAGAAGCATCATTTTAAGATCTACCCATCACTAAAAATCGTACAATAAATTAATTTTTAACAAAAACAAAAACCGACTTCTAACAACGAACTAAAAAGTGTAAAATAATTATATAAAGATTTTATAATTTTGAAGTCGGTGTCAAACTAATGCTACAACACCTTTACTACAATATCTAATTACTAAGCCTGTTTGTTTTACTTGGCACCGACTTCAAAATTATAAAATCTTTATATAATTATTTTTCACTTTTTAGTTCGTTGTTAGAAGTCGGTTTTTGCTTTTGTTAAAAATTAATTTATTGATTTAAATTAGTGAACAATCAAACATGCATATTATATTTAAAACGCGCGGCCGCGCGTAGCCAAGTTTTTTTACAAACAAAACTGGCGAGCAGCACCGTGTGTTATTTTACACGAACCATTTGAAGCCACTTTTTACCTATTCGTAACTCAAAAACTATTCCATCTAAAGCTGTCATATTTGGCTCAAATATTTAGACCCCCTACCTGTATACTTGCATAAAATTTCATAAACACAGCTCAAACAGTTATTTAGATAATGACGTCCAAAAATCGTAAACTTTTAGGGGGGTGACTGACCTATAGACCTTAATGTTAACCAAGTTCCAGATGACCTGGAATGGTGAAATTTAGCATCCGGTTAAGTAATTGGGTGTATGTAAAGGAAAAAATCCGAAACTAGTATTTTTTTAACATTTTCTTATAATTTTTCAATAAATAGATTCAATTAGGAACATTTACTTATAGTGTAGCGCCTGCCAACAAAATAAGAGCAATGCATTATTTATATATATTTGCTTTTATTTATGTCACACGTTAGTAAATATTTTATTTGTTTTGTAGACTAACTTCACTATTACTTACGTAAGCCATCTAAAACAACACGATGCTTTCAAGTATATTTTAAGATAAGATATGTCTCCATTTGTAGCTGAAAATGACTCTAATTTATGTCCTGAGAAAGCCTGTCATCATGTGGACATCAAGGGCTTCACGTAAAAATATAAAAATATAATAAATGGATTAACATCCTTCATTATTATTTATTATAATTTAAGCATATGTTTTAGTACTTATTATACTAAGAGTATTTGCATAGTCGATTAACGTATTTGATATTAAATTATTATTACAATATTTAAGTACTAAGTCCTATATAAGATCCTATAAGGGTTCTGTTTTATTGCTTTCGAGGTACAGAACCCTAAAACAGAAAAAAAATACACTAAAAAATAAATATAAAAAAAATAATTATATTGATAGAAATATATATAAAATTTAAGAATAATATACTATCTGTAAGGTCAGTCGTGGCACAGGGGCACAAAGTGTGACTGTTAAACCGACTGGTAGTGAGTTCGATTCCCACTCGAGGAAATGAAATATTTATTTAAACTTATATTTCCATTTCTTCGCTCTGGTGTCGAGGCAAGGCGCGGCGGAGAGTTCCGCGACTCAACACGCAATGCCTCCAGAATTCGATGGAAAGTGGGGTTACTGAGTGTATTAACACTAGGTTCCCTCTGTCTACTCTGCTGTGTGCGGGATACAGCGTGAAGCTGATTTTATTTTTAATTTGATATATTGTCAGCCTACCAGCTATCTTAACAGAAGTAATTATAAAGTAATTATTAACAGTAAAAATTTAAGTAATTGTTAATAAAAAAAATAAGAGAAAAAAAGAGAAAATTAAAAATTACTTAAACAAAATAATAAAAAATAAATAAATCCGCTTTACGATGTATCCCACACATAGCGGGGTAGAGAGAGGGAACCTACTGTTAAGACACTCAGTTCCCCTCTTTCCATCGAACTCTGGAGGCATTGCGTGTTGAGTTATTCCAACAAAATAATAAAATTAGAAAAAAATATTAATTAATATATCAGATTTCTAAACGCAGCATACATTCATTACTTTCAAATTTGACAACTGTCATTTAATCAACAAAATAAAAACTATAGTCGAGATTCATAGATAAATATAATCTATTTTCATATATAATTAAATATCGTCTTAAGAGTAATAAAACATAATATTATTGACCATAATAAAAAAGTAAATATCTAATTAAATTAGATATATTTTATTGTACGAAGCCGCTCATATTTTAATGGTTTTTTTGGCCTGAGTTTCATGATTTTACTGGTTTTAGGAACACTTGTGAAAACGGCAGAGAACGGAGTCGACCTTGGGATCATATCAATTCAGATTGGTACCGTCAGCACTTAATAAACTTATTGTTTATATTTTTTCCAAGACATGTTGAACAATGAGTCGTTCAATAGAATTGCTTGTGGTTGAAACAAGAACTTACACCGAATTGTTCCAATGCCTCCCGATGGGAGCTGTCTCTTCCAAGCTATTGCATATTCTTCGTTTGAGCGTATTGATATACAACAAACTAATAAATTGCGCGAGACTATAGTAGAGTACGTATGTCGTAACTGGAATGATTTAAGTATCTACACTAGCGCTCGAAACGGGAATCCTTACTCTTCTAAAGAAGACATGCTTTGCTTAACTACGTACGGAGCTACTTCCGAAATAAAGGCTGCAGTAGATTTGTACAGTACTAGGGGACGCGCGCAGCTTCGCTTGCTTATTGCTTAGGGGTGAATTCTAATAAACTTTGAAACACGTGTTCAATAAAATATTTTTAAGAGTCTCAATTTCAAATTTTATAAAAATCAGTGGCGATTTAAAGATTTTTCTATATAAAATTTTAACCCCTTATTTACACCCCTAGGGGATGAATTAAAATAAACCACGAAACTTATGTTCAATGAAATATTTTTAAGAGTCTAAATTTCAAATTTTATAAAAATCGGTGGCGATTTAAAGATTTTTCCATACAAACTTTCAACCCCTTATTTGCACCCTTAGGGGGTGAATTCTAGAAAACCATGAAACACATGTTCAATTAAATATTTTTAAGAGTATAAATTAAAAATTTTATAATAATCGGTGGCGTTTAAAAGATTTTTCCATACAAACTTTCAACCCCTTATTGGCACCCTTAGGGGAAGAATTCTAGAAAACCATGAAACATGTGTTCAATTAAATACTCTTAAGAGTCTGAATTTCAAATTTTATAAAAATTGGTGCCTTGCTTGGCCAGTTTTCATATAAATTTACAATAGAATCTGAATAGAATAGAATTTGAATACATTTATTTATATCGATGTAAATTAATTTGAAAACTGGCCAAGTCAGATATTACACATAAATAAAGTCTCCAAGTTGTAAGAAGAATGGACATTTTCAGTTGTTATAAAATATTTTATATTGTTAAAATTAATTTCAGGACTGACCATTGAACTTGGCATACATTTACATCTCACTTCTTTTATCGCTGAAAGCATATGTTTTATTACTGAACTTGGCTTTCATTTTACATTTATGTTTTTGATGGGATACCATCTACGAAATTTGTCACACGAGTGTCCTTAATAGATCAACATACTCAATTTAAATCAATTATCTAGCTTAAAACTTTTTTTTGTTTCACGCTGTATCCCTTATATAGCAGGATAAGCAGAAGAAATCGAGAATCAATCAAATAAATTTTTGAGATATTACTCGTTGAGTGGCGGTACTCAACGCCGTGCTTTGTCTTCTTACAAGTGCGAAGAAATGAAAGTTTCACCATTATCAAATCGGTTAATAATAAAATAATAAATTAGGAATATACACCAAGGTTTCCTATTCTCCCCAAATATTTCATTTTACCAATAAATCTATACCATGATTTATTTTTACCAAAGTAAATGGGGAAAACTGATTAGATTAAGCTTTAGCTGGAGACAATTAAGTAAACCACATGGAAATGCCGATATTCTCCTTGACTGGGTCTTAGCGTTTGGTAAATGTGACATGACAATTTACTAAACTATTTTTGGTGTAAAAATGTATTATATACGGTTATGTTGCTGGCCTAAATTTTTTACGTTTTATCCAGAAGGCACTATCAAGACATTCCGTTCTTCATCACTTTTCACCTGAATTCGAGACATTACATAGCACAGGCACAAGCATAGGCACGACTGTAAACGCGACTGTTTTGACTGTTCTGGTTCGATTTCCACTCGAGGGAATGAAATATTTAATATTTTAACTTCCTGTTCTGTTTCCAACATGTAATAGGTTCCCTGGAATATGCGTATAGCTAGAAACAAAACGACACTACAACTTGCATATTCTTTGGAATCAGAAATGCACAATCATAACTCTAAATATTCATACTTCAGACCTTTTAAAGTATCTCTTTTATTAAAAAAATATTATATTTTACACGTCAAGTGAGGGATAGGTAGTCCTTTAGATACTAAGGAAATAAAACTCAAGGACTTTACGAGTCGATACTATAAGTAAGGGATTTCTTCTTCAAATTTGAACCTTCTGCCTTTCGCAATAGGATTCAATAAATGACATGATATAATTACAGAGTGGACATTGAAGGCTTTTATTTGAGCTGGACAAAAGGCTGCTTGTTAGAGATACCTTGAGTACACCTGAAATATTTTTAACGTATATTTTGTATCGATGTCCACGTATTTTACGTTATTTTTATGTGCATTTTCGTTAGGTTCACACTGTATCCCGTACATGGCAGGGTAAGTAGAGGGAACCTGGTAACCTAGTATTAAGATACTCCGTTCCCATTAAGACACTTCAGTTCCCCACTTTCCCTCGAATTCTGAAGGCATTGCAAGTTGAGTGGCGGAGCTCAACTAATCAGAGCGAGGTAATAAAAACGTTAAATATTTAATTTTGCAACTTGACGTCTCTACAGTCACACGCGTGTGCGTCTACGCTACGACTGGCTACAACGTATATTTCTTCAATCAAATATAGACTAAAGCAAAGGAAAGCTTTATATTAGGACGTATTTATTTAGGCGTGTGTCATGACACACTGCTGTCATGACACATTGTAGTCCACTACCTTCCTGAATTCGAGACGATATTGATAAAGCCTGAAATTGCAAATAATTCATTCCTCCGAGTAAAAATCGAGCCAAATACCAAACATACAGACGCTTGCCTACTATGACACTATAGCCTCTAAAACAAACACTAAAAACAATATTTACCTTAGAATTTTTACTTAAATTATACAATTTTGCTACTTTTACATAGCCACATCAAACTCTCAAGGTATGTTATTAACATAAGCTTGTTGATAATAACGAAACAAAGGAGTTTCATTATGTACGAGTAACTTTGAGCTCGCCAGTGGGTAAAATACCGATAAATTCCTAATTTCTACATAGTTTATGACAAAGTTTGTACGTATTTTGTTCACTTAAGTTGACTATTTTTAATATAATATTAATTATTAATGAATGAAGGCTCTAATGCAGGCGCCTCAGGAAAACATATGGGGAGAAATTTTGTACCCTGTAGTATACCCCTAGCATATGTACCCTTCATATAGGGGCGTGTGTTGAGGGCAGTCCGTCAGATTACTAAGAAAGACCGATCCTCGAAAAACTTCAGTGCGTCCGATTAAGGCAAGGTAAAATAAGTACATACAGAACGGTACATATCCACACATAGCCGGAGCGGGTCCCCACGAGTAAAGTTCGAACCAAGAACGATCGCGTATATATGCAGATATTTCCTACTGTACCATAATGGTGTAAACACATTTCAATAAAACGCAAAAATCCTAAGGAAAATGAAGGTTTCATGTAATTGTTTGAAATGACCCCCGGCGTATATACGTTATTTTATTTGAATGGGACATAATTTTATATCATTTTATGTATTTTCAATTTAGTTGAATCATTATTTCTATTGAAATGTTTTTTTTTATTCTAGCATATTATCTAAATATTCCAATTGTGAACCAATTTCTTAAGAAAGTAATTTTTGTACTGTTAATAAAGCGAGAGGTCACACTACGCTTCCCCACTTCAGGACCAAATGCAGCTTTGAGGTCCACAGTTGTGGATGTCTTATATAAAACAAAACGCGGCGTTGAGTTCCACATACATGAATTTACATAATACAATCCCCCAAATAAACAGATACCACGACGATCTTGTTCAAAACTTAAACATAGCATTTCTTTTTGACACTCGTGACACAGGCGCACAATTGTGCGACTATAGACGTTACAGAGTGTATTTTGATTTCATAACCAGGTAAAGGGCAATGCCTCCAGAATTCAGTGAAAAGTGCAGAAAAGAAATGTCTTAATAGCAACGAAGTATCTTAAAACTAGTTTCCCTCTAAATCCTACTAAGAAAAAAACAAACAAAATAAGCAAAAAAAAAACAGTGAATAAAGAATTAAATTTCAACTTTCTTCCATAAAACCGATGCGAACGTAAACTCCAAAAGATACCTAAAAGGAAATTTTCACTGATAAAGAATAATAATATTCAGTTCAAACACGAAGTAATTGCTTGGAGATAAGAGCCCGTTATAAACATTAGAACGGAGCCTTCATAAATAAATGTTTTGTTAAATGGAACGTAAAATATTTTACATTTTTAATGTGCGAGTTATATATACACAAAAATAATGTTCTAAATAACGATACTAATTTTGTATTTCTAACGAGGCGAAATAATTATTTGATATTATGGAACTGCTGAAAATGTCATAAATTACACGAAAATGGTATTTTCCATAGACATCTTTAAATTTAAAACGATCCGGTTTCGCATTCGCTTCGCTCGCTGTAAAAATAAAATTAGTTTTTAAAATACTGGTAATCTGTAATGAGATGTTAGAGAAGTCTAACAAACATTGCTATGCAGATGATAGCACAGTGTACGCTATTTACTCCGGCCGTGCAAGATTTTCAGTTTTCTCTAAGACTTCTCTTAAAGCCGCGCCCAGTTTTGTCCTTAGGGCCTTAGCGTTTCAAGTGACTATCAGTATTCGGAATGCCAGGCCAAGTTGCCTCAAAGAAACTAAAGGTAGAACGAGCTCAAACTCAAATACCATAAATATAATATATATATGCATACATACATATGTGCATATAAAACATATAATATTAAATATTAAAGTTGTTTAACCTTTAGTCACGATTTATGTCTAATTTAGTCAGTAAACACGAACCCTATTTCGGTTTAGCGTTCCCGTCTCGTGGGACAGCGAGGCAAGAACACGTCATTTGTATGAAAATACTCTCGCCGACTGAGAATTGAAATATCTTGTGTGAAAACGTGGAAATTTGTATTGGAATTTTAAAATTTATATATGGATTGTCTTTGGTGTTGTCAATTTTTTTAGAAAGCTAAAAAAGATGGGTCTTTAAATTAAAAAACAGAAAGAACTTGGGAACTTAGATGTTAAAAGCTATCTTAAATTGCTAATAGCAAATACGTTTAACAAATTAATCACCCTCAAGCTGGATTCGAACCATCTACCCACATGCACAACGCTTCCACACTAACCCAACATACAATATTAGTGTTACAATATCAAATTATTTTGCTAAATGACTCAATTAAACGGCAAGTCGAAGTGGCTTTGGAACTCCGTTATTAAAACAAGACCTCTCTCATGTCTGCCAAATTGAATAACGTGTTCGCTGTGGAGTAGACGGTGTACTAACTTTAATAATAATATGATTTTAATATTATATAAATAAGATGGTTTTGAGGCCAGTCGTGGTGCAGAAGCGCAAAGTGTGACTGTGAACGCGACTGGTTATAGGTTCGATCCCCACTCGAGGAAATGAAATATTTATTTAAATTTATATTTTCATTTTCTTTGCTCTGGTGTCGTAACAAAGCGTGGCGTTGAGTTCCACCACTCAACTCGATCTCACTCAATGCCTTCATAATTCGGTGAAAAGTGGAGAACGGAGTGTATTAACACTAGGTTCCTTCTGATAATTACCCTAAATTGACATTACTCTATAATATTTGCGTATCCTCGTTCCAGTAACTGCGTTGAGTTTCGCCTTCAAGTATCTTAATAAAAACAGAGTGTCTTAACAGCAGGTTCCCAGCAACCTTCTGCCTAACTAACACACATATATATATAATTTTATAAACAAATATAATTTAAATAATAATACTTGAAACCCACAAATTAATTAGCAACCATAAAATGAAAATGAATTATAATTAACCGCTGTCCGTTTAATGATGTAGCCGTTGAATATGATTGATTCAGATTTGTGTATAATTTAATCCATGAGGTTATAGTGGCTCTGTGCAATAACGTCTGATGGTGAAAACGATGGTATTCGATTCGATTCTCACTCATGGCAATAATTATTTTCTGATCTTTCTATTTCCCAATTTCTGCGTAAATTTGAAGGGTCGTAGTGTTTTAAATGGGATAACAAAGTTAATCTGTTTGTCTATCTATTTGCCCTAATAGGGATTGAATCTATAATATTGGTGGTATTTATTCCTTGTTTTTAGCTTTGCACTGAATCCCATACATAGCATTGTAGGCGCAGGAAAAATTAATTTCTCTTTCTCTCTTTCCACAGAACACTGGAACACTGCATTGCGTGGTTGCGTGGTTGCGTTGCGTAAAATAACTAATATATTGTTGCCTCGAGTAGTAGTCGCTGACTGTAAACAGTCACACGCTTCTACCCCTGCACCACGACTAGTTTCAACCTATGTCCATTATTGCTACATGAATATACAGAGAGAAGCTGCGGAACTAAACGCCACGCTTTTTTTGTTATTAAACCGGGAAAATAAAGACGATTTTATTTAAATCTACATAACCTTATGTGAATTGGACCTATATCTAGTATAATATGCCACAATCTAGTATTAATAACAAAGAGATTCAAAAAATAATTTATGAATGGAATCTTCTATTATGCATGGCAAATATATTGTAATACTAGAAATTAATTTTACTGTTACTATTAATATTATATAGTACTAGTGGACCCGGACGCGGCTACGCCTGCTTCAACTATAAGAATATTTATTAAATATATTCATGAAATTATTTTCAATTCTCAATAGAATTAGTAAGAAAATATAAGCTCAAATAATCAAAAAGAATAATAAGTAGATACACATTATTAGAAAAAATTATCTGAGTTATTGATATGAACTAACAAAAGGACTAAAAGTAACTAAAGGATAGGTATTCTTAATATCAGAAAAAGTACCTAAAGTTTTCCGTACGTGCGTACATAGATATCGACTCTACGAAATAACTAAACATTTCTCTCTATTAAGTAGGATAATTTTAGCGGGCAATATCAAATAAAATAAGAAGAGAATCAAAGTGTATTTTAAATTAATTATAAACAACAAATAAAGTTCGAAAATGTATGAAAATTTATAAAACCGTCAACGTCATCTGCCCGTTCGCGTCGGTCATATTGTGGCGCCCGCTAGGTGGCTAGGTCATTTGGAATCAGTGACATCTCCCTAATTGTTTATTAGAATGTTATACAGTAAACTATTATTTCAATCTAGATAAAATGTTAAGAGTGACTATTATATTTATTTTCATAAGGATGAATGTCAAAATGTCGCGGTAACGGTTGCGTAGCGACGCGACGGTTGTTATTAACATGGCAGAATAAATTGCATGTCAAATTAGAATGTACTTTAAAATATATTAGTATATATGTGTAATGCAATGTTATATAGCCTATAGCACTTCTGAAGAATGCAGCTTTCATACAAAACAAAAACAATGAAAATCGGACCAGTAGATCCAGAGATCTTAGCGTTCAAACAAACAAACAAACAAACAAACAAACAAACAAACAAACAAACAAACAAACAAACAAACAAACAAACAAACAAACAAACAAACTCTTCCGCTTTATTATATTAGTATAGATTGATGGATAATGGATGTGGATATTTTTATAAAGTTTATTGTAATATTTATATATTAAATATACTCATATAATAAAGCGGAAGTGTTTGTTTGTTTGTTTAAACGCTAAGCTATTAATAATTAGTAAATTAAGGCAGTAACATTATTTTCGTTCTCTTACAACAAATATCATTTTAAAAACAATATTTATACCTATATTGAATAGTTTCAATATATATAATTTTGTCGATCGATATTCTTTATTTGTAAAGTAACTTTTTTATTTGTAAACCGTTTGAAATAAAACAAACACTAAATGTTAAAGGAAGCTTGTAAAATAACATGGGACAAAAGCTTTGCCTCGTTACCAGAGCAAACAAAATGAAAATATTTAATTCTTTTGAGTAGGAATCGAACTCATAAACGTGATACCGTTACAGTTACAGTCGCACATATAGCACATAATATATAACACCCTTTTAATAAATCGGTTAAATATAATATTCTATAATTTATACCGTTTATAATATTCCTTTCAAGGTTAGTTCATAAATAAATAACAAACAACTATAGTATGAAATTAGAATGAGCGATCACACGAGCATTATATGTGGGTTAAGAGAAAATAGACGCACTGCTATACGAGTGTAAACAATGTTTAGCTATAAACTATATTGGAGGCTTTCAAACAAATAAATAAAATTATAAAATAATAATAGTATGAGCACCAATATTGTGGATTCGACAGACCGCGGAGTTTAGTTACGCCACTTAATACGCGTTGTCTCGAAAACTGGATGTATAGTGGGGACGGAACCTTTTAATACTTAGTTCCTCTCTACATTACTAAGCGGAAAAACAATGTGATGGAACTTAACGCTGTTTTACCTTAGTACTGTTATTTTTAAAAGCTTTTATTTAACTTGCAATGTATGTATGTGGGTTCGGGTGAAATCTTAGAGCTCAATTTTGAAGTAGATGTTGTCAACCGATTGAGCTGAAATTTTGTATACACGTTTACTTTGGATGACAATACACGATAAAATATGTGACGTCATTCTAAATGTAATATGGCGGACCATGCAAGATGGCGGAATTGTTATTTTTAATGTACTTCTACAATATGGGTATCAAATGAAAGGACTCATTGAGAGCAACTCGAAAAATAATGTGATGTCACTCTAAAGCACATAAGGAGGATATTGAAGATAGCCGAGCATCTATTTGGTCTACTTCTACAATATAGATATTAAATGAAATGGGTCGTTGACCGTAACTCTAAAACTAATGTGACGTTATACTAAATCCAATATGGCGGAACATCTAAGATGGCGGAATAGTTAATATTTATGCACTTCTGCAATATGGGTATCAAATGAAAGATCTTGCTGAGAACAATTAGAAAAATAATGTGACATCACTTGAAATCCAATAGAATTGACACGATTCAAGTTTTTCCTGCTTTCATATAATGAAAGGTATGTTCGTACGATTGAGCTGAAATTTTGTATACACGTTTAGTTTGGATGACAATGCACGATAAGGTTTGTGACTTCATTCTAAATGTAATATGGCGGACCATGCAAGATGGCGGAATTGTTATTTTTAATGTACTTCTACAATATGGGTATCAAATGAAAGGACTCATTGAGAGCAACTCGAAAAATAATGTGATGTCACTCTAAAGCACATAAGGAGAATATTGAAGATAGCCGAGCATCTATTTGGTCTACTTCTACAATATAGATATTAAATGAAATGGGTCGTTGACCGTAACTCTAAAACTAATGTGACGTTATACTAAATCCAATATGGCGGAACATCTAAGATGGCGGAATAGTTATTATTTATGCACTTCTGCAATATGGGTATCAAATGAAAGATCTTGCTGAGAACAATTAGAAAAATAATGTGACATCACTTGAAATCCAATAGAATTGACACGATTCAAGTTTTTCCTGCTTTCATATAATGAAAGGTATGTTCGTACGATTGAGCTGAAATTTTGTATACACGTTTAGTTTGGATGACAATGCACGATAAGGTCTGTGACTTCATTCTAATTTCAATATGGCGGACCATTCAGGATGGCGGAATAGTTATATTTCATGAACTTCTATAATATGGGTATCAAATGAAAGGGCTAGTTGAGAGTAACTGGAAAAATAGTGTAACGTCATTCTAAATCCAATATGGCGGACCATCCAAAGTAACAGAATAGTTATTTTTGATGCACTTGTACATTACGGGTATGAAATGAAAGGGCTTCTTAAGAGCAACTTGGGAAATAATGTGACGTCATTGTAAATCCAATATGGGGGACCATCCAAGATGAACGAATAGTTATTATTTTTGCAATTCTGCAATATGGATATCAAATGAAAGGGCTCATTGAGAGCAACTCGAAAAATAATCTAACGTCATTCTAAATCCAATATGGCGGACCATCCAAGATAGCCGAATAATTAATTTTAGTCTACTTCTACAATATGGATATCTATTGAAAGGGCTCGTTGAGAGTAACTCGAAAAATGTGACGTTTTTCTAAATCCAATATGGCGGAACATCTAAGATGGCGGAATAGTTATTATTTATGCATATCTGCAATACGGGTATCAAATGAAAGGGCTAGCCGAGAATAATTAGAAAAATAATATGACATCTAGTGTGAGAAACCTTCTTCCTCCTGGCATTAATCCCGGCTATAGCCAGGGTCTGCCTTCCTACTCAACCAACTCCACTTTGCGCGGTCTTTTGCGTCCTCGGTGGTTAGAGCTCTCATATCCGGCATCACGACATCCAACCAGCGCTTCCTTGGGCGTCCAGGAGGTCTCACTCCAGGAACTGATATAGCAAGGCACTTGCATCCGACATAGTTCTTAGACCGGCGCGTAACGTGGCCAAACCATCTCAGGCGGCGGTCTTGGAGCTTATCCACTACGTCACGGACCCCAAGACTACCTCGAACGAATGTGTTGCGTATGCGGTCAGACCGCGTTACGCCGCACATCCACCTCAGCATCTTCATTTCCGTGACGTGAAGCTCCTGAGTGTGCCGAGATAGTGTTGGCCAACTTATCCGGCCATGGACATCGTGATCGATGCCTCCAGACTCGTGCATAACGGATCCAAGGTACCTGAACTTTTCTGACTTAACGGCTGGCTCAGGACCTATAAGGATCGTGCTTGAGTCCGGGCTCCCGCAGGCCATGTACTCGGTCTTCGACACATTTAGTTTAAGACTGCCGTTCTCAAGCGTACCTTTCCAGAGGTTCAGTTAACGCTCCAGCGTCAGTCGGTTCTCGTCAATGAGTGCTATGTTGTCGGCATACATCATCAGCCATGGAGGCTGCACTACATTGAATAAGAACGGACTAAGAGTCGAGCCCTGGTGAACCCCCACTGTAATCGGGAAGGGTCTAGTGTCGCTAACAGCTTTCCTAACCATAGAAGCGGAATCGTGGTACATGTCTCTAGTGTGAGAAACCTAGACTAGTGGTAACTAAAAAGTAAAAAATAAATTATAAGCAAAAAATCATTTTTAGAAAAAGCTTTTATTTAAAAGCCCTAAAAAGGAGAAAATAAAATTTGTCTTTTAAATTTTAACTATCAACTCATAACCTCATTGTACACAATTTATATGATCATAAAAGCTTGTCGCGTTAATCAATATTTAATTAAATTGAAACTTTAAAAATTGAAACTTAGCAGATTTTACATAATTAAATTAGTACTAGTTTAGTTACACAAGTAAATCGCGCGTGTAAGGGAGTACAATTCCATCTCAGTACTCTCAGCCAACCTCACCTGCACGTGATGCACCCTGCTAAATAACGAACGAGGCTCTGGCGACCGACTAATGGCGGTATAACCATTCCATTTAGACGTAGCTAAATTTTAGATTGGTAACGGGCAGCAGCGTTACCGATGCGAGAAGTTACGTCCTGCGATCACCAACACGCATGCCCAGCGTGGTGATTACGGGCAACATCCTTAATGGCACAGTACAACCACAGACAAAGGCCCTCAGTTCCCGGTCGCTCCGCTATTCCAAGCCAAGGTGGCGGCTTTGGTAACGGCGGGGCAGAGGGTGCTAAGAATCCCCGGGCTACGGTAGGCCGCCGACACCAACTGACTCTGGCTACGTATAACGGACGCACGCTACGGCTCGACGAACATCTAGCGCAGCTTGAGGAGGAGCTGACCAATATAAAGTGGCACATCTTGGGTTTATGTGAAGTCCGACGAGAGGGGGAGGATACCATAACTTTAGAGTCAGGTCATCTCATGTACTTCAGAGAGGGAGACCAACTATCCCAAGGCGGTGTTGGGTTTATGGTCCACAAGACTCTGTCTGACAACGTTGTAGAAATATCAAGTGTGTCGACGAGGGTAGCGTACCTTGTGATTAGACTTACTAAAAGATATAATCTCAAGATAATTCAAGTATACGCACCGACTTCGACACACTCAGATAATGAAGTGGAAGAAATGTATGAAGACATCACAAAAGCCTTACATAGCACTCAAAAGGCCCACTTTAACGTTGTCATGGGGGACTTCAACGCCAAAGTGGGAGTACAACCTAACAGAGAATCGGTAGTAGGACCATATGGATTTGGAAGCAGGAATCACAGGGGGCAAATGCTCATCAACTTCCTGGAGAAAGAGGGGCTGTTTGTAATGAACTCTTACTTTAAAAAACATCCTAAGCGGAGGTGGACGTGGCAAAGCCCTGACGCTGTGACACGAAGTGAGATAGACTACATTATATCAGACAAAAGACGAATATTTAGGGACGTCTCCGTCGTCACTAGGTTTAACACCGGAAGTGATCATCGTCTTGTACGAGGCACTCTAAATGTTCACTATAAACTCGAACGCCTACGTCTCATAAAATCGACACTTCGACCAAATCTGCTTCAAACTGTTGCTGGGTCTGAACCATTTCAGATGAAACTGGAGAACCGATTTGCTGTCCTGGAAACTACAAGCGACGTTAACATTGACCATAAGCTAGACCAAGTGGTGGGAATTCTTCGTGATGAAGGGACAAAATTTTACCAGACGCAAAATTCTACTAAGAAATCCAAACTTTCGGGGGAATCTCTACGGCTAATGCAAAGGCGGCGTGAAAATCCCACTGGCACTTCATCAAATTTGAATAAACAAATATCTAAGCTGGTAAGACGCGACCTCCGAAGCTCCAATACACGTTGTATAAAAGAAGCGATCGAGCAAAATCGGGGGTCAAAAGTCTTCGCTCGACGATTAGGCCGAAGTCATCTGACGAAGTTGACCAATTCTAATGGAGAAGTTGTCGCCTCCAAGCCGGAAATTCTTATGGAAATTGAGGATTTCTACGGTAAACTTTATGCTTCAAAAGCGTCCCGTCCCAAGCCCGAATCGGGAGATCCCAGAGCCACTTTATCACGCCGCCTCACAGACAACTTGCCGGAAGTAACACAGGACGAAATTTCGATGGCCTTGGGGCAGCTTAAGAATGGAAAAGCACCAGGAGAAGACGGAATAACGACGGAATTACTAAAAGCAGGCGGAAAACCTATACTTACATGTCTCCAACGTATATTCAATTCCGTCTTGTTTTCGGGAAAAACTCCAAAGGCATGGAGCAACAGTATTGTCGTCTTGTTTTTCAAAAAGGGAGACAAAACCCTATTGAAAAACTACCGACCAATTTCCTTGTTGAGCCATGTCTATAAGCTGTTTTCTAGGGTCATCACGAATCGTCTTGCGCGTAGACTCGATGAATTTCAACCTGCCGAACAGGCCGGATTTCGCAAAGGCTATAGTACCATAGACCATATTCACACGGTACGGCAGATTATACAGAAGACCGAAGAGTATAATCTTCCCTTGTGCCTAGCGTTTGTGGACTATGAGAAAGCATTCGACACCATTGAAATCTGGTCTGTTCTTGAGTCCTTGCAACGGTGCCAAGTCGATTGGCGATATATCAAAGTGTTGGGAAGCCTTTATAATGCAGCGACTATGACCGTCCAAGTACAGAATCAGCAGTCTAAATTTATCCACCTGCACCGAGGAGTGAGACAAGGTGACGTAATTTCTCCCAAATTATTCACTAATGCATTGGAGGATATGTTCAAGACGCTGCACTGGAAAGGACGGGGCATAAACATAGATGGCAAATTTCTCTCACACTTGCGGTTTGCAGACGATATTATCATTTTTGCTGAAACTGTGCAGGACCTGCAATATATGTTGAGCACCTTGGATGAGGCTTCTGCTCGCATCGGTCTTCGGATGAACTTGGATAAAACCAAGATAATGTTCAACGAACATGTAATTCCGGAATCGATTGCACTTCATGGAGTACCTCTCGAAGTTGTTCAGGAATATGTCTATCTTGGTCAAACTGTACAGTTAGGTAGAAACAACTTCGAGATGGAGGCTCGCAGAAGAATACAGCTTGGTTGGGCGGCATATGGGCAACTGCGTGATGTCTTTTCGTCATCAATACCGCAAAGTCTAAAGACGAAGGTCTTTAATGAG
Source organism: Heliconius melpomene rosina (assembly GCF_056956725.1). NCBI lineage: Eukaryota > Metazoa > Arthropoda > Insecta > Lepidoptera > Nymphalidae > Heliconius > Heliconius melpomene. The sequence continues at coordinate 1,436,670 of NC_140399.1, forward strand.
TGCGTCCTACCAGTTATGACATACGGAGCCGAGACGTGGACACTGACAGTGCGATTGGTCCACCAGCTTAAAGTCGCTCAGCGTGCTATGGAAAGGGCTATGCTTGGAATATCTCTGAAGGATCGAATTCAAAATGAAGTTATCCGACAGAGAACCAATGCTATCGACATAGCCCAAAGGATTAGCAGGCTGAAGTGGCAATGGGCTGGTCACATTTGCCGCAGAACCGATGACCGTTGGAGTAAGCGCGTTCTACAGTGGAGACCACGCCTCGGCAAGCGTAATGTAGGACGTCCTCCAGCTAGATGGGGTGACGATATTCGTAAAGTGGCGGGCAGCGGCTGGATGCGAAGAGCTGAAGATCGAGCTCAGTGGCGTGCCATTGGAGAGGCCTATGTCCAGCAGTGGACGAGGACAGGCTGATGATGATGATGATGATGATGATGATATCTTAACTAGCGGACGCGCGCAGCTTCGCTTACTTAATTAAGAGTGAATTCTAATAATCCATGAAACATGTTTTCAATTAAATATTTTTAAGAGTCTAAATTTCAAATTTTATAATAATCGGTGGCGTTTTAAAGATTTTTCCATACAAACTTTCAACCCCTATTTCACCCCTTTAAGGTAAAAATTTTTCAAAATCCCTTTTTAGTGGATGTCCAGATTACGAAAGTAAACATCTGTCCAAATTCCAGGTTTCTACCATCAGCGGTTACGGCTGTGCGTGCGTCTTACCTCAGTCAGTGAGGACAAGTCCTTTTATATATATAGATTAACAAAATAAGGTAAATCAGATTTCACGTTCAAAATTCACACAGCGATAACATTTGATATCACGATCGAATTATTAACAGTTTACTGAACATTATACCAGCTCAGTTGCTGCCACTTTGGGAGGAACAGCAACCGATAAAAAAATTATTGGACTTCCACTAAGTGATTGCTTTAAAACGTTCCATTGGAATGAATTATTATCAAAAAGTTAAATTAGGCATAAATAATTGTTTACCTTGGAAAAAATTCCATGTTTGTATAGATATACTGTTGGCTTTGAAGTTATTTTTAACCGACTTCAGGAAATGAAGTTATGTGATTGTCAGAATTAGATAGTAGTGTAGTGTGTTTAGTGGTAAGTGTGGTAAATTTTATAAATATATATATTGGTATGTTTGTGTATTTGTCCCAGTACAGTCCCAGCGAGCGAAGCTGCGAACGAAACACTAGTCATAAACATAAATACATGTCAATACAAATTTAAATTAAAAATATTATTTATTCTTATTGTCTATTGTAAGCACTATTGAATCGACGAATGGAGTATTATTACTAGAACGAAAGAGTTTTATACATAGATTGACCGGAAAGTGCGAAAAAAAACAAAGAGTAGTGAATAAATAATGAAACATTTTTTTACTTTTAAAACAACCTTGAAATAAATATTTTTTTCAACTATATTTCTACTACAGTAGTATATACTCTATATGTACATAGACATCTATGAGCACTTCAATAACTTTTTTGAATGCACCTTTTTTGATGTTTCACAATAAACAAGCCTGTATTGTTATTGCAGTGCTCTGGCTGCAATAAATAGAAATATGACGATTTGTTTCATATAAAATATTACGTGTTTTAGTTCGAATTTTTAATATAGTGAGACCATATTTGTGCGATAGTTCTGGATTCGATTCCCGCCCAAAAAAGTTTTCTTTTTTCATAGCTATATCCCTCAAATAACAGTGCAATGAGAGGGAATGTAGTGTTAAAATATTCCATTCGCCTTTTTCCATAATATATTTAATATTAAAGGTAGGTGTATATTTAATATATATAAAGATTTGGTGTTTAAAACGTGTTCTAGTACGGTATAAAGTTGAATGACGTATGAAGGAGTTACACAGGGCTACAGGAGAATCTCAGGTTTGTTGGGCGGCCTATAAAATATATGTATATGTTTAGGAGGATTATTGAATCAAAATTGACAAAATCTATTTTATATAAAATCTATGCTATATATAGCAGAACTGGCAAAGAGGACCTAAAGTTAAGACACTCCGCAGACCAACGGAACATAACACCGCATTGCATTCCACAAGAGCAGGAAAAAGAAAACGATTCACAACCAACTGAGAAACGACCTCACAACCAAACGTCAACAATCAGACGATATCACCAATCTATATTTAACATTAATAGGTAATTCGATCATTTACAACCCACTTTAATAATACCACAACCCGATGACAGCTCAGAAACGTCTCCAGGGCGTGGACGTGATAGGCTTAAGCATGAATATTAAACTGAATTGAACTAAACCTAGTATTAGATATTCAAAAGCACGTAATACAAATTCTTGTGAACACAGTCATTTATCTTCCTCCTTTAGAAATTATATGTAAGAAAGGATTTCCATATATGCTATTTATATTAACATAATAAAATACGCTTTTGTATATATTTGGATATATGTACACAAACAGAGAGTTGGGGATTCAATTCGATACATTTGGGCTGAAAGAGGAGACTAGAGAAGAGAGTAATAGTAGATATACTTCTTTCAATAATAAAGCTATCATCATCACAATAATGGGATTATGTTGTATTTAATAAACGTTGCTTTAAATAACTTGACTGTATTATAATATATTAGAAAATCATCATCATCATCATCAGCCATCTTTTGTCCACTGCTGGACATAGGTCTTCCCCAATTCTCGCCACCACACTCGATCCTCAGCTCTTCGGACCCATCCGTTTTCCGCCAATCTGTTTATGTCGTCGGTCCATCCGGCAGGGTTCTGGCTGGTTTTGTACTGGGGCTCCACTCCAAGGCACGTCTGCCCCAGCGGCCGTCGGTTCTACGACAGATACCTGATTCAAATCCAAAAGGGTAATCTCGATAAGACCTTTAGTCCCCAAGAAACTTGTGAACAAACAAGCACACGTTGAAACTCAAAAACCATAAACCATACTGAAATGTTAACCAATTCCAACAATACCACATAATATATCAGTGGACTGACCACAGACGATTTTTTTTTTGAAGTCAGTTAAAACTAGAAATTTCTAGATATACTACAACTAATGACCATTTAAAAGCATATATATACATATATATGTATGTACCAACAAACATAGTGGGTATAAGCGACCTCAATCAGTGAAAGCAATTTCTCATTCTGAGTGCGTGTCTCTGACTGCGACAATCTGTACGACTAATGGTTTTCGATTCTGTTTAGGTTTTTGTATTGTGTGTAATAGGTTTTTATATGATGGTAAATAATTGAATGGCTTGGTAATTTGAGGCGTAGCTGCCGACTGCAATCACGATGATTGTTGGTTCGATACCCACTCGCGGCAATAGATAGGTTGTATTTTTATTTTCCTGGTTTAATTTGACAACGGCGTACCCTAAATACTCGATTTCTTCTGCCTAACCTTCTATGCGGGAAAATGCTAATTTTAATTTTATTAATATTCAAATTTTTTTAGTAATTTCTTTTTTAGCGCCTAATTCGTTGTCATACTTTTATCCCGTAAACAGGACAACTACAATAAACTTACTGACAAAACACTATTCTGCAATTCTTGCATGATTTTAATACATTACTTTTAAAATAACCCTGATGAGGCCGACATGGTGCAGCGGCACAAGACTGGAACGCGACGGTTGTGGGTTCGATCCCCTCTTGAGGAAGTGAAATATTTATTTACGTATATATTTCTATTTCTTCGCTCTGGTGTCAAGGCTAAGCGCGCTGTTCAGTTCTGCCATTGAATACGCAATGCCTCCAATACTCGACAGAAAGTGGGGAACGGAGTGTATTAACACTAGGTTCCCTCTGCCTACCCTGCTTTGCCTGCCTGCCTTTCGTGTCGGGTGGCGGAGCTTTCCGCCGAATCCTCAACACCAGAGCGAAGAAATGAAAATATTAAATAATAATTTTCTCGAGTGGGAATCGAACTCACAACCTGTCCCGTTTACAGTCACGTACGCCACGCCTGGCATCTTCAAATGCTAATAATATCATTCATATAATAATAATAATCTATTCCTTTGAGTTCTATACAATATTCAACGGAAATTAAATGGACAATAGGACGAAAATTATAACGGAGTCTGCACCAAATTGGGAGAGGACACCGACAGACGTATGAAATACGAATTCGGACGAATAGTATGTAGGACCTTTGTACATGAGCGACCTCGTTGTGCAAGTTGATTGTGGATATGTAGATAATACGAATATTATATTATATGATTTAACATATTTAAACTATTATTATTTTTATTTAGGATATAAATACATTTCTTAAGAAACGTATAAAAAAATTGACGTACAGGAATTGGAACCTGCGCCTCTTTGAAGCCATCCAAACGTCATTAGCATCACTATGAGAAGATTTTTACACAATATGTTTTCTGAGAAAACACTTTATAATCTTTAATGAGAAAAAGCGATCTTTTTAAAATAATTTGCTACGAGTATAAAGCAAACGTTAGGTGCTGACCTTGCACACTTGGATTAGACTTTACTACCATGAAATGACTATCGCTCACTTCTTCAAAATCCTATAAAAATATTAAGAGGCCACTCGTGGTGCAGGGGCACCAGCAAGTGACTGTAAATGTGACAGGTTATGGGTTCGATATGTACCAATCGAGGAAATGGAATATTTAAGATTTTCATTTCTTTCGCCTTGGTGTCGAGGCAAAAGCTCGACATTTATTTGCGCCATTTAAAACGCAATGGCTCTAGAACTTGGTAGCAAGTGGAGAGCAGTGTCATAACACTAAGCTCCATCTGCCTAACCCGCTACATGCGGGATGCAGCGTGAATCCTAAAAAAACGAATATTGAAATCAAAACATGTCAATATGATAAACCAGTACAAGCTATCATATTATAGCTGAACCGTTGTATCAACAGGTCAATGGCTAGTGAAGCGAGCAACGCACCGAAGCGCGACGGCCGTGGGTGAACTGACTAAGCGAATGTATGAACACTATTTTATGGGGGCATTTGTGTTAGGTTACGTGAGTATTTTTTTTTTTATTAGTGAAGTAGGTTTTATAGTTGTTTTTTTTTATTATTTTTTCACGTACATAGCAGTGTCTAGGCAGGATTTCCACTTTCTTGTGGCAGGTTTTCCACTTTCTTGAGGCATTGGGTGTACCAACCCTACTACCCTACTACAAGCAGAAAACACAATTATCATCCAAATTTCACCATAATTTCCCGTAGGTACGTTATTTTCATCATAGCGTTGGATTTAAAATGAAGTATTCCATTATATAATAGAGCCTTAAGAAAAAAATCCAGTACAAGACGTCTCAATTTGCAGCTATCCTTTTGCACCTGGAGATTTAATAAGAAACATAATTTCATATTTCACTCTAATTTGATTTCCTTCATTTTTTAGTATGAATTATGTTTAGATTTTTCATAAATGAAAATGAATTTTATAATATTATTTTTTTGCTTAGTAAACTTTTTAAATACAGTTCTAATGCTGCTTATATAAGTCAGGCGTGGCGAATGAACACAAGAATGCGACAGTATTAGGATGTGGGTACGATTCCCAATAGAGAAAAATTAATATTTAATATTTTACTTCTCTTCAGAAAGTAGGAAATGGAGTGCCGTAACATTACGTTCCCAGGTTCCCTCTGACATTATTGCTAAGTACGGGATAGAGAGTGAAGCTAAAAAAAAATACACGTCGATATAGCAGTTACGTGCTATTATTCTCCACTTGCCGTCCAGTATTTCGAGACCATGCATGTTGAAACGGAACTTAACGCCGCCTTATGTCTACCATACTATTAAAATGATAATAATTTTAATATAATCATTCTGGAATCGAATCCAAAAGCATCTCGTTTACACTCTAACTTCACCATACACTTACTATCACATTGTATTATACATACAAAGCCTTTCATCCCCTAATCCCATTCGCTTTCTGTCAATCCTTCTAAGAGTTAATTTCGTTTCTCAAAAGAGTTAATTCACTTATCAGAGAATGCAGGTACACCACCCTCAATTCAGAAGTTCATATTAAAAACGTTTCATAGAATTTGTTAGTAGTATTATTGAGAAATCCATGAATTTGAATTTAGTTCATAAAGTATTTGAACAAATGTTTGTAGGTGTAAAGATTAATTTTTATTTATGTGTTATATTTTATTAATATTATAAACAACTTTAGTTGGGGAAGCATCTGAATGTGTAATGATGATTGTGGGTTCAACTCCCACTCGTAAAAGAATAATTTTGTGTATTATTTTTTTTCTTTGATAAAATATAGTACGGCAGCAAGTTACGTCAGTATTAAATAAAAATGAACTTAATTCGCTGAAAAATAAACAAAACTGATAAAGAAACATCTGAATAAATCTAAATAAGCTTCATCAATTACCGCTATAATATGACAGACAGACGAAAAAAGATGGGAAAAGACTGTTAGTAAAAACCATGGAATTCTAAAAATAGAAACTGAAGCTTAAAGTCGTTTAGACTACGTTTTCCACAGATTTTAATCCATTCAAAGGGTGAACGTCGTGTTAATGAGCCGCACTGAGGTTTCTTATATTTTTTCTGTTATACGATTTATTCCGTATATAGAGTGGTAGGTAGAGGGAATTTAGTGTCAAAACATTCCGTTTTCCACTTTTTGCCAAATTTTCGAGCCATAACGTGTTTTATAGTGTGAAACTGAAAAAAAATAAAAAAAAAACATTTAACATCATCAACATACACACACACATATATCTTTTTTTTATCATTTTGGAAGTTTAAGTTTCATCAATTAAGTTAAATCCTTTTTAATAGAAAATCCTATAAATGATATATTTTAAAAGCGTTTCAACATTAAATAACCACTTATCTTTCAGTAAACTAGGTCATACTTTAGACATATTTCATACCTTAATAGCAAATAATAATACACTATTCACGCCGCGGGCTCTCTGCCGCCGCGTAGACCTTTAAATAAAATATACGCTCAAAAGGACAAGTTCAAATATTTAATATCTATTTTTTCTTTATTTTGTTTTTTTAAGGCGAGCTTTGCGACTGTAAGCGCGACAGGTTGTGGATTCGATTCCCTAACTAGGATATAAAATATTTAATTCTTTTTATTTCCTCGCACTGGTAATGACGGAATTCGGCGAAAAGTGGGGAACGGAAGTGTCTTAATAAGAACGGAGAGTTTAACCATTAGCTCGCTCCTAGGTTTCCTCTGACAGGATACAGCGTGAACCTAAAGAAACTATTTTTTTTAGCTAGACTGTTCCATAGCAGGGTGCACATATAAAACTTAGTGTTAAGTGAGTTAACACTAAGTTGTATATTTCTTTATTTGCCACTTACCCAACGTGTTGTCTCGCTGTGATGGGAACATAAAAATAATTCATTGACTCGAGTGGAAATCGAATCTATAACCATCAATCACGCTTACTGATGTTTGACTAAAAAACTTGTATTATGACTAAAATTTTGTTAAAACTAATCCCACTCTTTAAGGTGTAAATGACTGCTACACTGCTACAGAAAAATATTATATACGAGTATGTCTACTTATAATATTTTTCTACCAAAAAACTGTACCGTATTCTTAAAGTTCCCGAAAGTAAATCGATTTAGAGGCTGGATGTTTATTTTTTTGGACCTTTTTTGTCCAAACGCGTGTTATCCAACTTTTTGCGAAGGATCACCGAATTTTATTTGTAAATATTTGATGAAACGAAAGGGAATCGACTTATGAAATTTGTCATATCCACTGATCTCATATCTAGTCTGTGACTGTCTTAAACAATAATAAGATATAAATATACTAAACTAAAAAAGGTTTTTTAACATTTCAATCCCTAACCATACTTATACAGTCAAAGTTTACTTTACAGTGACTAACTAATTTGAACGTACGTGGAATTGAAGTGACACCTTTTGGATTTGGTCCAAACGCTTAAACTAATTAAGCTATACGTTAGCATTCTGTCAAATAAAACTTCCTTTAGGAATTTCATAATCTTTGCTGATAGCAGAAGGCAGGAATGATTCATTTAGCTATCCAATTAATGTTGATAGTTTCGTTTAATTATTTTGCATTTATTATTATATTTTAAAAGAGGCCAGACGTGGTGCAAGGGTACAAGAGTGCAACTGTAAAAGCGACAGATCGTGGGTTCAATTCCCACTCAGGGGAATGAAACGTAAAGTGTGGAACGGAAGTTTGTTAATTGGAAGGAAGTGTTGGTTCTGCAATTCAATATGCAATGTTTCAGAAATTGGGTCTTGAATTGCGTCGGCAAAGAAAAGAGGTAATTTCTAAGAAGAAAAATAAAAATAAAAGAATTAAAACCAAATACGATGATTTCCTTTAAATTTACTTTAAAATATTTCGTTCGTGGTGTTTTTGAATATATTTCCAAGTTCTGACTTCTCTCACATTAAACTTTTATAGCAGTCTGTAGTTCAGCATCTTGTACAATAGAAGAGCTATTTTCAATTCATGAGGGTCAAAGTCAAACAAATATTCCAGGAACATCTCGTCGTCTTGACATTGACAATGCAAAGCTTTACGCTGCAAAGTAACAGGTAGAACCCAGAGAGAGAGATAAAACACTCCGTTCCTTACATGATGATTAGGTCGCCACGATGGTTACAAAAAAACTTTATATAAACAATATACATATTATTAAAATAAATTCGTTTGTATTTGAAATACAGCAAATTTATGTTTTTAAAAGCGGCCCGCCCTTGATCTTTGTTCTATATACATTTTTAATTACTATTTGACCCATATATTGTTAACAAACAACTCGCAGCGACAAAGTATTCTACTTTCAGTTGATTTTAGTTTATATTATAATATTATTTTGTAATTCTGCGTTCATCAAAATTATATAAGACCTCAGAATTATATATTTTTTTATTTTATTTTTATCACAAGTAATTTCAAAAAGTACTGATGTCTATACATTCTTCATTGGTCTCATAGTTTAAACAATTATATAAATGGTACGAAACTGTATTTGCCAACTCTATTCAAGATTCCGTTTTTTTTTCCAAAAAATTCATATTGAGGTCCCCATGGTCCTACCCATGGGCCAATGTTGATCTTTCGATCGAGTTACACTCGGTATAAATAAAAAATCAAAAGCCAAAATATTGTTAGTTTATTAAGGGGGGTTTTGCCATACCTAACATGTTTGTTCATTCTCAAACTTTTATGATTAACTAACTTTGAATTGAATTCTGTGGGTGATACGCAAGAGAATAATAATATACTATGTTTTGTTCAAGGATTTGCTTATAATATAATCAAATACTTCATTGATTCCAGTTGTAATACAGGGGCACAAATGTTTGACTGTAAACGCCTGTGGTGTCGAGGCAAATACCTCCAGAATTACAATAACCTCAATACATCTCTATAATAAGTTCCCTCTGCCTACTTTGCTACATGAAAGCAGAGTAGGCAGAGGAAATGAAAATTGAAAATTGATTTTATTCACGAATTTTAAATGTCAATGTTTCGTCTGTTTATTAGTAAAGTCTCACAAAACCTAGCCTGGCTGAGTCCCATTGGACTCATATTCTACTCGGAATACAACAATAACACAGACCAACTAATATTTTATTATATTGTATAATATTTTGCATAACTCCACATCAAATTCAAGGATTGGGAACTTCAAAAATCCTATACACTCGCTGATGATAATTCGTCTAAATCAAATATGTATTGTGAATCAAAACTTCATATAGACGTATCCGTGTCCCGGGGGGTAGAGAGACGACGACAATGATGGGGGCTAATGAGTGAATATCAAACTTGGAGAATTATTTCTATAGGACCTTTGTTGTAGTTAATTTTGGAGTTTATGATTGTATTGAAAAGTTGGTGTAGTTCAAGTTAGATTTTCTTTTAGATTCACGATGAATGTCGGATATAGCATGGTTAACAGAGGGAATTTGGGAACCTAGTGTAAAGACACTCCGTGCCCATTAAGACTTATCTCATTTTTCGCCGAACTCGAGCCTTTTGAAGCCTTCGACAACAAAACAAAAAAAATCAATGATAATTATTATTTTTTCTATTTTATTTTATTTTTAAATAAATAAATAGTTAACTATATGTTATTATGAAATATAGTACAAAACAATGTTACGTGTTTTAAAGCTATAATTTCTGTATCAGATTCTGTCTATATAGCCCACAGTCATGAACTATTGGAATAACGTTTTGTATGATAAAATCAATTTAGGTACTGTAGTCGATATGATAATAATATATTATACTAGCGGACGTGCGCAGCTTCGCCTGCTTATTGCTTAGGGGTGAATTCTAATAAACCATAAGAGATGTGTTCAATGAAATATTTTTAAGAGTCTCTATTTCAAATTTTATAAAAATCAGCGGCAATTTAAAGATTTTTCCATGTAAGCTTTCTACCCCTTATTTACACCCCTAGGGGATGAATTGAAGTCAACCACGAAACATGTGTTCAATGATATATTTTTAAGATCCTAAATTTCAAATTTTATAAAAATCGGGGGCGGTGTAAAAAAAATGCGTTACAAACTTTTAGCCCCTATTACATCCCTTTAGGGTTAAAATTTTTCAAAATCCCTTCTTAGTGGATGTCCAGATTACGAAAGAAAACATCTGTCCAAATTTCACGTTCTCTTGAGAATGAATTTGATGAGTGTTTCTTCTAAAATTAATTTTAATAGGTAAAATTGCTGTCGAAATTTTCAATTTTCGACTGATTTTTTAATTTTATAGTACAGATTATTTATTTTATATATCTTCTTAATTTAAATCTCTAGGCAAATAATAGTTAAGTTTATAAAAAAATGTAAACAAAACATATATTATTTTAATGCTCGTAATATTTATTATCAATATTTCAACCGCTTACAACAACTGAATTATTATTACCCTGTCCGTTTACAATATTATAGGTGTTACCTCCTTGCACTGAGTACTGCTGAGGCTGCAAAAAAAATTAAAAGTATTAAAGAAATTATTTAATTATGACTTCACTATGAATATGTGGTACGTCAGTATAATTGTGAAACAAAATTTGAATGATTAATTTAATTGAATTGCAATTTAATTGAAATGCCTCCAAAATCCGGCAAAAGTGGGGAACGGAGTTTTTAACACTAGGTTCCCTCTGCCTACCCTGCTGTGTGCGGGATACAGCGTGAAGCTGATTGTATATTTCAATGTATAAATGTATTTGAAGTCTAAACAAAATATGAATTTGTAATATTATAATTTAATCCTAAAAAAAAGTATGTCGTAGAGTGATCGTTGAACTAGCTACAGCAAACGACCAGCCCACCCCATATGTTTCATGTAACTTTAAAGATAATGGTAAACTTACATAATATACCGGCACATATTGTGGCATACATAAATGAGGAAAGAAGAGACAGTGGAGATGCCGTTTTGGTCTAGGATTCATCTGAAACAAAAAAATATTATAAATAAATGATAACGCCGACATATTTTATTATGTTGTTTTTTTAACTCCCGTTTTACAATTTCCGCCGAATACTTGGGGCATTGTGTGTTGAGTGGCAGAATTCAACGCGGCACGTTGCCTCGTTACCAGAGTGGAAATCGAGATTTACCCACATTACAAATATTAACTATATTCTCACGTAACGCACACTTGTGCGCATGCGCAACGATGGCCAAGAATCCTCTATACGAAATGTTACCAACTGTATTTATATGTAAACTAAACAACTAAATGTGAATACCATACCTCCTTAGGATCACATCCTCCTGGTTGTGTGCTACAGTCAACATCTGCATCGCTGAAAGAAATAAATGTTAAGATAATAATAAATTAATTAAATATATAATATCTTAAATAAAATAGGTGCAACGAGTGTTTCACAAAATAACTTTTTATTGGAAAATCTAAAACTTTCCGTATATTTGATTGACAAAGTTATAATTCCTTTTTGTTTTTTTTTTTACAACCATTTAAGAACATACTTAAAGCGCAAAAAAAATACCTTAATGGTTTTAATTCCACCACGTACACGGCGAAGATAACAATGAAGAATAATATAATAGCTTTCGACATTTTCTGTAGTTCCTAGTATACTATGCAAAGAGCCCTCAAACGTTAGTGATCCTCACTAATGTAATGAACTTATTGATATGAGAATGAGATTTTATAACAAAGTCAATCGGATTTCTGGAAAACCAGGCAGGAATGGCCTTGACCTCCATATATCACCGCACATAAATAAAATTAATCAGTTTTTATAATTATTTATGATAAGTACAATATCCTATTTATAAACGCCAGGGACACAAGCGTGTAACGTATCACAGCTTCACTCTGTATCCTGCACACAGCAGGGTAGGCAGAGAGAACGTATACTACGTATACTACGTTCTCTCTGCCTACCACATAAGACACTCCGCTCCCCACTTTCTGCCAAATTCTGGAGGCATTGCGTGTTGAGTGGCAGAACTCAACTTCGAACTTATAGTTATTTCATAGAAAAAATCATTACACATATATGTCGCATAGTCATTATATAATAGGTCCGATATAATATTATATACATTAAAATAATAAATTTGGAGGCACGCGCACGTATGCAAATTTGAACTTAGTTTACACAGAGGAAACTTAGTGTCAAGACACTTTGTTCTTCAATTTCCACTTTCCGCCCGAATTCTAAACACACAGAGTGTTACGCTGCTCAATTTCTTAACAGAGTGAGGAATTGATAACAGTTAATTGCCCAGAGCGGGAACAGAATCCACGACTGTCGCGACTTTAATCAAACGCTTTGCCACTGCGCTATGATGTATGTAAAATGTAATGTAAATATATTAATTATCACAACAATAAGTATATAGATATGAGCGTGGAGTTTCCATTACTTATTTATGACATTTATATTTTATATATTGCCAGTATTATTTTAAATTCGTTATAATCACTCATGCGCGACTAGCGGCTTTGCCCGCTTGGACTTCGTACACGAGTTCAATTAAAAATTAAATTAAATCAGCTACGTTTTACCCTAATTATAAACAGCAAATAATTACATAAAAATTAACAGTAATTCGAAAATATTTAAAAATTTACAAAATCATTAAAGTCATCTGCCCATTCGCGTCGATCATACTCATACTATGCCGTCCGAAGGTTAAGTCATTTAGAATCTCTAGATTTTCTCGATTTTTCTATCTGTTCAAGGAAATGAAATTAATTTAAATATAATCACTCCCCTGTAAGAGAACTGAACCTAAAATCGTTGCGTTTGTTCTCGGACTCTGTGCCTTTGCGCCATGAAAATACTAATAATTTCATTAAATGATTTTCTAGTAATTCAATCTAAAACTCGATTATTTACTCAAATTTAATAAAAAGTTATGATGTCTAGTCTAAATTTAATTGTAGAACAACACCTTGCGATGACTTTGAACACTCAAGTTAGTTTAGAAGTGACCTCTGTTAATAACCTATGAAAATTTTGTTTGAAATGAATAATTTTCTGATATTACACTTAGTTTAACATTTAACAGATGTTGTATTTGAACGACAGAGTTCAAGTTCTTAAAGTATATTAATAGTAAATAAAACTAAAAATACGCTTTCTAGTAAATAGCCCAAAGTATTATCATCATCCAATTTCATCATCAGACCAGCTCGATGGTACTATAATACGTAATTGTCGTAACGTAATTGTCACCTAATCTATTTATAGTTGCCAAGTCTCATGATGATAACAACTAGAGGTGAGGTTATTATAACTCTTGGTTATGATGTGAAGTGGAATATGGGATATATTGTGAGAAACTTAACCATAGAGACAGAATTTATAGAAAAATTAATAAAACCAATAGTTCGAACATGTATGAAAATTTATAAAACCGACAACGTTACCTGCCCGTTCGCGTCGGTCATACTACCGCCCGAAGGTTAGGTCATTCCGAATCAATGACATCTCCTTAATTATTTATTAGAATGTTATACAGTAAACTATAATTTCAATCTAGATAAAATGCTAAAAGTGAATATAATATTTATTTTCATAAGGATAGATATCAAAATGTCGCGGTAGCGGTCGCGTAGCGACGGTTATTATTAACATGGCAGAATAAATTGCATGTCAAATTAGAAAGTATTTAAATATATTAGTATATATGTGTAATGTAATGTTATATAGCGTATAGCACTTCTGAAGAATGCAGCTTTCATACAAAACAAAAACAAAGTAAATCAGACCAGTAGATCCAGAGATCTTAGCGTTCAAACAAACAAACTCTTCCGCTTTATTATATTAGTATAGAGTATAGATAGTATAGATGACATAAAAAAACAAACAAACCATATAAATTAAAAGCATATAAATAATGAACATTTTTAATACATCTAAATATTATAAATAAAACATATGTAGGTGTTTCTAATACGTTTTTGGTTTTCCGTGCTCGTTTCAAGCCACGTTTCAGAAAACGAGGAAAAGTAAAGTAATAACATTTCTCTCGGTAAATTGGTAAAATGTTTATTATTATTTATCATTAATTAATTGGTATTATTGAATTTCTTCTGAGCTCAACACAATACCACATTGAAAGAAAATCTTAATTATTGAAATTGTAAAAAAGACTGGGGCTTATTCGACAACCAGGAACAATCTTATAGAAAAATAAATTTTAAAATCATTTATATATAAAAGTTTTTAAATCTCGTTGATTTCTTAAAATAAGTACGTTTTAAATAAATTGTTTTAATTTGGTTAAATTCTAAGTATCATGAAAATTTTTAAAGTCTCTTGAGGATGAATTTGATGAGTGTTTCTTCTAAAATTAATTTTCATAGGTAAAATTGTTGTCGACAGATTTTTTAATTTTATAGTACAGATTATTTATTTTATATATCTTCTAAATTTAAATCTCTAGGCAAATAGTAGTGAAGTTTATAAAAAAATGTAAATAAAACACACATATTATTTCAATGCTCGTAATATTTATTATCAATATCTCCACCGCCGCCGTTGTTGTACAACTGGATAATCATCAGCGTATCGGTTTACAGTATTAGTGATGCCACCTCCTTGCACTGAGCACTCTGCCGACGGCTAAAAAAATAAAAAGTATTAAAGAATTTATTTAATTATGACGTCACTATGATTTTTATTTTATTTTTTTTATTTTATTTTATTAAGTTTATCAACGGCTCATACATTGTTACATTTCAGTAAATCTAACTTAAAAACTAAAAACAATTAATGTACCGCCACTTAAAGATAAACACTGCATACAATATAAAGTGGTTGTGAACAATCGTGAAATGGTAATTTATATATACATAGGTTTGCAAATAAATAAGCGCGTATCAAAATTACATAAAAATATACTAAAAACTAGATTAAGGAATACACACATACATATGTATTGATTTTATATAAATAGTTTTTATATTTACGATAATTTGTTATAGAAAAATGTAAATCAACCTGTTTGATTAATAAAAAGATATATTTGAAAATTTATACATAAAACTAGCGTGAGTTGACAATTTAAAAAAGACGCTTGATGTGATGAAAATTCTGATGCGCATTATTAGATTTGGAACTGAAGAGGAAAGTGGTCCTCTAGAATAAAATATTGTATTATAATTTAAGATATACATTGTATAAGCCTAATGGTATCTAGCCCTGGAAGAAGTATAAGTTCTGTAAAAGTCCTGAGATATAAATTGTACAAGCCTAATGGTATCTAGCCCTGGAAGAAGTATAAGTTCTGTAAAAATCCTGTGATATAAATTGTACAAGCCTAATGGTATCTAGCCCTGGAAGAAGTATAAGTTCTGTAAAAATCCTGTGATATAAATTGTACAAGCCTAATGGTATCTAGCCCTGGAAGAAGTATAAGTTCTGTAAAAATCCTGTGATATAAATTGTACAAGCCTAATGGTATCTAGCCCTGGAAGAAGTATAAGTTCTGTAAAAATCCTGTGATATAAATTGTACAAGCCTAATGGTATCTAGCCCTGGAAGAAGTATAAGTTCTGTAAAAATCCTGTGATATAAATTGTACAAGCCTAATGGTATCTAGCCCTGGAAGAAGTATAAGTTCTGTAAAAATCCTGTGATATAAATTGTACAAGCCTAATGGTATCTAGCCCTGGAAGAAGTATAAGTTCTGTAAAAATCCTGTGATATAAATTGTACAAGCCTAATGGTATCTAGCCCTGGAAGAAGTATAAGTTCTGTAAAAATCCTGTGATATAAATTGTACAAGTCTAATGGTATTTAGCCCTGGAAGAAATATAAGTTCTGTAAAAGCCTCGAGGTGTTTGATTTCTTTACATATATTTTATTTTCTCGAGTGGGAATGAAACCCACAACCTGGTGCGTTTGTAGTCACATATGTTTCTGCTCCACTGGCCTCAATTAATACGTTTTTTGTATAATTTATTTACTGGCGATAATAGAATAAGGTATATTTACAACATAAATAAGTTGTTACAAGCGTATAAGAATTTCGACGTAGCGCGAAGATCGATGATTCAAATCTTGCTACCGTCAATTTTTTATATGTTTTCTTAATAAGTATTGTTCTTTCCAAGTGCTAAAAAGGTACGTAACTGTATTTTTTTAAATATTTTTTTCCTATGGATAGCTTCATGGAAAAGTCAGTGTACCCAGCGAAGAGAAATAAATGTTAATACATTCCGTTACTCACGTTCCGTCGAACTCTGGAGGCATTGCATGTTGAGTGGCAGAAATCATCACCGCGTCTTACCTCGACAGCAGAGTGAAGAAATGCATGCATTTATACTAACTACATAGTGCAAATATAAATTTAAAAAAATAACATTAAGAGTTAACTAATAAATGCACCAACTCTAAAAATAACGTATTTTACATAGTAAATAGGTGTATGTATCAATAATTAAATTTATTATTTTTCAATTATCTTTACTTTGAAGTAAATAAAGTGGAAAGTAAATAATGTTATAAAACAAATACCGATTAAAATTAAATTAAATTAAAAATACCGATTGAGATTAAAAAATAAATACCGATTTTAGATAGTAATAGATACGTATAGAAACACATTTTATATAAACATAGGTATATACATACATATACATAGTTTTCCAAAACAAATAATTTTCTCTGTCAAGGAATTCAATCTGTTCAAGGAAATGAAATTAATTTAAATATAATCACTCCCCTGTAACAGAACTGAACCTAAAATCGTTGCGTTTGTTCTCGGACTCTGTGCCTTTGCGCCATGAAAATACTAATAATTTCATTAAATAATTTTCTAGTAATTCAATCTAAAACTCGATTATTTACTCAAATTTAATAAAAAGTTATGATGTCTAGTCTAAATTTAATTGTAGAACAACACCTTGCGATGACTTTGAACACTCAAGTTAGTTTAGAAGTGACCTCTGCTAATAACCTATGAAAATTTTGTTTGAAATTAATAATTTTCTGATATTACACTTAGTTAAACACTTAACAGATGTTGTATTCGAACGACAGAGTTCAAGTTTTTAAAGTATATTAATAGTAAATAAAACTAAAAATACGCTTTCTAGTAAATAGCCCAAAGTATTATCATCATCCAATTTCATCATCAGACCAGCTCGATGGTACTATATAACTGTATTGTCACCTAATCTATTTATAGTTGCCAAGTCTCATGATGATAGCAACTAGAGGTGATATTATTATAGTTCTTGGTTATGATGTGAAGTGGAATATGGGATATATTGTGAGAAACTTGACCATAGAGGGTTTTTGGGAACGTAACACATAAATATTTTCAAATTACTCAATTTTGACTATAAACGGAATATAACACCACATTCTCCGCCTAACATACCAAATAAGGGGTAAACATTAAAAAAGAAAGCCCACTTGCAAATATATGAAGTTTAGTTACAAAAATTCGTGTAGGCATTTCTTTACGTCCGTTTTCCTCCTCTCAATCGCTGAATTTTTCAGTTGAGTGATGCCGATTTCATTTCGGGATCAAATATGATTTACATTCAAGTTGTATATATATCTTTCATTCACCATATAAATATTATATGTAATAAAAATTACCGTTTTATTTATAGGTATCGGGGTCGTGTTTTCAGTTATTTGGAGATTTTATAATGGATAGACAGATAAAATTTAGAGACACTCCGTTCCCAATAAGACACTTCTCCAATTTGACCGAATTCTGGAGGCAATGCGTATTAAGTGGCAGAAACCAATGCTGCTTTTTATCAAAGACATAAAAAGAATAAAAACATATTAAATATTTCGTTTTGCCCAATGGGAATCGAATCCACAATCTGTCGCGCTTACAATCGCACGCTTGTGCCCCTGCGCCTCATATATAATTGGCCTCGACTGGACTTTAATCTAGAATTTCAAATATCCACTAAGTATTCTATCGACCTAACAAACGAACCAAACTAGATAATTATAGGCGCTTTGAGTGATTTAACAGCGAATCCATCCAAATATTAATTAACAAAGATAATTATCCTGCTAAAATTACTTACATATTTGTATGTGCATGTAGAAATTTATGTATGGATTTTAGTAGGGGCTGTATCTATTTTGATGATATTTAACCATAATTTTTAGGCTATATCCTATTAAGTATAGCCACTGTATCATAGTGCGGCGTTAAGCTACGCCAAATAAACGGTTCTACCCGCCTACCCTACTATAAGTGAAAAAACAGCGTAAAGCGGGTTAAAACAATTTTAATTTCGAATAAAAATTAATAAATACATAGGCCTAATACGTGAACAAAATACAAATAAAATGTATGTGAGCACCGTGAAAGAAATAAACAACAGAGAGCGGAGATATCACACGCCACTAGATTAATGGGTCAGAGATGAATATAAACAGATAGTCTAAGAGCTGGATGATAAAAATATTACTTATTGTGTTTTTTTGGTAATTATAAAAATTTTGAAGAAAAGGAATATTGGAAGGTATATTAGATACCCATATTTTAAATTGATTCGATTGAAAAACTACTACAATTGAAATACTTTTTTTTTAGCGTTATGTATTTTCGTTTTTTCATTTTCTATTTTTTTTTCTTTATGGTTAAATAACACTAAAATTTCTATACAACCCATATAATGTATTTACATAAAAATATAAAAATATTCTGTTATACGATAAAAGGTTAAAATATTCGCTAGCTCTTTGTCTAACGTTACCCACCACGTAACCGAAGCAACTTCGTTATTCTCTAATGATATCGCAGGAAATAATTAATCTTATTAAACAAATGTTTTTCATAAATACGAATTTCTATACAGGCCGTCGTCGTCGTATGCGCGACGATTGTGACTTCAATCTCACTCGGGGGAATGAATTATTGTCTAATTCAGAAGTACTAGAACAAAATAATAATATGTAGAAAATAATTAATGGAGTTGACCAGTGGAGAGTAGAATATGAAAAAGCTCTCAGACTTGCTTCACAACTGCATAAGGCCAAAGAATATATATATTTACATTAGAAAATAATAACTGAAAACAAAAGGTATCTCGAACCCAGAGCCTATTTGAAGAGCTTGATTGGGATGCAAGGTGTATGGTTTCTCCAGTCATCGCCTATAAAAGTCACATTTGAACAATACTTGACTGGTGGTGATTCGGTGGCTTCCATGCCAGTTCTTCAAATTATTTGAGTGGATTAAGACAACCTAGTGTGAGAGGACACACCGTTATTTACTTTCATACGTAAATATGCACTAGAAATTATTAGGAATATAAATAAATATTAAACATACCAAAATCGTTTCAATAATAATAAATGAAGCCCACTAATGGCGGTTATCATGGCAAAATTGTAATAGAATTTGTAATAAGATATTTTATATGCAGATCGCATCAGCGTGGTCGTGGAAGCTGTGAAATGTGTGTACCGGATTATATTGTATTTTCAAAGTAAAACTTAATAATATACTTTTTTCTGTTTTTTTTTTACTTTCACGCTCTATCTCGCATATAGCAGGGTACGTAAAGGGTACCTAGGGTTACGACAATTCGTGCGTTTTCATGCAAAGTCAATAATTGTAAAAATTATAAATTAATTTTTAACAAAAACAAAAACCGACTTCTAACAACGAACTAAAAAGTGAAAAATAATTATATAAAGATTTTATAATTTTGAAGTCTGTGCCAAGTAGAACAAACAGGCTTAGTAATTAGATATTGTAGTAAAGGTGTTGTAGCATTAGTTTGACACCGACTTCAAAATTATAAAATCTTTATATAATTATTTTTCACTTTTTAGTTCGTTGTTAGAAGTCGGTTTTTGTTTTTGTTAAAAATTAATTTATTTTACGATTTTTAGTGATGGGTAGATCTTAAAATGATGCTTCTTGAACGAGTAGTGATGGTGGTGGTAGTGGTTGTCAACGAGTGGTTGTGATTGTTCTATGTAAAACTTCATTTAATTAGCTATTATTTTTGTGCAAAGTTACATTTTGGTATATTGACAAGAACAAACATAAAAAGTATTCGGGTGAATTCGGAATCTCCCTTTTTTGAAGTTGGTTGAAAATGAGAAATTCCTCTTTTTTGAGATTGGTTGAAAAGAAATGCAACGATCAGGAATCTCACTTCTGACATCAATTTAAAAAGTTTTTGCTTGTAACTATTACAGTATAATTAATTTTTGACCAAAAAAAACAAACTTTCTCAATTTTCTCCGGATTCCATAATCGAAACCTAACCAAACTTTCACCAAATTATCCTTGAAATCATCAAAATCGGTTGGCGCGACATTGAGTTATTCGGCTATTAGTCGCGCACATGCATAATGCAAATTTAAGACTTATGTGATTTTCTCATGGATACCATTGTCAGACATGGACCAAAAAAAAATGGGACCATTCGGGAAGCTATACCTTTCAAATAAAAAAAAAAATTATCAAAATCGGTCAACCCAGTTAAAAGTTATGAGGTAACAAACATACATACAGTCGAATTGATAACCTCCTTTTCTTACAGAAGTCGGTTAAAAAGTTGAAATTTCAATAATTATAACGAAATGTGAAAAATAAATGGACCGTTTATTTTGAGAGTGGTGTAAGTCCATTTTCTTTTGTTTCGAGAAAATTAAAGGTTAGTATATTTGTTGATTTAAAAATATAGGCAAATCGTATGAGGTCTGGCATTGTTTCTATTGCTTTATCAACATTAAATTTGTTTATATAAATTTGTTTTTGGCTAATTAGACTACGATAACACATATTTATGAGCTGTAAATGGACTTACACCACTTTCAAAATTAGACAATTGTAAAAATCGTTTAATTTCAATTTTGAAAAATCAAATATCGCTTAAAATATACTTCATTTTAATATAATTTTGTATTTTGTATATTTTGTAATATAATTTACAAATATGCATAACAACACATAAAATTTTATTTTAGACGGCAATTACATTGTCAATACTATCTAGTATTACTGATTACAAGAATTTACTTATTCTCTGCATGTGGTAGTGTTTTAAAATATGCATGATGCATCGGAGGTATATAGGGTAGTAGCTGCTTCATGTCTTTATATTTTTCGTACGTAATAGGTCTAGGCTACATTTTATTTAAAAATTCAACTCCTAAATAATATAATTAGGAAAATCGTAATAAGATTGCGGATTTTTCTGCAAAAAGATCGCGCTACTGTTGTTTTTGCTGTTACTGGGCAAAGATACGGAGTCAAACAGCCTTGTCGTATTTATTTTCTTCTCACAGGTTATGCGCTGTACATTTTCTAATACATTTCTCTAATTTTTTAATATCTATCTTTTAACTTACGAGTAGTGGAAACACGGAGGGAAACAATGGAAATCGTCCGCGGGTGAAGCCGCGGGACACAGCTAGTATAAAATAAATGAAAAATAACAAAACACGCATCCATCTGCTATGCCACCTACCACTGTCTATTGGACTTACACCACATTCATAATCGATGATTATGCAATTTCATTTACCGACCGATTTTGAGTTGTACAAATCATGGGATTTTTTTGAGAAATTAAACATGGACTTGTTAAAAATAAAAAAATTACATTAAATTAAGCATGAATTACGTGATAACTAATTTTTTCTCAAAAATGGACTTACACCACTTTCAAAATAAACGGTCCAAATATTGAAAATAAAATCTTAAATTAATTTGCACCATCAAAAATGCCTTTAAACAACTACTTATTAATTTGTGAGAGTCAGCAAGGACATGTTGGACGATTTTTTAAACTAGGTACTAAGGTAAATAATTTTAGTCAATTTATATTTGATGAGGAACGTAAAAAATATATTTTCCTTTTTTTTGTTTGATAGGCACACTAAAATATTACTTGTTGATGCCTCTCACTATCTGATGATTTTCTTGAAAAACTTCCTTGTATTAGTCATAAGTCTACAAAATTTATAAATAACAAAAAATAGACTATAATAAAAATGTAACTTAACACGGTTTTTTTTTAATACTGCGTCGATTCCACTAAGGTTACTAAAATAAGGTTAATCTGTTCACAACTTATCGTCTCAGTTCGTTAATCGCAGAGCAAATTACATCTGAGGTCTTTCATTTAAAAAAAAACTGCGAAAAATTAAATCAGCTATCATCTATGTATCCCCGCAGACGGAAGGGAAGCTAGTGTTAAAACACTCCTGTTCCCTATTTTCCCCCAAATTCTGGAGTCATTACGTGTTAAGGTGGCGGAACTCATCACCGCGCAATGCGGTGCGGTACCAGAGCGGAGAAAACGAAAATGTTAAATATTTAATCCCATCAAAAACATAAATGTAAAAAGAAAGCCAAGTTCTGTAATAAAACGTATGCTTTCAGCGATAAAAGAAGTGAGATGTAAATGTATGCCAAGTTCAATGGTCAGTCCTGAAATTTATTTTTAACAATATAAAATATTTTATAACAACTGAAAATGCCCATTCTTCTTACAACTTGGAGACTTCATTTATGTATAATATCTGACTTGGCTAGTTTTCATATGAATTTACAATAGAATCTTAATAGAATAGAATAGAATTTGAATACATTCATTAATATCGATGTAAATTAATTTGTATGTGTATTTTTTTCTGTTTTAGGATTCTGTACCTCGAAAGCAATAAAACAGAACCCTTATAGGACTTAGTACTTAAATATTGTAATAATAATTTGTTATAATAATTTGTTATTTGTTATCATTGTGCCGATAGTGGTTTCGGTTAACGGTTTAATAGCGAAAAGCCTCGACCAACACCTTAAGAGGCTATCGCTTAGCTGTTGGATCAAGAACCGGATACAGAAGGCAGTATTACTTGAGACGGCACGTATTGTGCGGAGGTTCCTCTCTCTGGAGCCCTAGCCACCGATGGCTTGGACCCTTGTCCCGCCCTCGGAAGAGTGGTTTTTTTATATTTTTAAATGTATCTTTTTTATAATAATTTATATTTAAAAATGTAAAAGTGATTCACTAATTTAATAAAAGTTCTTCAGGTATTTAATATCAAATACGTTAATCGACTATGCAAATGCTCTTAGTATAATAAGTACTAAAATGTTTAAATTATCTATATATATAAAAGGACTTGTCCTCACTGACTGAGGTAAGATGCACGTACAGCCGTAACCGCTGATGGTAGAAACGTTAAATTTGGACAAAAGTTTACTTTCGTAATCTGGACATCCACTAAGAAGGGATTTCGAAAAATTTTAACCTTAAAGAGATGAAATAGCGGTTCAAAATTTTTATGGAAAAAAATTTAAATCGGCACCAGTTTTTATAAAATTTGAAATTTAGATTTTTAAAGGTATTTAATTGAACACGTGTTTCATCGTTTTCTAGAATTCTCCCCTCTTATTATTCCCCCCCTAGAGAGAACCTTTAGGGGTGCAAATATTCATAAATATTCATAAAATTTGAAATTCAGACTCTTAAACGTATATAATTAAACATATGTTGTATGGTTTTCTAGAATTCATCCCCTAAGGGTGCAAATAAGGGGTTGAAAGTTTATATAGAAAAAGTTTTAAAACGCCACCGATTATTATAAAATTTGAAATTTAGACTTAAAAATATTTCATTGAACACATGTTTTATGGGTTATTAGAATTCACCCTTAAATAGGCAAGCGAAGCTGCGCGTCCGCTAGTAATAAATAATAATGAAGGATGTTAATCCATTTATTATATTTTTATATTTTTACGTGAAGCCCTTGAAGTCCACATGATGACAGGCTTTCTCAGGACATAAATTAGAGTCATTTTCAGCTACAAATGGAGACATATCTTATCTTAAAATATAATTGAAAGCATCGTGTTGTTTGAGATGGCTTACGTAAGTAATAGTGAAGTTAGTCTACAAAACAAATAAAATATTTACTAACGTGTGACATAAATAAAAGCAAATATATATAAATAATGCATTGCTCTTATTTTGTTGGCAGGCGCTATGCTTAAAAATCAGTTATCATTAACTTTGATTGCTATGCTTTCATTACAGGTGCTATAAGTAAATGTTCCTAATTGAATCTATTTATTGAAAAATTATAAGAAAATATTTAAAAAAATACTAGTTTCGGATTTTTCCCTTGACATACACCCAATTACTTAACCGGATGCTAAATTTCACCATTCTAGATCATCTGGAACTTGGTTAACATTAAGGTCTATAGGTCAGTCACCCCCCTAAAAATTTACGATTTTTGGACGTCATTATCTAAATAACTGTTTGAGCTGTGTTTATGAAATTTTATGCACGTATACAGGTAGGGGGTCTAAATATTTGAGCCAAATATGACAGCTTTAGGTGGAATAGTTTTTGAGTTACGAATAGGTAAAAAGTGGCTTCAAATGGTTCGTGTAAAATAACACACGGTGCTGCTCGCCAGTTCTGAAACCCAGAAACTTGGCACGCGCTCCGCGCGTTTTAAATTATCTCATGTAGGAATCGAATCTACAACTGTCGCTTTATAGTCACACTCTGTTCCTGGCTTCTATAAAAAAGGACGAAAATATTATCGTTATCTAAAGGTTTTTAACTTTAAGGGGTCTTAGAAGGACGTTGTTTTTACTTAGCAGAGTGTAAACCGGATTTACGGCCAACCGTCTCCTTCGTAATGTAATACGCCAGTATTTTCTCGTTACGTTTGCGGTAAATATATATGAATGTATTTTTTTTTCTGTTTTTTTAACCAGCTTCAAAAATGAAGGTTATCAGGTTGACTGTTACAATTGAATAGTATTCGAGTATGATTGTGTATTTAGACATTGCGTGTTTAGTGGCGGAACTCAACGCTGCACTTTTTGTCTTGCCATTAGAGCGAAGAAATTTCCCCAAGTGGGAATCGAACTCACAATGGTTGCGTTTATAGTCACATCCTTGTTCTCCTGCGCCAAATAGCCTCAGTAAATTTTTGCATAGTAGGTAATTAAACTGTCACACTTGTATAATTGATTTACTTTAAACAAACAGTTTTAAAATTGCATATTTAATTATTATCATTTAAAATTACTTATATATTACTTACCAAATATATTATATATCGATTACACCTAGGAATGTACTTAAAAAAAGGAAAATTTTCATTATCTCAAGTAAGATTCCGATTTCTTCACAACCTTCTTTATAGTTATTTTTTATAATAAAATCCAGTTATACGATTTGTCTCGTTTAGAAAGGTAGGGTGAGGTTGTTAAGACAGCCTATTCAGCCAAGGAACTCAACGCCGCGATCTGGCCAGAGCATTAAATGAAAATAATGAATTGAAATGGAAATCGAACCCACAATTATCAAGATTACAGTCGAATTTTCCACTGCGCTACAGAGCCCTCGTATATAATACAAATATTATTAATTAATCATTTCAATATAAATATAATTATACAGAACAAATAGCTTTTAAATTATGGACACATCGACATACTATAAACTATAATATGTTTAAATACAATTAATTACCAAGTTCACGTGTGGAATTAATATTACCCATATTATATATAATATATTTAAATAAATATATTACTGAGGCAGAGGTAATATCAATAATCCACCTGGTATATTAGATTTCAATTTGTATTTTTTTTTTAGTTTTTTGGATTTTTTTGAGCATCGCTGAATTCCGAAGGTATTGCGTGTTGAATGACGGAATTTAGCTCATTACCAGAGAGAGGAGGTGAAAATATTTTATTTCACATTTCTTAAGTGTGAATCGAACCCGCAATTTAAATAGGGTTCAAATAGTTTCCATTTCCTAAGAATCCCTAAGGTTAGGTAACTATCATACATTCTTGAGTTCAACTTGAATAGTTAATTAAACTCTCAGGCTAAGGAAATGTTCGATATGTTGAATTGGATTACGTTCCTTTGAGAATTACTACATGTATGTAGAAATTTCCCATAGTGCCTTATTTGAAAAAGTGTTTTCTTATATATAAAAATACTTGTGTATAATATAATAATAGGTTATACACATTAGATTAATAAATAATCGTGAAGCTAAAAAAATAATATTATAATAGATTAATAAATAATCTATATATATAAAAGGACTTGTCCTCACTGACTGAGGTAAGACGCACGCACAGCCGTAATCGCTGTGCGTAGAAACGTGGAATTTGGACAGATGTTTACATTCGTAATCTGGACATCCACTAAGAAGGGATTTTGTAAAATTTTAAGCCTAAAGGGGTGAGATAGGGGTTGAAAGTTTGTATGGAAAAAAAATTAAATCGGCACCGATTCTTATAAAACTTGAAATTTAGATTTTTAAAAGTATTTAATTGAATACGTGTCTCATAGTTTTCTAGAATTCTCCCGCTAAGGGTGCAAATAGGGGGTTGAAAGTTTGTATAGATTTTTTTTAATCGGTACCAATTTTTATAAAATTTGAAATTCAGACTCTTAAAAGTATTTAATTGAACACATGTTTCATGGTTTTCTGGAATTCTTCCCCTAAGCGTGCAAATAAGGGGTTGAAAGTTTGTATGGAAAAATTCTTAAATCGCCACTGATTTTTATAAAATTTGAAATTTAGACTCTTAAAAATATTTGATTGAATATGTGTTTCATGGTTTTCTAGAATTCACCCCCTAAGGATGCAAATAAGGGGTTGAAAGTTTGTATGGAAAAATCTTCCAATCGCCACCGATTTTTATAAAATTTGAAATTTAGACTCTTAAAAATATTTCATTAAACACATGTTTGTTTCATGGTTTATTAGAATTCAATCCTAAATAAGCTAGCGAAGCTGAGCGCGTCAGCTAGTCTATTATAATATTATTTTTTTAAGTTCACGCTGTTTCCCGGTCATCGCTGGGTCGGAGGGAACCTAGTGTTAAGATACTTCTGTTTCCCTCTTTTCGTCAAACTCTGGAGGCATTGCGTGTTGCAGCTTTTCTATATTAAATTAAATTATATTAACTTAATTTTAGTAAATCGCTTGAAAAGTACAAAAAGGAAAAGTTTCCAGTGTAATTCCCGAGTTCAGCGAACTTTGAATAAGCACGTAGCGTTTTTACATAAATCGTCCACAAACAGAGCTCGGCTTAAGCTTCATACATCGAGTTATAAAGTAAACTGCACGCCACATACACAATAAGAAGAGTAAAAGAATTAATTTTTAACAAAAACAAAAACGGACTTCTAACAACGAACTAAAAAGTGAAAAATAATTATATAAAGATTTTATAATTTTGAAGTCGGTGCCAAGTAAAACAAACAGGCTTAGTAATTAGATATTGTAGTAAAGGTGTTGTAGCATTAGCTCGACACCGACTTCAAAATTATAAAATCTTTATATAATTATTTTTCACTTTTTAGTTCGTTGTTAGAAGTCGGTTTTTGTTTTTGTTAAAAATTAATTTATTTTACGATTTTTAGTGATGGGTAGATCTTAAAATGATGCTTCTTGAACGAGTGGTGATGGTGGTGGTAGTGGTTGTCAACGAGTGGTTGTGATTGTTCTATGTAAAACTTCATTTAATTAGCTATTATTTTTGTGCAAAGTTACATTTTGGTATATTGACAAGAACAAACATAAAAAGTATTCGGGTGAACTCGGAATCTCCCTTTTTTGAAGTTGGTTGAAAATGAGAACATCCTCTTTTTTGAGATTGGTTGAAAAGAAATGCAACGATCAGGAATCTCACTTCTGACATCAATTTAAAAAGTTTTTGCTTGTAACTATTACAGTATAATTAATTTTTGACCAAAAAAAACAAACTTTCTCAATTTTCTCCGGATTCCATAAGCGAAACCTAACCAAACTTTCACCAAATTATCATTGAAGTGTATCCTTTCAAATAAAAAAAGAATTATCAAAATCGGTTGGCGCGACATTGAGTTATTCGGCTATTAGTCGCGCACATGCATAATGCAAATTTAAGACTTATGTGATTTTCTCATGGATACCATTGTCAGACATGGACCAAAAAAAAATGGGACCATTCGGGAAGCTATACCTTTCAAATAAAAAAAAATATCAAAATCGGTCCACCCAGTTAAAAGTTATGAGGTAACAAACATAAAAAAAAAAAAAAAAAATAATAATAATAATAATAATAATACAGTCGAATTGATAACCTCCTTTTCTTACAGAAGTCGGTTAAAAAATCAACAATATGTCTTGTTAATTTTAGTTCATTTTAATGTAGAATGGAGAAATTATTAAATTTAATTATTATTTGGGATGTGACGATGCACAGCATCTGTGAGAGGGCGCTGTATACTTCCCTTTGATTATCCAATGATTTACACTTCCGGTTGCTGTTTTCGACCAATCAGCGATTCGCCGGAAGTCACGTGGTCCCAGGTGGTAGGGCGCCGAGACGTTGTAAAGGCGACACTACGCTTCTTACCTCATAGCGTCGTTATTTCCCAATAGAGTAACATCGTTTAAAAGTGAAAGTGCTGTGGTAAGTGTAGTGTTGGAGGTGGAATTTCTTCACGTCGTGACCCGGATTTCTATATCGGGCCTACTCATGGAAGGCCTCCAGCAAAGATGTACATCCTCGTCAGAGAATTTTCTTTTGTGAAATTCAAAGGTACAAAAATGAACAACGGGTGAGTCATTTGAACCTCTTGTTTAACAAGTATCTACATGCATGTAATACTGTTCTATTGCTTGGTATTATATATACCAATACAGTAGTGGATTCTGAGCTTACCGAACACGGCTGTGTTATAACCTACAATAAGGTTAGGTATATGTCTCAGATTTTTAGCAGT
This sequence comes from Heliconius melpomene rosina, assembly GCF_056956725.1. Classification (NCBI taxonomy): domain Eukaryota; kingdom Metazoa; phylum Arthropoda; class Insecta; order Lepidoptera; family Nymphalidae; genus Heliconius; species Heliconius melpomene. The sequence goes on from NC_140399.1 coordinate 1,465,959, forward strand.
TGTGGCCCAATTTTATTCAGCTAACGGGCATTGCACAAAGCAAGAGGACTCATCGCTTGTTTAACGCTCTTGGAGACGTTCTCGGCATAGTATCATGCGATGTAAACGGAGTTTACTAAATAAATCGATTTTCACCGAGTTTACTTAGTTGTATACTATCTATTAATATACTACCTTCGTTTAAATGCGATAAATTCGTTAGGAGCGTATCCTGAGCGAGTTATCAAATATATAAAGAAAAAAAAAAAAAATCTTTTCTCATCATATATATCAGGGAAGCGGATTATTTAATAGTTGCCAGTTGTTAAAACCAGATGGCGTTGCCTGTCACTCTGACGTGACACCGATCGATGACAATCAGAAGTGGGATCGGAACAAGCTCCGGTCCCAACCACCTCATTCTCCGACATATATAAAAAGTCTGTCTATTTTTAGATAATCTTTTTTATTTATTTGTAATAAGTTAATTACTAACTTGTTGAAATGTTATATTCGCTGGGAGCGTATCCTAAGCGAGTTAACGAACAACAATGGATAAATCTGCGTGGGAGTTTCTTTTGGCTTCTTTTGACAATTGCAAGCGAATACTCGGAAGAATTAGACACAAGGATTCGAAGACAATTTCAAAGCCTGGCAGGAAAAGTGTTTCAAACACGGAATATCGGAGGTTTATTTTCTCAACCCTGGAGGAGTGAGGATAAAGCAATTGTGGATTTGCTGCTTTTTCGTGGTTACTGCCATCGCTATGAACGTCATAACATTTAGCAATGGGCGTCATAGTATTTAGCAATCACGGGATCTTCTGTATGGCATCTTCGGCAAAGATCTAGCCAGTCACCTTATCTTAGTTGCCTTAAGGTGGACTCGGGCTATTACATAAGGTATGTCCAATTATTTAAAGTGCATTTATCTGTCCATTAGAATTTAAAAAAGCTCGGTACTATTTTAATTAGAAATGCTCTCAATTGTACGGGAGGGGGGTAGTTATAAGGAGGCTGCCTCTGAGCGTATCGGAGGCAGTGGCTGATGGTTTGGGCTCCGTAGGCCCTTCCCGGTTTAATCGCGGGAATGCATCTAGTCATTTACCTCCATACCACCAATAATCCTTTTCCAAGATTATTTGAAGCAGTTAGACCTTCGTCAACCGTACATGCATCAAAGAAATTGAGAAGCACGAGTTGAGTATAAAACTCTAGCACATTTAATTATACATTAGCAATTGTCAAGTATCGGTGCATACCGGATATCGGTAGTATGGAGTGAGAATCCGCCGACTGGTAACACAAGTCCAGAACTTAGTACAAGGGTATTGCATGACTGTTAATAACTTTATTTAAATGTAACCGTATCTTTCTGTATACATTGTGTTGAGAAATACGGAGCCTACCTCTGGGTATATCGGAGACGGGTGTAGATGGTTTGGGGGCTCTCAAAACTCTTTTCGATTTAATAATGAGCATTCTCCATATCATCTCTGGCTTTATCCAATAAGAATTTTCAAGCGGTTCGAGAAAGCAAGGATAGAAAACAGTTCGACTCGCGTTCGACAAAGCAAACCAATAGGAAATTTTCTAATAGATAATGAAAGGTTTATCAAAAAAAAAAAAAAGTTTGATATATGAATTGTTAAGTAATGGATAAAAAGAAGCAATGCGTCTAAAACTAAATTAGAAACTGACTAAAACAGTCGGTTCAAGTCCACATAAGTATTATAAAAGTTTCATATTTGGAAAAAGTAGTAAAATTTGCATTTAAATAGAAGGAAACGTTAATAAGAAGCAGGAGAAAGAGGAAAAGAAGGCAGTTAAATAATTCAGAAGGCAAATCAAGACCAAATTAAGGTCGCCAGTTGGGCCTATCAAGCAGTGAATTGTATTGTATTACGACCTTTTATTACTGAAGTTGTCAGATAGGATAAAATATGAAATGCGAGAATTACAGACAACCTTTTATTACTAAGTTGTTGGATACCATAAAGTATGATACACAATAATATTGCAAAAAGACTATCAAGAAGTGTAATTCGTTTTTGTAACTTTGGTTCCAAAGCTGGGGAAAGCTAATGAAAATAATCGTCTTCATGGGACATGAGGGCTGTGTAAAGGTAGTTACATATATACCTTGGCGATATCCACGTGCGTAACGTAGATATTCCGCCGCATATTGCCATGAGTTTTGCCTAAACTGAACCTGGCTAGCGAGGTATACACGTAGTCGCAACTCCAATATGGCGGAGAGCATGTTGGATGTCTACGACATCATTAAGTCCGGGGAAAATCGGACGTTTAAATTGAGTACATCTGTATTTAAATGGTATAAATTTTGAAACTGTAAAGTTGCTTCTAAAAGCGAATTTCAGAGAGTGGACTATTGTAGTTCTAAAATACAGCTAAGAAGCGATAATTGAAATATTATAAAATTGATAATTTGATATGTAAATGTATAGTAGTATCAATTACTTATAACTTTATTACACTTTGAAGAATGATATAATCATTAGTCGGCCTAAATTTTGGTTGAAAAACTAATGAGCTTATATACTCACATTTTCTAACACGTCGTATGTCAAGTCCAGTTTTCTTCAAAACTGTACCTAAGTACCTGCATACTTATGATCCCACATGACAAGGTTGGCTAGGAGAGAATGCTTTTAGCGTTAAGCCCGCCTTTTGTACATTGTTTATTTGTAATTTTGTGCAATAAAGTATATATAAACAAATAAATAAATAAGTAGCAGATAGGATATTCATATCATGAATGGTCGGACTGGTTGCAGTTCTGGTGAGCATTCATTGATGCTTTTATGAAGTTAATACTCAAAGTGTGTGATGATGGTATCAAGTCTTAAATTTTACAAAGGCGTTCAAAGGTTTGACCAGTTTAGTTCTGAATTGGAACATATTATTGGGCTAAGTACATAGTATTTTGTAGAGCATTCTATTAAATGCTCTTGTGTTATTAATATATGGTACTAATATCTTCAATTACAAGGTAAAGTTAACTCTGGTAACTACTTCATCATCATCATCAGCCGGTCCTCGTCCGCTGCTGGACGTGGGCCTGTCCAATGGCACGCCACTGAGCTCGATCTTCAACTCTTCGCATCCAGTCGTTGCCCGCCACTTTACGAATATCGTCGCCCCACCTGGCGGAAGGACGTCCTACATTATTACGCTTGGCGAGGCGTGGTCTCCACTCGAGAACGCGTCTCTGCTTACTATAAATTTATTATAGATGTTAGGAAGCGTGGAGTCGGTTGCCGGTTCTATCTATGACCTGCTGTCTGAGCCGGAGATAGTTTCCAATAGACCGGACGACATTTTCATTGGCATTTTGATCTTGCTCGTTCTTCTAACATCATATTTCGATTAGAAATATTTCGGTGAAACAGGTGAGACCTATTGAAAATTACGCTCTAGAGACGGTGGTGTCATCCTAAGAAAAATGTTTTTCTAGGTTCTACATTAAGAAACTAGCTAGACCACCGGAAACGGGCTACAAAAGGTAACAATTTTGTTGTCTAATTTAGAGGTGAGGCTAAGCAAGGGCTTCATGAATAATAATCGATACTTATATAAATAGGTTATTATATCAATATCAAAAGTGAGAACATCTAGCTTATTATTTAGACAGTTATGGAAGCTTCCTTTCCTACTCGTGCTTATCAGCGAGTTGCGAAATATCTTTCAAAATTTGTTTGTATGCAGATTATAAGTAAGTCTAATAATTGAAGTTAATTATTTTGGCTCCGCTTCTGGCAGAGCGATTATTAATTGAATTAAAAAAAAAAAAATTAAGCAATTTACAATTCTTTGTTTCTCAAATTGCTTATAAATAAAACAATGTTACTCGTGTTTTTTGTGTTTTTACAGATCAATTTATCTGAATGTATCAGAATCAATTTATACAATCATTCTGATTTAGATCACATAGCGTCGTGCGTGGTCACCAGGAGTTATAAACACGTCTCTCACAGATGCTGTGCATCGTCACATCCCAAATAATAGTACAAGTTTTACATAACAATAAAACTTGTATTATTGTGGAGAGACGATGCACAGCATCATTTTAAGGCTCCTGGTGAGAATCTGCTATGAGGTAAGAAGCGTAGTGTCGCCTTTACAACGTCTCGGCGCCCTACCACCTGGGACCACGTGACTTCCGGCGAATCGCTGATTGGTCGAAAACAGCAACCGGAAGTGTAAATCATTGGATAATCAAAGGGAAGTATACAGCGCCCTCACAGATGCTGTGCATCGTCTCTCCACAATAATACAAGTTTTATTGTTATGTAAAACTTGTACTATTTTGTTTTTCGTCGTGGCGTCACAAGGGTGTGGGTTCGATTCCCATCCGAGAAAGTGAAATATTTATTTACTATTTATAATATTTATTTCCATTTCGTCTGTAAAAAGATTAGATTACTTTAAGTTAGCTATAGCGGTTAGCGGGCGTTGGCGTTACTTCCGGAGACGTACACATTAGACGTATTTTTTTTATAATTATTCTAATAAAAATTATAGCTAAACAAAAAAAAACCTATATAATAATATTGATTTCCTACGTCAGTGATTTAATTTGAAAAAACCTTGAGGTAATTTTTACTTTATACATCCTTTTATGTTATTTTAAATCTTTCAATAATAAACGTATAATGTACACTTAATTGAGTAATTATAACACACTTAAGTTATTAACTTATCTTACTCATATTAGTATAATAAATAATTACGATTAAGTTTAAAAATTATATAAGGAAAAATATATGAAAATATAAGGCCGCAGTGGAGCATGCGCGAGACTCTTAGGTTGTAGGTTCCCATTCGGGGAAGTGAATTATTGTTTATTAACATTATCATTTCTTCGCACTAGTACCAAGGCAAAGCGCGGCGTTGAGTTCCGCCACTCAACAAGCAATGCCTCAACAATTCGGCGGAACGTGGGAAAGGTTCCCTCGGGTTACCCTGCTACATAAATGATTGTGGCATACAGACAAATGGACAGGCGGACTTGACGAAATTATAAGTATCCTGTTTTGCACGGTGAAAGGGCTTAGTGTTTTTTGCCAAAAATGCTCTAAAAATGTTGTACTATTAGGCACTACCTACTGTTCTAGACGCGGGAACTGCATCAAAGTAAAAAAAAAATACATTTAAAAACGCAGCGTATTCTTATGGGAACGTAAAAAAAGATAAATTATTCTTTTTTAAAACTTTCCTTTCAACTAAATTCAACTGTCTGTGTCGGCACTATGATAATGATCGTTGACCTCTCCCATTAAAAATAAAAAGGAGAATGTACAAAAATGCAGATATTATTGCGGATAGTACTTGAAAATGTATTTTTTTGTTTTGATTTTTGGCTACCGAAATATGTTCTAAGGCCAGAGTTTTGTGGAAGTTGAATATTTTTTTAAATTTGTATTTTCATTTCTTCGCTCTAGTGTTGAGGCAGAAGTGCGGCGTTCCCCAATGCACCAAAAGATTACCTACCCTGCTGTGTGCGAGTGCCTGACATGAGACACGTGACATTCGCCGACAAGTGGCCGACGTAACCTTGACAACCTTCCATTCTAACCAATTTGGAAACCTGTATTTCCACCTGGACTATTATTATTGAGACATTTTTTTAAATTTGAATCAGTAGTCCCTAAGATCAAACAGGCAAACTTGTAGAAAGTTGAAATTTTAAAAAATTGAAGCCATCGTGAACCTGAGTCACTCTGTTAACGTATCGGTAATGGGTTCGAACTTTTTCTAGTTCGAACTCTAGGAAATATAAATAGGAAATGACAATAATTTCACAATCTCTTAAAAAAAATTAATTAACCAAAAAAACAATAATTAAAAGGAAAAACGAAAACTACCACCATAACACAATACTTATCAACAATGTTAAAACAGCAAAAAAATTAAATACAAACAGACTGATGTAATTTATATAATTTTTGTTCAAAGTTTTAATGAGAGTGCAAAGTTCTGGGTGAGTGGTATTTTTCTTGCTGGTTACACCCCCGCGACGATGAGAATACTTTAAAGTCTACGGTATTTATTTATTTTTAAAAAGTTTCCCTTAACATTAACGTCTTTAACGACTTTAACTGATTTTAATTTTAAAAAAAAGACGTGCCGTGCCATAAGTGGGCCATAAGTGTCTAGCTGTAAAGGCGACAGGTTGTGGATTCGATTCCCATTCGAGAAAATAGATATTTAACATTTTCATTTTCACTCTGGTAATGAAGCAAAGCGCGACGTACGACTTTTGCTACTCAACACGTAATATCTTTCAAATTTGGCAGAAAGTAGTCGCGAAAGAGTCTTAATGGGAACAGAATGTCGTAGCACTATGTTTCCAGGTTCCCTCTGCCTATTTTTTGTACGTATACTAGTCATCGCCAGCAAGAAAATTCCAGATTATGCCGATCCCGTATAATTTTCAAGAAGTCGTGCTATCTACAACACAGGGTAGGTAAAAGGACCCTGTTTTTCCCCGTTTTCTGCCGAATTCTAGAAGATTGCGTGTTGAGTGGAAGAACTGAACGCCGTGCTTTGCCTCGACACCAGAGCGAAAAAACGGAACTATAAATTTCAATAAATATTACATCTCCCTGAGTGGAGATCGAACCTACCACCAGTCGGCCTCCAACCAACCAACTGGCCTCAACTAGCCTTTTTTTACTTTCTATCATGTAATTATACTACATAAGATAATTATGGGTTTTGGACACAGAAAACTTATAAAGCTAACAACGAAAAACATATTTTTTTATAAAAATATATTTTTATAAAAATAAAATATATTTTTATATAAAAATATATTTAATAGATTTTTATATAAAAATATATTTTATTTCAATTTAAATAAAAATACTATATCTATAAATAACACAAAGGTCAATCGTGGCGTAAGGACACAGGCGTGTAACTGTAAACGCGACAGGTTCTGGGTTTGATTTCCACTTGATGAAATGTTTTTTTTTTATTACTTTTTAGTTCCGCCACTCAACACGCATTGTTTCCGGAATTCGGTGGATAGTGGGTAACAGAGTGCCTCAACACTAGGTTCCCTCTGCTTACCTTGCTCTGTATCGGAAACAATGTGAAGCTAAAAAAATTAAACAATTTATAATGTGGGAATAATAATATCTTATCACCTTCTCACTTTATCTAACGTTGCAGTACAGGCTAGGAGAAGCTAGTGTCAAAACACTCCGTTCACAATTTTCCGCCATAATTATGAACACTGCTTATTGAACCACGAAAATTAACGCTGCGTTGGTATTATTACCAGAGCGAGTGTATATCAAAATATTTATATAAGTAACTAATTTGGCATCTTTTCACATATAAGTCAATTAAACGGCGGTGTCTACTTTCAAGTTTGGCAATTTGCCATATATACAATAAAACTTATTTAATACATAGGTACTTAATATTAAAAGCTGAAGAGTTTGTTTGGTTAAGCACATTAACCTCAGGAACTACTGGACCGAATTATCGAAGAAGGCTTTAGTCTACGTTACATTGGGTTTATCTTTTCAATGTAATGGTATTTGCGCAGCATTGAGAACGTGTCATGTGTTACACTCAACCCTTTATCTTCCGTTCTCTGTGTTCGTTCCGCACTTTGAAGAACGTGGCTTAACTCAACGCCGCGCATAGTCTCGTTACCAAAGCAAGGAAATGAGATATTAAGTTTTTCATTCCACCGTGTGGAAATCGAATCTACAACCGTCGCGTTAACAGTCAGACTTTGTCACATTATTCAAACGTCACCTTTATAGATATTAATATGACATAACCAATAGTTGTTAGCCTATTTCACTATCGAAGAGATACAAGATGGAAGCCATCCGTTAACGTAAAATTAAATCAAAATTAAATCAGCTTCACGCTATATCCCGCACATACAGGGTAGGCAACGAGAACCTAGTATTAAAATGCTCCGTTCCCCACTTTCTGCCGAATTCTGGAGGCTTTGCGTGTTGAGAAAAGCTTTGCATTCAAGAAATAGAAATACAAACGTAAATAAATATTTCACTTCCTCGAGTGGGGATCGAACCCATAACCGTCACGTTACAGTCACACTATTTTACCGCTGCGCTGCGACGGCCTCATCCGCTAACTTTACTAATTTTATTAAAAAAGCCGCTATAAATGAGGTGATTGAGATTAAAATGTAACTTTTCAAGGTACACTATAAAAGGTTTTTAATAATGCCCACATTTAATATTTCCTATATATGTAATACGTACATACAGATATATTGTATTGAAAAAAAACATATCTTTTTTACTTTGAAACACAGAGTTGAACATATATCTAGTGCTTGTTGTTCCGTAAAATAAATCCGGAAAGTCGGTCACTATTGATGAGTCGCGTATTATGCTGGAATTAAAATAGATGGTGACTTTTTTTTATTTTAATCTGTGTTTTTGTGGAGATAATTATTTTTTGTGTAATTTTTTATGTAGTCTTTAAAAAGATTAAATAATTTTAGTGATAAAAATTTTTTTATAAAGCGTTTTGATTTTGTAAATTAAGATTTACTGCTTTATTTTATAACAAGTCTCCTAGATATTATTAAAAAAACCAGTCAAGGTCTTACCCATCTTATTCCGTAACAATTCCATGATTGAAGGTCATCGGGAACGTGACATAATTTTTTCTGTGCTGCCAGGAATCGTGTTTGATCTTAATATCTCATATTTAATACTAATATCAGGTTAATATCTTTAGTCAATGTTAACAGATGGACTACAAAATTAATCTATAAGTATTTAATTTTGTATGAGTTCAGTAATTCTAAAATAACTTCAATGTCTTTCAAAATGTTTGATTTCTTGTTTTCAACAAAGGACGAAACTCACAGTCATCGCATCAATAAAATATTATATACATATATCTATTTATGCTTGTAAATACATTCTAAATATAAATCATTTTCCGTTACTGAGATTGGCGGGAAAAAATACAAAATATACTACCAAACATATAAATTTGAAATAAGCAAATTTAATTTCCCGGGAGCGCGAGAAGTCAAGATTTTCTAATTTACGCCTAAATTACTGGCGAATATCTACTAATATATAATTTTCATTTTTTTTTCACGCTAACTCCCGCGTTTATCAAGGCAGAAAGAACCTAGTGTTAAGACACTCCGTTCCCCCTTTTTCAATTTTCAAGATGAAGTTCTTAACACAACGAAAAAACGAAAATAATTAATTTCCGCCAATCGGGAATCAAACTCACAACCCTTATAATCAGATGCAATACCGCTGCACCATGACGACTTCAAATATAAAATTATATTTTTAATAAAATTACTACAAAAACAGAATTATATAATTTGAAACAACAGAAAATCGAGAGCGTCATATTAAAACATAATATTTCCAAAGGAAAATGTTTTCACATTACGAGGCATATACAAACATTCAAAGGCACTAATTTACTGAAAGGTTTTTGTGCCGCCTTTGATGTCGCTTGGGCTCGACAGTTTCATATGTAGGTACAAGTACTGTACGGGTCAATGTATAGAAATTATTAGACTAGAATATACTGTGTGTTTATTTAATTATATATATATAAAAAAAATTGCTTTATGCTGTATCCTGCACACAGCAGGTTAGGCAGAGGGAACCGCCGAATTCTGGAGGCATTGCATGTTGAGTGATGGAACTCAACGTCGCCCTTTTTCTCGTCACCATTTTCACGAGTGAGAATCGAACTCATAACCGTTTACAGTTATTCACAATAAAAAAAAAATCGTAGCGCAGGGGCACAAGCATGGGACAGTAAGCACGACAAGTCATGAGTTCGATTTCATTTGAGAATAGAAGTGTCTTAATCGGAACGAAGTGTTCCCAGTTTCGCAATTTTCTTTTGCCTGGGAAACCAGTCTGCTATTTAGTTATCGATATATAGCATTAAGCTAAAAAAAAATGAAAAACCAAATCTATTCTCATCTTCCCACAAGTTTTCTCATATTGAATTTCTACGAAGCTTATTAAACTTTACAATAAAATTCACGACAGCAGTACGCTTTCCTTACAAATTTCCTTACATATTATAACAATGCTTTAGATCGACTACCCATGGGAAGCTCAAGAAGATATAGGAGTCACCGTTAGGACGATATTAAAAGTCTATTATTATATTCACATTGGTATTAAAGCTGGATTCACATTATAAAACAAAAAATAAAATAATTTCAGCATTTTTTTTTATTTTTAGCTAAACGCTGTATTCCACACCCGCACATAGCATGGAAGAAAGAGGGTACCTGGGAACCTAGTGTTAGGACACTCTGTTCCCATTAAGACACTTCCGTTTCTCACTTTATACTACATTTTCGTATGCCCACTAAAGGCATTGTGTGTCGAGAGGCGGAACTCAACGGCGCGCTTTGTCTCGGTAATGAAAACCAAAACTTAATATGAACTTAAACCTTATATATTCCATAGAACGATTTTTCATTTAAACATACGAGTTCCACAGTGCAATTTAATTAGATATTTTTAGTAAAATAAAAACAACCAACCACTTCTATAGTAAAACAAATGATATTTCAAAAAATATTCGGCTTAAATATCAAAATTAGGTCAGAAGCACTTAAAATGATTATTCTTTTTTGATAATAATGAATTCACTTCATATTGTATACAAAATGTGCAAGTTTTTGTAAAAAAATGTTTTTAATTAATTTGTGTTTTTATCCTATTTTTAGCCTTCATATTGTATGAGATTAGGCAGAGGGAACCTAGTGTTAAGTGTGTTACATTCCGTTCCCCATGATATCTCCGCACCATTTTCGAGGCCTTGCGTGTTGAGAGGCGAAAATCCACGTCGCGTTTGTCTTGTTACTAGAGCGAGAAGCGAGGATTAACAAACACTTCGATGCTTAGGCTATGTTCACTCTTATTAGAAAGGAGCGTGAAGCTAACAAAAGGTACCTTTTGAAATTGAGATATAGAACATTCCACTTCTTAAAGATCTAGTAATATAGCTTACATCGCTAAAACTTTTCCTATAAAATCTAATACTAAAGGAACTCAACTAATTCGTAGTGTAACCTAAGCTTAGCTTTCAAGATCTAGTGCACTTGCACGTTGACAAAACAAGACCTGCATTTCAAATCGAAGTACTGTCCATTGTGAGATAGAAAATACAAATTGAAGCTATCTTTACGCAGTAGTGTAGTGTCTTATCTCTCACTAAAGGTGTGGATTCAGTATACGAAAATATAATTTATTTTTTGTAACACGCTTTATCCCGCACCTAAAATAGCACTCTCCGTACAAATTATAAAGATTGTTAAGTGGCGCAACAGAACATCGCCTATCTGAAAACAATTAAAAATGGGAATTACATTTTCCAACAAAATTCATAAATGTCACGTGTTTAACCTTAGCTATTGTCTTTTTTTATCAAACTGCATATTAAAATCGCATCATAATAAATTAAGATTATTAAATGCATTTCAAAGATCTGACAATTAACTTAATTACTTAATTAATTTACTTGGCCCAATAAACGTTATGTTTTCTTTTAACTCATTTAACGGATCCTTTACAATGTATTAAAGTAGTAGTGTAGTGTTCTGTACATTTTATATTTTTTTTAAATAGCAATTTTTTTATTGTAATTTAGGTGATAATATATGTTTATAGTTTAAATATTTTGTCAAGTAAAGATTAAGTGTTACCAAAAAGTAACTAAAGAGGCGAATCATAGCGCATGTGCGACTGTAAACGTGGGTTGTAGGTTCTATTCTCACTTGGGGAAATGAAATTTAATATTCCTCGATCCATTAGGAATCGGATTCCTCGCTCCGTTTCTTCCCTTTGGTAACAAGGCAAAGCACGGTGTTTAGCTCCGCTAATGAACCTCGCAATGTATCCAAAATTCAGTGAAAATACAGGGAAAGAAGAAGGGAATCGTAATGGGAGCGGAGTCTTAATATTAGGGTCTCAGGTTCCCTCTGCCTACCCTGCTAAGACTGAAGAACGTACCACAAAATAATTTTTCCTATCCTACAATATAAGAAAATTGTCTGAAAATAAAATCTATTGGAACTTGAACTACTAATCACTACTACAAGTGTCCTTTGAGAGCTTGTAGTATCTAAGTCAGTGCAGCATATTCGCAATACTCTTCTCAGGATTCCCCTCGTTTTCCAATTTCTTAAGATCACCTGAAGTGATTCCTTGTGAAAGCACCCTCAACGTCTGCGATAGGATAATTTAACTAGGTAGGTATTGCAATTCGATTTAAAATTAAATTAAATTTAGTTTTAAGAAATAAAATAAATATATTAAAGGTAGGGTAAATAAATATTATATATTTTTTTCCTAAAGAGGTCAATGGAAAAAGAAAATACAAATTGTTGAATTTTTCTATTTTCCTTTATTTACATGTTTAGCTCACACCTTTCACTATAGTGATAGCCACTAATGTATTTCTATCATCTTTTAAAATAAAATAAATATTCATTCAACAAGTTTTTTATTTGTATGCAGATCCCTAAATTAATAATCTGTACGAAACAAAATCATCGAAACATTACGCTTTCGCTCACACCAATGTCAGGTGCAAATGTAGTAAAATGTTTCTCATTTTAATGACAAGTGCATGTTTTCTGTTAATATTTTACGTATATTTTAAAAATCGCAACTACTGGGTTAAACGTAATATTGTACAAGTGGATAAAGATGCGTGGCATTTTATTTTTGGTAAATGTGGCTTACCCGAAGTTTATAAAAAGATTTACGATAATTATCCATTGGAAAAATATGTGGGAACATTTATTGGAACGAGGCCTGTGCTTGTTTTAAAAAATTTAGAGGATATTCAAGCTGTTCTACAAGGTGATTTTCAAAGCTTTCACGGTCGTGGATATAAGTCGAATCCAAAAGATGTTTTATCAGATAACCTCCTTTTAATAGACGAGTACGAGCGTTGGAAGCTGATAAGGCAAAAAATGACACCAGTGTTTACTACCCACAAGTTAAAAAATATGTTTAGTACAATGGAAAAGTGCGCAGAAGATTTTGCAGAATATATAGAAAAACATAAAGATACAAGCGAAAAAATATTTGAAGCCCTACATACGTTTACTTCAGCTACCATCAGTGCAACTGTGTTCGGTATAAATTCTACTACTGACAACACGATGGAATCTTCAATATTAGATAAAGGTTGGAAAAGAGTTTACTCAGTCGTTCTCTTCAATTTGAAATTTGCTCTCGCTAATATTTGGCCAAAACTGTACAATTTGCTTAATTTAAAGGCCTTTAGTGAACACGAAGATTTTTTTATTGGTATTATGAAGCAAATATTACATTATAGAAGAAGACTACAGGACAAGCGGTATGATTTTATGGACACATGTTTAGAGTTACAGAATCAAGGGACAATGTTTGACCTTTCAACTGGATATCAAATAGAGCCAACTGATGAAGTATTAGCAGCACAAGCATTCTCATTTTTCATAGCGGGTGTCGACACAACTGCCAACTCTTTAAACTTTACTCTAATGGAACTTTCTAACCATCCAAATATTTTAAAAAGATTACACGATGAGTTAGATAGTATCTTAGATAATACTATGGACAACATTTCTTATGAGGACCTAAAAAAAATGAAATATCTAGATATGATTATATGTGAATCGGTTAGAAAACATCCACCTATTGGTTTAATGCAACGAATGTGTACCAAGAATACTGTTCTTCCTAATGGTGGTGTAAACATTGAAAAAGGATCGATTGTAGTTGTGCCTATTTTTGCTATACACAGAGATGAAAAATACTATATAAACCCGGAAAAATTTGATCCAGAAAGATTTACATCAAAGAATTTTGAAAAATTTGTGAAATTCAGCTATCTGCCGTTTGGTGAAGGACAACGTATTTGTCTAGGTAAAATTTTTATACAATATTTTCTTGGAATATTTGAATTTAATAGACCTTATAATTTAATAAACGCCGTTATTATATATTCCAATATCACTAAAAAAAAATATATTAAAAAAATAATTTTATTCTAAGTCATTCAAAAAATTCACTATATTCTCCACTATAAATTTATAGATTGTATATATATCTTACTTCCACCAGAATCTTTAAAAATATTATAATAATCTGCTACAAAATATATCAGATGCTACTGACAAGCAAATAAATCTTACTTAAATTTCTTGACAATAAATTTAATAATAAATTCTTGTTTAATTCCAGGTGCAAGGTTCGCGCATCTGCAAATGAAGGCCTGTATCGCCCGCTTGCTCCGTCGGTATACACTGAGAGGCCACAGCATCACGCCACAGTGTTTTCAGCCGAGTTTCTTTGGCATTCGCGACTCAAAAGCCCGATACGACTTAATTGCGAGGAAATCTGCTACCTGATTACTTTCTAAAGCCATGGTTATTTGTAAAATGTATTTATATTATTTGTTATTAGTTCATTTTAGGTCTGTTAGTGTTATAATTGTTATTATTAAAATTTATTAACGGATTTTATTTATATGAAATTGACTAATTGGTTGACATACAGTCTGTTCACGCAAAACGTCTGTGCAATTTATATGAGCAAAATTATTATTTTATTTTCGATCCACCCTACCAGTAATTTCTTACGATACCTGATTTATATATTAATAAATGCTTCTCATTATAACAAGTGTGCTGAGTGTGACGTTTTTTCATTTGTCTCCTTTAAATACTGCTAAAATCCCAGCATATGGTTCTTATTCGAGCCTGGATATGTGGAACAGCATCAGCAATTATAATAAAACTGGTTGGACATCAAGAATTATATACATTTATAGGCGTAACTCAACGTGCAATTTTTCAATGTCATTAGGATGACATAGAAGAAGAAGATTATGTGGTCTGGACTTAGGATATTTGGTATAAGTTTGATGATTAGTCTACCCAACACTTTTAAGGTAGTATTTTAGATTTCAAATATTGTTAAAGGTTAGTATCAAACATTTTCTGTTCATTTTATTTTTTTACTTAGTCTTCACACAATAATATTGTAATTTTATTTATTTGGATTTGTTTTTATTTTATTTATATAAAGTTTACATAATTCAAATTTACAAAATAAATGTATTTATATTATTAAATTATAAACCTTATATTGCAGAATCTTTTTACATAACCACTAAAAATTGTATTTAACTATACAGTTTAATAAAGTAATTATTATTGTAACTAACTTAATTTATTTATATTTATTACTATTAAAATTAAAGTTTTAATTATTAAATATATATTATTATCGTCATATATGAATAATAATTCCGCATTAATTCTAATAAGTGCATCATATCTATATTTTTAGTAATTATTATTTTGTATACATTCCAGGTTATCCATTCTAATGCCAGAAGAAAAGGAGCTTATAAGAAAAAAGATCTAATGTTAAAGGAAGAATAACAGTATTCTCTAATTATTTAAATTCTTTAGTACCTTTAATATTAAGCTCTTCTGAAGTAAATTAATTACAATTGCGTTTGAGTAGAGTCGAGGCTATATACGAACAATATGACGAAATACAATTGTCATTGGAGTGTAGTACTGACAATATAGACAGTCAGTCAGCGAGTTCGAATCTCTTTAATATAAAAAAAACATCTAGATAGTGAGGTAAGTGCACATTCAAGTATTAAATGCGTAAGCTATCAACTGTTCAAATCCTAAATTTAAGTGAGTCATATACAAACTGGTTAGTTTCGAGATACATTGTAATGATGAAATGAATAATATTAACACTAGAAGTGCCGAAGATTGAGACCCCCCTTGAACCGCCGTCGTGACAAATTTGTCCCATTCTACTTATTATGTTGATTTTTGGTATAATACAAAAAATAAAATTATTAAAATAATTCGTAAAATATGTAGATCATCTTTAATAATCAATTTTTGTTCTTTTAACACACATAAAAGTACCAAAAACCAAACACAAAGAAAGAATCAAATATTTCAAATACGTTCTAAGGTCGTGACAACTAACTGAATAACTCTTACAAAATTATAAGTTATTGAAATTAGTTAATATTATTATTAGGCCAAGTAATGCATTAATATATTCTTCATCAGTGATACATCACAGATGATTTATAACATTGCATAGTAATGCCTCCAGAATTCGGCGGAAAATCCAGCGGAGTGCATAGCACTAGGTTCCCAGGTTCCCTCCACGTACCCTACAATTGCCCACATTTGGTATCGAGTGTTTTTCTAAAATTCAAGCCTAGCTTTGTCATCCTTTCATTTGATACCTCACTTGAACTAGCGGCAAAATTTAGTGTTGACACCAATTTTACCCCACTTTTCAGGCTATTATTTTTTAAGATTTATGCATAAATGTATAGTTTTCAGATTTTTTCCTATACTAGTACTACATGTAGATGCTAACTGCCAAATTTCATAATTCTAAGTTAACTGAAAGTACCTTATTAATTTGATTCCCTTTATAGTGTCGAAATACACGTTTTTTACTATATAAATGATCATATCTTTTTTTAAGGGCGCTTTTTCAGGAAATCAAGGGACTGTAGATCGTCATATAGTTGATATTCATATACTCATATGAATATCAACTCGATTTCTCCAAGCGTTCCTGAGATAAAGGCAAAGACAGCCGGATGGACAAAAAATGATCTTATAAGGGTTTTTTTTTCCTTAAAAGCTACAGAACCCTAAAAACTTAGGTATTGACTGCTAAACCTACTATTAAATTTTTTTCCGCCCCCGCATCGTCCTTTCACCTCCACCTCGTCCCCGAGGCATGAAAATATGTCCAATTATACCCTCAAATAATAAAATAATAATGGCGGGACAAAAATAACCCAGCGGCAGTTCTAGATAAATCTCATTTTTTTTCAAAAAGTATGACTGCTATAAAACTATTTATATTTTTAATTAAATAAAGGTGTAAAATTGGTAATAGTAAAAAAGTTTCATCTACATACATTAAAAAACAAAAAAGTTATAAACAATCAACCTTGCGCTTGGGACAAAAATGGGACGGCGGCGCTTCTAGTGTTAATAAATTTCATTATTTAAGATCTTTTTATTCGACATCGCGCAATCTGAAATTAATGTCAAATATTTAGGTTTAGAGTTCCTTGGAGCGGGAACGAAGAGTCTTAACATTAGGTTCCCTTTGCCTCCCTCTTTTTTTATATGATTGCACAAATAATCAAATAAAGTAAAAGAACACTAACAAGGCTAATAGATCATTGTTTACAGAACAATGATGTGCCCTCCAGCAACCCAGCAACCCAGCAACCGACCCACATACGTTTATACTGTCTTAATCAAAACTACATAAAGGTTATATACGCCCTAACCCTTGCTATTGTTCCTTTAGCAACGAGCACAAAGGCACTCTCGGATCGTAAAGAATATTTGTATTTATGTATACTTATATAGATATAAGTACTTCCCGCGATCGGGACTTCAAATTGCAACTCCGAGTGTAGCAATTGGCGATGGTTATAAGTTCTCCTCCTAACTGATCGAGTTAATGATTATATATCTGGCTAGGGTACCGCTCGCGGCTACGACCGCTTGATTTACACAATTATTTATTATCATCATCTGAATTACTTTAAATTTATTTGATAACATTATCATTCTAAAGAAAATGTCGACACGTCGAAAACGACTGTTTCAGTTATTTAAAAAAAACTGTTTTTTTAACAATTTCTAAAATTTTGTTTTCTTAGAAACTGCATTTAACTCGTCTGAGCCGTTTCTGAGATTAGCACACACAATCGCACAGCCAAAGAGACATTCAAAAAAGATTTATTTTTAAAATCATGGTTTTCGGTTCAATTACATTCTCAAATGCACTAAATAATAGATTGTCTTATATATATTTTCTTCCACACATATTATAGTTTAAATCTGCGTTAAGCTCCGCCATTGACGAATCTATGTTTCGAAAGCAGAAAAGAGAATGACTCAACTCAAGTTATCTGCAAATACATCATCTGTAAAAATTTCAACTTTTTAACCATCACGGACAAGCAGACATATAAACAGGGGACCCTCGTTGTACCCTTAGAGTACGACATCGTAAAAAGCATCTATCTCGGTGATTTGCATGAAAATAAATATTGTTAGCGAGTGGGAATCGAACCCACACCCATTGTGTTAACAATTAGACGTACCATTGCTATCATCTTATTAATTCTATTAATTATTGTAATTAATTGTAATCAAAATTGATGGCTCAGATAAGACTATGTATTAATTAAGTCGCCAACGCACGTTACGTAAACAAGTCGCTTTCACAATTAGGCAATTAAAATTAATGTATTTTGCCAGTATCTAATATTCCCTTATTTTTAGTCATTTCCTTTACTAGTAAAAAAGGAGACAAACTTTGATAAAGTAACTATAAAAACTATTATTTGTACTATAAGTATATACTAATAATCTAAATAATAAAATAAAATTCATATCAATTGCAGGTGGATTCGATTTCTACTCGAAAAATCTAATAAATCAAAAAAATCTAATAATAATATTTTCATTTTCTTGCTATGGTAACGGAGCACAGCACAGCACGTTGTGTTTCTTCACTCAACATGCAATGCCTCCAGAATTAGGCGGAAATTGGGGGTCGGAGTGTATCAACACTAAGTTTCCTCCGCCTAAGAGAAAGAAAGAGTGTCATTTAAAATGTAAAAACGAAAGATCTTATTCCTATATGTATCTATATATCCATACTTCCCAAAAAAACATTGTGAACAAACTCTTACACTTTCAAGTTAATCGAATACTGTTTACAAGCATTCATTTATTATCATTAGAAGCCTGACTCCCGAGAAGCCATTTCTTTCCCTCTAATGAGATTTCTACTCTACTATCTATAATACGGTACGGTACCTTATATAAAAAATACGTTGAAATGGGAATTTCCGTAGTTGTATACAACGTGTTGGTGACATTCAACGGAATTAGTAAGGCTTAGCGCGCACCGGTGACTTTTGTCACGGTGACAATAAATTTTTTGTCACTGACACGTCACCATACTTTTCGCCACTGCGCGCACTTGCGATGACAGTGACGAAATTTTTTACATTTGATAAAATAGATCTCGAAGAGATGGTTGTCTGTGCACTTATATTAAGAAATAGAAAACAAAGCAAATGTAGAAAATATTGGCTTTCAACTTTTCATTTGTCATAGAGCAATGGCCTCAACTCAATTTCGTCAATCAGTATTGTCATTGTCTATTTTATCTTCATGAAAACACACGTCTTGCCTTGGTGATGAACTTGACGCCATTCTTGAAATAGAAATTCGGTGCTGCAATGCAACATGCTGTTGTTTCATGTTTATGCGGAAGACGACTAGTATGGAAACCGCAAGGGGGAGGTGACATTTAGTTGCTAATGCGCGCACGGGCATACAAATCTATGGACGCGGTGACAGTTGCGTCACCGGCGTGTTGCCGTCCTCCGCGGACAAAAAGTCACCCAATTGTCACGTATTCAAATGCGCGCACCTTCATTAAGTGTAATGTACACGGTGACAGTCACGGTGA
This sequence comes from Heliconius melpomene rosina, assembly GCF_056956725.1. Classification (NCBI taxonomy): domain Eukaryota; kingdom Metazoa; phylum Arthropoda; class Insecta; order Lepidoptera; family Nymphalidae; genus Heliconius; species Heliconius melpomene. The sequence continues at coordinate 1,485,529 of NC_140399.1, forward strand.
CAAAAATCACTAGTGCGCGCTATACCTAACGGTGTCTTAATTACCAATTGAAAACATTGGTGTTATACAAATAGAAATTATTTACCTAGCAATAGTGATTTCCATTAAAAAAAATCTGGCCATTCGTGACCCTACCACGACAAGTTGTAAGTTCGATTCCCGCTCGAGGAAATGAAATATTCAATATTTCCATTTCTTGCTACTCTGTTATATGTGGAATACAGGTTGAAGCTAAAAAGATATATAAAAATTTTAATTTTCTGCATCTGGTAAAATAACAAAGCACAGCGTTTAGTTCCAAAAAAACTCGTAGTATTAAAGCAGTCCCATATCATCTAAACCAAAATAGCGTCATCATAATTTAAAATTAAAATAGGCTATTTGATATCATCAAGGAAAGTTAAACCTAATTATCCTTTGTAATGATCAAAATTATGCCAGCAATGGGTAATTTCATCCTCGTGGGACATTTCAAATACAATACTCGCTTCATATTTATGAACAACTCTTGCTCGTATAGTAGGAAAAGGCTTTAAATGCTGTAAAATATATGTATGAGCCAAAATATTAGGGGAATGACGGGACATAGGTTTGATCCAATACAATATTTTTCATACAATATTTTTAGGGCATCGTACCCAAAGGGTAAAAACGCCCGTCTGTCTTCCTGTCCTTTTGCGTGTTTGTCACCAGGCCGCATCTCATAAACCGTAACAGTCTAACTCTTGAAGTTGAAGTTTTCACCGCTGAAATATCCGTTGTCTAATTCTAGGAAATGGAATAAACTAAATATTTAACAGGATTCCAATACAACAAACGTCATTTTTTTGCTATTTTTATTCATAATGGTACGGAACCCTTCGTGCATGTGTCCGTGCTTGTTAATAAACATTCATTATCAATCAATTTTAGCATCAAGAATATTAAATCCAAATATTTAACTATTAAAATTCTTTAAAACAATCCTATTTCTAATTTTCATCTGCAATATTCCTAAACAAGCAAAGCTAACCTAAATAGATGGACATAACGGTGTAGCATAGGAGATGGTTCAGATAAAGTAAATGTTCGTAGTTTGCAGTTTGCGGCGGACTGTACGGCGCACCCAAATGAAACTATTGTTGCATACCACTGTCGTTCCCGAGAAAATGGCGCTTCAACTTTTGATTAAAGTATGAAATGTGTATAATAAACATAATACGAAGACGCTGCTGGGAGAAGGTTGAGCGTAATTTAGAATGTTTTTTTTTTGTAACTATAACAAAAACTTGTTATTTTTCAACTTTACTAGTGACGTGGATGTCTCACAGACGCGGCAGAATAAATTTCTATACATTTAGTGCACAGTGGCACAGCACTATTAATTGAAATACATACTGCCTGCTTAAATAAAAATATTTATTAACAAATAACATGTACAGTTTTGGTTAAATCTGATGGTAACTACACTAATTATTAACACATATAAATAAAATTGAAGTGTCTGTCTGTAATTTCAAAATAACCATGATCTTTCAACCACATCTGATCTGATGATAGGACTATTAAGAAAAGGAGGAGGAGGAGGAGGAGAGGACTCTCCTGCTATATACGTAACGCATATTTATCTTTCGTTTTTCATTTTCTATATTATATACCTACCTAGGGTAAGCAAAAATTGATGTTTAAACAAGCTGTTTGTTCTACACTATCCGCCTGTAGTGGAACTGAATTCTTCACATTCTCTCAATTCTTCACGTATATAGTATTGTAGGCAAAGGGGACCTAGAGTTAAGTAGCGGAACTCAATGCGTTTTGTCTTGTTACCGAGCGATCAAACCTACAACCCTCGTGTTTGCAATGAAACGGTGTGCTGCTGCACCATGATGGGTTCTAATATTAGTCTGTACTGTTCCCGTGTTAATGTTCCGTACTTACATTAAAAATCTAAGTACATCCTACAAAAATAATATTGAATTTAATTTGTTAGAGTGCCAGAACATTTCCTTTCAATTCGATTGTGTCGTTAAAAAAATACGGTATTCGTCCATTAGTTGTACTCCAAGCGACCGACCACTTAGAGTTCGCCGACCGTTTAATCTGGAAAAATTTTGCCGTCTCATATAAAAATATCGTTTTATTAAAAACTAGTTTTTACTTTGTTCCCTTATTTATGTATATATTATGTGTAAATAAACATACATACTAAAAATTTAATACATAAAAATATAATATACAAACATTTTAAAAAAGCATACTAATATAATAGACAAATATATAAATATCATAATAAATCATCTTAGGGTAAATCATCCTTTAAAAAATATTTTTTAAGCTTTTTCAAATATATTTTAAGATTTAATTTGAATATACCAGTAAATATTGTATTTTCTTAAAGGGATATCGAACCCGCATCCTGTCGCGCTTTCTGCCACACTAAAGGCACAACCCCTACACCACGACTGACCTTAACAATATAAACACGAAAAATAACGAAATCGATTATTATTTTCCTACAAAAAGAGGAAAAAATAACCCCCAACGCTTTTGATACTGCGATATTGGTTTTTCTTTTATTGAATGGCGTCTCTCGATACAGTATAGATAGACGATAGTATGCGAAATGTTTCTTTGTGTTGCAGAATAGGCGTTTTAGTTAGGCAGATGTCGCCAGATCGAATGTTAGAATAAATAAGTTCGGAAGTGTCTTAATGGCAACGAAGTGTCCTAACATTAGGTTCCCAGGTTCCTTCTTTCTTCCCTCCTTTGTGTGTTCCCTCGAAGCATGCAGCTAAAGAAATGGACAAAGCGGTATATTTCAACGTTCATAAATAAGCTAGCAGAAATAATTGGTCTTACTTAATAAAATTGCTCCCAATTTATAAAGACACGGGATCAGACAGTTGACTTTTGTTAATTAAATTTGTGTTTTGTTTATTATTTAGCATTTAACAGAATTACGTAATATATCTTATCCGAGATCCTTCTTCATTTATTTAATTTGGAGAATGAAATAAAAAAAATATATATTTTATAAATAACTAAATTCTACTGTTCTTAATTTAAGCCGTCGAGGCGCAGCAGCACAGCTTCTCCAGCCGACTGTGAAAGTAACGCTTATAGTTTTGGCTTTCACTCCGGAGGATGAAATATTATAATTTTTGTCGTTCTAGTGATAAAGCAAGACGCGGCGTTAAGTTCTACCACTTAATATGCAATATATGAAAACTAGACGGAAAGCCGGGAACGAAGGGTCTTAACACTAGGTTCCCGCTGCCTAAAAAAATGTTTTGTAATTTTGTTTCTCACGTGTAATATGTATGTTATCCTATAGGATTATACATAATAATTAATATTTTAATTTTTTCGCTCTGATAACGAGGCAAACCCCACGATGGATCCAGAATTCAGTGAAAGTTCACGCGTTCCTAAAAAAAGCATCTTGACAGACGGCCTTACAACAAAGTGATCTTATAAGAGTTCCATATTTCTTTTCATGGTAGGTTTATCGATTTATCACGTAAAACATAGAACTAAGTGTCATAACACTACGTTATATCGCTACAATCCAACAAAAACATTTGTATATATATGTATATCCATTTTAAATAATGAATTTAAGTTCTTAAATCTTAGACGATCATTTGGAAGATACCACTTTACCAAACATGGTCCGGCCATTAGATCACTCCAGGGAAGGTCCGCCTCGTCGGATCAATTGCGTATCGCACTATGTATTATTCACAATCCTTTACCCTTAGCTTTAGTTTACTTTAATGTTTACTTCTATTGATTTCTAAAACACATTAACAGAGTTTGCCCTAAATTTTACGTAGGTTTTGGGTTATAATTCAATTTTCATGTTAAATGAAAATTGTGATGGGGGTCATCCCTGAGGGCTATGTGTGAAGAAATTGGTTATATTACGAAAAGTAAATAAAACGAGTCTATTACACGAAAAATGAAATGAAAATTCTCAATTAGAAATCGAACCAACTACCACCGTTTATACAGTCCAGCACTGCACTTAGATCGTACCAGACATAATCTTAAAACACGTTTATTTAAGGTACATGTATATATCTATCCTACATAAGTAAGTACTCATAAAAGTCACGCAGCTACAAGACTTAAGTGTCTCTCTTATATGACTTAGTGCATTCCTAGGTGTTTTCTATTATCCTTCAAGTACTTTTGAAGGTAAAAAATATTATGACGCCTTCATGATGCTATGAGAATTCAAATTTAAATTCACAAAAGTTTACTACCGCTTCTGCATTCATAAAAGAAATAACAAATGCATAATAAGAAAAGAAAACATGGAGACCAGAAGTGTCTCAAGGAGAACGGAGTGTCTCTGTGGGATACGGCGTGAAAAAAGAGAAAGAAATAAAATAAATAAAAATTGGTATAGGCCACCTAGTGTTAAGACAATTTGGTTTCCCACTTTCCGCCGAATTCTTGAGGTATTGCGTGTTGATTGGCGGAATACAAAGCCGCGTTTTGCCTCGTTATCACAGCAAGGAAATTAAAATATTAAATATTTCATTGCTCCGAGTGGGAATCGAACCGCATCCATGTGCCTCTATCAACTAGTAACAATAGAAATGAAAAGTTTTAATACATTATTCCTTTCAATTACTTACTTTTATAATATTAGAGTCGTCACACTTTTCCTTTAAAAGCACTAAATTCGTATGAACAATTCAAAAAGCTGAAATGTACGGTTGGTCTTATTATTTATATCGTAATAAGGAAAGCTTGAAGTCTTGTTTTACTCTCAGTACTTGGTACTTTCTTGTGATGGCTTCTTTTATAAGCTTAAGCGGATTTTAATTAAAAAAAAGGAGTGTTTTTTTTTGTCACAAATATGTGAGTGTATATAGATCAAAATTATCAAATGTACAGCTTTTCCTTTAAAAGTATAAATATGTACTTTATTACAAAGCGACTGTGGTACAGCAGCATAGCCTTTGTCTGTAATTTCGACGGTTATGAGTTCGATTCCTACTTGACAGGATGAATTAATATCAATATCAATAAGGATGAATTAAGCACAAATATTTTTAATATGCGTATTGAAAAATATTTGTCATAAAAATCATTTGAACTTTAAGAACATAACCGTCGTTTGTCAACGATAAGATCTTGAAAGTTTTATTTTAATTACTAATATTTGTATATCTTAAAAAAAAATCCACTACAAGCTACAATCGCCTGCAAGATCAGTGGATAAACTAATCTTTATTGAATTGGTGGAACTCAACACTGCAGACTTCTCCGCAGCGGGCACAACAATGGCCACTGACTGATAGTCTTAATTGTTTATTTTTTTTTTTATTTTAAAATTAATATAAAAAAATATATAAAATTTAATAAACTTGTCCCACACACTAAAGCATCACACTATACGGAGAGCTTCTTGGAGCGGAGAAATACAATTGTACTAAAACAAGTTGATATGAAACTAATTACAGCATCTCATATATTACCGTCGCGACATTTCAACCTACTTTGAAGCGAAAGAAATTTTATATTAGATTTTCTTACGAGATATGACAAAATTGTAATAGCTTCTTTGAGTCTCTCGTAGAGCATTGCCAGAAAACACGTTGGCTGTGGGTTCGAAAGGAATCAGACTTTCTTTTGAAGTCATTAAATAAGGGACAGAGATTTTAGTGCAATTATTCTACTTTCTGAAAGATTACGTAGAAAAACTCAAGAGAATAAAAAATACCTTTAAATTTGAGATAAAAATTTAAATCCAAGCCTATGAAAAACACGCATTTATTATCGCGCTTCTCGTTCTCAGCAATAATCTTTCCTGTAATTTATTTTTTGTATGTTTTTTGCATTTTTTGTATGAAATACTCGGTGGTCCCTTTTTTATTAAAATTTTACACAATATCCCAAAGTTTATAGGATTTTTAAACAATTACAATTATAATCTATCCGGCTAAGTAGAGCAAATTGGCCTTGTAACTCTGAAATCGTACAAATTCACCCTAATTGAGCTGGCAAGCCGGACGATAATGACTCCTTCGGTTATTTGCGTCGGTCCTATACAAGCACTGTTGAATGGAAAGCTAAAATACTATAATAGGAATAATCAATTGTTGTAAAATTATATTTTTTTTATTTCTAAGGTCGTCGTGGCGCAGTGGCACGAGCGTGTGACTGTCAACGCAACGGTTGTGGATTCAATTCTCACTCGGGGAAATTAATTGTTATTTATTAAAATTTTCATTTCGCACAAAAAAGTGATTGAACCATTATCTATAAAAAAATTTAAAAATTTTAAGTTTTTTTCTGTTATAGCGGTAACATACATACTTCCTTTGTGAAAAACTTCAACTGTCTATACATCACGTATCTTGAGATACATCCTGGTGACAGACAGATAGACAGGTGGACTGAAAAGGGAGTATTAGCCCCATTTTACTCTTTAGCTATGGAAGCATAAAAAACATACATATATGTATATTTTTATGTAAAACGAAACGATGATGGCTGCAAAGCTCTTATATTTAAAGCTTAAAACTTAAGTGCTTCGATTGTTTGCCCCACTTTATAAGATTCGAGCATAAAAATTTTATTGAAAACTGGATTTTTGAAGCTTATTCTATTCTCTTTTATATTACGTTTGATGTATGAATTTTGTAGAAACGAATGAGGTCATAGTTGCTTAGCGACACAATGTTTGACTATAAATGTGACCGACCGATTCCCCTTTGGGGGAATAAATAAAACTGCCTAAACCGCCTACAAACGTTATTTGTGGATTCAAAGTTCACACATAAAAATATTTCATATATAATTTTTCTAAAATTATTATTATTTCTCTAGTCTAAACCCTAGTGTTAAGATATTCCGCTCCCATAAAGACACTTCCGTTCCCCAATTTCCGCTGAGTGCTTAAAGCATTGCGTGTTCAATAGTGGAAATCAATGAACAAAGAAAATTATAATATGAAATATTTCATTTGCTAGAGTGGGATTCGAGCCCACACGAGACATATACTCTCATTTACAATAGCAAATAAAAGTATTAGTAAATAATAAAAGCTTTTAATAAAAATATAGTCCAATTATGATGTATGTCATTATTATAAGGGCATATAAAGAAAGCTGATGATCAGTCAGTCAGTTCTTTACTTTTGGTTCATTCAAGAACATCGCGACCTAAAATAGACACAATGATGTCGTCTCCAGAACTTATAATTTTAAAATTGAGTAAAAATATTTTCTGCTACAGACAGGTTTTATGAAACCCTTAATTAAACTAAATAAAAGTATTTCACTTCCAATGAATGAATTGAAATGGATTTAATAAAATTTCTCAAGAGTTATAGTAAAAAAACCGATCAAATGTGAGTCGGATTCGCATACTGAGGGTTCCGTACCCATTTCAGGATTAGAGATCAGATAGAAGTCAACGACTTCGCGTTAAATTTTACGATTTATAAATATTGACAAACTTAAATTTGCGGACGTTTACAATCATTTTGTATGAAATGATCTACATATATAAGTTAGTGATTTTTTTTTTCTATGAAATACTTATAAATTTTCACTTTTTGGATTTATTCACTATTCATATTTTTTTCCTATATTACTTTATTCCTTTATACTATGTGCCAAATTTCATAACTGTAGATCTAATCTAAAGTGATCCTATAAAGGTTCTGTTTTCACGTAAGTTGTACGAAACCCTAATAAAAATATTTTCATTCAGTTCAGCTTCAAGTTAGGTAAAAATAAAAATTGATGTATAATATTCAAATTAGTTAGCTGGTTAAGATCCGATTCGATCGGTCCGATTGTAAACACTATAATCGTTGGTTCGATCCCCTCTCAAGCGAATTAATTATTTTCCTCCTTCCCTTTCGTCTCACACGTCGTCGTCACACAAGCAATATGTCGAATATGGCGGAAAATGGAGAAGCGAAGTATTAACGAGAACGGAGAATTTTAACTCTAGATTCCCAAGCTTCTTCTACTTATCAGTAGATAGATGCAAAAAAACGCTAGTATATATAAAACTCATAACTACTGAAATAAATGAAAACATTTCATAACCAATGAAAGGTTAAATGAAACGTACACATGGTCAGTCGTCATAAATGTATTTCAATAGTAATCGGAAAATCAAAATAATATATGAAATTCGTTTCGTTTTTTAAGAGACAATCCAATCGCAGCGACTCCGAGCAGTGAGTGCTGAGCACTCAAGGGAATTAAAGTTAATATTTTTATGAACCACTGGACACGGCTGAACTGGCCATAAAAAGTTGCCAATCGTATAGAATATGAAAATTTTTGATATTAAGATTTTTTCTTCATGCTCATGCTTTTTCTAAATAGTAAGGTAGGCAAAGGGGAACCTTGTGTTAATTTTGCGTCAAATTTTTAAAATTTTCCTAAAAGCAAGTTAAGCAGATGGAACACTAGAGTGTTAAGACACTTCGTTTCCCACTTTCCGCCGAATTTACGTTTCCACCACGTCACGCCACGTTTTCTCAATTTTTTATATTTTATTATCTTTTTTGTATTTTTCATTTTCACTGCCACACGACCCAATGCGCGCCTCTAAAATTGATTTTAAATTATAAGAGAAATAGGTTTTAATATTAATTGTATTTTATAAGATACAGGACGCTTACTTACTTATATGATGGGTAGACACTTATCAGGCCAGCAAAATAGAAATAATTTAAAGATTATAATTTTGTGTGGGAGAAACCCGAGATACACAGACCTGTAAAGGCGACCACTCAGGAGAATAAATTTATTTTAATTTTCTCGTTCTGGTAAGAATATAAAGCGCGGGGTTGAGTTCTGCCACTAAACTGTGCGTCACAGAGTGTCTTAACTATAAATTATGCAGTGCAGTTTATAAAAAACTAGCGACCCCCTTGCGGCTTCGCCCGCTTTTACTACTGGATTATTTATATAATGTATGTTTGCAAAGCACATGATAATGTGAAAATTAATTAAACTCTAATGGAACCCGCATTTTCGTAGTTTCAATAAGGATTTTCCAATTGTTTTACACAGCAAGGATTTTTTAGTAGGTACCGTAATTTTAAATCTGTGCTACTAATCTTTTCAAGTACTTATTAAAATATATTTAAATGATTATTTTTAGATAGTAAAATGACTATTTTTAAACGGAAGAAATTATAAACAAAAACCTACCTACTAATAACTACTACAAAAAATATGAAACCAAATATATCGCGCTGAAATAATACATTCAACTCCAATTATCCAATACGTGCAAACGCATCTAAATCTTCGTTGCTATAGAGGCAGGCGGGTTTTTTTTTTCGAGCTTGTGGTTAATGCTTAAGAGGGTATTCTGTCCCTGATGAAAAGCAACTACGTGGCTGCCTGTGAGGAAAATTAAATAGAATGCATCGGCCGGGAATCGAACCCGGGCCGCCCGCGTGGCAGGCGAGCATTCTACCACTGAACCACCGATGACTGCTCATGACGCGCTTGTATAAGCAAAACGTCGCGTTTCGCAGCAAGGATGTTTTGATATTGTAACAACTTCTAAAGTACTTATTAAAATGAAAAACAGTAAAAGACAGTTTTGATCTACATTAAATGGCCAACGTAACTAATATACTTATTTATATGCTGAGAGTAAAGGATAAGTAAAACTTGAGTCGGCACAGCTGATGAGTCAACGACGTGATGTGTCAACAATTAAATGCGTTTTTCTCTAAAACTATTCGCAATTTCGAAATAGTGTAAACAGCAAATTTTATTTTCGTTTAACGTAAAAAATTAATAAAGTATTTTAAAGGATAAGGATTAATACCATTATGGAAAAATATGCCTCACAATAAAAAATATATTGAAATTACTATTTTTAGACAGAAATATGATCACTACACGTTATCCTTAAAAGATAAAAATATGCTGTCGCGGACTTTTTTGTAGATCTTATTAAGGGGAACAATACTCCAGTACATTATTTTCATGTAGTACTTACCATTAAAGCAGCGCATGCGCGAAAGTGTCTCAACGGGTAGGACTTTATACACATTTATCGTATTTATGTTAATTTACATAAGAATGTACAAATAATAAACTATATATAAACCTTCTATGAAAAATACTCGACCTAATGGTGAAAACTGCATCAAAATCCGTTAGGTGGTTTAGAAGAAGAAGAGTTAGAAAGTTCAGACAGACACGAAAAGCGACTTTGTTTTATAAGATACTAGCGACCCCCTTGCGGCTTCGCCCGCTTTTACTACTGGATTATTCATATAATGTATGTTTGCAAAGCACTTAAGATAATGTGAAAATTAATTAAACTCTAATGCGACCCGCATTTTCGTAGTTTCAATAAGGATTTTCCAATTGTTTTACACAGCAAGGATTTTTAGTAGGTACCGTAATTTTAAATCTGTGCTACTAATCTTTTCAAGTACTTATTAAAATATATTTAAATGACTATTTTTAAACGGAAGAAATTATAAACAAAAGCCTACCTACTAATAACTGCAACTAAAAATATGAAACCAAATATATCGCGCTGAAATAATACATTCAACTCCAATTATCCAATACGTGCAAACGCATCTAAATCTTCGTTGCTATGCCTTTATAGCGGGCGGGTTTTTTTTTTCGAGCTTGTGGTTAATGCTGAAGAGGGTATTCTGTCCCTGATGAAAAGCAAGCACTACGTGGCTGCCTGTGAGGAAAATTAAATAGAATGCATTGCAACCCGGGCCGCCCGCGTGGCAGGCGAGCATTCTACCACTGAATCACCAATGACTGCTCGTGACGCGCTTGTATAAGCTAAAGGTCGCGGGGCGCGTTTCGCAGCAAGGATGTTTTGATATTGTAACAACTTCTAAAGTACTTATTAAAATGAAAAAACAGTAAAAGACAGTTTTGATCTACATTAAATGGCCAACGTAACTAATATACTTATTTATATGCTGAGAGTAAGGGATAAGTAAAACTTGAGTCGGCACAGCTGATGAGTCAACGGCGTGATGTGTCAACAATTAAATGCGTTTTTCTCTAAAACTATTCGCAATTTAGAAATAGTTTAGAAAGCAAATTTTATGTTCGTTTAAGTATTTTAAAGGATAAGGATTAATACCATTATGGAAAAATATCCCTCACAATAAAAAATATATTGAAATTATTATTTTTAGACAGAAATATGATCACTACACGTTATTCTTAAAAGATAAAAATATGCTCTCGCGGACTTTTTTGTAGATCGCATTAAGAGGAACAATACTCCAGTACATTATTTTCATGTAGTACTTACCATTAAAGCAGCGCATGCGCGAAAGTGTCTCAACGGTTAGGACTTTAGACACATTTATCGTATTTATGTTAATTTACATAAGAATGTACAAATAATAAACTATATATAAACCTTCCCTGAGAAATACTCGACCTAATGGTGAAAACCGCATAAAAATCCGTTGGGTGGTTTAGAAGAAGAAGAGTTAGAAAGTTCAGACAGACACGAAAAGCGACTTTGTTTTATAAGATATAGGATAGGACGTTGCAAAATCTATGATACCATAAAAATAAAATATATCTTTTTTATTGAAAATATTAGGTATTATTACTTAAAAATTTCTAAAAATGTCTCATATAAAAACAAGTGTTAGCATCTAGGTGTTAGCTCGAGGTGTTAACGTAAGAAGCACGTTCCGTCTCGACTCTCCTTTAAGCCACGGCCCTTGTTCGTGAATTGTAGTAGCTCTAAAACAACTTTAGTCACATTAGTTTTAAAAGTGGGAATTTGTTTTTTTTTCAGAACTGAACGCTGCACTTGGCCTCGTTACCAAAGCGAAGAAATGAATATATTAAATATTTTCATCCCTTGAATGAGGGCTAGGAGGGATAAATATGACAAGGGCAGTAATTTTTTCCTTTCTTTCTTAGATATCTCAGTAGGCTGAGAGATAATATAGGGACACGCCGCTGTCCACGTTCTGCCTGAATTCAAAACAACGTTTGTAGCGGTGCCAAACTCAACGCTGTGTTTTGTCTTGCCAGACAATGGATAAAGGAAAATTAAAACCATAAATACTCCAAATGAAGTTCCAATATATCAGTCAGTTCAAAATAGTGTACTAAACTTTAAAAAGTAAGGCTTCGCTGTATAAAAATTAAATATGTTCTTTTATAAAGCATCCCACAATGTTTTTTAAGTCCCCACTACAGAAAGGTAAACTGTAAAAACAACGTTAGTATAGAATTAAAACCCACACCCACTATTAAAAGGAAAAATCACTCTTAACCACAAAACCACAAGGAAATCCTACCAAAGTAGACTCTACTTATATTACTTCCCAGAACTCTATTACGGAACGGCGATCATGCGTTCAAAGGTTTAAGCAAACTGCTTCTGAGGGCTAATTTCCTAACAGTCTTGACGAGGCGGCTCTAGATGAGCTCTTTATGAACTATCTTGCACATGAAACGTCAGCTTAAGCCACGAGGTCAGATAATTCGGATAACCAGATAATTGAGGCTGACGTGGGGTAGTGGCACAGTGGCACGCCTGACTATAAACAGGATGGTTGTGGATTCGAATTCCACTCCGGGGAATGAATTATTTATAATTAAATTATTTTCAAGTAATCTCGAAAATCTGACTGAAAATGGGAACCCTCTGTCTACCCTCCTCCTACGTCCTCTGGCTATTAAGGGGATATAGTAAGGATCGATTTCTGGCGGAACTCAAACCAGAACTTTGCGTCTATAACAGATATTACTTAATTGTGCTAATAATATGGTCCAATGGTTTTATTGATTTATGTTCCTACTTCTTATTACTCTTGACAGTAGAGTTCAACAGTCAGTTACCCATTTTCCACCAATTTTTCGAGACATTTTATCGCGACGCCGCGCTTTGTCTTGTTACCAAAACGAGAAAATGAAAATATTTCCTTCCCTCGAGTAGGAATCGAACTTACAACTGCTGCGATTACAGTCAATTCAGATATTGAAAGACAAACGCGAGAAATAGTAAAAAAAATATTAAGAGGGTACTTATCTATATATATAAAATCGAAAGGTCACTCACTCATCACGAAATCTCAGAAACTACATGTGCTAGGAATCTCAAATTTTGCATACGAGTTATTTATAGGACGTAGGTGCACGCTAAGAGGGAAATTTGCTATATTCGACTTTTAAGGGGTTTTTGGGGTTGAAAGTTTGTATGAAACTTCGTTACTACAAATGCTAGGAGTCTGAAATTTTGGATGGACGTCACTTATAGGACTAAGGTACTTATGAAGATAGAAATTAATAATGACGTAGTTGACGCAGGCGAAGCCGCGGGCGGGCCGCTAGTATATTATATAAGAGATATGCTCCGTGGAAACTCAATGTAGTACTCTAAAAATTTACATCCTCCCAAGAAGTTGTACACTTAGTTGGAGGAAGGCTGACGAACTTTTTTAATAATATTTAATTTGAATGTACAATTTTCTTTGTAAAACTAAAAACAATTCTTACTTAAGTTTTTTACGCTTATTTATTTTACTTTAAGAATTGTAATAGTTTTCTTTTAAGTGTATATTTTCTATTATGAACTTACTAGCGCGCAGCTTCGCTTGCGTATTTTGGGGGTGAATTCTAATAAACCATAAAACATGTGTTTAATGAAATGTTTTTAAGAGTCTAAATTTCTAACTTTATAAAAATCGGTGGCGATTTAAAGATTTTTCCATACAAACTTTCAACCCCTTATTTGCACCCTTAGGGGATGAATTCTAGAAAACCATGAAACATGTGTTTAATTATATACATTTAAGAGTCTGAATTTCAAATTTTATAAAAATTGGTGACGATTTAAAAAAAACCTATACAAACTTTCAACCCCTTATTTGCACCTTTAGGAGGAGAATTCTAGAAAACGATGAAATACGTGTTCAATTAAATACTTTTATAAATCTAAATTTCAAATTTTATAAAAATCGGTACCGATTAAATTTTTTTTCCATACAAACTTTGAACCCCTATTTCACCCCTTTAGGGTTAAAATTTTTCAAAATCCCTTCTAACTGGATGTCCAGATTGTTATATATTAAGTAATATTAATAAATGTAAGGTAGAATGTAAAACATTGGTAATACTGGTTATAAGAAATAAAGTCAGTCTTGGTCGTGAGCTAGTTGTTTTACTACATGGTGACAGCGGTGTTAAATTTGAAATGATTGTTTATTATTAAACATGGAACACGCTAGACCTCCAACGGAATTAATATTGGAAGGTGGCCCCGCAAATCGAGCGGACGCGTGGCGTAAATGGTATACTCAATTCCAAGTGTTTTTAAAGGCATCGGGAGTATACAGAGAAACAAAGGAAGTACAAGCGAGTTTACTTATTAATTTGATCGGACCTGATGGATATGACATATTTTCAACCTTCAAGTTCACGAAGGATGAGAGCCAGGACGATTTTGATGTGCTCGTTAAAAAATTTAATGAATATTTTGTATCGAAACATAATACAACAATGGCGAGGTTCCGGTTTTTTACACGTGTTCAAGAACCGGGCGAAACTATTGACGTTTACGTGACTGCGTTGCGTCTGCTGAGTCGTCACTGTGAGTTTGAGCATTTAGAGGATGGTTTAATACGAGATCGTATCGTTTGCGGCATATCCGACATTACAGTTCGTGACAGATTACTAAGGACAGAGGAATTGACCTTGGAAAAAACTATAAAAATTTGTCAGGCAAACGAAATATCAATTGCAGAGAGTAAGCAAATCGAAATATGTAATGGCGCGGAATCATCAGCGGCATTTCGAACAGTGGACGCGTTGTACGGTGCGCGTGCGCGTGCGCCGAGGCGCGGCGGCGGTGGCGGCGCGGTGGCAGCGTCGGCAGCATCGGCGGCACCGAGTGCGGGCCGCGGACACGTTCGCGAGCGCCCCGCACTGGACAGCGGGAATGCAGACCGTCGATTGGGCACTGCTTTCAACAGTGACAAGTGCGTCCCGACTACGTGTTGTGTCGCGTGTGGTAATTCTTATTATATAGATAACTATCATCGATGTCCGGCCAGGTTTGTGCAGTGTTTTTTGTGCAATAATAAAGGGCATTATAGAAAGATGTGTCCGGTGAAAGGTAAAAAACAAGTACATGAGCTTCGTGAAAGTGTTAGTGACCATGACTCGTTTGTTGTGTCAACTGTAAGAGATTATTGTAATAAAAATAGCAAATGGTTTGAAACATTATATTTGTATAGTACTGGTGTGCCTGTAAATTTTAAATTGGATTCGGGGTCCGATCTAAATGTGTTATCATTTATAACTTATAAAAGATTAGGTTATTGTTTAAATGATTTAACAAAATGTAATATAAAAGCACAATCTTTTTGTGGGAATTACTTACCTATACTTGGTTCTATTGAGATGTCTTGGATATATAATAATAATATTTATAAAATTAATTTTGTAATATGTAATGATAACTGTCAGAGTGTTTTAGGTCAAGATACTTGCGAAAAGTTGGGAGTTATTAAGCGTATATATTCTTTAAATATAGAAGCATATGATGATTTATTTCAGGGTATAGGTAAACTACCGGGTAAATATAAAATTATCATTGAAAAAAACGTATGTCCGTCAGTATGTCCAGTGCGAAAAATTCCTTTCGGTATAAGAGATAAATTGAAATGTGAATTAAATAATATGGAAGAAATAGGCATTATAAGAAAAGTATCACATCCGACTCCCTGGGTAAACGCTATTGTATTGCCAGCTAAAAAGGATGGCAGCATTCGTATCTGTCTAGATCCGCGGCCTCTCAACCGTGCGATACGCCGTGCTCACTATCCGCTACCTACTGTTACCGATATTGCGTGTGCGCTGCGCGGCGCCAAATATTTTAGTAAATTAGATGCACGGTCCGGGTTTTGGATGATTCAGTTAGATGACGAAAGCGCTGATTTATGCACTTTTGGTACTCCTTTTGGTCGTTATCAATTTTTAAGGCTTCCATATGGTATTAGTTGTGCTAGTGAAGTATTTCATGCAAAAAGGGCTTAGAAGGAGTTCATTCGTTTGTTGATGACATTATAGTTCACGGGCGTACTATGGAAGAGCATGATATGAGACTAAGACTTCTCTTGAATAGGGCGCGGCAAGTAGGTATTAAATTTAATCGCGATAAATGTGAATTCGGAGTCGAGGAAGTTATTTATTTGGGTCATATGTTTAATGCTGATGGTATGCATATAGATAAAAATAAGTTAAGGGCTATAAAAGAAATGCCTAGTCCGACCAACAGAGAATCATTGGAGAGATTTCTTGGAATGACTAATTATTTGTCTAAGTTTATCTCTGGGTATGCTAATATAGTAACTCCTTTAAGAAATTTATTAAAAAAAGGTGTTGCGTGGTGTTGGAATAGCACATACGAGTCTATCGTATTAGAATTAATAAACGCGATGAAAGATCAATTTGCTCGACATGGAATACCTGCTGAATTAGTAACAGATAATGGTCCTGCGTATATATCTAAAGAATTTAATAAATTTTCAGTGGATTGGTGTTTTAAACACACGGCAACTTCACCTTATTACGCTCAAGCTAATGGGTTGAGTGAACGAGCTGTGCGAACTGTTAAAAATATTATTAAGAAATCGGTTATTTCGGGGACAGATTTGCATTTAGGTCTTCTTAATATACGAGTGACTCCTCGTAATGGAGTGAGTTCGCCGGCGCAGTTGTTGATGGGTAGACGTTTGAACACAAAGCTTCCCATACACGTTAATAAATTAAAACCTGATCGTAACAATAGCGATGATTATCTAAATATAGTGAAAAATCGTTCTTATACTAAAAAATACTATGATAGGTCGGCGCGAAAGTTACCGCAATTAAATTCTGGAGAAGAAGTAATAGTTGTCGATGGTAAATTGAGAAAACGTATGATTGTTCGCGATCCTGCTCCGCAGCCACGGTCCTATTTTCTTACGGACAACACGGGTAGGTTACATAGACGAAATCGTCGTCATCTTATTAAGGCACAACCCAGCATGTCTTTGCAAGATACATCTTCTGCAATCTTAGGAGAAAAGGCGATATATGATGAAAACACTGAACACAATGAAGTGGATGTTAAGCCATTTTCAGTTAATGCGTCGCCCAGTGAGCCCCACACGGATGATACAGAAACTGCTCGTACTCGTAGGTTAGCCGCATGTAAAACACGCGAAAAAATGGATGCATTATTATTTAAAAATAAAAAAAAAAATAAAATAGTTTTTTAGCTATATTAGTATATTTTAAATGAAAGTTCTGTTTAAGTCTATAAATATTGTAAATTATATAAATCTATTGGTGATGGTATGTTTTTTTTTATTTTTTTTTGTAGGGGGAAGATGTTATATATTAAGTAATATTAATAAATGTAAGGTAGAATGTAAAACATTGGTAATACTGGTTATAAGAAATAAAGTCAGTCTTGGTCGTGAGCTAGTTGTTTTACTACACAGATTATGAAAGTAAACTTTTGTCCAAATTTGAAGTTTCTACGCACAGAGGTTACGGCTGTGCGTGCGTCTTACCTCAGTCCGTGAGGACAAGTCCTTTTATATATATAGATTTTAATTGCTTCTTATTATAGTAGATTAGGCAAAAGGATCCTGGGAACCGCCGCCGATCTCTTGAGGCGTTGCGTGTTGAGTGGCGGCACTCAACGCCGCACTTTGCCTCGTTACCACAGCGAGAAAATCTAAATATTTAATAGTTAATTAGTTAGTTTCGTTTGTTTGTGCGCCTGTGCCTCATAAGTTATATTTAAATTTGAAATAATTTAACAAATTTACTAACATATAATGTTACAAAGCTAGCATAGTTAAAAACTGTCTAACACAATGCTTATTCGGGAAATATATGTTGAATTATTTTCATAGTAAAATAGATTAAAACTCAAGACTTAAGAATAAGATGGAAGTCTTACCTTTAAGATTACCTTCCTTTCCGTTTCCATGAACGAAGTGTCTCAAAACCGGGTTCCCAGGTTCCCTCTGCCTCCCCTTCTATGCGGAATACAGCGTGAAGTTAAAACAAAAGAATTACCTACAATAAGATTTGAACTAGTAGCTATCACATACATCCATTAGCACCAGACCATCTTTGAAATACAAATTACATGTTAAAAGCTGCTATTACGTGATATATTTTGCAAGTAAAATGTAAATATGGGACGCTTCATCTGCAAAAATCTCTTGTGACGTCGAATTTGCATACATTTTAAATTCACATGTTGCATTTTACTTAGATATGGGGATCAAAACGTGACAAAAAATGGTGAAAAATTATATTAGATTATGTTCATATATTTTCGTAAATATTTATGTTTTAGTGTAAGCAAAAGCAGGAATGAAATGGTTAGGCGGGTATTTTTTTATTTGATTCAGGGTAGGCAGACGGAAACTGGGAACCCAGTGTTAACTTAGTGTTCACTTTCCACGAAATGTTGGAGGCATTGCTTATTGAATGACCTAAATAATTGGGCGAAACGTTGAGAACGGAGAACCATAGCACTAGGAACCTTGTGCTACGTGGGATAAAACATGAAAACAATAAAAATATGTAATATCTATGCATGGAAGAACACTTTTTACACGCTTATGGTGAAGACACTATGTTTTCCATTCTTTGTCCTTATTTGTAACATTATATGTTCACATTATATAACCGCCGCAATTATAGTAAGTCTAATATAAATATTTTTTTCATTTTATTCATATAAATAATATTTTCTTGAGCACGTTAGAGTGCATATGCGGAACTGTCACACGCAAGCAATGCTGTGAGATGCTCCGTAATTAGATAACACTTCCAGTCAGTTCTCAGTGTTATACTACACTTTGTAAATGGCGTTTTCCATTATAGTTGTGTTTGTTTATTTATAAACTTATATATTTCTTTTTGTTTATATATTGTAATATATGTAATATATGGGAACGAAATGTCTTAGCCCTAGATTCCCGGTTTCCCTCTGCCTATCGTGAAGATAAAAGAACATAAAGTACTAAAGCGAGAAAATCAAAATAATTAATTCTCAACCCCGAGTGGGAATCGAACCCAAAACTTAAAAAGCCTAATTTTGACCGATACGCGTAAAATCGGACCGAAAGTGTGAATCGGAATATTAGGTTCTTCGTCCTAAGGCTAGGTTCCCTTTATTACCCTGTAACATATACGATATTAGCGTGACTCATTTCTTTTATTATTTAAACATTAATTGCCATGTACATACACAAGCGGAATTACGTTACAAAGAGACATTAATACACGAACTACTCCACAATCCAGTACAATACTATTAAATGTGTACAATAGAGACAGCGAGCTAACAAAGTAAACCAAGGGACCATGCTTTTGTACGTCGCGACTCCACAAAGAGATTTCGGTAACAAATTGAGGTCGTGAGAGACGCGTGAAGACGTCACAGTCATTCTATTTAGTTTTAATTACTATCAGGGCTGGTGGGAAGGGTGTTTTATGTAAAGTTTTAGCATTGGAAAATCGATTTTAATTTTATTGTTTTAACATGTACTAGGTCTTAATTCTTACATTTTTTGTTAAACCTGGAAATCTTGACGATTTCCAGGTTCGATTCCCACTTGAGGGAATCAATTATATTTTCTCTCCTTGTAACGAGACAATGTGTTGAAGTGGTGAAGCTCAGAGGAGTTTCACCACTTCACACGCTATGGCTTGAAAATTGGGCAGGAAGTGGGAAACGGAGTGTCCTACCAGTAGGTTTTCTCTGCGAGATACAACGCAGAGCCAAAATAAGAACTTACAATAAATGTGTCACTGCTATTATTACCCAACACATATTAATCAATGAAAGTATTAAGTATACTTAGTGTTATAACACTATTACTTCTTTTTAGATTCACGTTTTAGAGGGAACCTACGAACCTCATATTAAGACGCCTTCCCATTAAGATCCTTCCGTTTCCAATTTTCCACCGAATTCTGGAAGCACTGCGTAATGAGCAACAGAACTAAACGCGCCGCTTTGCTTTATTACTAGAGAGAGAGAGAGAGAGAGAGAGAGAGGAAATGGAAATTTAAAATATTCCATTTCCTCGAAGCCACAAGCTGTCAAGTTTACATACGCGCCCTCTAGTCCAGTGTAGTCGGCCTATAATATTTTTCAATTTAATCTTGTCTGTCTACAGTTATTAAACTACAGTCGAAGTCTATAAATATAATCCAATCATCATAACCCAAGTTGGCAACCCTAACTAACCCTTGGAACTGGACCCGAGCCCGAGGTCTATATAAATATGAAACGGGGCTCCAACTACATAGATATCCAAGCAAGATTAAAATTGCGTAGTAAAAGACAAATTTGACATAATTACAAGGGATAATTAGGCAATGGAGGGAATAAAGTTAAGTTTATTATCTTGGTTAAGTTTGGGTTCTTAAGTTACATGTTAATACGTTAATACTGAAATTGCCGAAGGGCCTAGTGTTGAGATACGTTGTTCCCCATTTTTCGAGTTTTGTAACAGTGTGTGTAAAGAGGCGTAACTCAACGCCAAAGCTTGTCTATCAGATCAGGGAAATGGAAATAATTTAAATATAATTATTGTTCCGAGTGAGGATTGAACTCACAAAGAATGTAAAGTAAGATTCTTACAACTTGTCGAGTACACTAATAGTAAATTCTTGGTGGTTGAAACCATTCTAGAACCATCTGACTGATGACGTTGAACCCCGCCTAACAAAATATTTCGAAAGTGGTCGATTAATTGTTATATTTTTGCCTATTCTGATATACATATACTTTTTTTAGCTTCTCCCTGTATTCTCCACACAGCGAGTTAGACAGAGGGAACCGAGTGCTAAGATACTCGTTCCCCCATTTTTGCCGAATTCTGGAAGCATTACGTGGTGAGTGGCGGAACTCAGATTCACGCTTTTCCTCGACATCAGAGCGAAGAAATGAAAATATTAAATATATTATTTCCTTGACTGGATATCGAACATTACAACCTTTCGCTTTTACAATCTTGCTTGCCCCTGCGCCACTCTGATCCCAGCTATTTCTTTATACGAGTAGAAATCTATACTATTACTATTTACTATTACTATTTACTATTTTACTATTTACTATTACTATTCTATACTAATATAATAAAGCGGAAGAGTTTGTTTGTTTGTTTGTTTGTTTGTTTGTTTGTTTGTTTGAACGCTAAGATCTCTGGATCTACTGGTCCGATTTTCATTGTTTTTGTTTTGTATGAAAGCTGCATTCTTCAGAAGTGCTATAGGCTATATAACATTACATTACACATTTATACTAATATATTTTAAAGTACTTTCTAATTTGACATGCAATTTATTCTGCCATGTTAATAACAACCGTCGCGTCGCTACGCAACCGTTACCGCGACATTTTGATATTAATCCTTATGAAAATAAATATAATAGTCACTATTAACATTTTATCTAGATTGAAATTATAGTTTACTGTATAACATGCTAATAAATAATTAAGGAGATGTCACTGATTCCAAATGACCTAGCCTACGGGCGGCACAGTATGACCGACGCGAACGGGCAGATGACGTTGACGGTTTTATAAATTTTCATACATTTTCGAACTATTGTAAATGTTTATGTAATTATTTGCTGTTTATAATTAATTTAAGCTACACTTTGATTCTCTTCTTATTTTATTTGATATTGCCCGCTAAAATTATCCTACTTAATAGAGAAAAATGTTTAGTTATTTCGTAGAGTTGATATCTATGTACGCACGCACGGAAAACTTTAGGTACTTTTTCTAATATTAAGAATATCTATCCTTTAGTTACTTTTAATCCTTTTGTTGGTTAATTTCAATAACTCAGATATATTTTTCTATTAATGTGTATCTACTTATTATTCTTTTTGATTATTTATTTAAGCTTATATTTTCTTACTAATTCTATTGAAAATTGAAAATAATTTAATGAATATATTTAATAAATATTCTTATAGTTGAAGCAGGCGTAGCCGCGTCCGGGTCCACTAGTAATATAATAAAGCGGAAGAGTTTGTTTGTTTGTTTGTTTGTTTGTTTGTTTGTTTGTTTGTTTGTTTGTTTGTTTGTTTGAACGCTAAGATCTCTGGATCTACTGGATCGATTTACTTTGTTTTTGATTTGTATGAAAGCTGCATTCTTCAGAAGTGCTATAGGCTATATAACATTACATTACAAATATGTACTAATAAATTAAAATACTTTCTAATTTGACATGCAATTTATTCTGCCATGTTAATAAAATAACAACCGTCGTCGCTACGCGACCGCGTTCGTTACCGCGTCATTTTGATATTCATCCTTATGAAAATAAATATAATAGTCACTTTTAGCATTTCATCTAGATTGAAATTATATTTCTATAGAAATTATATTCTTATATTTTAAGCAGGCGTAGCCGCGTCCGGGTCCGCTAGTAATACATATTACTAGAAACAACACTTATATAAACTAGCAAACAATTCATAACTTAAAAAAGGGTTTTATTACGAAAGCAACGAATAAAAAACTAAAGGCATTGCAAACTGATTTATGCCGCGGCACATTTAACAATTGATTCAGATGCAAATTCCACTCAAACCTGCGCAGTCATAGACTACAGTTGAATATTCTAACGAAAACTTGGCATTCGGGTTGAAAAAAGACAAAAGGAACACCCAGTTGAGTCCCAGTTTCATTTTAGACGGAATAAAATCTGGATCATTCTGTTTAATTATACGTACGCCAACGTCCGAGGTCGTCGGGGTTCAATGGACAGCGTCTGACTGTGAACGTGGTAATGGGTTTGATTCCAACTCGAGGGAATGATATTTGATTTGTATTCCTTTCCCCACTTTGGTAAATAAAGTGCGATATTAAGTTCTGCGATTCAACATGCTGTAACTCGAAAATTGTAAGGGAAATGGGGAACGGAGTGTCCTAGCACTAGGTTCCTTACTTCTGCCTACATTGCTGTATGTGATATACAGCGTGAAGCTTCTTTAGTATGTTTTTCAGGCTGACGCTGACCACACATAGCAGGGTGGCAAACTCTATTTTCATGTAGACACTTCTGTTCCTCACTTTCCGATGAATATTGGAACCATTGTGTGATGAGTGACGCGCGATTTCGACCCTCCCCGGAATTTCTTGTTCCCCCCTATCTAAATTTCTTACTACATCTTCAGTATATTAAAAACTACAATGGTTACTTACAAAAAAAATTGTTACCTAAAATAATGATCTTCCGTTAGTCTCAACTGCATCTGCCAATGTATAATTAATACACCCAGTCCATGTAAAATGGGCACCCTGTATATAATGTGTGAAACTCATCAATACTCACCGACAAGGCTCAACGTGGTGGATTTATTTCGGAACGACCGGCAATTTCGCTTGTGTCCAATTTTTGCGGAAGAATGGGATTTTGGGTTATTTGCAGATTTTAAGTGTATTTTTTTTTGGTGTGTTTAAAAAAATTTACTTGACATTCTTTCCCGCATTTAGCAAGATAGATAAATGGAGAGTTAATGTATTCCGTTCCTCACTTTATTTATCCCCAATTCAACGAAGAAACAAAAATAATTCATTTTCTAATGAGAGTCGAACTCACCACTATTTCTATTACCCTTAATTATTCGTTCTTACAGAAATAAATAACAACTCTTAACTACTGTATTTTTTTTGTTCGTAATATAATATTTTAAAAATGATGAAAGTTAAGTTTAAGTTAGCTTCACGCTGTGTCCCGCATGTAGCAGGACACTATATTCCCATTAAGACACTTCCTTTTCTCCCTTTTCGTCGCATTGCGTGTTGAGTAATGTGGCAAGTGGAAATGGAAATATTAAATATTTCATTGCCTCGAGTAAAAAACGAATTCACAGCCTGTCCAGTCGCAAGTTTATACGCACCCCTACGTCACGACTGACCTCGAAATATTGTAAAAAAATACCGTATTTCCACATACAAAAACACAGAAAATATTTCAACACACACAAACCGTTTTAGTGAAAATTTCAATGAGGCTCAGCTGTTTTTTAAAATTATTTAAGTACCGCTCTAGTTTTACTTTCATATACACGCTTATTTGATGCTAGCGGCGCTCGTTACTTTTTACAATGTGTACGTAATATACATATAAAATTTATTTTATTATCACATTTTATTTTTAAAATTCTCCTATTAATATTATGAATGTGAAATTTTGTAAAGATGGATGTTTGTTCTACTTTCACGCAAAAACTGCTAAGCGAATTTCGATGAAACTTTACAGTAATGTAACATAGCTCATACATTAGAATAACATAGACCACAATTTATGTAAAGTCTTTGTATAGTTGGGCAGATTGGAAATTATGAAAATTAGACATTCTCCAAGTGAGAAAATTAGACATTGGAAATTGGAAGTGAAGAAAATTAGACATTCCCCAAGTGAGACTCGAAATTTACTTATTTATATTTTTCTCATACACTTCTTGTGGAAAGTCAAAAAATCCTAAAAAGTGAAATCTCATAAAACAATCACTACGCATATTTTTTTACGGAATTAACGTTTAAATTTCATAAAGAAGATTTATAGGAGCTGCGATAGGGAGACGTGAAAGTTTTGACAGATCATTCGTCTAAATTAGCTCCCGCCGTGTAAAAACTGTACGTATCTACGTTAAAAGTCCCTAAAACAATTTTGGGCAAAACCAAATTTGTGTCCATATGCTGCGTTACATTACGTTTGCATTACACTTTTTTCCTACATTTGGCGAGGTTGGTAGAACAAGAAGTAATATAAGATTTTTTTTATGTTCATCCTCTTTAAGACATTTCCGTTGTCGATTTTCCCGCTAATTCTGGAAGCATTTCGTGTTGAGTGACGAAACTCAACACCGCACTTTACCTCTTTCTCAGAATGAGGACGTGAAAATATTAAAATACTAGCGGACGCGCGCAGCTTCGCTTGCGTATTTAAGGGTGAATTCTAATAACCCATGAAACACGTGTTCAATGAAATATTTTTGTCTAAATTTTTAATTTTATAAGAATCGGTGACGACTTAAAGTTTTTCCATACAAATTTTCAACCCCTTATTCGCACCCTTAGGAGGTAAATTATAATAAACCACGAAACACATGTTTAATGATATATTTTTAAGAGTCTCAATTCAAATTTTATTAAAATCGGTGGCGATTTAAAGATTTTTCCATACAAACTTTCAACCCCTTATTTGCACCCTTAGGGGGAGAAGTATAGAAAACCATGAAACATGTATTCAATTAAATACTTTTAAGAGTCTAAATTTCAAATTTTATAAAAATCGGTGGCGATTTAAAGATTTTTCCATACAAACTTTCAACCCCTTATTGGCACCCTTAGGGGATAAATTCTAAAAACCGTAAAACACGTGTTCAATTAAAAATTTTTAAGAGTCTGAATTTACAATTTTATGAAAATCGGTGCACATTTAATTTTTTTTCCATACAAACTTTCAACCCCTATTTCGCCCCTTTAGGATTAAAATTTTTCAAAACCCCTTCTTAGTGGATGTCCAGATTACGAAAGTAAATATCTGTCCAAATTTCACGTTTCTACCATCAGCGGTTAAGGCTGTGCGCGCGTCTTACCTCAGTCAGTGAGGACAAGTCCTTTTATATATATAGATTTCCTCAATCGAACCCTCAACCTGTCGAGTGTACAGTCGCACGCTTGGACCCTGCTGTCACGACTGGCAATATAAGATCTGAGGTAATGGCTTGCTCGCCTTGTGTTTTCTATAAAAAAAAATAATAAGTTATTTTTAAGAAAACGTATAACACTTTGGACGTAGCAGGATTTGACCTCGTACCTCTTGAAAACCATCCAAGTACTTCTAAAAAGTAGTAGTCGTTTTCTAAAAAGTAATTTATATAAAGTAATTAATATAATAAATACTAATTTAATACAAAACCAGCACATTCGGAAATGAAAATCAAACTCACCACCATCGTATACCGTAAAACACTCCCAATCCCACCACGACAACATAAATAACATAAGAAGCCAAATGTTTTACAGTCGTATAGTTTGTAAGTAGTTCATAAATCGCTAGTGGGTTTTATACGACACTCACTTAAGGAACCTGCTTCCAGTCTCTGAACTGCCTTGCCAATATATTAAAACAAATAATTATATGTACATATTTTTTACGAGGCAACCTAGTGGTAATTACTCCCACTCCATTCCTCCTTTGGCAGAACTTAACGCCGTGGTTTGTCAAGATACCAGAGCTAAGAAAATAATTCATTTCTCTGACTGGAAATGAATTTAATTCTCAGTATTAAATTTTATCAATTCTTTATACTAACTTTATACATATACATAGGTGAGTAAGGTGTGTCTAAGAGTGGGGGATGATTCTTTTTCCATTTCCCTGCTCAAATTATAATGGAATATATATATATATATTCTATTATAGCTTCACAGTGTGAAGATTTCGCTCAATTTTCCGGACATTGCATGATGCAAATGAAAATAATTCATTTCCCTGAGTAGGAATCGAACCTACAAACATCTCTTTTACAATAAGACGTTATAGCACAGAACACGATGGCTTTACCTTTTACCTTATAAAAACCACCGCTAGTTTCCCATTTTGTTCAAGTAAACAAAAAGCCAATAATAAACTAAATGTCCCCAAGATTAGCTACATAGTATGCAGGTATTTGGAAGACACGTGATCAACCCTCGTCCACCAGAATTGGCTGCCCTAAATAATTCTTATCGCACACTAGGAAATACGCCTAACTATGTGAAATACGAGAAAATGGAAGAAATTCTATCACGTGAATTTACTTAGTAATTTTCCGAATATGTGGGTAATTTAAGCATTTTGTTTCAGTTTCGGGTTTAGGTAGTACGTAAGTTATGTTTGTTTGCTTGTTTAACTTTACGGTGTATCCCGCACTTAGCAAGGTAAGTAAAGGGAACCTGGGAATCTAGTGTTAAGATACTCCAGTTCTATCAAGACACTTCTGGTCCACACACAGAACTTAGGCAATACTTATGCATATAATTTTGCAATTTTTATTTCATAGGCAGCATATATTCTTTTTATATTATATTTATATGGAATATGGTCGATTCTTCTTCGCACAAAGACAAAAATGTCCACCGTTGAATTCCGCCACTTAACACGCAATGCCTCAAAAAAAATGGATCCCTCCGCCTACCCTGCAGTATGCGGGGTAGGCGGAGGGATCCATAAATGCGTTATTTAGCAGATTTTTTAATATTATAATATACTAACATGCCTATATTGTCTAAGCCTCGACATACAACTGCAAGACCTGCATTTCAACTTGAACAATTGTCAGTACTGAAGTACTATTGTGTGGAGCTCGCTTAAAATCACGTACGCTATAAAGGTGTAGTTTTGTCAGGCATTAAGTTTTGGCTCCGATCGTGTGCTTATGTGAAGTTCCTGTATGGTTTTATTAGAGAACTAGTAGTCACCTGTAATTTTGCTTGCGTGGATGTAAGATGTAAAATGGAAAATTCTATTTTTTCCGTTTCCCGTTCCCGTAAGAATTTTCGTAAGTTCTTGGTGCTTTTCACGCTCCCTAACCCAATTATATGCCAAATTTCAACATATTGAGTTCAGTAGTTTCATCAGTGCGTTGTCTATCTCTTTAGACGGTATTTCATGAATACGAGAGGATAAATTATATTTGTTCGAGCGACTGATGATTTATTTAGCTTCACGCTGTATCCCGCATGTATCGGGTTAGGCCGAGGAAGCCTAGTGTTCAGACACTCCGCTCGCCACTACCACCGAATTCTGGAGATTTTGTGTGTTAAGCGGCCGACCTCAATGCCGGTTTTCGTTTATATCCTTTGATAAGTTTTTACATTATGAAACATTTTTATAAAGAATCTCAGAAAAATATTAAAAACGAATTAGCTTTTACTTTAAACAAAGTATTTTATCTGTTCATTAATTCATTAATTAATTAAAATTAATTCACAGGATCCCAATTTTGCTTAAAAGGATTAGACGTAGAGCCCCAATAATCCTACCGATTGATCTGAATGGTAATGAAATTTTCCTTTGAGGTTTGATTTTAAAATAGACTAAATTCTTATGTCGAAAAGGTTAATTAGCGTTTAAATAACATTAAATTGATATAAACGTAAATAAGTGACTAGTTTTATCTGTGTCCTTGACCTTATGATTTTTATAGCTTCAAAGTATATCTTGTACATAGCAGAGTAGGCAGAGTGAACTTGGGAACCTAAAACGCTTTCTTTTGATTAGGACACTTCCGTTCCCCACATTCCGCCGAATTCTGAAGGCATGCGCGTTTAGTGGCGGGACTCAACGCCGCCCTTTGCCTCGACATATATAAATTTAAATAAATATTTCATTTCCTCGAATGGGGATCAAACCCACAACCAGTCGATTTACAGTCACACTTTGTGCCCCTGCGCCACGACTGACCTAAAGATTTTGGATAATTTGTCTATAATATCACAATAAGTTTACCCGGCAATGTTCCGTAAGGGATACTAATAGATAATTATTATATTTATTGAGTATAATGATGATTAACAAAGTCCTATATATACGTATGTATTTATTACAAATAAAGAAAATTAACATTATCTTATATATATACTGAAATGAAAACAAAAAAATATGCATATCAGACATTGGAAAGTGTCCAGAGCTGCGACTCACTTACGAATTAAGGGCTTCTTCACACGATTTAATTTTTGTTTACAGCTTTTGTCTATATAACAAGGTGAACACAGGAAACCTAACGTCAAGACACTCCGTTCCCCACTCACTTTCTCAACTCAACTCAACGATACGTGTTGTGAGCGAAAATGCAAATATTTAAAAATAAACTTTCTCCGTCTCTCAAAAAGTTATTTAATTCTAAGTTATAAGTTAATTTAAGTAATAAGTTAAGTCATAAGTTAATTTCAAATCTTTATTTTTTAAAATAAACTGTCATCATCGAATAACTAGTACCTTAAAAACTACTATTGTGGTATTCATTAAAATTGTATGTAATATGCCTTATTTAAACAGTTCATACGAAAATTGAGGCCGCTATTGAAATTGCATTGAAATAGCAATATCATCTCTTGTAACATGTCTATGGGGCATAATAATATGTAATGACTCATGACTACCCTTAAAAAAAATAAAAGATCTATAAATTGTATAATTTTCACTTTAATTGCCCGTCACAGCACAGTGTCTAACTGCACTCACGATGGTTGAGGGTTCGATTCCCGTTCAGAATTTTACGCCCAGTAGAATCCACTGTAACAAATTCTAAATAAGTTTGAACTTAGAAACTCCACGTACCATACATTTCAAATGCACGTCTAATATTAAAAACCACAAATATTTGAATATCAAAACCACAATTAAAAACACAATATCGATCTAACATTAAATATTTCAAGTGCGCAATTAGTATTGCACAATTCTCATTACTAACTCATTGTTTATAAAGACTTATAATGATAGAGGCGATAATAAATGTTATTTATTAGTGAATAGCACTCGCTCTTCAACCTATATCAGTAACTGAACTACAATTGATTAATTATGTTGTTTTTGTTGTTAACAATTTGCGTAGTGTTATTTGTTTTATATATAAAAAGAAATGGAGATCACTGGAAGAAACGTGGCATTTTACAAATCAACGGAGTTTTTTTTAAATTTCTATGCAGTAAGCGATCTATTTCCGAGATTTATAAGGAAATTTTTGACGCGCACCCAAATGAAAAGCATATTGGCATATTTTTAGGATCACCAGTGTTACTGGTCAAAGACATACAAGATTTACAGGCTATATTTCAGGGCAACTTTCTAAATTTCAACAGTAGAGGGATCAAAAGTAACCCAAATGATATTTTAGGTGATAACGTGTTGTTTATGGAAGACTACCGTCGCTGGAAGCTATTACGTCACAAACTTTCACCAATTTTTACAAGAATGAAGCTAAAAAATATGTTTTACATTATGGACAAGTGTGCTCAAGATTTTACTCAATTCGTTGAAGAAACCAAGTATGTTAATC
Organism: Heliconius melpomene rosina; assembly: GCF_056956725.1. NCBI lineage: Eukaryota > Metazoa > Arthropoda > Insecta > Lepidoptera > Nymphalidae > Heliconius > Heliconius melpomene. Next base: position 1,515,624 of record NC_140399.1, read on the forward strand.
GTGATACGTATAATACATTATATAATTATACAACGTCGTGCATTGGTGCAACTCTTTTTGGTATTGATGCTAAAAGTAAAAGTACCATGAACTCTCCCTTTTTGGAAATGACACGAAGTGCAATTGCTCCCTCATTAACAATAAATATCAAAGCAGCACTATCAAATATATCACCGCTCATCTTTTATTTGATGGACGTCAAAGTGTTTGGAGATCATGAAGATTTTTTTATAGGGACGGTTAAAAAGATATTGGAGCTACGTAAATGTGAAGAGGGTGGAGAAAAACGTCACGATTTCATTGATATGTGCGTAGAATTACAACACCAAGGAACAATGAAAGACCTAGCAACAGGTTATGAAATGGAAGCCTCAGATGAAGTTCTGGCGGCTCAAGCGTTCTTTTTCTTCTTGGCAGGAGTAGACACATCAGCAACAACCATGCATTTTACATTACTCGAGCTGGCTAGTAATCCAGATATCTTGAAGAAGGTGCATGATGAAATTGATAAAATGTTTGATGAGTCCAATGGCCAACTCGTATATGAAGATATTGAGAAATTAGAATATTTAGATATGGTACTAAATGAAGCAATGAGGAAATATCCCCCGATAGGGTCAATCCAGAGACGTTGTACAGATGCTGTTACATTACCAAGTGGAATCAAAATAGAAAAAGATAGCGTGGTTATAATACCAGTATACGCATTACATAGAGATGAAAATTTATTCCCCAATCCGACAGTGTTTGACCCTGAAAGATTTTCACCAGAAAATATATCAAAAATTGCCAAATTCTCTTATCTACCATTTGGTGAAGGAAATCGCAAATGCTTAGGTAAAGTATATTATCTTTTTAGGATATGCCAAGAAATCGTAAAAATAATATTTATAGTATTGTTATTTAAAACATTTCTTTGCTCTAATTAGACAAGTTACGATAGTGATTGGTTTTTGTAATGAAATGACCAAAGAGTGGGGTGATCTAATACTAATTTTTCTCTTGAAATGTTACATTATATTTAGTTAACTCAAAGGAAAAAGTACATAAATACCTGTAGTTAATTTTTTAGTTTAATGTATTAAAAAAAATGTTTTTCAGGTATAAGATTCGCACGTGCACAAATGAAGTCCGGCTTATCATGGCTCCTTAAGAAGTACACTCTAAAACCACAAAAATATGCACCTGTATCATTCGCGCATAGTTTTTTCAGTATCAAAGATGAAAAAGCTAATTTTGAACTTATACCAAGGGAACTTTAAATATTGTTTTAATTTTAAATTTTAAGATAATATTGTTAACTTTGTGCAACGTGACATTGGCGAAGTGAATAGTGCTCAACTGGCACGCTCGAAGCGCCATAAATAAAGAACCGAACCGTTAACTTTGTGACTTTCATTTAATGTAGTTCTTTTCCTTGGGTTTTCAATCAAATTTCAAATGTTATTTAATGAATAACACCACGAATTAAGGCCGTCGTGACGCAGCGGCACAAGAGTGTGACTGTAACGTGACGGTTGTGGGTACGATCCTCACTCGAGGAAGTGAAATATTTATGTTACGTTTATATTTCCATTTCTTCGCTCTGGTGTCAAGGCAAAATCGCAGCGTTCAGTTCCGTGACTTAGCACATAATGCCTCCAGAATTCGGCGAAAGTTGGCGAACGGAAATGTCTTAATGGGGAACAGACTGTCTTGATAATATGATCTCAGGTTCCCTCTGCCTTCCCTACTATGTGCAGCGTGAAGCTAATTAAAAAAAAAGAGATGACAAATGTTTTATGGCGAGTGAATACGGAACTCGGCACCCATTCCTTTTTTTCGATGAAATTGAGACGTATTACTTAACTTTTAACTTGGCTCTCATGTCTCATTTATATTTTAATAAATGAATTGTTGAAAAATAAATTAATTTTTAACAAAAAGAAAAACCGACTTCTAACAACGAACTAAAAAGTGAAAAATAATTATACAAAGATTTTATAATTTTGAAGTCGGTGTCAAGTAAAACAAACAGGCTTAGTAATTAGATATTGTAGTAAAGGTGTTGTAGCATTAACAAGAACATACATAAAAAGTATTCGGGTGAATATGGAATCTCCCTTTTTTGAAGTTGGTTGAAATCATTTTCAACCAACTTCAAAAAACTTCAAAGAGGTTCTCATGAACATCCTCTTTTTTGGGATTGGTTTAAAAGAAATGCAACGATCAGGAATCTCACTTCTGACATCAATTTTAAAAGTTTTTGCTTGTAACTATTACAGTATAATCATTTTTTTTCAAACTTTCTCAATTTTCACCGGATTCCATAATCGGAACCTAACCAAACTTTCACCAAATTATCCTTGAAGTGTATCCTTTCAAATAAAAAAGAATCATCAAAATCGGTTAGCGCAACATTGAGTTGTTCGGCTATTTGTCGCGCACATACCTAATGCAAATTTAAGACTTATGTGATTTTCTCATAGATACCATTGTCAGACATGAACCAAAAAAAAATGGCACCATTCGGGAAGGTGAAGCTTCACCTTTCAAATAAAAAAAATAATTTCAAAATCGGTTCACCCAGTCAAAAGTTATGAGGTAACAAAAAAAAATAAAAAAAAAAAAAAAAAATACAGTCGAATTGATAACCTCCTTTTCTTACAGAAGTGGGTTAAAAAAAGTTTTAATCATTAATAGTTTGTTTATTTGAAAATCGCATAACTATACGTAATCTTTCATCTAATTTACATACTTGACTAGATAACGTCGTAAATAAATATTTAATAACACATAATCGCTGTTATTATACTAATAATGTTACATAAGTGTATAATTATATGAAGTAGACTACAGAATGAATTCAGTAGTGCCTTGATCTTTCTTGAGGAGAGGACTAAAATTAATTATATTATAATGTGGATTTTACTTTTAGTTATTTGTGCAATATTGTTTCTTATATATTTAAAAAAATATGGAGATTATTGGAAGAAACGTGGCGTTTTTCAAGTTAACTACGTTTTATTTAAATTTATTTACAATAAGGGATCAATAATAGAGATTTGCAAAGATATATTTGATAAATATCCACATCAGAGTAATATTGGGATATTTATGGGATCACCGGTGCTTTTAGTCAAAGATTTGAGAGATATACAGGCAATACTACAAAGTAATTTTCAAAATTTCTTCAGTAGAGGCATCAAAAGTAATCCAGAGGATATTCTAAGTGATAATGTCTTACTTATAGAAGACTACCATCGCTGGAAGCTTATACGTAACAAACTTTCACCAATTTTTACCAGAATGAAGCTTAAAAATATGTATTATATAATGGACAGATGTGCACAGGATTTTACTCAGTTCATAAAAGAAACTAAATGTATTCAACGCGATACTTACCATTCATTATATAATTATACAGCGTCGTCCATCACTGCAACTCTTTTTGGTATCGACGCTACGAATAAGACTACAATGAACTCCCCATTCTTGGAAATGGCACGAAATGCAATGGCGCCCTCATTATTATTTAATATAAAATCTATATTATCAAGTATGTCACCGACGATATTTTACTTATTGAATATAAAATTTTTTGGAGATTATGAAGATTTTTTTATAGGAGCTGTTAAAAAAGTGTTAGAATTACGCAGACATGAACAAGGCGTAGAAAAACACCATGATTTTATTGATATGTGCATAGAATTACAAGGCCAAGGAACTATGAAAGACCCAGCAACTGATTACGAAATGGAAGCCACAGATGAAGTTCTAGCGGCTCAAGCATTTTTTTTCTTTTTGGCCGGAGTAGATACTTCAGCAACAGCAATCCATTTTACGTTGCTTGAGCTAGCTAGTAATCCTGAAGTCTTGAAGAGAGTTCACGCTGAAATTGATAAAATGTTTGAAGAGTCCAATGAAAACCTTAGATATGAAGATGTTGAGAAATTAGAATATTTAGATATGGTACTAAGTGAATCAATGAGGAAATATCCACCAATAGGTTTGGTACAGCGAATTTGTACAGAAGCTTTTACTCTACCGAGTGGCGTTAAAATAGATAAGGGTACCTTGATTAATGTACCAATATATGCACTACACAGAGATGAAAAACTATTTCCTAATCCTACAGTTTTTGATCCTGAAAGATTTTCACCAAAGAATGTATCAAAAATGTCAAAATTCTCTTACATACCATTTGGGGACGGAAATCGTAAATGTATAGGTATAAAACTTTTATTCACAAACTTTCTAATTACTGTTTTCTCTTTTTTTAATATTTCTTTCTTTTTTCGGACTTTTTTGATATCAGACCACACCATTATGAGTTCTTTCGCTCAACTTGCATTGCTTCCTAAATTCGTTCTACCCTAGTATATGCCAATATATACATATATACTATATGGATATAGGGTAAAGCGAAGAAAAATTATCACCTGTAATTTCACTGTTGTATTTTAATTTCATATCTCCTCTTTTTTCATTCTCTATTTTTTCGTGTGATATAATGTTATGAGGCCAGTCGTGGCGCAGGGGCATAAAGTGTGCTGTAAAATCGACTGGTTGTCGGTTTGAACCTCACTCAAGGAGATAATTTGTTTTATAAATTTATATATTAATTTCTCCTATCTGATGTCGAGGCAAAGCGCGGCGCTGAGTTCTGCCCCTTAACACGCAATGCCTACAGAATTCTGCAGAAAGCGGGAAACGGAGTGTCTTACCACTAGTTCAAAGCACTTTTTTATATTTATATATAAGAAGATGATAGTTTCGAATATATCAACTAAAGTTGTTTTCTGTTTTCGTATATGAAAAACCAATAACGATTTCATTTACAAAGTTTTTCTAAATTTTAGAACTCTCCGAACATGTTTGCCAATTATAGTATAGCGAACGAGGATGAGTTGTGTTAAAGATCACGATATATATCATGATTTCAAGTTGGTTAAAAAGATATTCTCACAAACATTTTTTTATCAGAAATATACTTATTTACTTAAATATTTTGTTATTCTGTCTTTATAACACGTTGATAATAGCAATGATAGCCCTGTAGCAGTGACTGCCGAATGATTGAACTCGACCTCTGCTGAAGGTAACTGAGGTTAAGAATAACAAGTTTACAAATTCTTTTCTTTCAGCTTCATCCTATATCATGCATATAGAGAACCTAGTGTTAAAATACTGTGCTACCCACTTTCTGGGTTTTTTCTGTGGAAGTACTTCACATTTACATTTATGATATTTTGCAAGAAGTAAGTTAGATCTTATACAAATGAAGGAAAACATCCAAAAAGTGAAAATTTATAGATATTTCATAGAAATACACAGGGTCCTGGGATCTGTTGACCCTTCTTCTACTATCCATAAAATTATTTTATTTAATAATTTTGGTGTTTTTAGCAGTTCGGTATTTTATTTTTTATATTTTTAGCCGACTTCTGTAAGAAAAGGAGGTTATCAATTCGACTGTTTTTTTTTTATGTTTGTTACCTCACAACTTTTGACTGGGTGAACCTATTTTGATATATTTTTTTTTATTTGAAAGGTAAAACTTTTTAAATTGATGTCAGAAGTGAGATTCCTGATAGTTGCATTTCTTTTCAACCAATCTCAAAAAAAAGGATGTTCTCATTTTCAACCAACTTCAAAAAAGGGAGATCCCCAATTCGCCCGAATACTTTTTATGTATGTTCTATCTTTTTATGTATGACTTCAAAATTATAAAATCATTGTGAAATTATTTTAGTTCGTTATTAGAAGTCGGTTTTTCTTTTTGTTAAAAATTAATTTATTGTTTTATTCGTATATTTGTCTTAAGTCGTAAAAGTAGTATGATATGGGTAATCTATAATATATATTTTTTCATAAATACAAAAAAATTAAACAAATGAAGTCCGGCTTATCATGGCTCCTTAAGAAGTACACTCTAAAACCACAAAAATATGCACCTGTATCATTCGCGCATAGTTTTTTCAGTATCAAAGATGAAAAAGCTAATTTTGAACTTATACCAAGGGAATTTTAAATATTGTTTTAATTTTAAATTTTCAAAATAATATTGTTGCCTTTGTGACTTTCATTTAATGTAGTTCTTTTCCTTGGGTTTTCAATAAAATTTCAAATGTTATTTAATGAATATTTTAATGAATACCAATTAAGACCGTCGTGATGCAGCGGCACAAGGGTGTGACTGTAACGTGAGGGTTGTGGGTTCGATCCCCACTGGTGGAAGTGAAATATTTATGTTACGTTTATATTTCCATTTCTTCGCTCTGGTGTCGAGGCAAAATCGCAGCGTTCGGTACCGTGACTTAGCACATATGCTTCCAGAATTTGGTGAAAACTGACGAACGGAAAAAGGTCTTAATGGGGAACAGACTGTCTTGATAATATGATCCCAGGTCTGCTTACCCTACTAAGTGCAGCGTGAAGCTAAAAAATAAAAAGATAAGACGAATGTTGAAGGGAAGCTCCCATGCAACGGATATGACTTTTATACTATTTTTATAGATGGAAGAAGTTTTATCGCGAGTGATCACAGAACTCGGCATCTCTATAGGACTCCTATTCTTTTATCGGTGAAATTGAGACGCATTAACTTTTTACTCTCATGTCTCGTTTATATTTTGATGAATAAATTGTTGAAAAGAAATTATAATAATAATAATTTTAATCATTAATAGTTTGTTTATTTGAAAATCGCTTTACTATCTTTGATCTAATTTACATACTTGACTAGATAACGTGTTAGTTAAGTAAATATTTAATAACACATAATCGCCGTTATTATATTAATAATGTTACATAAGTGTATAATTATATGAAGAAGACTACAGATCGAATTCAGTAGTGCCTTGATCTTTCTTGGGGAGAGGACTAAAATTAATTATATTATAATGTGGATTTTACTTTTAGTTATTTGTGCAGTTTTGCTTCTTATATATTTAATAAAATATGGAGATTATTGGAAGAAACGTGGCGTTTTTCAAGTTGACTACGTTATATTAAAATTTATTTGCAAGAATCGATCAATACCAGAGATTTACAAAGATATATTTGATAAATATCCACATCAGAGTAATATTGGGATATTTATGGGATCACCGGTGCTTTTAGTTAAAGATATGAGAGATATACAGGCAATACTACAAAGTAATTTCCAAAATTTCGTCAGTAGAGGAGTCAAAAGTAATCCAAAGGATATTCTAGGTGATAACGTCTTGCTTATAAACGACTACCGTCGCTGGAAGCTTATACGCAACAAACTTTCACCAATTTTTACCAGAATGAAGCTTAAAAATATGTATTATATAATGGACAGATGTGCACAGGATTTTACTCAGTTCATAAAAGAAACTAAATGTATTCAACGTGACACTTACCATTCATTATATAATTATACAACGTCGTGCATCACTGCAACTCTTTTTGGTATCGACGCTAAGAATAAGACTACAATGAACTCCCCATTTTTGGAAATGGCACGAAATGCAATGGCGCCCTCATTATCATTAAACATAAAATCTATATTGTCAAGTATGTCACCGACGATATTTTACTTATTGAATATAAAATTTTTTGGAGATCATGAAGCTTTTTTTATAGGAGCTGTTAAAAAAGTGTTGGAATTACGCAGACATGAACAAGGTGTAGAAAAACACCATGATTTTATTTATGTGCATAGAATTACAAGGCCAAGGAACTATGAAAGACCCAGCAACTGGTTACGAAATGGAAGCCACAGATGAAGTTCTAGCGGCTCAAGCATTTTTTTTCTTTTTGGCCGGAGTAGATACTTCAGCAACAGCAATGCATTTTACGTTGCTGGAGCTGGCTAGTAATCCAGAAATCTTAAAGAGAGTTCACGCTGAAATTGATAAAATGTTTGATGAGTCTAATAAAAACCTTATATATGAAGATATTGAGAAATTAGAATATTTAGATATGGTACTAAGTGAGTCAATGAGGAAATATCCACCAATAGGTTTGATACAGCGACTGTGTACAGAAGCTGTTACTCTACCGAGTGGTATTAGAATAGATAAGGATACCTTGATTAATGTGCCAATATATGCACTACACAGAGATGAAAAACTATTTCCTAATCCTACAGTTTTTGATCCTGAAAGATTTTCACCAAAGAATGTATCAAAAATGTCAAAATTCTCTTACATACCATTTGGGGACGGAAATCGTAAATGTATAGGTATAAAACTTTAATTCACATACTTTCTAATTACTGTTTTCTTTTTTTTAATATTTCTTTTTTTTTGGTGTTATCTGACCTCACCATTATGAGTTCTTTCACTCAACTTGCATTGCTTCTCTTCTTCGCATTGCTTCTCTTCTTCGCTTCTCTACCAATATATACATATATACTATATGGATATAGGGTTTACCCTACGAAGAAAAATTATCACCTGTAATTTCACTGTTGTATTTTAATTTCATATCTCCTCTTTTTTCATTCTCTATTTTTTCGTGTGATATATTATGAGGCCAGTCGTGGCGCAGGGGCACAGTGTGTAAAATCGACTGGTTGTGGGTTTGATCCTCACTAAGGAGATAATTTTGTTTAATAACTTTATATTTCCATTTCTCCGATCTGATGTCGAGGCAAAGCGTGGCGCTGAGTTCCGCCCCTTAACACGCAATGCCTACAGAATTTAGCAGAAAGTGGGAAACGGAGTGTCTTACAGTGGTAACGAGTGAATGTAAAAATCACTTTTTTAGCACTTTTTATAAAAAACCAAAAACGATTTCATTTACAAAGTTTTTCTAAATTTTTGAACTCTCCCAACGTGTATGCCAATTTTGGTATAGCGGAAGATGGGTTGTGTTACATACATCGTGAGTTAAAGTTGGTTAAACAGATATTCTCACAAACTTTCATTATTTTATCAGAAATACAGTTATTTACTTAAATATTTTGTTATTATGTCTTTATTATACGTGGATAATAGCAATGATAGCCCTGTAGCAGTGACCGCCGACTGCGACAGCAGAGGTCGAGTTCAATCCCCAATGATATTAACTCGCTTGATAAACTAATGAAGTTCAGAATAACAAGTTAACTAATTCTTTTTTTTTTCAGCTTCATCCTATATACATATATATATACATATTGAGAACCTAGTGTTAAAACACTTTGCTACCCACTCTCTGGGTACTTTCTGTGAAGTACCCAACATTTACATTTACGATAAAAGTAAAGTAAAAAGTAAAATATTCTTTATTGCACACCAAATAATTAATTACAAATATGTTTATAATGATATTTTGCAATAAGTAAATAAGATCTTGTACAAATGAAGGAAAACATTCAAAAAGTGAAAATTTATAGATATTTCATAGAATAAAATATATTAGAAAAATATAACTGTAGTTTATGTCATACAAAATGAATGCATGCCCTTTTAAGTTTTTCAACTTTTATGTACTTAGCCTTGGTATATCTAATCCTGAAGTTGGTACGGAGCCGTAAGTTTTTTTTTTCAACTAATTGCTTGCAAGATTTAAAAGGGTCCCGACTGTTGCCCCTTCTTCTATTATCCATAAAATTATTTTATTTATGTTTGTATTGATAATATAAAAAATTCAGTGTTGTTATTGAGCACTATTAATTGTGACAAAATTAAAAGATTGCTTTTTGTTATTTACTCGCATAGCAGTTTTGGTGTTTTTGGCAGTTCGGTATTTTATTTTGTTATATTTTTGTTTTATTCGTGTATTTGTCTTAAGTTGTAAAAATAATATAATATGGTTAATCTACAATATATATATTTTTTTCAGGTGATAGATTCGCACGAGTACAAATAAAGTCTTGCTTCGCGTGGCTCTTAAGGAAGTACACCTTGAAGTATCAGAAATACGAACCCGTTGCATTCGCGCACAGCTCCTTTAGCGTGAAAGATGAAGAGGCAAATTTTGAACTTATATTAAGGGACTTTTAATCTATACTTATATATATATATATATAATTTTTATTTCTCTAGAATTCGGCAAAAAGGGACGGGGGAGTCTCCCTCAGCCTAAAAATCATTTTTAGTTCCTAATATTATACTTAATAAAAACAAATAAAATTTATTCATTTTTATTTCTACTAATCTTCCTTCCTTCTAGCCATATTATATAGTATTAATATTTAATATTTTTTTATTCATTCTTATTTTAATTGTTGATAAGAAAGTATGCCAAAATAAATATATATAGGCCGAAAAACATTTTAGTCGTGTCGATAAGAAATATTTAAAAATTATTCATCACTAAGGTCTAAGTTGAGTTCATCATCACGTGAAAGTAGCGTGTTCAATTTCTGCTCATCACAAGTACCACATTGTACCGCTCGGGCACATGGGTAGTTCGACTGTGAGCGTGACGGTCGTGGGTTTGATTAATATTTAAATATTTTCAATTTTTCGCTTTACTAACAAGGCACAGCACGGCGTTTAATTCCGCCAGTCAATACATAATGGTTCCAGAATTCAATGAAAACTTGAGAACGTCGAACAAGCCAGAGTATCTTAACACTATGTTCCCAGGTTCCCGTTTCGATCTGCCTATTCTGCTATGTGCGTGAACGTGATGCTACAAAAATTACCGTGTTGAAAGGTATAACAATGCAAAGTTTTGGTCCTTTATACTATTTCTTATGGTAGGGTAGGCAAAGGGAACCTAGGAACCTAGTGTACCAATTTTACGACAAAGTAGTATTCCAAATATTCTGCAGTTCTTGTATTCATTTTAATTACATGTCATTGACTAAGCATATAAAAAAATATCTATCAATATTTTCTTTAAGCACATAGTATAGTTTCATAACTAAAAAAAATACATAAAAAATATCTTTTCAGCCTACAAAGGCCTAACATTGATTTCCAATACGTTTATAAATAACAAACATTTTATCAATCCCTATGAGGTTTTTAGCATCCCCGAGCTATCCGCTCTTATATTTTCGTAACGGATGGCAACCTTGCAGGAAAAAGTTAAATTGAATATAAATCTATCCCTTAGGACAGGACGAGCTGACGTCAGACAATGGATGTCTTAAAACATAAATATTTTATGTAAATAAATGTTATTTTGTTAGCATTTTAATTATGGTTAAGTAAAATTGCGTCTGGTGTCATTCGAAAAGAATGATTGTGAATGCTTAGTCAAAACAAAGTACGGCGTTGAGCTGCGCTTGTCGATACACTTTTGCTGTGGAAAGTGGAAAACGGATTTTGTTCACATTAGGATCTCTCTGCCTAGCCCTAGTACGTGGAATTAGGGCTGAAGCAGACAAAAATTTTACAATAAAAATTCGTTATAATAAGTTAAGTTTGCGGGTATATGGGCACATTTTGTATGAAATTAACTACAAGTATAAATTTATAATTAAAAGTGATCCTATAAGGTTTCAAATTTTACATTCTGAGGTATAGAACTTTTAAAATAGGCTTTATAAATGTTTTTTTTTTTATTTTATAAATCCAGCCTTTTCATTTGTTACTCATATTAGGAAGGTTTTGCTACAATTTTATTTTCACGATTATTATACATTTTAAATGGAAACTCTATAACCGGATTAATAACATATATTTAGTGTTATACATTTTTAGAAACCCTACATTACAAACACCACAGTCCATAGTAACGGCTAGACTCAACTCGAGTCGGTTAAACAAGTTCATTTAAAATGAATAAATAAACTTTGGGAACAAAAAGTCCTTAGAACTTCATCATAATACTAAAATCCTCAAGGCGCTGTAACATTCAACACGAACATTAACTAGAGCTACAAAATATAAATACATTTATCAACAGAACAGCGTCCCCTAACGAAGTTTACGAATGATTCGGCAGGTAAGCACAGGCCTATACAAATAGCCTCGAACGACTTTATTACAGCTATTTCGATATATATTTTCTGAGAGGCTTTGTATAATGTGTGGAGTAGTTTAGTGTGTTATTATCGTTGTGGGTTCGATTACCTCTCTGAGGGAATGATTATATTAAATAATGATTTCTAAGATTTGCGGGTTCAAATCCCGCTACGTTCAATTTTTTATACGTTCTTTAAAAAAAAGTATATTAAGTCTCACATATCAGAATAGGCTTCGTGAACATGGCAACATAAAGTTAAAATACTCCAATTTCCATTGAGACGCTTCTATTCACTGGGTTCCTCCGAATTCTTGTAGAATCTCATTACCAGAGCGAGGAAATACAAATATTAAATATTTCATTGTTCCGAGTGGAAATCAAACCTACTAACCGCGTTTACAGTCACACGACAACCTTAATCAACCGCGGTCTGTAAGGTTCAAGATAAAATAATTAATCCCCCCCACGTAGGGATCGAACTCACAACCATACCATTTATAACCCAGATGATATATAATTGTAAAAGAACAATACTTAAAACCATTAATGATACTGTATTTATAAAAATAATTAATATCAATGGATTTACATTGTTTTTCATTATTCTTATTGTTCTTTCATTTATTTTATATTTGCAATAGTACGTACTTATAGTTCTGTGAAGTTTTAATTAATGTAATAGTTACTAAGAAACATGGGTTCAAATCCAATTAAAAAGCAAGTAAGAAATTTCAATGTTGTGTTGACTGGTAAAACACAACGCCGCCCTTTGCCTGATAACTTATTTCGCCGAGTGAGAATCGAACCTGCTTTGTTGTCACGATGCCGATGGTCTAAAATCACTTATAAATAAAAAACTAAACAAACAAAGACGTATCTACCTATATTTATACTAGCGGACGCGCGCAGCTTCGCTTGCTTATTGCTTAGGGGTGAATTCTAATAAACTTTGAAACACGTGTTCAATAAAATATTTTTAAGAGTCTCAATTTCAAATTTTATAAAAATCAGGGGCGATTTAAAGATTTTTCTATATAAACTATCAAACCCCTTATTTACACCCCTAGGGGATGAATTAAAATAAACCACGAAACTTATGTTGAATGAAATATTTTTAAGAGTCTAAGTTTCGATTTTTATAAAAATCGGTGGCGATTTAAAGATTTTTCCATACAAACTTTCAACCGGAAAACGAACCCTCAACTGTCGTTTTCCCCCCCATATAATATTAGAAATGACATTTTCACAAACAAATACTATATCCACGTCCGCCTAAGAGGATATGCATGTACTGTATACATAATCCAAGAAATTTCGTATGTATTTTTGTAGCATATTTTATGTTTAGGGCGAATAGCAACGACCTGATAAGTACACCAAGCACTTTTCTTTATTAACCCTCGTGAGGAGGCTTTTATGAGACACGTCAAAGGACAAACAACTCTCAGTTTAAGCATTCATCTATTTTTAAGTCTACGAATTCGTGAACAATTTTAGCGCACCTTTCTTTGAGCGGAGGACTTTGAAATGCTTATGAAGCATTTTAGCATTTTTTAAAGTGTTCCTCACATACTATGATATTTAGGAAATTTAAAAATATATAATGTGATGTCGTGGGACACCAGGTAGGAACGAAGTTCCTTCGGCTAATGTAGAATCGACACAAATTGCAAAAAAAGTCGTACTCAATTTTATGTAGGTTTTCTATATTTTTCTCTTAAATTTTGCTGATCAGTTTTTATTTAAGTACAAGAAAGTATTTAGGAAATTCAGTATTTTAGGAAATAATAAATTACTTAAAATAAAAAAACATCGTAATTCAAATTATCAACTAAAAAAGAAAGAGGGAGAAAGAGAAAGGTATTATACATTACTCGTCTATGTATGTGACTGTCACGCCTGCGCACGTCTCATTTAACGGTTTTATTCCACGCATTTTTCTTACGGTTTTACTATCACATTTTTTTCAGTTCGGTCACGCAGCGAAATCCCTATCCCTTCCAAGCCTGCCGTAAGGAACTTCGTTCCAATAATTTAAAAAATAATTTAGTTTGGTTAACCTTCGAGGACACTTTCAGGTAATTTCTAGTCGATTTTTCAGTCACACTTTGTGCCCCTTGCGCCACGACTGGCCTCACTTTATATTCAATACATTAATTAAATAGGTTTATATTCACAACGTTCACATTATTGAGACACTGTTCGGATTAGCTGAGATAAACGCCGCATCATTTCGTGATATATAAAAGTAAAAAGAATATTTATAGTGGCCAGTCGTGGAACAAGTTGTGGTTGTGAGTTCAATTTCCACTAGAGAAAATTAAATTTTATAATATATCTAATTAATATTTCTTCTTTTTTCATATTCTCTGGTACCGAGAAAGAAAGAGTTTCATTGGGGATGGAGTATCTATAATACTAGGTTACCAGGTTCCCCCTGCCTACCCTACTACGTGTAGGATACACCGTGATGCTAAAAAAAATATGTACTATACCATATTTCCTTACGTTGTTTACACACATGACCCTATAACATCTAATAAAACTTGCCTCAACGAGTTGATCTAATTTGTCTGGAGTGTCGCTTATGACACGTTTCACTTTTTATTTCAGGATATTTTCTTTGCAATATCTTTATATTATTATTTTTTTTATAAATAAATAACTTGGCGTTAAGTTCCGTTTAAATCTTTAATTTCCTTCACGCTTAATAATGAGAACAAATAATATCAATTGTTATAATATATATTAACATTTCTCTGCTCTGGTAAATAAAGTTCGGCGTTAAGTTTCGCAACTCGGTACACTATGTCTCAAAAATTAAACAGGAAGTGTGCTGCCTGCCTGTCTTGTCTATCTTGATATTCTCAACTCAAAAATGGAGAACTGAGTATCCTGACGCAAAGTTCTCTCTATTTACGCTACCCTTAGTAACTTAACTCTAAATTGAACCTACGACCACCGCAACGACCAAATGTAAAAACCAAAAGAATTAACTTTTAGCTTACGTTTTGTTTCTTTAATTCACTCATTTACTTATAAAAACTTTTGCCACCCTCATTATTTCCCGCATCGGTATTCTGCAATGAAATTTTGTACCGTCCGTTCGTTAGCCGTACATAAGGCCCAGGGCACCAATTTATCCGTCTAACCCAATTACGTTCCGAAACGAGCTCTATTTATATTGTACTAGTTATACACTGGTGTGATTTTGTTTAAATGAGATTTCTGATATCATCTGTCATGGTATGGTCGCTTCACGCTATATACCGTATATATCATATAAAGGTAAAGAGGGAACCTGGGAACTTAGTGCTAAGACATTTCTTTCCCAACGTTTCGCCCCTTTTTTACTGTGAGTGTGGACGCTGCGCCGTTGCGTCACGATGGCCTCTACTTATACATAGCAAATATATGCTTAAAACAAGATTTTGATTCTAAATAGTAATTAGACAAAAGAAAGGCATTAAGCTCTTATTAATGAAACCCTTTCTTTGTTTATACATATTTATACAGATCTTTTTTATACAAATGCGGCCCTAGTAGCACATCGGGAATAACTGACTGTAAGACTTCAAATCCCACTGGAACATGGAAACCTAGTTTTCAGACGCTACGTTCCCATTTATTCACTTTATCTCCACTTTCCGCCGAATTCTTAAAGCATAGCTTGATGAGTGATGAAACTCAATGTCGCGCTTGCCTCGTTACCGATTCCTGAAATGGGAATCGAACTCACTACTGTCACGTTTACAGTCACCCCCTGACCCTGGACAACTATAAAAAATCCAAGTTAGACACTTACAGCCTACACCCATCAACCGAGCGATGGAATGAATAGCATTTTCCCAAGTCTCGGTGCTGGTGAACTTTTGCAGACGCATCGCGTTTTATACATAAATCATTGTGAACAATCGGATGCCGTTGAGTGGTTTTGGGGTCACACGGAGTGGGTTTACGGATTTTTTTTAAATTGTTTTAGATGTAGATAGACATAAAATGTATTGACCTAAGTATAATCATTAATTATATGAATGTTTATGTATTTATATATGAAATTATTTAAAAAAATGGCTTTATTCACTGTTATAGGCAAATTAAAGCAAATAGATAAATTAAGATCCTTGATTTTCACCATATTTACACCGGATTAATTGCGTTCATTATGTAGTTTTGGAAACCCAAGATTTGACCACTGACTGCAAAATGTTTGACTGTGCAACAGTCCGTGGTCACGGATAGATTAAGGTGGCATCCTTCTCTCAGTGAACATTATTATCATATCAAACTACCACCAAGAATTTATTAATTGCATTCTTGCAGGATGAGTTGACGGAAGGTCGGATTATTGCAATCATTGATTTTCGTACAAATTTTCGCTCCGTACGTTTTCCAAATCATTCAAAATCAAAGTTAGTTAAACTTTTTATGGAGATAATGGCAAATTTCTATCATTTTACTATAAAACTTTTCTTTATATCCCATTAAAAGCGGCTACGTTTAATATTCAGTTTAGTTAGTTGATAAAATGTCTGAATCAGATAACATAATGCCACGAACGGAAGTTATATTTATTTATTTGCTTGTTCATCAAGCTTAACTAAAATATTTAGTTTATTTTTCCTTGCATAACAACTCACGAGGCCGTGGTGATGCAAGGGTTTATGCCCCTGCATCGGTGACGGTTGTGGGTTCGATTCCCACTAAAGGAAAGGAAATAGAACTTAAATAATTTTTAACAGAAAGAAAAACCGACCTCAAACAATTTTATAATTTTGAACTCCGTGCCAAGTAAACCAAACAGGCTTAGTAATTAAAAGTATCTGTAAGTAAATATTGTAGTAAGGATATTGTAGCATTAGCTTGACTAGAGAGTACAGAACGCCAAACGCTACTCATCCACTGTCATCAACCTCTCCATACATGCTCGGGGGTTTCTCCATGCTTTTCCATCTTCCTCCAGTGTCTTTGATACTTCGTTTTCGAAGATCAACCCAGGTACACCCCCCCCCCCCCCCCCACCTCCCTTACCGCTCACTTTTCCTTCAAAACCTGCAAAATTAGCACATAATCTATAATCCTAATAAGCCCACGCACCCGTGTGTACGTATCATCGCGCCAAACTAATTAACTCGCGACAGGCGAGCGGCGGAATGCTAACGAGCATCCTCGCTATTGGCCAATTACTCATTTGATGACACATCTAGATACAACTCGGTTATTTATTGCATTCGAATAGCATTGCTTGATTTCATTTACATCTGCAAATAGCTTTTAATCGATTTTGTATGTATCGATTTTATGATTTGTGTGTGCGAATGTACATATATAACTCATAGTTAATTAGGTTTACTTATATTCTGTTTAATAGTAAGGCAATAAAAAAATAACCAAACATTTTATTATATTGTCATCATAGGAATTGTCTTAATGGGAACAGAGTGTCTCAACACTAGGTGTCCATGTTTCCTCTACCTACCCTCTGTCCTCTGCGGGATTAAGCGTGGTGGTGAAAGTTGGAACTCTGGTCTGGATTCTGGAGAAAATTATAATATTCTCGATATGCATGTATTCTAGATGAATTCTAGACATATCTATGTACATATCTATGTATGGACATATATATGTATATAACATTACATACTCTTATACCTACACTTACATATTTATTCTTCTATTGACAAGATTGGCTGGTAAAAAATGACTTTTAGCGTTAACTGCGTCTTTTATATATTTTCGTATGAAATTATATGCAGTAAAGAAACTGTAATTAAATATTATTCCAAGAGCGCAATTAACATCTAAACGTTTCCATTGCATACCGATAGCGTCGACCACAGAACTAATGAATGTTATTAGTAACTATAAGTAACTTTACTAACTTTGCCATCTTCACAGACTATAAACAAAATTATTATTGTTTTTACATTTTTATTTTATTATAGTTCGCCGCCTCTATTAGAAAAACGTATCGTTAATATGCTCCATCCTCAACTTTCCACACACCTTTCATTGGGTGGTTGGGTGTTAAGTGGTGGAACTCAACGCCATGCTTTGCCACGTTCACTTAAATCTGAAAAATACCTTAAAATTAATAATCCCATTTATCATCATTGCCAAGAGTGCCAATCAAATGCCAAACACAAAAATGAAATATTAGCCAGAAAAACTGATTTGGATAGTAACTACTTAAGGAAATGCACTGTATCAACCATGCCCCACTTAATATAACATCTTACATTTCCCAACTGGCGTACTTCCAGGATTCTTGTTAACCTAGAACTGCCATCCCTGATACTCATTAAGAACAAATCGATACTGAGTTTAGAGCTTAGTTTAGCAATTGATAGATAATTTGACTTGAAATACAGTAATATTCTGCCTTCGGGTAACTGATTACCAGTATATAATAAAGATATAATATTTCATAATTGGATGTCCACGGGAAGTACCCTATAGGATATGATTACACGTCGAAGTTCATACAAAATTACATTTAAAAACTTCCATTTCAGACAAAACCAGATATTTCATCTAGTCTATTTCTGTACTACTAAATTACTATCGCAGGCTCTACCTAAGTTACGCCTCCACTGAAAGCGTCTGAAACTGAAAGGCATGAATCAATAAATTTTGCTAAATCCAAAACTTGTGCTTGTTTGTGCAGCTGTGCATTTCGACTACAATGCACTTGCACCCTAATTGGAAGTAGATAATAGTTATTTCTGTTCCTATTTCTGTTTGAACTGCATCTGATGCAGTATACTGAACGTAAATTGCAATGGATGACCCAATTATGAATGAGTGTTACGTTTGTTTTGGACGGGTCTGTACTTTGTAGTGTAACGTATGTTGAATTGTGTTTTATTGTAACTTTGCGAAGATAATTGGGTAGTTCCTGATATGTGATATATATATTTTTTAATTTTAGTTGATAGGGTAAGCAGAGAGGACCTAGTGTTAAAATGTTGAGTAGCGGCACTCAACACGCAATATGTCAAAAAAATTAAAAATTAAAAATCCGTGGTCTTAACACATAACTAACATAAATTAACTTAACACTAGGTGATATCTTAACACAAGGTTCCCTCTGCCCACCCTGCTATGTAGGGATTACAGAGTGAAGAAAAAAAAAAGCATACAATTAACAGCGTATAATAAACAGGTATATTATATTAAACAAGAAGTGGAAGTCTCGTGTACTAAACGGATTGGTTTTGCCCGTTATTTAATTCTTTTGAAAAGTTTTAATGAGGTGCGCTCAGAGTTTTGAGTTTTACGCGGTTTTTGTGTTTGTTATTTCATGAATATACCTCCTTGTTGTAAATATGAGAGAATTTTCAAAATGTTGCTTCTTTCATGGTGTATCCTGTATACTCGTATATCAGGGTAAGGTGTGGGAACCTAGTGTTAAAACACTCCGTTCGCAAGCATCGCCCAATTTTTGAGACAATTCGTTGTTAATGCCGGAACTTACTCGCTTTATATATTTACCAGTGTAAAGAAATAAAAATATTGCATTTCCCCATGTGTGTATCGAACCCACAACCGTCGCGTTACCAAACATTTTGTCAACGTTAACGTATATTAGGCACTATTACTTTTATTTTTTTTATTATTTTGGGTTCCATTCCCACTCAAGGAAAGCATATATTTAATATTCTCAGGTTTTTACTCTGGTGCCGAAGCAAAGCGCGGCGTTGAGTTCCACCACTCAATAAGTAATGCCTTCGGAATTCGGTGAAATTTGTGGAACGGTGACTTAATTGGGGACAGAGATTCTTAGCACTAGGTTCCCAGTTTCCCTGTGCCTACCCTGCTATATGCGGAAAACGATGTTAAGTAAAAAAAAATATTCTCTGCCTTCTTCTCTTGTTCCTTACTTGTACTTGTTGAATATAAGATAATTCTACAAATGATTTTAATTTTAATATCAATTAACTGAATCCGGCAAAAGTTTCAGAATATATTAACGAACGTTTAAAGAAATTATCGCAGTAGAAATTGTGAAGAAAATTTTTGTACTTTTCAAAATTTTTGCATATTTTCTTTAAAACTTTTTGTTTTTAGGATTCCTTATGTCAAAAGGTAAAAACGGAACCCTTATACGATGACTTCATCGTCTGTCCATCTGTCAAAACCATTTATTTATCTCGAGATCGCTTGAAACTAATATTAATATCCAATATTTAGATCTATAGTCCATATTAAAAAACAATTCGGCGGAAAGTGGGCAACGGAGTATTCAAACACTACGTTTTCTCAGCTTACCCTGCTGCGTGTGGAATACAGCGTGAAGAGATAAGACTTAGTGACTCAAAACCACTCACCAAATTTGTCATATAGCAAAAAACTAAGTGTCCTAACACTATCATCTCTTCTTCTACAAAAATAAATAGGCACAAAACTGCTAAGCATAAAAAACAATATTATACGTCATAACTCCGCCCTCGGAACGATGTAACGTTATTAAAAATGCTTAAAAAAATTCGATAAACACAGGTACTTTACAACTTTTACAATCAAGACCGACTTTGTAGGGAGATTTATTAAAAGGGAATATTTAGCTTATAATTTTTGTTCTGGAAAAAAAACTTCTGAAGAAAATAATAGGGCTTTATATTTAGTTATACAATGTAAGTCTAACTTGAACGCGTAGTGGAAGTTTGTGAAGTAATATGTGCTTATAATTACCAAAGTTAACCTGCACCGAGGTAGCGTTATGTTAGAAATTACTTTAGTTTTTCTTGTGGAATTTTAATTAAGTCTTTATTAATTAAATCGTGGAAGTCAACGCCGAGTTTTTATTCTTTCAAGACATGGAAATAAAAAATAATTTCAATATTATAATCATTATTCCGAATGGGTCTTTGAATAATATGTAAATTAATTAATTTTAAATATATGGATATAGTTATCATTTTATACTGATTGACAGCTTGTAATAAGTTCAAATATTATACAAAACAAATATTCGGATATTCAGATACGCGGCGTTAAGCTCGCCACTCAACACGCAGTAGTAAATAAATAATTTGGATGGAGAGTGTAAAATGGAAGGTGTTAACACCATATTCTCTCTGCCTATGTGGCGGGTGAAAGTTCGAGGGAGGAATAAAAGTCTATATAATCGACGCACTGTATTTAGCCTTAGCACATAATTAAATAAGAACGAGAAGAGCAAAGATAACACTTCGTAGTAGGTAATCTTTGAGAGAGTGATTCTATAAGAGTTCCTTTTTTCCTTTTAAGGTACGGAATCCCGAAAATTAAATGTATGCTAGTAAGTATCTATGGTGCACATCGTATAAATTAAATTTAAAACGAAATAGAAGTAAAAATGTATAAAAATTCCCCACATGACCACGTGAAAGCCCCGAGGTGGTAATTAAAACATCGACGCGTTCTGCAGACCTTGCGTGTAGGGCATGCATCAAAGGATACGAGAGATTTTGCTAAAACAAAACATATTAAAATCTTAATATTTAATGTAAGTCTATTTATTTTAAGAAAATATTTTCATATGGTGGTGGATTTATTTTATTTAAAATTAAAAAATCAGCTTTCGCAGTATCCCTCACACGGCAACCCTGTTGTCAGGCAGAGGGAACCTAGTGTTGAGACACTCCGCTCCCCATTTACCGCGGAATTTTGGAGGCGATGTGTGTTGAGTGGCGAAATTCAACGCCGTACTTTGCCTTGTTATCAGAGCCCTGAAATGAAAATATATTTCGTTTCCCCGAGTAGGAATCGAACTCACAACCGTCGTGTTTACAGTTTCAGCCATGTGCCTCTGCCACGACGCCTTCAACAACAAATAGTTCATTAAAATATAATAACAACATAAGTTCGGAATAGAACTCGCGATCACTTCCGAAGTATTTCATGAAACCAGAGCATGTACTCGAGGCGGCTGTTAAAACTTGTGTATTACAAAACCTCACTTTGCATACAAAATACATATTTAACAAACTTTACAGCGATAAGATCTAACTTAGTCCAAGTATTGAGGAACACTTACATAACCATCCTATCCTAGATTTATTAACAACAATCTGGCTATATTCTGGGAAATTTTGCTTAAAATACCAATAGCAGTTTCCCGCTGTATCCCGCATATAATAGGGAAAGTGTAAACACAGTATGTCCTTCACTTTTCGCAAAGTTTGCGTGTGGAATGATTGAACGTCGGTAACGAAGCAAAGACGAGGCAAAGTTCTGTAAACAGAAATAAATAATTCCCCCGAATTGGGATCGAACCCGCAGATATCTCGCTTACATTCAAACAGTATCCCATTACACATAATTAACTATCGAATAAGATATATTTTTTTACAATTACTTTTCAAATTTAAAGCCGATCTAACAATAAATTTCAGAAGATAGTTGCCGGATGAAGACATTAAGGCAACCTGCGCCGCCTGCTAATGAGCGCTCGTGTGAAACTGCCTTAGTAGGATACGATGTAAGCCTTTACATGGCGTCACTTTAAATTTAAAGTCGCTATAAAATTTACTTTTAAATCCTTTACTGGTGTTTATACTTAGATATACGAGTATGTTTGTTTATATCCTATATATTAGGATTAGTAAGTACTCAATGGTTGTGTAATGTGAAATCGTTATTTAATAAATTTCCTTGATATCACACGGCGTTAAGTTCCGCAATCTTACATAAAATAATCTATTTTCTTACCAAATATTCAAATTAATATTCATTGAGTTAGTAACAGTACGGATTAAGGCCAGTAGTGGTGCAACACAAGCGTGTAACTGTGTTCTAGCTTCTCTTTCTCTCTCTCTCTCTCTCTCTCTGTCAATTTTGCTACGCGCGGGATTCCAGCATGAAGCTAAAAAAATAATATAGCCCGAACCTAACGTTATATACAGTCCACAAGTATATCCGCACATATAAGCAAAGATAAAATAAAGAAAAACACAACGAAGAAAAAGGAAAAACTTAAAAATAACGCCAAGTCTAAACCTTACAAATCACAAACTTTTACTTTTACGAATTCTCCCAAAAAAAAACCGAATTAATTTCGTCGGCCCCAATAAGTTATTCACTTAGCAGGTTTTAAATCAAATAACGTTGATTGATTTATCGCCTCCCACTCCCGAGCAGCAGCTCGAGTGGGAGTTTTTAAACATCTTGTTTTTTTTGGAAACAAATATCTTCATAAATTTAATCTATGAATATTTTATGGTTTTGGCTTCAATTTCTTATAATATACAATATCTGATTGTAAGCGAGAAGGTAGTGGGTTCGATGGCAGTCGTAGTAAATAATTATTTTCATGTCCTCGCTTTGTTAATGAGACAAGGCGTGACCTCAAGCACCACTACTCAATAGCAATATCTCGAAAATTTGGGTGCAAATTAATATATATCAGTGACAGTTGAGACTGACGTGCATTTATACTAGGTTTAGTATGTAGAGAGGCTTCTCTCGCGTAGAGTAGGTAGAGAGAAATCTCTCTGTACATGAGAAAAAATTGTGCGAAATGTCTAAGCACATGTTTGTAGCTGTCCAGTTCTTTTCTGTTATTATCTTCAACATTTTGGATTTCTCTTTTGTATTTGATAATGGTGCCGAATAAATGAGAATAAAAGAGCGAGAAAAGTCGCGTGGAAATCGAACTGACAACTTTCACAAGGATCCCAATATATTTTTAATATAATAGAAAATAATAAAATAAGTTTCTTAAAACATATATTATAGAGACGACACTACTAGTATATACGTACGAGTACTTCGGAGAAGTTGGGCTAAGAGCTCTATTGTCCTATGCAAATGATAGGCTACGGAAAGTGTTGAGCTCGTTCTTGATGAAGCAATTAGTATGGCCATGCGTCCTAGTTAACTAATTTCTCTGTTATTTAGTATGGTTTAGAGTTTAAAGGGTTGCCCGAGAGTTTATAATTTTGAAGGGTAAATAGATAAGTAATAGTAATAAGTAATCTTTTTTTCAGCTTCACGCTATATCTCGCACACAGCAGGGTACGTAGAGGGAACCTAGTGTTATTCTGGAGGTGTTGCCTGTTGAGTGGCGGAACTCAACGCCGCGATTTGTCTCAACATCAGAGCGAAGAAATGGTAAACATAAATTTAAATAAATATCTCATCTATTCGAGTGAGTCACAACCAGTCGGTATTACAGTCACACTTTGACACTAGGTTCTCTTTGCCTACTCTAGTATAAAGCTAAATAAAAAGTAATATAAAAATTATTTAAAATTGAATTATGTTTATTTTAAATATATGAAACATGATAATGAAATTTTTTGATCAAAAAATATTCGCACAGTTTATAAATATATAAAACTTATGAAACAAAATGTATGTTAATATGTTCAGTAAATATAATTTCATTGCTTCAAAATGTGAAAGTTTTTCTTTATTCTTTATAATATTATATTAAAATTGCTTTGATAGAAAGAATAACAAAATATATTCTTAAAAAAATATTTAACGAGAAAATTCATATAAGAGTACGTCGTAGCGCACTGGCATAGTGTCTCACTGTAAAAACGACAGCTATGAGTCGAATCCCTATCAGGGTAATGAATTCATTAATTTTCCTGGCTTAGGTAACAAGACAACGAGCGGTGTTCAGTTACGCTTGTCAATATGCTATATCTCGAAAATTTGGCGCAAAGCTCTACTTTAAGCACCATTTGCCTGCCGTACTATGCCAAAGCCGCAAATACGGCACTAGTATCAAATAATTGAAACGTCAAAAAACTCTTTTCTTTCTTTCCTTCTTTCTCTCTTTCACTCGATAAAATCCGAAACACAAAAGTTCATTCAGAATAAATCCTGACAAAATATTGTTTCCTGTAACACAAATAGCGTATACGAGATGTCACAGCGAAACCTAGCTTTGTTATCTTTACACGAAGCATCGACAAGTCATTCGTTCTAAATACTAGGTATCTATAGTATACCTGAAGTATATCTATAGTAGGTACCTATGTACCTGTTCTAATACCTTTAGTTTTGTATTAATTCAATTCAACCCTTCGATGTGCCTGTAAAAGCGACGATTCTAGGTTCGATTCACTTACTTGGGTATTGGGTATTGTCATTTCTTCACTCTGGTAACAAGAGAAAGGGCGGCGTTGAGTTGCGTTACGGAACACGCAATGTCTCAAAAAATTGGGGTAAAATGGGGAACGTAATTTGAGTTATAGACGTGGTGGTTCTATTACAGAATAAATGCACGGCATCAAATTCTACGACTTATCACGCGAAATAATAAAATTAGAATTCGGGCGAAAAGTGTAAAAAGAAGTAACTTAACTCTCTGTCTCCGTTAGCTTGGAGGAAAAACCGTAAAGGTTAAAAATGAATATTACTAAAATACTAAACTAAAATAAATAACTGTAAAAGCGACAAGTTGTGGGCTTGATTCCCATCTGAGTTAATATTGTCATTTCCTCGCTCTAGTAAGGAGGCAAACCACGGCGTTAAGTCCTGCCACTCAAGAGGCTGTTTCCAGAATTCGGCGGTCTTAAACTGAAAAAAATTGTAACTAAAATATTTAAAGTCTATATTTTACCAATATTATTAAATAGTCTAACTAATACAAATTATAAGCATATAATGGCATGCTCATTTGCAGACGCCAATGCTGTGAACGCCATCTAAATCCTATTGAAACTAGACCGCGTGCGTTCCATTGTTACTTTAAATTATAATATTATTTTTTGCTTTAGAATTGTAAGCAGGGCTAAAAATAAAAAATATATAAAACATATCTTTAAAGATATATATGTGAGGGACATATATATATATATATGAGAAGCTAGTGTTAAGATACTCCATTCTCTACTTTCCGTTTAAAATTCTGAAAATAATTCATTCTTATTAGTGGAAATCGAACGAACAACCGCCAAATTTACAGTCACACGCTGTACGACGTACGACGGTATTAGAAATAGGTATATGTATGAAATCTATATTTCCATTTTATAACATCGTACATCGAAACGGAATTATCTTAATAGGAACGAAGTGTTTTAACACTAGGTTTCCATTTTCCTAAAGTTACATACTATATTTTTTTTTAAATAAAATATTTTTTCTTTTAGCCAAGCGACGAAGCCGTACGTAAAAAGCTAGTTACATTATAAAATATTAGAAAAAAATATAGTTCGAGTGATTCATAATATAAAAGAAAAAATACATAAAACATTAGACTCGGGGCTGTTATTAAAAAAAGTTGTTAATTGCCCCAAATCGAGGCACTCATCTTGTTGTGAAGTTTAATTAACGTCTGGAGATTCCAATTTTAAAATATGAAAAATATTTTTAATTTTCAAACAATTTAATGAGTAATTGAGGATGGTAGAGTTTTATCCCTTTTTTTGTTTCATTTTATGTAGTTTTCTGTTTTCGTATTTAGTAGGGTAGGCAGAGGGAGCCGAGTGATAAGACATTCCGTTCCCCACTTTTTCCCAAACTCTTGAGGTAACGAGACAAACGAGGCGTTGAGTTAAAATACAAAGAAGATTTTGTTAGTTTGCACGCTCTAATCTCAGGAACTTCTGGTTCAAATTGAAAAAATGACAATATCTTGATATTTCATTTTTTTAACTTTAAACTTCAGAAACCAATCTATTTGGATCCTTTTAGCAAGCTCGAGATGAAATGAAGTTGATTGATTTATTAACGCTTCCCTTTTCGGGGGCTTTTCTTTTTTTTCCATTTTCCATTGAAAACTTTTACAAGAATCCTCAATTGTCACGAACTATTAATGTGTTATGTTTGACAAATCGATATGTATGAGTATTTTTTAAGTTTTTTTAAGATTCTGTACCTCAAAAAAAAGGAATCGTTATAGGATCACTTAGTTGTTCTGTCCGTCTGTCGACGCCATTACCTTTTTTTTTCTTTACATTTATCCCGCATACCAGGGTAATGTCAAAACACACCCTTCTGCCGAATTCAAGGAGGAATTGCGTATTGCAAAACGAATTTCTAAATAATAGAAATAGACAATAATTGAAATATAAAATTCCCCTGAATGGGTATCGAACCCATAACAACTGTGTCTCCAAAGTTAAATTATTTCTTTAATCTATACTAATATAATAAAGCGGAAGAGTTTGTTTGTTTGTTTGTTTGTTTGTTTGTTTGTTTGTTTGAACGCTAAGATCTCTTGATCTACTGGATCGATTTACTTTGTTTTTGTTTTGTATGAAAGCTGCATTCTTCAGAAGTGCTATAGGCTATATAATATAACATTACACATATATACTAATAAATTAAAATACTTTCTAATTTGACATGCAATTTATTCTGCCATGTTAATAACAACCGTCGTCGCTACGCGACCGCGTTCATTACCGCGTCATTTTGATATTCATCCTTATGAAAATAAATATAATAGTCACTTTTAGCATTTCATCTAGATTGAAATTATATTTCTATAGAAATTATATTCTTATATTTCAAGCAGGCGTAGCCGCGTCCGGGTCCGCTAGTAGAATTATATCTTTAAAAACAATTAATACATACTTATTGAAGAGTTCTTACAGTATTAGTGTATTTCATTTTTAAGTCTACAATTTTTTTTCCAATATATTTTTTGCTGTTGCATCCGGACTTCGGCCATTTCGAGTGCACTTGACGGTCTCATGTCGGTTTTTATATATACTTTTTAGGTTTTAGTCAAGTTTAAAAATTGTCTTGCTTTTTTCCATTTTATTAGTATTGGGCAAATTAATAATAAATTTTTGTTTACTGTTTTTTCGCCAGTTTAAACATATATTAGACTAGCGGACCGGACGCGGCTACGCCTGCTTGAAATATAAGAATATAATTTCTATAGAAATATAATTTTAATCTAGATGAAATGCTAAAAGTGACTATTATATTTATTTTCATAAGGATGAATATCAAAATGACGCGGTAACGAACGCGGTCGCGTAGCGACGACGGTTGTTATTAACATGGCAGAATAAATTGCATGTCAAATTAGAAAGTATTTTAATTTATTAGTATATATGTGTAATGTAATATTATATAGCCTATAGCACTTCTGAAGAATGCAGCTTTCATACAAAACTAAAACAAAGTAAATCGATCCAGTAGATCCAGAGATCTTAGCGTTCAAACAAACAAACAAACAAACAAACAAACAAACAAACAAACAAAGTCAAAGTCAAAATATCTTTATTCCATAAAAATGCTTAACATTCACTTGGACATGTCATAAAAGATAAAAAAATGCAGAACAAAATAACCAAAAAAAAAATGTGCAATTTTGACTTGAAAAAAGCCCGTTCAAATGGTTGAGCTCATGAGAAGATCCAGGCAAAGAAACTCATGGCCACTCTTTTTAAATGCCAACATTTGTTATAAATCACAATTAACAATTTTAACTTAGAAATAGAGCAATTCATTTCCAAACATCTTTATCGCGAACATAATCTTTAACAGAGTAATAAGCTTTTTGGCAGAGCCTGTGCTTTACCACTTTTTTAAATTTGTTCAGTGATAAATTAACCACGTCATTTGGAAGTTTGTTATAAAAGTGTATACTTTGACCTACGAATGAGTGAGACACTTTATGGAGCCTAGAGAAGGGCACAGCAAGCTTATTTTTATTTCTTAAATTATATTGATGGAGGTCACTGTTTTTATTAAATTTATTAATATTCTTATG
This sequence comes from Heliconius melpomene rosina, assembly GCF_056956725.1. Classification (NCBI taxonomy): domain Eukaryota; kingdom Metazoa; phylum Arthropoda; class Insecta; order Lepidoptera; family Nymphalidae; genus Heliconius; species Heliconius melpomene. The sequence goes on from NC_140399.1 coordinate 1,544,155, forward strand.
CACATATACTAAGTTGTCGTAAATATATTGGGAGTGTAGTGTGAGGATGTTAAAGTCTTTGAATTTATTCCTTAGTGACTCCCGTGGGCCCAATTTTATAGACTGCTCGGACAGCCTGTTTTTGGAGCACAAAAATGGTATCTATGTCAGCGGCACTACACCAAAGTAATAGGCCGTAAGACATAATGCTATGAAAATAGCTGAAGTATACTAAACGCGCGGTGTCAACATCGGTCAGTTGACGAATCTTACGGACAGCATACGCTGCCGAACTAAGTCTACCAGATAAAGTTTCTATATGCGGACCCCATTGTAACTTAGCATCTAATGTTATACCTAAGAAAACAGTTTCATTAACTACTTTAAGTTCCTTATTGTTCATCAAAACCCTGGTTTCTACTTGTTGAACATTCTTAGTAAAGAACCTGATACATTTAGTTTTACTACTATTTAAAAGCAAGTTATTGGCACTAAACCAGTGTAATATCCTAGAAAGAGCATTGTTTACATCGTCAATTTCCAATAGCCGTCTATTAACCTTAAAAACTAAAGATGTATCATCTGCAAACAACACCATTTCACAGATATCTCTCATAAGGTGAGGTAAGTCATTAATGTACAAAAGGAACAAAAACGGACCCAGAATAGAGCCTTGTGGCACCCCCAATGCTACAGGTGACCCGTGTGATAGTTTCCCGTTGACATTTACCTTTTGAATCCTATCACTTAAATAAGAAGTGAGAAGATCCAAAGCAATGCCTCTTATACCATAGTGGTGTAGCTTCCTGATAAGAGTTTTATGCTGCACACAATCAAATGCTTTGGACAAGTCACAAAACACCCCAAAGGCATCACGTGACTCCTCCCAAGCCGCGAATACACTCTCTAATAATTTGACCCCAGCATCAGATGTTGACCTTCCACGAGTGAAACCAAATTGACCTGTGTGCAGTAATTTATTTTTATTAAAATAAGTAAGAAGCTGACTGAGTATCAGCTTTTCAAAAATTTTACTAAACGTAGGTAGTACTGAAATCGGTCTGAAATTTGTGGGGTCTTGCGTACTACCTGATTTAAACAAAGGAGTTATTTTACTATATTTCATCAAATCAGGAAACACTCCACAATCAATACATCTATTAAAAATTGTAACTAAATCAGGAATCAAAATATCAATTAAAGAATTTATGATATTAACTGAGACACCCCACAAGTCGGCTGTCTTTTTCATACTAATTGATTTGAAAGCTACACTAATGTCTGAATAATTTACATGACGGAAAACGAAACCATAATAAAATTCGGGGACATTGTCTTTAATTAACGATTCTGCAATAGTGGTGGAAGAACCTAAATCGTTTGTTAGACTGACTGGGAAAGTAGAGAAAAACTTTTCAACTTAAAAACAAACTCTTCCGCTTTATTATATTAGTATAGACTAGCGGACCTGGACGCGGCTACGCCTGCTTTCTATAGAAATAATTTCAATCTAGATGAAATGCTAAAAGTGACTATTATACATGTATTTTTCATAAGGATGAATATCAAAATGACGCGGTAACGAACGCGGTCGCGTAGCGAGGACGGTTGTTATTAACATGGCAGAATAAATTGCATGTCAAATTCGAAAGTATTTTAATTTATTAGTATATATGTGTAATGTAATATTATATAGCCTATAGCACTTCTGAAGAATGCAGCTTTCATACAAAACTAAAACAAAGTAAATCGATCCAGTAGATCCAGAGATCTTAGCGTTCAAACAAACAAACAAACTCTTCCGCTTTATTATATTAGTATAGATAGTATAGATAGCGTTGGATTATCTTAAATTTATTATTTTCAAATTTATTTTATACAATTATCAAATTTATTTGGGAACCCAGTGTTAAGTACACTCCTTATCCTTATCTCACTCGTCTTATTTTCGAGATAACGTTTTGAGTGCGTGTTTTAATTTAGTTTAATTTTAGTTTTTGCACGCCTTGTCCTCATGATTGGTCGTGTATAATTATGTTGTTCCTTCTAATATATATATATATATTAGAAGGAACAACTATAAAATCAATAATTAGGAAACAAATAAAAAACTAGAAATCTCGGTGTCAGTTTAAAGTTCCAATATTATGAATTCACTTGAATAATAATAATTATAGTTCAAGCGGGCGAAGCCTCACGGGGGCCGCTAGTTTTGATATATATTCGAACATATTAATGTTATACAAGAAAGAGGAACATCGCACAAAACTAGACGGTCTCAGAGGAAATTCCTAGACGTCTGTCATATTCCATAACATGGCTTGTGCGTTTGTTGTTTTCATAAAGTTCACAATTTAAACTTTACGAGATACCAAAGTGTGCTTTTAATATTGAATTGTTATAAATAAAGTTTAAATAGTATTAATATATACATATAAACAAGAATTTTATTTTATTACTTTCTTTAAAAAGTTATAAAGTTATTATTAGTATTATTATTCGTAGGTAAAAATAATTAAAAATTAAACTGAAAAAAAACTTGACTGAAACATAACCCTCTTTTTTTCCAGTCGGGTAAAAATTATGCCCATTTATACTATAATTATACGTTATGCTAAAACGAGAAAGTAACAAAATTTTTACTCATTTTTTTCTTGTGACAAAATTTTAAGTAGAAACACTTGGAATCGAACTACACACCACTGTTACAAAATCTTTTTTGTTCAATACGCAGAAGGATCCTAGTGTTAAGATTCACCACTCCCCATTTTCCATAGAATATTTCAGACATTTCGTGTTAAGTGGCGTAAATCAACGCCGCGCTATGCCTTGATAGAGCGAAGTAATTAAAATATTATTAAATAACACTTCATTCTCCCGAGTGGGAATAGAACCCACAGTAGGCCACAACTGGCCTCTAAAATATATTTTAAAAAATACGATTAGTTCGAACTAATACTGTATCTATCTATATAAATGTGATTGCAAATGGCAGCCAGTGATTGATGGTAGATCGAAGCTTTCGATAAAGTAGCTAATAACTTTTCAAGGAACGATCTTTCTTAATTTGTTAACGTAGTTCGGCTCCCTCTAAATAACGAGATTAGTTTTGCTTATAAAACTCTTATATATTATACTAGCGGACGCGCGCAGCTTCGCTTGCTTATTGCTTAGGGGTGAATTCTAATAAACTTTAAAACACGTGTTCAATAAAATATTTTTAAGAGTCTAAATTTCAAATTTTATAAAAATCGGTGGCGAGTCAAAGATTTTTCCATACAAACTTTCAACCCCTTATTTGCACCCTTAGGGGGTGAATTCTAGAAAACCATGAAACACATTTTCAATTAAATATTTTTAAGAGTCTAAATTAAAAATTTTATAATAATCGGTGGCGTTTAAAAGATTTTTCCATACAAATTTTCAACCACTTATTGGCACCCTTAGGGGAAGAATTCTAGAAAACCATGAAACATGTGTTCAATTAAATACTTTTAAGAGTCTGAATTTCAAATTTTATAAAAATTGGTGCCGATTTAAAAAAAAATCTATACAAACTTTCAACCCCTTATTTGCACCCTTAGAGGGAGAATTATGGAAAACGATGAAACACGTGTTCAATTAAATACTTTTAAAAATCTAAATTTCAAATTTCATAAAAATCGGTGCCGATTTAATTTTTTTTCCATACAAACTTTGAACCCCTATTTCACCCCTTTAGGGTAAAAATTTTTCAAAATCCCTTCTTAGTGGATGTTCAGATTACGAAAGTAAATATCTGTCCAAATTTCACGTTCCTACGCACAGCGATTACGGCTGTGCGTGCGTCTTACCTCAGTCAGTGAGGACAAGTCCTTTTATATATATAGACTAGCGGACGCGCGCAGCTTCGCTTGCGTAATTAGGGGTGAATTCTAATAAACCATGAAACATGTGTTCAATGAAATATTTTTAAGAGTCTAAATTTCAAATTTTATAAAAATCGGTGGCGATTTAAAGATTTTTCCATACAAACTTTCAACCCCTTATTTGCACCCTTAGGGGAAGAATTCTAAAAAACCATGAAACATGTGTTGAATTTAATACTTTTAAGAGTCTGAATTTCAAATTTTATAAAAATTGGTGCCGATTTAAAAAAAAATCTATACAAACTTTCAACCCCTTATTTGCACCCTTAGGGGGAGAATTCTAGAAAACGATGAAACACGTGTTCAATTAAGTACTTTTAAAAATCTAAATTTCAAATTTTATGAAAATCGGTGCCGATTTAATATTTTTTCCATACAAACTTTGAACCCCTATTTCACCCCCTTAGAGTAAAAATTTTTCAAAATCCCTTCTTAGTGGATGTCCAGATTACGAAAGTAAGCATCTGTCCAAATTTTACGTTTCTACGCACAGCGGTTACGGCTGTGCGTGCGTCTTACCTCAGTCAGTGAGGACAAGTCCTTTTATATATATAGATTACTGGCGTAATTTGTTAGTATCAGATTACAGCAGTGATGGTAGTGGGTTCAATTACCATTTGGGGGCTTATAGAATAGAATAAAGTACTTAAATATATAAAGTAAAAAGAAACTGTTTTAGATTGTAGCGTATATTATTTTACATATTTTATTTTCCAAAACGGACATGGAATTTTGGAGGCATTATGTGTTGAGTGTCGTAAATTAACGCCGCCCAACGAAACGAAAATAAAAATACAATTAAATATATCATTCCCTCATATGAGAATCGACCTCGCACTTACAGTTGTACGCGTAAGTTTTGTTTGCTTGTTTGTGCTTTGTATAGATATATATCTTTTACTTATCTATTTAAAATCTATTTATTAATGTAGATAATTCAAATTCAAATTCAAATTCAAATTCAAATTCAAAATATTCTTTATTCAAATAAACTTTATAAGCACTTTTGAATCGTCGAGTGTACATGTCAACAAAAAGCTACCACCGGTTCGGAAGGCAGTTCTGCTGAGAAGAGCCGGCAAGAAACTCAACAGTTGCTCTTTTCAAAGTCAATGGTATATTTTACTATTACATTAGCTGGCAGCTGTCCTGCCTGACATTCAATAGACATTAATTCCATACATCTTTATCCTCCAATATATATTCTAATAATATATTCTATCCTCTAATAATATATTCTAATTCAGAGACGAGAAACAGACAACTACTCTTAATAAAAATTAACCAAACCCAAAAGCCTAACAAAATGGAAGCCATAACGACGCCAGAATTGTGTAAAAATGTTCATTCAGTACGCCCAACTTGGTACTCAATTTGTTGAATTTGTAGCCGCCAGTGCCGGTGCACCGCTCGTAGGTATTGCAGTTTAAATTGGGATGCTGTGGAACTTTGCACACCTGGAGTGATGATTGTTAAGAGACTACTGGAACTACTGTGCTGCGTCCAAATATACTTTTTTATTTTGAGAGCCCGTCATGGCGCGAGGGTTCAGGCAATTTGGACAATTGTAGGTTCGATATCTACTTGGTTGAGCGAAATATTTAATTTTTCTCGCTCTAGTAAACAGCGTTGCGTTGTCAATATACAATGCTTTGAGAATTCGGCGGAGAAAGTGGCCAACGGAAGTCTTAATGGGAACGGATTGTCTTAATATTAGGTTCCTAGGTTCCCTTTGCCTACCCTGTGATATGTGGGATATGACAAGTAGCTGAAAAAAATAGTTTTTTGTAGAATAAAACTATTGGCTTAATTAAGTGAATTGGGTTGAAAATGGTTTGAATTTGCACATTTTATGCAAGTAATCGTCTAGTTGCCTAAACAAAAAAGAAATTGATTTCATACTTTTTTCTATTCTTTTTCATTTTATCTTCACGCTGTATCCCGAGATAGATAGTCCAAAATAGAGAGGGAATTTAGTGTTACAACACTCCCTACCTCATTTTCCGCGCAATTTTAGAGACATTACGGGTGGCGAAATTCAAAATCAATACTTCTAAATATAAACAAATATTGTTAGTTTTTTTATCACGCTGTATCGCTCATATATCGGGGGAGACAGAAGGAACCTAGAGTTAAGACACTTTCAGAGACACGTGTTAAGTGGAAAAAATTATAAACGTTAAAATAAAAATACTTACAAGCTATAACAAACTTCAATTATGCCTATACCGCTAGTCACGCCAGGAACTTCCCGATGACACGGCGTTAGAAAATAACGATTCAGCCTTCCAATTCAAAGCGGAATGTCCCCGACGCTGAGCGATGGTTCAGGATGGAGCCTGAAGGACGTGTCGGTGTGGATTTTTAGTTTACTTATACAATATAATAGAAGTTTATACAATGGTGTCTATAATGTTAGGGTTTCTTTGTTAGGATGCTACTTTCAGTAGATTAAGGAAGAATTTGTTTTGTAGAGAAAAATAAACTAACAAATATAGAGAGGTTATAGTGATGTAGTATAACGGGGTCTAAGTGTTGACGTGGTGGTAGTGGGTTCGATTTCTACTCTGAGGATAGAATTATTTACATTTTCTTGCTTTGGCAATTTGTTCAGCTCGACTATTCAATAGGCAATATCTCTGATGCAGGGAAACCTGGAGAATGCTTAACAATTTGCCAGTTTTTGGAATCTCTTAAGTAAACTTATTATTTAATGTATTTTTAGTGATTTCTAAAGGCATAATATATTGCGAATTTTTAGTTACGATATCACGACTTCGTTCCCCATATTTTCGCTCGAATTTCAAGACTTTGTGTTGAGTGTGGAACTCAACGCCGAACTTCACTTGAAAATATAAGTAATTTACTTGTTAATTGAACCTGGAACAACAATATTTACTGCCCGACGCAATCATATTGTGGGTTCATTTCGAAGAATGGAGTGTTTTAACACCAGGTTCTCCACCCTGCTATAAGCGTAAAAGTAGAAAAAATATATCACTCCTTTCACACAAAATTACTACGCTTTTAAACTCACTGAATTGAGATATTATGTAGATATATGTGAAAGTCTTAATACTTCCGCTCTGAACTTCCCGCGAACTATAATGGCGTCGGCATTTTGTCGTATTCAACTTCAAGAATTTGCCTCAAATAGTTTCTACGAAGAAATTCAACTATTGAAATACTTTTGCATACGCTGCAAATGTAGTATGTGTTACGCAAGTAAACATTCGTAGTTAATGTGGGAACCTAATATTGAGATTTTAGTAGAAACGGAATAGCACTTCTATTATAATATATTTGTAAGATAAAAAGTACTCGTAGAGATCAGTAAATAAGATAGATTGTGGGTTCGATTCCCACTGGACAAATTAAATATTTAATGTTTTCATTCCCTCGCTCTGGTAACGAGACCCAACGTGGCGTTAGATTCTACCTCTCAACACGCCATGCCTCCAGAATTCCGGCAACAAGTAGCAGGTTCCACCTTGATTTCATCTCTTTTCTTTTCTCCGGCTTGGTAAAAGAATATACGTATTTTCTTAAATGTACAGTATCACACTTTACCATTAAAAGTAATATATTAAACAGAATAGCAGAGTGAATAGTCACTATACTTATCTATTAACAAACGAAATAAAAATACATTCACAATTATTATATGCCACATCCAACGAATGCAGTGACAGTACAGTGCAAGATGAGAATCCAGAATATTTTCGGTCCATTTACAGCTTCTGCTCATGCAAATAAGTTTCGACAGATGTTAGAAGCGGGAAATGAAAACTTTTGTTTTATATATTTGAGAGATTCCGTAGTTATTAATATTTGTGCTCATTAAATAATTTTGCATCTTAATACAAAATTTAATAAATGTATTTTTTTTTAGATTCAGTATTATTCAGTAGTGTATAGTGGGGTGTAGATATATAATATATTTTATTATTATCTAAATTAGTATTATCTTTTAGAATCCCTTAAATAAAAAATAACCTTTTGAATACTTAACGCTAACGATGTGGCATCTTCGCCTTCAGTATCGTTTAAACAGATCGCGACGTTTTTAAGAAGTCAATGAATGAATAAATTCTCTCAAATGCTACAATTTCAATGGAGCTCCACTGAAAGACGTATTGAATTATGTAACAATTAGAATTTGTTTGGCTCTAAAGTTCTTCTTTCTTTAGCTAAAAGCTTAGTGTTTAAGTTCTACATTCAGAAAATATAATTCAATAAACTCTTTGTCTATAAATTCTGATTCTGGGTAATAGAACTAAGAGTTATTTTTGGGACAGTCACGCAGCGTTGAATTCCACCATTCAACACACAATACCTCAAGAATTCGACGGAATGCGGAGAACGGAAGTGTCTTAATGGCAAGGGAGTGTCTCAACACTAACGGAAATGTTTTACATAGTAATATACAAATTACATATACTTGAATGCATGTTCCAACCGCGGCTTGCCGCTTTATCTTACTTAATAGATTTACGTCTTAACTAAGTAACATATAATTAATTATTCTGTGTCATGCTCACTTGTAATATATCTACTAAAACTATGTCAGTTTGTTGTTTAAGCTAAGAAATTATGTTAAAATTATTTTTCTCTTCTGTTTTATTTTTACATAGCCTCGTATAGCAGGAACACTTAGTGTTAAGTAAGACACTTCATTCTCTACTTTTTTTTAGCTTCACGTTTTATACCAAATTTTCATTTCATTGCTCTGGTAACGAGGCAAAAAAAGGTCAAGAAGGTCAACTCAGCACGCAACAGTGTTTTAATGGGAACAGAGTGACTTAAAGCAGTTCCCATACAGTAACATAACGGTGGCGATGCGGTATCATAGCATAAATTTTAAAGAACTCGGCACATGCTTTTACACTATTAGACTAATTTCCAAAAGAAAATAAATTTCAGAATTTCGCGGAAAGTGGGGAACGGAAGTGTCTTAATGAGAACGCTTTCTTAACACTACGTTCAAGCTCTTTCTACCTAACCCGCTACGTGCAGGATACCCTGTAAAGCTAAAAAAAAGTCTAATATAAAGTACTGAGTAGCACCATCGACATCCATCTTTCTTGAAATTCAAGGAATATTATCACCAATTTTATCACCAAGAATGGGCATGTTGATGTTGATTAGTTCAGTAGTTACATTTGTGTGTCAGTCAATTGTTGTCAGTCGTTCCCTCAATAACGTAAGAGTTCCATATTAAAATTTATGATTATTATATAAAACAAAATTTGCCATGTATAAAGTATACCCTTTCTAGGTGAAATGCGAGGTTAATCTCCGCCTATACGCACGCGCGGTTCTAACATGAGCGGAAAGAGGGGAACAATCTATGGCATAAATATAGCTCAGTTATTTTTATCAAGCCTTGACGATGCGATAGATGCGTGTAGAAAAAGAAAATATATAAACACACAAATATACGATACATTTTCCTAATAATATTCCGATAATTTCCGCCCACATACGGCGACGGGACCCAATGCCGCACAAAACAGAGTAGGCAGAGAGGTCCTGGGAACCTATTGTTAAGACCATTCTCTTTATTTTACTTCTGTTCCTCACTTTTCGCCGAAGTCTGCAGCCAGTGCGTGTTGAGTGAGCAGAACTTAACACCGCATCTTACCTCGTCACCAGAGCAAACAACAGAAAATATTAAATATTTCAGATTACAGTCGCATTCTTGTGCGCATAATCATTTCTTCCCTCCGGTAACAAGTTTACTCCGGCAGCGTTGAGTTACGCCATTCAAAACGCAATGCTTCGAGAATTCAGAGAAAAGAGAACGTGAAGCTTAACAAAAAGTATAACATATAATAAAAGAATAACAGGATATAATATTAAACTCATATTATATTTAATTATAGTTTTATCATCTGTAAACGGGCAGCAGTTACCGAAGCTTAAAATCATTACGAGTGGAAAGTCTCGTTAGAAATAATTAAGGCTTCCAAAACACTTGCCTACAACATAATCGTTAATGAGACTTCATTTTATGTTTACTTTAAAAATATTTATTATGAATTTTAATTGAATTACGTCTTTATGGAAATGGTTCACTTATCTTTGTTTTTACTTTTCTTGCTTTTTTTTATTTATTTTTCTATTTAAAATTATATATTTGTATCTAAAATATATATGTGACCTATATTTTTTTAGGGTTGCTTATTTGCAAAAACAAATGGAACTCTTATTGGATTCCTTTGTATAATATCTGTACTTGGTGTAGGTCTGTTAATATCACATTTTCAAGATCACGAGCACGAGAGTTATGCTATTTTGCCCATTTTCATTTTATATTTGTAAAAATTCACTGTAAATTTCGCTAATCAAACCCATATCATACCACACCATATCATATCATAGAAACTACGAAAAATTGTAATTTATGGAAACATCGCAGTAAAACTATTACAGACTTACATATATTTGTAGTGCGTTTCATACTAAGTTAGTGGATACACGCCCGCAAACCTAACTTGTCCAATTTTCATAATTCACAATCATAAAATTAGTACGGAACCTTCAGTGGAAATATCCGACTCGCACTTGACCGGTTTTTGTTTATACACACATATACGATTTTTTCCATTTTTGTATCTTTATTGCTGTACGGTGTCATGTACAGTGAAAAATGTGCCAGTAAAATAAAAATCTAGTTTTATCCAGCATCCTGCTTTCGACTAAAGCGATAAAAAATAATGTAAAAATTAAAACAAACGAGTGGAACATGTTGATAAGTGATTTTGTATATTAATAATCTATCTATACTTTTTTGCGGTCTGTACATAATTATTTATTGTACTTTTTATTTCATTTCCTGGTTTTCACTTTTTAGGTATTACGAATACATATTGAACCAGTTATTAATTTTAAATAGCTAATAATTAACACAATACAAGGATACAAGCGGGTGACTGTACAATAGGTTCAAGGTTCGATTACCACTCGAGGAAATATTTAATATTGTCATTTACTCACGTTGGCAACGTTGATTACCGCCACTTTACATGCAATGCCTCCAAAATTTATAGGAAAATGGAATGTCCTAACACTTAGTTCCCAGGTTTCCATCGCCTAGCCAGCTATAAGCGTGATACAAAAAAGAAAGACTCCACGCCAGTGTTTTCAAAATGATGATTAAGTACACAAAGCCGAAACCCTAAAAAAAATATAAACAAAATTTTGACAAAATATAAGCAATATAATGAATGAAATAGAAACTTAGTAAGCCGCGAGTAATGTAGTTTGAGCACAACACAATATCTAAACGAAGTTTTAAGAAACTCGCGAACAGTGTAACGGAGTTGAGTGAAACTTATATTAACAAGTTCGGTTGAAACGGTTCTTGAAGGGAACCATATTTGGGACAGCTGACATGTTTCGGGGTTTAAAGCTTATTTTGTATATATAACGCAGGGTAGGTAGGGAACCTAGTGGTAAAGTCTATTTTTTACTTTTTACCAATAATTTATATATTTTTAATAACGTTTGAAAGAGATTTTTTCAGTTCGTCTTCTATGGGGAATGACAAGAGACAAATTAGCCAAAGTTCAAACTAAAGCACCAGAAAGGTAGACACAGTAGGAGGTTAAACCTCTCAACACGCAAGTGTGAACATATGATTCCCTCTGCCTACCTTGCTATATCTGGGATATAGGTAGGATGAAGTTACAAAAAAAATAAAAAATAATAATAATTTCCTTTACTGAGCATTTATTGGAATTACGTAGACCCTTAATAAAGGATTTGTGTGATCGACGCGCGAGACGGACGGCTTAAGCGGTAGTACATTCATCCTAAAATATTAATATAACGGATCATTTCATTTATTATGCTGGAATCGAAGTAATTTCGAGGTAAAATGTTATATAATTTTTCTTTTTAGCTTCACATTGTATCCAACACTTAGCAGGATAAGCAAAGGGAATCTGGGAACCTAATGTTAAGGCACTCCGTTCCTATTAACACCCTCCGCAGAAATCTTGAGGTACTGCGTGTTGAGTGACGGAACTCAATGCCGTCGCCGCCCTACCAGGAAATTAAAATATTAAATATTTCATTTGATAACAAGACGAATGCGACATACCCTGGAGAACGAAGTGTTTTAGCACTAGGTTTCCTCTGCCTACCCTGCTGTGTGCGGGATACAGAGTGAAGCTGATTTAATTATTAGATTTTTTTTAATGTTAAAAGCACTTCTAGTACTTTTATTATTATGAAAATATATATAAAACTCATTCGACCGGTGAATTTAAATCGGATCCACGGTAAACCCTCTTCAGTAATAAATATAGAAAAATGTCTCATAGCATTTTTTTGCTATATCATTACTTTTACTTTGAAAATGTATATCATTATTTAGTTTATAAACGAAGAATTAAATTTTAATTCTTTCTTATTAATTAAATAATAATAAGAAGAAGAATCTACTCAGCATTGCTTGGAGTCACCGTGGTGATGAGCTCAAAGCAGTTCTCGGGATTTACGGAACCACTCCATTGTCAGTGCTGTGTTACACCAAATTTAAAATTATTCTGCCAGTTCCGCCTTTAAAGTGCCTTCTAGAAATGAATTGATGATAGTTCTTGTTTTAAAAGTGAGGTGAAAAACGCCACATTTGGACCATACGAAAACAAAGACATACCTTGTTTATATACATCCAAAAAGTAGGCTAAAATCTAAACTACTAGTACGAACGCAAGAAATAAAATCTTCATTTTCCTCAAGAAGCAGGTTTTAAATAAGTAGTTTTCTGGTGAAATTATAAATACTCGTCTAATGAATGAGCCTCGAGCCGACTTGAGTTTCAACTGGCTGTATACTTTGCCTTTAACTTGTGAAATTTTCCGGGTAAATATCCTTTCATATTATAATTTCAAAAGTCTACTTTAATTTTATTTTATATTAAATTTAAATTTTTGATATAATTTAGCTGTTGCTATGGTTGTCCAATTTAATTGGAATGCGTCAGATTTATAAGTTTGGGTTTTGGCGTGAATATTACTTATCTAGATTTATAAGATAGTGTGCGGAGTAAAGTTACGGTACCTAGCATAAAATATTTCTTACGGCCAGGAACTGAAGATTGCGGTAGCTCGTAATCAATCGTAAAAAATAAAAATGTGGTCGAAGCTACGCATACAGTAAAAATTGGGCGAAAAGTGGGGAACGGAAGTGTTTTAATGGGAACGAAGTGTTCCCAAATTCGGCCTGCTGTGCTAACGTGCAGGATACACGATAAAGCGAAAAAAAATATTATTAGGCAATGAAACACATTGCCTACCATACCATGACATAGTGTCCATTGCAGGGAAAAACTGGATAAGACTAGCACAGGATAGAAAAACATGGAGAAAAATGGAGGAGGCCTATACTCACCAAGAGGTTCCTATAATTTAAGCTTATATATAATTAAAATAAATAACATAAAAAAAAATAAATAAATAAATAAAAAGAAAAAAAAAAGAATACATGTATATGTATATATATATATATAAAGAAAAAAATAAATAAATAATAATAACATGTGAAAATTGTTAAATTTCCAGTTTAATATGCATGTAGTAAATTGTACTGTAAACTTTATTTATTTTTGTAAGATGTTTATTTTTGTGAAATGTGTAGAATTTTATGTTTATAGGAAAATAAAAGGCTTTATTATTATTATTATTATTATTATTATTATAATGTAACCCATTTCGTTATCCCAAGTGGGAATCAAACGTACAAACATCCGTCGATTACCGTCGATTACTGTTGTCTCAACGCCTTTATTATTATTTTTTGTTCCTCAAACCAATTCTTTGTTTTATAGAGACTAAGACCAACTAAGAATAGAATATGACTTATGATCCATTCTAGATGCTTTAAGAGACTCTGACAGCAGATACAATGGTTGACATTAGCTGGATGTAACCTACCCTCGATAAATTGACTATAGAATAAAAACGATTTTGACCACTACCAAAATTTTAACTACTCCCGAGAGTTCCCAAGATTTGCGGAATCCACCAAACACACAAACAGACTCTTTACCATTATATTGTATAGCACACGTTTGCCCATATAAATCGCTAATTCAATGTGAAATTTGCATTACCCATAAAGTCTCCTAAATTCCTTCTTGATAAAGCACCATATAAATTATATGAGATTTCTATTTCGTATGTTTAAATCTTTTTTTTGCTACAATCGTGTATTCTTCAGTGTAATCTAACTTAAAGAGAGGATAAGCCTGTTATACGTTCTGGTAATGTATGAGCGTCGTAAAACTAAAATATTAGTTCCTGTACCTATTGGAGAAGAAGAAAATTTAAAAAGTCCTCCCATTTTTTAACGTTCTGGAGTTTGATTGTGTAGTTTTTTATAATGTAATTGGTTCCTGTTACCGTTTATTGGTACATCGGTGTATCAGAGTAAAACGCAAAAGTTGAGGATTCAATCTCTCTGCTCTGTAAAAAAAAGAGAAATTTGGACTGATCGTGTGGAATAAATTGTCTTAAACACTAGGTGTCCTAGGAGTTCTAGGACTTGTTGGTCTAGTTTTGTAAAAGATGCGTTAGTTACGCGATAGTAATTATGGGAAATTATATATTTCTCTCTGCCTTCCTATGCGGGAAAACGTGAAGTTGCTAATTTGTTTTTTACATAGAGGTGAAGTATAATAAATGTAGTTCTGTATCTCTGTTCGGTGAAGCAAAGAGTTTTTCCCGTTCACCAATTTTTCCCGAAATTTTGTAGCATTGAGTGTAGAGAGGCGTAACTGCCGGTGGTGGCGGTTGGAGAAGGAATGCCGCACTTTGCCGAGTCAAAGTGAAGAAATTAAAATATTAATAAATAATAATACATCCCCTATACTGGATTTCAAACCGCAACCGTCACGTCAGACACAAGCCTGACAGCTTCTTTCACACAATATAAAACAACTATTCTATATCACAGTTTAATACAATACACTCCTTTACACAACAGCAAAACCGAAACATCCGTTAAATTAGAAACGTTTGTGAGAAGGTTTAAGAGGAGATGCATTTCAGTATACGCGAAGTCATCCCGCCTAATGGAATCTGCAATGAAGAGATTTACAGTGTGAGAGTGATTGATGTGTGAAATCTTAGGGTCTTAAGAATAGTTACTTTATTTGTCAACTCAGTGTTGAGACACTCCGTTCCCCACTTTCTGCCGAATTCTGGAGGCATTGCGTGTTGAGTGGCAGAACTTAACGCCGCGCTTTGCCTCGACACCAGAGTGTAAAAATGGAAATATAAATGTAAATAAATATTTCACTTCCTCGTCTCAAATGAAATACGAAACTATATCTATACACTTTTTTAATCCACAAAATGCAGAACATGCACGTTAAATAAAAAATCTTATTCAATTTCTATGTCATTAAATCCCGAATTCAATTCCGGGTTGGGGCAAATAGTTATTTTTTGTCATAAAAATGTTTACAGCACTAGTAGTAAACACGAAAGTGCTATGGTTGACTGGACGTATGTATGGGACTGTAGTATAAGTTTTAGCACCCACGAATTTATATTGTTAGTGAGGTACGTGACACAATTATTGTTAATGGAAATAAAGTGACGCCTCGTGGTGCAGGGGCGTAAGTGTACGACTGTAAGTGTGACAGGCTTTGGGTTCAATTCCCATTCGAGGAAATTTCATATTTAATATTTACATTTTCACTCCACACGCAATTCCTCCAGAATTAGATTCAGATCCTCACAGACAGTGTGTAGGTAGCGCTTAAATTTTCACTCAGAAATAATTCAGAATTAGTATTTTCGTAAGAGAATCGCGGCGTTGGGTTCCGCCATTAAATATGCATTCGTAAGATAGACTACGTTATTTATGGGATGAAAATTAAACATTGTCTTTACCGTAAACTATCTCTATCTAATATGCTGAAAAATTTTGTTTTTATTAGGACAAGAAAATGAAAATAATTCCAATATATATATAGTCACAGCGCTTACAATCACGCTGTTTCCCGCATACAACAGGTTAAGCAGATGGAAACCATTGATAAGATATTCTGAAAAGCACCGCCATATTCGAGATATCGCGAGTAGAACGGCGGAACTTAATGCCTTGCTAAGTACAGACAGGAAGAAAATAAAAATACTTGAAAAAAAATATATTACTCCGAGCAGAAATCGAATCCGCAATCGTTGTGTTAACATCCAGACGCCGTACTACGGCTTTACAGCGTTCCATTGCTTTTTTTTATATTTAAAACTAAAATATTATTCTATTCTAGTAATTACTTAAGCTCCCAACGATACTCGTATATAACATCGCCAGTGCCACTAAATCCGTCTAAAAGCGTTTGTATTATAATGTAAATGTGTGTTTGTCATGTTTGTGTGTTGACTCGCATATATCTTCACTTAAGTAATGTTTAGATGCGTATGTCTTCGTAATAAGGTAAATAGTTTGTGTATTTTGTATTAAATTTTCTAGGTACATTAATAATGTAGAGTGAAATTAGGTTGTATTTCGTATTTTCATTTGATAGTTTCTCGGTTTAGTAAGAAGACAAAACGCGGCGTTGAATTCCGCCGGTCAACACGTACTTATATCCGGTAAATTGAAAGGAAAGTGATTAACGGAGTATATCAACGTTAGGTTTCCTCTGAATCCCATACGGGAAACAGCGTAAAAAATATAAATAAAATATTAGTAGTAAGTAATTTTTTCTTTTCAGATTTTATTTGGACTAAATATTTTATTATTTTTTCATTTGAATTAACTTTTGATTTACGATTGTTTCATGTCGCCTAGTGTACAACATGGAGTTATCACTCAAATCTTCATTTTCCCCCCGAATTCGACATCATTGCATGTTGTATTGAATATCGTAACTCAACGCCGCGCCTTAATGAAACAATAAAACAACTTAACGACGCACAACACAAATAAAAACATAATATATAGAAATAATATCCACAAAATTCCAACTAAACAGTTATTTCTGGGACATATGCCAATGAAAGGTAAATAATCTACAGTGGGGCAACCCAGTTTATACGTACTAAGCTGGATTAACCAAAACAACGTTCCTATTATAATACCAAAACTGTACTATATGAGGAAGCTTATTTGCATAGAGGTGACGTGATGGGGATCTTATAAACGTATAGTGACCTTCTAATTTACATATTCAGTTATGTTATTTTAAGTTAAATAATATAATATATAGACCAGGTTAGAATATAGACTGAGGCCACTAGTGGCGCAATAGTACAAGCTTGTAAATGCGACAGGCTTTTGGTTCGATTCCTTGTCGAGGAAGTGAATTATATTCCATTTTTATTTCATCGCTCTGGTACTGATGCAACACGCAATATCTCCAGAATTCAGCGGAAAGAAGGGAACAGAAGTTTCTTAATGGGAACGGAGTGCTTATAACTAGGTTCCCAGGTTCCCTCTGCCCACCTTGTTATACTATAAGTACTATACTATAACGGTGTCGGCTAATGATCATTATATAGTATACTGTTTTGTTAATTTTAATTAGCAGATTAGGTTAGTACTAAATATCCAAATACAAGGTATTTATTTAAATGAATACATTTCAATTATACGTTAGTCGTTTTACACGTTGTTTAATCATATTATGGCAAAAACAACCTTAATATCTATTAAATAATATTATAATATTATTGTTTAGCATTGTATTGGAAATAACCAGCTTAAATTTTTTTCAAATCAAATCAAAAACACTTTTTGCACAAAGAAAATACAATTAAATTTGTAATTTTGATACAATGCATAGGCGGCCTTATCATGTAAAAGTGATCTCTTACAGGCAACCTTTTTTATCGCATAGAAGGGTAAATAGAGGGAACCCAGCGTTAAGACACTTCGTTCACCACTAACTGACCAGTTTTCGAGAGTGTGTGGCATTTCCAACCCATTAAAATTTTACTATTTTCATTTCTTCAAATTGCAAGCACGGCGTTGAGTTACGCATCTCAACACGCAATGCAGAATCCAGCGGAAAGCGAGGAACGGAAGTGACTTAGCACTAGAAACAGGTTCACCCTGCTCTGTTATACAGCGTGAATCACATTTGTAGTTCAGAATATCTAATTTACAAAATCTATGCACCGCATTAGGGTCCAGTATAATGCCCTCTTTCACTACTAACACGTTATTTGTCTGTCTGTCACTGAACACGCGTCGTGCAATGAGTGCATCGCTACACAATGCGCCGCATACTAATTTGAGTGCTATCGGCCGCTGACCGCACGTTGACTGATATATGAGAGCTCTTTTATTGGGAACTAGCGGCCCACGCGGCTTCGCCCGCTTGTACTTAAAAATTTCTTCAGCTTCACCCTGTATCCTGCACATAGCAGGGACGGCAGAGAAAGCACCTAGTGTTAAAATACACCGTTCCCCACTTCCACTACCATATTTAGAGAAAATTGATTAATAATTTTAGTATGATTTTATACTGTTTACTTATGCGCTCAATAAATCGTAATTAAAGCAAATAAAATCCTGAATGATTTACATTCAGGATTTTATTTGATTTTGCCAAAAATTAGTTCGAGTATTAAATACGTCACGATCAAATTGATATAGCATCTTTACATAGCCAGATGAATTATAACTGATTATTCCAATCTCACTTCAAGTGCACTTAGAATAGCTTTCATCATGATTATTACTGGAATCCCCACTCGAAGCCGTAAAATCAAATGCCATTCGTAAATGCGATCAGCTTCAAATGAAAATTGAGGATCTACTACGGATGCTTGTCGATTGTTTAGGCCTGAGTTTTTAATTTTTTTTATAAATTTCTAAGTTTTACGTGCGGCTTCGCCCGCGTTGTCAAACAGAAATAACTAAGATTGCAAATTATTATTTTTTTCTTTTTTTCAGCTTCATACTGTATCCCGCCTGTAGCAAGGTAGGTAGGTAGAAGAAGCCTAATTTCCACCGAAGTCTAGAGGTGTTAAGTGACGAAAAATATTAAATATTTCACATCCTTGAGTGGGAACCGAACCCACAACCACATCACGTTTACAATCACCTGTTTGTGCCACTTCTATGCCACGACTGGCCTCGAATTTCTACAAAATTAACATTGAAATTCATTATAAAAATAAATAATTACCCAATATTTTTTTCCATAATTTTAAATGGACTCTACTTTAAACCCATTATCGATATAAAAGCTCTCACACTTACTTATTAAAGGCAATAAGTAATGAGGTTTTATGGTTAGAGGACGCAAAATGAGATAACACCACGCTCGGGGATATACTGTCATTTGACGTCACAGTCTTTGACAAAGGTGAAAAGGTTATACTAAAATAATGTAATAATAATAATAAAATAATATTATAATATATATATATATATATATACATTTACCAATGGAAATGGAATTAACTAAAAGTTTTGTATGACTGACATGTCACTTTCAAGTGCTGGAGGAAACCTTAGGAGTATGTTATGTTATGTTATGTCAGCTTCACGATGTATCCCGCACACAGTAAGGTAGGCAGAGGAAACCAAGTGTTAAGATATTCCGTTCCCCTTTTTTGCCCACCTTAGTAGTATACATATTAAAAAACTGTAACTCATAGATATCTAAATTTGGAAGATTACATATAGCAATGAGTTACATTTAAATGAGCATATTGATAGAGCATATTGAGAATATATAATTTATATGTTACGAGTATATGTTTTTTAGTATATATACCGATAGCACTCAAATTAGTATTCAATCCATTGTATAGTATATATAGCGACGTATTCATTGCGTGACGCGTGTTTAGTGACAGACAGACAAATAGTGGGTTAATGGTAAAATAGGGGTTGTTACATTGAACGCTGATGCGGTTCACATGGTATATGTATATACCTTATTTGTATATTGAAACTGAACAGATTTTATAAATTAGATATTTTGAATGGTAATGGCAGATGTTAAACTATTTAATGATTTAAATAAATTTGTGGATGCAACTGTTTGATTGTAAAGACGTTTGTATATAGAAAATAGAAAAATAACCGCAAACGTAATTTTTGTAGCTACACTCATTATACCGCTTGTAGCAGCTAGAGAGAGAGAGTCAAGATGCGTTCTGCACTCTCTGCCTGACAATTCATTAGAGCTTTTTCTTATACTCCTTTTTAATGAAATGGAAATAATTAATTTCTCTGAGTAGAGATTTTACCTGCTACCTACCTACTGATGTAGGATGTACATCTTCATAATTAGGTTTGACCGCATACGCAACGCATTCATTTGAGGCAGTCTTGGGGTCCGTGACGTAGCGGATAAGCTCCAAGACCGTCGTCTGAGATGGTTTGGCCACGTTACGCGCCGGCCTAAGAACTATGTCGGATGCAAGTGCCTTGCTATACCAGTTCCTGGAGCGCGACCTCCCGGACGCCGAAGGAAGCGCTGGTTGGATGTCGTGATGCAGGGCATGAGAGCCAATGGTCTAACCACCGAGGTTGCAAAAGACCGTGCGAACCGTGGAGTAGGTTGAGTAGGAAGGCAGACCCTGGTAATAGCCGGGATTAATGCCAGGAAGAAGAAGAGGAGATTTAACCCACTACCATCACATTGACAGACAGATGCTGCTCTAATATTTATTTATGCGTAAATAATTAAAATCAATTTTAATAAAAAATATATGTATATTTATAAACATTATATTGATATCTCATACGTGTATTGTCAATTTGTAGTCCCACCTATATATTCGTATAATGTTATAACATTGTGCGGTAAAGGCTGAATCGACCGCATCGATGTAACCTCAAACGTTTAATTTAAACGTTTAAACATACATACACACATACATACATACATATATAGATAAATATATTAATTATAAAGTACTGCATATTATTTATATTTAATTTTATTTGTATTCCTTTATTCCTTATTTTGATTTTCAGTGGTACAGTGGGACGTAGACGTCCTCTGTTTTTATATACAACTGTAATAGGTTTTATTCTTACTCGGAGCAATGATTATACAGAGTGTAACGCAATCGACAAATCAAAGATATCTAGACTTCAGTAGTTGTCCACTTCACCCTCATATTTGTTCAGCGATTTTCTGTGGTTTAGCAGATATTAGGAAATTTGTGTTTTTTTGACAAAATTGGCAAATACAGTCCGACAGTTTTTTTTACTTATTATATTTATCTCCATTTTATAGTGAATAGATATTCTGATCTCTCCGCTCTTTTAATTATCTTATCGCTATATTCCGTTTAATATAGGATACTTGGCGTATATTTAATCAAGTGACATACTCGTAGCACAACAGTGTTGCCACAAGACTGTATTACGTGCTTTACGACGTCACTAAAACTACGGTACACGGGTATATCGCTTGACAATAATGTCAACATTTTGTTATTACAGTACAGTCGACGAGTTGTGGCCCCGAAGTGAGGATTGTTGAACTTTTGCGCATTGTTCTCTTGTGGTAAGAAAAAATATCGAAAATAAAAACAACCTAAAATCGTACCGGCGAAGCCATCTACAGCTATCTTTAGGGAAGCCACAACTCGTTGATCTTACTATACGTTGCTTTATACCGCTTATTATTTGCTTTGTTTAAGCTTTAAATTAGATTATTTTATACTGACGCGAAACCACAATTTTCGCGTTTCTAGTCGCATGCCTGTGCCACGACTGCTTTGCTTTCACATTAAGAAAGAAAATTACTTTAATACTTATTTCGATCGGAAGCGTTGCCTTTCTTCGGAATCGGGTGGAGCGTTCTTCATTAGATATATTATAACAATAAAAATCCTATTTTAACTTGAGAAATGAGCCTTAAGAATATCAATTAAACAAAAGAAATCAAAGAATGCCTGAAAAAATATTCTTTGCGTGTACTATAATAATTAATACTCTATAACAAAAGAACACAAAAAATTGAAATATCCCTATAAGGAACGTATCATTATCAAGGCCGGATATTTAATTATTTGTTTACGCAGTTGTAAATTGCATATATAAGTTTAAATGATATTTTAATTTTTAAAGTGTAAGCGTATTACAATGCAATGTAAGAAAAATTATATTACGATAATATACTTCCAACGATTTAAAAATGTTGAAATTAGAAGTATCTACATTTGTGCTGCAAAGATAAAATATTAGAGCACGAAATTAATTCAGAAAAATAAATAATCTTGTATTCCAAGCGTGCGAAGCCGCGGGCGGGTTGCTAGTATCACATATAATTTCTATAAAATCTTACTACTTAAAACTACTAAAGTTCCGTGCAATTTACCTTGAAGGAAATTATAAAATCTACTCACATTAATGAATAACTTCAAAAATTACAAGTGTCTCAAGCCAAGCTTCCTAACTGAGTGCTCCTCCGGACGGAAGGGACGCAAAGTACGAAATATAGCCTCGCAGCGACGACGACGTTGCCGTAAAGTGTACCGTCTCGCAATTAAATATTAGTTACGATGCCGTTACTGTCGTTAGTTTTTAACGGCCGTTGTAACGAATGTGTTTAAGAATATTAATTTTGTGTTTATTATATGTTTAACTTAGTATGAACACACGGTTTCCCATTTTCCACACTTTTCCATAATTTCCGAGACATTGAGTGTTGAGTGGTAGCCTTATTAGCATAGAGAGAAAATAAAAATAATTTAATTTTCCCGAATGGAAATCGAACTCACAACTACCCTGTTAGCTTACGTTTTAAGTATGACATTTTCTATATGGTAATGTAAATAAAGTGTGTACGTCACGAAACGTAAATGAGATGTTATTCATTCCCGACCTGAGCATCAGTCACCTAAATCCTAGCATTTCATCATAAAGGCAATTTCAGTTGGGCCTCAATTTTTTTCCTTTTATACCTTAGAAGTACTTAAAGGTTGCTACTTTATTGCGAGTTCGTGCTAGAATTTCAATGTGAAATAGATTTAAATGTAATTTTATCATGTAGTTTATTTTTCTTAATAAAATATTTTAATCGTTTCTCCAGAAATTGTTGGTTTGTTAGGGTTCCGTATATTTTATGGAAAAAGGAACCCTTATAAGATATTATAAAGACCACCACTTTTATTATAAAGTTCACTACTTTTCGCCAAATTATGGAGGCGTTTCGTGTTGAATGTCAGACCTCATAGCCACGCTTTGCCTCGTTACCAAAAGGAAAATGCGAAACATAATAAATATTTCACTTCCTCAACTAGGAGTCGAACCAACAACCTATGCTATTAACACACACAGGTCTAAATATAATAATTACATAAAAAAAAAAATCTATTGAATTATATGAAGCTCCAGTTAAAATAGCCGCGTACAATAACTAGATTATTAAAAAAATATTACCCTCGGGGACCAGGTGGCTGTATGGCTAAAGGATACTCTTTAAATATATAGTCGGCAATAATTGCCTACGGAAAATTCTAAACATTAGTAGCAGATACGGCTATTTATGAAAACTTTATAGAATTTACTGTGTTTTATTATTTTATTCTTATAATATGTGTCCGTATTCGTATTTTAATTAGAGTCCAATCGTGTCTTATCAATAATTTCTATTTTCTACTTATAGAATTAAAAAATAAATAAATAAAAAAAAAATAACATAAAGGAACCATATAATTAAACAATTTGAACACAAAACGCTTTTTACAATAGAAATATTATATACGTTAGAAATTAATTTATTCTTCGTAATTACAATTTGCAAAGTAATGGATTTTAAATTGATTCTACCCAAACCCTGAGTGGGTTTCATACGTTTCGTATTGTTGTCCACTGACTGTACTCCGCTATAGTGAAGCTATAAAATATTCAAAGAACCGATTAATTATTAGTAGAGAAATTATCGTGGCGTAATTCAAAAATATATAGAGATGGTTGCGACTTTGATTTAAAAAAAAAATCTATCGCCCTTTCTGATAAAGCAGACTATTGAAAAGAGTAAAAGAAAAGCAGGTTTTTACTCCTATTACGTAAGGTATGTATTGAAAAAAATATATATTTCTTTCTTCCATCCATTACGCATCTCCAGTTTTTCATAGATGATGAACTCAAGGACTATCACAATTATCAAATTCAAGATACTCTTTATTCAAATAGACTTTTGTAAACACTATTAAATAATCGAATGAACACACAAAAAACTACCACTGGCACGGAAGGCACCCTTTCCACTTTTTGCCCAATTTTTGTTGCCGGATCATGGAAGTAAAATTAAAAAAATATATATTAACTAGTGGGCCCGGACGCGGCTACGCCCGCGAAAATTTAAGCCTAAATAATTAAAATAAGTTAAAAAATAATAATAAGTGGAGATTTATTATTAGAAAAAATATCTGAGTAACCGAAATGAACAAACAAAAGAAGTAAAAGTAACTAAAGGAAATTCTTAATATTAGAAAAAAAAACCTAAAGTTTGCTGTGCGCGCGTACTAAACATTTTTCTATATTAAATAATTATTAATTTTTGCGAACAATATTAAATATAATCTCAAATGATTAAAATTACGATATTTTAAGTGTATAACATCGGTATAGATAACCGAACTGAGATAAATTAATTATAAGCAGCAAATAATTACATAAAAAATAATAGTAATTCGAAAATCTATAAAAATTTACAAAATCATCAAAGTCATCCGCCCGTTCGCGTCGGTCATACTCATATTATGCCGCCCGAAGGCTAGGTCATTTGGAATCAGTCACATCTTAATTATTTATTAGAATGTTATACAGTAAACTATAATTTCCATCTAGATTTAATGCTAAAAGTGACTATTATATTTATTTTCATAAGGATGAATATCAAATTATAGAAATCATCAAATTTTTCTTAATGTATACAAATCTATATCGGCGTGCGCCATGTATGCATTAACCAAACTCACTTTGGGTGACGTTTTCTTAAAACAGCAAACTTTGCAAGACGTTGCTTAGCAACGCGTAGCGACGATTGTTATTAACATGGCGGAATAAATTCCTTGTCAAATTAATTATTTTAATATATTGGTATATAACGAAAATATTACAAATATGAGAAAAAAAAAGTATCCTATGTTCATCCCGGGACCTTCAAGTATCTATATATGAGTATTTTATCACAATTAAATTAGCGGTTTAGGCCTGATTGCGTAAAAGACAGACAGACAGACAGACAGACAGACAGACAGACAGACAGACAGACAGACAGACAGACAGACAGAGTTACTTTCGAATTTATAATATAGGTATGGATATATACTTCATTATTCTAAAATTAGATTCTATATCATATCACAAATTGGCGTACAAACCTAATGCAAAATCAAAAGTCGTCACACGTCAGAAAATTCAGCTACCAGTCAGTGCTGGGACTTGAAACTTTTGTACCGAAATCCCAGAGGGCCGTAATGGAGCGGCGAAATGACAAATGACGGCGCTGATGAGACAGCATCAAAAGTTACTGAATTATTTCAATTGAGTCAGTAAGTAATGTAATGTTGATTCCGTGTTGTACACTTGCGACTGACGTGTTTTTTGTATTTTATCATGTCAGTCAAGTGTCACAAGTCAGTCGGAAGTGTCACGTGTCAGTGTTAATTCACTACGTTTTTCACTTTCGGGCTACTCGGCTTATGTCAGTTCTTCTTCACAATTTCTTTCTTTTTATTAAATTAGCTTTGTGAACGTACTGCTTAAGGTTATAATCATTTTGTTTGTATTATAGTTTATATTTATAAGATAACTAGGGTGTTTGATACCTGCATGTAAACGCCACATTATTTGTTTGATTATATAGGTAGATGAAATCTTCTCTCCACCATCTGACAAGTTCTGAAGGCAGTGCACGTTGAGTGGGGGAACTCAACGATGTGCTTTATCTCGTTACCAAAGGGAGGAAGTGACAAGAGTAATTATTTCATTTCTTCGAGTGGTAATGGAGCTCACAAGGTTGAGAAACTTTTGTTTATTAATTTTACCGCAGCTGGACTCGAACCCGCGTTTCTTGGAAACCTTCCAAGTGCGGAACAACTAAGACATACATGCATTCGTATCAAGCTGTCTAAATTCTTAAATAATATTTAGCTTCATGTCTTTTGTATGGACAAACCCAGACAGGCCTTATTTATACGACTCATTAAAAAAGCTCTCATTGTGATTTCAATCAAATTTAATTTCACTCAACTTAAAAACAAGTTTTTTATTTTGATTTTTTGTTTTTTAAAACTTATTTTTTTCGGGAAACCTACCTAGGGCACTCCGTTCCCATTAGGACACTTCCGTTGCCCACTTTATACAGGATACTGGATGCGGAACTTAACGCTGCCCTTTGCCCCGATTAAAATATTAAATATTTTATTTCCTTGAATGGGAATCCAACCCACAACCTGTCTCGTTTACATTCACATGCTTGTGCTCATGCGCCACGACTGACCTGGCAACCAGTTAAGGTTGCCACAGAAAAATAATATTTATCTATTTACACAGATTCCAGCCAGAACCCAGTGAGTCATAACTAAAATCTGTTTGACGAAACTTAGTTGCTAATCCACTTGGATTAATAGACTAAACCTGCTCTGTAGCGACTAACTTTTTAATGGACCTGTGTAAGCTACGAATGTTAGCAAGGATTTACTTTGATATGTCTACTGTCTATGTATGGCGTATAAATATTTGTATTGTGGTATTTAAGACATTAATACATTACTTTAGATATTTCCATATTTATATTTAGTTTGAGACATTTAGTTTTAAGACATTTAAGCCATAGCTGCCATGGACATGTTATTTATGAAATACAAGGAGCAACGTACTACGAGCTAAGGCCCGTGTTTATGGACCGTGCTCAAGTCTGGAATAGATCTTGAGATGCCGTTTTGCGAGATACAGCGTGGAGCTAAAAAAATACAAAATAAATAAAACGAATGTATCATGTTTTTATATAACATACAACTTACTCATTTTGACATTTTGACTTGTCTTCCTCCTTTGAACGAATAGTACCTGCGTACGTGACCCTCGTCAGCTACTTCTAATAACTACGTAAATATGAATGACAGATCTCATTGTAAATCCTATAATATTAGAAACACGATAGTGAATTTGTTTTTTTGTTGCGATGATATTTGGTATACCTTCAGCTTCACGCTGTATCCCGCACACAGCAGGATAAGCAGAGGGAACCTAGTGTTGAGATACTCCGTTTCCAACTTTCTGGCGAATTCTGGAGGCATTACGTGTTGAGTGGCAGAACTCAACGCCGCGCTTTGCATAGAAGTCAGAATAGAGAAATGAAAATGTTAATAATTTCCTCTACAGAAAATGGAAATTTCAACTCTGTAATCTATATAATACAACGATGATAGGTGGAACATATGTCTTAAAGTCACAGGACAAAAATCTTTCGTACAAAACCTTCAAAATCAATACGCAGCTTGTTAAATTTCCTACATCTTTCATATCAAAATCATATTCTTATTAATACCATAGAAATTGAATTTCCCTTTATTGGAATAGAGATTATGCCGATTTTCGTTCATTCGCGCTTTCTAATTTATTTGAGACATAATTGAAGAGGCGCCGAGTCGGGATCGAATTTGCATTTCATATTGGCTGAACAAGTATATCTTCTACTGAATAGAGATTTCATTGTAGAAATAATTGTATATTTCTTGTAGTTCTATAGAAAAAATCTAGTTCACTTCAGAAAAATATTAAAATATACAATTATTGCGGTACTGGTAAAAAATCGTTATGATTTTACCCCAGTCTGTGTTTCATAATAGGTATTTTCTGATTTTAGAAATTTAATTAATTTGTTAAGACTTTTAAACTTTTCATGTGATTTAAAAATTATTTAGTTATTTCATTAATTCTAGTCATTTCTTATAGAGGTAGGCATTAGGTACGGATCTCTCTGTCTTTCAATGTTAGCTCCATAACAATGAATACAAAGTGTCTTGACACTAGATTTTCTCCGCCTATTCTTCCATTTACAATAAAGAATGAACTCATATAATCTTTAAAAATAAGTATCATGTACCAAAATGAAAGAAAAACAATATACCGGTAGCATATACATACATAAATCACGGATTTGATTTACACCGACGTTTACATGGAAATTTACGAATGTCTGACGCGTTCCAACCACCTCCATCCACGAGCTACAGGCTACAACGCTATACAAAAGGCCGTTACCAAGCCATCCCAAAGGAAATACTGCGGAGCCATGCATACAAATTTTTTCACCTTATCTTCAATTGAAGTTACAATTGCGTAAAATCAGAATTTTTATGAGAAAAACTGATTGTGGGTGCGATGGTTTTGGGTTTGATGAAGCTTATTCCTGTGGCTTTGCCCACGTGGTCTTTACTCTGACCTCAGGTAAGGTGGGTTATATTGAAAAGGTTAACGTGATAACTTCTATAGATTTCCTCGGTTAATCTTACAAACATAAAAAATATTTCTTCATTTCGAACCAATTGTTCCTGAAGTTAACGCGTTCATCCAAATAAACTCTTCAACTTTAAAATTTAAAGCATACATATTTGTATAATCTTTTGATATACTATAATGCGGCGTTAAATTCCGCATTTATGTATAACGTGAGACGTTTTACCTATCATTACTAACTGTATAAGCAGGAAACGACCAAATTAATTTTACAATTATGACAAATAAATGCAAAGAAGCAAGCGAAACGCTCCCTTAGCAGACTTTAAATTGCGTAAAGTTAATTGATTCACACGTTCTTTTTGAACATGTTGAAAATACTTCCGTTTTCATTTGCAAATGGAATACAATTTCAAGGGAATGCTAATTGACTCGTAGGATTGGTTCTTAAAATAATCGTATTATCAAAATAATTAATATTTTTGGAGTGACTCATTCATCGAGACGCAACGAAAGAACATCCGGCTGGAAAGATAATGGTGTAGGTTGATGTAGGTTCTAGAATCCTATATCTTGAATTCAGGCCAAAAGCGGTGAACGAAATGTCTTGATATTTACTTTTCTAGTCTATCCTGAAAAAGAAACTGCACACTTTGTACCCTGGCATGTAGGAAAGACCGATCTAATGTGTGTGACCGATTATTTCGTTTCCATTTCATGAGAAAACTAAGAGATAAGCAAACTACGAGACAAAAACCAAGAAAAAAATTCTGATATAATTTCACCATGCAGATCTACGTGGATGTTAGACAAAATTTTTCATCATTTCAAAACATCTTCATGCTAGACGAAAATAAGATAGTGTTGTTTTTTATACGAGTACACCACAGGCCATTTAAAGGGGCAACTGGTACTAGCCGGGAGTAGCGAAATAAATATTTAAATAAGCAGATTGCTATCCTGTGGACGCCTGGAGTGCACTCATAAAATTGGTTGAAAGTTCCACAAAATAAAGTGATGGAAAACCGTAACAAGATTTTCCAATTACTGCGGTGCACCTTTTCATATAATTTTTATTTTTATTTTTATTTATATTCTAACTCTATGTGTATTAAAGAGTTACTTGTTTAATAGATAGAGGCCACTTGAGGAATTGAGATATTAAATCCCTGGTAACGATGCAAAGCTCGGTATTCCGCCACTTGACATGCATTGCCTCCAGAATTCGGGAAAATGGGAAACGTAATGTCATAATGGGAACAGAGTGTCACTGGAATCGATTATTCCCTCTGCCTATCCGAGATTCCCGTCTTGTTATTTCATATAATACAAATTAGTGAAACATCTCCATATATTTCTCTCTAGAGGAGTATGAATGTTTTTTGGACTATCCCTATTTTCTCCTATTTTTTGGAGTATCCCGCATCTTTTTGCATAACATTGCGTGTTAAGTGAAAGAACTCAACGATACTATTTGTTTTAACAGAGCTAGGAAATAAAAAAGATAAATTTTGTTCGGGTGGGAATCAAATCCACGACCATCACGTTTATAGTAACAGGCTGTGCCCGTGCGCCACTTTGACCTCCCGTATTTCTATCATTATGTAAACAAGAGGCCAATGTCTGAAATGAATAGGCCTTTTCTTAAGCAATGTGGATCAAAGGTCATCGGTAGCTTATACATCTTATCCATCCATCAACTGAAATTTAATTGGATCAGCCCATAATTTGCATAAAACATCAATGAAGCTAGGCGTATTCGGAACCAAAACGGTATAATTGAGACGAATTTACGCGAAGATAGTGGCTTCAATTCCCATTTGAGGAAATATTTTTACATTAAATATTCAAATAAAACAAAATACAGGGTGAGTCATATTGAACTTTCCGATTTCAATAAGGTGTGTATTAAAAACAAAGCGACATGCAGTAAAAATTATTTTATTGTTTGAAAGCACATAACATGCAGTTTTAATTTAGTTGGCTTTAAAAATGATATCCTGTAAATGTCTACCTCCATTGACCACACACTGCTGAAGCCTTTCCCGGAAGTTGTCCATTACTCGTCGAGTCATATTCAGCGGAATAGCATTGATTTCTTCCGTGATTGCAGCCTTCAGTTCATCGATGGTTCGGGGACGATGCGTGTACACCTTTTCCTTCAGGTAACCCCAGAGAAAGAAATCGCAGGGGGTTAAATCAGGTGATCTCGGCGGCCACCCAACGTCACCTCGCAAAGAAATGAGATGACCGGGAAACATTTGTCGCAGGATTTCCATTGAACGCCTGGATGTATGGGCTGTAGCACCATCTTGTTGGAACCAGATGTTATCGTTGTCATGATTCTGCGTTAATTCCTCCAATTTCGGTTTCAGAAAAGTTTCAAGCATGTCGCAATACCGAGCAGAGGTAACTGTGACGACTTGACCATCTTCTTCAAAAAAATAGGGACCCCACACACCAAACTCTGCAATAGCGCACCACACTGTCACTCGAGGGCTGTGAAGTGGTCGTTCGTGTAGGTTTCGTGGGTTATTCTCAGCCCAGTATCGAAAATTCTGTTTGTTGACAGTTCCGGCGAGGTGAAAATGTGCCTCATCACTGAAGATCAAAACAGCAGTGCGGGGGATCTGCTGAATGTCGCGGCATAAATTTGTTCGTGTGTCTAAGTCTCTAACTGTTAATTCTTGCACTACCTGAATCTTGTATGGGTGAAATTTAAGGTCTCTATGCAGTATTCTGCGGACACTACTGAAAGATAATCCTAGTGAAGCGGCATGTTTCCGAACAGAACGCCGAGGGGATTGTTGAATTGAAGCCCGCACTCTATCCACGTTTTCCGCTGACGTTGACGTCCTAATTCGGCCTTGTGGTCTTGTTTTTAATGCTGATGATGTTGCTCTAAAATTTGATACCCAATTTCTGATTGTTGGTCCAGTGGGAATGGGATCACGTCGACCAATAGCAAAATGTAAACGGAACGCACGCTGTGTTGTGATCACGGAGCCGCCATTTTTAATAAACTCTTCAACTACGAACGCACGATGTTGTCCCGACCAAGCCATTGCTCACACTAAAACTGCATGTCATGGCGCGTCTAATGACACCATCCCCACCCTTCTACTCCTTCCCTTCTTCGTGCAACGTCCTTCCAAAACCGGAAAGTTCAATATGACTCACCCTGTATTATATTATTATTGGATTATAAAAGAAATTGATTTTAACTTTTGAAGATCAATTTTAATTTGTTCATATCCTTTCAATAAATTTTAAAAACCTTTAACAATTCAAGATATTTTCCCTTGTAAGGCCAGTGAGAAGAATTTAGCTATTCCTTTACCCCTACATAAAACACCAAGGAAGTAACACCAATTTGTAGCCATCAGCTCGCATCCCGCGAATTCCGTGCCGAATTGAAATTCTGATCGACCATTTTTGTATTCCCTACATTGACATCCATTCGGTTCAATGCGTTAACGTGAATTTGTTGCATAACTCAGATTTTAGTTTCGACACTGCTGCTCTAAATAAAAGTTGTGAAAATATTTTTTTGCTAAGCGTTAGTTGTTTTTTTTTTGTAGCTTCACGCTGTTTCCTGCATATTGCAGGGAAAGCAGAGGGATCCTAATTTAGGTACTTACGACTTACTTACTTAGAGATTAGTCTTTAGTAGTTTCGCGGTTTATTCCGTACAGGATTAGCGTAGGAAACCTAGTGTCGAATAATTCCTTCTCTATTCTCCAAATTCAAGACATTGGGTAATGAAGAGGAACTCAACTGCGCTCCTGCTCTTGTTACCAGAGCGAGAAAATGAAAATAATTTACATCTCCCGAGTAAGGATTGCAGATACAATTATATCACTTACAATCTGTCTGTAAAACATTTTTTAAACTGAAGGAAACCTCATATAAGAACATTTTTTTTAAGCTTCACGATGTATACCTCTCATAGCATAGTAGGCAACCTGAAGGGAACCTGGGACCCTTGTGTTAAGACATTCGTTTCGGTTTCGTTCGACATGAGGTTTCGCTCTTTACATTTCGCCGAATTCCGAAGGCATTGCGTGTATATAACGAAGAAACTAAAATATTAAATATTTCTTTTTCTCGAGAGGGAATAGAACCTACAACCTGTCGCATGCTTGTACTCCTGCGCCACGACTCGCCTCATCACGGACATTTTTGTATAGATGAATATATAACGCGACCATTCCATTTATCTCGACGGCAATGAGGAACGCCATGACCCTACGTTATAGGTACATATTTATTTTCGACCTCTCATATTTGACCTGTTGAAATTTAGGTCACGGATCAAAGTTCAAATCTTTCGGGACTAGGAATTTGTATTCTGGGCGATATTTGAAAGTTATAAGTATTTGGTATATTTAAATTTTAGATACTTTAAAAATAGGCTTTAGCCTAAGAATTATAGGTTTGTATGAAGGAGCGCTGTCAAAGTAAATTATAGTATTTTAATAAAAAAATCAGGGTCACACTGTATTCTGCACACAACAGGGTGACTAAAGGGAACACTGTGTTAAGATTTCCGCTGCCCACATTTCGCTGAATTTTTCGAGGAATTCCATTGCAGTGACGAAACTTAACTTGGCCAGAGCGAAGAAATGATATAACAAATAAATTAATTCCTTCTAGTAGGGATAGAACCCACAACCATGTTAGACACACCCTTGTGCCCCTGCGCCATGACAGCCTCGGATGGAATTTTAATCAGTTACCTGTTTCTAAAACAAATTCCTTTAAGAATTTTGCGTCGCTGTTCTTCAATTCTCGTATATATTTATATCCAGGCTATATTTGCAGAACAGATCGTGATATTGACAGATTTAGATATCGTATATATTGAGTTCAGATATAATAAAAATGTATGGTTTTATGTAAAATACCTGACATCCTTGATTTAAATATAGTGTTGAAGCCGTGTCAGTGCCAAAGACAACTTAATTTACATTCCTTTACTAATAGACTGTGTTTAGTGGCGGAACCTAACGCCGTGCTTCTATTTAGCAGGATGGGGTAAATATAACATACGCGGCGTTGATTTTCGCCACTCAAATCGTAAATTCGGAGAAAAGTGGGGACTGGAAGTGTCTTAATAAGATCAGAGGTCCATCCTAGGACAATTATAGTCTATAAAATACAAATAACTAAGAGTTGTAAACTATTTGCTCTGGGAGTCGTATCTACAACCGTCGTACTTACATTCACCCACTGTGCCACTACGTCTAAACATATTCCTTTTACTCCATTGAAATCTATTTAACATGACCTAATAGAATATACGGATGAGAGAAACAAATTCACCTATGTCCGTATTTGTTGAAGTATTCACTTCGTTTCAAGATCCGTATTTGCTCTGCCACTGCATTTTACGCTTTCGTTGCAATAAATACTGGGTTTTATCTTTGCTCCGAAAACGTTTATTATGGTGCAAGTGGAAAGATTTAAACGTTGGTTGTGAGTTCGATTCCAATTTGATGTAATGAATCAGTTTCACCCTGCATCCTGCATATAGCAGAATAGGCAGAGGGAACCTAGGCTTTTCCCCAAGGCGGAACTCTAAGCCGCGCTTTGCCTCGACTCCAGAGCAATGAAATGAAAATATAAATTTAAATAAATATTCCATTTCCTCGAGTGGGGATCGAACCCAAAACCAATCGCGTTTACAATCACACACTTATGGCACTAGGCCACGACTGGTAGTTGTTACACTAATTTCAAAAGATATAGATTCAAATACCGCTTTTTTCATTATTTCTATAATATTTGGTTAATTCGAAACTTTCAGAAAACACTTATTTTGTATAATTTTATAACAAAATATTTATTATTACCTAAAATAATATTTAGAATAAAATTGAAGTAAACAAATTAAAGGTCAAACAAACCAAGGAGGGCAATTATAAACACCTGGCGGGAACGTGCTGAGGTAACGATCGAGATTCCCGTTAAGTAAACTATAATGGACACTTCTTATATTACATTACATATTTAAATATAATAATATTTTTAATTGCTTAAGAAAGAAAATACTTTATTAAAAAACTTATAAAGATTTCAACGTAACGGAATTAGAACCCACACCTCTTGGAAATCGTTCGTTTCAAAAATTTTTACATAACAGGACACGTAATGGGAACGTATGGATTTGTGGTCAGAGAGCTTGGACGGTCTCCAAGAAAGAGAATCAAGGGAGACTGACATTCGAGATCACAGTCTCGACGACACTTTAGGAAGGTTACGTAAAAGCTTATAAGAAGAGAATGATGACTCGTCCAGAGGTGTAAGACGCAGGCAGATAAGAGGCATGGCGTGTTGAACGGTGGAATTCACAGCCGCGCTTGCAGTTACCAAAGCGAGAGGAAATGAAAATATTAAATATCTTATTCCTTCGAGTGGGAATCGAACACAGAACCGTCGCATTTCACAGTCACACCCTTATGCCTCAGCAGCCTGGATACTTACTTTATTCCAAGTAAAACTAATTCAAATATTGATTACATTAGAAAATATTATTTCAAAGTAAAATAGACGGTACCTCTCAAAATACACGCACTTCGGAAGGACAATAAATATTTTCTCTGCACGAGACAGCCGTCGGCGATGAGTGCTATAAAGAAAACAAAGACCTGTTTCATTTTCATATGAAATAAAAATATTTTTTTAAAAGTCCTACCTTTTTAGAAGCAAATGTATCTGCAGGTTTGTATATATATAATTTGTTGGGAGTTTTTTCTAGCTTCACGCTGTATCCCGCACGTACAGGATAGGGAACCTGGGAACATAATGTTAAGACACAAACTACGTACTAGGTCGTCGTGGCCCAATGGCACAAGGATATGACTAAAACGTGAGGATTGTAGGTTCAATTTCCACTCAGGGAAAATAAATATTAAATATTTCAATTTCTTGCTCTGGCAAAGAGAAAACGGCTCAAGAAAACGGAGAGTTTTAAAACAAAGTTTGCAGCTAAAAAAAGACTTAAATCTACTTCGAACGTAAAAACGCCTCAGAATCAAAAAGAACAAGCTAAGTAAACTTAACTTGATCATAACTTATTGCTTGCTTTGCTTAAACAAATCATAAAGAATACTTAATATAAAACTTTTTACTTGTAATATGAATTATATTATGTTGAAACCGTCGTGGCGCAGTGTCAGAGTGTGAGTAAATACGAGGGTTATGGGGTCGATGCCTACCTTCCTTTTGTAATTTTTTTTCAGCTTCACGCTATATCCGCATGTAGCAGGGTAGGAAGAACCATATTTAGACACTTTTAACGTTTTTCGAATACTGAAGGCATTGTTGTAGAGCAAGTAATTGAAAATATTAAATGTGTTGTCCTCGAGTGGGATTCGAACCTGTTACGTTTACAGTTTCACGCAAAAATAGCTAATTGGATCTATTATAAACAAACATAAGTGATAGTAATAAATAATTATAGTTGTTTTCCCAATATATTGTATCTACGTTAACAGGGCCGCAAGGGAAAATTGCACTTAAATTTTCGCTACTCCCGTAAAATTGGGTACTGAAAAAAATGTCATATTAAACTTTTCAGAAATTCCATGGTAAACCGACACAACACTCAACTTTCAATTCAATTAATGAATGTTTCAATTATGTGGTGCCTACCGTTCATAGTTTTTTTTAGTTTCACACTATATACAACAGGAAAGGCAAGGAAAATCTAGTATTACGTTCCCTACTTTCCATATTTGCTTATTGAGTAGCGGAACTGAACGCCGCGAGTTGTATATAATCCGGTGGTATTCGAAACCACAATCGTCAGGTTTATCGTTAGACACTGTGCCGCTGTACCAGATGGCCTTATATACGTGTGATTATCGTATTTTAGAGGCCATTCGTAGAACAAGGGAATGTGGGTTCAATTCTCATTTGAGAAAAGGATTTGTGGATATTAAAATACTTCCATTTCCTGGCTCTAGTAGATGCTTGGCCTTAAGTTCCCTCGAATTCTGGAGGCATTGTGCTCTATACACAATACCGAAAGAATTCGGCTGAAAATGAGAAATGGAAGTGTTTTAATGGAAACCGAGTGCCTTAACACTAGATCAATATGTTCCCAGGTTCCCACCTACCTTACTATGTGCGGAATAATGTATAAAGCTAAAGAAATCTTATCTAATACTACACTATTTCATTATCATATCAACACATTCATAATACTTAAAGTAATGATAGTATCACGTAACAATAAATTTCTATGTAGAATTATTAAAGTAAACTAACAATTTTCGCGTCGTGATTCTCAAGTGCTTGTGTATCACCGCAATTAATAACCGTCGAACGCAAATATAGGAGAAGCATAAGGCTGTATTTATAATGGTAGATGTGTTAACATTTTTTTAATATATATTTTAAAAAAACGTATAAAATTTTGTATAAAAAAAATCAAACCGGCGCCCCTTAGAAACTGTCCAATAGTGAGAAATAACACTTAAAATATTCATTTTCTTTAGCAAGCGAACATATAGAGGGAACCTTATATTAAAAAACTGTTTCCGAGATCTGACTCAATTTTCGAGTCATTTCTTGTTGAGTGACGGAACTCTACGTCGCGCTTTGACTTGTTAATAGAGCAAGGTAATAGAAATAATCATTTCCACGTGGAAAACGAACCCAAAACCATCATGTTTACGTTCAAACTCTGTATCATTACGCCACAATAGCCTCAATATTTGAACTCATTAAGTTATTATGCAATAGAATAGGTGAAATAGGTTTGAGTCTGTCGTAGCGCAAAACGTGGCGAACGGAATTTGTTAACACTAGGTTCCCTCTGTCTATAACGTGAAGGTAAAAAATAAGTTATTATACCATAACAACATAAAACTTAAAGAACATTAAAAAAAATGCATTGAATTTGTTGAAAATTCGCACCTAGATGACACCCATTCACGTCAGCAGTTCACATAATATTATGAAATTTTACAAAAATTTTATAACTTTACTAAAAATCTTAGATAGGGACATACTCCACGAGCGGCGCACAGGGTAGCAAAGTGTCGCAAACAACACTCAAGTTTCATATTTCAAAAGCACAACTTTAAAATGAAAAATAGTTTATGAAATTTTCACTTACCTTTAAAAGTACCTCCGACGTGTAAAAATTAAATTATCGCTGCTAGAACTCTTTGGATTTTCAATATTGAACTATATATAATGGTTTTTTTTTAGTTTGCTTTTAATAAAGGAAAAAATGTTTATGTGCTCGTAGTCTTTGTAAGGCTTTGAGAAGTTCACTATATCAACATTATACTTCTTCACTAAAGGAAGTAAATACCTTCAGCTTAGCAGTACCAACCCACATTGTCAGCCGTGGAAAATTCTCTATATATGGAATATTTTTTTATACAGCTTTATCAGCAACACGCTTGTTCCCACTTGTCAGGTAGGCAGAGAGAATCCAGTTTCAACAAATTACTATTCCTACTATCCACTCGAAGCTGTGTACAAGTAGCGAAACTGAACGCCACAATTAAAATAGCGAAGAAAAGCAAGTGGAGACCGAACAGCGCCCCGAATCTCGCTCTTTTTCCCTTAATGAATATACTCTAAATAAATATTTTAGTTTATTTTTTTTTTATTTTAGCGACCGATTTTTTTATTTTCATCTTCTAGATGTAAGAGTAAAGGCGGAGTGCTAAACGCTACGGTCTTTTTCGCCCCACTTTAACTATCATGTCCTTGGGGTCCCCGTTCTTTGTATAGAACCTTCCTTCAGTACAAGTGAAAAGCAAGAAAAAGATAATATTAAATATTTAATTCCCCGAGTGGGAATCAAACCCCCAAGGTTACATTTGGTCACTGGTGCCCCTGCGCCATGACTGCCCAAGATCAGATCAAGGTGTTATTTAAAAAATAACATTTTATCAATAATATTTGTATGAACACACCCTTAGGTAGTAATCTTAGCAAATTACACTTAACACTAACAGAGGTGGAGCCGATTATATCTGTACTCTGTACTAGAGACAACAATTTATGTTGAGAAGCTTACAATCGACGACTTCCCGACGCCTGTAAAATATATTTCCATAAATATCTTTTATAGGCAATTAAATTAAAAATCTAAGTGAAATGAATCTATAGCTTCACATTGTATGCCGCATGTTGAGTGGCGGAACTCAACGCTGTGCTCTATTCTATTCTATTTTTTTAAGCATATTACTAGAGTTTAAGAACTAAGTTAATAAGATTTATAGGTTTATTATCTTCAAAGTTTGCAGATTTTTTTGTAAGTTCACTCGTTTTTATTAAAAAGTTTTTATCTAGCACAATATTACATCACGTTTGAGCTAAAAATTAAAGAAAAATATATTCCGCGGTGAAATTTCTAGAATTTCTTAAAAATATATATTATATAAAACTTAAGAACATTTAGCCACGAATGTTTTAACACAGAAGAAATATTAGCACAGCGCTCAGGACCGAGGTTAGTAAGCAACTTCTGGGGGAAGCTTAAACTGTCTAAGACCCGTTTGTTATTCTTCTCTTACGACTTAACTGACTACTGCGTGCATTTAAGACCTACGTTAAAAAACACAGCAGGAGAGAGAATTAAATTATAAATTAACTTCACGCTGTATCCCGCACACGAGAGGGTAGGCAGAGGGAAGCAAGTGTTAAGGCACTCCGTTCCCTACTTCCTGCCGAACCCGAGAGAACCCAGTGTTAAAATACTACGTTCCTATTTTTTTTAGTGAAACTAACTACCGCTGTATCCCGCATATAGCAGGATAGGCAGAGGGCATCTAGAAACCTACTATTAACACTGCGTTTCCATTAAGTAACAGGAATGAATACCAAAAGGTTACAAAAACAAATTTAAATTTATTTTCATTGACTTCGAGAAACAAACAGCAAATGTCTTACGTTTCATTACATCTCGAGTGTCTTAATTGGAGCACTAATTCATTAACTCTGTAAATATTGTATGAACTCACCGCCTATAGGCTGGGAGCGCGTAATTAAACACAGTAGTTTATTCGCTAACGACTTGGGAAGTGAAGTGAACGTTATTTTTCGTTCCTCATTTACATCCGGTTGAGATCGTTTAGAACGATATTGGTGTTTGATAGCTCTATTAGTGTGCTCTTAAAGTTAAACTTCTGTAATTAGTAGCTTTTATTGATTCTCTTTCTGTTTTACGATATATCACAAACTAGCGGCCCGCTCGAGGTTTCACCCGCGTGAACTATGTTATTATTAATTTCTGTCTCCATGACTACGTCCTAGTGACGTCTATGCAAAATTTGTGACTTCTAGCATTTGTAGTAACGAAGTTTCATACAAACTTTCGGCCCCAAAAACAACCCCTTAGAAATCGAATATTGCAAATTCCCGTCTTAGCGAGCACCTACGTCCTATAAGTAACTCCTATGCAACATTTGAGATTCCTAGCACATGCAGTTTCTGAGATTTCGTGATGAGTGAGTGACCTTTCGATTTTATATATGGACCGTTTATTTTGAGAGTGGTGTAAGTCCATTTTCTTTTGTTTCGAGAAAATTAAAGGTTAGTATATCGATGATTATGCAATTTCATTTACCGACCGATTTTAAGTTGTTCAAAACATGGGATTTTTTTGAGAAATTAAACACGGACTAGTTATATATAAAAAAATTACATTAAATTAAGCATGAATTACGTGATAGCTCATTTTTCTCAAAAATGGACTTACACCACTTTCAAAATAAACGGTCCATATAGAGATAAAGCTTAGCGTAGGCAAATCTAACGGAACGTCTTGGCATTCGGTCCTTAGGTTCCCTGTCCTGCTATTTTCGGGTATTAATTATAATTTTAACATAATCATTCAAAAAGCTTAAAAATAATTATACATTAACAATAATTTCAACTAGAGCAACGGCACAATGTTTCTTTCCGAGCGCTAAGTGCAACCTAAAACAATAACAAATGGCCCAACTCGTTGCCAAGAAACGGTTAAACTTAAAATTTTGTTTTACGACCAGTGAAATTGTGTCTTAAAAGCTGCTTAATTTTTGATGCGCTTAATGATACTCTACAGCTTAAAACTTTCACTTTTACTCTTTTTTGTTTTCTTATTTTATTTTAAGGTAAGCAGAGAGTATTTTCTCTACTATTGTAGATAAGTTAATAATCCAGTGTTATAACATTCCGTTCCCATTTAGGTATATAATGGTCCCTTCAATTTTCGGGATATTATATATTGCCTCAACTCAACACCTTAGTTTGCCTTTGCCCAAAGCGACGAACTGAAAGTAATAGTCTCTGCCGTCCCTGCTATTTGCATGATACAGCGTAAAAAGAGAGAGAGAGGAGAGAGAGAAAGATGTTTATTTTTTGTATAAATAATACGTTTATATTTGGTGCAATATTATACTAGAAGAGCGAAACAAATGCTGAAAGACGGAGCGCCGCCTGTAACAATACCTATCACTTAAAACTTCGCAACAAAAAGTTTCATAAAATATTCTATAAACTATATTTATCTTGTTTGTATACTTTAATATTTTAAATCGTTATTTACATATCTAAATTGCAAATTGAAAGGTCGTGATGAAGCAGAAATACAGCATCTGACATTAAAAGCGACGGTTGTGAGTTCAATTTCCACTCGACGGAATAAATTATTTTTATCTACTCGCTCTAGTAACAAGCCATACCACAGTGTTAATTTCCGCTACTCAACAGAAAGGGACGAACGGAGTGTCTTAGCTCTACGTTTACTTCTGCCTACTTTGCTCTGTACGGAATATAGTGAGAAGCTATTTAATTAAAACTAAAACTACTACCTCAACCCCGAAAATACGAAACGATAATTTATTCCCCCAAACCGTAATCGAACCCAGAACCGTCGTATTATAGAGAGACATTGTCCCACCGAGCCGTAATGGATTTAATATCATACTATTTATCATAAAGCAACACCAACACAAAAGGAAAGCGAGGTATTTATAAAACCTGATAAAATTTCTTCGTTCAGGGCAAAAGTTTTTTTCTGATTAAAATAAAAAAGGCT
This sequence comes from Heliconius melpomene rosina, assembly GCF_056956725.1. Taxonomy (NCBI): domain Eukaryota; kingdom Metazoa; phylum Arthropoda; class Insecta; order Lepidoptera; family Nymphalidae; genus Heliconius; species Heliconius melpomene. Next base: position 1,585,501 of record NC_140399.1, read on the forward strand.
CGTAAGTCGTAGCTCAACTTGGGCGGTCTTTACATTTTCTTTGCAATGTTTTCGCGAAGACTGTGGAGATCTTCTGTATAGATAACATTTTTGTTTTAATTATTAATCTTTTTTTTTTAATTTCTTAATTTTCAAGATCATAAATTTATTTTAAATTTTTTGTTATATATTTTTATTTGCCACTTCCAAATGCCATAAGTAAATAAGAGCAAAAATTTAAATAAAATTACTTAAAATAAAAAAAAACTACATAACTTTACCAGATTTAAAACAAATAAATTACAGGCAACTGCATCAAAGTAAACCAATCAGCATTTCTTCGTACAATAAAGCCTTAATGGATTTCTCTTATTGCCAAAACTCGAATCGTAAACGTGAGGCGTTAGACTAATCGATACGGAACGGAACGAACGGAATTCAGCCTCATTTGCCTCTTCTTCTTTATTGACTGCACTTATTAAGGATACTTTTTATGATGAAGATTTTGATTATTTTTTCGTTAGATTCACATTTTTTCACGTTTAGAAGGGTGGGTAACGAAAGTACTTTTGAATGGCATGGCGTGAAGTGACGTAATTTAACGCCGGAGACGGAACTTAAGCCATGTCCCAAAAATTTTGACAAAAATTGGAAAACGAAATGTCTTAACACTATGTGCGAGATACCAAAAACCATTCTTTATTAAAGAAAAATATTCACTAAAATATATAGCAATAATTGGATAACCACCCCATTACTTACCAAAGACAACTTGTTTTCTTTTATCATAGTGTTCAAATCAGATTATTACACTCAAGTACGTGACTACCGCGTTAATTTACTTTCGAGACGGAATTTTGCGACTTCTATCAGTTTCGTGATCAAAATATTATGTTGGTTTCTATATTACATAGGGAAGAACATCCAAAAGCATCTATAGCAGGGCCTACCCTGCTCTGCCTCTTCCTAAAGAGGGAACCCAGTGTTTAGATAATCAGTTTCCGATTTTCGGCTGAATTTTCGAGTTGCCTAGCGAAACTCTTAGCGAAACTCAAAACCGCCCTTTGTCTAAATATATAATTTTATATAATAAGATAAAAAGCTGCGAGGCCAACGTGGTTTAGTGTGACAGCGCTTCTCTCGACCGGAATTAGAGACATTACATATTATTAAATGGTGAATAAAATAATTGAAGCATTAAGTAAAAATCGGGGCCACAACCACCGCGTTTACAGTCAGACCTACTACAGCAGGTCTGCTGAGGTACCATATACCAGGGTAGGCAGGGAATCTGAGAACCTTATTTCCAACTATCCGCCGAATTCCGGAGGCATGACGTGTTGACTGGCAGAACTCAACGCCGCGCTTTACCTGATTTGGGAATCAGACTCACAATCTCACGTTTGCGCGCCTACGCCACTGTGGCCTCACAACTTTCATTTACTTCCTTAATAGTCCCATCTTTCCCAAATAACGTTGTTATCCTTTACATACATACTATTAGCAACGGCCATTAAAACTTCTCTACCATTTAATGCCGTGTACATTCGAGTGTATTAAAATAAAAAAGCAATTCCCCCGCAGACGTTAGAAGTCGAACTTTTTGTGTAACAGCTAAGCGTTCGTTTCAGTTTTATTATAATGTGTTTTAGATGATCTTTTATTATTCGTTTCCTTTTTCTAACTTGTTGTTGATGTTGAGTGAATAAAAGAAAAAGTTGATATTGTTTATGTACTCGTATTAAGAAATATTTCTTTTTAAGTATACGTTTTTAAATAATGTATGTCTTGTATATTAAAACAGAATTCAATACTGGGTTTTTGCCTTGGTGCTAGAGCGAATAAATGAAAATATTAATGTCAGACGAACCAACTAATCATACATAAAATTCAGCTTTTATAATGATTTTTTTGCTCTTGTTATACACAGTTCAATTGTATTTATAATTACAATACTTTAATACTAATTCTACTAACAAATTTTCTCGAAAATATCTTAAAACACTATCTTAATATCCATGAATTCTCGAGGAAAGATGTCTTGACAAACGAACAAATGAATAATGAGGCATTACAATTTAGACAAATACATCATATATCCACATAAACTTATCTTAATTAAATGTTTAAATAAAAAAAAAATCTCAACACGAAATGTCTCGATTTCAGTCTGAATATGGAGAATAGTGTCTCAACACCAGGCTCTCTGCCTACGAAGTAGCCCCCTAATAGAGTAAATTTTGATGAAATAAAACGTAAAATATCTTTCTATCTATTAAACCCACAGAATGGCAGGGTTTACTTAAAATTCTTTCGCGAAGTGCGAACTAGTTCAGCAAAGTATACAGCTATTAACACTTCTGCGGAACTCGGAATAAAATTCCACCGTTCGTCCGCTTATCCCGTGGGAAGTTACTTCTCTTGGAGGACAAACTTTCATTTTGTAGGGAGCAATTTTTTTTTACATCTGATAACTGTTTTTTTTCCTTGGCTGTAGGTGTAACTGTGATTTAGAGTACTTTTTCTGATAAGGCACAGTGCACTGGGATTTTTTTATGTTCTTTAGAAGTTGTATTAAAATTGATGGTTTCTGGTTTACGTATTTTTCATGATATGCAAACAGAATTATATGAAAAATCCCTTTTTTCTAAACCATATAGTTAGAAAGTTATTGACTTTTTAAAATAAACATACCACGAAAGCTTTCGGTTCAATGGTAATACTCGTGGCGTTAAGCTCCGTCTCGTACTGAAGCGGAGAGAAAAGAACATAATGTCTGTAGCTAGATGTCTACTAACGCCATAATCCTTTTAAAATAACGCTAGTAGTTTTAAAAATGAAAATTTTTGTGACGTTTACGACGACGTATGTTCCACTTTCACGCAAAAACTACTGAACGGTTTTAGATGAAATTACGGCAATATAATATAGGTTATAATATATCAGAATAACACAAAGGCAGAAGTGCATTGTCAAATTTTGTAAGTTGTCCTTCAACCATAAAATAATCTAATCGGTGAACCCTGAAACTTCTCATTGTAAATCCTAAAGTTACGTATGGGTAACTCATTTTTATTATCATCGATAACGCAGGTGAAGTCGGGGGTAACAACCAGCTATAATATAAAAAACCATGTAGGAATATCTTTAATTTACAAATTTAATAAATCTTAAATTATTTCTAACAAAATCAGCAGAATTCTTAAGGAAAACTAGAGATCTAAGGACATTTTATTTTATTTCATCTTATCTGTGCGTTTTATGTCCTTCCATTTTGCAGTCTAGACTCAACGTTCTGGACGGTCAGGCGTCACAAATATTTACGTGAAGATTTACAATTTTTATTTAAACTATAAATAGTATTTGAAGAGCTTAACAAAGTTTATTTTAATCACATCTTTGGTATTTTTTTCTTTTTTTAGAGAAACTTAGTTAAAAACCAATATATTATTCAAAATAATACAGCGAAGAAACTAGTTTAATAAATAAAATGATTGTGTAACGCGGTGGTAGTAGGTTTAATCCCCACTTGGGGGCACTGATACGCGGTTTTACCGTCTGCCACTCAACACATAGAATGTCGAATCCCGGTAAATTAAATTTTATCCCGGTAAATTATATTTAAATTTTAACCAAAAGAAAAACCGACTTCTAACAACGAACTAAAAAGTAAAAAGTTGTAAAATTACAAAGATTTTATAATTTTTAAATCAATTGATCGAGTCGAATTGATAACCTCCTTTTCTTACAGAAGTCGATTAAAAAAGAAAACACACCACCACATTCTCTCCTGACCATAATATTCGGGATAAAAAGTAATTAAGCTGATTCATTAATTTTTTCCACAAAATTGGTAAAGCCAGTATTGTTACTACAGAATAATAACCTTGTATGAGTCATCAAGGCTTATGGCGTTTAATAACGAACTTTTATACGCAATATCGACATCAACCCTGTCATTATCTTAACGGGAGGCTCCGTTCCGCAGAATGACCCAGATGTTATTTCGGAGATTGGATCAGACTAGCATTTTGACTGGATGTTATATTTTTTGCTAGCTAGCAGGGTACGCAGAGGGTTCCCTCTATGTTCCCTGCTGTATAGGATAAAACTAAAACCTAAAACTTAACAATTATGTTTTCTTTTTTTCAGCTCACGCTGTATCCCATATATCGAGGCCACCATCTATAAAATATCTAACGACCTGGTCTCAATTCTTACAATACTAAGACATAATTTTGCAAGATAACACAAAACCCTGTTTCGGTATAATCATCTTCATTGTTTTCAATTTTGGAGAACAAAGGCATAATTAATTGGACTATATTTTTGATGGAACGCTTTGCTTACATTAAATTTACTTAGTTGGTCTTCAAATAATTGAAAATAATTTTTAATTTCTTGTTTTATTTATGCTTAATTGAATAAAATTCATAAACGCGGTGTTGAATTACGCCACTCTACATACAATTCAATGCGATATTCTAAAAAAACTACCCGTATTAAAACCGCTCTCAAGATCCATCTCAAACTTGAGAGCAATTTATAAATAGAAGAATATGTTTCATCTGACAACCCAGAAATTAAGTAAAAAAAATGTAAAAAAAGAGAAAAGGAACTTTTCTAAAAATTCTTTATTTTTTCTAAATTTTTATTAATAGCTTTTCAACATACGTTGCTGTAACAAAATACTGTTATTACCTTTTATTACAATTTTAGTAAAAAAAATGTAAAGCAATAAAATTGAAAAAATCATTTCACTCGTTTACGATCCAGTATAAAAATGTGTTCAAGCTTTTATTTCATTTTAATATTTGCACGTAAAAACGTTATTTTCTTGTTGAATTTTTTTTGCTATTTAATTTGTATAGTTTCTGATAACTATGTTTTATAATATAAAAACTATCTGATTTGTTTCTTTTTTAGTATTCTGTAAAAAGATCGATCATTTGATTTTTATGAAATATACGAAATTAGTTGTGTATTTAGTTAGAAGTTGCAGTACAAATAAAGGAAAAAATTAAATTTCTTATGTATTTCATAGAAAAAAATCATTATAAGTAGTTAATTTTAATCAAAACTTTTCTAAAGAAATAAAAAAAAATTAAAAATTAATATTTATAAATATTTCATTAACATCAATAGTTATAGCTCATCAAAAAACATAGTATTTATACATATTTATTTCTTTATCTTCAGGCCGTATTTCAGCAAACGGGTGTACGGCAGAAGTCAAAATCGTATTTTATCTCGGCAAAGTAAGGAAAGGAGAATAATAATTAATTTCTCCAAATGAACCAGACTGACCAAGAGACCAGTAGTGACGCAGGAGCACAAGCTTACGTCTATAGACACGACAGAAAGTATTTTTTTTATTTCTTACTATCTATCTAATACAAAAAATATAGTAATAATTACCAATAATTTTCCTTTTTTTTATTGATTTTTTTAGCTCTACGCTATATCTCTCACATATATGTGTAGCTTAACCTAATTTTAAGAAACTGCATTCCCATTAAGACCCATTTCCACCGAATTCGTGAAGGTTTGCGTGTTGAGTGGTGGGACTCAACGCCGCACTCTGTCTCGTTACCGCAACGAATAAACGAAAATATTAAATATTTCATTTCCCCGAATAAGAATCGAATCCACAACCGTCACGTTTAAAGTCGCACGGTTCTGCCCCTGCGCCATAACTGCCTCACTTTCTTTATATAATAATTTTTCTTTAATTAACGTCGCTATCGAGAAATATATGTTCCAAGAAAACGTCTGGCTGATCAACAAAAATAAATATTGAAATGTAAAAAAGTAATGAACAATTTTCATGTAAGTATAAATAAATAAGTGTTCTTATATATTTCTTCGTAATTAAAGATTCCCATTGTAAAGAATGTTATTAAAACAACTTGCGCACTATTCGTTTCTTACTTGGCTTTTTTAAAGTATCTCTCAGAACGGGATAAAAATTTTTCGTCGACTTTAGATGTATGTTATTATTTAAATTAATTTTTTTAATGTTAGCCTCTGTTAAACCTATATTTGTATTGCTCTGTAAAGTTACACAGCATTCTGTGGTTTCTTTAATATTGCCTTGATTTCTTATTTTAATAAACTTTTTCACTATTTTTAAACTTTCATCATTTTGCTTGTCAATTTCTTTAGACAAAGTTGTTATTAATGATCCATAATCATTATGGCTTGCCACATTATCATTATTTACGACATCATCTTGTATTGTTGTGACAGTTCTTGTATCATTGGTATCATTCTGAATTGATTTTGTATTATGTATATTTTCTGATAATGTAGTTTCATCAATTGCCTTGGATGAAGTATTTTCACGTTCACTTTTTTTGTGTAAGCCACTTAGAATTAATGTATCAATGAGAGTTTCTAAAGAAAAAATAGCATTATCTGCCTGATATAAATATGGTTCTTCCATGTTTACCATATCTTCCCGTTTAGTTTTAAGTCTTTTATAAGGTTTTGGCGAATCTATAACAGATTCAACTTCTGGTTTAGTCGAAATTATTAGATTTGTTTTCCTTATTTGATCATTTTTTTGAATAAGATTATTAAGTAATTGTTTACTGCCAAAGTGTTTGTTCATTGGCCACTTTGTTATCAACATGTCCAATTTATCTCTTTTTATTTTGCTTGCTTTGGAATTTTTTACTCGTTCCCGTAAATTATATTTCATTTCCATTTTTGGTAATCTTTTATATTTTAACACTAATTCATTAAATGGATTTGAACTGAATACTATTTCATTCAGTTGGTTAATTTGACCTTTATCTGCAAATTCAAAAGAAAGAACTGTAGTTAATTATATAACTACAAAAAAGTATCAATTATTTTAAACTAACCTGAGTTAGCTTTAAGACTAGTTACTTCAAATATATCATCAAAACCTGGATCTTTATCAACTACGAACATTAGAGATTGTGTTGTTCCATATTGGATGCGATTAACTGGTTTCATAGTGCTTCCTTCAGTCCTTTTATCCAGCCTCTTAAGGCAACCATTAGGATAACAATAGGCAGCTTGTTCAATACACATTTGCACACAAACGCAGACTGGTGGTGGATTTTGGAACTCAGTAAAGATTAGGTTGAAGAACTGTTCAACCAAAGCGGTACTTCGTGGGTTCTCACAAGTGTTAGACTTCGGTGGTCTCATCATTGTATATTGGCCATTGCACACTAAAACAACAAGTAATTTTGAAAAATCATTAAAAACTTAATTTAATTGGCTTAAAGAGGGTTGTAAGTTCAATTTCTAATCGGGATAATATTTTGTATATCGCTACAGAATATGGTATAGAACGCCTTAATATTAGGATGCATCTGTCTATTCTGATACATGTAGAAAAAATTAAATGTTATAGGTTATTCCCCAAACCATCAACAATAGATTAGTTTACTTTTTAACTCGTTTAACACAGTTAGTGCTAACTCTCGTTGATTTGCTGACAATTTAAATGTTAACAAAAAAATAAAAATTTCAATTTGGTATTTCACGATCAAAAACTTCTTTAATATTCCATATTATAATATAACGTAATAGCATTTCATCGATATAAGCTCGCTCGCACGCTCATACGCCATTGAGGGGACAGATAAATTTTTTCAACAAATTTAATTAAAAGTTTTACTGCGTGAAGCAACTTTATAATACTTTACATAATAATGTCATTAATATTATTAATATTTGTTTTGACTTACTCTCGATTATGTTGAAGAAAATATTTAACTTAATATATATGACGGAGTTCATGTTAACAAGGATTGGGCTTCGATATGTCTGAAAACAAAAGCATTGTCTTTACCTTATTTACTGTTGAATAAATTTAATATTATTATTATTTTTAAACTCTAATAATTTAAATTATCTAAGATTAAAAATTTAACCATATCCAAAAATCTTCCAAAATCCAAATCTTCTTTGTAATTTTCGAGATTTTGCTGGATGAGTAGGGAAATCAAAGCCCCACTTTGTCTACAAGAGCGGAGAAGTGATAAACAATTTAAATATAATCATTTCCATAGATTGAACCCATAACCATCACTGCGCCACAACGGTTTTATACAAACATAAATATATAAAAATACAATTTCTCAGAAAACATTAAATTCCATCCACCTTTCTAAGAAACAAAACTATCAACACGAACTACAAGGAGTGTTTCTTGGAACATTCTCTTCATCAGTTTCAGCTTGGAATGGTGTATTCGCGGAAGTATTAACGGCATCCTGTTTGGAAAATATAAAGATTCAATGGGATCTTGTTTGTAGAAGGCTATACCTACTATACATATTTTGAAGCGTTTGTGTGACAATATTTAATGATAACATAAATGTAGATTCAATTATTATTTACTTGATATTTTATTTAAGGCGAGTTTGGCGCAATGGCCTGACTGTAGACGCGACGGCTCTGGGTTCTATTCTCACTCGGGGGAATATATATATATTTTTTATTTCATCGCTTTATTTTTTTCTTTTGTTTATTTATTGATCATTTTTTAATACACACAGATCTCACATATTGTTAAGGTAAAGGAGATTAAACCAAGAGACAATATTCTCTAACTAAGCCACAATATTTTAAATTTGATTTAAATTATAATACTAAGGACTGCCAGCCATTATTTGTATGGACAGAACAGTAAATAAGCTTATAAATCACTTATAAATATTCATATGCGTAGTTACATACTACATTGTAAGGATTATAAGGTTGATTAACATTTTATGTATATCGTATATATATATAATACTAGCAAACACTGTACTACACAAATATTTATTTTCTCAACTCCATTATTTTCTTCTTTTGTGATCTATCAACATAATAAGAAAATAATTATAAATCAATCAATACTGATACTGAAGCAAAAAAATATATCTCCACACAGTTTTGCTTGTTTTGTGCACTGTACCAGACGTTAGAAAACGTATAAAAATGTTCAACGTCCCTAAATGTGGAATAGCACTGAAAAATATTAAAAAATACTCTCTATTTATTTAATACATTTAAATTTCAAATAACCTCAAAATTTTACTATTCTACTGTAAAAAAAAACTTAAATTTTTGATATGAAATAATTATATAGCGTTTAACAGAAAGCACTCACCTTGACAAGCGGTTACATATTAATATTCGTTTTTTTTTTTTAAAAATGTATGATTTTTATTTTGATTTTTTATATATTTTGTAGCTTCACGCTGTATCTCTCATATAGGAGGGTAGACAGTGGGAACCTAGTGTTTGACACCAAAATCTAGAGATATTGCGTGTTCAATACAAAATGGAGAAACGAAAGTCTCAATGGGAATGGAGTGTTTTAACACTAGGTCCCCAGGTTCCCTCTGCCTACCCTTCTATGTGCGGGATACAGCGTGAAAAAAAATATAAACTATAATTACATATTTAAAATCCACACCGCGTTTAACACTAAAGATGCAAAGCTTGTACTTAATTTTCTTTAAGTAACAAAACAATAGTAATATCGTATAACGTTAGAATAGGGGAGGTGTAAAGTTGCGAAGCCGGCGAGGGTCGTTGCGGGAAGTGCTTGTGGGAGACCGCTGTCGTTATGGGGCTAAGAAAAATTATCATATTTAGATATAACATTTAGCAACTCCACGCTTTTTCCTTTATAGCAGAGGGATCCTAGTGTTAGAGAACTCCATTACCTTTTTGGAAAATTTTCGAGATAATCTATAAAGATAAACGATCTAAAAAGAATCTAAAAAGATAAACTTGTCTTTTTTCTTTTTAGTTTCACGCTATATCGGGATATGCGGGCAAATAGCAGGGTAGATAGGAGGAACCTGGGAATCTAATGTTAAGTCACTTTTCGCCGAATTCAAGAAGTATTGTATGTTGACTTATAGAATGGCAGAAATCAACGCCGTAAAACATAAAAATATTGAATAAACAACTAGAAAACAGCATGACTATATTTAATACACTACTACTATAATACACAACTCCTAAATAGGAAAGACGAAGTGAGTGGAGTGTCTCAACTCTATTTTCTACTTCGTTCAATACTTGAAATTAGAAATAATTAAAGAATTATTATGTAAGTAAAGAAAGTATCATATAAAGAATTAGTATATCAGTAAGAACAAATAATAAAGTAAGCCTGTCATGTGCCTTAGTGTATACTGCAAGATCATAAAAACTTTTTGGTGCAAGCATTACCTGCTCAGATAACAAACATTTTAATCTAAGTATATATCAAATATAATATCTAAAATTTAGCTAATTATTGATAGATAAGCAAGAAAAATAAGAAAATATAAGGCATTAGACGTTACATACATTATAACAACTACGACAGTATATTATGTAAACAAATGCAGAATTTTATCATAACCTATTTTTTTGCGCGGTTATCATCACAATTGGTTCTAGTCACAGCAAAATCTGGATATATCAAGAGTGTATACACTAATACCCCGCTTTGCGTCGTTTTGTTTTACGTAATTCTTAAAAATTAAAGATTTGTCTTTAATAATAATTGAAATCAAAGAATATACGAGACGATTATGATTTCGATTCCGACTCAGAGAAATTGACGAGCGTTGACTATTCATAATTTATTAGCTTATACATAAAATTTTAAATATTAAAAATAGGCTTGAAATGGTTTGGAAATATTCAATATTGCAAGTTTCCAGATTCTCAACTTGGCTGGTCACGTTGTCGCGTGTCCAATGCGAAGAATCACATTAATAATTACATTGTATTGAATCTCAAGAAAATCATTAATTACTACATAATTATTATGTCCCTATTTATATATCCTACATATTATATATCAGAAATCTCGCTCACAACAGTTTATAAAGATACGTAGGATTTATTTAATATTCAGTTTATAGTTGTAATTCAGTAAACGGCCATGTTTCTTGTACCACTTCTTATAATTATTGCAATCTTAGCCATTTTCTATCTTAATGGTATATATAACGAGGCATATTGGAGGAAACGTGGTGTTACATTTCATAGAAGGAACAAATGCATGGGATTATTTTGGGACTATTTGACGACAGAGAGAGCATTCTTTGAAAATCTTAGAGATCTTTATAAAGAATATCCCAATGATACTGCAGTGGGCATCAGTTCATTTCTCACACCTGCATTATACGTACGGGATCCAGTCAATATTCAGCACGTTTTGGCATTAAATTTTAATGCGTTTAATCATAGAGGATTCGAGCCCAACGAAGGCGATTTGCTGGCAGATAATATATTATTTCAAAATGGAGAAAAGTGGAAGCTCGTGCGACAGAATATGTCACCTCTATTTACTTCAGCGAAACTTAAAAATATGTTCTATATAACCGACAAAAGTGCCCAAGATTTAGTTAAATATATTAAAAATGATCCCCAATTGATGAAAGGCAATACTTTCACTACTATATCGACTTTTTGTAGTGCAGCAATCAGTGCAGCTGTGTTTGGACTGACCACGCAATCTATTTTTGATTCTCCTTTCCTTAACGTAGCGCAAAACGCATTTCGTTCAGGATTTAAGGAAAATATCAAGTTCGCAATAAGTAATTTAAGCACATCCTTGTTTAAAATACTAAACTTAAACATTTTCAAAGAACACGAAGAATTTTTCATTGGTGCTATCAAAAATGTCGTTCGCCAAAGGAAATTAGACGGGATAAAACGTTATGACTTTGCGGATATTTGTGTAGCATTACAAAATAAAGGCATGTTAAAAGATCCTGTATCTGGACTCGAATTGAAACCAACTGATGAACTACTCGCTGCCCAAGCGTTCTTCTTCTTCATAGCAGGTGTGGAACCAACAGCGTCATGCATGTTTACTACTTTAGTAGAATTGGGAAGGAATCCAGATTGTCTTCAACGATTACATAAAGAAATTGATGAGGTATTTAAAAAATTTGAAGGAAATTTAACATCAGACATCTTGTCTAACATGGAATATTTAGACATGGCCATGTGTGAGGCTCTACGTCTTTACCCGCCAGTTGGATATTTAACACGACAATGTGTTCAAGATACTGTATTACCAGTAGGCAATATAAAAATTGATAAAGGAACTAAAATTTTTACACCAATATATGAATTGCATCACGACCCTAAATATTATACTGATCCAGAAGTTTACAATCCGGAGAGATTTTCCAAAGACAATCGTGCTGCCATAGCTGATACTATATATATGCCTTTTGGAAGAGGAAATAGGATATGTGTCGGCATGAGATACGCACAATTACAAGCTAAATCTGGTTTAGTGCATCTTCTACGTAATTTTTCAATTAAAACACATGTTTTTGACGGTGGTATCAAATATCAAAAGGAACGAGTGCAAGTGAGACTCAAAAATGTGGATGTTGAATTGGTGTTAAGAAATGTGTTTTAATAAAAGTTATTTAAGTTACTTTATTTTACTTCCCACAATGAGCTACTAGTATCAATAAAGCTAATGATTAAATTATCAAACAACAACTATAGATGTTGCAATTTCTGTCGTAAGATTCTGTTATAATATTTAGAGGATAAGCATGTATGGAATTAATGTCTATTGAATGTCAGGCAGGACAGCTGCCAACTAATGTAATAGTAAAATATACCATTGACTTTAAAAAGAGCAACTGTTGAGTTTCTTGCCGGCTCTTCTCAGCAGAACTGCCTTCCGAACCGGTGGTAGCTTTTTGTTGACATGTACATTCGACGATTCAAAAGTGCTTATAAAGTTTATTTGAATAAAGAATATTTTGAATTTGAATTTGAATTTGAATTTAGCATCACGCCATATCATGCTTACAGCAGGGTAGACAAAATGAACCTCACTTTTCGCCCAATTTTGAGAGATTGCGTGTTAAGTTTTTACCAAAGCAAGAAAACGATAATTATTTATTTATTAATTTATTATTATTAATTGTTTTTTTTAATTTCTTTGCTCTAAGTTGAGCCATTTTCGAGGAAAAGAAAAAAAATTCGAGGGAAAGTGGGGAACCCAGGTATTATGACATTCGTTCCCGGGAACCTGTCCCTCTGCCTACCCTGCTATATGTGGGATACTGCGTGCAGCTGAAAAAAATCATAAATATTAAACAGCTAAAAATCTCTAAAAGCGAATAGAACCCGCTTATTTTCTTTAAAATGCTCAAGATGTTAAAAAAATCGTGAATATTGAAAAGTCTTGTTGTTATGCACTTAGCAATGTTTACAAAATACAACATTGCCAATTGAAAATATTATAATTATAGAGAGGAACAAAACAATTTTTATCAGTATCAACGGATTTAATATTATATTGATTTTTAATGGAGTAGAAAGAAATAAACAAATCTTTTTAAATGTAACTTATTTTCGGAATTTAATCAGCAATTATTTAATTTTATTTCTAATACGTTTCGTTGTGGCAGAATAGTTAAATAATATGTTTTTTATTATCTTATTTCGTTACTTTATTAACCGACTTCTAAGAAATAGATTATCAACAGTTGGATACGTACATATGTATCTATATGTTATTGTTGGAATTGAATGATATTATTATATTTGCAAACACTTGTATGTATGTATGTTTGTACCGAAAGGCAAATTATATTAAAATAAACAAGTAGTAAGCTGTTTTTATATTTAATTTTCAAGATATAATACCATGCTATCAAAATAGGTAAAGGAATGATTCACTTTTGATTGTTTATGTCTTAAACTCCACGTAAATAAATATTCTGTGGGTGACGACTTGTTCTTGTTATATAATAAAAGGGCAGAATTTTAATGTCAACGACCTTGTTATCGAGATAAACCATTGTTTAAATAAATAGTTAAATATTATATACTTACTAAAATTTGGAGGTGAAAAATATCACTCAATCGGTGATAGTTGATAGTGATAGTTGAACATTCAATTCCTATTCAGGAGAACTAACTTATTAATATTTTTATTTACCGAATCGAACCCACAACCGTCATGTATTACAGCATGTATCACACGTTATGCCACAGTGCCACGATGACTTCAATACTTATCTAATATCCCACCTAATCATGAAAATTAATACAAGAATAAACAAAATTAAAATTTTCCATTGGATACAAATTAAAAAAAAAATACAAAAATGTCAAAACAAACAAAAATAATATTTAATATCCCTACATACTGAAACATAAAGGTCGATACAGCAAGGGCGAATTTATCTCTATTAATGCTAGTTAACTGATAACCTTAAATATAAATAGAAGAAAATACAAAAACATCAGTTCAAAGTGGAAGTCAAGAAAACAAGGCACTTTTAGTTTCGAACACTTTTCAGTAGTCTGTGATAATAAGTGACCGGTGTCCAAGCCACAGTCATAGTCTGTAAGAGAAATAAGTTTTTTACTGGCCTCAAGAATTGGCTCACTTTCTCGTTAGACTTGAACATACGAATACATGGTAGAAGTTGTGATAACCCTGGCAGGAAACGGGTAGCTTGTCCTTATGAAGGGCCATTCCATTCTTCACCTTTCTAAGCTCGTCTCCTAGGTGTTCAGGTCGCAGAGATGGGCTTTCTAAAACAGAGATTTTCTAACGGTAGATAGCTGATATGTGGTGGTGATATTCACCATTGAATTATCTAATGGGGTGCGTGGGTTTCCTGTATATTGTGTAGCCTACTGCCATTAGTATTTCATAAGACTAAAACGTCAAGGAAAGCTAAGGAATTATTTGCCTGTACTTCTTCTGTAATGAATTAAATATAATATGTAATACTAAATATACGCGATTCATCCGGTTAATTAAAATGTGTAATTGTCGCGAAAACCAAAGATCTTGAAAAATGTTTTTTGTGCCAAATTCTACTCGAAAATATTTCTATATACGGGCATGGCGAGATAATGAAAATATATCCTTCCCCCGAATGGGAATCGAACTTACAGCCGTCACATTTACATTCAAATACTCTGCCGCTACGCTACGACGATTAACTACATTTATTTGTCCTCTCTCCTCCTTCTCCGTGATATCTTTTCTTTTATATGCATTGCACACACAAAAAGCGCCTGGCCTTGAGTTTATAAAAATTGCATAAAGGTCATTCAAGGAAACAGGAAAAATATTTAGAAACGTCGACGCAAGGCATGCAGTTTAACCGCATTGATTATCAACTCAATTCGTTTTAATTAGAATGTTTATTGTTGTCTTTTCACTTCCTTCCTTCCTTTTCCACATACGATAGCAAGATAGGTAAAGAGAATTAAGTGGTAAGACATTCCATTCCACGCTGTCTGTCCACTTTTTGTAATATTGCGTGTTGAGTGACAGAACTCTATGCCGTTATATCTGCTTACCAGAACGGAGAATGGAAATAGTTCTTTCTCCTGAGTGCTGGTTCGATTACCGCTCAGGGAAGTGATAATTTACCTCCATGAGTGATAATCGTTTCTCCATCCTTACTCTCTATATCATGTTATCATGATGTTGTCACGGTCGGATAATTCCATAGTGAATTCCAAAAGAGCAAAGGAGTGTACAAAAAAGTAATGTATAATTGATATGAGGTCATCGTAGCGCAGTGGCGAGGGTCGTGGGTTCGAATTCTCTCTTGGGGTAACGAATTTCTTAATATTTTTATTTACTCATTGCACATCCGACTTTGTGTTTTGAATGCTTAAGCCCTTGAGTTCCAGTACTCAACACGCAAAGTCTCGATTTTTTCTGGAAATTGAAGAAAGGTGGAATCTTTGATATTATAACGGTAACATTTGTTTTTTTTTGTTTGTTAATTTTATTGTTAATTTCTCACGAACATTTATTGAAGACTCTTGCAAGCGTTACATGAGTCATATACGCGTATATTTTATCACGCGAACAGAATTACTATACAGTCGTACAAATCATTTTTACAAGATCAGTTCACTTTAGTTCAGTTTCGTCCGCAAATAAATAACGTTCTACTAGGGACAGGTTTAAAGTAGGGTTTTTTAAATATTATTGGTGAGTGGCATTTGTTTCTTTTTATTAATTAAAAAAATTCAATGTCAATTCGAAGAAATGATATCGTATTTAAATTTGTCTTATAATAATAAATAATATACAAATTAGAATATAGTAATAAAATTATTACAACGCGGAGGAAGTGAGTTCAAATTCTGCTCAAAATTTTAAAATAAAATTGTAATAATAATATTAAAATTAAATTAAATCAGCTTCTGTCACTCTATATCCCGCACACAGCAATGTAAGCAGTGGGAACCCATTGTTAAAACACTCCGTTTCTCCACTAGTTTATTTTTCATGTAATACCTTGCTCTTGCTTGCTTATGTTGCTCTACCACAACTGTCTACAAACTTAGTATTTACAAATAAATACATAGAAAATTAATAAGTGAGTGATTTGTCACTGTGATCTTTCCAGAAGGAACAAAATGTATACATATATATGTACATATATATTACATAAACAACTATAAACAAATAATTAGAGGCCATCGTGGCGCGTCAGACGCAGTGATACTAACAGTTTTGTCTGTAAATGCGACGGACGCGGGTTCGATTCCTACTTGGAGAAATGAATTAATCATCATTTCCTCGCTAATCCACATGCAATGCCTCAAAAATTGGGCGATGTGTGGGAAACAGAGTGCCTTAACACCCAGGTACCTAACTTTAGACGGCAGATATACAACGTAGGACCAAAAAATATTAAGAAAATATTGTATTGAGTCCGACCGCTTAACACAAAATGTCTCGAATTTGGAAAGTGGAGAACAGAGTGTCCTAACACTATGTATTTACAGTGATTATTATTAGTAATTACACTACTATTAATGAATAATATATTAGTTATGTCACAGTTACTAAGGCTTTGGTACTACTTTATACAGCGTAAAAACACGGCCAAGGCTACCAGCCTTTCGCAAATCTCGACATACATTTAATTTAAAAAAATAAAGGCCATCGTGGCCCAGTGGCACAAGGGTATGACTGTATCGCGACGGTTGTGAGTTCGATCCCCACTCGACAAAATGAAATATTTATCTAAATTTATATTAGAAATACCTCTGGTGTCGAGGTAAAGCGTGGTGTTCAGTTCCGCCACTGAACA
This sequence comes from Heliconius melpomene rosina, assembly GCF_056956725.1. Taxonomy (NCBI): domain Eukaryota; kingdom Metazoa; phylum Arthropoda; class Insecta; order Lepidoptera; family Nymphalidae; genus Heliconius; species Heliconius melpomene. The sequence goes on from NC_140399.1 coordinate 1,602,576, forward strand.
CGCAATGCCTCCAAAACTTAGCGGAAAGAGAGGAACGGAGTGTTTTAACACTAGGTTCCCTCTGCCTGCCCTGCTGTGTGCGGATTGAAGAAATGGAAATATAACTTTAAATAAATATTTCATCTCATCGAGTGGGGATCGAACCTACAACCAGTCGATCTTACAGTCACACATCGTGCTTTTTCGACACGACTGGCCTCAATTATATAAATATGTATAATTATTTACTGATCTGATACTGTGAGAATGTTCTGGATTTAGTTAATAAATATGTAGCGAAAACTAGTTTTACCATATAATAAAGAATAGGTACTATTTACATAACTTACTAGCGGCCCGCTCGCGGTTTCACCCGCGTGAACTATGTAATTATTAATTTCTGTCTCCATGACTACGTCCTAGTGACGTCTATGCAAAATTTGAGACTCCTAGCATTTGTAGTAACGAAGTTTCATACAAACTTTCGACCCTGAAAACAACCCCTTAGTAGTCGAATATTGCAAATTCCCGTCTTAGCGAGCACCTAAGTCCTATAAGTAACTCCTATGCAAAATTTCAGATTTCTAGCACATGTAGTAATTTAGATATTTTAAAGTAAGAATAAAAAACCGATTTCGTTACATGGGATCTTGAGTGACGGTACCCATAGCCAAGTTAATCTATTGTTATAATAAATGTTTTGATAGTGATAACTCACTCAATGGCATCGGACAATCGATAATGAAATTCTTAGTAGAAATGTGTATATTATATTACAGAGACTTCTCTAGCTCTTGTTTTTATATTATAATCAAACGTTAATATATATTTTAAATAAGTATATTAAATTTTAATAAAATCCTATTTTTTAATAGTATTCTATTTCCTTTTTAACGTCTCTAAGAATATGTGTTCAAAAAAACTTACATTTATAATATTAGTATGTTTATTATCTCTTTTAACTCACAGTCACACTCAAAGTGTGACTGTAAAACCGACTGGTTCTGGGTTCGATCCCCACTCGAGGAGATGAAATATTTATTTAAATTTATATTTTCATTTCTTCGCTCTGGTGTCAAGGCAGGCGGCGTTGAGTTCTGTCGCTCAACACGCAATGCCTCCGATAGAAAACGGGGAGCAGAGTGTCTTAACACTAGGTTCCCTACTGTGTGCGGGATATAGGGTAATTTGAAAAATAGCTGTTTGGCATTCTGGGCCGGTTTATATAACCTTCAGAAGGACTAATATATCATTTTATTTATTAAAATATTTTGTTAGGGATTGTACCTACTGTCTTTTCTTATGATAATATTTTTTTTGATAACATACATAACTTAGCCTGGGGACCTAGTTCTCCATGACTCTCCATTCCCATTAGGCAAGTTCCACTTTTCTCTGAATTCTTGACGCATTGGGTCTTAAGTAACGGAACTCTCCCTCCCAGAGAGAGGAAATAAAAATATTAAATATGTCATTCCCCCGAATCCACACGCAACGGTTTCATATAAAATAGATATTAAATTAAAATTTACAATCTAATCTCCACTAATATCATAACAAATTTTAATGACGCTAAAAGATAACTTTTCAACATAATTTTTATTATTTATCTAGTAGGAATGACGCATTTTATAATACTAACGTAAACAGAATCTTCTCTAGAGATAAACTAAAGATTCTTGATTTAATGTAAACTAGTCATATCAATATAGAGCAAAATTCTCTTCTTTTTTGCTTCACGCTGTATACCGCACAAAGCAAAAGAAAACCTGGGAACGTAGTATTAAAACACTCTGTTCTTATTGAGACACTTCCTTCTCTACTTTCTACCGATTTGAGAGGCGGAACTCAACGCCGTGCTTTGAAATAAAAAACTGAGTCTTCTCGACACTAGGGTCTCTACCTCTAACCTAAACTAACCTGCTGTACACGGAATGCAAAGAGAACCTACAAAATACACCACAAATTCAACTAAAAAATAGTGTCTTTTTTAAGTTTTTTTAGATATACTATAGAAAAAAAACGAGACGCTGAAATCTGTAAATCCTTATTATTTGGCTTTTGGGCTTTAAATAAGATGTTATCATGATTAAAGAAGACATCGTATTGCCTTTGCCGGGACACCATTCGTGCGGAATAGTGTTATCTTAATTAAAACTATTAAAGACTATTTGAAACCGTGTACCTAATTAAACGTAAGATATTTTTGAACAACGCTTATTGGTATTTTAATAAAAATATTCTATATATTATTAAATATGGGTTTACTAATGAAGGCTCATTTTATTTATTTATTTTATTTAAAACTTTGAAAGAAAATTTACTAAAAACATAGTAAAAAATTAAATAACCTTGCATATAAATGCAATCCCTGCAATGCTTTTACTTATTTAATCATCCAAGGGTGCCTATTAATTAATTGTATAAATATTGAACAAATTGTTATCACTATTACAGATAAGAGATGCCTTTCAAAAGAACTTGGGATTCGTCTTGTCCACGTATCTGGAGTTGTTGGGAAGACTCGGGAGAGAAGTGGGTGATACAAGATTTGGCGCCTGAAGACGATGAAGCTGCCTTAGAAATCCTTATTGAAACTTTTTTACAGGATGAAACTTTATGTTCCTCAGTTAGTGAGTATATTCTTTTCTGCCCTTATAAAAATGAAACTGTTATATTTAATCTACAGATGCGTTCACTGTTTCCCCACTCTCACTCTCACAGTTTTCGAGGCGGAACTAAACGCCTCATTTTGTCAACTGATGCGAGGAAATGAAAACAAATATGTTTCTCCTCAAGTAGGTCTTGAACTTACAGCTATCGCTTTCATTAAACGCACTTATCCTATCGTATCCGCATTTTATGGACAAGACATTCTGTAATATATATGTAATTTAAAAAGACCAAAAATAAACATCTTATTTTCCCTTTGTTATTATTATTATCATTGGATACTATAGATAGTAAACCCCCAAATGTAGGATATAGACATTCCATTTCCATTAACACACTTCCGTTCACCACCTTTTGCCGAATTCAGGGTACATTGGTGTTGATTGGTGGACCTCATTGACGCGCTTTGACTCCTTACCAAAGTAAGAAAATTAAAATATTAAATATTTCATTTCCTCACGCGGGAATCGAACACACAGCCTGATGCATTTTTATTCGCATCCACAAACAAAGAAAACAGTAATGAAAAAGAAAAAAATATAATATAACTAGTGGGCGCGCGCAGCTTCGCCTGCTTATTGGACCCTTAGGGGGTAAATTATAATAAACCACGAAACACATGTTTAATGATATGTTTTTAAAAGTTTCAATTTCAAATTTTATAAAAATCGGTGGCGATTTAAAGATTTTTCCATACAAACTTTCAACCCCTTATTTGCACCCTTAGGGGGAGAATTCTAGAAAACCATGAAACATGTGTTCAGTTAAATACTTTTAAGAGTCTAAGTTTTAAATTTTATAAAAATCGGTGACCATTTAAAGATTTTTCCATACAAACTTTCAACCCGTTATTTGCACCCTTAAGGGGAGAATTCTAAAAAAGAATAAAACACGTGTTCAATTAAATACTTTTAAAAATCTAAATTTTAAATTTTATAAAAATCGGTGCAGATTATTTTTTTTTCCATACAAACTTTCAGCCCCTATTTCACCCCTTTAGGGTTAAAATTTTTGAAATCCTTTCTTAGTGGATGTCCAGATATGTTTTATATATATAGATTATATATTTTTATTGTCAGATTTATACGACGACGAAGAAAGTAAACGAAGCATGTCAGAGTTCTGGCAGGCTTGTTTTGCTCAAAGAATGAGCCTTGGCTGCTACGTTGAGGTCGACGGGAAGAGGACCTTAGGTGCTCTTAATACATGCGTAGTTGATACTCTTGATGAGAGAGTGCCAGATGTCAAGGTGAGATAGTATTTTCGATTTTTTTTAGTATACCTGGTAACTTAGCGGAACGGCACTCCGTTCCCATTGCGACACTTCCGTTTCCCATTTTCCGCCGGATTCTGGAAGCAATTTTGTTTAGTGGTGGGACTCATCGCGGCGTTTCCCTCGTTACCGGAGCAAGGATTGAAAAAAAATATTAAAATATGATTTGTTCCCTCGAATGGGAATCGAACCCACAACTGTACATTAGAGTCACACACACGTGCGCCTTGTACTGGCCTCAACACTAAGTTCCCAAATTTCATCTCCCTACCCGACCATGTGCCAAATATTGTGTGGAAAGAAAAAGTAAATTTCATGGGGAAAGAAGTTTCTTTTAACCGACTTCTGTAAGAAAAGGAGGTTATCAATTCGATTGTATTTTTTTTTTCACGACTTCAAAATTGTAAAATCTTTGTAAAATTATTTTTCACTTTTTAGTTCGTTGTTAGAAGTCGGTTTTTCTTTTTGTTAAAAATTAATTTATCACTAAGGTCCGTCCGTTTCACTAAGGTCCGTGCCTTCTCTGTTATGAGGAGAAAAAGTGTAAAGCTATTTCTTTTAATAGATACTCCCCTAAAGTACCTAACCCAAAATATTGGGTCTCTTTAATCAATACGAACTTGGTTATTAATAATTTCTGGTCTCATAACTGTGTCAATGAGTTATTAAAATTGCGTAAACTCTTGTTTGTAACGACTTTTATTGATGTTAAAGATGTATACAGTTGCCCTTGCCCTTTTAATCATAGAAGTGATCTTTGTTCTTAATTATACATATACATAATTGTTCAATAGAGTAAAGACCAGTTGTGGGTTCGATTACCACTCGAGGAAATTAAATATTTAATAATTGAACAATGAGAAATGAGATCAATGTCTGAGAATTTGGCGAAAAATGAAGAACGGAGTGACTTAACTCTAGGATTCCTCTGCCTACCCTGCTAAGGGGATACAGCGAGAACCTAAAAATTTTTTAAAGTAATTGAAGCCATCACTCTACACGAGATGTCTCGAAAATTGAGTGAAAAGTGGGGAATGAAGTGTAACCCTTTTGATCTACCTACTCTGCTTTAAGCGGGATCTATATCCTTGACCTTGAAGCTTTAAAAAAAAAATTCGTTATTAAACGTCTCATGATTCTAAATTATCTGAATATAAAGGAGTAGCGCTAAGAACAGGCAGGTAGCGGCATGTCTTGGGGCACTTTTGACTAACTATACTAACTTGTATTATATAGCTATATTAGAGTAGGCTTTTGCTTATTTATTTTTGTTTAATTTTTCATTGTATTGTATCTCCCATATAACATACTAATCTATTCCATTCTGCGCTTACTGTCGGAATTATCGCTACGTGTTGACTGGCGAAATTTAACGCCGCGTTAAAGGTACTTATCAGAGCGGGGATAATGAAAATTTACTTTCAAATGTTGCCCCACTGCAACACGATATATACGACGTAGCACAGGGGCACTAGAGCGTGACTGTAAGCGCAACGGTTGTGGATTCGATTCCCACTATAGGGAATGGAATATTTAATATTCAAAAAATTGACGCAAAATGGGAAAAGGAATTGGGGAACGGAGTGTCTGAACACTAGATTCCCTCTGCCTACCTAGCGTTAAGCTGAGAGAGAGAAAACATGAACATAAAATATACATTATTATATTTAAAATCCATAGATTTTATTCTATTTCTAAGCCTCGCTCTAGCTTTTACGAGTACGTTGAAGTGACAAATGCATTCTGATCTCGAGTAAATTGTATTAAATAACACAATTATCTCAGCCATATAGTATTTTATGACTTTCGTTTCTTGAGTAACAGAGTAGACAAAGGAAATCTAATGCCAGGACACCCCACCCCACTCATCTCCTAGACTTCTCCACGATAGGCAATGAGAAGTCAGTAATAATTTATGTCATTCGGTTTGAACCTATTTAGAAACATTGTCTATTGTTCTATTGCATAATATAAATATATAACCTGTTGTAGGTTTGATTTACTTTCGGGGGAATTAATTATATCCATTTCATCGCTCTGGCAGCAAGTCGAGGAGCGGCGTTCAGTTCGGCCACTCCACACAATGTCTTGAAAATTTGGTGGAAATTGAGGAATATAATGTCTTAACACTAGGTTCCCCTTGCCTACTCTCTCTTTACAGATAGAAGGCGAACCCTGGCAACAAGTATACGGCGCATTGGAATATGCAGAATTAAAATTCAATGCCTTCAAGTATTTGGAAGTAGACACGATTCTACATTCGTACGGTTTGATCGTGAAGAGAGAATACAGAGGGCGAAAACTTGGTAGCAAGATCCTAGCAGCGAGGTAACATCACGAAAATAATTTTACCATTAGGTACTATAAAAAAATTGAAGCTGAGGCCAGTTTTATTTGGACTGGGCATCGAACTCACAACCTATTGCGTTTACAACCGCCATGGCCTCAATTTCACAATAAAAAATTATAAAAAACTTAAAAAATGCCACGTATTTTTTTCAGGGAACGTCTATGTGCCCCTCTGGGTATAAAAGCGACGGCTACAGTTTTCACGAGCACCGCGTCTCAGATATCGGCGGCGAAGGCTGGCTTCGAAGTTCTCGCTGTAACTTCCTTGAAAGAGCTCGCTGACGTCGGCTTTAAATATCCTAAGGACGAAAATAGATTTCTTAAGTTGATGGTTAAGAAATTCGTGTAGATGTTGTTTCAATTTCATATGAGTGATTGAATAGAATGTTAGTTTAATTAGGATTATTATATATTTAGGGTAGGGTAGGTAGAGGAAAACATGGGAAACTAGTGCTAAGTTAACTTTGGAGGTTTTTTGTGTTGAGTGGTAGAAGCCAACTCCGCGCTTTGCTTCAGCACCAGAGCGAGAAAATTAAAATGTAAAATATGTCATTTCCTCGAGTGGAAATTGAACCCATATCCTGTCTCACTTACAGTCCCACGTTTCTACCTTTGCGCAACGACTGGCAGGCCAGTGTAATGTATTATATTAGAAGGAAACTATTAATGTACCTATGTACTTTTAGAAAATTTCCTTAATATTTTAGTTTTTAATTGATAGCTGATATGAATCAATGTTTTAATTGTATTTTTGTATGACATATGCACTTTGAATTATATATAATTCTATTCTAATTATACTCTTTCATTAACGAGTGACAGACAACGCCCAAACGAAACCACTAGATTAGGAATATTCAAATTTGGCAGGTTAGGGGATGTAGGGGACCACTATAAGAAGATTTCTTCAACGAAAAAAAAAACGGGAAAAATTGGATTTTCCATTTTACGTCTTATGTCACGCAAAGTTGAGGGCGACGACTAGTATGAACATTAATCGTAGACAAAATTAATGTTATACATTATATAATATTTTTATATGCACCTCTAATATAATTCTTATTTAGTGAAACGTAAAATGTAATTATAGTAGGACGTAGGTATTTGCAGAGGGACTCGTAGAAAAACTTAGATAAAACTAAATTTTATGTATTATTTGTAACTAGTAAAGAGAATACTTTATTAATCTATATACAAATTAAAAAAATAATTCTTCGTACCTATCGTTTTATTTAAATTTTATTTAATTTTAAAAACATTTTTACATCGAATGATAATTTTCGAGGCTATTTTTTTACACCGTCATTGTTCACTGACAAAATATTCAATTAATTAAAAATAATTATTTTTTTACTGAATTAATTTTCATTTATTCAATAAAATATGAGGTTTATTAAAGACTTTTTTAAGATTCCGGACTTCAAAGGGTAGAAATATAGTTATAGGATGACTTTGTGGTCTCTCCGTCGGAAGAGAGAAGAGAAAAGAAAAAATACGAGCATTTATGCATCATTTGTACTGTATTTTGTATGAAATACTCCGCGTACTGAAAACCTTCAGAATACTTTCCGTGGAACTACAGTTATGAAATTTGGCACATTGTGAGAACTTACAATACAAATAAAGGAATATCCGAAAATTGAGAATCTCTAGGTATCTCATAGAAAAAATAATCACAAACCTATATTAGTTCATTAGTTCGCAAAATTACGCCCGCAAACTTAAGTTTGTCAACTTTGTTCGCCGCGTAATCAAAATCTACATTCCTATATACCCATTTTCAGTAGTTATTTCATAATTAAATAAAATCAGCTTCGTGCTGTAGCCCGCACACAGTAAGGTAGGGAGAGGAAATCTAGTGTTTAGACACTCCGTTCTCCACTTTTTGCTGAATTCTAGAGGCTCTGCGTGTTGAGTGGCAGAACTCAACGCCGCGTCCATTTCATTACACAATTGTGGGTCTAGTAATGAAATTCGGCAAGGACATGCACTACGAAAATGCACGTGCACTTTTAAAACATATTAATATGAATAATATTACAAATAATAACAACAAGCAATAAACACAAGACGTTAAATCTAAATCTTTTCCTAAAACCTTCAATACAATCTTCTCTAGGTCGAGCCTATAAAGCTGCATAGGTAATGAAGGACAAGTGTCAAGTAACTATATAGTCCAATATGTAGATAAACCAGTCTTGTATTAATATACTTAGATATTTAAGTACATCTTCCAGCTGATATTTATAATTCTGGAATATAGTTGGAGCTAGTCGTGGCGCAGGGACACGAGCGTTCCAGTTGGAAACATTAGGTTCCCAGGTTCCCTACGCCAACACTGCTATGTGCGGGATACAGCGTGTATGTATTTACTTATTTAGACAAGGAATATTAAATAATACTTTCAAAAATATATTTTTGTCATATTATAATATGCAAAACAGAAACAATTACTATGAGCTACAAGTATATGCACCTTTATGATTTTTACATAGCTTTAAGCTCCAGATCTTCCTTTTTCTCAACCTTTTTTACTGTCACTTCACTCCATATTGATATTCCCAATAATTTATATTAACACATTGTTGGGAACCAATTTAAGCACATCTTTATGAAAGAAATATTTTTATCGGCGACTTTTTCAGTTATTAAACGCTTATTAAAGCTTACAACTTTAAGCTTTATGCCTAGTCAGAGAGAACGGAGAGGTAAACTAGCTACTCTGCATACCTCTTTCACCTCGTCCTGGCCGAATGGCGTCATGGTGGAATATCCTCACACGTATTACGCGAACAACGTCAACAATAACTATATTTCTATCGTTATCTACCTGTAAAATTGACTAATTCTATGAGGTTCGTATATAATTTTTGGGTATCCCGTATTTAACAGAGTAAGCGGAGAAAACTTATTGGTATGACACTCCGTTCCCTACTTTCCGCCTCTCTTGCATGACGGCCCTTTAAAATGTGCCTTCTATATGAAAATATTTTTCATTTATTTAATGAAAAACATATTACGTACTCGTATATTTAATTTTGTATTGAGGTAGTTCTTAATAAGAATAAGTGTATACAATAAGTAAATAGCAAGGCAATTATTATATACCTCATCATATCATTAGCTTTGTTGTTAGCATTGAATATGCATAATAAGAGTTTGTTAAGGAGAAGGTTAAATTTAATACAGCTACTAATATCAAAAGATGTTCTTTTCATTTTGTTATAAATATTTTAAATTTTAAATTATATAGGCCATCGTCATAGGCCGACAGAGAACCAATGTTATCGACATAGCCTAAAGGATTAGCAGGCTGAAGTGGCAATGGGCTGGTCACATTTGCCGCAGAACCGATGACCGTTGGGGTAAGCGCGTTTTAGAGTGGAGACCACGCCTTGGTAAGCGTAATGTAGGACGTCCTCCAGCTAGATGGGGTGACGATATTCACAAAGTAGCGGGCAGCGGCTGGATACGAAGAGCTGAAGATCGAGCTCAGTGGCGTGCCATTGGAGAGGCCTATGTCCAGCAGTGGACGAGGACAGGCTGATGATGATGATGATAGGCCATCGTGGTACAGCGGACAGTCTTACTATATATATGACGGTTGTGGGTTCGACATGACAGAGGTGTCTTGACAGATCTCTGCCTATCTTGTTAAATATGGGACAGCACGATGCTAAGAATATCCTTTTAAGCAAAACAAACCCATTTAAAACCCAAAATGGGGATTTATGATCTATTTTTCATCTTTGGAGCTTTTAAGTTGGGCGAAACTTTTTTGACGTAACGTCTCTTATTAGGTCGAAAGAAACGAGAGAAGAAAAAAGGAAAATATTAAACTTGTTTTCTGTATGAATTCGTCGTAATAGATTCGAATTCAAAATCATCAGAAACTAAGAATAATTTTTGGTACACTCTAGCAAATCTCAGTTTTTATAAGTTACTAAGAAGCATCAGGTATACTCGTAAGTAATTCTCAAGTTCATACATTAAATTACAAATATTCATACTTAATTTTATACTAATATACGTAGATTATTATATTAGTTTCCAACTAAACTTATGATTATATATGTATAAAGATGATGTAATTTCCTATAATATCACTATTCCGCCTAAGCTCCCTGCAAATCTTCGCAAATTTAATTTTTGCTATTTGTTTGTCAGAATAAGAAAGAGAGGTAAGGACTGGACAGGACTTGGGTAAAGTCCACGCAAAACGAAATTGCAGATGGCAACTTTAAAAAATAAAATTAAAACAGTTTACAGGAAAATGGACATACGATAAATGGAATATTATGCATAATTACAATTCTTGTTACATTATCTAGTATTTAAAATGATAGGGCAAGCAAGTTGTATATAATACTAGCGTCGTATAATATATTGCTAGCCTTAGTTCTAGCCTAAGGATTCTAGTTGCCTAAGACATCCGTACGAGACAGTCTGTAATTATTATTATTAATAATAATTTCTTATATATATTATAATAATAGCCGTTGGAAACGTTAGGTTTATTTTTAGTTTGAACTTTCAGCAATTTTTGGTAAGTGATTTTTATCTATTGTTTATAGTTTCCGAGTGACTTCTATTAGTTCTTATATAGATTTTTTTTATCTTACTCTAGGTATAGACGTTCAATAAAATCAAGAAAAAAAAATATAAAAAATATTATTTAGTATTAAATTATTATAAATTATTTTCTATAATATTGTTATTTTTAATAACACTACACACTACTAAATTTTTAAATTTTTGTAATGCATATTATTTTACAAACAAATAAGTTAATGAAGGCGGAAGAAAGAATTTTAAATAAGTTTCGAAGGCAAAGAAACGTACGAAAGTACGCTATAAAAAATCTTATTATTAATGTTAAATAATGATATTTTGGGGAACAGAAGTGTCTTAATAGAAAATCTTAACACTAGGTTTCCAGGTTCCCTTTGTCTACCCTGTCATAAGCTGGTAAAAATATTAAATTGAATACAGATAAGTTACAGATAAGAAATGCCTTTAAAGGATGTATGGAATTCCACCTGTCTCCGAGTTTATGATGCTTGGGAAGAGGGTGGGGCTAAATGGGTTATACAAGACTTGGCGCCCGAAGACGAGGACACCGGCATACAGCTCCTCGTTGAAAATCTTTTAAAGGATGAGCAGATATGTTCCTTACATAGTGCATATTTTTGTTGTTAAATTCGTTTTTTTTAGTTTTATGTAGAGGTATATCACTGCAGGCGGAAAAACGTTAGGGTTCTATATATCAAATCGAAAGGTCACTCACTCTTCACGAAATCTCAGAAACTACATGTGCTAGAGTCTCAAATTTTGCATAGAAGTGACTTATAGGACGTAGGTGCTCGCTAAGGCGGGAATTTGCAATATTCGACTTCTAAGGGGTTGTTTTTGGGGTCGAAAGTTTGTATGAAACTTCGTTACTACAAATGCTAGGAGTCTCAAATTTTGTATAGACGTCACTAGGACGTAGACATGGAGACAGAAATTAATAATAACATAGTTCACACGGGTGTAACCGTGAGCGGGCCGCTAGTTACTTATAAAAAAGACAAGGACCACGAATAGATCCCTGTGAAACCCCCATTCTAACTAAAGTCCCAGGAGATTTCTTGCCATTCACATCAACTCTCTGAATCCTGTTAGCTAAATAAGAAATCAGAAGATCGAGTGCACGTCTTTCTTGTGCCGTAATGGTGCAGCTTCATGACCAATGTTGAGTGCTAAGCGCAATCAAATGCCTTTGACAGGTCACAGAACACGCCAAGAGAATCCTTCGATAACTCTCAAGCCTTATATATGCTCTTTATAAGTCTTATGACAGCATCAGTAATCGAGCGACCTTTAGTAAAGCCATACTTTTTGTCATGCAAGAAAGAGTAGTAATTTTTAAAAAATATCGAAAATTTTATAATAATGCATCGTTAAGTTTCGCCACTCAACACGCAATGTCTTGGTAATTGAACTTTCTGACTATACTAAAAAAATATATAATTGTTATTTATACTTCTTTCGTCAGATTTTTATTATGATGAAGAAAGTCTAAATGGCATGTCGAAATTCTGGCATCAGTGTTTAGCTCTGAAATTGAGTATCGGCTGTTACATTGACATCGACGGTGAAAAAAATTTAGTTGCCCTTAATATATGTGTTATTGATACTTTGGGAGATATAAAGAATATTGAGGTAGGTTTTTAAAATAAATTTGTATTTTTCATAAAAAAAAATATAAAAGATGTCTTTATTGAATAAGGATTTTTTATTGCAGTTTGCTCACATCTAATCAAGGCAACGAATTAGTTTCATTTCCCCACTCTCATAAGAGTAAGTGTGACATCCCGCACTTAACCGGGTAGAGTAGGCAGAGGGAATCTGTGAACCTAGTGTTAAAGTTAAAACATTAAGACCATTCTCCACTTGCCGCCGAATTCTTATGGCATTGCAAGAATTGAGTGCCGGCACTCAACATTGCACTTTTCCTCGTTACCAAAGTGAGAAAATGAAAATATTTAATATTTAATTTCCCCGCGTAAGGAACCCACAACCGCCACGCTTACATTCTTGTGCAACTGTGCCACGACAACCTCGAAACGAAGAGTTACCACCTAAAACACAATATATAGATCAATTTCGGAAAGAAAGTGAAGAAAATCATAACTCAAAATGTCATGAGAAATTCGAAAAGTGGGGAACTGTATTCCGTTAATACACTTCTTAAGAAAGATTTCAGTTCAAGTTCAGGCCCTGCTATATTTGGGAATTTTTTTTTGCTTTACTCAGTATCTCCCTCATAGGGAACCTGGGAACCTAGTAACTCCGTTCCCATTTAGATATATTCCGCCAAATCCTCGATGATAATTTTTCTTTAATAATATTTTTCACAGCTAAAAGGAAATGCTTGGCAACAACTTTTTTTTTTTTTTTTTATTTTAAAAAAACTACATCCACGGGCTCATAGTTGCCCGTGCCTTTTTTTATTTTAAGAAAGTTTTTTTTTTTTAATGTGGCGTACTTAATTTTGGGACAATTTAAACTGTACTTATATCTAGAGCTTATACTAGAGGGGTTGGATGAGACCCCTACCGACAATTTTTTTTTTTTTTTTTTTTTTTTTTTTTTTAATTTTAAAAATATATATTATAATTAGAGAAATTATTAGAATAAAAATTATAATTATTAGAGTCTTTTGTATAATTATTATAGTCTTTTGTATAATTATTATGTATATAGGTGTGGAATTTTAGATTTGGCCTGGCTTATGCAGAACGCCTTCCTTAAGTTTTTGGATCAGTGTCTCTATCACCCTATCGTCTCTTTGTGACATTGCCCCTTTTAGGTTCGCCTCCACCACCTCCGTAAATGAAGCGCCCACCGCTCGGCTGATGAAGTTGCCTATTGCGTCACCGCCATCGTCAGAGTAATAGACACAGGTGTTGGTGTGTCTCGTCACTGCGACGACTGCGTGAGAGACGCTCTCATGTACTCGGATCCGTGCGCGTCCGGTTCGGACGATGACGACGTCTGCGAAGGTCTGCCCCTGAGCCTCATGGATAGTCATGACTCGCGAACCTGCTCCAGCTCCATATCCCTGGTCTGGCTTGGCAACAACTATATGGAGCTAAGAAGTACGTGCAATTAAAATGTGACGCTTTCAAGTATCTACAGGCTGACAAGATACTACACTCATGCGGGTTGGCGGTGAGAAGAGAATATCGAGGACTTAACCTTGCCAGCAGAATGTTAAATGCGAGGTATCTAATATGTTTTTTATGTGACTAGGGAGAATGAAATGTTTCGTTTTCATTTCCTCGCAAAAAGCACGGCGTTAAGTTCCGTCATTAAACACGCAATGCTCGAGGCATTGCACGCACAACGAACAGAAATATTCCGATCACTTTTCCTCACGAAATTATTTCAATCGGAACAACTTACTTACCTCGGTAACTTTTAGCCTCGCTCTCCCCTACTCATTTTTTATGAAACGAACTACAAATATAAGTTTGTGATTTTTTTCTGGTAAACATCTGTCTATTTCTCACTTTTATTTTTTTTCCTTTCCTACTGTACTCTATAAGTTTTGATTATGCGGTAAATTTCGTAAAAAAATATATACATCAAAATCAATGCATAAATGCCCGTATCTTTTTATTTCGTTTTTAAAGCTTGATTTTGTCTGTACTTCAAGGGACCATAGACCTAAATATATAAGTTTGTTACCTCCAAGCAATCTCGAGATAAATAGTCTTGACAGACTGATATCTTAACAGAGTCTGGTCTGACAGCAATGTGATGCGATCCCATAACAGTTACGTTTTTACCTTTATGGCCTAAAAAATGTTTAATATAAACGGTTTTATTTTTTAAAATTGTTTTTTTTACAGGAGACTATTATGCGCCCGGAGAGGCTTAAAAGCGTCATCAACAGTGGTCACCGGACCCGCGTCCCAGAGGGCAGCTGGCAAAGCGGGCTTTGAAACCATCGCCGAGGCATCCTGGAAGGAACTCGCGGAGTCCGGACTTAAATTTCCCGAAGATGAATATATATTTAAATGGATGGTTCAAAAGTACATATGATATGTGGAGAGGGTAGTTCAGTTTCAAGTGTTTATGAGATATTCCAAGGAGCAATATACATATGGATAATCTATGTATATGTATATTTGTGTACATTTAGATATTAGAAATTATTAAAGAGTAAATAAGAATATCCGTCTTACTTATACGAAAAGGTTAAGAAGTACTGTCCAATAAACAATTATTTTAAGTTTATTTTCGCTTCATTTGGTGCCTTATATGAAAATTTGTTTTAAAAGAAAAAAATAAAATAAAGAAAAAAAAATACTTGAACAGATTCATACATATAATAAAAGAATACATATTTTTTTTTAGAAAAAGAAGATTTAAATAAAAATACAAAAACACATAATTTGAACAGTTTATTCAGACTTCTACACGCAGCACGCACTATTTAACAGTAAAGTCAGGTAGACAGTTTAGTAGGGGGTCGGGAGGGGCGTCCTCCGTCAGGTACGAGCTGAGCAGGACGGGAGGACACACGGGTATTCTGTTCGCCACGAGCCAGGCTGAGTCGCGGGCGGATAGCGGGTAGCGTTTTATATCCGCGAAACATACTGTTATGTTCTTGTTTGAATATGGCGGTCTGAAATTAAAAAGAACAAAATTTATAAGTAATAATGAGGCCATAGTTGCGAAGCGGCTAGCGGCTTGTGGACTCGAACTTTATTCGGAGAAACTTATTACTTTTATTTTCTTGCTCTGGTCAGAAGACTAAACGCGGAGTAATTTTCCGCCATTCAATAAGCAATTTCTCCGAAATTAGAAAGAAAGTGGGGAATGCAGTGCCTTAACGTTAGGTTCCCTTTGCCAAGCCCTGCTCACGCGGGATAAAGCATAAAGCTCTAAAAAATATTAGATTATGTTAAGTCCTAATGTTATCTAATAAACCATAATAAATTAAACATTTTTTATTCAATCAATAAGTGGCATAGAATTTTTCAATAATATATTTCAAATTTCTTGCGTTGCTTAACTGCCACGCTCTTTACAATATTTACATATTTACATATGTCGTCATATCATTACAGATATTGTTTCACATATTCTAAAACATCGGAAAAGCGCGAGTCAGGCTCACTCACCGAGGATTCTCTACAAAAATTGGAAACTTTACCTCTCTTAAACTAGCGGCTTGAAGCCGCTTGCGATTTACCACAAATATATAGTTTTCAGATATTTTCCTGATCTAGGAGTACCTGTAGATGGTAGCTGTCATAATTCTAGGTCAACCGAAAATATCTTATGAATTTTGATTCTCTTTATAGTGTCGAAATACACGTTTTTTTACGATATAAACAGCAATATGATTTTTTTAAACAAATGTAGAAATACGATTTTTTCAGAACAAGGGATCGTGAATGGTTCAACTTAATATCTCCAAGCGTTCCTGAGATAAAGGCTCTTCTCTCTGTATATCTGGGCTGATTTCTGTCACTGGGAGCGGAGAGAGCCTAGTGTTAAGATGCTCCGTATCTCATTGTCCATCGTATTTTCCAATGTGCATTGATTGGCGGAATTCAACACCGCCTTTTATTTCTTTACAGCTACGTAATGAAATATTTTCAAATAAGAAAAATTGCAGCTGTCATTTTGATTACTTTGATTTGCCACATATTACAACAGAGTGTCTAGACACTACAGGATTTAAAAAAATCTAAATAGTAATAATACTCACTCATCGTCACTGACGACGCCGTCGCCAGCTTCTATAAGTCTTGCCAATAAACGTTTCCTCGCTTCAGGCACATGGAGTAATGCAATTGTACCTATAAATAATAAATATAATAATAATAATTGCAAGTTCTCTTCTACTGAACAATACTTATTTCTGCCAACTACATGTTCAGTACAAGAACTACTATTTTTATTTTGTTAACAGCTAATGTTTCCATGTAAGTGGCCTTTAATGACTCTTTAATTGAAAATAAAATATCTTTAACCGTAAAAGTTGTCTATTATGGTCGGGAGACCAACTAATTTCAATTGTGGAGGCTCCATATTTGAAGTTTATAATTATTTAAACTGACCATTTCCCGTTTTTTTTTCGTAACAACAAAGCCTCTTTTAAGCTCTATGACCTGAAGTTACGAACACGGAGAGCAAGCAGACCGAGATCCGACCCATAGAATTCCACCTGGCCATATCATTAAGAAAAATCCAGTGACCTCTTAGTCTATAACTAAGCCGTTGTCGATGGAAACTATGAAAGACGTGGTTATAATTCGTACCTAATGTAACTAGGAACACTAGTGCAAAATCTAAATATAATTAGTAAACTAAATAATCTAGATACGCTAAATGTCAACGGGTTTGCCCCACACAAACAAGTACCAAGTAACTAATGAGTAAACCCCATCGAATTCTAAATCCTGAAGTAAGATAAGACAAAAAAAACTGTTATACTAACTACTACTCTTGAGGCCTGTCGTGGCGCAGGGGCACAAAGTGCGACTGTAAAACTGACGGGTTGGTGACATATGCCGGGATTAATGCCAGGAGGAACAAGACTAACTACTACTATTATAGTCTACATACCACTAAACGCCCCCGGCTTGCCTTCCTCCCGCGTCGTCCTCCAGCGGTGCGCGGCGCGTGCCAGCGCGCGCTCCGCACCCGACACCGGCGGCAGAGACGTCGCTAGCGGATTGCCCCACTCGTATTCTTGTTCCTGGTAGGAAAAAGAATCGTGTAGAATAATTAAACTATTGTTGAGTGGCGTTTAGTTCTGGGATTAAAAACACAATGCCTCTAGAATTAGAAAGTGGGGAATGGAAATGTCTTAGTGGGAACGGAGTGTCTTAACACTAGATTCTTAAGTTCCCTCTGCCTACCCTGCAATGAAAAGGATATAGCATGATAAAAAATTTAAACTGGAACTTCACTTGGAAATATATACAATCAAAGTAAGAAAAAATTTAAAATCAAATCAACGCACCCATCTACACTAACTTGAGTGTTTCAGTGTTATTTTTTTGTAGGACTCACACCTCTATTATCAATATAGTGTATATTTTTGTTCTAGCTTTTATGCCTCGCGTACTTCCATTGCTCTCACTAACTCTTTCAGATTTCATCTCTTTTTTTAAGGATAGGTAAAAGAAAAAATATATTAACTAAATTTGTCTGGTTTGGATCCTTCGCCGCCACCGCACTTAATTAAGTCGCCTCATGCATCACTCACATCCACAAACCTCCCGGCGGTGCGGCTCCTCACGACGTAGGCGGGGTGCAGCACCCACCGCCCCGCAGCTATGGAACCCAGCATCTTCTCGCTGCGTGCAGGCGCGGCGCACAGCAGGTGCGTGGCGCGCGGGTCGAGCTCCGCGCCCATGGAGGGTACGCCGCCGAGGTGGGTTATCATTGCTGTTATTTCTTCACGATTCTGATTGAAAAATTGGAATTTAAGTATTATTTGAGAAAATTGAAAAGACATTTTTGAGGCATTATTGTTATTTGGAACTTTGGGAAAACAATTTAAAAATCTTTGAGTAGTGGATACCTGTTAAAGTTTGGTTTTTTTTTATTTTATTTTGTTTTTTTTTTATTTTTCGCTATATCCCGCACGTAGCAGGATAGCCGGATTAATACATAATATTAAGATACTCCGTTTTAATTAAACTTTCGTTCGCCACACTCTAGCTCAGTTGAAAAGCTGAAAATTCTTATTAACATTAACATTTAAATAGTTTGAAAAAGGTTTAAAAATTGGAGCACAGCTGAATGATGAGAACATGTGTTTAAACACGTCAATCAAGCTACGTCTAAATTCTAATACGCATTTTACAAATTATTAGTATAATAATCAGCACTACTAAACATCGTAAAGCTTAAAAAAAGCATAGTTAAAAATCTCGCCCAATGTTCAAATTTTCTTACATTAAAAAAAATTCCTATGTATAAAATAACAAATCAAATATACATACATCTTTTTTTTTTTTATTTTAAAAACTACATCCACGGGCGCATAGTTGCCCGTGCCTTTTTTTATTTTAAGAAGTTCTTTTAATGTGGCGTACTTAATTTTAGGACAATTTAAACTGTACTTATATCTAGAGCTTATACTAGAGAGGTTGGATGAGACCCCTACCGACAATTTTTTTTTTTTTACATATATTATTATAGTACATTTACGTATTTATTTATTTACACATATATAATTGTCTTTTGTATAATTATTTTATACATTTATATAGGTGTGGAATTTTAGATTTGGCCTGGCTTATGCAGAACGCCTTCCTTAAGTTTTTGGATCAGTGCCTCTATCACCCTATCGTCTCTTTGTGACACTGCCCCTTTTAGGTTCGCCTCCACCACCTCCGTAAATGAAGCGCCCACCGCTCGGCTGATGAAGTTGCCTATTGCGTCACCGCCATCGTCAGAGTAATAGACCCAGGTGTTGGTGTGTCTCGTCACTGCGACGACTGCGTGAGAGACGCTCTCATGTACTCGGATCCGTGCGCGTCCGGTTCGGACGATGACGACGTCTGCGAAGGTCTGCCCCTGGGCCTCATGGATAGTCATGACTCGCGAACCTGCTCCAGCTCCATATCCCTGGTCTTTCAGCTGCCTCTTCTCCTCCTGCGTGTGGACCAGATATAGGGTGCCGTCGTTACAGTGTGGCATTCGCGCGTTGGTGTATCCGAGAACCTTTAGGGAGTGGACAATGGGGCTTGCGAAGTAAATGCTGTTATATACTCCGGCGAGGGCATAGGCGACGTCCATTGGGGTCCGATGTGTGCAAGGCAACTCGCATGTGATGTTGGTTGTCAAGCTAGGCCTACAGTACCTTAATTCGAATAGATTTTGTCTGTCGATGTAAGGCAGCTGATTGATATCTCCGATGAGTGTGACCTCGTTCGCTCCTGACAGTCTGGCCGCCATAACAATGGCCCCGAAGTGGTTCATGAGGGCTTCGTCCACCGTTAGCCGGTTTATAACTATTCCCTCATGAAAACTGTTGACTAAGATCGAGGCCATTGTTCGCACTCTCTTTGTCGCTTTCGTGCCAAGGCGGTGCGCCAGCTTCTCTCTTAGATCTTTCGCGGCCTCTACTGTGGTTGTCGCTACTACTTCCGTGTCCTCATCGAAGTGCTTGATAATGTGATTTGTCTTACCACTCCCCGGAACCCCATTTATCCAGGAAAGTTTTGGTAGCTCCCAATTCACGAAGGCTGCGCCCGGCTCAGGATCGCTTGAAATGGCGTTTGCCATTCCGAGTATCCTATCGTCCAGCATCACCCTCGAGCATTCGGCCACTACTACCACTTGGTCGCTCTCTGACGTTAGGAATTTGGGGGGATCGTCTACTCTTGCACTTTCGACCAGGCCTATAAAGCCCTTGGTGCTGCTATAGGCCGCCATGTACTGTCCCGTCATGCTTCCGTGAATGACGCGGGAGCTGACGTTGTCATAGATAGCGGCTTTGGCTTCATCGAGTTCCACTTCCAGGAGTTTGAAGTTCCCTCTCTGGAAAGTCTGAAGGATCTTTTTACAGACATTGGTGTTTACCTCGCGGGTTGCCTTTAATGTGGCTAAGAACTCGATGAACGCATTTATAGCATGTTCCTTTGGGCTTCTGGCCATTTTTAGGTCAGGTAGTGTTATGTTGCCCCTGCTGTGCTCTAGTACGCCTTCGCGGTGTCCTTTTTGTTCCCGTTGATTTCGGGTATCGAAAAAGGCTTTGACCTCTCTCTCTTGCGTGCTAGTTTGGCGCGCAGCCTTAGAGGCAGAACATTTTGGAGTTTCTTCGACTCCCGGAATGTCCTCTCTTTCTTCGGTGCTGGTTTGGCGCGCAGCCTTAGAGGCAGAGCATTTTGGGGTTTTTTTTTCCCTTGGAGCGACGACTCCCAGAATGGCCCTCGCCAAAGTCCTTGAGATGTTATGCTTGGGGGTGGGTGTGTTGGTCTTGCTTGTGGATGGCTCGGGGTACAGCTTCTCTTGCAGCCTCTCGGATCCGCTCTGCTTCAGCGTTTCGGTTGGAGCCTCTGTTGAGGGGGAAAGTAGATGTTTCTTTGCCTTTAGGAAGTCAAGGCATAATATACATACATCTACATTAGAAGAGAGCATGAACGTCTTAACTGGCGGCGCTGCGTCGTCCCAACCCACTGTATTGATTTGAGAATCCGGCCCGGCCTCTACTTCTGGCACTAGGGACAAAACAATAAACGTATAATAATAAAAAAATATATTTAACAATTAAATCAGCTTCACGCTGTATCCCACACACAGCAGGGTGGGCAGAGGGAACTTAGTGTTAAAACACTTCGTTCCCCACGTTCTGCCGAATTTTGGAGGCATTGCGTGTTGAGTGGCAGAACTCAACGCCACGCTTTACCTCGACACCAGAGCGATGAAATAGAAATAAAAAAATTTTTTTATTAAAATTTATTTTCATTAAATGTATAAAAAATAAAAACATTACATGGAGTAAATTAATGCAGAAATTTGTCTAATCAGATGGATGAAAAGAGACAATCCTATGAATATAATAATCGTTGTTCAAATCTGATCAGAAAATCCAGCAATCAACCAAAATCTGTCTGTCTCTCAAGACCCTTCACCTCAGGAACGCTCGGAGATATCGGGTTGAACCATATACTCAGATCTACGGCCCAATGATTTCCTGATAAAAAACATATTTCAATATTTACTTATAAAAAATATATGGCCGTTTATATCGTAAAAATGAGTATTTCGACACTATCAAAAGGGAATCAAAATTCATAGGGTACTTTCCGTTGGCCTAGAATTATAAATACTACTGGAACGCAGGTAACAGGAAAATTCAGGTAATTCAATTTTACTACCAAATTTTGCCCCCTTTTAAGGAGAGCCGCTAGTTCAAGTGAGGTATCAGATGAAAGCTCTTGCTAAGCTAAGCTTCAATTTCAGAAAAAGCTCGGGACCTCCAATTTTATTAAATTTTATTTAAACGGCAGCTATATGTTGTATTGCTTTAAGCACTTTCTGTGCTTTTGGGATCAATTCGTTTGACGTTTCGCTTAGTCATCAAAAAGAAAAGTGGTGTAGCAATAGATTATTTCCATTCACGACGCTAATTAAATAAAAAAAGAAACAGTGAAATCAAGCTGTTTAACAGTGCCGTGTTCAAGCGCTGCACCTACTTGTTAAGCTCAAATAGGTAATAATAAGTTGCTATTTGGATTTAAAGGTCGCAGCTTTTAGGGTAAAGCAACATTTACATTGCATTTGCCATGTGTTAGACCATGTACCGGAGCAGCAGACGGAACATAGTGTTAACACGGTTTAAAACAGGACATTGCGTGTTAAGCAGCGGAAAAAGCCGCGCTTCATCTACTATAATTATTTTTCAGAGTGGGGATTGAACTCACAAATTCAGTGGTGGTTCACTAAGTTCAGGCCACGACCACAACTCGTCTACTGTACTGTACATCACCAATATCTTTATTTAAAAAACTCAAAACAAATAAATACCTACCAGGCAACGTAGCAACAGAGTCCCTAGTGCGTTTCTTCTGTGAACTCAGTCTGTTAGACAGCGCTGCGTTCAAGCGCTGCAGCTGCTGGTCGACCGCCGCTGGGAGAGTGCGGCTCGGCGTTGAAGTGCTTGAAGACGCTTTTGGGGTGACATTGGATGTATCTTCCGTTATGTTGAGACCTCCTCCACTCTGTAAATGGACGATTAATAGTTGTATTTTTTAAATATTTTTAATTGAACTAAATAAATAATAACTTTTTTTTTCATACGTAATAAAAAATATATAAACATACCTGATCTTCAGACAGCTTCGCCATTTTCGGTGGTGGAGTTTCCGCTTGGTCCTACAATAACATAACAATTAATGGTTATATTAATTCTCATATTACTTACCACTCTCAACCTTCTTTAATGTTGACAACGTAATTTCTGACCACTTTGTACCCTTCATGTAAATCCTAGTAACGTTCACTTGTATTTTGTTTTGCTTGAGAAAAATGTACACTACAGTAGACTCATCCATTGATTTGTAAGACACAGCGCGGCCTAAAGTTCCGCCAGTCAATATTCAATATAATAATATACATAACCTTATATTCATTGGCTGAAACTTTAGTTTCCAATGTATGGATATTATCTTAAAATAACAATTTTATTAGAACACAAAAGTAAATAAATAGTTGTGTAGTTTAGGCAGGCGAATACGCGACCAGGTCGCTGTGACTAAAAACTCACTTGCAATTGCAATTTCCTGGGCACCGCGTGATGCTCAGACGGCGGCGTCGGCGCGTCCTCATTGAACTGCGCCAAGAAACGATTGCGTATTTCCGATAGTGGCTAGGGATAACATTTAAAAAACATATACATATTTGATTTTATAATATTTTACAGCAGATCTCCGTTGGCCTTTAGCATAGTATCGATGAAGGAAAGGTCGAATACAAAGCATGAGGAGCCACCGCCATTAGAGGGCCATGTCTGAGCAGGTTGACTATATAAGAAAATATATAATAATTAATACTCAGTTTCAATATGGCATTGTTCATTAAAAAATATGCATATATAAAGAAATCTAACTACAGGTCTATCCCTAGTCAGCTGGACTTCATCTTTAATAGCATCTTCCTAGTATCTAAATACGATCATTCCAACTAAAATAAATATATACAAAATAATACAAACCGTAATTCTATCCCTAGCCGGCTGTACTTCCTTGGAAGGAAGATCGTTGACTATCTTCCACAGCCTCTTCCTACCATCCGGTGATAATCTCCCAGATCCGGGTCTTAACGCCGCACCGAAAGCACTGTCTGGTGTATCTGGATTTTTATCAACTGGAAGATAATTCATTTGTATTAGCTAACCTATGTATAAAAGTATATTGTACTATATAGAATGACTTAGTTGGGACGGCTTCATAAAATGCTTGGCTCCTTCATATACCAAAAAAATATATATATTTATTTAAGATTTTTTTTTCCTTACAAGGATTCACAGGGGTCCTAATAGGGTCCGAAGGCATCTCGCCGCGTCTCACCGCTTGCAGCCGCCGGCGCGTGGTGGGTGACAGTCCCAATAGATTGGGCGTTGATAGAGCGTCTTCTAAGGAAGGCGTACGTACTGTTGTCTCACCTGTATGATAGAAATATCTTATGATGATAAAAATGTTATAATCTATAGGTTCCCTCTGCCTACCCTGCTATGTGCGGGATAAAGCGTAAGCGCGATTTTTTAAATGTTAAAATAACATGAAACAACTATACTAATACTATAGTACTAATTTAACAGTAGGGAATAAAAATACAGTCATGAATTAGTACTATTTATATTTTTGTATAGATTTTGGCAGAGTTTCATTTCGATTCGTACAAGCATGCACGTTACAAAATCAATTCGAAATACAGCTAGCAGCAGGTATACAGCTTATTTAAACACTTATCCCCTCAATGGTCAATGTACCGTCAACTGTCAACAAGTGTGTGACTAGCCTGGCTGGCGTAGTTCTAGCTGGCATACCTGGCATATGAAACTTGACTTGAATGTTTGAACCATTTTCATGCAAATGCTGCTGAATCAATTTAGATAAAGCTTATCATCAGAAATACAGAAACGCTACAAATTACGTACCTAAGGATTTTGTATAATATGGCTATAATATCAGTTCAAGCGAGCGAAACCGCATTTGGGCCATTAGTTACAATATGATATTATTATTAGATTACAATAATTATTCAGAAGGAAGTGGACACAGAATGATTTGACAACTTTTTTGAAATGCTACAATTTTGCTTTCGCCCCCCTCTGGTTGTCTTAGCGAGTCGTCGCGTTTCATCACACAACATGCATTATCTCGAGAAAAGCAGTGTCTTAACACTATATTCCCTTTGATCACAATTTACGTAACACAATAAAACATATCACAATTAAGAATAATAAACGAATCTAACCTTGTCTATCAACATCTTTCAACTCCTGCAATCGTTTGGGTGTCTCTTGAGAGTCACTTCCTAAGAGGCCCTGACGCGCCATCGCTATGTAGCGGGACGCGGGCGACATGTTATCCGGGTCGTTGTCTGAAATACCTATAAAAATAATATTATAAATGTGAAATTAAAATATAAACGTAAATAAATATTTCACTTCCTCGAGTGGCGATCGAACCTACCACCGTCGCGTTAGAGTCACACCCTTATGCCGCTGCGCCACTCAACACGCAAGGCCTCCAGAAGTCAGCGAAAAGTGGGGAACGGAGTGTCTAGGTTCCCTCTGCCTACCCTGCTGTGTGCGGAATACAACGTGAAGCTTATTTTTTTTATAAATGTGAAAGGTTGTGAGGATGGATGTTTGTTCCACTTTCACGCAAAAACTACTGAATATATTTAGATTAAATAATATAGCAACAAAACAATACAAATACTAGAATGTATGTAAAAATTTTGTATAATTTGTGTGTAATATAAAAATTAATTCTGCCGTGTTTGGGTGGCCTAGTGTAATAAAGGATGTACCAAAATTTTTGATTATTCGACCGCAGTTCGAAAATTTCATACAAAATATAGTAAGAATTGTGTTTTATCTTCGTCAATTCTGAACAGATTAATTGGAAAATCCAGAAGTACTCCACAGTATTTAGATTAGTATTAGATTTATTCTTCTGTTAGACACACCTAACACACTGATCGTTAAAAAAAATCCGTTCCAGTCAATGTTGAAACAGTGCGCGAGCGTCGGTAAAAATTATAAAGGATAAATGCTTTTCCATTACCCAGTTCCTTTAAGACAAATAGTGATGTTAAGTTCCGCTACTCAATACAAAAATTATAAACTGGAATATCTTCACAATAGGTTCCCAACTTACCAACTTTGCCTTTAGGTGTCTGCTCTCTATTAAAAGATCCCCTTCTCACAAAATTCGCTACAGGTGGTAGCATTTCATTTTCCTTATCCTTTTCCACCATGTTTGTTTTTTGGTCTGTTTTTTTTTCTTCAGTTATTTCATTTTTTACGGGTAACGATGGAACTGAAAAAACAGAATGTGATAAATATGAAAAATCCCGCTGAGCTTCTGCGCCGGTTCTTCTCAAGTCTGAGGCTGTACCTTTAGTGAACCGGTGTTAAAAAATTAAGCATCAAGCAACTTTGAATAAAAATATTTAAAAATAAAAATAGCTTCAGAAGAGGGAACCTAACATTAAGACACTCCGTTCTCTACTTTTCGCCGACTGGCGTGCATGGCATGTTGAGTGAAAGAATTCAATTTGTTAAATTTATATAACAGATGGATAGTGTGTTGAAAAAAAATAGATTATGTTGACATTAGGTACACTCTACCTAATACTCTTTTATCCTTTCAATTATGGTTATCCTTATTTGACGGGGATCAATCCCACATTAGCAGTTTACATTTAAATGTGTGTTACATTTAAGACATTACCCAAAAAACTCCAAAATTACGTTATAACACAAACACTCACTCACTCTTCCCCCATCGCCGGCCAACCATATAACACATACACCACCCCCTACGCCTACACCATAGTGTCACCCACCCACATACCCTGCAGCAGGCAGCGCGCGGTATTATACTACATAATACAAACACCCACATACCCCTAGTATCCCCCACGAGGTAGTCCAGCTCCCCCACTCTCTCCCCCTCAGCAGCGCACTTCAACAGCCAGTGCGCGGTCACCGCAGGGAGCGCCCACTTCAAGGCGCCTGAGTATTTGTCGCCAGTCGGCGTGGGACATATGAGGTGAGTGGAGGCCAGCGCTGTGGCAGTATTGCGACGGCAGAAACGGAGTTGAGTACTGAGGAGAAGGTTAATTGGTAGGCGAAAAATCATTATTACACACAAACATATTTTTTGAGACAAAAGTAGTCTCTCTTAAGCTTAAGTCTTTGCGCTTGGAGATCTGTAAGACATGGCTTGGAGGTATTGTGTATTGAGTAGGAGATTTGAGCGCTTGGCATCGACACCAGAGTGAGGAAATTAAAGCTGTCGCATTCACAGTCACCCGCTTGTGCCCCTACACCACAACTGAACTCACTTTGTAATTTAATCTATAAAATATATATAAAAAAATATATATATAAAGTATCACATCTAAATCTATAAAATATAATACTTACACAGCACCAAGTAATTTGGCCAATTCATCCAAAAACGCTCTTTCTACACCACTGTATGTACTGAGACTGGCGACCACGCCCACTAGTGGGGGGGTGCCTTCAAAGTTCAATTTAACTGGACGGTGGTAATATTGTATTGGAAGTATTTCTTGCTGGGAGAGACAATCTTTCTATAAATGAAGATAAAAATTATAATAATTTTATAATAAAAAATCTAACGAGACTAACATATCTAACACATAAACCAAGTTATTAGTTGCTGAACAAATTAACATTCAGATATTGGAAAATTTTACTTAAGTTACGTTACGTTTTCTACATATTTATAATCAAAGCATGCAAACTATTAAAACCAGATAAAAAAAATATCCAGAAAACTCACAATCCAGAACACAGTGACGCATCTCTCCCCTTCTTCCCAGTCGAGTGGCACTAGCGTGTAGTCACTAGGGGCACCTGAGGCTACTAGGACGCCTCCTGCAGCCGCTAATTCTGCACCGACTTCACATATTGCTTCTGTGTCGAGACCTTCTACTGCTATTTTTATTCCTGTAAAAAGAACAAAATAATAAAGTCCCGTCTCTTTTCTTGTATAAGAATTTTAAAAGTCGTCCCCAAATACTATTTTCTACATTCCTCAAGAAACTATACGCCAAATTTTATTTGTGTAAACGAAAATAAACGATATTTTGTCTAAACATATAGAGAAATCAGATTTAAGAGCAAAAGAAAAAATATTTTTTTCATGTATAGTGTGACACTTAAATTGATTTAACGTAATGATATATATAATTTTTTCTTCTTCCCCTCGGACCGCAAAAGCGTTTAGACGTGTCCACTGTGCTAAAATTATTTAAAATTTCATTTTTAAAGTAAAATTTAATAAAAATTCGCGCTTTAAAGTACTAGGCGTGCATAAATGTGTAAGAAGTGCGATGTGTGAAAAGGATAGCAACAGTTGAAATAGATATAAACAACGAAGCTCCCTACAAGCGCATAGATCAGACACGTACAGACGTAGCTTATGTTGTAGCACGTTAGAAGATTGCGTAGCCGTTTCACAAGAATCCGTAGCGCATAACCAGTTTTTATTAGAAGGCGTAGTGCTTGCAAGTGCTTGCTAAGCCGTCGTTTATATAAAATAACGGCATACAATTTTTAAGTCAGTCTTGCAATAATAAGATAAATAAGACATGCCACTTAAAAGAACTCCTCCGGCTACTTCGCAGAGGTCTACTTCGAAGGATTCTTCGTCCAACTCGAGAAAACTAACGGTTCCGGGACCAGATCCCATCTTGCATCACTGTGACTCGGCACCGGATCTATCTTCGATTGCAGTTAAAAATGTGGAGCGTAAAAAACGAAAATATTGTGATGATGACACTAATTTTCTGACGATAATTAAGGAGATGTTTACAGATTTCACAGATGCTATGGATAAAAAGTTTATGGATCTGCGCAATTCCGTCGAAGTCATGAGTGAAAAATACGACTCTTTCTTATCCAAGTTGTCTTCTCTTGAAAAACAACAGATTGAAGACAAAAAAATTATTAAGAAACTGGAAGAAAAAATAGAAACACTAGAACGAAGGTCTCGTACAAATGGAGTTGAAATCAGAAATATACCCAAGTTGCAAGGTGAATCCAAGGAAAGCCTATGTGGCTCAATCATCGAACTAGGAAAGAAATTGGATATTAATATTGATCCCAATAATATCAGAGATATATATAGAGTTAACTCTAAAGACAATTCTCAACCTGTTATTGTGGATTTTTCCGGAACACTATTAAAAGAGAAAATCATAAAAGGGGTAAAGAATTTTAACAAGAATAAAATTACAACTGAAAAACTAAATACGAAGCATTTAAATTATGAAATACCGGTTAAGCCTATATTCGTTTCAGAGTGTCTGACTTACAATACTCAAAGATTATTTTATTTGTCTAGAGTATATAAAAAATCTCACGATTACAAATTCTGTTGGACTTCTAACGGTGTAGTATACCTTAGAAAAAATGAAAATTCTCCCCAAATTCGTATTTCGTGTGATGTTGACCTGGATAATCTAAGGAAGAAAGAATGACTAGCTGTGTTTACTAATTTGTGTTTTTTAAGACTTCTACAGTGGTACATCTTATATTGTCATGTAAGAATATCTGCACTTATGTACACCTATTGTTTATATTTCGATATTATTTTAAAACCAAGCCTTTACTTAACGTATAAAAATTGTAACTATATATACATACATAAACCTACACTTATCATCTACTCACACGTATCTTTAATCTTCAATAACTTTTGTACAAAAATAAATGCATGTGACACCAAGGTTCTTTTAAAATCTATTGCTACTTACTTATATAACATTTTATACAGAGGAAAAAAATGTGAAGAGTTTTTTTATGGCGGTTATAGCTATGCCAACGTCATTTTATATTTCACAGCATTTCATTAATATATATGATAACGCGATTCGCTGTTATAGAGATATGCTTTTACATCAACGTATCTCTTTTTTAAATTCGATAATATAGAAGACTTGTCTTTAAACATTGATAATGTGGCTATTTCTAAATCAATGGAAGTTGATTTAGAAATATGCCATCAACTATTGCCAAGATCATCAAAGCTACTACTTTTAACCCAGAATATTCGCAGTATTAACTGCAACATAACAGGCTTCGAAGTTCTGCTGTCTAGGCTGAAAGTAGAATGTGATATTCTAGTTCTAACGGAATGTTGGCTGGCTAAAACTGAAGTCATTCCTCCTATCAGCAGCTACTTCTGCAAAGTCTCCACTCGTAACAGTAATCAAAATGATGGTGTTGTTATATATTATAAAAATAATCTTAATGTTTTAATAGAGGAACCTGATTTTATAGAGGCATCCGGCCTTGTGGCAGTACTGGACACACAAACAGTTATTATAGGAATATACCGCTCTCCTTCCTTCATCAATATTGATGGATTTCTTGCATCTCTTGATAAGGTATTACAGAAATACTCTTATTTTAATAATATTGTACTTATTGGGGATGTTAACATTCCAATAAATTTGAATAAAATTAACGCACAAGGTGAATGTTATTTAAATCTTGCTGCAACACATGGTATGTTACCAGCACATACATTTATAACGCGAAGCAATTCTGACTCGTGCATTGATCACGTTCTCGTTAAAACAAGAACTCCTACTCTTACATTGGTTGCTCATACTACTCTGACTGATCACTACACTGTATTAACTAGTATAGAACTTAATCCTTCCCGCAATTATGCCATCTCCACGAAAACCATAGTAAATGTAATAAAACTTAAAGAAGACATTTCTAATATAAATTTTGAAAAGATTTACCTTTGTGATGATCCGGAACTAGCCTTAAATTATCTAATTAAATATCTGCAGGATGCCATTACTGCCAATACAAGAGTGCTGAAGCTTTCCAGAAGATGTAGAATTATAAAACCCTGGATTACTCCGGGTTTACTTCGTTGCATTAAAAATAGAGATAAGCTACACAAAAAGTCTAAGCGACGACCAAATAATGATATCTTAAATTTGACTTATAAAAGATACAGAACCTTCTGTAATACTATCTTAAAAAATTGTAAAAGAAAGTACCAAAAAGAACAAATTGATAACGCAAAAAAAGATAATAAAAAATTATGGCAGGCTATTAAGAATATTATCTATAGAAACAGAGAACCTAATTATCCTAAGGAACTCCTTACAATTTCTTCTTCTCCTCAGAGCTCTTTAAATATTGTAAACGAATTTTTCAACAATATTGGCCGAAACTTATCTGAAAAAATAGCCCAACAAATCAAGCACCAAAATATACTCCCTTATTGTAACAGCACCCAACTTACTTCATTTGTCTTGGAAGATACAGATGAAAAAGAAGTAGAGTCCCTAATTCGAAATCTAAAACTAGCTTGTGCAACAGGACATGATGAAATAAGTAACGCATGCTTAAAAGAACACAGTAACTCACTTGTTGCCCCCTTAACACATATATTCAATTTATGTTTGCGGAACGGAATCTTCCCTAAATCTCTTAAAAAGGCGGTAATCCTTCCAATATTTAAGAATGGAGACAAAAATGACCCTAATAATTACCGACCTATCTCAATACTTCCATCTTTATCAAAGCTATTAGAAAAAATTATTAACTCTCGATTAATTAAATATCTTGACAAAATTGAATTTCTTGCACATAATCAGTATGGCTTTCGTAGAAATAAATCCACAGAACAATGCGTCCTTTCTCTTACTGAACACATCAGCTCCAACTTGGATAGTGGCAAAAAATGTCTGACTATTTTCTTGGATTTAAGTAAAGCATTTGATACCATCTCTATTCCCATCTTACTGAAAAAACTAGAATATTTAGGCGTTAGAGGAAATCAACTAAAGCTATTCCAAGACTACCTCTCTGATAGATTTCAACATGTCAAGGTTGGCAGTTATACTAGTGATGATCTTAAAGTCTCTTTTGGTGTTCCGCAAGGAAGTATACTCGGTCCCACCCTATTTTTGATCTACATTAATGATCTTACGTCACTGACACTCCTTGATACTAAAATATACTCTTATGCAGACGATACTGCTCTCGTTTTTACTGGACTTACGTGGAGGGATGTGTTTCACACGGCACAGTCAGGCTTGAATAACGTCACTAATTGGTTAAGAAGTAATAGTCTTACACTAAATGTAGACAAGACTAAGTATATCTGTTTTAGTATACGTAAAACTGACAATTTTAATAATTTACTTAGTATCATTGCTCACACATGTGATTTAAATACAGGTTGCACGTGCTCTCCTCTGGAACGAAAAGCTAACATTAAATATTTAGGTATAATCTTAGACGAAAACCTTCGTTTCAGTGAACACATAAGAAGCTTATCCGATCGTATGAGAAAATTAATCTACATTTTTAAAAATCTCCGACATGTAATTGATTTTCCAACAATGAAACAAATATACTATGCCTTGTGCCAGTCTCTTCTTACTTATTGTATAACAACCTGGGGTGGAGCTGTGAAGTCCACTATAAATATTCTTGAGATTTCGCAACGTACTATTCTCAAAGTCGCAACTTTTAGACCACGCTTATATCCTACCTATGAACTTTATCAGTATTGTGAAGTATTAAGCGTTAGACAGTTATATCTGCTATATGTTATCCTCAAGCAACATTCTAAGCTAACTTTTGATCCCAATGTTTTAACTAAGCGTCGAAGTTACATGGTGTGCGACTTACCTAGTAATTTAAGAACTTCATTTGTTAAGCATTTTTTCCCTTACATTGGTCCTTACATTTATAACAAAATAAATAAAATGTTAAATGTTTATCATTTAACAAAAGGGTCATGCAAACGAAAGGTGTTCAATTTTTTACATGAGCTCTCTTACGAAGAAACCGAAAACCTGCTTTGTAAAGACAAATAAATGTATTGCTATTTATTTATATATACATATATATCCTTAAATCTTTCACACTATAATTTAAACACACAACATACACATGCACAAAACAAATAAATAAAAATCAAATCACACATCCTCTCACACTCACTCAGGCACAATCTCATAATACACAAAGAGAGGTCACGTCACATTCAGAGCCTATTTGTAATTATAATTTTTCAACAGGCTAATTATAAAATTTTCTTGTGGGGATGGGCGCTGTATACCGGAATACAGGCAACTAGTCCGGATACAGAGGAAATCTTTAAACATTTCTTTATATTTGTTTAGCCTATGTTTGTATCTAAAACTTATGTTTACTTAAGCTAAGTTGTTTGTAAAACTCAATAAAGTTTATTATTATTATTATTATTATAATACCTCTAAATATCTGTTCAATTTCCTCTGTTGCATCTTCCATAGTGTCTTCTGTCATATCAGGTTGGACTTCCTGTACTGGAGGCGGGTCGGGAGTATGTTGAGGTTCAGGCATGTTTTCTAAAATTTAATATTAAAAAGTACTATCTTTACATCTATAAAAATATTATAAAGCTGAATATTGAACAATGAAACAGTTTGAATGTCCTAATCTCTAAAACTACTTTGGTGTTATCAGTGATGGCTATTGGCTATATTATATCACTTTTTGTCACGAAATATATCCATGATAAATTGACTATACAAAACTCACTCACTCACTACTCAGGGACTGATATTGATGACATATTAACTAATAACTATTAGTCAACCAAACAAACTCTTCAGCTTTATAATAATTTAAATAAATAAGTAATATGTATAGAAGTATTTAAAGTGTCGACTTCCCTCACTCAAGATACTCTAGAATTCGCCGAAAAATGGGGAACGACAGTGACTTAATAGGAACAAAGTGTCTTATCACTAGATTCCCAGGTTACCTCTGCTTACCCTGCTAAGGGTGGGATATAGCGTGGAGCTAAAAAAGTATAGATTATATAGTTATATAGATAATAAAAACTTAACGAAACTAACATTAATACACTCACACTTCACTTTATTAAAATAATATATTAATAATATAAAAGGACTTAACAACTCACGACTCAAATACTGATTCACTACATCATCGTTGAGATCCACTACTTCGATTACCGGCGGAGGTAAATTCAATTTCGTGGGTGTCTGATGGCGCAGCAGTTGCAAGTTACGTTTACTCATCGGCGATGCGGGTTCAATGCGCGACTGTGACTTTTTCGGTGTGGCCGGCTTCGTGTTTATTAGAAACTGTTGGAATTATGAATAGGTATTAGTTATTAATGTTAAATAATAATTAAACGAAGAATCACCAGGCATTTGAGTATAAATGCAATGAACACGGTTGGTAGCTTTAATTTTGGATTAAAAGATTTATTATTGAAATATTTTTTTTTTGGGATAGGGCCTGTTAGAGAGCCAGAGGAGATGGAGCGCCAAAGGCTACAGCCTATGCATACCTCTTTCACCTCATCCACTGTCACCAACATCGCCATACATGTCCTCTTCATGATCTTTCTCTAGTATTAACAACTGTGTTTGTGAAGTTGTGAAAAAATGTCTTGATGTCCATTTTATTCTTTTATGTTCATTTAAACTTCTATTTGGTTAAAATGAAAGATAAGATTGTTACACTAAGTGGTCGCCTCCAAAAAGTTAATAAATCTTTTATGGGTCTGAGCATACGTGTATTTAATAAAATTCCGCAGTGTATTCTAAGTTTGCCACTTCCAAAATTTAAAATATCAGTAAAAAAAAATTCTGTTCAAGAATATTTAGAGGACAAACATGTATGGAATTAATGTCTTTTGAATGTAATGCAGGATAGCTGCCAACTAATGTAATAGAACCACTGATTGTACCATTGATTTTGAAAAGAGCAACTGTTGAGTTTCTTGACGGCCCTTCTCAGCAGAACTGCTCTCCCAACCGGTGGTAGCTTTTTGTTCATATGTTCATTCGACGATTCAAAAGTGCTAATAATAAGTTTATTTGAATAAAGAATATTTTGAATTTGAATTTGAATTTGATTCGATCAAAATACATATTTACTATATCTCGAGTTCACACAAAAATCGAACAACGGACTGTCTAAATACTATTGTTTCCTCTCAACCTACAGCTAAAAACTATAGCTAAAAACAATTTAATATATATATGTATATATATATCCAAAAACAACTTACATCCGCCTCATCCAACACCCTCCCAGCTACAACGCTCCTCAACACCCAAGCGGGACTCAACACGGGCACGGACGACAACTGCTTTACCTCCTTCCCCCCGGGGGTGATCGAACCCGCGACCACGTGGGTGACGCGCGCGTGCGGCGTGTCGAAACGTATGCCGCCACAGCGAGAGATACAGGCGGATATACGGTCGCGGGGGGTGCCGTCTAGGTTGGTTATCCAGATCTGATGAATGAATGAACGATGGATTAGACATAGGAGAATGACAGGTTTTTTCTATTTTCCCGTCTAAGGTCATTGAACTCATCACTTTTAATATAATCAATCTATTATGTTTGTTAAATATAAAGATTATATAAAGGGTTATTAAGTAGACGTAAGTTTTTTTATTACGAAGCCTGTAACGAAGTGTACCAAATCGGTTATCTAGAGCTAGTGAGCGAACGAATGAAGGATTTATTTTATTACACCAGACCCGATCAATGAATAATACACGAAGCGCGAGTCCAAACATCAAAGCAATGTGTATTCAAAAAAATTTTGTTTTTGTTTAAAAATATATACAAAACATTAAAAAAAAATCATTTAGAAAAATAAAGTATAAAACTAACACAAAATCCATCAAATATAGGTCCTGCCTTCTTAATGAGACTCATATCAAATTTTTCAAACTC
Organism: Heliconius melpomene rosina; assembly: GCF_056956725.1. NCBI lineage: Eukaryota > Metazoa > Arthropoda > Insecta > Lepidoptera > Nymphalidae > Heliconius > Heliconius melpomene. The sequence goes on from NC_140399.1 coordinate 1,637,888, forward strand.
AGCCAGCGTCTCCTTGTCTAGAGACGAGTCGCTAGATCTCTTCGTATCTTGAGATAACTAAAAAATAAAAACATATATATTATGATACATATTAAGATATTTTCTTTATTAAATCATAATAAGCAAAATATCCTTAAAATAAGAAGTTATTGACATTATTTTAGACATAAACTGCTAGATATCTTGAGATAATTGTTTATAAATAACTTCTTTAGCTCTATGCTGTATCCCGCATATAGCATTTTATTCACAGGGAACCTTTAAGGTTGAAAGTTTTAAGAGATTCCGTTCCCATTAAGACACTTCCGTTTCCCACTTTCCGCCAAATTCTCGAGGTATTACGTGTTGATTGGCGGAACCCAACGCTGCTTTGCCTCGTTAGCAAAGTGAGGAATGTTAAAAAAAGTGAAAGTATTAAATCATCATTCCCCCAAACAATTTTTATGGAACTGTGTTTTTTTTATATATACAAAGTACAATAATAACTTTTTTTAGTTAATTTCACTTTTTCTTTTTTTATTCCAATAAATAATACCTTCATTCTAGCAGACATAGTAGAAATATCAACAGATCTGCTTTCATCAACAAAATTACTCGGCGGCCGCAAATTAGTTATTCGTGAAAAATTCAAACCTTGCAAAAGAAAAAAATTATTTAAAACAGTAGTAATAGTAGTGGTTATATCAATAAGTTATATAAAGTGGCGGAACTCAGCGCCGTGTTATGCCTCACTACCAGAGCGAAGAAATGAAATTATTAGTAATTCATAATTTCTTCCCCGGAGTAGGAATCATCGCGTTTACAGTCACAGTCTGTGCCCCTGCGCCAGGACGGCCCCGAGGTGATATAAATAAATGGATTTATAAAAAAAGTCATTTAAATAAATAGTGAAAGTGAAAGATATTTTTTTTTTGTATCATCACACGACTGATTTCGAAGAAAACGAGAATCGACACCAAAATCTATCATGTTGTCTGTGATGGTGACATGTTCACACTCTGTGCCCCTGCGCCACGACTGGCTTGACATTAATCATCATTTAACAATATGACTGTCAATTTAGCAGACTTCAATTATTTTTTTGTAACAAAGTATCACTTTATATGTGTACACGTACACATACAATTTGTACTGACTGTTCGACAATTGTTTACCTTGTACGCTATTTTACGGAGACAAAAGAATATTTTACAATCCGAATAGTGTAACTTTGAAACGCATATACGATAAAGTTTGTCTAATTGAACATCGACATTTAGCCTCCTCAAGTAAAGAGTACTTTTACTTTTATTTGTGCCCACGCTGTATAACTTTATATATTTTTTTGTATTGTATTGTAAATTTTGTTCTGTTTCATATATTTACAACAATTAGTAATTTATTCTTTGATAGTAAGTAACGCTTTTGAGCTGGACGTTAATATCTGCGACAGTGTTTCACTAAATGTTATAAATAAATAAATAAAATAAAATAAACTCACTCATATCAGGCAGCCTATGTTCGGCCAGCGGAGACGACGTGGACGCGCCCGCCACTCTGTACTTGAATGCCGGGAGAGCAACACCTTTAGCGACCGAATCTGTTATCCAAGACGGTAATACTATAGCTTTGTTGTATTCTAAGGCCGCTTTATATTTCTCACTGCCTATACCATCCCTGAAAAATGGATTGGAAGTATAAACGTATTATTATGACAACACAAACACAACATGCCTTTATAGCCTGCTTGATTTTTTTTATTTTTATCAGCTTCACAATGTATCACGGATATAGCAGGGTGGGCACAAAATGAAACAAACGTCCACCTTTATTTATTTTCACATTTGTAACAATGTTGTTGTTAGTTTAGTAGGAAGGATTGTATTGTTATATTATATATAGAAAATTCCTAAAATCAAATCAAGATTTTACTGTATTATATACATCTATATCTAACTACCCTCTTCCCTACCCAACCGACGTCGCAGTGAAAGCCGATAGGGCTAACAGCATTAACATCATGTTCAAATAATTAAAATCTTATATATATCTATATCTTCTACTTTTACTAAGGATGTTGTCAAAGAAGAATATTGATTTGATAGTAAGGGCCATGAAGAAAAGAAAATTCTAAAACGTAGCAATCACAAATTAAAACTCAAATATATATTACCCATTTAGGTGTATTTCATCAAGTCTTGAGTAAACAGAAGTTTTAAAAATTAGACAGTATATTATTTTTAAATAATTTATAACATCTGATCAGATATTTTTAAATCAAATTCAACTTTAAACCAAACTTTAGTTTCTTTTGATTAATAGTAAATATAGCATTGCAGATGGAAATAGGGATGATTAAAAATAAAAATATCAATCCCTCCAAGTAGCTAAAAAATATATTAGAAAAAAGATACTAACTTGGTTAACACCACAATATCTGTTGTCTCACTTTGGAAAGCACCAGAGAAAACGCCACCATTTTCGTTCACTAACTTCATTATATTTTGCTTTTCCTTCTTTAATATACCTGATGTTGTTACCTAGAAATAAAAATATAATTATATATAATTTACAAATTTAGGTTACAGTGATTTAAGACATCAAACTAAAAGAAATCAGATTTAGACATTGTTTTATCTCCCATAGCAGGACAGACAGAACTAAATGTCTCGACACTTTTTGCGAACATTGTAAATTAATGTAGCGGAACTTAACAACTCTCGTTGTCTTACCAGAGTAAGGAATCGAAAATAATTCCTGCCCCAGAATGGGCATTTTTGTGCTTGAGGATCAAACCCACAACAGCTATCAGATTTACAATTGGACACTACCTCAACACAATGAGTCCATATCACAATTTATATGAATACCATAGAGATATTATATTATATTTTCATATTTTATAAGCTTAAAGGAATGTTGTGTTGAATATCATGTAACAGTTTTGGGTTCATTCCCATTTCGGGTAATGAAATATATTAAATTTTCATAACCTTGCTCTGGTAACGAGGCGCGGCAAAGCGCGGCGTTGACTTCCGCCACTCAACAAACAAAGTCCATGATATATGAAACAAAAAAAAGTGAATGTTTTATAAAATATAAATTACCTGTAAATTAGTAAACGGGGGTAGCTTATAACCATCAAAGTCTGAACATGACCCACTGACATTGAGATGTAGCGACGCCTCCCACACGGCGTCCACCCAACTGTCTTTCATAATGGGAATACCTTTTTCTACTGATTTCTAGAAGTAAGTTTTGTATTAGTATGAACTGTCAATTTATTAATTGTCATTATAAAAACGGTCAAGTGCAAGTCGGAATAGCCTATTGAGGGTACTATAAAAATTTCATGATTGTAGTGTAAACACTAATAATAAAAAAAACTAACAACATTTATATTTGTTTATTCTTTTATTTATGTAAAATTTGTGTAATTATTGATGGCAACTATATAAAAGTATGTTTCCCACTTTTCGCTGAAGTTTTGAGCTCATTTTACATACTGCCGAGTGAGAATCAAACCTAATCGTTTTATCTACACACTTGAATCCCTACGCCACAACAGCCTGTTATTATAATAACTTAAAAAAACACAAATCTTATAATTCCTTAACAAAAATTTAATAGAAATCAACTTACTGAGCATTATTTTAGTGATAATTGGAAAATTAAGTCATTGTATATAATACTCACAACATATTTGTCTGACAGGACAGTATCAGATATGAGATGTGTGGTGTCCTCTGATAACACAGTACTGTATATCCCACCCATCCACTGTACTCTTTGTTTTATATGTTCCTTAAAAGTAAAAGAAAAAATATTCTCCCAAATTCTAACATTGCATGTTAACAAAACTGAAATTATTTTTTTATAATTAGAGCAAGAAAGTGAAAACAATTCATTCGTGAGATTCTTATGTTGATGTTACTGTGATGTACCACCACACCACAAAAGCCCCACATTACAAAACTTGCAAAATTCCATAACATAATATGTTAAGAAGACAAAATTTTGTAATTAAAAAAAAATCCATCTCAAATATATCTCATTTATTTAATTTACTGTAAACAATATATAATTTAGTTATTATTAAGAAAACACAAAAAATATTTCATACCTCCACTATTGAACTACTAATGAATTTCATCTATTTAAATTAATATCAATATCCATTTATTATCAATTTTTTTATTGTTATATCTCATACATTGAAATCACATTATTCTTGTATGTCATATATTTAAGTTGTATATATGAATTCTACTTACCTTCTGTTGTTTAGATAATCCACTTGCAGTAACAACTAAATTCTTCATAGCAATTGTAAATATAGGTTCTATGCCAGATGGTATTGGAGTACCTTCCATTAAGCAACATGATAAGCAGCGTGGACCCACTAATCTATAAGAAGATATTTAAAAAAATATTTTAAAACTAATTGACCTTAATAAAACACAATTTATTACAATTTTCATGTCCCATTAATTACTTACAAGCATTTTGTAGCTTTCAGCTTCTTAAATAAGTCTCCTTCAAATTCAGGTAAAACAAAAACATCTCTCTTTGTGAGCCCATCAAACTTTTTCCACTGAGATTGATGCACCCACTGAGCTTTGATACCACCCCCACTGTGTTGTTCACAGGCCTGTAAATTATAATTATATGCATAATATTCATATACAACACATTTTAAGAGAGCATTTAGGTATTACTTACGGTAAAAGCAAGGTGCATTTCTTCCGAACATTCATTTTCACTGTCACAATCGGTCGGAATAATAAAAGTTACATTTATATCCTCATTCATTTTTAAAGCACTCAAATTACAACATGTATTAATTCATTATACATGAAGTCAACACTATTTAAAATAATTACACTATATTTATTAAATATAGATTCTATTTAAAAATCCGTAAATTATAAGCGTAAGCACCGCGCGCAATTTGTTTACAACCATTTACAATTTTACACAATTTACAACTGTCATTTTTTCAGTGTTTTCATTTGTCGAATGTTGAGTCGAGTAAATAAAATTATTTTAAAAATCTAGTTGTACGGTATAACCGTATACTATATAGTATAGGTAGATTTTTATAAATAAGAATTTCGATATACAGTTATATGGGGTCAATAGAAATATTTTTAAGCTGTAAGTTACATTTTCGCAATGCTTCCGAATTTAAATATATATAAACTATTTATTGTGCAGTATGAGTTAATGTAAAAATTCTGGTTTTTATACTCAAAATATATTTTAAATAGAAAAATATAAGTCATTTTTATTTAGACTAGTTACAGTGCATTCTATTGATATTGTTAACATATTCGTGTAAAAGTGGGTAGATTTAGGTGAAAAAGACAATAAAATCAGTGGAATTGTGTCTAACGAACACCTCCTCTCCGTTTGCCTCCTCCGCTTAGCCTACAGGACCAGCAGATCCCTTGGTGCCCCCACGCCACCTACCTGGGAGTGGTAATAGATAGGAGGTTGACCATGACGGGGCATATCCGCAAAGCTGCCAGCTCCGCCAAGACAGCGCTGTTCCTGCTGCGTCCTCTCCTTTGTTCGCACCTGCCGCCCAGGCGACTCTAGCTCATCCTCCCCCTCCTAGCCTCCATCTTCCCTAAAATTACTCCCCTCTCGGACAAGTAGCGCCTTCACAGCCACAACCCAAAGACGCACCTATTTTAATAGGTGCAGAGTGATACCCGGCGATAGGGACTCTCCCTGATGCCGCTCCCCTCGCTAACGAACACAGTTGCTTGAGGGCGGAAGCCCTGATTGGAAGGTATCTAATGTGTAGTCTTATTCTTGAGTGATACATGTCACTTATTGTAATTACGTAAAACCTCTGTCCGAATACGTTAAAAACATAAAGACGGTATGTATTTTTATCGTGTTTATTTTATAAACGTTAACCGCTCCTGTTTTCTAACATCGAAAGTGGGATACGCACGAACTTTTTATATCTTTGTGTGTATCTCATCGCCCAAATTTGGTATTCTCAAAATTTAAAGCTATTTCTTATCATAAACTCGTTGTTGTATTTCATAAAGTTTAAATTATTATCGAAAAATCGAGGGACTACCTACATTAGTAATAATTTCATTATTTTTTTTTTTTTATGATTTCATGAAAACTCGAAAAATGGATTTGATTATGAATAATAAGCAACTGTCAGGTTAGATCGCGCGGAAATACAGGTCTGTGTAGCATCTTTGATTAAGTTAACCACACTTTACAATTTTTATAATTTCCACTCTTAATAGCATTTGAAATGAATTTTCAATGTGTCAAATCAAATTATTTTGTGTATATGTGTGTGCATGTATGGGGTGGCCTAGAAAAGACCCATGTTGGTCTCGTCAAATAACGGGCGTCGGGGTGACATGGTACACCACCATCTTTATAAATCCACGTCATGTGGCTCACAGTACAGGGTGATTAGGAAAAGATCTGTGTTAGTCTTTCGTTCGTTAGAATTTCAGCGTCAGAATGACCTTAAAGGTCCGTATAAATCCGTGCTAAGATAGGTACGAGGTGACTGAGAAAAGACTCTTGTAAGACTCCATATGAGCGTAGGGGTGACTCGGAAAAGACTTGTTTAAGCCCTATCAAAATAGATACGAGGTGACCGAGAAAAGATTCTGTTTGAGCGTGGGGGTGACTCGGACTCCTATTGTATACATGCACTAAATAAAAATAAAAATTGTTTCCACAATTAGAGGTTGTGATCAGTATGAACATGATACGCTCCCGGTGGCAGGTCTGAGCAGGCGCGAGGACGCATATCACTTATTGGAATTTCGTGGAACCTCTATCCGAGTACGTTAAAACATATAGACGGTATGTATTTTTATCGTGTTTACTTTAAAAACGTTAACCGCTTCAGTTTTCTAACAATGTATATATCTCTATATATATATATCAAACATATTATATCTGTATATGGTGTGAATAGAGAAATAAAAATGCAAAGTTTCGTCATTATTTTTATAATAAGAATATTTATATGCATTATACTAAAATATTGCATTGTTTTTTCAAATAATAATAATATTTTATTCAAAAACCAAAAAATGATATGCGTTATGAAACCATGTATAATAGACAGTAGACACTAGACATAGACACCATGTTTTTCTGTTTTCATCGACTAAATTATTGACGTTTAGCCGATTAGGTTAAGGGGTTTATGTATTTTTAAGTAGAATTCTATAAATATGTGAGAAATATCAATCTATACTGCAATTTTCTTCGTTCTAAGGTGAAATATACTAGTTAAAATGTTGTACGACGATTTCAAACCTATAGTCGATCTAGTATTTAATAACTGGACGGCGTTACAGCTGGCTGTTGAACATGGTATGGGTGCTCCAGGCGGGGAAAAAGTAAGATTTGTTCAATTGTTTTCCATATTATATCTATATTATTTGAGTAACTCACACGCAGTGGCTTAAATTTTAAAAATCTCTGCTATGCAAGGAAAAACATGAAGCATGAAGAGAATAAGTATATCATGTGTTTATTAACTAGTCTATTAACTTTCAGACAGCACAATTAATGTCAGTGTATGTTTCACGATACTGTGTCGAAAATATAGTGGACAGAGATGACTTAACCGAGCTTCTAGAAGATTTGATGGATGAGGAATTTGAAACTGTATGCCACGACAATTCACCCAAAGGTATATTCAAATAAGTTTTATTTTTACTGATCTCTTAATTCACATGATTATGTTGTTGTTAATTGGACTATATTTTTTCAGAAGTAGCATCACTACTTACTTTCTTTTTGGGTCTTCTTAAAGAGGGGAGACATGATGAATTGAGGAACCATATAGAAGCTATGCCTAAATGTCAAAAATGGCTCAGTGAGCCTATACATGATTCAGTTCCACCACAAGTATGTTATATTTACTTATATATTCTTTACACATATTCCAATTTTTTGGACATTAACATAATTCATACTCGCACTTTTACCATAAAAGACACATACTTTTATCATAAAACTTTTAACAAACAAAGTCACCATTCTGAACCAGAACTTAAGGTTATTTTTTAGTCAAATGATTCTATATTTGAATCATCATATGACTGAATGTGATAGTCATGTGTTTAATCTCTACTCTCTGAAATGATTAAATATAAATTATTTTCACTTCTGTGTTAATAATAAGACAAACAACATATTGAAAGCAAAAAACTTAGTTCGTTTACACTGCAACACTACCTACCTAAAAAAAGGTTGGCAGTGTTTAATAGATAATTAACACTAAGTTCTGCCTGCTTTGCTACAGAGGAGATACAGTATACACCTAAAAAAGGAGTAATATTCTCTGATTTATCAACAGTGCCATGGTAACCCAGATGATGACACAACAAGTAGCAGTGGTGAAGAAGAAAGTGATAACACTGAAGTTGCTTCATCCATAGGTTCCGCTTCATCTAGCTTAGCAGCTGCATCTTCTAAGCTAAATGAACCTGAAGCTATGGATGAAGATGGTGAACCTGGTTGGACAGTAGTCAGGACTCGGAGGAGGAATTAAACATATCTATGTATTTATATATTGTTTTATTTGTATGTAGTTTTGATTTAAAGGGAAATAACTTAAAAAATATTAGAAAACAGTTTTTTTCTCATTATATATTGCATATGTGTATTGATTCACATGGTTTAAAAATGTGTTAGGTTTGAATGTTTTAATCTAAACTAATATTATAAACTAAAAGTTTGTTTGGTTGATCATATTAATTTGGGGAACTTGTGTTAAAAGTAAAAAAATATTTTTGTTTTGCAGTCTAGTTATCATTCATTTATCAGTTATTATTTAAATTTATATAAACTTTCCCTTCAACCTTCTGCACTTAGAATGTATAATATGAGTCATATATTTAATTTTATTTGAAAATGTGAGCAAAGCTGCAGATAAAAGCAAAAGAGTCATGTACACAGACTATTCATTGTTATTTTGTTTAATTAAAATATATTTTTATGAAATATAGTCAAGAATAGGCCTAATTTTTTGAATGTACTTACCAAATAAGGAAAAACAAATTGAATAACCACTGTACAATATTGTGTAGATATTTATGATCATAAAAAGTTGTTTAGTAAGTTAGTCACAAAATTATTGTGTCCTAAAATTTTTAAAAGCAAATATTCTTTATGTTTATAATATAGCGTATTTTAAAGATTATAAGATATTATCCACAAAAACATTGTACATTGATCTGTAGAACATATATATATGAAAACTTACATCCATTTCAAAAGTAAATTTTTAAATATATTCATTCTTAAAACAACCATATTTTAGAGTCTATATTACAATATACAGTATATTATATTAACATTATAAAGCACTTGTAGCATTTCAAAATGTAGTGCAATGGGTATCTACTAATGTGTTGAAATTATTTTGTACTGTTTAAGAACTACTGTAACATTGTTTTATTGAGTACAGTAGACACTCGATTAACCCGACTGATTGTTGTCGTTAGTCATTCGGATAATCGAAAATCCGGATAATGTAATCTAACAGCTGGTTTTATGCATATGTAGCACAAGTGTTATTAAAAGCAACAAGTATTATATCAACGAAAATCAATGTTTATTAAGAAGTTATTAACATTTTCCAACATACGATTTATAGATGTGTATACGTAAATGCGTATGTAATTTATATGTATAAATTACGTACATATAAATTTTCCTAGCTTTCATTGTAGAAGGTTGTATAAAATAATAATCGAGTTTCTACTGTACTTTTATTTATAAATAAATGTGCTAAATGTTTTCTGTGTTTTATTTAAAATTTTGTTATGTAAATGAAACTTATACTGGTTTGTAGAATAGGTAGAGGAACCCTATGAAGACCGTGTTCCTCCAATATCATTCGGAGCATTGCGCGTTGAGCCACGCTCTGTCTTCTATAGTGAGGAAATGTAAAAAAATTTCATACCTCAGAATAAAAATTGAACTCCTAATCATCGAATAAAATTGAATGAAAGCAAGATGTGTCGCCATTTAAGGCCGACGTAGCGTCACACGCTTGTAATATTTTTTACTAGCGTCCATCAATGATCAAAGATCGTACTTTTTCTTCAGGGGCGAGCTATTCTCATCCCTCTCCGCCCGGTGACGCTGTAAAGATCATTCCAGTTCAACAGCAATAAAGCCAATTCGAAAAACAAAAAGCTTGTGTGAGTGCAAACGTGTTGTGGGTTCGATTCCCAGTGGCGTAGCTAGGGTATTTGCTGCCCGGTGCGGCTCGGGGGACATGATGCCCCTTTCCTGTTGATGACTTCTAAAAAAAAAAAAAACGAAATCATCGACGTTGAGTTCTAAAAAAACAAAGTGATCGTCAATGTTGACTTCTAAAAGAAAAAGAAAAACGTAATCATCAACCTTGACTTCTAAAAAAAACGAAGCGATCGTAAATGTTGACTTCTAAAAAAAAACGAAATCATCGACGTTGAGTTCTAAAAAAACAAAGTGATCGTCGACTTTGATGCCCCTTTTATTTTGATGCCCGGTGCGGCCCAAAGGACTTGATGCCCTTTAAAATGGTATAAAGTCTAAAAAACAAAGAAAAAACACACTAATCGTCGACTTTGATGCCCTTTTCCTGTTGATGCCCGGTGCGACCGCACCGCTCGCACCCCCCTAGCTACGCCACTGTCGATTCCTACTCGGTGATTCTACAAGATGAGTAAGTATATTGTATAATTATTTGAGTGCTTAAAATGGATAGTTTGATTTTAGAGATACGTTTACGCGACAATAAAAATACTATAATTCGTAACTATTTTTTTTTATTTCAATAAAATATGGGGAAACATAATTCATTAAGTCCTTATCGGACTATATATATATACTAGCGGCCCGCTCCCGGTTTCACCCGCGTGAACTATGTTATTATTAATTTCTGTCTCCATGACTACGTCCTAGTGACGTCCATGCAAAATTTGAGACTCCTAGCATTTGTAGTAAAGAAGTTTCATACAAACTTTCAACCCCAAAAACAACCCCTTAGAAGTCGAATATTACAAATTCCCGTCTTAGCGAGCACCTACGTCCTATAAGTAACTCCTATGCAAAATTTCAGATTCCTAGCACATGTAGTTTCTGAGATTTCGTGATAAGTGAGTGACTTTTCGATTTTATATATATAGATATATAATAAAAATTGAAATAATAGAAAAGCTTCCAGCGTATTATTTTGAGAACAAACAATATTTACATAGTTTATCATTTTATTATTACAAAAAAAAATTGGCTGTATGACTATAGGTACACGTCATATTTAGACAGATGATAGTTTAATTTAATATATGTCAGCGGCGGACCGCCTGTCATGTTTCCGTAGTTGTGTGTTTGTGTATAATTGATCGCTGAATGTATTTATTGAATAAATATTCCGAAAATATACATAAATAATAATTTCTAATGCCATTAACTGCGAGACAACGAAGTATTCATAATAAAAATGGAGCCAAAAGATCAGCCAGTCTCAATAAAGGCAAACGATCGCGTAAATCAAGCGAAGGGTAATTATTATTTTGAAACTATAAATACTTTTTTGGGTATTTATAAACATGAAACTATGTAATTTTTTTGTTGTTTACATTTGAAGGACATCGTTTCGCATTTACATACTTTGAGTGAATGGGCTTTTATGTTACCAATTCTTAAGCTCCAAATATCAACGCAGTGTAAACTAATTTCTTACGATCATATATCTATGAACTATTTCTGTTTCAGAGAATTTCTTTATACAAATGCACCAACTGATTTACGTAGTATAGCATATCCTGGAGGTGCAGTGGCGTTAGCTTTATTATTGACTGCCCGTATTGCATCTGCATACTACGGCCATATAGCTGATTGTGATGAAACTTATAATTATTGGGAACCACTGCATTATTTAGGTAATGACTGTAATATTTTTTTAATTTTTTTTATGCATGTGAAATTTACCTTAAGCATTCCATTCTAGACACAGTAAAAAAAAATAATTTTGTCAAATTACATATATTTTTTTAATTTGAATTACATTGAAACAATATAAATATTCAAAATAAATGAACTATAGAACACAGAAAAAAAATTTCACCTCAAACCATTAGTCCCGTTCCTGAGATAAGCTTGTTCAACAGAACAAACTCTTTGGCTTTATAATAATTACAAGGTGATATTTCAATGTATTTTTTTGACAAAGTTATTGAATCTTACAAGCCAAAGTTATTTTATAATCAAGGAAATTTTACGAAGATAAACTTTGGTGCTTATAGCATAATTTGGACGTATAGCTTTTGAGAAAATGTAAAATTTAAATAATTCAATGCTTAGTTTAAAGACTGCATACCTCGTGGTTATGGAGGTTCTTGACATTCAAAAAGCCACGACCTCCACACTTACGCGGGATATACAGTCTCATTACAGACGAACGCGGATGGTGCATTCGGTATGTCGTCAACAATTTACGTATTTGGCGATCTACGGAGTCTAACTCAGTCTGCGTCCATCTTACAATGCCAAAAGTATAGGCTAAAAGCGGCATAACCCAACCGTTGAAAGCTCGCACCTTGTTGCCACCAGATAAAAGGCTGCCAAGCACTTTTTTCAGGCGACTAAAGAAACGCTCCTTCACCAATTGCTTTATGCTCCGCTCATCAATACCCAATGCTTCAGACATTCCAAGATATTTATAAGTTTCACCTTCACCAAGAGTTCTGAAGGAAACAGAATCTGAAATGCAAATATTATCAGATCTTATCAGATCTTTCATACTTATTATTAATATAATCATTTTATTATTTCAGTATATGGCAATGGTCTTCAAACCTGGGAATACAGTCCTGTCTATGCAATCAGATCTTATATGCCGTTGTGGTTGTTTGCAGTGCCTGCAAAGATTTTGTCTTATGTTATGACACCAGTATCAGTTTTTTATAGTTTAAAGGCTCTATTGGCAATTTTAACAGCTTGTGCCGAACTTATGTTTTATAAGTAAGTTGATTTTCATATTTATATTTGAAGTTTTATTCATTTATTAATAAATAAGCAAACCAGTGGTGCAGGGGCACAAGCATATGTATATATAATACTTTTATTTCTTTGCTCTGGTGTAGAGACATATCATGTTGTTGAGTACCTTCACTCAACATATAATGCATTTTGAATTCGGCGGAAAATGGGAAGCAGTGTCTGAACTTGATAAATAAATATTTATATTTTACCTTATTTCAGGGCAGTATGCCACGAATTCGGTGTCCACGTAGCGCGTGTATGGCTTGCCCTGACTCTACCAGCAGCTGGTAGTTTTGTCAGTGCCGCCGCCATGTTGCCTTCGTCGTGGAGCTCCAGCTTGATGACGGCCGCGCTGGCTTGTTGGTGGCGGAAGAGGTATCAGGCGGCCGTCATGCTGACTGCTGCCAGTGTGTTGTTGAGTTAGTGTTCCTTTCTTTATTGATTTTAATTATAACAAATACATAGAAAGTCATATTTTTTTTATTTATTTATTTTACAGCTTCATACTGTAAAATAGATAAATCCTGCACATAGTAGGGTAGGCAGAGAGAACTGCTAAAATTGCACAACATGCTGGTAGGTGGGAACCTACCTAGTGTTGGGAACCCAGTTCCTGCCGCACTTTGCCTCGTTGCCAGAAATGAAAATATTACGCATTTCATTTTCTCAAATGGAAATCAAACCCACAACCTTTCGTGTTTACAGTAGTATTGTTGTACTCCTGCGCCATGAGTAACCATAATATAAAATATTAACATCGTTATTTCTGTAATTTTAGGTTGGCCTTTCACAGCCATATTAGGAATCCCAATAGCAATTGACATGCTATTTTTCAAAGGACAGATCATAGAATTTATAAAATGGACGCTAATTTCTCTAATTCTAATATTATTACCAACGATAGCGGTAGATTCGTGGCACTACGGCAGATTGGTGATAGCCCCTTGGAACATAGTTGCGTACAATATATTCACTGAGCATGGCCCCGATTTATATGGAATCGAACCTTGGACTTATTATTTTGTTAATGGATTTTTGAATTTTAATATTGTATGGGTGAGTTTGTTGTTATGTTTGTAGAGTTTTATTTGGTTATAGTTTGTATAGTATATAATATTAATATTAGAAATATATTAAAAAGTCTTGTGGCATCACTATACCACAAAACTTTAGTAATATATGGCTAGTTAGCTATCTATCTCATACCATAGCTATCTCACTAGATAGTGCCTGGTTGTGAGTTTGATTCCTACTCGAGAGAATGGATTATTTTAATTCCCTCTTTCTGGTAGACAAAGCGCAACGTTGAGTTTCGCCACTTAACACTCACTATCTTTTAAAGCTAGGGAAAGTGGTAAATACTAGCTATATTTACACTCTCTAAATTACTTTATTTTATTTTTACAGGTGTTAGCCCTATCATCACCATTGCTGCTATCAGCGTGCACATTAATATCATCTCGTTCAACAGCGCGAGCGTCTTTCTGTGCACCATACTGGCTAAGTTCATTGCCTTTAGTGTTGTGGTTGATTGTGTTTATGTTGCAGCCGCATAAGGAGGAACGGTGAGATTTATGTTTATATATTGACGATATTTTTTAAAATGATACTAATTTTGTCTTAGAATTTGATTTCTATGTAGTGTACGCACTTTAAACTCATATTTTATAGATCCGCTCATTCTATACAGTTAATCTTTCATACATACATTACGGTCATGCCGCCCTAAAGTTATCTTTAGTTGATATCCAAATACAAATTTTCCAAAATTTCAAATTTTCCAATTACAAAACACTAAAGTGTACTGTACTAAATAAATGTATTACAAACTATTTACTCTAAGGTTCTTAACTGGACTATACTGAATGCTTTTAAAATTGTATGTTTTTATACCAGTAATGTTATAAATAGTAATTAATAAATAATATAACCTTGACTGCCACGACTAAGCTAATAGATTTTTTGTTACATTGCATGCATTTTTGTAACATTATAAAAAAAATATGATTAGAATAAAATAAGATATTGATTTAATAAATTCATATCTTCACGAACCACATAAAAATGGAAGCGGATTTAAATCCTTAAGTTGAAATAAACTTTTTTTTCTCTATAATTGCAGATTTCTATACCCAGTATATAGTATGATAATACTCTCGGGAGCAATATCAATAGATTGCTTACAAAAAATGACGTTCGCGTTCGGCACTGAAGTACTAAGATGGCGGAAGGAGAGAGAGAGGCGACACTATTTAGTGTACACCGGTCCTTTGGTTGTTATGTGTGTTGTTTTAGCTGGTTTGGGCAGTAAGTGATTTATTTTTATTTATTCTTGATTAATGTAGGTTCTAATCCTATTTAAGAGTGTCGTCAAACGGAAATTTAATTATATTTTTCATTTTTAAAGTACACAATAAAGTTAGAAAAGCGGCATAGTTGATATATCCCGCATATAGCAAGGCAGACAGAGGGAACTCAGAATTAAGACAATACTCCTCACATTTCGCCTAATTTTCGAGACATTGTTTATTTAGAACGAGAAAAGAAAAGTAATTCCCTCAAATTGGAATCGAATCTACAGCCGTAAACAGTAAACTGTCATATGCAAAGTACATATTAATACATAAAAAATTTCCATTATTCCAGGTATGTCGCGTATAACATCCCTATACAACTATAGCGCACCAATGTCCATCCTAAAAGATTTAGACACTACAGTGTCAGAAAAAACACTATGTTTTGGCAAAGAGTGGCACCGGTCTCCGTCAAGTTTCCATTTGCCGGAAAATTATGTTATACGTTTTATTGATAGCGAATTTAACGGTCAACTGCCTGTACAGTATGGTGGGACGCATAATGGTAGGTTGTTTTTTTTTTCAGCTTCACTTTCTTTCCCACACATAGCAGGGTAGGCCGAAGGAACCCTAGTACCTAGTGTTAAGATATCCCATTCCCATTGAGACATTTGTTTCCTAACTTCCGCATAGTTTTTCGTTTTCCGTTAAATAGCAATATTTGTTTAAATTAATTTTGTGTCTATTTTTTCAGCTACACGCCTAATCCACCCATACTTCAACGACAAAAACACAGGCGATAATCGAACCTACATACCTCCATCAAAATGCCACTACCTAGTCGACTCAGATCTAAATACCCCCACTGAATTAGAACCCCACTACCACAAAATTACAAATGTATGGGACATAATGAGATCTCTACAAATAATGGACGCAAGTAAGTCGAGTAAACTGTTTAGAGCGTTTTATATACCGGCGGTGTCTAAGAAGAATATTGTTTATGCAAATTTTTATTTGTTGAAGAATAAATTGATTAATTAGTTAGTTATAATGGATGTGGTGGTTGTCAGTTCAAATCTTATTTATGGATATATTTGTATTTAATAAATAAATGTAATAGCAGGAATACATTTAACATTTGCTAATAGTTATTGCTATAATAGTAAAACTATTTAGAAACAGCTTGTAAGGTCATGCTATCTCTGTCCTTCATGAATTAATTGAAATAGAATGACAGAGATATAAATAGGCAGACTTTGTTAAATATGATTTTAAACATGAAAAGTGTATGTTGTATCTCATTTTGTCATAATAAGAGTGAGCGAGATGGCAATACATATTCAAGCATTTTACGTCATTGTAGCACATATTTTAAAATGGCTTGCTCGATCTGGTAAGGAGACAAAGCGAGGCATTTAACCTCAAGTGGGTAATGGAGCCTCTTAACTCAAGTTTCCCTCTGCCTACCTTCTTATATATGGTATACAACGAAAAGCTAAAAACATCATTGGAAATATTTTCCATTTTTAAAACACAATAAGAATCTAAAATATTGATATCACATAATTATGTAAAAATATCTTCTAATCGTCTAATTAGATAAGAGAAAATACATCAATTGGGAATTGAACTCACAACCATCCCATGTAAATGTTCTAACTTTTTGAAATAAGTACATTATATGACTTCCACAATAAAAGTCTTAATGAAATTGTAATAAAACAAAGTACTTAGGTTATTTAAATCAAACTAGTCATAAGAAGCTTAATGGTTAAGTGATTTTGATTCAAGTCATTACAGGATGGGTGGCCGCTTTTGGAATTGTTATAAGTATTTGTATACATGTCAATTGAAATGTAATTATTTAACATAATAACATTTATAAGCATTTTTATAATTTTAATTAATATATTATGAAAATTTTAATTTAATTTAGAAAGTTATAAAATTTGGTTGTGTTATTATAACAATGTATTCTCCCTGAAAATGATAATGACCTAACTCGAAAAATATGTAACTTGTTAATAATAAAAAACTCCATAGAAATATGATTGAAAACTATACACTCACGAAACTATAAACTCATCGGGAAAAGCGCGGTGTTGAATTCCGCAACTCAACAAGCAACATTTCGAAAATTCATCTTTACACTAGGTTGCTAGGACTGGCTAGGACTGGTTAAAAAAAATATCCTTACAATAGACTTTTTATAATCGGTTTTGAGTTCGATTACTATCATTTATATTTAGAAGTGATATTTTGAAATGTTATTTACGTATGATTTTTAGTATAATAAACATATTGTAAGAATTGTATGAAAAGTACTGTAAAAATCTTACTTTTTAATAACCTACTACTAAATAGTAGTAAATGTGAAAGTCGATGAAACTTTACAGTAATATTGCTAGTATAAAGCAACATTCTTGGATATATCATTCAAAACAAACTTCACATATTATTTACTTAAAAAAAAGATTACTTCGTTTTCTAATTTGTAGGTTGTGGATTTAATTGCCGTTGGTAGTAAATCTTTGTATTTGATTATTAAATATTATTTTTTTATCGTTAATGCATTTTTATTTATATTTGTTCATAAATTGACCTATTAACGTAATATTACGGCTTGCATTGTGAGATTTATCCAAAGATATTTATTATATTATTTTCAATTTAAAAAACAAATATTCATATATATGATATGATAAATTTAAATATAACACTAGTTTATATATATTAAAGATTTTTTTAAATTTTATTTTAGAAGAAATATATCTTTATAATTTAAAAGTGCAATAAACATTGTATCAATAAAAAATTAAGTTCACTATAATAATAAATTATAGGAGTAAGATAAATAGTCTAAGGGATGACAATTATTCATTCTATATATAATTTTTTATTTTTTGCTTTTACCATATTTAGGCAAAGAGAAATAAGTGATTAGGCACTCCATTTATAAGTTATTTATTAAAAATACTTTTTAGATATTAATGTTCAGAATGTTAGGCATAAGGTTCTTGTTCTGCAATGTGAAGCATGAGGCTGAAATTAATGTCCATTTTTATTGATTTTTATTATACTTATTAATAATTAAAATTAAATAACTTATTTATTTAAAGCCTGCGTTTTATCTAATTTTGTGCATTTTGCATTTTATTCTATTATTTAGATCATATTAATAAATAAAAAATGGACTTTGTTACTGTTGTCTCCCTGACTATAACATTTTGTATGTTTATAAGTAAACTAGCATTTAAATAAGATTTTTAATAAAGAATTTTGTCACCGATTCTTACTTTATTTTTTATTTCATGCCAAAAACTTTGCTACTTTTGTAGCTATAAAATGTATATTTCATATTGTATAATATGATGGATAATACTTAGCGATATAAAAAAAAATGTATGTAATATCAAGACACTCCGTTCCCCATGAGTTCCCCATTTCTCGATTTTTGAGGCATTGCGTACAATGTGAAAGTCTTTTTACAAGATAGATTTTTTAGAAGAAGTAATAGAGATATTAAATAATTCAGTGGGAATCGAGCCCACAATCATCGCTTGCGCCACTGCGCCACAACGGCCTCTAAATAATTTAAATTTAGGTAATTGTAGCCAACTTGTTTTCAATATCATGTCCATTTAGATTTTTTGCATTTTTTGTATTATTTTACGTTATTTAGGTTAATGTAGGTCGATTAAATTTTTTTACTTCTATATTATATTTTTTAAGTAATTATTTAAACGTTTTATTTGTTTATTTACCAAATTTTCGTAAATAAAAAAATGCGAGAAATAGTTCACATTCAAGTTGGGAGATGCGGCAATCAAATAGGAGCGAAGGTAATTTTATAAGTTTCTTTTGAAGTCGTCCTTTTAGTAGTTTAATGTTTTATTAGCTATCCCGCACATAGTACTCTGTTACCATTAAGACACGTCCGTTCCCTACTCTCAGCCGAATTCTGAAGGCATTGCGTGTTAAGTGACGGAATTCAACGTCGCGCTTTGCCTCTTTACCAAAGCTAGGAAAAGCACAATTCTTACTGCTTTGCAAGTAGTACAGTACTCTGTACTATACTTCGTGGATCCAAATGTAATTTTCACTTTTTCCATTACTAGAAGTGTTCTAGGTACTTAAATTTGGTAGTTTTCACTACTTTTAAAATTAAAGATATGAACTAATTTATTTATAATTTTTATATACACATATATTTTAGTACATACATAAGTACCTCGAATAAAATTTCTCTTTCTATAGTTCTGGGAAGTAATATCCGATGAACATGGAATAGATCCCAACGGCTGCTACTCAGGGGACTCGGATTTACAACTTGAACGTATTAACGTCTATTATAACGAAGCTGCCTGTAAAAAATACGTGCCACGAGCTGTTCTCGTCGATCTTGAACCTAGTACCATGGACAGTATTCGGTCTGGACCATACGGGACTATATTTAGACCAGATAATATTGTATTCGGTGGTAGTGGCGCTGGGAATAATTGGGCTAAAGGCCATTATACTGAAGGGGCTGACATACTTGAGTCCATATTAGATGTAGTCCGGAAAGAAGCTGAAGGTTGTGACTGTCTCCAAGGTTTCCAAGTCGTACATTCCATTGGTGGTGGCACTGGCTCCGGGTTAGGAACACTAGTTTTAGCAAATTTAAAAGAAGAATATACTGATAGAATTGTACTAACCTTCTCAATAGTTCCTAGCCCCAAAGTATCCGATACTGTCGTGGAGCCCTACAACGCTACACTATCCCTAAACCAATTGATAGAAAATTCGGATGAAACATTCTGTATAGACAACGAAGCCTTATATGATATTTGCTTCAGAACGCTACGTCTGAAAACGCCAACGTATGGCGACCTCAACCACTTAGTATCAGCTACCATGTCTGGAATAACTACTTGTTTACGCTTTCCAGGACAATTAAACGCAGATTTAAGGAAATTAGCGGTGAACATGGTACCGTTTCCTCGTCTCCACTTTTTCATGCCAGGATTCGCCCCACTCACCGCCCGGGGTAGTCAAAAATACCGAGCTTTGACCGTACCAGAGCTAACACAGCAAATGTTCGACGCCAAGAACATGATGGCAGCCTGCGATCCGAGACAAGGCAAATACTTGACTGTAGCCGCTGTCTTCAGAGGACGTATGTCTGTTAAGGAAGTTGACGAACAAATGCTCAACATCCAGAGTAAAAACAAGGATTATTTCGTTAAATGGATACCTAGCAACGTTAAAACTGCTGTATGTGATATACCACCACGTGGTATCAAAATGTCTGCCACATTTATAGGCAACACTACGGCAATACAAGAATTATTTAAGAGGATTTCTGAGCAATTTGCTTCAATGTTCAGGAGAAAGGCCTTCGTACATTGGTACACTGGGGAAGGTATGGAAGAAGCGGACTTTATGGAGGCCGATAGTAATTTAAGCGATCTGATAGCTGAATATCAGCAATACCAAGACGCTACGGTCGAGGATCAGGATTTCGAAGAAGATGAGGATACAAATGAAAGTGATGAATGATATTTTTTAAAAATATTTTGTGTGATTTTGTTTTATTTATCTATTTGTTTTTTAAGTATTAAAATTGATTGGTTATTTATTTAAATAAAAATAATATTTTTATACGGGGATTGATCATTAAATTAATACTTAACTAATATAATTTAAAAATGCTGTATTTTTTGTATAGGTAAACAGTGAAACGCGAATGTATCAGTACCTGGTTATTACAGTATTGTATTGAAATCCTAATCATACTTTGTAAACAAACTATTTTAACTTCCCTACTCTCCCTGATACTGAGCGACGTTGAATACAGTTACTCAAAATAATATCTCGAATTCAGGCAAGACCTGACTAACAGGACACGGCGTTTTCTGGGTAATCTACCCTGAATGAAGCGTTAAGTTTTTAAAATGTAATTTAAACATAATAAATGCAAAACTAAAACGAAAAATACACGATTTATTTAACAATTTATTGTATTTAATACTCGATACATCAATTTTCTCTTTTGTACATATTACGTCTAAGTACCAAATAATTTAATTGTTTTTTTCGTATTTCTCAATATTACTGTAGAAGCAACAATTTCCCTACAAATATTAAAAATATTTTAATAAGTATTTAAAATTATTGAAAAATCAACAACTTTCACAAAATATCAACAGATTATATAAACCACTCAAACTATATACTGTTTTAATTTTATTATCTGTATTACATTTGTCAATTTATGAAAAGCAAATTTTTAAGCAGTTTATTAATTTAAAAATTGACATTGTGTCCATTTATTAAAAAATAGAACAACACATGTTTTGACACTTGGATTCATACCAAAGATTTCACTTAAGTAAAATAATGAAAATAAGAGTCAATCACGATTTGTAATTAAATAAATATATAAAAAGAGATCATTAGACAAATGTAATACAGTTTCTTAGTAATATTTCAAAACATTAGTTTTTAATATGGAAAACATTTAATGCAATAACATTTGAAAGCTACATAAAAAAGGACAATTGCCAAAATTTTTTAGTAATATTTTTATTTCGTAACAAGATGTGCCTTCAAAAATCTCTATCAATCATATTATCATTTTCGTTTATAATACAAATTTACTTTGTTTAATCACAATTTTTTTTAAATTCCAAACAAATCTTTATTTTCATTAATGACATTTCTGAGGGCTCATTAAATGAAAAAAAAAATTATGACAATTAAAAAACCTACAAAGGGATAGAGGACACTATCTTTAAAAAATAATAATATCATTAATCTTTATATACATATTTACATCTTAATTTTATCCTCACAGATTAGTTACGCAAGAATTCTCAATTGTTTATTATAATTAGTTATAAATATAAAAATGAGAACAAACAATTGTTATTTAAAAAAAATAGACAATTTTCCTACAATTTCTTAGTAACAAAAAGAAAATTTAGAATAATAGGAAAATCTATTTATAACTAGCGGACGACTCAACTTTATACAGTTAGAATTGAACTCAAAAAAAATTAAATTAAAAAGTGTTTTTTTTTCAAATTACCACAAAAGTCACGTTTCTTCATACAAACTATATAACCACTCGACGATACACAGTTCCAAATAGAACAGAACATAGCAAAACATGAAGTATATCACAAAAGATGAAAACTCTTGGGTATAACCAAGTAATGTCCTGGTGTTCTGCCCATAGAACTGCGGTCCAAGCCTCAGCTAGCCCGACACAGGCTCTAATTTCACACCATCTGCTTTAATTTCCTGTTTCTGACACCATTCTACAAAATCATCTATGAGGACTGGCCAAGCACCCTCTGCATCATAGTTACTCATGCCATCGTCTATTTGAGTGGCAAAGTCTAAAAGGAGGTTCCATGTGTCTTTTGGTATGGATCTTTTGTGGTGTTCCTGTAATATTGGTAAAAATAAATTTCTGGGCTGAGCACTGGATTATTATGGGGTGGACCAGGGCCCCTCTATACCTACGCTCTTGGTAAAACAGTGTGTGATTGTAAATGAAATGGTTGTGGGTTTGAATCAGGGCAATGATTGTATTTAGATTATTATTATTTCTTTGCTATGGTAGTCAAAGTGGGATGTTGAGTTCTGGAACTTAATAAAAGAACAAACTATATAGCTGCTGATATTTTTGTGATGATGCTATAATTTTTTAGTTTTAAGGGGTTCATCTATAACAGGCAATTCATATGCAATCATGGTGCAGGTGCATAAGCATGTGCCTGTAAACACAACAGGTTGTGGGTTCAATCCGACCAGTGTCAAAGCAAGCAATTGCAGTGATGTCTAACTCATTATATTCTGATAATATAATTATTATACACTTCAAATAATATTTTCTCAATGCAAAATCAGAATCAGACAACTTGTATCTGTGTACATGTTATCTATAACAGTCAGTCAGTTGTTTTTCTTTTTATTGGAGAAAAAAGCTTACAATTGTTATAGCAATGTACATTTATTCTCACTATAGAATTAATTGTATTTATGGATATGGATAGTAAAAATTGTGAAAGGCAGTTTAGGTACCTTCATCAAAAGAAATAGCTATAACGGCTTTTTTAGTAAAAAATATTGATATTACATATTGATTAATAAAAATGAACTTGAGCATGATCAGAACCAGAACAGCAATATCAATATGAGGTGATTTATATTGGACCAAGGCCATATTGAGAGCAAAAGTAAATATATCTTATGTACTATTATGTTCTATATTTGTTATGTTCTATTCTTGATGTGATACTCATTTTCTTATAAGAAGTGTTGTTAATTATATAAATATTAACACTTACTGTAAGGAATTTGCACCAAACATCAAGAAATTTAAATCTCCCACGTAACACTATATTCCAATATGCTACCGCCATATCAAGTTCTAAGCCCTTTTGTCCGGGGTTTTTAGCATAATTAAATGTGAATTGATAAAAATCTTTAAACTTATTAGGATCTTTTATCTCCATTTCTAATGTTGGTAATTTTGTTTTTAATTTATCTATACTGTCAACTCCGAGCTCTATGAGACCACATACAAATTCCTCTTTCGTGAATTCACATTGTACCGCTGCTTTGCATTTCCACGCAATTATGAGAACTAATATAGATTCGGGACTTAAATTTAGGTCTTCTAAAAATTTCATTACACCATCAACAGTTATTTTGTCGTTCTCCTGTTGATCTCTATATTTATTGAATAACTGTTCTACTTTTTTTCTATCTACAGATGCTTTGACTGAATCCTTGTAGTATGCATCAGGGTTCTGAAAATAATTGTCACTGGCCATGTCCAGTTTCCAGTCGTTTTGTGAGAGACAGTATATGGCAGTGCTCTCGCTAGTTTGAGTGAATGCTACGAATTTCTTCACTTTTTCTTTCTGTGATGATTTTAATTTATTCTGAAAAGAAAACGCAATAATGTTATAACCTTTCAGCTTTTAGCTGTCAAATTTATTTTGATATTCTTATTAGATTAGATATATTTAAAAAATCCAAAAATTTTGTCTGTGTATTAGGATAGCACTTAATACTAACCATTTTGACGATTTGTTTGTTATTTCATATAATGACTTTCACTAAATTCACTGTTGTTTCGACATCGGAGCTAAAAATGAAAACCAACAATCAGAGACAATTTTTATTTTTTTGTAGTCAGCGTTATTATTGAGCATAGGATTTGCAAGATTCTTCCTTATAATCAGTTGACAAAATGATAATTTTATTTCCTAAATAACAACTTTAAATATGTGTTAATCATTGATTTTGTCTCATATATATATATATATACATTTTTTGTTTTATTAATATAATCAGTTTTATTACGGTAAAGCATTTTTAATAACAGCTGATTGTCAAATTAATTATTTGCTTAATTTTGTTGACATTGACAAGTGTCAATATTTATACTCGAAAATATTCAATTTTATCATAGTTTTAAAAATACAATCTTATTTTTAAAGGTGAATTTTATTAACAATGCACTATTAAATATTTCTATTCAACAAAATGTGGAAATTTACACTTAGACTTAATGCTTTACCTAAACATAAACTCTGTTGTACATATAAAACAATCGTTCCAAGAGTGAGATTCGCTCCAAGTCCTACTGGATATTTGCATTTAGGTGGATTAAGAACAGCTCTTTATAATTACTTATTCACGAAGTCTCGTAATGGTGTATTTATTCTTCGTATCGAAGATACAGATCAGACTCGTAAAGTTGAAGGTTCTGTAGATGCTTTAATAAATGCTTTAGAATGGGTGGGTATTGAGTATGATGAAGGTCCAGGAAGAGGTCAATATGGACCATATGTACAGAGCGAGCGATTGAATATATATCAGTAAGTATTTAAGTAAGAACATATCATATATAAAAATAAAAATCGTGGACGCAGTCGATAAATGTTTAAAGTAAATAAGCATAATTTATAACACAAATACACTGTTTTAAGTTTAAGGTTTTGATTCAATATTTATTTTTTACAAATGTATTTTTTTAATAATAATTGAAAACTTATATTTTAGAAAATACATACAAAAATTATTAGATAATGGATCCGCATATAAATGCTTTTGTACAGAAAGACGTCTCAACATCCTACGTAGAGATGCCATAAGACATCAAAAAATACCTAAGTATGATAACAAATGTCGCAGCTTATCAGACATTGATATCAAAGACAAGATGAAAAATGGTACTCCATATTGCATTCGGTTTAAGGTAAAAGAGTATGTTATTACATATTATGAAATATTTGTACATTTTGGAATATTTGCAGAAAAAGGAAAGGAGAACTCAGTGTTAAAACATTCCCCACTTAAATTTGTTTAATTTTATAAACATTCCCTGTTTAGTGGCATAATTTAATGCTATACTTTGTATAATAGAATGGGGAAATTTTAAAAATATAGTAGGTATAAACTTTCCTACAAGTGAGAATTGAACTCACTGTAGTGAGTCAAATACTCCCCTATCCTAAACAGCCTGAACTGTTTAGAGCTTCCATTAATTTTTGTTTATTTATAATATTCCCATAATAACAAACAAAAAGGCCAATTTCAAGAGGTTCTGATTGCAGTCCAGTTAACTATGTTTATTTTCTTTGTGGATTTTCGAAATGTAAAAATATTTTAGATAGACTCAAACCTGCGCCTTTGGGTACCGTGTATATAGCCAATAATGCCAATCTAGCCAATAATGCATATATTTCCACAAAAAATCTACCTACACAGATACTGAAAAATAAATAAATTGCAACAAGTACAATGAAACTTATAAATTATCAATTTTATTAAAACCTAAAACTTAAATAACTACTTAAATAACTTTGTAATCACTTTCCTGCCAACTGTCGAGACAATGCGTGATGGAACTAAACGCCGCACTTTTGTCTTTATATAAAATTGAGGAAATAAATCAGACATAAAATATTTTAGACCGCACCTAACGGCGCCGTCCATCCAAACGTTAAGCGATTGAGGCATATATTTTACTGAGTATTACTAAAATATTCATTGCACTGTGATGATAAGACGAAAAAGCGCGACGTTCACTTGTGCCACTCGATAATTGTCAATAAAGGGCAACGAAGTGACTTAACATTAGGTTACCTTCTATTTACCTTCCTTCCTATAAGCAGGATGAAACGTGAAATTATAAAAAAAATCAATCAGTTGTCATCAGATTGTCAGTCCTTCGAAGATTTAATATTTGGTGGTATAGCATACGACGTGTCGTTAAACGAAGGGGACCCGGTCTTGATGAAGAGTGATGGCTTTCCAACATATCATTTCGCTAATGTAGTGGACGATTATTTAATGGGCGTCACTCATGTACTGAGAGGTGTGGAATGGCAGATATCTACGACTAAACATTTGTTAATTTATAGGTAAGGAATATTTTTTTTATAGTAACGCATCGTTTGATAGTAATCGTGTAATTAATATTGTATTACTTTAATTTTCTTGCTTTGGTAAAAACGCAATGTCGCAAATATTTATTGTCGTTGTGAAAAGAATGTACTAGATTAACTTTTATCTTGCCTGCTATATTGAGGATACAGAGTGAAGCGAAGAAAAATTAAAAAGAAATGTATCTAAGGTGTCTAGCAGAGAAGGCAGTGAGAATCCACAGTTTGCTTTATTGTTTACGCTATTATCACTGTTGGGCATTTATGAAAATATGTAGTTTTAAAGATATTGCCATTTGATTAGCGGCAATCACCGAGTTTTATCTCTTCCTTTTATTTTTGTATTTTTTTTAAATATAATTATTTTTTATTACTATAATGCATATAGGGCTTTCGGCTGGAAACCTCCAGAATTTGGACATTTACCGCTCATAGTAAACTCTGACGGCACTAAGTTAAGTAAACGTCAAAGTGATGTCAAAGTAGAAGATTACAGGAATAAAGGTAAATAAAAGATTTTTTGTTTTTATGTTTCTATTTAAAAATTAAAAGTATTATTTACATTATACAGTTTCTCGCTTTGCAGGGTAGGCAGTGGACGTAGTTTTAAGATAGTTACTCCGTTATCCACTTACCCGAATCCGAGACATTGGGTTTGAGTCTGAAGTAGCGGAACTCAACGCCACACGCCGTCTTATTAGTCTAAAATTAAAGTATATAAGTTTATTTCCCGGATCGAACACCCAAACGTCATATAATGAGTCAGATTATTTTTTTTTCTTTATTTTAGGTATATATCCACTAGCTTTAGTAAATTACATAACACTCTCTGGTGGAGGATTCGATCATGTGCCTGGTGAAGGCATAAGGTTTAAGACTATGCAACAATTGGCTGAAGAGGTGTGTCATTTTCTTATATTACAATTTTTTTCTGTTGCTATTAAAAATTGTTAAAATTTAAAATTTAAATATTTGTTTACAGTTTCAATTAAACAAAATATCATCACACCCCAGTCGACTGAACTCAGACTTATTAGAAGAATGCAATCGATTGGAAATAAAACGTCAATTAAAAGACGAAACATTAACCCTTTCTTTAATAAATAAATTACAAAGTTTAATAAAAGAGAAATTCCCAAAAGAAAATCTAAATTTGGAGAAAGAACATATAAAGAATGTTTTAGAATGGGCAACATCGAGAATATCAAGAATAGAAGATCTGGCAACCCCAAAATTTGCTTTTCTTTGGATATTATCATCTAATAAAAATATTGATATAAATAAAAGCTTATTTGTAAAATTAATAAGTAATTTGGAAAATTTAGATAAATTTGAGCAAGATTCAATAAAAAATAATTTAAAACAGTTTTCTCTTCAAAATGATATAAAATTCCCTGATTTAATGAAAATATTGAGGTCCGTGTTAAGCGGTTTAAATGAAGGGCCGAGTGTGGCGGAAATGATGCAACTTTTAGGTAAATTTCAATCACTGGAAAGAATTAAAGCGGTTATGAGATAAATTGTTTGTTTTTTTTATTACTGGATTTCCCTTTTTTTATTTTAATAGATCGTAACCCAGACGCCCCCTCGAGACTTAAGCCTGGTACTGTAAACGCGACGGCTGTAAGTGTGATTCACACTTCGTGGAATTAACGGGTAGGAATCGAACCCACAACCGTTACATTTACAGTCGCACGCTTGTGCCCTTGCGCCACGCCGGCCTCTCATATAAATATAGATAATTATTATCTATTATATCTTATTATCAATAACCAGTTCAATATATAAAAAAAAATCTTGTCTTTAGGTATAGAGGAATTTTGTTTAATAAAAAGAAAGGTAAAAAACAACACAATGAGTAACAGTAAAATTTATTGAATTCTCAAATATAAATATTGAGAGAAAAATACACAGTTATTCCAAAGTGGTATCACCATTCACACGACAGAAATTTACTAAGAAATCAAATTATTCTTTTACTTATAATATAAATGTAATTATTTTTGTAGAATAATATTTTATTGCTTTACTTAAAAAGAAAATAATGTCTATGGCACTTTTTAAATTTAATAGTTTTAAAATATGGCACCAGTACATGTAAAAATTCAATTTTCTTATTTTCTAATGAAACATATTTAATTAATACATAATATGTTCATTATTTTTAATTTGGATTTGAGAAAAAAATATGAATAATCTTTCACTAATATAGTTTAGAATTGAAGAAGTTAAATTTACATAATTTAAATATAATATAATGTAATAGTGACTTAAATAAAGAGTATTATTAATAAATTCTGTTGCATTGTTTTGTTACGAATAAATAATTAAATATTATGACACTTAAAACGTTTATTGCTACTTTTAATCTACCAAAAACAAAAAAATACTGATTATTTAGTTTATCTATATTTTTACTGTAAATCTATTGAAACATTCAATATTTTTTTCGATAATTTTAAAATAATAGTAATTAAAAAAATCACAATCACACAATTTAAACTTAAAATTATGTTGAGCAGTAATTAATTCATAAACTAAAATACATTATATAAGTAATTCAAATTCAGAGACTACGCGGTTTTTTTTAGTTTCACCTATACATACATTAAACTTATTCTATAAAATTGTATCTAATTTTTTACTAGATACAATTTACTAGAATAAGTTTAAGTGTGAAATAAATTAAAACTACAATTTAAAACAAAGAAAAAACTTCAAATAAATTACTAGCAAAAGAAATTAGTAATTCACAGGTTCAGTCTTACAATTAATTATTATTAAAATGAGTTTTTTTATTACAATTGGGACATAAAAGACAGACTGGTAGGCCTTAATTTTTTGATTGATTTAATAAAATAATTTAAAAAAGTATTATACAGGAGAATTTAAGAACGTTAAACGTTGATTAAATATTTTATTTCATTATAACCTTCCGTAATATAAATAGTAAGTACATGTTTAGTACTTAAAGGCTTGTTTAGTTATGTTTAGTAACTTCAGCTGTAAAGTCAAATAAAAAAGAAAAATCTATGAAATATTTTGACCTTTACCTACTTTAAATAATAGGCATGTTGAGAGATTTTGAGAAACCATTCTATAATGTTCAGAAATATATTATACGTATATAATAAATAATAAAAGATTTAATATTAAAAAAGATTTTTTAATTAAAATTAACTTTAGCATTAATTAGCAATTAAATTTAGCTTTTTAAAATCGCACCAAAATTCGTCACATCGATGTCGTTTATGACGTCAAGTCTGAGTAATTTGTCAATACCATTGTATAGAATATAAAATATCAATTCTGCTGCAAAGAATTTAAGTTCTAACTGGAGTGACTTGCCGTATGTTATAGTTTTATTATTTCTTAGTAATCATAAATCATACACTTAATAATAAAAGTAATGGGTGTTTTGTAATCTATTAATAGAGTTTAATAATTTATTAAATACATAATTTTAGTGATTTTTTACTAGCTGTCATCATGCCTATTATAATTAATACACAGATTAAAATAATCATCATCACTTGTTGGAAAATTTAAATAAATTTCCTAAATAGCTTGCCGGTTTTTAATTAAAACTTATTTAATAATTAATATAAATAACATCAAAGCGAAAACTCATTATTCTCCGTCACACGGGAGATTATTGCTTAAAATTGTAAAATTGTTTTACAACACTAAAGATACTTAAGTAATTGATATGACATTAAGTATTAAATTAAATTAAAAATTACAAACTTAGCCTTATCACATAACACTCTTCGATTTTAATAAATGAAGTATAGTCCGACAAACACTTTATGAAGATTGTGCAGACAGGCACGAGTCAAACCCGCGCATGTACATTCGCATGCAAAATGTTTAATATGGAGTTCAGGACAGTGACGTAGCTAGGGTATTTGCTGCCTGGTGCCGCTTAGGACTTGATGCCCTTTAAAATGGTCTATAAAAAAAAAACAGATTCAAAATGTCTTCTACTCTCACGTAGATCAAGCGTCAGACACGACATGACATTGGCTACCTTTAAAAAAAATTAATTGTCGATTTTGATGCCCCTTTCCTTTTGATACCCGGTGCGACCGCACCGCTCGCACCCCCCTAGTTACGCCATTGGTTCACTTTGTGTTATACAGTATGAGGAAGTAAATCACGCTTAACCTACTTTCAAAAACGGCGAGAATCACGTGGTTTGAAAACAGGAACCGTACAGGTTTTATTTATATGACAATTGTAGTAAAAGAAAATAGAATCTATTACTATGGGGCGTAAAGGCTCCCGGGAACCGCAATCGCTTCTTAACCCTCAGCTGTCTGAATATATAATACAATTGAGCGGTTCTTAATACCGCATTTATATAATAAACGCGGTATTAAGAACCGCATCTCTCTCAAGCAGCCAAGCAGCCAAAAATTCATAAAGTTTTTGTCGGTCTATAATATTTCAAATAAAATATATATTTGTAATTAAATGTGCAAGTATTTTTTTAAATATATAAATCATCGGACACTGAAATTACATTTTTTTTTATTAATGAGCGAAAAATACTAAATAAAGGTACTTATTTGCAGGTTCTTTATATCCATTATGCTATAATGACTGAAATAATAACAATTCAAATGGCTGTCCTGTAAAATTACAAATACACACATTTTTTTTCTAATTAATAAAAAAGAAAATTGCAATGAAATGCTGAAATTCATAATAATAAAGAATACACAAAGTAGCTTCATTTAGTATTAATCGATACGGTGCTTTTAGAATTCAAATAGCAAATATATTTAGAAGTAACAGTAAAATCTAAATACCATCACAACACACCAGTTTACACTCGACATTCATTTTAATAAAGCCTTTAAGTTTTAAATCGTTAACTCTATAAAGAGTAAATTTCAACATTAACTAGAAAAATCAAATTATATCGAAGTACATAATTTCATTAACATTAAGGTACATTTATGAAAATTGGAATTAAATTATTGTAAATAATAATAATTATTAATATAATTATTATGAAAACGTGAAATATTTTTGGTAGTAACACACTTAAACGATATTTATAAAAATCGTTTACACGACGACATTATATTAGCTTACGATATAAATTTTTAAAATTTACCGAATATTGTAGATCACACTTTGATTGAGAAAAAAAATTGAAAATCGATAATTACGGTAAGTAATCGATTGCAAATCGACAAATAAACGATTACAAATCGATAAGTAACTGACTACTAATCGATAAATAACCGTTATCTATTGCATTGTTATAAATGAAGAAACTAGACAATTATTTATTAAAATATTTAGTATATATTTAATATTAAAATAGGTCTAAGAGTCTAAGGCAATGGCGCTGTGATTCACAGCAGAGTAAGATCTAGATGTGTTTAATTATTATTTATTATTTTAGAATCCATATAAATATTATATATAAATATAAGTTTACACATGTTATCTTCACACAAGAATGTGTAAATAGAAATTACTCGGAGGTACATTTATAAAAACACCTATAAGGCAGATCCTTTAAGGAGGCGCGACCGCGTCGGGGACATTACATAAATAAATAATTTGTATATATTTGAATGAAAAAGAAAATAATTATTTATATATAGAAATAAAGTTCACGTTTTTTATTCCTGAACTATTTAATTTGCAAATTTATTCAGATTTTCTAAAATCATCAACAAAATATAAAATCGATATTATAATATATTTTTTCTGTACAACAATCTTGCCATCTCTTTACAAAGAAAGAAAAAAAAAAGAATTGATAAACCGACGCGGTCCCATTATTCCTAAACATACAATAAACACATTATTAGAGATCACATTTTATATTATAAAAAGAGACGTAACGACTTTAGAAACGTCGCGTTTAGAACAAACGTAGTGAAATTACTTATTATTTATTTAGAATATAAAATTGAGAATAAGACACCTACAAGTGATTGTCTAATGGTTACTAATTAATCAAACTACTCATACTATACTGAAGTCCTCCATAAAATAACTTAAAATATTTTTTAGTATTTAGCTTCACTTTCACAGAAAAACTAGTGTTAAAACACTATTTTTCTTATTTTGCGCTTATTTTAGAGAAATTGATAACATTTCTCAAATTGAATGTGAGTTATATTTTAATCGTTTCATAATATTTCAGGAATATAATACTTTTTTAAATTAATCTATGGAGGACTGAATCTAACACAACAGATTCATTATGTAACTAACCTATCTAAAGAATACATAGTATATTCGACTAAGATATCTATTTTATTGAGAGCATCGCATATATTTGTAGCTAGACTAGTCAAGTAAAATGTTTTTGCTTTTCTTTTAAGACTTCAACTATTTTAAAATAAAAAAAATAACGTGATTGGTTAATTTGGCGGGAAAACGTGCAACAAATTAATGCTATTTAACCATATTTTTACTAACTTTTAAGTCTTTATTATTTATAATACCTTTATCTATAATATATTTCAATTAGTCTCAATAGTTAATATTTTTTAACTGTCGAATAGAATAGTCTAAGGAAAATTTTTAAAGTATAAATATATTTGAAAAGGCAAAAATCTATTGTATTTACTTCGAAATAACTGTTAAACCCTACCTCTCTAATTCAACCGGTAATTACTGTCTATTATTATTAATTCAATTCCTAGTGAATTTTTAATGTTAACGCACAATTAGCTATTTGTTTGACTCTGACATTATTGCTTTGAGATCTATAAAAAAAAATAAAGGCAATACTGGCAGCTTCGATTATAAAAGATAAAAGTTTTTTTTTTTATTAAACAAAATTTAAGCAATTATTTAGAGATTTATTAAATATCGATGAATAGTATGGTAAGTTTAAAGTAGGTAAATACCTAGTAAATTCGCCGTTCTGATCCCTATTTATTCGAATACCCGATGTATCGATATAATCGAGTTAGTTTTCCCTTTCACAACTTATTTTAGCACAATATTTAATTTTTACGTCCTTTTTCAACCATTTATTATAAATTAATAATATTATATTTTCAAATATCAGTAATATCATTAAAAATATACGATGTGTAGAAAAAAGTTATATTAAAAAACGATGTAGACAGCCATAAAGAATAAAAGACTTCGTTGGTGAAGGAACGTAGCAAGGAAGAGGTAGAAACTTCGATGTTTCTTTTAACTCAAATATTTTTAATTATACAAAAATGTCTTTAATTTTTATATCTATTAATGTCAATTTAATTTTAAAAAAACTAAAGGCAATAAAAAATAGGTATAGTTTTAAATTATTTTTGCAATCTTTCAATAAAACAAGTAACCTAAGTAATTATTATTGTATAAAACTTAAATAATATTTCCACGTAAAAAAATCACATTTTGACATTTTGGTATAACTAAAATAATTAGTCAAAATTAAGATAGAGTAGAAAATGTATTAATACTGTTATTTCTTTTAAATTCGGATTATGTGCGGTCTGTGGTAAAAGATTTCCATAATTTTCATTTTATATGGAAAAGTGATTTCAGAGGGTTTGACAATGACAATAAATATCTATGTAGGTAGAGCATGTATTTTTGAAAAAAATACACTAAACTATAGAGACAGATTATACATAATTATATTATAAAAAAGATCTGAATTAGATTCGTTGAATACGGAATTCGATTAGAGAAATTCAAAAAATTGTACAATAAGAACAAAAAAAAAGACTTCCTTACAAAGATACATCACATTACAGAAGAAACCATTAAAATTCAATATTTTGACAAGATTTAGTATATAATTAGTTATTAAGTATATAATAAAGAAGTAATTAGATTACTTAAGACCGTTCTCTTCGGAACGGCCGCGACGTCGTCACTGAAGATCCTTTACCGCTTGGAGAATCCTCTTGACATGACCTACTTTAGTAACTCCCAAATCCTTTAAATCCCTTCGTGCCAACGACAATAATTCTCGTCCTGTCACATCGTGCTTGGCGAAAGCATCGGAATATTCACCAAGTTCCAATGTTTCTAGCCACGCTTGCACTTCTTTCACTCCCCAGGATCGAACCTGCACTGTCTGTGTACCGCTACCTTCTGATACACTGCGACGACCTCTGAGCCACCGGCTGCTTGCTTTCTTCGGAACCTATAGGCAGGTAGGGGAGGGTACAATAGGGTTGATGAGGTTTAAGGGATTTCTATTATATTATAGTAATACTAATGTTGCAAGGCATGAATATCAATTATTATGGGCACTAGAAAGTTTATAATGATTATATAATTCTGTAAATAGTCGTAGTTAGTAGTTTAGTCAGTAGTTAGTAGTTTAGAAGTCCGGAAGTTGTGTCTTCTAAATAAACAGTAAAGAACAAAGAATTGGGGAGAGGTGGTACAATAATTAAAAATTCATTATTATTATTTATCCATAAAATTGTATAATTATTAAAAAATATCTGACAAAAACTGCATTATAAGTTCGGAACTCCGATTGAAGTTTTCCAAATAGACAGAAAGACAAGTATACTTGGAAGACGTAAAAAATGTTACAAGGAATGAATACTGATGGACTCTTGTATTTGGTTACAAATGTTCTCAAAAGTCAGTAAGTCATCAAATGCCTGCAGTTTGTCCTAAGTAGGTAGTAAGGGTGGTAGACTTGGAAGATAATGAAAAAGAAAACATGGAAAATAAGAAGAAAGGTATCAAATTAATCTAATAATGTCTTTTCGTGTCATCTAAAGAAAATCTGCGATGTGTTTTTGGAACGTGTACTGTGAATATATGCCGTGACTGGAGTTTGCAGGAGTTGTATGGAAAATGATAAAATTCAATAAAGTTAGAGCAGTGCTTATAGACAAACATTAAAATCAACTATTTTATTTTTTCTCTATATGTCATAAAAAGGTATTACAAAGTAGTCTATATTATTGTTAATTTCAATTTTTATTGTTAATATTTTTTTGATATAAAAATAGCAATTGTTTTTAATCAATAATAAAATTCCACCTTTATTTGTTTGGAATATCTAAATAGTAATTCCATTAGCTTGGTTACGATTCTATGAAATAGTTTCCTCATTAATATCATAGGACGTAACAGAACATTCTCAAACATCCGAAAAACATATAGAAAAGAGAAATAAATAGAAAACTACCACTGCAATAAAATATATATAAAAATACCTCATCCGTCTGTATATACGCGAGTCCATCGCGAGTCTGACATCGCGCGAGGTGAGCTCGGAGACCAGCAGACGCGACGCCTAAGTTAGCACCACTCTCTAGTAATTCGTGACAACTTTCAACCTGTTGATGAGAATTATTTTTTATTTGAAAATGGATTTTTTAGCGAAGAATGTACTTTGAAATACTAATGTGGGCACAACATTGAATGAAATGTACATTTCTTATTGAAAGTAAAAAAAAACAAACCAAATTAGCCAATAGCCGTCTCAACTGCGGCGGCGGCAGCAGCCTTCCCTCGGCGTCCTGTAGGGCGTCCGCCTGCGCCGCGACGCGCCGCGCCGTCGACAGAGCCCCGCCGGTCGCGCCAGAGCTTATGCACGCTAGCTTCACCTGTATAGGATAAATATTAATGTGAGAAACGGAATTAGTACCCATTAGGGGGGAATGAATTATTGAATATTTTATTTTTTTACTATGGTAACAAGACACAGCACGGCGTTGAGTTCTGTTACTTAGCATGCAATGTTATTGAAACTGGGGAACGTAGTGCCTTAACTTTAGGTTCCCTTTGGTTACTCTACTACAAGAGGGATGAGGGAAAGAGCGAAGCATAAATAATGTGTTTTTACAAAAAATACTCACATGCTTAACAATAGTGTTGACGTCGTCCAGTAAAACTAAGAGATGTGCTGCCTCCGCCTGCGACAATATTCTAGTCGGAGCAGAATGAGCTTTTTGCTGTTGCTTTTCATCCCACGCTCTGTACCCAAAACTAGTCATGAATTAACACACTTAACTTGTTTTTTTTAACTGTACAGTCCGCGAGGTCTAAGGTGAGCTTTACATTAGTGTGAGTGTTCATGCACAGTGTACGTGTAACGTCACTTGAGGCCTAAGCCGCTTTATATTGCTTTGACAACCCGCCTACGACTATTCGTCGTTTCGACTGATAATAATGTCACATATTTAATTCGTGATATTAAATTTTGGTGTTCGTTTTAAATAGTAAAAGATAAAGTTGACACTATCGCTGAGCAAAAATTAACAAATGTATGTGATCAAGCAGTAAATAGGAAAAAAATAACACAATGTTGTTCTTGATGATATAACGGATCGATTCATTATAAACATTCTGGCTTTACTTCTAGTAAAACTCACACATATGCAAAGCTCAGCTTAAGCCTGGCGATCTGAACGTAATTAGTTTAGTTGACTAATAACGATTGAATGTGAGCATAATCCCTATGTTGATGTTTAGATTTTTTTTATTTCATTCACTACGGAGACATGGTCCATATCTATTCATACATAATACATCTGTTTCAAATTATTTTTTCCACTGACTTGGCACGCCTTGCATATATAGTATCTTATTCTTATAAAAGTCAAGTATTTTGAAATAATTTCACGTTTGCCAAAAATGCTATAATAAAGTCTGTAGAGATTTTATAACAACGTGTACAAAGACTACCTATAATGTATCTGTACGAGAACTTAATAATGTAAATCTATAAAAGAACTTATAATTAACATTCACTGGTTTTTGCAAAGTTGCCATATTTTTCAGTGAGCGCTAGGGGAAAGCTATTTGCCCCTTATCGTCAATTTCTATTTACCTTAAGCTGGTTTCCAACGCTCTGGACCTACACAGCATTTGCGCGCGATTTTTGTGTATTATACGCACACAACCGGGGGGTTGTAGCCATGCTTCGCCATCCACCTGAAATTTAAGTTTTTTTTAGCTATATCTTGAAAAAAAAAGTAAAAATATAAAAAAGGTTGCATAATATACCTAAATAATTAAATTAAATATTATTTTTAAGATGTAATTAAGTGTATAGTTATATAAATGGTAAATACAAAAATACCTGCACAGGAACGCACTCCTCCCCCAAAATGTTAATTTGAACAGCGCGGCACTGAGCTATGCGGTGCTTCTGTAGATTGATGAGACGCGACGCCGCCATCTGCGCTGAACCGAACACCGCTACCACCTGACACAATCGTACAACGTAAAGAGACATAATTATATTATTTTCACAGGTTTAACATAAATTCATTTAGCCGTATTGTTCAAATATGTAAATAGCTATTCAAATTATTGTCACTTTCCCTTTTCGGTAAAATAGTTGCGGTGTTTATATTTGCCACTTGTCAACACGCAATGTCTCAAATACAGACAGAAATCAGAGATCACTCTACCCACATTTTTCGAACTTACTTCAAGTATACGATCATCAAAAGACGGCGCGAGAAAGAGGTCATCCCCTCTCGTTCCTCCCCAGAAATTGGTACCTCCCATAAAGGAAGATATGTTAAGAACCACAATGCCTTGTAATTCTGGTAGCGGGATTCTTTGCCCGTCGCATTCTAATTGAACACGCTGACCAAGATGTCTGAAAAGAAAATCATTTAAACAAATTATAAAGCAATAAAGTTAGTTATTATATGAAGAATCCTTGTATTAAGATTAGATTAATATTGTCGCTTTGATGGTATTTGATTTGTATAAATTATTACGTAAATACATTAAATCTTAATAACACTTACCTATAAGTCCTGTTAACCCACTCCTTCGACCCCAGGACACCATACCACATGTAATTCCTAGCTCTCGATCTACACTTCTCCGGATGTTCCTCCCTCTTATTATGAAAGTCCAATGTAATCTTAGCGTCGATTCCGATACCAAAATAGTTATTCATAACCGCTCTTTCATAGAATCCTTCTAAAAGAGTATCATCTGGGTCCATTAAAGGGCTAACAGCGGCACAAAGTGCATCTGCATTGGCTAAAAGACATTGGCTTATGAACCCTTGAGTGACATGAGGCCATGCTGGTAGTTGGACTAAAGGGTTGATTATGGGTAGTTTTTTAGCACCCTCACTGGTATCTGATTTGGTTATACTTCCACCTCCGCCTATGGTGCCACCTTCACCCCATATCGATGATACGGATGTTGATAACCTGCTTTACGAAAAAGTTTGTTTAATATTAAGTGAATGTCAATCTTTTTGGTATATATATTTTTTATCTAAATAAATATAACAAGTATTGATTTCTAGGAAACAACTTTATTAATAGGTGTTTAGAATATATACAGAATATATTGATATTACATTAAAATATTTATTTAACTACGAAAAATAATCGTGAGAGGGCTTTAATAGTATATAAGAGAGTTTGTTTTAACTTACTTATCTGGCTCGCCAGGTTTAAAAAGGCTTCCACACGATATTCGCCTAGTCGCCGCCGGAGAACAGCTTAAAAACTGCCCATATTCTGGATCTGATCCTAAAAGGCGAGGGTTATCGGATTGCCGTCTTTCTCTTTCTCTTAAATTTGGCTCCGGAGAATGTACACTCAAAGTATCGGTTCCTTGATCAAATATATCACTTAGTACTGAAGCCATTCGACTTTGGCAGTTTTTTACGCTTTTCTCTTCACTATGTGATGGTGATGGAGGCTCTACTACTACACTGACTTGAGGGAATGCTGGCATTCCTTCATTTAAGTCGAGTTTCCTATCATCATTTATCGGAGGAACCCTTAGTTTCGGGGGGCTATGTATAGTTGGAGTATCCCCTCCCAGAGGAGAGAGTTCTTCTGTAGTTTTTGGCAAAAGATGTTTAATTCCAGTATCGTCTGGAACTCTCTTCTTCATGCTTTTACGTAACTGTTTCCTAAACGATTTCCGAGCTATATCGCTGCCTTCTTCGAATTGCGCTAAGCTACAATACTTTATTTGCTCATCCTTCTTAGCAGCATTCTCAATATAAAACACTCGGTTTTCGTAACCAAATTTTTCAACATCTGTTTCAGCTGGCTTTTTGATTTTCGATATGTATTTAACTTTTCCATCATGTTTCTTTTCTAAGCTTGGATGTCGACTATCCATTGGAATGTCTGAAACAGTATCCGATGTAAATATCGTTGTGTCGTCGGTGTACGTTTCATTTTCGCCGTTTTTCCCCATCATTGCTAGCAATACTTCTTGTCCCAACATAGAGCTAATGTCATCCATAATAGATTCTCCATGTAAAGTTTCAGAGTTCATATATGTCGTTTCGGACATTTCAGGTGAATCAATGTGTCCTATTGCACAGCTCCCCTCCACGTCTTCCGGTTTAGTATCCATAATTTCTGACATTAAACTAAAATCATCACTAATATTGGACCCTTCTGAACTAGTCGCATCGATTTCTAAGTCGACACTTGAAAGCTTCCTTTCGGGCGTACATTCTCCACTCACTGGCATATCTCTGTCACTTATTTCATGGAAGTGCACATCATCTGTGTACGGTTTATCAATGTCTATAATAGTCAATTGGTCCGATTCATAAGTTTCTCCCTGTAATGATCTCTTATCACTATCGTCTGAGATGACTAGATTGGGTATGGTTAAGCTGCTGCTGTTGTAAGTACCGCTAGTTCTTTCTAAATCCGGTCTAAGAAGGTTCTTGCATGAACTAGTATCACATGATGAAATGATGGATGGCGAAAGCCGGTCTTGAGGCGATATCGAGCACGATTTGCGCTCACGCTTATCAACTTCTAAATTATCTGTACTTTCAGGTGGGTTTGAACTTATTAACTTAGCTATGTCTTCATCTACATCTGGAATGCTGAAAATAAAATTAATTATAGACACTGAATTATAGATATTACAAGTATAGGATATTTTCTTTTTATTCTTTAATATCAATATAATTTTGATATAACTATACTTATCAACACATAGTACACACCATACAAAACATATTTTTTTCTTACAACATGTATGAAATAATTTACAAACTTGTGTTGACTAATATCTTTACAGCATATTATCTAACTAACTTTTCAGGCTGCATACTAGCAGCGGAGACAGCAGAGGCGGCGGACGACCGACGGCTGTCAGCGAAGGCGCGCGGTACCGGCAGGGCGTCTGTTTGTGGAGCTCCCTCTACTTGCACTCCTGTACCAACGACTGCAGTGTTTGTACTCGCAGGACCACTATTTTGAGATACTCCCTATAAAAGATAAGATTTATAATTAGGATTTTTCTTAAGCTTCACTAGTAGCCTAAGGGGATTATAGACATACATCTCATACAATGAAAAACTCCCAATTACATCAAAATATAGCTTTTATAAGCCAAAGCTTTATAAACTCCAAGTTACCTGAGGATACAACTGCGTGAGTGTTCGTACTAGAGATCTTAAAGCACGTCGCACGCTATCAGCACGACCGGCCAGCGCGCACCCACGAGCCGCCGCCGCCCAATTCAATTGTTCCTGAAAACGAATTACTTATTCCTTAATATTTTATTATACCAATTTAAAATAATGCAACTCATAAAAGAACAGCTCCACGCTTTCTCCCAAGTAGCAGTGTAGGCAGAGAGTAGGTTACTCTTGTGTTAACTAGTGTTACTCTTTTCCCTACTTTATTTTCAATTTTATGAGATTTAAATTTTTAAGACAATTTTATAACTGCATCTTTAAAGACACTTAATAACGATCGTAAAACAAACATGGTTAAGAAATATTAAAAAAACCTTATTTTGAAATATTCGAATTCAAAGAAAAATAATGATTAAATTGTAATTTTTTTGTGGTTCGAACGACTATGGGAGACCATACAGGATGGGACCTAATGTAGACAGTTGTCTTAATAATAAAAGTATGAAATTATTAATTATTCTATTTAAATATACCTTTTCAGTCTTTTCAATGCTTCCCTTTTCGGCAGCTGGTTGCGCTTCAGGCTCGCTGTCGCTAGTATCTAATGGTTCCCAAGAACTAAAAATAAAAGACATCGTCAAAGTATTTTTATGACAGATTTTTAACTTTTCTATATAATGGAAAATTAATGTTACAATAACATATAACTCAATACATAAATGGGTGCATCTTTGGATTGCGTTGACTTAAAGCTTGACTTTTTCTATGGCCCAAAGTACCTTAGACTTGAATATTTGATATTAATTTCGGCTTGTTACTTTCTTTTCATCTCGATATAAATAGTCTTGACAGACAGACAATACATTAAAGTTTATTTCCTTTGCCATTGTGGCACAGATGTACAGGGCGTGGTTTGACTCCCGCCCGAGTAAATAAATAATTTGGCCTTTCGTGGGGAACGGAGTGTCTAACACTAGGGTCCCTCTGCCTACCCTGTCATATGCGGGATACAGCGAGAAGCTAACAAAAAAAACTAAATCTTCATTGACTTACTCGCACCGCGCGTGATCGTGCGCCAGATGCGCACGCGCATGCAGCAACAGCGACAGCGCGCGACGCAGCCGGTGAGCAGCACGCGCCGCGCCGCCGCCCGCGCGCTCGCCCACCGACACGAGGCGCGTGCAGCCGTCGCGCAGGGCGGCGCGCGCTGTGCTGCACTCGCCTTCCCCTGATTCTCCTGCCTGGGGGTTAAAATTTAAGTACTTACACATATTTGTACATATATATGAAGTCTTCGTGGCGCAGGGCTACATGTGCGTGACGGCTGTGGGTTCGATACCCACAACAAACTAAAATAAAACAAAACACGATACCTGAACTATTTCCTGCAAGTTCCTTAATAATAAGCTTTCCTCGAGTAGATCAGGAGGCGCGGGCGGTGGGGGCGGCGCTGTGAGGGCGCGCTCAAACGTCATTATTGACCATCTGAAAGAAAATAAATATAATATAAAATTTTAATTCTCATTGATTCTAATTTATGTTAATGTTTGATTCTAACGATGTGTAATTTAAGATTAAATTCATAAACATATTTACACTTCCTCTCTTTGGTAGCGCAGCTTTCCGTCACTAAAAACGCAATGCCTCTAGAATTTTGTGAAAAGTGATGAACGGAAATATATTATTGGGAAAGAAGTGCCTTTATACTTGGTTCCCAGGTTCCCTTAGCTTACAAAAAAACCTGGGAACCTTTGGCTAAAAAAAGCTTATGTATTATACAATATGTGTTAGGTAAATTACTCTGTACTCACTACTACTACGTAACTACTCGTACTCGATAATATAAATACATTTTTTAAATTTACATTTATCTATGTATCATATCATATTTATCGTTGGGACGTTCCAAATTTACAAGCAACAAAATTTATTTAAGACAAAAAAAAATTGTTTTAAATAAAGTTAATTTGCAATACACAAATAACGATATTAATCTTACCGATCTAACATCTTAGTAGAAGCTCTCTCATATCTCTCGAGCAGCTGTTGCAAGTTGGCCGCGTCGTCGCACGAGGCGCCCCAGCCCAGTACTCGCGCCAGATCGTTGCCGGTCCCGAGCGGTAGCACCGCCGTTTGCACTTGACGCTGGAAGAAGTCGACAATTAATCTATCCTGCCGTTGTCCAACGAGTGATTGAAAAAGATTTCTTAATAGTCTGATCATTCTAAGGTATCAATTCATTATTTTGTTACATATTTAAAAGGGAAAAAAAAGCTTTATATTTAAAAAAGTAATCCAATTGCCATAAATTCATCAATAGTAAATTTAAAATATATCTGTAGTAAAGTTTCTGCTCATTTAAAGGTTAGGTCTAATTTAGACTCTTGTTCTAATAACCGTTAAAAATACTTACATATTTTCATTCACTAGCAATATCTTTGAATATCGCCAAGAATTAAACTATTTCAAGCCACATCATTTTAAAATTTTCTAATAAAATTGTTTTATCATCCGTTATATAAATAAAATACGAGATATGTAAAATCGCTGGAAAAGGTCAAAGATAGATAAAAAGTTACTTCAAAATATTAACTCCAAATCCAAACATCCAACATAAAACAAAGCCATGCAAATTCACGCTCTACATGCATATTCACGCTTTTCACGCATAGCAATATAGGCAGAGGAAACCTAATATTAGGAGACTCCATTCCCCACTTTCCGCCTGCCCAGATTTCGAGACATTGACATTGACTGGCGAAATTCAACCACCACACACACCACCAAAGCGGACCAATAAAAATAAAATCAAATAAATCACA
The DNA here is from genome assembly GCF_056956725.1 of Heliconius melpomene rosina. NCBI lineage: Eukaryota > Metazoa > Arthropoda > Insecta > Lepidoptera > Nymphalidae > Heliconius > Heliconius melpomene. The sequence continues at coordinate 1,681,824 of NC_140399.1, forward strand.
ATTAAAACCCATTCTGTACACATACTTACATGCATATCCAACTTATCGACCTCCTGCAGAACCCACCCCACGGAACCATCCCCACTGCACACCAGCACTCGCAACGGCGCGAAGTGTCTGAACAGCCTCAATCCGAGGCGAGGACCGGCGCCGCTCAGCTCAAACACTTGAGCCGGATTTAGTAGCTGCTTGAAACGACGTAGAAACTTCACACCTTGGTTGTCGCCTAGAGAATTGTAAATAAAATTGAAATTTAAAATTGATTTTCTTTAGCTGTTTCTCGCACATGTATAGGCAAAGAGAACATCATAATTCATCATAATGGGTTGGTATTAAGAATCTATGCATAAACTTTTGTAAGTACCTATTGCGTTTTTTGTTGCAAATTGCATCAAATTTTTTACATTGTAAAATAAAAAAAACAGACATTTTAATATATAATTTATAATACAAAAGATAAGTAACATTAATAAATGTAAACCCAAAAAACTCACCAGATCTTGAATTCACAAACACTATCAGCGGTGAAGCGTTGGGTGGTCTGTCCGGCAACCACCCATCGTCTGGGCCTACGGAGTGCAGACGAGTGGGCGGCACTACGGACGCCCGAGCCGGCCCGAGCAGGCAGGCTGCTCGCCAACTCGGCCTGCAGCTGGCGTGGACGCACTTCCGGCACCATATGCAGCGGAAATCTTGTAGCCTATAAATAAAAAAAAGTTTTGGATAACGGTTGTGGGTTCGATTCCAACTCGGGGAATGACTCCTCCTAGCGGGGTAGTCAGAGAGAACGGAGCGCCAAGCGCTAAGGTCTAGAGAATTCTGCGGAAAGTGGGGAATGAAAATATTTTATGGGGAACGGATTGTCTAAACACTAGGTTCTCAGGTTTCATCTACCTATCCTACTACATGCGGGATATAACTTGAAGCTGAATTTATAACATTCTGAGATTAGCTTGTTCAAACTAAATTTAGGATAATATTAAGAAATGCACCAAATTTTGAAGGGTCATCACAACTTTTAAAATTTGCTTGTAAATCTCTGGTGATACTTACAAGTTATGTTTTTGAATTCGATTCTTACATAAAATATATCCTATATCTTATAAAACAAAGTCGCTTTTCGTGTCTGTCTGTTGTTTCTAACTCTTCTTCTTCTAAACCACCCAACGGATTTTGATGCGGTTTTCACCAATAGGTCGAGTATTTTTCATAGAAGGTTTATATATAGTTTATTATTTGTACATTCTTATGTAAATTAACATAAATACGATAAATGTGTATAAAAATGTTGAGGCACTTTCGCGCATGCGCTGCTTTAGTACTACATGAAAAAAATGTACTGAAGTATTGTTCCCCTTAATAAGATCTACAAAAAAGTCCGCGACAGCATATTCGTATCTTTTAAGAATAACGTGTAGTGATCATTTTTCTGTCTAAAAATAATACTTTCAATATATTTTTTATTGTGAGTCATATTTTTCCATAATGGTATTAATCCTTATCCTTTAAAATAATTTATTAATTTTCTACGTTAAACGAAGATAAAATTTGCTTTTTACAATATTTCAAAATTGCGTATAGTTTTACAGAAAAACGCATTTAATGGTTGACACATCACGCCGTTGACACATCAGCTGTATGTTACTCAAGTTTCACTTATTCCTTACTCTCAGCATATAAATAAGTACATTAGTTACGTTGGCCATCTAATGTAGACCAAAGCTGTCTTTTACTGTTTTTCATTTTGATAAGTACTTTAGAAGTTGTAACGCCACTCGCCATGCATCCGCCGCGCCCGCCTGCCTTACTCGCATCGGTGGTTCAGTGGTAGAATACTCGCCTGCCACGCGGGCGACCCGGGTTCGATTCCCAGCCGATGCATTCTATTTAATTTTCCTCACAGGCAGCCACGTAGTGCTTGCTTTTCATCAGGGACAGAATACCCTCTTCAGCATTAACCACAAGCTCGAAAAAAAAACCCGCCTGTCTCTATAGCAACGAAGATTTAGATGCGTTGGCACGTATTGGATAATTGGAGTTGAATGTATTATTTCAGCGCGATATATTTGGTTTCATATTTTTTGTAGTAGTTATTAGTAGGTAGGCTTTTGTTTATAATTTCTTCCGTTTAAAAATAGTCATTTAAGTATCTAAAATAGTCATTTAAATATATTTAAATAAGTACTTGAAAAGATTAGTAGCACAGATTTAAAATTACAGTACCTACTAAAAAATCCTTGCTGTGTAAAACAATTGGAAAATCCTTATTGAAACTACGAAAATGCAGGTTGCATTAGGGTTTAATTAATTTTCACATTATCTTAAGTGCTTTGCAATCATACATTATATGAATAATCCAGTAACAAAAGCGGGCGAAGCCGCAAGAGGGTCGCTAGTTGTCAATATATGAATCAATAGAAAAAAAATCACTATTTTAATATTTATAAAAGCCTTTAAAAGTGTATTTGAAATGGTCCTATGCAGAATATCTTAAGGGACACGAAGTGGTATAATAACGTTGGAACGATTTGTTCAATTGGCTGCATTTTATCAGACGGACGACAGTAAGTCTTGCGTTTTACTTATATAAATTTTGAAAAAAAAAATCACCAAATTTACAATAGACGAGTGGTAACAAGCAAATTCGTTGATCTAGTTTTTGGACATGAAACTTAAGCCCTTTTTCCCCGTTCTAAGAGAAGAGAAATCCTGTTCCTAGGCTGTTTGGGACTCATTGGTCTTACAGACGAACGGATAGACAAGCAGATGGACCACAACGATTCCGTAGGGATCCGTTTTTTTGCTTTGAGGTAAAGCATAACATACCAACAAAAATTTCGTTTAGAAGCTGAAAACTCCTAGTAAAATTCACTGTACCTACCTGTATGACATAATAAAATAGGTAAACTGCAGTTGTTAGTTATTCTACAGCCGGCACGTGCGGACGAATAAATTCTATGCATACAGAATGCTTTTATTGAATATATTCATGAAGCGGTTAGAGCATTGTCAATATTATGAGAAAGATCTGATGAAACACCCGATAGAGAAATGACTGCGAGTGACACTTTCACAAATATTTTACACTATTGTTTTTAAAACATTTTTCGTCATTTTTGTCATATACTTGTGTCCTGAATTATAAATACAGACAGGCTTACTTACAAATTAAAATTTATATTTCCATCTTTAACATTGGTTAATTTTATCAAATTCAAATTCAAATTTAGAAGCCTCAATTTTAGAAGAAATGAGCTTTAATAGTTAAGAAAATTTATTTCAAGTAAGCATTTATTTGGAAATCCAATTTCATTCTTAATATTTAAAAAAAAATAGAGTCAGCCTTCGTTTCTACGGACTTTTCTTTAAAGAACGTTTTTCCTATTTTGTATAAAGTTAAGAACATGTTTTTGTGTGTTAAAAGAGTCAAGGCGTGTCAAGTCAGGTGTGACACTATTAGCGCGACAGGGTGTGCAAATGAAATATTTAATGTTTTCAAATCCTCGCTCTGGTAACGAGGTAAAGTGTTGATTTCCACCACTCAACACACAATACCTCTACTAAATTAAGTTAAAATTTATTTTTTAATAATTTTTAACGTTCCCACTCGCGTGCCTGAAACTAATCTAAGTTAACTTTATTAAACAAACAATAAACTGTAATTGATCGTCAATATTAGCAAACTTCAGGTTATACAACAAAAGAGATTTTGATACTTTCTTTCAATTTAACGGGTCTCTCCAAGGGAATACACCTTACTTTGATTAGAAAGAAAGTGTACGAGATTGATGACTAGACCGACGAAAATTACATCAAATCCTTAACCCTTAATAATGAAGGATACAAATTGAATTATGGGAGGCTATATTGAAATGGTTTCAATTTGATATTGAAAAAGAAAGAATGTACCTAAAGTATTATATTAATATAGAGCAAAACCAGGTGGAGTTGCTAGTTGCAAATAAGCTCATCCGCTAAAGCATATTAATCGATCATCTCCAACAAATGAATGGGATCCGACTGTATAACGGATAAGAGTTATTTATAATAGAGTAGAAATGAAAACTTGTTCTATTATTACTTCCTGTTGACAAGCTATTTATACTTTCTTTTGTTTATCTCCATACATCTTATGTAAGAATGACAGTAAGTAGAGAGGCCAGTCCTGGCACAAGGCCACAAGCGTGAGACTGTAAATGAGACGGTCGTGGGTTCAATTCCCACTTGGGGGAATGAAATATATAATACTAGCTGACGCGCGCAGCTTCGCTTGCGTATTTAAGGGTGAATTCTAATAACCCATGAAACATGTGTTCAATGAAAAATTTTTAAGAGTCTAAATTTCAAATTTTATAAAAATCGGTGGCGATTTAAAGATTTTTCCATACAAACTTTGAACCCCTATTTCACCCCTTTAGGGTTAAAATTTTTCAAAATCTCTTCTTAGTGGATGTCCAGATTATGAAAGTAAACTTTTGTCCAAATTTAACGTTTCTACGCACAGCGGTTACGGCTGTGCGTGCGTCTTACCTCAGTCAGTGAGGACAAGTCCTTTTATATATATAGATTTTCATTTCTATACTTTTGTACCGAGGCAAACCCTGGTGTTAAGCTCCACGCCATACGAAATGAATTGTCTTCCGTTCCTTGCAGCAATGCAAATTCGCCCGTTCAATGCTTGATTCATGAAATTATTATTTCCTTTGTTGTGCAGTAAAACAACGTCTGCTTATAAAGGCAATGGTTGTAGGATGCCCACATGTAAATTAATTTTTTTAGTCGCATGCCTGTTACCCTATACCATGTCGGCTTCGAGTGTTTTAACACTAGGTTCCCAGGTAAGCTCTGCTTACCCTGCTATATAGTGTGAAGCAAAAAATAAAATAAATTCCCTGCTCTGGCAAGACAAAGACAAAAGGGTTATTTAATGTTTCTTCGATATAGAGAAAAAGGATATAGACCAAATCTGAATAACATATCACGTAGGAGGTGATGTAGTTTGTAATGAATGGCAAAACCTCAGAACGTTCTACCTTTATTCAGATTAATTAATTCGTTTCGACAACTCTCATCGTCAGCTTTAACGAGATAGACCAACTGACTAACAAATATACGTTTGAACTGAATTTAAGGCTGAAGCCTGAGGAACGGGAGTGTCTAAATTGGTAACCAAGTATCTTAACACTAGGTTCCCAGGTTCGCTCTGTCTACTCTGCTATGGGCGGGATATAGCGAAAATACATATAGAAAACAACAATTAGTCGCCCGGAGGAGTTTCCCGTTCCCATAGGAGGATATCCTGCTCTGGAACCTGGCTAGCATGCTAAATTATATAAGTAACTGTTATTATGTTAATTATTATTATTTGATTTATTAAAATAATTGGGTACAATTATATGTATCTATATCAATAAATAAATTTCATCTTCCTAAGTTTTTTTTAATCAATTCTTAGCTTATCAATCAATTAGATAAAAAGTGTTCGAACCCACAATGACCGTGTTCACTCTCACACTGCGCCACGATCGTTTTGTTTATTTCTCTCATTTGGTACATTTTGTAAAATAAACTAAGAAGATTTAGTTATTTGAAAACAAATAAGCTGTAAGCACGTGTATTGGAATTTCGACGTAGCTTGTGATACGAACGTATGGCTTAGTGGTCAGAGAGTCCGAACAGTCTCCAAGTGGCTTCAGTTCGAATCTCATAACGTTCAAATTTTTACATGTTTAGCAGAAATATGTTTTTATATTTTTTAAATTTTCAGCTTCACGCTGTAACCCGTATATATGTAACTGCATAGGCAGAGATAATCTAGTGTTAAGACACTCCGTTCCCCACTTGCCGCAGAATTTTTCGAGGCATTGCGTGTTGAGTGGCGGAACTAAACGCCGCGATTTGCCTTGACACCAGAGCGAGATCGAAGCCACAACCCGTCACGTTTAAAGCCACTCACTTGAGCCTTTGCGCCATAACGGCCTGTATATTTTTAGTTTCTCTAAAAATATTTTCATATTAACAAGCACTTTTAGTTACATGGAAAATTTATGAATGTTGCCAGGTTAATTTAGCTCAAAGACCAAGAGATGCATTAACGAGGGGCTCGCTAATTTACATTAAAACGAAAAAGCGAGTCGAGCGCACAGTTTCAAATTAAACTTGCGTTAGATACTTTTACTGGGGTTTGTATTTGTATTTTCTTAGAAAATTATTCATTTTCATAGTGAGAAATTTCTTAGCACATTTTAAAATGATTACGGCGCAGTCGTGGTATTCTAGGTGTGGGTTGGTATTCATAATAATAATTTCCCTAGTTTACTTTAATATAAGAGAAAATTAAAGTAAAATAGTTCATGTAATAAAAACATAATAACATTTAATATTATTGGTGTGTTTAACACTAAAATTTGACGTCACTACTGATGTCCAGAGGGTAACCTAGTGTTATATCACTAGTTCTTCACGTACTGTCAAATTTCTCAAGCCCTTTTTTTAGCTTCACGTTGTATCCCGCACGACGCAGGGTAGGCAGAAGTCTGGAAACCTAGTCATAAAACACTCCGTTCCCATTTAGACTTTCCGTTTTTTTCCGCCGAATTCTTTTAGACATTGCGTGTAAAGTAACGGAAAAAAAGCACGACATAAAGAAAATAAATAATTGTAATTATACAATACGACGAATTAATATAATTAATTCGTCATAATGGCTCATATATTTTATTTCACGAATTATAATTAGGTCATTAAATAAGTAGGCGTAAGATCTTTGCCTTGACATCGTTGAATTTCGAATTAAAACAGTTTACTTTTGTAGAAACTTTTTATATAATTCCAATTAAGTTTCTAAAATTGCTGTATTTACAAGATTCTTACAATGACTAAAGAAAAAGGCGATCAATGAAACGTAAACCGCGTGTATTTAGGTTGGTTTAACATGATATTCTTTAAGGTTTTTGTGGCGGCGTTGAGTCCCGCCACTCAACACGTAATACCTCCAGAATTCGACGGAAATTTGGGGAATAGAGTGTCTTAACATTAGGTTCCCTCTGCTTACCCTGCTGTGTGCGGGATACAGCGTAAAGCTGAAGGCTAGAGGGACTTCAAATTATCTCTCTGGATTCACCATTAAACACACAATATATCGAAAATTTAACATCAAGTGAAAAAAAAGAGTGTATTTTTTAATACTAGTTCTCTCTACCTATCCTGCCTATCCTAAAAACCTAAGAAAGGTACCTAAAGTACTAAGATAACGAAACTTAACGCCGCATTTTACCAAAGCAGACTGAAAAAATAACCACATTTAAATTCAAATATTTTTCGAATTGGTAAATCAAAATATTTAGAAGGGAAATTGGAAAATATACGTTCATTTTCAATTTCCCGTATCAATATTTCGTCGTTACATTACAAGCGTCACATAGCATCGCTAAGCTTCTTTTCCCCAAAGGAGATTAAGATTTGGTGCGGACGCGGTGTTATTTCATATTAACGATTTAAACTGTACACTTTATTTTCGAGGGTGATAGTGGCGCAGGGGCACAAACATGTTAGTGGAAACGTGACAGGTTCTGGGTTCGAATTCCACTCGATGAAATGAATATTTAATTTTTTTAATTTCATTTCTCTGGTAAGGAAGCACAGCACGGCTTTGAGTTTCGGGGCTCAACTCAGAATGCCTCTAGAGTTCAGCGAAAACTTGGGAACTGAAGTGTCACAACAATCACGTGTAGGTACTATCATAATGGCCACCAAATGCCATATTTAATATTAAAAAGAAATAATATTAAAAACATATACATATATAGATTATCTTAGGTTTCATTGTAGTTGGTTGTATAAAATAATAATGCCGATTGATAGTCCGGATAATAGCGAATCCGTATAAGCGAGGGCCGGATAATCGAGTTTCTACTGTACAAAATAATTAATTCCCCCGAATGGGAATTGCACCCACTACTAGTCGCGTTTACAATAACACACCTGGGCTACGAATCACCTTTTCTCACATATCTATTTTTAAACTGAATAGCTCCACAGCACCGGAATGAACAAACGGATTTTCAAGTCGACATGAAACTGCACTTCGCGGCTGTGCTATTGACAGACACGTGTAGCCTGTCTATTAATATATAACGAGTCGTTCAGTCGATCTGTTTATTTACTGTAACGACGTCAGTGATCTACACCTGGATGGTTGTTCTGAAAGATAAAAATTAAAATTATTCTTAACAACTAAAACAGAACGAAATATACCATTAAAAGGGGGGCAAAATTGGTATTAAAGCCACTAGTTTAAGTGAGGTATCAGATGAAAGGGCTCTGGCTAATCTAAGCTTGAATTTCGCTCGCCTGAAGCTCGAGACCCCCAAGTTTTGTACGGAACACTCGGTAGGCGAGCCCGACTCGCGCTTGTCCGGGTTTTTATATCTTACCACCGGGGCCAGAAGTAACCTAGATACCAATTTTTACCAAACTGTTAAAATTGCATGTTGGGTGACGTATTTCAAAGCCTCGCGTCGCTTCGCATTCTTACCAGAACAAAGACATAAAAATATTTTATCCCAAGTAGGAATCGAATCCATAACCATCACGTTAATAATTAGAAGCTGAGCCGCTTCGCCACGACCGCTTCTATTGTATACTAACCAACAAAAAAGGAGAGCAGAGAGACTTAAATACAAAAAAAATAATAAAAATAAACCAAACATTGCATACTATTCTTGATGAAACTCAACCAAAATTCTCATTCGTTAAAATTCCCAATACGAGTTACGGACAGTTCTCTCATTTGCTGTATAATTGATTGCCGGAGCCTCGTGTAAGCTTCGCATGCAAATTAGATCGGGCGGGAGAGACCGCTAAATAAATCTCCTTAGACATGTGGAAATTAAGACCCAATTTTTTTATGTAAACCAAGCGATTTCTAATAAAGTGGGTTTTTAATTTATAGAAAATATAAGACAAAAAAATTATATAATTTAAAAAAAAAACAGATTTCAACCGCAACCTATAATCAAAACCTTACCAAATACAGCGACAACCGTGGTGGACAGCGGGCGACGCGACGTCCACTAGCTTATTACATAAATAAATAAAAATATATTAATAAATGGACAGTAAGTGGAGACAGAGTGACATAACACAACCTTTTTTATTTTTTTAATTTCCAAAAAAATTATCAAAAGAATTAAAGTTGTCTATCCGATACAAAAGAATAGCTTCAAAATTCAATTCAAATGCCGAGCCTATTTTTGTCTATCTTTGACAGAAAGTTCCTCTATCGTATATTGAAATTCCGTAAAAAAATCATACGAAACACGCATTTGAAAGCGAATACTTTGAAAATACGTTTTTTGAGTAAATTGTAGTCATATTTTCATTATAATTAAACTTTGACGTCACAATAAAAACACAAGAATGACAAAACAAATGCATTTACAGTATTAATTAAAAGAGAATATCAAAAGAATTTTTAGCTCAGTTTTTATGAAGAAATTTCTTATTTTATTTATGTCATTAACAAACAAAACAAAACTACTATAAAAAGTTTGACAAATTATAATATCATCATTATATGGTTAAAATAAATACTAAAACTATTCTTATAGTTGTCGCTAGTACAGCGTCTGAGTGCAAAACCAACGGTCATGAATTCGATTCCCACTTGGCAGAAAACTTGGTAATAAGACAAGCCACTCGACTTTCCACCACTAAAAATCGGGCAGTAGGTACGTGGGAAACACAGTGTCTCAACACTTAGTTCCACCTGCCTACCGTTCTCCATACGGAAAGCGTAAATGTAAAAAAATTAATACTAGCATATCACATATGAATACGAAAATATTGAAACTTTGAATTTAAAATGGTATTTTCTGGTATCTCCATACATACAAGTTTTATCGGAGACGGCACCGATATTTGCATATAACCTATTCAATACGAGACGCGCCTCGTGACGCTGACCTATATATGTAGGTGTTCCAAAAGATTTATCCACAGTTTTCAGTTGAATGTCGAAGGTATATTTGAACATCTAAAAATCTAACTCGAGGTCTAGTACAAATGGGGGATAGAGTGTCTAAATATTTTAGTACTCTCCGTTTCTCTCGGTAAAATGCTCTTAATATAATTGATTGATTGACGAATAATATAATAACGAATCGGTGTCTGTATATGGATGATATATCAAAAAATATGTAAGTGGTACAAAATCAATGATTTTTACATTATTGGTCATGCTTGTCTGTGCGTTTGTTCCCACTAATCTTAGAAACGGCTTAAACTACACCAGACGTCTTAATTTAAAATAAAAATAAGCAACAAATATAGCAATGCAATACAAAATTTAAAATAAAAAAATATATATTTTTCACGAATGACCCAAAAAAAAGTTCTCTTTAAGTGACATAGCGTGCGGTCCCAAATGGCTTACCTACCCTTGCGTACTTCCCGAGGGCGGGTTAATTCTTTTTGACGGCGCCGACCCTCCCTCACCGCAAAATTGTAATTTATTTATATGTGTACAGTTTTAATAAAACATTTTAATTCATATTTCATGGCATGGTAAGTCGGTGTGACCTTTTTGGAGCTTTGCATACGAAAGAACATGCTGATTGTAAACGCGAGAGGTTAGAGGTTCGATTCTCACTCGAAGAAATGAAATATTTAATGTTTTATATAATTCTTTTCGATAATTCTAAGCAAACACCTTTGGGTCGATGAAAATTGTAAAAATCTTCCTACGGATCTTCCTATGGCTTAGTGGTCAGAGCGCTTGGACGGTTACCAAGAGGCGCAAGTTTAAATCCAGCTACGTCCAAATTAAAATTTCATATGAAACAGTAATACGGAACCACTATCCCGTTATTCCAATTTAAGCTTGGCTAGATAATTTAAAAGCGATAAAGTTAAACTCGTAAACAAACATCTATTCCGATAGAGTACATTCTATTTGTTTGTACGAATATTTGCATTTCAAACTTCACTTATCGAGTATCAGATTTTAACGAGTGCAGGAAATTTATATGTATAGAAAAAATACTAAAAATAGTACGAACGTTTCATAGTTTCGTTTACGTGTAGGATGATTTGATCCCAATTTGTATATAAATGGTGTTTTTTAACTGTACCCTGTTTACGGGTATAAAAGGGTTAACTTTCTTATATAACAAATATCATATCGTTGTATCCCGCACATAGGAGGGTAGGCAGGGGAAGCTTGGGAACGTAGTGTTAAGACACGACATTCTCATAAAGACACTTCTGTTCCCCACTTTTCACCGACGTCTGGGGGTATTGAGTGTTGAGTGGGAGAACTCATTGCCGTTTTACCTCGTTTCCATAGCAAGAAATTAAAAATATTAAACATTCTTGGAGTGGAATCAAATCCACAACCATTGTGTTTACAGTCGCACAAAGCTCCTCCGCCACGACTGGCGTCTCTCATCTTAATATACATTTTTTAATTATTTCCATTCAACCAAAGAGGAAAAGTCGCATGTAAAAGCTAGTATAGTATAATAGTGTACCAACCTCAATACGGAACCGCAGGTCTTATCGCATATGTCGCACTTGGCAGCCACGGGCAGATTACCTTCGAGCCACTGGTGAGGCATTATGATCACCTGCAACAAAATGAGAAGGAAAATTAGTGGATATTGGTTGTTTATATAAAAATAATAAAAATATACAAACAATTAAATGAGGCCGTTGTGACGCAGGGACACAAGCGTGCGACTATAAAAACGACGGTCGTGTGATCGATTCCTACTTGAGGGAATCAGCGAGGATGAAAATAAATGGGGCCACGATTGCCTAAAATACTAAAATATTTCTAATATTAATTCTATTGTAACTAACAATCTTGTAAGAGAAAAATAGTTTATATTTTTTTAGCTTCACTCTGTATTCCGCACACAGCAGCGTAGGTAGAGGGACCCTACTGATATGTCACTCCCTTTCCCATTTTCCGTCATGTTCTGGAGGCATTCCGTTTTGAGTTTCGTAACTTAACGCCACGCTTTGCCTCGACACTAGAGCTAAGAAATAAAAATATTAAATTATAAAAACGTATTCGAACCCTCAAATGAAGAAATCACACGACAATCTAAGGACCTTCCCGGAGTCCATATTAGTATCGACTCGAGTAATTCATTTTACGAGGCAGTAAATTGGACCGATTCGTTTTATCGGCACTCGTATCTTGAACGCCATTCCTTACTTCTATTGTATCTATTAATCTGGTTTATTACGCGACAATAAAATAAAAGTGTGTTTGATTGATTGATTATATTATTTTATATCTTTTTTTACTTTTATATAGATATATACATATATAGGTAGGCTATAGTGTTTTTTTGGGAAATTGGGTAGAGTTCCCCACTTTCCGATGACCTCGAGGGTACCGAACTCTGCGCTTTGCTTCGTTACCAGAAAGAAATGAAAATATTAAATATTCTATTCCCACGCAACATTAACCAAAAAGGATTGTATCTGTTACCCCATCAGGATCTTCAACCAGGTGTGGCCCCAGGGACGCCAGGGTGCTCCACTTGCAGGACGGCGGCGCGCGCGCAGCACACCGCTTGTGCGCCTTGTACTTGCACAGCTCGCATGCCAGAGCGTGCGCGGTGCCTAGGGCTCCGAGCGGCTCTCGGCAGACGTTGCAGAATGTTGGGCGAGCGTGGGTTGCTGCATACCTGTGGTGACATTTGAAAATTGGGCTTAAGGATAATTTTTTACGGTATTCATTATGATTTTAGGCTCTTCACTTCTATGATATTATAGACATAGATTCAAATCCAGGTAGACCTACGAGTACTACAATAAGAATACAAAAAGAACAATATTTACCAATGATGATCACCAGATGATATACTAGCGACAAGATCAGCGACGTCAGCCCCGCGGTGCAGCGCGCCCCGCAACGCGCCGGCCCACGTCTCCATCTCGCCGCGGTTCTCCGCGCAGAGGACCAGGCAGCGACTGGCTGTTATCACCTGAAAGGTAAGATAGTGATGAGATACTCTGTTTTATCGGCAGGAAGTGGGGAAGGGAAGTGTCTTAATGGTAACGGAGTACGATTTATTTAACATTTAGGTTGGACATGTCACCTGCAGCTATAAGTATATCCCGTATATAGCACGGCAGCCAGAGAGTACTTAGTGTTAAGATAACGTGCTTGGATTTGTCACTAGAACGAAGAAAACAATTTGTTCCCTCGATTGGGCATCGAACCCACAACCTTTGCATTTACAGTAAGATTTTATGCTGTTACGTTCTAACTCAATGCAATTTTATTCATATATCAAAATTGAAAAGCAAACAGAATAAGAAACTCTGTAAGGCTGTCACAAAATTAGATTTTGCGTTCTACACACAAGCTTTTGTATAGAAGATCTGCTTAAGCCAATTATGATCGACATGACCCTAATTTACTACGGGAATATTACGATTCCGAAATGGGATTTCGAGGTTAACCAGCTAATTTAATGATCTATTCGCTGTCAGGTACACAGATTGAGGTTAAATACGTTTGTAGTCACCGTAAAAAGAAATTGTCCGTGAAGAACTAAACATGTCTCTAAGGAGATGGAAACTTTTTTTTATTTATAGGGAAAATTTTAGACAGAATGGAGCGTTGATTTACGCTACTTTATGAGAAATATAGGTGTAGTTGTGTAAATAGATATAAAGGAAAGAAGGTAAGGTAAGGCCTAGTGCGTGAAAATAAACGAAATTTCTAATATTTTAATTAAATATTCCATTTATCCTCACACTGTATCTCGTACATAACAGAGAAGGCAGAGGGAACCTAGGAACCTAAAGTTAAGACATTCCGCCGATTTACTTAGGCGTTGCGTGTTGAGTATTGGAACTTACGCCGTTGGCTATATATATAATTTAAAATTTTTGATAAATATAATTTATTTATTTAATATTAAAAATAATTTCATTACATTGGAATTTAAACTCACAACCGTCGCGTCTACGCCACAACTGAAATTTACCTAATAATTAAAAATTAAATTTTAAGGTCCACGCAAATTAAAACTTTTCAGAAGAAATCACAAATAAACAAAAGAAGAAGTTTTAAAAATAACAAGCTAATATTTATTATTAGAACGAATATAGGTACTATATTTATTTATAAAAACAACAAAAGGTAATAAGAAAACTTTTACAGAACCAGGTCAAAGAGACACAATGGGGGTTCGTTGAGAAATGGGAATTTGCAGTAACCAAGAGTTAATATTTAGGGCTTCCTGACCCTTTCTGTGGGAAGTTTTGAGCGATAACATATTTACTATAAGAACTCGCTGAGTATATCTAAACGAGTTTTGGGAACCTAGTATTATGATTTTTTGTTCTCACTAAGGAGAAAATGAAGGGGATTCCAGAATCAGGCGAAAGTTCATAAATTTCCGCCTGATTCTGGAATCATTGTGTGTTGAATGGCGGAACTCTAGACCACGCTTCGCTTTGTAACTCGAGAGCCCTACGCCACGACTGGTCTCTCTTGACGAGTGTTGTCTACGACTAATTAATAACCTATATATTAAAAAAGAAGTATAACTAGAGAAATATTACTAAAGATATATTGTTAGCGTATATGATATACTTTTAATATATTTACTTTTATGAGAAGCTAAGCTTAATGAGAACGTATGGCTTAGTGGTCAGGGCACTTGGACTTTTGCCAAGAAGCGCAAATCCTGCTACTTTCAAATTAAGAAAAAAATATACGTTTTCTAAATAAGTAAAGAGGACACATAATGTCTATAATATAGTCAGCGACAGCCAGGTACCGCGTTTGTGTTTGTTGTTTTTTAGGTCGCGTTTGGTGATATATTGCAAAATTATTCATATTCACCAATCGGTATCAAGTCGAGAGATCGATTTTGAGATTCCGTTTTTATTCATAGATATGTATTTTATGAATGACAACGGCAACTCTGATTTTAGACATAAGAGCGGCATTTTAAAAATGCATCTCAATATTGCTGTCAAGATCGATCTCAGAGTTGAGAGCGTTTTTTCCCCACGAACCGCCCAATCTTCGAGGTATCGCGTATTGGATCGGCGGAACTTAAAGTTGTGGGCGACGCCTATCCTATCCTATCCTATATCTTATAAAACAAAGTCGCTTTTTGTGTCTGTCTGAACTTTCTAACTCTTCTTCTTCTAAACCACCCAACGGATTTGGATGTGGTTTTCACCATTAGGTCGAGTATTTCTCAGGGAAGGTTTATATATAGTTTATTATTTGTACTTTCTTATGTAAATTAACATAAATACGATAAATGTGTATAAAGTCCTACCCGCTGAGACACTTTGGCGCATGCGCTGCTTCAATGGTAAATACTACATGAAAAAAATGTACTAGAGTATTGTTCCTCTTAATAAGATCTACAAAAAAGTCCGCGATGGCATATTCGTATCTTTTAAGAATAACGTGTAGTGATCATATTTCTGTCTAAAAATAGTAATTTCAATATATTTTTTATTGTGAGGGATATTTCTCCATAATGGTATTAATCCTTATCCTTTAAAATACTTTATTAAATTTCTACGTTAAACGAAGAAAAATTTGCTTTTTAAACTATTTCGAAATTGCGAATAGTTTTAGAGAAAAACGCATTTTATTATTGACACATCACGCCATTCACACATCAGCTGTATCGAGTCAAGTTTCACTTATCCCTTCCTCTCAGCATATAAATAAGTATATTAGTTACGTTGGCCATTTAATGTAGATCAAAACTGTCTTTTCTGTTTTTCATTTTAATAAGTACTTTAGAAGTTGTTACAATATCAAAAAATCCTTGCTGCGAAACGCGCCTCGCGACGTTATGCTTATACAAGCGAGTCCGCCGCGCCCGCCTGCCTTACACGCATCGGTGGTTCAGTGGTAGAATGCTCGCCTGCCACGCGGGCAGCCCGGGTTCAATTCCCGGCCGATGCATTCTATTTAATTTTCGTCACAGGCAGCCACGTAGTGCTTGCTTTTCATCAGGGACAGAATACCCTCTTCAGCATTAACCACAAGCTCGAAAAAAAAAACCCGCCTGCCTTTATAGCAACGAAGATTTAGATGCGTTTGCACGTATTGGATAATTCGAGTTGAATGTATTATTTAATGTCATTTAACTATCTAAAAATAGTAATTTAAATATATTTTAATAAGTACTTGAAAAGATTAGTATCACAGATATAAAATTACGGTACCTACTAAAAAATCCTTGCTGTGTAAAACAATTGGAAAATCCTTATTGAAACTATGAAAATGCGGGTTGCATTAGGGTTTAATTAATATTCACATTATCTTAAGAGCTTTGCAAACATACATTATATGAATAATCCAGTAGTAAAAGCGGGCGAAGCCGCAATAGGGTCGCTAGTTTAAGTATAAAATTATACATATTTTTAGCATTGTTGCATTTAAGATATCATTATGGAATGAACCCTTATATAGTCAAGCTAATTATAATAAGCTGTAAATATAGCATGACCTTGCTAACCAACCCTCATATATTTGTATTTACTATGGGTACATATTGTATTAAATACATTTTATTGTGTTTCCAGGCTCGATCCTTTCTCGGGGGAATAAAACAATTAATATTTAAAAAAACAGCTTCACGCTTTTTCTTGCATAACCACCCGGTTAGGCAGAGGGAATCGAGCGTAACCCACGAACCGCCTAATTTTCGATACACTGCATATTGAGTGGCAGAGCTCAACGCCGTGCTTTGTTTTCTTACCAGAGAAATAAAAAAAAATATTCCATATCGACACGCTGTGCCTACTTCAGCTGTAAAATTAAACAATTTAAAATTTAAAATTACCACATTCTCAACTATTAGATACCTATATTTTACTTACCGGATTCGAACCTAAAACAATCAAATACTATCTCACAGACATACACACACACCTACCAACCACCCATACCAATACGAGCATCAGAAACGAAAACGCAATTAAGACTAAAAACACTGTGCGAAATTACCGAAACCGCGTATGTACATTAAGGGTACAAACAACAATAACAGAACGTACGCCAGTAAAAACACACATAACCAGGGAAACATAAATACCCAGGAATTGCTACCGATGCGAGGCCACGTGTAATTATAATCTCGTTAGTAGGCAAAATATTATGCTATGTTCTCATTATGGTGTTGTCTTTTTGGGAATGCGAAGACATGGTTCCGAGTTAGTAGTTTAGAAAGCAACGCTCGTTTAAGATTTACGCTCTCTCACGTAAATTGCAATGTAGAGAGGGAATATAGTTTTAAAACACTGCTTGCTCGAGTAAACTCCCAATTTTCGAGACATTGTGTGGTGTGGTGTTAAACGCCGCGTTTCGTTTTGTTAGTCCGAGTGGAAATCATAGACAAAAGAATATCTATAAATGATTTCAGGGGAAGATAAAAAACTTAGTGATTAATCACTCTGTTCTTACCTTTTTCGGCGATCTTACTTTTTATCATAGTATTTACATCATGTATATATTTACATATCGTACAAAGCCACGTGCAATTATAATCTTGTTAGCAAACAAAATATTTGGACCGTACATTATAGTGTTGAGTTTGCGGGAATGCAAACATGGTGTACTTACGTAGACTTTAATAAACGCTTAAATCACGTGCAGTCAATACCAATTATATAGTATGATAATTTTTAGGGTTCCTTATCTCAAAAGGTAACGGAACCCTTATAGGATCATTTTGTTGTCTATCTGTCAAGATCATTTATCTAGAAACCTCTAGATAAATGATCACGGAACCCCGTAGAGGTATCAAACTAGAATTTATATCAAAAATTCAGGTTCCAACACAGAAAAAAAATATACATATCTTAATTTCTAAAAATCAAACTTTAGTATGAACAGAACCACAATTTCTCAAATATCTGATGAAATACAAAAAAATCGCTGAAAACACACAAGAGTAAAATTGATAAATAAATACATACTAACATCTCCTACTAATAGACCACATTAGACTCGTAGATTGAATTACATCGCCGTTATATAAGGTTATCTTTCCGAAATCTACTTTCTTTCCATACATCTCTACACATTCAATCCTGAACAGAATAGAAATTGACTATTAAAATTTCAAATTCCCAATAGCCTTTGTTAGATTTTTCCGGGTAGCTAAAGCATTGTCAGGCGAAATAAATCCTTTTGAAAGTCTCACTTGTATACAAATGTACATACATACATACATATCTTACGTCCTTTTAATGCTTGGATGGTTACTTAAAGAACATATTTTTAGTCAACGTTTTCTTTACTCGTTATTATTCTTGTACCGTTCTTTTCTTAAGAAATTCCATATATTTTTGTTCTTATTGTCTTTATTCTGATTATACAATATAAATATATATACAAAAAAAATATTAATTCTTTAGTATTTTGTTTAGTCTTTGCTATTACTTAATGTATAAGTGGGTCAAATTCAGTTTCTTAGACTAAGATTTAGATAATTTCATATACTCCTATATATTTCTTCAACATCAACTCTGTATTTTAGCAAAAAGTCACAGTAAAATTCGTAGTGTTCGTATGGAAAGGTGTATATCTGTAGGAAAATGTTTTATACTTGGTAAACGAAGAAATAAGCCTACTTTTTTATTTTTCTTATCACTAAGAAATTAATCGTGGTGGTGCAGCGGCATGACTGACGTCTAAATAAGTTCGTTCGATTCCCACTTAGAGAAATAATTTATTTCCATTTTCTCCCTGTGGTACCAAGACAAACCATGGTGTTGAATTGGTCTCTCAATGACATTATATCTTGAAAATTTTGAGGAAAACTTGAAGAATTAATCTGTATCTCATAGATCCCGAATATAGTGATATCGTGAAAAAAAACATAATATATTAAGAAAATCAGAAAAAAGCTTATTCCGAAATAACTGAGCGTCAATGAAACCAAGTCAGCTGTCTTTCTATTGAATATATTTTTTTAATATTGTTCTCGGCTATCACATTATGTCAGACGTCGGGTTGTTTAAAAAAAACTTGAACGAGACGGGATGGGCTGTCAAGTTGCGTACAAAACGTAATGGTAATATTACCCAATATCTTTATGGTATTTACATTTTAATGGAAAAATAATGTCTTTCCTGTCTGTCTTTTTTTATTATATTTTCGTTACAGTTAACTTGGTATGTTGCTTGAGAGTAGGGGAGCACTAAGAGAGGATTCCCTAAAATTGTAACGGAAACGAGAAAAAGAGCAAATACTGAAATGCCTAATTCACGAACGGGCCACGGCCTTGAATCGTCTCCGAGTAATCGTTAAGAAATAATGAAATATTTAATTTGTTGCTGGTTTTTATCATTCTAGTGTACTCTAGTTAAACAAATGGTGGTGTTAACATTCGAAATCAAATATCAATATCTTTAAAATTACCAAAAATTGAAGACCGACCGACTTCCACACTTTCCGCCGATTTCTAGAGGCATTGCCTATTGAGTGGCGGAACTTGGTGCCGCGCTTTGCCTCTTTACCAGAGCAAGGAATTAAAATATTAAATATTCAATTTTCTCGAGTGGGAATTGAATTCATCACGCTTGTTCCCCTGTGTTACCACCGGCCTCAGATTACAATACAATTCCAAATTATAACACACTCTACCTAATTCCCCTACTCCTCTTTCAGTCCAATTGTCCCCATTGGTGGGTGATTTAGGGATCACTCGCGATACAATCAGCGAACGCATTAGCTTAATGAAAAGTCAAATGTTTCACTTAAATGCTTCCACTTGGTGTTGTTTTGTGATATTTACTATTTATATATTTTGTACTAAGATTTCAAGGCTCGTTTGTCGCTTGTTCAACTTTGAAGTACTCTGTATACTTTGGAAACAAGCTTTTACTTCTTTTTAATAAATTATTCCCGCTTTGGTAGAAAAATCACGGTGTTGAGCTCCGCCATTCATTATATAATGTTTCAATCGGTAATTGCAAAATTAAATCTTATTTGGTCCATGTCTATTGATACTATAGGTGGTTCGGTCCGGTTAGATAATATGAATTGAGCTAGGCCAAAATAGTAGAGACCAGGCTGGAGTAATCATGTGCATGCCGACGAAGTCTTAAGGCAGTTCGTCCAGTCCGCCCTAACCTTCGACACCACACAGGCTCAAGAATTCGGTGGAAAGTGGGGAACGGAAGTGTCTTAAAGGGTAACGGAGTGTTTTACACACATACACATATATATATATATACAATAGCCCACAGATTTTTAAAAAAGCAATCATTAGGTAGCTACATTCACATTTTTCCCCATGATTTTATGATAGAAAATTTAGCGTTACGATACTGCCATATAAGCCGATCCCGATATCCCAATATAAACTAATTTACCACTTTCCGGTTTCTCCATTTCCTGTCCAGCCTATTTTACGCGTTTGTACATAATTTCACCTTTCTTAATTTGAAAAATTTTGAGAAAATTTTAACATTATGTTTATACATATACTGATTTTATATATTTCTCTATACAATACCTATATACATACATAACATAATGAAGGAGTCTACCATTGAAGCAACAAAAGCCTTCAGGGCTCTGAAATTAATAAGCATTTTAATTCCTCCCGCGTAAATTGCTGCCATATTGTAAGGCTTTGTAATTTAGATTAATTAAAAAATAATAAACGTTTTGTTTACGCGGGCGCTAGCAGATGCACAGATTTCACAGAGTCCTTTGTGTATGAAAATTAAAGAATATCTTCAGTTAATAAAGAGTGCGGCCATTTTGGAAAATGGATTCCAAAAAATCAATGGATGATGTAATGATCCCCACTAAAGAACGAGGGTATTAATATCCTCATATTTCCCAAAATAATAGCAATATTTGAAGATTTATTCTTTCCTTATCCCGAAGTTAACGATAAACTATAACTTATATGGCTATCGACAGTGATTGATTTTTATGCTTCAGTATAATATACGGTCATCAAGATAATCTAGAGATCTTGAGGGCAGTTATGGTTCAGGGAGACAAGCGTGCGATTGTAAGCGCGCGATAGGTTAGGGGTTCGATTCTCACTCGAGAAAATTAAATATATAATATTTTCTTTTCAACATGCAATGCCCCCAGAATTCGGATACTTAGTTCATTCTTTTTTTCTTTTTTTTTCAGCCAGCTTCTTATACATTACGAGACATTTCTATCCTCTCCCTCAATAGAAAATCGAATCTACAATCACCTTGCAAAAAAATACTATCCAATAAAAAAATAACTCTAGAATACCAAAATCAAATCTATAGTTATTCGACCACTAAATGAAGCACGAGGTATATGACCTTAAGGTTTGTACCACCGGCACCGCCATCAACAAACATTTGCTTGACCAACGCCGCTCATAAAGTCTCAGATGAGGAACGTGATGTAAGCTACGCCTAAATCCCACATTTTTATTTGATATCACGTATAGTTCGGGCCTTATTGTGTTTTTATTTAATACAAGCGGCCCGCACGACTTCGCCTGCGTGAACTACGTTATATTTCTGTCTCCATGAGTACCTACGTCCTATAAGTGACATCCATACGAAATTTGAGACTATTAGTCTGTAGTAACGAAGTTTCATACAAACTTTCGACCCCAAAAACAACCCCTTAGAAATCGAATATTGCAAATTCCCGTCTTAGCGAGCACCTACGTCCTATAAATAACTCCTATGCAAAATTTGAGATTCCTAGCACTTGTAGTTTCTGAGATTTCGTAATGAGTGAGTGAGTGACCTTTCGATTTTATATATATAGAAGATAAAGTAGACATATACATATTTATTTATAATCTTATATGTACCACAAATAGTGGTTATGCAAATCGATTTTGCAGTTTTAAATTTTAAGTTAGGGCTTTAAAAGTTCACCTTTCTTCTAGGCAGAGGGAACCTCCGTTCGCCACTTTCCGCCGCATTTACGAGTGGAGGGACTGACCGCTGCGCTATTGTCTTGATATCAGAGCGAAGAAAATAAAAATATAAAAAATAATAATAATTCATTTACTTCTGAGAGGGAATCCAACCCAGAACGGTCGCGTTACAGCACATGCTTGTTTTCTTGCACCACGAGAACCTCTTCCAACTTAATTAATTATCATCAACGTAATAATAATTCACTAAAAACAGAGTGCCATCACATTTCCTCGACACGGAAGTTATATATATATATAAATATAATTAGCTTGTCGGTCAATTTACGAGGGTATACCACTAAAGTGAACGCACTAAGTGGTTTCCATTATCGAATAAAGGGATTAAAAGCGTGTGAGATAGATAGATTGACGTCGGTTTAATTTAATTTAATTGTATTATTATATGAAGTTATGAAGTTACGTCAGGCCCAGGTTTGTTCATTTATAAGTGGTGGTTGTGGGTTCGATTCCTAATTCATTGATTAATGTTGAATTTATTTTCTTGTGAGAAGTTCGGTTCCACCACTCTACAAGCAATATCTGAAAACTCATATCATTTTTTAATACATTGAGTGGCGTAACTCAACGCCGCTTGCTTAGCGTTGACTCCAGAGTGGAGAAATGAAACATTTATATATTATTATATTTCCTCGAGAATATTATTTTGTAGTAGCGCTTAAGACGAATTGCTCTCAAACCTGAAATACTATACAGTCAGTGATACTGTAAGTATATTAAGTACTTCTTGATATATCCCTTGTAATTAAGTACAGCTAGTATTATTATTTTTTTTATTTCAGCTCGCTGAAATCACGAAATATACACCCCTAAGGGAGAAAGATGTTTTTTTTTCTTATTAGAGCACTTATGTCATTGCTTTCTAATAGATATCATTTCACGATATCTCTAATCGTAGCCCGCACTTTCGTTTTTCATGTTCGCAACGCAACAAATCAAAAAATACCGTTTTCTCACATTCTCTTAGGAAATTCGTAAAGTCTCTAGAATTCGTCTCTAGGGAAAATCCCCTCTTAGTGCTCCCCACTCTCCAAAGAACGTATATGCCAAGTACATACCATGCTGTGAACATGGCTACTGGGATACACTTCTACTAAAACAAAAAAGTCTACCAAGTCACGACGCCCCCATAAATATAATATGTAAATGGAAAACGAAAATTTCTAAGCTCTAACCGTGCGAGGGCTGAAGCGGGGTTATTAGGTCGCACACGAAAACTCATTCATCATACATCGCGTTAGTCATATCCGGCATTAGAGGGATATATGTAACCCGTGAAACCGCTTAGTAACGTAAGTGACCTAAATATGTATTTACTTAGACACGTACTTATACGTGTCTAAAAGGAATGACGAGGCCAAAGAAAGAGGGCACGACAGATTGTGAGTTCGCTTCGACTCGTTTCGCCTCTCAACACGCAATGCCTGCATAATTCGGCGGAAAAAAAAATAGAGAACGGAGTCATTAAGTTTCCTTCCTTAGGTAAGTAAATCAGCTTTACGCTGTATCCCGCACACAGCAGGGTAGGCAGAGTTATCCTAGTGTTAAGGCATTTCGTTCCCCATTTACCGTCGAATTCTCAAGGCATTGCGTGTTGAATGGCGCAACTTAACGCCGCACTTTGTCTTGTTACCAGAGCGAAGAAACGAAAATATTAAATAATTAATTCCCCCGAGTGGCAATCGAACCCACAATCCCTGCCCAGCCTCAATAATCTAAATTATAATTAATGTTTGCTTTAGCACCGGTTCACTGTTTACAATTTGAATCATCCTATACACACATATTAGTAGATAGAGGACAAAATCTAATTTGTAGGCTATTTGTGTATGTACTCGTAACTTACTGAACAAATGTATAATATATTTTTAATTCTATTATATTTTTTTAACTCACGCTGTATTCAGCAAGCAGCAGGATAGGAAGAGGGACCCTGGGTGCCTAGCGTTGAGACACTTAGTTCTCATTAAGGCACTTCCGTTCTCCAATTAGAGGCACCGAATTTTGAAAGCATTTTGTGTTACGTATCGTAACTCAACGCCGCGCTTTATGGCATCACCAGTGCGATAAAATGAAAATATTCAATATTTCATTTCATCGAGGGAGAATCAAACCTAAAACCTATCATGCTTACAGTCGAACGCTTTTGCACCTTATGAGTTCCGCCACTCAACCCGCAATGCCTCGATAAATTTGACAGAAAGTGGAGAACGGAGTGTTTTAACACTAGGTTCCCTCCTACCCTACTATATGCAGAATGAGTGATTCTCAAAAAAAAAATCCCCACATAAAACTTTACCTTAATTATATACTCGCATCTCTAATTCTAATTAAAAACGTTAGTTTAAGCTCATTTCTGTTAGACAAAGCTTCACCAGCTTCACCAGATCCGTCACTCGTGACCTAATAAGCTGAGCAGTGTCAACTATTGAGGTCACTCACTCGCTGTGTACCGGTATACGGTATACCGGTATACGTAACGTACCGTACTCAAACTGAGTGAAATTTGAATATTCGACGTTGCCCTAATTAAATTTCCTTATCTAGTTAATATCTAAATAGGAAATCACCTCAGGTATATATATACAAAAAAATACATAAGTGAAGAATAATAAAATAGCTTCCCGCTCTATCCCGCATATAAGCAGGATGGGCAGAGGGAAAGTTCCGCTTAGCGTTTTTCCCACTCGAGATAATGCTATATCTTGATTACTTTCAATATCTCACTCTAGTAACAAGATAATACAAGAGGTTGAGTTGAATCTCAATAATTGGGAGTGTCTTAACACTATATTCCCTCGGCTTTTAGCACGGTAAGCAGGATAATGCGGGATAAAGCTTCACGCTATAAAAAAATCAACTATACTAAAAAACTAAAATATTTTTAAGCTTGTTAATGTTTTAGAAGAGACTCCAGGAACGTTGTAAACATAAAACAAATATTTAGTCAATATATTTATTTATGTGTATTTTAAACTCACTTGGAAGCTATGGTTGGCGTTGTTGATGCTGCACTCCGCGAACGTCGCGTCTTCTAACTCGTACTCGTCCCAAAGCTGGCTCTGCAACAAACATACACTATCTAAACTTCTATACTAATATTATGAAGCTAAAGTGTTTGTTGGTTTAACACGCTAATCTCAGGAACTTCAGGTTCAAGGTGGAAAATTGTTTTCATGTTGGATAGTACATTTATTGAGTAAGTACTCGTAATCACAGTTATTTTGGATATTTAAAATATATCAGACTAAGAGTTAAGACACTCCGTTCCTCATATCCCTATTTTTCAGATGTTGGGCGTAACTTAACGCCGCGCGATCCTACATAAATATTTATATTCGAAAGCAAAAGTAAATTTAAATTGAAATGCAATTCAAAATACTAAGGAAGTTGTTAGTAGTAGATGCATTGTAAAACTTAGTTATTGGCTCCGCCGAGTTAAACTTTTGCTCCGTCTTTTTAGTTTCAGTAATATAAATTGCTATTTCAATGAATCTTTCATGTCGGTTTTAGTCTCGTAGCTTTATTTGAATGCCTATACTTACTTTTAATAAAAGAATTGAAAAGCTAATATTATTTGTAATATTTTTACAAATATCTATCGATATATATGGTCAAATTTGGGGATCTGTGACGAGAGGGAACCTAGTCTTTAGACTCTCTTTTCTCCACTTCTCGCCCAGTTTTAGATTTTGCGAATTAAAAGGCCAAACTCGAAAAAATAATAATCATTCCTTCGTCTAGAAACCAAACCTACATCCGTCGCCATTTACTAAACAATTTTCAATACATTTTCCAAAAGATGTGCCCGAAAAAGCAAAAGTACATATAAATTCAAAACGCCTTAACAATAATTATAATTACAAAACTCACTTTATGCGGTAGACAGAGGGTTACAAGGGAACACCCGACTGTCAAGAACACAAACGGCGTCAAAGAGGTCGTTCCGCAAGAGCGGAAGCCGAAATGCTTATTAAAGATTACAATTTTGTAATTACAAGAAGGAATTTTAGGCTTTCGTTCTAGTTCGTGACTTTTGGTCATTATAAATAAAATATTTAAATTTTATTTTTAATCATTTTGTATACTTTCCATAGTTTTTGGTACTTTTTTTAATTTGCATATATTAAAACCACATATTACAGACGCGCGGTCTGTACCTTTCTTCAACTTTCCCCATTTTTTTTTAGTTCCATGAATACAAATCAATTTTTATGAAATTATAAAAACCTGCTAATACGTAATTATAGACTTAATAAGTTTAATATACAAGCTATCCTTTTTTTTTTGTTTATTCCGAGAACCTGGTGTTTTCAAATTCTGCCACATTCTTGAGACATTGTGTGTTTAGTGGCATAACTCTACGCTGCGTTTTATTTATCATATATACATAAATACACCTAAATTTTATAATTTACAGTATTATATTAATATATAATTACATATTTTAATTAACAATTACCATCTTATTTTACCTAAATGGTACGGCAAGGCTTACCAGGCTCATTACTTTATCAAAGGTGAATTTCGCAAAGTCCGCTAAAATCAGTTCGGCAAACGCAACTGTTATAAAATTCGTGAGCCGGTTTAAAACCTCCAATACACGACATCAAAAGCTTTGCAAAATTGTTTGCGAAATGAGAATTAATAATTAATATTGTTTAATAAAAGTTTATTATGACAGTGTAAAACTAAAAGATGACATTTTAAATAATAAATATGTAATTTTACGTGATATATTAATTACATTTACATACATATAGAGGGCAGTTGTGGCACACCGTAAATTAATCAAGGAAATTAAATATATTATTATTATTATTATTTATGAGAACGGAGTGTCTTTACACTAGGTTCCTACATACCATCAGCCTATCCTGCTATGTGCAGGATACAGCGTGAAGCAAAAAAATCATGATTAGTTCGTTTTGACGAGTATCTCGTATATATGTATATGTATATGTAAATTGTAAAGACATTGAGTTGTTGAGAACGGAACAGAACGCTACGCCTTGCCTTGTTATTATATAGCAAAGAAATTAAAATAATTCACTCCTCCGAGTGGGAATCGAACCCGCAAAAGGTCATGTTTACAGACGCTACAGCGATTTCACATATCTATTATATACAATTACCTGACTGAAACTACTGTGTTATTGGAACGAGTTCTAAAATATTCGAATAGTTTCTGCAAGTTCTCTACAACTAGAACTTGAGATAGCTGTAAGCTCTCTAGGTAGCTTACGGATACCTCGAGGTGAACTTTAATCTGACTTGTAGCCAGTTGTTAAGGAGTTAAACTACGTTCCAACAATGTTAAGCATTACTATTGGGAAATCGAGATGTTAAATGTATACATGTTATATGTATACAACTTAAACAAATAATATTCATAATAGATTATAATAGGCTTTATAATATAGATTTTGTTATGGAAACTTGTAACAAACGTAACCGGAGGCAAGGAACCTAAATTTTATTTACAATTTAAGAAACACGAGACGCCTCAAGGAGACAAGTTAAGGGATTATCATTATTATCTCTGTTTATATTTAGAGAGAATCAGGGATTTTGAGAGAATAATTTCAAGAATAATAATAATTTTTTTAAAATGTTTTTGGCAACAATTTTTTAGACAAGAACAACCACGAAGCTTAAGGTTTTAGATTAAAAATCGCATTTAAATTGGTTTATTAATTCAGGAACTATAGTGCCACAGACAGACAGACAAAGAAGTCAACCTTATAACACCCCAGTTATATATTAAACAAATATTTAAAGCAATTACGAATATTGCATGCAATTTATTCAGAATACAAAAACAGTGGAGTCATCGTACGCGAACGAATAATCAATAAAGATGATTCGTGTGCGAGTACGAGCTCGTATATTCGGCTGCATGTTAAAATATAACCATATTTGATAATTACAATTCACAATTAATGAAAAGTTACCAATAAATTGTATATATTTTTAATATTTTTTTAACCGTAGCTTTTTTAATTAAAAATTGGGCAATGTGTGGGAACCTGTTTGTCTTAATAGTAGGTTCCCCGTACGCAGGCAGTAGGCAACTACGTATAATTAAGAGGCTAGTCATGGAGCAGGGGCACAAGTGTCCGATAGTAAACGTGACAGATTTTGGATTCGATTCCCATTCGAGGAATGAATTATTTAATATTTTCATTTTTTCCCTTTGAGAACAAGGGGGCGGCGTTGAGTTCCACCACTCAACACACATTGCCTCCAGAATTCGGCGAAAAGTGGGGCACAGAAGTGGCTTCATGGAAGCAGAGCATCTTAGATATATGTAGCGAAGTATTTTATTTTAATTTTTATTTACAAATAGACTGTTCGTTATTTAGAACTTTATTGTTTCTTAAGGTACACACTTAATTTTATTAGATTGAGCAAGCAACGTCTATTACTTTACTCATTTGTAATTTATATAGCTTACATTAAAGGTATAATTAATTTAACGTCAAATACTCAGGTCGTCGCGGCACAACGATAGAGCGTTTGACTGTTGACACTGTAGTTGTGGGTTCGATTTCCACTGGGGGTAAATAAATAAATAATTTATAGTTACTATTTCCTCGCTATGGGAACAAGATATAGCGCGACAATGACTGCATAAAAATCATACATAAATTAGAATGTTTGTTAAAAATATATCTTTTTTCTGGAGATGTGTAGATCACGACTTATCACCCACGCCGCGTGCGTAGCTGCTACGGCTACGGCTACGCGCTACGGAACGCCTACAATGCCAAGGCTACTACTTGACCTTGCTACGAATGTACGTCGTAGGACTACTACGTCGTAGACGTTATTAATATATAATGGTTGATTTGGTTGGTTGTATTTGTTTTGTGGTAGTTGATATTTATTTTATTGTGTTTGAAATTGGTCAAATAAATAATAAATGTAACTAGACGACGCATTGACGAGTATTATAATAATACCCGTTGCCATTTTTTTTTATTTCATTTTATTAGTACCATTTAAAAATACATAAAAAGTTAAACAGTGTCCTGCACAACTCTTTGTGAGTTTGACTGCAGGATCTCGAGTCTCTTTACTTTACTAATTTAAATTAAAATTAAATTAATATTAAATTAAAATTAAATTAAGAAGTATTTTCTGTCAACTGTTCAATAAACAGTTTGAAAATTTGAAAATTGCCATAGCAACGTGTATGTCATTTTATAAATACTAGCTACATCCTGTGCACGGCGGGTGGAGTTGCGCGAAGCTATATCGTACAAGATTTTGCAAAATTTTTGCGAAAAGCGTAAGATTAGTCAAAATTCAATCAGTGCGCGAGAATGTCAAAACGTTCCACAGCTTAACTCTACAGATACATTTTGACCATTAACTCGAAAACTACAATTACAATTATCACCAAGCTACTTCGCTAGATCGTTCGTCCACAACGTTTCTGCACAATTTCAGAGTTGTAGGTTTAATACGATAAGTTACACTATTGTGTTTTTGCTATAGCAATGGCTGAGGAACATCAACGAATGGACGGGAATCGAAAACGCTGTAGACAAAGATAGGAATAAATATATAAAGTTGACTGACAACCTAAACTACTTGCAGAGGTACTATACGAAGAAAACGATAATCTTATAATATAACTATTATTAACTTGATTCTGTTTCTTTTTATAAGGAAAATGCACAAACTTAGCCCTCTAACTCAATAGAATGCCAAAAGTAATTTGACTAATACTTATAATAAAGAATTTGTTGTGGGCGGTGGTCGAAATTTGCGGTGCCTTTGAGTTTGCGAACAAATTGTTTTGATCTAGTTTGCGATGTTTCATAAAAATATACATAAAAATAATCAGCTTCACGTTATATCCCGCACACAGCAGTGTAGGCAGAGGAAACCTAGTGTTAAGGCACTCCATTCCACATTTTGCACCGAGTTCTAAAGGCATTGCGTGTAGAGTGGCGGAACTCAACACCGCGCTCTACCTCGAAACTACCATTCGTTCTTTCCTTTAAGTAGAAATAAAATTTACCAGTAAATAATTTTGGTGTGATAATTATATTAAAATTTACAATAAACGTATTATTGTAAATAATAAACGTAACTTATCACACCAAAATTCAATTAAAACAACACACATCATCATGGTCATCATCAGACAGTGTTTACAACATTAAAACAAAAAAAAACACATTCACCCCATCAAGGTACACAGATCGCTGACATCACGCTACATTATCGAACGTTGGGTAAACCCGAGTAAGCAGTTCGTTAGCTTTTGCTGGCTACAGCCAACCGGTTAGGAAAGGAGTATCATTAGAGATAGTGCTGATTTTGCAACGCCTATATACAAATGTGGTTAGAAACAATTATTTTGGCAAGGTTTTTAGTTATTTATATACTAAATAATCCGTAGTGTTTGGCATTCCGTTCTTTCTGATCCGCAAGGATAGCGTGAAGTTAAATTTGATTAGATTTTTAGATTACAATATAAATTGCAGATGCTATTAAAAAATGGTAAAGTGCTAGTCAGACTCCAACCAATAAAATGGCAGAAGTCAGCTAAAACTTTCATCTATATTCACCATGAAGATCATTCAAAATGATACATTTAAAACAGTAACTATCGCCCGCTACTATTTCGCGAGAACGTAAAATGCAAAATGGAAAATTTCGAGAAATCCTCTTAGTCCCTTACTCTACTTCACCTACATAACCTCTTCCTAAGCCTCATCTTAACCAAACATGCGTTTCAAATTTCTTTGCCCGATATTTTTGATTGTTTTTAAATATATAAATAGACAAACTTTGTCCATTAAAATTATTATTTCTCTATCCTTCATCAGAGACCCAGAAAACTCATGAAAATAACCAACTTTCCACCAGCTTGCCGAATTAATGAGGCCCGCGCCAATTGACAAAGTATCAAAGTCAACAAGTAATCTTTTAACGCGACATCTCAAGATGCCGTCTTCATTATTCAAAGGATAACTTCTGGAAACTTTATATCTTCAGTTCACGACGTCTACGTTTGTTTGTGATGGTAATAAGAGGTTATGCTGTTCAGACAAATCTGACAAGGAATGTGTTTAATGTCCGAATGTAAGCGCGAAGGTTGAGGGTTCAGTACTCAACCGGTTAAATGATTTTATTTAAAATATTTAAGTCAAAAACAACATTCTCACTCAAGGCAAGCTCTTTAATTTTTGTAGCTTTACGCTATATACCGCACATAGACAGAAGAAACCTGTGAACCTATTGTTAAGACATTCATTCCGTTTACATTTAGACCTTTTGTTCTCCACTTTTCGCCGAATTCTAGAGAATAGAACTCTACTCCGTGATTTGTCTCGTTTTCAGCGAGGAAATGAAAATAATAATTCCCTGGGGTTGGAATCGAACCCGCAAACGTTACGTTTACTTTCGCACACTTGGACCCTTGTGCTTTGCGGCTTCTGTATCTAAAGTAATGAAATCCAAAAGCAATTGGCTCACGAAAACCCTTCTTAAATTTTTTTTTCGGAAAAAAATATCTGAATATGTACGAACGAGTATAATAAAACTTAATAAACAAAATATGATTTCTGTTTGTGTGTGATTGGAATATTCTTCTTCCGACATCCAAAAGTGTCCCTTTTTCATTAGATTTACTATCTCATAACGACAAAGGAAATATATGTACTTAGGTTGCTATATATATATATATATATATATATATATATGAAATTCGAAATATCTCATGAAACGTCAAACATCAAAGGTACCAAGAATTCTTACCCTCGTAGCTTATATCTAGCTAACATTACATAATGTTAATTCCGAATACCTCGGTTATAATTTTTCATCAGCTTCACGCTGTGTCACGTACATGGCACATTCGGCATGGTAGCCAGAGAGAATCTTCCCTCTGCCTATTCCACTACATGCGAAATACAGTGTGAAATTTAAAAAAAAAGATTATGTCAGTATTTAAACCGCCTTATATTTTAATTTAATTCCCCAATAAACAAAATCAAAAAACTTGTCTACTATATAACGACAGCAGAATTATACTGTATTTTATATATATTTATAGAATTATATACATCATGTAAAGATATAAATAATTCTAGCCCAGACTTCGTTGTTGATTTAGGTTTGGGTCTAAGTCGTCACGAGTTCTATTGTCTGGTCTAGTCTACGCAGAGGCCCGGTGGAGCTACGCCTAGTAACTGGCGAGGTCTCGTTAATTATTTAAAATAAACTTAATTATTGAGGCCACTTATAGAGCACAATGTGTAGACTGTAAAGGCGACTGGTTGTGGGCTCGATCCCCATTCGAGGAAATGAAATATTTTTATTAGTTTTTTGTTTTTTTTTTTGCTATAGCAACAACAGAATTACATAATCTGTGAAAATTTCGACTGTTTTACTATCACGGTTCATGAGATACAGCGTAGTGATAGACAGCCAGCGGACCTTGGAGACAGACAACGGAGTCCTGGTCCAACGGAATATTAAACGAGAATTCCTAAGATCTTCGTGCGCGAGTCCTATTCGCACTTTGGCCGGTTTCACCCACAAAATTTATTTAAAGAAATAAATTGTTTAATGTTTTAGAATAAATACTTTCTGAATATTAAACAACGCAATGGGAACGCAAAATTTGTTTTTGATGTTGTTCAAACGGCACAGCGGCTAATTACGAGAAACAAAGAAAACTCATCTGAATGTTTGCACCCTTTGTCCTACTTATGTAACAGTTAAAATATTAAAGCCGCGATAGCGCAGTGGCACAGCGCCGGACTGTAAACGCGACGATGCTAGGTTCGATTCTCGCTCGAAGAATTCGTATTTTCATATCCTGCCTCTGGTGATAAGACAGAGCGCGGTGTTGAGTTCCGCCACTCAGTACATAATGTCTTAAATTAGGCGTAAATGTGAGGATCTGAATCTCTTAACATTTGTTTCCCTCTGTCTACCTTGCTTTCTGCTGCATACAGCGTGAAAGATGTGTGTTTAAAATTCTTCTGTTGCTAAGTTAGGATTCTATAGGACCGTAAGAGAAAATTAAGAGTAATATTCCTTTAGAAAATCGAGCGAAACCACGAGCTACACAAACTACCCTATTTGTCATCTAAATTTGCTGTTACATTTTTAAACACAGTACTGCCTTACTTTACAACGCGGTCACAGGAATATCGTAAATCGCATTAATCGTGCTGTATATTTAACTGTCAACGGCTGAAGTTCTTTATAGATCCTATTCTTCATTTGTTTCTGACATTATTTCATTTTGGTGTAGAAATAAATTGTAGTGAAATAATGTTATGATTTAAAATTTTAGTCTAAGATAAGCTCAAGTTATAAGTAGATAAGTTATTACGATTATGGGTGCGATTCCAAAACCTACGAACCTAGTGTTGAGACACTCCGTGGGGAATGAGATATTTCAGTTCCCCAAAATTCTGGAGCTATTGCGTGTTGAGTGGCGGAATTAAACGTTGCGCTTAAACTCGTTCACAGGGCTAAGACATAAAAGATATTAATTATTTAATTTTCTCGAGAAGGAATCAAACACACCATATCGCTCGCTTGTACCCCTGTGCCAATACTGGCCTCAAATTAATTATTTCTACAAAAATGAAGTAAGAAGAAACCATTTACTGATTCTAAGCTTAAATACTGGGCAGACGAGCTTGAGGCCTCTTATAAAATTCCCTCAGGACTATCTCTTAATTATATATTATTCACGTTTACTTTTAAGCTGATAATGGACGCAGTCTAGGGACCGTAGCATGTACCTACTTTTGCCTTCATAATTACGTTAAATAAATAAATAAATGTTTTAGACTTGTATTACATTGTTTAATTTTAGAGCTTTAATATCATAATAATTGGATTAAATATATATGCAAACAAAATTTCCAGGAAATTTCCATTTTCCGGAAATACCGACTGACGCTGATTACATAATGGTGGAAAAACCGGTCAAGTGCGAGTCGTAGTTACGATGCATTTTGTGCTATTATCTATAAAAATGGCAAAAAAATAAATTCTGTCTGTTAATCCTCTTGAATATTTATTCTCATTTTTAGTATTTGTTGTTATAGCGGCAACTGTGAAAATATAAACTCTCTAACTACCACGGTTTATGAGATACAGCCTGATGACATACAAACGTACGTTCACAGAAGTCTTAGTAATTGGGTCTCGTTTTACCATTTGGATATGGAACTGTGAAATCGGAGGAATTAATAATTTCCATTTCATCGGTATTGTAAGAAGATAAAGCGCGACGTTCAATTCGGCCACTCAATTGAAGATTGGGTGGAAGTTAGAGGACGCAATGTCTTGGCACTAAGTTGCCCATATATAAAAAAGTATTATTATTATATATAAACATTTTCATTCATTAATTATATAAAAACATATATATTTTCTACTCAGACTTGAAACTAAGAAACCATCTCTAACTACCTACCACTCTTATAAAATATCCATTACATTTAAAAACTATAGTGCAATTTAGTTCCCAAGTTGAAACGAGTTTCAGATAACTGAATAAACTCTCACTTAGGGGCACTATAGTGTTGTGAATTGCGATACGATCCATTGTGCCCCCGTAATGGCGCTCTATAGATGTCGATGGATTCCTTTTAGATGATATTTAAAATAAAATTCTATATCACAATAGGAAAATGTATACATCACTAGATATAATTTAAATCAGCTTCACACTGTATTCTGCATGTAGCAGTAGGCAGAGAAATCTTAGTGTTAAACAATCCGCTCCCCACTTTCCGCTGAATTTTTACTCGACACTATAAATCACTAGATATAATTTATGTTATCTATGCATCATATATAAAATATTAAAAAAACCTTTTCAAAAAAAAGATTTTATTCATATAAATTATAACATCGTTAGTTGCTAAAAACGTATTTTCTTACAATAATAATACTTAGTAAATTGTTAAATGACAGAGGTAACTTTGTAATAGAAAATATTATTAACTTAGCTGAGAAAAAATTCTAAATTTTCTTTAAAACAATTTTTTAAAAGCTTTCAAAACTTTTGATAAAACTTTATAATAATGTCAGTGATAGCGCAGGGACTCAAGCGTGTGACTGTAAGAGCGACAGGTTGTAGGTTCAATCGAAGAAATAAAATATTTAATATGCTAATTTCTTCGCTCATTTTCAAAGCAAAAGCGTGGCATTGAGTTCTACCACTCTAACGGAGAATTTTAACACTGTGTTCCCGTTACCTACCCTGCGGTATACGCAGGATACAGCGATAAGGGCTTCACCCCTGCGATCAAATTAAATTACTACAGGTTGTATATGGCAGATTCTTAGTGTCCCAAGTAACACTAAACCAATTAACGTGATTACACGTCCATACAAAAGGACTATCCAATACAAAAACTTTCAAACGAGCAGTTCTTGAGATTAGCGCGTTGAACCAAACAAACGCTTTCATTTTACAATAAACAAGTACAGACGAACTAATATACTTCCTTCCAAATCTAAACGGACGTGTGCCATCGACATGAATGTTATTACACGCACTTGAGTCGATTTTAGTGGCTCATAAACTAGTTTACGGCCGCTAAAGAGAAAACTATCGGGTATAAAACACTCGCGAGCTTTATTGATACTTGCTCAGACTCTTAGTTCATTTTCAGTGTGTTCTTGTTGCTATGGAAGATAATTTAGATTTAAAAAAAAGTTTTTATTTTACCAAAAATATGACATAAAATAGAGAAGTTGCTACAGGTTGTGAGTTTGATTCCCATTCACGTTAAATATTTTCATTTTCTGTAATAGCGAGGCAAAGCTTTACCACTCAACACGCAATGCCTTTAGAATTCGGCGGAAAGTGGAGAATTAAAGTGTTTTAATGGGAACGGAGTATTTTAACACTAAGTTCGAAGGCTACAAGTGGGATACAACGTGAAATTAAAAAAAAAATCCCATCACAAATATATATAACAAGAGGACGCAGAAACGACTGTAAAAATGAAAATGATTCAGCAATATTGTTGATCAACGTTTTACGGTCCGCGATAAGATGGCCGAGAGTCGCTTTATGTGGGGTGTTCGCCGTTAAAATTATTATTTACGTTCAGTTCAAATGTCACATTTTGGACAATTAATGATGTCAACGGACTCTTTATTATGAGAGATGAAATTTAGAAGAGCGAGTGCTTTTAGGGAGTCTTAATATAAGGTTCCCTTTGCCTACCCTGCTATTTGCATAATACAGCGTGAAGTGAAGACAAGTTATAGGAAATTATTCCCGCACATATCATAGAGGGATAGATAACAATAAAAATATATATTAAAAACAATAAAACCATCATATACGAGTATAAATATTATACATATAACATTTTCCGCCTCGAGAATTCAGCGGAAATTGGAGAACGGAAGTGTCTTAATGGGGTGGAGTGTTTTAACACTGTATTCTCACACTACCCTGCAATGTGCGGATTATAGGATGAAGCTCAAAAAAAAATCTATAAATATAATATAAAATTACGTTTTTTTGTGTTTTGTTATTTTTTGTTATTTGTTTTTTGTTATTTTTTTCAGCTTCATTCCTAGCGTGGTACTCATATAGAACGCCATCAACCTCTATATACGTGCCCTCTGGAAGGTCCTCTTGCTGTTATATAATTAAACTACTTTAGTCTCTTCTCTCTTATTACGAAACAAAATATTTTTTGGCACCAATGTCAGAAAATATATGTATATTGACATTAATTGCTTGTCTGTCGCGTGTATTGCTAATCAAATTACACGCTTTTACACCTACGACCTTCACAGGCTAAAACGGCCGCGCCTCGATAACGTTTCATTTAGAAATCACCTTTGTATCTATTATCAAATATTTTTTGAGGCCAGTCGGCACAATCGTGCAGTTAGAGACACGATAGGTTGTGGATTCGATTCCCACTTTGAGGAATGAAATATTAAAAAAATTCAATTTATCGCACTGATAACGCGGCGTTTAGTTTCGCCATTCAACACGCAATGCCTTCAGATTTCGGCGGAAAATGAGGAACAAAATGTCTTAACTAGCTAGGTCCCCTCTGCCTACCTTGCTGTGTGCGGAATAAGAGTTCTGATCGGATCGGAGAGTTCTGAAAAAATATAGCACGGCGTTGAATTCCGTCACCGTATACGCAATAAACAGAAACCAAAAATCAGAGAAAAATGCTTAAAAAAAAATAGGAAAAAAAAAAGTAAACTAAAAACATTATTTCTAACGCGTACTGCGGATAAACGAACCACTTGTAGCCGAGCTACCCTCGAATCGTTAAAAAGACACCCCATTAGGCATTCTCGTCACGTCCGGGAGAACTTTGTATAAGTTCCAAGAGTCGACGGTTAAATAGACATTTAACTAAAATATTTATAAGAGATTAACCTGAGTTGTGTGTGCCAGGTAGGGAAGTATTATATTTTGTATGGAAAAACGTTGTAATATTAATAAACAGACCTTTTCTATGGGTGACAGCACGTTTAAATATTATTGTTTTACCGTCATGCTGTATAAAACGTATCAAAGGGAACCTGGGAATATCTCACTTTGCCTCAGAGAAATAAAATATTTAATATTTCATTTCCTCAAGTGGGAATTGAACCCACACACACACCTATCACGTTAACAGTCGCTTTTGCCCCTGCGATACGACTACTGCGTTACAGAAAATTATTGTATGTAATATATTTTTTTGTATAGAAGAAATTGTTTTATACTTTAGTTAACATAGAGCCTAATGTTAATTCAGTTCAAGTTCAAAACTAGGCGGAATTCCCTCCGCCTAGTTTTAAAACACTCCGTTCAATGAAATTTAATAGTTCACTTCTTCAATTGCCCCGAACGGGAATCGAGTCCACGACCGTCGCGTTTACTTATAAAGAACCATATAAGGGAAAACACATACGAAGTAAAAATACTAGCTCAGAGTAGCAGAAATACAAGAAAATATTATCTTTGTGTATTCCCAAAATAAACAGGTGAGGTCGTCGCTCTACGAAGCGAGCTCACCTACAATTAGATCAATCAATACACTACGAGTGAAATATTAATAGTTAACTGTGTATTTTATAACAATCGAGTGTGAAATATATTTTTGGAGTTAGAGATTGTATAGTAACGTAAACTATTTTAAGAAAAAGAAGTATCTTAGTTTCGTTTTTTCTTTTATAGTATATATATGTATATATATTTTTCTGTATAGTTCCACGGAATAGGAACCTAGTGTTGAGATACTCCGTTCCCCAATTTCGAGACATTACGTGTTGTGTGGCGGAATTTAACACCGCGGATTGTCATCCTACCAGCACGAGAAACTGAAAATATTAAATATTCCATGTTTCTTGAATGGGAATCGAATTCACAACCGCCGCGTTTACAGCCGCGAAAACCTCATGTATACAAATATATTTTTTCATACAAATATTTATTTTATCTTGCGATGTTTATATGGAGACATAAGTCACAAAAAATGATGTCAAAATATTTTCACCTTGCCACAATAAAAACAAGGAAGGTCACATACAAAGCGCCTCTCCCCGGGGAGCGTACATACATGAAGAGGTTAATGACAGTGAAAAATATATGACGGAATCGTGACATAAAAAATAAAAAATATATTTATACATTCTAAACAAAATATAACACTGATATATGATTTTTATATATTCTTAAAATGTTATTCCACACTTTTTTTAGTATTCTCGCACACAAAAGGTTACGCAGAGGGAACCTGGGGGGTGTTTGTGTAGATTATGTTACACTCAAGGCACCACGCTAAATTTTGGAGGCATTACATGTTGAGTTCCGCCGCTTTTGCCTCGTAACCAGAGGGTGAGAATCAAACCCAAAACTTGTCACTTTTACGGTCCCACTATTTAACACTTACGAGAGATAATATTTTTCTTAAAGACGTACAAAGATTTGAACATTACAAAATTTGAACCCGTATGTCGAAGAAACTAACCAAGCGCTCTAACCACTGAGCCATACATTCTCATCAAGCTATTTTGATACTTCTACAGTTGTTATAATTTATTTATGTTTTTACTGTTTTTTACAATTAGTTAATTGAAATAAATATCCACATTTTCGTACCAAACATATTCAAAGAATTGAAGGCATTGACTTTAAATAAAGAAAAACACACCATGTTTCAACGTTAAATGTAAATCATAATTGTTGATCATTCGTATACAACTTTAAATATATTAATTGGAGTTTCTGTTGTGAGTGTTTATCTATATATGAACCGTTTATTTTGAGAGTGGTGTAAGTCCATTTTCTTTTGTTTTGAGAAAATTAAAGGTTAGTATGTCGATGATTATGCAATTTCATTTACCGACCGATTTTAAGTTGTTCAAAACATGGGTTTTTTTTGAGAAATTAAACACGGACTAGTTATATATAAAAAAAATACATTAAATTAAGCATGAATTACGTGAAAGCTCATTTTTCTCAAAAATGGACTTACACCACTTTCAAAATAAACGGTCCATATATAAAATCGAAAGGTCACTCACTCATCACGAAATCTCAGAAACTACATGTGCTAGGAATCTCAAATTTTGCATAGGAGTTACTTATAGGATATAGGTGCTCGCTAAGACGGGAATTTGCAATATTCGACTTCAAAGGGGTTGTTTTTGAGGTCGAAAGTTTTTATGCAACTTCGTTACTACAAATGCTAGGAGTCTCAAATTTTGCATGGATGTCACTTATAGGACGTAGGTACTCATGGAGACAAATTAATAATAACGTAGTTCACGCAGGCGAAGCCGCGGGCCGGCCGCTAGTTTTATATATTGGAATTGACCTTTTTTATAGGAAAAACAACATTTCTATTAATTGTTGTTTATGAACTGACCAATATAAAAAAATGACTGCTTTATCGGGGACCATAGGCTATAATCTTAGCTGCGATAGGCTGAAAGGGTTGATCCTAATTGAAATTTAAACTTGAGCGGAATTCAACGCCGTGCTTTGTCTACCAAATATATATTATGATTTCATTTCTCTTACTCCTACTTTATTTAAAAAGAGTCCGTTTAGTTAGTCATTTCCCGCTCATTTCTCTTTCGCAGCGGAAACCAGGTTTTATCACTTGCCTTGGTACCAGAGCGATGAGAATAAATATGAACAAACAATAATTCATTCATCGAATGCGAGCTATAATCACACGCTTGTGTGAGTTTTATTAAAAAATGAGTAAAAATCGCAAAAATGGAAAAAAAATTGTAATAAATTAATTTTTTTTTTTCAATAGAGTCCATTGTTCGTGAGTTCATTGCACTGTTTATAAAAACCGCTTACTCACTCCGGGCCTCGTGATTGAACGTAAACACACTGTTTTAGACGAAAGCTCGTTCAGAGTATATGAATGTTGAAAGCTCAAATAATTTTACTGATATTATGAGTACTAAAATAAATTTATCTATCGATGTTTATTCGTTCGCGGCTGAACTGCTGAATCGATTTTGATTGAATTTTTATCTTCTTCTTCCTGGCATTAATCCCGGCTATTGCCAGGGTCTGCCTTCCTACTCAAGCTACTCCACTTTGCACGATCTTTTGCGTCCTCGGTGGTTAGACCATTGGCTCTCATGTCCTGCATCACGACATCCAACCAGCGCTTCCTTGGGCGTCCGGGAGGTCGCGTCCCAGGAACTGGTATAGCAAGGCACTTGCGTCCGATTTTGATTGAATTTTTATATCAGGATAAATTACTTATGTTTAGTAATTAATATATTCTAGATTTCAGGGAATTTGTCGTTTTATATATTGCCTATTGAATCAATAATTATATTTTCATGTGAAAAACTTAAACAAATCATCAATTAATTAATTAAGTATGTATAACTGAGTATAAAATTAAACAACCTGCTTTTTATTTTCCTCTCAGATCAAGGATCTTTAATTGCGAGACATTACGTGTTACGTGGCGGAAATTAACACCGAAATACATCTACAAATAACAATAAGCACGCATTAAGCTTAACTATACTTCTTAAGAAAAAAAATCAGTACTGTTTTCATAAAAGAAATAATTCACGACATTGCTAGAAGATCTTCCAATATCCGTTCAATAGTTTATTCATGCCGCACGACGAAGGAAAATAGAATAGTAATGTTGTTAGACGTTCGCATTGTATGGGGGAATAGATTAGAGTTCAATAGAGGAATCGTGTTAAAGTAATGCTACAGTAAATATACTGAAATTTTGTGTAAATTTTGTCATTTTGAGCAATTGAATGGTTTGGATTAATTCTAAGAAGTGCGAGTTCAAATCCATAAGAAATTTACTTTAAAATAAACGGCCTTCCAATACCCAAACGTTACAATATGGCAAATACTGTATTACTAAGTTGAGACTATCGTGACCAAAAGGCACTATCGTGAAAC
Source organism: Heliconius melpomene rosina (assembly GCF_056956725.1). Classification (NCBI taxonomy): domain Eukaryota; kingdom Metazoa; phylum Arthropoda; class Insecta; order Lepidoptera; family Nymphalidae; genus Heliconius; species Heliconius melpomene. The sequence continues at coordinate 1,723,224 of NC_140399.1, forward strand.
TGTAAGCGCGACGGTTGTAAGTTCGATTTCTACTAGGGGAAGGAAATATTTAATATATAGGCAAAGCGCGGCGTTAAATTCCGCCACTCAACACGCAATTCATAAAGAAATCAGCAGAAAAAGTAGAACGGAAATGTCTTAATGGAAACGCAATGTCTTAACACTAATTTCCCAGGTTCCCCTTGCCTACTCTGCCTCGTGCGTGACTCAGCGTGAAGCTATTATAATAATAATAATAAATAGATTTACTACAGGCGCTATATATATTCCCTAAAATCAACACAGAATCAATCAATCAAAATAATAATTACTAAGAAACAGTATATATTAGACAAACAATCGCTTTTCAATGTCAAAACAAACATTTAGACACCCAATTTGAATCTATGACGATGTTAACCGCCTACACTAATTTAGAGTTCCCTATTTATATCCGACTGTGGACGCAAAAGATGGTTCTGTGTTTATCAGTCTGTGTATGTTTGTATATTGGGGCCCATTTCTTAAGACGCCCTAAATTGAAGCCCTTATGGAACTATTTCAAAGATTACATTTTTGTTTTACGTTCATTATGCAGTCGAGTTTTTGGTATTTTATCTCATAGGTACTCGTAACTTAACGTTCATAAAGTAATAAACCAAGTATCCGAACACTAGGTTCCCAGGTTCCTTCTGTGTACCCTGCTACGTGCGGGATACAGCTTGAAACTTAGTCTAACCAGTATTAGAAATATTGATTAATCTGAATGAGGATCTGGTAGACGCTGACCCACTAAGCTACCTCTTTCTCCTTCCTTCACAAAAGATATCCTTTTATATAAGTATCTAAACATTTCCGTATTAAGTAAAATTCAACTAATAAAGATGGGTCGCCATATAACCTTTCATAAATTAAAGTTTATTGGGACATTATAAGGTTAGGCTATGGCTTATGGGGTATTATCCTGTGAATTTTTACGTAAAATTTGATCGAGGAAAGTCGCATCAAATATACGAGTATATTTCTGAAAGCGTTCCCCCACGTTCCGCCCCGTTTTCCAAACATTGCGTGGCGGAACTCAACGCCGCGTTTCGTCTTCTTACTTATCTTAAGATTTAATACTTTAAAGTATTTAATTTCCTATACTAAAAACATTTTTTATATTAAAACATATTATTTCAAGAACTTTTGGTCATGACGAAAATTAACTGGCCGACTTGTTCGCAAAAAGTTATTTATACAGACTAATTACTTTCCTGTCATCGGCAGTAGATATATAAAACAAACAAACTTTATTAAGTTTTCCAATTTCAATTTTCAATTAAGTATTTTCATATTTAGGTACGAACATATTGTCCTACATTAAGGACAAGTTGTGTAATACACACATATATTTTCAGATGGAACACTAAAAAAAGAGAAAAAAAATCGAAATTTTTCGAATTGAAATTCAAACATAAAATTCGTAGAGGTACCTTGCCCCAGCTTCTACCAACAAAAGGTTCGTTAAAATTAAAAATGTTTCAATTGAAAACTCCCTACGACAGAATTCATTTAGTTAAGTAACTTGTAAGAAAAGATTCAAACTAAACTTAATTAGTTAAAAGTTTAAAATAGGCCAGTCGCGACGTACAGGCAAAAGCATGCGATAGTAAACGCGACAAGTTGTGGCTTCGAATCCCATTGTAGGAAATGGAATATTCAATGTTTCCATTTTTTGCTTTTCCGCCTCCAAAATTTGGTGGAAAGTGAGGAACAGAAGTGCTGGGAATAGTGTATCTCAATTCTAGGTTCCCAAGTTCCCTCTGCCCACCCACCCTGCTGTGTGCGGAATAGAGAATGAAGCTAAAAACAATGTCATCATATCAACGTCTCCAACATAGAACCTATTTTACTCTGGATAGCAGAAACTGGGGTTCTTCTAGCTTCCATTGAGTTCCATTAGTCAGTCAGCCTATGAATAGGAATTGAACCTACAACCTTCTTGTGATATATATTTCCCAACTACACCACTTCCACGTTACATTATTATATGAAAATTCGCAAAGAGAACTTCTATAAAATGGTTTCCATTAGTATAATCAAAGTAAAACGTTTTCGGTCCCACCATAATACGTATGTTATTGATCCCTAACGATGATAGGTGAACACGCAAATCATTTAAAAAAAACTAGCTATCCAAACGCGGCTTCGCCCGCTTGTTATATTGTAACATTCACGCTGTATCCCGCACACAGCAGGATAGACAGAGAGAACCTAGTGTTAAGACACTCCGTTCCCAACGCCTTACGTCTTCTATCTACTGATTTAATATTTTAATATTCTATACAAACAATGAGTCATCGCGACACACGTGGATCATAAACAGGACATCAAGTGCTAAGTATACCCCATAAAAATGTTTTATGGGTCATTTGTGAGAGCTCCATCAGTGCTTCAAGCATCATTATTTAGAGAGCCGAATAGAGAAAATTAGTTTTTTTATTTTTCAGTAAGGCATAGAGGAACTTCCTCTCCTTTCTCTTATTTTAGGCAGTGAATTGCTGAGCTTAACACCGTGAAACACGCTGAGGTAAAGCAAACATAACCAACTCCAAGCATATGTAATGCTCTAGAGCGAGGGTCTCTCCAAGTGTTTCCACTTTAAATATAATGCGTAAATTATTAATTACGTCATTTACTTATTTTAGATTCCCGCTCAATCCCATACGTGGCAGAATAGGCAGAGGGAACCTGGGAACCTAGTGCTAAGACACTGTGTTGTCATTAAGAAACTGACATTAACCGTTCTCCACTTTCCCTCGAATCTCCGAGGCATTGCGTGCTGAGTAGCGAAAATCAACGCCACGCTTTACCTCATTGTTAAAACGAAATGAAAATACTAATATAAGCATTACATTCTCCGAGTGGGAATCGAACCCACACCCGTCGCGATTAAAGTCATACTTCACGGCCTCAAACCTCACTTGAAATTTTAATACTATTACCAACAAACGTTAGATAATATACATGTACAGTCTGTACAACTAACCGTAAACAGTCGGTCCCATTAATGTCATATTTACTTAAAGTTTACCCGTTTCTCGTAGTAATACACCGGAAAGTTACTCCAAGTCAGTGTTTAGCTATTGTATATTTAAGATATCAGTTTGAACGAGGTTTAACTCAGTTAAATGTATAAATAATTATTTAAAACTTTACTTGAGGACAGTCGTCGTTAACGCGACGTGTTGTATTTGATTGCCCATAAAGAATGAGATAAATAATTTAATATTTTAATTTCGCTGAGGTAATGAGGCAAAGCGCGGTGTTGAGTTGCGCCACTCAACACGCAATGCTTCTAGAATTTGGCGGAAAGTGGAAACAGAAGTATCTTAATGCTTGGTGCCCTTGTGTCACGATTTGCCTCGAATTTATCATAATACCTCAAAATATATACAAGGAAAACTGTCATCTTCACTTTACCCAAAAAGGTTGTTACACGAACAACATTTTACCAGATTCCCATTCGCCCAGTAACCACAAACACACCTAAGGGCCATTTTCAAGATTAAAATCATATTGGATTAAATATGAAGATGTCAGAAATATGTAGAAAAAGTTACTACATAAGCAACGTGACTTTTGAACTAAATATATTACTTGTTATTATTATTTGTTGGATAGGCAGAGAGAAGCTTCACACTTAAAACTCTCCGTTTTCCGCCCAATTATTGAGATATTTCATTTTAAGTGGCGAAACACAATGCTGAGCTTTGCTCGCTCTTTTTTTATAAAAATCTATTTTTGTATACATCCATTTAAATTTAACCTAATTTTTTAATGATACAACACTACACAAAGAATATATCTACTACTGCGTCCCATCCCTATAAATCTTTTATTTATAACATCAAAAACTTATAAGCCACATAAGCTCATAGTAAAACCCCTAAAGCTTCCAAAACAAAAAGGAATATCTCACAAAAAGATTTAAACAAAAACTTCCATACATCACGCCACGGCTATATAAAGGTTTATTACAAGTGCATTAAGGGGTCTAATATCTGAATCTAACCCCTGCTTTTCGACCCTTTTGACCCTTTTTCGGTACCAAAGGTCTAATTTGATCCTTTCTGCGTTAAATTTTTTATTAGCCGGCCATAACTGCCCATCTCGGTTTCGCCACTTCTATCTTTTAGGTTTCATTGTGTCATAAAGTAAACGATCTTTTGTAGGACGTAATTTAATTGTTGAATGGGGGTCAAGATTTTTATATTTGTATTAAATGTTCATATATATATATATATAGTAAATCAATTTAATTTATGTATAACTGTGGTTTTCGATCCTGTTGTGATTTTTATCTATGAAATACTTTTATTTGAAAGTCCGGCGTTAGGTTCCGCCACTCAACATACAACGTTGTTTAAGCGGACAATGAATAACGAAATTTTAGTTTAAGTTCTTTTTGCCCAATACTAATAGCGCAATTCAACATGTATTATCCAAAAAAAAATGTAAAAAAATATTTTGGTATTAAATTTTATATCTTTTTCTTAACTATCTTTCACAAACTACATTGCTCTTAAATGGCGCTTAGACGACAAGATTCCTGCTATGTTAAAATTTTTGTAAGTTTTCTAAAATATTTTTCACCAATTCCATGTGTTTTCAAGTAAACATTTTCCAAGAGATAAGACGTATCACACGGACCGTGTCATATTTAATCCAACTATCTTCTCCTCTATGCGAGTTCAATTCGGTCCACTTTAAAGTAGGTCGATCGATTCGCTCGGTTTTGAAAAATTTCATTGTTCGCTTCGAAGCGATTGCGTTCTTTTTTATACCAACAGAAAATGTATTTCTGCGCTTTTCATTTATTTATTTTTTCTGAAATCATTGTACTAGTTTTAATTTTCAATATACAATAGCCATTAAACAATAAGTATCAGGGAAAACTATGATATTTCCAAGATAATTTTATACTAATGTTATAAAAACAATAGATTAATCTTTTTTATATTTGTTGATCAAATAATATTTAATTCGTTTTTTTTTCAAATAAACATTCACCGAAGCTAACGACGAGTGGCAAAAGTGTTTTTTTTATTTGACATCTTAAAAAAAACTCACGTACGTTTCTAATTGGTACGTAAACTGGCCCTAGAAAGGTACCAACACTGCCATGGCTAAGGCAGTAGAAAATAAATTGATAACATTGCTAACAAGAACAACAGCCACTATAAAAGTTCTAACAACCAACGAGTTGATTTTCAACAATAATTTTATGGTGTTCTGTGTGACTGATATGTTTTTATCTCCTTCTGAAACTTGCAGTTTAATGGATGGACAGAAACTCTTTAATGATAAATCATTCTGTGCAAACTCTCCATCTAACCCAACCGAAGTGAAAATTATTATATAAATATAATAAATAGATATTATTAAATAGAGAAGAATATAATTATAAGAATATAAATAGATATACTACTTTTAAAGTGGCGTAATTTAAGTTATGAATATGTGTGTCCAAATATAAATATTTTAGCATACATATAAAAATAAACACTAAACGTTAATCTTTTTAATCTGTCCTTTATAAGGCTTAAATTTTCTAAACGTCAAACCCCTGTCAAAACTGGATAAGCTCTACAAAGTGGCATTGACAAGTGGGACAGATTATTTATATTGAATAGCGTTGTAACATCGAGAATCGAGAAGACGAATCGATTTTATAAAAATTTTCAAGTGTTCATGTATATTTATAGTACATGTTAATAATGCAAAATACCAATAATATAAAAAAACTATTTCCTATAAGAAATTTGATATTTAATTAAAAGATGAATACAAAAATGTAAGAACATAAATCTATTATTTACTATATATACATATGTTTATGTTCTTGTAAGAAAAGAATTCAATAATCCTCTAATTAAAAATTACACCTACGAGAACATTCCAACTGCGCTACGAAGCACGATGAAATCTTATTACATTAAATCTATATAAATATAATATTACTTATCGCTGTCTGTACATGGAAGACATTGAAAAAATCGATTATTATTAATGTTCTTTGTCTGTTTTGATTTGTTTAATGTTAATTTTTGTCTGTTTGCTGTTCTTTTGTTCACACCAATCTCCAAAACGGCTTAACTGATAATAAGATTTCAATGCATTTAGTGTTTCTTTGTCATTTAGAGTTTGTTTTATTGCAATCAGTTCATAAACAAAAAAGTAATATCAATATTATTGCTACAAATAAGTGGATTCTTGAATTGGCTATATTCTATCTATATTCTATGCATGGATATTCTTTTAAAATGATAAAGAAACTGATTTGGATGAACAAGTAAATAATTGTGAAGTGGGCGAAGCCTCGAGTGGGTTACTAGTTTTGACTATAATTATATTAGAGACCATCGTGGTGAGGTGGTTATTAGACTAAGTACTTGATAAGACCACTCGCACTGTTGAGCTCCGCCTCTCGACGCTCAAAATCAAAGTGAAGAACGGAGTGTCTTGACACTAGGTGTTCCCTTACTTACAAAATACTTAAAAAAATCACATTGAGAGCAACACTTTAAAGTATTATCTCAAAACTTTCTATATAAAAGTCAATCTCTTGATTGACTGATCCATCAACGCTCAATGTTGGTAAAACATTTTACTCTGAAAGCGTTGTTAGAAATAGCTATTAATAAAAAAATCTTTCCTAAAAGGCTTTCATGGTCTATATAAAACTTTTATTTCGTAACTTTGTTTAAAATTTTACATAAAATTGTAGTACCTATAAATTAAGTTACAAGTAAAGTGGCTTTTAGCTCGCTAGCAGAGAATCCACTGTTAATATACCTACTCAGAGTTTAGTTCTCCGCCAAATTTTGAGGACATTTTACAACGAAGAAATGATATTAATTCATTGAGACGAATGGAATCGAACCCACAATCTTTGAGTTTGCGTTTAGCACTCCGTTCCCATTACGACTCTACATACAAATTTAACTTTCTACCGATTGCTGGGGGCATTACATATTGAGTGGCGGAGCTCAACGCCGCGATTTACCTCGTTACCAAAGCAAGGAAACAAAACAATAAATATTTCATTTCTTCGAGTGGGAATCGAACCCCCAACCTGCCGCATTTATAGACGCATGCTCTTACACCAACTGGCCTCTATTTGTTTTCTTCTTATACATGTTACGTTATTTAATGGTTAATGAGCCTGTTCTGGTGCGCAAATAGCTCGAGGAAACAAAACATTTTCTTATCTCCACATATCTTCCGCATTTAGATGGGGAGTAAAGACTTGGTGATATATTTATTATACACGTTTTGCACATTCTGCCCAAATATGTATATAATTAAGGGTGTTAAATGTCTGTCATTTAATTGAAATAAACTTTGACAAGTGCCTTATGTATATACTTACCTTATATATTTATTTGAACCAAAATATATAAGTATATTTTTAACTAAGTTGTTAAATATAATGGAAACATCAATAATATGAATTCATAGTCGATTGATTGATTGATTTCTCGATATATGGCGTTTCGAGCGTGCCAGTTGAGCACAATTCATTTCGCCAATGTCACGTTGTATGGAAAACACACGAAGGAAATTGACCGGTAATAAAAAAGATAAATATACACAATTATAGAATACATGTAAAAAAAAGAGATCCAGTGTAAGTACAGCCTTTAAGTCATAGTCTTTTTGACAATAATTTTGACATTATTTAATTTTGATAATTTTGATTTTGAAAATTATGAAAACTTAAATCTGAAAAGTGTCCAGTTAAAAATTGCAATTGTATTTGAATTCAAGCAATATACAAACAAGCACAATATAGGCATAGTGGATGATTTTAAATCACCCATGATGAGGATATTGAGAAATCAATAAAAAATAATAATTAAGAAAACGTATAGAAATTTGAACGTACCGGATTTGGACCCGCGCCACTTTGAACACAGTCCAAGTTATACGTTTTCTTAATAAGTATTTTTCTTTCTTAAATGTGGAATAACACTTTTTTTAATAAACAGTAAAAAAATATTATATGGGTCACAAACCCCCACCCCCTACATCAATACAGACACCAACCATAACGTATATTAAATACAAACTAGACCAAATAAAGGTCAGCCATATTAGCATAAAATACCATTAGCTGTAACGAAATTCGGTTATCGAATAACCATTTCGTGCGCGCGGGTGATACGGACATTATTACTAATGTATGAAACCGTACCCTCCTAATTTTCAGTGAATGTAGGCACCGACGTGGCCGGTGGCGTAATTGAAATTGTTTTTCGGGTTTCGGGTTATATAATATACTAGTGGACCCGGACGCGGCTACGCCTGCTTAAACTATAAGAATATTTTCGCGTCGGTCATACTCATACTATGCCGCCCGAAGGCTAGGTCATTTCGAAGTGACATCTCCTTAATTATTTATCAAACTTCATAAGGATGAATATCAAAATGTCGCGGTACCGGTTGCGTAGCGACGCGACGGTTGTTATTAACATGGCAGAATAAATTGCATGTCAAATTAGAAAGTACTTTAAAATGTATTAGTTTATATGTGTAATGTAATGTTATATAGCCTATAGCACTTCTGAAGAATGCAGCTTTTATACAAAACAAAAACAATGTAAATCAGACCAGTAGATCCAGAGATCTTAGCGTTCAAACAAACAAACAAACAAACAAACAAACTCTTCCGCTTTATTATATTAGTATAGACTAGCGGACCCGGACGCGGTTACGCCTGCTTGAAATATAAGAATATAATTTCTATAGAAATATAATTTCAATCTAGATGAAATGCTAAAAGTGACTATTATATTTATTTTCATAAGGATGAATATCAAAATGACGCGGTAACGAACGCGGTCGCGTAGCGACGACGGTTGTTATTAACATGGCAAAATAAATTGCATGTCAAATTAGAAAGTATTTTAATTTATTAGTATATATGTGTAATGTAATATTATATAGCCTATAGCACTTCTGAAGAATGCAGCTTTCATACAAAACAAAAACAAAGTAAATCGATCCAGTAGATCCAGAGATCTTAGCGTTCAAACAAACAAACAAACAAACAAACAAACAAACAAACAAACAAACAAACAAACAAACAAACAAACAAACAAACAAACAAACAAACAAACAAACAAACAAACAAACAAACAAACAAACAAACAAACAAACTTTTCCGTTTTATTATATTAGTATAGATGGTTATAATTATATTAATATGATTACAGTCATGGCACAGTGGCACAAGTTTGTGTCTACGCAAAAGCGGCGGTTGTGAGTTCGACTCCCGCTCGAGAGAATGAAATATTTAATAGGTTCAACCCCATAATCGTATAAAAGAACATAATATAACACAAACAGTGCTGTAAATTTACGAGTAAAAGATTCTCCTAAACAAGGAAAGTTACAATACTTACATACATACGCGAGAAGACCACAAAATAAATATCTCAGTAAACGTCATACTTTAAAAGTTATAAACGTAAAAGTGTCACAAATTTGTCAATTTATACTGTACTCGGTAAAAATGTAAAAATATATGTTATAAGATAAGTTGTAAGGATGTTCATTTTACTATTTAACTTATTAGGCGACGGTTGTGGGTTCGACTCCCATCCCAATTGTTAATTATTGACACGGGCGAAGTCGCAGGAAAAGTGCAAGTAATAAATTATAGGATCTAAGACGTCAGCTATAGAAAATTGAAAAAAAAAATCCTACAATAGCCAATAAACGTATAGACAAAGGCAGTTATCGATATATACGGCGTCTAGACTGCATTACGCTAATACCACACGATATCAAACTGTTCGTGAAACGTTCATATGAAAATATATGAAAATGAAAAATTCAGGGGATTCGTGGAGAAGTCGCTACGAAACTGTAAAATCCTGGCTTAAGGCCAACCATCGCTATGTCAATTTATGGGATTTTTATGTCAAAAAGCGAAAAAAAAAACATAAATTACTAAGTTTAGTTTAGATTATAATATGTACTTACATATGCCATCAGCATAACCTTACTAAGGTTAAGTAAATACTTCCTCGAATGGGGGACGCCCAGACGGCCTCATTAATATAAATAATTACAATAAACCTCAAAAACAAATAGCTAAATCCCATCAGAGCCACCACCCGCAGGATATTTCGGAATACCTATCTATATACGAGTACGTAGACCAAACTTTATCAATTAAGGTTTTGCGGCATTGTAGTGAACTGTTTTTGTTAAGTTAATAATTAGCTAACTCAAGTTGAGATTAACGCGGTCGGTTGGCCTTCAAAGGTGAAGAGATTCTGAAGCGTTTTGCTTTTCGAATTAACATCTAAAGTATAGAATATTTTAATAACGTTAGAGTTATCAATTTTTTATCTATGTGTGTGCTAGTCCTGGACGGAAATACGTGGGGAACCTTAACGAATAACGGATCGGTCATAACACTAAGTTCCCAAGTTCCTGCTGCCTACCCTCGTGCTATATACATGATACAGCGTAAGGGTAAATTTAACAAATGCTATGAAAAAGAAAGTTATAGTTTTGATATGAGGGTATCGCATATATATATATATATTTTTATGGAAAAGGGAAACAAACGTACGCTAAGACAAATAAGCGGTCATCTGATAATAAGTTGGTATTTGAAGCTAGTTTTTTTTTTAAATATTTTCACGTTACATCAACTATAAAATAAATAATATAATTAATTTTCAGTTCCTTCTGCATTAAGGATATAAAAAAAAAAAAAAAAAAAACAAACAGCCTTTATATAAACAACGCACGTGGCTTTTACACAACCGTAGGTAACTAAAGTACATAATTAACTAATAATATAGAAAAAAAATGGCATCCCACCTGACCTTCGTCTATCCGGTTTCGTCTGAGCTTAGGGACTAATTAGAGTAAATCGCAGCAACACGACGCTCTCTTATTAAACAAGGAGAGCGAACAGGACACCTTTATTTTACCAACTTTCAAATAATGAAGATAATAAACTTTCAGGTAACGTTATCCTGTCAGGATAATGTGAGGCTAATCTGGCGCGAAGTGGCTAGTGTGCGAAGGTGAACGCTACAGGTTGTAAGTTTGACTTTCCCCCCTAAAATTAAATATTAATTATTTCATCTTCCTCACTCAGGTAACGAGACAAAGCGCGGCGTTGAATTCCGCCACCTAACGCACAATGCCTCAAGAATTCGGTGAAAAATGGGAAACGCAAATGTCTTAACACTATGTTCTCGACTCTACCAACTTTGCTATGTGAAAATTTCATCTTACTGTAATTTAAATAACTTCAATGTTAAATTCCTTTATCTTTGGTTTCGCTACCCTGAAACCTACACTTGGGTTGCAAGTCCCAAGCAATGCTCCACATTCAAAAATAAATAATACTATATTTTGTATTTCCTATAAATATAAATTCTTGAATCTAAAATTACAGCAACCATTATTATTTTCACATTATTTATATACAGAAAACAATAATATTAGGATTCCTGCTACAATTTAAACCTATCATTTCCAACAATCCAGCTCCATTTTCAGACAAACGACACTATAAAACTAACAATAAGACGTCACTTGCATCCAATCGGTTGCAAGGGACATATCACGGCTGCGCCTAGGGTTGCCAGACGGACGGGAAAGCCGAGATTGTCCCGGAATTTTGTGTGTTGTCCCTTGTCCAGGAGTTTCACTATACTGTCACGGAATTCATAAATACTTATTTTAGTCAATAAAAGTTTAAAAATAAAGAGGTACTTTAAATTGGAATTATATTTATGTGTAAAAAAAAATCAACCAACAATTCTAGGTATACACTATCACTGATCGCACCCTAAAACGTACTGATTCCGTACGTGGTCCTAGAAATATCCTGGAAACGATAAGCCTGGACATGGCAACCCTAGGTACACCAGACGACAGTTTACTTAACTGCAAGTCCAAACACTTTGCAAAGCAAATAGCAATGTTTACTTGCTAATCTATATAAATAGAAGAAACCACCGGTAAAGCTGTTTATTTGACTTTTCAAATAAAATGAACATTATAAAGCAAATTCGATTAATATAAATCTCTAATTCGGTGGGAAGTTAAGAACAGAAATATCTTAATAGGAACAGATGTCTTAACACTAGGTTCCCAGGTTCCCTCTGTCGCCCTGCTACGTGTGAGATACAGTGTTAAGAGTAAATAAATATTTAAAGATAATTGGTTTTGTTAACAGATGGATATGACCTGATTACCATTTCTATTGACATCGATACAGATATGTATGAAAGGAAAAAAGAGAAAATAGTGATACCTGTCACTAACGTCTTCTTCTCACTGACTTTTGACTAAACAATAAATGAGACATAATATGAATTCATTATAAATTGTAATATTAACAGAAATATATTTACACAATATCATCAAATACGTAAAAACGTAGAAAGAAAAGAAGCTAAATACAATAACTTCTACAGTCTACAGTCCCAACTATCACAATTTAAGAATACCTCAGTGATAGCTAATCTGACTTCCATTTAAAGATGGTGTCCAGTTACGAAGTAATTAACGTCTGAAGAACCACTTTAGTCGACTTTCATTAAATTAGAAACGTTTTCACGTCGTCGTAGAGTAGAGTAGTAGAGTCTGGTCACTATTTTTTATATAGATAGTATATAAAAAAAAGTAGTGACCGTTTAGAACCGACGTAGAACGTTTTTTTTCAATCTTGACGCTTAAGGCTCGAAAGTCATTATAGAGGCCTTTTAGATGCAAGCGTGTGATTGTATCGCGATGGTTGTGGATTCGATCGAAATATTTATTTAAATTTATATTTTGCAATTGCAATACCTCCAGAATTCGGCGGAAAAGGATTCCTTCAATCTTTTCACTCCGTTCCTTTTGCTTTCTTATTATAACCAACATAAAAATCTTCACATCCTATATAGTAGTTGCGAGACAGTATCTAAATACGATCATCACATTTAAACGAAACACGTTTCACCCCTTCCTTACACGCACTTACTCGTATGTGTACGTGTAAATGGCAAAGAGGAACATTTTTACCTCGAAGAAGCAACTTGTACGATCGTATTTGTTCAGTTCCTGTTCCTGAAATCTAACATTATCAAGTAAAAGGAATCGTCGTGTTCCTAAAATTTCATTTGTATTTATATATATATATATATATTAAGCGGTTTTAAGTAGTAAAATAGAAAATCATGTTTTTTCCGATTTTTCCGAAAAACGTCTTATAGTGAGTGCTATGGATTTTAGGGTAGCACTGCGAGAGGATTTCTAATCTAGCTCTTTTGTAGCTTTACGCTGTATAAGGCATATATCAAGGTAGACAGAGAGAACTTGGAAATCTAGTGTCAAAACACTACATAATGTATTGAGTGTATGTATCAATTCGTTTTTTTAGATCACTAAGCCGAAAAAATAATACATTTATTGTATACGACGCGCAGCATCGAAATTATTTATTATTGAGGAAAAAGAACTTTGTTTTCGAAAAACGGCGTCTTCCTCCTATTTTTGGTAAACACATCAAAAGTCATAAACAATTATGAGATTGATTTTGTTGACATACTTCCCGATAATAGAAATATCATATCATAAAAACTTTTTTTTCCTGCGATGTCTAGATAGCGGAAGTTGAACTCGCGCCTGTTGGACCCTCCACTGAGCTACACGTTCTCTCCAAGCTACGTCGATGTTAAAACTTATTCATATTGTTAGCATCTCTGCAGAAGATTCTTACAAGTTTCTGCAACCCAAAGATAATTACTTAGAAGTAAATTGAAATGGAAGTAATTCATTCCCCCGAATGGAAATCGAACTTCCTAACATCGTATTTACGGTCAGGCGGTTTACCGTTGCGTCACCACTGCCTCTTTAATGCATATAAAAGTTAAATATATGTATTCAAAAATATTTTTATAATTAATCTTATGTTCTACCTGAAAGAAGCAGTGGTTTATGGTTAAAATATATCAGTCACGTACAATTCCGCTATGACTACATAAATCCCCGCGATATTTCAATTTCTGGGCCACTAAGAACAATAAAAGGAAACGAATGTATGTAATTTATAAAATAAAATAATCTTGTGACAGCGGTGGTTCATGACACAGCTCTAGCGATAAATTTTATATATCTATCTACAAAGATAGATAATACTTGCAATTAAAGTAGTTAAAATTTCATATATTATTAATATTGCTGGTTTGATTCCCACTCGGGGGAAAGAAATATTTTCATTTTCTTCTTTTTGGTGGCGTGGCAAACCCCAGCGTTGAGCTCCGCAACTCAACACGTCATGCCTCAAGGTTTCGACGGAAAATGGGGAATTTTTAATATTAGGTTTCCAGATATTCTGCCTGCATTGTAGTTTTGGCTGCAGTGTAACTTAACTTCAACTTTTTGTTACTATAAGTTATAGATACTTCCCGTTGATCTACAATCTTGAAATAAGTTCGTAATCCTCGATGTGTCCGACTCGCACTTGACCAGGTTTTAGTATTTATTGTGATAACGGCAACAGAAATACATCATCTGTGTAAATTTCAATTAACTATCACTGTTCAGGAGATACAGTTTGGTGACAGACATACAGACAGCGGAGTCTTAGTAATTGTAATAATTTAAATATATTTTCTTATTACAAATCTAGAACACAATTTGGCCAGTTCGCTAGTTTGACACAAATGGCATCAAAAAGACGTTATAAATGACATAAATTAGATTTAAATCGCCGCATTTAACCTCCTTTTGGCAAATACGATTTGGGCTTTAGAGCGGAATGCAAGCTCCACAGAATTAAATTATTATTAGAATTCTAGACACAAATTGGAAGGTTGTGTTTAACTTACTATATTTAACAATAGTAATATACTCTGGCTTTGAATCAGTTCAAAATATTACTTCTATATATTTCTTTGGGGAGTCTCTAAGGAAACTTTTGTTGTAAAGAGACTCAGTTCCTCATTCACCGCCCACTTTGACATTCCCAGACATTGATTAATAGTTTTCAAGACATCGTTGAGAGGTGGAACTCAACGCTGCGCTTTGTCATCCGAGTAGGAAAGTGATTAAAATTCATGATTCCGAGTTGAAGATTTGACCCATAACCAGGCGTTCACAATTAGACCACACGACGGGCTCACTTATGGGAAATGGTTATATTTGGGAAGAAATGAAAATATTAACAAAATATAATTAATTTCCTCGCACGGTAGTCGTAATAGAAATACCAAGAAAAAAAAATGCAATGCACTCAGCGAAATGTGAAAAATAAGATAAAACAATAAAAATATTGTAACGAGTTAATGTCATTGAAATAACTCAACTTGAACTTTATATACAGTGAAACAAATAAGCAAAAATACAATTTGCTTTAGATAAAAATTTCAAATGTTGTAAAGAAAAAAATCATATTGCTATTGCAGATTCTATTCCCACTCGTGGGAATTAAATATTAAATATTTTTATTTTCTCGCTCTGGTAATGACACAATACACGGCGTTGAATTATATTAAAGAGCATGCTGATTGATGTGCCTCGAAAATTCGGCTAAAAGTAGTGTACTAGAGTGTCTTATTGGCAACGGAGTGTCTTAACACTAGGTTGCCAGGCAACCCCTGCCTGTCAGATGAAGATGGATATAGTGTGATGATAAAAAAAGAATTTTTAGAAAATGTTTACCATTTATTAAATAAAATTTTCGTCGTGGCGCTATGGGTCAAATTCCAAGTAGGGAATCCCTTTAAATTGTCTTAATTTCTCCACTATGATATAACACGATACATTTAGATAAGCTAAGTTTAGACAGAAAACGAAGAACGGAGTGTCTTGACACTAGGTTCTGTCTTGCTAGCCATGCTTTGCTAAATTAAGCGTTAAAATAAGAAATAAAATAAAAAATATATTTCTTCTTTTTCAAGCGAACTATTGACATTAATTCAGAACGACAACGCTAATTATAATCCATTCAGAAGTTATTTATATAGCAGCTGCATCGATACTCAAATACAATTTCATTGTTCTGCGAAAGAATGACGTTAAAATATACATCTAGTATTAAAATTCATTCATTTTTGTTAATAACGATGTTTTAAATTAAATATTTTGCTTAATTTCTTGCATCTGTCATACATGACTAACAATTGTTGGCAGACGGAACTTAACGCCGCAACCTCTCTGACAAAACCAGGAAAACATATAGGTTTATATGTTAAAAGACAGTGTATTTTATTGAAATTACTATTTTTTGATTAACCTATGGACAATAGTATTTAAATTTATTTTATTTGTTTTACTTTGTTACTATTTCGGTTGACTGGCGAAAACTCAACGCCCTGCTTTTGCTTGTTATCACAGGGAAAATAATTCATTTTCCCACAAGATTCCTTCTGCCTAGGTAGGCAGAAGGAATCTATGCTAGAAGCCGTCTGCTTAGGTAGACAAAAGGAATCTTGTGCCCTTCATATAATAGGTAGGTACCCTCCTATAGGAGGGGCACAGTGTGAAGTTATAATAAAAATTACAATAGTTTCAAACTCAGAAGACCAAATAACTTGTAATTAACAACAATGGTGGAACAACGGTATATGAAAACCTCAATTAAGCCAAAATTAGCAATAAACTTCAAGATTTAAAAATAACACGGCAAAATACCACTTTCTCAGTTTTTTTCCGTTTAGCCGTGTAGGCGGAGGGAGGCTAACGTCAAGATACTCCGTTCCCCATTTTACATCGAATTCTGAGGGCATTCCGTGAAACACGACTGACCTCTAATTTGTAGTTACCTCCTCCTGCGCATGATTCTTTAAAATATTATCAGAATATATTGGCAGTCTTAAAATGACTGCCAAGAAGTGCTCAGTTTCTTTAAGGCCAACTTGGCCTTGGTTTCTAGATGATCGTGTAACTGGCAGTCACTTGAAACGTTAAATCAGAATGTGTTGATACTGGGCGCAGCTTTAAGAGAAGTGTTCTCGAAAACTGGTGACACAAGAAATGGATCTTTTTTAGTGGTAATAATATTATATCATAGAGCTGGTTTGATGACGCATCCAGGACATGAATAGTGGAAATCTTTAGAGGTTAATAGTAAACCATTCAAGTTTAGACTCATATCATTTACAATATTTGAAGCACCTGTAGAAAAGTGTGTTCTTAGTTATTTTAAACTATATATTTTTATTTTCAAGTTATTAAATTCACCAATTCCATAGTATCAACCCAAATACCTAAGTATGAGTTAATCTCACGACCACAATCTGTTTACTCGCCCTCCACAAACCCCTTAAGCCAGATATGTATTCACATTTACTCAAACAAGAGTTCAAGAATGATTATATATACATATTTACATAATCTCACCCTATATTAACAGTTGTAGCGTTCTTGGTTAGTTACCGGAGAAAATCACTTTGAATGTATTATGAAAAGCGGGTACAAGTAGGGGGAAACCTGGGAATCTAGTGTTAAGACACTCTAGATATACTTCATGTGGCCAGGGACAGGACTAAATATGCGAAACTGACTGCCAACCTTCACTAGTTGGAGAGGCATTATAAGAAGAAGTCATCATCACCTAATTTAAAATTCTAGTAGTATTACTGCTTGACAAAAAAAGCCAAGAGCTATAATAGTATTATATACAAATTAACACAAAATACGCGGTGGAGAGAATTACAGTCTACTTTTTTACAACACTAAATGTAAATCAAGGACTATGCAAATTGAGAGGAAAAGAGCCATGAGCGTATAATTCGAGGGTTTCTCCAAAAATGTTCACAAAATTGTTCTTAACATCTAGAAAATTTCGGTTTGAAAATCAGTTCTTTTAAACAAGAAAAAACAAAACCACGAACCCTTAAAAACTAAAAACAAACAAGTCCAAAAATTTAAAATTTTGTCTAAGATAATACTGAACAACTACACTATTGTTGTAGTTTTATAATGTAATCGTATAAAGAAGTCAATATTTTTTTATATATAACCAAAACCCTTAAAAATCTTTTTGGGAGACGTCTTACAAAATCTTTCATTATACTATTTATATATATAATATACATATATATTACAGCGGAGGCTATTCTAGACTAAACCTCAAAGTCTTAGACCTAAGTCGTTGCTTATAACTCAATATAGAACGGAAACCTCTTCAATGAAACTAACATAATAACTAGCACGAGCGGGAAATCTTATAATCCTTTGAATTCCCACACATACATACATTTAGGGCAATCGTGGCGTAGGGCACAAGGGTGTAACTGTAACGCGAAGGTTGTGGATGCGATGCCCATTTGAGGAAATTAAGTATTTAATATTTTCATTTCCTCAATAAATAATGAAAATATGAAATTCTGAAATACATAATTAATTCTTAACACTTGGTTCCTTCTGAAATGTAGCCGAAACGAAAAGCTCATTTATACACCTAATATGTGTAACATCCACCTAAATTCATAACGTTGATGATAGTGATAATTGCATATGAACTCAGAGCTACAGTATCGATTTCACATCTTCACATCCGGATTAAGGAACCTGAGAAGGGATCTATGGACCAATCAATCATTCAATCAATCAACCAATCCATCAAGATATAAAAGAAAGAGAAACACAATGATATGCCAACACAGTACACTACTCTCTCTGCAAGCAGACTTGACATATGAAGATAGCAAAAATCAATAACTAATTATACTGAACGCCTTCGTAAGAAATTGACGGATGATTTTGCACAGTCAAGTTTTTCATGCAAAATAATGGATAGGAAAAGAAAAGACCAAAATAAAAGAGCTCTTACTAGAAATCGCCAGGAAACAGCGGGGAAGTTGAACGTTCCCAAAGAACTAAAGTTCGTTCAACTGGTTGGAAGGTCAGCTAATCAATCATATAATGTATATATTGGTCAAAAAATAGTATATGTATTACTATTTATTAACTTAGGACTTTTCCTGGCTTTGTTTGAGAAAAAATAAGTTTTAATAGTAATACAAAGCCAAAAACAAAAAACATTTTTTAATATATTTTTCTACATATTGCAAGATTTTTTTTCAGCTTCACTTTTAATGGGGGACGGAGGGCGTTAATACAAGGTTCCCAGGTTCCCTCTGCCTGTACCTGATTACATACATATTAAATTGGAACGCACCACCATCACACATGCTAAGATTTAACGGTTAAGCTAACAAACTGCCAAACTCTATACCTACCATATGATCGACGACGAGCGAACATTAAAAATTTACAACGAAAATGTATGGACAAGCCGAAGTAAGTACAGCTTTTCGGAACCTCCCCTTACTCACCTTGCTGTATCTAATATTAAAATTGTTTCTCCCGAGTGGGATTCATTTAATAACGTTTTGAATAATTGTGCATCTCGCATATTTGATTCGGCTTCGAGATAGGAATTTCATCCAATTAAAAGTTGAATGGTGAAATATGTTTTCTTTATTTTAGAGGCCAGCCTTGGCGAAGGGGCACAAGCGTGCGATTGTAAACTTGACAGCATGGGTTCGATTCCTACTAGGGGAAATGGAAACTTAAAATTTTCGAACGATGCGTTTTACCTCTTTACCAGAGCGAGGATCGAACCCATAACCTGTCATATTTAAAGCCTCACGGTTGTGCCTCTGCTCCCTCACGACTGGCCTGGATTATAAATTTAAGATCTAACTAATGCGACTGAAACGTGAGATTAGGTTTAGGTCATTTTTGGTTATTAAGTAATTTTAGATTTTCTTATAATGAAAATACGAAAAAAACGACAAAATTCCACACCAAAATTTATCGAACCCAAGACCACCGTCTTAGAACAACATATACACACTAAACCCGATACAAAGTGTATCGAACCAATTAATTCGCAACTTCCACTCGAAGTGTGACTGGAGGGTGAGCGGAACACAAACAAAACTAACTCTAAACAGATTTCCCTTTGGAAACAGATAAGGAGGACTTAATGGCTATGCTAGAAGCCGTCAGACTATTAAAGCGATGTTTGAGGGTTCGAATTCCAGTTGTATATTTTTTTTAGCTTTACGCTGTAACGAGGTTCCCGCACTTAGCAGGATAGGAATAAATTGATTCAGAAGGCTGACTGGGGTAAAAAATATTAGAACTGACCACAATATGTATTAGTTTATCTATCAATTCATACCAGTCACCCTGTCATCATCATCATCACAGCCTTATCTACCCCTACTGCCTTTCACCAAGAATATATTGTTCTCTACTGATCCTAAAATAAATATGAAACTGTAACTATATTTTATGATGGAATACAATATATTGGCGGCTTGTGGCCATCTTTAGCATTTTCCTTCTTATATAGATACATCTAGACAAAGAAAAGTTTAGCGAGGATATCAATCAATTAATTATGCTAGAAAGTTATTTTCGGTCAAAGACCAAAGAAATAAAAGCCTTATATTTGACGTAGAAATTTGTTATACGCTCACTTTCTTTTCATTAAGCCATCCTGGAATCCTAATCCTGGTCCTGAATCCTGGCGCAGGGACACAAGCGTGCAGCTGTAGGTTACAAAATGAAGCTAAAAAATATACTAACTACAAGAAAAATAGTAAAAATACAGTTTTATACTTTTAAAAATATCCTCTTCCGGGACTGTTTAGATAAAGCGCGGCATTCAATTACCTACTGCATTTTCTTAGTTGAGTTTAGTTCTTTATTTAAAGCGTACCAGCTGAGAACAATTTCATTTGAAATAAAAACAGAATAAAAAACGAAAGGATTTTCCATTGATTCACTCTTTTACTTTCTTTATTATTACCCTAGATGTGAATCGAACGTTTAACCACCGTTACGTTTAATAACTCTTCAGCATAATCTATTAAATACGGAAAAGACAAAAAGATAACCAAAAAAAATGCAATACAAAAAAATAAAAAGAATATTCATATCTAGTTCTATCACGTCTCTTGCAGGAGCTTGTTACTTATCTCGAATGAGATATATAATATTATACAATAAATCCATGTCGCCATTTAGGTTTTGTAAGAGATGTAAAGCGAACTTTTCCTACTATTTTAAACTTAGAAAAGTTAATGTAAGCTATTTTTCGTAGTTTAAGTAACCTATATGTTAAGGAATTCTTGTATTTATGTGCATTTTCGATTCAAATGGAGTTGTATATGTTTTTTAGTAAATACATAAATATTCTTTACATAATATAGTATCTTTTTTCAGCTTCACGCTGTATAGTGTTCATAGCAGGATAGGCAGAGGAAACCAGGGGAGTCAGTGCTAACACACTTCTGTTCACACGCTTCTGTCCCTGCGCTACGCCACGACTGGCCTCAATAAAAATACTTACTACAAAATTATTAAAAGTGTAACATAATATTTTAAAGCAAATTCTAGTAATGAGATGAATTTCAAATATAAAAAAAATAAAACGTATTTGCTGAGTAAAAGTATGAATTTGGAGAAACCTACACTTTCACCAATCTTCTTTTTAAAGTTATGACAACTTATTATTCATATTTGAATTATTAAGTGGCGAAATAGAGAACAGAGTGGAGTACAGAGTTACAGTGTTGAAAAACTCAACACTAGGTTCCCAGGTTCCTTCTGCCTACTCCGCCATATGCGAGATACAGCGTAAAGCTAAAAAAATATATATAACTATTTAATTGGTTCTTCTATACCTTAATTGAAATTGGCCATGATCATTTATATAATCAAGTAAATAGTGAATAAATCATACTAGCTATTCAATAACGACCGTCCTACGTACATTTTATTATTCGAGTTAATAGCTATTAGATTACCTTATTCGAGTCATTTATTACAAACGCGCGGTTGTTACGTCAATTGTAATTATTTTAAGTGTAATATTAGACGGAGAACTGAGTGTTTTGACACTAGTTTCTTCTGAAACAATTCAAGTTTTTAGGAAGGTAATGTTAGTAAGAAGTTTGAATGGCGTAACTCTGCGCCCACGATTTATCTTGTTAACAGAGGCTCGAAATAAAAATTACTCGTTCCCCTGAGTGGGAATCGAACACATGACCATCCAGTTTACATTTGTATGATATGTCATTGCACAACGTAAGCCTCATTTATATTATTATTGAATAAAAAAACCATAAAACTTTACTAATTATTTTTTAAAATTATTTATATTAGCTTTTCTTACATTTTCTTTATTACAACATAAAGAATAGAAAAACTAGACAATACTATAACACCTTTTTATACTTTACTATGAAAAAAAAGCGATCTCTAATAAGGAGCTTTACTTTTTTGTTTATATTTCATACAAATATGTGCATATGACAAAAAAATGTACTAAGTTACATTTATTAATTAAAATAACGTTGTTAATTATAATTTTAATGCAATTTTTATACAAAACGGTACAATTAACATTTTACAGTAACTTTTACTCTAAAAAAACTTATTATTATTCATATCGGAACCTACATATACATATGCCTAAGCTTTTTTCATTTAGAATTCTATAAAAACCTATTTAATATATAAAAAATAATAAAAAAACTAATAACAATATAAATAAACATAACAATACCAATAAAAAAACTCACAAGTTAGCCGAGCCCCAACAATTGTGCAACTCACGGAAAATCAAATCAGTTACATCTCACAAACACACACCCATTGAAAACTCAAAATCCACTATAACTTCATTTACTTTTCATTTAAAAACGTACATTTTCATTTATGTTTATACATTTATGTTCGTTGTTGGTTTCGTTAAGAGGAAGATATAAAGCGTCCACACCGTAGGGCGGCGAAGCGCGAACTGGCGGAGTCGGCGCCCTGGCGTCTCGTACTGCCCAGGTGTAACCCCCGCCCTGGCTAGTAATATCTTACATCTATATGGTCTATATAGTGGTTTGTTGTATCCTTTTGATGGTTGTTTTGAAATTTGGAGCTTCTGGCTGTTTTCTATTGGATTTTGTTTTATATTATAGGTTGTCGAGGTATTAGAGGTTGTCGCGAATCATTGGTGGAGTGTATTAACATTAGGTTCCTAGTTTCGCTCTGCCTATCCTGTTATGTGCGGGATACAGCGTGAGCTAAAAGAATCTACTACCTGTGGCTTTGCCTGCGTGTTTAAATGGAAAATACTAAGAGATGAGTAGTTTATATTACACAATTAATTACCTATCATAGCCTTACTCTATAAATAGAATATTCAACTGAAAAAAATATTTCAATTTGAACCACTAGTTCCTGAGATGTGCACTTTTTGCCAAACAAACTGTTCAGCTTTATATTATAACACAATATAAATTATATACAAAATTATGTTTTTTAACAAAATTTGTCTTAAAATAGACATCCTGGTAAAAGTATTGAATTTTTAAACTCTATTCTGGCTCGTCAGCTATGTATATCTCTTTTATATGTAGACTTCTTTTATAGCCGCCCTGAGTGGCCCCAAATAAAGCTGGTTAATTGTAATCAACTCCGTGTCGAGGAGCCCTTTGAAAATATGCTAAATATGCTAAAGTACCTACATACGAGTATATCGTGGTATACTAGGTACGTATCTCTACACGACACTATAAGAGTGATTGTTAATAAGAAAATTTTAAGTTATAATTTACTTAAGTGATATCTGTATTATTTTTTCTTTTTTAGCTTCACTCTTCACGCTGTAATCCGCACATTTCCCCTTACTCGAGCCTGACCGCAGGGTCTAAGGCACTAAGAATATATTACGTTTGATATACAACTTTTAGTTATGTCCCTTGACCACGAGAACGAAGCCGCGTTTAAAAGCTAGTATATAATATACTTTATTCATAATATTAATATTCATGAAAGGGGCCCAGTGGCAAAGGCTTGCGACTGTTAGCACGACAAGTTGTGAGTTCGATTTTGTGCCGAAGAGACGAAATCTTGAATATTTTCATTTCCTCGCTCCGATAACGAGACATGCGCAGCGTTTACTTCCGCCATGCAACACGCAATGTCTCCAAAATCCACCGGAATGTGAGGAACGCAAGTATCTTAATGGGAATAAATTGTATTAACTCTAGGTTTCCGGGTTCCCTCTATCTAACCTGCTAAGCGCGGTATACGACGAGAAACTTAAAAATAATAAGTATTAATTTACCTAATGTATAGCAGAAACTGGAGATGATGAGAACTTCCTTTTAACGTCGCAAAAGTTTTTTACATGTACATGCATGTGAATATGAAAAAGAATATTATAAATTATAATGTTATATTATGAAGTTACAGCACACTTAAGATGTCCTTCACTACTTATGATGCCATGAACACGTAAGTGTTCAAAACAAATTGGAGAAGGAGACTGTGCGCTACGTTCAGACCTAAGACACAATCCTCAGTGCTGAGGGACCGACTGAAGAGAGAGAGAGATGGCTGAGTAGGCAGAGGCAACCCAGTGTTAAAACACTTTCCCATTTTCACTTCCACATTTTCTTTTAACCCCACTTTCCACCGAATTCCCAAAATATTGTTGACAGGAGAAACTTAACGCCGCATTACGTCTCCCAGAGCGAAATGAAAATAAATGAGTCCTATAAGTGGAAGTTGTTTACTTGCCGAATTGATTTATATGGAAAATCAAATGATCCTCATCCCGTGTTTACATTTGATATTTCAAACAAAATAAGAGCAGCAACAGTATAAATGCACAACCGGGTCACCCAAAAATACGTCGGGGTGACACATTGCGTTTTTAAAAAATCCTAAAAAGAAATCCGAATATAATTCGAGACTTTCGATTGAAAAATGAAAAGAAATCTGAATCGATCTATTTATATTTCACTACATATTATAAAACACCGCGAGTCTCGAGCATTTTATTTTGCAAAGAAATTTCAAATGGCCAATAACCCGAAAACGGTAGAATAACCTCTAATAGAATATCTCCTGCATCAATTTGCTTATTGATTAACCAATCACCTTACTCACGACTTTATTCAATATTTATAATATAAAATGAATTTTGTTTACCTAATGTTAAAACACTCCGCGTCTCCACGCGAGACTTCTCCGCGAGTAAGGAAATGAAAATAGGAAGATCTTAAACTATTTTTACATTTCTTTAAACTTATCTTCAACTATACATGTATAATTATAACAGAAAAACTGCCAACAAAAATAAAACACTAATGATATATAAACAGCCATTCAAGAAAATGTCTTTGACCGTGTTCAGCCGGAGTCCACTTAACCATGACCCGAAGTCTAATATGAGAACAAGTGCGGATGTGAGATGCTTTTTTTATAGAACTTTAACATTAAGCTTTTCTCTATTTAAAACTTGTTGTTGTTATTGTTTGAATGATAATAGACTAGAGGCCGAAGAAGGGGGAAGAAGATGGAAGGGGTTGGTTGGTTTCCATTCTCGCTGGAGGAACTGAAGTAACAAGGCAAAGCGCCCACCACTAAACATGCAATGCCTCCAAATTACGACGGAAAGTGGAAAACCGATGTGTCTTAATGGAAACGTAGTATATTATTACCAGGTTCCCAGGTACCCACTACCTGCTATGTACAGGATACAACGTGACGATAAAAAAAAGAAAAATCTAAGCAGTAGTAGTCAAATTTAGGCAGTCACAACAAAGCAATAATATAATAAGTACTTACCTCTTTCTCCTTGGCGTAGTAGAGCGTGCGCCCGCGCAGCTTGAAGTACCTGCGCTGCCATCGCTGGAAGCTCCTCGTCTGCTTCATCAAGTAACCTTCTTTGACCACTGGCTGTAAACAAATAACATTTTTTAACTTCAGATTGTACCTCGCATATAGAAGGGTAGGCAAAGGAAACCTTGTGTTAAAACTTAAGACCATTGGTTCTCAACTTTCCAAATTAATTTCGAAACATTGTGAGTAAAAAAATATAAAATTCTATAAAACAGTGAAAATATATCCAATTGTTCACGCGGTGGTTGTAGGTTCGAAGTCTACTCCGACAAAAGGTTTTTACTATTTTTTAACTTGACGCTGTATCCCGCACGTAAGACATGCCATTCTTGTTATGTAAAAGGAATAAAATCCAAATCTATTATCTAATAAGTCAAGCATTTCTCACTATATCACGATGACCTTAATTTTCCTTGAATTGTGTTTTTACTTTTAGTTCATTCCTTCTTACTAAGTATCCTGTGTTTTTGCTATTTTCCGGTGAGGAACTAACCTACATTTGTACAGGACGATACAACTTAATGAGAACATAAATAATAACTTAACATCTATGACCCGAATACAGCCCGCCATTAGACGCTTAGAAAGCGAACTGAAAAGCCTGGTTTAGAGTTCAGTAAGTAATGAAGAAAATGGGTAAAAATTTTATAAAATTAAATTTGGCCTGAAATAAATTTCGTAAATGTTATTAAATTTTAAAAAATTAAATCAGCTTCACGCTGTACGCCGCACATAGCAGTGTAGGCCTAGTGTTAAAACACTCCGTTCCCCACACGTAAATGTCGTTAAAAATATAAACGTAACCTTAGTATAATATTCAAAAATTTTATTTTCTATTTCAACTACTTTTAGGATTATTTTTATGGAAACTGTTATTTTAATTATTATCCTATCCTATCCTATATCTTATAAAACAAAGTCGCTTTTTGTGTCTGTCTGAACTTTCTAACTCTTCTTCTTCTAAACCACCCAACGGATTTGGATGCGGTTTTCACCATTAGGTCGAGTATTTCTCAGGGAAGGTTTATATATAGTTTATTATTTGTACATTCTTATGTAAATTAACATAAATACGATAAATGTGTATAAAGTCCTACCCGTTGACACACTTTGGCGCATGCGCTGCTTTAATGGTAAATACTACATGAAAAAAATGTACTGGAGTATTGTTCCTCTTAATAAGATCTACAAAAAAGTCCGCGATGGCATATTCGTATATTTTAAGAATAACGTGTAGTGATCATATTTCTGTCTAAAAATAGTAATTTCAATATATTTTTTATTGTGAGGGATATTTCTCCATAATGGTATTAATCCTTATCCTTTAAAATACTTTATTAAATTTCTACGTTAAACGAAGATAAAATTTGCTTTTTAAATTATTTCGAAATTGCGAATAGTTTTAGAGAAAAACGCATTTAATTATTGACACATCACGCCGTTCACACATCAACTGTATCGAGTCAAGTTTCACTTATCCCTTACTCTCAGCATATAAATAAGTATATTAGTTGGCCATTTAATGTAGATCAAAACTGTCTTTTCTGTTTTTCATTTTAATAAGTACTTTAGAAGTTGTTACAATATCAAAAAATCCTTGCTGCGAAACGCGCCTCGCGACGTTATGCTTATACAAGCGAGTCCGCCGCGCCCGCCTGCCTTACACGCATCGGTGGTTCAGTGGTAGAATGCTCGCCTGCCACGCGGGCAAACCGGGTTCAATTCCCGGGCGATGCATTCTATTTAATTTTCGTCACAGGCAGCCACGTAGTGCTTGCTTTTCATCAGGGACAGAATACCCTCTTCAGTATTAACCACAAGCCCGAAAAAAAAAAACCCGCCTGCCTTTATAGCAACGAAGATTTAGATGCGTTTGCACGTATTGGATAATTCGAGTTGAATGTATTATTTAATGTCGTTTAACTATCTAAAAATAGTAATTTAAATATATTTTAATAAGTACTTGAAAAGATTAGTATCACAGATTTAAAATTACGGTACCTACTAAAAAATCCTTGCTGTGTAAAACAATTGGAAAATCCTTATTGAAACTACGAAAATGCGGGTTGCATTAGGGTTTAATTATGTTTCACATTATCTTAAGTGATTTGCAAACATACATTATATGAATAATTCAGTAGTAAAAGCGGGCGAAGCCGCAATAGGGTCGCTAGTTTAAATTAAAACATTAATGGCAACATTAGCAAAAAATATGAGGGTAAGAATACAGGTTTTGACATAAAAAGGGACGCAAGTCATCGAGTCGAGGAGTGTTCTTGAGCAGAAAAGGCGAAAGGTTTGAAGTAAATAATCTTATTTTCGTTAATACGTACAGTAAAGAGATCAATTTTACGTCACAATAGAACTATATTTCTAAAATGGCAAAAAAATGGAAAATTAAATAGCTTCGTACTGTTCTTTTTTTACTGTTTATTTTTTTTTTAATTTGAAAAATATAAAAATATCACAATATCATAACTATAAATGTTAAAATAATTATTTATCAGTCATAATAATATGTACGGAACCCACAGTTTATATTTTTCATTATAATATAACAATTTCTACTGTATTATGCCTTCTCATAATTAAGCACCCTGTATAAGGGCGTTAAATGAAATATAGTATGATAAACCTTTTATCAAAATAGGTTTTATGATAGTCGTATATTATTTATATAGTAGTTGTTTAGATAGTAATGTTATTATTTATTAAAGAAGGCCGTCTAATAAAGGGGGGTCTAATAAAGGGATTTATGTAAGTATATATAGATTCAAATTCTACTTGAAAGATTATTATGTTTATTTTTTAATAGTTTCCTTTTTTTTTAGCAGAAATTGAGAAATGGAAGTCTTAATGGGAACGGAGTGTCTAAACGCTAAGTTTCTAGGTTCCCTACCCACCCTACTACGATCATGTTGGGGATACAAGTCGAAGATCAGATCAACCCACACGAAATTATGTTACTATATGCATTATGAGTTAGATTCGTTTTCTGAAGAAACAGGATTTTAACCCTGATGGGCGTACAGGTCTTCATAAAATAAGACATCGAAATTAAGATATTTATATCAGATAGTGAGAAATTACCGAAGTTTCTATAAACTTGTTGACATCTCACTCGATGTACGCCCCAACGGGTGGATTTCATGTAACTTGGATAATTTCAAGAGTATTTGCTAAGTTTCATCGCTGATAACTTTATTTGGTTTCTTAGTTATGATCTCGTAGAATATGTCCATTTTTTTGTATTTTTTGTGTTTTTTATGTTACATGAATAGATGTTATTTATATTCATTTAGGTATTTATAACAAAAACATTTTAGAGTTAACAAAGAGAAATTATTAGAGTCCCACCTAAAGCGCTGGTTGAAAAGAGAGTTCAGAATTCTAACGTTTAGACTGATACAGGTGCTGACAGGACACAGTTGCTTTGCCAAATACATACGAATTAGATTGCACGTCAGAAGGTGTCACGTGGGGTGTGTTATTGTGGCCAGCCCCCAGCTGGATAGGATATGGATAGGAACTGGAACTGGTCTGCCATAGTCTCCTCTCCTCCTCACAAGTACTAATGCTCTGGGAACAAGACAAAGCGCGCCGTTGAGTTCCGTCACTCAACGCGATTCGCTTTGTTCCCAGAGCGAGGATAAAAACGTTAAATATTTTACTTCCCCGATCGGAAATTGAACCTACAACCTTCACATTTGCTATTAGATGCTGTCCTACTGCACCATGATATGTGTAACCTAACTAAGTTTATTTTCACGTAGACAAGTGCATATGTCATACTCGTATGTTGCACTGAACGTGACAGTTGCAGATTAAAATTCTCTTTGGGGGGCTTTTTCATTTTAACACAGGCAGTTATTCAATCCATTTGATGCAAAAAATAGAAAAATGGAACTGCCGTAGCGTAGTTGCACAGCGTTTACAGTCACTGTAAACGCGACGGTTCTGGGTTCGATTGCAACTCGGAGAAATGAAAATGATAGTTAGTGAAAACACTAGATTCCCAGGTTCCCTTATCCCTTATTCTGCTGCTGCTGCTAAAAAAAAGGAAAATTGTTCCATAATTAATCTAGTGTGGGCAATATTGGTGTAAAATACAATATAATCATCACTTGTATTGACACCATATGACTAACAACAATAGTTCATTATATGAGATAGTAAATTCATTTAGCTGTATCACGTTCATTATGACTAAATTTCTGAAATCTATCAATATTATATGAGGCTAGTCGTGGTGCAGGGGCAGAAGCGTGCGATTATAAAAACGGCGGGTTGTGGGTTCGATTCTCACTCATGGCAATAAAAAAATTATTTAAATGTATATTTTCATTTCTTCGCTGACGTTGAGTTCTGCCAGTCACCACGCAATGCGCCTAGAATTCGGCAGAAAATGGGGAAAGGAGTGTCTTAACACTAGGTTCCCTCTGCCTATCCTGCTGTGTGCGGGATAAAGCTTGAAGCTGATTATCCTATCCTATCCTATATCTTATAAAACAAAGTCGCTTTTCGTGTCTGTCTGAACTTTCTAACTCTTCTTCTTCTAAACCACCCAACGGATTTTTATACGGTTTTCACCATTAAGTCGAGTATTTCTCAGGGAAGGTTTATATATAGTTTATTATTTGTACATTCTTATGTAAATTAACATAAATACGATAAATGTGTCTAAAGTCCTACCCGTTGAGACACTTTCGCGCATGCGCTGCTTTAATGGTAAGTACTACATGAAAATAATGTACTGTAGTATTGTTCCTCTTAATAAGATCTAAAAAAAGTCCGCGACAGCATATTTTTATCTTTTAAGGATAACGTGTAGTGATCATATTTCTGTCTAAAAATAGTAATTTCAATATATTTTTATTGTGAGGGATATTTTTCCATAATGGTATTAATCCTTATCCTTTAAAATACTTTATTAATTTTCTACGTTAAACGAAGATAAAATTTGCTGTTTACACTATTTCGAAATTGCGAATAGTTTTAGAGAAAAACGCATTTAATTATTGACACATCACGCCGTTGACCCATCAGCTGTGCCGACTCAAGTTTTACTTATACCTTACTTCTTCTTCTTCTTCCTGGCATTAATCCCGGCTATTACCGGGGTCTGCCATTTTACTTATACCTTACTCTCAGCATATAAATAAGTATATTAGTTACGTTGGCCATTTAATGTAGATCAAAACTGTCTTTTACTGTTTTTTCACTTTAATAAGTACTTTAGAAGTTGTTACAATATCAAAACATCCTTGCTGCGAAACGCGCCCCGCGACGTTTTGCTTATACAAGCGCGTCATGAGCAGTCATCGGTTGTTCAGTGGTAGAATGTTCGCCTGCGACGCGGGCGGCCCGGGTTCGCTTCTCGGCCGATGCATTCTATTTAATTTTCCTCACAGGCAGCCACGTAGTGCTTGCTTTTCATCAGGGACAGAATACCCTCTTCAGCATTAACCACAAGCTCGAAAAAAAAAACCCACCCGCTATAGAGGCATAGCAACGAAGATTTAGATGCATTTGCACGTATTGGATAATTGGAGTTGAATGTATTATTGCAGCGCAATATATTTGGTTTCATATTTTTTATAGTAGTTATTAGTAGGTAGGTTTTTGTTTATAATTTCTTTCGTTAAAAATAGTCATTTAACTATCTAAAAATAGTCATTTAAATATATTTTAATAAGTACTTGAAAAGATTAGTAGCACAGATTTAAAATTACGGTACCTACTAAAAAATCCTTGCTGTGTAAAACAATTGGAAAATACTTATTGAAACTACGAAAATGCGGGTTGCATTAGGGTTTAATTAATTTTCACATTATCTTAAGTGCTTTGCAAACATACATTATATGAATAATCCAGTAGTAAAAGCGGGCGAAGCCGCAAGGGGGTCGCTAGTATCTTATAAAACAAAGTCGCTTTTCGTGTCTGTCTGTTGTTTCTAACTCTTCTTCTTCTAAATCACCCAACGGATTTTGATGCGGTTTTCACCATTAGGTCGAGTATTTTTCATAGAAGGTTTATATATAGTTTATTATTTGTACATTCTTATGTAAATTAACATAAATACGATAAATGTGTATAAAGTACTACCCATTGAGACACTTTCGCGCATGCGCTGCTTTAATGGTAACTACTACATGAAAATAATGTACTGGAGTATTGTTCCTCTTAATAAGATCTATATCATATTCGTATCTTTTAAGAATAACGTGTAGTGATAACTTTCTGTCTAAAAATAATAATTTCAATATATGTTTTATTGTGAGGGATATTTTTCCATAATGGTATTAATCCTTATCCTTTAAAATACTTTTTTTAATTTTCTACGTTAAACGAAGATAAAATTTGCTTTTTACACTATTTCGAAATTGCGAATAGTTTTACAGAAAAACGCATTTAATTGTTGACACATCCCGCCGTTGACACCTCAGCTGTATGTTACTCAAGTTTCACTTATCCCTTACTCTCAGCATATAAATAAGTACATTAGTTACGTTGGTCATTTAATGTAGATCAAAACTGTCTTTTACTGTTTTTCATTTTAATAAGTACTTTAGAAGTTGTTACAATATCAAAAAATCCTTGCTGCGAAACGGCTCGCCATTCGCCACACGCACACGCATCGGTGGTTCATTGGTAGAATGCTCGCCTGCCACGCGAGCGGCCCGGGTTCGATTCCCGGCCCATGCATTCCATTTAATTTTCCTCACAGGCAGCCACGTAGTGCTTGCTTTTCATCAGGGACAGAATACCCTCTTCAGCATTAACCACAAGCTCGAAAAAAAAAAACCCGCCTGCCTCTATAGCCACGAAGAAGGCTATAGCCACGAGATGCGTTTGCACGTATTGGATAATCGGAGTTGAATGTATTATTTCAGCGCGATATATTTGGTTTCATATTTTTTGTAGTAGTTATTAGTAGGTAGATTTTTGTTTATAATTTCTTCCGTTTAAAAATAGTAATTTAACCATCTAAGAATAGTCATTTAAGTATATTTTAATAAATACTTGAAAAGATTTAAAAGAACAGAAACAGATTTAAAACTACGGTACCTACTAAAAAATCCTTGCTGTGTAAAACAATTGGAAAATCCTTATTGAAACTACGAAAATGCGGGTTGCATTAGGGTTTCATTAATTGTCACATTATCTTAAGTGCTTTGCAAACATACATTATATGAATAATCCAGTAGTAAAAGCGGGCGAAGCCGCAAGAGGGTCGCTAGTTAATATAATATTTCTATGTTGTATATATTTTATTTAATTATTTATTTAAGATTAGTCATGGAGAAGGGACTCAAGCGTGCGATTGTAAACGCGACAAGTAGTTGGTTCGACTATGACTCGAGGAAATTAAATATTTAATATATTCATTTTCTCGCACTAGTAACTTGAGTTCCACCACACATTTCAACATCCAATGCCTCCAGAATTCGGTGGAAAGTGTCACTAGTTTCTCAGGTTCCCGCTACCTACCCTGCTATGGCCGGAATACAACGTAAAACTAAAACTAAATAAAGTTAGAGCACTTTAACAACATAGATAAAAATGTCGACGGCACCATTGCAAAAGTTTTGAAGATATACTTTACAAGCTTATTACTCGACTTCAAAATATTTCAATGGATTCGACGCGAAAGAAATTAAATGTTTTCACTAAGTTAAATTACAAAATTTCAAAGCGCCTCTGTGAAAATTTGGTAGGAAGAGAGAAATGTATAGTGATAAATGTTTTCGTTCCTTTAGTAGTTAGTACTTTAGTAGCAAGGCCGAAATGAAAATTGAAAACTTAAATAGAAATTGATAAATTATAAATTAATTCCAGTAATAATGAGCTATATTTATTTTATTTAATATTATTTTTTTTTTTAAGCTTCACGCCATATTGCGCACATATCAGGATAGGCAGAGGGAACCTATGAATTTAAAATATCGATTTTCTATAAAATTATGTCATAGTGTCTGTAAGCCCGTTATGGGTTCAATCTCCACTGGGGGAAGTGATTATATTTTATTTATTTTTGTTTCCCGTTCTACTAGAAACAACGCGGCGTTCAGTTCCGCCACTCAACATGCAATGCTACGGATACTTGGACGAAAATTAAAAATATTCTCTCTACCAATGGGAGAAAAATGGCGAAACTGCTAATGTATTTGAACCCGATCCTTAGATATCCATATCCCGTTCCATTCGTAATTTTACACAGAATTTAAATAAAAGCAAGAATTTACATAATTTCGCAGAAAGGCTAATTGGTAACTTGTCATGTATAGAAATATGGCTGCTCGGTAACATTCATTTAGAAATAACTTAAGCATAAAAAAATATATACCAATTAAAGATTTACTTTGATGTTGTAATCCTATTAGCATTTGTAACAGATTTATAATATTTTAAATAACGACCCCGAGGTCTTTCCTGGAGAAAAATGTTATTCCTCTTTTGTTGATACAAAAATAAAATGGTTGCCTTTTTAATGAAACATCCCTTGTCTATAATTATTGGAGCATGATGTATGAGAACGACTTACTGGGACCATTTCTTCGTAATGAAAAAGAACGTTTTTTTATAAAAATAAATTCATAAAATACCTGTGGACTAAAAGAAAAAATATAACATATATTTGTAAATTTCTTATTTTATCTATCAAGTTATCCTATAACGGTTCCGTTTTATCTTTAGGTACGAAAACCGAAATTAGTATTAAAAAATACTTTTCACGCATTTCTAGAACTTGCAGCTTCACGTTTTTCCCGCATAATCCCACCCAATTTTCGAGATGTTAATTGACGGGATTCAACGATGCAATTAGCTTTATAGTTTTCAATAAAATAACATACACGTTGCTATGGCAACGTATCGAAAGCTCTTTAGCTAATATTATGCTAGTGAAATGCAACCTCATACATCCTCATATATACAGATACAGCACCAATGCGCCATCATGTAAACTGGGATAAATTTTGTACAAAATTTCATATAAGAACTGAAATTCAGGTTCTATTGGACAACCTAACAAGCCAGCTGCGCCATACATTCATATACTACCTGTCGCAAAAATTCTATACAATTGTAGGATATTTCGTTGACATTTTCTATAGAAGAAAATATAAGGAATAAATTTTACATGTTTTTTTCAGCTACACACTGTATCCCACACACAGAGAGGCAGGCAGAGAGTTTAGACTTAGGACACTCGGCTCTTCATTTTTCGCCGAATTTAGAAGGCATTGCGAGTTAAAGGGCGGAACTCAACGCCGCACTTTGCCTCGACAAGTGGTCGTACAAATATATGACTCTTGCAGTCTTTTTTTTTAAATTGTTTCTATTTTTAGACCGGATAAACTTCTAAAAATGATAGTTAAATATAAAAATATTTGTGATTTTCGTAATATTTACGCAATTTAAGTGAAACTTCTTAATCCAGATTAATGGATATAATTTAAAAAAACATTTTTGAAAACCCGAGAGTTCCAAAATCCTTGCAGTAATGCACCACGGGTAGACTGAGGTGGCATTCGTCAATCAGTTGACATAATTATGATATCAAACTACCGCCAACAATTTCTTAGGTGCCTTAAGTAATATCCTGGATTTTTGCAGAATGAACTAACTATATTTTCCCCTATGGTCCAGAAGGACCCATGATCGGTCCAAAGTGGTAAAAAGTTATAATAATTATATCACTGATAGAACTCACAAACATCGCACGTAGAGTACAATCACTGATAACGCTACAACGGCACACAAACAAACACAAACAACAAAGTAAACACTTAAAAAGTAATACAAATTCAATAAATTACATACTCATTCCAATACGAGTATGGCACTTACATAAAGTTGACTCTACTAGTATCTACGCATACAGAACTAAGATACTAAATTAAATGATGGCACAATATCTTGGTTTGAAGCCAATGCACAATGATAATAATAATCCAAGGGTCGTTGATCCGCACGCAGTGAATTAAGATCGATATTATTACATATATTTGTAATGTTAGAAAATAGTTTGACACTTGCAGTGAAAATGGTAGGTAAAGGTGTGATGGTTCTGGATACATATATCTCTTATTACCTTTTCTTGTATAACTTCAAGGTGTGCCCCGTAAATTATAGGATAGGTAGAGGAAACCTAGTGTCACCATGGTGGAACTAAACGCCGTGTTATCTTGTTACCAATGCGATAAAATAGAAATAATTCATTTTCCAAATGAGAATCCAAATTCACAATCGTTACATACGTCTTTATACATATTTAAAACAAAATGATAAAAGCCCAGCGTTGAGGTCCACAACTCGACACGCTACGCCTCTGGAATTCAGAGGAAAATTGAGCAACGAAGTGCCTTAACATTAGGTTCCCTCTGCCTTCCCTGATGTGTGCAGAATACAGCGTGAAGTTAACAAAAAAGGTTTTTCTTTTCAGTTCCTACATATCACACCTATATTTACAAATTAATAATTCCAATAAAATATAAAATTATAATAGAGAGTGGGCACAATTTACCCGAACCTCCCCCACTTTGTTTCCACAGACATTCAATATCTGCATCTGGCGTATTTAATCGAGCGAACGGTATCCAATTATACTCGTGCCGTGACTCGAAGGAACTTATTACATGCCGTAATAGATTCTATTATTGTTTTGCATGATATAATAATTTATAAATATGTTATTATTATTTTGTATTCTATGTATATAATTATTATTAATTTTTTTTTATGGAAAAACACAAGGCAAACGAACTTACGGGTCACACCAGAGAAGCTACAGGTGCGTTGCCGGTCTTTAAAGTGAAGGTAGACGGGCTTTCTGAAGGTACCCAGGTCGTATCGACCTTGAAACACTGCCGCAGGTAGGCCATTCCACAGTTGTGTCGCTCGTGGAAGGAAGTTCCTAATTAGATTTTAAAAGAAAAATTCGTAGCGGTTTCGTAGCGTTGACTGTAAAAGCGCGATGTGGACTCTATCCACATTCGAGGTAATGAATTATATGCTTTTAGAAAGCTACAAAGGAGATTTTGGAGCTATGATGCCATAAATAGACATACAGATGCACATAATAATAACACAAATAAGTCAAACTTATAAAACTATTCACTCCAATTTTCGTTATAAATTAAAAATTAATTTTTAACAAAAAGAAAAACCGACTTCTAACAACGAACTAAAAAGTGAAAAATAATTATATAAAGATTTTATAATTTTGAAGTCGGTGTCAAATCTAATTACTAAGCCTTTTTGTTTTACTTTGCACCGACTTCAAAATTATAAAATCTTTATATAATTATTTTTCACTTTTTAGTTCGTTGTTAGAAGTCGGTTTTTGTTTTTGTTAAAAATTAATTTATTTTACGATTTTTAGTGATGGGTAGATCTTAAAATGATGCTTCTTGAACGAGTGGTGATGGTGGTGGTAGTGGTTGTCAACGAGTGGTTGTGATTGTTCTATGTAAAACTTCATTTAATTAGCTATTATTTTTGTGCAAAGTTACATTTTGGTATATTGACAAGAACATACATAAAAAGTATTCGGGTAAATTCGGAATCTCCCTTTTTTGAAGTTGGTTGAAAATGAGAACATCCTCTTTTTTGAGATTGGTTGAAAAGAAATGCAACGTTCAGGAATCTCATTTCTGACATCAATTTAAAAAGTTTTTGCTTGTAACTATTACAGTATAATCAATTTTTTACCAAAAAAAACAAACTTTCTCAATTTTCTCCGGATTCCATAATTGAAACCTAACCAAACTTTCACAAAATTATCCTTGAAGTGTATCC
The DNA here is from genome assembly GCF_056956725.1 of Heliconius melpomene rosina. NCBI lineage: Eukaryota > Metazoa > Arthropoda > Insecta > Lepidoptera > Nymphalidae > Heliconius > Heliconius melpomene. The sequence goes on from NC_140399.1 coordinate 1,760,721, forward strand.
TTTCAAATAAAAAAAGAATCATCAAAATCGGTTGGCGCGACATTGAGTTATTCGGCTATTAGTCGCGCACATGCATAATGCAAATTTAAGACTTATGTGATTTTCTCATGGATACCATTGTCAGACATGGACCAAAAAAAAATGGGACTGTTCGGGAAGCTATACCTTTCAAACAAAAAAAAATTATCAAAATCGGTTCACCCAGTTAAAAGTTATGAGGTTACAAACATAAAAAGAAAAAAAAAAACAGTCGAATTGATAACCTCCTTTTCTTACAGAAGTCGGTTAAAAATGAAAATTTGTCATCTTTAAAATACATGCTCCATTAAAGTGTAAAAATATCAATACCTACTATACAATACAATATAATATATATTACACAATATATATAATATATAAACATATATCCCGGTCAATAACCCCCAAAAGACATTAGAGTACAACACTTCACAGCCGGGGATCGTGTTACCGTAATTGCTAAACGTCCGGGACGCGCCGCTCGCCCGTGACATGTGAAGAACGGTGGCTTTTAACTATACAATATTTATAATTTTAGTTTTTTTTAGCTTCACACTGAGACGGAACCTGGGAACTTAATGTTGAGACACTTCCATTACTCACTTTAAGCTGAATTCTGGTGGCATTGCTTGTTCAGTGGCAGAACTCAACGCTACCCTTTTTTGGAAAAAAACGAACGAGGAAAGAAAACTATTAAATATATAATTTCCAAAATAAATCCATAACCTGTCGTGTTTACATTCATTCGCACAACTGGCCTCCATAAACTCAAATATATACTTGGATGTTCCTTTTGTAGGTATTTAATATTAACATTGTAAAGCTAAATAGTTTATACATTAAACGCAGTGCTGGGTTCCGCCTCAACTCGCTGAACGGAGTGTCTAACACTAGGTTCCCTCTGCCTACCCTGCTGTATGCATAATATAGCACAACTGATTTTAAAAAGATTACCACTCGATCAAAACTTCAATAACAGTACTAACAATATGAATAAGAAAATCTCAAGATATTTATTATCCACCCTCGTCACTCCCTACATACAGCCCTACAGCCCTACAGCCCTACAGCCCTACAGCTAGCAGTCTACAGTACAGCTGCCAATCCCTCATTTACTCAATGACAGACAAGTGAAGTAGGTCTATACTATATACTGAATGAACCGAGATGATTGAATGCGAGATTAGAAATAGCGATACGTATCATCTGGACTATTTTAGACAGCATCGTGGAAGTGTGTAACTGTGAACGTGGTGATTGTAGGTTCGATATACGCTTGGAATAATATTTGTTACATTTTTATTTCTTTCCCTACCTTCGTAAGGGAAAGCGTAGGTCAAAGCCAAATAACTTTATTCAAAATAGAAGTAATATGCTTCATTTTTTTTAGCGTCACATTGCAAAAATTAGGTGGAGAATGGATATGATTCAATGAGAACGACGACGATCGATTTAACACTAGGTTCCAAGGTTCCCTCTGCCTGAAACGGCAAACAAACCTGAAAAGAACGGCAAACAAACAAACATGAAGATCGGCATCGAACATAAAACATTTACCTATCCATACTGCTGGATAACTGTTTAAAAAAATATTTTAAAAAACTTTATTATACACCTTTCACATTTCTTGTCAATGCTACTTTATTACCAGTTTTCATCAACATAGACGGTACATGTTTACGTAACTCAACGCTGCACTTTGTCTAGCCACACTGAGAAAGCAACCTGTATTTTTAACGCCAAGACGCGACGGCGTAACAAGATAATTTTATATGCATAAGCATATAGAAAGACTATTCTTATATATTTAAAAATATATTCGCCATATGCTTGAAAAACGTGTTTTTAGGTTCAAATCCCATAAAGCTATATTTATAAAAAATTTTTTTTCGTCAATGCCGCGTCAATTCCGCCACAAAACTTGCAACGTATCAAATTCTGACGGAAAGTGGAGAACGGAGAGTTTTAATATTAGGCACTCTTTGCCGAGCCTGCTAAGTTGGCTAATAACACCGAGGTTCCCTCTGCCTACCCTGTAGCGTGAAGCGTGAATCTAAATAAATCCTGCTAAAACTGGAACTCAAAATTGAAAAGCAATAATAATGGATAACTCTCAAACACAACCAAAATAAACTATAAAGATATTACTCAGGAGGGTCATGGCTTAAGTTCGTTTTCATCAAGAGAAATGTATGAAATTTGAAAATATATCTTACAAGCAAAATGGTCGCTGTAGCTGCCAAATTTCAACTTGGCGCCAGAAACGATGGCTGTTGCAGTTTTGTAACAAAATATTCCTGAATAATTCAGCGATAAAATACCTCCATAAATAATAATAATAAATAATACATATTTTTTTAAGCTTCACGCTGAATCCCGCGCATACATAGTATGGTGAGCAGAGATAACCTAGGAACCTAGTGTTAAAACACACCGTTCCCATTAAGGCCTTTCCGCTTCCCACTTTCCTACGAACTGCCTGGGCATTGCTTGTTATGATGTGGCAGAACCCCACGCTTTGCCTAGCTACCAGAGCGAGAAATATTACCCACATATTTCATTCTCCTGAGTGGGAATCGAACCCACAACCCGTGTCGCGTGTCACGGCCTCAAAACTATTATAATATTTATAGGACTAAAGTATAGAATAACTTCACTACCAAACAAACGGCTATACACAAATATCAGTATCGATATAAGGAAAACAAACAATGTTTACAAATTCCGTTGTTTTCCCTGACTCCCGTCAACTCGTACGTACCCGTTGCTCACGGATATCCGGCTGTCAATCTTACACATATTCACCGTGCGAGACTGATGCAGGGCGGCACTGGAGTAATTATACTAGTATAACAGAATTTAGAGTAGGTCTCCAGTATGTGGACCTAACTGGACTAGACTGGACATTAATAAAGGAATATAAAAATTAAAATTTGGCGATAGGAGGGAACTGAACCCTACTTACCCCTAGAATTCCATTCCCACTCGGGGAAGTAAAATATTAACACTTTCATTTTCTCGCTCTGGTAACACGCAGAATGTGGGGAACGGACGTGACGTTAAACTTTTTTTAATGCTTTTTCGCTATGAAAGACGTTGACGTCTAAACAAATACTGTGAACATTTCCTTAATAGATATTTAATGTGTGCAGCCATATTAATTATTCAAATGGCCCCACTTAGCTTAAGTGAGACCGCCGCTACACCCCGTATAATAATAATAATTGCAGGTAATTAGTACAAAATGACAATATTGTCACAATTACTTATAAACGAAGACAAACTTGAGTTAGCGTGCGTTCATATGCACTCATTTTGTATGAAATGATCTACAAAAATTGTATTGTTTATTTTCAACTCGATACGACGGACAACGAAATGATCCAAGAAAGCTTCCGTTTTTATCTTTTGAGGTACGGGACTCTAAAACCTAAACAGTGAAGACAGAGAAAATGTTAAGACACTCCCACTCTCCGAGGGCGAAGCAAAGAAAACAGATCACGCCAGCGAGTGGGAAACGAACTCACAACCCTAGCGTTTATAAGGAAACACATAGCTATATACTACGATGATATTACTTACTTATACTTCTATATCTACCACGAATCCTTGAACCTGTAACCTCCTCCTCTCTCCTCTGTCCTAGACCACCAGAATGTGGTATATTCTATACATATATTTTAGTTCAAAGTAAACACACGAGAGGTCCCCGGTGTCTAGTTACAGCAATTAGGTAAAACGTTTCGCTTGCCGTGATTTAATACACCGACTGGGGGCGGTGACCGTAATATTAGGCTTGGGCGTCAGTACCTACATAAATAAAACAATAGACTTAGCGATCCGCTCGCGGCTTCGCCTGCTTGGACTACACTATTATTTATTTATTAATTTAAATTACTTTCGAATTCTCATTACATAACATAACATTCTCATACATTTAAATAAAAGCTTTTAAAAATTAAAGTTGCAGTCATTTTAATTTAAAAAATGGAGCAATTTAGTAAAACTAAATACTTGTAATTGATACCTTTTTTGTTTACCCATCCCATTAACCAATTTAACACTAAATGTTAAAAGAAGCCAAAATGCAAGAGTACAAACTGCATTTAAATCGGTTAAGCTGTTTCTGAGTATAGCATACACAAATGCACAGACAAACAAACAAAAGTTGTCTATTAAGCAGTCAACAATGGCAAATATTAATAGAGGCCATCGTGGTGCAGGAGCACAAGCGTACTGCTGTAAACGCGACAATTGCAAGTTCGATCCGTGATCGAAATGATATCCTGAATGAAATTTTTATTTTTAACGGCGTATTTTTGGCACTCAACACTTAATGCCCCTAGAATCCGGTGGAAAAAGGACTTAACACTAGGTTAACACTACGAGTTAACACTACGGTTTCCAGGTTCCCTCTGCCTACTCAGCTATGACTGCCTCCGGGACGAAACGTACGCCGCAGCTGTGTTTGCATAGACTTTAAGACTTAAAATGGAAAATCCGTAGTTTTTTTCCTCTTCCCGTAGGAATTTAAAGAAATCCTCTCGCTATGGTCTCGTACAATTCCTAATGTATATGAGATATTGTAACATTCTAAGCTCAAGAGGCCTGCAAATTCAGATGATCGTACATTATATAATTTACTCATACTTTATCGAAAAATCTTGAAAAAAATAATAGAAAAGGAAAGACGGAATTGGGAGAAATGAAACGGAAAATATAAAAGATACTGTTTCTCATACTCTATCATTTTTCTCCTCTTGCAGTGTATACAGAAGGAATATAGAGCTAAATCACTTGTAGTCTTATCCCATTTAACTTTATCAAAATACGCCACGAAAATGTCTTAAATAATAAAAAACAAATATAAAGACCTTGACCTTATAAACTTTTAAAACTGTTACAATTAATGTTTAAAAAAAAATTTAAAAGAAGAGAAATTCTAAATGTCGCAGTGAAAAACGCTCACTTGAAAGGAAAATGAGGGGGAGCTATAATTATACATTTACTGACGCGACTCACTTACTAGTACTGTGTGGCTACAATACAAACTTAGGGTTGACATCGATTGATTTTAAATAATTTAAACCAAGAATAAAAATTGAGCACGTCGAGAAACGAAAGAATAGCAAAAGATGCAGAGAGAGACCTTGGTTGACCTTTAAGATTACGTTATCGTTTATACAGGACGAAGGTCATATAAAACTATGTAGACCTCCCGGAAAGCATGTATGTATGTAATGAAGAGGTTGGTGACAGTCAGTGGGGCAAACCTGGTATGCAGAGATATCAGCGTCCGATTCTCCGTTCTCTCTGGCTAACCCGCTAGAGATAGAAGAAGAAAAGCTAGAATAAGAAAAGCGTGAAGTTTAAAAAACAAAAAAGAATATATAAACAAAACTAAAACTCAATGGGTAACCCTAACTCCGAGTTTTTACGTAAGCTCCGAGTATCATCACACCGACTTTAAAATCTCGGATATTTGAGTACAAAAGTTTTCCGACTTTGCGGTAGCGTAAAAAATACTAGTCTAGGTCAGTGGGTCCACTGAATACAAAGAAATATAAGCTACGTTCAATTCACAATGGCTTCAAATTATTTTGAATAGTCTTTCAAAGAGCGGCGCTAAGTTCCGCTACTAGAGTACTCTATAGGCTGTCTGAAAAAATTAGGCGGAAAGTTGGGAACATAGTTGTCTTAATGCTAGGTTCCCTGTACTTTACCTGCAATGCAGGAAAAACTATTCGTAAGTATTCGACCTAAGAAAATCGAATCCCCATCTATCGCGTAAGCTCAATTACTGCACCACTCCACTATAGTATCTACATTTATATTTAACTTCACGCTGTAGCCCACACACAACTAGATAGGCAGAGGGAACCTGGGAACCTACAGTCATGGCACTTCCGTTCCCCGGTTTCATCTGAATTCTCGAGGGATTGCGTTACGATGAGTGGCGGAACAACGCCGCGTTTTGCCTTGGTACCTGAAAATATTAAAAATGTCATTCCCTAGAGCAGGAATCGAAACCACAACTGTCGCCTTTACTATCAAAAATATTTTTACTTTCCTTTATACGTGCATTGAAAAAAAACTCAATTAAATATTTTCCTATAATTAAAAGAAAAACCAACAAACTATATCCGTTGCAAGTTAATCCTTAGGACTAGGATAGAACACAATCAGTACAGAGATACAGAATCAGGCCATTTTATCCACTTTAGAAGCTCGTTAGCTGCAATATTATTTTTTAATACTTACACTTGAGTGAGTAAAGTAACTGAGTAGTTGTCATTTATTTCAAAGTTCGTAGAATTCATATTTATTTTCAGCCTTCTTTTCTCTGTTTATTGATTTTATTATATACTAGCTTTTACTTGCGGGTTTGGCCCCGGGGTTCAATGGAAAATAGCTAAAAATTGAGTTAGACACATATAAAAACATTCTAAGGCATATCATATTTGTGAACAACACTCAATTATGAGATAAATCTTGAGAGCGATCTCGAGATGCCGTTGTCATTTATAAATTTAAGATCGCTCTCTAGATTGATGTCGGAGTTGAGATCGGTCTATAAATACGGGCCTAGGTGCCCAAGGCCACTCTGAACGCAAATATAGTGGATTATATCAAAACGATTGACGTGGGGAACGGAGTGCCTTAACACTAGGTTCCCTCTGCCTACCCTGCTGTGCGCGCGATACCGTGTGAACGCAATAAACAAATAAAATAAAGCAAGCAATATAGTATTAACGATCTTTCAACAATATAAGCTTTGTAGTATATAAGGAGCATCGAGTACGCGCGTCGATACAATCCATTACGGTACATGAACTATGTTTGAAAATATACTATTCACTCTACTGGTGTAAAGCGTGTCGTCCGCTTAGTTTACTCTGCTACACGATATTTTAAGCGAGTAAATATAAATAAATAAAACACAGTTTCACGCCTAATTTAGCACATAGCAGGTTAGGCAGAGGAAACTTAGTGTTAAGACAGTACGTTGCCCACTTTTTGTCCAATTTTAGAGCGCAGTATGTAAATGGCGCCGTTGCAAGTACGTAAAAGGCCCCGCGCTACATCTTGTTACCGGAGGGAAGCAATGGAAAATAATTAATTTTCCCGAGGGGAAACTGTGGTTCCCTCTACATACTCTGCTATATGCTTGAAAAAGCAAAAAAATCTATACATATGTTTTTCCTAACATCTCTCGTGTATATTAATAGCGCTAATAGCAAAAGACAGTATTAGTACGTGGATTGCTTACTTTATGCACACATCCACAACGAATCAGTTCAACTCGGGAGATTAGATTTAAGATAAAATGTACATTTAAAATTTTCTTTTGTGTTTAATATAAAATAAAATTAATTTAAAATTATAATTTAGAAATACATAGTAATATAATATACTAACGAAAATATAGATTAGGGTGTAAATATGACGATTGTGGTCTCTAGCTCTGGTAACCAGGCGTAGAGTTTCGCCGTACTTACACATAGCAGAGTTGGCAGAGGAATCCCGGGAACCTTGTCTTAAGTCACTTCATTCCTATTAAGTTCTCCACTTTCCGCCAAATTCTCGAGACATTACGTGTTGAGTGGAAGTACTCAACGCCATATAATTTAAACAGAACATAATATATATATACATATTTTCAAACAACGTCCATAAATAAAGATTAATGTTTATATCAAACAACGTTAAGTATTAAATCATGTATTTACATTTATAGGATTATTAAGTAATTGCTTTTATCGCTAATGGCCGCCGCTCTACGCAAAGTGCAGAAACCGCAGGGTATTTCAAGCAAATAATATATTAAAAAAGGCACTATTTATTTTAATTATGCGTAATATTCTTAATATTTATATTAAAATACTCTGCAAATGTATACAAATGCATATATTATTTTTCAGTACTATAAATGAATCAATATCATTTTTTTTCTTTTTATTATTTAGGGTTCTGTAGCGCAAAAAATACATAAAAAATAACTTTCTTATTACTTACTTACTTATTAAAATACTTTCTTATTGTCCGTTTATGTATTCGTTTTTTTGTCGTTGTTGTTTGTCAATTTTTAAAATATATTTCCCTATATTTAAGACATTGTTCTACCATGAAATTTGTACGAATTTGACTCGCAATCTGTGTCCTTGCAATTATTATTGGGGCGTAGAAAAAAAATTCGCGCCTAAAAGCGTAAACTACTGTACTTCTGCTTTATGTTACCTAAAAAAATAATTCAAAAAAATATATTTCATTAAAATAAATGTATACTCACATGAAAAGGTAGATCTAATTAATTTATTTAATTTAAAACTTAAAAGATTTCAACATTATATTCTATTAAAGAATAGACATTCACATCCAACGGGCTATAAGTATTTTTCATGAATAGGGCGGGAAATGAGGAAGCCATTTTTTTTATTTTCATTAAAAGCATAACAAAAGGCAGTCGTCATAATAAGGTCATATGTTACGGGGCCATAATGACATATTATAGCGTTCATTTTTAAAAATGCTTTGAAAGTGTGAATTGACTTATGAATGATTTTATTTTTATTTATTAATTTTTATAATTATATTTATTTTAATGATGATTTTTATTTCACTTTTATTATTTTATACATTATGTGTCTACGCTTCCAATACAAATATATTTGTTTGCACTTGAAGTCCATATTGTTTGTCTAATATATTATAAATGTATGAACAAGGCTGTAACAATAGAAACCTTTGTGTCGCTTTTCGAGTTCAAGGCAGAATAAAAAAAACCTAAGACATTTTGAAATGTACGTTCGAGCGCAAGCGAAATATATCCAAAAATAAAATGAAACCGATGTATTTTAACATGAAATCTTATTTATTTTCGATTCTAAATAGGTCAGCGCATTATTTGTGGCCAAACAAACTGTATCGTTAAAAAATTGATCACCGCTCGCGCCCGGGCACATGGCTCCCTGCCCCGCGCGCAGCTGGCACGCCCATACATGTATACGCCAAATAGAATTGAGCTGGGGTACTCACGAGTCTGCCAACACATTTGCTGGTGGATATCCTCCGCAGGAGAGCTTTCCTCTCGGTCTCATTGTCGCTGTCGGTGCTGTCCTCGTAGGCCTTCCTGTCAACAGTCGCGCTCCCTGCGGCCACTGACATGGCGCCGCGGGCGCTCCCGAGCACAACAAACACATGAAACACGGCTACATCATACAGTATTCACTAATTATCGCGTTCACGTTGTATAATTGTTCGCTACCTCGCTGACATTTCGACCGAGCGCCATGACCGCTATGACAATCTGGGAGGAAAACAAAACAAGATTATGCCTCGTGGCGCCATCTTGCGCTAGTGGAACGAACTTTCGGGAAAACTGTGGAAATTCTTTATGGGTTGTGGTGCGAGGAAATGTTATAAGATGGCGCTTAAGACTTATACAGACACGTACATAAATGTATCTATTAATACTGCAATCTTTTCTAATCCCATTCATAAACCAATTAAATCTTCCCACAGAGCCTTTTTTAAGGGAACATAGTGTTAACACACCCCATTCCCCACTTTCCGGCGAATTCTGGAAGCATTGCATGTTGAGTAGCGGAACTTAACGCCGCGCTTTGGCTCGTTGCTGGAGCGAAGAAATGGAAATATAAACGTAAATAAATATTCACTTCCTCGACTGGGGATCGAACCCACAACTGTCGCATTACAGTCACACCATTGTGCCACTGCGCCACCACGGCGTAAAAATTTGGATACCTTTTTTTAATCTTTACGTTGTATCCTGTAATGTAAATAAGGAAAAGATATTCTATCGAGTACGAATCGAACTCAATACCGTCGCGTACAGCCACGTCCCGCTGGTAAACGACGGCGCCTATGCTTCTATTTTTGTTTTTCTTTCTTAATGTGTGAATAAAAACTATTTTTCTTTTGTATTTTGCATATGTATATGTATAAAATATTGTAAATATAAAAAGAGGTTGATTACTTGCAATATATTTTAGAAAATTTTAAATTTTAAGAATAAAACACCGTTCTATCATAAAATTCGAAAAAATGAACCGAGGTTGGATTTTTATTCATTTATTCTAAATCTCACATACGATGCGCACATTGTGAATTTAGATTTTTTGTATTTTTTTTTATTAGTCTTAGGTTAATGTTAAGCGACAATTTCCAACGGCCCTTTTGATATATTTTTTGGAGAAATTAACAAGTATTTTTAGCATCTGGTTCCATATTATAAATTGACGATATGAGGGAAATCATCAATCTTCAGGTGGGATCGTGTGGGAATCAGATTGGAGGGAAGGTGAGTTTTGAATATCTCCTGCAGATTGTTTTTACTTTATGCTTTTCTTGTATTATCCCCAATTTTTGTCCGCACATAGAGATATGTGGATAAAATAGGTGTCCTGGCGATGAAAAAATGTTTTGAAGCGCAATCTAACGCCTTATTTCCATTTTATTTTCCAAGAAATCGGTTAACGCAGATTATTTTTAATATATAGGTATATTCTCTAGAGTGTCAATTGAACTACGAATATTTGCATGTAGAATCAATGAACATTAAATATCATCACAAATTATTTCGAATCTCAATGTTGATAAATAAATGTGAAATTAACTTTGAATTGATAAATAATGCAGCCATTTTTTTTTAGTTCTGGGAGGTTATATCGGATGAGCATGGCATCGACCCAAGTGGCTGCTACCATGGTGATTCCGACTTGCAACTTGAACGCATCAACGTCTATTACAATGAGGCTAGCGGTGGCAAATACGTACCGAGGGCCGTTTTGATTGACCTGAAACCAGCTACTATGGATGCTGTGCGTTCTGGTCCCTTTGGCTGCCTCTACCGTCCCGATAACTTTGTCTACGGTCAAGGAGGTGGAGCCAATAATTGGGCACGGGGGCATTATACTGAAGGCGTTGAAATCTTAGATTCTTCTCTAGATGTGATAAGACGAGAAACTGAAAGTTGTGACTGTATGCAGGGATTTCAAGTCAGTCACTCACTGGGTGGCGGGACCGGCTCAGGATTGGGCACGCTCCTAATCAATCGAATCCGTGAAGAATATCCCGATCGTATCGTACTATCTTTCTCCGTATTCCCGAGCGCACGAGTATCAGATTGCGTCGTAGAACCTTACAATACCACACTGTCAGTAAATCAACTAGTAGAAAATACAGATCACACATTTAGTTTGGACAACGAAGCTTTATACGATATATGCTTTAGGACCCTTAAGCTCACCACTCCCACTTACGGCGACTTAAATCATCTGGTTTGCGCTACTATGTCAGGTATAACGACTTGCTTACGATTTCCTGGACAACTGAATGCCGATTTGCGTAAGCTAGCCGTCAATATGGTACCATTTCCTCGTCTTCACTTCTATACACCAGGATTTGCTCCTCTTACGTCAAGGGGTTCTCAACAGTATAGAGCTCTCACAGTACCAGAATTAACCTTACAAATGTTTGACGCGAAAAATATGATGGTGGCGTGTGATCCACGATTCGGTAGATACCTCACAGTTGCTACAATCTTCAGAGGCCGTATGTCTATGAAGGAAGTTGACGAACAGATATTGAACATCCAGAACAAGAACAGCACATATTTTGTGGAATGGATCCCTAATAATGTCAAGATTGCTGTATGTGACATACCACCACGAGGCTTAAAAATGTCGTCAACATTTATCGGGAATACTACAGCTATACAAATTGTATTCAAAAGAGTCGCAGCACAGTTCATTGCCATGTTTAGGCGGAAAGCTTTCTTGCATTGGTACACGGGTGAGGGTATGGATGAGCTGGAGTTCACTGAAGCAGAAAGTAATATGAATGATCTGATATCAGAATACCAGCAATACCAAGATGCCACTGCGGATGACGAAGGAGAATTTGACGAAGAAGCAGAGGGCGAGGAAGGGTTAGAGGAATAAAAAATCAGTGTTCACTTTTATTTATTGAAGTGCAATAAAATAAAAATAAATATAACTTAAATAAAATATTTTATTTCTCTACATTAATGTACGTGTATAACGATTAAGAACCGTCACAGGTTAAATTAGACGAATGTCAAGTTTTAACTAATCGTGTTTAGTATCAGCAATCAGACAAATATTTATCACCTCCTGTATCCTGCACACAGCTGAACCTAGTGTTAAAATGAAAATATAAATTTAATTTCAATTTCCTCGAGTGGGGATCGAATCCACAGCCAATCACGTTAAGTAACTTTGTACCCCTGCGGCACGACTGGCTTCAAAATATAGAATTTTTACTATTTTTTTATTTAATTTTTTATTACTTTGACATTTAATATCCGCAATGCAGCATGTAATGTGTTTAAATACAATACATCTATAATTATATTATTTATCAAATGTTGATTGGGAATAATTAATAAAAATACAAGCTATTTTTAAATATTTTTTGTAAAAATTTTGTTTAAAACTTAGCGTTAAGAATGTCACAAATTTTCCAATTCTTCATCAAATTCGCCTTCATCATCCGCCGTAGCGTCTTGACATTGTTGGTACTCTGATACCAGATCATTCAACGTGCTTTCGGCCTCTGTGAATTCCATTTCATCCATGCCTTCATCAGTGTACCAATGTAAAAATGCTTTCCGCCTAAACATAGCTGCGAATTGCTCTGATATTCTCTTAAATAACTCTTGAATTGCTGTAGTATTTACCATTATAGTTGCCGACATTTTCAACTTTCGTGGTTGTATATCACAGACGGCTGTCTTTACATTATTCGGAATCCATTCTACAAAAAAACTACTATTCTTATTCTGTATATTGAGCATATTTTCATCTATTTCTTTCATTGACATACGACCTCGAAAAACAGCAGCAGCTGTCAGATATCGACCGTGTCTTGGATCACATGCAGCTAACATGTTCTTCGCGTCGAACATTTGTCTTGCAAGCTCTGGCACTGATAGAGATCGATACTGCGGACTGCCTCGAGTCGTGAGTGGCGCAAATCCCGGGATAAAGAAGTGCAATCGTGGAAAAGGAACCATATTTACCACAAGTTTGCGTAAATCTGCATTTAACTGCCCTGGGAACCTAAGACAAGTGGTGACACCTGACATTGTTGCGGATACCAAATTGTTTAAGTCTCCATAAGTAGGTGTGAGTTTAAGCGTTCGAAAACATATGTCATATAAAGCTTCATTATCTATGCAGAAGGTTTCGTCAGTATTTTCTATTAATTGATGAACTGACAGAGTTGCGTTGTATGGTTCTACTATCAGATACTTTAGGACTTGGCACTACTGAAAACGTGTTCATAATACGATCGGGGTACTCCTCTCTCTTTAAGTTCTGTTCATTTAACGTTTTTTACTATAATTCGTTATTTAAAGATTTAACAAATTACACTATAAACTTATTTGTAGGAGTACTTAGTTGCATAAGTACTGCGTCTTATTGAAAATTTGATACCAGGGAAAATATGATTATATTTTTGTATGCCTCGTGAGATTCTAACTATTTTTATTAATTCTCCTGATTTGCATATAAATGTATAGTACAATTATAAACAATAATAAAAATAAGGCTCAGAGAGTGAAATGGTGAAAATCTGTAGTTCTTAAAAGTTTTGAAAAATTATGAATTTTGTTTTGTTTTTTTCAACATAATTTAAATTAATCTCTATATTAATAAAACAGTAAAAATATTTTGTCTCTACACTTAGTATTTTTGACTGAAATAGATAGAACCCTCTATCCTTGAAAAGAAAAATAGAAAGCAAAAATATTTTACCACCAGTAACCAGTATAATAAACCAGCTCTCCTAACTAGAACGGTAACTCCTACAGTACGTTACTGTATATAGAATTAGGTTTCAGAAGTGAAATATGAAAATAAAACTATACAACACTAATGTTACAAATACAATCTTATTTATTAAAAATCTAAATAACTATAATATGAAGTATAAATAACTAGAAACTTATATAAAACACCAACAACATTCGAAAACACATATAGGTATTTACTCAGTGTTAATTATAGCAGCTCTTTTAACCAATTCACATTATTTATTAATTAAAACATTTAAATTACTTTATAACTTGCTAATAATGATCTATTAACAACCTAGTAACAAATCACATCGACTACAACACGTGTAACCTCAAGTATGTGAGGGCCAAATATGTCTTCCCGCTTAAATTAGTAACTTAATAACAATATGAAAAGGGCGGGAGCGGAAGACATTGACAGTGACATTGACACATTGCAGTACTATATTTGACAGTTGACATTTGTAGCACAGAAGTCTCCTAACTCGGCCATTCTGACCCTGCGTCGTCCCCGACGTAGCTGATCCAGTTGCCTGATCACATGCTGGTGCATCCCGATTAGCCCCAAAGTCATCAGCGTCGTTTCATGGCTGTATTGATCAAAATTCTACAGTAGTACCATATTCGCTGTCTTCATCATCTAAAATTTAAAGTTAATAAATGTCTAAACATTACAACATAAATGAATAGGCAATCAAAAGGTACAGACAAAAGATATAAAATTAAAAAGTTTTGAGAGCTCTCATTTTTAACCCTGTAAAATCTTCATATCCAAGTATGTTCAGTCCGGTGCAGCAAACTCTGGAACCTGTGAACAGAACAGTCAGAAGGCGTCCCCTCTGTCTGCCAGGACCAAACGTCCACATAGACGTCACATGGTCCACAAAGACCAAACGTTCACATAGACGTCACATGGTCCACAATGGCCAAACGTTCACATAGACGTCACGTGGTCCACAATGACCAAACGTTCACATAGACGTCACATGGTCCACAATGACCAAACGTTCACATAGACGTCACATGGTCCACAATGACCAAACGTTCACATAGTCGTCACATGGTCCACAATGACCAAACGTTCACATAGACGTCACATGGTCCACAATGACCAAACGTTCACATAGACGTCACATGGTCCACAATGACCAAACGTCAGCAAGGACCAAATGTCCACCTTGACCAAATATCCACAATGACCAAACGTCCACATGGGCGTCACATGGTCCACAAGGACCAAACGTCCACATGAATGTCACATGGTCCACAAGGCCATAATGTCAGCAAGGATCAAACGTCCTTCAGAGCCAAACGCTCTTCACAAAATCTTTCAGGGCCACACACCCGTCAAAATTTCTCAGGCCATATGCCTCATCAGACCAAACATCTGTTACAAGTCAAAGTCAAAATACCCAACCCAACCCCATGTCTGTGCCCAAAGGGACCACACATCCAATTGAACTCAATAAACAAACTGCCACATTACACCAGTATTGTACACTAAGCCCCACCTTGGTTGTCAGACAAAAATTAAACAATTAGAAAAAGAATTAATGGAGGAAGAGAAAAAATAAAATGTCAGTCTGTATGTATGTAAACATGTAATGATTTAGAAAGAAATTGTGCTAGACAACAAAGCAAGAATTAGTGCAATACAGTTAAAATAACTTGTCAATGAAAAAGGCAGTACAAATTTCCAGTCACTAATCCCCATGCCATTGTACCATGTTAGAGCTCCTCAAGTGGTTTAACTACCACCACTCAATAATTAATTGCCTCAGTCTTATAGAAGCTCGGCCTAACCTGACCTCTATTTATAATTCAACCAACATGTTCAATTTCTGTTGAAGTAATAAACATATTCGAAATTTTATGGGAAAATCGTTTTTTTTTGTTTGAGTATTAATAGTAACTGAATCCCATCATAACGCATTATCAACACGTCATCAACATATTCTAAAACATGACCACATTCAATATGTGTTTACATAAAATATGACAACATTCAACACATGTTTACATAAAATATTCATAACCACCACCACCACCAAATTATCCGTGTGTGATCATCAATCAAAGGGAGAAGATAGCATCCTCCGACATTCAACCCTTTCATTGCCCCACAATCAACACATATACACACTTTGGATTGCACCCTCCAACATACATACTACACTCCTCTCTTCAAGATAGCTGACAATTTCATATACTTTAAGCTTTTCCCCACCCCATAGGGAAGATAAGCATTTTCCCATATTTACCGTTGTTTGCACATTTAATGGCACCAGCGACCGAATAATGTGAAAATTTATTTATTATGTACATAAGAGAATCCAGCTAATAACTTAAGTGGTACATTAATGTGCTGCCAAACGCTGAATGTGCTGACAGACACTTCAATACAGACACACTTCACACTTCAGACCAGGACAGACACTTCAATACAGACACACACTTCAGACCAGGACAGACACTTCAATAGACATTCCTAGGCATTGTTTACTCCTCACTAATTAAGTTGTCTGAAATTGTCTCCTATATCATGAACGATAAATTATTATTTACTATAAACATTCTTCTGGTTTCAATTTCCCATTTTAATTTGTTTAAAATAATTCAAACTCTGTAACCTCATAATAGTAATACACAAAAATCTTTTGTTACAATAATCCCTCCCGCTAATTACTTATATAGCTATTAATAGAGGTAAGTTTAAATATTGTATCCTCAGTTATATAAGTAATAGTTGTAAAGTTAGTCTTAGCAAAAATTATTTATGTAGTAATCTTAATGAACTTGATGTAATCGATAATCCTATTTGTGAAACCGAAATTATGTCTATGTATGTTATGGCTTTTAATTCACTTCCTATTTGACTATTTGTAAAACAAATTTTATTTTAGGAAATTTACATTTTTGTCAATCACTAGGTAATAATTGATGGGTCTTTATTTATTCAAATCTACTAAATTGCATGTTAATTGTAATAACAATGATTTCAATGTAACTTTATTTGACACTGGAATTTTAACTTTGAAGCTGAATTTATTTACTCAGAATGTTACCTACAACATATGTTACAGATGTAATTAATTAATTATTAATATTTAGTCTCCATATACATTCTACCATTAGGCATGAAAATATTACATTTGGTTTTATTAACATAAAATTTACAATTTTTATATTTACTTGTTATGTAAAATTTATTAGTTCAATTAATCCAACAATTAAATTAAATTCTACTCATTCTGATTTCAATCTTATAGCAGACAATTGTTGCAATTGCACATAAATTAAAAATATTAATAATCCTAATTTGTTTAATTTAATAAATCCTAAGTTATATACGAGGTTTGCACCCTTATCTGCAGCATTGCATCACTTCAATACTATGTATGCATTAATAAGTCATTAGTATAAAACATAGTTAGTCTACCTGAAACTCTCCTAACAGCCACACATTTTTCTATTTCCACTGTGACTCAATTCTATTTGTTTTATGATTGAGACTTTAATTAATGTTTTAAATTATTACCAAATCTCTTTTTAATTGATTAAATCTTTTTTTTTTTTTTTTAAAACAACTTTAAGCCAAATGTACATAACAGCACACAGATTCTACATACAATAACATTAGCATCTATAATAACTAGAACAGGCATGCAAGATCTCGGAACAACTATCAAGTCAGTTCCAAGTGAGAACTCATCAATAGCCAAGGGCACAAAACCATTTCCTGCCAACAAAGTAACAGTGTTACTCACCCTCCAAGTGAGAGCTGATCAATAGCCAAGGAAACAAAACCATTTCCTTCCAACAAAGTAACAGTATTACTCACCCTCCAAGTGAGAGCTCATCAATAGTCAAGGAAACAAAACCATTTCCTTCCAACAAAGTAACAGTATTACTCACCCTCCAAGTGAGAGCTCATCAATAGTCAAGGAAACAAAACCATTTCCTTCCAACAAAGTAACAGTATTACTCACCCTTCAAGTGAGAGCTCATCAATAGCCAAGGAAACAAAACCATTTCCTTCCAACAAAGTAACAGTATTACTCACTCTCTAAGGTACAGTTTATTGGTTCTCCTTCACACAACAAACATTTCAGAACAAACAAAGGTTACAAGTCATACTGCTACCATTCCTAGGTTTCCTTATCCAATGTTACTCACACCCCCTTCACCAACAATAAAATTGTTCCAATCTAAAAGAATTGTGTAACGGACGCCCAATTATTAAGCTATGAATCTCTTGTCTTTCTTTTTTTTTCTTTTTAGTCACTATGATTTATGCTCAAGTGAATTGTGCTCAACTGGCAAGCTCGAAACGCCATATATCAAGAATTCAATTCAATTCACTAAGCCCTATATACATTGACAAGAATCATCTCAAGGCAAACTGGCACCCGTCTCTCCTCTAGCACACTAAGCACAACCACAGGACTCTTCAGAATCAGCCTGCATGAAACATCAACCACCTATGATCACCAGTAATCACTCACTCACTCATTCAACCATGAACATCACCCTTAAGGCGCCCAGAGTCATGTGATAAACATTCTGAATCATTCCAGTTATTAGCACTTCTAACCCTCTCCACCTCCTCACACTATAGTTCAATATTATTGATAACAGAGTCAGTTTGATATAAAATAGTTTTGTATTATTCAACTATTTAAAGATTTTATTGCATCAGAAAGATTACGGGCTACCTTGGTAACCCCTGAAGTACATTGATAAGGTGATGAGGTATCAGAGGCCATACTTTCAGATAATGCACCTTTGGGAAAAGTATCAAATCTAACAGTTAATCATTTAAATTTGTTTTTAACAAACTAGCATGACAGGTTGAATTATGAGAAGAAATATTATTTTGTGTACCTTTTTCAAGTTTGTCTAATCTCCAAAGAAATGCATTGTAATGCTCACCAGTAGAGGCACTCAGATACCTGGAGAAACACAGACGCGTCGCGCATTGCAAGCAGAAGCGCGCATACACGTGCGGGGACGCGTCGCTCATCAGTATCAGAGGCGCGCAGACACGCGCGGGAACCGCATTGAGAGCAGTGGCGCGCAGATACGCGCGGGGACCGCATCGAGAGCAGTGGCGCGCAGATATGCGCGGGGACCGCATCGCAAGCAGTCTCGCAGACGCATCGCACATTGCGAGCAGAGGGTGTGCAGACGCACACCAAGATGCGCAGGAATGCGTCGCACATCGCGAGCTGAGGGCGTGCAGAGGCACACCAAGACGCGCAGGAAAGCGTCGCGCATCGCGAGCTGAGGTCGTGCAGAGGCACACCAAGACGCTCAGGTAAGCGTCGCGCATCGCAAGCGAAGGGCGTACAGAGGTACACCAAGACGCCCAGGTAAGCGTTGCACATCGCCAGCAGAGGTACACAGAGACGGGCGGGGACGCGTCACTTGTCGTGGGAACAGAAGCACCTCATAGCGGCACGGCGGCGGCATGAATGTCCTGCAACAGCACCATGAAAGCACCAGCGCGAGCGTTCGAGACACCCTTAGCGCTCGAGTCTCATAACATGGCTTTCAAATGACTTAACCTATCTCGCTAACCGCGACCACGTGTTGTGTCCGGTCGACGTGATTTGTTTTGTGATTTACTTCCAGCATCACCCATATTTAACACTGTATTTCTATATAGGCAATAAATACTTTAAGAAAAGAGAAATGATGAAACTGGTGTTTTATTTGCTTTCACAAAAATAACAAAATTATAAGGTACAAGGATCTGGCCTGATGGGCTTAGATAGGTATCCCACTTCTGAAATTAGGTTTCAGAAGTGAAATATGAAAATAAAACTATACAACACTAATGTTACAAATACAATCTTATTTATTAAAAATCTAAATAACTATAAAATGAAGTATAAATAACTAGAAACTTATATAAAACACCAACAACATTCGAAAACACATATAGGTATTTACTCAGTGTTAATTATAGCAGCTCTTTTAACCAATTCACATTATTTATTAATTAAAACATTTAAATTACTTTATAACTTGCTAATAATGATCTATTAACAACCTAGTAACAAATCACATCGACTACAACACGTGTAACCTCAAGTATGTGAGGGCCAAATATGTCTTCCCGCTTAAATTAGTAACTTAATAACAATATGAAAAGGGCGGGAGCGGAAGACATTGACAGTGACATTGACACATTGCAGTACTATATTTGACAGTTGACATTTGTAGCACAGAAGTATCCTAACTATAGTATACAAAAAATGCAATATTAATAGTCTGTATCTGTAATTCTGTATCTTAAATCCTGTATATCTGTCAAAGTCATTTGTCAACTGAAATCATAAAATATTTTTCATAAATAATTTCGATTTGAAATATAATTATAAAATAAAAGAAATAAACATGTCCGTACGTCTCGGAGGTGCTCTTAAAGAGTTGAGGATCCACTTATGTCAAAAAAGCAAACAGTCAGCCGGTGTTAGGTAGGTTTGATTACATAAACATTCTCATAACCTACGATTGTAAAAGTGAAATATTAAAACAAAAAAGATCATATATATTAGGTAAATAACCGTAGCAGTATTTTTCATTTATTCTTTTCAGAGTAATTTAAACTGATAATGTATAGTTAACTTTCATATTTTTTAATTTGTTGTTACCGTTACTGTTTTTATTTTTAGGGAATTTATCCAGAAGAATTATGTAAACATTAAAAAGGAAAACCCTAACTTCCCTATATTGATACGTGAATGTAGTGGAATTCAACCGAGAGTGTGGGCTAGATATGGTAAGATATATTTTATTCTAGCTTTTTAATTTTCTCACAATAATTTTGTTTTGTTATTGCCATTGTAATTCATTAAATAAAACTTACTTAAATCTTTGCAATAAATAATTATTTAGATAACAAAGACTAATAAAAACTATGTACCAGTTGTGAGAATTACTTATTTTTGTTTCCTTTCTCTGGCAACAACATAAACTACGGCACAGAATTCTGACACTCAACATACTGTCTCGAAATTTAGAGGGTGTAAGAAACAGAGTGTCTTAACATTAGGTTTCATCTGCCTAACAAGCTGTAAGAAAGCTAAAGTGTGAAGCTTACAAAAAACAAATGAAGCTTATGTATAATTAATGTAATTACAGAAAGAGGCCGTGAAATGTGTGAATCTTTGTGTGACTTTTCCAGTGAACAAGTCATGGCTATTATAAAAAAATTAAGCGCTGCGTAAAATCTATTAATTATTTGCATTTGTAATTCGGTTTTAACATTGTAATTAGAATGTAATTTATCAGTAGATCTTAAAATATTGATAATAGTAAAATATGGGGCCATCCATAAATTATGTCACATATTGAGTAAGGGGGTTGGTGAAGTGACATTGTGTGACTAGGGGTGGGAATGTTCTAAACTTCATGACATTTTAAAATATAATATATAAATATTGGTGTAATTGCAAAATTTGTGCTGTCTGCTTAGATGGGATATCTCACAAATGTGACCAGGTCCGACAAGCAGAGAAAGGGTTCAAAATTCATGACAATTGTGTGGTGTAATTTATGGATGGCCCATGGTTAAAAGTAGATATTAATTCATGAATATACAAGAATTGTTTATTGGTTAAATTATTTCATTTGTATTATTACCCTTTTAACTATTTTGTTAAATATTATTATTTTATTTTTTATGATTATTTTTAGTGTAACAGTAAAAACTAAATTGTCTTTCTCATTTTTCAGATAAAGGTGCTGAACGCAGTGCTCCTTTAACCAACCTATCATCCAATGATGTTTTCACTGCTATCAAACAACTCGCAAAGTGAATGTTATAATTTAATTTATTATGTACATAGCAATAGACAAATTTGATTTAAATAAAACCACAGGTAAATAAATTATTATTTTTTATTTATTACCCTTACATTACTACAAAATAACAAATGTATAAAACTTCTACAAAACTACAATGGCTCTAAAAACATTTGAGAAATGGTAAAACAGTTTAAAAATTCTAAAAAAAGTTTATGTCTATTTTATTATTCGTTATTTATTTATATTGTCTACAGATTAAATATTACTTGTATATTTTTACCATCAACAATCTATAATTTATTTTATTGTAACATAAATTATCATCAGGTATGTGCAGTCAAATAAACAACTATATTTAAACCTGTAAAAAATCTATCATTAAAAGGCTGTATTTATGAATAATTAGCAAAAAATAATATTAATAATACATACAATATAACAATTATTCAATGATCTAATTTTTTTTTAAATGTTTGCTTTTGACTAACCAAAATAGAGAATCAAAGTACTTAACATTAATAAACATAACTGTATATTGTAATAATAATAATTAACATTAATTTTTGGAAGTTATGAAAAATTTAAGTGAGTAAAATTTAATTTCTTAGTCTTATTAAAGTTGAAAGCAAACCTTTTTGAAACTTTTACACAAACAAATCATATAATTATAATTTTTATTTGATCAGTTTGAATAACATTAAAGAAATTAGAAAATAATTCAGGAAGCATTTTGGAAAATATTTCTTAAATTAATATATTGATCTTAAAAATGGCTTAATATGAAAGCAGTTTTTCGTTTGAAATAATATAACCTTTTTACTAAAAACTATTACACATAATTTATTGGTTTTATACTATTGTTAAAAATTACAAATACAAAAATTAGTTTTCTCTTTAAAATGAAATGAATAACAGAATATTGAATTAAATCAAAATTTATTGTTAACAAATAAAATGTTTTTTGACTCAAACTAATTTTTTACTGAACAACACTAATTGAAAGTATAATAAATTGGAAATTTTATTGTTTGTTAAAATTTGAACACCACATGGCCATCTTTAAATTACGTCATACGATTTCACAACGTTGTGGCCCAGTGGCACAGCATATGACTGTAAACTTGAACTAAATTAATTCTTTAATATTTTCATTTTTAGGCTCTAGTAAGAAGACAAATCGCAGTATTTAGTTCCGCTGCTCAACACTCAATGTTTCGAAAATTAAGCGATCAATGCGCAAAAGATCAGAAAGCCTATTGTCAGGGGGGCCACGACTCATCAACCAGACTTTAAAAGTAGAAATTATTAACTTAAAACAACAGTTTTAAAATTATGTTTTTATATTACATTTTGAATTGCAATGTCATGAGGACCTCTTAATGTAATGTCTCCCGTCTTTAATGTAATACATAATTTATGTATGGCCTACTTCTAAGTATTTAGTTCTGATATCATTTAAATAGGATTTTTGTATTATCTTCATATAGTTTCTTTAATTAACAATTTAGATATCATTTAAATTCAACAATTTTTTAATGAGATTTACATTTAAACTGAATTTAAACATATAATGGGCCTATTCTACAAGAAAAAAAACATTCCAAACAAAATGATACCAGACCATCAAAAAATTCTTACTAATTAATACATCAATACACAAACTAAAAAGCTGGCAACCCAAACAATTCAGGTTGGAACTTAGCTAACGTTGGCAACACTATGGTCGCATGGGATGTCAATTGTTTGTCTAAATGGGGGTCAGGCACCATCACCACTTGCATGCCCGCTGATATAGCTGCTGTTACACCGTGTGGTGAATCTTCGAATACTAGACACTGTTAAATAAACAAATAATTATGCTTTTTTTGAGGCAGAGTAGCACAAGAGCACCAGCGCACGACCGTAAACGCAGTTGCCGGGTCGACTTCCACTCAGGAGAATAAAATATTTTATATTTTTGTAGTTGTAATGTTTCAAGAATTCGACAGAAAGTGGAGAATGAAAGTATGCTACTGGGGAATACAGTGTCTTAACACTAGGTTAGGGTAGGGTGTGAAATTGAAGAAAAAAATTATGAATTTTTAACCTCAAACTCTATACACATGTAACAGGATAAGCAGAAGGAAACTAGTGTAAAGACACATGTTATCCACTATTCGCTCAATTTCTGAATCTCTTATGAATGTTATGCACTTTGCTGATATGGCAGCTGTTAGATTGTAAAGTCAATGTCGCCCTTTGTCTTGTTACAAGAGTGAGGAAATGATAATTATTCTTACTTCTGAGTGAGAATTGAACCCTAATATATAAACCCTGGGGTTTATAGTCAGACACTATGCCTTTTTTTAACAGCTGGTAAAACACAAACAATATTTATTAAATATCTAAATTAATAAATTTAAAATTCACTATTTTTATACAGATTGTGTACTCTAAATTGGTCTGCTAAGACAAATTATTTTTTTTATTTAAGTTTACTTTATAAAGAGTATGTAGAATATGTTGAATTAGCATATGTAAATATCAAATCAAAACCATTTATTTGACAATCAAATAAAAATATCTTCAAAAAACTAGTGATCAATCACTAAATCATACCTTTTCTGGTTCAGGCTTATCTGGAAACCTACTTGCTGCTACCAAAAATATATCTGGATGTGGTTTCCCAAACTTAACCTCATCATCAGAACTTCCCATGACCATGTGATGGAAGTAGCTGAATAGTTCTTGGTGAGCCTCTACTTTAGTTTTGACTGAACGTTCACTTGATGATGTTGCTAGTGCAAAAGGCACTTTAGTTTTCTTAAGATGACGAATTAGGTGTTCAGCTCCTGTAATTTTTATATTTTAGGAAGGTGTGAAGTATGTACCTAGATAAAATTTGGTAATATGAAAATCTTGTATCATACAAGAAGAAGACAATGAAACCTAGCATTCTGTCTTTTTCATCATAATATATTAGGTATTGTGACAACAGTTAAATGAACCCCCAAATATCCTTTAGTTTATATTACACCATTTAGACATGAACAATGGACAGTCCATTTTAAAAGTTAAAACTTTGTGGTGTGGTTTTTCTGTTTGCATTTAAGACATGGAGATGCATGCACTCAGTGGAGGAATTCAACTTTGTTCAAGTCTAATCAGAGCAGGTAAATGAAAATTATTAATTTTTCATGTTTGTATCAAATTGATAATCATTGCATTCAGATGCTGCTACAAGGTCAAGTTAAAACAAAACAATAAAAAACAAAATTAACTGATAAAAATATTATATATACCAACCATCTAGCAAAGGAGTGCCAGCCAGCATAGTGTCCCCAAGTACTAACAACTCATCTCTAAATTCAGAAGGTGAAACAGGAAGATTTAAATCTTTGCACAAAATTTCAGAAAGCCTCTGCTCAGTCCCGCCAAGCACTTTCATCATCAATTCATCTGTATACTTATGACCATATTTAGCACAAAGTTGTGTTATCATTTTCTTATAAACTTGTTCTGTATCTGGAAAATTATCATTGAATGTGTTGTATTAAAGGTTAATGCTCATTTACAGTAAATAAATTACGGTCGTCGATTGGAATGTAAATAATAAATGTACAAATCATTCTGTGCTGTTTCGTAATAATATAACCTCGCTTGTTTATTATTGTCAGCATTGAAAAAATATAAAAGGTCGAATAAAAGTCTGTTTTATGAGCTCACCTAAAAGAAGCCCGTCCATATCGAAGATGCAATGGGTTACTTTTTTCACGTTTCTCGTTGAATAACATTGTTTTCTAATACAATTCGAAACAGCATTCAATAATAGAAACCTCATAGTGACGCCGGTACGTTATATAAAGTTTTATCACAAATAATAAGCAAAATTATAAATTAATTTTATAACAGTTAAAACTTTATAACTTAAACTATTTATAATGTTTCTTATATAATACCTTATTGTTACGTATTGATATGTAATATATTTAAAAAGACTATAAACACCAAAAGCGACTAACTCTCATATAAAAATTGACGTATTTGACATTATCGCATTTCTTTTATGTTTGACATATATTACATAAAATATTATGTTTTAGTATTACATGGTTATCTCTCTCTAATGTAAGGGAAAACAAATAGTAAATAAGAGATAGACTTACAAATAGTGTTACCACTATTGAAAAAGTGAAGCTTCGCTTTTATATTTTTACAAAAATAATCATTTTTTAATTTAAAAAATATAACATTAAATATATTTTTTGATTAAATCTATTCAAAAATAATAACAATTCAATTTTGACTAGCGTTAAAATATATAAGTAATCAAAAATATGAAAAAAGAATGGCAACAATTTACTAAAAGAACTCGTCCGCTCCTAGCGCAATTTACCCGGCGGCTGGCGCAGTGTTTCTGCGACCGTCATGGATCGCAGTTGAATTGTCGTAAGCCGTTTATATGGCGTATAAACTGTCCAAAGTTTCAATTAAAAGTAATTTAATTTCATTTTTATTTATAAAACTATAGTTGAGTGGCTTCACATTTATTAACATTTAATATACAAAAAAACTTTATCGTGAACATGGCTGTGAACGTGTGTTATTGTGTAAAACTGTCGCCTAACAAAAAATCGATTTTTGGATTGAGTATGAGCCAAATATTTTATTTGGTATTGTTTGCCGGCTTCTTGGCTGTTGCTTCTGCTGCTGACACGGAAGTATCTTGTGCTAATGTGAGAAGTATATTTGAAAAGAAAGGAATGTTGTCGATGGTTGATATACAAGAACAGCCCAATTCAGGTAAGAATCACGCGGTAAATACCTAAGTAAGATAGCGATTATGATAAAACCTTATATATATTTGGTACTACGGCGTCGATATTCAATATTATTACATATTAACACAGGATTTTATTGATATTTTATGTCACATTTATATTATAAAAAACAAACAAGACAATTAAACATCTTTTTATTTTAGTCACGTGAAACAATGCGGTGTAAATTCTTAATTTTATTACTATTAAGTATAAGTATTATTATTAGGTTTTTACCGAGTCGTTTTTTTATCAATCTATTAACCTACTTTATAGTAATTGTAAACTAATAGAATCCTTTAAACACTTAAATAATGAGTGTAATATTTTAAGGCTTGCATTTCTCATATTTAAGGTTTAACATTATACATAAAATATATTTCTAACACACAAAAGACAGCTAAGGACTAGTAGCTATTGTTAGAAAATAAATTCAAAGACCCCCGCCGATAAGCAGGCGCTACATTTTACCTGTTCGAAACAAGTTAAGACAAGAAGTCTTTTAATTCCAAGACTAACTTTTAATAATCCCGAAAACTTTAAAAGATAATAAAAAACTTTTAAGAACTTTTTTCTTTTAAAAGCTGATTATAGAAGTTAGCTACAGTTTTATAATTAAGCTTAAGAGGCTTAAGTAACAGATGAAATAAGAAAAAAAATTATATCAAGGAGCTAATATTATATTTCTTTGTGATTCCACTTTCCGGCCGTATTCTGGAGGTATTGTAATTGAGTGGCGTAGCTCAACGCCGTTCTTTGCCTCGATATCAGAGCGAAGAAATAAAAATATAGATTTACACAACCAGTCACGTTTACAGTCACACTTTGTGCTCCTGCGCCACGACTGACCTCTGCCATCTTTCTTTGCCAATAAAAATAATATTTAAAAAAAATAGCAAGAGTGACAAATAATTATTATTCTCTCTGTACTAATAAATATATGAAGCCAGTCATAGTGCAGATACTAGCGTTGTGAGCTTACACTCTAAACCTACGATATGGTCATTCCCTCGAGTGGGAATCGAACACCATCTCATTCATAGTTGTTTGCCATCCGCCTACTAATACAATTCTAACTAGGTACTTCCTACTGATAAACTATATATAATCGATTAAACTAAACATTAAAAGTATTAGAAGGTCATTTTCTAATAGTTTTGATTACAAACAAGACAAGAACGGACCCAAATAGAAGATGTACGTAGGTGTAGTGGTCGCTGTGGGCGGCGTTGTGAAATGTAATAGTTACGACATGAAAACTCAAATCGAACGGTAATGCGAATCATGTAATAAATATATGTATAGTTTATTATTTTTATTATTAATTTACTGGGCTTTTGCTCCAGCTTCGTCTGTTAGTTCTAAGTATTTACAAAATTGGCTTAGTAGTTTTTGTATTTTATTCTTCAAAAAAATGTTAAAACTTATTCTCTGTATATGACAATATCTTACTTTGGCTAAATAAAAACAATATTTTTTTTTGCCTCCACACAAGGACGAAAGAATGAAAATATTATGATAATATTTTATTTTCTCAATTGAGAATCGAACCCACAACCCGTCGCGTGTACAGTCACAGGACTGGCCTCGTCATATAATATTTATATATTATTTTATATTATTGTAGGAAGAACATAAAACCAAGTAGTCTTGGCGGTGAACGAGTAAATTCAGCGTAGGCGCACTCGTGGCTTAGTAAAAGCTTAGCGGCATATCACACGATTAAAGCTATACAGCCGTTTCAATTTGTATAATAAATTAAATTTGATTATATTAGTAACTAGCGGCCCGCTCGCGGTTACACCCGCGTGAACGATGTTATTATTAATTTCTGTCTCCATGACTACAACCTAGTGACGTTATGCAAAATTTGAGACTCCTAGCATTTGTAGTAACGAAGTTTCATACAAACTTTCGATCCCAAAAACAACCCCTTAGGAGTCGAATATTGCAAATTCCCGTCTTAGCGAGCACCTACGTCCTATAAGTAACTCCTATGCAAAATTTGAGATTCCTAGCACATGTAGTTTCTGAGATTTCGTGATGAGTGAGTGACCTTTTGATTTTATATATATAGATATTGTGTTCACTGACAGCCGTAAAGTTGTAATAATTTAAATTGTAAGTTATAGACAATTTACAGTAAAGGAAATTACGTTTGACATTTGTTATTTTGTCGTTTTAGTTAAGATGTTTCTTATTTTATTTTGCAATCAATGCTTGTGGATCATAAAGTTGGTTTTCAACAATTAATGGTATATATAGATACCTTAAAATAAAACTAAAATTAAAAGCAGGTTCACGATTTACTACATAGCACAGTAGGCAGATGGAAACTAGTGTTAAAACACTCTCCCTATTTTCCGCCCAATTTTCCGGACATTGCATGTTGAGTGGCGCAAATCAACTCCGCGCTTTACTGATCAGAGAAACATAAATAGTTCAAATATAAATATGCACTCGAATAGGAATCGAACCTACAACCATAGCGTTCCACTGCGCCACGACCGCCTCAAACTTACACCAATTAATTTATCAGTAACCAGTAACTATATATGAAACAATTAGGTTTATTGGATCGAAATAGATAGAGGTATGAGGTATAGGTATGAGTGTAGGCGTATCTCGATAGCAATAATGTATTAGTTTACATAAAGGGGTAGGTCCGTAACTTGTATGACTTCAAAGCTCTTGTCACGTACGAAACACCCTCGAAACGAGGTAGTCTCATTAAATCCACGTACACGTATCCCCAGAGTAAAGGATTTAACATGTAATAAAACACGTATTCTACCTGGCTGTGTGAGCTGTGATACAAACTTTATTGTTTAAGTTGGATATGTATAATTAATGTTTTTTTAATTTGTTCTATAATAATAAAATGTATAATAATTGTAAAACAAGTTGTGGGTTCGATTCTGTATGAAATATTTAATACTTTAATCTCGGCTCTGGTGACCGCCACTATGGCTCCAAAAATCGGGGGGAAAATGGGGTACGGAAGTGTCGGAATGGGAACAGAGTGTCTTATCACTAGGTCTCCAGGCCCCATCTGCCTACTCTCCTACGTGCTGGATGCAGCGAGAAACTAAAAAAAAATTTTACAATAAACTAGACTACGAATATAAAAATATACTAACGTTGATCAAATGCATATTTATATGGGTAGGTCATATTTTTTATCCAATGCAATAATAGAGGAGATGCAAATTGCATTTTGGAAGAATTAACTCCCTTGTGTTATGTCATCATCATCAACAACCTGCTTTAGTCCTTTGTTGGAAATATATGGCTGTCAAAGCAATATGGAACTAAAAAAATAATAAAAAGACTACTAATAAGTATAAATTGAGCAAGTTTTCTGCTTATGCAATTTATAAGCAAATACAACATTTATCCGACGCCATAAGCAATTAAGTGATTTATCTACGACGATGTCAATATAACCAGTTCAGAATTCTTAACTAAACAACTGTAATTTTAAAAAGTACTAAATGTAAATTACTACTATATTTTTTTAGTTTCACGCTTTTTCAGCCAGAGAGGACGGAGCACCAAATGCTCTATCTCTTTCGCCTCGTCCACAGTTTTCAACCCGCAGGTATGCCCCCGGGGCGCCTCATACTCTTTACGTGACCTTCCTCCAGTATCATTGATACTATGTTCTCAAAGATCAACCGAGGTCTCCCCCTACCTCTCTTACCCGCTTGCTTCGTAAATCTTTCTTGCCATATATGGTAATAAGTAAATTCTGAGAGGCACCGGTATGGCGGGTATCGGGCTCCAGTGTTTTGCATAGTTCATTAAGCATGCAATACTCGAACGTCGGTGTATCTAACGGCCAAATGGTGACATGTCGTCGCGACGCGCAACTACCGGCGATTGTGCGCAGTTTGGCAAATTATTTTTTTTCTGCATATATTAGTTGGATTTATGTTATTATATACCTTTAGTGAATTTGGAAGTGGTTAACTTACTATTTTTAGACAAATTAATCAAAATCTATATAAATGTGCAAGCACAAAACTGAAGAATTTGTTTACTCGAACTGAGGAAACTTTAATCTGAGGAACTATCAGTACATAGAAGTACTGAATCCTGATTTGGAAAGTTGTTTTCATGTTGGATAGTCAATTTATAGAGAAAAGCTTTTATACTACATCAAGTTAGTCAATTAGTTAGTACTCACAAATGGGAATTACCTCAAACACTTAAGCCTGAAATCAATCTTGAGATGCTGTTTTCATTTATGAATTTATGAATGAAAACCGCATATTAAGATCGTTGTTCTCAAGATAAATCTCAGAGTTGAGAGCTATTTATAAATAACTAGCGGCCCGCTCGCGGTTTCACCCGCGTGAACTATGTTATTATTAATTTCTGTCTCCATGACTACGTCCTAGTGACGTCTATGCAAAATTTGAGACTCCTAGCATTTGTAGTAACGAAGTTTCATACAAACTTCCGACCCCAAAAACAACCCCTTAGAAGTCGAATATTGCAAATTCCCGTCTTAGCAAGCACCTACGTCCTATAAATAACTCCCATGCAAAATTTGAGATTCTTAGCACTTGTAGTTTCTGAGATTTCGTGATGAGTGAGTGACCTTTCGATTTTATATATATAGATGTGTCATGTGTCAGACACAATTCAAGTCTTTTCCATTCGGCATAAGTTAAAGCTTGTAAAAAGTAATCTTGCAAACAAAGACTGCACATATATAAAAAATATTTTTTTATTGTGAATAAACAACAATTTTATTAATCATTTACATTACAGATAAAAATAGTTTATTTGTGAACGTTTAATACTTCACGTCGGTATTATTTTAAATAAACAATTTAACAAAACACTCAATACTTTTAGTGCTTTCGAAAACTTGCGGTTTTTTCTAAAACATAAATTTGCATAAATAAATAGATTGTTTTTTAGTTATAATTTAGTGCTTGGAAACCGCAAAATAATCACGTGGAGGATATATTTAAAACTCGATTTGCAATCTATTGGCGAAGTCATCGTCCCACCGGAAAAGGATCTTGTGATTCACTACAATTAAAATTCAGGACGGCGCTAGTCTCTGCTTTGCGCAGCTAATTTCAAATTATCATATTAACGTATTATTAAAAACTACCTGTAGCCAGCAGTTTCGCTTACGTGGACTCTAAAACATCCTGTATTTTCCAGAAAAAAAATCGGGAAATCTATTCTTTTTTTGCTTTACAGAAATCCTTTTTTAGTGTTTTCTTAGTGCTTGCCTTTCTTAATGCTCCCCAACGATTCTAATAGTTTTGGTTGTGTGTTTTCTGTTTTAGTCAATTACTAAGAAGTTTTTTCGTTTTATTTTATTGATTGAACTACAATCGACAATCTGTAGCTTCAAAGATATCCCCGCCATTGATTTGTAAATATCCAATATTGGCCTTGTTCTAATGGTGATAATAAAAATATTTAATATCGTCTCGTTTATTTAAAAACTTGAATATACGCAAGGTGCGACGTAATAATGCTTTAATCAAACGAGTTTTCATAAGTATAATATATTACATTTTGAGACTTATGCTATAAAATTTGCATTTGAGATATCGAGGATATTTTTTTCGTTATTCTTAATAACTACTTGTTAAGTAAAATTGACGCCATCGTAACGAAATTGAGATTTTTCTGGCTCTTAATGTTTTTTTGGCTTCACGCTGTATCTCATACTTAGCAATTTAGGCACAGAAAGCCTGGTATCTTTTAGTTAAGACACTCCGTTTCAAGTGTTTAGACACTGATTCCGCCTAGTTTTGAGGCATTGGCACGAAACTCAACACTATTTGGCGCTGAATTCTGAAACTCAACACGAAATTTCACGAAAATTGGGCATAAAATAAAAAACGTCGTGTCTTAAAACTACCTTCTAGAATTTATGTAGAACTTCTTGTATTATGTATGTACAAAGGTGTGTTTTTCTTTACAAAAAAAAGAAACCTTGCATTATATAAACAAGAATATGGATATAAATTTTTCACGGACGTCGCTTGTTATTTTTAATGGGACACCATATTTGGCAGTGAAATGGCTGTCAGGTTTCGAGTGATTGTACCTAAAGTAAGCTTATAATTTCTTATTAATGGTCTTGTCTTGAAAAATATAAGGATGTGCATCGTTATCATCGAGTGAATTTCCTGTTTGGTTATTCTGTACCAACCTATCCATCACGCCTGTCGCAGGAGTCACATTTCATAGATAAGGATAGCCGTCTTTGGGAAAGGCAGGAATAAATAAGAATAATCTACTAGAACCCCTGTTGGATCCTGTCCTTTTTAATATTTCAATTTGAAGAAAGATTGTTAGAGAAATATTGTTATACTTTTGGTCTCTAAAGTTATTATAGAAAAAGTGAAGAAGACCGAATTAATCAATAAACCTGAAATCAATCAGAATTATGCGCAACACTTTTAAATTGATATACGTGATAGAGACATAAAATAACACTTTTTCATGAAATATCTAATAATCCCATTTCTGTTTAAATTTTCAATTCGTCACCCGCCACAAGACTCACCGCGTTGAAAACCTTAAAAAAAGCTGTTTATTTTATGAATATCATGTTTTTGTTTCCCTCCAATGCCGCGCGGAACTCTCACACTGTTATTAAATGGTATGACATACAAACAGTCAGTCAGCAGTGGGAGGACTAACTGGTTGACAACCGACAAAACGTTGGGCAAACATAACATAACACTGTAAGGTCGACAACCGACCCGCCCATTCATTAGTTTCCACGTGATTACTAATTTATCACTTACCCTACCGGGAAAGTTATTAGTGATAATACATTCGGTTGTATATGCGTACAATTCTTCCTTGTACTTCCCTCGCAAATTTGAAAGTCTTCCGTTGAATTGGTGAATAGTAAATTGCGTTTTGTAATTTGTTTTGTTTGACTATGGCAGTGTGTTTGGTGAATTTGAATACTGGAATATATGGAGAATTACGTGAAAGCTTAGTGTTTTGACACTCTGTTTTACATGTTCTGCCTAGATATAGCGTGTCAGTTGGTGGAAACTTTTTACCGGGGATTTATTTTCTTTGACATTGTTCCTGTAGTGATCGAAACTGAAACAATCACGTTCACGTCAAATATATTTAATAATTATATATACGTATATATGTAGAACTTCAAAGCTTTTACGAGAGGAAATGTTCTCACAATTTTGCGCATACCTGAGTATGAAATTCCATTATATGAGGCATTATTTCGGGTTCACATGAACCCTTTCAATCAAGTTATCTGAATGGGGCTCCATCAGTGACAGGCCTCATCGGGGCTTTTGTGTATTAACCTCTTATTTTGTAATTAGGTCTTTCGGCTGCACCAGACAGACAGGATGTGCCAGACATGGGTGTTTTTTTTTTATTTTTTAGTTTGTTTTATATAATAATTTAGGAGCGTAATTTCATTGTCTAATTTCTTTATGATGTTTGTAATTGTGGATCTTATATGATATTATGATTTTTTTTAAGCTTCACGCTGTATCCTGAATATGGCAGGGTACGTTCTACGCAGAGAGAATTTAGTGTTACGACACTAATTTTTCCACTTTCCGCCCAATTTTCGAGACATTGTGAGTTGAGTATCAGAGCTCAACGCGCTAACAAATTAATCATTGCCTCGAATGGGAATCGAATTTACAGAAGCTGTGCTGCTGCGGAACAGCCTTCTGGGCGTTATAATATATTTAATAAAGTTTATATCGATTTGTCATAATTTGGTTCATTGATCGAATGTTCGTCGGTTGCTAATATAATAGAGGCCGCCGCTGACGTAATACACGAATTGTTATGACAATGTAGTTTGCATGCTATAGATTTGAAGTAGGTATCTATGAATAACTCTTAGAATTTTTACTTATAAAAAATATAGGTAGGTACTGGTACGATTGTAAATAAGCTTAAGTCCGCTGCATGTAAAATTTGTAAGACAGACAGTTTTTGCAGATATAAATCCGGCACTGTTCCATGTCATGTTCATTAATTTTACTTTGATGTTGTCTCAGATAATGTCATAAATACTAGTTTCATTAAAATTTTAATATTAAGCTTTAAAGAGGTGCTTAAAAAATTAATTAAATTTATGTAGGACAGTTAACGTAATTAAAACATTTCACAAAAAAGAAAAATCTATTAACAGTTCTAGGTACCAACCTGTGATTCCGTTCGTAGCCCCAAAACATCTCGGAAATGATAAACCTGGATCTGACAACCCTATTAAGAAGTAAATGGTGTCAAAATGTATGCTATTACGCAAAGTTTTTTTTTTTCACTTAATAAAATAACGTTTAAAACAAATAAATAACAGTTCTTAGATAAGGAAGAGATATATTTGTAAACATTGAATTATGTTATATGCACAGCCTCACAGCATTGGGGCTGTAAAAGCGACAGTTGTGAGTTCAATATTTCAATTAAGCGGAGATGACTTCTGCCAATCAACACGAAATGTCTTATGAATAAAGAATGTCTTAAAAATTGATTCCCTCAGTCCCTCTATCTATCCTGCTACATCCAGGATACAGCGTGAAAATTAACCCCAACCCCCAACAAAAAACAAATAGAAAAGGTGCAAAGGGTTCAGGTGTACTAGTAAATTACGATTTTCAATCACCGATTATATTAATCTTGCTTCGAGGAGCACATTCCTCCGTGCAGGTGGCGACCTGTTCAGACCGGTCGGCACAAAAACAGCTCTTTGTTCTCACCGACGTTTATGCAAATATAATTAACATGTTGGGCTAATTAAATATATATAGATAGTTAATGCATTTTTGGGTGGAATGCATTTTTTTGGGGTTTTCTTTTTGGGTTTTCTTCGTATATTGTGATAAAATGGAGTGAGTTGTAATATAGTGGTATAAATTTGATCGAAGTAAAGATATTTTTTATGTCTTTATATCTTTATGTATTGCCGCAAATAAATATTCGTTGATAGCTTGTTTTTTAAAGACAGTATTCTGCTATATGGGATATATAAACATTTTTTAACATAGACAAATATTTTCATTTCCTCGCTCTGGTAACGAGGCAAAGCGTGACGTTGAGTTCAGTCACGCAAAGTCTCCAGATTTTAACAGAAAAAGGGGAACGGAAGTGTCTTTACTCTAGGTTCCTAGGTTCTCTCTACCTACCCTGCTATATGCGGGATAAGCTATAAGATTTTAAAATAAATTTTAATTAGACACTTATGCCACTTAATATACGACGGCAAGATGCTATCTCAGTCAATGCTCCGTTGTGCTAATGGACACGTATCGATTTCGTTATGTTAACCGTCGTATTTTGCAGCTATCCAATGCATATAAATTATAAATTAGAATTTAAGGATAAGCAGAAATATAATATTACTTTTATTTTTTTTAGCGTCAGCTCTATCCTCTCATATTGCATTGCGTGCTGAGTGGCGGAACACAACGCCACGGTTACGTCTCGTCACCAGAGCGAGGAAATTAAAGTATTAAATATTTCTGTCTTGATATCGTATCTTATCTGAATATAATAAAAAAAATTAATGATTCCTATATATTATTTTGAGCAAAAAGCCATGATTTTATATTTAAATTTTTCTGAAGTCCTCAAATATATATAAAAATAGACAAAAACACTAACTAGGTACTATAAAATAACGAATATTTTTTCAAATTTGTTATTTTTTTAAAATATAATGCGGGAATGCCACGTTCATTATTTCAACCAGTTCACCGTACTTTACAATTTGTGTGAAATAATAACTTAAACACTAACGACCGAATGCAGACTTGCGCGCAACAAGGAAAAAAGCAACGTATTTTTAACTCATTGCAAACAAAAGAAGTTTTTTTTACAAAATGGGAGGACGATTTTCATCTAGGTTTACAGAAACAATATATTTTATATACATAAAAAGTAGCTTCACGCTTTTTCCCGCAGCGCTGAGGGAACCCAGTCGAAGACATTACGTTCTCCACTTTCCATTCAATTTTTAAAACATTGCTTATTGAACGGCTAAACTTTTTCATTAAATTGGATCCGAACCCAGTCATCGTCTTTACAGTCAAACGCTGCCCTACTAATCGTCTTAAAGTATGTAGTGACTCATGATCCTATCCGTTTACCGTGAAATGTTTGAACTTTGATACCTAGGAAGATTTTTAATGTAGTTCGAGATCAGCTTCACAAATTTCATACATTCCAGGTAGTAAATACAATAATTATCCACAAAGTTTGTAAACGCGACTGGTTGTGGGGTCTATCCCTACTCTAGGAAATTAAATATTTATTTAAATGTATATTTTCATTTCTTCGCTTTAATGTCGAGGCAAAGCGCGGCGTTGAGTTCCGCAACTCAACACGCAATTCCTTCAGAATTCGAAGCAAAGTGGAGAACGCAGTGTCTTAATAATAGTTTTCCTCTGCCCACCCTGCTGTGTGAAAGATAAAGCGTGAAGCTGATTTTTTAAATCGACTTCTGAAAGAAAAGGAGGTTATTATTTAAAAATATTAAATAAGGCATTAGCAATTCAACGATCGCCCGAGCCAAGGGTCGGCGGCGTTATGACGTAGCGAAAACAAAACGTGTTCAAAATCGATTTTGTTCTGTGCATTCCGACGCTACACGGATTCCAGAGGAATGTGGTGGATATTTTAATCATTATAATCTCGATTTACAGCTCGATTCGTCATCGTCTCATTCTGTTAATGGAATAGTCAATCGTGTGAGAATTAAACGTGATTGTCGCGAGAAGTTAGCTTTTTGTGGTCACCGCACTCTTATCGGAGTAGAAATCTTTTATATTGCTATAATAACTTGCTATATTGGCTTTTAAATATTTTATATGTTTTCGTTCTCAAGTTAAGTAGCCGTAACCTGTAACTTCATTTTGCGTGGACTTTTAAACGTCAATAAAAAAATGTCGAATTATGAACCTTCTTTTATTGAAGTCGGTTAAAAATGAAATAAAAAATCCATGAGGAATTTCAAGTATTCCTACTAATTATACATATAGCTAAATATATGTTTCAATCATAAAAATCAATTGTTAAACACAAATTAAAATTCCACTAAAAATCTGTAGGTAAATTACTAATATACTACAAAAGACTAAACTATAAAATTAGTTAAAACAATTTAAGGCCACGTGATCGCGAATCGTTATCTCGGCCAGGGTAGCCCGTTACGGCGGAATAATAAAAAGTAGACATTTCGGAGAGTCCTGCAGCCAGGACGCGGTCGCATGGGAGCGGAATGCGGTCCGGCGGGCCTGCGGGGCCCGTTCTCATTGTGGCCGGACGTCAAATGGACGTTGAATTGTTCTATATCGTAGTATATGTATTTAGGTGTTTGATAAATTAATGTAATTTTAATATTTTTAGTAGTTTTATATATTAACATAATTTTGAAAAAATTATGAATTATTTGAGGTGAAACGACCGAGTTATTCTTAACACGTTTTACTAGGTGGAGCTGTAATAAATCTAAGAATCTGAATATAAAAATGCATATACTTTTAATAGTTCTATCATTGGCAATAGATAGATAGATAAGATGACAATACAATATTATGGTACCGTCGAACTGATATGATGACGGAATTGGAAGGTGGCTGATGGAACCTTGGTTTGCCTACTAGTAAACATAATAGAGTTTGTGCTCATTAAATGCGTCTTCTTAATGTGTTCTGTTGAAAAAGAGCGTGTTCTTTAGGTTTTTTTTTAATTAATAAATTATGATTTACATACAGTGTTTACTTTTTTACTTAAATGTATATTATCATATTTTCTTTTCTCTTTGTATTATAATAATTGTTCATAATCCGAATAATATAAATAAAGAAATAATATAAATATTTAATAAATTTATGTTATTGTATCTTTTTTTTCTTTCTGTTGTAACAGCTGTTGGTAAGCCGAATAAAGATATACTTAATATAAATATTTAATACGTTTTGTTTTGTTAATCTTCCGCTAACATAGCACTAAATCTTCAATACATTGTTTAAATTAATCTCTTAAAACAAATAAAATCTATCAAGGTATTAACAACAAGTTCTAAAACTTATTTAAAATATTGAAAACCTAAACCTCGTATCTGTACAACGCGAACGTGCCCCCAAACCCTGCCTCCAAAGTACAAACTTCGACCGAGCCTGAGCTGTACCCGTAATTACTACGCCGTGAGAGCCGGCCGATCACCTCGGGTGCTGTGCCGGAGTATAACGCCACCGCACATCGCCTTAATGGCTGTCGCGAATTGCATGAAAATGTTTTACTATCCGCCTTGTTTGTTTTGTATAATCGTTTTGTGCTTGTTTTTTTGTACTATTTGTCCGTTTCGTGGCTAAGGATTTAATTGTAAACGCGACGGTTGTAGGTTCGATTATTTATTATGTCGGTTATATAATTTTTTTTAATTTCCTTGCTTTAGAAGCAAAATGAAACGCGACGTTGAGTTTCGCCAATAAACACGAAATATCGCGATAATTGGCAATATGGGTCAAACAGAGTATATTAACAGCAGGTTCCCTTTGCCTTCCTTGCTAACATTGTCTAAATGAAGGGAACTGTAGACTAACGTTATAACTATATTAAATATCTCTTAAACGTTTAAGATGTATAAGAAAAAAAGAAACAATAAAATTTTGGAAGTAATATTGACACTTTTTTAATGTTTTGCTAGCTGTCATCTTTTGTTTCATCACTGTGAAGTATAATACACGCCGCCATATGGCAGTTTGGTAATGGGGTTCCGTCTTCGTCTATGACATGTTTATGGTGACCACAGACTACGTTGGTGGCTCATTCAGAATACACAAATTACAATAATACTCCTAAACAATGCCGCGTTCTGTTTTCTTAGACGTTTCCGTTCCTAGAATGAATGTATGTATGGGTCTAAATTTAAACTGGTAACCGATGGAAGTGTTATTTAGGATGATTGCTAGTGATAGTGAAAAGTCACTCCGTTTTAAACTTTTCCAGATATTGTGAAAAATGGCGATACGGAATTTGAACCCCGAACCACAGCGCTTACTCAGATATACTAATGCCTACTGATTACATAAAATCGGTCATACATAAAAAAAATACTATAGGCGCAGTATATTATTTAAACAATTAGTAAAGTCCACATAATGTTATCTCTTATCAATTTCAACTAATTAGTAGTTAACTGCGAAGTGACGTATATGCTAGACAAACTAACGCTAGTAGGGTGTCAATAGAAGGGCATCACGCGGTGTTATGAATGAAAGTGGACCCCCCAGCGGCGCGACTGGTGGGGGTAAGGCAGGAATTCCAAAAACTCGAGTGGGCGACTCGGACGTACAAAAAAGCCGTCGATCCGGCACGAAGGACCAGAATCAACGTTTCTTTGCTTTTTATCACAAATTGATTTTTACTGAAACTTTTAAAAGTCCAGTCTGTTACATTGTTGACTGGTATTCAATAATTACTTTTAAGTATTGTTACAGTCAACAGTTGTAATTTTTTTATTGGCAATTCGACGTATAATTATCATTTACTAAAACAAAAAATAACAGTTGATGCCAATCATGGCGCGGGGGCGCAATTTATAAACATGGCTGATTGTGGGTTTGATTTCCACTTGAGGAAATTAATTATCTAATATTAAAGAAAAACGCGGCGTTGAGATCCGCCACTCAACCCGCAATACCTCTACGATTCAGATTAAAATGGGGAACGGAGT
Source organism: Heliconius melpomene rosina (assembly GCF_056956725.1). Taxonomy (NCBI): domain Eukaryota; kingdom Metazoa; phylum Arthropoda; class Insecta; order Lepidoptera; family Nymphalidae; genus Heliconius; species Heliconius melpomene. The sequence continues at coordinate 1,800,919 of NC_140399.1, forward strand.
CTCTTAACACTAGGTTGCCTGTGCCAAAATAAAATAAAAAATGAATTGTTCAAAATTTAATCGAAATACAAATATTTGTATATAAGTCCAATACAATAAAACACTTCATTTAAAACGTATTGAATATTTTAGTAGTACGAGATAGGGCGCGGAGCGAACAGCTGTATTTCCCCCCGGACTGCATCGAGTATCACATTTTGTGCCAAATGCACGACTACGAAAAGCCTCTTATCGTAAGGGTAGCGAAAGTACTAAGCCTGGTCTACTTTACTTTAAATGTTACTTAAGTGCATCAATTCTCCTTATTTTAATGTGTATTATGCATTTCTTTTATTCCTTATGCTTATCGCATATTTTGCAGAGTAAATAAGGAGAGTATGATGATAAATCAGCTTGTTTTCTATTATCTGATTTGGAAACGTTGCACGTTACTTGAAACCATCGATGTGCCAGCGTCTGTGAACCCTCACAAATATATGTTGTGGCGTTGAGTTTCGCCAGTCTTTACGCAATGTTCAGGTTCACAATGAAGAGTAGAATATCTAGACACTAAGCTGGTCTACCTTTGCTGTAACCAGGATATAACAAGATTTTAAAAAAATGCTTGTCCAAATTTATTGACTCTTATAAATGGAAGAATTGCTCAACCAGTGCGATTTGAACCCACAGCCATGGCCTGCTGTAAAACAGGTCCAAACTGCGTGTTTCACGGATGGATTCGTGTACGTCGTATAATTTTTTCTCGTTTTTTAAAAAAACAAAACCGCCTTCCAGCAGTCCGGTCCACAAAAAGGGACACTTAATACGACGTAAACGGTTGCGCTATGGTTTGTTAAAATAACATAATACCGAAGTACTTATTTGGTTAACATGAGAGAGACTGGTGAGGAATGCAGTTCATCTCGCCGGCGCTTGCACGGCATGATTGAAAACCTTGACTCCTTCGATCTGGTTTCAAATCACGTACATTCAACCTTAACAGACTTTTATATGTTGCTCTTGTGTTTATACACCTGTTTTGTATGTGATGGGTTAATATTATAATTGCTAATTTTAGGTCCGGCTTCTTAGTTACTGGTAACTTTTTGGTGGTTCGTTTGTTTAACTATAGCAGGGTAGACAGAGGGAACCTGGGAATCTAGTGTTACGACACTCTGTTCTCATTAAGACACTTCCGGCCCGGCTGCTTAGTTACAGTTCTTATCATTTATTATTACGAGATATTAAGTAGTGCGCGGCGAAGCTTAACGCCGCTTTCTATCTTAATTATTTATATTAGCTGCCACCCTATTAAACTATCCATGTTTTGTGAAAAAAGAAATGATATATATTACTCAATTTATCACATATAAATAAATTTAAAGATCTAGAGGTCTTTATAACGCAGCCCTTGACTTTAAAAGCGATGCACTAATTTCCATTTCCCTATTCTGGCAAAACAAATCGCGTCCCATAGTGTCCTGACACTGACTTCACGCATTTTCATTTCCTCGCTCTTGTAACTCTCCAGAATTTGGCGAAGAGAGGTGAACAGAAGTGTCTTAACTGGGTTCCCAGGTTCCCTCTATGAAAAAAGCATAAAGCTAAAAAACACAAGCAGCTTTATCAACAAAACATAACATCAAACATCACAAGCACCATACATTACACTATCTCATCTATCTCTGTATAACAGTTAATGAGCAGTTTTACTTTGTAGCTGACTCTGGAGAATGGCGAGGGTCCTTTACGGAGGTTTCTAAGCCAATGTTTGCCGCGGTCCTAGTACTTCCTTACCCAGCTGGAGATGGTGTTATTTATGTACTAGTACGGGTGGTGTTTTATTGTTTTAGTGACAAGGATTATTTTTTAGATATGCAATTGTTTTTAATTATTCTAAGGATTTTATTTTAAACCAGCCCCACGGCTTCGCCCGCTCGAACTGCACATTAATTTAATTTTTCATTTGAATTACTTTCATTACCATTTTAAACACAATATCCATACTATGAACCTGACCTTGACGGCCTACGGTGACGGAATTTTGGAACCCATTGCCAAGACTCCGTTCCCATTAAAACACTACGTTACCCACTTTCCGCCGAATGTTTATTTTCTTTCATTTTGTTAATATTGAAAACAATAAACTCAATCAGTTACTTAATATAGCGTATATCGTGGAAAATGGAAATTTTAATAACATAACAATATAAATGACACGCACTACACCAATTAGACATTCTTTTGTGGTTACGTTCAGGTATAAAATTTACACCAGTACAATACATATTGTACTTTGATCGATGATTTTAATAAATAAATAAGCGAATAATCAATTACGTAATTGAAATTTTTGATATTGATATGAATATTTGTTGAATAGTGATTTAATAGATTCGTAGATAGTGATGCCATACTGTAAACGCGACGGTTGTGACGAATGTGGGTTCGATTCTCATTCGTTGGAATGAAATATTTAATTTTTAATTTTCCTCGCTCTGGTAACTGTTCAAAGCGTGGCGTTAAGTTCCGCTAGTCAACACGCAATGCTTCTAGAATTTGGCGGAAAATTGGGAACGAAAGAGTTTTAATGGGAACGGAATATCGCTAGATTCCCAAGTTCCTTCTGCCTACCCTGCCATATTTAGGTTAGAGCGTGAACCAAAAAAAAAATTTAAATCTATTCTAATCATGTAATATGGTTTGCTAATTTATAGTTCAGTCATTATTATTTAAAAAAACAAAAGAATGACTTCCCATTCCTAATATCCCAACCGTTCTCACGTAAACCCGTGTTAGATATAACACTAACTTGTATTTGGGGTCTCAGGGACCAATAAAAGTCTACCTGCTTTAGTAGATCGTATCTCATAGTCAAAGGCGCCGGCCGCCTACACTATTGTAAACTAATAAATTAATTTAAACTTTATGTCTGTTAGTTAAAGTTCATTTTATAATAACTGTTAAGAATAGAATATAGATATATAACGGTGTATAACACTTTTGTTGGTATCGTTAGTTTTGGTCTTGTATGCGTTAGTCATAAATGGCGTTGCTCGTGCTATGCAATTTGAGACGAATGACTTTTGTACTGAGATCATGATATGTCTCTACTGTATACGACAGATTGTGGGTTCGATTCTCATTTGAGGAAATTTTAATATTTTTATATCCTTGCTCTGATAATGCCTCCTGATTATAGTGAAAGTGGGGAATGGAAGTGTCTTAATGGGAATGGAATGTCTTAACACTAGGTTCCCGAGTGTGAATATATCAATAGACAAACTACCTACCTACGGCGTGTCGCAACTCAACCAATATACTATACAATCACCTTAAGTAAAATCGTACTTGTATTGGATGAGTTAGTAGAAATCACAAACATACTGTTTCTAAGAGAATGCTTTTCTGCATTTGTAAGATTTAACGCGTTTCACTTATGAAAATAGAAGTCAATAAACTTCACTAACATGGAATGAAATAAAAATGTCATATTTACTTTTTTCTAATAAACAATTTATTTTTTTCTTTATATTATAAGCTAAAATATATTAAAATTGTAATTTTTACGTAAACCAAAAAACTATATAGACTTTTTTAGCGCAGTGCAACATCGTACTATTATTGCGAGGGGAAATTGGATGTGGGTTTTATTCCCTCTCGGGGAAAGATTATATTTATTTTAGTTTCAACACTCTAGTAGAAAAATCTAAAATCCTGCAGAAAACGGAAAACTGAGTGTCTTATCACTAGGTTCAACTAACCTTTTTTCTCTATTGAAGTATTTTCTCTGTCGTTTGATATTAGCGAAAATTATATAATTTATTCAAAATAAATATAAACATTATTGTGTCATTTTATACGAGTTCCTTTTATATCAAAGTAAGCACTTTGCAATTTGTTTATCTAATAAGCATAATATGATTACAAATCTCAGTGTAATCTGAGCCTCTATGGACACAAAGCGATAGACTTTGGACACGTGCACATTAACTTCTGTAGAAATTGCTTATTTATAGTTGAATGGTAATATAGATAAGCAGTCAACAGTACGCGGTGATATTGGGCTCGAATCCCAGTCGAGGACTTTTGTAAAAGTATTAAAATATTTTAATACTTTTACTTAAAATTGACCTGGGCCAGTAATAGTGGATGGGCACAAGCAAGTAATATCTCATATTTTCATTTCGGCGGCGTTGAACTCCGCCACTCCACACACGATGCCTCCAGAATTCCTCAGAAAGTGGGGATCTCAACTTGAAAGTACATTAACATTAGTTTCCCAGGACCCCTCTGCGTACCCTGCTTTGTCCAAAAACAATATTTGAAGCTCGCGTCGCGTTCCCCACTACGCCACAATAGCCAATATTTCAGTATCATTTATTTTATATAAACCCTATTTTTAACTAAGAAAATTTTTGTTTAACATTTGGCTTATATATATTTCATGGCAGTATTTATTAGTTTACTCCCAACGTTACATCTCTGAGTGCTCTGAAATAGAATGTACAAACAATTTGTTCATTGCCTTATAAAAATACTTTGGGAATTTTCCTTTTTCGATATTCGGAAGTTGGGCGCGAGGCCAATGATTTTAGATTTTATTTGGTTTATACGAGATCTACGTTTTACTTGGAACTAGTGGATTCTTATTAAAAGCAATGCAGGTTTTACTGGAACGATTCCAAATGATTGTTGAAAATTTTATTGAAAATATACCTAGTTGTTTTTTTCCTGTTACAATATAACTTTATTAGAATAGATAGAAATAGATAATAAAGCTATATATGGATTAGATAGACTTCATTCATATATTACAAATGCCTACGGCTTTTATAAAGACTAGCTTTTGCTTGCGGCTTCGCCCGCATGGTCAACTGGATTCTGTGTGCCCGAGGTAACTCAAACCACTGATAAGTACAGTGTTGTTGTTGTTGTTGCTCTTTATTTATGGCGTTCCGAGCGTGCCAATTCAGCACTAATCACTTCGCCAGTGTCACGTTGAATGGAAAACACACAAAGGAGAATGTACGGTAAAAAAGACAATATAACGCAATAGGAGAATGCACGTTAAAAAGAGATCCAGCTAAGATAAGTACATTGGGTTACGTGATGTAATGACGTCAAAGGTTTATAGCTTTCCTCAATAAACAGAATATACAACAAAAAAATTATTTTTAATTCGTGCCATTAGTTCCTGAGGTTAGCGAGTCCAAACAAATAAACTCATCAGCTTTATAACAGCAATTAGTACAACTATAGATGAAACATTTTAAAAATATTCTTCAATTCTTAAATGTTCTTCAAAAAGCCAATACAAATACCTCCAGGAATTAACCATTAATGAATGTATATTCAACGTTAAAGGGAATGCGGGTTCCGCATCAATTAACGTGGACATTAAACATAAGCAACGGCCGGAGCTAGTGAGGATATAAACAAATAGCGCGGTCGCAGCTGTCTTGACGTTTAATTTGTCTTAAAGTTTTAAAATATTGTGCTTTTTTGGATGAATTGTGTTATTTCTAGTTGTTACGAGTTGTGGGTTTGATTCCCAATCGGAGGAATGAATCATTTAGTATACCTAGCTCTTGTGTAAAATAAAAAACTCGGCGGGAAGTATGAAACGGAGCATTCTAATGGAGAATGGAGTGTCTTAACTCCAGGTTCTCATATGCCTTCTGCCTACCCTGCTATACGCGGAATGCAGCGCGAGGCTACCTCAATCTGGTATCAAAAAAAAACGCACGACATTGAGTCCCGTCACTAGAACGTAGTGTCTCTAAAGTATGGTGGAAATTGAGAAACGGAGTGATTTAACACTAGATTTCTGACACTTATAGCGTGTAACTAAAAAAAACAATATTCTTATATTAAGTCGATAATAGTTTCTTAGTGTAGCAAAATATAATTTTCGCACATATGTTCGTATGTTACGTACATAAAAGCATAAGATCAAACGGAACACCGGCTGACCTACATGCCGATCTATTTTAACACCGCGGCTGCCGAAACCCTGACTTCTCTTTGAAACACCCACTCCTTAATGGCTTTAAGTCAATTATTCTTATATTTTTTGTATTTATAGTGTTAATGTATCTTACAAGATATCGTTTCAAGGCCGTCGCGGCTTTGATTTGGACGAAATTAGTTCTTTCTCGCTTAGCTTAGCTAGTAGAGAGAACATTGTGTTAAGACACTAAATTTTCCGCAAATACGTCGTACTTACCAGAGTAAGAAATCGAAAATAATTTAAAGCCCCTAATTAGAATCAAATTAACATCAGTCGCGTTTACAGACGCTTTGTGGTGCTGCGCCAAGAAGAAATAAAAAGTTAATTAATTTTATCTAATTATTAATTATTTATTACAATAAATTAATGTAAATTTATTATTTTAATTAATTAATGCACTAACACTGAAAACTCTACGCAGGATACAGTATTTAATTCTTATTTGTTCTTATCTATAAACAATGAACGTTTCAATATGATTCACGTATAGGTTCATTCATTTGTTCGCGGTTTTCCTCTTGGAACTGGGAATTATGAATGCATATTACAATACGTATCTATAAGGATGTTTGGGTATTCAAAATCATAATAAAACTTCCGGTTAATAGGAGAAGCTTCGACGAAAATAAAACGTAAACAAAGCCAAAGTATAACATAGACACTGGTGGTATGACTAAAAGTTTTCTTATAATCATATATATTCATATATCCAGATCGAGTTTGTACAGTACTTAATTTTAAGTCTCTTTCATTATACGGTAACTAAAATTAGGTACTGGCTATTAGTGGAGTGGTTGTTGAATCTAGGTAAACCATTCGCAGGATCGATTTTTGTGTAGGAAAATTTTTGCTTCATAATCTGCAAAAATTCAATTTGAACCTGTATATCATAAGAAATTTAAAATATATTACACCAGTCTATAGTATAGCATTTTCTTTCTTTATTACAATATTTATTCTATTTATATAAAGATATCTTGAATTAGCAATGAAGGAACGAACAGATAACAATAACAACATGTTATCAGTGTCTATTAATGGTATATCTTTATGGTATCTACTTGGTGTTTATAAGACCTATCGTCGCGTCGTGTTTGATATATTTAGAACAAAAAATGGCCAAGTTTCTGTATTTCTTAAAATAATATTTTAAACGTTATATCTTCTTCCTATTAATATAATCGTAACTTTTCAGTGAGATTAGAATTCGCAACTGATTTGGTCAAACGTCTACAACTGCGTTCATGTTTGATAATTGATTATCATAGTAAGCCAAATAGTTTGTTAATTACATACATTTTTAGGTTCACGCTGTGCGTCGCACTTAGCTAAGGGAACCTACTGTTGAAGCTAGTGTTAGTGTTATTTTATTCCCCCGACTGGCAACCGTCCACCTACAACCGTCGCCTTTATAGTTGCATTTTTGTACCCGGCGTATATAATAAATTTAAAAAAATAATAATTTGAATAGGCTAAATAAACCCTTAACTAAAAATAATACATAAAATAAACGATCACAAATAAAATCTAACAAGTTTAAATTGAAAACAATCAATAGATACTATGATACTTGGCCACCACACTACCGTGCGCCCGTCGATTAGCTTCTTAGTAATTTTCACGGTAGCCTCTTTGAGTGGTTATTATTAGAAAATGTTTACAAGCAAGCTAACGTACGTTAATGTAAGTAATTCCGCGATAAAAACCTACCGGCTGCCCGGCGGAGCGCGGAAATATAAATAACTAGCGACCCGCCCGCGGCTTCGCCTACGTGAACTACGTTATTATTAATTTCTGTCTCCATGAGTACCTACGTCCTATAAGTGACGTCCATGCAAAATTTGAGACTCCTAGCATTTGTAGTAACGAAGTTTCATACAAACTTTCAACCCCAAAAACAACCCCTTAGAAGTCGAATATTGCAAATTTCCGTCTTAGCGAGCACCTACGTCCTATAAGTAACTCCTATGCAAAGTTTGAGATTCCTAGCACATGTAGTTTCTGAGATTTCGTAATGAGTGACCATTCGATTTTATATATATAGACTAGCGGCCCGCTCGCGGTTTCACCCGCGTGAAGTATGTTATTATTAATTTCTGTCTCCATGACTACGTCCTAGTGACGTCTATGCAAAATTTGAGACTCCTAGCATTTGTAGTAACGAAGTTTCATACAAACTTTCGACCCCAAAAACAACCCCTTAGAAATCGAATATTGCAAATTCCCGTCTTAGCGAGCACCTACGTCCTATAAGTAACTCCTATGCAAAATTTGAGATTCCTAGCACATGTAGTTTCTGAGATTTCGTGATAAGTGAGTGACCTTTCGATTTTATATATATAGATAGATTAGTTATAAGTTTATTGTGAAAAATTGTTAAATGTCGATAGTTTTAAATTATTTATAATCAATGTTATATTGATAATGTTAAGTTGTATTTGATGGATTTTCATATCGTGACGGTAGCGGGTTCTAATCAATATTAAAACAGTGGTCTGAAATAAACAAACATATTATGTAGCAGCGATTCGAAATCGATAATTTCACTTTTTATGTGTAAAAAGGCATAAATATGACTAAAACAATGTAGTGACATGACACTACATTTACAATTTACACTAAACGAGTGTAAAAAAAGTTAAAGAAGCAAAACTCATTCCGTTAGTTACTGTATCATCGAATATTCCAATTCAACCTACAAACACCAAAGAGTTCCTAATTGCGTTTCAATGTATGAAGGAACCTAGTGTTATGATACTCCGCTTCCATTAGGTCGCTTTCGTTCCCCTCTTTTCGTCCATTTCAAAAAGGCATAAATAATTCATTTCGTTGAGTGGGAATCGAACCCATAACCTGTCACGTTTTCAGTCACCCAGCCACAATATATATGTATATTTTATGAATTCTTTCTTTTTTATAGTTATAGAGAATGTTACAATCTAATTAACTTTATGCGACTGCATTAATTGACTTTTGAAACTCTAATTAAAAAACGTGCAGTCTGACTTGTTTTCTCTCGAACTGTAATTACTGTAGGTACAGTACGAATCTGTATTTTAAAGAAAATTTGAAAAAAAAATAAACAAAATGTTTGATTATTTAGTTCGCTACCGAAATGTTTTAAAATATTTTCATTTCTTCGCTCTAGTGTCGAGAATAAGCGCGGCGTTGAGTTACGCATAATGCCTCCAGAATTCGGCGGAAAGTGGGGAGCGGAGAATCTACATGCGGGATTTAACGCGAAACTGAAAAATATGTACGAACCTCTTCTCTTGCTAAGTTAATTATGAACCTACAGTCACTGCAGTATAAATAGAAGCATGACACAACCGTTGCATCAGTGGACCTTAAAAAATGTAAAAAAGAAATTTCCTAGAGTGACGTCAGCTTTGACCATAAATTAATTCTCCTCGCAACGGCATTCTTAAAATGGCAATGATTGCGTTCAAGGTTAGTCTTAATAAATATTTTTATATCAACTTTCCTTAACAACATTATTCTTTGCTATATTATACTTTTTTATATACTTTTATTAAGGTTCCTTACTCGAAGAGTGGAACGGGAACCTATTGCTAAGACTCCTCTGTCTGTCTGTTTGTCTTTCACCAGTTGTATCTCATAGATAGTTAAAATTGTTACAGATTTTGTATTTCTGTTGTCGCTATTTTTGCTGTTTTTATAGATAGAGGAACAGAATGGAGTGTCTTAACACTAGATTCCCAGATTCATTCTCTCTACTTAGCCACTACAGTAATACTTTGTATTATATAAAGTAATTTACAATACTAATTAATTTAATCGTTTTTTTATTTATGTTATTTAATAGATAACTATTAAATAAAAAAATGTTTTTAAATGTATTTGTACTTGTTATAATTTATATGAATTTATATTTGTATTTGTTATAATTTATACGAAGTTACAGAGCAATTCACTTAAACTGCAAAGTTTGTTACTAAAAAAGTTTTTTATTCATAAAAAAAACAGAAGCACAGGAAGGATATGCATGTCAATATGTTCGTCGTCGTCCGGTTACCGAAGCAGTAGTTAAGTAAAAAATATATGTATATCCATTTCTTAATCTTAGAAGTGTATCTTATCGCCTAATAGAGAATTGTTTTTTTTAATTTTACCTTAAGCAGAAATCGATCCTGCTTATATATTTTTTTCTTTACGTACAATTAAGCTGAGAAAATCTTGTGTTAACATATGTATATCATTCTCCACTTTCCTCCAATTATAGAGACATCGCTGTTTTTTTGTGGCATGCTTCTTTTTTAACGTGAATAAATACTTTATTTATTCCTACATTACTTTCGGATGGAAATCGAACCTACGACCGCTCATGATACCCACTAAACGAATAAGTAATAAAATAGATACTAAAAGTATAACACATATACTTATCTACTATATAATACTTAAAGAGTTTCTTGTAATTAAATGTTATTGTTTCTATTATAAATAACCCTTACTATTTTATTATTACTTAGAAAATATGCATCGGTAATAACAGTCTGTGGTTTTTAGCGTTTATTTCTAGACCACATGGTCTATTCCAACAAAGATTTGCTGTTAAATCCAGTTTTATTATTCTAAAAGCTTATATGAGACGTCATGGTTCAGTAGGAGAGTATGTGTGGCGATGGTAGTGAGTTCGATTTTCGCTCGAGGGAATTATTGTATTTTATTTATTTTTCTTTTTCGGCTCTGGTAAACAAAGCGCAGTTTTGAGTCCAGTAACGCATTGTATTGATAATTGGGCAGAAAAGGAACAGAGGGTTGTGCAAAAATGTGAGGAAATAAAAGGGATATTTTTTGCATATTTTTTTATTAAAGTTGATATAAATTTTGAACTTATGTAAAAAAAATGATAAAAGCTTGACATTTTTTTAATACAATTTCTTTTAAAATACTCTTATATGAATAAAAGAAGCTATTTCATACATAACGTATCCGTTTCCCAGTTTAACACATCTCATGGGCTATTTACTTTACGCTTTATCGCGATCTAGGTAACCTGGCTGGTATGTAATTACGAAATGGAGACTAGAACAGGTTTCTTTTTTTAATTTTTTTTAGGTTTATAATATAGTATTTATATTAGCTTCACACTGTAACCCGCATATCTCGCACCCCTGATTATTTATGTTTTAAATTTATTAATTTATTAATAAAGATTAGGTTAGGTAGAGATTGGGTCTGTGGTTTTTTATCTTTCCCCCATGTTGTTATCTATATATATAAAATCGAAAGGTCACTCACTCATCACGAAATCTCAGAAACTACATGTGCTAGAAATTTCAAATTTTGCATAGGAGTTATTTATAGGACGTAGGTGCTCGCTAAGACGGGAATTTGTAATATTCGACTTCTAAGGGGTTGTTTTTGGGGTCGAAAGTTTGTATGAAACTTCGTTACTACAAATGCTAGGAGTCTCAAATTTGGCATAGACGTCACTAGGACGTAGCCATGGAGACAGAAATTAATAATAACATAGTTAACGCGGGTGAAACCGCGAGCGGGCCGCTAGTCTTATATATATATAAAATCGAAAGGTCACTCACTCATCACGAAATCTCAGAAACTACAAGTGCTAGGAATCTCAAATTTTGCATAGGAGTTACTTATAGGACGTAGGTGCTCGCTAAGACGGGAATTTGCAATATTCGATTTCTAAGGGGTTGTTTTTGGGGTCGAAAATTTGTACTACTACTACTACTACTGTGAAAGTTCGTTACTACAAATGCTAGGAGTCTCAAATTTTGCATAGACGTCACTAGGACGTAGTCATGGAGACAGAAATTAATAATAACATAGTTCACGCGGGTGTAACCGCGAGCGGGCCGCTAGTATAATATACAATTGCAACAATCTGGAACTATAGGATAATACTTTATCTAGCTAAACTAAGATAATAAACATTTTTAATGATTATATGTAAATAATTCCACGTCTGAGATATCAACCATTACGTCGTAAATGCGCAACGATGGCGTTAAATGTTAAATATTATGCATTAATACAGATATCTGTATAAATTAACATTCATTTAATTAATATTTAATATAGATTTAAATTAAACATCAGTCAATAACTTATAAATGTATGGATTTTAAGTAAAAATATTCTATTTCATTATTAATATACGCAGTTTGGTTTTTTCTTGTAAAACAATTTATTTAAAAAACGTTGAAAAACCGTTGCACACTTGGTTGCATCTAGATGTAATAAAAGATATGTTTTGTCTCCCTCTAATGGGTCTTCCGTGCGCAAGCGCAGGTAGGGGGTGATTCACCCAACGATGAAGTATTGTTTGACACTATGCCTCATTTATTTTGGGGAAACCAAAAATATTTGATAAGCCGGTTATTGTTGTTACAAAAACAGATGGATCTTTTAAAATATTTTTGCAACTTTTGTCAACCAGTTTTATATCAATTCCTTGTTTTATTATTATTTGGAAGTCACCATCATCGCACGTTTTCTTGATAATTAAGTTATACCACGATTCCTTTTATTTCTGCCAGTATTTATTAGATACGAGTAGAATTTTCATATAATTCGATCGTGGTAGGGCAAGGTGTGCAATTATAAATGTGACAATTTTGGGTTTTATACTCCCTCAGGGGAATAAAACATCACTCTGGTAAAAAGGCAAAGCGTCGCTATGAGTTCCGCAACTCATCACCGAATGCCTCAAATGACAGGACTGACAGGATATCTTAACGCAAGGTTCCCAGGTTCCCTCTGTCTACCATGCTATGTGCGGGATTAAATCATGAATCTGAAAAAACAAAACAATTAGCATATTTAGATAGATTTATTGCTGCTTAGTGCCAACCAAGGACAGGTTTATTCTGATTTATTATCTTCACCAGTGGCGCCGCCGGCCACATCTTGAATTTTTATTTGCATCTAAAATTAACATTTATTTTATTTCAATTTGCCACACCGAGCTCGTTAGTAGACGCTGTACCTACATTTTATTTTAACGTATTGTAATTGAGCGTCTCATTTCCAGTTTTGCTGATCGTGTGCCGTGATAAACCACATTTGCATGGCGTTTTCACTTTGTTTTTGTATATTTATGATTATTATTATATTTTTTTTAGTATTCATTTAGGTTCTAGTTCTAATTTGCTATTTTTAAGGTTGTAGATTATTATTTTATTTGCTTGTTGTTAATTATATGTTAAACTATATAAAAATCTATATATTTTTGTTACATCCGTATCCTTGTCCTGATCCAAACATTTTGCATCCGTAATATCCTTGGCAAAAAACCCAACTCTACTAATTAATATTTGATACAGCTTGATAAAACAAAACGATAAAGAACTTATAGAAAAAAATATTACTTATTTTTTTATGTAATGATATACAAATCGATTTTTTGCATGTTGTGACATTACAGCATTATATAGAAACGTTATCAACAAGTCTTATCTTGTTATGTTAAAATTAGCACTTAGCCATTGCACAGAACACCTTGAGAATTATCAATAGAAAATGCTAATCTATATATGCCATGGTATTTTAATATACGAAGCACGGATATTAATATAAATATGCTTCCGATTGATAATTACCTGTATATTTGAGGTGGTCGTGGTGCTGGGGCGTAAGCTTGCGACTGCAAATATGGTTTTTGGGTTCGATTCCCACTAGTGAATTAAATCTTCAATAATTTCGTTTTAGCTGCTTCTGTAGCACCCTGAATTCTGGAAGCATTGAGTATTGAGTGGTGGATCTCTACGCTTTTGCCTCAATATCAAAGCGAAAAATATTAAATATTAAATATTTAATATTTTAGATCTCGAGAATCGAATCCGTAACGTGTTGCGTTTACAGCCGCAAGCTTGTGCCCTCTAATTCTCTTTATTCACGCTATAAAACAAAAACCATTATATTCCAGAAAACACGTAAGACTATAAAATTTAACCTATAGTTCCAGTATTTTATGTTAACAATTTTTCTATTAAGAATACCCAGTTGATTATGTTTGACCAAGTGTTTTACTGCCTTTTTATTGGTTCAGTTTTATTTTACATTCCAATTTAGTTAACCGGCTTTGACTCTACCACTGCTCCAGTACTCGCATAACGTTTGAGAACATCTCTCTCGATAGACGCTAACGAGTGTGTTTTATCATCTTCCAGAATAGAATGTGGATTGTGATAAATATTTATTATAGTTAATACGTGAGCGATTGAAGTTATATCTTTATTTTATTGTCATTTTTATTATTAATTTATTAGCCAGGCCGCATAAGGCAGAACAGCTCCTTAACATATTTCGTTGTAAATTTGATTTCTTTTTCCCTGATCTTCCTCTTGTATCACGACTTGCGTTCTTAAACATCAGCCTTGGTCTACCCTTCTTTTTACTTCTTTGCTACTTCTTTACACCAAACTAGATTCTCCGTTCTTATTCTCCACAAACCGTAGTATGGGATACAAATACGTCTGTTACAATTAAAGAATGCAGTGAAACAAATTACTTGCCTTTGATCAGCAACGGACGGTCCGGGTCAAAGCTTTAATACGATTTGGAAATATTCTAATGTTTCAAGGAAATCAGAAACAGAAATTCAATGAATTTTAATTGAGTTGCCTAATTAGATGTATTTGGTTTTTTTTTTGGTTATTTGTAGTATTTGAGTTGTTTAAATGTTGTCACTAATTTATTTTTATCATAAAATTCTTTTTTTATATATTTCCTAAAAGATAAATAAAAAATCTCGTCATTTTTTATTTCTGCTTTTGCCTACTAAATAAACAAAGAGATCTGACCAGCTAACCAAATATATTGTTATATTCTTTCTTTTAAACCTAAAAAAATAAAAAATACTTAAATTAATTATCAAAATAATGTATATAAATCTAAATAATAAAATAGTTTTTCATAATAGATAATAGTCCCAAATATAGTGCACATATTACGTTAAGTTACCTAACCTTTGTGCATACAACATGAAGTTAGAATGTAAGCCCCCAGTAAAGCCGTATTGTTTGCGATACAATGCCGACTAGATGGAGATTAGATAGTGTTATACAAGAGATCCTCTGAGGTACCGCTAGGACAAACAACGAGCTTGGGACCTGACGTCTAACGTTGCTAACAAATTGGTTTTAGGCTCACTGTATGGCCTCTATTGCTCTTTTATGGATTTGTGATAGAGTGATATCTCTCTATTTTGTATTAGACTTAATGTAACTAGCGGCCCGCTCGCGGTTTCACCCGCGTGAACTATGTTATTATTAATTTCTGTCTCCATGACTACGTCCTAGTGACGTCTATGTAAAATTTGAGACTCCTAGCATTTATAGTAACGAAGTTTCATACAAACTATCGACCCCAAAAACAACCCCTTAGAAGTCGAATATTGCAAATTCCCGTCTTAGCGAGCACTTACGTCCTATAAATAACTCCTATGCAAAATTTTAGATTCCTAGCACATGTAGTTTCTGAGATTTCGTGATGAGTGAGTGACCTTTCGATTTTATATATATAGATCGGTCGCTATTGAAGTTACAATTTCTTTCAATAAAATGAATGAGGCAGTCATGGCACAGTGTCTAACAGTTAATATGACGGTCGTGGGTTAGGACTCCACCACCCACCCTTCATGAGGGGGAATGTCGAATGATAAGAATGAAATAAATTTCATTCCCCCGCTCCGGTAAAAGAAGCGGGGCGTGGAATTCTTTTCACGTAATGTTTTGAAAATTAAATGGCAAGTGAAAAATGGAATGTCGTAACATTACTTTCCCTCTACATACCCTATGTCTTTTTCTTCCGTCTTTCATTAATCCCGGCGTTTGCTAGAGTCTGCCTGCTCAACCTGCTCTACTTTTCATAGTTTTGGATGTCCACAATGGTTAGTTTACTAGCTCTCATGTCCTGCATCACGACGGCCAGCTATCCCTCAGCCTATGCTGCTGTGCGGGAAAAAGCGTGAAGATATTTTTTTCATAATGAGTTTTAAGAAATTTAGATATCAATGCCGTCTTATCTAACTCAACGAAAAACAAGAATCAATAAATTTTTAAATAATTTTTCCTTCGAATATAAGATAAATTACCTCGAATGAGGATCGAATCCACTTCTATCGCGCTTACTATTAGACGCTGTCTTGGCTATATTATTTAATTCCTTAGGTATTCTTATGTAAAACTTAAATATAAAATTAGAAAAGCCACATCAGCACTTCCTCGATCTGGAATGGATGTCGAATAATCTACATTTTACGATTAAGCGGTGAAGGGGCGGTACTTACAACCCTCTCACGTCGAGAGCTTCAGTCTGCAAACCACAATAGAGGCAAAGAATTCAATAAATTCACACTATTATTTTTTATAGTGTTACTTTACTATGAAAGTTATAATGTGGTTTTCCTTATTATATCTAATGTGATCTCTTTTTACTTATTTACTTTTTGTCTGTAGATGAAGAATAAACAGCGTTTCACTCTGTTGAACACTTCTTTCAAGAAGTGCTAGACAACATCCTGTGTTCCATTTCGCAAACCCAATCCAGAATAATTGCAAAATTTTGAAAAAAAAAAAGTCCTAAAGAGTCTGTTAGGACTATGGCTCAGCACGCGGCTTCTTTCGCTCTGTCATTAAAGCGATTTAGAAGCGGGCGAAGCCGCGATGATCGCGCGAACTCTCGTCATTAACGAAAACCGCATTAAAATCCGTTACGTTAAAAGTCACACGCGTGGTCTAGTTTTATAATATTACATAGATTTTCACTCATTACCATCTCGTGCATTCCAACATCAACATTTGGAAGATTGTTAATATTTTCGGAGTGCCCTCATGCGTTTTACGTGACCTTTCTCCAGTATCATCGTTACTGTGTTCCCATAAGTCAACCAAGTTCCACCCTTCACCAGGTAGGAAGCGGGAGAACTTGGCAAGTCATAATAAACTAAATTATCTACAGTTAAGATGAGATACAGAATGAGATGCTATTTATTATAAGTTAAGTGATTTTTAACGTAAATTAACTTATCTAGGAGCCATTATGCATGTCAAAGGAATGGCTGGCTTGAAAGTAGTTTACAATTTCCTTTATACTTTACCGAGTGTGTTCTCCAGCGGTGTTCAACCCTAACGCTATGTCAAACGCTTATATATATAGTTATACCTTTACCTAGAATATGTATGTAAGTATGTTACTGTTGATACTAGAAGCTAGACTGACATTTTCTTTGTTTGATATCAATTGTAAATTACGAATTGAGGTCGTAGCACAGGGGCACAAGCGTGCGACTCTAAACGCGAAAAGTTTTGGGTTCGATTCTGAGAAAAGTGGGCAACGGAAGTGTTTTAATGGGAACGGCGTATCTTAACACGAGGTCTGGGGTTCCCTCTGCCTTGTTTGTAAATATTTTGTTTCTAAAAAATATGAATACACACCAAGTTGGTTACAGCTTACGTTAACTTCAAAGTGTTTTTCAATTTACCTATTATCTGTAAAGAGGAGTGATCTGTCACTATATCCGCTCTAATAAGTATTGTATAAGAAAAAATGTTAATAATATATGTATGTAAAAAACTAAAAAGGCAACTTTACAACCCTTACGACGCGACAAGCGTCTATTTGCGGTGGTATATTGACCGCGTTGTTTACCTTACACCTCCGGCCACGCTAAAGATAGCGGTAACGCGCTCCATGTGAACTTTCTCAGATTTTTACATGTAAAGGTCATGTTATTATTACCTCACACATATCAGGGTAGGCACAGGGAACCTGGGAACCTAGTGTAAAGACACTTCCTTCCTTTTCACCGAAACTATATATAGTTAAAAATTTGTAATAAAAAAAAACTAGTAATATTACCGATATAACGTAACATTAATATACGAAAAAAAATAGAATACATCCTCGAATTACCTATTATTAATGTCCTAATAAACACATTTTCTATTCATAAAAAGGATCCCTTCCTGTTTGAACAATATTTTACTCGCGCCGGCATCGAACCCCGAATACCTACGCTAAATAAAAAACCAAGCATGGATCTCATCTTACATCCATGAACGCGAAACTGTCGATTGACAACGGATTAACAGATTTTTTTGTTACTTTTAGGATTTGTTATTGAGAATGTCCATTTTTTTTTGTACTTGATGTTTCAAGCTTATTGCTTTATTTGAATAGTACTTAGTATTTTTTTTATGTGTATAAGATTTAAATTCTAAACATATATGTCTCCTTTAGAAGTATAAGATAAGGATTATTTGATATATTATGTTTTTTTTTTGTATATTATAGAATTAAATCTAATAAATATTTGTGAAATATTTTTTTTAATGTGTGAAAATGACACAATTAAACCATTGTTATAAACATTATTTGCTTACGTGAAATAGTTGTTAGTTTTAATTAATCCCTCATTAAGAATTAACAATAGTTCGACTGAGGCCATCGTGGTGCAGAGACACCAGTGTGAGAATAACGCGACGATTCTGGGTTTGATTTCCACTCAGAATAAAATCAGCAAACCTCGGCGTTGAGTTATGCACTAAACATGCAATACCTCCAGAATTCAGTGGAAAATGGGAAACGGAATTGTCTTAACATTAGCAATCCCTCTGCCTACCTCGCTATGTGCGGGATACAGCGTGAACCTTAAAAGAATATATTACCTAAACCCATAAAAAAATCACTATGTAATTTCCTTTAGGACCACACTTTACACCATGTTATCCATTTTATATGGTTTTATAACAACATTGCAGTAATCTGACTGCTAATCCCCACGCCCTTAATATAGTCCTTGTGGACGATAACGTTAAACGATTTCACGTGGACACCGACATGAATTGTAAAATAAAATGTATTTTTAAAATGGTTTTTTTATGTTTTTCAGGTAAAAATGGTGCTTACTTCGACCTATTGAGATTTAAGAGATGAATGGTGTTTTGTAAGTTACTTATTTTATGTATGAGATGAGTATCTCTTTATTGTTATGTTATTCTAAGTTTTTTTCAAATTCGTACGTACCTACTTTCCGGTTTTACTGAGCCAGACAGTGGACTTCAAAAGAGAACACTCTATATAAGAATGTCTTTAAGAGTTTATTTCAATATTGTGAGATTTACAGCTAAATCAGATATGATGATATGAAAGGCAGAGGGAACCTAATGTTAAGAACTTTCCGTTCACCACTGCCACTTTTCCAGTGGCATAATTCATCGGCGCTCTCACTCAGTACTTTTCTTACTCTCTTGAATTGAGGAACTTTCAAAATTTGATTTATTTATTTTAATTTATATATATGAAGTATTGAAATATTTATGTTTTGGCCGCTGCGTTGTATGAGGAATCGAAGGCCCCAATATAAACACATGTGAAGACGGATGCGACTCATCCGTCTAATGGAACGACAAAATTGTAGTCATATATATTTTTATCTGTGATACTATTTTTAATATTAAAAGTGATAGGCACGGATTAAATATAACTATTATTAAATGAAAATTAAAAATATATATATTCAAAATAACAATTAAAATAATTGTTTTAAATATTGTTTTTAATACAATTTATTTAATGTAGCTAATAACGGAGCGGAGAACGGAGAAATCTATCCCAATGTAAAAAAAAATAACATCATGATAGTATGTAGATTTCCAATCTGCCCCCGACTCGTGGAGTACATTTTACCCACAAAGGCTCTACAGTGGCACTTCACCTATATAGTAAGGCCAAAGCTTCGACCTGTTTGTATAGGTTCGAGGGAGGTCATATAGGTCATATCGTTTAGACTTACCGTTTACGGTTTTTGTAAGACTTTATAGATATTGATTTTATTTTGTATATTAATTTTAGAGATAATTGTTATATAATTAATGTAATTTTGGTCTTTATGCTATATTCCTCACATCGCAGGGTAGGCAGGGGGAACCTGGTAACTTAGTGTTCTATTATCGTTCCCATTAAAACACTTTCGTCCCGCAATTTCCGCTGCTTTCTGGAGGCACCTCGTGTTGAGGAACTCAACGTCGCGCTTTATATCGTTACCACAGCGAGGTGATGAAAATAATAAATATTTTATTTCCTCGAGTAAAAATCAAACCCACAATCAGTCGTGTTTACCCTTAAAATATGCGCTATTATTGGCATAATCCTTAAAATATACATTTTTATAACAAACTACTAAAGAAAATCAATTTAAATTGCTTTTTCTAAACATTCTCTAACTGAAATTTTCCTTACAGTTCAAAAGTATACAGTGTCATAAATTGCGACCGAGCGAAGTAATTTTAGTTCATAAACAATTCTAATTTGTATGAAACTTCTTGACGCCCGCCCTCGTTAAGTTAAATTCAAATTCAAACCTTTACTTAATGCGCTGACGTTATAATGAAATTCTTGTAAGTCTTGTAAGTAATGTTGCTATCTATTTTGTAATCCGGTTTAAGTTTGTTTTATTGAATTGAATCTGTCACTTTATGACTGTAAATTCGGTAGGTGTGGATTCGACCCCATCTAGCAAACGAAAGTGTCTGAGTGTGGAACGCAAGTCTTATCTAGGTTCCCAGGTTCCCTCTGTTTATCCTGCTGTATGCGGGATACGGCGTGAAGCTGATTTACTTACTACACTTAAACTCCATGGACACAATTAGGTTTTATTACAACTTGTGGAAATCCTTTGTCAGATATAACATAGGCGCCTAACGATCCTCTGAAGTGACATTTCCTGCACAGAGTAATTAACGCGTAGATGCTAAGTGCCGGTTAACCCATTAAATTGTTAGTCTAAACCAGTTTTGTCCTTGATTTTTTTTTATATTATAAATAGTTATTGAATTATTAATATATATAAATATAATATTATGCACAATGACTTAAATATCTTTGTCAAGAACATAATGATTTTTTTGTTGATTATTTTAATAATATGTAAGATATAACAGACAACCTTCACAGATAATAAAAAAATATATCAATGAATATTTTTAATCTTAACAAATCTTCACAGATTATACAGACCAGGCAATGCAGCCAACATAAAAATGTACAAAGTTACCGGTCAGATAGACCGTCTGCTATTGCTACACGAACAATGGTTAATAAAAACGTATGCAGCTATACAGTCAGAACGACTGCGCTTTGAAATCTGTTCCTAGACTATACGAGTACTGTATCTGTGTTGCCAGTTTATGGGTTTTGCTTTTAATTTGCGTGTGTCGTAAAACGTGTTTTACCGTTTAGGGTCTATTTCGAGTGAGTCTTTGTTGTCTTTTGTTTTTGACGTTTGATGTAATAACTAGTCTGTGTTTTTTTTATATTTGATTTGTGTAAACATTTTTATAACCGGGGTTGAGTTCCGTTTGTCTCGAGGATTGAGTGGAAATTGGGGAATGGAGTGTCTTGACAATAGGTTTCCTCTGTCTTTCCTGCTATGCGTGGAAAGCGTGAAGCTGCTAAATATTTTTTCTATCTCTTCTCGTTCCGTATTATAAATAACATAAAAAACCTAGTAGTAATCATTTTTCCACATTTATTTTATTTACTTCAATGGATAATGCTAATTGAATAATTAATTGATTTATTAAAACCAGTAAAAACTTTTAAAGACAGCATTTCAAATTAAAATAATATGTTAAATGAATTACAAATAAAACACATGTATAAATATTATTTATAGAGAGGCATTCTGTGAATGATTGTGAGGATGGACGTTTGTTCCACTATAACGCAAACACTGAACTGATTTAGATGAAACTTTACAGTAATATAGATTATACAACAGAATAATACATAGGCTACAATTTATGAAAATATTTAGTACTATTTGGCTATAGTATAATAACAAGCGGGCGAAGCCGCACGGCGTTAATAAATCAATATATTTGCTTCTACCTTGTACACTATTACGAAAAGTATTAAATGTATGAAATACAAAGTGTTTTAGACTTCACACAAAAAATGTCATATCATGATAATAAAAGGTAAACAACACAATCGTTGAGTATGTGCGAATGAGTGCTAAGAGCTTTTACCGAGATTAAAAAGGTTGCTCAACTCTGGAAATAGGTCTCTCACTAACCGGCGTTTTATTTTTTTATTATCTATGGTTTATTTGTTATGGGACTAGAGATTTTATTTGTAAGTTATTTAACCCTCGCTTTAATATATTTTCGCTCGCCCTGACCTTAGCCTATCTCGCTTCGCTCGTTTTAAATTAGTCTAGTACAACACTTACGACATTACATGATATTCTTAAATTCAATTTATTATTTAAGCAAGATGGGAACCCACAATCATTGTCTATAGATAAATTTCAACTAAACAAGGATTTCGTAATAGTGTAATCACTCCGTCATATCTCGCACGTCGTCGGCGCTATTGACAAGTATTGACAGAGTATTTGTTGTTGCAAACGCAACGTTTAGTAATATTAGCTATCAAAAGTTCAAAGTGCTGGCATAAATCACGATAACGGCCAATTGCTCTCGTTCCGAGGCTGTATTCATTTGGGACAATCAACATAAGCGGTATTTGATCATTTAGGTTTTATAACAATAATAATAAATTACTTCATTAATTCACCGGCGGCGTTGAGTTCCGCTACTCAACGGCTCCAGAATTCGGTGGAAATTGGGCAACCGAAGTGTCTTAAAGAACGTAATGTTTTAACACTAGGTAAAGTCTGCTATATGCGTGATGCAGTTCGAGACTCCAAGTAAGGAAAATCTATTATTCATCATCCATGCTTTGTCGTTTACTTTGATATTTAGAAACGGTGTCATATATAGTTTGATGATTCACAAAATGGCGTATCACTCGTTTTAGTTACTCATTACATTGAAAACTTAACTTTATTTTAGTTAATTCATAATAGTTATCTAGTTAGTTTTAATTGAATCTACTTATTTGAGATCATTGTGGCGATGTAAGAATACTGTAAACACGTCAGTTATGGTTTCAATCTCCATTCGAGGAAATGAATTAGGTTCATCCATCATTCCAAAAGAATCCAACGTATTATATTTGAATCGAAAATCAGAGAGCAAAAATAATGTAAATCTCTGCAATAATTCCTCAATACCTAGAAGTCGATGATACGGAACTGCCCTTCCACATCAAAGACATCACGATCCAACAATAACGTAAAATGGTAACGCAGGAGTAGACCATTTAACGTATTTAAATGGCTTGTAACTTATAATAAGAAAAAGTAATAAATTCAATATTCCGGAATGTAGCTGACTCTGCATAACAATAAAGTCTGGTTCAAACAATAACACCGTACTCTAGGCGAAATGAAACATTTTTATAGAAATACCTTCAAAGAACTATCGTCTTTATTTCTAAACAACGGACGCTTATTTTTGTATTGTTCATACAATTTCAGCTTCTCATTGTAAGTAAGGGAATTTCTGTATGAGACGTGAGATGGTTTTTAGATAGTGGGGTGGATGTGACTCTAATGTCACATTTCACACCACGTGGAGATATGCTTTTGAGGTTCGTGGCCCCGTGGCGTGATCTTCCGCGTGATAACCGATACTTCAAGTGTTGCCTGTTTGGGTGTGCAGACGGAATATATAATTGCTTCTTTGAAACTGTAGTTTTTTATATGAGGGAAGGCTATTTTAAAAGTGTATTTTCTGCGAAAGGTGCAGCAGAATGGTGTTTCATTTTCTTATAAATATTTCCTAAAAATGTCTAAGTTGATTTTTTTTGCTTCACGGGAACCTGGGAGTGTTTTGGACCATTTCCGTTAAGACACTTCCGTTCTCCAATTTGCCCTGAAATCTTGGCATTGCGTGTTGAGTGGCGAAACTCAACGTTGCGTTTCTGAACGTGAAGCTGCAACAAAAGTGTATATATGTATTTATATTTCCAAATAAAAATCGAATTTACAAATAAGCACTAAAACTATAATTAAAAAACCGTAAAGCTCCAAGAATCACGATTCAGAGTTGCAAAATGATATGCGCCGAACGCCGTTATTTCTTTTTTATTTCGCAAGTGCCTGTTCCAAGATTCCCTTCGGATATATAAAGGATGACGCATTCGAGGATTTCTTTATAATTAGACGTACCGACGAGGCATTCGGATGAAATTGGCTATATCGGTCGGTATAAAAGGCAAAGGAAGTTCAGAACGAAGATTGATCGTTTAGGGACCCTGAAAGGCTTTAATTAGATCCGAGGGTCTGATTACAGTTAGGTCGTTGGTGCACGTGGCTGATCTTGTAGGTTACTTTGGGAGTTCTCGGTTAAAGTTGGGTTGATTAATTGGTTAAATTATGTATAAATTGTAAATTAAGCAATTTACTGTTATTTTGTTAATTATGGACGTATTTATATTTGTTTTTTTACAGTTAATAATAATAGTATATACTGTGTGAAAATGTTATTGTTAAATTTGAGCTAGAAATATTTGTATAAGTATTTTAATAAATCCATTGGAACATATAATGAAACTATAATGGCATATTTGTAAGTAAGTACCAAGTATCTACTCAAGAGCTGGCCGTGCCACGGGGGCACAAGAGTGCGACTGTAAACGTAAACAGGTTATGGGTTCCATTCCTACTCTAGGAGATGAAAATATAGTAATTCCATTGCTTCGCTCTGGTAATGAGGCATGCGCGGCGTTGAGCTCCGTCACTCAACTCGCAATGCCTTCAGTATCTTTCGGAAACTGAGGAACGGAAATATTTTAATGGGAACAGAGTCGAGATCTTAACACTACGTTCCCTCTGCCTAAAAAAAATAAACCATTACCACTACGTTTACATTCACACACCACTCTACTATTGCATCTCATTCACAATCTCACCATAATGATTCGCATTTGCTTATCAGATACGTTCTTAAGTCAAGTGCGATCTTCCTGATAGCGAGCGGATATTAGCCACTTCATAAATCTGAGGCTGTCGGCGTTTCGATTAACCGTGCGAGATGCGGGCAAATAAACTTTGAATGGGGGTTCTTAACCTTCTTTAGTATTATACTAGTATTAAAAGTTGTTTTTTTTGTAGTTTCACGCATTTAACAAAGTAGGTAGATGGAATTGTGTGTTGAGTAAATAGGTAATACGTCTATGTATCTATATAACGAATACGCCACGAATTAAATCCATAGATGACACTGATTAGAAAATGATAAGAAAAGAATTTCTTTAGATTTCGGTGAATGGTGATAAAATTACAGGATCCTTTTTCATAAAAAACCTATGATTGTAGAAAAAAAATAAAACTCCATAATCAATATATTATTAAAACAAAATTATTATATTAAAAAAAATGAATAAAAAAACACATTTAACTTAACTGCCATTTCTTATTGCTAATATATAATAATATATTAATAGATAATTATATAATAATATATATTTTAATCATTAAAATCGCTAAGCATAAGTATATGTTATTGTTCACTATAATTTGTTACATCGCCCATTTCCGGAGACGCCGTCGTCTGTGACCGTTTACGGTTTTTGTTCCTGATTTTTATTTCTTTCTGCTAATGATATAAATTACAATATTAAAATTTTTATTAATATGTATGCCAGGCGTGGCGCACACGCGCCCAAGCGTGCGATTGTGAACGTGACAGGTTAAGGGTTCGATTCCCATTGGAAGTATGTTTAAGAATGTTTAATATTTGCTTACCTCGCTCCGGTAATTAGGCTCAATTGCGAGAATTACAAATTTTATTTGTTAGCTTAACGGATTTTAAACTAAAAGAAATAGATAATTTCGCAGGATCCAGTTAACGGACATAGCAAGGTAGCTAGAGGGGACCTAGAGTTAAGAACCGCCCAATTTTTAAGTAAATCCATTATTACTAATTTTACTAAAGACAAAATATTATGCAAATATTATCATGATTCTAGAATATTATGATTGATTATATGTACCATGTCTACTTCCTCAACGCATTCGTCTGTGACCACGCGCTTTACTCGTTCCGCGCAATTTTAGTTTCCGTTCGCCCCTCGTACCTATTCCAAGAATTTCACTTTACTTCACTATACTTACATATTCATACAGGCCTATATATAAATATTAATGTCGATCTTTTTGTTTGTTGAGGCCGTTGTGGCGCAGTGGTACAGGGTCTGGTTATAAACGCGACAGTCGTGGGTTCGATTCCCTTTCAAGGTAGACTCGTTTAATATCTAAAGAACACTTGGTGTTGGGTTTCGCTTCTCAACTCGCAATGTTTTAATAATTTGGCGGATAGTGGGGAAAGAAATATCTTAACCCTGGGATCTGCCTACCCTCCGATGTTCATGTTACGGCATGAAGCTATTTTTGTTTTGGTTTTGTTTTAAGTTTGTTAAATGAATTAATTAATTGTTAATACAAAATCAATTTGAAGGTTAGAAAAAATAATAATTTCCAAACGTGTTTATTTCAATAAATACAGATTATAGGTTCCCAGGTTTACCCTGTTCTACCCTGCTAAGTGCACGATAGAGCGTGAAGCTAAAAAAAAAAAACACATTATAAATTTACACTCTTTATTAAAATCATTAAAAATATACAAACTTATATAGCAGCGTCCTTTAAGATTACCATTAAGTTAACAAAGCTAAAGCAACATAGTCGCTTTTACAGCAAAGTAAAATGCTATCTCGGAATACGTAAGTTGGTTAAGTACACATTAAACGCGGTCCTACAAAGTAAAATAACACCTTGAAGTGATAATACTTGTATAGTAGATTTTTTTATACCTTCACGCTCTATCCCGTAAAAAGCAGAGTAGGCAGAAGGAACCTGGGATCCTACAGTTAAGATTACAACTCTCCTTTCCCATTAAGACACATCCGTTCTCTATTTTCCGAATAATTCTTGAGGAATTGCGTGCTAAGTTTCCAGAGCGATGAAATGAAAAAATATATATTTCATTCCCTCAAATGGGAATCGAACCCCCAACCTGTCGCGTTAACAGTAACACGCTTGTGCCCCATTACGTCTGGCCTCGTTATTATATTATCTCTGTAGTAAGCAGAGAGAACTTATTAATAAGATAGAGATGATAGATTGTACAATGAAATACTTTAAATGGCATAGGGAACCTAGTGTTAAGGCACTCCACTATCCACATTCCTCCCAATTTTCCAGACAATGTTGAGTGGCGGTTCTTAACACCGGGTTTTGTCTTGGAACTAAAGTTAATTACAATTTAGACCGTAGACTTACTACAGATTAGTTTGTATTTAAATGATAATCGAATATTAAGCCGCTTCTTGTCTGATGATTGTATTGTCCAATGTGTTATAATGGCCGTAGTGTGAGATCTCTCGGGTGGTCCACGTAATTATGATCGCAGCATCCCATTCTATGGTTAACATAGTTTTATCTTATTTTTAAGGTTGAATTAATCTTTTAAATATATGTATATACATAAAAAAGAGCTGGAACTTCAGTGTTAATGATATAGAACATGAAGATAGCTAATCTGATGGAAATTTCTGATAATAAAATATTTGTAAACATTTAATAAATAAACTACAAAGACTTTAAATATATTGGAAATAATTGCGGAATCATTTTCGAAGCCTTAATAGAATTTCACTGGTTATGTAGAAAGTTGTTTATTTTAAAGAAACTTTCGCATTTTACGAGTTACAGCTGAGGAATAACTTAGGTAGAAATATTGAATACTAAATAGTGCCAGATAGTGCTTAAGTACCTTCAGCTAGAAAAAAAAACAATCGAAGCGGTAAATTTTATTTCATTATTAAAAGCTTTTATTAATATTAATAATTTTATGTATAAACATGATCTACGTGGAATTCATATCCATTATATGTATAAATGTTATAATGTATAATTTACGGAACCCTAACGAATTTATTAGTCAACGCTCACTGCATTTTTCGTCTCCCACAAGTCTATATGAGCCATTCGGTTAAACTATATTTTACTTTGACTGTAATGTTTGGTAATAGCACTTTCGATGCTTTACAGCCAGTATTATAGTTACCGTCTTTGTGCTCGTCGAGAGACTGTAAATTACTAGGAAGTAATAAATATATATCGATTCGATATGGAGTTTGAAAGAGATATTTAATTTTAGTTATTTTATTATTAATGAAATTGATAGTTAATGTAACTGCTTACTTAAAATGATAGGTATTTTTGTACGGAACCGTTATTTTAATTTGTAACAGATTAAATATTCTGGAACGCCTCTTTAATTGGCTGAATAATAAATGATCGTTGCACAAATAATAAAAAAGTTAAAACTGACATAAGCTATTAATGTCACTATATAATCTACTAAATGACCATCCCATAAAACGTCGGTGGTCTCTTCCTCTGTAATCATAGTTTTCTAAAACACCCATCGGCATTTCCTCACATCACATTATTAACAACTTAATGCTATATACACTATTGTTTCTCACTTAATGTCTTCAATAGGTCAATTTGCCATTATTAGTTTGGGATAACAGGTTATTTGGAACTATTCATATTAAATAACAACGTCCCAAAGTCGTTATCAGTTTAATAAACATAAGTTATTTCGCTAATAACTTCGTAAGTCGTGACTCGAGACATGAGTCGTTTAGAAGTTTGCTATGGTTTGAAACTTGGCTTTTGCTTTCATAGTATGCAAATATTATGTTGTTATATTATTATATTTTTTATTCATTAAAATTTCTAATTTGCAATATTTTTATTTATTTGAAACTCTTTAGAACTAGTAAACCTCTCCGGTTTAGGTTCATATAATTTATAGTTCTGGAGCACATTTAATAGCACTTGGTGTGGAATTGTTTATTAGCTTCACACGGTATCTCTCGTACATAACAGAATAGGCAGAGGGAACCTGGGAACCTACTGTTACTCCGTTTTTAACTATATATTATTGTCTTACTAAACCAGAAATAAAATACACGTTTAAATAATTTATTTATAAGTATCAAAATCTTAAATATTGATACAAATTCGCACAAAAACAATCAACAAATTGCTAATTTGCGTCAGACAATACACCGTGATAAGGATTATTATTCGACACCTTCAAATAAATAGAGGGTGTTTTAAAATCACCATTTTGAGAGCTTTCATAGAGCGAGTCAAAGGGAGAAATATTCAATGAAATTATTGCCCCACTCTCTCCGCCCCTACGAAAAAGCTTAAAAGGACTTTCCTTTGTTTATTTATTTTTTGCCAACGCCTTATTAACCACGCGAGACGGTCTTATGAAAAAGTTGAGTGTAATATAAGCAATCTCTGCGATAATGTTTGTACGAAAATCTGGTAGAAATTTGAATATATTTCGCCTTTGCAGATCAATTTGAAGGTGTGAGATTATACGATTTGGTTCTAGATTTGATTTCCATTAAAAGTTTTTATGAAAAATATTTACATAGTCTAGTAAAGTCGCCCTAGGTATTTGCGTGGAAATACGGTTTTTCTATGCAACTTAGCTTGTAGATGTATTTAATTATATTAGAGTAAATATTTACTAAGCGACACCTGTTTCGATATTTACAATTTACATTACATTGTTTTTTATACAAAAAATAACGTTAAAAAAACGTAAAATTAATGAGAAGCTTATAGTGAAAACAAAACTGACTTTGATTTACAAACTATACGTAAGTTTTAACAGTATCATAAGATCTTTCTATAATTTAAATCTGGTGAGTGGTGGTTTTTTAGCTTCACGCTGTAACACATACCAGGGTAGGCAGAGGAACCTGGGAACCTAGTATTAAAATAGTAGCATGGGAACATGCTTTGTATGAAATCATTAAATATTTCATTTCCACTAATGGAAACCCATAATCAAACATTATAATATTATTGGAACTTAATATATAGAGAAATTATTAGAAAATAATCTACCAAAACGATTTCTCTTAAACGTAATACTTTTTTCATAACTCATATTGAAATGAAAAAAAATGACCCCTCAAAGACTATATTTACTATAGAAGAAAATAAGAAAAAATAGAAAAAAACAGAAGGCCATCTAAGTATTGCCTGGAGGCACCGAGCTTTCCCTCGCAAAAGGAACGCAATCAAAACTGATGGAAAGGGGAGCCAGGGAGTGCAATTATATTCGTCTAGCCGTGGAACAAATATATTACGTACAATATAGCACTCTGAGATACTATTCTAAGCTATGTCTGGATAAATATATTTTACTAATCTTATATTACTAATATTATAAATGTAAAAGTGCTGC
Organism: Heliconius melpomene rosina; assembly: GCF_056956725.1. Classification (NCBI taxonomy): domain Eukaryota; kingdom Metazoa; phylum Arthropoda; class Insecta; order Lepidoptera; family Nymphalidae; genus Heliconius; species Heliconius melpomene. The sequence goes on from NC_140399.1 coordinate 1,831,102, forward strand.
TTGTTGCACTTTCATACAAAAACTACTAAACAGATTTAAATGAAATTACAATTATATGGCTTATACATGAGTATTACACAATGGTTACAATTTATGTTAAAAAAATTATTATTATTTTACTGTTAAGAATTCTTTTATAATATAACAATAAGTTTAAGCGGGCGAAGCCGCGTTTGGGCCGCTAGTATTATAAATGTGAAAATTTCTAAAGATGGATTCATGTTTCTTCCACTTTCAAGCAAAAACTACTGACCAGATTTATTTACGGCTTGAACATCAGAATAGGCATGATCGACATGGGTAAAAGAGTTATATAATTTGGCTATAATATAACATTATGTTTAAGCGGGCAAAGCCGCGTTTGGTTGCCTAGTGATATCTAAGTTCTTGACTTTATCTCAATCGTTCTTTTGCTACTGCAGTTACTGCACTGCAGTTAATTTAAGTTGTTTTTTCTTTAAGTGTTGTAAGGAGAGGTAGTGTTGAATCACTCCATTCTCCTCTCCTATGTCGTTTGCAGCCGACGCGCCACTAGGGCCTCAAACCTAATGTTTAATTCACAAACATTTAGTTATTTCAATACACGCAATATTTGTTTAAGTTAAACTGACCCCAATTATATCATGACAGCGAAATTACAATAATAATGATATCACATTTAATTTTTGTGTAATCCAATTTGAAATGACCACAGAATATATGCATTTATCCGTTAATACAATTGACCTTAAAATGTTTGATGGATCGCTTGAGATATGTACGAATGTTTGTATGTGATTCTCATTATCGTCGCCATATTTGATTTGATTGTAAAAAGTCAAAACTTTGCGTGATTATAACGTGATTTTATGTGATACTTTGTTTTATTTATGTAGAGACCAGATATGGCGCAGGGGCACAAGTGTGTGACTGTGAACGATGGTTGAGGGTTCGATTTCCACTTGAAGAAATGAAATATTTAATAGTTCCATTTTCTCGCTCTGGTGTCGACGCAAAGCGCGGCGATTAGTTCCGCCATTTAATACGCAATGCCTGCAGAAATTCGCGGAAAATGGGCAAGGTAGTGTTTTAACACTTGATTCCCTCTGTCTGCCCTGCTATATCTGGATTATATGAACACGTAATTATGACTTATTTATTACACTATTAACTTTCCCCAATAATACATAGATTTTCTTTAATATCTTCCGTGTACAGACACCGACCGCTTACAGTTTTATAATAAGTATAGACATCTATATTTATAATTTTCTTCCAAAAAAAATAAAACCATTTTTCATCCTCCACTCGCATACACTGTTGAGTATGTTTAATATAATCAGAAATGTTTGTTTTTTCAACATCATGCCTAGCAGAGATTAAAGAGAGCGGGGCCGGGGGTGGAAACAGCTCCAGGCATTCGACATACTAAATCATACCAGAGTACCAGACCTATTTTCGTTACTCGCTTTGTTTACGAATGTCGATGATAGAGACGATAGGTACATTTACATGTTAAACTGAGATTGGAATTTTTAATTTGGTATTTACATTATGAAGATGTACTTCTCCCGCGTGTTGTTGTGTATACTAAAATAGTTTTTTTTTTAGTATGTTCACGCTGTATCCCGCACATAGCAGAGTAAGCAAAGGGAACCTGGCAAACTAGTGTCCAGACTCCATTCTCTATTCATACATTACCCATCCGTTCTCCATTTTCCACTGAATTTAACGTGAGGTTTTTATCAGAACTGATTCAATTAAAATATTTCTGTTTGAATCGAACCCTCAAACGTCGTGTTTAGAGTCAGACTTCTAGGCTTTCACCACTACGCTGTAGATATTTCATTTTTTTTTTGTTTTCCGCTGTATCCCTAGTGGATGGAAATGGAGAAAATGGAGAGCCAAACGCTGAAGTCTTTGCATACCTTTTTCACCTCGTCCCCCGTCATCAACCTCTTCATACATATCCCCATGCTTTTCACGTTTCAAAATTTGAAGCCGCACCTTTTGGAATCCTTCCATGCATTCTAAACAATTAAGTTATACGTTCATATTAAGCGACGAAATTCTTATACCATTGTTAAAACCTTTGTTCATCTTTGTTTATATTGTAACCAACTGATAAAAATGATTAATTGCTTTACCGCCAGCTTACTTAAGCTTTGCCGTGAGTGTTATAGCGCGGTGGGTGTCCCACGTGGCCTCAGTTAAGAATATGAATCTATATTTAACTTGGAAATATTTTTCTTAATATAGAAACGTTTATGAATAATTTGTTTACTTTAATATTTTCATTATAACGCGGCGTTTAGTTCCACCAGTTACCAGACTGTGGATTATTTTTTAATACTAGATTGTCTCTGCGTATCCTGTTATATGCGGGATAAAGCGGGAACCGAAATTAATAGTTTATACGTTCTGAATGATATTGACTGACAGATTTTGAAACTTAGCAACATCCAGAGACCAATCCTGTCATCAAGAATAAAATATATTATGTGGAATTTTAACCTGCACATCAGGATAAACAGAGGGAACTTAGTGTTAAGATACTCCGTTTCCCACTCCAAATTTTCAAGGTATTGCGTATCTAGGCGTAACTAAACATCGCACTTCGTTGAAATATAAATAACACTTAAAAATATCTAGGAATATACAATAGTGTATATAGTATATAATATGTATTTTAGGCAGTGTTTCCAAGTAACCCCGTCCAACATGGCGCCCGTACTGATAAAGACATACGAAGATTAGGATTTATCAGTGAGCCCACGCTACACGTTCTTGATTAACTTATACCTTTACATATAAACTGTACTAAAATGAATCTTAATATCTAGTGTTTAAAGTTGAAATTGCTTGTGTTATTTCCTATAGTTTTGATTTTTAAGATGATATTACTTTTGACAGTAATCAGCTTTATCGGTGGCCCAGAAGATGTTAAATTTGTTTAGAAGATTTGATACTTCGTGTTTTAATTAATTTGAAAATAAAACGAACTTTTAATATAATTTATGTTTACTGATTTTACAAAACTTATGGAGGATCTTGTATTTATAAAACCAATACATGTTACGGCAGAGAGAAAAAAGGGTTAAAACACTCCGTTTCCCAGTTTCGGCCGAAGATTTCGAGACTGTATGGCGAAAGTCAACGCTGAGCTATTTCCTTGGTGCTAGAGCAAAGAAATGAAAATATTAATAAATAATTATTCATTCCCCCCGAGTGGGGATAGAACCCACCATCACACCCTTACGCCCTTACACCACAACGATCTCACTCCACAGTCCACACCATACAAAATGAGAAGCCGTAAAATAAAATCATAATAGCAACATACATTTAAAAACCAATTGAGTAGATCGTAAAGCGAGATCAGCCCCTCGAATTCGTCACGTCCCTTCAGATTCGGTAAATATTATATTATCAAAGGCCTGTGGCTCCGTGTCTGTCGCCCTATGTATCCGTGGAGCTGGTGTGGTACAAGTAAAGGACTCTACAATTTTTATTTATTTATTATCATTAATAATATTTATTATCTTTGCACTTTTAAGCCAGCTTCATGCTGTATCACGCACGCAGCAGACAGGGGGAAGTTAGAGTTAAGACACTCCGTCTATTTATCACCTTAGTAATTATATTGTTTTTCTTTTATTTAATCGCTAAATAAAAGAATGTTAGTTATTACAACCGTTTTTTGAAGAACAACGGCTGTAAATACTATTACGATTTTTTTAAGTCAGGAACCTCAATATGCTAACTTTCTATATGTGAAATATAAATATAAACTTTATTTTTTTATCCCATTAGTATAGCTAACCTAATTAATTAGTTGAAATGCAATGTATGTGAATAGACGCGCCTAAATTAGTTGCGAGTTTACTTTCAAAACAATTGTTCTTAAAGTGGTGCGTTTGGCTCTGCAAAAAAAAGTCAAGTTTTAAATTAATATAATTTAAATACATATAATAATTCCTTCAAACATGACGACAGCCTCTTTATTTTATAGGAATTAATATAAAATAATCATATAAATTAATGTATTTATCAAACCTATCATCACTTTTAACTTGCACTACAATTTTAATTGAGATTGACCCCCACAAATATTATACGGAACACGTCAAACTTTATTACCACCGCATAACGATTAAAATCGTATAACATTATGTAGATTGTATCCCGGTTTATCCCGCGTCGTCGACAGCGAGCACGACCTCGTACAATAACGCTATCGAAATTCTAAAGGATTTGCGTTAATTAAGACGTTATTGTTCCAAATAATGTTTCTGTTAAACAATGGAAATTGTGTTTTTTGTGATATTGACAATGAGCGTAGAAACTTACTCGTTATAAATTATATTATTTTTATCGATGATACTTGGTAGGTCACGTAAAAAGCATGAGGACTCCTCGGAGGTTTCTCCTCTTCATGCTGGTTGCCTCGTGATGGAGTGGACAAGCAAAAGAAGTATACAGGAAACAGTCAGGGTTCGATGTCGGTATGATTGCATATCCTTGTATGACAAATATTCTTATATGCGTGATTGGACCGGAACTTGACTCTCATTACTTCTCAAATAAGGATATCTTTAACAGAATGTGATCGGATTGAAGAAGAACCGTGACTGAAAATATAATGTGAATCCTCCCTAAGGTTTAGCGATCCGTTTTCTCTGGCTACCCCGATAGAAATAGAAGTGCGAAACTAAAAAATGTATTTTTTTTAAACATCATGGAATGATGAATGATCTTTATGAGGTACTAGATTTGTATTAAAAAAAACAAATATGAAGTTTATAAATTTAATCTGTAATATTGATGTTGTTAATACAAGTAAGATAAACAACTTTAGAATTGTCTGGAAGAAAATAATTATTTCTAAGTGCATTTTAAATCGTCTCTGGCAAAGAGGAAATTTGAAAGATTTACAATAAATATTTTTAGGCTAACTTTTCGGAAATATCACGGTAGAGAGATTCAATTTCTGAGAAAACCCACTGACGTAAGTAGTTTACGGGAAACACAGGCACGCAGTCAAGTTTATTGATCAATTATAAACGTCTAATAGAGCGAGAAAGGAGTGTCTCAACAGTTAGTTCCATTTCCATAGCCTACTATACTACAGCGTAAAACTGAAGAAAAAATGTATTCACGTTAGTTATGTACATTTTGAATTGGGGTGGGGCGAATTTAGCCACTGAACACGCAATGCCTTAAGAATTGGGTGGAAACTGGGGAAAGGCAGTATTTTAATAGGAACGAGTGTTTTAATACTACAGTCCTATGTGCTCTGTGAAGCTATCAAATTTACCTCTAGCCAAATATGTAACTTAACCAAACATAATTTGGTAGGTAAAGAAAGATAGATAGGTAGATAGATATTTATAGAGTCCGCACATCAGTTAGTGATGAGGGTCCCATCGAGGGGGTGACTTCGGGGCCCAAATAAGTTTAAACATCCGTCCGTGGGGTTTTATTGCATTACGTCACTTGGGGAGGAAACGTCCATACTTGAAGTCATTTCAAATACTATACTGATAATTTGTGTTAGAGTGGCTGTATGAAGGTCCCTTACTTTACTTATATTTTTTTTTAGAATTATTCTTAAGTATATGAAATAATATAAATTTTCTATTATCAATCTATGAACTAGAAAATAACTAAAATTTAACTACCCATAAGTACAAACCCAACAGTAGCGTATCATTTATTTTCTTTGTTTATTAAAGAAATCAAACTGCACTAGACATTTTTCTATAAATATATCAAAAGTTTAAGACAGAAAAGTTTAGATTAAATAACCAATGGAATCCAACCCACACCCACTACGTCCAACAGGGCCAATTGCACCACAGCGACAACTATTATAATAATTTCTCTATGAATAAATTTACCGCTGCCCAACAGGTTTCAATTGAAACATTTTATTAAGCTTGTTCATAAAACTGTCAATGCAAAGAAAAATGGGTCCGCTTAGTTAGCCCTTAGTTAAGAACTGGAATATAAAATAAGTATACGACATCTATAATTATTGCAACTTACCTCCGAGATAAATGGTAAGTTAGTAACAGCTTTCAGCAGTTAACTAGGTTTATTTTTAAACTGTCAGTTAATAGATTACACTCAGGTTGCCTTAGGTTTATTTACAGAGGAATGGATTTATTCGACACCAAAAAAAAATCAATTAGAATCAATAGTTCCCGAGATTAGAGCGTTATACCAAACAAATTCGTTAGTTTTAGACTGTTAGTACAGAATAGATTATAAATTTACGTATCTCTTACTAGAGATTCAACCGTCGCTTCACTCGCTTAAATTTATTTTAGGACATAATGCCTCCAAGAATATGTGTACAAAGTTTCACGATAATCTATTTAGTAGTTTTCGTGTGAAAACGTAACAAACAAACATAAATTCACATTTGTAATATTAATATGATATTTCATATAATATTTCTATACAAAAATTAAATGGTAATTTCATTTTTTCCAGATGCCGGCGAGCTATGTCTGAACAAGGGTTGCTGCGGTGCCGGCGCACGCGCACGGCTCACCCTGCAAGCGCGGTCCCAACTAGAAGGGGCTTTACGCAGTGAGCTTAATAAGCTCGCTGATATACTGTCTTCGAAAGCTAAGCGGTTTGATGGTAAGTTGAGCTTAAATGATAGTTAATGATTAAGCTTAGATTTTGAGGCTGTCGTGGTGCAGTGGTATCTTCGATGGTTGTGGGGTCGATTCCCATTTGGAAGAATGATTTATTTAGTATTAACTCAACACGAAATTTCTGGAAAATTCAGCAGAAGATTGGGCACTATTGCTAACTTCACGCGTTCATGAGAAAAAAGCACAGAAGGACATACTACAAAGTGATCCTAAAAGGGTTCCGTTTTTTCCTTTCGGTAACGGTAGTAACGGAACCCTAAAAAGCGTAACCGTAAAACTGAACTATTAATTACTATTTTAATGACGACTCTTTTATATCGTACTTTATAAAACACTTGAAATAATTGTAAAAACCTGAGCAGAATAATAATTCACTTTCGTGTATTTTAATTTTTTACTTTTATATCACTTTATTTGCACGTTTATACACTCAAAGACACCAGGTTTATAACACTTATACACCTTGTAAACGATTTTACAGTCGGCGTGGAGTGTGGCAGTATGACGACATAATACCCTGGGATCCGGCCGTTGAATCCTGCATATACGAGTTTTCTTAATTAAACCTATATTAATGAATAATACATGATTAGTAGAACAGATTACACCTGGGTTGCCTGGAAGAATCCTGCCGCAATCACCTTTAATTACATTTTTTCGTAACTCGTTTTTGGAGAAAATTGCACCCATACGTTTTTTATATGAATCGCACATCATTTGAAAGATAATCGCATAAGGAATTGGAAAATTAAGGGTTGCCAGCTCTCAGTCTGCCGCAAGTCTAGGGTTGCCTGGTTTAAACATGTAACTAAATGTTAATAATTTGCACTCATGTGTTTTTTTAATGAATTATATATCAAATTAAAGCTTATTTTTTTCTGAACACTATAAAACAGGGTTGCCTGGAAAATTCCTGCCGCAAACAGGGGTTGCCAGCGTTTGAAATATTTTATTCCGGTTCCGTTTGACTATGGGAATAGACGATGAAATGCGCGGTCTGCCTTATGTTTTAAAGTAAAATATTATATAATAGAAGGTCAATCTTAAAATCAATGTTTATTCTAATTGTTCACCTGTTAAATGATGATTTTAATCATATTAAGTACATGCAGAAAACTATTTAAAGAAGAAGGCAAAGGCAGAAGAAATCATCCTTATTTTTCAAGTAAAATAATGAATCTATAATATTGAGTCTTTGCAAAATCTATTTTCTAAATACTAATATTTATTTATTCATTTAAATTACCATTTTGAAACAATTAAATTATCTAATTAAATAAATGTTTACAAATATCGATCTTCTATAAACTATTAATATACATACATATACATCATGTTCCCTTAATATAATGAAGGGTGACCATTATCGCGGATATTTTTTTTATTAATTATATTGAAAAATACATTTCAATGAACTCTCTCTCTCTCTCTCTCTCTCTTCGTCCTCTACTTGTTTGATTTGACAACGCTTGCCGCAATTTTTTTTTTCTCACGCAATTTTTAATAATTTGCATAGGAAAGAAATATATATAATAAGAATTATAATAAACGAAACTAAGTTAGCAAAATAAATTCGAAGAAAATCCGACAGTAATGCCGACTAATAAACGCTATTTACGGTTTATGACCAAGAGTCGGCAAATATCAATTAGTTGGCTATGTTTTACTATAGATAAACATTTTGCGGCGCGATACAAAGCAAACCAAATGCAATAAAATTATTTTTGAAGATGTATTGTTTCTAAATGCAATGAAAGTGCAGATGGCCAAATGAGTTGTTTTTGAGCATATTACTTAGTTATTTACCTTTCGTTTTGGAGTAAAGACGTTTTTACTTGACAAAAATGAAGACGTGTTTTTTGTGTGGCAGGAGTGAAAATGTGATAGAATTTAACAAGGAATCTCTCCAAAAGTGTAAAATTATGTTATTGTTTTAAAACAAAAATATAAATAAGTGTTTTTTAATTATTTTCTAATGCAAAACGTAAGTTGAAGTATACTTTAATGTTTAATATTATATAGTTTAATAAAATGTAGACAATTGTGGCCGTGGGAATTGCCTCAGTTTTGATTACACTAAGTTAGGGACGTGAGTGAGTGATTACGCTTTATTATAATTATAAGAATAATTCTTTCAGACCTAAATGGCTTAAAAACTATCAGCATAGACGGACAAGTTCTTGCTAGCGACATTTTTTTATCTATATTTTTTAATAGTTTTTATTAGTTGAATAGTTTTCATTTGCTTTGCAAAAACGTAAATATTCGTACCAAAAAGATGGGCGCCATAGTTCTTTCTACGGATACGGACGGCGTTGTCAAATCAAATAAGCAGAGGGCGAAGAGAGAGAGAGATTGTTTATTGAAATGTAATTTTCCATATTTTCTTAATTAATAAAAAAATATCCGCAATAATTGTCACCTCTCATTATATTAAGGAAACATGTTGTAATTAATACCTTATAGTAGATCGATATTTGTAAACATTTACTTAATTAGATAATTTAGTTGTTTTAAAAGGGTTATTTAACTAAATATTATTATTTATAAAATAAATTTTGCGAAGACTCAATATTATGGATTATTATTTTACTTGAAAAATAGGAATGATTTCATTTTTAAATAGGTTTGTGCGTGTACTTAATATGATTAAAATCATCATTTAACAGGTGAACAATTAGAATAAACATTGATTTTAAGATTGACCTTCTATTATATAATATTTTACTTTAAAACATAAGGCAGACCGCGCATTTCATCGTCTATTCTCATAGTCAAACGGAACCGGAATAAAATATTTCAAACGCTGGCAACCCCTGTTTGCGGCAGAAATTTTCCAGGCAACCCTGTTTTATAGTGTTCAGAAAAAAATAAGCTTTAATTTGATATATAATTCATTAAAAAAACACATGAGTGCAAATTATTAACATTTAGTTACATGTTTAAACCAGGCAACCCTAGACATGCGGCAGACTGAGAGCTGGCAACCCTTAATTTTCCAATTCCTTATGCGATTATCTTTCAAATGATGTGCGATTCATATAAAAAACATATGGGTGCAACTTTCTCCAAAAACGAGTTACGAAAAAATGTAATTAAAGGTGATTGCGGCAGGATTCTTCTAGGCAACCCAGGTGTAATCTGTTCTACTAATCATGTATTATTCATTAATATAGGTTTAATTAAGAAAACTCGTTTATGCAGGATTCAACGGCCGGATCTCAGTCTATAAATACTGTTCTGACTGGTGTGTCAGATAGCACACTTTATTTAAATATTTCTCTCATTGTTTTTCCAATTGTTTTAGATATATTCTTTTTATGTAGCTTCACGTTCTATCTCGTATATTTAGTTCGGTTAGGCAGAGGGAACCTGGTATTATGACGCTACATTCCCCACTTTTCGAGTTTTTGAGACATTATGTGTTAAGCAGCAGAGCTCAACACCACGCTGTCTTATTACCAAAGTTGGCAAATAAAAATAATTTAAATAATTTCCTTGTGTGGAATTGAACCCTCAACAGTTATTTTGTGCGAAAGTTATAAAAACATTTAATAATTTATAGAAGCTTTCTTTTTATCATTATCCGTACAGTAGTGCAGTATAAATTTCTAATAAGGTCCTACTCCACTCTTCACATTTTCGTATATTGGGTATCGAACTAAAAACCATCGCGTTACATTATGTTAACTAACTTCTTGTGAACCTGCAACTGCCATCGTTTCCACTAAGCCAGGAAACACACCACACGGTACAAGTGGCCGCGAATCTATCCCAAGCACCGTCCGCTACAATTTACAATGTCTAGACCACTTCAACTTGTTAGGACGTTAGGTAATGTTTTCTCGTAACATTACCGCCCACTGTATACATATGTATGACCATTTGTTATCTTATTTGTATATCTTAATTGAGATTTTGTAAATGCTATTATTTTCTTAATATATTTTAATCTTTAGAGGTTAAATTTATTGACAGACGGAATTCTATGTAGATTTTAATAATTGAGATTAAAGTTATTTATTTTATAAATTAATAGAACTTTGTTTCGAGACAAAGCGCGGCGTTAAGTTCCGCCACTCAACGCGCAATGCCTCTAGAATTCAGCAGAAAGTCGGGAAAGCTAAAAAATTAACTTGTAAACGTTGGGTGTTCTTACTTATAAATCGTCATATAGCTGATTAACAGTGACCTGGAAATACTGGAAACTTTTATTTAGATGTATCATGATAAAAATCGCAGTATCAACGTCAAATTACCTTGAAAATATTTAAAAAAAATATACTTTAAAGTTCACAAAAATCGTATGCTATATTCATTCATATTTCATAAGATGTTCTGGTGAGAACATTAAGTGAGTGGCCGGCGCGCCGTTTATAAATAGACGCGTGACCGCTGTCGGGTTATCGCGAGAAAACCGTACTTATTCTGCCCGTACTACTGGTTTTATTCAATTTGTATGAAGTAGAAAATAAAATTATTTATTTTTATTATTTCTATGTTGCCGTGCCGTGGTTTTGTTGTTTTTTTTTTATGTTGGCACTCAACAAGTCAGTAATAAGATAAAATGCCCAAAAAAAGATTATTACGTTATACTTCACTTTCAATCAACATCCGTAAGACAAATGTTTGTATGGACAATGACTTTAAAAAAAAAGAACTTCTGAAATTCAAGCACTACGCCCAACAAAACCTTTGTATATCCGAGTGTTTACCTCCTTCTTTTTCTCTACCATTTCTGTGTGAAATAGACGTGAGAAGTTACCACTTACTTAACGAAATCTAGCATTGAAATTTGTATTTTAATTAGGGATACCAACATTTTAACTTCTACGTTGTCAAAGCGAAGAAATAAAAAAATATTAAATATTTCTTTTCTCCAAATAGGAATTGAAAATGTACCTAATTCATATATAAGTTTGTAAAAAAGCAAATGGTAGAAGTAGGAGTTTTTGTTTTGTCTTGAAAGCTGACGAATAATAAATGAAGTCATTCAGACGGAATTCGCAGTACTGTGAGCCATATGAGCGGTATCAAACAAGGAGTGACCTACCCTAATAGAGATAATCCCGGGTTATCTCTTATATTTATTTTTCGAGAGAAATGTTCTTTAAATTCTAAGTAAATATATTTTTTTTGGTGGATTTCGTTGTTTTACAGTTATTTTTGGCGTTGATGACGATGTTTATTTAATTTTTAATTTTAGTTCTTCGCTTTGGTAAAAAGGCAAAGTGCGGCGTTGAGTTTCGCCACTCAACACGCAATGCTGCACCAACTGGGAATCGAACCCACAACCGCGTTACAGTGTGTAACTTGTGTCCCTGCGCCACGACTCCGAAACCCCGACCCTCAATTCCCTCCCAAAGTACTTATTCAAAAATAATTGATCGAATCTAAGAATATCTATCACTGTCGCCTAATATTCGATCATTTGTTAAATATTATCATTTCATTTCGGCGAATCGTGCTCTTCAAATTATTAGTCATCTAACGCGGTAATATTTCTTACTCTAGTATGTAAATAGAGTGCATTATGTCTCAGTGAAAACATGCCAGTTTTGAATGCGATGGTTCTGGGTACATATTCAGATCGGGTAAAAATTTAGCTGTATTTATAATTATAGTTGTTTCCATGGTCTGTTTAGAAAATGGTAAAAAGATCTACCAGTAGTTTTTAGCTTCATGCTTGTTCCCGTGAAAAGAAGAGCACCTTAACGAATTCAAGACATTGCATGTTACACTTTGTCTCCTTAGATAAAGAAATATTTGTCTATACTTTATAATAGGGTAATCTTTACAGGAAGTAAGGCAGAGGGAACCTGGGAACCTAGTGTTAAGACGCTTCCCGTTCCCCACATTCGTTACCGCCAGGAAATAAAACATTTTTTTTTTCTCCGGAATCGAATCCACAAGCGCAAGTGGCACACTTGTGCCCCTGCACCCCTACGGCCTCAAATTCATATAGAATTTATCATTTAAATATGTACTGCCACTTTCCCACAATTTCACCCAAGTCCTACAATTATGTTAACACATCCAAAGTGTACAGCCGTATGTAAATAAAGCTACATACTACTACGAGTACGTATGAGTAGTGTACTTAATCAACGTGAGAATTTCGAGATGAGTGAGACCTAATGAATTATTGGAAAGTAGAGTCAATATTGAATGTACGTATGGCTTTCAATGGTTTGAATGGAATGATTTTGAGATTTATACTGAAATAGGGATCCTTTTTCGCTTTTTAAGGCAAAATAGATAGTGATTATTCACTTATTTCTCCATTAAGTGTTTTAGTTTCATTGATTTGTGGTAAAATAACCGTACATACCGACGGTACATGTATGTGTTTACGTTTTAATAGATAAAAGATCCAAAAAGGAAACAAGACTGTCTTGTAAATTATTGTTATAAAAGATGAAATTAAAATATTTTTGAGGCTATGAAGGCTGAAGGGCACAATCACGCGACTGTAAACACGCCAGTTGTGTGTTCGATTCGCCTTCGGGGAATGAAATATGTAATAATTCCAACGAGGCAAATCGCGGGGTTAAGTTCCGTCAGTCAATGTATCCAGAATTCGCTGGAAAGTGGAGAACGGAAGTGTATTAAGAGGGACAGAGGGTCTTAACGCTAGGATCCCAGGTTCCCTCTGCTTAACCTGCTAAGTGCCAGCTAAGTTAAAAAATGAAGTATAGGGCCTTTTTTTAAAGTTAAAATACCTACGGTAATTGCGGAAATTCTATAACAAATTTTAATTTCGTCTCCTTTAATATTTCAGAAAATATAAATACGTCATTGTTGCACCAAATATCTAACACTTATAAATACATTATTACATAATGTACTTAGTTTCAAGGCTCGAGGCTTATGGAATAACAATTATTATTTATTTTGGAATTTTACATATGAGTCAATTTAAACTTCTTACAATAATATTGTTAAATATGATGATTTAACTAATATATAATGTAATATTAGACTATAATATAATAATGAAATGTTATTATAATAATTGAGAGCAATCTTAATGATGACTACATAAGAGCTATTGTTATATATTTTTAAACAATTACGAGTATGACAAATAATTCAAGGTGACTAATAAGTTAAGGCCGTAGTGGCGCAGGGGCACAAGCGTGTGTTAGTAAACGCGACGGTTGCGGGTTTAGTTGCCACTCAGGGGATCAATTTTATTTTAATTATTTTTTCACTGCTCTATAAGAATGTCTCAGAAAATTAATTGGAAATTGTGAAACATTATTTTATTACCCTAGATAGAACCCTCCTGTCTACTCTGCTATATTCGGGAGTTATCAAACTGTACTTTGAAAATAAAATGAAAACCGGCCAAGTGATAGTCGAACTCACGCATTTAGGGTTCCATACCTACACAAACGGCAAAAAAACATGTTTGTTGTAGTCCTTGAATATTTATTGAATTCTATTTTTCAGTATTTGTTGTTATAGCGACATCAGAAATAAATCATCTGTTAATAAAATTACCGTTAAACTATAATTGCTTATGAGATACAGACTGACAGACGGACAGAAAGAAGAATGTCCCATTTTGCTCTTTGCGTACGGAACCCTAAGAACACATAATTTCTACAAATAAATCAACTTTTACAACATATAAAAACAAAATTAATAAAACATAATATTATAATTAAACTTGTAAAGAAAGTATAATAAAAAATTTATCCGCCTTCAAACCTATATCCTATCCTAGAGCTATAAGAGACTCGAACATTAGTGATTGTGTCCGGCCAATTAATATAATGGCGGAGTAACTTTCGATCGGGTTGAGGTGACCGCGCCGTATATGGGTGTACTGTATGGCATGTACCGTTTGGATATACCCTTTGAGTGTACACGATCAAAGTCCATGTGTTCTCGTATTATATATAGGTTTGATTTCACGCTGTAGCACTGTATGTGGTGGGAACCTAGGAACCTAAAGTTAAGATACTCGGTTCCAATTAAGCCATTTTCGTGGTGGAACTCAACGTCGCGCTTTCTCTCGTTACCAGATCAAGGAAATGAAAATATTAAATAGATCATTTTCTCGAGTGGGCATCGAACCTGTCACGTTGCCCATATAAAGCACGTTTGCGCCGCTGCGTTACTACTGGTCTCAATTATCATTCTTTATAATAAATTATATAAGTATAATTAATTATATAATTTTATTATATGTAATAACAATACTTTCAATAAGAGTGTATATAATGTACTTTCATAGGAACTACTATAATTGAATAAACATTACATCCAACAATCATCTACAATAATAAATAATTACTCATAATAAAAACATGTCAAGACCGCTTTATAATTTGGTATGGGAAGACGTCCCTTATTTTTACTAGGTACCCTGAAGGTGACCTGTAGGTGTACGTGAAAGCTCTGCATCATCATTTCGACACTCCCAAATGAAGGCACTATTATCATAAAATGTGCCAACGATGGCGGTGTCTGGCATTTTTGGAGAAGACCTCCTTGCCTAAATATTATATTGTAACCTAATATGTAAATTCTCATTACAGAATAAAGATAATTAAATTAATTGTTACTGTTTAACTGTAATTAAATGGGTAATATCTTTTATTTAGCTTTACGCTATATCCTGCACTTAGTTGGGTAGGCAGAGGGAGCCTGGGAACTTTGTTAGGACACTCCGTTCCTATTAAGTCACTTCCATTCCTCACTTCACGCGGCGCTTTACCTCAACACCTGACCGAAGACATTATATAAAACTTACAACATTATAAAAAATGTTTTTTTTTAATTAGAAATTTAGACTTTTTAAAAATATTTAATTGAACACGTGTTTCATGGTTTATCATTTATATTCACCCCTAAGGGTGCAAATAAGCAGGCGAAGCTGCGCGCGTCCGCTAGTTACAATATAAATAGTATAATTTACATTATAATCAATTTTGAATACAAATCTATATATATAAAAGGACTTGTCCTCACTGACTGAGGTAAGACGCGCGCACAGCCGTAACCGCTGATGGTAGAAACGTGGAATTTGGAGTAATGTTTACTTTCGTTATCTGGACATCCACTAAGAAGGGATTTTGAAAAATTTTAACTCTAAAGGGGTGAAATAGGGGTTGAAAGTTTGTATGGAAAAAAATTTAAAACGGCACCGATTCTTATAAAATTTTAAATTTAGATTTTTAAAAGTATTTAATTGAACACGTGTTTCATCGTTTTCTAGAATTCTCCCCCTAAGGGTGCAAATAAGGGGTTGAAAGATTGTATGGAAAAATTCTTAAATCGCCACCAATTTTTATAAAATTTTAAATTTAGACTCTTAAAAGTATTTAATTGAGCACATCTTTCATGGTTTTCTAGAATTCTGCCCCTAAGGGTGCAAATAAGGAGTTGAAAGTTTGTATGGAAAAATTCTTAAATCGCCACCGATTTTTATAAAATTTTAAATTTAGACTATCAAAAATATTTAATTGAACATGTGTTTCATGGTTTTCTAGAATTCACCCCCTAAGAGTGCAAATAAGGGGTTGAAAGTTTGTATGGAAAAATCTTTAAATCGCCACCGATTTTTATAAAATTTGAAATTTAGACTCTTAAAAATATTTCATTAAACAGATGTTTCATGGTTTATTAGAATTCACCCCTAAATACGTAAGCGAAGCTGCGCGCGTCCGCTAGTATTAGCATAAACTAAAAACTTTTCAATTCCCCCGTTCAATATAAACTGAGTAAAGCCTTATTAGGGCAGGCGCCTCCGGCCAGTTCTGCGATTAGCAGTAAACCAGCGGGAACCTAACTTATGCATTATGTATGGAACCAGCTACGCTACTAGCTGACCGTTGTACGTGTGCTCTTTCTCTAACGAGATATATTGATTGTGGCTTCCCGGCGGATGGAGAGATTGATTGATATATCTAATGTTAAAGAAATTACAGTATATTGGAATTGAGTGACTATAGCAGGATGGTTTTAAGTTCGATTCTCTTTTAGGGGATGATTATGGTTTTTTTTTTAATTTGTGTGGAAAGCGGAGAAAGGACTGTTAATACTGAATTCTGTCTGGCTATCCTGTTAAGCGCAATGCTACTTGAGGCGCCCTAAGATAAAAGATAGAGAATAAGCAAAGAAAAATTCGCGTTAAGACGCCCCTTTCCTTTCTCACCGCTCAATTTCCAAGACATTGCTTGTTAAGGCGTAACATAACGTCGTGTGGGAGGGTATTATCAAAGCGAATCATTTTCATTATCCCATGGGAATCAAACCTACAACCGGTTACAATAAAACGACAAGACAATATAAAAACTAAAATTATTTTAAAAACCCGTAAATCTTCCATTTTTGCACTAATATTTGTTAAAGCGATATTAAATATCATCTTCAAACGCGCTAACAGCCTCAACATCTGCACTTTATCTTTCATCTGAAATGAAAATGCACGTGTTTATTTATATTTAGAACGCATTTCGGTGTTATCGCGAGACGTCTGCTGTTTCACCTACTTACTTTAAGTGTGGTGGTATTTATGTAGGTGTCATATTATTTTTAACGAGTACCTATTTACATATTTTGTATATTTTAGCCAGGTTGACACTCAACACGCAGTGTCTCGAAAATAAGGTGGTGAGTGAGGAACGTAATGTCTTAATAAAAGGTTCCCTCTGCCTGACCCCTGCTATATGTGAGATTTAGCGTGAATAAAAAAAAATGTGAGTTTTAATAATTTTTTATTGCAATGAATATTTTTTTTTATTTTAAAATTTACAAATTTTTGTAAGTCAGTCTATTGTGACGTCAGACAAAGCCGTAATGTCTCTACACCGCCATTTTCATTATAACTATAAAACTAATTTTAATATATTCATCCTTTGAATTCCTAAAGAAAAAAAACATAAAATTAAACTATTTTTTTTATATTAAACGTAGCAACATATTGATCAGCATCCAGTAGTCATCCCGTTAGCAATGCGTCTACTGAATGTGTGTCAAACATTTGTGCTGGCGATTTCGATTGACCCACTAGCGCTAAACGTACCTAAGTACTTTATATGTGTTTCCTGCTACTATGAGATGATTATCTATTAATTACAAGATATAATTATATAGATGCAGGTGGTCGGGGGTTCGATATCTGATATGGATGATACAAATGTATTACTACTATTTGACTGGTAACGTTCATACGAACAACTACGGGCGTAGAAATTGGGATTTTATAATATAGAGAAAATAAAGTTAAGGGAATAACTAAAATAGAAATTTCAACCTTTTACTTGCAGCTTCCAGTAGCTAAATGGAAATGAATGAATGATATGAAATTCGACGTTATAAGTAATTGTACTTATAACGTCGAAGCGAATAACTTGATGTAAGCCTATAAGCCTTCCTCGATAGATGGACTGTACAATACAGCAAATTATTATTAATTCGAACTAGTTCCTGAGATTAGCGCGTTCTACCAAACAAAATATTCATTTCTATAAATATCTATAGAAAATCAATTATTAATTGAACCGTCAAATGCCATGCGATTTACCTATATATAACAATCAGTAAACAAAAACCTATCGTGATTAACAAGAATTAAAATGAATCACAACACTATCAGTGTTCATTATTCAAATAATAATTAATGTATATCGATTTGAATAAAAATATTCCTATTTTGTTGCATAGAATGCAACTCTGTTTCGGTTTTTTAATAGATGGATATTTATTTTTTCTTTATTAATAACACTTTAATATTCCAACATTTTATTGTTATCTAGAATAGACTTAGTAAATTTCTTTTTTTTTATTTTCACACCACCTATTTTAAGACATTCCGTTCCCCATACACCGCCCAATGTTCCAGACATTAGATACGGCTTGGATCGTGGAACTCTATCTGTGCTGTCGTCTTCCAGTGGAAATTGAAGAAATCAAAATATTTCATTCCCTCGAATGGAAATCGATCCCACAACTGTCGCGCTTACAGTCAAACGACCAGTGACATACCTTCGGCTTTTATTGCTTACCCTAATTATGCATTTCATACTGAAATATTAAATAAATATTTTAGAAATTGTAGCTTACTTTACATTAAATGCCGAAGTTATATAATCATACTAACGTAATATAAAAAAAATACGAATTTAAGAGATGGCGTTAAAAATAATAGTCTAATCGATTACATTGTAAGCAAACATATTTAAAAAAAATACGATAGTGCTAATAACTTACGTAAAAAAAAACATTTACAATTCTTTAAAAGGAACGTAAAAGTGTACTTCCCTAATATTAATATCGATTTCCTCATGCCTGCGTAGAAAATATAAAGTATAGACATTAGGCATATTATGTATAGATGAGTATGGCCGTGTCGTGAGCGTGACTTGTAAAAAAACGTGTTTCGGCGATGCGTGAAAACGCCTAGTCCAAAACCTTTATGTTCGATGATTCGTGATTACGTTTTATTTCCTTATTTCTAGACTTTTTTCTTTATTACATTGTTCTACTACTACTGCAAGGGTGTGACTGTAACGCGACGGTCGTGGGTTCGATTCGATCCCCAGTCGAGGAAGTAAAATATTTATTTAGGTTTATATTTTCATTTCTTCGCTCTGGTGTCGAGGCAGAGCGCAATGCCTCCAGAATTCGGCAGGAAGTGGAAGTGGTGTAACACTAGGTTCCCTCTGCCTACCCTGGTGTTTGCGAGATTTACTGATTTTTTTTTTTTTTTCTACTGTAGTAGTATAATATGGTAATTGTACAAAAATCAACATAATCTTTTTTTAAATTATTAATTTGGTGTATTGTGTGTTGTTAAGTTGTGCCCGTTTATGCTTATAGCCAATTTTAAAAAAATACAATTTTTTTACATAAATTATAACCTGAGTTATTCTTATATATAAGCTATATTACTGTTAAGTAAATTAATTTAAATCCGTTCAGTAGTTTTTACATGAAAGTAGACCAAACATACACTCTCATTGCACATTTCTAATATTAATAGAATTCTAAAGTGAATTATACATGAATTCTGTGGATTTTGCTTATACTCCGATGTTATTGTCACACTTAATATAGAAAAAATAATGAATGGCACTGATAATCGCCAAACCTATCATTATTCCGCACAAATGAATACTTTAAAAACTATAATTAGACTCCAATCAATTATAGGCGTGACTGTGCTATGCTTTAATTTTTCACCTACAAATAAGGCTTTGTTCTACGCTGCGAAAATTGTAAAATAAAAATAAATTAATCTGCTTCACACTGTATTCTGCACATAGCAGGGTAGGCAGAGAGCATCTAGTGTCAAGACACTCTTTTTCTGACTTTCAGCCCATTTTTTCAAGATATTGCGTGTTTAATGGTGTTATTTTGCCTTGGTGGCAGAGTGAAGAAATGAAAATATTAATAAAAAAATAATTCATTTCCTTGAGTGGGGATCGAATCCACAACCGTCGCGTTACAGTCACACCCTTGTGTAAATAAAAAATAAAGTATCGGAATATACTTTTCAATATTGTTTCCTATTCAATTTCAAAATAACCGAAGAAAATGTTTATATTTCAAATAAATAATTTTCTCTGAGAAAGAAATAAAAAAATCTAATCTATGCTTCGACCACAAATAATATCACGTAAAATTTTATATTAACTGACTTTTCGTCTGAAATTATATTAAATGGCCGTCTCAACCAATATCCCTGCTAATTAGATTAAATAATAAGATTAAGGGATTCGTTACACCAATTCCGTTGAATTCCGTAATCCGTATAATGTAGGGCAACGAAAACAATACCGGCCTATTTAAACAAACTGAGCTCGGAGGTTGGCGTCGACAAGAAAACAAATGGTGTAAATGTTACATTAATAAAATTCATTTTATTAATGTAATACTCTACATAAAAAGTAATGACAAAGTTAAATATTTATTAAATGGACCGTTTATTTTGAGAGTGGTGTAAGTCCATTTTCTTTTGTTTCGAGAAAATTAAAGGTTAGTATGTCGATGATTATGCAATTTCATTTACCGACCGATTTTAAGTTGTTCAAAACATGGGTTTTTTTTTGAGAAATTAAACACGGACTAGTCATATATAAAAAAATGACATTAAATTAAGCATGAATTACGTGATAGCTCATTTTTCTCAAAAATGGACTTACACCACTTTCAAAATAAACGGTCCAAATAACCATTATGGCCCAGTGGTGTAAAATTTGACTGGTAATACGACGGTTAGACTCGACCCCAAACGAGGGAATGATTCGACCCCACTGGTGGTGTTAAGTTCCTGTACTTAACACGGAATGTCTTGGAAATTTGAAAAAAGGGACCGGAGTGTCTTCTTCCTCCTTCTTTCCACTCTGCGTGGTCTATTGCGTAAGGGGACCGGAGTGTCTTACAGGGAACACTTTTAATTATTTACCATTTTCTCCACTCAAGTTAGACTTATCACTGCTATATAGGGGAGACATGTAAGTTAAAAGATTCTTTCATGTCAATATATACTTATGTCTATATAAGTGTTTATATATTTTTTTCTTATTTTTTGACTTATCGCTTCAGATGACCTGAGGTCAACTGACACTTGGCTAGCACTCGAATGCAAGTCAGTATTTTTCACATTTGCCGCTTAAATATGAATGAAAACATTTTTTCTTATACGTACGAAACGTTAACTTAAACTTTTATTTAGGTTTTTTATATTTATATCATTCTCTTATGTATATTTTGTATTTTGTATTGCTTATTATATTTTATTTCACGTTATCGATTCCGATATAAATAAGATTTTTGTAACTTAAGCCTTTAAAAAAAGCTTATATATATTGCTACAATTATGTTCGTTAAGGAACTTAAGTTATAATTGAATAAAGATTACTTCAAAAACAACACTAGTAAATTCATTTTAAATTTCGCGTTGGTAGAGACAAATTTATTGTACGTATAAATAATGGGGCTTTTAAATCTGAATTTGAATCGCAAATCCAAGGCAGTGCTATGAGCTCTTCAACACAATGGACACCTGCATGGTGAATCTTAAGAAGTAGGAATGCTAATTATTTATGTTTTTGAGTATATAAATAAAGGTCACTAGTGACTCAGTGGCAAAAGCATATGACTGTAAAATGCGACGGTTGTGAGCTTGAGGCCCTCCCTTTAGAGGGAATGTATTAATTTTATCAATATTCTCATTAATATTATTCATTAATAGTTCTTTGCTCTGGTATCGAGACAAAACGTAGCGTTGAGTCCCGCCACTCAACACACAATGCCTCGATAATTCAGTGGAAAGTGGGAAACATAATGTCTTCACACTAGGTTCCCTCAGCCTCCCTTGCTTCATGCGGGATACAGTGTGAAGCTGAAAAGATATATAAATAACAATTAAAAATATAATAGACAAAACGCATAGTCCATTTGAAACCTTAGCGGGCGACACGCGCGATGTACGTCGAGCACGCGAGACGCGATGTTATCGAAGGCGCAAGTAGCGGTCATTGGTACCGATTATATTATGATAAATAGTATTACCATTTACTATATATATCATAGTCAAACATTTTTACTGGAAACGTATTTGTGTTGTGTACCCATTTTGATGCTGTTTTCACGCATTTAAAGAAGTTGAGTTGGCAGCTTTAGTTGTCTTTGTCTCTTGTTGAGATTTCCAGTGTTCTATATATTAATTGCTTATATACTGAAATTTGATGTTTTTCGTTATTTTTGTATTGGAAAATTTGACTGTAACTGGGATCTTTGTGAATTCGGTTTCCATTTGATAAAATGATTTGTTTTCATTTCCACCCTCTTTCATTCAACCCACCTGGAAATTATGTCGGAGTGCGAGGAAGGTAGCTTTGAATACTAGGTAACGTTATCACATGCGGGATACAACGTATAGCTAAAAAAACCCAAATCCAAGTTTTTACCAAATCTAAGGTTTATCGTCATAACTAAGAATTAATGAAACAAGAATTAAAAAATGTAAAATAAAATATTCAGCTAAGTATGTATAATACTCAGCCCGGTAGGTACTTGTTAGAAAGTCTTGTGAAACTTTTTCCATCTATCCTGTACCGCAATTCTTCACTTTTAATTAGCGTGATTGGCAACTGTAAGACCTCTTAGCCATTCAAATAATTCAATACAGTTTTGTTGCAAAATATGTGAAATTTACAATGGCTCTAAGAACTGAACTAAAATTTAAATTATAGTATGGTTTTTACAGATATTGGACATTTTATATTTAGATCTATTTATGTATATAGATTTTTCACTCTAAATTTACATTTGTACGTACGAAATTCACAGTTTTACACCTCAAATTTATCCTTTTCATATATAAAATTCGTAATTTTTCACTTCATAGCCCCGAGTGGTAATCGAAGCCACAACGCATTCAAAACGCAACCAAATCGAATTGGTGCGCAAAAGTATGAATTTAGGAATGAAAATCCCATATATGAATACATTCCTTTTCTGAGTGACTGACAGACAGCGCACGAACGAAACTACGTAGAACGCTGATATTCTTCATGATATCTACCTCCTAGATACCTCCTCCTCGAGGAACCTATTCCTTGAGAAGGAGGTAAGTAGGGGGTCACTGAGATAGAACAAAATTCGTACGGAAACCGAACCGCAAAAGAAAAAAACGGAAATCTACTTTTTATAGTTCACGCAAACGAAGTTCATTATAAAATTTATTTTCGATACGCGCTTATATAAATATTGTTTTAGTTCGCGTGGAACGTAATCTTTTTAATTATCTTGTAGAGACATTCCGATAGTAGGTCACCGCAGTGATTAAAACATCGTTGTTTAAACAAATGTCTTTATTATTTATTTAATACCCCTCACCTTTTTTATCTAAAATATTTGTTTACGTTAGATTAGAGAACGGAACGGAAAGTGTCTAAATGAAAACGGAGTGTCTTACCACTAGGTTGCCAGGTTCCTTCTTTCTCCCTGCTATAATATAAAATATTATACATAAGTTTTATATAATAAAATGATATCTTTCAAAACAAACTTTATATCATAGTTCAACACGTACCTACGTAATATGCTAGTATCAGCGTAAAAGCAGACGCACGTTCGCTCTATATTTAGCGTCTAATAAACATTTGTTGGTTGCCGTCTGATACTCGAGTTACTTGTTTCTGATAATATTGAAGGTGATTTATTAGATTTGTAGGCGAAAAATTATCTATTTGTTGTTTTTATTGTCGATATAACAATAGAATTGTTAGTTGATGCTGTCCTAGCGTTGATGAATGAATTGGTTGTGGCTTCAAATCATAGTTAGAATTTATATATTTTTTTCATAAATTAAATGTAAACATATTTGTTAGCTTTCGCCTTTTAAAGTCATATTAAACATAATAAAATTGTAATTGCTAGTGTCAGTTACAATTTATTTAATGTATCTATATAAAATTACTTTAGTAAACATGACAGGTTGTAGGTTTGATTCCCACTCGTAAAACAAAACATTTAATATTTTCATATCCTTGCTCTGGTAACGAGACAAAGTACGTCATTGAGTTCCACCACTCAACACGCAAAGCCTCCAGAATGCGGCGGAAAATGGGGAACGAAAGTGTCTTAATAGGAACGGAGTGTTTTAATACTTGGTACCCAGGTTCCCCCTGCCTGCCATTCTATATGCGGGATACACTATCTACTTCAAAGATTCCCTTTTCATGGCTTAATTAAATATCTTGCAAAGTTCTCTTTGTTGTAAAGTTCACGTAAGAATATATATAGGGCAGGATAATGAACTAATCAATATTTCATACTGTATTGATTACTTGAAGTAACTCGACGCCGCAGCCCGCACAGCAACCCGCGGTTACCACCAAAATGGACTGGAACCAAGTTATTGCACACTATCACGGCATGTCATATTTCATTTTCGGATAAGATTCCATTTTACCCTAATTTTATAGTTTTGTATGAAAATGTGTAACTAAAATTGAGTTTTTCACTTTCGTTCTCAATTTCTGTATAGATAGATATATTACATTGCCTGTTAAACTATTAAAGGAAAAAATTAAGATATTTTTTATTTATTTACAGTAGCTACCTTTGGGTTATTGTATTAAACAATAAAATCTTAACATTTATACACATTGAAAAGCAGTACTGTAGAGTTCCATGTCGACTCTTCTAAATATGTTAGTTCTAAATATGTATCCCTTTAGGGAGCTTTGAATCCAAAACCATCTTACTCGTGTCTTATGAATGGCTTTTTGTGCTACAAAGGCATAAATAAAACATTACTTTAATGTTATGACATTTAATTAGCAATCTACATTTATAATAGTTTTAACGACATTACCTACTTAAAGACATTTAGAACAAACAAGAACAAAAAGTATTTCTTCCTCATGATAATATCGAATTCATGGAAACATTGAATATCTTGTAACAGATATGTATCTTATACCAGTCAGTAATTTAATTAGAAGATAAAAACTGGCGATGCAGATAAATGCATTCCTATTAAAGCTGCATAGTGAATATGAAAGTTGACTGCCTCGTCCAGTTCTGTAATTAGTTTATTGGGTTATCAGATTCCTGGTTTGATTCTAGTATGGAAAAGACAAAGCCTGGCGTTAAGTTCTGTCACTCAACACAATATCTTGAAAATTGAGCGGACGGTGGGGAACGAAATGTCTTAAAACTAGGTCCCATCTGCGTACTAATAATTTTACAATATTTACATCATTTTAGAAAACTGTGTAGTTTTTTTATACTAAAATTGTAATTTGTGTTTGTTTTGTTGCAGAATTCTTCCGCAAGCTCTTGCAGCTATCACGGCAGGAGTTCCACGCCATGTTCAAAAGGACCTATGGAATGATTTACGAACAACACTCTTACGTCTTTGAGCAGCTTTTTGAGGAATTAGAGAGGTATGTATAATATTTTGGTAATGAAATATAGTATACAGATTTAT
This sequence comes from Heliconius melpomene rosina, assembly GCF_056956725.1. Taxonomy (NCBI): domain Eukaryota; kingdom Metazoa; phylum Arthropoda; class Insecta; order Lepidoptera; family Nymphalidae; genus Heliconius; species Heliconius melpomene. The sequence continues at coordinate 1,856,710 of NC_140399.1, forward strand.
AATTTTAAGTCGTCGCTCTGGTAACGGGGCAAAGCGCAGCGTTAAGTTCCGCCACTGAACGACGAAAGGTGAGGCACTGTTTTCCCTCTGTTTATCCTTCTATGTGGGAAGATCAAGATTCTATGTGGTAGCAATCTAAAAAAACTTTAATTTTTATCATTAATTCATTAAATACCAATAAAAATAATAAATAAATTTTTATTTTGTTTTTTTTTTGTTCATTTGCGATTGTGTCTATGCAACCCTTTCACTTGGCAGTGTGTCCCAGACAGTATTGTTCTCCCTTTGTTTTTGCTAAGAGCCCGCTCATCTAAAGATTAAACTCGAACATTTGTTATTATTCATTTCGTTTATAAACTGTATACAGTAGTTGTTTATCTATGACTATTCAAGCACTTACACCAAACCAGTACAGTGTTTGTTGGTTCGAATCCATTAATTTTGTATTTTTTATTTTTTCTAATAAATTTATCTTAATGGTTCTTCAGGTGAGAAAAAGAAAGGTGATTCCCATCTTATCCTATCCTATTAATAAATAAACAAATTTAATAGAACCTCTGTTCTGTTTTGTTACTAGCTGTTTCCTGTTTTCTTAATAACTTAAAAATACAATTATTGTTTTTTTTCTAAGAATTTTATCTACTTTATACAAAATAATTGAAGAATAATTTGTTATCATTTAGTTGCGTTTAGCCTACTACCACGCAATGTCTTGAAAAGTGGGGAACGAACTGTCTGAACACTAGGTTCCCTACTCTGTTTTTTATTGAAAATAATATAATGATTAATTTTAGGTACTACACTCGAGGCGACAAAGACTTTGATGAAATGATGGACAGTTTCTTCAGCATCCTCTACCAGAAGATGTTCACGGTGCTCAACTCGCAGTACAGCTTCGACGAAAAGTAAGTAGAGTATTACACTACTTATTATTTAATTTTTGTTTATTATGTTTTTTAAACGTTTCATTATGTTTTATTATTCATTGTATTAAGTAATATTAAATATGATTAATAATATGATATAATATAATAAGTAATAAAATTCAATATATATTTTTTTAATTATAGTCGTGGTGCAGGGGCACGAAGTGTGTGTGAAAGTGTTCTGGTTCTCTAGGAAATGAAATGTTATTTTAAATTTATATTTTAATTCCTTCTCTCTGATGTCGAGGCAAAGTGCGGCGTTGAATTACGCCACTTAGCACACAATGCCTTCAAAGTTCGGCGGAAAGTGGGAAATAGGGTGCCTTAACCCTCTTAATAATAATACACCACCAGAGACAACATAATTAACAGTGAAAAACTAAGAACACGACGTTAAATATCCACGTGGTAACATCTAATGTAAAATTAAAAGTGCCATAACATATTTAAAAGTGACACTTAAGACATCATCTAAACACATAATAATATTATCATAGTCAATTGTAGGGTTGCGTTACATGATACCCATTCAAAAATAGAGTTTTATTTTATTTGTTCACTCTACAAGCAATGCTTGCAAAATTTAATGGGAAGTGGAGAAGGGAGTGTTTTAACACTAGGTTCTAATAAGTTCCCTCTGATTCCTATTATTCTTTAATTTTTATTTAATTTAATTTCTTATTACTTTACCTCCTCCTAAATACATAATTTATTTTTAGACATTTTTTTTAAATAGATATAATTGACTGACGTGAGATAAGCAACCCTACTCACCATTTCTGACATCGAATCACCGTTTTATTTACACGATGTCATAAACTCTTCTAAGTGCTATATAGAGATATTCTAAACAATTTTCTTAAAGGAACACTGTGTACTAAACTATACTCTAATAAACAGAATTAAGGTTGATAACGGCTTGCATGTTAAATCTGCAACGAAGCCCTGTCACGTTTCTTTCAGTGCGTGAGATCAATACTGTCATACTTCATGCGTATGCGCAACTTATAGTACCTATAATGCTTAAGGATACTTATACTTTAAATATTTAGCTTTGATTCATAGATATACTCAGTTTTAACGTCACTCATATACATTAACTAGCGGCCCGCCCGCGGCTTCTCCTGCGTGAACTACGTTATTATTAATTTCTGTCTCCATGAGTACCTACGTCCTATAAGTGACGTCCATGCAAAATTTGAGATTCCTAGCATTTGTAGTAACGAAGTTCCATACAAACTTTCGACCCCAAAAACAACCTCTTAGAAGTCGAATATTGCAAATTCCCGTCTTAGAGAGCACCTACGTCCTATAAGTAACTCCTATGCAAAATTTGAGATTCCTAGCACATGTAGTTTCTGAGATTTCGTGATGAGTGAGTGACCTTTCGATTTTATATATATAGATAGATTAGCGTTATTTAATTTGATTTAAATCTGATCAATATTGATTATTCTTTGATTGATAAAAATATGAGATAAATGTTACAATTATTATAAATTTCAAATTGAAAGCCATCGTGGTGCAGTGGCAGTGTCTGACTGTACACGACGATTGTGGGTTCAATTCCCACTTGAGGAAAGTAATTTCTGAAACTGAGATTAAAATTATAAATAACACATTTGTGGTTGAAACAAAAGAAAACATACGAGGAATATTTACTTTTAGAAGCTATCAATTATGTCGTTGTTGCTATAAACCATTGAGTGCAAGACCGCGCGCACATCAAACGATATTATAGCATTTGCTCAGCACTATAATGTCTTAATTTAATTTATTTTGTACTGAGTTCAGATTTATTATATGCGTGTGTCATTATTAGCTTACGTGGTCGTGATGGTGGCTTTTCTTGTATTTGGCAAATTTGTCAGAAAATTGTTATTTATTTTATTTTATTTAGCATTTTGATATAAAAAATGTGCTGTTTTGAAAAAAAAGTTGGCACTTTTGTTTTCAACGGAAAGACTAACCTAGGCAAAGCACTCGTCGCACAGTGCTGTGAAAATTTACGTTATAATGAATGCCCCTCATTGGAGGGGAATTACTATAATCTTAATGTGATTTCGCCATCAATCCCTCCTTTTGTACTAACATAGAGGATAAACATGTATGGAATTAATGTCTATTGAATGCTATGCAGGATAGCTGCCAGCTAATGTAATAGATTGTACCATTGATTTTGAAAAGAGCACCTGTTGAGTTTCTTGCCGGCTCTTCTCAGCAGAACTGCCTTCCGAACCGGTGGTAGCTTTTTGTTCATATGTTCATTCGACGATTCAAAAGTGCTTATAATAATTGCCTATTTGAATAAAGAATATTTTGAATTTGAATTTGAATTTATAAAACATTATTACTATACCTTTTAACTTTGTATGCAAAATATATTCAAACAAATCCTCTTTAAATAATCCATTTACAATATACAATAAATAACCTATCTATATCGAATCTATTACTATTACATGCATGTCCACACGTCGTTTCTGAATACCAATGTTTCGACGCAGAAATTGTTTCTTCCGTTGATTGCACAGTTACTGGAATTATTCTATTAAGCTAAGCCATAATTTCCTATAGGAATGACTGTTTGTTTCTCAGAAGGCTTATTTGGATCCTGTTTTGTATGGATTGTGGTGTAAATGGATGAGGAAGTAGAGTTTTGTGCTTAAAGCTTTATAGGAATGGTACTGGTATAGATTTTTATGTATGAATACTAATCAAAATATTATTTATTTTCATTTTTAATATAAGGTACAATATTTTACCAAAAAAAATTGAAGACAACAGCAATCTATGCTTAAAATCCATAAGTCACAGCTGTTTAAATGTTACCTAATAATCTCTATCCATTTCCAGATATCTAAAATGTGTGAGTGAACATATGAGGGACATCAAGCCGTTCGAGGACGTGCCCTCCAAGCTGTCGGTGCAACTGCGGCGGGCCTTCGTGGCTACTCGCACCTTCCACAAAGCGCTGCGAGCTGGCGCTGAAGTCGTTAAGAATATGATGCAGGTGTGTATCATTTATATATGAATAATGGATATTGTATCCTACTTATAGTAGGGTAGGCTTAGGGAACCTAGTGTTTAGACACTTCCTTCTCTTTCTTCCCGGATTCGAGACATTACGTATAGATTGGGCGAGACTCAATATAGCGCTTTGTGTTACGTGAGCGTGGAAAATAGGAATATTTAAAAAACATTTTTAAATATTATAGGGCGAAGCCGCCGGTAAAATATAGTAAAGAGCATAAACTCAAAAACATAAACCCAAATTGAAATAAAACGAGACATTAACATTCGGTTACGTCAATCATTACCTTAAAAGGCGAACATTAAGACAGACGATTTGCCTACTGACCTCCAGACTGATCAGAAATATCCATGCATATTAAATTTCTGCCGCTATGGGCAAGGAACCATGGCTATACCATATAGATCTCTTGACTATTGTCTCAAGATATAGTAAGTAGGTACAAAGTATGCAAATTTGCAAGGAATTTCGGCGTTGAATTTATTACAAACGTATCAAAATTCAAGCCAAGTAGTGTTTTAGTGTGAGACGTCTGAGTCACGCGTCCGTTGATCTCATTTGGCGCCAGATGACATATTACTCGCAATTAATATTATAATTCAAATTTATTTGCATATCAACAAGGAGGATCGAATCGTTTTGTGGGATTATTAGTTTGGCAACCACGTTTGGTGGTGATGTCATTGCTGGGAATAGATTGTTGTTGATAATAATTTGATACTGTTTACGTATATGTATTTAGGTTTAATTGGAGATTGCCATCCTGGCACAGATGAGCAATATTTGTGGCAGTGGCTGTGGATGAGCAGAATTCGGGGGATTCGGGATCTAGCTTGTTTCTCATTAGACTTCTGTGTTACTTGTATATTCTGCATAAAGTGCAAAACATAAAAACTAAAAGTGACAAAAATATCTGGTGACTAACACCAATCCACATAATAATTTCCATCCTTACAAAGTAATATCCAAGCTTTTCTCCATGTCAGTCGTCAGTCATCATCAGTCATATATTTCCTTTGTCCAAGAAAAAGCATTGTAAAAACCATAACCGTCCGTCCGTCCGTCCACATTCCGTTTTATGTAAGGCTATAGGAATGCCGACCAGCAATTACGTACTTAATGTGAACCCTGAAGACCGCGTCAAGGCGACTCGTGTCGTTGCCACTAAGATGTGCAGATTGTTTATCTTCATGCAACATTCTTGGTTTAATTGCTAAATCAAATATCATCTTTGTTTGCGCGAGGCTTTGGGGATGCAGAAAACTAATAATAGTTTATGGGTAGTTGTGGATTCGATTCTCGTTTGGGACGAATTTTTTACACTGCTCCGTTTTGGTGACAAAGTGCAGCGGTGAGTTCTACTCAATACTCAATGTCTCAAAAATTGTATAATAAAATAAAAAAATGGAAATTTCTTTATGATGTAACACTTGTTTGAAACCGTATTGGTGTACGGGCACAACATATTTGTAAACATATTATACATCTGACCTAAATATATATATAGGTATATATATATTAAAAGCTTTAAGATAAGTAAAATGTAGTTTAAACAAAACGTATTCCTAGTACAAATGAACTGCTTGTTCATGTTAGATGTATGCAATGAGGTTAATGTGGTGTAAAGACGCGTCTAAATGCGACGGTTCTAAGTTCGATCCTCACCAAAACGTTAAGCTAAATAAACAAATAAAGCACCTATAAAAAATCCCAGACCCCCCCCATATCCTTCATACACAGTTTTATAATCATCAAATATTTCCATCGTAGCTGTTTGACAATTTACATATAAATTCTATAAAAATCCTATAAAACTTAATTTTCTTGTTGAAAATTAAATATCCATCGAAGAATTTAACCGCCTCGTATCCTTATCTATTAATGAGGAAGCACTCCGCTAAGGGCCACACCGATATCGATAAGATGCAAGTAATTGGCCGCTATTGGTATGTTTGCCTTGATAATGTTACATCAAGATGCATATACTTCAATATATTTAGTTAATTAAGTAAACAGATATTTACTAGTTATTTTATGACGTTAATTTCTTTTAAAAATAACGCTTTTTTAAGTGTGCTCTTTAAAACATATAAAATATATAGGTAGTGTAGTGTAATTAAATTTTGATAGTTTGAATAACGTATCAGTACCCTTACGTATTTAGGAATCACTTTTTCTAAGTGTGAAATAACACTTTAAAATGTTAAAAACAATACACTTTGTTGATTTATCCATAAAAATATAAGAAGATTTTTTATTATTTGTAAATAGTTTATTTTCTATTCTAGTGCTAGGTGGCGAAGCATAAACCTTGTGGTCACTATATAACTTCCCAACTAGAATTTTCTTTACCTACGTATTTATATAAGACATTAATTTAAATCACTATTCTATTAACTCTTATTAATTATTATTAATTAAATGATACTTTTTCTAGGTGGGCGTAACACAAGAGTGTGTGACAGCGTGGGCTCGTCTCCGCTACTGCGGCACCTGTTCAGGCCAGCAACAGCCCTCTTGCAGTCGATACTGCCACAACGTTATAAAGGGCTGCCTGCCTGCTCACGCTGATTTGGGCGAGCAATGGGACGCTTATGTTGGTAAGTCAATCACTATCATTAAATTCCAAACCAATTTCATTATGCATATGTTATAATTTTTATCTAGATTAGCGGCAACTTAAAAAATGCTCATTTTTAAACTTATAAATATATTTGTATTCTTTATTTGTATAACATGTATATGTTTTCAATTCTAGATGCCGTGGAAAAAGTGGCAGATCGCTTACTCGGTCCATTCAACATAGCGATGGTAGTAGAGCCCATAGACATAAAAATCTCAGAAGCCATAATGAGCTTCCAAGAGCGCAACCAGGAGATCTCGCAGAAAATCTTCTCTGGTTGCGGTAAACCAGTTTTGGGCGGAGGTGGCAGTACCGGGCCATTCTTCGCGCCAGACAGAAGTCGACGTTTCGCCAGATCCATACCAGACTTCGATTGGAACCACAAGTCCAATGATGTCGACGACTTCGAAATCGAGGCCTCCTTCGAGAGCCTCGTCAACGACGACCCGTTGCTCATAGGTCTAAAAACCCCAGATGGTATTAGAAAAGCAACGGAAGAACTGGCTGAACAGTCCAAACTCAGGGAAAGGTTCCTACAATATATGAGGGGTCAGATTAAACTGGACGAATATGAAGAACACGAAAGGAGGAAACGTGATGCTGACCCCGAGCCCGCACCTGGTGGTGCAGAGATTGATTTCAAATCGTACGAATTTGATGGGAAGAGAGGATCGAAGAAGAAGAAGCCAATTAAAGCTGAAGAAGGTTATGGTAAGACAATCTTTATGATTTGAACTAAATTATGTTTTTTAATTTGTACTTACATGTTTTATGTATAACATTTTATTAATATTTAAAAATGCTAATGATTATGAAATTGTGTATTCTATTTGAACAACAATAGGCACGTACAGGACGAACACCTTTATTTATCAGATAACATCTTCAATTGCTTTATCCAATTAAGCCAATTAATTGATTAAATTTCGCCTGTTACAAACTTTGTTGTTAGCACTTCACTAAGACGCCTTCAACAAACATTTACTCTTTATTATAAAGAGTGCTCAATATGATAGATAAAATACTTTTACATTTATACTTAGAATTACAAATGATTCTGTAAAATTTCCACACAAAATTATTAAATAATAAAACCTTTCTTTTCACCAGGCGGCGAATCCGGCCCAGCATTAGAAAGGCTAGTACGTGAGACTCGATCCCGGATCCGAGCGTCCAGACGCTACTGGCTTCATCTGCCCGCGGTGCTCTGCGCCTCCACTAGTGTTACGAGCGCACCTTGCTTCAATGGATCGCATGTTGCTAGGTGAGTGAAGTGCTTTTGGAAGACATATAAATATTTTTGTGTAGCGGGATTTGAACCTCCGCCTCTTGGATACCGTCTGGTGGTCACTAAGTTATTTAGAGTAATAAATTGATTTTCATAATATTCAATGAATATATTCACTTTAATTACGCGATTATTACATGTTATTCATATTACGCGAAAGTCTTGCACTTATGCATAGTCGGTTGAAAGCAAACACTACATGCACATAAATAAACAACATTTTTTAAATTACTTAATACAAAGAATATAGAAGTTGAACATTTGCATAAAAAAAAACAACAAAACAAAATTATTAAAAAAAACAAAATAGAGAAACACTTAGATTTGGTAAAATTATTGTTGACCGATTAGATGGTTAAGAAATGAATATGAATTAATGCCTACTTATTTGCAAAACCGTCATCGTCAATCACCATTATAGCGCAGCGGCACAGTATTTGACTGTAAATACTTCGGTTGTGATTTCGATTTCCTTCGTTCCAGTTACACATCAATAGCTGCCGGAGACGGTACCCCCGCGTTAGCTTCCAATCCTGAAGTACGCTCGTTTGTGCCCCCCTCCCCAACACCTGCGCTAGAAGCACTAAGATCGTACACAGCAAAACTGAAGGACGCCTACAACGGAGTTGAAGTACAGTGGAAGGATACCCGTGAGTATTCTTCATCATCAGCATCACCCTGTTTTTAAGTCACTCTTGGATATAGATCTCCCCAACGACATGTGGATGGTCTCTGGTCTGGTCGATCCTCAACTCTTTTTTTATCTACCATTGTCAGCTTATTTGCATATATTGTCATTCTACCTACAAGGTAAGTATTTGCACTAATAGTTACACTATTAGTAGAAACCCGTCGGGTTGCGAGTTCGATCGAGTTCTCCCACTCGAAGAAATGTTCTGGTGCTCGAAGAAATGCTCTTCTTTCTGGTGTCGGGGCAAAAGCGCGCCGTTAATTTCTGCAACTCAACACGGATTTCCTCAGAATTCAGCGAAATGTGTGGAGTGTCTTAACGCTAGACTCCCTCTGCCTACCCTGCTACATGTGGGATGGAAAAAAAGTTAAAAAAAAAAATTACTTTAGCTGCATATTGTATGCATATAGCAAGGTCCGCGTGAAGCATCCACCCGCGTTACAGACGTTAAAATCATACCCCTCTAAATTAAAGTATGCATACCATGGGATTGAAGTACAGTGAAAGAACACGTGATAATGATTACTCAAAATTTTATCCTATCCATTTCACCAGCTGAAGACCTCCAAGCAGCAGCGGCAGCACAAAACGAATTCATCGAAAACGGCTCAGGCTCGGGTTCCGGAGACGAGTCATACGATAACTACGATTTACCCACAGATGACGAGGATAGGAACCCAGACAATGATTATAATGAAGGTAAACGCCTTTTTTACCTGCAAATTTTATTTATACTAGTAATTTTATTTTTATATATTTTCTTTTGGGTGGTAGTTAAAATTAAGGTCAAATAAGGTCATAATTCGTTATAATGTCTGTATTGTTTTTTTATTAAAGCGACACATGTCCTTATAATCCTATTAAAATGAAGAACAATATTATAAGGCCAGTCGTGGCGCAGGGGGGCGCGCTATACGTTGTGGGTTCGATTCCCGCTTCAAGAAACGAAATATTTACAGTTTTTGTCAGTCGTTGAGTACCGCCACTCAATACGCAACACCTCCAGAAGAAACAGTGTGTCTTAACATAAGATTCAACAAAAAATAATTATACTTATTATACTTGAACGTTCTTAATCTCACATTTCCAATAGTTGATAAGTTTCCAAAAGATAGTTTTAGTTTCTAGCATAGCAAATAATTAAATAAACTAACAATTAAACAATAAACAAATCCTATTAAACTTAAACAATAAATTAAACAAAATTACAATAATTTATCATTTAAATTTCCTCCAGGCTCAGGCGATGGCCGCTTCGACGCCACCACACCAGAAACAACAACGAGACAATCAGAAATACCAATACAACCCAAATTCGAAATACCAGTACCAAAAATAATCGAGCCAGTCGATGAAATACCACAACCTGAACAGCCTATCGAGATACCCGACAACGTATCTGAACCGGCTATCCCCTCAGAACAGCCGGTAGCCGCGTCCGCCGATCAACCGTCCCTACAAAAGGCATTATTTACGTACGCCTTACCGGTTGTGTGCGCTTGGTTCGGTACTATCGTCACCGATCTTTTTTAATTTGCCATTTTGACATGACGTCACGTGTTTTTTTATTAATAATAGTACTTTAAAATATATTTTGTATAGTCGAGAATTGAAGGTAGGTCGTGTTTTGTTGTGTGGTTTTTTTTTGTTTTTAAATGGCAACCCAGTTTATTCTTAATTGAACGATGTACAGATATTTAATCTAATTGTAAAATCGATTGTTATAGGTGGGTCGTGTTTCCTTATGTGTGGATATTTTTTCGTTTATTTACCATTTTTAACGACATGGCAATACTGCCCACCTTTAATTGAATACCCTCACATGTGATTAAGTAATTGATCGTGCATTAATGGTCGTGTTATTTATGTTTCAATTTTGGTATTTTTTTTTATTATCAACACAGTAACACGACCCGTCTTTAAGTACTCGTCATTGTACTCGTAAGTAATTTATTACATAATATAATTTTTCAACACAGTAACACTGTCTACTTTTAATTATATTGTCTACAGATAATTTAAATTAAATTACTGATTAATTTATTACCATAATTTCCATCTGCCGTGACGTCACTGCCTAGTCAATAAAGAGAGCGAGTCCTGTGATATGACTGTGGGTTCGATTCTCGAGTGCGCTAAATGTCTAAATAACTTCATTTTGGTCGACAATAACTGATTTTTTACTTTTATTTCTTTATAAGACGCCTTTATTTTGGTATTGTTTATCTGTAATTTTATGCACCGCTATGATTTTTTTTATTTTATTTACACTGTTATTTATATGATTTTTCAATATATTTTCATGATAAACTTAAAAATAACGAAATATTATAAATTAATAAGTATTTAAATGAATTTATTTTTAAAAAAGTAGTTATTGTTAATGACTAACGATATTTAAAGCTTTATTGATATTAAATTACAGATAAATGACAACGTAATGGCGACCACATATATATTTTACCCATTAGGTCGCAGTTTAGATAATCACAGCCAAATTTTGTATTTATTAATTGTAAATATAACTTGTAAATTATGATTTAGATAGCGAATATTTCAACTTTGTATGTAATATGCTATATAATATGTTCTAAGATGTCTGTCTGTCAGTTGTACTAATTTGTAAATATTATAGCTTCGGAACAAAAAATATTTAAAGTGTAAATATATTTAGTTACACGTAAGCGTAAGTTAAGACTGATTTGCTTTGGATATTCTGTTTTTATTTGTAAATGTCACTTTGACGCTTCTTGTCAAATTTGTTTGAAATTGAATTCAAAATTAAAATCTTATCTATTTGTAATTTTTTTTTAATCGACTGACATAGTGAATTTTTGGTTTACTACTATTGTATTTTTTATTTTTATTACTGCAATTGTTTATTGTTTAATCTTTTTGCTTAAACGTGAGCTTCAGCTTTACTTTGCTATGTTTGCATTATTTTTTATACATTGCGAATATTATTGTTTTTTATTTTTTTTAATTGTGAACCCAGTGTATAGATAGAAAGAATATCGTGGATACGCTTTTTGTTGTCCTTTTTTCTTATTTTTTTTTGTATGTGGCAATAAGCTTTCCACGATATATTTATATAGTCCTAAGTAAACTTTCTTACATGCCATAATTAGTCCTTTTATTATTATTAAACGCACAAATATTTATATTATACGTAATTTGTTTATCTAATAAAATCGCAATAGATTTTTTTTTATTTTACATAAAATGTCATCTGTCATTAAAAGTTAAAATTAAAAAGTTTATAATTGAATAGGTTTTTATTTTGATTTCGCTTTGGCTGTTTCTTGTGACACATATCACAGAATATAGATTAAATATAAACGTAATGTGCAAGTTTTGGGACCAAAAAGAAAATAGAATAAATTGTAAGCTCTCTCACTTCTTGCTTCTTGAATCACTTGCACTGACTTTGAAAATGTTCATCTATAATATAAAACCAGCAGTAAAATTAATTATTTAAATTTTAAATTACTTTTCCTTAAAAATATGATTTTACTTTACAAAATACCCTCTGAAATAAAAAAAACTTAATAGTTTAAAATGTAATTGAATAAGAGTTATTCCAAAAGTTGTTTAGCTTTTGCATATTTAATATCGACAGTTAGCTATTTTTATACGTAATTAATAATAATTGTAACCTATACGTTTTAAATTACTCTGTAAATATATAATTAACATTTTAAATGTTTTAAAAAGTTAGTCAATATTAGATTTTGTACAGATAATTAACAGGGTACAGACAACTGCCGTTGATTGAAAGGCACTATGGGTGGGGACCTTAGAAATAAAAAATTATGACAGCTTGCAAGAAAAACATCTTAAATTGGAATTGTATGGGAATTTAGGGGGAATACATTAGAATCAAATATATTTCATTTTGTTTTTATTTCATAAATATATTATAGTAAGACATTTTTCCATATTTTTATTTCGATATCGTCAATAATGAAGAATACTTACCCCTACATTGTCTTATTTATCAACATAAGTCGTTTTGATTAAATAATTAATTGTAATTTTTAATCATAATTTATAATAAATTTTAGTACATTTTGACAATTTTGAAGTAAAAGTGTGATGTATAAAATATACTGTCAAAAATTATCTGTCTCAAAAATTATAAATTGGAATGCTTTAATAAATTCATATACTACCAGAATGAAATTGATACTGTTTAATTTCAAATAGCAAAGATTTACATATACGTGTATATTATGTTAATACATATATCATAATATCAATTTACAATATTATAAATAAAAATTCTGCATTCTGTTCCATTTTGTCTTTAATTATATAAAAAACCACGTAATTTAATATTAACGATTAGATAATCAAATTTAAAAAAATATAACATACAAAACTATCTGGACACTTAAATTTAGGTCTAAATAAATATTTGATTCTTCTTTATTAGAATAAAATAAAAATTGTTAAAAACTGAATGTATAACGAATGAATAAAGTGTAGGTTTAAAGGAGTATTTATATACACGTGTAGACTCTACCATGTATGGCGTTGTAAATAAACAGATGGTGTAACTTTGTGTTTTATTTTTAAATCCTATTTTATTAGAAATAAAAAAAATATTCATTTTATTTTATTATTTATTAGATATTTTGAGGCCAATCTTAGCACAGGGGCACAAACGTTCGAAACTGTATATGTGACAGGTTTTAGGTTCGATTCCCAGTCGAGGAAATGAAATATTTAACATTTTATTCTTCCTCTCCATGGTAACAGGCAGCGTTGAGTTCCGCTAACCTGCTGTGTGCGCGATGCGGCGTGAAGCTGATTTGATTTTAGTATATTAGTATAAGTAGTATAACCACTTCGCCTTTTACGTGAAAATCACTTAAATAAACACTGTTCAATACTTACAAAGTATACCCTTCCAGTGTTTATGTTATTAATGTAGAATGAAAAATATGTCTAATATATCTCTGAATGAATGAAAAATAAGTCTTAGAGCAATATGTTTTCATAGATTAATAAATTATTTCTGTCAACTAGCAGCATAATTTTATTTTATAACTATAACCAACCTACTACACAAAATAAAAAAAAACTATATAAAAATTATTTATTATCCTTATAATACGTACACTTACAATATTCCGTATACAACTCTGTTACATTGTCAATTAAGACTTCAATTATTCAATTCATAATGAATTACGGATATATCTGTCACTACACAATATATGTGATTTCATGTTTTTTTTAATTAATATATCTATTCCTCTTCCTCATCACTGTCGTCGCTATCTTCCGTCTCGCTCTCGGTGCCGGAGTACTCCGAATCAGAGCCGAGCCAGTCCGGTAGTGGCGGCTGCTCTATAATGGTCTTCCATTCGTTAAGTTTGTGGAGATCTGTAAAATAAAAGTATTGATTTAGATTTTAGTTATACAAATAGTGTGGTTATTTGTAAAAAATATATTTAGGTAATAGAACTATTTATAAAGTAAATAAGATTTATATAAAATAGTCTTTTGTAAATATATTTTTTTAATTCACTATAAAATTTTTAAATTTCTGGTCGAAATTAAGCAAGCATTTTTAGATTACAACCTGATCACCTTTCTCAATTATAGTTTTTTTTTATTTTTCCGCATTGTTACGACAAAACGTTAGAAAATTCCTAAAAATATTAGAGCGTCCCTCAGAGCACACACCCGACCCATTTTCCACAGAAATTTTAAGTTACTGCGAGCGCAACTTTTTGTATATACCAAAAATATTTAAAACGTGAACATTTTGAATATATTTTGCTCAGTGGGAATCGAACCCCAACCGTCGCATTTACAGTCACTCGCTGAGCCACTACGCCACGACGGCTCCATCCGGAAAACTAAAATACTGAAAAAAACATACAGAAATAGTTAAAAGACCTTACCTAAGCTATACATATCGCCCAAATAAAACTGTTTCTCGTCTTTCTCCAACACACCCCCATACAAATATAAAACAGATCTTTGCACTGTCATCATGGCCGACATTCTAGGAGTTGGTCCGGAACGTTCTACTTTAGGTTGTATTCTTACAGAACTTTCTAGAACTTCTGAAGCTTGTGAGGAGCCGAGCTTCATTGTGAATACTTCATCTGTTACCACTGCAAATAGAATGATAAATTAATATTTATTAAAAAAATAAGAGACTTTTTATACTTCATATATACATATATACATATTCGGATATGCAGAGGGAACCTGGTAACCTAGTGTTAAGACACTTCGTTCCCGTTAACAAATTTCTGCTCCCCACTTTCCACAGAATTCTAGGGCGATTAACCCTGCTATATACGGGGAAAAGCATGAAAGAATACCAAATCCTCAGTTTACCTGTAACAGTCTCTTTCTCTTCCTCTTCTTTCTCCTTCTCTTGCCCTGTCTGTATAGGTACAGTAGGTACTATGTTTGTTCGTAACACTACGGGATGGAAACGATTTGTATCTAAATCTAAAACTTGAAGTTCATCACTCATTTCTCCTTTTAACTCTTCTTCTGTTTCTTCTACATCCTTTGGAATAATAAAGTTTGAAGTGTTTTTTTTATAAAAAATTAAAAACTTCATTAAGATCATACACAAAAACAATTTTGCAATACACCCACAAGATCCTAAAATATTTGACAAAAAATTTTCAACATAATCCAACATGTACATACGGACATGCATATTACTAACATACTTACACAAACACCGCCAAACACGTATCCCCTATTGCTGTGCGCATTCACGGCAGCCGCTATACCAGCTCGCGCGGTACTTCCCCCAGACAGGGCGCGCCAAGTCCACCCGGTTTTGAAGGACAGTTTAAACATATCTGTGTGTGTTTGTGTTTTCTCCGTCCTCCCTTCGCGTATTCGGGAGAAACCGCCGTAGATTATTAGCTGGAATATTTTTTGCTCATATTTAACATGAGATGATTTTATTACAAAACTTTTAATCAAAGTGTCTAAGTGACCAAGATAAGCATATAAAATCTGACTTGTAATGAATTGTCACGTCATTTTTTGCCTTCACCCAGTATCCCGCATATAGCTGGTGTAACGATACCAGAAACATTAAAATATTTCATTAACTTTTACGCTTATGCCCCAGTGCCATAACAGGATTTTCAAAATTCATTTAAACCTCATCTAAGAAAATATTACTTTATATTTTCTCTAAACACAAGATACATCCAAAAAGTAACAACAAAAAAACATCTTCAAAGTACATACCGAATCATTCCCACAAGGCAGCATAACACACGCCGATCTGGCACAGGGACCTCTCCCGCTTATCACGAGTTTACTCCACTGCCTCGTGTCCAAACAAAACGTGTGCAGATCATCAAAATATTTACAATCCCTGCCATCATCTGAATAACCTCCGAAAATAAATAATTTACGACCTAATAATGTCATTCGGTGTCCTGATCTGGAGGATGGCGCGTTTGGTGCTATGACCTGGAAGGAGAATATTAGATATTTTAATTGCAATATATACAGGGGAAGAAACGACATTAAAGAAATATTTACAAAGGTGGACTTACGTCTAGAAGAAATCTCTTCCAATCTATAGAAGTTGATTAATGTAACATAGTGAAAAAGACAAAATAGCATATATAAGGCATCAGGCAAAATATTAACTGACAAAATGAAAACTGTTTTTTTTTTGCTTCACACTGTACCCAGGTAAGCAGAGAGAACCTAGTGGTAACACTGGATGCTATACGGGCTACGGTGTGAAACTGAAAACAAATATATACATATGTAAGAGATTGTAATAAAAATAATTTATTTCGGTTCATTATGATCAATGACATTTTAAAAACAGCAAGTTTCTGAAACTGAAGTAGAACTATCATATTCTAGTTATTTTATATAAGTTGACACTTACTTTCTCCCATTTCTTTTCTGCTAAAGAAAAACACCATAAATCTTTATAATGATAGAACTGAGTTTCTGATGGACTTATGAATTCACCACCAAACACCCACAGCTCACCTCTAAAAATATTATAAAATATAATCAATTATCTCTTTTAATGATGATGGAATGGATGGAACAGAAACTATTTTAAGACAAGGACTATTTAAAAATAAACATAATTATAAAATTCTTGAAAAAAAAACCAGTAAACTTAAGTTTGCGCCCATCATATTTCCATTTCGTGCCAAATTTCATTCCTGCAAGTCCACTGGAAGTATCCTATAGGTTTGATTACATGGCAAATTTCATACAAAATTATTTTTTATGTGCTCCAAAGGAATATAGACCTGAATGTTTGATATCAATTTCAGCTTGATACCTTCATCACAAACACAAGATAAATGGTGTTGACAGACAGACACCAATACCAATACATTCTGATTTTTAGCTCAGTGGTTAGAGCACTTAGACAGTTTCTAAGATATCAAAATTTTTTTTTTTACTTCACACTATACCCGCACATGGCAGAGTAGGTGGAGAGAACTTGGGAATGAAAAGGAAGAGAATGGAAATGGAATCTGCCTACCCTACTAACTGTGGGATACTATAAAAGGGGAAATAAATCATTACTATTACTATATTAAAAAATATAAAGTGAACAAGAGAATTCACTTTAAACTCACTTATTAGCTGGTGTAGCTACAGCTTGATGGGCACTCCTTGGTGGAGGTCCTGCTGGTGCCTTAATTTGCCTCCATGTATTATTTACAGGGTTGAAGAATAATAGTTCATTGTATACTTCAGTCTAAAAATAAATTAAAATGTTATTAAAATTTGCTGAGAAAAAAAAAGATATAAGTTACTTCCCCATAGTAAAAAGATATTAAAGTTTTAAATTAGAAATGTTTGCCTACAGTTAGGATCCACGAACAACACAACATTTATTTTTTTTTATAATTCATATACTAATTAATTAAAATTATAAACTTTTTACCTTTTGTCCATTGTGGAACTCTCCACCAAACATAATGAGTTCATTGTTTGTAGGATGTGGGGTGAGACTCGCATAAGCTCTGGAAGTGGGTGGCTTTTTTAAGGTCTTTTCCGACGCCGCAGCACGTTTAGCCTCTTCTCTTTCTATTTCTGCTATAACTTTAGCTATATCTTCCTATAACAAGTGTAGATATTTATAAAAAGCACAAAAAATAATTAAAAAAATTAAACAATTACATTACGCACATAAAAATTTAAATTGTAATTTCTTTTGATTACATTAGAACCCCTAAATAATAACCGGGATCCATATAAACTAACCTCTCCCAAAGTAGCAAGTTCCTTTTTAAGTTTATTTGCCAGTTTTTTCTCTGTTTTGGCAGCAGTTTTAACTGCACCACTGACTTTATTCTTATTCTTCTTTTTACCCATTTTAGAATATTTCTTCTAAATATAAAAAAAATGAAATAAACAATACAAGGGTATTGTTTTTAAAATGTGATTTTGACTTCTGTCAACAATCAAACAATGATCTGACAGGAGTGTCAGGACCACAGAACACATTTACTAAATAAGGTCAGGACTCAGAAGTGTCAAGTTAAAAAGTCTAAATGTAAACTACTATTAGAAAAAGAATACCGTATGTACGGTATCCGTAATGGAATCTAAATTACGGAGCCGTATAAATTAGAAACACCGTAGATTGTACTTTTATTTACTTTTTACTTTTATTAAATGAAAAAAACTTAAGATTTTATTAATCTTTATTACCGTTTTGCACTGTATTCTAAATTAATAATTTAGCATGATTTTATAGTATAATTAAATTATTAAACCGTATTCACAATACCGAACTTAAATATTATTATAATTATAGTATAATAATGTTTTGAAAAGTAAGTTTCTAAACGAATTTTGCCAAGCATGAAGTTAATTGCAGAACTAAAAGTAAACTCAAAAGTCAAACTGTAAGTGTAAATGTAATCACTTCGCACTTGTCAATGGTGATTACAGAAGCAAATGTAATCTTTTCATAAAATATTAAGATTACAATCTAAATAGAATCCAGAAAACTGAGATGTGATAAATTAAAAATTTATAAATTATTACATTAATAGTTAAATAATAAATCTACCAAAATGAATAGAATGTCAGCGCCAGGAACCTCCGTACGTAACTTATTTTATTTAATTGTTTAGCACCTGTTAGTTTATGTTACTTTCAGTATTTACTTAACTCACTTACTTAACTTTCAGAATTTAGTTGATTTAAGTTAATTATTTTTATACAATTTATAATGTTCTTCAAACGAAACTAATGTCGTTTTAAAAAGGTTTTATCCTTTGGTCTAAATTTTCTTTTGACACAAAACTTTTAAAAAATCTTAAAAATTTGATGCATTATGAAGAAATCAAATGGATATGCACCGAATAAATTTACAATACGTCAATATAAATTGTATTAAGTTTAATAAACACAAATATTTGGTTATTATAGTTTTAAGGATAAACTTTGTAAATAAAGGTCAATGCCACATGACCTTATAGAAACATAAATATAGGAATCATTAAACCACTAATCTATATTATAATCAATTTTCACTTTCATTTTATAATTATATAGGATGATATAGCAGGATATAGCCTTTGGCATTCTTTAATAATGGACTATTCAACTCTTTTTATTTTTATTTTATTACAATATATTTTTGACTTAATCTAGTTCCTAAAATTAATGCATGCAACTAAACAATCCCTTCAGCTTTATAATATTAGTATAGATTATAAATAATGAACCTTTAACATTCTAACAGGGAGCGGGTGGATCGGGAGCAGTCCAAGAGTTCAAAATCAGAGTACCAAAAAATGTAAAAAAGAAATATCATGTGATGAGATTTAATGCTACACTCAATGTGGATTTTGCCAACTGGACTCATGTTAAAATGGAAAGAGAAAATAATATTAAGGAGTTTAAGGGAGTGGAGGAAGAAATGCCTAAGTATGTATAATTATTGTATAAATAAATGGCTTTGGTTTTGCTTCTTTTTCTCATATAATTAACAATTTCAAAATTTAGAGCTTAAAGGTAAATTTTTAGGTTCTAAATCTATTAGGTTCTAAAGTTCAAGTTCATTATGAATTGTCAAAAAACTTTAAAACCTGTACATTGGTACATCACCCTAAAAAAGAAGCTTTATGCTTTTTCATACAAAGAGAAAATCTAGCGTTATAACACTCCATACTTCACCTTGCCTGAATTTGATACATTTATTTTTGAAATTCTTTTAGATTTGGCGCAGGCTCAGAGTATGGACGTGACATGCGTGAAGAGGCACGTCGTAAGAAATTCGGTATAATCTCTAGGAAATATAAACCTGAGGATCAGCCGTGGATATTGAAAGTTGGCGGAAAGACTGGGAAAAAGTATGGCACTTTATTTTTCATTTTAATGTCAAATAACTCTTTTTAATACAAGAATATATATTATACAAGAATATATATTAAATAATAATAACTTTTAATATCTATGTAGGAAGATTTTAAATGTCATTCAGATTTAACTCATTTTATCTTACTTCAGTAGGAAAATTATAATAATTAATTTCCCTGAATGAGAATTAAACTTACTGGTGTTTATTATATAAAATTTCTGAGACTATATTCAAGAAGTACAAGGCTTTAAGAATTTTTAGAATTAGGAAATACACAGACAATTTAAAACTTTTTTTTCCTTATATTTTAGATTTAAAGGTATCCGTGAAGGAGGAGTATCAGAGAATGCAGCATATTATGTTTTCACTCACGCAGATGATGGTGCCATAGATGCCTATCCTTTACAAGAATGGTTGGTTTATGTAATTTTTTCTTTGTTCTATAAGTTACTATTACAATACTGGCAGGCCAGTTCTGAGGCTAAGTTGAGATACAAGAGTGCAACTGTACACCTGACGGGTTGTGTCTTAATGTTTATGAAATGATTTTGTGGGTTTTTTTATTATTTTTATGGCAATAAAAATAAGCTTTATCATTCTTTTAAAGGTACAATTTCCAGCCCATACAGCGTTATAAGGCTCTGTCTGCTGAAGAGGCTGAACAGGAGTTTGGAAGGTCAGTTTTATTGTTAAATAAATAGTGTCTAAGCAAATTAGAGAGAGTAATCGTAAGTCTCTATTGCTAGGAGAATGACATGTTATTTTATATACAGGGGAGAAATTCGATAGCCATACAGAGAACTATTTTTTTCAGCTTCACGCTGTATCCCGCTCACAGCGGGGAAGCCAGAGGGAACCTAGTGTTAAGACACTCCATTCCCCACTTTCTGCTGAATTCTGGAGGCATTGTGTGTTGAGTGACGTAGCTTAACGACGCGCTTTGCATGCCTAGTTACCAAAGTGATGAATGCATAATGTACATAATAAAAATATTAATTATCTTGACCTTTCAGGCGTAACAAAGTAATAAACTACTTCTCCCTTATGTTCCGTAAACGTATGCGCGGCGACGACGCGGCTGACGATGGCGACGATCCGGACGAGAAGAAAACTAAAAACTCTAAAGCTAAGAAAGGTTTGATAATGTTCTATGCATGTATCGGGTTCGATTTAAAAAAGGGGTTGGTGAAGGGAGTTTAAGTTTTTCGATAATATAGACAATATGTTTCAATTGTGTTTGTAAATATAAGATGAAAATTTTATTTAGCTTAGTAATTTAAGTCCTTAAATTATATAACATAGAGTGTCTGTTCTGGCATTGTGTGTCAAATTCTGCCACTGAACCCATAATGCCTCCAGAATTCGACAGAAAGTGGGATTGTGTTAGCATTAGGTTAATAATTATTATTATATACAAATTATCCACAAAAACATCCTATATTTATTAACCAACATATTTTATATGTTCTTAATCAATTACTTCTATAGATCTCAAAATATCAGAAATGGATGAGTGGATAGACTCTGACGATGAATCGTCGGATTCGGAAGGTGGGGAAAAAGAGAAGGAGAAAGAAGATAGCGATTCAGGTTCTAAGAAAAAGAAGAATAAAAAGGGTTAGTTACATGTTTAGTATACATCATTTTTATACTATACATATGTTTATACTAATTAAAAAATAAAAATAAAAATTGTGACTTGTTATTTCGTTTGCATAGATGGAATGGTGGGAATCAAACCCACAACCTTCGCAGTTACAGTCACACGCTTATGCCACTGCACCACGATGGCTCCAAATTAATGAAATTTTATTTATTTAGTACGTAATTGTGTGTTTTTAGGAGCTCCACCTAAAAAAAAGAAGAAAGTAGAAGATGAAGCGTTTGAAGAGAGTGACGATGGTGATGAAGAAGGAAGGGAGAGGGATTATATATCGGATTCGTCTGATAGGTATTTTTTAAATATTTATTAGAGTTTTTTTGTAATATGCATCTATTTTCTCGAGTGGATATCTAACCTACAACCTTTCATGTTCACTGTGGCATGCTCGAGCCCCTGCGCCATGACGGACCTCATTGAATATTTGATTATTTTAACTAAAATGTTTTGATGAAAATTAAATAGCTTTTTTACCTCACAGTGAATCGGATCATGAGACAAAAGCTAACAAAGAGTTGAAGGGAGTTGCTGAGGAAGATGCATTAAGGTCAGTATTTTAGAAATATTATAATTTATTGATATTAATATAATATGCAGTATATTATATTACATTACTATTGTGTGTGACTGAACATTAATGACGCAATAATTAGTTACGGATTCATGTCTATGATGATGATTTTACTTCTTACTATTGTATACTTAAATAAAATGTCTATATATCTATCTTAAAATATTTTTGTAGAAAACTACTAACGTCAGATGAAGACAGCGACGAGGAACAGGAACAAAAACAAGAGTCCGAGCAAGAGGATGAACCTACTAAGGAAGGGGAGGAGAGAGCCAGCAAGTTGACTAAGAAGAAAAAGAAACCAGATGAAGTTAAGAAAGGTTAGTATTTTGTATTTTTTTTATTATTTTCAAACTTTGTCATCCAATAAACAAAACACGTGCAATATTCACTCGGCTTCATGTTGCATGAAGAAATGAGAAGAGAATAAAGAAATATCAGGAATCGTTGGAAAAACAAGCATATAATTTTTGTCGAACATTTTATTGTACACATGGCAAAAAATCTAAGATGATTTTTTTATGAATAGCCAATATATCAAAAACGGTAAAATTTCAGTATGGGAATAACTTTTTTGTGTAAGACTTAATTTTTTAAATATTTTTACAACTATGTTTGTGGTAAATATGTTACGTAATTTCTCAACACTGTCTGAAACCGTTAGTAATAATTAAGTACATATTTGTATATTACAAATATTATATACAAATCTGGTATAATACAAATATTAATATACATATTTGCGATATGAACCCACTACAAGCCTTTTATTTTAACTTCAATACACAAAATCAATTTTCTAATACTAAAATTACAGATTCGAGCAGTGAATTCAGTTCAGATTCAGACACAGATCAAGAGAGCAGTTCAAAGAAACCAAAGAAAAGTAAAAATGGGACGTCCGAAGGGAAGAACCCACCTAGTGCCAGCAAAAGTGGTATGATTTTTTTTATTATTATGATTATTAGGTAACTTGTTTGCTAAATTATCTGGCTATTTTTCAGTTATTATGTTTTACGGAATCCATCCTATATACCATTTCTATTGAAACTGCTTATAAGAACCTTTCTATTCCTTTACAATAAGGCTCAGTCATAGTACAACTGACTATTGCACTGGTTAACATAACGGCGAAAAGTCGGGAACGGAAATGTCTTAGTCGTGTGAGTCGTGTGAGATACTTTAAAAATAAAATAATTTTTGTCGAAGCTTAATAAGAATTCCAAAGGGCATTGGTTAAAATCCTCACTATATAAAAAAATGTACACTTTTTATATATTCGACAAATTAATGGTAGGTACTTTACTTTAACTTATTCTCCCCTAGGCGGCAGCGCCAACACGTCGCGCTCCAATACGCCGGTGCCGTCGGCCGCAGCCGCCGCTGTCGCCGCCGCCAACGCGCACCAGCACGGCGCCAAGCGCCCCAAGCTCGACGCCTCTTACACGTGAGTACCGAAGTTACACGGCCAATGTTTAGTCTAATGTTGGGATCATTGGTTGTGTTGTGAAGTTACAGTATGGTTAAAGAACGGTGGCCACCCTGAACTGAAGCACTGTGTAGTGAACAACGGGAGGAAAATAATTAAAAATAAAAAAATCCTAAAATCAAATCTGCATGACGCTAATTTCATAGCGGCCACGACTTTATATAATAAAACAATACGCGATTAAATCGATCGCCAGTCGTGGTCTGTGAGTTCGATTCCCATTCGAGGAAATGAAATATTTCATATTTTCATTTCCTCGCTCTAGTAACGAGACAAAACGTGGCGTAAGGCTCCGCAGCTCCCGTTACCCACAGAATTCGGTGGAAAGTGGTGAATGGATGTATTAACACTAGTTCTCTCTGCCTACTCTGCCACTTGCCGGATACAGCATGAAGCTGAAAAAACGGAATAATCCTAGAACGAAATCTGCACAACTGACTTTAACAATACGGCCACGACTCCAACAATATATAATAAAAATACACTGTCACATGTCGATTACATCAACTTAAGTTTCAATTAAATTATATTTATTTTTACTATAGCGAATGCGGCGTAACAGAAGAAGCTGTGAGACGTTATCTCGCTCGCAAACCAATGACTACCACCGAGTTGCTCACCAAGTTCAAATCCAAGCGCACCGGTGTCAGCTCCGACCGCCTCGTGGAGACCATGACGCAGATACTGAAGAGGATCAACCCAGACAAACAGAACATTAACGGCAAGATGTATCTTAGTATAAAGCAGTCGTGATTGTTTAATACATGTAAGTGTGTTGGTTACTTTTGTTTACTTGTAATTGTCACTGAACCAGAGTTGGGAAGATTTTAATTATTATTATTATATAGCAGGGTTGGCAGAGGAGACCTAGTGTTAAGACACACAGTGCCCAATTTTCGAAATATTGTATGTTATAGGCACTAAAATAAAAAAATACAATTAGAACAAAATATTTATTAAGTAATAAAATACTTAAAAACAAAATACTATACTATACTTTAGAATTATCACTAAATAAATTAAGTGGATTTTACAAAAGACAACATTACAACATATTTAAATAAAATATGAATTTAAGAATATTAATTTGCCATTGAAATTTAATTAAAATAAATTGGCAGTGAGTTTTAATAATACAGGTTATTTAATGAATAACAACATATCAATTTTTTTCTTTTGTAGTTTTTTCCATAAAATGTCTACAGAAATGCCTATATAACTGAACAGTATTTAGTTTTGTTGATAATCTCTGGCCTTATTGGCCTAGACAGAGGGAATGCAAAAAAATATATTTATTACAGTAGACATTAAAAAACCCTTAACATAAAATAATTACTATTTTAAGTTTGTTGAAAAAAAAATTGACCAATAATTGCAGGTCCTGCACTGACGACGACAATATCAAACCAAAATGAAGTTCAATAGAAGCAAAATATTCTTATCTATAATATGAAATATCTTCTACACACAGACATTAGCAAGTTACTTATTAATTATATAATATATTTATATATAATAATAAACTATACTTTTCTACATCGTATTCACATTAAAAACTAAGAACAACTTTATAAATTGATTTATTTATCACAGACAGTGTTTATTACTTTATTTATCATATGTGATCCTAACAAACTTATATTATATATTTATATGTAGTATTTAGCGGTTAAGTTCTTTTTTAATTGAAAATTATATAATTTAATTAAAATAATTTAATTTACCAGTTTGATTGGTGATTTTAATAATGTCTACAAAAATAGACCTTCCTCATAATTAGCTATGTAGGTTCCATATGTGGTAAAAATATGGATACTGTATTCTAGTAACTTTCTTCATGCTTTAGATTATTTTCGTTATAAGTACCCTTAGGTATCTAATCTAATAGATGAATGTTGCCAAGGCCCAAAATAATGCTGTGTTTGGTACGTATAGGGAATTAATAGAAATATAAAGTTTTCAAAGTTACCCCTAGTTAACCTTACATTTCCAATTATATTAGTCACACGTATTTTTGTATCTCATATATTCTATGATATGTATAAGATATTTAGTTCACGTTGAATTTGGCCCTTTCTACATAAATCATAACTTATGTTAAGCAATTAACGACTTCTCTTTTTCATCGGCGTGATTCTTTTCATCCTCTTCAGGTTTTCTAGAAATAGAATATATATTTTAATAAAGTTGGGAAATTATATCAAAATTCAAAAAATATAATGAAATAAAAGATTACTTGTAAACAATGGATATCGTTTCTGATCTGGTTAAACAAAACAGTAAGTGGTGTTAAGCTCCGCAAGATAATGTAAAAATCCAAAAAAAGCAAAATAAAAAATAAGTTTATCAACTATACCCGCATACGACGTGGCTGTTCACGATATTTTCTCCCTCCTCTATAGTCTGTGGCATTTGCCTTCCATTCGTCTCCGGCAGCAATACTCCTACGGTACACGCGAATAAGGCTATCAACCCTAAAATGAGTAGTGGCAAGGTTTTCCAATACCGCTCCTGAAATGGATTTAATTTTTAAAATTTAATATAATCTATAATTTAGTCTACTTGCAACATTTCTAAATTACTTGGTTATACAGTGTGATCAACGAAATATGGCCATTCTAAACTTAGTTAGACTTTGATAATTATTTTTATTATTTTCTTCCCCGTGTACAATGCGCAAAAGTTCAGAAAACCTAACTTCACGGCGGTCACGACTCGTCGACCGTATTTATTAATTATACTTACATTAATTTAAAATCATTATATAGTTTCTCAATCGGTGGAATGAAATATTTAATATTTTCATTTCCTCGCTCCGGTAACTAAAACAAAGCGAGGCTGTAAGTTCCGTCACTCAACATGCAATGCTTCAGAATTCGGAAAAAGGAGAACGGAAGTGTCTTAATGAAAAGGGAGCGTCTTAACACTAGATTCCTTGGTTGCCTTTGCTGCTGCTACGTGCATATGTGTGCTATGTGTATGATATAGCGTGAACCGAAATAAACTATGCTTGATGCATTTTTTAAACGACTTACAACTTAAACGAGCTACAAAGAATCTTTAAAAACATCTTAAACTAATTTAAAAACCAATAAACTCTACAACAAAATGCCCACCGAATAAACAATAAACGGCGACAGCAGCGTTGCCACGTATCCGCTGACGTGTATGAGGGAGGAGCCGGACGCGCGCACCGGCGTCGGCAACAGCTCTGCGGACCACTGTATGGCGGCGTTGTACGACATGTTGATTGCGAAACGGGCGAGTATTGCTAGTGATACTTGGGGTATACCTGGTGGAATGTTTTATTTAATTAATAATTTATATAATTCTAAAATGGTGATTTGATGGTGTGGCGTGGTCGTGACGTATTGCCACGAAGTGTGACTTTAAACGCATTAGGTTCTAGTTTCGACTTCCATTTGGGGAAATTAAATATTTAATATGGCATTGTCTTCAAACCAAAACGTTACTGTTAACATAAAAAATAAGTATCCTATATAGTAGGTACAATATGTCAATAGATTCTTTATTATTATAATGATAGACACGTAAAAATAAAAAGAAACATTTAATTTTCTAATTATAAAGTTAACGAGTAAAACATAGCTAGTATTACCTCTAGGTACGATAGTTGCGATAAGTATTAACAATCCAGACACAGCCATTGGCCCACACGTGAGCACCTGTCGACCCCATCTGTTTCAGAAGTAACAAGTTAATTTAAATGATACGATATAATATTGTAATTGAGCTGACGCCAAAACCACCTCTATCTTCGCTAAGAAGAAATGTTATATTTTAGAACTATTTTCTTCTCCGCTAATGAAGGAGGAAGAGGATAACCGGTTTCCGGCAATAAGTATTTTTTTTTAAATTGCTTAAGAGGTGAAAAAAATCACCAGGCTTCAGCAAGCAAAATCTTGTACTACAGACGCCTTTGTCCACTTCTTGGAAAATCGAAAGAGTATTTACATATACCACAAAACCCAGAGTACAAAAAATCCACATACTTATCC
The DNA here is from genome assembly GCF_056956725.1 of Heliconius melpomene rosina. NCBI lineage: Eukaryota > Metazoa > Arthropoda > Insecta > Lepidoptera > Nymphalidae > Heliconius > Heliconius melpomene. The sequence goes on from NC_140399.1 coordinate 1,884,370, forward strand.
AAAATAAACGCCAACAGCGTAACACTAGGTATCTCCGTAGCGGACGTCAGTGTGAAGGTGATGAAGAAGTCCAGTCCAAGGCCTTCAGACATTCTGACGAGGCCGTCGAATATGACCGCACAGGCCATGTACACGAGGACCATGAGTATCATCATCTTCCTTAGAGGAGCGCTGGTGAAGACCTCCTTCATTGATTCATTGGTTTGACGTGTTTGGCTTGCTGATACCTGGTGCAGATTGAAAATATTGATAATTAATGGAATTCAATTGAATGGAGAAATTATTTTAGCTATTGCAGGGAACTATTATTTACATTTATCTATTATTTACTTAATACGCAGCTTCTCTCGCTTAAATTTCTTTTTATATAGCCAGAGGATATTTTTCTAAATATTCTTGTAATAAAAAGTTTTATGATAATCGGTTGATTAGTTTTCATTTGAAAGCGTAAAAAACAAAAAAGGGTTCCGTGAACATAATGTTGGTACCTATATATCACGATACATTCAATATAATAAAACAAAGCTTACAATAAACTCATCCATCACATCGTCAGGTATTTTCGTTCCGTTTACTTTTTCAAATCTTCTCAACACTTTTACTGCATCGTTCACTCTGCCGCGCGATGAGAGCCATCTTGAAATGAACAAAATATTTTTTATGAGTCATAAAAGAGATATATGTAGGTCCCAATAGTAAACATTTTTACTTCACGTAATAGGTGTTTAAATATAAAAAGAGATGAGGCCAGTCGAGGTACAGTGGTACCGAGGAAACGTGCGGCGTTTCGATCTGCTACTCAACAACACAAAAGAGGCCTACGGAAGTGTCTTAATGGGAACAGAGTGTCTGAGCACTAGGTCCCCAGGTTGCCTCTGCCTACCCTGCTTTATGGGCAGGCCTGCCTGCAGCATGACTCTAAAAAACGAGAATAACCTCCTACAAATCTCCCGCCTAATCCACACATGCCCACACTCCAAAACATTACAAGACAATATAAAAAAACTAACTCACCTAGCACTCTCAGGTACAGTAAAAGGTACTCCAAGTACGATGAGGAAGGGTAAGGTGGTTAACCAGAGTAATTTCCGCCAGTCCGACATCCACAGTGCGAGCCAGGGCAGTATAAGGCAGCCGCCGCCGAAGTACAGCGCGATTGACAGATTAGCTACCAATGTACGGTATTTTGGACCCACGTATTCGAGAACTGGAATTTTTTTATTAATTTTGAGTACTCTTTTTGTTAATTAGATAGGGTTTATAAGTAAGGGGAGGGTTTAAATAAAAATCTGAAAGCTATTAACGTAATATAAATTATTATTTAAATTACAAGGTGGGAATATATTTGCTTACATTTTTATAACAGAAAATAGAACAAAGTCTATTATCATGCCAATTGAAGAAATAACAAAGAAAAAAGAAAATAAAAAATTTACCTAAAATATACATAATCATAAAACAGCTATCATAGGACGTGCCGACCAGAAATCGACAGATCGCAAAATCCCATACACCTTTCGTGTATATACTGGCCACACCGCCAACGAATGCCATCAAGTTAGCAACTGAAATTAAATAAACAACACATTTGTTAAATAAAATTTACTTAATTTTAATTCCACTCCGTTCCCATTAAGACACCATCATTGCCCACTTTCCGCCGCTTTCTGCAAGTGTTGTGTGTTGAGTTGTTAAACTCAACGTCTCGCTTTGTCTCCTTACCAGAGCTAGGAGATGAAAATAATAAATATTTCATTTCCTCAAGTAGAAATCGTGCTCGTAACCTGTCGCATTTACCTACAGTAGCAGTGTGCCCACAACCCCTATACCAAGGCCCACGACTGGCTTCGAGATTTTCAATAACATATGTTTTTCTGATATTTCTTTAAATAAATATACTTTTGAGATTCCCTATCTCACGTGTTAAGGCTTTCCCTTTTCTACATTACAATCTCCACTTTCTTTGACGATTTAAATAATTTAAAGTTTCTATAATATAAATTCTTACCAACCAAGGCAGGCACTCGTCCGTAGTAGTCCGCCATCCATCCAAATAATACTCCACCGACCAGAGATCCTACGAAGAAAACAGCCTGAGTGATGGGAGTGTTCCGCGCGTACTCGCAAACCCAGCCGCGCTGTAAAGATAAACGAGAAATAAATCAGCTTCACGCAGCAGAGTAGGCAGAGGAAACCAAGACCCTCTTTTCCCCACTTTCCGCCGATTTTGAGTTGCGGAATTGAACGAAGCTCTTTACCTTGACACCAGAGCGAAGAAATGAAAATATAAATTTAAATAAATACTTCGCTTTCACTTCCTTTCCTTGAGTGGTTGGTGGTGGTGGTGGTGTAGTTGTGGTTACGATCCTCACTTGGGGAAAAGAAATATTTCATTTTTTTTTATTACGCTCTGGTAAGACATAGCGTGGCGTTCAGTTCCGCCACTCAACACGCAGTATCTCGAGTATTGGGTAGTAAGTGCGGAATGGAAGAATGACCACAGAACATTATTTTATAGTATGTAGGTACAATTCTCTTTTTATCAAGCACATACATAATTATTACTTTATCTTGGACAGCATTATTAAATATATTATTACCGTTTAGCAATAAATTAGATAAACATAGAGTTCATTGGGTAGAGTTGCTTCCTGAAACGTCTGTCGTTGCCAAGTCAATTTTATTTGCTGGATATTAAAATATATATAATGCAATCGGCCTCGTTGGTGCTTCTATAATTATCTCAAAGTTATCTTATTATTGAAGACAGCCGTAGCCGTGCCCACTCCAGGTTGTGCGTGTGTGCGTCACCCTGAATACCGCACATAGTGGGGTAGGCAGAGGGAAAATAGTATTAAGAGACTCTGTTTCCCATTTTCCGCCAAATTTTAGACACATTGCATGTTGAGTGACGGAACTCAACGCCGCGCTTTACCTGGTTGCCAGAGCGAAGAAATTTAAATATTAAATGTTTTATTTTTTCGAGTGGGAACCTGAGAACGAAAATTTCGGGGGATTCGGAGTGTCTTAAGTTCTTAACATTAGGTTCCCTTTGTCTATCTTGCTATACGCAGGATCCTACCTGATGCTATAAAACCACAATGCTAGTTACATATTATGTTCCTTACCTCACTTATAATAGTATGATAGGGGATATCTCCCAGCTCGAACTCCCATCCATCCTTACAAGGCACCAGAGGCGTGTCGACTGCTACGCTGTAGTTCATCAAAACTTGAGTCCAATTGGCGTCGTACATGAGGCATTTGTTCCATTCGTCTCCGTTGACAGGCGTGGTTAGGTTACGCCTGGTTAATATGAAATTATATTAGCATTTTTTTTAATTACGAAATAATGCCTATAAATACATTTTTTTAGGTTCACACTATATCCTGTACTTTGCAGGGTACGCAAAGGTAGTCAAGTGTTCACTTCTGTTGCCCACTTTCCGCCGAATTCTAGAGGCATTGCATGTTATGTAGCGAAGCTCAACGCCACGCTTTATGAGGGCAAGGAAATCAAAATTTTAAATTTTTATTCCTGCGAGTAGGAATCGAACCCACAACACACCAGTTTTTGAAGTTAATATTTTTACTTTATATTTTATGTCACACAAATCTGATAAAATAATCGAAAAATATTGATGTTACAAAATGCTATTACATATTTCGTAATATTGTTATCTGATGATGGTTAAACGATAAGATAATTCGAAGGGAAAAAGGCAAAAACCAAAATCTGTTTGAATATTAGCAACTTCACTGCATTTTTTTTATTCACGCTGTATCCCGCATATACCAGGGTAAGCAGAGCTTACTTGGGAATCTAGTCTTCACTTTGTTTCCATTAAAGTAGTTCCAATCCCAATTTCTGAAATACTTTAATTTCGTAGTACTAGTGTCAATACGAAGCAGAACGTTGAATTCCGCCACCCAACTCACAATTTCCCGAAAAATAGAGCAGAAAATGGGGAATGGAGTGTTTAATACTAAGTTCCTTCTGCCTACCCTGCTATATGCGGGATAGAGTGTCACGCTAGTTACATAATAAACTCTATACCTATCTGTTTGTTTGCACCACCGCAACAGAGAACAAAATTGGGATCTAATTCTCCTATTACAAGGCTTAGCTCACTTTATAATAAGAAATGTAGTGTGTCCACCAATATTGATATCTTTAAAATGTCTATAACAGCTTTTAAGAAAGCAATAAAATTTGTGTAAATTATGTTATTACTGATTGATGCTCCTGGTTATGTACCCATTTATGGTATATAAGTATGTGTGTATTCCTTAATTTAGTTTTAGTATATTTTTATATAATATTGATACGCGCTTATTTATTTGCAAACCTATGTTTATATTAATTACCATTTCACGATTATTCTCAACCACTTTATATTGTATGCAGTGTTTATCTTTAAGTGGCAGTAGATTAATTGTTTTTAGTTTTTAAGTTAGATTTACTGAAATGTAACAATGTATGAGCCGTTGGTAAACTTAATAAATAAAATAAATATACAAACCTCAATTCTAAATCTAAATGCTCTAACTCTGGCACTCTACACCAATGTCTCTGAGGTGTCGCCGTAACAAACATCTGTACGAAATATACGAATGCAAAGAAGATTCCGAAAGGAGCCATTCCCACGAACAGCAGTTTCTGGTAGCGGCCCAGCTCGCCCACGTGCATGAGGACCGCTTCCAGCGCGTCGCTGTCCTCATGTTCCTTTTTGTTCAGCTCCTCCTTTACATCCTGGGAAAAAATATTCAATTTATAAGTCTTTACTAATATTATAAAGCTGTAAGGTTTCGGTTTTGGGTTCGATGCCCAGTTGGTAAAATAAATTATTATCATTTCTTCGCTGTATTAATAAGATAAAATTCGGCGGGCATGGAATGGGAACACTAGGTTCCTTCTGCCCACCCCGCTTCATGCGAGACACAGCGTGAAGCTAAAATAAAATATAATCAAATAAATATATATATATTACCTACTGTAAAGTTTCATCTAAATGCGTTTAGTATTTTTTTTTAATTGGAACAAACATCCATTTTCACATTTATAATATTAGTAGAATTTATATAATCAGTAATCATTATTACCTTATTTTACAATAATTGATAAGAAAAGAAAAATTATACCTAGAGATTGCACTCCACTGAAAAAACTAGGTCAGTTGAAGTTGTTTGAGGTGAAATTTCATACATACATTCCCTTGTATTTATAACTCGTATTTATAATTATGTAAATTTATAAAATAAAAATAGGTAAACGGGACTGGTTGTAGGTTCGCTCGAGGAAATATTTATTTAAATTTATATTTATTCGCTCTGGTGTCGAGGCAAGCGCGGAGTTAAGTTCCGGCTTTCAACATGCATAATTCGGCGGAAAGTGGGGAACGGAATGTCTTAACACTAGGTTTTCTCTGTCTACTCTGCTGATTATCTTTTAGAAAACAAAATAAGGTTAAAGTAAAATGTATTGACATAGCCAACTCATACTATACTCAGCCAACCATAAACTGAAAATAATTTCATAAATATTCGAATAGTTCAAGCGGGCGAAGCCGCCTGAGTCCGCTGGTTATGAATAATAAATGTGGATGTTAAACATTGATTGTTGAATGTTGACAAACAAATTGAAATCCTATACAGCTAGGTACATTGTGATTGATTAATATGTAACATATTGAAACTATTTGTAAACATGTCGTTGTGTAGGCAGAGGTAACCTGGAAACGTATTGTTACGACATTCTGTTCCCATTAAAACACTTCCGTTCCTCACTTTCTGACGACTTTTGGAGGCATCGGTTGGTGTTGAGTGTCATCACTCTATGTCGCGTTTTGCCTCGTTGCTATAACGAGACAAAGAAAATATTATATACTACATTTACTCTAGTGGTAATCGAACCCACTACCTGTCTAGTTTACAATCGCACGTTTGTGCTCTTGCGCCATGACTGGCCTCATATTTTAAATTGAAAACAATATAGTGTCTGATGTTTATTCCATCCATTATTTTTCTCGATTGTTTCAGTGAGTAATTCACTAATCTGTCTCAATATCTTTTTCGGTAAATACCTGAACTAAAACAACAAAAATAAAACCATACCTCAACATCTCTCTTATCCTTCCCCAGATCGTCTAAAATCATTTTATTTCAAAAAAGGCACCAAAAACCACACAATGAAAAAAAAAAACAAACAAACGTACAGGACAGAGGACTTCTAGATATGACCAGTGACTGAGTTCAGACGAGCCGGACAGATATATTTACGCCGGATAGATAAAAAAAAATATTTTGCTTTATCATCCTTCAGGTACTTGCTAGTGGGAGATCGTTTAATAATAAAACTTCGATAAGCTCACATTGATAAAAGATTGTGAGAATGAGTTCATAATCAATATTAGGTATTCTATATTATTATTATTACTATACTTTTAAATTTGGAGGCCAGTATCGGCTCAGAAGTGCACGATCGTGCTGTAAAAGCCACAAGTTGTGGATTCGATTCTCACTTTAAGAATATAATTATTTAATATTTTTATTTCCTCGCTCTGGTAACGAAGCAATACCTCCAGTTCGGTCGATCTTAATTGGAACTTGTGATTAGAACTGAGCGTCTTAACACTAAGATTGCATGTAACCTCTGTCTCTCCTGCTATGTGCGGGATATTGAATTCGTATAAAAAAGACTTTATACTACAATACGTGTATAAAATATCTATATTTCAATGAGAAAGTCATATACAACGTAATAATTAATTCGCCCATGGCCCATTCAGAGTTAATTTCTTGTTAGTAAAATTCCACACAGTCCCCTTTCGTTCCCATGCCATATCTATTCCTTCAAATGGAAATCGAACTCACAACCGTTGCGTTTACAATCAGTCGGTCCATTAGACATTACGGTACAACAGAAATAGACTTTAAATTGAGCTATAAACAAAAGCAACAAACATTTAATTGTCTCCACGCCCGATTAGAACCATTGTGAATGGATTTGTATGGAAATTAACGCAATCGTTATGGGTGTACCCTAAAAACAACTAAAATAGTTTTTATTAACAAATATCACTAATTATATAATGTGACTGGCAATTTACTAAAATTAGGAGAACTACTTAATTATGGTGTTTTTGTATAGGTACCATAGATAATTAATTAAGATAATTGTACCGTTGTGTCGTAGTGGCACTGTAAACGGGATGGTTGTGGGATCCCTTGAGCAAATTAATTATTTTTATTTCTTCTTCTCTTCTTCTTGAATTTTGACGGAAAATGTATGAACTATGTATGTATTGAACTAGCTAACAATAGAACCTCATTTTTTTATTATAGTTTTTATCTTTGTCAACTTTAAATTTGAATCACAAGAACAAATACTTCGACTGGCAATTGATTAAAATAGCCATCTTCGATAAATGGAATAATCAACACAAAAAAATCCATTTGAATTAGTTTCTGAGATTAGCGCGTTCGACTAAACAAACTTATCAGCTTTATAATATTAGTATACATAGATTAGCATACGAGATCAGGCCACGAAGTAAGCCTTTTGCTCTTATTTTTGTAATTCGGACAAACATTAGTGTTAACGGTTAAAGTAAACGTTTTATTTGGTGTATTTGTATATTTTTTAACACTACGAATTTGGGCAAAGTATTCTTTAAAAGATGATAAATGGGTTTTTTAGTTTGGTTTTTTGACTTCACACTTTACTAATAGAGTAGAAATGAATATTTAAAATTATTTTTCTCTCTAGTGTCTCAATGACAACCATGCTATGGGAAGGTGCTACAGTAACTAAAATTAGTTTTTTTTATTTTCATCGCCCTTTAACTTGTTACCACATACCAAAGCGAGGAAATGAAAATATTAAATTCATCTCCTCGAGTGGGAATCGACCCTACAACCTATTATGTTTACAATTGTACGCTTGTGTCCTGCGCCACGACTGGCCTGAAAAAAGATATATAATATCTAGTAATTTAAAGATATCCAATATATTTCGAGTGATAAAAATGACAATGTTAATCTAAATGAAGTTTCCAAGGTAAATAAAATTTTGATCTGTCTATCTATTGTATGAAGGAAAATATTAAATATATTGAACAATTGATTCGAAGATAAGTTGTCGAGTTAATGCTACGATAAAAACATACGTGTGATTATTATCATCGATAACAAAAAAAAAATATCTAAGTACCATTTAAAAACCTTACAAAAACTCTTTTATTTTTAATTTATTTATTAAATGGTCTATAATTTTAAATAATCTCCATATTTCTTAATTACTTTTCTTTACAATACTATGAAATAACGTCATGAATCATGATTCAATTGAGACATGTTTGACGGTACACGATGATTTAATATCTATTGAAATTTCATTCAAGGTAATGTTTATTTTTCTTATCCTTACTTTGTATCCTTCTGTGGGCAGAGGGGACCTAGAGTTAAGTCACTTCGTAAGGCACTCTCCGCTCAATTTTCGAAAAGTTCCGGGACAAGTACTTAAAATACGCTTTGTATTGTTAATAGAGAGAGAAAGTAAAAATAATGAAGTCACGATATGAGAATCGAAAACGAAATGCTAAGCCTTCAAGCGATTTGATTAACTAAGACAGCTCTATACATTCCCTTTTTTTAGGGTTCCGTACCCAAAGGATAAAATGAGACCCTATTGCTTGTCTGCTTGTCCGTCTGTCACTAGACTTTGCATCAAGAACCTCGATAAGTTAGACTTGTATAATTTTCACAGATAATGTATTTCTGTTGCCGTTATAACAACAGATAAAAAGAATTAAAAAAAAATATTAAAGGGGACTCCCATATAATAGACATGATTTTAAAAATATAACATAGTACAAGTGCCATAAGTAAAACAATAGATTAATATATTCACACATGCTTAATATTCCGCCCAAGCTTTGTGCCCAAAATATATTCAAACCGCACTGAGCTCATCGCGTAATGGGTATTGATACGAACGTAGATTATTTACATTTATATAAATTTGCAAGAGATTCAATGCCATAATATAAAACATGTAATTTAAAGAAATATCATATGGCCATACTAATGTTATAAATGTGAACGTAAGTTTGTTTCAAGCCATAACCAGTGAATCGATTAACTTTGTACTTTGTACACATAATTTTAGAGGTATTAGAAAGGATATTATACACTTTTCTTAATAAAAAACATAAAATTTGACTATATTATATAAACCTGATAACCATGGAACCGATGATAGCCTTTTCATGTTCGTTCGACGATTCAAAAGTGCTTACAATAGTCTATTCTTATAAGAAAAAAAAAATGCATTTAAGATTAACCTATATGCGCATACAAACGCAAACTTAAGTTACAACAACTTTTATAACCTGCACTCTCTTCTGAGGTATAAATCTGAAATTAGTACGGAACACTCGTTAGGCGAGTCCGATTCACACTTGACGGGTTTTTATTTTTATATGAACTAAATCATTATTTACGTCATAATTAGGTGAGTGCAGTCATATCCAGTACAACTTAAAGTTAAGATACTATATCTTAATATAGCAAGTTAACGAGGTAAAGGACCTCGATGATAACCACTGATTGTTATTTATTTATACACAAGACAAGTGGTAGCCCTTATTCATTTCAGTATAAGGATAAGATCGAGATTTTTTTACAGCGTTTGTGGACTGGATACCTTAACAGATGAATTGTTTATTTCATTTACTCTTCTCAATAAAAAATGCCGTTTTCGGTGTTGGTATCCGCAACACAACACACAACGCAACGTCTCAAAAAATGGGCGGGTGGTGGAAAACGTAAAGGGAACTTAAGACTGTCTACACTGTAACATTAGGTTCCCTCTACGTACCCTGTTATATATGGGAAACAGCATGAAGATAAAAAAAATAGACATTCATCAAGTGGACTATGACGGCGCCAACAATATGAACTTTATTTTTAATGTTTTTTTTATTATGTTCCGAATTTAATAAATTTTAAAAATCATTAAATTATTTTTTTATATTTTAATTAATCTCTACAAATATATGTTCGTTTTCACCTTCTATAGAGTAAGTAGTATTTAACAACACTCAGCTTTCTAGGTCAAGTAAATACATCGACCTACGCTATTGCCAAACATTTGCATCGTGCATTAATAAATACTAGTATAAAAAAAGATCCTGAGTAAAGTTTTGCCAAACTTCTAAATAATCAAATAATACTTCAGAATTATTAATTCTGTGGATAGTGGGAAAGGGAAGTTTCTGACAATTAGGTTCCCGGCTTATCTCTGCCTATCACCTGGTGTCTAATAAAGTGTGAAGCGAAACAAAAGAAAAATAGTAGTTTTTTTAAGTCCACGCCATCCCGCATATAGCGTTGCCCACTTTCCGCCGAATTTTGCAGACAACAGAATGGGAATCGAACCCACAGCCTGTCGCATTTATAACCATACGCTTGTGCCTGTGTGACAGGACTAGCCTCTACTTACTTATTTTATTTTTACTATGCATAAAATGCATGTATAAAACAATATAATATATTACAACTTACGCTCTAAAGTCCATAATCCGTCACAAACTGCATCTGTCACTCGATATTGACAATAACCTTTTTTTTCATGGCTCTGAACTTGGCTAAGACATTTTGTTTTCATCCTTCCTTTGTATGGAACACTAAATGTCACGTTAAAAATTATGCATGGCCGACAATGTTTTTGTTACATTGACACTGGCCGTGTTAAGCATATAATAGTTAAGCACGTTTATTTTGTTGTCTGAGCTAAACATAGATTGAGCTACATTGTTTTATAAAAACATATTAATTTAGGATTTGTCGGCACGTGTCTGAATGATTTAACATTTAAAATTATAATTTCTAACAGATATTTTTTGTATCTTTAGTTATCGTAACTAGACTGAAAAGCTTGAGGCTGTTTGCCATAACACAAAAAAAATCGGAGCTAAAACACGTGAAAGCACCGGACGCCGACATTCTTTAAATATACTATCAATTAAATCATAACAAAAAAATTTAAAGATATGTGTAATAATTTAATTATTATTACTTGTTTAAGTAATCCCACAATACTTCCTAATACTAAATAAACGTTAATTATCTTTTTATAACCTTATCTACATATGGGTAATTAATGTTACAGAGATAAGATGTTCACGAGATAAATGTATGTATATTAAATATTTTTTTTATTAACCTATAAATCTGAAGGAAATTTATATCTTAATATTTCATAATATAATTTATATTAAAACATAATTTGTTTTAGTCATAAAATATTTTAAATCGATCAACACTTAATCGAACTAAATTCTGTTTACAATCTGTTTCATACTCACCATGAGACTAGAATTGGTGTGACTTTCAATAATAATAATAACACTAATATGGCCTTTTGAGACAATATTTTATATTTAAAAAGAAAATCAAATAATTGAATTGTTGTGGAATATTAATGTAATTTTATTTTTCTAGTTATCGTTCGACATTTTATTTGTACGCATACTAAAAATTATATTCCAAATAAAAGTAATAATTTTTAACGAGAAGCGGTAACTATGAAATAAAAATATGGGCCTAATGAAATGAAACTTTCTGTAGCTACTAACAATTCGATGATTCAAAAGTGCCTATAATAGTTTATTTGAATAAAGAATATTTTGAATTTGAATTTGTAGCTTTATGTTGTATTCCACACATAGCAGAGGGAACCTGGGAACCTAATGTTAAAGCAATCCGTGGGTCTTTCCTCCAAATTTTGGAGGCCTTGCATGTTGAGTAAATATTTAAATATTTTCATTTCGAATTTTCATTTCTAAATTAAATAAAAAAAGAAAACATAATATCTAGTGAATCTATTTATAAAATGTGAAACTATTGTACATTCTTATACGTTTTTCCTTATAGGTACTTAAATACGCTTCTACGTATAAGTCATGTATAAGGTAAAATTAAATTTAACGATCAATGCTATTTATGTACCTACTTCCAAAGTACATGGACGATTGAAATGAAATGTTTACTTTTTACAATACTGTTTTTTTCGTTTAGGTAAAACGTATGTATTAGGTATTTCTTAAGATATAAGCTTCAATACGCAATTCTCGCCTCCAGAATTCAGTGGAAAATGTGGGACGGAGTGTCTTATCACTAGGTTACTCCTGCGTACCCGCTGTGTGCGTGAATTGAAGTGAATTGCTTGAGATACAGAAAGTAAATATCCATAAATTATTGTTAGTAAATGATTAAATATGAGTCGTCAGATCCATGTACTTGTTTTGAACCTATCAAATCGTTTTCGGAAATATCTATTTCTCTTTTATAATAATTTTTACATTTCATATTTAAAAAACAAAGTCATTTACAATTTTTTTCCTATGTTTGTCTTGTGTGTTTGTTTGTTAAAGCGAACAGAGTGTCGTGTCTTGACAATAGATTCTCACGTTTCTTCTGTCTGTCCTGCCATCCGCGGTATATAGCGTGAAATTAAACAAAATAAGATTGTAAAATATTGATATAGTTATTTGACTGTTACACTGTCGTCACAGTATTAGATTTTATCACCTAATACCATAAAACAAACATAATATTTCCCATAATTAAGTTTATAATGGATGTTAAGTATTAAGAACTGAATCCAGAGGATGTCCTGACTAATATCTGTCCGATATTTGTTTGTGGGCATACGGGTACGCGACCCCGGATCCTCGAGCCGCCACTCTTACATCCTCATCCAGTCCGTAAGAATGGTGTCCTAACTACCCCCCTTCCCCTCCTCTTTTCCTTAGCTCCCTCCTTTTACCTATCCTACCCCTTCTATTTTCCTCTCCCCTCGGTTTTTCCCCACAAAGGGGTTTTGGAGGTCAGACGGCAGTCGCTCCATTTAAAAACCGCCAACCGCCACTTAAATGGACCGAAAAAGAAACAAAAGACTGGGTACGGCTAGGGCGTCGCCGCAAAACGACGCGCAGGCACATCGCCCTACACCTGCGACAAGTGGGCAAGGGCTACCGTGTCATGTACGGGCACGGCTAAAGACGCTAGTACCCAGAAGGAAACTCCGCTTTGCAACGTGGAATATTGGCTCTCTGACCGGACGATGCAGGGAACTCGCAGATGTACTCATGAGACGTCGGGTCCAGTGTGCCTTCCTCCAGGAAACACGCTGGAAGGGCAATAAGTCCCGTAACATCGGACAGGGTTACCGGCTTATATACACTGGGTCACCTTCGGGTAGAAACGGTGTAGCGGTAGTGCTTTCTGAAGAGCTTCAGAATGGGCTCCTTGAAGTTGACCGTCGCTCCGACCGCTTGATGCGGGTGAGGGTACTGATTGAGGGCGTTATCACAAACTTAATCAGTGCCTATGCTCCCCAGGCGGGATGTAGCGCGGCCGAAAAGGAGACATTCTGGGAGCAGTATGAAGGGGTGCTACTTGCTGTGCCGTGTACCGAAGTGGTCTTAGTTGGGGGGGACTTGAACGGGCACGTCGGTAGGGCTGCTGAGCCGTATGAACGTGTTCACGGGGGTTTTGGGCACGGTCTTCGCAATGCAGAGGGAGAAAACATTCTGAGAACCTGTATTGCGTCTGATCTGGCCGTCGTGAATACGTTCTTCCAAAAGAATTCTCAGCACCTTATCACGTATAAGTGCGGGTCCCACTCAACTCAAATAGACTACTTATTGACCAGACGGTGTCATATGGGCAGGGTAACTAACTGTAAGGTCATTCCAGGCGAAAGCCTAACGGCCTAACATCGTCTTCTTGTCATGGACTTTAACGTCACTCCGAAGAAGAAAGTAGCCGAGAAACGTAGGCCTCGGATCAAGTGGTGGTTGCTGAATGGACCGATGCAGACCGACTTCCTGGCAGAGGTGAAAAGTCATAATCTTTCGACTAACACCGAGACTGCTCAGGATGCTTGGGATCGGGCTCAGTCGGCAATCATTGCGGCAGGCAGGCGAGTTCTTGGCGTTTCTAGGGGAGGACGTGTCATCGACAAGGAGACATGGTGGTGGAATGACGAGGTCCAGGAGGTGACTCGTGAAAAGAAGGCTGCCTTTAAGAAGTGGCAAGAATCCAACTCTCCTGAAGACAGACTGGAGTACACAGTAGCTAAACGTGCCAGTAAAAGAGCTGTAGCCAGAGCCCGCAGTGAGAGTTTGTCACCATTGTATGATAAACTTGAAACTGTGGAGGGGCAGAAGCTCATTTACAAACTGGCACGTTCCCGAGATAAAGTGACGCAAGATATCGCAAAATGTCTTTGCGTCAGAGACTCCCAGGGCACGCTGCTCTGTAATCATGACTCTGTGAAGGAGAGGTGGAGAAGCTACTTCCAGGAGTTGCTGAATACTCAGCACCCATGCAGTCTTCATCACGACCCACCGCCTAACCTCGGACTTATTGCCCCAATAACCCTTGACGAAACACGTAATTGCCTTCGACGCATGAAGAACGGAAAAGCGGTGGGACCTGACGACATCCCGATCGAAGCGTGGAAATCGTTGGGCTCTCTTGGTGTGCTCATGCTTACTGACCTTTTTAACCATATCTTGAACACTGGTAAGATGCCGCATCAGTGGCGGCTTAGCTTTATTACCCCTATTTACAAGGGAAGGGGCAGTGTTCAAGATTGTGGTAGTTATAGAGGCATTAAGCTTATGAGTCATACCATGAAGCTCTTCGAGCGCATGATCGACCTCAGGCTCCGCCGAGAGTGTACTGTCTCTGAGTCTCAATATGGATTTCAGCCAGGATCGGGCACCATGGACGCCATTTTCGCCCTCAGAACTTTGATGGAGGCATACAGGGAAAAAAGGAGAGCTCTGCACGTGGCCTTTTTAGATCTGCAGAAGGCCTTTGACTGTGTGCCTCGTCAGTGTATCTGGTGGGCATTGCGATCCAAAGGGATCCCTGAGGCCTATATTGAGATTATCAGGGGCATGTACCACGATTCCGCTTCTATGATTAGGACTGCTGTTGGCGACACTAGACCCTTCCCGATTACAGTGGGGGTTCACCAGGGCTCGGCTCTTAGTCCGTTCTTATTTAATGTAGTGCTCGATACTGTCTCGGCTCACATCCAGGACCAGCCTCCATGGCTGATGATGTATGCCGACGACATAGCACTCATTGCCGAGAACCGATTGACGCTGGAGCGTAAAGTGAACCTCTGGAAGGGTACGCTTGAGAACGGCGGTCTTAAACTAAATGTGTCGAAGACAGAGTACATGGCCTGCGGGAGCCGGGACTCGAGCATCATCCTTATAGGTCCTGAGCCAGCCGTTAAGTCGGAGAAGTTCAGGTACCTTGGATCCGTTATGCACGAGTCTGGAGGCATCGACCACGATGTCCATGGCCGGATAAGCGCTGCCTGGGCCAAATGGCGGGAGGTCACTGGTGTGGTCTGCGACCGCAGAATACCGCCCAAGCTCAAGGGGCTGATATACAAGAGCATCGTCCGACCGGTTCTTTTATACGGCAGCGAATGTTGGCCAGCACTATCTCGGCACACTCAGGAGCTTCACGTCACGGAAATGAAGATGCTGAGGTGGATGTGCGGCGTAACGCGGTCTGACCGCATACGCAACACATTCATTCGAGGTAGTCTTGGGGTCCGTGACGTAGCGGATAAGCTCCAAGAGCGTCGCTTGAGATGGTTTGGCCACGTTACGCGCCGGCCTAAGAACTATGTCGGACGCAAGTGCCTTGCTATACAAGTTCCTGGGGCGCGACCTCCCGGACGCCCAAGGAAGCGCTGGTTGGATGTCGTGATGCAGGACATGAGAGCCAATGGTCTAACCACCGAGGACGCAAAAGATCGTGCAAAGTGGAGTAGGTTAAGTAGGAAGGCAGACCCCGGTAATAGCCGGGATTAATGCCAGGAAGAAGAAGAAGTTAAGTATTAAGAACTTTAGATTTAGTCGTTGGCTATATCTTTAATCCATAATCAGTAGGTACTACGCAATTTCTATTTTCTGCTTTTTTATATAGAATTCTTTATTTATTTTAGCTCTTCGAGACCAGTCGCGACTGTAAACGCCAAAAGTTGTAAGTTCGATTTCCGCTCGAGGAAATGAAATATTTGATATGATCATTTCCTCGTTATTAGAGATTAAGGAGGCAAAGTGTGTCGTTAAGGTCAGTCAACTAAATACACATGACAGAATGCGGCGGAAAATGGGAACAGAGTGTTTTAACACTAGGTTTCCAGGTTACCTCTGCCTGCCATGCTATGGGTGAGATAAAGTGGGAAATTTAAAAGAGAGTTATTGAGTCTATCATTCACGATCACAAGATTCTCCCTACTTAGGTCAAAAAGTACCTGGAAAGCATGTTTTGTGTGATATACCTACAAAAAAATCATTAAACGTAGCTGCTTATAAATAAAAAAAAAGAAAGTTTAAAAAAATATATTAAAATGACATTCATTATAATAAAAAAAAAACAACTAACATTTAGGTAACGTTACGTAAAACACCAAATTTTGTATAGAAAATTTCACATCCGGACGAACCCAGGGCCGGCCTCTAGACAACAATGACGCTATCACAGATTATATACCATTAACGATTATATGCTAATATACTGTAATAATTCTTTATTATTTTACAATAGAACTAGATGATGAGGATGGATTAAATATCACGTTAAAATTTCATGAGGAGACATCGTGGACAGACGTGGTTATGACTGTTAGGCCAATCGACGTGCCCCTGAACCTCACCTCACCACCACAAGAGTGTGTAAACGCGACAGGGTTGAGTAGCAGGGTGGGTTCGATTCCCACTCAAGAAAATGAAGAGCGAGAAAAATGAAAATATTAAATAACGCAGTGTAGGGCTCCGCTACCTTAGAATTCGGCGGAAAGTTGAGAACAGCGTAACTTAACACTTGATTCCCAGGGTCCGCCTGCATATGCTGCGATATTAAAATAAACCATATTTCTTGGCTGAAGCTAGGTATAGTATATATAGATCACGTAGTGTTGGGACACTCTGCTCCTCACTTTTCATTTAATTTCTAAGACATCACGTGTTGAAAGGCGAAACCCAACTCCGTACCTTATCTGTTCCGTACCGTATGAGCGTCATAAAACTAATAAAAATATGAACATTCTCCCATGTAAAAACGCAACTATAATAGCTACATAAAAACAAATGATGTTATAACAAAATAAATTTTAAAAAGGATTCGAATCTATGACCCTCGCTTAGCCTTTGTCAGTCCATTTATAATGTAAAGTCTACGAACAGATCGCGTGACCACACAGGCAACTACAAATGTAGTAATTGTATGGACGGGTCAATTAGTCGTTTATCTGCAGTACTGAAGACTGCAGTACACATCCGGCGGTGACCGTTTGACATTATAAACTATTTCTGGCACTTTTTAATACTAAGGTTATGGTATTTTGTTTTTTGTTGATTTTTTTTGAAAGGGAACGAATATGCACCCGTAGAAGTACTTCCTATCCCCACTTTTTAAATCTCAAGGTATTGGAACCAAACGCCGCGGTGTGCCTTGTTACCAGAGCTTAAAATATTAAATATATTATTCCCCCATTTACAGTTACACCTTTGTGCCACCGGGCCACGATGGCCTAAATGTACCTATCTATACAGGGTGGAAGAGGCAGCGCTCCTTTTACTGAAACTGCATATAGGGTAAAATATTTCAAACTCAAAATTAAAAAAAATAATCAAGGTACCTCATCGGTTTGGACGTAGGATTTTTTTTTCATTTCACGATTTTTATCCATACCTGTATTTCGTGTCACGCACAATACGTATGCGACGTTGCCGCTTTGACAGGTAAGTGTGTGCGTGCCTATGTTATACTTTACAAATGGCGTTTTATTTTAAAACGATAATTTTATTATTTATTTTGTTTGAAAAAAAAAACTTTTTCATTTTTGAGAATTATTTGTTTTCCGAATTATATTAGGCTTTTATAGAGTAGTTAAAACTGTGGTTTCATTTAAAGTGGCGCTGACAATTCCACCCTGTATAAAAAGAGGTGCCTCGATAGAGGTCTACAAATAAAAGTTCAAAAAATTTGAAATTATGTATATAGATGTAGACATATATATGGATGCTTAACGGTCTAATTAAGCAACCTGAATTCACATTGTATATTTTATATGGTGTTTGGCTTGGTGGGCTTAATTTATTAGCGATATCTAATTTTAATATGATTTATAAATTAATTTAATTGATGATATTAATTGATAATATTCATTAATAATATTAATTAATCACACAATGCTTCCAGAATCCGGCCGAAAGGAACGAAAGTATCTTAATGGGAACGGAGGTTACTACCACTAGGTTCCCATATTCCCTCTGCCTATCCTTCTGTGTGCGGGATACATCATACAGATAAAACTAAAGCAAAAAGTAAAAATAATACGAAAGATTATATACACTAATACTTAAATACATGTTTATAAATGTTATTGTCATTGGGCCACCATATTTGCATTTCTCAAAATAATAATACAAAAATATCGATAAAAAATTCAAATCTAATCTTTATTTGATAAACTATCACAGATTGTTTTAAAATCTTATCGTATATTTGTCGTCTCATTACACGTTTCTTGAATCTATTGAGATTGTTTCATATATGTAGATAAATTATTTATTATTTACTGTTTATTTTTTATTTAGAATTCCTCTATTTTATTTCTTCACTTTACACAACAGTTCATTTTAGAAGGAATATTTTAATATTTTTAATTTTTACCCACATTTACAGAATTAAAGATAATAAAATATTAATAAGAAAATCTTTAAATTATTATTATTAAACGATAGTAATCAACAAGCGATTTCTCAAAAAATCGGCCGAAAGCAGGGAACGGAATGTTAGATTCATATTAGGTTCCCAGGTTCCTTCTATCTATCCTGTAATGGCGGGATAGAACGTGAAACTAAAGAAAATAAAATTATTAAACAATATTTAAAAGTACCTACCTAACCAAAGTCAATAAGATATGCGTCTAGATTCTTGTTTATGTCAAGGAAGTGAAATTTAGAAAGCTGCGTGTTGTAACCAAGCTTTTTTTAATATATAAGTCTAAATATGAGCTGCTATGGCCGGATTATATCATAATTATTCAATTTATTCACAGATTTCTATATATAAATTAAGAATAAGCATACATTCTTCTAAGATGTATAGCGGCGTTAGGTTCCGCTATTTCGAATCTGTGCAAAAAGTGGATGTCAAATCTTAGCACAAAAATTCTAACTTATCCCTTCCCGTACATAGCAGGGTACTCAGAAAGAACCTTGGAAACTAATTCATGGAAAAAAAATAATGAGAAAGGAGTGTCTTAATATTTAAGACACTCCTTTCTCATTAATACACTTCTTTTCTAAAATTTTCGCTGAATTCTTAATTGCGCTATTCAGCAAAAAAATTAAACCAGACAAATATTGTTCCAAGCGAGAATCGAACCCACACGTTCAGTGACTAGCACACTCGTGCCCTTGCGTATTTCTCATAGATGAAATTTAAAAAAAAACGTACACATATCGTCGGGGATAGTGCAAATCCGCGTAACTAGCATTGGATAATTTCGCGTAACTGACATTTGTAGCTAAATCTCAATTTCACGGCCATTCGACGTAAGATCCCGATTGGCAGCCTCCTGTTAGATGGGATTTTTTTTTCGACCGATATAAAGCTAGATTTCGCCTAAAAACAATACTGCGTATCTATAATCGACAATTAACAGTACCGCGTATGTCTTCAAGTGTCATTAGAAGTGTATTTTGTAGTTTATTTTTGCTGTCAAACTCCGTCAAAACACATTAAAACAAGTAGAGCTTACTAAAGAAATCGCTGGCACGCTCGAAACGTCATAAATTAAGAACTGAACTGAACTGAACTAAAGAAATCGAAGCTTTATCTTGTTGCGACACAACCACTTTTAGATAGATAAATCTCTTTATTGCATACATATAGAAAATAAAATATTTTACAAGAGAAATATAGACCAATATTGAAAACAGATAAAAATAAAAACACAACACAATAAAGACATTTAGCGCATAGAGGCAGTATGTAAAGGCGACCTTATCACTACTAGTGATCTCTTACAAGTATAATTAAATAACAATAAGATTTATTTGTATCTATTCCTTTTTACTTTTCACTTTTAGTGCATTCTGCTTAGAAAGTCCAAAATTACTGTCTATTTTCTGAAATAACCAATGTTGCATCGGTAGCTTCAATATCAACATGTAGCAATAATGATTTGTTTCCTGAAAGAATCCTGGAACGTGAGGCTGCCATTGACGCTGAAAAAAGATGCATGTGATCTATGTTGTTCATATAAAGCTGGTAAAAATACTTAACAAATATATCAACTACGTGTGTCACGTAAAGATTTAGCAAACGAGAAAAGACTTTAGATAAAGAGCCTGCAAAAATGGAAAGCTTCACGTAGTAACAGCCGATTTACAAGCTGTGAAATTATGTCCATTTTTGAAAGCTAGTGCATTGTATTTTAAAATGAAGTTAATTGACCATATAAAACGCTATTGGTTTAATGAGACAACATCACATTTAAAAGCTTCCACATGCACTTCCTTTTTTGTCGATTATTTGAAGAAAATCATAGAAGAGAGTATTAAAAACGTCGTAATTTATATTGATGGTTTACATCACAAAACAGAAACGCCATAGTTTCAAACGCGTTTCCGCATTTTTTTAGAAAAAGACCATACTCAAATGGAAGTGGATTCAGTTCACTACATAATAGAAAGTTAAAACATCGGGAAATATTTTTATATAGTCAATACTCCTCAGTTACCAAAGAAGCTAGCCTGAATCCATTTCCATATGAAGTAGTAACGTGTGACCACACTTTTTTCAAGGATTATAGCATTAAAAGTAATCTTATTTATGATACAATCCGCCCTGGAAGAGGGGCTGGTACAAAGTGCGGCAAAGTGGTTTTATTGAAAACAAACTGAACTAATTTCAGCTATTACTACAAATACCAAAAAAGTATTACCCCATTTATTCCTTATTCACTATACTTTATTCTTGTCTAAGAAAATGACTGAGACAAAATTTATTTATATAAGGTACCTGCAGAATCTATTATTGTTATTCATATATTAAATATATAACAGTAATTTGCTTTTAAATTTACTGATAATATATTTTCTGAAAAAGCTCTTGGTCTTTTGTGTATTAGTACTTTGAAATTATTTATACTTGTAATACTTAAAGTTGTATAAAAGGCTGATAAAGAATTGCTCAAAGCTGATTAAAAAGTGTTATTGATAGTGTATTTTCAATTTTATATTTAAGGGGGATTGTTTAAAAAAATACATTAATTAATAAATAATAAAATCTTCATTTTATTATTAAATATTATTTGGAACATTAATTGCACGTTTGATTTTAAAACCGTGTAACTAACTGTCAGGTTTCATAAGATCGTGATCAAATCAAATCAGCGTAAGTGGCGTGTCGCTTAAATTAACCACTTGTTAACTACTGTAAAGGATTGTATATGACAAAAATATG
Source organism: Heliconius melpomene rosina (assembly GCF_056956725.1). Lineage (NCBI taxonomy): Eukaryota > Metazoa > Arthropoda > Insecta > Lepidoptera > Nymphalidae > Heliconius > Heliconius melpomene. The sequence goes on from NC_140399.1 coordinate 1,905,952, forward strand.
TAGAAAATACCAATTATTATTCTCTATGTTAAAATGAGACCACTTGGATTTAAATTAACGATGTTATAAAGTTTTAACCTCCTCCTGTAAAATCTGATGAAATGCAGATACGCGCTCCCCACCTGTGGTACATACGCGGTTCTGCACTATCCCCGACGATATGTTATTTTCTTTCATTTTTTTTTTCTAAATATATATATTTCGACGTCATCGTGACACAGTTGGAAATTATCTGATTGTACACGCGATGGTCAAGGATTCGATTTATGTTCAGGGTGCTGACTAATTTTAAAAAGATTTCGTTTTCCATGTCTGATAACGACGACGAAATATGGCTTTATTTTGCACTAAGCAACACGCAAGGCCAATGCGGGAAGATATATGGCCTTCCACTTCCGCTATTTCTTGCAAATACGGGTTATATAAAGTAGTGACTAGTAAATTATCGTTTATATTATTGTTTTTTTTGTTTTTTTTAATATGCAAAGATAAAAAAGTTTATGTATTTCATATATAAAATTATGGCTTCTTCGCTTTCTCCTCATACTGGATACGAAAATGACGAAACAATATAAAAAACTCCACTGCCTTATTTAAATGTCAATGTAAAGAAATATATAATATCTTTTTTTATCGTTTTAAAACATTGTTTTCAACATTTAGGAAGTAAAATACTTTTAGAACCTGTGTAAATGAGAAGAGAGTTGTACGGTTTCAAAGAGGCGTGGTTTCTAAGAAAACATAAATTATTAATAGATAGATAGTAAATAATATAATATTCACAGAGTTAATAATGCTCAAATAGACCGCACTGGAAACCGCAGAGTTCAATTATAAGCCATTTATCGTCGTATTTATTGTCCAGTTACACTATCTAACAATACCATATAGAAAATAATAAAGGATTTTTTTCATTTTGTATCAAAATAAGCTAGTATTAAGAAACTCTATTCCCCACTTTTGGTCGATTTTTCGAGGCATTGCGTGTTGAGTGGCGGAACTCAACGCCGGACGTTTAAGTCTTATATTATATGTATTCATTATATTTCCGACTACCGGACGCGCGAAGCTTCGCTTGCGTATTTAGGGGGAATTCTAATAACCCATGAAACATGTGTTCAATGAAATATTTTTAAGAGTCTACATTTCAAATTTTATAAAAATCGGTGGCGATTTAAAGATTTTTCCATACAAACTTTCAACCCCTTATTTGGTGAACCCTTAGGCGGTGAACTCTAGAAAACCATGAAACTCATGTTCAATTAAATACTTTTAAAAATCTAAATTTCAAATTTTATAAATATCGGTGCCGATATATATTTTTTTCCATACAAACTTTGAACCCCTATTTCACCCCTTTAGGGTTAAAATTTTTCAAAATCCCTTCTTAGTGGATGTCCAGATTCCGAAAGTAAACATCTGTCCAAATTTCATGTTTCTATCATCAGCGGTTACGGCTGTGTGTGCGTCTTACCTCAGTCAGTGAGGACAAGTCCTTTTATATATATAGATAATATTTAGCACATTAATTATTTTCGATATTATTGTTCTGTTTTTTGTTTTGGTAAATTAAATATAATAACATTTTTAAAATTGTTTTTAAGTGTTATTCCACACTTAGGAAAAAATAATACGTTTTAAGGAAACGTAAAAAAAATTTAACGTAGCGGGATTTGAAATCGCCACGCTCATTATTTTTAGCTTCACGCTGAATCCTGCTCATAGCAGGATAGACAGAGCGAGCCTGTGAACCGCGTGTTAGGACACTCTGTTCCCATCAAGACACTTCTGTTGATTGTTCCCTACTTTCCATACACAATTTTTTGGGTTCCGTACCTTTTTAAGGAAAAAAGGAACCCTAAGAAAAATCACTTAGTTGTCTTTGCTTAGTGGAGAAGAACCACTTTGAGGACAACATAAAAACCTAAAAACTTTAATAAAAATAGCTACTTACTTAAACAAGTACGAAGCTCAGCTAAAATAGCATCGCTTGTATGTTTGTCACATATACCCATATGTTTGCGATCAACGGCCTCGTGCTCGTTCTGATTATAAATATTAATACTTATAGTAGAAATATTTATTTTACACAGTGACGCATCATGTGGGCCTGATAGGAAGACTAAGTGATTTATTTCTCCGTTATTCTTATGTAGAAAAACTAAATTTTGATTATTTATTTTATAATTAATTATTAGATTTAGATTTTAAATATTAATCCCTAATGGGATCATATTAAACCGCATGGGATCTGAACAATACATATCTGAATTTTATTTTATTTTCTCGGAAAAATATTATTGTATTCATGTTAGTATTTTTTTTAAGACGAAAACCAGTGTAGGTACCAGTTAAATATAGTGTAAGTTGGAATAGCCATTAATAATGATACTTGAGAATTTTTAATTTCACTAAATAATAGAAAGCGTAATTAAATAAACATGTAAAATATTAATCGTTAATTATCGTATAAATAATAAGCACGAATAAAAGTTTTAACAAAAATAAATAATATCAATGTGACAAAACTTTTTTATCTGTGGAAATGTTTAATGGTCACAACTGTACTTGACCCTCGCCTCATCTCAAAATAACGATGTTAATGAATTTATTTTAATAATTATTTTTAATGGTTCGATGTAATTAATGGCTGTGTTAATAACTGATTTTTTTTGGACTTATACATTTATCTTCTTTTTCTATACTTGTATTTTGGAAAGTACATATTCCATTGTAATTATTCCAAGGACATAACTGGTATAAAAATTATCAGCTTCACCCTGTATCCGGTTCACAGCAGGGTAGGCAGAAGGAACTCAGTGTTAAGAAATTCCGTTCCTAACTTTCTGCCAACTTCTGGAGGCATTGTGTTTTGAGTGGCAGAACTCCACGCCGCGCTTCGCCTGGACACCAGAGCGAAGATAAGTTTAAAAATTATATTTATCATTTCATTATTTCTACTATACATAACAACTTGTCTAATAAAATAAACTTTTTATGATTCACTATACTGCCATAGAATCAGAAGTTATAATTGTTAAATTGTATTTTTTTTGTCCATTTAGATAATTATTATGTGTATTTTTTTTCCTTAGTTTGCTAATTTATTATAGGATTATAAATACGTAAATTTAACAACGCGTAAATTTAAATAATCTTTGTTTAAAATTACACAATTTATCATTAGTTTTTTGATTATGTCTTAAAACTAAACATCGTTTGGAGAATACGTAAATTAACATACATAACACACACAGATACACACTCATACCTATGGCACCATCATGCAAGAAAAAAAAAACTGAAAGCTGTCATTATATTTATTTTTTTATTTTAATTAAAATGAAAAACAAAATATGGTTGACTATTGACATTTTTTGTTAAATTGACCGAGTAATAAAACTGGCTGAATAAATTATAATTATACGTTTAAGTTGGTTATCAGTAACGAAGAACCTTTGTTGTCTTTTGTTTCAAGCCAGTCCTGACGCAAGGGTACAAGCGTGTAACTGTAAAGGCGACAGTTTGTGGGTTCGACTCCCACTCGAGGTAACGCTATAATTAGTATTTTCTATATCCTCTAATTCCTCTTTCTATATCTTTCCTATTCCTATCCTTTTCTATATGCTCGCTCTGTTAACGAGGAAAAGCGTTCAGTTCCACCATCCGATATGGAATGTAATCTGGCGGAATGGGAAACGAAATAAAGACACAAAAAAAGGACTTTAGTAAAGTGATCAAAATGTCAAATTCAAATTAATATTTAATTTATCATTTTATAAACAAAGTAATTTAAACGTAATACAATAGGCACTGCAATGATGTTAAATTGTTAACATATGTACATTTGCGTGGTGCAATTTAACGACAATAACTTCTATTCACTATCGCGTGCTTCACGAACATAATATGTGATGACTTCTATGAATTATAAATATTATATTTAAAAAATATATATGAAGGTTAATAACTTAATTCATATATAATTTTAAGAAAGACCTTATGAAATTATCAATTTGGAATAGGCATCCAGATATCGTACTACTAAGATGCAGTTTATAGACACAGATACCTAAATTTCATTAATTTTATTTTTATGCCAATCGGGACACCCAGAGAGAGAGAAACGCCAAATGCTATGTCCCCTGCATAGGCTTTTTTGCGGCTTTTTTGCGCTTTTTTGCGTCGTCATCTGTCATCAACCTCCGCATATGTATATGACCTCCGGGGGTCCTCATTCTTTGACTCTTAAATGACCTGACTGTCTCTTCTTCTATTCTCTTTCACTCTACACTCTAAATATTATTTTTTTAGCTTCTTATTGTATCCCGCATATAGCAGGGTAAGTAGACGAAAATGGGAAACCTGAGACAAGCCGTTTATATAAAGACAATTTTGTTCTTCATTTTCCGCCAAGTTCTGGAGGCCTTGTATGTTGAGTACGTATTAATTCAACGATGTGTTGGCCTCGGTGCCTGAACGAAGAAATGAAAATATTAAATATTTCTCGGTTGGGAATTGAACGCACTACTCAAAATGTTATTGATAAATATATATAGTTTTAAATTTTTGTCTCAATATTTGACCGGTTTTGTCCTGCCACACCTATAAGCCAGGCAAGCGACGAATGGAGTGACTTGGCACTTATGTGCCTTCCTTGTAAGTACTCGTATATATTATTATAATTTTTTTGTATCTATACAATACTGGAGACGCAAGACAACAAAAAATTTAGACAATATCACAAGTAAACATCGCGAGTTCATTTGTTATTGAACAAGTTTGATTGGGGTCAACCTGACGTAAAAGTATTTTTTACACCAGATTTAAAAATGAAAGTATAGGGAGATTCTTCAATAACTAAATCGATAAGTTCATTGAGAATTCTTTACTGCAGATTTATTCTTATAAATATACATTCGAATTAATATTTTTTTAGCTTCCCTCTGTATCCGACACATAGCAAGGTTGCCTGAGGGAATCCGGGAACTTAGTGTTAATACTCTTTCGTACCCCACTTACAGCCGAATGATGATGCGATACGCAGGATTGTGTGTTGAGTGGCGGATCTCAACGCCGCGCTTAGCATCGTAACCAGACCGAGGAAATAAAAAAGCTCCCTCTCGGTGCTCGAGAAAATAATATATTTTTGAAATTAGATTTAATTATGTTTAAAAAAATACTAACAAATTAGCCAATATTTATTCCCCTTTAAAAATATGAATATTTATTTTGGGATATCTACAAACAAAACTGAATGCAGTTTTATCGAACGTTTTTTCACTAAGGCTTATACAGCTGGCGTTATTTTTTATATTCCGTATCTAAATCATTTTGGCAATCATTTATATGTTATTTATATATAGAAGACAAAAAAATATAAATTTTTATTTTTTAATTTACGTTATTTTTTTTAAGTAATATAAACATCCTCATAGGGATTCGAATCCACGGCAATCCTGAGCTTATACTAGTTTGTAACAACTGTGCTTCTACCGCGCCTGTACTGGATTTATTTATATTCGTACAATGACTTCGTGAAATGTTCCTTTTCGCGCTTTGTTTCATGAATAACGGTGTAAGGGTTTTGTGTACTCTAGTAAACAGTAATGTAAAATTTTACCTTTCTTTCTGATAAATATTTAATATGGAAATATTTTTTTGCAATCTAAAAACATATTATTTATAATATAATATTTTATTATCTATACCTACTATAATTTATAATACAATTATATATTTTATAATAAAATGTTAGTAGATATAATTAAAATTTAACAGGCAGTAAATAAAAACTAGCGGCTAGAAACGCCGATTCGATAGTGCTATTATAAGAAAGCATTATTTTGCAACCTACATACGTATTTCACATCTATTAAATAGACAGAAAATCACAAAAATAGATTGATTTCTTTGTAATAACATAAGAAAACACAAAAATAAAAGAAATCCATAGCCAACTTACCATTTTTTCTTTCACACACATTCAACTTTAGCTTAATAACTATGTGTCTGTGTCACTAATTAAAAAAATAAACTTTTTTTTTTGAGTTTAAGCTTCCACCACACCACGCGTCTAACGAAGCGACGGTATAAACTCGTACTGCCACATCCAACATGTGGACGAACAAAAAACTATAGTAGTAATTAAAAAATAACCTTAGATTCCTAAAAATAAGGTTTAGTTTGCCTTTAACATTACACTGTTTAGTCCTACATAGAAATTTAATTTCTACTTTGAGAGTAACTTATTCAAAAGATACTGTAACTACTTCTTATACGAGTACGTCGACTTAATATTAAATCAGGGCAACTTTAATTATATAACCTTCCTGGCACGGTTTTACTAAAATGCGATACGATGATTACAGATTCAAATACAAATATAGGTATATACTTGCCAACGGAATTGAAAGCCATCTTCTCTCCTTCTTTTTCAAGTTGGTAAAAAATAAAGGTATTTCCCCTGTTTAGATATGTTACAGATATGTTATATTACTACTAGCACTACCTTTACTTGCGACTTCGCCCGCTTGTGTATCAATTTCTCAGACAGACTTTCTTTTTCTTGTGTTTGTAAAGCTTAGTATAGGAACTATGTATACTCGTATAACAGTTATTATAAAATAAAGTAATTCAAAGATCATTTATTATCCACGTTTTATTTTTCTATTGAATTTGCAAACAATATTGCAGGTACTTATAATTGGTACAAAAACTATGCACGATTTGTTCATTGAAAGATCTATTGTCCTAATTAATTAATTTGTAATTGCTGTTTTAATTTTCCTTATTTATACCTAAATGGTTTTAAAATAATAATATTGCAAAAGTAGCTAGCTATATTTTCAGGTTTTTTATAACATAAACATTCTTTATTACAATATTAATTTACATTAGTTTTAGAAGTTAATGTTAAGGAAATATTTAATCGGTTATTTTAAAACTGTATGTTATTAAATCTGGGTTCAGGTTCGATTCCCAATCGAATATACATAGGTACATATATTTATTCAAATTGGAATTTGAATTTAAAAAGAAATGCGTCATATTTAAACATATAAACAAAACATTGTAATAAGGTTTTTATATTCAACGGTTTTCCACGAAATCATAAAAAAATCGATCGATCGAATGGCTTACACTTCAGAGGTGATGTCGACTATTCCCCTAGTAATACTAGCCAACAATGAGGAGGCAGTCATGGAGCAGGGAACACACAAGTGCGACTGTAAACGAGTCAGGCTGCGGGTTCGATTCTCACTCGAGGAAATGAAATATTTAGTATTTTCATTTTCTCACTCTTGTAAAGAGATATATCGCGGTGTTGAGTTCCACTCCACACGCACTGCTTCTAGAATTCGGCAGAAACGGGGAACGGAGTGTCTTAACTCTACGTTCCCTATTACCTACCCCGCGCGTACCCGTACCGTAACATGCGGAATACCGCGGGAAGCTGACAATCTACCCATATGGAGGAATGGACTACCTATCTAACATGGCCACCAATTTCATATCATGGCGTAATTCTTTGAAAACATAATTATGAATATATTTTTCCAGCGAAATGGGTGGTAAAAAACACATTTATAGCTGTTGTGCCTGTGTCAGAGGAGGAGGTCGAGGAGGTCAAAGAGCGAGGAGTCGATAAAAATGCTGAACGTAAGACCCGCACTGTTTGCCGCACTGCGCCCACCACGTGTACCTACACTAGCTACCAGCTAGTCACGATTATATGGCTATATAATTTTTATAGTTTTTTTTTTATTATATTCTTTTCTTCGTATATTGCAGGTAGACGAAAAGAACCTAATGTTAATTTTAGACAGACATTTTACGGCATTTCGTCTTGAGTACCGGAGCTTAACGCCGCGCTTAGTCTGCTTACCAGAGCGAGGAAATGACAATAATACATTACTCTCAGTTGGAATCAATCCCACAACCGTCGCGTTTATAATCAGACGTTCTATATACATATATAGTAAATATGTAAATAATATAGTAATTATTCAAGCAAGACTACTTTCAGGGCAAGAGCTTATATGAGGTTAATAACCTCGATTGTTAACAAGTGAAAAGATTTTTAAATCTAGACGACAGCGACTCGTGCGTTGCTAATTTTATTTATTTTTTGTTATCCGCACATAGCAAGGGGAACCTGGGAACCTAATGTTAGACATTTCCGTTCCCCACTTTTAGCCGGATTTTTTAACCGACTTCTGTAAGAAAAGGAGGTTATCAATTCGACTGTATTTTTTAGGCATTGCATGTTAGTATATTGTAGAGTCGTGTATCACTAATTTTAGGCCTAAGGTAACATATATTGCAAGGACAGTGCAGTGACAGCCTTCCTCTTCTTTTTCAATTGGAACCAATAGTTCCTGAGATTACGGCGTGCAACCAAACAAAGTTTTCAGTTAATATAAGGATAGGCAGATTGCGTCAACCACCAACGCATCGACGGAAAGAAGAGAACCGAGAGGCCTCTCTCGGCTCTCTCTCTCTTTCAAGTTAGAAATGTATGCAGTACCATCATCTACTATTTAAGTAAATTAATTTGTCCTTACAACGTGTTTATATAATTGAACTTGCGTCATAAATGAAATGTTATACCGTATAATAATTGCTATTAGCAAATGTATTTTATATGTAAAAAGTGAAACTACAAGAACGCTAATAAATATGTTATTATTATTTTAAATAATAGATATTTACTTATTTGCAAAAAAGGCGTATTATTTTTATTATATTACTTAAAAACAATTCAAGGAAACTCATAACGAATTTGAATATTATTTACTTATACCCTTACCTATATTTTAAACCCTAAATATTTTTTTTCAAATTTATGTATTTATCGGCTTATCTGTTTATTTATCGGCTTGTCTGTTTATCTGTGCATTTGTGCACAATAATCTCAGAAACGGCTTAAACTACTTACATATCTTTAATCACTCGCAAGCACGTGGGTAGTTTTAAATATAATAATTATATTTTTAAACAGTCGATCGAATACTTGACGTCTCATGTAAAGTGAATTACATATTAAACCGGCTACGCTACTATCGTACTTAATAGTATTTAATTCACACGGAGTTTATTATGCAGGAAATATGATTTTTTCGGTCAATCAGCTTTGATATGGATTGATTGATTTAAGAAATTGCTTCAGGCTGTATCCCACACGTAGCTCATCTACCGTGGACCTGGACAGAGGGAACCTGTAACCCTAACATTAAGACACTCTGGACCCCACTTCCGCCGAATTTTCAAGCTACTACACGCAAAGCTTCCAGAATTTAGTAGAAAGTGGAGTACGGTAGTGTCTTAACCTGAGTGTTTTACCACTAAGTTCCTTCCTTCCTTCCCCCACCTACCCTCCTTTATGCGGAATGCAGCGCGAAAATTAAAACTAAAAAAAAAATTCTCTAAATTCATCTGCTTACTTTTCAAATTTGAAAAGATAAGTAAACATTAAAGAATTCATATGCCAAATTCTACTTCTCATAACATAAGTTACTTTATCGCATACTGACCTGCACGTTGACCTGTAAGTAAAGCAAGAATCGTACAAAGGAGGTCGAGGTTCGATTAAAGTACTCGATAGCGCTGTTTCAACATTTTTATTGTAATTTGTGGCATTTCAAGATTTTGCATGGATCTTGGAAGTATAGTTGACCTCAGAAGTTGTGGCTCGGAAGTGGGCATACGGGTGACAAACCTGCTGGTATATATAAGCTACTACGATATTGTACATTGGTTACGTCTGTATGTAGAGTTTCGTATATAAAAAACATATATATTCAGAATTAATAATTATTTTACGCGATACAAGTCTGATAGCTACAGCCTCTGAATAAAAAAAGAAGACAATTTTAATAGTGAAATTAGCTTTTTATTTATAAAAATATTACATGTGTACGAAATCATAGTATTGATTATCTATACTCTATATCTATATCTATATCTATACTCTATACTATATAATAAAGCGGATGAGTTTGTTTGTTTGTTTGAACGCTAAGATCTCTGGATCTACTGGTCCGATTTACTTTGTTTTTGTTTTGTATGAAAGCTGCATTCTTCAGAAGTGCTATAGGCTATATAACATTACATTACACATATATACTAACATATTTTAAAGTACTTTCTAATTTGACATGCAATTTATTCTGCCATGTTAATAACAACCGTCGTCGCTACGCAACCGTTACCGCGACATTTTGATATTCATCCTTATGAAAATAAATATAATAGTCACTTTTAGCATTTTATCTAGATTGAAATTATAGTTTACTGTATAACATTCTAATAAATAATTAAGAAGATGTCACTAATTCGAAATGACCTAGCCTACGGGCGGCACAGTATGACCGACGCGAAAATATTCTAATAGATTAAGCAGACGTAGCCGCGTCCGGGTCCACCAGTCATACATAAAATATCGTTGTATTTAATCGTATATCATCTAGTTTCAATTGTCTTTTTCTTCCTGAAAAAAAATATAAATAAATTATGATTCATATAGTAATAAAAAATGTTGTAAGCTAAAGGTACCTGGGGTACCAGTAGGTACCAGGTAGCACCTGGTTCCATCACTTCAATTTTTTTTTGCTACACGTTGTAGTTTTTTACGTACATCAATACAGGGTAAGCAGAGGGAACCTGGGATCCTCCTCATCGTCGTCTCAAATGTTGGCATTTAAAAAGAGTGGCCATGAGTTTCTTTGCCTGTATCTTCTCATGAGCTCAACCATTTGAACGGGCTTTTTTCAAGTCGAAATTGCACATTTTTTTTTGTTATTTTGTTTTGCATTTTTTTTCTACTTTTATGACATGTCCAAGTAAATGTTAAGCATTTTTATGGAATAAAGATATTTTGACTTTGACTTTGACTTTGTTTTCACCTTTAACCTTTGTATTTAAAAAATATAAATTACCTAGCGAAACAAGTGTTGCGAATCAAATCGTTCATATCTTCCATAGTCTGTGGCATTCGACGTCCCTTGGTCTCAGGCAAAATTAGAGCCAAAAATGATGTAAGAATGCCTATTACACCCACTATTATTAGAGAGAGCCCTTCCCATGCTCTATCCTGTAATTCCACACAAAATATATAAAGTGAATATATAGGTAAGCCTGGAGAAGAAATTCAGTTTAGAGCTTCAACTCTTTCTTTCTCTTTCTTTAAACTCTTTCGGAAATAAAAATATTTTTATAAATATAAATATTTTTCCGGGAATCGACTCTATCCAAAAAATAAATAGATACGTATATCGAAGGAACATGTGTAAATTGAAGCCCTCGTGGAATAACGACATAGTGTGTGACTTTAGACGCGATGGTTATAGGTTTGGTTTTCCAGCCCGGGAAATTAATTATTCAATATTTTCATTTCATTTTATTTCATTTTCTCGAACTCCACCTACTTTGCTATATGCGGGATAGGACGTGAAGCTAATAAATATGCAAATATAGAAAGACCGGAACTCTCAAGAACCACATAAGACTCACGATCTCACTGGGGACGTCTATACGACACCTTGTTCTCAATGTTAGTACCTTTAATGGTAACCAAGCTAAAGTGAGAGTGACGCTGTAGAAGTCAATAGAACGAACAGCATACTATTCAATCGAAAAACGAAAAATAAAACTCACAGAATATACAATAAAAGGGGACAGAGTGACCGCGGCGAAAGCGCTGACGTGCACCAGGGAGGAACCGGATGCGCGCACCGACGTCGGCATCACCTCCGGCGTCCACTGTATCACGGTGCCGTACGCCATGTTGTTAAAGAAACGTATCAGTACAGCTAGAGTTACTGATGCTACTCCTGTAAAAAATATAGAAAATTTTGTTTTTTAATTTTAATTTGTTATCTATATATATAAAAGGACTTGTCCTCACTGACTGAGGTAAGACGCACGCACAGCCGTAACCTCTGATGGTAGAAACGTGCAATTTGGACAGATGTTCACTTTTGTAATCTGGACATCCACTAAGAAGGGATTTTCAAAAATTTTAATCCTAAAGGGGTGAAATAGGGGTTGAAAGTTTGTATGGAAAAAAATTTAAATCGCCACCAATTTTCATAAAATTTGAAATTTAGACTCTTAAAAATATTTCATTGAATACGTGTTTCATCGTTTTCTAGAATTCTCCCCCTAAGGGTACAAATAAGGGGTTGAAAGTTTGTATGGGAAAATCTTTAAATCGCCACCGATTTTTATAAAATTTGAAATTTAGACTTTTAAAAATATTTCATTGAACACATGTTTCATGGGTTATTAGAATTCACCCTTAAATACGCAAGCGAAGCTGCGCGCGTCCGCTAGTAGTATAATAAGCACAAGCGTGTGACTATAAACGCGACGGTTGTGGATTCGATTTCCATTTGGAGGGCAATTAAATATTTTATATTTTTATTTTCTCGCTCTGGCAATGAGGCTAAGTGCGGTGTTGAGTTCCGTATATATCCAATGGTTCCAATCCAATCCAATTGTTTAAAATGGCTTTAAGGTACGATTTGCACACCAAATTAATTTTATATCTTGCATTTTTACGCAATATATCCTTGATTTAGTATGATAGACCCGATATGTTATTATGTTTCCTATGTCTCACTAAAAATTATTTGGAAATTCATTTTTTAGCTTCACGCTGTATCCCGCAGCTAGGATACAGCGTGCTCTATAGGTAGCTGTATAGGCAGAGGGATAAAATAAAAAAAAGTGTAGTTACCTCTAGGGATGAACGCAGCAATTAATGCAAGTGCACCAGAAATCATCATTGGTCCAGTTACCATCCACCTGCGGCCAACTCTAAAATAAATACCAAAATTAAAATATGATATATCGAGATAAATATATGAGAAAAAGGGTCTTGATATTTTTGCTTCACTAACATAGTTCATTCTCCTAACTGGAAATCGGCCGTAGCCGAAATCCTTGCTCTGGTAACAAGGCAAATCATGACCGTTGAGTTTCACAGTCTACACACGTGCCTTGAAATGGGGAAGGGAAGTTTCTTAACGGGAACGGAGTGTCTTAGCACTAGGTTCCCAGGTTCCCTCTGCCTACTCCTCCTGGTTCGAAGCTAAAATGTTAAAATATTAAACAATTCTTAAAATATAGAGAATAATATAGTTTGAAGAATCCACTTACTTGTCCAAAAGCAGCACCAAAATAACAAGAGAAGGTATCTCCGTAGCAGCAGTGATGGTGAAAGTTAAAAAGAAGTCCACACCAAGGTTTTCAGAGAGCCTCGTAATTCCATCGAATACTATAGCTACACCCATAAAAGTAAAGATCAGGCATATCACCATGATACCTAACGATGGTGTCTTAAAGATGGTTAATATGTTGTCTTCTTTATGTTTGTTTTCAGCAGCAACAGCCTGGAAAATTAGAAAGCAATTAAAAAGATTTTGTTCAGCTTCTTATCCAGATAGCTGGGTAGGCTCTCTCTGAACCTGGGAAGTTAGTGTTAACACACTCCATCTCCATTACGACAATTCTTTTCCTCGCTTACCATCGAATTCTGGAGGGAATTCTGGAGAAATAAAAAATACATTGAACTATCCAAAAGGGACCTGGTAAAAATATAATATATACAGGGATTCATAGTGAAGTTGCTAATACCTACATAATTACCTATATACTTACAACAAGGTCGTCAAGCACATCTTTTGGGATTTTGGTTTTATTAATTTTTTCAAATTTCCTGAGATTTCCCAATGTTTTTTCAATTTTTCCTTTATTAATTGACCATCTGGAAAATTAAATAATTATACCAAAAATGTATACAAAATAATTACAATAGAAATAAAAAGGATTAAAAATCTATCTAAACTTGCAATTTAAAAGTTATCCTAATATTTTTTAATGGTAATTTCCTATTTTTTTTTTATATTTGGAGCTGAAAAAAACGTTTTATGCCTCTCAAGATATACACAAATTTAAAAATATCAAAATATAAAAAAAACATTATAACAAACCTCGCACTCTCCGGAACTATAAAGGGAGTCAAGAGAGCCACGACCATAGGTACCGCCATCACTAGTGATAGAGTCTTCCAATCTGATATCCAAAGTGCGAACCAGGGTAGCGCTAAGCAACCGCCTCCAAAAAACATAGCTATTGACATATTAGCCACAAACGATCGGTACTTCAGGCCTACGTATTCTAAAACTGATAGAAAATATTAAAACTTAAATATTGTGCTTAAAGAATCAAACAAATTCGAAAGCACAGCAATCACAAATCGCGGGGTTAAGCTCCGCAACTAATACGCACCTCCAAAATTATAAGGCAAATATTTTATTTAAAAAAATTGACAAACATTGAAGACTTATAAACACCACGCTTGCTTGTCTTATTACCAGAGCGAAGAAATAAAAATATATAAATATCATTCATATAAATTTCATTCAAATTGCAAAGCGCAGCGTTGAGTTCTGCCATTCAACACGCAATTCCTCTAGAATTCGACAGAAAGTGGGGAACGGAGTGTCTTAACACTAGGTTCCCTCTGCCTACCCTGCTTTGTGCGGGATACAGCGTGCAGCAGACGGTAAGTAATAATACTGACCTATTATATAAAGCATCAAGAAGCAGCTATCGACTGACATGCCGACAAGAAACCTGCAAGCAGCGAAGTCCCAGAAATGATTAGTAAATATTGTACCAACACCGCCTATACAACCGATAACATTGGCCACTGTAAAAAAAAAGATTATTTTTCTATATTTTCTTCAAGAATTAGAAATGAAATAACAAGCAAACACGACGTTACATATTATCCATAAAATTTATAGAAGAAATACCTATTTCTTATCGTATACCGATTTACATCAAATAAAGCTTAAATTGATAATATTCTTTTTTTCGATTTTCGACACTTATTTCTTTTATATATCTATATAAATAAATTATAAGTTATAATATTCTGTTATCCTAAGTGGACTTCAATTACTTCTGAAGAGATATATTCGATATTGAAGAGATATACAAGTTTTTCCAGAGCAATTTTTTAATTAAATTCAAGGAGTAGGTACAAGACTATTCTGGGGTGATGACGGACCACATCGGCGGGCATCAGAAAAGAGGAACCTATTCTTACACCTATGATAAGATATCAAGCTTGATGCTTCTTACTAAGTAACATCTTGTGAAATTAAAATGTGTGAAATAATAGATATAACAAAGAAATAAATAATATAAAACTTACAAATAAGAGAAGGCAATCTCCCATATCTGTCAGCCACTACACCACATAGAATCCCACCAGCAATGGAACCAATGAATCCAATAGTTTGAGCCCATGGAACTCGGTTTGCCTTATCACAAACCCATTCACGCTACAAAATTGTTAGAAATAATTGACATACGTCTTTATTAATGTTAAGTCTTTGGTGGAAATCTAGAAAATAGGTGAACAAATTATCTACATTTACGCCATAATATTTTTTTTAGCTTCACGCTGTACCCTGCGCATAGCAGTATTGGCAAAGGGCATCTAGAAATCCAGTGTTATAACATGCCGGCCCTCATGAAGACACTTCCGTTCCTCACTTTCTGCCGAATTCTGAAGGTATTGCGTATTGAGTGGCGGAACTCAACGCCGCATATTGCCTCAACACTAGAGCAAAAAAATGAAAATATTAAATATTTTATTTCCTCGAGTTGAAATCATTGTTAAGTTCGATTTCTTTCGGTTTCGACCCATCAACAACAAAATAACTAATAAGCTATAACATTAGCTACAGAGCCTAATGTTCCAAATTAAAAACGTAATACAATTACCATACCTCATTAACAACAGTGGAATAAGGTATATCCTCAAAAAGAAAGTCCCACCCATTATTACAAGGAATGACTGGCGTCCCGATATCTGGTGGTCTCAGGGTTTCTAGGACTTGTGTCCAGTTCGTGTCGAACATGTAACATTGCTCGTATTCAGATTCGGATGTTTTCGGTATAGATAAAGATCGTCTGTAAACAATGTTTTATAAGTGTTTTTTTGCGCACATAACGAAATTGGTAACCTAGAGTTAAAACACTCCTTTCTCATTAACAAAATTCAATGAAAAATAAAAGATATGCGTTAAACTTTAACATTAAATATTATTATTACGCATATTATTAATTTTGCTAATTATTCAAAATATTATTTTAAAAAGAAAACGAATAAAGTAGGTAGTAGAGTATTTAGGAAAAAAAAACAAACCTTAATTCTAGACTGAGTTCATTCAATTCAGGTACGTGACACCAATGTTCCTGTGGTGTGGCTGTTATGAACATCTGCCCAAAATATCCGAAAGCCCAGAAGAATCCAAATGGCATCATGATGAAGAACAGCAGCCATTGGTAGAGACCCAGTTCACCAACACTTTTTATAACTTTTTCTAATACTAAACCTATATCGTCATTATCGTTTATCTCATTTTTCTGAAATATATTGAAAAGAAGTTAAGTTTTTAATTATTATAATCACGCGACGCAAACATAAAAAACATGCATCTGTATGTCTCTCTATGGCGTCGTAGCTCCCAAACGGATCGTCGGATTTTAAAGTTCGTTCGACTTCGTTAGGATGATCTTAGCTATGATTTAGGAAAATGTGTGCAACTCTTTGAAGAGCATCAGCTCTTTTCTATTTCAAGAAAGGATGAAAACTACTTCACTATTATATTGGGATGGTCGTATCGTAACGTAGATTGTCATATCGTAAGATTTTTGTATTTTTTAATTTACGATAAATACAAATCGAATCGAGTGATCTCATGGTCTGACTAATAAAAACAATTTCACAAAGTTCACAGAAATAAGTGATGTTAAAAGAAAAAACGAAAACAATGACAGATAACATTTCACCATATCTCACGAGATTCTTAACTTTCACGAAAGGAAATAATTCCGACTTTACCATTTCATTTTCCGTTTTAACGTTATTATTTACGTCCATTTTGAATTGCGCACGCGCCAGTTGTTAAATAATTTATTTCAAACTAAATATTGATATCGATTATAAAATATTTAAAAGATCAAGCTCCTTTAACTGATATGTTATCTTATACTTAATAGTGTATAGTACTTTTAGTACATTTTTATATTATTAGTGCTACCGATATCCCTTGTTTATGCAATTATTGAAAACTTATAAACGTCTTTTAAACTGTTAAGTCTTGTTCTCTTCTGTTCTGGTTTTAGTTTATGGCTTAAATCTTGGAAAACTGTCGGCCCAGTAATTAGATCGCCGACTGTTAGGTGACTTTTTATGCTTTCTTTTTTTATTTTATTTTTTTAACTGCACACGCTGTATTTCACATATCGGATTTCTGGAGGCAATTCAACGCCTCGTTTTACCTCGACAGCAAATAAAAATATCAAATAAGTAAAGAAATATTTTAAATAACAAAAACTCTTCGTAGTATTCTAGGTTTGCGAATTCTTTGTAAACTTGTTCCAAAAGCTAAAGCTGCAACATTTCTTACACAGTTCGTCCAAAAAAAAATACAAATTTGAGACATCCTATATAATATTTAAAATAATTCAATTGTAACGTACTACAGATAACATAATCAACAATCGCAAATAGATTAAAAAAAACTCACTTGTGGTTTATTGAGCCTAACCGAAAACATTACAATATCTAAGATGTAATCGATTTTTTTGTTCATTGTTAAATGATAATTATTTTCTTACAGTGCTTATCTACTTTATTTCGGGCGTGGCAACAGATTTTGTAATAATTAAAATGTATATTTTTTGTGTGGCATTGTCAGTTTGTACCTGTCTTTTTACCTTCACAGTATATCCTGCACTTATCAGGCTAGGCAGAGGGATCCTGTAAACCTAGTAATAAGACACTCCGTTCACATTAAACTTTGTTTCTCGTGTTGAGTGGTGGAATATTGCACATTGGCTCGTACCGGTTCCCCACTCTCTGCGAAATACTGAAGGCATAGCGTGCTGAGTGCCGGAAGTTTACACTGCGTTTTTTCTCACATCAATTATAAAAGCCTGTCGGGGGTTTAATTCGCACGCTCATGCCCTTTCGATATCTCGATTATTTCATTTATTTTTTATATTTATATTACTGATTCATTCAGAAAGTGCCCTTCAGCTAATTTTTAAACGGACTGCACCCGTCTACGAAAAAATATTTTTCATTAGTAAATTTACAAGCACCTAACAAGCTATTTCGTTAACATCGGAAATGATTCAGTTGAATTATAAATTTTTTTGATAAGACAACGACTTTCGACAACGGCGTCATAGTGATTTTCCAGGTACAATCAAATTGATTCATTTCATTATAGTTGCTATTTGAAAAAAAAATTATGTAATAAAACTTTTGGGGTTCCGTACCTCAATAGAAAAATGGAATCCTTGTAGGACCACTTTGTAGTCCGTCTCTTTAGCCTTGAAGGTATCATGCTAAACTTAACATGTCATATTCAGGTTTACAGTCCATTGGACCGCAGAAAAATTTGTGCTTCTAAGTCAACACAAAAAACAAAAGATACAAGAATTTCCAGTTCAGCGCGTACTTAATCAAAACCTATGAACATACAATTATCAAAATTTGCCAGAATATTAATAAATGCAGTACAAATAAAAGTAAAATTCGAAAATGGAAATTTAATTCTTTATTTATTCTGTTTAGGAACGATTAGGTAACATCATTCATTACATATCACTGAATTCATTGATTATCGAGAATAACTTAATTTATTGATTATCGAGAATAACTTTCGGGTGAGGAGTGACGGAACTTTGATTCGCGCTTTGATTCGTTAACAAAACGCTGTAATGAAAATATTAAATATTTTATTTCCTGGAGTGGGAATCGAACCCACAACCTGTCGGGCTAACAAAATCGCGCGCTTGTGCCCTTGTACCATGGCAGCCGTGAATAAATAATGGCCCTTCGAGCTACAATGTTTGTCATGTTTTACGCATCTCGCAATATAAGTAAGAATATTTTTTACTTTATTTTTATTTTATTCTCCTCGAATTCAAGCCGACGCGACGTAGTACAATTTGTCTAATGTCTTCAATAGATATCTTCTGTTGATTATGCATCCTTCAGATATATTTTTTTATTAAAACCACCAAAATTTACAAGGCATTAATAATTTAATTAAATCTAGTTCCATTTTATTGTTCAAACTTAATATATCTAAATCTAATAAACACAGTAAATTAATGAACCATGAACACAAAAGTATTTATCATAATAAGTAATGGAAAGTCTATATTTCATTTGAATATTAAAATTTTTAAATATTTCTATAATCATACTACACAATAAAGGTTTAATAGACTAATGAAGCAACAAAAGTAAAAAAATAATTTCATGCTATCCAATTACGTAAATGTGTGTGTTGCCTATAGAAATAAGACAGGTGTTACAATTTAGCTGATAGAAATAATTTAAGCCAGAAATAAATAAATATTAAAATAATATAGTTTAATTAGACAAAATTTATTGCTTTAGTTTAGTTAAAATATTTGTAAAACTCATATAAATTAAAGCAAAACATTCATAGTCTGTCTAAATAGCGTTCCAATCCACGGAATAAGAAACATACATTTAAAACATGTCAAATATAAAATATTTTTAACTCATAAAAGTGTTAATTTAGTCATATTTAAAGGCTATTGAATAAGTATTTTGATTTATTTATAAGTATAAATTTTACAATATCCTAACTGCGTTTTTATTCCTATGTTTCAAATGAAGCGCATCGGTTACTCTGCTTAGGAACGCTTCACTAATGACATTTACTTTGACTTGGTTTTGCAAAGGGTGAATCAGTCGTAGTTTTAGTTAATTTATTTCTTTGGCAATTTTCAAATAAATGAGGTGCTAATACGAAAATTTTTGTGCTGTGTTTGATAATAATACTCATATAATATTGCTTAGAAGCGCAAACGAAGTAAATGACATTGGATTCATAATTTTAAATTGTACTGTAAGTACCATTGTTTGCATTTATGTGGACATTACTGCAGGAATTAATTTATTATTGTTTTTTAACACGTGATTCAAGGCCGAATAAATGTCTCCACTATTAATTAGATTAAATTAGTGTACCATATAGTTTTGTGCAACGGCTGGTTGTAACGATTTTTTATGTGGATAACGAATTATTATTTGTTTTTGTTACGAAACGACCTTATTATCATATGCAAAATAATATGAACACAAGCGATATGCGAGATGTATATTATCTTTGCTACATATCTATTTTTCATGTCCCACAATTTGATAATAACTAAATAATATTCACCACTTTATTTTATATTGTTATTGGCGTCGTATTTTATTAACTGTACATTTTTTACATAAAAACCAAGACATGTACATCAATTTCGTAATATATTTATATAAGTTAACATTTTTATATTAATTCTATAAATATACTGTATGAGTTGGTAACTAATTGTTGTTTATGTAATGGTTTTCACTTGCACTTGCATTTCTGTTAGATATGACTAATACAATTGATGATTAGACATGACAAAATATAAAATATATCATCCATTTGATATATATTACTGAATTTATATGGTTAATTTTTTTGTGTAATTTTGTATTCTATTTAGCATCTGTATTTGTATTACTTTAAATATTAATATTTAAAAGACTTATTGTATTTATTGACATATAATATTGACACATGTTTTTCTATAACATAAATAATAAATAATTCCTTTATTATAATTGTATTGCAGAAAAAGTACTCTAGTGAGAAATTTAATAGAATGAAAGTAACCTGACTAATTGAACATTAATTATCTGTATTATTTGTGTAACCCAATTCTGCTCTATATTTCTATTTTTAATTATCTCTGTTATTAATACTGCAATTTAAATATTTACAGATTGGACATGTTAAAAGATACATTGAAGAGATATATATAATATTGTATATTATCAAATGTGACCAGCTTCATCAAAGAGTGGGCGCGGTGGAATGCGCTAAAAATGCTTTACTCTCAGCAAATCTGCCTTCTTGGCTTTGTCAGCTTGTTAACTGTCATCAATGGCGATATTGTTGTATATTCACAGAATCTTCCAAATACAGTAAGTTTTTTTTTTATATTTACAGTTTTTCTCTCTCTGCTTGTTGGCAGTTTGAAGAAATGAATATAATTCTACACTTATTTACTTTAGTGAACCAGCCATAAATTATTTTATATATATTCTTATACTCTTGATATTATTTTTGAAGTGTTATATAATATATACTTTTTATTTGAAAAAAGTGCCAAATTTTGTTATTGGTATTTTATATTTAACTCATAGTAATATCTTCTATTGATAACAAATCATTGAGTTGGGGAACCATTCTATTTTACATTCAACATATAAGGTTTTAAGCAGAAATTGCAAAACAACTCAATCCTCCACTACATAGTACCTAGTATCTCTACTAATGAATGAAATATGTGAAGCTAAAATTCCAAAGCTCATAATATCCAAAAAAAAACTGAAAATTATGACAAACATTAAAAATATTTATGCATTAGTGTCACACTGTCTGAGGGATACATAGCAAGGTAGGCAGGGGGAACCTACAGTTATGATGCTTCGTTCTCATTAGGACACTTCCAGTCCCCACGTTCCGCCAAATTGGAGATATTGGAGGTATTACTTGTTACTACAGCGAGAAAATGTAAATAAATCAAATTTATATTTCAATTTTTTTGCTCTGGTGTCAAGGCAAAAGGTGGCCTTGAGTTTCACCACTCAACACGCAATGCCTCCAGAAATCGGCGGAAAATGGAAAACGGAGTGTCTTACCACAAGGTTCCCTCTGCCTGTGTGTTGTGTTGCTGTGTGCAGGATACAGCGTGAAGCTGACTTAGACAATGTAAATAAATATTTAACTGGACGTAAAACCCACGACCTCTCGCGTTTACAGTGGCACGCTTACATATCCTATTGTACAAATAGTGTAATTTAATGTAAAACCACAATAAATATAGTGTTACCGACACTTGCTAAATAAGAAAGGTTAATCGCTGGCATCCGACCGTGACAACGCGTCCACTAAGCTAAGCTAATAGGCTTAAATCAATACCAATATAAAACAGGGGAATAGCGTGACACGCGGCTTCATACTGCACTGTCACTGCGGGATTTTTTTTTTCATAAAATAATCGCTTTCGAATCGTATTTTTTTAATAAAGATTGATGAGACCGTCGTAATGATAACACGGCGGTCGTGGGTTCGATTCCCACTCGGTTAAATGAAATATTATTTAGTAATATTTTCATGTTTTCACTCTGTTAACAAGGCAAAACGCGGCGCTGAGTTCCGCCACTCAACATGCAATGCCTCGAAAATTCGGTGCTCCCTCTGCCTAGCCTGCTATATGCAGAATACAGCGTAAAGCTGAAAACATATGCGTATACCATTACAAATATATATTACTTATATATGTTGTTCTTTTCTAACAAAAATGAGTACATACACCTGCAAATTTAAGTTTGTCAAGTTTTACTTCTTATTACCAATCTTGAAATTGATCGGAAACCCTAGTTGGGCGAATTCCACTCGCACTTGACAATTTTTTTACAGAAATAACTTAAAAATAACATTTCTTTACAAAATAGTCGTTAAAAAGATCACGATATAAGAAATTCAATTGCATCGATAATTTTGTGGTGCTAAATCATGTGTAACTTATAAGTCATACAGAATGTACGTATATATTTCTACTAATATACTGAAAACATTAAGAGAAGAGAGAACCTATACGGATGTTATGAAACCAAAGAGTTTGCTTAAAGCCGTCGTAGCGCAGTCCTACAAGCGCGTGACTGTAAACGCGAGGGTTGTGGGCTTTGCTTCCAACTCAGAGGAACGAATTATTATTAATTAATATTTTCGTTTCTTCGCTCTGGTAGCAAGGCAAAGGGCGGTGTTGAGTTACGCCATTACACGAGTAATGACACAGCCTAAATGAGTCATGACATGACGTTTATTTAAATCTAAAAACGCATGCGAAGCCACGAGTAAAAGCTAGTGATATTATATAATTTATAAAAGCAAAATATATGAACGTAAATTAAATAGCTCTAGCTCGTCAATTCTCTCGAGATGAGCCCCTGTGAACATTCGCTATTGATTTTAGATAAGCTATCGACAGATAGATATTACACTGCGGTCTACATTTTTAATCGATTCCCTTTTGGGGAATTAAATGTTTCATAATTTTATTTTCTCGCTGCGGTAAATGCGGTGTTAAGTTATGCCACTCAACAATGCCTCTCGCGAGGAATTCGGCGGGTAACGAAAGTCTCCTATTGAGAACGGAATGTGTTGAATGAACGGAATGATTCTACTTTTTACGATTTAAAATAACGTTGATATAAGAACTACAGCGTTAATCGTATTTTTATGATAAGAAAAAATAATCGCAACGCACGACCGATAATTTTACGTATTAAAGATAATATAAGAATAATGAACAATATTGTAAATTGATAATATTTAAACTAATGACCTAGTTTCTTAATTAATAGGTGTCGTCGCAGTATTTTTATAATAGACTAGGAGTCGGTTGCGGGTTCGCCCGCTTGTGAATCACAATTGTTTATTTTCTAATCTGAATTACTTTTGTGCTCTAGTAACATTATATTTTTTCCATACATTTAAAACTAAAGATTTAGCAAATTATCCATTCTCCGCTTTTCACCTGAATGTATCTCATACATGTGAAACTCATCCCAAAACTAGAGATCAAAATAGAGTATAGTCTATTTTGTGATAAATATATATATATATTTTTATTTGCGCTTCTCCACTTAGTAACAAAAAGCCATTCTGGTCTGCCCTTCAACAGGCACTATCTTTGATATGGACAAGAAGATGAAAACAGAGTATCTTATCACTGGGTCGTCTCTGCTTACCCGATAAGAGATTAATATAATAAATCTATAAAAAAAGAGTCTAATACTAGGCTCTACATTTTAGATAAAAAAATCTTATTATTCTTTGTTGATACGATACTACAAAGATATAAATAACGTTATCTGCTCTCAATCCAAGACTAAAGCAAAATTTTCGTTTAAGATTTTACTCACATTGGCTTGGTTTTTTTAATGTTAAAGTTTTTTTTCAGCTTCACGTTTATCCTGCAAGTGGCAGGGTAGGCAGAAGGAACATATATGCGAAAATATAAAATATTTCATATCGTCGAGTGAGAATCGAACCCATATACTATTGCGGTTACAGTCACACACTTGTCTCTTGTGCCACGATTGGCGTTAATTAATGCTTGTAAATTAATAAGCAGTTTTTAGTTTGATTTTTTTTTATCTTGCCACTTTTTCCGTACTACGTCATCATAGCACAAAGTTGACCTACTTATTTTAAAATATAATTATATTTGCATAAACTGTTTCGGCATTTTTGAATAAGATAATTGCCTAATAAACTTCCGTTGGTTTTGATGATTCAATGAACAGCATGTCTTAACATGACGTTCCCAGGTTCCCTCTGCCTACCCTGCTATGTGCGGGATGCAGCATGAAATTAAAAAAATATTCCAGAGAGATTCAAACTTACAACCACTGTGAAATCTGAAAAACTTTACAAACATTTTTTTTGTCGTGCGTGCCAATTTGTACATACACAAGTACACTTAAATTCATTAAAATGAATTATTAATATATTTCAATTATAAATTGGACAAGCGCCAGGAAAAGTGACCATATTGTTTAAATTGCTTATCGTCCATTAATAAGGGAATATTACCGTTGATGATAAACTAGTCGAGTGCTCGCGTTCTCGTTACGTACTCGGGACTTAACGGTTTGGTTTAATAAACTGTGAAGAAAATTGTGTAAAAGTATATAAAAGCCCTCAAAAAGATTATTTTTATATATAAAATATATTGAAAATATTAATTTATAATATTTTTTAAATATAAGTTTCTCAACGAGTTCTAAAGTCTATGTAAAACTTGTTTTTCCAGTGTTGTTTTTGCAATGTTATGAATAGAAAGTTTGTTAGCTTTTGCCTTAATTTTTTTTATACTAGCGACCCGCTCACGACTTCGCCCGCTTACCACCTACAATTCTTTTATTATGCTGCATTTGCCAACAGCCATAACGCTTATTTCGACTATGCGTTGGTCTGTATGTGTCGCCGACATATTTAGTGATAAAGTTCGACGACATACTGACACAGGGCTGGCGCATCTCACGTAAACAGAGTGTAAAATTATTTTAATTATAGGTTTTCTCCTAAAGTATACGTCCAAATTACATGACAAAACCAAGGCCAAATCTTATATTCATAAAATTTCCTTTATAATGAAATAACTTTCGCTCGTAATTTTCAATATTTATGTAGAATAAAGAAACGGCCAGAATGTCCTACAATTTTCAATTATTTTTTTGTCACGAAAGACCTTATTGTGACTTTTTAATAAGAGATAGATATACGTGGTTCCAGACTTTCTTTTAGAACTAATGAAATTTAATGTTTTATAGTACAATGTGCTTACATATGTGCGTTCATAATTATTGTTATTTCGTTATTTAATGTTAATTAAGAATTACACCGTAATCTTATATGGCTTATAGCACGTGTGAGGAATGTAAGTTTCATATAAAACAGAAAAAGTAAATCCGACCTGTAGTTCCACAGATAATATTTGCTTGTTTAGACTAGTTCTAAAATTACCGTACTTTATTACTAATATTTTACTCAGATACTTAAAGCTTAAAGTAGCTAAAAAAAAGTATATGAAAGTAGTAATGCTAAATTTTTAAGTTTTTTAAAATAGATATTTGATTAATCTATATTTTCAAAAAAATTTTCAAAAATGAATGCCTTTCCTTAAAAAATAATCTCAAGGCGTCTCAAATGACCTACACACAAGCGTCCATTATCTCTCTATTTAGTGATAAAGCGTTAGAAATTCTTCAGAACTATCGAAACACTATATTCGATACGAAGTTTATACAAGGCCAGTATGGAGTTAAGTATAGACCTCGACATTGAGACATGCGCACGGGGAAGGTCGCTAGTAACTTTATATTTTCGTTTCCTTGTGAATCTTTGGGGTTTCTGTATCCCATAAACAGCAAGGTAGAACATAGAGTTATGACACTCCGTTTCCCACTTTCCGTATAATTCTTGAGACATTACGTCCTCGTGCGGAGAAGGAAATTAAAATAAGTTCATACACCTAAATGTTTTTCTTTAATTGATTTTTTCATCATACATGTAACTATTAATTTAAATAACAATGCTGACTATAAATAAAATCGCTATGTGGACAACCTTAGCTTTTAGAACTTGTAAAGAACGAAAACTATAATTAACGTTTTTATTTATAACTTTATTAATATTTATAATGTTATTTTATCTTATACAGATATTAAAATAAACTTTAAAGGTGTGGACGGTCTTTAATGATTAAAAATAAACAATTTCTATATCTATAGTTAGTATTTTTATACAAGGACAAAGTGAATATATCATAGTTATTTCATTCACATACATGGACAGTGGAAAATTGTGCGGTCGTAAATGCGGCATTGGTTGACAGTGTATATCTATAATATAGTAAATGGGTTAAAATAGTTTTGAGTTTTCTTTCTTTCTTTTCTTTCTTTTTTTTTATTTAATTTTAATCAATGATCAAAAATGTCCCATCCAGCTATAAATGGTATAATAGTGATGCACATTGTTGGTATGCAACATATTGTGAGTAAATATTTTCAACTGTTGTCAATTATTGTATTTTGTATGATTTGCTTTTACATTTTTTTTTATCTTAGATGATGGAATTGAACCCCATACCTTCATTGATAGGTTTCGGTAGAGCTTCATATGTCAAATTATTCTGATATCACACTAGGTTCCTCTGACTATCCTGCTATATGCATATAGGATATAACCTAAAGCTATTATTTATTTTATTTCAGAAAACAGAAGAATTCCGCGACATGCCAGCAAGTTTTGGTCCGGAACTGCCACCGGATGGACTACAGGGCTACCTGGTGAAGGGGGAACCGGAAGATGGGTGCAGTGCTATGAAGAAACCACCGGTAGACCCCGATAACTTTACTGGAAAATGGGTTGTGATAGTTGCCAGGTATTGCAACACATAAATTCTTACATAACCTATATAGTGTATATAATTATTTATTTATTAGTAGAAGATATTATCGCTTTGAATGTAACTTTTATACTTTAAAAAAAATAACATAACATTTTAAAAACGTAAGATACTTTAAAAATGTAAAAAAATATTTATTAAATAGCATTCTCTCTCGCCCAGTGATAATACTAGGCAATCTTTGGGCAGGGGAAACTTGTAAAAATCTCCATACAGATATGATAGCAACATAAATAAGCTGTAACAAGAATTCTGACTTAGCTCGATGAGAACGTATGGCTTAGTTGATCAGACAGACAGACAAAACAGTATATATACTTTTAAAAACTTTTAAAAGTATATATTAAATACATCATTAAACAATTTTGTTTTTATATCCACAGATACAATTGTAGTTTTGAGAAAAAAATAAGAAATGCTCAAGCAGCAGGCTTCGACTGCGCTATCGTGCACAATGTTAACTCAAGCGAATTGGGTAAGTAAAATGTATATGTGTAGGTATAGTGACCCGCTCGCGGCTTCGCCCACCTTACCTTCGTACTCTAATAATGTTATTATTTTAAAGATCCATACATTGGAAAATTTCAGTTAATTCAATAAAACAATTATTTTGTAGTAAATTTGGCAAACAAAGTACTTATGTACTTTTTATTTATTAACTAATTAAACTGTTTGGGAAAGTTTGCGAAATTACCGTAAAATCATTGTTTTAGTTTCTATAACATTAATAATCTTATATTTTCCATGTAAAGACAGTAATTGGTTACAATTTGATTATATGTAATGCAAATAATAATAATAATACCAGGATATTTTATTAAAAATTATAATTTATATGTAATATTTTTTAATAAAATAACTATTAATATAATCTGTCAATGTGCCAATGTACTGTGTGAACTTGAATCTGCAACAATGAGATAAATTTACGATTACCACAATATAAATAAACAAACCATCTTATACTTCCCTACAATTACTTTATTACTAAAAATAGAATTTTCACTCGTAAATATGCTCTTAAACCATTTTAATACGTATACAGAGTAATTAAAGTATAGATCCTTATTGCGTGCAGTTAAAAGCATTCACAAGTGGTCAGATAAGTAAAGTGAATAATTACACTGTTATCGTATTGCCATCCCATTCGTCCATTGTGTTTTGTAAATATTGACAGATGGACGTTTATAGCGGGTTTTTTATTGTATATATATATTTTATCTGTGAAATCTGGCAATGTACATGTGGATCAGTGTGAATTTGGTTGTGAAAAAAATGGATTGGATTATAAGTGATATTCTTTTTGTAAGTGATAAAATTCATTAAGTTATGCATTATTATTCGTGAATATATAGAAGCGTGGAACCTAGGGAACTTAGGAGTGGTCTTTCTCTACTTTTTACTCATTTTACATAAAATGGAGAAAATTCCAATTACACATTGCATACTAAACCATAGTAGTGAAGATATTTAAAAAACCTACACATAAGCAATAAATCCTAAAAACAAATATAATTTATATTAGAATTCTCTAATATAAAGCGTATTAGAATTCTGACGTTAGGATTATAAGATACAAGAGGTGCGGGTTCGTATCCCGTTGAAAATTTTCTTTAGTGTGTAATTAACTAAAGGCTTAAAAAAAATAAAACAATAAAAACTAATTACATTATTTTTTTCAGAGACGATGTACGCCAATAACTCTGAAGGTATAACAATTTCGTCGGTGTTCGTGAGCGATATTGCTGGTATTATATTATCTCAAGAGTACATATATACAAATCGGTAAGTTTGTATTTAACATTATTTCTTTTTGTATGTATTAAAGATAAAGAATATAGATAAAGAATAAGATAAAGAATAAAGATTAAAGGATAATTCAATTCCTTATCTGCTTTTTTCTAATTGTTTATTAGGTTGTGGAGCCCAACGCCGCGTCTTTTATAACTAAACCGACAAAAATAAATATTTTGTGTATAGATGTGATATTCCAATCCAATTCCCAAGTAACTTTCATCGAAAATTTAACACACAACCATCGCGTTATATTTAAAAAAGACTTATCTTGCTGGAATCGGGGGATAGTATATTTATCTAAAAATCGTAAAAAGTGTTTTAAAAGTTATAGGGAAAATGTTAATATTTTCAGTTAGGTGACTTAAGTGTAAATTAATAATATTTCTTTTTTCAGTTAATTTTTATCAAATAAGATGGGTTATAAAAAATCTATTTTGTTTTTGTGCGTGCCATCAAAATTTTCAAACGTGCCACTTGTGTCACGCGTGCCATTGGTTCGCCATCCCTGGTATATAGGAATACTAGGAAACTTATCATACATATTGTGACAATATCGACAAGTGTTATAGACACACTATACTATTCTAACTACATTTCGGAAATGCTTTAGATTTCAAAACGTCAAAAAAAATTTTTTATGTATGTGTAATAGGATTTTTTTTATTTCTAAGTTTTTTTTATTATAATCAAAATGTATTTCTATTTCAGCTATTTTATAATGGTGAATTCGGATCTGCCGTTCAACATAAACACACATTTACTTCTGCCCTTTGCCATTGTTGTTGTGTTATGTTTGATTATTATACTTATATTAATGGTAAGTATTTTTACTGATTTATTATATTTTTAGTAGAGTATAGCACTCTGTTCTCTGTATTTAGAGTTGCATGGTTATATATTATACATAAAAATTGTCAAAAGAATATTAATGTTTTTTGTATTTGACTACGTTGGTACTCTGGCAACGCAAGCTTATTCTTAAATTGCTAATTATAATATTTTTAACGAAATACCTACAATTTTTTTTTCAGATAGTAAAATGCATAAAAGACAGACGGCGGGCGCGGCGTCACCGGCTGCCCAACAGGGCTCTCCGCAAGATACCCACGTGCAAGTTCAGCAAGGGCGACCCCTACGACACGTGCGCCATCTGCCTCGACGACTACCAGGAGGGCGAGAGGCTGCGCGTGCTGCCGTGTGCGCACGGTATGTATGTACTGACACACATACAAACATATATACATGTTATGCGAATGATGAAAATCTCCGTTCCCCATTTTTCGCCGAATTCTGGAGGCATTGTGTGTGGAACGGCGAAACTTAACGCCGTGCTTTGCCTCGACACCAGACCGAAGAAATGAAAATGTTAAATATTTCATTTCCTCGAGTGGGGCAACCTATCGCAACAATTACACTTTGTGCTTCCTACGCCACGACGGGCCAAATCAAAACATATATTAATACAAACTACATTTTACTACCGGCAGCATACCACGCTAAGTGCATAGACCCGTGGCTAACACAGAACAGACGCGTGTGTCCTGTCTGCAAGCGCCGCGTGTTAGCAGCCGGGGAGCGACCGCCGTCAGACTTAGACTCTGATACGGAGCCTTTGGTGGACGCGCCCAGACAGCCACCCACTGAGGTACGTGAGCTGTCTGAATTTGTATATGAGTTTCTGAGTCTTTATATTTAGTATGAGTGCCTGATTTTGTATATAAGTGCTCGAGTCTGTATATGAATGCATAAGTTTCTATATAAATGCTTAAGTTTGTATATGGCTGACTGAGTTTTGTTTGTACGTCAAAAGAATTTTCATATGTTTGTATGTATGTGAGTGAGTGAAAGAGACAATATCGCTTTCACACATTATTGACTTTTTATATTCTTTAGTGTTAATAATTGAGCGTTAGTCTGTTTATGTAAGGCACATAAACAGAGTCTACCGCTACTAAGGCTTTCCTATAAACATATTAAAAAATGAAAAAAGTATTTGTTGATAAAAAATTTGTTAATTTAATTTATTGTTTTAAACTTTAACCTATAACGATGATACAATTAAAAAGGATGATTCATAATCTTTTTGTTGATGATGATGATGTTTATTATACAGGGGGGTACGTTTCAAGAACAAAGTGAGAATCCCTTTGTGAGGGCAGCGCGGTTCATAGCAAGGGTGCGTGGACGTGAGAACGAGGCCAATGCCGATCCTGAGGTAATATACCTTTTTTTAGCTCGTTCGCTATATCTCGCACATAGCAAGGTCCACCCGGAAGCCGTGTGTTAATACACTCTGTTCCACATTAAGACACTTCTGTTCCCCATTTTCCGTCGAATTCTCGAGACAAATCCCGTTAAATGGCGGACTTCAACGCCGCGTTTTGCTTCGTTACCAGAGCGAGGAAATGCAGGTATTAAATAATTAATTTCGACACTTACTTCGGTACGGTTGCACCATACATCTATAAAATAAAAAAGTCAACTCTATTTTTGTCTATGGTTAATTTAAACACATTTTTTATAATATATTTATATCTGTTTCAGATTGCACAACAAACAGAAGAAAATGAACAAGAGGACAAGTAAGTATTACTGCTTACTAAAATAAATCAAGTTTTTATTGATACAATGAACAACTACGTTGTGAATACACTATACGCTATACAATGTATATGATTTACGAAGTGGCGGAGCTTAACGCTGGGTATTGTCACCCCGTGAATCTAAATGTAGCACTGTACATAATGAATGTTTACATCAAAAGAAACATCTCAATATAATAGACTACTTAAATAGTAGATCGTTTTTCTCTAGTTAATATAATATTTT
This sequence comes from Heliconius melpomene rosina, assembly GCF_056956725.1. NCBI lineage: Eukaryota > Metazoa > Arthropoda > Insecta > Lepidoptera > Nymphalidae > Heliconius > Heliconius melpomene. The sequence continues at coordinate 1,937,734 of NC_140399.1, forward strand.
GTCCTCATAAAGCAGCGAGTCCCAAGACACGAGGCCTCTCCTGCCTCGCAGGTCGCGCCGTTCCCGGCGCTCGCGTCGCGCGTCGCAACCCCTGCCCTCCCCGCACGCCCCGCCCGCCCCCATCAATGACGCACCCGTGACTACTGATGGGGAGATCGGTAAGCAAACAATACGTATTTAATATACAGAGTGGTTTGAAAGTAGGGACGAATGTTAAAACGCTATAGAAATTACGCTTTATTTTTAAATGTATAATGAATTATGTTCTCATGTCACTAGAGATGGAAAAATTGATAAGGGATCAATACATATACAGTAAGCTATTAATAAAACAAAAGGAACGTTAAAAAAAATAAAAGAAGAAATTACATGCGATCCACAGGCAGCTTAGCCTGCTTAGACTTATTGTTAAATTATAACCAATTACAAAAAGTCATTATAAAGCCCACATAGCCTTTGTGTTATTCTGATGTATAAACTATATTACTGTAAAATTGTATCTAAATAGGTTTAGTGGGTTTTGCGTGAAAATAGAGAAGAAAATGGGAAACGCAATTAACTTAATGGAAGCGGAGTGTCTTAACTCTGGGTTCATAGGTTCCCTCTGCTTACCATGTTGTGCTTAAGATACAATGTGAAGCTAACTTCATAATCATCATAAACTGTTTGTGGGACTATAGTGTATAACAAACAAAAGTAAGGCAAACCAACACGTCACAGAACGCCAATTTCAAAATCGTCTCTACTTTTTGAACAGACTGTATTATACAGATCTTAGTGGTAGCAGTTTGATTGCTGCTTAATAATTTTGTATGAAATTTTGATACTTTTATTTTTCTATATCTTAGTTTCACTATTAATATAAGAATTGTCAGGTACAGGTTGAAATTAAAATCATTAATCATTATGTCATTATATCATTACATTATTACTAAAAATCATTACTAAAAATTTATTAATAATATGTTCCAGACGCTTGTTTATTCTACTTTTTAGGTGTAGCCGCGATACCTGCGCGCGGACAGCCGTCATCCCACGTCGAGTTATGAACCCGCACTGACCTATGACTAAATGACAGACTGTCTAGTGACTTCTATGTAACCACCTAACATTTTTTATATTATCGAATGTATATGTAAGGGATATCTTAATTTATGATGCAGCCAGTTTATATAGTGCTAAAATGTATGTATTAAATCTCTTCAAATATTTATATACTATTTATTTCATAAATTAAAAAAAACACGCTGTATATTAAAGATGCTTCTTGCTTATACACTCTGTGTAATATAAAAAACTAAAACTGAGCTATCTAATGTATGTAAAGTTCTTGTTTTTTGACGTTTTGGTTTTTTAAATTTGGACCAGTTGTGCCAACTGATAAAAGAAATTATTTATGTATCAAAGTAATGCCAACTTAATATAGATTAGAATAGATTGAAAAAATATATTAAAGCCGTCATGGCGCAGGGGATATAGTGTCAGTCAACGCGACGGTTGGGGGTTTGATTCTCCCTCGGGGGAAATGATTTTTGTAAGGGTTTGAAAAATTTTGGAGTTGGCAACGAAGTGCTTTAAACATATTAGGTTCCCTCTGCCTCCCCTGCGATATGCGTGATGCAGCATGACGTTAATAAATAAAAACATATTTGATTATTGGCACAACTGGTTTTAGTAATAATTTGACTAGATTCTTTAAGCTTTTATTATTATGAGCTTCCAAAATTATTTTGTACCTGAAAGTTAATATCAAACGATTAAATGCCACATATAAAGAAATAGAAAAAATTGGAAGTTATCATTTTAATTTCTGCTTTTTGGACTGTTTTGACAGTTGCTTTTTTTAACTAAAATATTATTTAGTTATTGGTAATGGATTTAATTGATCAGCTATTTCTTAATCTTAATTTAATATATTTTTTTATTACAGTAAGTTATTAATTGCAATATAATATTCGCAGAAGTAACTTTTTACTAATATACCAACATCCAGTCTTTCGCAAAATATATAAAACATCAATTTAATTGTTCTGTTATATATTTGGAATAAAATATTAAAAATTCATTACCGATTTCTAATATATTTTTTTATAGTAGATTTTTTTTCTAACAAATAATCTCTAAAATCTATCAGCTTGATTGTATTTTATGATAGACTGTAAATATTATTACAATATATTTTATAATTACTAAAATCTAACTAGGTTTTGGATTTAAGTGTGCCTCTTTTTTAAAAAAAATCTATGTGTTAGTTTTTCTTTCTTTCCATTTTTTTTTTTTGTAAAAAATGGTACAATTATATATATATTATTCTTAAATTATTTTACTACCTATTTCCAATATTCTTTTAGTGTTATTCTACACTTAGAAAAGAGAAATACTTTTTTTTATAAAAAGTACAGTTTTACTACCTACTTTTTTCAACATTTCCTTATTTTAATCAATAAAACCTTGTCCATTTTTGTTAATTAAGAAACGAGGCACATTAGTTATGATTAAATTTGAAAACTAACATGATCAGACGTATTGTGATGGTGAAATAGTATATTTGTAAATAATTTTATGTATCGCAGAGTATAATAGAAAGTATATGTCTAATAACTTACTAAAATATATGGAGTATAACAACGGCCACATTGTTGTAACTGGTGACGTCATAGTTTACTAATCTCTAAAATATTTTTTAACTAAAAGAATGATGAAAGTATTCTACTAATATGACTAAGTAACATTTGACTTTATTTAATGCATATATAGAAAAGTAACTAAGACCTGTATTTATGAACCACCCTTAACTATGAGATCGATTTTGAGAGCGATCTCAAAATTGAACTCAGAGTTAAGAACGGTGTATAAATAAGGGCCTTTGTGTGTGACCAGTCTGATAAAATTCTGTTAAATAATTTGGCAGATTTATATTGTTTCCTTTTTTGTTACAATTGAAAGAAAAAGATAATATAAAATTTGCTTAAAGATAAATTTCTTTTGTATATTTTCTCTGTGATTTATCTAGTTACACAGCTCTAGGTCAATTTTAGATTTAATTTAAGCCTTAAATTTAAAAATTATTGTATATGAAATTAATTATGGAATAAATAAATGATAAATCGTAGTGTTTATATGAGTGGAACTTTTTTTTTTATTAGAAAGTCGTCAGTGTCATATTGTATTATTTGACTATTGTTTTCGTTTAGAAGAAAAAAAAGAAAACAGATAAAAACATCAAATAAATATATTTATTTTTTAACATTTGAAAGATGCTAAGTTTTATTTTTTTTGGCCTCAACTTATTTTTAGTTCATGTATGTATATGCTGTAAATATTGCTATATAGATATAAGTTATTCTTTGTTATATTCAAATTAAGTCAATTTATGTATTCTTTTACTAATTTGTACATTAATATTGGTAAGATAAAAGTTAAAATGTTAGAATCCCATTGTTTTAATTATATTATCATATTATCGAACTGTGGTCTGTCACCGGCACTAGTGTGAATTCTCCCTAAACCTACGCCTAAGTTACTAGTCAGTAGTCCTAGGTTAGGAGTACAGTACTGCACATTTGTCGTGGCCGCCTTGAAGTTAAACTTTCTGAATTATTACGCATTGTTCAGTAAGAAAATAATCAAAGTGAGAAAAATTGCTAACACCAAATCTCCGCAACGGTCAATAGCTCAACTTCAGTGAGGCCACTCATCGGCCGGAATATAATAGTTAAATTTTAGTGTTTACTTTTATACTACAAATATTAAATACTAAGGTAAATTTAAAAAATATTTTCAGAATTAAGGTTGTCCAATTTCCTTTTATTTTTAGGTGTTTAATAATTAATATCAAAATTCTGGTGGCGATGTGGGTTCACATGTTTTGGTCCACGCGACGGAGATGTCGCATATTATAGGATTAAACCAAAGAAATATATATTGTTTCACACGAACATATTGTCTTATTTGTACAATACTGGTATTTTAAATAAAACTAATTCATTATTTAGTCGTACTTTTCCAAATAAATTAAATTATGTATCTAAACATTTTTTACTATTATAATATAGGATATATCTTAGTAGTATAATAAATATTTAATAACAAATAGGTAAAAATAAAACAACCACAAATACATGTAAATGTGTATATATTCACAATGAGAGATACAAAATGGCCGCCATATGGGTGTCCAGACCCGGCGGCGCGAGTACCTTCATTGCAAACATCCCCTTACAACTTGTCACCATAATGAGATGGTAAAGCATGAATAACTTGACTTCAATGGTAGTTTTAGTCAAAGAGACCGAAGCCCATGTCGTCGTCGCTCTCAGAGTCCTCCTTCTCGGGTTTCTTCTCTTCTTCCTTGGCGGCTGCCGCTGGAGCAGCGGCTGCGGCGGCGGGTGCAGCGGCAGCGACAAATTTGCTTGGGTCCTATGGATAAAAAGTCAAAATATTATTAATAAACATTTTCTATCATACTTTTGAATTTAGTGAAGCGGGTCGTAGTAGCGCAGGGACACAAGCATGAGACTGTAAACGCGACAGGTTGTGGGTTCAAATCCCACTCGAGGAAATTAAATCTTCAATATTCTATTTTCCTCACTCTGGTAACGAGGAAAGATTGGCGTTGAGTTCCGACACTCAACATTCAATATTTCCAGAATTCGGCGGAAAGTGCCGAAAAGTGAGTGCCGTAACAATAGGTTCCCAGGTTTCCTCTGCCTAACCTATGCAGGTTACAGACTAAAGTTATAAAAAAAAATATATACAGGGAGTAATAGAATGAAGCTAAATTTCTACGTAATCCAACCTATTAAATAAATTCTCTTTATATCTTTTTATGCATAATTTCTATTTATATTTAATAAAATGATACATTATGATTCTCTAATAGTTTCCTATCCATTAAATGTATAACAATAAGACAAACCTTAATAAACTCTTTAATAGTGTTAGCTTCCTTGAACTCAACGTCCGAGACAGCAGCAATGGCCAACAGGTTCTTGAATCCATTGGCGATGGAGTGAGGGGCGGAAGCCAAAGTTGGGTAGCTGATGGCCAATGAAAGAGCAGCTACGTTGGCAACACCTTCTTGGAACTTAGCACGGAGATCCTCAGGCTTAATGTCCAGAATGGCTGGGGCAAAGATGGTGCCAGAGTCATATACCTATCGAAAATATACATGTTAGTTAAACACAAATTTTAAACATTAAACAAAAAATTTGAAATAAGAAAACATGTCTGCTTTGAAGTTAGTATGACAGCAATTATGCTGTTATTTAAAATGTTCACAGCATATGTTTTCCCAAAGGTAAATTATCAGCATGTACTGTATGTACAAACTGTACTCAACGCTTTGGTCATATTATTGAGATGACAGTTGTATAAAAGCCTAGTTAGTATGTCTTCATAAATTGCTAAATAATTTTAATAAAAAAAAGGAACAACATGATGCAACAGCACAGTGTCTGATTATAAATATGACGGCTGTTGATTAGATTTCCACTCAATTAATAGTAATAAATTATTTTTATTTACTCATCTGGTTATGAGACAAGTGCAGTTTTGTGTTTGACAATTAACATGCTTTGTAAAGTGTAGTTTTAGGAAAAATTAAATACTATCCAAGGAATTGCTTTCAAATTATTTTAAATATAAAATATATAAAAATAAAATAAAATTGACTTACTTGCTTAACAACAAGACCGTATGAGAAAGGAGAGATGTTCAACATGTTGAGGAGAGTGGCCTCGGAAGCTCCTACTTTGTCACCAGGCTTCAAGATGTGGACATCGTTGATGATTTCAATAGTACCTGTGTGATGGGAAAATAAAATTAATAAACTCATTATATATTACTAATTTAACATAAAACTGATATAAATTTTGATAATACTACTTTTTGATCAAATTTCGAGACATTACACACTAAGTATAACAAACACTATTAAACTAGGCTCATGACAGCATTATAGTAAATTATTTAAATTTATTTTTACCCAAACAATATAAAAATTTTCTTACCCTTGGAAATCTTAGTAGGGATGGACAGAGCCTGGAAGAAGGCAGTCTTTTCGGGACCTAAACCGGTGTTATGGGCCGGGATGACCACAGCCAATGGAGCGATTGCACCAGGCCTGGCTGGAGCACGCACTTTGTTCTCCAGAAGCTTATCACGGACCTAAAGATAAAGAAATGTTATCTATTAATAAAAAAAAAATTAAGTTTGCTTCTTTGACCACCTCATCTGAGGATATACTGTTGAATACTGTTGATTTGTAAAAATCTTTGCATTAGATAGTCTATTGATCAAAGTCTATATAAAAAAAACAACTAAGTAATAATTAAGAGAGAGATGTATCTACAAAATGCCAGTGCAATTTTTATATAAAAAATCTTATCACACTAGGATAAATTTGCAGAATTGATTTTGTCTGAAAGCGAAGCCAAGTGACCAATGTGAAGTCATCTGGTATTAAAACAGACATATTTAGTAAAAAAAATTTTAGCTATGGATACAAGATCAATGTTTTAAATTTAAATCAATCACATCAACTACTTATTATTGTTTGTTTATAGTAATTTTATGCTACTATTATACAATACATCACCTTCATTTATTAGTTCAATTCTCTAAAAATGAATAATCCTTAAATCTATCTTTATATAATCTTAATCCCAATTACCTCAACAAGATCTCCACGAGTGAATACAAAGCCGACATTTCCTTTGATATGAGGGAGTAATTTCTCAAGTGCTGGGTTGGTCTCCAAATGGTCCTTGATAGCTTTACGCATCATGGTGTTCTTGCCCATAAGCACAATGCTGCTTCCTCGTAGGGAGATACGTATCTGCTGCATTTGCTGGGAGCCAACGTTGTCGGCACCCACGATGAAACATTTTGGGTACTCGTCTAATAATTGCTGGAAAGTAATTAAAATTTATTATTAAAACGGATGTGACACGACATTACAAGTTTTCCACCATATGTCAATGATATTGAAATTTAATGCTTTCACAACTAATTAACTTGACGATATTAATTTATTTTTAATACATTTAAAGAAAATAAACGACAAAAGTTTATAAAATGCAAGCAGTAGTGACTATGATTTTAATTAATTAATTGGAACCACGTTTTGACAGCATTACGTTTTTAAACAAAAAATGTTTAAAGCCATTTAATACTTAATACTTACGATAATCTTAGTGAAGTAGTTGGTTTTCCAAGTAGCCTTGTCCTCCCTACCCATCTTTGCGTGTGTAGGGACTTCGAAAAATTTAAGGACTAAAAATAAAAAATGGTTGTTTTAACTACGTGTAATAAAATAACTATAAATTAATACAAAATAAAGCAATAATATAGTACACTTATATGTGTATTAGATTTTGCATATATAAAAATAGAAAAATGAATAAAGATTGCATAAATAAAATATGATTTCATTTAACTTACCAAGACAAAACGCAAATAGCACGATACGTGCGCCTTGCGGGACGAAAAGAGAATGGAATTAGGGATGTCATAGTCAAAAATCAAAAAAATTATTAATGTCTGTGTTACCTTATTTTAAGCATATTACTTGTATTATTAATTTATTAATTCTAATTGACATAAAATTAAAGAATTAAAAAAAAACAATAATATAAATGAAATAATTGCTTATATTGACCATCTTGTAATCTCAACGTACAGTTGTTGTACACAAGTTGAAACTTTACTTAAATTTTTTAATGTTTTTTCTTAAACAAAATATGATATCGAAAACCATTAGTAGTAATACAATGTAGTAAAAGGTCTTAGTATAAAACGACAAAAACTTTATGAATTATCGAAAGTACAAGCGTACACTTGCGCAGAATGCGTTTTAAATTATTAAATAAGGACGCACACATTTACACCACGCTGCTACCCCATGAGCCCCATAATAACACGTCATTAACTGCACTAGTTTGTAGAAATGACATAAAGGGATATATATATCATATATTATGCACAAGACTGTACACGAGCGAGTTTGACTCTTGCCTGTGGTCATAAAGTATTTTTTGAGCTAAAGTAGATTACAGCAAAAATAAAGAGACACTAAATACTTTTCCATATCCATCAATATAAACTAATAAAATGTTTTAATAATATTTATCCTCTTTACTATTATTATGTGGACACCGTATCGTATACTGTATAGTGTATATTAAACTTGTATCTCTTTTCGGTAGATCTTAAATAGTTCATATTTATTGTAGGAAATAAAAATAACAATAATTTTAGGCACCTAAAAAACAATATTTTGTATTACTTATAATTTTTTAGACGAGACGAAAACGCCAATACTTTTAACTTTTAACTCTATCTATTGTCTCATTCTATATAGTCTATAGCTTAGCTTGCTCAAGTTCAAATGTAGCTGATCGACTTGAGACTTGACGTTTATTATTCTAATAATCAAAAGAAATTGCCTTTGGCGTTTAAATTTATGATAGGATGCCTATCATAAATTAATAGTATTTAAGAAAAATACATTAGTAATTAATTAAGTATATGAGCATTAAAAAGGTTTCTAAAGTGCAAATATGTTTCGCAAACCAAAGAAAATCCAGAGGCGTGTGTTTTGTGCGGACGAGGATGATGACGGCGAACCTGAACCTCCACCACCGCCAATTATTAGTCAAAATAAGAAAGAAAAACCTGTTAAAAGTACTCCTACATTAAGTTTTGCTGATGAAGGTAAAATACTAGAGGATAAGCTATTGCCAGATGTGTATCACCAAAAGTTTTTAATATTGTTGCCAAAAGTTACAAAATGTAGCATTAAAGACTTACTTTAGCAAATAGCTTATTATATTTTGTTTAGGATAGCTGTTAGCATATTAAAACTATTTGTGATATATTATTCCTTGTTTATTCATAAACCAAAAGTAAATAACCTAAAAATGTATTGTCTTACACATTAGCCATATATAAAATATGATCTTTAGATTTTCTTAAACATTTGAAATAAAGAATTTAAATATAAGCTAAGTTAATAGATAATTTAATACATACTATTTATGTAACGAGTAGTAGCAGTTTTTAAAGGAATATTTTTAATGAGATTGTATTGTTACAACTTATAAGACATGGTGACAATTGGATTTCAATTGTCTACAATAAGATTTACTGTAAATGTTATTTAACTGTCATAATATTTATGTAACTAATGGCTGCTCACAACTTTGTTTGAAGGAGTTTTATGAAACTGTCATTTTCACTTATTGTTTTGTATATAAACTAAAAATACTCATAATCCTGAACAACCTTTTCCTTAGATTTGCATATTTTTTATAGTTTAACTGGTGCCTAAAAGTTTCACATCAGATATCCTTTAATTTTTATACGTAACTGAAAAATGCTTTTTATATTAAATAGTTAATGATAAGATGCCAATTATTTATTTCTCATAGTTTTACTGGCCTCTTATGGCTATTTGTAAGAAGTTAACCTTCAAAACAAATTATACCCTTCTCAGGCTTAACTATACAATATAAAAATCTTATTCAAATTTTATATTATTTTGTGTACTAATATAAAATTATTACTTTATCTTGTTTCTTTAGTTTCTCTTAGCTGCTTTAAAATAACTAAGGGATTCTAAGTGCATGAGATAATTTAAAAAAAAGCAATAAATATCTTGTGATAAAATGTACCTCAGTAAATGGACTCAAACAAAAATTATTTTTACAAATGGAACCAGTAGTTTCTGCATTAGTGTGTTCAAACCAAATAAACTCAGTTTTAAAGCTTCATCTTCATAATATTAATATTTAGCTCAAAATTTTTCTTAATTATTTTAAAATTATAGAAGAAGAAAGTGAAGTGTTCAAGGTGAAAAAGTCTTCTCAAAGTAAGAGATTGGCAAAACGTCGGGAGAAAGAGAAAAAGAAAGTACCAGATGGTGATAATAATAGATATGACAATCACTATGATGAGGTAATGTCTAGATGCTGCATTCAGTGTAAATTTAGATACAGCTTTATCATTCCACAGCTATAATACATCATTGTCAAACATAATTTTTTGTTACTTTTGAAGAATAATAAAAAAAATACTTAAATATATAGGCTTTTAAACACAGCTTCAACTTTTTTTCTAACCATATATAGGGTGGAAGAGGCAGCGCTCCTTTTACTGAAACTGCATATAGGGTAAAATATTTCAAACCCAGAGCTAAAGAAATTAATCAAGGTACCTCAACAGTTCGGGTTTTTTAAAATTTTATTTCTGAATTATATGAGGCTTTCATAGAGTAGTTAAAACTGAGGATTCATTTAAAGTCGTGCTGACATTTCCACCTTTCCACCATTTATCTTGCCAGAATGAGGAAATGACAAATTATTTCCCTGAGTAAGGATTGAACCCCAACCATGTCTGTCTGGCAGATCCTGCCTTGATCAAATTATAACCATGAAGTTTATTTTAAAGATATTTGATGGTGTAATTTATTATCTTAAATTATATTTTATAAAAAGTATATAATAAACAATAAAATTTCATGATTACTTAAAATATAATACACCTATGTTAACCTTATTTACTACACCTTTTTTTAAATACATAGGAAAAATTTGAAGATGACAAAGAAAAACAAAAGCAGCCAAAGAAGAAGGTAACACTAGAAGGGTTGATCCTGTCCGGTCGTGAGGCATTAGCTGCGGGTGCCAATGACATGTCAGACGAGAGTGACAATGAAGATAACAGGGGTTTCCATACATACCGTGCAGAATCAGTTCGAGCTGCACTGGTCCCAGGCCACATACCTGACGCTGCATTGATCCACGCGGCACGCAAGACTCGACAGCAGGTATGAGAGGTGAGGGACTGAGGATGCAGTCACCGATGCTTTATTGATGATTTGTTCAACTAGATGGTTGTTTATTGTTTCATATCTGTGAAGAGATTTTTCTTCTACATTTGTTGATTCTTCTGATCTGACACTTGTTGTATAGAGTGGAGATTTTTTTTAAATTTGTGAATATAGTTTTGTAGGTGATTGTTTGAAGTAGTAGAACATGCTATGGAAAAGATGTATTTTCATTCCAAATTTTAGTGATAATATATTCATTTCTTTTTTCGATTTATATATTCAAGGTTCATAGGTCCAAGATTTGTAATTGTAGGGTATTTCCTACATTTCTTTAGCATATTACTACTTATTACATATACATATAGTCACTTTAATGGTAAATTAAGTCAATTCACATATTACAAGTGTCTAGATAATAAGTTTCTAGATAAATTGAAATATTTAGATTAAAAGACATGATTTTAATAAAAAACTAAAATTTGAGTTAATATTTGGTAAAATAATGTCTTCATTGATAATCAATATGTTGAAAACTGGTAAGTAAACCATTAAAGTGATATGGGTAATTTACTGCTATGCTACAGTTTTTGTATTTGTTTTGTCCAGCACTAAGTTCAGCTCTTAAGATAAGTATATATTCTTGTGAATATATAAAATTTTTATATGAAAGTGTTTGGTATTGGCTAGTAATAGTTCAATTTCAATATCTTTATACTTTTTAATTTTGAATTGTTATTTTTAACCTGTGCTAGATGTTCATAATAATGAAAATATTTGCTTGTTACACTGATACAATAAAATTTACCTAATAACGTATTTAAATATAGCATATAGAATGACTTTTTTCTTTTCTTTTAATAATGTCTACAGGAATTATCCTGTATTTTATTCTACAATATTGTTATATGTCAATACCAAACACAAATAAAAACATATATTTCAACACTAATTTCTCCCTACAGGCACGAGAGTTAGGTGATTTTGTATCTATTCAAGATAATGGTCCCGGCTCCCGGCTGATAAAAGAGGATGATGCTGATGACGATGAAGACGGCAGGATACAGGTTCGAGGGTTGGACTTGCCTAGTGATAAACCTAAGCGTGAGTTTGTATATGTAGTATTATAGGGTTGATAAAAGGTTGAAAGGGTAATGGGTTTTGTATTGTGATTTTTGTTTTTCTAAAATTTTACTTAAATTGAAAGTTAGTATTCAAAAAGAAATCTAAGTTCTATAATCTAATATTTTTGTTAGTCAATTTATTGGTTTTATGTATAAAAAGTAACCAGTTTTATAATAAAATTCTATTAATTTCAAATGGGGCACCATAAAGACATACTGAATGAATATAATATTACTATTCAAATTCAAATTCAAAATATTCTTTATTCAAATAGCCAATTATTATAAGCACTTTTGAATCCTCGAATGAACATATGAACAAAAAGCTACCACCGGTTCGGAAGGCTGTTCTGCTGAGAAGAGCCGGCAATATAATTATATCATTGTGGTCCAGTAGGGTAGCATCTTGACCATAAACTTGATATTTGTATGTTCAATACTTACTGAAGGAAATAAATTGTTCGTCTTGTTTATTATTTATAGTTATATTATTTTCTATGAATAGGTGGCACGGCAGCTATGGCGTCCGATGAAGAAATGAACAGCGAGGCTGATGAATGGGAGGAACAACAGATTAAAAAAGCTGTACCATCTATAGTTGACATAACAGGTAATTTATAAAGTGTAAAGTATAAATTATAATACAATATTAAGTTTAGGTGTTTTAAACTGATCTATAGAGCTTAAAATCCTATAGGATTTTGTTTTACACTATAAATATTTCCATTGTATAACACAAAAAAATTAATTATTCCTAAGAGAATCGTGTCAGATGTTTTATCTATATCCTATTAAATAACTACATATTATGTATTATACTAGTATTTACTGATTTATTTATTCTTTATTTACATTGAAAATGATAATTTTTATACAATAATTAATATGACGCATTTGTGGCGTAGTTGACATGCACCTGACAGAATGCAGTGGGTTTGCACTGAAATTAAACTTATTTAGACACATTGCTTGTATGTATTTTTGATGCTTTAATTTCTATGCTTTACTTTTCAGCCGACGCAATAGAATTAAATCCCTTCGCCGTAGCCCCACCGCCGCCCAGGTTGGAAGAAATACCGTCTCACCTGCGTCCTCTCACATCGGTCGATCAACCTCCTTTGACGAGTGTACAAGGACTTGTTGATGCTTTGAGAGATAGGTGAGTTAATGTGATTTTATTAAGTTGTTTTATAGATATTTATTTATGTATCAATCAATTTAAAACAATTTTTTTCCCATATGTTGCTATTTGCTGGAAAAATTCTACATAAAAGCGTCTATTCTAAATAGTAGGATTTGATTTCCTGGGTGCATCATGGGCTGTAGTTCAGCTTTGAACAGTAAAGGCATTATTTTTCAGGGTTAATTGTGGGCACGAGATTATTCTGGTGGCCATGTGTTGTTTTTTTTATTTTGGTACAAAGATTTATGAAGATCTATGTTTTAACATGTTGTCGATGTTCTTTTTTGTTAATGCCTTAAGAGATATGTGGATCGGATAAGTCCAGTTATGGACCTCTATCTAGTATACAGTTTTGTATGTAGACCTCTCCCAATCTTCCCACTTTTGTCATTTTACAAAAAAAATACACAAAATATGATACATATTTTTATCTTCAAAGAGTTTTAAAAATTACCTTTTCAATATGGAAATATTTTTATTCTAAATGAATCTTTAATCAACGTTGCAGTTGATTCTGAAAATTTTGTTTTATTTGTTACTTAAAATTATTGTATGTTTACAACATATCATGTTTGATAATTCAAAAATGCCTTCAAACTATAATTGAAATTAAAACTTCCACAAACAGGTTAACTCAGCTACAGACAGAGCGCAACACAACGCTGCAACGCCGCAACACCTGCGCCGAGCGACTCTCCGCGACGGTGGCGGCCCGCGACGTGTGCCGCGCGCGCACTTCCCGCCTCGACGCCGCCTACCGGCGCGCGCAGGCCGCGCGCGGATACGTCACTGACCTCATTGAATGCTTGGATGAGAAGGTGAGTGGTATACAGTGTAATATATATGTTTGATCTGATTTTCTGATGATAACAAGAAATAAATTGTAGGTTTTTAGTCTCTTATATTTTATCATTAAACTCTGAATGAGACTACATATTTGACTACACATTTTTGAAGCCACTCAATACACAACCCCTCAAGATTCCGGTGGAAAGCGGAGTATCTTAATGGAGAATGAATTGTCTTAATGGAGAATGAAGTAGTATCTTAGTATCTTAACTGATCTTAGTATCTTAACGCTAAATTCCCTGGTTCCCTTTACCTACTCTGTTCGGAATACAGCGTGAAGCTACTATAATTTTTTATTTTTAGATGCCAGAATTAGAAGCGTTGGAGGCTCGTGCACTAGCGTTGCACCGACGTCGCTGCGAGTTCATAGTGGAGAGACGGAGGGCTGATGTAAGGGATCAGGCGCAGGACGTTCTTGCTATGGCTGGTATTTATTTGTTTGTGTTATTTTACTTTTGTTGTTTAATTTGTTTTGATTATTATATCTTATTGAAACTATCATCATCGCCGTATTATTTTACGTACGATTTAAAACTCTCATTAGTGATTTCTATTGACTTGTAAACAAGTTTCAACATTGTGTAACACCTTTCAACACAGTAATCATTGTTCGGAAACTGGTGACACGATAAAAACTTATTAGTCGACTCACCAGTTTTCTGAGAAAACTTATTAAAATCTCGCCCAGTATTAGCATATTGGGTCTTACATCTTAACGCTTCGAGTGACTGCCAGTATCAGAACCATTCAAATCTTTTGAGAAACAATTAACTGTGAAAGGCTTGCACTGTGAACACTTTGGCTTTTTGTAGACACGTCTCATTGCAGTGCATTCTCTACCGGATATATCATGGAGAGGGTTCTGGGTAATTGTATAACATGTGCCCTGCCGCCCAATTATCTAACCGCTTAGTGCATCACAAACTCAAATACCATCTGGATATGTTGCACTCTACTACCGCGCGGTTTCGTAGGATCCAACCCCCACGCACGTTAGCTGTGAAATGGCCTGTATATGGCAGTATTTACACGACTTGGGTACCTTCAAAAGCGAGTTTGTCTCACATGCCGGCAACGCACCTGTAGCTCTTCTGGTATTACACGGGATCGTGGGCGGTGGTGATCACTTACCATCAGGTGACCCCTACGTTCATGTGCCTAGTCTTTTCCATAAAACAATATTAGTTTCCATGCTGTCCCTAAACCCCAGCCCCCCCCCCCCCTAGCTGTGATGTATCCCGCGAGAAACTAAGAAAAATAAAATAATAATAATTGGTACAGTAGGATATAACAGAAAAGCTTAAAAGAACTTCGCTTTCCCACAGCACGTGCAGGCGCATCAAAACCCGTGGATTCAGAAGAGAAACGTCAACGCGCCGCAGAGCGCGAGGGGCGCAGGCGCGCGCGGCGATTGAGACGTGAGGCGGCCGGCGCGGCCTCGCACCGCGACGGCGACTCCAGCGACGACGAGCTGCCGCCCGCGCTGTGCCACCAGTGCGCGCAAGACACCGGTCAGTGCAGTGCCACTTGTTATGCTCATAGAGCACTACCAAACTGGCGCAGGGCCATAAGTGTGTGACGAAACGCAACTGGTTGTGGATTCGATCGCCATTCGAGGAGTTTCAAATATTTGTTTCAATTTATATTTTAATATCTTCGCTCAGATGTCGATGTAAGGCGCAGCATCGAGTTTCGCCATTTAACACGCATTGCCTCTAGAATTCGGCGGAATGTGGGGATCGGGGTGTCTTAACACAAGATTCCGTCTGTCTACTCTGCTGTTTGGGGGATACAGCGTGAAGTAGATTTTTTATTTTATATTAATAAATACATACATTACAGAGTCAATTCGCGAAGCCTCGTCCCGCCTATTCGCGGATGCCCTAGCAGCGTGGCGCGGCGTTCGCGGCGTTTGTGCCCGCCTCGCGCGTCTCCGCCGACGGTTACCGGCGCTCTACGCCGACGCCTACCTCGCTCACTGCCTACCGAAGCTGATAGCTCCTTATGTGAGACACGAGGTAAAAAATGATGTACAGTAAGTCGACGAATCGTGGCTCCCCTAAAGTTAACTGGAAATGACTGCATACATATATTTATTTTCAATTTTTTCTTAATTTTCATTATTATGTTCCCGAATGTACAATGTGCTAAAGTTCAGAACGCCGGTTGTGGGTTCGGTTCGCATTCGAAGAAGGGAAACATTTCATATTTTCATTTCCCAGCTTTGGTACCACGACAAAGCGCGGCGTTGAGTTCCCCCACTCAATATGCAATGCCTCCAGGATTAATGAAAATGGGGTGCCTTAACTCTCAGAGTTCCCAGGATCCCTCTGTCTACATTACGAGATTCAGCGTGAGATAAAAAAAAATAGTGAAGGGAAATGTTCCTGTGAAAAGGGAATTTACAGTTCAATGAAGAATCAATGACTTGCAGAAAATTGTATCATATAATCAAACATTCAGTTTTTTTGTATGTAGAATTTAGTCTTTTAGTTTTTTGGTATACAATGTGAAATCCAAATTAAATTGTTTTTTTTAAAATTCTCTTTGCAGTTAATATTATGGAATCCTCTAGCTGATGAGGACAACGAGGACTATGAAAAAATGGACTGGTACAAGTGAGCATTATACAAAAATACATTGTTTGTTGAATGGCGCCAAATCAACTCAACGCCACGCTTTGCCTGGTTACCAGAGTGAAAAAAATTTATATTGAATATTTGATTTCCTAGTTGTAAATTTCATTCAATTTCCAGATGCCTTATGATGTACGGTGTGACGGTAGAAAATCTGTCCAGTGACTCAGAACAATCAGATGATGAACAACCTTCTCCTGTTACTGAGGAGTCGGTGAGAGAAGACCAGGACCTGATGCTGGTGCCAACTATTATTGATAAGGTTGTCCTACCTAAGATTGCTGGTAAGTTATATTAGCTAGAGTGGATTGGTTTCCAGTATAAAGTGGCAACATTAATAATTGGCTAGTTATTAGGAAATAGAGCTGCCAGTTTTCAGAAAAAAAGTTAATTATATTAATAAAGTATTTATTACAAAAATATTTTCAGATAAATTTATAGAGAACAGTTCTATTTTATAAAAGAAAAAAAAAATAAGAGTGTTCAGAAAGGGAAGGGGGTGCACAACTCTCTCTCCTCCCTGGTGAAACAATACATCCTGGACCTCCTCACTCCCTTCTCCCATCAGGCTTTCTGTACTGACTATATACCGAAATAAAATGTTTTGCCTTACTTAAACTCTCCAGAGCTAGTGGAGCACGCGTGGGACCCGCTGAGCGTGCGCGCGTGCGTGCGTCTGCGCCACGTGCTGCTGCGCGCGGCCGCCCTGCCCACAGGAGGTGGGGGCGGAGCCCTGCGGCGCGTGTGTGGGGCGGCGCGCGCGCGGCTCGCGGCGGCGCTGGCGGCTGACGTGTTCCTGCCGGCGCTGCCTCCGCAGTGAGTGAAGCTTTTATGTTACTTCATTTACTTTGCATTGTCACGATTCACGATGACGACCCTTATGAAAGGGTAGATATAGAGAAACTAGCGTTAGGCGTCGTTAAATTTCAGAATTTTTCTGCTTTATCAAGACAAGACACAAAGAACACAGTCTTGACAAATAGTTCTCCTTGTTAATTTCTACGACTAATTGGGGCCACCCCAAAGTTAGGTTTTCTGAGTTTTTGTGCCTACACTCTGCAGGAAGATAATAAAAAGTAGGAAAACATACTAATAATCAAAAGTAAGAAATCAAATGCGTCTTAATTTCAGGGCGACTACCGCACTGTACATATATATCACATACAATACTAATAATTATTTTTGATTACATGAAATTCAAAGTAAACATTATTCCACAGTATTCTAGAAGGTCCTGGCGGATCTTTCTGGAAGCGTTGTCTCGGCGGCGGCGTGCGGTTGCTGCGTGCAGCGCTCGCCCTCTCTGCGCCACCAGCGGCGCTTAACGCCGATCCACTCGCTTTATCATTGATAGGTAAGAAATATTTATTATTAAGTAAGTCCTGCTGGGGAATCTGCTTACTGAACGTGGACCTATTTGTGGCCGCCCACTAGGATTTTCCACTAGGAGGCCAGTCGTGGCTGATGGGTATAAAATATTAAGCATTGTAGTGCTTTTATACAATCTTCTTCCTTTTTTTATACATTCTTCTCTTACAATCACTCTTTTATACTTTTATACAACTGTCTGGTTGTGGGTTCGATCCCCAGTCGAGGAAATGAAATATTCATTTAAAATGTATATTTCCATTTTTTCGCTCTGGTGTTGAGGCAAAGAGCGGCGTTGAGTTCAACCTCTCAACACGCAATGCCTCCAGAATTTAGCGGAGAGTGGGGAACGGAGTGTCTTAACACTAGGTTCCCTCTACCCTGCAGTATGCGGGATACAGCGTAAAGCTGATTTGATTATTTTATATTAATATGAGGCCACTTAGAAAGTATTATTACTTATGTGTTTATTTATTCCCAGAAACCCTGAGCTGCGCGGCGGGCGCGGCACCGGGCCCGCAGGTGGCGGCGGCGGCGGCCGCGCTGGCCGACACGCTGCCGCGCTCCGGCGAGCTGAGGGCGCGCGCGCTGCGCCGCCTCGCTCAGCTCGCTCAGCTCGCTCTGGCGCGCTTACAGACTGACAACGCCATGCACCTGTAAGATATTAATGGTTTCTACAATGTAACTTAATTGGCTACAGATAAAATAATATGATGTCTAAAATATTTTTCGTTAGCTTATCTGCACATAGCAGCCTAAGCAGAGGGGACCTAAAAACCTAGGGTTGCGGACACTTTATTCTCCATTAAGACAGTTCCGTTCCTCGCTTTCCGCCGAATTCTTGAAGCATTTGGCAGAACTCATCGCCGCCCGTGGCCTCGGTACCAGAGCGAAGAAGTGTTAAATATTTTATTCCCCCGAGTGGCAATCGAACCCGAACACTACCATTGCATGTACAGTCGCACACCCGTGCCCATGCACCACGACTCCCTCTAGAAGACATATTTATACATTATATTTTTTGTATTTCAGGAAAGGCCTAGAACAAGCGAGAGGTGTCCTAGCAGAAGCGCGAGCGGTTGAATGACATCACGCTCATTTCTAATCCTATCTTCACGCGCCACATCTAATAAATATTTAATGTGATGTCTATATTAAATATACATTAAAAAAAAACAAAAAATGATGGTATTCATTGAAATGATTTAATTAAAATTATTATTAAAAAATATTTGAAATAAATAAAATAGTTATTTTGTTTAGTTTCGTTTTTTTTCATGAACTTTGATTTATTTATTTTTTTTATTTAGTCATTTTACCTTTAACATATTGTGCAAATAATTATGTATTTTGTATGTGAAATGAACATGTCGAATTATACTCCACAGTTACATGTCACTTAATGCATGTTTGATGCTTACTGAGTTCTCTGCGTGAGCAGCAACCTCTCACCTCTTTAAATGAAAGCACAGTTTTAAGTACTCTGTAAAAGCCTAATGCAATTAAAACAAAAGTGATTTTGCCAAAAATTAAACGATGTTTTTGCCAAACAAAATAATAAATTCAATTATCGTTGTAAAATATAACGTTATTTGTTAAGAATGACGCACACAGACACTAATCAATCAAAGCGGCAATGTTGCACACACCTCATACACGAAGTCGAATCGTAGGCATTAGCGGTGAAGTTGAAGGTAGTTTATGCGTAAAATAGAACAAGAGATATCCCTTTCTCGTTCTGGTATATTTTTTGAGAATGAAAAGTGAGCGGTCGGCAATATTTAGTTGTATTTTTGTAGTAGTAAGTAACTGCATCACAGGTAACACAGTAAAACACACACACACATAATAAAAATAGATATATAGAGATAAAAGAAAATAATAAACCTATGTCTAAGCTGTTGATTAATCTTATTTGGTTATTTAAGTACGGGTTTGAAATATTTTACCCTATATGCTGTTCCAGTAAAAGGAACGCTGACGCTTCCACCAGTATATGATATTTTCTAAATTCCTATCAATCTACATTTTGGAGATAACTGTATAGAAAAAACTAAATTAGAGGTTCAACCTTTTTATTGACATCCTCCACATAATATATAATGGAGCATGGCAAAAGTAAATGAGAAAAAAACATGCCATTTTCAAGACACCTTTAATAAATTTTGAAAACAAACAGACATTGGAGTACAATTAAATGCAATTTGCTTGTTACATCGAGAACCTCTAATGTTAACATGGATTCAACAGCGCTACTTCTATGTCTACATGAATACAGTAGGACCGACGAGTCGTGGGCGCAATGTAGTTAGGCGTAGACAACTGCGCAGAATTTTTCTGATTTCCTTCGCGAGTGAACAATCTACAAAAGTTAACAAAGGCTAAGTTCAGAGCGACCATTGCTTGTCGACCGTACTGCAAGTTAATTTTACAATTTACTATGAATTAACAAAAAGATTAACTTGTTCCAATTTTTGCAATTTTGTGATATCATTGTTCCAATTTTTGCAATTTTGTGATACCAGCCCTGTTACCTTCCTTTTTATAATTATCTAATTCTACCTAATGTTATATGCTTTTAAATCATGCATGCATATGAATACGACGTTAAAATTCGAAATTATTTTTTTTCCAACTTCATGCTGTATGGAAAGAAACTAATGTTAAGAAGATTCGATTTCAGTTCGATATTCTGTCTATGGTGACTAACAGAACTCAACAACGTACTTTGTCTTGCAGGGCAGGGGATTTAAACAATTTTCAATCACCTGAATGGTGATAGAACCCACAAACATCGCGTTTACAGTCAGAACCTGCCCCACTATGCCACAACGGTCTTAATGGCCTAAACGGCTATAATTAATAGCTATATGACCTAAAACATATAAATGTGTGGTAAATAATCATATGTTTAATATGTAATGAGATCACGAAAATTTTATTCCTAAAAGAGTAAAATGTTTACAAAATCTGAGAATGCTACAGTATATCTAAAATAAGTAAAATACGTCTTTTGAAGTTACAAAACAAATACAGATATAGAATACAGTTCTGTGCAACTTAAATTACAAACTAAATAGCATTTTAGCAGTAAATTGCACTAAAGCCGATATTTATAAATCGCTCTCAAGATCGGTATCAAACTTGAGAGTGGTTTATAAATAGAAGCCCAGGTGAGGATGGTTTTCTTAAAACTATGATTATAGACAGTTTATTGATTTT
Source organism: Heliconius melpomene rosina (assembly GCF_056956725.1). Taxonomy (NCBI): domain Eukaryota; kingdom Metazoa; phylum Arthropoda; class Insecta; order Lepidoptera; family Nymphalidae; genus Heliconius; species Heliconius melpomene. The sequence continues at coordinate 1,958,944 of NC_140399.1, forward strand.
TTTTTAGAGATTTAATCCCATAAGATTCTTTCATTGCCAAATACATATCTATAATTTGTAAACATTTCCAAAATAGGGTTTTTTTTGACAAAACTCCAATTACATCAATTCAGATTTTTAAATGGCAATTCAAATTGGCACTTATTTTTTTCCTATAAATTATATTAATAGTTGTGCATTCAAACATTATAAAATAAAAACTACCTAAAATTTGAGCAGATACTTTAAATATTTACCTAAATGTCAATAATTAATAATTATTTGAGCTTCAAGCTCCTTTACATTTTAGGTTTCACCTTATGAGATTAAATAAAGAGACTAATTCCTTTTAAGAAATCATTAAATCAACAGCATTGACTAGACATTAAATTTACACAACAAATTAACTGCTAATAATATTATTTTCATATTAATAATATTTTTGGATTACTTAGGATCAAATATCATTTAAACACTCTCAATATCAACAATTAATTTAAAAGAACCATCTGAATCTACACAGCATAGAACATTTGCAATATTGCCTCTAGACATGGGAATGATAGGATTTGCCAAGAATGCAATGCCGTCTATGAAACTTTGTGGCCTTTTTGTGTTAATTTCAGCTAGATTTTCCATCAATTCTATGGTATACCAACAAATTATGGCATTGGCATCTCCATCATTGCTTATTACTACATTAACAACATTTGACATCAGCTGACAGCAATTTCCCAAATTGATTGGGGCTGTTAAAGATACATAATCCAAATGAGTATAATCAACACCAAAAATTTGTGAAACCTGGTATTTGTTTACATGCATAGACATTTTGTATCCTACATTTGAGTCATGCACCCTGTTAGTGATGTCTATCCAGTTACTGCTGACTACTTGGCCCATCAATGTCACACTGGCTGGCATAAACAATCCACCCTGTATTAGATTGTTATTTCTTAAATTAACAGCAATATCTTTATGCCGTAAATCTATATCCCCACTTATGTCAAAGGGATGGCAGAAAATAGCATGAAATTTGTCATCTTTGAAGACTTCGTGTGTCCAAGAGTTTCGCATTAAATATGTAACTTTTTCTACTGGAATATTATTCACTCTAATAATTTCTTCTATAAACAGTTGGTCTGTTTCATCCTTGGCACAGCAAATTAAAGAATGGACTCCTCTTTTGAGCATCAGCACTCCAAAGATAGGGAAAGGGCACAGATCTACTATGTTAATATCAGACATCTCCTCTATCTGACCTAAATATACACAAGCCATACCAATGCATTTCTTAATTGTTTCTATATATGTGGTGTCATTTAAAAATCTTAACATTTCTGGAGTTATTCTCATGTCAGCATCGCCATTGGGTTTCATGATCAACCTTTCATACTGGAGAACAAAATTAGTATTAATTGTATCATTCTCTTCATATGTTTTTGGTAAATTGTCATAGAAAACTGCTTGTTGCCATGCATTAGCCCTATTTTTATCCCTGGGGTCTGTAGTAATTGAAATATTTTCAGTCAATGATAAATTAAACCATCCAATAAAAGTGTTAATTTCTCCTTTCTCACACACCTTTAAATCTATCACATATGGCTCTGTCCTACTAAGTTTATCATTTATATCATTAATATTATTGAGATCAACTTTAATAACTGATGCAGGAGCAGTTAAATACTTTATATCCTTGTAGAGGTGGACATCTTCACAATCATAAGATTCTTCTTTACTATTGACATGAATATTTAAATATGAGATCCCTAAAAGAGTTTTTATTTTAGGACATAGCTGATATTTAGAACTGAGAATATCAGAGTTGGCACCCATTATGAAAAATTCAGCTTTTCCCGGTACAACTTCAGCACCCCCTGTCAGTAAATTCTCCCAAGCATGAGACAGTGAAGACAATACATGTTCTCCAAATAATCCTGCATCAAATAATTCTGTTATTAACAAGGACTTTTTCCCTCCCATATCTAAATGGTTCATAGTAGTAGACAATTTATTAATAACTACAACTGCCATCAATAACCTATTTTCTTCTAATATACAGTCTGCAAGCTGCACCATTACTTCTGAGCTGTCACATGCTGCAATGGCTTTTGGGTTACACTCTGTGACATACATTGCTAGCAATCCAGTGCCAGTGCCAAGGTCTAACACGCTTGTTGTCTTTGGTATTACTTTCTCATGAATAGCTGCTCGATAACTGTCGTTTCGTATTTTATCATTTATCATTCGAAAATGCCATCTCTCTACCATTAAGTTTTTCAATGAATTTAAATTTCTTTCAGCAGTAACGTATCCAGCGTCGATCACTAATGCCTTTTGAAATTGACTCCACGCTTCTTCGTGAAAGCCAAATTTGTAAAGGTATTTACCAATTTCATTTAACAAATAAATATTTCCGGGAAAAATATTAATAGCCCTATTGAAAATACCGAATATATCCTCAATTTTATTGGAAGCTGCCAGAATTTCATTTAGCTTCATCATAATAGCCCTGAATTCAGGTTCATATGCTGTTTTTAATTGGGGGCTCCTTTCAAAGGCCATGAAATATAAATCAAGGGATTTGCTGTAACGCCCATTCGTCGATAGCTGCCTTGCATATGAAATATATTCTCTTGCCGTTCCAGACATTTTACTGTACAATGTCGAAACACTTCGTAAGAGATTTAATTTACGGTTTTATTTTTAAACTTTAATATCAGCTTGTATATTCGCAATTCATGCATGCATAAAGGAAGTGCAAGTGCATTAGTGCATGCAAGAAATCAACATCAATATATTTTGACACTTGACAGCGACTGAGTGACATAATGACAATGATCCACAATAAAAACAAAAATACAGATAATAAAAAATATAAGATATCGGCTATTACCGTAGGATAGTATAGGACATAGCTAGGTATTTTAGTATAATGTAAGTTATAGTTACAGTACACCTGTAGTACTGTACTTATCATATTTTATAATTACAGGCAAGAAGTATGTAACACGCATGTAACTAGATAATTAAAATATAAAAAAACGAACGTTATAAGTTCCTCCACTCAGCACGCAATATCGCCTGTTTAATTACCGCGTCCTGGTACCAAGCAAAGCGCGGAGTTGAGCCCCACCATATAACACGCAATGCAACAAGAATTCGGCGAAAAGTGGGATATGGAAGTGTTTCAATGGGAAGGGAGTCTTAACACGAGTCTGTCTGCCTGCTATGTGCGGGATACAGCGTTAAAAAAAACTTCAGTTCAGTTCTTAATTTATGGCGCTTCAAGCGTGCCAGTAGAGCACTAATCACTTCGCCAATGTCATGTTGTATGGAGAAGACACGAAGTAGATTGTAGGGTTAAAAAAAAACTCAAGAAAACAAATTAGTTATATAAGGCCTTTTGTGGAACTATTAACCCCAAGCAACAGCGTATGTTTAAATCGGCGGCCAGGCCCACACAATATAATTTCATATGTATGTTTAAATACATTTGCTGACTATTTGATATAAATTCCACTAACAAATAAGAAATTTTATTAATTACTAATATATAACAAATAAATTCCACATTTTAATATCAATAATTTATATCATTTAAATAATAAAATTCTATTTCTTAATATTAAACATGAATTTCAAATTAAATTACTTAATTTAAAACAATTCAAATAAATAGAACACAATATTAATATAATATTATGATGATACAAGTCAATGTATGACTACATTACTATTAATCCTTGTGTTTTTGTTTTTGTACTATGATTTTTTCCACTAACATCAATGTTATTTTTCTTTGATTTCTATAACAGTATTCCAAGGACCAGCAGAAAGACCATTAATGTGAGAACTTGAAAAAGCTTTTTTAAAATAGTCTAATTTTTCAAAATCATTAGGACAAAATCCTAATTGCCCATATTTATTACAACCAGTTGTCCAAACAGTGTTATCTTCTAATAGCAAAGCTGAATGTCTTGAGCCTGCAGTAATATCTATTATATTCATTTCTATCTCCGTATCATTGTCATCATAAACATCAACTAATGTTGGTATTGTATAATTTTTTTGAGCTTTTTCTTCTTCACATATTTTATTGAAATTCATGCCTAACTGGCCTGTATCATTCCAGCCCCAAGCATAAAGATCTCCATATTCGCTTAAAGCTAAGGAATGCCAACCTCCTGCTTTGATTTTAACTATTTTAATACCAGACAAAGCTTCAACTTCTGTTGGTTCATCCAGATTCGTTAAATCTCCGTGACCAAGTTGTAATCGCCTGAAAAAAACATATAGATGATTAAATAAAAATAAATTTAAGCTGAACTGTAAAATAGAAGTATAGTTTATTTATGTACCTTCCATTTCCCCATGTGTACACTCTGCCTTCATTTGTAAGTAACATATAGTGTTCATAACCACATTCAATATCACATACCTTTCCTATACAATGCTTTGTATCTACATAAGTGGGCATCTGTCCTATATATACATTGCCTTCTGATGATAAATAAATGAAAGTGTTATTAGTAACTGCTACTTTAATAATATTGTCAGTTACTTTTAACTTTTTTGCAGTATTCTCTTTAATAGGCTCTTCTACAATATGAACTTTCTTGAATTTGGCTAACTCCAAATCATAAAACCAGACTGATCGTGTTATTTTCTCTACATAAACTAACATATAATCATTACCAGCAATTAATAAGTTTGTATTTTTGAAGTCTTGCTTATATTCTTTGAATACCGGTACTTTAACAAGTTGATTGTCTTTCCCATGCCAAGCTCCAGCAACGTAAAATATATCGTTAATTTGAAAAATGTTATATGCCCAGCAGCAAGTTATAAGTTTAGCCTGTTTTAAATCAATATTGGTATCATGTTCAACAGCCACATTTGTAAATTTTTCAAAGACACTGGTATCTTGTGAACACGGGAACCACTGTCCAAATAAATTGGCACCAGCAACTATGTACATTTTTAATATATGAATGGTTGATAATGTTTATGCTTTAAAATATAATGCACTTGATTTGTTTCGATAATGTTACCAAAATCAATTGTCAATAAACAAACTTTTGCTCATGTCAATAATGAAACTCAAATGTCAAACAAATCCTTATCGGCAATGTAAAAGATGTGATAAGGTTTTAATATTGAAAATAAAAGTTATTTTCAATATTCAAAAGGCGAAACTATGCTTAATACATATAATATTGTAAAAACAATATTTAAAGACCATAATACTGATATATACTAAGATATTAAAATATCTAACTCTTAATTAAATTCTAGCAACATCGAAATGCTGCTCCTTTCATCACTTCGCTAATGGAGAACGCCGGTTTATAAGTACCATTTTTATGTATGTGAAAAATTTAATGTAAATGATTATTTCCACGATAACGATGTAGAATATTGAATATTTGATTAAAACATTCTAATATCCGATGTTACTGATACTAAAGTACATCGTCGTTGGCTAGAAGTGAACATGAAGTGAAATGAAGGTTTATGTGAACAAATCAATATGGCTCTCAAACTTGGAAAGTGTAGGCTTTGCCTCAAACTCGGCGATTTTTATTCCATCTTCACGGTGGACAACAACTTACAGCTCGCTGAAATGGTTATGGAATGTGCCCGAGTAAAGGTATGTGATTAAACTAATTATCCTAAAAACTAGCGCTATTGCAACTTGAAACCCGGGATCAATTTTGATGTAGATTGCTGATTCGTTTTTTATTACTAAGGGACTTATTCTGTCACGGTTTTTACTATTACCATATTTATCTATATCAATATCGTCTAATTTTTAATCGGAATGTTTATTTTTATCATTTTTATCAAAATTTACATATTTTGCATTTGCGTCTACCGTGGCATTTTAATTACGTGCTTCATCTTGTAACTACTGTTTGCCCTCACTAAACATTTATTTAATAATATTAAGCAAAATTTCCTCTTTTCAATAATTTTTAAGAATAACATTGTTGTATCCCAGTGCTGTATCTATTTTACTATCTCCAGACATATCTTAACTTATCTGGGATTACTAAGATATTTCACATATAACAGAAAATTTTAAACTAAAATATATAATTCTCTTTCTTTTAGCTTCCCATCAAATACAATTTTAAGTTGTAATTAAGTTTAAGTCTAATATTATTAAAATATGTAACATGTTGCGAGTTTCTAGCCGGCTCTTCTCAGCAGAACTGCCTTCCAAACCGGTGGTAGCTTTTTGTTCATATGTTCATTCGACGATTCAAAAGTGCTTATAATAATTGCCTATTCGAATAAAGGATATTTTGAATTTGAATTTGAATTTGAATAATGTTAACTGTTTGGTAATATCATTGCTTCTGAAACTAAACATTGATATTTTAATTAGATATATATATATATATATATATAAAAAGAAGAAATATAAATGCAACATGTTATATTGCATGAAACCTTACATTGTCATAAACATGTTAGTCATCTATTAAAAAGAAATATATCAAAAACTTTCATTATATCCACTTTTGAATAGGCTACATCTGAAGATATATTTAAAGATATTAAATTCGCCTACATTATTATTTAGTATAGTAACTTTTATAAACTTAAACAATTTATAACATTGTATAATTAAGAATTATTAAAATAATAAAATTTAATAAAGTATTACTAATTTTATTTGTTCTGAACAAGAGGTTAGATGAGCATAATATCTCATGAATAAAGGAAATTGTTTCAATGTGTTGAAAATATATCTTTGTTAATAGTCAAAACAATATTTCTATCAATGTATATCAATACAAACTATTTTATTTTTTATGAAAATAGATAAGTGAAGGTGATGGACTTCCAGATAAAATTTGTAGCGAATGCATCCAGAAACTCAGCAGTGCTCATATATTTAAACAGCAATGTGAACGATCTGATCAGGAACTGAGGCGAAACTATATTGCGCCTCCAGGTGGGTTTAAAGACTTTTAATATATTTACTTAATGTTAAAAGTATAATTTTACTAATAGTATTAAAATGTTTATTAACAGGCTTCACTGCATCTACTCCTACTAGACAAAGTAGTGAAGAACAATTAAAACCCTCTCCATCTTTGGAGGGTAAAGTCACACCTGTACCCAAGTCACGTAAAAGAAGCAGGGACAGTATAGACAATGTGTCAATAGGCAGTCATAACGAATATCAACCAGGAACCTCTAAACGTGTTGATGAATTACGTCTATCACAGAAGAAAATAAGATTTTCCACAAATTCAGATTCTGAATTTGAAGACCACTACAGTGGATCGGTATATTCAGGAGGAACTGATTCTGATGAGCCCTTACTACATAAGTGCGATGAATGTGGGAAAGCATTTAAAACTGCCCTCAGTGTAAATGCTCACAAAAAGAGTCACAGACGACGAAAAGTCCAAAAGCCTGTTCAAGTAGAAGAACCCAAGGAGATCCAAGATGCTAATGATGATGATAATAAACTTAGCTGTGACAAATGTGGAAAAGAGTTCAAATTGAAGATAATGCTCAAGCGCCACCATGAGATTTGTCCCAAATCACCCAGAAAAGAGCTAATGGTGTCGTTAGAACCGATTGACGCTGTCCAACAGTCTATCAAAATAGATTGCCCAATGTGCACGACGAAATTTAAGACAGTTGAAAATTTAGAAAAACACATGAAGGTAGTTCACGCGGCAGTTCTCAAAAAAGAAGTTACGTCGGTTAAGAAAGAAAATGGAAAAACTTGCGTTCCATGCTTCTATTGCGGGGAGGATTTCGAAGATTATTATATTCACAGCGCACATTTCAACGTTTGTCCCCAAAAAACTGACACCGTCACCTTCGAGTGTCCGGTTTGTAATAAGGTGATAACTAAAAAAGGTTGTTACTTCTTGCATTTGAAAGCACATTTTTTTCCTGTCAGCTCGAGTAAAACGACTCCGGAGCCTGTGAAAAATAATTTTCAATGTCGCATGTGTAACAAGAAACTGCCGAGTCAAGATTCTTTGATTACACATCTAGCCGCTCATATGTCCAGCATGGACGAAGCGGATGACGGTGGTGATGAAGAATCCAGGTTTTTATTCGATTTTTTTCTGCCTAACAATTAACTTTCAGCCAAACCGCTTAAAATTTTGTGAGTTAAATAGTTGCAAAAATATGTATTTATTGACAATATTTTTTTAAGGTAAACTTGATATATACGCGATTCTTTAATTTTTTTAATGAATATTTAGCAGTTATTCTATTCAGGATTAACAAATCCGAAAAAAAAACGAAAATTTTGAAAACTGATCTGCTCTTTGTATTTAAATGCTTTAAATTTGACTGATGAGACATTTTAAGCATATCATTTTTATAATAAGATAATTATTCACTTAATAATTTTAAACTTTTTTAGGGCAAGTACAATGGAGGACTCAGCATCAATACATTCAGAATACAGTGCTAATGTATCGAGTGGACCACTTAAATGTAAATTTTGTGACAAATCCTTTAAGTACAGAAAATCTCTAGTTACCCATGAAATAAAACACACAGAAGAAAATATTAAAAAAGAAGTGCCAGACACTTCAACAGATCTGCTAAATGAAACAGCAGCAGCAACAACAACAGCTAAAGATAGATATAATCATTATGATTCAGAATCTAGTCAAGATGACGGTGAAGATGATAATACATGCGATATATGTGAGAAGCAGTTCTCCTACAAACGATTGCTCTTGCACCACAAACGTACAAAACACAACATGACGTCTGGTACAAAAAGAGCCAAAATTAATCTAAAAGATTGTTCTGTACGCTGCCTCATATGCGATATAGAAATGAAAGTGAGTGCCATCAACGAACATAACCAGACGCATATAAGTGTGAATATAAAGCCGAGGAATCAATACACTTGTATAGAATGCAGTCAACAATTCAAGAGTTGTAGTGCTTTGGCCAATCATATAAAATTTGTCCATCGTTTGAAACAACCGCCTATAACGGTTGCTTCCGATTTGGCGGATTTTTGTGAAGTCGTTGTGACGAAGGCGGAACCCCTGGACTTTGTCCAGAGTCACAACGGCTTACAGGATTCCGCCGGTAGTGGCACTCCCTTGGTCAATCTGAGTGGTTTTACTTGCACTATATGCAGTAAACAGTTGCCAACGCTTATATCGTTAAAGCGGCACGTCAATTGGCATAACCATGTTGGCAAAAGTATGGAAAAAAAGCTGCAGTGTTTTGTTTGTCAAGAGGTAATTGGTTTTATTTATTTATATACAGTTACGTCGAATTTATGGTAGTACATGCTAGGAATAATATTTAGAATAGAAAACACTAAACACGCAATATCAAAATCAAAATTTGGTAAAAGTGAAGAATGGAGCAAAATTGGTACTTATCTGCCCGAATAAGATAACATATATAATGTAATATTTTATTTTGTTCTAGAACTTCCGGTTTCAGTGTCACTACAAGGCGCACATGCGTGAACACTACAACGATACAAACATAGATCCCAAATATCTGACTTGCTCGATCTGTAACAGGAAGAGCAAGCACCTGCGCGCCGCCCAGGCCCACATGAACTACCACAAGCAAACACGATTCCAGAACAAGGACTATGAATGTTCCATATGTAAGAAAGTGTTCCAGTACAGAAAAGTCTACCTTTCCCACATGGCTATCCATTATAAACGGGGCGAGAGTGTCAACAACACTATAGTTGGCTCCGTACTACCTAATTCGGTGGACAAAAATTTATTTGACGGAACCCACACTTGTCAACATTGTGGAAAAGTATGTGATTCAGAAAATTCATTGAAGCATCATATAATTTGGCATAACTCTAAAACTTCGTTGTATGGTGCAAGGCACGCGTGTGATATATGCAACTTGCAGTTTACTAACAAAAAAAGGTTGGAACTACACACTCGGACGCATTTTGAAGATGATAATGGACCTTTTAAATGTCATATATGTGGAAAAGGCTACATTGTGGAAGATTACTACAAAAGACACGTTAAAGGACACAATTTTGATCATCAATCACATAAAAAGAGGATAGAAAAGTTAAGGAAGAATAAAGTAAAATGTCCGATTTGTGCCCGCTTTTATCCAGATGTGGTAAAGCTTATTCGGCATTTGCGTCGGACTCATCCTGAAAGTAAAATGATTAAAGAGGATCCCGACGCGCCGGCGCCTCGATATTACTCATGCAAATTATGCGCTAAAGTATTCTTAGATGAAAAAAGGCTGCAATTCCATGAAGAGGCTCATCTGAGAAAGCCTGAATTCTTCAAATGCAAATTCTGTGGCAAAAAGACCATTTCCCTTAAAAACCATAGGGTGCACATAAAGAGTCATCTAACACAGAAATACATCGACGATCCGTTGAAATGTCCTCAGTGCGAAGAGAAATTTATGAGGGGCTACGACCTACATTATCATTTAAGAGATGCTCATGGGATTAATGAAACATGGATAGCCGAGCGTGGGGTTCAAACGCTGGATGGGCCCTTAAAGGAACTCCAGTGTTCCATTTGCTACAAAGTATTGGCCACTAAAGGAAACTTCGAGAGACACATAGATTACCACAATTCGCTAAGATGCAACTATTGCTTTGATTACTTCAGCTCCTTACGCTTCCTTGAAGGACATTTAGCGTTTAGCTGTGATAAAAAGAAACTCATTGGTGATACAGAAATACATCCAAGAAAAGTCAAGTGCCATATTTGTTACAAAGCATTCCATTTACAAGTCAAATTAGACTGCCACTTGCGGACGCAACACGGAATAAAAGTATTTAAAGAAGCTTCCGAAAGCAAAAAGGAACTAACGTGCGACTATTGCTTTAGAGTTTTTGAAAATGAGTACGCGTTGGGTAATCACAAGATCTACCATCGCACTATCGGGTACTTCGGGTGCATATACTGCAACAGGAAGTTTAATACAATGACGCTGTACAGGAAGCATAAGAACCATCATTTTGCACAATTGAATGTAGATGAGCCGACAAAATGTGAACATTGTGACGAAAAGTTCGTAGCATTCAGAGAAATGATCTACCACATGAAAGACGTTCACGGAGATGATAAAGAATGGGTGATCCTACCTAAAGAGTCGATTGAAGAAAAGTGTAACATCTGTCATAAAACTTTCTTCAATCTTCATAAGCATTTGGCTTACCACGAGGAGAACAGGTGCAAAAAATGTGGAGAATATTTCTATTCGCGTTTGGACCTCGATAATCATTTGTGTGCGATAGAAAGTGATGAAGAAGTCACCGAATCAAATAATGACGTACTTCGACAAGTTTACGAGGAGTGTAGTTTCTGTTTCAAACCGGTAACTAAGAAGAATTCTAAAAAGAAACACGATAAAATCCACAGAGGTTCTGGGTCCATATCGTGTCGGTTCTGTTTCCTGAAGTTTAAAACAATGGACGCGTTTAACATCCACGCTTTCTCTCACAGGAGTAGGAAATATAATAAAAAGCCTATTAAGTGTCGTAAATGTGGGGAGCAATTTGTTAAATACGGTCCGTTTATTAAACATATGAAACTAGTGCACAAGTCATCGAAAAAAATGCATTACAGAGCCATCGTGATGCCTGAGACGTGTGTAGTTTGCAACGACAAATTTCCCAATCTCCATAACCACTATCGGGCTCATTTACAAAATCAGTGCCACCAGTGTTGTAAATATTTCACCTCGTTCAAAGTGTTCTCACAACATCAATGCGATAAAGAAGACTTGAATCCAAGCAAAGTTTTCACATCAGACGCAAATTTACCTCAACTCATAAATACTTATGAACCAAAAGACGAGAAGGACGACGAGAAGTATTACGGGCATGAGGAAACAGAAACTGAAGAAGAAAAGGTAGTTATAAGAGAAGAAAAAAATTATATAAGTAAAGTGGAAATATTATCTCATGATGAGGATAGTCAGAATTCAATTGATATAGACGAAGGGCAAGTACATGAAATGGCACACACGCCTATTATTTCAGATGTTCTTTCTTTATATAAGAAGAAAGATGATAAAATTATTGATAATGATAGTCCAAGCGTGAGCGGCAATGTTGTAATTTTGACAGATGACGAGGATTCTATAGGCTTTAAGGACACTGCAAGTGTTATAACAATTGAAGATTGAACTATCGATTTCTTATATTAGGTTAGATAACTTTATAAAGGTAAGATAGGATGCTGTGTTAACTTTTTTATACATATTTTAAATAGCCTCAAAATGAATGCACTAAGCATTTTGTTCCAATTTTGTGGAATTACTTGTATTAGTTGTGATAAGTGACGGAAACTTACCTGTATGTCAAAGAAGTTGAAAAATGTAATTATAAATATTAACATTAAATTATAAAATATTAATATTAATGGTTCTAGTTGTAGTTGATAGGGAATCGTGAATCATGTCTTATAAATATACACTTTCACTGTAATTTATAGATTACGCAGTTCTTTAATATAAAAAATATTTTAATAATTTTAATTTATGAATATGCAATTTTATGTGCTGAAAACGAAAAAAAAAAACATTAAATTAAATTCTAGAATGTCGAAGTTTCCTTACAAAATGTCAATTTATTTTTTCCCCTTTTCCAAGCAATGACCCTAAGAGATATTATAATATTATATATGGAACAATTTTTTAGATAACTCCTTCAATAAGTACAAAAGAAAAGAAGTTTAACTATTAACATAATATCTTATGACAGATCTCCCAGAGACTGATGCCAAAATCATAAATGTGAGAAAAAAACTTTTTTTGGTTTTAAGGGGGTTTTATTCAGCACATTTAAACTATATAAATAAGTTGAAATTATGAAAACAGCTTTTAAAAATATTTTTGTATTATTTGCTATTTTATAATATTGCATTTACTTAATTGTATTTTTATGTATGTATATGATATTAGTTAAACAAATGTATGACCGTTTTATAAGAAAATGTTTTTTTTTATTCCTTGTTTTTTTTTTTAATAAAGTGATTTCTTTTAATTTTTTCAAACCTGTACTTGAGGTCATTTTCGGAATTTTAAAATAAATGGAAGTCTAGAAAGAAATGTTGGTTTTTTTTTTCACTGGAATATCATCCTGCGATCGTTTTGAGCTAAACAGAGGTGAGCATAAAATAGAATATATGTTACAAATATTATTAAGAGCAATATGTTCAAATGATAGTGATAATTTCATAATTCTAGGTCAACCGGAAGTACCGTAGATCTGAGTACAGTTTGAATTTCAACTTGATATCTCCAAGTGTTCCTGAGATAAATTCTGTTAACAGACAGACGGACGGACAACCAAGTGATCTAAAGGCTCCTTAATAGGCACAGACCCCTAAAATACACAAATAATATAAAAATCTATAGTAGTTTCCAGGTTATAAATTAATAAAACTCCTTGTTTTGAAATTAATGATTATTTATTTAGTTAACGTGGTATTCAGTGGTGGTTATAACGTTGCCCGTTAGTCACGACAGATTAACAATACAAAACTTTATTTTAAATATAAAAATAGCTTTGTTTTCTAAATTTACGCTTATGTAAATGCTTAATTTAAAATTTATTATTGCATTCAAAAATTATGAGCAAAGCGATTGCCACTGCATTTTGCAGAATTTTTGAACGGTTTTTTTGGTCTACAAAATTTGCAATCAATTTAAAATAATTATTTAAAAAAAGATGGTAAAATAAGTGAACATAAATAAAAGTTTATAATTAAACTGTAGAAACCCGATTAACCAAACTTACTTGTTTTTAAACCTTAAGCATTAGGATAAGTAAATATACCAATGTATCCGATATACGAAGAGGTTTCAAAAAGAGAGAATAAAATATATACATATAAGTATGTTTATGATAACATACTTTGTTTTTTTAATGTAGTTTATTGCTTTTTAAAAATTTGACTTGACATGTAACCGATCGTTTGTTTCTAGAGTACTAAATTCGCATAAATTACTTCCAACTAAAGAAACTATGTTTAATTCAATATAATAACAGACGTGATTATATTTTACGATAACAAAATCATCTGTCGAATAAAAGATTTTATGAACGATTAATATTTTAAAGTTTTGAAAATTTATAAGTTACATTGCTTTGTTTTGATTTAGAAGAAGACATTTAAATAACGAAAATTCTGCAATTTGCAGTGACTTTAATTATGATTGAAATATATTTTGTGCACAAAAGTAATTGAATATTATGAATACAAAGACTGAAAGATTGTCGACTAGGTATAAATTTGAAAACAGATAAAAATAGAAATATAAAATAATTTCTTTGTTGGTGAAAACCGTCGAACAAAAGATATAATTTAAAGAAATAAAAACCAACTTAGAAATAATATTTTTTTTATATAAGTGTTCCACTTCATTATGCATACTTCGTCGTTTTGAAACTTGTATCATGCAGGTTGACTGTCTTCACCACCAAAGCGTCGAAATAATAGTTAAAGCCAAGGAGCACATTATTAATAGTTAAAAATATTGAAAAATAAGAAAACAAATGACATCCCTTTACTTGTAAACATTAGATAATAAGAACTAGACACTAACATATTTAAATACAAAATACATTCTATAAATAAATATGTGCATAATAAACACAGGTGCTGATTGTAATATTGAAATATTAAACAAGTTAGAAAATTTGTAATTACATCACAAACTTAATTTTTCTTATATAATGTAACATTCCTTAGATGTACAGTACGGTCGACAAGACATGGCCGTTTTGAAGTTAGGCTTTCTGAACTTATGCGAATTGTAAGAGAGTAATCTTAAAATCAAATCGACGTTCTATCTACAGCGAGCTTTAAGGCGGCGATGACTCATCATCCGTACTGTTTCTGTGAATGTATATGTAATACAAGAATTTTTTAATGACTTAAGTAATAATATATTTAACAATTTTTTCAATAAACAAAATGTTATATCTTTACAATTCTAAATAAATTGCGATGATTGTAATTTCAAGTCCCATTTGAAGTTAATATTCAAAACTTAAACTTTTAAACATTTTCGCAATATTGATAGACAGACAGTGTGGTGCTGGGTTTCGACCAATTTCTTTGCGTTAGGCAAACATTTTTCTTTGTTAAACAATTTTAAGTTATTTTTATTATTGGTTGAGTTATCAATAAAAATATATTTTTGTCACGACTAAGTCGTACACTGATTAATTCAAAATATTAAAAATTGTTAATTTTAGCTAATATTTTGCTAAAAAAAATATTTTAATATAAAATTAAAACTTAAGTTACAAGTTCCAATAAACATTTTTATTGACACATTAGAATAATTTCGCCATCTCTAAATTAAAGTGGCCTAACTTAAAAAAGGAATTATTTTTAGATTTCAATGAATACATATTGTCTTTAATTGTTAATATATACTAATTAGTAAATAAAAAAATGTTTAGTTCAAGCGGGCGGGTTGCTAATAACAAATTATTATGCTGTACATTCAGTTTTCAAATTAAAGACTAATATGTATATTTTATAAATGGCTAATAAGCCCGAATATCTTAGAAAGATTAGTGTTTTTTTTTTGTATATCACGAATTTTTCAGCAAAATCAGTAATAAAACATATATTATTCTGATTTCTCAGAATAATATATGTTTTATTGCCAATTTAAAGAAAAACAAAATTATAGAAGACCTAAGTTAGGCCACTTTTGCAGGAGAACACCTTCTCAACATCAGTCATCATACTGACTACTATATATATATATATACACATATACAACTTATTATCAATACTTAAAAAATGAAACTAATCAAAAATATTATAACTACAATAAAATACAATTAATTAATAGCATGAATATAAATATTTAAATGATACATACAAAAGTTAATCAATAATTGTTATAAATATTTTAAATTTAATACCGTTACTGGATAATTATGTTGTTTGACTATAATCATCTACTTTGCAAAACATTGTTTTGAAAAGATAAAAAGATCAATCTTATTCAAATTAAATAAGTAAGTTCAGCTTTACATTGGATCCCGCATAGAGCAGAATAGACATGGGGAACTGGGAAGGTTAACACATGTCCGTTCCCACTTGTCGCCAAATTTTGGAGGCATTGTGTGTTGAGTGGTGGAACTTACCACCTGGTTTTGCCCTGTTACAAGAGTGAAGAAATGAAAATATTATATATATCTAATTTGACTCTGACTGTAAATGCGATGGTTGAGGGTTTGATCCTCACTTGGGGGAATTAATAACTTACATTCAAATTCTGATTAATATTATATCAGTCAAATGTTTTAGTTGTAGTATAAAGTCTTATTCTTGCAATGATACTGAATGACAATAACAAAAACTATTAATATACAATTTCGTATATGAAAAGCAGAATACAATATTACAAATAGTATGATTAAAAAAATACTGATACCTATAACATATACTTATTTAAGTTAAAAACTATTACAGGCACTAACTTTTTGTTACATCACCTAGTTATTACATGACTTAAAATTATTTTAACGAAAAAATATTATAAAAAAGAGCATAATATTGCTGTTCTATACATTTAAAGTAGAATCGATTAAGAAGATGTGTTGTCAATTATTAAAAAAATGTTTGTTAGCAATCTAACATATCTAAATACTATAAAGTCCGTTATCATTTTGAGCTTTGTTCATGATTTGGTTAAATATATATATTTTTCTAATCAAATTTATTTTAGATATTAGTTTTTTATAGCTTTTTCCTCGCGATTAGAATCGAACCTACAACCGTCGCGATTACAGACATACGCTGTACCTGTATGAAGACCATATAACTGTTTGGTTAAAAAGACTTATTAAGCACGTAAATTTTTTCTTGTAAATCTGACATACCGTTGAAATTATGGCAGTGATGGCGCAGTAAAAAATAAATGAAAATTATTTCAAATATTATGTATTAGTGTATTATATATTGCTCACACTCTCGCTTTATATAAGAAATATGAACTGTACACATTCTCACGCTATATGAAACAAGCTCTCAACTTCAAGTTATCAGTGCAAAAGTTATAAAATGGTGACATTTTATTTCTTAATAAAAGTAAACAGAATTAAAATATTTTTCTACTTTTGTAAAAAAAAAAATTGCAATTATGATTGGTATGGTTCTTTTATTACGGTGTACCGAGAGTGCCAGTTGAGTAATTGCAAATATAATGCCAGCATGATACACTGCCATACACTTGACATTGACATTTTACACTTGACAATGATGACATAAAAAAAACAAAATCAATAGATGACTAAAAAAAAAATAAACCATCTATCACAACAGTGATAGTATATATCATAGTGACACTTATATTTTCATCACATACATATGTAGTAGTCATTTGTTAATGCCACAGTCACTATCACCTAACTCCCATCACAACGTCAATATATATTATGATAGCGACCGTGTTAGTAACTCTATAGAGTCACTAGCTTCACTTCCACTATCGTCGCAACTCAATCCTCCCACACTTTTACCTAACACTCTTCAAAACAATAACATCAAACATATTAGTGACCATATTAGTGACTCAATCGTCCCATTCAAAGTCACTAGCTTCGTTTTCACTATCATCTGACTCGGAGGAGGACTGTATGGCTCGTGCTCGTTCTTGTAGTGCTTTTGCGAGTGCACCCGCGAGGCCACACACTGCGGCGCGGTTTGATAAGTCTTCAGAGTCTCCCGCTGAACTGCTGGAACGTCGTACCTGGTGGAAATTGAAGGAATTTGATTATTTTTGTTTTAATTTAGGATTCATTTGAATGAAACTTTAAACCGGATTTGTAGCCATACATAATATAAATATAATAATAATAATATAATTAATTTAATTAACTTTACTTACAGCTCTTAAATTAATTCCTTGTCGTATTTCACTTAGCAAATTGTTTCTACTGTCATCGTTCAGCGAATTCTTCGAACCAACGTCGACATGCTGAAATAGTTAAGAATATAAAATAAAAATAATAACAATAAATAAAGATTTTAACACAATAAATAAATAATTTGACATAACAATTAATAAAATTTAATAGTACTATAGAAAATTATGTTATTTAAGCCTAAAAAAAATAGTTTAAATGAAAGTTGTGTAAGAAAGAACTAATTCATAATAAGAAAGGCAAATACTCAAAATATATACGAATTTAAATTTAACAGGATTCCTGGAATGCTAAGTATAATACGGCTAACACCTCGTGGTTGTGTAGAAATTGGGCTTTTTGGAGTTTGGAGTTTAGAGTGAGGTGTGAATAATCACAATTAAAAAGGATATTAAAATGAAATCTGAGCATCCATTCACACTCACCCTGAGCGTCTTGTTCCCGTTGCGTATACTCTCCATGAGGGCGGCGCGGGGGTCGGGCGCCCCAGGGGCGGCGGTGGGCACAGGTGGGGGTGGTGGCGGAGGCGCAGGGGCTGCAGCGGGCGGTGCGAGGGGCGGCGGCGGAGGAGGCGGGGGCGGCGCGGCGGAAGGAGGCGGCGGTGGCGGTACGGAGGGGGGACCGGCTGCAGGCGGTGCTGTGAATTATGGGAATATATTAAATAATGAATGTTTGTTTAAATTTCATATAAAGTGGAATGTTACAATATTATTATAAAGATTTCAAGTTATTTAAATATTTTAATCCTGACCGTAGAAATATCGAATTAATATTTGAGACGTCGACGTTCGTGATGCAGGGGCACAAGCACAGTAGTACTAGAGATGGGCGTTATCGTTTTTTTCCACTAACGGTTATGAAACCGATATATGGTTTTCGTATCGATATCAAAAACGGTTTTCAGATATAGTTTTTTTTCGAATTGTCAATAAACGCAAAATCATAATTATAACATTATAATATCATAATAAATATATGTATTTAGTATTACATATAAATAAAAACTATAATCAAATGTAAAAAAAACAATATTTAGTAATTAAATTGAAATAATGTTAACACGTTGACGGACAGTAGGAACAAGCGAAGTTCGAAAATTGACACTATATGTTTTGAAAGAAAAAAAAAGAAAAAGATGTTTTCAAAACACGACACTATGCTTCTACGTATACGCCAGTAAGTGCACATTTGTGCTGCTATAGCCGTAGTGTCTAAAAACGACCGTTTCGTTTTGGACGGCTATAGCAGTCATGCCACATTGTGAACTTCGCTTTGACGGCTATAGCCGCAATCGTCCGTCAACGTGTTAAAATACAAAATCATATCCAAATTTCAACTTTATTCATTTATTTAGAAGTTCGATTTCATAACGACGAAATAATAACTTGTAGATGTAATGTAAGAAAACCGCCGAACATGAATCTGTTAGTTAGTTAGCTATCAGGTATTCGCTTCATTTCTTTTACACCCGTGAAGAATATACGGATAGAAAGAGAGGAAGCGAATATCAGTTTATCAGATATTCGCCTTATCTCATTTACGCCCGTTCGGAATACATTACTTAGAAAGAGAGGCAGTTAGTTTTAATATAAAACCGTTTGACGTTTCAGAAGTTTTGCGTTATTATGGTTTTGTTCAGATCACAGCTATGTTGAGTTTTAAGTTACTGTAAAAACGGTTTTCTAAAAACATATATCGAACTCATCCCTAATAGTACGCGACGGTCATGGGTTCGATTCTTAATCGAAGAGTGAAATATTTAACATTTCCTCGCTCTGGCAAAACGTGGCGTCGAGTTCCGCTACTCAACTCGTAATTTTTCGAAAATTTGGCAAGAAGTATGTTTTCCATGTAAAAATAGCGATCAGATACATATATATATATATATATAATCTCACGTTGCATAGGTCGTGGGGGCGGCGGGTTGCGCGGCGTGGGCGGCGCGGCGAGCGAGACGGGCGGCGGAGGCGGGGGCACGGCGCGCGCTGGCGGCGGTGGTGGGGCGCGGGACGCTGTGGGAGGGGAATTATCGAATTAGTTTAGTTACTTTCATTTATTATTGTATTTTAAAATGAAAATTATGTACAGAAGTATAACTGTTAGTTAATTTTTTACTAAGAAACATATAACTTGCACGCTTAGAATGTATATATTTGTATATTTATTATTTATACTAATGTTAATACAATTATCGTAGTTGAAGTGCGTGCACAGCATAATTATGACAATCAACGCAGCGGTTATGAGTTCTATTATGCCACCACCACTTGCTCTTGTAGCTTGAAAATAAGAATTTTCGGTTGCCCCACTCAAATTGCAATGCCTCGAAACTTAGGCGGACGGCAGGGAACGAAGTTTGTCTAAACTAAGTTCTCTCTGCCTTCCCTGCTATATGCGGAGAAAAGATATATATGTTAACTTACGTGGCGCAGGCGGCGGCGGGGCGCGTGCGGGCACGGGGGGCGCGGGGGGAGGCGCTGGACCCCGAGGGGACTCTGCAATTTTGTTTGAAACGTATTGAAATTACGTAATATATTTAGAAACTATTTGTATATTTTATTTAAAATATTTATTTGTATATTTGTTTGCGCGCACAGCGATTCTAAAACCATGATTTAACAACGCAATAATAAAATCGTGTCCCAAAAAATTTAATCACCATTAGGTTTAGTATCATGCAGTTCCTCCTTAACAGCTTCAACGCCGCCATTTTTGATAATAAAGTCGTATATAAACTGTCTCGTCGCCTGGTCGTTTAGTTGGTTCTCTGTGATACCCGCTTTGTCCCAAAACGACCTCATTTGCTCCTCTGGCAATTTGTCCATGTCGAATATGTCGAATCCTGTATAAGGAAATTACAGGTTTGTTAAAAATATTTATAGCACGACTATGGGGCACAGGTGTGGGACTCGTGGGTTCGATTCTCATTGGAAGAAATTAAATATTTTGTATTTTCATTTCCATGTTCTCGTAACAAGGCAAAAGCGCGGTAAAGAAGGAAGAAAGGAAAAGTTGGAAACAAAATTGTCTTAATGGGAATGGAGTGTCTTAACACTAAGGCGCTAAGTTCTTAGGGATACATTGGGAAAGTAAAAAATATAATCGTAAAAATATAAATCTTGGCCCGTCGTCAGATTATAAACACGAAAGTTCATTTCCTCGCTCTAATTACAAGACAAAGTACGGTGTTGAGTTTCGCAACACGTAATGATTCGAATAAAGAATGAGAGGAAAAGGAAAGGGGAAAAATAGTGTAGGGACCCTAGGGAGACCTAGAGAAGTAGAGAATCTATCATCCTATGTGCAAAATGCAATGCGTAAAGCTACTTTTTCTTCGACTGTAACTTAAAAGAATTAAACGGAACTTTACAGGATCACTTTGTTGTATGTCTGTCAGTCCGTGTGTCTGTACGTCCGTAACGACCATTTTTCTCAAGATTATATAGAACTATCATGCTGATATGGATTATATTAAATATCCAGAATCCTTTGAAGCAGAGAAAAAAATGCATCAATATGGAACATAATTGTTATAATGTTTTTGCATTTTCGATTTTTGATTTCTGGTTGTTATATTCTTGTTGGCAATACTGTGGGATTCCGATCTCATCCTTTTTTTTGTTTTATCTATATTTTCCCCTTATTTTCTCTTCTTTTCTGTAGTACTGAAATTAGTAGCGAACCCTCGAAGGACGAGTCAACTCCCACTTGACCGGACCTGGATCTTTTTTTACCCCCTCTTATTTTTAACGTTAGAAGTTAGTAAAAGTTAATTACCTTTATCCGCATCCCATCCAACGTGGGAGATATGTTTGAAGTCTAGCGGCATACCAATGTCTGCTTTTGTTAATTTTCTCGATTTTGGCTTAGGCTTTTTGCCGGTACCCTTTAGAGAGAAATCTGTAAAAAAAATATTAGAATAGATAAATAATAATAAAATAAGAAAGAGAAAACGAGTTTCGATTTTTTATTTAATTTGCAATTTAATTCATTCCATTGGATAAAAATTATACACAACATTGTTTTAAATAGCACAATTTTGATGATATGAAAGATATGGAGTTAATTTTGTATGTTGTTGTTAGTTTTGTCGAAAATGAGCAGAATCCGGCGGAATGTGGGGAACGAAACTTTTTTAATCGGAACGGAGTGTCTTAACACTTGGTTCCCGGGTTCCCACTGTCTATCTTGCTATGTGCGCAATACTTAAAAACATTTTGTTGTGTTCACTATCCTGTCCTGTTCCCTATTAAAATTTCTCCTTTCAACACCATTCATTTGAAAAGGAAAATGTCATATAAAAGCTTCGCTTAGCTTCCGATACATATTCCAAAAAAAAAAAACTTTAAAAAGTAAAACTCACTCGACAACGTATTAGCTTTATTGCTCTGCAAGTTCACAGTCGGCATGGGGACTGGGGCGGGGGTGTGGGGCGCGGGGGGCAACGGCGAGAGGGGTGCGGGGGAGACCCCGTTCATACGGTTGGTGCTGCCGGACTTTATTGAACTGTGCGAGGATACGCTGTGGGAGGATATGCTGTTCGCCCGCGCTGCCAGCATTGATCTTTGGCGGCGTTCTGGAAAAAATAAAATAAATGGTTATAATAAATTTGTAAATAAGTAATTAAAATTAAATCAACTTCACGCTGTATCCCGCATAAAGCAGTGTATACAGAGGAAACCTGGTGTTACTCCGTTCTACATTTTTCGCCCAATTTTTCGAAGTATTTCGAATTTTCCGTGTTGAGGGTTGAAGCTAAACGCCGGGCTTTTAGCCTTAGTGCCAGAGCAAAGAAATGAAAATACTAAGAACTAATAAATACTTCCCTTGGACGGGGATCGAACCACAAACGGGGCATTACAGTCACATATGATGCCCCTGCGCCATGATGGCCTGAAGGCCGAGTGGTTATTAATAAGGTTCAAAGTTGGAAAAATACTATATTTGCTTATTTTTATTAGACTTGTCAGTATTCAGACATATTCGACTAATTGACAATAATACAATACCAAGACAACATTTGCTAATAATTTATTATAGTTATAAACATGTTTCCCAAGTTAACACAAGTAGGAATACCTAATTGACAAACTGTTAAACAGTATGGTAATAACTGTAATATAGTAAGGTCCTGATCACTCTATGAGCCATGGTCACTCTTAAGTTAGGCTTTCTCACGCAAACGCATTGTTGACGCGAAGAGAAAATAATCAAAAGAAAGAAAAATTCTAAAATCAAATCTGCACAGACTGCACAGCTAACTTCAGGGTGGCCACAACTCACAATCATACTATACTTCAAAGATGCCAAACTAGCAAAATTAACTAATATCTATCCCAGACCACGTAACGTAATGACGACCGAAGCAATAAAATTTACAACCAAGCTAGACGCCATTTTAGTAGTACATATTTCTATTTAAAAAAAAAGACAATGATATCAATTTATATGTAAATTAAATCGTTTTTAGGCGTTGGTTCATCATCCTTCATTGATGACATACACAGAAAAATATTTCGACCGCTATATTTGTACACAAACGTATTGTTGATTGTGGTGTGGACGGCTGGATGTTTAATAATTTTATAAATCAACAATAAACATGTAGGCCAACGTAATGCCTCCAGAATTCGACAGAAACAGAGGAACGGAGTGTTTTAACACTAGGTTCCCTGTGTCTACCATGTTAGGCCATCAACAGTAATTAGTAAAACTGTAAAATTAAAATGGCTCTTGATTATAATACATATTAGTAGTTAAATAATTTCAATGTGTTAATTATAATATATTTTTAACATATGACAGTTGTGGGGTTCGGTCCCCACTAGTTGGAATCAATTATTTAAATTTCTTCACCAAATATGGCACCAAAGCAAAAATCCGGCGCTGAGTTCCGCCTCACACACAATGCCTTGAGAAAAGTGGGGAACGCAGAATCTAGACACCAGGTACCTACCTACCGTGCTATATGCAAAATACACTGTGAAGTTGTTTTTTTCTTAACATATTGAAATTCCTATAAAAAAAAAACTTTTTACTGACCACTTACAAGGTATCCCCGGCATATAATAAAATATTACAAATAGACATATATGACAAAAGGAAGCTATAAAATATATATTTTTTCTATAACACAACAGAATTACCGCTACCATCAATCAAATTATGTTTAAACGTTCATATTAACAGCGCCTTTTAGCCTTGGAGTCGATTATAACGTGAAAATTATATAATCAGTTAAATATTATCTTAGCAGCATGTTTTAAGAATACTAGGGAGACAATTTGAACATATTTTGTGCTCAATTACAGCATTATAGGACAGATCTCAATTATTCGAGTTGTGGTTATGGGTTCGATTCAGACATGGTGTACTATTTATTTATTCCTTTTAGCGTCATGCTTAGCGTTATATACTCGTACTAGGGTTACACTGCTTTCCTCACTTTCCAGTAAATCACCGCCGCACTTTATCAGAGAGCAACCTGGGAACCTAGTGTTAGGACACTTCGTTCCACATCCGAATTTTTGAGGCATTGCGTGTTCAGTGGCGTAACTCCATGCCGCGCTTGGTTTCGACGCCAGCAAAGAAATGAAATGTAAGAAATGAAAGTGGGAATCAAATCCACAACATGTCGCGTTTAGAGTCATACGCTCGTGCCCCACAAATGGCCCTCTAGTTTTCCTGTTCTAGTGACATAATCATTTTAAAGACAATAACAATATATTACAACTTGAAGTTATTTTACAGCAATCTAGTTGAACTAAATATTTTATATTGATATAATAACTTTTATAATAAAACGATTGAAATTAAATAACTACTTAATGTTA
The DNA here is from genome assembly GCF_056956725.1 of Heliconius melpomene rosina. Taxonomy (NCBI): domain Eukaryota; kingdom Metazoa; phylum Arthropoda; class Insecta; order Lepidoptera; family Nymphalidae; genus Heliconius; species Heliconius melpomene. The sequence goes on from NC_140399.1 coordinate 1,983,682, forward strand.
AGTGAAGGTTACCAAAAATAAACCAAAGAAAAATGTGTAAGTGTGGAACTTAGATATCAACAGACAGAACGCACAGACAAATAGACGAAAAACAGTTTTTCTTCTTTATCTACGATGTACAGACGATAAGTTACAATTTTAATATATATAATAAACCTATAATTATACAAACATAGATACCTGCAGTATTTCCTCATAATATATTATGAAGTATTTAATATTGGTAAAATCATAGTTATTTCCTTAAATATTTCACAACTCAATTAAAACAATAACACTAACCTTCCCGCCTATGTTTTCGTAGTTCAATTTTCTCTATTAATATATTTCTAAGCACCCTAGCTTCATCTTCGTTTGCGAAGTTAAATGCCGCCATGTAATCCTGTAAAATAAATTAACATTAATTAAATAGATTTTATAAAAGTAACTCTATTCTATGAAATTAGGTAAAAAAGGTGAAACACTTTCAAGCAATGTGACAGGATGGAACCTGGTATCAAACCTCTGCTCTCCGCTTTCCGCCTGAATTCGATACAATGGGCGTTGAGGGAGGAAACTCAACACCGGACACAACCAAAGCGGAGCGAATGAAAATAATTAATTCCCACGAATAAGAATCGAACCACAACCATCACGTTGGAATATGTTTCACGACCTACTTCTCCACTATAGCCTCTCTATTAGTAATATCCCTGAATAAACCCAAAGTGCAGACAAAAGTACTTTTTTATTTATAAATAAGTCGAATCAGCTTCACGCTGCATCCTGCATGTAGCAAGATAGGAAGAGAGAGCCTAGTGTTAAGACACTCCACTCACCACTTTCTGCTGAAGGGGAACTAGTTTTTACATTAGATATACATACCTCAGCTTCAAAAGTATGAAGATACGGTTTCGGACTCTTATATTCTATTTGTAAGTAGACTTCATGTTCCCATACAAGTGCTTTGCGGTACAAGCAGTATATGCGAAAGAAATATGAACGTTTGCTGTTGTCCTTTATCAGGCACAGCACGCCAGTGTCCTTCTTCTTCCATTCTGAATGCTCTGGCCCCTCTGTCGTGAATAGTTGTACTACAGCTGTTGCTAAGCTCTGGAAAGGAAAAAAAAAGTTTTTTTTATAGCTACTTTAGGCAAAAGTTAAGGCACTCGTTTAAGGCTCTTCCGTTTCGTTAGACGTTTCCCGTAAGGCACGTTAGACGTTTCCCTTAAGACACTTTCGTCCCCCACTTTCCGCCGAATTCTAGAGGCATTGTGTGTTGAGTGGCGGAACTAAAAGCCGCGCTTTGCCTCGCTACCAGAGCAAAGAAATCAAAATATTAAATAGAAAGAGTGGGAATCGAACTTACAAGTTTTTGTGTTTACAGAGAATGTGAGTTTTGAAATATCCATACCTATATTATAAATTCGAAAGTAACTCTGTCTGTCTGTCTGTCTTTTACGCAATCAGGGCCAAACCGCTAATTTAATTGTAATAAAATAAACATATAGAGAGATACATGAGAGTACCGGGATGACCATAGGATACTTTTATTTCTTATATTTGTAATATTGTCGATATATACCAATATATTAAAATACATTTTAATTTGACATGCAATTTATTCCGCCATGTTAATAACAATCGTCGCTACGCGTTGCTAAGCAACGGCTTGCAAAGTTTGTTGTTTTAAGAAAACGTCACCCAAAATGAGTTTGCTTACATGGCGCGCGCTGATATAGATTTGTATACATTAACAAAAATTAGATGATTTCTATAATTTGATATTCATCCTTATGAAAATAAATATAATAGTCACTTCTAGCATTTCATCTAGATGGAAATTATAGTTTACTGTGTAACATTATAATAAATAATTAAGATGTCACTGATTCCAAATGACCTAGCCTACGAGTGGTGTAGTATGACCGATGCGAACGGGCAGATGACTTTGATGGTTTTGTAAATTGTTATAGATTTTCGAATTACTATTATTTTTTATGTAATTATTTGCTCCTTATAATTAATTTATCTCAGTTCGGTTATCTATACCGATGTTATACACTTAGAATATCGTAACTTTAATAATTTCGGATTTTAATTAATATTGTTTGCAAAAATTAATAATTAATTAATATAGAAAAATGCGCGCGCACGGCAAACTTTAGGTATTTTTTCTAATATTAAAAATTTCGTTTAGTTACTTTTACTTCTTTTGTTTGTTCATTTCAGTTACTCAGATATTTTTTCTAATAATAAAACTCCACTTATTATTATTTTTTGACTTATTTTAATTATTTAGGCTTACATTTTCGCGGGCGTAGCCGCGTCCGGGCCCACTAATATTAAATATATTTCTTTTAAAAATGTATATTAAATAAGTAGAATCAAAAACGCAGTTCACATATATCCTCTACCATAATCTCATGATAAAGTAATCTGATACGATAAGTAGAAAACAGATGTAAACACATTTTTTTATTTTCATCGAAATTTAAGACATTTCACAAAAATAATTATTTCATCAATATGGAAATTGAATAATATTAGTATCTACTCAAGAGTTGGATAAATTTTAATTGCAATTAAATCGCAACTTACGCACAAACAGACGACCAAGTGTTAATATCAATTGTTAATTGTAAGTTGCATTTAAATACCCATGCATGCATTGCATTTCAGATTCACGCTGTATCCCGCACACAAGAGAGCAGGCAAAGGGAACCTAATGTTAAGACACTTCATTCCCCAGGTTTCTGGAGACATTGCGTGTTAAGTGGCATAACTCAATGCCTCGCAAAATATAAATAAATATTTCATATCCTCGAGTGGGAATCGAATCCATAACCAGTCGATTTTACAGTTACACTTTGTGCCAAATATATATAATATTAATAACATACAGGCAAGTTGCAACGGACGGACTTCCTTCCATTGGAACTGTAAATGGTCGTCGCGTGCCGGCTATGTCGTTCATTCTTTGTTTTGGATGATACAAATTAATTGAAGTTGCCATTTTAACTATACTTATGAAATTTCATAGTTTTACGTAATAGTAATATTTTGTAGACGGTTGCGTAAATAGCAATTATATCTTTCCTGTCAATTTTAGCATTCAGAGTTTTTTTTTTTATATGTAAGTAGGTATACTTAATTGTAATAACGGAAATCTTTTTCTCATCTTCAGATTTAGATTCACAAAAAGATGGTTGCGCTATCCGCGGATACAGCGTGATAAAGAAGACAATTGTTTAAAAATTGTTGTTACAAAAGATTACTTATGAAAACTCAAAAAATGTCAAATCAACATGAGATATCAGTTATAACGTAAACCATTGTTAGTTCTTTGCCACGTAAAACATTCACAAAACCAAGATAAACAGTTATAATATTACACAAATAAATGTTACAAAAGTTCAGAATTAACAATATATTAGTATATGTCAATTAATAAACTTAAAAACTAGTTATTTTAAATACTAGACTGACTATTTAGATATGTATTATGTAACATTCACTAATTATAGACTTTCACTATTTTTAATGAGCTTTTATAAGTTGTCAATCTTCTTCATATAAATTGTGTGAAAAATTTATATATTTTTTAATAAATGTTGTCTCTAATCTATTTTAATGGTAATCAGTTCCTAGGGCTTGGTCGTATATTCTGAGAAATATAATGAAGAATCAATTTGCTGTCCATTTTCTAACTTTGTATTAGTTTAATTCTTAATTAAATACAAAAGGAGAAAAATAACATAATAATTATAAATATTACCTAAACAGGGTCTGAACCCACACCCATATTGTTCACTCAGGCTTGCTCTATGATTGTGCCACAAATGGCAAAATTTTATCTCACAATTTCAAATAGTATTTTTGTATCATTGACATGATGTTATGACTCATATTATTACACCTAAATTTTACATTAGACATTCCATTTAGAAGTGTCATCAACTTTTATTTCACTTTATTTATTTTTTATTTTTTTAATATTTATTTAAGCGGCACAGCATGTGACTGTAAGGTAATGGTTCGATTTTTTAATCGGCGAAATTTCGCACACTCTGGTAACAATTTAAAGTCATGTAACAGAAAAGCCTGAAAATTGGGTAGAAAGTGGGGGGTGTGGTAATTAACTTAACATTTGGTTCCCTTTGGGTTATCAAATCGGATGAGATACAGTGTGGAGCTAAATAATATAGAAACTGATAGTACAAGTAAACATAACAAGATATAAATAGTAATTTGCCTTGAAATTGACAAATTTGGAATTGCATTGGCACTATTGTATTGTATATATTGTGAACCTTTTTCCTGATATTAACTTGAAGAATGCCAAGGTTATAAAAAAGTGTAAATAGATCTTTTCTTAATTTTTGCATTTTCTGTTAGCCTATTTAATTTATATGAATAATATTTGAGTTGCTTTAATAGTATCTTCATTTAAAGTAATTTGAATTTAATTATATCATTTTAAATAAGATTTTTTAAAATTATACAATCATAATTTTTGCAATTTATTAATTAAGAGAAATAATTTAAATAAATGTAATAAAATATAACTGGAATAATTAATTATGATTACATCGTCGCACAGTGGGCACAGTGGGTAAGGACATGTGTTGTGGGTTTGACCATCACTGAACAATTTTCATGGCCCCACTCATTGAGTTCCAACAGTCAATATGCATATCTCAAATTAGGACAGAAAGTGAAGAATGTTACAAAATCATAAAGAAGTTGAAGCTGAAAAAGAACTTATATTTTAGCTATCACAATCTATTTTAATCAATTTATATGCAACAATGGCCATGACATATCCCATTTCCTTATAGAGGCTAGGCTATAGACTGATTAACACTTTCACCTGTTCATGCATACTAAGCAAGATGCACATATATGACAGTTTCCTGCTTGCATCCAATTAAGATTTGTGTCAGTAATCAAACATATCTAATTACTTGACAAGTCAATTTTTTTTTAGAAATACATTTCTTTCATAGGATAGGCAAAGGTAACCAATGTAAAGACAAATCTTGGTATAGTTTTTTTATTATGGAAAAGACAAACCTTTCTCAATACTTGAATAGAGATAGCATCCTAATTTATGTCTTCAGTTAGACACTATCAACATTTATTTATTATAATTTTTTGATTGAAAATATAACTATCCTGCTCTAAAATATTACTAACAAATTCTATTTTTTATATTCAAATTTAAAGTCCTAGATTTTTAAGAAATTTCATTTCCAATAATTAAGTTTGTGGCTAGGTTGGCAATATGAATCTAAGGAAAAAAATGCATGTGGCAAAAAAGTAATTTAAATCAAATAATACATTTTTTTTTGTTTTAATATACATTTTTACCAATTACCTATATCATCTTTTTAAGTATTTAAATGAAACAAATAAAAACGATTATATAATAAAGAGAAAATGTCAGTCAAGTTTTCTTTTTATATTACGCAATAAGTGCAACAAGTATAGAATAATTCATTGTCTTGCTGAACTAGTTATGTGACATTCACATTGTGATTTGAAAAAGTTATACATACATGTTTGGGTAAAACTATATAGGTATTTTTTTAAAAACTTAGTGAACTATTCTTAGTGTTAAGACACTCTTTTGTCCATTTTGGATCTAACAAATCTAGATATTATGTATCAAGTAGTGACACTTGATCAATATGAAGGAAAAGTGGCAGGTAAGAGACGCAGAGGGAGACCTCAGTTGGCCTTTGAAAACACAGTAACAATAATGAACCCTGGAGGACATGTAAGAAAAGGTTGATGAGGCAAAAGGAGTATGTAGAGACTGTAGCATTTGGCACTTCATCTCTCTGGCATTAAGTAAATGTATTCAAATTCTTTTTAATTAATTGGTTACTGTAAATTGGTGTCATTTCAGGTCTTTAGTTAGGTACAGCTTGTGAATGTGTCAGTTGTTGTCATAAATTGTCTACCAAATATTTTGAATAAAAGAGTTTTTTTTATATGTTTATGCCTTTTTTACATAACATTTTTTTTTGTAAATTTATACTTAATTTATTACTTAACAAGCTCTTGTATTCAGGAAAAAATGTACCAAATAATAAAAAATATTTAAAATTTACTTTATAGTATTGAATATGAAATTTAAAGGAAAACTATTACATTACTAAATATAATATTTAAGGATGAAAAGTATGAGTCATTCATACTTTTAAACACTCAACCCAAAACGTATTTTTATTGACAAGGGTGACAAAAAGTATAAAAAACAAGTTTTGATAAGATTATTGATATAATCAATCTTGTTTCACAAATAAGTTTATCAATGTGAGCACGTCTGATAAAAGGAGATATACTGATATTCATAATCTATAGGGCTCAAATTAATCGAAGGCCACGAAAAGTGACCAAAGTTAACCAACCTGGCATTTAGGACCGATGAGGCTAAACACCTGGTCATTCTCATCCCTGGATAACAGAACGCTCGGCCTATGCTCTCCCCTCGGCATCCTGTCGAACTTGCACAAAAACACTCATAAAATCACTTTAAATAGGCACCAATGGTTGTGTCAGTCATCACCATTTCCCAATATCGTATTGTCCTAATTTGAAGACTTTGGCACTCGCGGTTTAAGCACGACAAAAATAAGTGCATTTCTTGATTTACTACACCAATTGTTACGGCATTGAAAGCCAATAAATTTTTAAATAATGAAAATTTACTTTCTCTACATCCCGTGCGTGAAACATTAATCGCCAAACTGGTGTTGCAAGTTATATATCATCTGTCAAAATATTTTTTACACGCAGCATCATTAACGGACTGTCAAATTGAAATGACACGGGTAAGTTGCAAGCTGTAAATAACGTTATCCACTAATATACTGTGTACATATTGCAAAAATGTGTTTATTGTAGGTGAAGGCTGTATTTTTACTGATCTCTTTTTTACGTGTATTCTACAATTATTTACAGTTATCCCTTTTTTACCTGTCAATTTATTTTCTTTGTTTTGTATATGACATTGGCGAAGTGAATTATGCTCAACTGGCACGCTCAAAACGCCATAAATCAATAAATAACAATAATAATGTTATCCCTAAACAGAAAAATCTATTTATTATTTTTCTTTACAATAAACGTTGGATGTGATATACATAATATATTACACGCAACGTTTAATTGCCACCTTTGCGTACAATACAATGATCCATTAAAATGTTTTGATTTTTGAGCAATCGTCTTATACACCTAAAAAAATTATATAAAATAAACATTATTAATAGTGGGTTTGCCATTAACAATAATGTTTTTATATATTTTTTAAAATATTCTGTTAAAATATCATAAAATAGGAAAATATTTTTTTATACTTTGAAACGCAAAAACAACAATCCAAATAAAATAATGACAATTTTATAAGAAAATTAAAAAAAAGAAAATAAAAGACACAAAATTTTATAAACATGTATTTATTTACACAGCCCAGTGAAAACTTCATCATACTACATTACTAAAAATAAGATTAACACCATATAGAAAGTTTTCGGAGATCGAAAGAAATAATTTTATGTTTATAAACTGAATTAAGCTGATAAGTAAATAATTAATTTGAATCTTATAAACCAAAAAAATAATACACAGTAATATAGCATTTGTTAAATAAATATAATATAGTTACAATCCATTAATTGTAAGTAAATACACACAAAAAATCTAACCTAGTAATTTGAATAAGTCAATAAATGTCAGAAATCTGAATAACATATTTTTTTAATATACTGGATTTTAGAACCATAAAAAGATAACAGAAAATAGAATATCTACGTATAAAAGTTTTGGGAGGACTTAAATTAATATGTTTAAAAACATATGTAGACACAGATTCATATTACGGATAGGTAACAAAAAAATAATATGATAACATAATCTTAGTACAACTTTTAAAATATGTACTTTAAACGCATAATAAAATTTTACAATAAGTTACAAATTGCAAAATTACATTTAGTAAAACAAAAAGATATATTATCCGTAATTTCAGATCATAAATCGTGTTCGAAGTTAGTGAGAAATATATTATATAGATTTAAAGATAGATAATTGACGAAGCCTAGACAAGACATTGACAATTATGTGCGTTAGTTTAAAGTTTAACAATTACACTTAAAGATGTTAGTTAGAATTTAACTTTCAGTAAATGCATTTATTTATGTTAAATAAATGCCAGTTAAATACTAATTGATATCTCTGAGTGTGATAGCAAGGGATAGCTGCTACATTTATTATATTAATATTGAAAATATCGACGTTTAAAATATAGTTGCTACTTCAGCAGTTTAAAGTTGAAAATTGGCTGTCGTTATCTAATAACTAACACATTTTTCTAAAATATTAAATACGTATATTTCACCTTATTTACATACATAAACATACATTTCAAGCATTATTATGAATGCCACAATATAAACGTATAAAATTTGTAATGCTGCTAAAAGTTTTATAATTTACATTAAATTTAAATCTACTTTTAGATTTTAAGGGCATTATATAAATAAGTAAATCAATTCCATAGATAACAATAAAATAATAAAAAAAACAATACTAATACATAGGGTTTTAACTTGAAATTTAATAACAATAACATAAGAATATTAGTTTAATTGAAAGTAAATTACTTTATAAGGCTTTGTTTTACAAAAAATGTATATATAAGAAGACACAGTAAGTTAGACGTTGATTAGAATTCGATGTTCATAGTACACCAAGGCATCAGTTAAGATATTAAAGTTACCTAAAAACCTAGAAACGTAACAGACCTAAAAGTGTACTTCTAAATTCTTACATAATGTGTCAAATTCATTTATGAGCTACCATTGATTACATGTTTTTTATATGCTTGGTAATTAAAAAAAAAATTAAGACAATAATTTGGCTTTAATTAAATGTGGTCATCCATAATTAACATGCAATGCCACAGTTTAAAAAAATATATATTATTTCATATAGTATACCTAAAAGACTAAAATTAAATTCACGAACGATTTCACGCCAAAAATTAGAAGTAACTAATGTGGAAAATATAGCTAAAATGATTTACAATTGCATGTATATGAATATTACATTTGAGACTGTGACATTGCACTGTTAAATAATAAAATTAACCAGTTTTAATTATTCCATTTAAATCAGTATTTTTTTTAAGGAGCAACACTGACTTGAGAAAATTTTATGTCTAGTTTTTGTTATCCGCGACATTGCAACATAGTAATTAAATGTTTGAAGAAAGAAGATTTTGAATTTATTCTTTATATATTAACAGGTATACATTTTTCCTTACCTTTGTGCGAAAATTACATAGTAACTTTTAGACAAGGCAAATAATAACCTATTTTTCTTACATTAATCAACGCAAAAGGAAAAAAAATTAAAATAAAAACAGAGAAACGTTTAGAAGTAACTTAATCTATGTTAAGTATTTATTATAAAAAAATATTTCTATCTCACTCAAAAAAACATTACAAACAAAATTGTACTATTATTATAAGTTTACATTCAAAAACCTAAAATATACATTTTATTATGCGACCTCTACTTGTGAAGATTAATATTATATCTTTAATTTTTTAAAAAAGTAAGGTTCTTAATAAAGAGGCCGCTTTAGGAACATGTGCTATCAAAACATATTTTTTATTAAAATATCAGTTATCGATATAAAAATAAATTATTTAATTACTATATTAAGTAAATATTAATGTTGTACTATTAATTATAGTAAAATGTTGTAGATTACACATTATAATTGTCTAAATTATATTTGTGCAACTTAACAATATGTTTTACGTGTTTCCAATATAAATTGATATAGTATATAAATAAATATTATTTTTTTTAAAATCAACCAGAATAGCTATAAGATACAAAATAGACACTATGTTAAACATTTAACAAATTAAAATACATTTTTTAATACACAATGAAGATATGATATGTATGTTTAGTGTATAAATGAAAAACAGTTTTAATAAATAAAATCAATTATCAACAAACATTTTGCAACACACAAACACAAAAAAAATAAAAATACATTTTTTTTTCAAAAAAAAATAAATTAAATTCGACAATGCCCGACTATCGCTAAAATTCTAAAACTACCATATCATATTATTTTTATAATTATTAATATTATATAATAATAACAAGCCGCACTCGTCTATGCTGCGTTTAGTTTCTACTCAGTGCTTAAATAATACTATACCTGATTAACTGAGATTACTTTCACTTTGGGCAAGTCCTGTGGGTCCGGCGGGACAGAGCGAGACAGCTCAACTGCAGCTGTCCTTCTTCCCCGCGGCTTCGTCTTTGTTCGGGTCTAGTTCGGTTTTTGACGAACCCGGCTGAGGGTTGTCTGGATCTGGAAATAATAAAGTAAGAAATATATAAATAGATATAACGAAAATGTAACTAATTACTTAAAGACATAAGTACAGACATATATGCAGATTTTACTATTCTGTTTTGATAAGCACACCTTAAAATATGGTGTTTGTTTTATTTCAATCAAATCAATAAACTAAATAGTTATATAGTTATAAAATATTTTGTTCGACTTAATTGCTGTAAAATATAAGCTATTTCAGCTTAGAGTGAATATAGTATATTTCTTTAAAATAATAATGTTATTAAAACATGAAAGGATTTGAGATTAATATAAACAAAAATTGGGCCAAGCCATGAGCGAGTGTTTATAATAAAAATATTACAACGAATATATTTTGTGAACTGATTCTGCGTATTCTATTTGAATATTCTAATAAAAACATCAATATTCTTTTGATATATTGTGAGAAACGATATATATATTTTTTAAAATTTTATATTTTAACTTGTGGGACATTCTATTCATTACATTGCATTTACCTACAGTTTTGCCTGCGTCAAATAACAATAAGTAAAAGTTACCCTTAGTTTTATTTTTTAAAAAATACACAAACAGTTATATGCGTCCGAGGTGACGCGTCTCGTTCCTCGATAAATGGGCAATCCAACACAATTATTAATATGTTTCGTTCAATTTGACCCCAGTTTAGTAATCCTTGAGATTAGCGCGATCAACTAAACATACTCGTTAGTTTCTTTTGTTATATTAATAGTACTCTAGATTGTAAATACAAATAACGAAAAATATTTTTATATCCTATTCTGATTTATTTATATTATTAAATAAAACATAGGTAAATGACTGTTGCATTCATCCTTGGCCTACATAAATTTGAACATACTTCAGATTATGCTATCGTATGTAAACAATCAAACAATAAGCGCAATACTATATTGTTTCTTACTATATACACATAACATTTAAAATATACCTAAATGTAAATATATTCATATAATAAAATTGTAACTGTCTTTAAAATTAAATTTTCAATATCCTTACATATTAGAACATTCAACAACACAAAATCTGAACACAATTTAGATTAGTAAATAAATTATTGTGTGGTTCAAGCGAGCGATCCTTGCGAGTGCTCCTTGTCCTATGAACAAAATCAAACCTATAAAAAATAAACATAGAACGTAAAAAAATGCTTAAAGTAAATCAGCTTCATCCTGTATCGCGCACCCAGCAGGGTAGGCAGAGGAACCTTAGTGTTAAGTTAAGACACTCCGTCTCCCACGTACCGCCGAATTCTGGAGGCATTGCATTCTTGAGTGGCGGAATGAAAATAAAAGAATTATCTAGAAATTACAAGAATAATAAAGATAAATAAATAGCAAACAAGAGTGTATTCACAAGCAATAGTTTATTATAGTGGATTATCCAATACAATTATATCGATATTATCAATTAGTTCAAATATTTGTTTTATATCCGTTGCAGAGATAAAGTCTATCTATTTATTTTATGACTAGCAACCCGCTCGCGGCTTCATCCGTTTGTATTTCAAAATAATTTAAATATTAAGGGAAATTTGCCACAATATCATAGTTAAAACTGCATTTAAATCGGTTCAGCAAGTCGACAAACATACATGACAGGTAAAATAATAAAATAAAAATATTGTTTCAAGTGTTTAGGCCTAGTACATTGAAACATACTAAAGTATAATCCTCATTAATAATCGAACTCATAACCATCGAGTTTTACAGTTAGGTTATGACAACCATTTTTATATTTAAATTTTTAAATTATTTATAAAAATTAGGCCGCATCAAACAGGCGAAGCACTTTTTCCACAAAAATACCTATCCACTATAGATTTAAATGTCTCATATTGTATGACATAGGAAATGCAGACGCCGGCAATGACTTCCATTGTCTCGCTGTGCGAATGAAGGATGTCGACACAAAGCATTTTCCCGTACGGTAGGAACCTGCCATACCATACCATGTATAGATGACGTGAAGCTGTCTTCTCAGAGGTTCGACGGTATAAAAGGGAGAGTGACAATAAGATTATGAAATTTCAAGGCACCCTTCCCAAAATATACAAGCAAAATTGAGTGATTTTATACTAAAACTCAAAAGGGTAGGCGGGAAGAATCCCCCCCCCCCCTAATTTTCGAGACATTGCGTATGGAGGTGTGGAACATAATGCCAACGCTTTGTCATAAATAAAGGTATTTATAAATAAAAAAATAATAATTAAAACCATAAGAACCAAGAATTGTATAAAAAATAGAAAAATGCACTGAGAATATACATTACGTATATCATTACAACTAAAACAAAGCAAAGAAATGTCGACTTAAAGACGAAGAAGAAGTTATAAAAGATAAATTATATTACCCACTGATGATAAACTAACATACTCGTGGACGCCTACCGATGTCAATACAGAACGTGACGACCATAGATAAATAATAACCGATAAGCTCATCAAAGACGTACGATTGTTGCAATATTAACTCATTTAACTGCAATATATTATGTATATAAATAAGTCTAGGCGCAGAGGTGCAAAGTGTGATTGTACAACCGACTGGTTGTGGGTTCGATCCCAACTCGAGGAGATGAAATTTATTCGCTCTGGTGTCGAGCGCGGTATTGAGTTATGCCACTCAGCACCCAATGCTTTCGGAATTCGGCAGAAAGTAGACGACGACAATTGTGGATTCGATACCACTAAAAACACGTTGAGTTCCGCAACTCTACACGTAATGTTTCGAAGTGGGACGGAAAAGGGAAAAAGGAGTGTCTTGACACTTGTGCCCTCTGACGACCGTGCTATTTGCGGGATACTGTTGAAGCAACAAGTATGCATAATGTTTAATACATATATTGATTCAGCTGAGGAATATAAAAGTGTGTTGAAAAATCATCACTAAAAAATATTATGGCGAACAAACAAAAGATGCATAATTTAGATAACGTATTACAATATTTAAATTTGTTGTTTATATTTCAAAAAATTGGCAAAAATTTCCAAAAAGTGTTATTAAAAAACAAACGAATGTCAAAATGACATTTCCACAATACATAGAGTGCATTGACCGTTACGTAGAATGAAATATCTATACTTATAATAAAATCGATGTCTGTGCATGGAAGATATGTTAAGTTTTTTTATTATAATTACGTAATACAACCAAAAACCGTAGATTTTTTATTTTTTGTCTGTGCGTTTCTTTAAGTAATCTCAGAAATGGCTTTCACGATTTAATTGAAGTTTTGTAATTAGGAACATTTAGTGTTTGTTTTTATTAATCAGTTTATAAATAAAAAAGTTATACCATTTTAAAATCATAATTTTATAATTTTTAAAGTTGTTTGCCAAAATTTGCTATAAGTAAATTAAATTGAATTGGCGGAAAGTTTATTGTTCATTATATTATAGATATTGTTTTAAAATAATATTATTTGTAGAAAACGCAAATAATACAGGTTAGTAAAATAATAATCAATGTAGTTTAAGCGGGCGAAGCCGCGAGCGAGTATCTAGTAGTGAATAAAAATTAGTTATGATATCATCTTGAGAATGAAAAAAACTTATTCAGTCACCACGACCATGCGCATAACTGGATGCGGTCTGACGACCACGGATAAAAGTTAATATAAAATTACTTTAAAAATTTCTATAAAGAAAAAGTATAGCACACACAAAAGAAACTATTACGAGATGTCTCAACAGTGTTATAGCAGTTTTAATGCATAAATATCGTTCGTTTCGTCAATATTTATATTTCAATTTAGAATCATAAAAAAAATGTGGACAATAACATTAATTTCTTAATAAATAAAAATACAAAAAAATATATTATTAAGAATAATAATAAGAATTCATTAGATAACACTACAAAATCCATGAATAAAGTTTTTTTAACAAAATCGATTTCAGCTTTGACTGTGACTGTTCAGAAAGAGCCATATAAATAATAAATTAAATGTTCGAATTGAAACATTGGAATTTCATATAAATACATCAATTTTATTTACATTTCTACATACGGTCGAAACATATGGCTAGAGTCTAGACATTTTTTTTCAGGGACTACGTAGAGCTCTTGGAATTTGCAAGATTTCTACCTTTTAAAGATTGTTGATAGTTATTTTAATAATTTCCGCCACTCAACACACAATGCCTCCATAATTCGGTAGAAAATGATAGACGGAAGGGCAACAGAGTATCTTAAAACTAGATTCGCAGGTTCCCTCTGCCCACCCTGCTACAAGGTTCGGTAATCCTCTAAAAATGAGCCATTAATTAGAGCACATTGGGAAGTTAATTTCCATTAACCAGCTCACACACTGGTGTCGTGAACAGCCATTAACGTTTTAATCAGCTTATTGCCTATTAGCAATCAGATTTGTGTCACCGCACGACGACGTCGAACAGATAACGAATAAACGAACCCCACTCATTGTCGTCATAAATTACCAACTATACTCTCATTATATCAAATTTTACGTAGGAATATAGTATTTACTGGTGAAGGAATAAGGGCATTATTCCCTTATAGTTAGTGTGTTTATTCAAAGTAATATAGTAGCAAATTGGATTAAGATAAGAGATAGGTTGCTATACATGGATGTATTAGAGCGTCTGCTGGAGACGCGCAAACGATTCTATACTAATAATAAAATCGTAAAGGCTTTGTGTTTGTGTATGAAAGATATAAAAAAAAATGATGTTGGTGGCATTTAGTGACGTAATATAAAAATGTCTGTTCGTCTGCGCCCTTGTTCGCGCTAATTTCAGAAATATTTTAACCGATTTAATTGTGGTTTTTAATTTTGGCAAGCTTTCCTTAATATTAAGTGTTGGTTTTATTTCAATCAGTTTATAAATAAAAACGTTATATAATTTTAATAAACCCGACAAGCGCGAGTCGGGCTCGCCCGCCGAGGGTTCCGTACAAAATTTGAAGAGCAAAAGCTTTTTCGCAAATTCAGGCTTTGCTTAGCTAGAGCCCTTTCATTTGATACCTCACTTGAACTAACGGCTTTAATGACAAATTTTGCCCTTCTCTTAAGACTGTGCTAGGTGTCAAATTCAAATTTCATAATTTTAGGTCAACCACAAGTACCTACCCTATGAATTCAACTCGATATCTCTAAGCGTTCCTGAGATAAAGGGTCTTGACAGACAGACAGACGGGCGGACAACAGAGTGACCTTATAAGGGTTAATTTTTTCCTCAAAAAGTACGGAACCCTAAAAATATTGTTCGACTAAATTTGCTACAAATGTTTTATAAAATTTTACCTTTTCAATATAATTCTAGAACGAAAGTCGCGAACGGGCTGCTAGTATGTACCCTAATAAAGGACAGATATTTATAGCTCGAAACCACTTGGAATTGATCGTCCTGTCATACGCACGTCGCAATCAAGATTGCCATTGCCGGGGAACTTTAATAAAATAGAGTTTATTCAATATTCATAGATAGCTTGTCACTTATAATTATATCGTAGGCTTAAGAGAGTCAACCTTCTAACACCCTATTGAGGCGGGCAGGAGAGGCAAAAAAAAACGTCTCTAAAATAACTAAGGGCGAGTGTGTTTTTCCAGAAGGTTTTTACTAATTATGCAGTACATTATAGCAATATTGTATGAAATAAAATAAATGTCAATTTTCTAGTTTTTTTAACACTTTCGAATTGTATTAAAATGTACATAGCGAAAAACAAGAAAACGGATTTAGTAGATTTACAGTCTTTAACCTTAGAAAGTGAAAAGAGTCTGACATCTTGGCCTTGCCTATTGATATTATTTCAAACTAGCGGACCCGGACGCGGCTACGCCTGCTTGAAATATAAGAATATAATTTGTATAGAAATATAATTTCAATCTAGATGAAATACTAAAAGTGACTATTATATTTATTTTCATAAGGATGAATATTGAAATGACGCGGTAACGAACGCGGTCGCGTAGCGACGATGGTTGTTATTAACATGGCAGAATAAATTGCATGTCAAATTAGAAAGTATTTTAATTTAGTAGTATATATGTGTAATGTAATATTATATAGCCTATAGCACTTCTGAAGAATGCAGCTTTCATACAAAACAAAAACAAAGTAAATCGATTCAGTAGATCCAGAGATCTTAGTGTTCAAACAAACAAACAAACTCTTCCGCTTTATTATATTAAGTATAGATAAACAACGGTTTATGAGTTTACATAAAAATCTGTCATTTCGTGACAAATATTAAAAAAAAACGCAGCAAATCAACTACTATTTGAAAAATTTGAATTAGATTTAAAATATTTTCGTTATGTCAGGACTTGGCTTTTGACACTTGACACGCCTCTTACCAAGGGAAAAGTAGAGAAAATGATGTATTACCTGATACTATATAAGTTATAAAAAAAAAAAAATGCGGGAAAAATTCAGGGACGTCACTTCTGCTACTACGCGATGGATACAAACCTTAGGGGGATTATTATATTTATAATATGACTGTCCAGTCGGTCGGGTTAGACAAAGTAGGGAATTAGGTTCCGCCACAGAGCACGCAACGTGTTTAAATGGGCGGAAAGTGGAAAATGATGTGATGTCATTCTAGGTTCTTCCTAGACTGGAGCTTTAACAAATCTATAATATTTTAATTCATAGCCAGCTGATGGAATTTAGTGTTATGCTTTCACGTCAAAACTATTCAATCGATTATCACGTAAACATGTTCTTAGATTAACAATAATAGACAGGATAGAAACTTTCTTATTATCACTACTAACTTTCTTATTATTATCACTGAAACTTTGTATTCCAGAACGAGGTCTGCTCGCACACACTTTTACATTATCAGCGACCACATTTATAATAAAATTAATAAACATAAATATATATATCCACTACCTTTTATTAAATGCAAAAAAATAATTAGAACTTGGATTCACAAACTGTCCTACATTGAAACTGAGAATTTTCTTCTCAACTAAATAAATACACACTTACATATCTAAAAGTAAACATACACACACACATACATAAACATACTCACACACGAATACGAATCACATACTCTCTCATACGAATAATCACACATACATATACTCACACATACACATACTCACACATCCACATACTCACACATACTCGACGTGATAATTACGCTTTGTTCATTGATTAATAATTTTATAAGTCTAGTTAGTTTTTTCTTTTTTTGTTTTGACGATTTTGAAAGATTATATAGTGTTTCTTGTTTTCCACTTTATGTTTATACACTTTATATTTATAATATTTAACTGATAATTAATGCTTCAAATGTCTAAAACGTCATTAAAAATTGTAAAGGGGCAAAGACGCTGGTGGCTGTGACACAGTTTATACTAGTACGGCCACCAACGCACTCCTCTTAACTCAAGAGGCAATTTGTAACATTTAAGTTGATATGAATAAATATATTTGATTTGATTTGATCACTATCTTCCGCATCATGTAAAAATAAGTTCAGGCAAGCGAAACTGCGAATATTTAGTATTATATAAAATAAGTAATAATTATTATAAGGAAAATCTTAGAATTTATTTACGTCTTGAATAAACATCATCAAACGCCTTTCAAATCCGCATTATGCCTTGGGTATCAAAATATCACACGACAGTATGGCAGATGATAAATAATGTTAACGCGCACCCGTCCACCGTTACATGGAGACCAAGGCTATGAAAAATGGTAAACACGTCAAACTGTAACCAAATATGTAAAATACCTGTAGGTACGTCACGGCGCAGGGGTGACTCTAATACGATGGTAGTGGGTTCGATCTCAACTCGGGCGAATGAATTATTATTTCATTTCTCCGCTCTGGCACCAAGGTAAAAGCCCGGCGTTGAGTTCCACCACTCAACAAGTAATGCTTCGAAAAATCTGGCGGTAAGTGGAAAACGGAGGATCTTAACACTAGGTTCCCTCTGCCTACCCTGCTGTATGCGGTATAAAGCGTAAAGCTGATTTGTTTTACCTGTACGTGTAAGCATTATTATTTATCTGAACACACTTTAAATTTACCTGATTAAAAAAAATAGATTTGAAACGGTGAATTTTTCACATTTATAGCTCAGGTATTGCCATTTTGTTAATTAAGCGATGTCGTGCGTCGCTAACTAACAACTAGCGCTTCAATGTAAATAAGTAAACCACAAAATACCCACTTTTTTTACAAAAAAAAATATATATTTAAATACATATTTACTTAAGATAACTAATATAATATTTAGAAAAGTCAGAAGATGACCAATGGTTTGCATTTCTATCTGTATATACTTTATCTGTATTGATAGAAACACTGATATCGTAATCAATGAAGACGTAAACATTCGTTAAGGTCGTATCGGCAAACATATCACATTAAATACTTATAAAGATATATCTTTTTTTATCTTAGATCTATTTACGTAATAGATATAAGAAATATATAGGTATTGTATGAATACACAATTTTCAATTTCTTTCCATATAATTTTTTTTTTAATTTGTTACATATTTATTCTTTTAATTTGGCTGAAAAGGCTTAGGTTCTAGTCAAATAAATAGGGAATCATAAAAATATGGAATGAAGGTGGGTGACATATTGTACTTGGCGCCAATTTAAAGATATTGTTACCATTCTCGTCAAAAGTTTTTTAAATAGTACTAAATTGCTGTTTAAAAATTTATTTATGTTTCTGGGAGTCACTTAACGTTATATGTATACAGTGTTATATTAGTCCGATTAAAATTCTAAATTCCCGATCGCAGTTTTCAAATTCAACGATTACACATTTTAGAATTACACACTTTACTTCGTTACCAGAGCGAAGCAATTAAAATAATGAATATTTGTTTGCTTCGAGTGGGAATCGAACCCTCAACCTGTCGCATTTACATTCACGACTGACGTTCTGACAGGTACTTATATACTATAGGTTAACGATCTCAATTTTGTTTTTTCTTTAATTACAAAAAACAGAAGGCCCGTTATCGGTCAACTAAGCTTATTATATTAGGCGTGGGCATTATCTTTTCTTTTCTACGATCGTTTGACGCAATAGCTAGTGCTATCAGCTTAGTAAATTTTATCGTCGTTATAATACTCGTGTTGCCTATCTTGTTACGGACAAGTGCGCAAACGATTTCGTTGGCAACCTTCCTATATTTTGCCACTATCATAGTTTGATAGAAGTCCCTTACGAATTTTCGTGGATTTATTTATGTATGCTATTGAAAAGTAAATTAAAAAATATTACAAATTTATATAAATAATAAGTCATCCTAACATGCGTATGCATCCATATATTTCTGCAAATAATTGCAAAAAAATGGAAAACCGAACAACTTATTCGCATCTCATCTAAAAGAACGTACAAAAAACAATTTAATAAATTGGTTGGTCGTTTAAAAAATTAAAATCCTAAATTTACTGGCTTAATTAATTTATCATTATCAAAATCTTTTCTAAATCAAACGTAATTAATTAAGTCATTTCTTATCAAATTTTAAAATAAATAAATAATCGAACCTGTAGTAGCAAGCTGCTGCAACCTTGATGGCAGATCAGCGGTGGTCATCTCAGCGCCCTGCGGGTGCAGGATGTCCGGCATCGCGTTACGGCGCCCCGTGCGCCCCGTCTCGAGGAACTCGCGCGGTACCTCCTCGCTATTCCTGTCCTGCATTATTGCCATCATTCTTAGCACTGGAAATGTTTTAATAAACTATTAAATAAGAATATGTGCGTATATTTAAAACAATAATATCCATACCTATATTATAAATTCGAAAGTAACTCTGTCTGTCTGTCTGTCTGTCTGTCTTTTACGCAATCAGGACCAAACCGCTAATTCTATTGTGATAAAATACACATATAGAGATACTTGAGGGTCTCGGGATGAACATAGGATACTTTTTTTTCTCATATTTGTAATATTTTCGATATATATCAATATATTAAAATACTTATTAATTTGACATGCAATGTATTCCGCCATGTTTATAACAACCGCCGTTGCTAAGCAACGATTTGCAAAATTTGTTGTTTTAAGAAAACGTCACCCAAAATGAGTTTGCTTAATGCATACATGGCGTGCGCCGATATAGATTTGTATACATTAACAAAAATTTTATGATTTCTATAATTTGATATTCATCCTTATGAAAATAAATATAATAGTCACTTTTAGCATTTCATCTAGATGGAAATTATAGTTTACTGTATAACATTCTAATAAATAGTTAAGGAGATGTCACTGATTCCAAATGACCTAGCCTTCGGGCGGCATAGTATGATCGACGCGAACGGGCAGATGACTTTGATGATTTTGTAATTTTTATATATTTTCGAATTACTATTATTTTTTTATGTAATTATTTGCTGCTTATAATTAATTTATCTCAGTTCGGTTATCTATACCGATGTTTTACACTTAAAATATCGTAATTTTAATCATTTCGGATTTTATTTAATATTGTTCACAAAAATTAATAATTAATTAATATAGAAAAATGTTTAGTGCGCGCGCACGGCAAACTTTAGGTACTTTTTCTAATATTAAAATTTTCCTTTAGTTACTTTTACTCCTTTTGTTTGTTCATTTCGGTTACTCAGATATTTTTTCAAAAAAATGTCCACTTATTATTATTTTTTAACTTATTTTAATTATTTAGGCTTATATTTTCGCGGACGTAGCCGCGTCCGGGCCCACTAGTAATATATAAATGTATATTAACGCGGGGAACAAGATATACATCAAGAAAGAAAAAGAAACTTCCAGTACGAGTATTTTTTGTTGGCGTAGGTATATCTTATATTGCGGAAGACTATCCGGATGGAACCTATTGCCTTATGGCTGTATAACGTCATGCTAATCGTTTCAAAGTAACCTACTGCACTGTTAGACTCCTCTCACGGACGAAGCCGTACACAAAATATTGTATTAATTTTTATATTGATAATCCAAAAATATATATTTCATCTAAATTAAAAGTAACAAAATCCTCCATTTTAAAAGACAACTAAGAAAATCGGTATATAAATTATTAATTAATTAGATTAAATGTGATTGTCTATCTATATAAAAACTCAAATATATTGCCAAGTGATAGGAAGCGTGCAAATCAAACCACCTAAAACCTTCACCTAAAATTATTTTAATAAATTGATTCTCTTTAGAAAAGCATAAGGGTATTTAATTAAAAAAGATGAAAGGGAGTCGCAAATTTTTGAGACCTAACGACAATTTTTCGGGTAATTTTATGAAAATTATTTGAAGCTTTTTAAATCTATTTATACAATATAATATTGATTCAAGAAAAATGGTGTTAAACCTTTTACAGCAATCTCGAATATTCGACTGTGCATGGTGAATAGAGTGACTCAATCCTTAGTTCCCTCTACCTGTCGTGCTCTAAACGGGATACAATATTTGTGCTAAAAACATTTTCCATATCCCATTCCCATGACCCAATTTTTAAGTTTACGAAGACGAAGTCGTGAACTAAAGTGGCCATAGCGTAAATACGTTCGATCACAAGTCGTTCAGCACGTCAACATAGGATAAACAAGATTAACTATATTTATGACAGCCAGTCTCTGAGAAAAAAATCGGTATATTGTGTGAAAAATGGTAGATTTTTTTGTAATTCTTTAGGTATTGCGTGTTGAGTGGCGGAACATAACGCAGGGTTTTTGCCTTGGAGTAGGGTAGGGTATCGAACCCGCCTTTTGCCCCTGCGCCATGACGGCCACAATTATATTTAGCGATGTTAATTAATTTAATTAATTATTAGTTCATACCCAATGGGTACAAATACGTCATTTTGTTTCCATACATACCTACTATATGTTATATACAAACATCGAAACAACGCCGCTCCTAAAAATTCCTCAAAAAATTCGGCGAAAAATGAGAAACGGAGTGTCTTAACATTAGTTTCCCTTGCCTAACCTACTAAATGCGGGATACGGTTGGCAACTGATCGAGAAATATTCAGTGACTATGTATGGATTACGTTATAATTTCGAAATTCACTTCAACTAAAAGTGAAACAGTACTACAAATAATCGTTGGTCTTTTTAAAAAAAATCAATAGAAGCTCCGGCACTTGCCTAATTACTTTTCTAATTGCTCAAAGCTTCGTCACAATGTTTGTAAACAGCTATAATGTACATACATATGTGGGAAGTATATATAATAGAATTAGGAAAGTAAAATCTTAGGGACTTTGGTATTTTAGAAATAGTAATAAATATTTGTATTTTTTTATCTTCCTTTAGGGATATTTATGGCGTAGGGGCACAGCGTGCTACTGTAATCGGGACGGTTGTGAGTTCGATTCCCAGTGTGACAGAATAAAACATTTAATATATTGATTTCTTCGCTCTGGTAACGCGGTGTCGGGGTCCGCTACTTAACACCGTATGCCTAAAGAATTCGGCGGAAAGTTGGGAACGGAGTTTTTTAACAGTAAGTTCTCATGTTCCCTCTGTCTAACAAACAAAATAATCAAAAAATTAAAGTTTTTTCCAACAATGTTAAAAGCATTATTATAGTTCGAATAAAAAACAAAAAATTAGGTAAGCTATTCGCTATCCAACTTTCGTTTATCTATAAATACAGTGTTGTGGCGGACGTAGTGCCACCGACCTTGTCTTTCTACGTCTATATATTAGAAACGAAAATAAGTCAATGCCAAACATTCGATTCAAATTAAATTAAAATAAGGTTCGACATTAAAAAATATTATTAATATAACGTAATAATACAACAATAGAATATATAAATATTACAAAAAATCGGATAAGTGCGAGTGGCGCTCGCCCACTAAGGGTTCCATACAAAAATTGGAAACATTGTCTTACATGAACTAGCGGCTTTAACCTATTATTTCCTAAATAACCTATTATCTATATCGATTATCTATATCGATTTTTTCAGGAAATCAAGGGACCTGATGTGTATCTTCAGGAAAATAAAGACTCTTGACAGACAGACACAACAGAGTGATCTTATAAGGGTTTCTTTTTCTTAAGATGTACGGAACCCTAAAAAAAGTTAAGATCCGACAAAGTATTTCGACACCGAGCATTTCAGGTCAGCACTAATGGCTATATTTCTTTACCTCACGGGGTCACACCCCACCGACATGATTGTACGTCTACCTCGGTAATAGCACTTCTATTGAAATCGAAATCGGAATACGCGCACGAAAATATAAATAAATTTATTTTCTTTGCAAAGTTGTTAAAGTACAAACATTTATATGTATGAATAAAACCAAATAAGCAATAAGGCCTTGGCTAAAACGCTTGTTGTCCAAGAAAGGCGCGGGGTCAAATCCCGTTATGCCCAAAATTTTTATAATATATAGAGAAATATACTTCTATAGTTATATACGGAGGCCAATCGTAGCGCATGGGGCACAAGCGTGGAACTGTTTACGCGGCAAGTTGTGAGTTCGAATCCTACTTAGGGAAATTACATAATATTTAATATTTTCATTTATCGCTCTGGTGTCAAGGCAAAGTCGTGGTCTTGAGTTCCGCTACTCAACATGCATTGCCTCAATAATTTGACGGAAAGTGGGGAGCGGAGTGTCCCTAGTGTGAACACTAGACTCCTTTTGCCTACCGTCCTGCATGCGGCATACAGGGGTGAAGTTGAAAAATATGCATCAATAATATTAATAATAGAGACCATAATGCCGCTATAGGCCACATATCTATATTAAAAATTATCACCGCATAATACTTATATCCATAAATAAAATATTTTTTAATAAAGAACACCTATCCTTTTATCGAAGATCAATCGTCCACCATTGACATTCACATGTTTGTAATAGATCAACAAAAAAATAATAAATGGTGTGGTGTCGTTGAACACCAGGTAGGAACGAAGTTCCTTCGGCTAATGTAGAATCGACACAAATTGCAAAAAAACTCGTGCTCAATTTTATGTAGGTCTTCTTGATTTTTCTCTTAAATTTTGCTGATTAGTATTTATTTAAGTACAAGAAAGTATTTAGGAAATTCAGTATTTTAGGAAATAATAAATTACTTAAAATAAAAAAACATCGTAATTCAAATTATCAACTAAAAAAAGAAAGAGGGAGAAAGAGAAAGGTATTATACACTACTCGTCTGTGTATGCGACTGTCGCGTCTGCGCACGTCTCATTTAACGGTTTTATTCCACGCATTTTTCTTACGGTTTTACTATCATATTTTTTTCAGTTCGGTCACGCAGCGAAATCCCTATACCTTCCAAGCCTGCCGTAAGGAACTTCGGTCCAATAGTAACGTTATACTGGTCATTGGAAAAATAAATTTGCAAAGTTTAAAAAAAAGGAGTGTCTTTACACTATGTACGTTCAATATACTCCGCTAATGCAGGAAATCCATGAAGTAAAAAACAAAAAATCTTATCCATACTTTAAACTAAATTTAAATGAAAAATCGAGACTTGTTGGCGCTTACCGACGACGGTGAAGCGAGGGAGCATCGTAATTGCTGGAGTATGCCGTGATTGTTATGCTAATGGGTCGCTATTTAAATGCATTAACTAAGTTTCCTTTCACGTCTCAGATAATGGCCGGCGCGGCAATGAGCAATTGACGTAACACTTTTGTATGGAAAGAATTTTAAAAACTAAATTACTAAACTACAGTTAGTCGTGAAGTGTTGGAAAATATCCCATTGAAAATGGCGGACAGATCAAACCAAACTTCATGCAAGTGTAAAACAACAGCGTGCCCTTTTCATTTCTAGATGGTTCAAACATCAAAATAAGATATATTTAGTGTTCTGTAATTATTTTATCATTTAATTTATATTAAGTTTGTCTTTAGTTAGCTTATTTATATAAAAAATGTATATGATTTAAACTAAATATAATAATATAAAAATGTTGATGTTTGAATTCAGTTTATGTACTTATACTTCAAGTATTATCTATCAGAAATAGATGAACACAAAACAATAGTAATTCATTTTAATGATTGAATAAAATAATGAATTCTACTAACTCATCATTATCTTTGCATTGCATCACCAATAATATAAATCTTTGCATTGATAAATAAATAAAATTTTAATGCATCATGAACCAATACTAAATGTATTAAAAATGTATGTTCTAAAAGTCAAATCAAATAAAAACTAATATAATATCAATTTCATAATTTTTAGACATTCAGTACTATTTCATATATAAGATATGAAAATGCTATGTTACTTAATATGTATATGTTGTGAAATATAATGGCTTGTATACCATTTCATTCCAAAGATCTTCCGCTGTGAACCTTGATGCGTCAGGATTATGTCATCACTCAATGTCATGCACCTTAATGTCCTGGATCAATGCAATTTAATGTTAGTAATAAACCTAATATATATGTTGTTATAGTTTAGAGGAAGCATTATAGAATTAAATAAATATTTAAAGACATGTATGAATTATCAAGGTTCATGGTTCCATTTCCAATTTTTTATGTTATAATACAAAAATAAGTTACTACATGAAAGATTACAATGTCAAAATATTTTTTTTTGCTTGTTATTAAAAAGTCATTTAAAATATATATATTTAAAATTTATTTTAAAAGGAAAGATTTGTGATCATTTGTAAAGTATTAAAGTTACAATTTGAATTAAGTTTTAAATATATTATATTTTTTATATTTCTTTTTCTTTTAATTAAGAGTATATATAATCATTAACTTTTAAAATTGTTAATACAAAACATGGAGATTTATTTCACAATTCAAATATCCTTCAACCATACATGTCTTCATTTATTGCAGTATTATTTGCTGGCTACCATTAAGTGTTCTAAATTCAATTTTATTATTGTTTTGGTAAAACAAAAGAGATCACTCCAAGGAATCTATTGTTTTGTAACATGACTATTCAGTTGCTTCAAGATAAAATAACTATTTTAATTATACCAAATATTTGTAAAATGACTTCTATAGCTCCATCCAAAAAAATATGTTTGAAATACATTTTTTTTTAAATAATCCAGAAATTTTGAAAATTTTCTAAGCATACATCTATAAATTACATGATAAAACTCTATTAACACACTCATATCAAAATGTTATCTTAAATCTATTGAACCTGAAATTACTATAGTTATTGTTTATAAGCTAATAATTGCTTTTCTTCTAGATATGACCTTCATAATTATAATTTGAAATGAATACTGATAATAGGACAATTATGTATATTATTTGTTTCATTCTTAATAAATCTAAATTAAATATTTAAATAATAACAAAGTATGTTTTGAATCAGTGAGAGCTAATATATAACTGGGCAGACCTTAGAATATAACATCAATTATACATGAGGTTTGGGTAAACAAATTTTATCTGTATTTCATGGGAGTGAGAAAGTAATAAAAATGTAAATCTAGTAAGCCATATTAGAATATGATAATATAGGTGAATAATATAAGCAATTTCCATTTATCTATATCATACAATATAAGTACTAATTAAAAAAAAATTGAAATGGTCGCCGCAAATAATACTTCATAGGAAACCAATTAGTGGTGTACCAATCAAGCACTAATCTATTTTTGCCTCTCAAGCAATTTCAAATCCATAATATAAACAGCGGCGAAGCAGTAGCATGCGAGCCTCCTTTACCTGACCGAGTTTTCACGCGGTTCCCTCTTCGGCGCTTAGGTACGCGCCCGGCGCGCACTCCGCTCATTTTAAACTAACAAAATTTCACTAAACAATTACTATTCATGGAAAACAACAGAATATGTGTGCGGTGTTCTCACAATTTGTACTAATCAGACTATGAAATATATAAATTATAATATAATAAAAATAATTTATCTATTTTAATAAAAAATTGCTGGTTTTTACTTTTAGATTATTCACAAAAATCTCGGTTTCACATTGCCGAGACAAAGAGACGTTGAAAGAAAATACATGACAGATGTAGAATACCGAGCTATGGTAAATTTGACATTGACAATTGACATAACTAAAACGAAAAGTACATACGGTATACATAGCGTATAGTATACAACATACATTTTGCAAATTTGCAATGCTACACTCGTAAGCCATAAACTAAAAAAATCAGTATCAATAAAAGAATGCTTAAATATAAAATATATTTTTCTATAATAAGAATTTCAAGCACAAATTATGATTAATATTATACAAAAGTATTTTATTAATAAATGCACGTATGTGTATTCGAGCGTATTATATAATGTTATGTCAACTGTCATGTAAGTGTCACTTGAGCAGCTGATTGGGGAAAATTATTCGAAAACTGTTTTTATTTATGTAACCAACTCCTATAACTCATACCTTATAAAGGTATATTTACAAAAAAATATTGTTTACACATTAAAAACATTAAAGTTATTAATTTATTTAAAAAAAAAATTACAGATGATTCGGAAAGTTGTGATCGGTTCTGGCCTAGTATCATTGATACCAAGCGTCAGTGCAGCAACTCCAATACAGGAGTCAAAGGATCCAGTACAACCGCCACCTATGAAAGTCTCCGAATTGCCAATATATGAAGCGCCACATGCAGACTACGGCGAGTATGTAATAAACACTATTATACTAAATAACCTTATTGTGGTTTAATTTTGTTGGCAATCACGTGATAATAATTTATTTTCTATCATACGAAGATCGTCAACACATCATATAAATTAAAAATTATATTTATTCAAATGTTAAATATTATTTTGTTTATTTTTTTAGATATTTACAATCAAAGGCAAATGAAGAAAAAAGTAATTACTTACAATCAGCTCTCCTGTCACCAGTAAGAGCTGTGAGAGAGAAAGTAGAAATTGCCTGGGCGCACACAGAATCTGTCAAAAATACAATTCAAGATAATTATTCAGAAGTGAGAGACAGAAGTGACTGTAAGTGATAAGTTTTATAAAGTTATTATATAAAAAGAATTTTATTATTGAAGATATTAAGAATTTTTGGACAGTATGTCTATTATCTTTCTCTTTACAGGGATTATTCAATACTTAAGGGAAGAAGAAAACAAACAAACAAGATATGGAGCTGTGGCAATGGGTGGTCTTGCTGGATTCATATTTGGCCTTAGAGGAGGTTTCATTAGGGTAAGATTTCAAGTAGTTTTTTTTTTATTTAACACTTTAATTTATAATTTTAATCACATTACATTTAGTGACAGAATGCTGTCTTGACCTTACCATAGCACAGAAGTGAAAATAATTCATTCTTTCAAGTTAAAATTGAACCATGGTGTTAATCAGATGCTACTCAAATGCACTACAGTGGCTTTCAAATTTCTTTATATAATAATATTATTGTTGTACACCTGCTCACTAGTGGGCAATTCTCGGGCAGTCTTAGACGGAAAGGAATATAGTATATGTATATAGTATATGATTTTAGCTTCTGCTGTATCCCACATAGCAGTGTAGTCAGAGAAAACTTGTGAATCTAGTATTAAAACTGTCTATTCCCATAGAGTGATAAGACACTTCCGTTCACCACTTTCCACCGAATTCTTGAGGCATTGCATATTGAGTTTCTGATCTCAACACTTAGCTTTGCTTTGTAACCAGAGTAAGAAAATTAAAAAAATATTCCATTGAGAAAATTGGAATTGAACCCACAACCTGAGGCGTTTTCGACTGAAAACAGGGGCTCAAGCATGACTATGCTTGAGCCCCTGTGCCAGAACTATAAGTGAACAAGTTTGTGCAAGTAAGTGAAGTAACAAATGCATTATAATATATAGAAATAAAAAAAGTAAATATATTATTTATTGACCTATGAATATTAATTTGGTTTATATTCTTTTAAATTACAGAGAATATTCTATGCTGGTTTAGGAACAACTGGTATGGGTTACATTTGCTTTCCTGAAGAAACTAAAGAAATAATGAAAGATAATGGTGGCCTTATTAAACAATATATAAATATTGCTTACAACTTCTTATATGGAGGTAATATTATTTATTTTTATAGATAAAGGTGGACTTAATTCCCACTTGAGAAAATAAATTAATTTAATTTCCTTGGTCTGGTCAACAAGACTAAAAGAAATAAACGGTCTGCTGCTCTCGAAAAAAGGGCAGAAAGTCAAGAACAGAATGTCTTAAGAGTATGTGCACTCTACTATCACTCACTGCTATGTGTGGGATATGTAGTGAAGCTAAAAAAAATATTCAAGAATATATTTTAAAACAATAATGTACTGATTAATTAAGATTTTGGATGACAATTGATTATTTGTTATTTTATTTATTTATGTAGTTAAACCTGGTGATCCACAATTGGAGGTAAAATTTCCGGAGCTGTCTTTTCCGAAAGACTTCTCCGAATTTGTAGACTTGACAGCATCTTTGGCTTCGTCTGTCAAACAGGCAGTAATGCCACCCCCATCGAAAGATGAAAAACCATCAGAACAGAAAGAATAGGTATTTTGGTGACCCAGAGAACAAATGTTTGTTTTGCTTGTTTCTTAATTGTGGCAACACTGTATTCTTGCTTGGTTTTTATGAAACTAATAATAATAACAAAAAGCTATGTGCATGTTTTTAGTTTTAGTGTAATTACTAATTGTTAATGTTTATATTGAATTCATTAATAATTTATATTAACACAAAGTACGTTTTGATAGATGTTTTTAATTATAAGGCATGACAAGTTTTTGCAAGAATCATTTAAAAAAAATACAATCCTCATTTTGTTTCTTAAGAACCTTGCTGCTTCTTGAATTAGTTAAACATAATATGTTAAGGCAATAATTCATATTATTTATTTAATTTTTAAATTAATTTTTAAATTAATTTTTAAATTTTTCATCAAATATATAAATATAATACATGTATTATTATAAGAAAAATTCTGACTAAAGACATACATTCAAAATTAGTATTTACAAAAAAATTACACATTCAAAAAACGATAACTAGACAAGCTCATAACATCTCGCTTAGAACACCTAGAACTAAATATGGAAGAAAAAATATTATGTATGAAGGGGCAAATCTATATAACTCATTACCAAAGGATCTTAGAGACATTACTTCTTTAAATTCATTTAAAAAATTACTTAGAGTACATGTATTAAAGGATTTCTCAACATTCTGAAACATACCATAATCCAAACTTAGAAGCATACAAATAACAATAAATGGCTAATTAATCATGTGAAACTTATTCTATTTACAAATAATACCAAATGTATTAAATTTATATAATCATAATTAATATTATGTTTTCGTAAGCTAAAGTAACTATCATTGTGGTCTCGGCCTTATATTTGCTCAAACATGTTTATGAGTTGATATGTTGAACTACCCCCAAAGCAAATTATTATTTACTAATTGTTGTAATTTTTCTTTTGGATTGTTTTTTGTGTTGATTTATGTTTATAACTAACAAAAATATATTTGTAAGCTACGCTGGACGGCGATAAGATATTGTAATATATATAAGTATATTCTCAGTAAGTGAATTGTAAATTCTATATGAGAATAAATGAATTCTTAAACCGTAATTTTAAGACAAAATTAGTTGACCGGGATATGGATTTTAAAAAATTTCTTTATATTTATATCAAGTCTGAGACTAGTTGTATCTAAACGTATGACAAATTATTTGTGCTTGCTGTGTTTTTACAGTGCTTATTGAATGTACAATCCTACTTTTATACTAAATATACCTACATACTTCAATTATTTAATTATTTATAAATGTTTTACAGGTTATGAAGAAGAAATAAACCAATAACTTTGTAAGTATTAAAGTTTCCCAAACTTTGATATCATTTTAAAAGACTTAATTTAGGTTTAATTTGACATTAAATTTAAAATCATGATTGTGATTTTTAAACAATAAATATTTAGATTTTCCTCATTGATATTATGTATGTAGCACTCACTAATGTGTGTAAAAAACTGCTTAGTAATTAAAAATGCTCAAAAATTATTAATGTTCTGTCAATATTATCTATATTTTGGCAATTACTTGTTTCAGCCTTAAGAAAAGCAAACCAGGAGTTTTAGGAATCAATATTTATTATACTTGCAGTGTAACATATTCTACCACAATGAAGTTAATAAAAAGTATGAAATGGATAAAATGTTTCATTTACAAATCAATACTATAAAATAAGCAAATATTATTTTTAGGCAAAAATCATTTCCTCCCTTCTCTTTTTTGTAACAACTGTTCCAGGCTTGTGTTGAGCTTCAGGGTGATTCATGAGCTCAGGAGGACATGTGGATACAGAACTTGCAAGCAATACTTGTTTTAGATCATAATAAATAGCAGAGTCCTCTTTAGTAACAAATGACACAGCTTTACCGGTCTTGCCAGCACGACCGGTACGACCAATTCTGTGTGTATAATCTTCAATTGTCTTCGCCATATCATAATTGATGACCATACTGACGTCTTTGATGTCGATACCACGACCAGCGACATCAGTAGCCACTAGTATGTCTTTAGAGCCATTCTTAAGCGAAGCCAGAGCAAAGTCACGCTGTTCCTGACCTTTTCCACCGTGGAGAGTACACGCGTTAAAACTAAGTTTCTCCAAACCTTTCGCGAGCACGTCGGCTCCTTTCTTCTGATTGACGAATATAATAATCGGTGGTTCAACGTTACGTTGTAATATTTCTGTAAGCTTCCTTCGTTTCTCATTCTCGCCAATCATGTATACAACTTGTTCAGTCCTGTCGACCGGTTTACCAACCGATCCTATGTAAACGATCGCTGGTCGACGCAAATAGCTTCGAGCTAACCTTTCCACAGCCGGTGGCATAGTAGCTGTGAACATCACAGTTTGTCTATATTTTTTCTTTGAGTTATAATTTGCAAGTAAAACTGAAGCATCCTCCGCTGCATCCGTATCTGGCTTAATATTAGAGACAGGCATGTATTCTAGAATTTTCTGTACATCAGGCTCGAAACCCATGTCTATCATGCGATCGGCTTCGTCGAGGACGACGTATGTGCAGCGGTTAAGAACTAAATATCTGTTCTCCAATACATCAATGAGACGACCAGGTGTCGCAATTACAATTTCACAACCCAATCGAAGCTTAAAACCTTGCTCTTCCCTCGACAAACCTCCCACAACTACTACTGAAGTTATACCTAATGGGATGCCAAATTTGTTGGTTTCTTCTTCTATCTGTTGAGCCAACTCACGAGTAGGTGCTAATATGATAGCATATGGGCCTTGGTCTGCATCTTCCATACGTTCACTTTTCGGCAACGACTGAATCCATGTTAATAAAGGAATAAGAAAAGCTAAGGTCTTACCGGAACCAGTTTCAGCCACACCTATGATATCTCTATTTTGTAGTCCAATGGGAATAGCTTGCCTTTGTATAGGCGTAGGACTTTTATATCCAACCTTATTTATTATTTCCATTATATCTTGATGGAAGCTGGCTTCCTTCCATGACCGAATAGGATTTGGTATTTTACCACCTTTTATTGTTATGTTATAATCTTCTCTAAAGATTCGCCAGTCTCTTTCAGTCATTTCATCTTGATCCTTCTCAGACCAATGCCTATCATCCCATTTTTGTTTATCTTCCTTCTTTTTAACCTTTTTAAGCCTTAACTTTTCTTGTTCCTTTTCCAACTCTGTTCTTCGTTTCTCCAGGAGATTTCCATAGAACTTGCTGTAATCTTTCTTTTGTGATTTAATATCAATGCCAGCAATGTGTCCTCTACCAAAGAATTGAACTTGATGTCTTTCTTTGTATAAAGCATTGTAATCATTTGAAGTGTCCTCAGAAGCATCCCAGTCAAAGACAAATTTCCTATCATTGAGCCGTCTCACTCTACGTTTTTTCTTAACAATACCTAAATAACGAGCTTTAATTGCTTCTTCCTCTCTTTCCTTATCCTTATTTTTATTATACTCTTCATTTTTCTCTTTCTTGTCATCTCTGTTGCGATCATTTGCAGACTTCCTCTCTTCGTATTTACGTTCTCTTTCCTTTTCTCTTTCACGCTCTCTCTCCCTATCCCTCTCCTCACGATACTTTTTTTCTTCCTCCCTTTTAGATGGTCCAGTTAAATCAATAGTCGTGACAGGAGGTCGCTCAATGTTAGCTCGCATAGCTTCAACTTGTTCACGACGCTTTTCCAAAGCAAGTGCTGCTCTTTGTTCCTTTGTTAAGAAAACTGGTTTACTCCTAGCTTCTTCTTCAGCTTTCTTTTTAGCCAATAATTCTTCCAAAGACAGCGGTTCTCTTTTAACTGGCTTAGGTTGATCTTCTTCCATTTTACTTTCTTCATCTTCTTGTTTGGATTCGTCATCTTTTTTGTTGTATTTGCTTTTATCTTTGTCTTCAGTGCGACGTTCTTTACCATCTCGTTTTTTAGGACTTCTGGAGCGACCGCGGTCTTTTCTTTGTGGGCTCTTAGAACGTTCCCTCTCCTTCCTGGGACTGCGGGAACGTTGGTCTCTTTCTCTTTTGCTCGGACTTCGTGATCTATCGCGTTCTTTTCGGGGACTTCTTGATCGCTCGCGACGCTTAACTCTGTCCCTATGTGTTTCACGATCATCATTTCGATCTCGCTCACGACGTTCACGAGATCGAGATCTACGTCGTTCTGTACTTCGATCCCTTGCCATTATAAAAACAATACACTTAATAAATAATTAATAAATGGATATTTATTTATATAATTTAGGTTAAAAACAAATTTTTCATTTACAGATTATTTATAAACTACAACGATAACAACAGACTAGGTAATCATAAATTCTAATTGACAGTTTTCTGCACAGAACATAAAAGGTATATTTTGTGTAGAACACGCGTTTTCACGCTTTGACGCACCCTGGGAGAGGCCTATGTCCAGCAGTGGACCCGAAAAGGCTGATTTGATTGATTGATCGACGCGTTTTCTGAACTTACTTACTATTTATAATTTCAGGGTTATCAAACTATTTATTTAGTCTAAAATAATAAGAAAATCAACTAAGTATTTCGTGTACGGTAAGGCCTTTTTATGTTCTATTTTTGTCCAGTTATGCAAGTTTCGTCAAATTTTTAAATATTACTCGTTCTTATTAAAAAAATCTGTTCACAGCACAGTTCACGCTTAATTTTTTTTCCAATATTGAAAATATTTACAACTCCTAAACATTATACTGTTTTTTAACTATTAAATAATATTAATTAACTAATAATAATAGTAGAAGAAATTAAATGAGCAAGCCGTTTAGAAACGTTTATATTATAATTTATAGCCTACATTTTGTTATTTATAAAGGACAACACTGCGTTTATCAAGTTATCATTATCAAACGTTGACGACTGACGTATACAAATTGCGGTATAGTTATGGTTTATACGTTTATAAATTTGAATATATTTGTGATATATTAGAATATTTCTTAATAAATGTTATAAACAAAAATAATTAAAATTTTATATAGTAGTGTGAAATGGAAACCTCTATTAAATTAAAAATAGGATTAACGTCTGCTGTTGCACTTGGTTGTGCTGGTATTACATACTTGGTTCTTAAGAAAACAAGAAAAGAAAGAAACGCAGCAGATGTACTGGATCTATCAATTAAAATTATAACATCAGAAGAAGAATGTGAGGAAGTTGTTTCTAATTTACGCGGGTATTTATATTAAATTTATCACCTCTTTATGTTTTTATATTGCACAATAAATTTTCTAAGAACGTAACTATAAGTATAA
Source organism: Heliconius melpomene rosina (assembly GCF_056956725.1). Taxonomy (NCBI): domain Eukaryota; kingdom Metazoa; phylum Arthropoda; class Insecta; order Lepidoptera; family Nymphalidae; genus Heliconius; species Heliconius melpomene. The sequence goes on from NC_140399.1 coordinate 2,018,808, forward strand.
AGATAATTACTTTTATGTAAAATATAGTGAAAAAAATAGAATATAAAAAAGGATATTGACATACAGTTTAAAAAATATTCGCTATGTTTGAATAATTTATGGTGAATATGTTAATATTGCACCATATGTTTATCAGTGAAATTAATAGTCAATACCACTACTACAGGGTAATATATTAACATTCTTTTCATGCACCAGTATATAGTAGAGAGGCCTGTAGTAGGGACATTGCAGCATTGAATTAAGACACTCCACATACTAGGTTTTCTTTGCTATACAGGAAAAAAACAAAGCTGCAGTATTAAATGGTATAATATATCTTATTTTGCTTCAATTTACATAAGGAAAACCCAACCAACATTGCAATTATTCTTATTTTAATAGATAATTATATATATATATATATATTTATATTTTAGCCGCTGTGCTGAATATCATGCAATAGGTTTTGACTGTGAATGGGTAACAATTAATGGAAAGAGATCTCCTGTAGGACTTGTACAACTGTCCACTTTTGATGGATATTGTGGATTATTTAGACTTTGTCAAATAAAATCTGTTCCGCAATGCTTAAAAGTAGGTATAGTTATTTCATTATTTATAATTTTTAACTGATTACTGATGTTTGCAGCATGCTATATTAATTTTTTATATATATAGAGACTTCACAACTAAGAAACTACTTAAATATAAAATTTATATATTGCACCCTGATAAGACACTACTAAAAAATGTTTTTCTTCTAGAAATGCTATCTTGTAGAGATATTATTTAAAAAAAATGTGTGTGTTATTTGTTACTTTACACTAAGGCTATAATTTTTTTTAATTTATGGACAGCATCTAAGAGGCATGAGTTTAAGTCCTGCTATGTGGAAATTTTTATATTATAATGCTATCTGGAATGGATAGGAAATATTTTAAAATCTTAGAAAACATCTTGTTGAAAAGATGAGGCCAGTTGTGGCGCAGGGGCACAACGTGTGCCCCTAGACCCGTCTGGTAGTGGGTTGGATCCCCACTCGAAGAAATGAAATTATTTAAATTTATATTGTCATTTCTTTGCTCTATTATCGAAGCAAAACGCGGCGTTGAGTTCGCCACTCAGCACGGAGTTCTGTATTAATAAAACTAAAAATATATATCAATGTACTAGTTTAAGTAATCTTACTTTTGTTATAATAAATATTCATCTTGAAATTGCAGAATCTTCTACAAGATGAAACTATTTACAAAGTAGGTGTGGCTCCAGCAGATGATGCAAAGTATTTAGCACTTGATTATGATATACATTTAAAGGGTACTTTAGATGTAAGGCATATTGCCATATTATGTGGTCTCGATGCTGGGGGTCTTGCTGCAATGTCGAAATCTTTGCTCAACATCATTCTGGATAAAAGCTGGAGGGTAATATTTTTTTTTTCTTCTTGCTTTATTCTGTATCGCACACCCAACAGTGTATGTATACAGGGTACAGGTTAAGCGGAGGGAACCTAGTATTAAGACACTCCTTTCGCCATTTACTACCGAATTTAGTAGGCATTGCGAGTAGATCGGCACAAACACCAATGCAAAGTAATGAAAATATTAAATTAAAAAAAAATCCTCTTGAACCCAAAACCTGTCATACTTTGTGCCTCTGAACCACAAATGGCCTCCAGGGTAATTTGTTATCTCCAGGGGAGTGTTATTTGTGTATTATTTTAATTTTCTTGCTCTGGTAGAACAGAGGAGGCAATGGATTCAGACATTAAATATGCAAAGTCTCGATTTGTCCAGAAAACAGAGAATAGAGTGTTTTCACTTGGATCCCTTAAGATAAAGCATTTAATTAGGGGTTATTTTAAAAATTATAGATATATATATTTTTTAATTGATATTTTTTTAAATAAATTTTCTGCTTTGGCTGTACAATGATCGACTTTGGCTACTATTTAATTATTTCTTACAAAACTAAATAGAAATTAAAGTAAAACTAAAAACAGAAAAAACACACACAAGGAACTAATTTATTATTTTAATACAAAGATTCGCTGCAGTAATTGGGAGGCTGAAGAATTGACAGACAGGCAAATCAAATATGCAGCAGCCGATGCTCATGTGGCAATAAAGATATTTGTAAAGTTAATCAATTGTTATCATAAGCAAAGGACACCATTTTGGAAATGGACTAACAAAGAAAATGGTCAATGGGATAATTTAAACAGTCTGTGCTGGCAGTACACAGATATTTGCTTTAAAACAAAGACTGTAAAAAAAGATAAATATCATGAGTAAGTTTTTTTCCTTGGTAGGTGAGAAAGCGTAATGTAAAGATAATTTGTATATTCTCTCTGGCCATTTTAACAGATAGCCAATGCTGGGTTAACAAATTATATATTTTGTGAACAGTAAAATAATTTTATTGATTAATTTATCAATAAATATGAAGTACCTATCCATTAGATTCTTTAAAACCCTCATCTCTTAAGATTCCTTAAAATATAAAATAGTTAACTAAGTTAACAGTTGTCTTTTTTTTAGCTTCATGCTGTATCCCACACATAGCAAGGTAGGTAGAGGGAACCTGGGAATCTAGTGTTAGCGCTTTACCTCATTATCAGAATGGGAAAATGAAAATATTAAATATTTCATATTCCCATGTGGTTTAAGAATTAATCTGAACAATTAACTTAATATTTATTGTGTTTCCAGATATAAACAAAAAGATGCAAAAGTAAATAAAGATGTGGTTATAGGAAAGAAATTTCAGCCAGTTACTCGGTCAAAACCATTATACCACAACTGCTTTTTGCAAGCCCCCGACGGAGAAGTGTTATGCACTTGTGACAATAAGAAAGCTATATGGTATTCATTTTTAAATATTTTAATGGAATTATATGTATTTTAAAAAACAGTATAAATTTGGTCCCAATATACCACGATATAAATGATATTCTTTTTGATTGGTAAATAGAACAAAAGTTTAAGTGTTGTGCGAATTTAATGAAAACGCTGGAGGCCATGTTGCTCTGTTGCGAAAATTGTTGGTCTTGGGACTACACTCGCTGATTGAAATGCACTGATTTTGATAACAGAAAATAAATAAAAGTTACGTTGATCAGGTGACATTTTATTTACAAGACCATATGACATTACATCATGGCAGCTCTTGTTTCTCATATTTTTAAATACAGTCAAAAAAAAAATTCGACATGATTATTAATTTCATTAAATACCAATTACAGTGGCGTAGCGAGCTTAACTCGCGCCCGGGGCAAAATACTTTTACAGCGCACCCCAGGCCAACAATATATAATTTCATATACATATATGTTTAAATAGTTTTGCGGATTATTTGGCTGTGCTGAATATCATGCAATAGGTTTTGACTGTGAATGGGTAACAATCAATGGAAAGAGATCTCCTGTAGGACTTGTACAACTGTCCACTTTTGATGGATATTGTGGATTATTTAGACTTTGTCAAATAAAATCTGTTCCGCAATGCTTAAAAGTAGGTATAGTTATTTCATTATTTATAATTTTTAACTGATCACTGTTGTTTGCAGCATGCTATATTAAATTTTTTTATATATAGAGACTTCACAACTAAGAAACTACTTAAATATAAAATTTATATATTGCACCCTGATAAGACACTACTAAAAAAATGTTTTTCTTCTAGAAATACTATCTTGTAGAGATATTATTTAAAAAAAATTGTGTGTGTTATTTGTGGCTTTACACTAAGGCTATAATTTTTTTAAACATTTTTAAACATTACATCATGGCAGCTCTTGTTTCTCATATTTTAAAATACAGTCAAAAATAAAATTCGACATGATTATTAATTTAATTAAATACCAATTACAGTGGCGTAGCGAGCTTAACTCGCGCCCGGGGCAAAATACTTTTACAGCGCACCTCAGGCCAACAATATATAATTTCATATACATATATGTTTAAATAGTTTTGCGGATTATTTGGCGCCCCTTTATGAGCGGCGTCCGGGGCACGATTCCGCCCCTTACTACGCCACTGACCAATTGACCAGCAAGAACAGTCCATCATTAATTCATCATTCTACAACTTATTCTTTATAAAATTTTATTCAAAAATTATCTCTGATATGCCTCTAGGTATGTTGAAAAAGAACTAGCAGATATAGTAAGTGAGAACCCCTTAACCGTCCGTCTTAGGTTCGAACCCGCGGGCCGTTCCGTAGGCGACGTTGGACGGTACTACCAACTTACAAAAGAAAATAAATGTGTGGTATGTGGCGCTGAGGACTCCTATATACGGAAGAATGTAGTTCCTAGAGAGTATAGGAAACATTTTCCAGGTTTGTGTTAATCTATAAATAATTGAATTTCATGTATAAAAATATCTTAATTATCCTGTCAAAATTATTTCAACATTGACCTGTTTACCATAGTCAATTCAAATTCAAATTCAAAATATTCTTTATTCAAATAAACTATAAAAGCACTTGAATCGTCGAATGTACATGTCAACAAAAAGCTACCACCGGTTCGGAAGGCAGTTCTGCTGAGAAGAGCCGGCAAGAAACTCAACAGTTGCTCTTTTCAAAGTCAATGGTATATTTTACTATTACATTAGCTGGCAGCTGTCCTGCCCGACATTCAATAGACATTAATTCCATACATGTTTATCCTCTAAATATTCTTGAACAGTGTAATAAGCTTTACTTGTTAGAATTTTTTTTACAGATATTTTAAATTTTGGTAGTGGCAAACTAAGAATACAGTGCGGAATAGTTATATACACGTATACTCAACCCCATAAAAGATTTATTAACTTTTTGGAGGCGAAAACTTGGAGTAACAATCTTATCTTTATTTCTCGTTCCTATCTTATGACTGTCGCTATTTTTTCTATGACAATGTATATTTTGTCGGACAAAGAGAATGTTATAGTATATAAATTGGGAAGCAACTGTAATAATACCTGCATCTTTGAAAACATCTCGCAGAGAATCTCGAGCTCTTTCAATTTTGTGTTATATGAATAGAATAACATTACATATGCACAAAAGATAAAGATATATATTTTTTGACTGCAGAAGTAATGAAAGATCACTCATCCCACGACGTAGTACTGCTATGCGTGGAGTGTCACCAGCGCAGCAACATACTGGACCAGGCGGTGCGCGAGCGCCTAGCGCGCGACTGTGCCGCGCCGCAGCCGTCGCGCGAATACAGCGAGTACGTGGAGGACGCGGACTGCAGGTGTGTTGCTGTCTCTGTCTTACTTCTGTCTCTGTGTGCAACTTTCTACGTCTTGCTTACTCTTGATACTGCCTATCTTGCTTACTCATGCCACCGTCTCTATCTCGCTCACTCTTATTGCTGTCTATCGTGTCTATCTTGCCCTCTCATGCCACAGGCCACTTGGCAGAGATCTCTATCTCGCTTACAATTCAACAATTATTTCTTCTTAATCATTGACAACTATTTGGCTTATTTTATATTCGCATTACCTATTTTGCTAAGTATTAATATTTTTGTTAGCTGTCTCCCACACAGATTAGGATAGACAGAACCACCAGAACCCATTGTTGAGGCACTTTGTTTCCATTTAAACATTTCCGTTGCCCACTTTCCGCCGAATTCTTGAGGCATTGCATGTTGAGTGCTAGAACTCAACGCTACGCGTTACCTCGTTGCCACAGCGAGAATATAAAAATATTAAATATACCTATAAATATTTTCCCCCGAGTAGCAATCGAACCCAGAACCGTCACGTTTACATTTGCAATTAATAAAAAAATACAGGTAAACAATTTAATGAAGAAATATTATTTTAATGTATATATTATGTAATTTAAAGATTTTCCTTTTTTAGAAAAATCCGTAAAGCAGCAAGAGCACTGTTATATCAATCCAGGAAGCACATTTTACCAGAACCTCGAAGAAAAGAACTTGAGAATATAATTCTACAACATTATCTACAGTATGACCAGATCACCAATGAACTGTTGGAGGAAGCAGCTAATATACAAATTGGGTTAGTAATTTCTTTATAGATATACTCGTATATATTTAAAAATTAAAATTTTTGTAGAATACTGTTTGATCGTACATGCATCTTCATCTTTTTGACAATAAATTTTCTTTTCATTTCATCTTTTTTTTATTTCATTTGGCTTTATTTATTTCCTTTTTGTTAAAAAATCAGGATTTTGTTTTTGTAATTACTGTGAATTCTGTCACACATCACAACATGATGAAAATAGGCGTAAATTATAAAACTAGAGTGTTTCTTTTCTAGAATTTCTCCTTCCCACCTTATATGCAAGACGTGAGCATAAAATAAAACTTTTATGTACTTTTTTTGTTTTAGATTCGAGAACACGGACTATGAGCCACACGGTCAAAAAGTGGTTGAATATTACCTTGAAAATAAAGGTCTTCTCAAATTAGAAGAAATGTGGCGACAACACTTTTTAAACTCAATGAATCCTAAGTATATGCCTGAATTGTGGTCGGTTAATCATAATGAAGAAATGTAAATATAATTTCTTTACTATTGGATAAATTTTAAATTTTAAAAACGAATTTATTCTCTTTTTAATTTATTGTTAATGAACAAAATGCTTATATCGTTTTGTGCCGTCTTTTTTCTGACTTTTTAGTGCTAAGACACTCCTTTTCCATTTAGACACTTCTATTCGCCACTTTCTGCCAAATTATGGAGGGATTATGTGTTGAGTTGTGAAACTCAACATCACCCTTTACTTTTACCTTCACGTTACCAGAGTGAGAATATATTAAATATTTTATTTCCTTGTATGGGAATCGAACCCACAACCTGTCGCGCTTACAGTCGTACGTTTGCTCTTGCGCCCTACTATGACATCATACAGGACAAAAATTGTGTTTGTTATAATGTAATTTTGTTTTATTTTTCTTCTTTATTTCAGGTTAAAAATACGACTAAATGAAGGACGATTATCTGAACAAGATAGTAAATTGCTTGGTCTATAAATAAATTTGAATGTATTGAAAGAGCACTTTAAATAGAGTGGAATATTTTTTATTATATATAAAAATGCATTTATGTAATAACTATTTTCTTATTAACTAAAGTCTTTTATTTTTATCCTATTTTCTAAAGTGACAGTCACTTAGACATCCCGGACAGGCCTTTGACATCCAATCAGGTGGCAAACATGGATGCACCATGTCACTGGTTGTTCCATTTGTATTTGGATAGATTTCCAAGGAGTTAAATAAAGTGACATGGCAGTGAAAGTAAGTGACTTGAGTGTGAATTGCCTGCTGAACGCAGATGATGCAGCGCTCGTTGCATCATCAGAATACAAGATGACGGCATTTGTGACACTGAAGGAATGGTGTGAAAATAATGGTAGTAATAATGCAAGCAAGACTTAGGTTCTGGTTTTTGAAAGAAATGAAGAAAGGATGTGTAAATGGTAAGCTATTAGAACAAGTGAATGAAGTAGTATATTTGAGAAGTAAGTTCAGTAGAGAGGGAATATATGAGATGGATGTGGAATGGATAGCGTATTGCTGCCGATAACAGGATTAACGGCCTTCGCTGCATTGAAGAGACGGCGAAATGTCAGCACAGCTGCGCGTTTGGCGGTACACAATGCAGTGTTGCTACCGACACTGTTATACGGCAGCGAAACGTGGGTATTACAGAAGAAGAATGAAAGAGAGATGAAAGCCCCGCTTTCTATGCACTTCTTATGCGATCTCTTCGTAGGATATGCGGAGCCTAGCTGATCGACTTTGCAAAAAAAGAAATACACAAAATGGCAGGTACTAGCGAAAATGTCACGGTGAGAATGAAGAACGTGCTCGGTTAGTTTGGGCCCGTTAAACGAATGAGTGACGAAAGAATGCCAAAAAAGATTTATAGCAAAATGGAGCGGTGGGAGGAAATCTCGGTTGACCTTGGTAAACATTGGTATAAAAGATACTGAAGAAACGTAAAAAGCATGAGAACCGCCTGTATATATATGAAGAGGTTGATGACAGTTGACGGGGGAAAAGAGGTTTGCAGAGAGTTAGTAGTTAAGTAAGTTTACTAGTAGTTTTTCACGAAAACATAAAAGCCATCATAAAATATGCAATTTAAATACTATCCAAACATCTTTACCACGGGACGGGATACCATTTGAATCAAGATTTGAATTGAAAACTATGTATGTTATACCCTGATTATATTTTCATTAAATATTTTAATACTAGCAACATTTTGTCGAAATTAATGTGATAAAAATGATAGGTTAGTTAATAAAATGAAAGGGAATTCTATATTTTTTTAATATAGCATCTATATCATTACAATTTAATATCATTGTTAAATTGTAATGACAGATGCACATGTTAATTGATATCTCTGAATATGGGTCTTGCATACGGTACAATTTTTTTTATATAATACACCACCACCACCACTCTGTGAATCGTTTAAGAAGCATAATTTTAAGATCTACCCATCACTTAAAATCCTAAAATAAATTCATTTTAACAAAAACAAAAACCGACTTCTAACAACGAACTAAAAAGTGAAAAATAATTATATAAAGATTTTATAATTTTGAAGTCGGTGCCAAGTAAAACAAGAAGGCTTGGTAATTTGATATTGTAGTAAGGTTGTTGTAGCATTAGTTTGACATCGGCTTCAAAATTATAAAATCTTTTTCATCAAAAGTTATGAGGTAACAAACATAAAAAAACTGTCGAATTGATAACCTCTTTTCTTACAGAAGTCGGTTAAAAAAGAGACTTAAGCTGGCAGCATTGAAATGAATCTGTCATTTGTGAATTGTAATTGAAAATAACATTAACAGTTACAATTCAAATTTTGTTTCCTATATTATATGTAATTCTTCGCTAATAATAGTTCTTAATCACAAAAAAATAAAATACAAACTCATAAAATATGAAAAATAATAAGAAGCAGTTAAAAATTACTAAAATATTTCGTAAAAGTGGTAAGTCGTAATGTATCTTTTATTACAAAATCTGCGATTGTTGGTTTTTAATTAAGTATTATATATTGATTAAAAATGAAGTATATTATGTTAATTAATAATTAGATTTTTTGTACAGTTGCAAAGTTGCCTGATGACTGTGTAGAACTAAATGAAGAAGTACAACTTTTAGAACAAAAGTTGAGGGACAAACAAAATGAACTATTTCAGTTTCAAAGACATAGTTATAGAAACAAAGTATCAAAACCCAAACCAAAGAAAGACGAATTGCTTATTAGACCACAGGTATTAAATATTATCATCAGAATGTTACAATATTTTTAAAATAGTGGACAGTATTTACTTAAAATGTTATTTACATGTATGTTTATGAGATTGTAAATGATGTAACAATATTTTAATTACTTACTTTTTAGAAAATTGTACTTGGTAACTATGTAACAAGCCTAGAACAAAATGTAAAACTATTATCAATGCTAACAGGAGTGGAAGTCCAATCTTACATTGCAAATGGACATTGTTGTGTAGTGTACCATATGCAGCATAAATCAGAAAATTTAATTAAGCATGGCCTAAGAATTGATATGGAAAGTGGTAATATTTTTTTATTTTTACTTAACTTTAATTAATACACTTAAAATTATCCTTTCTTTCAATAATTTTCCATGATATGGAATTAATTAAAATTAATTTACACACTTACTTTTATATATATATATATATATTTATAGGTGGTAATGTAATCTCGAAGTCATCACTACCAATTGGTTTCAATATAAAGGCTATAATGGAAGATTTTGATAATATAATGATGCCTGAATGTCTTATAGCAATAAGAAAAGGCTTAGTTGCATACTATAATAGGATAGAGCAGTTCAAAAACTTAAAGGTAAAGTAATAAATGTAGTTATCTCTAATTTTTTTTATTCTTCCTGCCATTACAGAAGAATGGACAGGGAGACTCTTAGTAAGCCATTTTCAGCTTATACAGATTTATTGTGTAATAATACCACAATATTATGCACTGTGGGTAAAAATCCAAATCTCAGCTTTTTAAAATGAAACTCTTACTCGATTCATCTCATATATTTAGTGTTATCCATTTTTAGAAATCCTTTTTAGAAAATTTGCAGTCCATGGGTAACCCCTTTGCAGTAAATAGTTTGTGGTCTGTCTGCCAGTGACCATGGACTGCTGCAAAATATTATTTAAAAATTGTAGTTGGTTATTTTTAATAACAAAAATTGTGTATTATTATTAGAAATACAGTTATTATTTTATTTTACAGAAACTTTTAAACATAGAAGCGGAAACATTCAAATATTTGGATGGGTCACACATTGAGGTATCATTTTTTGCCCAAGACACTACTGAAGAAGAGGATGACCCGTTTAAAGTCACTCTTTTTATGGATTATAGGATATATGACATTAGACCTAAAACATATTATTTTAGGGGAATTGGTAATTATTTTGAATTGAAATTTATTTTTTTGGCTTGAGCTGCATTCTGCATGTCGTAGACATAGAAAACTTTTTTTTAGGTTACGCACATACCAGGATAAGAACCTGGGAAAATGGGTTAAGACACTCCTTTCACCACTTTCCGCCGCAATCTTAAGGCATTGCGTATGGAGTAGCGTAATTCAACACACTATATTTTGCACACAGCATATTAAGTGAACCTGGGAACATATTGTTAAAACACAATTCCTCTTCAGACAATTCTATTCTCCACCTTCCAAATTCAGGAGGTAAGCAAATCCACAACCTGTCGCTCTTACAGTCGCACATTGTGCCCCTACCCCACAATTAGTCTTTCTGCATGTATACTTTAATATTTTCTTTTGTCATACAGATTTGCCAGAAGGTGCTCCAGAAGTACTGAAAGAGCAGTGCTCTGTGTTCAAAAGGAAACCTTTACATAAAGCTTTTAAAGAGGCTTTCTTCAATGATGTTGGAACATATAAACTTGTGCGAAAAGTGAGTATTATTTTTTTACGGAGAGGGACCTGGGAACCTACTGTAAAGACAGTTGATTCACCATTTACTGCCGAATTCTTGAAGAATGCAAGATGAATGGCTGAACTCAAGGCTGCTCTGAAAGTATATAAAATGGGAATCGAACCTGTACAGTTGCTTGTTGCTCTGGGACCACAACAGAATTGGTCTGTCTAAACTCTTATATGAAATCTGAATTGTGAACTGTTTAAATCTAGTATTTATTTATACCATCTCTATTTACAGTTCGACCCTCGTCGTCCAGAAAACGAAACCAGAAAACCAAAGAAGTTCAAACCAAATAAACAGAATTATAACAATGACGATACATTTCATCCGGAAGACTGCTCCGACCAAGGCGAAGACGATGTTATAGAGACATAATATTATTAGTATTAACTTTTATTACAATTTCCGAATTTAAGTATATATTTAATGTTTTTATTTATTTTGTACTTTAATTTTAATTTTGATCTTTCTTCTATTTACTTATTGTATTTCTTTATGTTGTTGGCTCAACCTGTTTACTGTAAAGGAATTGACGTAAATTATTAAATAACACAGCTGTTGTAACTGTAAATACAGCAGTTTTAATTGTTTAATGCACATTTTAAAAAATGCCATCTTTGGTAAATACCATGTTTGTTAATAATAGTTAGAATTGATTTAATTTGTACACAATTTTAAATGTGGTTATTCAGAATAAAAATAAAGAAAAAAAGGACAACATTAAATTAATAATTTTATTCCATAAAAAAAAGAATCTTTACATCATAAAATTTACAATTCCCATTCAATCATTACATAATTTTATTTAAATTCAATTCATATTAAAGAAAAAACTTTTGTGCGAACAACAAAGGAATAGAAAAAACATATTATTACTTAAACTATATTTTATTAACATAAAAGCTAATTTGTTGAAAACTAGCGCCATCTATTTGCGTATAAAAATAAAAAGTTTCATACATAATGTTCTAGAACTTTCAAAAGATTTTGTGACAATACATCACAAAAAAGATATTTGTAATAAACTTTTTTATTTATTTAGTAATCACTTTGAATGTCCCTCTATTTATAGGAATTTTTATATATATTTTTATATGAATTTATATATATATATATATATATATATATATATATATATTATATGAATATGTATAGTATTATATGAAATCATTTGAAATTTTTTTAAAATTGAACACATCTACTGCATGCACTTTTTTTCATAATATTTGTTAGCTTTTAAAATTGAATTTCTAATTAATATTTTTATAATTTTTCTACAACACAATCTCGGTTTTATTTAATAATTTCAATAATGACCTAATTATAAGTAATATTATAATAAATTTTGAATTTATACATTTTAGACTTAATTCAAATAATAGAAGAATATGTTAAATGTGAAAACCAAACCAATTTTCTAAGTGTTAAAGTGTTTCTAAAGCCATTTAGGTTTTTTTTTCTTCATTGTAATTTATTTTTTGAGAACATTATTTTAAAGATATCTTTTAATGAACCCTCCATACAAGTGATTAGTAGAGGTAGATTGAATCTATTTTGTGAGACCTAAATGGTTGTTGAAGCTTGCACAAGACCTAGGAACGTCTAGGTAGACCTAAGGATATCTAGGAGCACCTAGGAGATCTCAAAGTCCCCGATTAGGTAGAGGTTTAACTTTATAAATCCTTACAAGCCAGTGTTCTGTAGTATACGCTTCTTCTAGCACATCTAAGTTGAAATCTTTGTTGCCTATTTCTGCGCCTCGCACGCGGTCGTAGCCTGGTGGTCGACCTAAAACGTTTAATAAATAAAATTTACACGCATCGCACATATGTAGATAAGTTTTGCATTAATATAATCGTTACTATGTGTTTTTTAAAGAACATAAAAAAATGGAACATAGCTGGATTTGAACGCGCGCCTATCAAAGACCAAACATGCTGACCACTAAGCTACTCGTTCTCAATTAAACTCCATCCAAATTTTTATACTTTTATTACAACTGAAGAATAAAATGCCGCAATAATATAGCCACTTCTTAGACTAGCGTGCATAAACGCACAGACAAAAATAAAAAAAAAGAACACGTTATATCAAACACTTACCGCCCTCAGTATAGACAAGTCCAAACTTATAATAGCTCATTTTATACATGAGACAGTTCAACAATGTCTGGGAGCCGTGCGCGTCCACGCGGAACTCGCCCGCGCCCGTGTAGTAGTCCGCCTCGCGGATGTGAGCGCCGCGATCTGTACTGCCGCCGATGCGGACCATCCAGAGGAACTTGTTTATGTCTGTGGATTTTAAAAAAAAAAGGTTAACAAGAAATGGTTTTTTTTGTAGTGTGTAATGGTTTTTCTTTTATCATTCTCTAATTATGACTTGGAATGGTAAAATTTCTTACTCTTTAAACACTAATATACATTTAATAATAAGGCGTAAGGGCACAAGGTGTAATTGTAAACACGACGGTTATGGGTTCAATTCCGTATCGAGGGAATAAATTATTTTCATTAACTTGTTCTGGTAATAAGACAAAGAGCGACGTTGGGTTTCGCCACCCAATACTTAAATTGAGGAATGGAGTACTCCGTTCTCTCTGACTACCCTGCTAGGAATAAAACGGGAAGCTAAGTAAGCAAGTGAGCGTTTAAACAATAGCTTCCTTCTTCATACATAACTGTCACAGCTCGAAACTAAAAAAGTTTATTTTTCAGCCACGTCTAATAACTACTATAATAATTTGGTTATGCAAAAACAACAAAATACACAATAATATACAAATCTCCACTTACCATCAGAAGAATAACCCACTAACCCACCAAATATAACTAAAACATAATCGACATCCAGCTCCCTCATAATCTCATACGCGTGCTCCTCGCTTGACGCCATGGCCTGGCCCACGCGGGATATGTGAGTGTTGTTCCACGTGTTGTTGTCCACTATAACCGTGCGGTTCGCCATGGCTGTTATTTGATAACCGTAGTCCCACCATGACATTACTTTTGCATCCTGGAAATAATGATTAAAAAAAATGTAACTTTTTTAAATTTTAGATATCATGCGTTTAACAGCGTAAACAAAGAGTAAGGAAGTAAGGGGGAGGGAAGACAGAGACATTGCGTGTTGAATAGCGGAACTCAACGCCGCGCTTTGGCTTGTTACTAAAGAGAGGAATTTAAAATATTCAATAATTACTTTCTTAGAGTGGGAATCGAACTCATAATCGTTGCGTTTACAATCACATGCTGTACCTGCATAGTGAGTTGAAGCTAAAAGAAAAGAAATCGGTAAAACTAAAAAAAAGTGTTATTATTTCTTTACCTCTTTAGTATTCATTTTCAACCAAGTGTAAGCTTCACGGAAGTCATCAAATATTATCCTGGCTCCATCATGAGCTCGAGCCGAGAGCACAATGGAGGGCGACGAATAAGCCTCCGAAGTAACCCACGTACAGTGGAACACGTAGGAGATTAGGAGACAGCTGAGAATGCAAACGAATAGGGCTCCCACCTGTAAATATTATTATAAATATAAGTTTTTTTATCTTTACGCCCTATTCAGCACATGGCAGTGTAAGTAGAGGGAACCCGGAAACCTAGTGTTAAGACACTCTGTTCCAATTAATATACTACCGTTCTCTACTTTCAGCCTAGCTCTGGTAGCAATTTGTGTTGGATCGCTCGTTACCAGAGCGAGAATGTCAAACACAATAAATATTTGCATTTCAACGCTCAAGCGATGCCACAAGTAAAAACTAGTTATAAATTAAACATACTAACCTCAGATCTGAAAACTAAATTATTTTCATGTTTTTTCTTCTTATCATGTTTCTCAACTTTAGGCTCAATATCTTTAACATGTAGACTTAAGAGACTTGAAGCCGCGACCCCCGACACTATACACATGACCGGCGCTAGTACTAACATAAGACGCACCATAACACCCTAAAAATAGGGGAAAAAAAAGAAAAAATGTAAATTTTTGAAATATATTAGAGGATATTAGGTTAAAATGTATAATTCTCAGCGATCAAAGTGTAATGGTCACAGTGCGGAATAGATGGAGTGGACTCAACATCTACTCAACACACTCAAAGCTTCTTGTGTCATCATTTGTAAATGAAAAAAAAAAATATATATATAATAGTATATTAGTTAATTAAATAACTACTAATGGGGTTTGAACCCACAATTTTCTATATCAGTGCTAGGACCAAACTATAACTATAATTTTACAGGCTTATCAATATATTGAAAAAGAATAAATGTATATTTTTTTAATAATGAACAAATTACATTTTTTTTTCGTCCGTCCGTCGTGGCGCAGCGGCACAAGGGTGTGAGTGTAACGCGACGGTTGTGGGTTCGATCCCCACTCGGGGAAGTGAAATATTTATTTACGCTTATATTTCCAATCTCCTACTATTTCTTCCTATGGTGTTGACGCAAAGCGGGGCGTTGAGTTCTGCCATCTAATAGAATGTGAATACACATCCATACACATATAAAAAACCACCTAACTACAAAACAAATACTCACCGCAAAATAAATACTAAGCACACCATACAAAATGATAAATATATTAGCATCAGTCAATTTAGTGAAACAGAAGTAGAGTCCCGCCGGGAACAGGAATACTAGCACTTGGAGGTCGAAGTAGAAGGATGACCACGATGTGGGCTGATGTTCTGATACAGAGGCTTAAAGGAAGGAGAAAGAAAGAAGATTAGTATTAAAAAAAAAACCAGTTAAAATCTTATTCAAAATAATATAACTCTTTTTGCTTCATGCTATATTCTGCACATAGTAGGGTAGATAGAGGGAATCTGGGATCATAGTTTTAGACACTCAATTTCCATTAAGACACTTTCTGTTCTCCACTTTCTAACGAATTTTGGATGGATTGCGTGATGAATGATGGAAAATTTTCCCTTTAAACAGTGTAGGTGAAGAAGTATAATACAATATTAAAGAAAACATACCAATAATAGGGATGTGGTTCTTGGCATATGAGGGGTCCAGCAAAGAGTAAAACCTGCCAGTCCATGGTGAGATTTTACCTAAAAACAAAAAAAAATACCTTGCGAATATTCTAGAAACTATTCTTGTTTTATAATGAAAAATAACAGTGTAGGTTAAGACATCCTAAGACTCAACCTGAACTTTCACTTACACATTCAAAAAAAGTAATTACTAACCAGTATTTTCTATACTTCAATTTAATATGAATTTAAGCTAAATAAACACATTTATTAACATAATTATTTTCTAATCAAAGTCTTACCAGTAACAGTCAGTATCACACCAGCTGTTCCAAGGGTTGCCAACAAAGTTGTTAATAAAGCTTTGAAAAGTAATTCAAAGTTGGATGGGGACAAATGTTCTCTTAGATACTGTGTGAAGGCATATAATTGACAAAGGCCAAATGTGCCTAGAGCCTAAAAACATAAGCACATTGAAATACACAAATATCTTTAAAAGATATGCTTTTATTAAGTTCAAAAATTTATTCGTTTTTCTTATAGCAAAATGTTTTCCCCGGTAAACATAATTGTATAATGCATTCAAATATTTTGTAATTATTATATTTTTGTAATTATTTTGTTATTAAAGGAAACGACGAAGAAGTCTCTAATGTAGCAATATAAAAGAAAAATAACTTCTCCAAAATAATGAAAAAAAAAAATAAACAGTTTAATACTCACCAACATATGTTCGGAGCTCTGCACCGGCTGGAATCCCACAAAAGATATCTGCATAGATAATATTGTACCAACGCAGTACAATGTACTGTATGCTACGTAAACTCTAGCAGAGAAACGACCAAGAAGCATTAGAGCTAATACATGAAGAGGTATTAAGTTGATTAGGAATACGTAACCACCCCATGATGATACCTTAAAATAAAAAAGAATCTAAATTTAAGAAGTGTTCATTTCAGTTAAGAAGAATTTCTTGCACATATTTGACTAACATAAGATTAAGAATTTGACCCATGCCCACCCCAGAATAGACTTGTGTTCACCCCAGAAATGGTACTAACAAAAAAAAACCTTTACACCAACATATCTGTTCAAAACTAAAGTCCAGGCACCCCTGGTTAAACTAGATACATTTTATATATTTTTAAAATTTTATTCCACACTTAGGAAAGAGAAATTTTCTAAAAAGTGTAAATCTAAAGACACCCATAAACATGAATGTGTCTATTACAAAGGATATGTTATAGCAAGTCTTTATTAAATTTGTATGAAAGTGCAAAAACAAGGATACAATTGGTTTATACACTTGTGTGAAGCTTTCATCTTCTTGTTCTATGATTGACAGATTGATTATTATAATGTTAAACAAATAATAAACAAAAGTTATGTTTGTACAATCAATAAATAAATTAAAGAAAAGCTTTTTTATTCATCATATAAAATAAGAAGTCTAAAGTACACTTACCATGTAGAAGTAAGCTAAAGCAGTTAAAGTAGCCCATAAAATAGTTCCAGTATTTACAGCTTTAATCCAAAAATAGTATGTGAGTAACATACAGAATATAGCAATACCCTCATTATCGTAGCTGCCGGCAACTGAACGACTGATGTACCCTGGAACTATTGCTATCATGGCGGCAGCTACGAGACCTGCTCCTTCATCCTACAAAATATAATACCATAAATTTAAAAAATGTAGACCA
The DNA here is from genome assembly GCF_056956725.1 of Heliconius melpomene rosina. Taxonomy (NCBI): domain Eukaryota; kingdom Metazoa; phylum Arthropoda; class Insecta; order Lepidoptera; family Nymphalidae; genus Heliconius; species Heliconius melpomene. The sequence goes on from NC_140399.1 coordinate 2,036,473, forward strand.
TGGTGGCCTAAGGGCATCCCGTCAGAAAGTAAATGCCTCAATGTGGGTTTTATACCAGCTTGGAATTATTATTATAAAATATTTTCTATTCTTTACTCTAGTAGACTGATTGAGTTCGATCTCACAACATGCAATGTCTCCAAAGTTGGACAGAAAGTGGGGAATAGAGTGTCTTAACACTATGTTCTGCCTGTCTACTATATAAGAATATGTATATAATATAAGGTATATTATATATAAATTAGTTTTGGCGCAGTGGCACAAGAGTGTGACTGTATAAGTTAAGATTTATTAGTACATAATTAATAATTAATATTTTAAATATAACATTTATATTGTATTAAAATATATTGCAATGTTTAGATTGTTATATAAAAAAATAAGTGAGACTGATTGTATATAATATATATATAAAAAAAAATTGTAAGTAGTAATAATAGTTCATACATAATTTACCTTTAATTCCTTAGTCAATAAATAAGTAACAAGAGTAGTAAGTGAAGAGAAGAAAGGAGCAAGGAATACACAGACATTTCTTATATCTATTGTAATATTCAAGAACTGCATGACATTGTACAAGGTAGCTGATGTCACCATTAGGCCAGGGTAAATGGTACCTGGAGAAAAAAAAAACCATTATATAAAAGTTCAAACTATAAATGGCCTCTTGGAGGCTGTCATGGCACAACATCTGAGTGTAAACATGATTGTGGATTCAATTTTCATTCAGGGTAGTAAATTAACATAATTTCCCTTCTCTAGCAAGGCAAAGTATTGGATTAACTAATATTTAAAAACAAAATGTCTTGAATTCAGGTAGAAAGCAAAGATCAGAGTGTCTTGATATTAGGTTGTCTTTGCCTACTGCACATCTAAAAACTATCCACTAACTATATATAAATAATAAATTTTTTGACTTACCACCAATAATACGCCCTAGAGGATACCATGCTCTATCATCAAACCAATTGTGAAATTTATAAAAGCCTTCCTCCGTAAGAAATCGTGTTGTTCTGTAGTTGAAATACGGATCAAACTCGTGAATCACGCTTTCGAATCGTAAAACAGAAAATAGACGAGTCGCGAACGCTGAAAAGCAAATATTAGAAATTACATCGATTTTTCACATAATTAATATACGATAGGCTATATTAAATACTCTATCTTTATTGAAAGTTTTGTTAGCATGCTAGTCGCCATTCGTTATCACAGTTGGACCACGTCAGTGCAAAACAAAAATAAAACATTATTTAGATAAAAGGGAGTTTTTATTTACTGTTACTAGGATTCAAATAAAGCTCATAATCTACATTTATATTACTTTACTTACATAAAATTGCTGCCATTGATAAAACAGCTAACTTTATAAACGTGAGTTGTTTATCAGACGTAAGCTGAGACAGCTTCGCCTTACTTTGCACCTCCACAGTCATCTTGTCTGATTAATTTTGAAAGGTTTTCTTAAAGCATAAATAATAACACTATGAAATAGAATAATTATTCTAAGAGAAATTTCGCCGGCAACCTAACATGAATTTGCCGACCAAGCAACTTGTGTTGCCGTTTTGACGTGACAATTGATTTTTGACAGTTCATAAGCGGCGTGGCATTAAAAGTTACCATTGTAAGAAAAAACAAATAATTTAATTTATTACTTGCTAATGTAGTATGATATGTGTGAATGGGTCTATTGATGCCTATTTACAACCGTAATTGATAATATGCACAATTGTATTACACTACACAACAATATAAACCGACAAAATCATGTAAAATAAAATATGTAATGTGATTGACAATTTTTAGGTTTAAAATATGCAAATTCATTAACTCAATATTTATAATTATATTTTAATAAAACTTCGAATTCAACGTTTCACATCGTTTCCCTATTGGAATAAAAAAACACTTCATTAGCGATTAATTTAATTAAAAAAAAATATCAGGCAACTGTCATATGGTATTGAAAGGTGACAAGTTGACAAGGAGAGTAAAGTTGCTAAAATAAGCTCGTTCAAGATTGCTTTTCTAGTCGTCTCATTACTACCTTCACTTCATTGGTTTATTAGTAAAGACTGATTTATTATCCAATTTATTATCACGTAATACGTGGGTACTTAATTTAAGTGAAATTTAAATAGTTTTTATTGTTAAAAAAGGATAATATTCATAAAAACAGGCCTTGAACGTTTAATAGTAGTTGGCACCTTCCTTGCTCATGACTAATCGTTTCAAAACTTAAGTTAAAGCATGATAAGTTGGAATAATTATTAAATCATTACATACAGTTCAGTGATACAGTGATTTGAACGTTCAGTGAGTTTTATGTGATGTCTGACGGAGATCCTTCTCTCGAAGAAGATATCCCTAAGCCTTTGTTGGAGAGACCTGAAGAAAATGTTTTTACGCCAAAGATAGCGACTCCTATATTTGCTGGCACAGTAAAACTTCACCATAAACCGTCAGACGCGGCGGAAACCGAGTCCTTTTTATCGGATGCCCAACGCAATGAACTTGCGCTCGAACAGCTATTCCAGGATGGAGATGGAACATTTTTCGAAGTAAGTGTATAAGTTTCATATATGTTACCTTTTTAGTTAATGAAAAAAATAATTTAAAATTATTTTTAATTAAATATATTTATATTATATATAATTAAATATATTTATATTTCTTTTTTTTAAATATACCTACTATAATGTTTACTTTAAATTCCTACTAAGGTCTGATTTCTGGGTAATATTTTTCTACTAATATTTTTTCACTTAATTACCTACTAAATGAATAGAAGAAAGGTAAACATATGCAATAACAAAAACTGTACTTGTGTGTAGAACTATTTAATAAAAAAAATACATTAGTGTAAATTAGTAGTGTATACCCTTAACAACATTGTTAATCTTAATGCTTACTTATGGATATGATACAATTAGCTATATGACTCATAAAGTCAAATGATTTTCCACTTAACAGAATCTTAGTATATTAATTACTCATCCAAAACAAATAATTAAAAGAGTCAGTTCCTTTTGTGTCCTATTTGAAAAATAATGCTACATCTAATAAACAAGAAACTAACAGATTTTATAAAAAGAAAAGAAAAACAATGATATAAACAGAGTAATGTTATAGAAATTAACTATTTGTAAATTATTTTAATATTAAATTAAATACATAAAATAATAATAAAAAATGATATTCACTTTACTATTGCAATTACCATTAGAATGTTAAGAGAAAAATATTTATTTTTAATAAGACTCAAAGTACAACAGATTATAGTCATAAACAGATTAAAATTTCTAAGATTATAGCTTTTTTTGCTTTATGGCTCTGTTTGTAAAATATATAAAAATTATTCACCTATGTATTAAGTTAAACACTAGATGTTATGTATAATGACACTAGGTAGATAATCTTGTATTAAATGTGATGGGTTTGATCTCTCTCTCTCTCTCTTTATTTCCCTGCTCTGGTAGTAACAGCTTGGAGTTAAATTGATTTTCACTCAACACACAGTATAACTATGTTCTCTCGGCACACCCAATTATATAGAGTACATAAATAGTGAATTAAAAAAAAAAAGTTTTAAAATTATATATTTAAAATAGTTAAATATTCAAACAATACTATCCGTTTTTTTAAAACAGTATCCGATAATGTGTGGTTAATTAAAGTAATTGGTTTCATTGTGTTTTTAAAAATACAAATCTCGAAGGACTTGAGTTAATTATGATTAGCGGCATTTAACAAAATTAGTACACAATATATGGTTATTCATGTCATATAGCAATAATTGTATTCAGTTGTAAACTCAGTTTCGTTTATAGCGGTTGTGTTATCTTGTTTAATACATACAATCATAAAAAACTATATACTTTGTTGGTTAAATTTATTTATTGTATATGGAGAACAATCATATGAGTTGTAAAATATGATTATTTAAATTTTATTTTAACAAAAGCAAAAATAATTGTATGTAATGCAATACATTTAAATATCTCTTATTGTTTATAGAAGGACTTACTTAATTATCATTTCCAACTTTACCACAAACAGTTTCAAATGACTAAGTAAGATCAACATTGTAACTATTACTCATTATAATGATAAAAAAATTTACTTCATTAATAAAAGTTGCCATTTCAAACGCATCTCCGAACACAAACGAGATAAATTTACAAATAAAATTTCTTATCAATTTTATTATATAATATAACACAAAAAAGATATGCATGTAAAGTATAACAGGTAGCAATGGATGCTAATCAAACAGTCAAATGATTCAGAGTTCCACCAAGACGACGTAAACGCAAGGTCGGTAGTTTCTTACGTTTTTTCCAACGATACAGTCCGTTTTAATGTTAATAAAATGATAGCGAGATGTTTCATAGAAGTTGTATCGTACGTTTTATACGACGCCGGTGGTAATAGAGTGTTTAGAAAACGTATGAGGTGCGAAAATTTTAAAGTACGAATATTTACTTTTACCTTCCCTTTGTATTATGCTGTACGAGTAAATATAACCCGTGAGAACTCTATGAATGCGTGTTTGTTGTTTTTGTAATATCTCTTGAACGATACATTTATTTATATTTATTAAGTTGTTAAAGTACGTACTAGTCTTTAAAATACTTTTCGTTTTTTTTGCGGTAGTATTTAGTATTTAGAACGGTGACAAGGTCGTTGAGCCTAATCTCCACCTACACTGCCACATATATCGACATTAAACAAGTAAAATGTAAAATTTTTGACTCGTTTTGGTTGATCTGAATGTTTTTGGATTAGAAGGAGAAAGCGGTGGAAGAGAGGATCGCCGACTTGCAAGCAATGTCTGTGTTGAGTACGTACCAGGACAATCTGTCACAGGATATGAACACCGATAGGTGAGTGTAGATGCCAATGACGTTATGTACCCGCCAAAAAAAGTTATTAAAAACTTTTTTATTTAGCTCCTTATATGTAATTTTTGGTAATATATTGAAATTTAATACATAAATAATATTTGTCAATTGAATTATAATGGTTGGATGCAGTTGCAGTGCAGTGGAATAGTTTTAAAGGGAAATTATGTTTGTGGGTTCGATCCTACTCAGTGGGTTGTTTATGATTCTGATTAACATATATTTTTCCTCTGTCTGGTAAAAGAAAAGTACAGTGTTAAGCTCCACCGCTGTTAAAACAGCAGATATAAAATGAGCACAAAGAATTTGCACTGTAAATTAGTGATTTTCGTTAATTTTTTTCTGGTTTTCCTTTAAAATATCTAAGATGCTTAGAGATATATTATATTTTTTGTCGGTTTCTAAAACCCAGACGGCGACTACTCATTGTTCTGACGCTTTATGTATGCGGGTGTGTGATGTCATTGGTCTATTTGTCGTGTGCCGCATGTGTTTGTTAACTGTTCATTTAACTTTTTTAAACTTTCGTTGATGCGAAACTATCGTGTTTTTTTAACTATATATAACTAATGAGGTGATAGGGACGTGTATAAATAAACAGTTCTTTTTTTTAATGTTTTCTGTATATTTAAGTATTCCATCGTGTTAACCGGACTCTTATTTTAACGAATGATTACTGTGAAAGTTCAATGCCTTTTCTTTATTGTTTATTAAGCAATTAAACATATCCATTCCGAAATGGTCTTTCCTTATGGAGATTTTTTAAAGGCTTGATCACGCTTACCTATTATAAAAATTTACGTTAACGAAGAAAAAAATATTTTTGAGCAGAAAAAACTTATTTTGAATAATAAAAATCATTAAAATTTGATGCACTGTCATATTTTTCGGTGGTTATACAATAATCTGTGATTCACATATTAAATTGTTTGCGGTTATGTGAATAATGCAAAGTTTAAACAGTAAACTGGGAAACGGTCATGAGGAAAATATATTATTAAACTAATTATACCTGCTATTACGTATTTAATTGTTGAGATTTTTAATTTTAAACAATATGTTATAACAGCTACCTGTTACATTAACGGTACAGTTTAAAAAAAATGTAATCAAATCACTGTATCAACACGCTGTATCCTGCACACAGCAGGGTAGGCAGAGGGAACCTGGTGTTAAGACGCTCTGTTCCCCACTTTCTGCCGATTTATTGGCGTGGCGGCACTCAACGCCGGGCTTTTGCCTTGGTGCCAAAGCGAATAAATGAAAATATCATTAAATAACAATTCATTTCCTCATGTGGTGATTGAACCCACAACCGTCGCGTTTCAGTGACACCCTTGTGTGCCCTGCACCGCGACGGCATCACATATTAAATTATTAAATTTTAATTATACTTGCTATTATGTATTAGTTGTTGAGATTTTTTATTTAATAATAATCTATAGTTAATTCTACGGTTAAAGTTTATTTGAAGGAAAAAATATTTTTTTATAGTGACTTAGGTGTTTTATTTATGTTTATTAATGTAAAAATAGACTAACATTTACTTAAAGTGTTTTTCTAAACTTTAGAAAGATAGATCTATAAAGTCACATATAAAAAGTGGACGTATCTATTCTTAAAGGAATTTGAAGAGTATTCAAATTATAGGTCCAATATATCAAAATTAGCATGTAAATAACAAATGTGTAGATACAGACAGAGAAAATTTAATAATTTTAATTCAAAAAAATATTGCATTAAGTATAATAAGTAAAAAAAATGAGTGAAAAAACCTTTTTTAAAGATATTATTTTATAGAATTTATATAAGAATCTAAAAATAATTTCTTTAAAATAAGTTTTGTTAAGTATTTTTGGGTTCACGTTTCGTTTATAACAGATTGTGATATACGATTATAATATGTACATTATGGTGGACCATAAATAAAATTCTAGCTAGGAAAAAAAATAAGTTTGGACCGCTAGAGGCGCAGGTTCAAATCCCGCTACGATCAATTTTTATACGTTTCTAAAAATTTCTTTCCTAAGTGTGGAATAACACTTTCAAAATGTAAAAAAAACATGAACATACAATAAATACCTAGTTCTTTCATATCAGTGCATTACCCTCGTGTACATCATTGGACTATAATCGATGGCGTCATCAATTTGCGTCTATCCGTTTGCTGAGTGATGCCCATTCTCTCATTTCCTCTGAAAATTAAGTTAATAAATATATATGAATAGAGGCCAGTCGTGGTGCGAGGGCACTAGCGTGTGATTGTAAACGTGACGGGTTGTGGATTCGATTCTCACTCGAGGAAATGAAATATTTTCATCTCTGGTATCGAGAGTGGCGTTGAGTTCCGCCACTTAATATACAATACCTCCAAAATTCTGCGGAAAACGGAACGGAGAATTCAGTTTCTTTATACTGGGTTCCCTCTGCTTACCCTGTTGTGACATGTGAAATACTGCGTGAAACTAAAAAAATAAATAAAAAATGTATATGGTAGATACTCCACACGCTCTGTTATAGCGCTTTTTCACTGCAATTAGGAAAGAGCGGCGTTGGGTTACGCCATAGGCCATAAGACACACAATATGTTTGTAATCACAGTTTTATTAGTTTACTTACTTAGTGTTTGTTTTTAAAAATTTCCGTGATTATTTATTTGAATAATAATACGGTCTAAATAATAATAATAATATGTTAGAACTTGATCAATTATATTTATTTAACAGGACAGTGTATCATAAATAAATAATTTTAATTAGGTATATATTTGCTATAGGTCAAGTAATTTAAAGGATAAATTTGTTTAAAGATATCTATAAAGTTACATTAAAAATTGTTCTGATAATTAGAGTGTTATTGTTGTTTTAAACTATTCTATTAAACTAGTCTATTTACAAACGTGAATCAAATGGACTCGGTACATTGTAATTGGTGCAAGGACAGGAAGTCAACTAGGCGAATACATTATTTATCTATCATAGGATATTATGTATAATTTATAAGTATTATTTACTGGAAATATGAAAGAGATATTTCTTTCTTTTATTCTAAGAAAATAACTTATTTATATTTAGAAGCATAGTGACTAACTTTAGTTTGAAATAATGGCAAAAACTAAACAGAAATTGCATTTATACCTGCTTCATATAAACTAAGTGTCAATTTTTAAATGTTATTAAAATAATATCTATAGTAGATTATTTATTATAATATGAATCGTAGAATTTAAATTCATTATTAATATTCATCTATCATTTGTTTTAAAATCACAATAATTAGTACATCAAAAGGATGCTTTCATCTTGCTACATCAGGTCATCGGTTATTAATTTTTAGAAGGTTTGTAATATTAATAATTTTATAAATGTAGAGACAGTGCCCGTTCGATGAAATGCTTATATTATCATTTCTCCGCTTTAATAAAACAAAGCGTGGCTAGTTCCGTCGCTCAAGAAGCAGTGTCTCGAAATTGGAACGGAAAGTAGAGAACGTAGTGTCTTAACACTATTATTATAACGTAACCATAGTATAGAAGCGTAGCAACTAACTTTACAGGGACAATGGCAGCGATGCATCCACTCGTCCAGCGGAAGAGTGTGGATGCGGGGAGCCAGTCCAAGATGTCGACGTTAACAATAGCAAAGCTACGGCCAACCATTGCTCGTGAGTAGGACAGAAATAGGGTTTATGAATATGTAAAAACCATTTGTAGCCATTTTATGTTATTATTGTATGAAATATTTGAGATTTGATCATAATTAGTATATTTTTTTATATTCGAGGATTAGTTTAGTTAAGTGTTTAATGTAACTGTCAAACATTTTCTTCAAAATCCGCCAAAATGCTTTTTCAATGACGGATCTACGTAAATAATCGGTTATTTATTTTATCTGTGCGTCAATGTCACTAACTTAGAAAATATTTTTTTATATTCACTGTAAAAAAAAACTTATAAAAAGATCTAAATAATTTTTATAATTATTATTTTAATCAATTACTGTGCTTAATTTCTTATATATTTTTTAAATTACGTCTAACACATTAACAGCGATAGTGTATAAAGAAAATTGCTCTCGTGATTGTTCTTGGGCTATGAAGCGTGTTTTACATTTTCACAGATCGTGTTTTATATCGACCTTATAAAACATTTGTTCCACATTATGCACTATGCACATAGAAGTTGGCTTATATGCACTTTTTAAAGAGCACCATTTTGTTATTTTATGTTATAATTGCTTTTTAATATTTATAATCTGTTATCTTTAGTTTGTTGATATAAAAAATATTTTTGAAAAAAGAACTCCACGTAAAAGTATTTGGAGGGAAATAGAACTCCGATGTTGTAATTATTAGAAACCTGAGAAAAATGTTAAATGTATATTTTCATGTTCCTTTTTGATTATTAATTGTGAGCTTCGCGGCTTACATGCATACTATTTTATTAATGTAATACAAATTAAAAACATATGAGATTATTGTGAAAAAAATCGATATTATTGGCTTTTCACTTTTAATAACTATAAGTAGTTTAAGAGGTCGAAAGAGGTGGTTGAAAGAGGTCGTCGCAACGAGTTCCTACTCGAGGGAATCGGACTATATGAAACAAAAAAATAAACAAATTCTAACATCGATGAGAATTAATTGAACAGTTTACAAAGAAATAATATAATCTTTCAATATAGAAATAGAAACTAATGATGTTACTACAACGATGTGAATATATTTTTTTAAATCGTGGTACAATAAGCATAATAACCACTTATGTCATCCTGTTTAAGATTAGATAAGTGGGTGGATAAACCGACGCAAATCACTTATAAAACTTGGTACTTTCATGAGCATATAAATTTAAACAAATAAGCCTTTATATGGATAGTATAATAAGGTTATATACATATATATTTATTAAAAATATGCCTTTCTTAATATAAATATTTATTTTCTATTGTTTTACCTATTGTTTCGAAATTCTATTGTTAGTACTATAAATGTTAGCATTGGGTTGTTGACATGTCCGCTTTATTTGTCCCCAAGGCGAGGTGTGGTGGTAATTATAATATGAAAATATAGGGTTGAATGTGGTTCATTAATTAATTGGGTCTACGCATGTCTAAATTTCTTAAAACTTAATTTTCTGTTATTTCTATGAATTTACATAATAGGTATATATTTGTATATTATTAACGCCATAGTGGAAAGTAGCAGTACATGATATAGTTAAGGATTTCATCCCTACTCCTTAGAATACCCATATTTCAAGTACATATATTTTTATTGTCTCGATTGGGTTAGATAAAGTACAGTGTTAAACTCTACCTTCCTATTGTCTCCAAAATAGATGGATAATCGAGAACAGAATTTCTTAATATAAACTTATAAAAAAAGGAAAAGTAGTAAATTTTTTTCTCATATTCAGGATCGTAATGGGCGGTATACTAAATAACCCATCGTTGACCTTCAATGACGGTGTAAGGTCAGTCGACTTCGTACTAGTATGGGAATCAGGCAAAGACGACGCGACCACACCAGAGGCGTACGCGTACAGGGAGATATTTGAGCAGAACTTGGAAAACGAGGGTTTGCAACTTGAGAAGGAAGCGCCTGAGAATTTACATGGATTGCATTTCATTAAGGTTAGTAAGTGTGATTTAAGGTAGAGATTATGAAATATTTAAGATTGTTATTTCTTCGCTCTGATCTCGAGGAAACGTGCGCCGTTTAGTTCCGTCACTTAACACTAAATGCCTCCAGAATCCGGCGGAAAATGGGGAAGTTGCATCTGCCTACCCTGCTGTAAGCAGGATATAGCGTGAAGTTAAAAAATGAATAGTTTATAGGTTAGTGTAATATGTTTAATGTCATTCCACCTCCCTTATTAAACAGGTTAATAAGCAGAGAGATCTTGAGTCACTTCGTAACTGTCAATTATTAGAGCTGAAAAGCTCGAATATCATTGTAGAGTTTTTTTTTATAGAATTATTGCATCTATATCTACTATTTGCAGGTGGGAGTCGAACTTGCAACCGTTGCGCTTTCTCTGATGCTAATTGCAGCACAAAACGTGAAACGTAATAGAATAATTAAAATTTTCAGATTCACGCGCCTTTAGCCGTTTTGAAAGATTACAGCGAAGTTTTAAAACTTAGGATGCCAATGAAGGTAAGTTTGTATTTTGATAATTATGAAAAATAATTTAAAAAATGTGTTAATTTTAGGCATCAATTTAAGTTAGATTCTGGACATGTGTCTGTCTTTAAGTGTTCTGTAGAATGATTGTTGATGTACCTAAAAAGGCTGATTTAGATAAGCTTCTATTTACAAATGTAGCTTTTATTTTTATTTTATCTGTTTATTATAATTATTTACTTTTTAATTTATATTTATATTTTTTTAGTTACATATTTGTGTATTTATCACCCTTTTATTGTATTGTTTGTGTTTGATTGCACATTATTATATTAATTTAATTTAAATAAAGTATTTAAACTATAAATAAAACAAAAATTATAAAATTTATATGCTAAATAAATTTATGGGCTTATAAGTTATCTGGCAAATTAAAAAATGAGTAAATTGATTGGCAATTTAAATGACTTCGTATAATCAGCTAATTACGGCCTTGTTAGAAAATACAAGAAAATTATCAAAATAAAATCGTGATACAGTGGTGCGCAGTAATCGCAATGGTAGTGGGTTCAATCCCCATTTAGTTATGGGGCGTTATTTTTAAATTGTTTTTTTCTGCGCTCTGGCAAGACAAAAGCACCGCGTTGAATTCCGCCAAGCAGTATCTCAAAAATTTGTGAAAAGCGGAGAATAGAGTGTCTTAACACTAAGTTCCGTCTGTCTATCCTGCTATATGCGGGATACAGCGTGAAATCAAAATAAAAATATACTCATATATTCGTAGGAATGCAGTAAGATAAGAAAAGGTGGGAAAACGAACGCAATACTGAACGCTGCGATGTATATGTCTAAGGTATGCGGCTGTCGCGACTGCGGACGTACTGCTTACGCTAATAATACAGCTTTGGTTTTTAACAGACATTTCTTTTGGGGACATACAGACGTAAAATTACGTAAAAATCTCTCTATATTTGTTAGGGAGGTTTTTTTTTATTTCTTTGATTTTGTTCTTTAATATTTTGGATTGGACGGTGCATCTGTTCCTATTTTCGTCAAAGCGTTAAAGGCACGTATTCATGAATAGCTCTCAACCCTGAGATTGATATTGAGATGCCGTTTTTATTAGATATGTATAAAATTTATAAATTATGAATGAAAACGGCATCTCAAGATCAATCTCAGCATTGAGACTGATTTACTTTGGCCATTCGTTTATCAATTATTTAGTATTATATCAAATTAAATGTGTTCCAGTTTTATTATAAGACTTTGATTGATTGATGTTATTTTTACAAAAACATTACTGATAAAAATTATTGCAAATGATAAAGTATATCGTTAATTGCAAGTAAATTTATTACCTAATACCTTAATTTTATTAAAATCTGTCGACGTAGTATACAATTATTTATTTTAAAAAAACTTATGACCTTAGATACAGTCGTGGCGCACGACTATTACCGCGACAAGTTATGAGTTCATTCCCTACTCAATGAAATTAAATATCACTCAAAACGCAATAGCTCCAGAATTCTGCGGAAAATGGTGAACGGTAGTGTATTAATGGGAACGGAGTGTCTTTACACTAGGTTCTACCCATGTGCGGGATACAAATACATGAGATTTTATTTAATTTTTTAAAATAATTGAACACTTACATCGTGTGTTATTTGTTATAACTTCCTAATAATATAATGTCAAATTTTGTGGATGATGGATGTTTGTTCCAATTTTAAGCAAAAACTACTCAACGGATTTAGAAAAAACTATATTTTATAATTAAGCTTAAGCGGGCGAAGCTGCGTGTAGGTCGCTAGTAGGTATATGAAATTGAAACAAATTACTCTGTATGTCTTCAAATTTGGTAAAGGTTTGCTACTTAACAGTCGCTATATCGACATTGGACTTTTAATAAACTACTTGATTGGTTATGGTAATCACTATATATCTTGTTATATAAAATAATATTTACAAATTAAAAAAAATAACCATTAAAAAATTAACCTGTTTTAAAATTTTTTGTTTGATTCGTCCCATTTTCACAATTTATTTTAATAGATATTGTGATGCCTTAGTGGTGTTTAGTGCATGTTTATCTAAATGTATCCCTAATAACTTCCAGTCTTTTTCAATGATTTACAGTCTTTTTAATATGCAGATTTAGAACTAAAAATTAACTTAATAAACTAGTAAAGTAGAAACAAATTAATTTATAAACTTGTTGTAGCTAGGCATGAGTAAAGTGTGTATAAGTAGCCTTATTCATTTCTATGCAATTAACCTAGATGTAATTTTGCTTGAGCAGCCAGTAATAATTACTAAAAATAGTAGAAAAAAAATGTAGTCTGTATAATGTATTACATGCATGATTGGTACATATATTTATGATATTTTAGTTAATTTTATTTAAACAAGGTACCCTGATCCTTAGAAAATCTCAATTGTAGTTTTTAACATAAATATTTTTTGGGAAGTACGGAACGTAGTTCGAAGCTGCCATATCACTAGAGGTATATAAAAAAAATAAGCAAATTAAAAAGCTTACTTGACATTTCTTATGATTTAAGTAAATACTAAATATATAGATTTTGTATTTATTATAATTTCAAATATTTCTTGCATGTAAGTGTTTTGTTAATAACATATTATAATTTGTTCCTAATGTGTCAGGCGGCTACTAAATTTAAATAATTACGTAGTAGATGCATATGTAAATGTTCGTATTTGTGCCATGTTTTTATAGAAAAAAAAAATATGTCATTCACACTAATATAGCATGTTGAATAATGAAAAACGAAAACATTAAAAATGAGTAGTTTATAAATTTTTCAATTATTCATATTTGTTTTCAATTACTGTTTATTTTTTTTTTATTTTACATCACAACATTGATAGACTAGAATTTACTAATGAATGAAAAATTATTGATGATTTTCGATTTATTGGCAACATTATATTTTAATTATGCTTCCAGTTTACAGCTTTAAAGGATGTACATGAAAAAACAAACAGTTGCTTGGACAAAATGGAGGAATGTTGGAATCAAGTTATGTCTAAAATAAGAGTCGACCCCGCCATGTTCCCTGAGAGGAAACATAGATTGACAGCGATATATTCTAAGGACAAAGAATACTTGTAAGTGTTACATTACAGTGGAGATTCCCTGAAAGTGTTGTTAGCTTAGCAATAAATATCTTAATCTTTTCTTCTAATAAAAATCTCAATATTTAATTCCATTTCCACAGATTCGACACATCAGCTGAATGTTTTTGGACGCCATCGATACGTTCTCGTATAGTTCAGTTTATTTTGGACAGAAAGAAGTTCTCCAGGGCGGCCAGCGACGACTTCGCGTTTGGAATAGCACGTTTAATAGCTAACAATATTTATAGTGCGGCTTATCCTTTACATGATGTGAGTAATTATATTATAATTTAAGTTAATTGGGCACTTATTTGACCGGTTGTTGGGGGTTCGATTTCTATTTAAGGGAAAAGTTTATGTATATGAGATGCAGTGTTACAGCGTCTGACTGTAAATGTAAAGAGTTCGATGACCACTTTATTTTCGTTTTCTTAGTCTTGTTAGACTTTGAAACATACAGGAAATAAAGTAGAGTTCAGTTATTATTAAACTCAGTTTTAATCTTTAGGTTTTATTCTATTATAAATATATTTTGATTTTAATTCATTCACAGGGTGATCTCAAAACTCCAGGGTCGATGCGACATTTGCTCTACACTGAATGGGCGAGTGTTTCTAAATGTCTTAAATACCAGCCTTTGGACTATGTTAAAGACTATTTTGGCGTTAAAATTGGTTTGTATTAAATTAATTGTATTTAAAGTATTATCTAATTTAAAACTCTAATTATAGATATGGATCAAATAAACTTGGCATTTAGTTTCACCATTATCTTCTCGAAATACTTTATGAAAATATCTTCACGCTGTATCCCGCATTCAGCAGAACCTAGTGTTAAGACTCCATTCCCCATTTTCCACCGAATTCTGGAGGCATTGCGTGTTGAGTGGCGGAACTCAATGCCACGCTTTGCCTCTACACCAGAGCGAACAAACGAAAGTATACATTTTAATAAATATTTTATTTCTTGGAGTGGGGATAGAATCCACAACCAGTCGCGTTTACAGGCACACTTTTTGCCACTTAACGATTGACCTCGACTTTATGAAATAATTTATACTTTTTAGAATATCGTGCATATTAATTAAAATATAATTTTTTCTAGGTTTATATTTCGCGTGGCTTGGTTTTTACACTCATATGTTGATCCCTGCGTCTCTTGTTGGTCTCATTTGTGTTATATACTCGGCTGCCACTGTGTTCCAAAACAAACCTAGGTAACGAGTTTTTTTATAAAACAAAAGATTCCTACTACAGATTCTATTTCTTCCGTGTATTATTCAAGATATAGAAACATAAACAATCTTTATTTTACAGTGAAGACATATGCAATTACAACTCGTCAATAAAAATGTGTCCTCAATGCGATTATTACTGCGATTTCTGGGATTTGAGGGCGACATGTCTACAGTCGCGAATAACTTACCTCTTTGATAACCCAACTACTGTGTTTTTTGCTATATTCATGAGTTTTTGGGGTAAGTATAATTAATAAATGATAATAATTATTAATATAGTACAGTATCTACTACCGTTTCACCCACGGCTTCGCCGGCTTAAACTTATATTCATATATAATTTGACTCATCCAAAGAATATCCTATTAGTAAAAATCCTCATTTGCTAATAGAAATTATTCTTTGGTCCACATATAATCACTATTATACTTTTATTCAAATAGAAGCACTGTATTAAAAAAACTACATATAAAAAAAATACAATACTTTCAAATTACAAGGTGATGGTGAATATAAAACAGTCAATAATAACACATTCATTGTTGTATATTTTTTTACAGGCGCCTGTTTTCTGGAATTATGGAAGAGATATTCAGCGGAAATGACGCATCGATGGGATTTAACTGGGTTTGACGTGTATGAAGAACACCCGAGGCCGCAATATTTGGCAAGACTAGCTCACGTTAAGAGGACTCAGGTGAGAAATCTAGCATGTATCTATAGTAGACAAACATTAGAAATAGATCTTTTGCCTGAATTTTGGTAATTTTTTTATTAATATTTAAATTTGAATGCAGCGGGATAAAGAAATAGCTTGAGATATTAATTTGAGACTTAATTTGCTGTTTTCTTTGACAACACGTATTTGAGACCACTCGAGGCGCAGGAGCGTAAGCTTGTGACTGTAAATGCTACAGGTTGTGGATTCGATTCCTTCTCGAGGAAATGAAATATTTAATATTTTTATTTGAATTTGGCGGAAAATGGACAACTATCTTAATGGGAACGGAATGGAGTGTAGTAATACTAGGTTCCCAGTTTCCCTCTGCCTACATTGCTATGTACGAGATACAGTTTGAAGCTAACTTCTATTCATTAAAAAATATATATTTAAAAACTTGATACTCAACACTAAAAGTCCACAGCTGAACGTAGTGACCGGCGAGAGAGAACCAATGGTGCCCTTCTGGAGGATGCGACTTCCCGCCACGCTAATGTCGTTTAGTGTCGTGGCACTACTTATTTTACTGGCGCTGGCGACGGTCCTCGGCGTAGTGTTGTACCGCATGTCGCTGCTCGGCGCCGCCATCTTGCGGCAACAAGACAACGTGCTTATAACGTACAGCCCTATAATGTTTACTACCGCTACGGCTGCGTGTATTAACTTGGTTTTTATATGTATTTTTAATTATGTGAGTATTGAGTTATCGATTTTATGAAATAATAGTGATGTAACCTAAAAATGTTGTCTTTTTTTCATAAAGTCTTATAAATGAAAGAATATAAATTTAAATTATTATTTCAGATATACCAATATCTCGCAGAATGGCTCACAGAAAAGGAACTATTGCGAACACAAACAGAATTTGACGATTCTTTAACACTCAAAATATATTTATTACAGTTCGTTAATTATTACGCGTCGATATTTTATATAGCGTTTTTCAAAGGCAAGTTTGTGGGTCGTCCCGGTGACTATGTGAGGTTCTTCGGTCATAGGCAAGAGGAGGTAAATAGCTTTTTGTATAATAATAATTACTATAAATGTATTAAACTTAAATTAATACATTTTATTTCAAGATATATTAAATTTGTTTCTTTACTATTAAGAAGTATAAGTCGTATCGTAATACAGTGGATTCGCGTGCATCTGCGAATGCCATTATTGTGGGTTCGATATTTACTCGGTGAATTATTTTAGTTTTTTGTGCTTTGGTAACCCAAAATTTGGCTTTGAGTTCAACCCCTTTACAATATTTTGAAAATAGGACGGAAAGTGGAGAATGAACATAATTTACTCTGTTACCCTGCTACATGCAGCATACAGCTTAAAGTTGGAAATAAATAAAGTTATGATTCAGGAATAGTAAGTTCGGTTATTGCTGTTTATTTATTCTATTTTATTGTCAGTGAACATTTCTTATCTACTCTCGAATTTTTATTTATTTTTTCTTTTTTTAAGTGTTCTCCCGGCGGCTGTCTCTTAGAACTATCAATTCAATTGGCCATCATAATGGTGGGCAAACAATTCATAAATACTATAGTTGAAATGATGATGCCGTACTTCCTGAAATGGTGGAACATTATAAGGGCTATTGGTAGGAAAAAAACGTAAGGAATACTTGTATACTATATTACAATATTTAATTTTTATACGTATTTGTAATTATATAGTGCTATAGTGTAGTATATAAGCGCTTTTGTATCTAAGAATTTTATTTACTACTATCTTTTAAATATGTATTTTATATTAAACATAATTTTTTAGAATCAAAAGTCCAATGCAATGGGTTAAAGATTTCAAGTTGGTAGACTTTGGTAATATGGGCCTGTTCCCAGAATATTTAGAAATGGGTAAGTTCAATTATAATATTAGTGCATATATGATATATTGTCTTAAATTATAACATTATTCGTTTTTGATAAAAATGATATTATTAAATTCTATATATTAGTGTTCTTTGTAATTTCATAAGTACATTGCAACCTTCATCAACAAATTACTAAAATATAACCTAACAGCAACTATTATTTCCAGTACTTCAATACGGATTCGTAACGATATTCGTAGCGGCGTTCCCGTTAGCTCCGTTATTCGCGTTAATAAATAATGTACTAGAAATGCGTCTAGATGCTAAGAAGTTCCTAACTTGTTACCGTCGACCAGTGCCTCAGAGGGTTACTGATATAGGCGTGTGGTATCGTATATTGGATTCCATTGGGAAACTTAGTATTATTACTAATGTGAGTATTATGTTATTTTAGTGTTAAAATTTTGTAATAATGTAAAAATTGAGTAAAAAGATTCGAATGTTCGGCTGTTAGGGGTGGTACTCGACTTCTTAGACAGTAAAATTACATTTTTTGTTTATATCCACGCACGGAAGCCTAGTGTTAAGATACTCCGTTCTCCACTTTTCGCCAAATTCTGAAGATATCGTATGTTGAGTGGCAAAACTTTATGCCGCTCTGATTCGGCCTAATAGATCAGTTTGATTAAGTTGCCTGTAAGAGAGAGATACGGCCGCCTATTCACGTATTGTATTACGTCCTTTGATAATTGTATTATTGTACAGATATTGTGTGTGCGAAATAAATATTTTTTTAATGTTATTTTTGTGTTTATTTTTCAGGGTTTCATAATAGCTTTCACATCTGAATTTATACCACGACTCGTATACCAGTTTACGACGGGCTCTATGAATCAATATGTGAATCATACATTGACAGATTTCAATATAACCGTGTTACAGCACTTGCCGAATTCTAAATATAATGAAACTATGTGCAGGTGAATTTTGATACTAGAAATATATATATTTATACATAAAAAAATATTTAAAAATCTTATAACGGTAAGGTACACCGGGATAATTCGAAGGGCAGGTATTTCTAATAATTACCTTCATTTATTTAGATTAGTAGATAGTTATTAGAAATATCCGCCATTCGGAATCATAACAGAATGCACCATTAACATTTTTTTCTATTGTGTACAGAGCGGCGTTTAGTTCCGCCTCTCAACATGAAATGTTACATAAATATTTCATCTCCTCGTGTGGGTTCGACCCTGCGCCACGACTGGCCTCACTCACTTTACTGTATAAATATTGTAATTTTAAAATTTTCAAAATTTATTAGTTATCCCGGCTACTGGTATTACAAAGACGGCGACGACTATGAACATTCAAATTGGTACTGGCACGTGATGGGCGCGCGATTGGCGTTTGTAGTTGTTTTTGAAGTAAGACATTTTTATATTTCTAATTATTTAAATTATTACTTTTAAGTTAGTAGAAAAAAAATGTTATACTATTTTAAGTGTAGTTTATATGAATAAATTATGAATATAAAGATATATTGTAAACATGTCTATTATTATTAAATTTTCATTATTCTTACTAAGATGAATCACACGTTATGTAACTATTCAAATACCTTTCAGAATGTAGTTGCTCTGGTGATGATAATAGTACGGTGGGCCATCCCGGACATGTCCGGGGAGCTGCGGGATCGAATCCGGCGTGAGGCATACGTCATAAACAGTTTCATAATGGAAGAGACCCGAGCTCGTTCCCTGGGCCGAACACCGCTTTTATCCCGCCCGGATAATATGCGAGATCACCGTGATTACCGGGATAAGGATCCAGGTCTTTCAACACCCGTTTAATGGTTACGGTAGGCAGTGCTTTGTTTTGTGCGGGTTTGTTCATTGGTGGGACGTTTTGACTTTTTTTCTGAGCTAATAGTAGTGGTGTTTACTCAGCCTACTTTTTTTTGTCAGAATTTATCTTTTATTATTTTTAAGTTGAGAATATATACTACTACTAATACTGGTGAAATAGGCCAAATCAATCCCATTTGGCCAATTTTTTCTTTCTCATCTGCTTTTTTGGCGTTTGTTTGGCTTTGGCCTTTAATTACAAAATCTGAATCTGAATATGGTTTTTATTAGGTACATAATAAACTGACTTTTTGAAGGGATTGAATTAGATAATTAATGATATTAAAAAAACATTTTCTTATTTTATATTCTTTTTTTATATACACCAATGAACAAACTCCGATATACGACTGTATTGTGTGTGTTTATACACTGACTGAGTGTTAGTTTCGTTTTGGCTTAATCGTCATCTTGTCCTTAGTGTGATGACTAATCTAAATTTTAAATATTTTATTCAATTAATTTTTTTAATTCCATTCCATTTTGAGGCATATATTTTTGGATTTTGACAGAAACTAGGCGGATTTTAATAATTGAATGATTATTTATTTTTATTTTGAAATTAATAATTTTTAAAGCGACATTTTTATTACAGGTATTATGTAAATAGTGGAGTAGATTGCGAATATTGTTGACGATTTTAGTTCTTTAAGGGCCGCTTATATAAAGCTTAGCACTTTTACTTTGGGTATTAAAATAGCTTTGCTGTCAAATAGACTAAGAATTTTTATGAAGTATTTATAGATGAGTGATGATGATGATGATGAGTGAGTTATGTCGAACAGATTAACATGATGTAATATAGGATTGATAATATAGGATAATATAGGATGTGATGTAATATGCCTATATCCTTCCTCCATTAATTGATTCTCCAACACAAAAAGAGTTCTTCAATTGGGACCTGTACTTTCTGAGATTTGCGCGTTCAACTAAACAAATTCGTTAGCTTTATAATATTAGTGTAAGTTTGATAGAATCTTTGTTTCTAATCTTTCAACAAGCTGTTATCTTTTGATATAAATATATAATTAGAAGAAATTGAGTGCAATTTGAGCGTCTTCATAGGAATTAAATATAAAAATTTAATTATTTTCATTTCAAGCAGTTGAACCGTTGTAGATTGTAGACGACGACCACAAGGTTGTATTAATGTTATTAGTTTCACGCTATATCCCGCACACAGCAAAGAAAGCAGAGAAAACATAGTGTTAAGACACTACAGTCTCAATTCTGTCGGCGGCCGGCAATTCTGGTTATCTTGTTTATCTACACTTTAAAGAAAACTAAATATAATTATTGTTTAAATATATCATTTGCGATATAGATAAGGCGTAATTTTTTTGCTGTATGATAGATGAACGTATTTGTTATATACGCCTCAAAATGCTGCGTGACATTTTAGTCAGTGTAATATGCGCAAACAGTGCAGTTTACTAATTTGGCGGGAACTTCGATAAATGTCAAACTATTACCGCTGTTAAAAATGTAGATGTCAAAGTAAAAAGACAAAGGATAGTACTTATTATTCCTAAGTTGTGTTCGTTGTTTTTAAATAATGTATTATTGAAGTTCTTGCTTTATTTTATAACTAAGGCGAGCTTAATTCTAATATAGTTAGTATTTTCACGTATTCGTAAGTAGCTGGATCGAGACACAACCGTCACGTTCATGAGTGAGTTTTTTAAAAGTAATAGCATGCACCGTACACTAACACAATAAAATGCATGGTTTTTAATTAACAAAGTAAAGTATAATATGGAAAAAAATACGATTT
The DNA here is from genome assembly GCF_056956725.1 of Heliconius melpomene rosina. NCBI lineage: Eukaryota > Metazoa > Arthropoda > Insecta > Lepidoptera > Nymphalidae > Heliconius > Heliconius melpomene. The sequence continues at coordinate 2,058,105 of NC_140399.1, forward strand.
TTTATTTATATTTTAAAAAGATAAACTTAAAAATCAGTCTACAATTAAAGACACTTTAATATTGAAAATTGGTTATATGTTTTAATTTTACAACCACACTATAAATTCAACATATTCTTTATTCAAATAAACTAGTGTAAGCAATTTTGAATCGTCGAATGAACGTACAAGAAAAAGCTACCAATGGCTCGGATGGTAGGTCTGTTATATTTTTTCCAAGAAAAAAAAAGAATTTTCGACGATAATATCAAAGAAACCAGATAAAATATTAAAATAACGCAAGTTGCTGACTATACACAGGTGTGGGTAAAATATTATAAGACTCTTTTCTTCCGTTTAATCATCACTAATTTTAAATGAAAAAAGTTAAATAATAATAGATTTATATATATACTAATTTGTATATTATATTCTTGACTAGTCAAATTATGTTAATAGGACTTCTTAAAAATTTAGATTGAACAATTTTTGCAGCAACTAAAAGCTTTGTACATTATAAATTAATTTGTTACAATAAAAAATTTTGCAGCAGTTTGGCGGGCTTTTTTGCTTATTCCTAGACTTACAAAAAGATATTTAAAAAAACATGCAAGTAACTCTTTTAAGTTATTTAAAACTTTAATTATTATTAAATGTTACTTTTTGTATTGTATTATAACAATGTTATTGTTGGACTAAAGTTATTTTTTTCCTCTATAGGTGAATCGGAATCCAATTGGAACCATTTTGCATCTCTCTCAGGATCTGACTTCGACCTTGCTGCCCACGGTGACCATCAAGACATAAGAGATTTATCTAAACACGTGGTAGCACAGCCTCCAAAAGAAAACCCTGGACCCGATCATGTTTAAAACTAACAAAGAAGTAAAGAATTTCCCTAATTTGTTGCTATTTTTAGGGAAATTTGATAGTTTTGAAATTTATTCAGGTGGGTTTTAGTTTGGGTAAATTCTGTTCTTTTAGTTGTTATTTTTTTATCTGATTCTTTGAGCTCGAAAGCAATGTTTGTTTTATATATAGATAAGTTACATTTTAAATATCTCCGTATACTGATATTTTTGTCATATATACACAGGTTACCATTATAGGATTAAGACGTGAATATTCATCCCGTAGAGATATGCCGCTAGATTCCTTGTTAGACCTCGTTCTATTAAAGTATAAAATCAAGTTGATAAGGTTATTATTCATAATTATATATTTAATGTTATATGGTTCCTTCAATAATTATTTTAAATAAAAAAAATATATACATCATTTGATAAAATGTCACACATATACGTATACAAAGTCCATTTTAATTTTGTGTAATTTACATTAGTACTGTAGGATTAATATCAAATACTGAATGTGTTTATTCGTTCATTCATACAATACTGTTAATAATATGACCCAAATGTTTGGGAGCTCTGGACAAGTGATTTTTTTACTATTACTTACTAAAACTTTGTTTCCTAATAATTAGTGTTTTTGTGTAAAGTAAGAATATATTTAAATCATAATATTATATAATATGCTTAAGTGTATTTTATAATTGTTTTTTTATTCCAAAACTGTTAAAGCCAACTATTTAAATTAGCTTTTGAAGCTTTCGTGTCTAGATACATATTATATAATGAGTGTTATATTGTGTGTTCACTTTTATTAAAAAAAAATGTTGGTATTTTTTGAAAATGTATGGAAAGTTAGAAGCATAAAATTATATATTAGTTATATGTAATGCATACATACATATATATGATGAAAACCTATTGTTAAATATATATTATACTCATTATATGGGCATCGCACAATTGTACAAACAGCCATGTTGCTATAAGAAATGCGTAATTTTTTCATATATATAAAAATCTCAAAATCTTATAGTTTTATAAAAGCTATTTGTACTTAATAGATGAGACATATCGTTGTATTGAAGAGAAATAATGGACTGTCCTTAATTGCACTTTTTTGGGTTCAAAATAACCCAAAAAAGTGCAATTAAGGACAATTAAGGACATATATATATTTTTGCAAATTACTCAGCTTTAATATAAAAAGGAATCTCATATCGCATTATATACGAATGTATTATTTGTATTTAATATATTATCTTTCTGTTCTTACTTTTAATGTATTTTGTTAAAAAAATATCTTTTATGTTACTGTAAAAGTCCAAACTATGATCAAGAAACTATTTTTTTGTTTAAACCTGAGGTGTAAAACAATTTGCGATCACAAATTCTAATGTAAGTCTAAACTAGTATAAGTTCAAGAATTTAAATAGTAAACTCCAATCCATTTCCAAAATAGTTTTCTTTTCATGTAAACCAATATAATATGGACTTTTACAGAAATATTTTTAATCTCGAAGCTAAAATCAAAAATGTAGTGCTCGAACGCTTTATGTGGATAATAAATAGTGTTCATTACAAACTATAATTGGTAGAATGCAGTCGTCCATTTTGAACGCTTAGTGGTGTACGTTAGTGATGTGCCGTTACTTTTTTTATATATTATAGTCTGTGGTACGAAATCTAAAAGAAAAGAGAGTTTATTATAAAAATATATAATATAAATTTTTTGGTACTCATTTTATTTACAATTTACTGTTTTATATAAAAATATTAATATTAATTTGAGATCTTTGGCAATTAATTTTTGTGTCCATTTTGTAGCTAAATTTGCTTATGGATGATGTCTCTCATTTTGTTTATATTTTGTTTATTAAAAAAAAAAGAAATCTTCTTTATAATGAAATACTCTAATTATATATTTGAAGTAGTTTTAAATTTGTGTGAAATGTGAGTTTGTATATCGAAACCAAATTTTATTTCATTATAATTTTATTGGCTGTGGCTATAAAAATTAAATATTTAAACTTAATTAAGGCAACTTTGATTTTCTTTTATGTGAGTATAGTGTTTTTTTGCATTATACCTTTAAATATACTTTAAAAATGAAATTATAAGTAATCAAAACTTTACCTAAAAATTGTCCTTACACAAATACTAATGAAAACATAAATTAAAATATGTAGATTTTCTAAATTTTAATTCATAAAATTAATGATGTTGTAATATTATTTATTTATGTGTAATTTGTACCAAAGCTAAGGAATGTTGCGTATAAAATATTTTATAATATATATTGTTGTATAGTACTGTACTTTATTACGTTCTTATACTCTATAAGCTATAATTTCATTTTTTTTATCTTGAGAGTAGTTTTTGACAAATATTAACAACTCCAATGAAGCTAAAAGCTAGAAGAATAATTTGTCACTTGTTTTAAGTTTTAATATTATATATATTATATTATATGTTGAAACTGAGTATTTCAAAAAGATTGTCAAAAGCTATCTATTATAATTTTTATAATCTCCATAAAAACCCAGAAAAGTTACCAATGAACTGCCTATTTCAATTTAAGTTGTAGGTTCAAATTTAAATGAGACGATAAATATATGGAATAATTTGAAATACATAAAAAAATAATATAAATAAAAAGATAACGAAAGACAGAGATGAATGTCTCCAAAGATATATTTTTTCCAATTTTTGAAATCAACAATTAAATATTGTCTCAATTAAAAAAATATATTCGAGACCAACCAATAAGACCGTGATATGCATTTTTTATTAATATCTTATTTTACGAGGTACAATACAGTTAGATAATTAAAAAATGTTTATCGTTGAACTATTGTTTATAAAAAGAAATAACAGTATGCTCGACGAGTCGCGGCCGCTCTGAAGTTAGATATGGATTTGATTTTGAGGTTTTATCTATCTTTTTTTTTTATTTGCTTCCTGAATATTAATGCGTTAAAGTTCAGAAAACTTAACTTCAGAACAGCCACGACTCGTCGAAAGTACTGTAAATGACTGGACTATTAATAATGGATGCATAGGAAAAAGTCACAATAAAATTAGATTAGGGTAGACGCAGTCCAGCTTTGAATGTTTGTTACTAAATTGGTTATTGTTAACAATCGCTATATAACGTGAAACGCTTGTATTTATAATGTTTATATGATTATATGGAGTTTCCTGGTATTGATTGTTTTATTATTTCCTCAATAGAAAATCCTTTTGTTGTGTTGTATGTGGTTTTAATTAATTATGTGAGATATTCGTCTCGCTAAACCATTTACATATGTATACGTGGCTTATGTAATTGTATTTAATTAAATACTTGACCATTGAGGCCAGTAGAGGTCGTCGTGGCGCAACGGCACAAGTGTGTGACTATAACGCAAGTTGTGGATTCGATCTCCACTCGAGGAAGTGAAATATTTATTTACGTTTATATTTCCATTTTTTCGCTTTGGTGTCGAGTTGAGTTCTCCCATTCAACACGGGGAAAGTGGGGAACGGAGTGTCTTAACACTACTAATTCATAAACTTAAGTTACAAATTTAATAAGATAATATAAAAAAATTAAAAAATTAAGCAAGTATAGTCCAAAAAATGTTTTTGACGCCTTTATAGAAATTCTGATAAATTTTAAAGGAATGTCCTTTCTGAAGGTAGAATTTAAAAAAAAATAGAAAATATGATAATAATTACGATTGATATTTGTCAGCAAGCATTCAGCCTAAAGTGATATTTATTGTGAGGGCAATTCGTAACAAGATCAAGGCCTTATTGAATTCTGCAAACAGACTGTTCTGCGTTCTGTTTATTAAACAAATTATTATCAATTAGTGTTTTCTTATTAGGCTACATAAATGCTATTTCCCATTTATTACTATGAAAAATTATTGCTTTTAATTTTTATTTCATTTTCAGTGATATTAGAATAATTTTAAGAGTTTTTGAATTTTTAACGTAAATTTTATAATTATTAAAGTAAGAATAAATTACCTTACCTTGAGAGTGGTAAAAAGCGAAAAGGGAATCTGTTCTTTTTAAATTTTCTTATGAGGTTTCTACCATGACGTCACTTATGGGTCTTTATTTTATATATTAAAACAAGTTTTTAGTTAAATTATGGTAACCAATATACGTCCTGTTCTAATAAAAGAATGAATACATAAATCCAATACCAATACTATATAGATTAAGTATTCTATTTGCACAGAAAAGTTTGTACAAGTAAATCGATTACTAAGAAAGAAAAAAGAAACTTCTTAGGCCGGAACTTTAGACAAAAACATGTTTTGGTCGTACTGAACTAATTGTCTTGGAACACTCAAAGTATAGTAGGTATATATAAAGAAAATTAATATTGACTAGGCTTTTGTTACTTTAGACTCACATTTTCTAATACTTAATTGAGCCCGTCGTGGCCCAGTTGCACAAGTGTGTGACTGTAACACAATGGTTCTGGGTTCACACACGTTTGTCAAGACAATCGTTTCTCTACTTTCTGCCGACTTTACTAATAATTAATAATTCTCTTCCCTGATTGGGAATCGAACCCACACTCGTCGCTTTTATAGTCACACACTTGTGCCACGCTTTAATACTATAGGTAATAATATAATTTGATTGTGATTTTTTATATTTGGCACAATAATTAAGATAATAATAATTTTACACTAAATTAATCCAAATTTAATCTGTGAACAATAAATCCTGATTATGTTGATAATAAACGTACCACTTGTAAGATACTAAAATTTTATTTGACCTGATAATTGTTTTTGCAACTTAATTGTATTAAATAAAATTATGTATTAGTACCATTCGTGGTGCAGAGGCACAAAGTGTGACTGTAAAACCGACTGGTTGTGGGTTCGATCCCCACTCGAGAAGATGATTATTTCAAATTATATTTCTATATCTTCGCTGTAGTGTCGAGGCAAAAGCGCGGCGTTGAGCTCTGCCACTCAACACACTATGCCCACAGAATTCAGCAGAAAGTGGGGAACGAGTTTCTTAACAATAGGTTCCCTCTGCCTACCCTGCTGAGTGCGGGTTACAACGTGAAACAGATTTCTTTATTTTTATTTATTTATTGCATTTCATTTTGTTATTGCACTACACAAAACACGACAAAATAATCAAATCTACTTCTATATGTATTTAACAATTAAAAGTAATTAAAGTGCTACTAATACTTTTTTTTCCAACTACACGCTTTGTCTCATAGCAGCCTTCATCATATAGAGAAGATAAAGAGAATTTAGTACTATGACAGTCCACTTTCCGCCCGATTTCGAGGTATCTAGTGATGTGTCAAGACAATTCAACACTACTTTGACTTGTTAGAACGGACAAATGAAATCCCTGATCGGAAGTCGAACTTATATCCATTGCATCCAATCAGATCTTCTTACTGCCTTAATAAAACATTCTGATAATTATATATTTTTATAATAATACAAAATAATATGAATAAGCAATTGAACGTTCCTATATCGTGATATCAGTTTTAAACGCATTGTTTTCAACTAAGCCTCGCTGAGACAGTTACGCGGACGCGGCGGAACCGGCAACATGTCGTTATATATGTAGATCATAATTAACTTTATTGGTGTTTTATCAAAAAAGTTACAGCCAAAAGTGAGTGTTGACAATATGTGGATTGAATTGTGATTTTTTTTGTACAGGTGCCTGTTAAAAAAAAGTTAAGGTAAGGTTAGATTTTGTATTGTTTATTGTTAGGAATGTTTATTTGAAATATTATATTTGGAATTTTAAAGTAATTTATTTTATTGTAAATAAAACATAATTTAAATTTATTATTAGTAGGTTTCTCTTAGAAACAAATTACAAGTTCCGAGCCCTGGAGCCCAAACCTATTATTTAATTTTTATCGTAAACTTAAGAAAAAATATATTTTAAAATAAATTAGTTGTTTCAAAGAATGTCTCTATCTATATCTATATACGATGAATGCAATTAAGTCGTGCGAGTAAAAAGAAAAGCATCTATTAGAAAACTCTGAGAGCTACCATTATAAAGTTAAGTATATCTAGTTAATACTTAATGCACATTTTGTAATTGAATGAGATAACTAGATTTCTTTTTTAAGCTTATATATTAAAGAAAACCCGCGTGTATAAGTATAACTGGGGTTTTATCTATATGGACAGATCGGAATAGGATTTTTTCGGAATTGGATTCGATTCAATTTGCGCGGCGTTAAGCGACGCGTAATCAGTATTGATCCAAGTTTGGACGGAATTCTCAAAACGGAGTGACTTGACATTAGGAAGAAATTGCTTATAATCATTTAAATTATAATAACAAGTCTCTAATTATTTTGTAATCTTTAATTCATTTGTGATTGCTATTACACTATTCTTTTAAAAAAAATGGTAACGGAATATATAAAGTTTTGAGTGAAATAAAATTCGTAAAGGGAATTCCCCGTAAACGAGGATATACCTGCTTAAAGTGATTTATTATCCGCGTTCGAATAGTTTTGATTATTTGCATATTTTCCTGTATTCATTTAATTTCTTTGTATTGTGTTTTATCTGCCCTTTTCCTTCCTACATTTATTGTATGGGAATATCTATATAATACAGATCATAGCTGAGTAGGCAGAGGGAACTAGGGAAGCTAGTGTTAAGACATTCCGTTCCTTACTTTCCGTCGAATCCTGTAAACATTGTGTGTTGAGTGGAGGAACTCAACGCCGCGCCTTGCCTTGAAAAATTAAATCAAAATCTTACATTTTTATACCCTCGAGTGAGAATCAATCGCACAAGCAGCGCGTTTACACACGTTATTTCGAATAATTTATCTTTTATTTGCGGAAAAATGCCTGGACGGACTGTAAATATAAAATATATCTCATTTATAGTTTTTTCAATTATATTTATTTTATCTGTTTCCATCAGACGTAGTGACAGATAGACCAAAAAGCTTAGTGACTCGACACTTAGTCCGCCACTTCCTGTACGTTTGCTATCATCATATTCTCCTTCGTATCTTCTCCACACAACGTGACATTGGCGAAGTGCTCAACTGGCACGCTCGGAACGCCATAATCAAAGGACCATAGGTTCCTTATCATATCGTCATATTACATTATAATATAAGCATTTTATATATGCTTATACAATTTTACTCGTCATTAAATAATATATTCAATATAATTCCTCAATTCAAATAACTGGGAATCCTATAGAGACATTCTGAGTGCAGCGGTAAATAAAGGAAAATGTTCACCGAAAAGTTCATTATTTTACGTTTTGTTACACCTAAATATACGTTTTATTTTTTATTATTTGTATTTTTAATAATTATTATTTGCTACTTGTCTATCTTAGATAAAAGATAAAGATTTTTTTTGGTTGCAACCACTTTTGCTGGCTGCGCTCGCGAATTCTCTGGTTATTTCTTTTTTTTGGGGTAACACACAGTAATAGATACCGTTGAAAAATAAAATTTAAAAACATTAAGGTTAACATACATGTCTGTTATGAACGATAACGTCTTTTTGAATGTTCAAAATGAAAGATTTACTTAAGAAATTTAGAGGAAAAAACTGAAGCCTAATTTTTTTTACTCCATATACTACAAATATCTCAATTTCAAAAAAATCAAAGCACATCATAATTTTCTTCTTAAATAGACATAATAATCTACGTAAAAACAACGCTTTCCTTTCGCTCGAACATTTATAATTTCCAACATCTGGGAATGTGTGTATAATAACAATGACAGTTCTTTTTTACTACAGCTATAGAGACTGGATCATATGAGGTTAGGTTAGAGCAGTTTTTTTTCTCAATTTAAGATATTAATAAAACGATATTTTTTGTACACCTTAAAACGTGAGTAAATCTATAATTCTATACTAATTTTGTAAAACTGAACAGTTTGTTTGGTTGAAACCGCTAATCTCAGGAATTACTGTTGCAATTCTAGCTGCCTCGGGCAGGTAGAATGTATCATATGTTAAACATAACTTTTATATATTTCTATTTGACTACTGTGGAGATAAATGAGAAAAAGAAGTCTAATATAAAAAAAATATATAGAAAAAAATCAATCCAATATAGAAAAAAAATGTTTTGCTGTAAATTTACGCTCTTCAAAGTAATTTTAAGATTTGAATAACTGGATGAATATATTATCGGTGATATCGTAGGAACTTTACACAAAAACCATAAAACAGACAAAAACAAAAAAAAAACAAGGACGAATAACAAACATATAAAAACTTAGCTATACGATACCACGATCCAGTGAGCTTTCGAATAGTTTGCGTATTATCGCCGATAACAGAGATATCGATAAAAACATCGATATGCCACCGTCACCGTGCTAGTGCTACTAGCTACGTCTATGTAAGTTTATTTATAAAAAGGTTGTTGACTTTTCTATATATATTTATACATACATACATACATATTATATAAAATATGTCCAAATTAAAAGAAGAAACCAAGCGTCAGAAGGCAGTTAAATAACTTCCTTCAATCATTTTAAAGCTGCAAAGTTAAAGGTCGTTTGAATCGGATGGATACGAGAAGCCCAAGATTGGGATGGTTGGCGCTTGATGAGGGAGGCCTACGTTCAGCAGTGGACGACAATCGGCTGATTAAAAAAAGATGTTAAATAACAGTGCTATATCAAAATTTCAATTTAATTTCTAACAAAATATATCAGTTATTTTTTTTATCTATAAATTATTACGCATATATAGGAACTCCTCCATTATCCTCTTATTTTATCTGTTATACAATTTTCTATTTACCTCAACGTCTCCTATCTGCACTTGCGGAAACTGAATGATATACGCGAGTAAATAATTTTAATTACACAGCTTGCTTTAAATGACTCATTTATGTTATCGTTCACTAAATATGATTTACAATGTTGCTAATATTTAAAATAGTTTATTTTACACTGTCTGTATCCCTCACACAGAAAGGTAGGCAGAGGGAACCTAGTGTTAAGGCACTCCCCATTTTCCGCCGATTTCATTTCAAAATTATAAAATCTTTGTAAAATTATTATTAATTTTTTTGTTTGTTGTTAGAAGTCGGTTTTTCTTTTTGTTAAAAATTAATTTATTTTAATATTGTAACCTACATAGTATGATAAAAAATATATACAAACTCCTAAAACTACGGACTATCCTTATAATAATAATATAATTAAATATTAGGTTTTATCTAATACTATAGTAAAGTTAGACGATATAGTACAAATTAAAAATAAAATAAACATCCGCCAATAAAAATGATAAGATAAATGATCTTAAATCATCGTCTATGGTGCCTAAATAAAAAAAAACAAATCAGCTTCACGATGTACTCACCGCACAGCAAGGGAGGCAGAGGGAACCTTGTGTTAAGGCACTCCGTTTCCTATTTTCTACCGAATTCTGCAGGCATTGCGTGTTGAATAGCGGACCTCAAATAGGCGGATCTTAAATTGAAATAAACATTTAATTTCCTCGAGTGGGAATCGAACTCACAACCAGTCGCGTTTACAGTCACACCCCTGCGGTACGACTGGCCTCAAGTTATTGCCTAAATAATACTAACTAAAGTTAATTATTAACTTTTGTCATAATCTTTAAGGGATATATATAATAGAACCACTTCAAAGAGATGTTCATAATGAATTTACAACTTAATTTCCTGTTGAAAACGTATCGAGATTCGCATTAATTCTATTTAAATGAAGCGCTTATATATAAATATGTACGTGGTGGTGGTACACTTAGAAAATCTGTTATTTTTTAAATTTTATGCATAATAACCTTAAAAAAAAGGTTATTTCTAGGATAGGTTAACACTTAAGGTTTATTTGCTTATGATTTAAGATATTTTTGGTGGGTGATATATTACGAATTATACATTTGTATTTTTATATAAATAATATGAGGCCAGATGCGAGCATGCGAACGCGGCAGGTCGTGGGTTCGATTCTCGATTTTCCTGGAAAGGTTTATATGATATCAATTTTTCTTTATAATACACAGCTAATGGCCAACTCCTTGGCCAAATGAAAGTAACTATTTCTTCGACACATAAATTATCCAATACAAAATTATTTCTTAAATTCGTATCAGTACTTATCCTCGCTCTATTAGGACGAAGCCTTGAGTTATTCCACCTACCTTCTTCTGTGTCTTAATGAGAAGGACATGTCTCTGCCTAATGGAAGAAAAAGCATGAAGCTGCAAAAAACAAGTTCATTTATACGATATATAGGAACACTACTTCCCAGCCACCGCAATATACCTCACTGCAGATTTATAGAGTCAATTTATAGCATCTACGAGTATTTCATTCAATCCCCCATTATAATGACTAGACGTGATGCTATTAATTTGAAGTGACAGGGACCAGGGTACAGAGGAATTGTTGAAGTCTGGGTCTCGAGACGTTCTTAAGTAAACAGTTTGATTGTAATTATTCTGTAGTAGTAAGAAGTAAGTCTTGTCTTTGGTATGCTTGTTTTAATTGTAAATTAATTCTTATTCTAATATGGAGTTTGTATGTATATGTATATAGGACACGTCAACAATATATGGATGTGATTGTTTTAAATTTCTTGACAAATGCGGAGAATCAGTAAAAGGTTTTAATGAAAAACGTACAAAATTAGAAATATATCGGAATTTTTTTTTGGCAGAAACATAGTGTCAACACACTCCGTCCTTTCCATCCAATTTTTGAGATATTGCGTGTTGAATGGGGAAGCTCAAAGCCGTTCTTTGTCTTCTTAAGAAATGAAAATTTTCTGATAAATTGTGTCAAGTATTGTAGAAAACAGCATAAAATTATTCTGCTATACTTCTTTCGAATAAACGACTCAAGTGTTCTGTGGAACTCTGAGGCTGTACCTACTACAGTTTTTATTTTGTCCCGAGTAAAATTGACAGCCTCAATCACCGCGTTCAGTCAGGTATATGTCAATTGCGATGGTTTTTACTCCGGCTTCCAGTGTAGCTGCATACATATAATATATTTATTATATTAGAAATTAAAACTAAGACTGTTAAACTGTTAATACTTAACGTCACGCAAATTGGGTGGATTGTAATTTGTAAGGTATGTAGGATCCCAACGCTATGGTTTGAGGATACAACGTGGAACATAAATAAAAAATATTCCCTCTTATCTCCTATCCTCATAATATTTAAATAATTAAATCACAAGTCAGTATTAACTATAATTAAACTATATCAAAAATAGCTAATAGTACGAAAAACATTTTTTAGAAACAATAAATATTAAAATAACTTAAAATAATAATAACAATGTTAAAATACACTGACCTCTCATTGAAATATTAGATCTCCAAGCGTCCTCGATATCCACGTGTTTCCTCTTTTTTTTATTTATTTTCTATTTTTAAAATCCACGGCCTTTACGGCATGTGTGTGGCCAGTGCTATAGTAGATATATAAAAATAATGTGATAGTTATAAAAAAAATATTTAAAAAAATAATTTTGTGACAGTAGCGAAACCTTACATAAATTATATATAAAATTAATATTATTATTTATTTTGTATATTAAAACGATTCTTGATTTAAAAGTCATAAATATATCAAAAATTAAAAAAATACAGTAAAAAATGTAGAAACAATAAAAATAAATTAAATATTAAACAAACTATCCAATCAAATTACTAAATCAGACAATTGTTTTACAAATTTTACCATATTTTTTGGCAGATTTTATTAAAAAACATCACTATTATTTCATTATACGAACAACTTAAGCATGTTTGACGCAATCCTTGACCGCACTAAAATTTGCGAAATGTGTTGGAAGTGGGACATAGCGCGGTGGACGACCGTTAAGAGAGTCGTTTGCTATAATTGCTCCGACGACGGGGCTGAATGCATTCATTTGTACTTACTGCTATACGTTTTATTTCTTCATTTTTTTTGTTTTTCAGCTTCACGCTGTCGCATAAAACAGGGTAGAGGGAGATTAGTGTTTTTTTTTTTTATTTTTTTTATTGAAGATGGGTAAGCATTTGTCCGCTATCTCACCTGGTGGTAAGTGACGATGCGAACGATGGTGGAGCATGCTTACCCAGAAAAGGCCTATTCACTCTTTCCTTGAAGACGGCCAGGTTATATTTAACGGGGAACAGTTGAGCAGGCAGGGAGTTCCACTCCTTAGCTATTCGCATTAGGAAACTGGAGGCGAAGCGCTGCGTACGAGAAGAAGGCACATCGATAACATATGGGTGAAACCCCAGCCTACGTCTAGTGCTCTGCTGATGGAAAGGAGAAGATGGTATCAGGTCATGCAACGCTGCTGCACACTCTCCGAAATGTATCCTATAGAATACCGACAGGCATGCTACTTTACGACGGTGTTCGAGGCTTTGCAGCTTTGCCTTAACAATCGCTGTGTCGCCAATGAGCTTCTTGGCGCGATTTTCAATCGCGTCTAAGGTCGCTAGCTGATATTTAGCAGATCCGTCCCATAGGTGACAGCAGTACTCCATACACGATCGGACTTGAGCTTGATGAAGTTGAAGAAGCTGTCCCGGTGTGAAATACTGCCTAACCCTTGAGAGGACACCTTTTTTAGCTGCTGTAGTAGCCAGAGACTCGAAAAAACGTCCAAAGTTCAGATCTGACGTAAGGTTCATGCCAAGAAGCTCAAGATGGTCAGCTATCGGCACGGGTACATCTCGGAAAGTCGGAGCAAGATCGAAGGGGCTCCGTTTTGTAGAGAATAAACACGCCTGAGTTTTGGTAGCGTTAAACCTGACAAGATTAGCATCACCCCATTCGGAGACGCCCTGAAGTGCCAGATTCAGACGACCGATCATTGACTCCCGACAAGACCGGATTTCGTTCCGGTTGGCCTTCGCATTTGACAGATATTTGTCAACAACCGTGCTATCGTCAGCGTACCCAACGATACCGGGTGCTAACATATCGTTGATGTGCAGCAGGAATAGGGTTGCGGACAGAACAGAACCTTGAGGAACACCGGCATTTATAGCCTGTTGATCAGATACGCGGCCATCAAGGACAACTTGTATAGATCGCTCACTCAAGAAGTCTGATATCCAAATGCAAAGGTCAGGCGGTATTCCGTATGCGGGAAGCTTACTTATGAGGCTTGCGTGCCAGACCCTGTCAAATGCTTTAGAGATACACGGCAAGGGCCTCGCCATATCTCTCGATAGCCTCGCCCCAAACGTGAGTGACATACACAAGGAGATCTCCCGTCGATCGTCCTTTACGAAATCCGTACTGGTTATCGCTTAGGAGATCATTATCCTCCAGATATGCCACAAGCCTTTTGTTCAGTACACGCTCCATAGTCTTGCAGAGTATGGAGGTGACTGATATCGGCCTGTAGTTGGCAGGGTCAGCCCGACTGCCTTTTTTGGGCACAGGTTGCACGTTTGCAAGCTTCCACGACTTGGGCACTACCCCAGTCTCTAGTGAGAGTCGAAACAGGCGTGTCAGAACAGGAGACAACAGGCACAGTTTCGCAGCACAATCGCAGGAATGCCGTCTGGGCCGCTCGCCTTATTCACGCCTTCAGTTCACGAGTATTCGGAGCTTTGCGCGTGCGAGCATCAGCCCAGGAAGTGTACGCTTCCTGTTTCCGCGCTTCTGCACGGTCACAGTCAGCATCAAACCATGGGCGAGCTTTACCACCAGAAGGAATATCAGAGTATGGTATGAAATACTCCATGCCCTGCCGTAAGACATCGGTTATGGCTTCGGCGCAGCTCGACGATTCTCCTGAAGAAAAACAAGATCTCCAAGGATAAGCTGAAAAGAAGTGGCGCATCTCATCCCAGTCTGCTGACTTGTATCGCCACACCCGTCTTATACCGCAAGGGCCCTGATCGGGTGGTGAGTACACGGATACAGACTTCACCAGACAGTGGTCAGAGGAGCCCAACGGGGCCGTAACTGCCACAGAGCATCGGTCTGGGTCTGTAGTCAACAGAAGGTCTAAGCAATTAGCTGTGTGGGACTCAACATCGGGGACCCTCGTCGCACAATTGACCAGCTGGGAAAGATTTTGCAATAGTGAAAATTTGCGCGCTTCACGTCCAGCGTGGTCAGTCGTCTGGTATGGGAACAGACACTCTTTGTGGTGAGCATTGAAGTCCCCCAGAATGAATAACTGTGCGGCTGGATACCTCTGCTGATTCTCCTCAGCAGCTTCGTTGAGATGATCAAAGAGCCTGGTTGTCTCCGAATCCCCACTGTGCGAGCGGTAGACACCAGCATACACATTTTGTTTTGCTCCAGTATCGACCAGTACCCAAAGTACAGACAAACCCGGTACCTCAAGGTTTTTGAGACGCTTGATGCAGATGTCATCGCGAACGTACACGCAGACCCCTGCTCGCAGTTCGAACCTGTGTTCCAAGGAGTAGCCAGGATAGTTGAGGTACGAGGCGTCAGCTGGACATTTGATCTGCGTCTCAGTTAGGGACAGAAGATGCGGTCTTTCGGTCTCTAGGTGGTGGTGGACGGCGTTGATATTAGAGTGCAAGCCTCGAATATTGGTGAGGTGCACTTTCAATGGGAGGACGTGCAACCGCTGTTTAACCTTGTTTCTGTTTCTGTGCTTCATAATATTATTATTTGAGACGAGAGAAGAAGTGAATAGGCAGGAAGAAGGCAGTTGTGCGAGGCATCCTGACTCGTTTAGCCAAAGGAGCGAGCTGACTGCGACCACACACAGAAGAGGCTGGCTTGGAGATCGCAGGGACCACCGAACCCCCCCAGGGATACTCACCTGGTCCTCCCATCCGGTCGCCAACCGGCAAGGTGAACCAACCCGGGATTTTTCGTCAGGTGGCGGGGCAGCCTTTCACGGGTGGCTTTCCCGCTACTTGGGGCTCCAACTGCCTACGGTCGGCCAGCGGTGCACCGTGCTTCGGATCCTGCTAGCCTCCAGAGCCAGACACCCGGTGCCGCGACAGTCAGGCGCTCCAAACCGCTTATTGTCAAGATGCAACTGCACAGACCCAACCTCCACATTGGCTACTGCTAGCTGCGTACCGGAACGCGGTGATACCGTTTGGCGGTACGATTTAGTTAGTAGGGTGGTAACCAGCCACGGCCGGAGCCTACCACCGGAAAGAGTGTTGTCCATTTCGCACTGCCCAGGGGTCACGTGTAGGGTATCTAGAGTCATGAAGCCCATAATGGGCTTCGCCTACGGACGCGGACAACAATTAACCCCCAAAAGTGTTAACACTCTGCTTCCCACTTTCTGCCGTTTTCTGGAAGCCTTGCGTGTTGAGTGGCGAGCGAAGTGGAGAGCGAAGAAAGTATTCAATATTTCATTTCCTCGCGTCGTCGTCGTCGTCGTGGTTACACTCAGACGCTTATAGCTCTGCGCCACTATTGGCCTCAATGCCTTATTTCTTGATAAAAGTTGAATAAGCATTTTGATAGAAAGTCTTCGAGATATTGCTATTTACTTGTTACAAAGTAGTTATAGAGAATCTTAGACACTTATTTCTCCACGTCCTCCAGTGATTATGGACATGGTGGAACTTAACCCTGCGTTTATTTAGAAGCGCGAATATGTCACGTTCATGACTGTCAAGGCGCTGTCCTAATGCTCTAAATTGGCCTAATGTTATATCATTAAAGCTATATTGTAAATATCTTTTTCCCATCGTTAGTTTTCTTCTAATAGAAGAAAAATAAAAATTTAAAGTTACGATTTTAAATTTGTATTTACTAATTGTTTTTCCTTGTTCGATATTACAACTTTTAGAATAACCAACTTTACTTTTAGTAAAGAAAATGGAAATGTATAACAAATGAGGTGAATTTTAAATCAATTGGAATAATAAAATATTCAAATGTCGTTTCTTATTTTTCACTTTTGACCTTTGCGAATCGTATTCGCAAAGGTATACGTCCAGTGGTGGATATTATTAGACTGGATTTTCCTCTTCCTTTCTTTTTAACCTGGGAGTAATCTGTCAAAAATGACGTTACCGCTGTGCAAATACATTTTTGCGTTCAAATGATTAAAAAAATTAATTAAATCGGCTTCACGCTGTATCCCGCATACAGTGGAGTAGGCAGAGGGAACCTAGTGTGAAGACACTTTATTAACTATTTTCTGCGGAATTTTTCGAGGTATTGTGTGTTGAGTGGCGGAACTAAACGAGGGCCAGCCAAAATAAAATAAAAATGTATAAATAATAATAATTCATTCCGTCGAGAGGGGATCGAACGGCGAAATAAAAAAATGTTTTCTATAACTTTAATATAGTGTTCATATAATTTTCATTGTAAACAAAGTATTAATTAGAGAGACAAAAATAAGAAGGTGAATACCAGACATGACCTCTTATCACCCCTCTGAAGGACTCTTATCAGCTCTCCAGATGAAAGCTAATACAGATAGTAAAATATCAAAAAATCATTAAAATGCTGAAACTGAAAAAGTCTACGGAGAATTAAAAATATATTAATTTTGTTAGCAATAGTCAGGCAGCCGCTACTAGTATATTGTACCTATATTGTTTTTTTTTTAACTTTACGCTATTTAAAGACAACTCCGATTTCCACTTTCCATCGAATTTTCGAGGAATTTCGTGTTGTGTGGTGGATCTCACTGTTTCGCTTTTTCTTGTTTCTTTCGCTCGCATTGCCTTGTTACCAGAGCCAAGAAATAGAAATATTAATAAATAATAATTTACTCCTCGTGGAAATCGAACCTACAACCGTCGCGTTCAGTTACAGGCATGCCAGGGCGCCACGGACAGCAAAATATGAAAGTTAAAAGGCATATTGGCTGTGACGAGCGGCCATTATCGAAATAAGACATGTTTTAATCAGATAAAAGGGCATGTGGACAGTCCACTTACGTATATTAACGTCAATAACTCGATAAGTTGAGGTCGCGGTGTGCTTCTTTGTTGTGCGAAGTGTGTGTGTTATTAGGGAATTTATTTGCAAAATATGTATAAGAAATATATAATATTTATTATCGTATGATATACTATATTACTAAAGAATTATGTAGTTAACTATCTGTTTTTCAGCTTCAGCTTCACGCTGTATCCCGCACACAGCAGGATAGGCAGAGAGAAAATAGTGTTAACACACTCCGTTCCCCCCTTTCCGCCGAATTCTGGAGGTATTGTGTGTTGAGTGGCGGAACTGAACGCCGCGCTTTGCCTGGACACTAGAAAGAAGAAATGAAAATATAAATATTTCATTTCCCTGAGTAGGGATCGAACCCACACACACACCACCCACAACCAGTCGCTTTTACAGTCGCACACTTGTGCCCCTGCGCCACGAATGGCCTCGGTTAATATTTCTATTTAAATTATACAGATTAATCACAAGTATGAATGTCATCGCTTAGGTAGATGATGCTTAGATATCGCTTATTTCGCCCTCTCGCTTGCACGCTCGGCTCTGGCGGAACGTGACAATGAGTTATGCTTGTTCATCGATTTATAAGACGTTATCACGTCAAAAAGCTACATACTGTATTCCCCATATAGCAGTAGGCAGGAATCTAGCGTAAAGCTAGTTTATACGTTATTAAATTAAATTAACATTTTTTTTATAGTTTTAAAGGTTGCGCCCTGTAATTCCTAAACTCCGCTGTAACACCTACACTCATATTTTCTGGGAAAAGCTATAATTAGTATTATAGAGGAGCCAAATTCTTCTTCGAGTTTCATGTTTAAAACTGTGTTTGCGCCAATTTTTGCTTGTCGTTTTTCATATGTCATTACCAAATTTAAAATTTTAAATTCATATATTTCCAATATTTTTATTGATCTAGAACAGAAATATTTATTTCCAAATGGTTTAAACAAAAGTTGAGCAGTATTATCAATAAAATGCTTAAAAATATATATAAAAAAAAAAAAACTAAGAACAAAACCATCAAATTTTTCCTTAATCAAAACTTAAATGAACTTGCAACTTTAACAAAGGGCAAAAGAACTTTTAATAGCATCCACTAAATAGAAAATGTAAGAAAGGAGCTCCTACTGCACTGTAATGGTCTCGCAACCCAAGACTTTACGAGCGTCTCCACTTATTTCTTCGTTTAACTTGAACAATGAGTCGTTAGGGAATGTTGGTAGCGTGTATCATTTTGCGAAATTGTATAGTTTTAATTGTTTTAAAGAATTGATGGTGCAGTGGAATTTTTGTGACGTTGCACGGTGGGTGTAGGTTCGATTTTTATATGTAACTAGCGCAGCTGCTGGTTATTTGCACCCTCGGGGGTGAATTCTAATAAACCATGAAAAAAGTGTTCAATGGAATATTTTTATATCTAAATTTCAAATTTTATAAAAATCGGTAGCGATTTATAGATTTTTCCGTACAAACTTTCAACCCCTTGTTTGCCTTTTACCTTTAGGGGGTGAATTCTTAAAAACCACGAAACACGTGTTCAATGAAATATTTTAAAGAGTGTGAATTTTAATAAAAATTTAAAAAATATTCAAATTTCATAAAAATCGGTGCCGATCTAAATTTTTTCCATACAAACTTTCAACCCGTATTTCATCCCTTTAGAGTTAAAATATTGTGATTGTAAATGCGACAGGTTGTAGGTTCGATCCCCACTCTAGGAAACGAAATATTTAATATATTTATTCCTTCGCTGTGGATGTAGAGCGAAAGCGCGGCGTTGAGTTCCGCCACACATTGCCACCCGAATTCGACGGAGAGTGGGGAGCGGAGTGTCTTAACACTAGTCTCCCTCTATATGCGGGATACAGAAAACAAAAAAAAAACAATACTATATTGAAGATATTTCAATTAATTCTACATACTCGTGTTTTACAAATAATTTAATTATACCATACCAACACATCTCAACTAACAGCCAGTGTGATTAAAAGCTTTGTTGGTTGCAGTCGGCGGCAAGTACTTAGCGTGTTAATTAAATTTCACATGCTATTTACAATTTATTAGTTTAAATAATTAAACTAATAAATTTTAGCTCATCCACCATTCGTGGCATAGGGGCACAAAGTGCGTTAGGTAGTGGGTTCGATCCCCACTCGAGGAATTGAAATATTTTCATTTCAAAGCTTTGGTTTATTGGTGTTGAGGCAAAACGCGGTGTTAAGTTTCGCCACTCAACACGCAATACCTCGAAAATTCAACGGTAAAATGGAGAACGGAATGTTTTAATAATAGGTTAACTCTGCCCACTTTACTGTTGGTAATGGTATACAATGTGAAGCTAATAATATATTAATAATTTTTAAAATTCTTTTGAAAAATAACTGTTTTCAATTTACACAAATAAGTATTTATCCCATTAGCAACCTACTAAGTGGGTGTTTTACATTCACGGCGCGATCATAGTGGAGTGGAGGGTTGTAATGCGACACGAGGCGACGTGCTACGCGGTAATTAAATCTTAATTATATATAACTAAAAGTTTTTTTATAATTATACCTTAAATTTATTTTTTGTGAGAGACAAGAAATATGCTTTTTTAAATTTCGTTATTTCTGGTTGTAGCATTGTGGCATAGTGAAACAGGCTGTAAACGTTTGTGTATTTCATTTCCTCAAGTAGAAATCGAACCTAAAACCTGTCGCCTGAACGCTTTCACCTGCGCTACAATTGGTATACTTTGAAGTATACCTACAATTCTTTTTGTTAGTTAGTTTACCTTTTCACAACCTGGCAGAGCCGTAGA
This sequence comes from Heliconius melpomene rosina, assembly GCF_056956725.1. Lineage (NCBI taxonomy): Eukaryota > Metazoa > Arthropoda > Insecta > Lepidoptera > Nymphalidae > Heliconius > Heliconius melpomene. The sequence goes on from NC_140399.1 coordinate 2,078,668, forward strand.
TTTTGACTTAGAGAATCTTTCTTTGTATATAAATTTTTCAGTGAACTAGAACAAACCAAGCTTCAGCTGATATTTCCAGAAAACAGCAAGTCAGAAATAAAAAGTCCTTCTAAAGTAGTGCAACGACTGTAACGAAACTTATTCCATTACTGTCTTGTGGTAACCACATGTGACATACAAATAAATGGAGTTCTCTACATCCATAAATGAAGTACTGGAATAGTATATGACCAAGAATTGTAACCAGCTCTTCTTGACTTTTTTACCTTTTTTGGACTCTCACGTTGTGTTGCATTATATGAGGAGAGCAGAGAGTATTCTGTTTGAATTTTATGTTTCAAAATTCAACAGAGTGTATATTAATAGTACTTATATTAGAAACATCTAACAGAATAAAACTTTTATTTTGAAACTATACTTTTTTTAGCTCTACGCTATATCTATATAGCTGGTTATGCAAACAGATCCTAGTGTTAAGACACTCCGTTCACTACTTTCAAGACATGAAAATAAGTATAGTCAGTTCTTTAAGTGGGGAAGGAACCCATAACCGTCACGTTTACTCTCCGACCCTGTCTCCTGGCGCCACGACCCACTCCATCGGTACTTGTCATATACATTCATTTCACCCTACTTAAAGTATTATTCAGAATAGAAATAAGGTCTGCACTCAAAAATTATAAAACTTTTATAATTAATTTATTTCAAACAGAATTATACCTCACCTGTCCCTTCACAATTTTGATTCAACATAAAATTATTAAAAGAAAGAAATTCATATTGTTTTGTTTTTTCTTGTATAGAACATTTCATGGATAATTGGTTGTTTTGGGTTCTGTCAATTATGTTGTCATAGTTTTTAATAATATTTTTTGTTTGTTATCGGCAATCAGTATTTCATTTAGTTTTCTTTTAGTATTTCTCTTTTGATTTTGTAAATATTTGTGACAACATTTACTGTTAAATTTCTTCGGTTTTATTGTTATTTTAACTCTATACCTGACTTATTATTTAACACATTATTATTTAATTAATTATTTTCACTTAGTTACAGAATAAAAATGTTTTTTATTAATGATATTTGCTTTACCTTAAAACTTGCTTATTTTTAGCCAAGTTTAAAAACTAGATACTTCTTAAACCTTAAGCTATATTATATTTTGTTTAGCATTTCATTAGTAAGACCATCAATTAAAAAGTAATTTAAACTAACTTTATCACGCGACAAGTCACGTAATATTAATTAACTTTGTATGGACACTTACCGTCTCACGCGACAAGTACCTCGTAGTGACGGCAGACAGTCATTCACGCTTCGCTATCACAGGCTATTGGCTGAAAGGGAAAGGGTTGCCACATTTTATTATACATATTTAATATTTTCCTTTATTTTTGAAAAGCTTATAGACATGACGTGTTAAATATTGAAAGTTATAATAAATAAACCGGTTATGTACGTTTTGGACATTAAGAATGAAATTTGAACGTGCCGGGATATGAACTAAGGACACTAAGCTATATTCTAGTTCTTAACTTTATGTTCTTTAATATTGTAATATAAATACATAAAACACACATTATATGAAGTTATGTAAATTAATATAACTAATTACATAAATATATCAATAATAAAAATAATTTTCTATCATCCTATCATCTGACATGGAGTTAATTAATTAATCATTCCTCCTAAGGGGATTTAAGTCCACAACCGTCGCTTTTATAGTTGCTTTTGACTCTGCGCCTCGAAACCCACGTGAAAAATAAATAAAGATTTTATTTTTTAATCCCAGATAACTCATGCTAATATAATAAATATAAACTATTAATTAAAACGAAATTAAGAAATGTCTATTTACTTTTAATTTACTATTCTTAAATATTCCGCACTCAATCACGCCACGCTATAGGCTGGAATGCAATTTAATATAAATCCTTAACGAGTGTGCTGGAGTTGGAGCTGGGAACATGTTTTCAGCATAATTAATCAACTTTATACACTCAATTCTCCCTGAAGCTTCGGTACCATTACCGATAATTTTAGTTAAAATAGACATTTTATTAAATTTTAATGTTTTTTTTTTGTTTTTCTATACGATATTTTTATTTAAATTATAAAAATTATTTTTTTGTTTGGTGGCGACTAGACCAGAAACTAATAAAAAGTGAAGTGACACGATACTTTAGCCTCAATTTTCCCTTTCAATTGCTGTTTTTTTTATGTTCACGCTGCCTATGGCTTATATTAGAGTAGGCTGGGGTTATTTGAGAACCTGGTGTTAAGACACTCCTATAAAACAGTTCCGTTCTCCTGTTTCCGTTGAATTATGGAGGCGTTGCGTGTTGAGTGGTGGAACTCACTAATCCTTTGTTTTGACTGTCCAATTTTTTTTAAGTGATGAAATCTAAAATCATTGTATTTCATTAGTAGTTTTTCGTAGGCCCAACTGCTTATACGCTTCCCTTATTATAATGAAAAAATAAAATTAGATTTTTTAAAGGATTTTTTTCTGTTCCGTTGTTCCCCCTAAGTAGAGACCATAGCGTTCCTCCGTTCTCTCCGACTACTCCGCTACAGATACAGCATGAAGCTAAGTTAACTTATATTTTTTTGTATTTTTTTATAACACCTACAGACATAGACGGTAACTAAAAATAGCGAATCAGAGACTGTATTACGTTTTATAGCGGTTTATATACATTTACTACTTGAAAAGTTATAAAAGAATAAAAACATCTATAAAATATATTTTTGTCGTAGAAAGAGGAAATATATTTTTAATTTTTCTCCTCTCTATTTTTGTCACTGTCAACCCTGTTTAAGCTATTACATTGTATAGGAAGGTATGATAGCCAAGGTCCAGTCTCTTTCGATGATAAACTTTAACTACTGCCCCCCCCCCCCACATGTCGTGCTTGTTTACCCTTCGTTGAGTTTTATATAGATACTTCTAAGTCTAAGTTGGGGCGATACTACTTTACGGTTTTTATTCATTTAGTTTCTATTTACAATGTTTTTGTAGGAATAGAAATGTGATTTTAAGTTTGATTTCACTGATTTCTTTTAATTACTTATTATTATTTATTATAATTTTTATTGATTATTATTATTTATTAATATGATGGGGTAGTAAGGTCAAATCTTACACTATTCGTATGTTCTACAGTGATTAAAGTGTTTTTTTAAATTTTGAGTTACTTATTTGAATGGGATTAGAACCCCTACCCGTAGTGCTAAAGCCATACTATTTGTCCCAACGGCCTTTATATAAAGTACTAGCGGCCCGCTCGCGGTTTCACCCGCGTGAAGTATGTTATTATTAATTTCTGTCTCCATGACTACGTCCTAGTGACGTCTATGCAAAATTTAAGACTCCTAGCATTTGTAGTAACGAAGTTTCATACAAACTTTCGACCCCAAAAACAACCCCTTAGAAGTCGAATATTGCAAATTCCCGTCTTAGCGAGCACCTACATCCTATAAGTAACTCCTATGCAAAATTTTACATTCCTAGCACTTGTAGTTTCTGAGATTTCGTGATGAGTGAGTGACCTTTCGATTTTATATATATAGATATATAAGTACTATAGTATCAGAATGATAATTGTAATTGTGTGGGTTACACACGTTTCAGCTAGCATGCGTGGGAGTCCGAAAGATATCAGTAGATAATATTTAAGTCCATTTATTTATATTTTGTGAATTTTACCTACTTCAGCGGAAAATGAGGAATGGAATGTCTTTCCCTCTGCTTAACCTGCTGTGTGCGGGATACAGCGTGAAGGGGTAAAAAAATGTGTTAATTATAAGGTACCCTTAGATATTTTTGGTATTTAAGTATTTTTTTTTCCTTCAAGGTCTTCGTCGCGTCGAAACTTGGACGACTCGGAGGGATGAATTATTTTTAATCACTCACTGGTAGCAGAAATAAGCGCAGCGTTGGGTTCCGCCACTCTACGCGCAATTTCTAGAAAAATGATCAGAGAGTGTACATTTATATAGAAAATAAAAAAAGAATAACGCTAAAACTTGTAAAATTCAATATTAAAATCTCTGCCTTTTCATCTAATATAATAATGGATTGAAGATGTTTTACCTTCCACCTAAGCTTTATTCGAAGAAATTAGAAAAATTAGAGAGAGATTTTTTTAATTTTAAATTTCATGTTTTCATTATATGTCTCGCATTGTGTACGTTTTAATGTTATTTGTTTTTAAATTATAATACAGGACTGTTGACTTGAGAAGGTCTCAATTCAGCAAAACATTGTATAACATAAATTGCTTCTTTTGAGGATTATTTCTAAATCACAGGTAGTCTGTGTTGGGGAATTGACGTAATTAAATTTTATTGTTAAAAGTAAAATTATATATGTTAACTAAATAGGTTGTGTGTTTGATTCCCACTCGAGGAAATGAAATATTTAATTCCCTAGCTCTGGTAAGGAGACAAACCGCGGCGTTGAGTTTTGCCACTCACATCACACGCAATGCCTCCAGAATAGGGTTGGAATGGGGAGAACGAAAGTGTCTTAGAAGAAATGGAATGTCTTATTACTAGGTTCCCAGGTTCCCTTGCTATGTGCTTAATACAGCATAAAGCTAAGAAATAATGGTCATAGTAATATGTGAAATTTCATAATTTCAAACCAGTGCCCAGGTAAGGGAATTAGAGTCCTTTTAAACGCACTCTAAATAACTGTTATAAAAGCAACTCTTGTAGTACTTCTCCTCACAAATTTCACTTAAATTTTTAGAACTATATGTTTCAACTAAAACTCTTGACATTGGGGAAAGTCATCCATTGAAACTTTAAATTTATCTTTTTACCCGATTCTGAACAGAGTTTATTTGCGAAATTTCTGTATTTTTGCATCGGCCATTATTTTCTCATGAAATTACTATTATTTAAGATCAAGCAGTTTTTTTAGCTTCAAATATTTTTGTGCTACTTTCTTTATTATGCATTTTTCTTTTATAATAACATTTTTGCCCAATTCATATGTTTTTTTCCGCTTCACGCTGAATCCCGAATATATAGCACGATTTTTTTTCGGTTTCGGTTGGATTCTAGCGGTTTCGTAGAAATTTCCTTCCACGCGGCACCGAACTGTGGAATGGCCTACCCGCGGCAGTGTTTCCAGGTCAGTACGATATGAGTACCTTCAAAAAGCGCGTCTATCTCCACCTCTAAGGTCGGCAACGCACCTGTAGCTCTTCTGGTGCGGCACGGGGTCTGCTCTGCTGCAGGTGACCCGAACGCTCGTTTGCCTTGTCCTTTTTCATAAAAAAAAAACGATAGGCAAAGGGAACCTAGTGTTAAGACACTCCCCCATTTTCCGTCGTATTCCGCTTAACACACAATGGCTCCAACATTCGACGAAAAGTGAGGGAATAGAAGTGTCTTAATGGGAACGAAGTGTCTTAACAGTAGGTGTCCATGTTCCATGGTTTTATCAGTCCTGGTAATTCCTGGGAATTACTATTCTACGGTTCTTTTCGGTTGGTGACATTTATTAAGGAGGACTATACGTGAGTAGATGACGTTAATAACTTCGGTGTAATCCGTGGTCCAAGTTACCTCCTATACTAAGTATTTATATATTTTCAGCTATATCAATTTAGCCACGCGTGTGAACATCTAAGAACTAATAAAACAATAAATATCAACAATAGTAGAACCAATACATTTTTATTGGATTCGAACCCATACCCAAAACTCCAAGAAAATGTATCTAATTAATTAAACTTGTTTGTTTAGGCATCGTCATAAGAGTTCTTAACGATTCCGTTTCCGTCGTTTTATGAAAGGCTCTCGTTGTAATGAAAGTATCTTAAATAGCTTGACCCAATTACTCGGTAATTGAGCATCCGAATTTAGTGTCACCTTCATTATAATTATTGAAATTTGATGAAAACAACTATAATATGTGTAATTATTTTTAAATTAGAGACCGTGGTGGCGCAGCGGCACAAGGGTGTGACTGTAACGCGACGGTTGTGAGTTCGATCCCCACTGGAGGAAGTGAAATATTTATTTACGTTTCATTCATTTCTTCGCTCTGGTCTCGAGGCAAAGCGCGGCGTTGACTTCTGCCACTCAACACGCTATGCCTAAAGAATTCGGCAAAAAATGGGGAACGGAGTGCCTTAACACAGATTCTTCCCTCTGTCTACCCTGCTGTGTGCGGGGAAACAGCGTGAAGCTGATTTTTTTATTTTTTATTTTTAAAATTTGTTTATTGCCTTTTGTTTAAGATATATGTATATAACGTTAGATAAAAAAGTCTCTTTGTACTATAACCTGCGTACAACAGTGTGGACAGAGGCTACTTTCCGCCTATTATTTAAGACATTGAATTGACCTGTTGAGTGACGAAACTCTATGACACGTTTTGTCTTTAAAATGTCAAAACGTAATAGTAATAAAATTTTTTTTTTCTTTGCGGCTTCGAACCCGCTACCATTACGTTCCAGCCAGATGCTTTCCCACTGCGCTTGTTCTGAGTAGATATACAAAATACAGAAAAAAGCTGAGTATAAGATAGTAACTTAGATGCATATTAAATATATAATATTTTTCGTTCATTACGACTATGGCTAGACCTGACCAAGCGAATTTATCCGTATTCCGTAAGTAAAATGGCGATCCGTAATTTATATAGATACCTAAATCTTATATTATATTTTTTACTGCCTTTGTGATAATTAATGGCTGTTTAATATCTTCATTATCATTTAATAGAATTTATAATAATAATAATAATCAGCTTTACGCTGTACCCCGCACACAGCAGGGTAGGCAGAGTGTTAAGTTACTCCGTTCCCCATTTTCTGCAGAATTCTGGAGGCATTACGTGTTGAGTGGCAGGACTCAAAGCCGCGCTTTGCCTCGACATCAGAGCAGAGAAATGGAAATATAAATTGAAATAAATATTTCTAAATAGATGCAAAAAGTGCGACTGCAAAATCGACTGGTTGTGGGTTCGTTCCGCACTCGAGGATATGAAATGTTAAGTTAAAAAAATCTAGCATTAATATTAGATTTTTTTAACAAAAAGAAAATAATGAAATCTCGATCTCCCCCTTAGTCTCTCCCTTATGAAATCTCGTTATTTTCCTGCTACTCCCCTCCTTTTCGATAAAGACTTCATTAGTAAAAGGTATCCCATCAAAAACATAAATGTAAAATGAAAGCCAAGTTCTGTAATAAAACGTATGCTTTCAGCGATAAAAGAAGTGAGATGTAAATGTATGCATATCTGACTTGGCTAGTTTTCATATGAATTTACAATAGAATCTGAATAGAATAGAATTTGAATATGTTCATTTATATCGATGTAAATTAATTTGAAAACTAGCCAAGTCAGATATTACACATAAATAAAGTCTCCAAGTTGTAAGAAGAATGGGCATTTTCAGTTGTTATAAAATATTTTATATTGTTAAAAATAAATTTCAGGGCTGACCATTGAACTTGGCATACATTTACATCTCACTTCTTTTATCGCTGAAAGCATACGTTTTATTACAGAACTTGGCTTTCATTTTACATTTATGTTTTTGATGGGATATCATTACTTTTTGTACAGAAATTATAAGTAGGAAGGTTCATAATGTAATCAATATCAAAATATTCTTTATTCAATTTGCCCATTACAAGTACTTTTCCTATAGGGAGCTACTACGGCAAGAAACGCAAGAGTTGCTCTTTTTAACCGACTTCTGTAAGAAAAGGATGTTATCAATTCGACTGTATTTTTTTTTTATTTTTTTTTTTATGTTTGTTACCTCATAACTTTTAACTGGGTGGACCGATGTTGATAATTTTTTTTTTATTTGAAAGGTATAGCTTCCCGAATGGTCCCATTTTTTTTTGGTCCATGTCTGACAATGGTATTCATGAGAAAATCACATAAGTCTTAAATTTGCATTATGCATGTGCGCGACTAATAGCCGAATAACTCAATGTCGCGCCAACCGATTTTGATGATTATTTTTTTATTTGAAAGGATACACTTCAAGGATAATTTGGTGAAAGTTTGGTTAGGTTTCGATTATGGAATCCGGAGAAAATTGAGAAAGTTTGTTTTTTTTGGTCAAAAATTAATTATACTGTAATAGTTACAAGCAAAAACTTTTTAAATTGATGTCAGAAGTGAGATTCCTGATCGTTGCATTTCTTTTCAACCAATCTCAAAAAAGAGGATGTTCTCATTTTCAACCAACTTCAAAAAAGGGAGATTCCGAATTCACCCGAATACTTTTTATGTTTGTTCTTGTCAATATACCAAAATGTAACTTTGCACAAAAATAATAGCTAATTAAATGAAGTTTTACATAGAACAATCACAACCACTCGTTGACAACCACTACCACCTCCATCACCACTCGTACAAGAAGCATCATTTTAAGATCTACCCATCACTAAAAATCGTAAAATAAATTAATTTTTAACAAAAACAAAAACCGACTTCTAACAAGGAACTAAAAAGTGAAAAATAATTATATAAAGATTTTATAATTTTGAAGTCGGTGTCAAACTAATGCTACAACACCCTTACTACAATATCTAATAACTAAGCCTGTTTGTTTTACTTGGCACCGACTTGAAAATTATAAAATCTTTATATAATTATTTTTCACTTTTTAGTTCGTTGTTAGAAGTCGGTTTTTGTTTTTGTTAAAAATTAATTTATTAAATCATAGTTTAGAGTAAGCGCTTCATAGGACATTTCTCTTCGCCGAATAAACCAAGTAGGACAACATTGTGATAATACACTTCTATCTTAATATTGTACAAATCTACTGCAGCCTTTATTTCGGAAGTAGCTCCGTACGTAGTTAAGCAAAGCATGTCTTCTTTAGAAGAGTAAGGATTCCCGTTTCGAGCGCTAGTGTAGATACTTAAATCATTCCAGTTACGACATACGTACTCTACTATAGTCTCGCGCAATTTATTAGTTTGTTGTATATCAATACGCTCAAACGAAGAATATGCAAAAGCATGGAAGAGACAGCTCCCATCGGGAGGCATTGGAACAATTCGGTGTAAGTTCTTGTTTCAACCACAAGCAATTCTATTGAACGACTCATTGTTCAACATGTCTTGGAAAAAATATAAACAATAAGTTTATTAAGTGCTGACGGTACCAATCTGAATTGATATGATCCCAAGGTCGACTTCGTTCTGTGCCGTTTTCACAAGTGTTCCTAAAACCAGTAAAATCATGAAACCCAGGCCAAAAAAACCATTAAAATATGAGCGCCTTCGTACAATAAAATATATCTAATATAATTAGGTATTTACTTTTTTATTATGGTCAATAATATTATGTTTTATTACTCTTAAGACGATATTTAATTATATATGAAAATAGATTATATTTATCTATGAATCTCGACTATAGTTTTTATTTTGTTGATTAAATGACAGTTGTCAGATTAGAAAGTAATTAATGTATGCTGCGTTTAGAAATCTGATATATTTATTATTTTTTTTTTCTAATTTTATTATTTTGTTGGAATAACTCAACACGCAATGCCTCCAGAGTTCGATGGAAAGAGGGGAACTGAGTGTCTTAACACTAGGTTCCCTCTGTCTACCCCGCTATGTGTGGGATGCATCGTAAAGCGGATTTATTTATTTTTTATTATTTTGTTTAAGTAATTTTTAATTTTCTCTTTTTTACTCTTATTTTTTTTATTAACAATTACTTAAATTTTTACTGTTAATAATTACTTTATAATTACTTCTGTTAAGATAGCTGGTAGGCTGACAATATATCAAATTAAAAATCAAACCAGCTTCACGCTGTATCCCGCACACAGCAGAGTAGACAGAGAGAACCTAGTGTTAAGACACTCAGTAACTCCACTTTCCATCGAATTCAGGAGGCATTGCGTGTTGAGTGGCGGAACTCAATGCCGCGCTTTGCCTTGGTGGAAATATAATTTTTAATAAATATTTCAATTCCTCGAGTGGGAATCGAACTAACAACCAGTCGGTTTTACAGACACACTTTGTGCCCCTGTGCCACGACTGACCTTACAGATAGTATATTATTATTAAATTTTATATATATTTCTATCAATATAATTATTATTTTTATATTTATATTTTAGTGTATTTTTTTTCTGTTTTAGGGTTCTGTACCTCGAAAGCAATAAAACAGAACCCTTATAGGATCTTATATAGGACTTAGTACTTAAATATTGTAATAATAATTTAATATCAAATACGTTAATCAACTATGCAAATACTCTTAGTATAATAAGTACTAAAACATATGTTTAAATTATAATAAATAATAATGAAGGATGTTAATCCATTTATTATCTATATATATAAAAGGACTTGTCCTCACTGACTGAGGTAAGACGCACACACAGCCGTAACCGCTGTGCGTAGAAACGTGAAATTTGAACAGATGTTTACTTTCGTAATCTGGACATCCACTAAGAAGGGATTTTAAAAATTATAACCCTAAAGGGGTGAAATAGGGGTTGTAAGTTTGTATGGAATTTTTTTTAAATCGGCACCGATTTTTATAAAATTTGAAATTCGGACTCTTAAAAGTATTTAATTGAACACATGTTTCATGATTTTCTAGAATTCAATCCCTAAAGGTGTAAATAAGGGGTTGAAAGTTTGTATGGAAAAATCTTCAAATCCCCACCGATTTTTATAAAATTAGAAATTTCGACTCCTAAAAATATTTCATTGAACACATGTTTCATGGTTTATTAGAATTCACCCCTAAATAAGCTAGCGAAGCTGCGCGCGTCCGCTAGTATTTTTATATGTTTACGTGAAGCCCTTGAAGTCCACATGATGACAGGCTTTCTCAGGACATAAATTAGAGTCATTTTCAGCTACAAATGGAGACATATCTTATCTTAAAATATACTTGAAAGCATCGTGTTGTTTTAGATGGCTTACGTAAGTAATAGTGAAGTTAGTCTACAAAACAAATAAAATATTTACTAACGTGTGACATAAATAAAAGCAACAATATATAAATAATGCATTGCTCTTATATTATGCCAGGCGCTACACTATAAGTAAATGTGCCTAATTGAATCTATTTATTGAAAAATTATAAGAAAATATTTAAAAAATACTAGTTTCGGATTTTTCCCTTGATATACACCCAATTACTTAACCGGATGCTAAATTTCACCATTCTAGGTCATCTGGAACTTGGTTAACATTAAGGTCTATAGGTCAGTCACCCCCTAAAAATTAACGATTTTTGGACGTCATTATCTAAATAACTGTTTGAGCTGTATTTATGAAATTTTATGCACGTATACGGTAGGGGGTCTAAATATTTGAACCAAATATTACAGGTTTAGGTGGAATAGTTTTTGAGTTACGAATAGGTAAAAAGTGGCTTCAAATGGTTCGTGTAAAATAACACACGGTGCTGCTCGCCAGTTCTGAAACCCAGAACTTGGCACGCGCTTCCGCGCGTTTTAAATAACCATTATAGACGGATAGTTTTTCCATGTCAAACATAATTATCTGACATGGTAACCCTATTGATAAATGCCCACGTCGCTGATAAGCTGATGAAGCCCAGAATAGACATGACGTGTGCTTTGTATGACGAGCTTCGTCAAAGCTTTCATTTGAATGGCGTAAGGGAAATGTGGTTATTTGTATTGATTTTTTTTTTGATAGATTAATTCATTATCAGGCTGACGGTACTGACCTTTCCTAATGATAAAATTAGGTGCAAATAATGAAAAAAGTATTAAATTAGTTGCTTATGCTATGCTACTTTCAATATTTCCGAAATTGGGAGTAATATGCGGGAAAAAGAAAGAAACTGGAAAAAGCTAACTTGCCTAACTAAGAGGAGGTACCTTAAATAAATATGTAAACGTACCTATAGCGGAGAGACTCATTGCGGTTTCCATTTAGATCAAGTTTGAAAGTTTTATAAGAAAGAAGTTTGATGCCAGTCGTGGCTCAGGGATACAAACGTGTGGTGACAAGGTGTGGGTTCGATTTGTGTGTTTGACCAGAGCGAGGAAATAAAATAATAAATATTTCAAGTCCTTGGAAATCGAATCCACAACCTGTCCCTTACAATTATACGACTAAACAATAGTGAAAGCATCTATTTATGTTTAAAAAATGAAATGATTTTATTTATAAAATATTTTCTATTCTCGGATTTACTTAAGATAACATCATTGATTTACAAGATTGATTTCTGCCGCCATACTGTCCCTAAATTCAGAACAAAGGGTATAAGAATAATAAAAATAATCCTACTTTTAAGACATTCCTTTACACAATTTTCAAGACAAATACATTGTAACTGAAAATTATTTATATAAAATAATTTCCCTATTTGGTAAATGAACTCACAACCATAGAATTTACAGATGGACGCTATTCCACTGCACCATAACAGCCTCGAATATATTTAATAATTTGTTTTCTATGCCTCCAGTTAAAACATTATGACATACATATATTTAGATTTGTTTGTCTACGTTGAATGACAGCAGCACGATTTGTTTACGTGAACTAAATACAAAATAATTTCGATGTTTTTTTATAAAATTTCATAAAAATGTATATAAAGACCGCCCTGGTGCAGTATTTTCAATTTATCATTCTGGTAACAAGTCAAAGCGCGGCGTTGAGTTCTGCCAATACACCAGAATACACCAGTTCTGCCAATAGTTCTCAGAAACCAGCAGAAAGTGGGGAATTGGATGTCTTAATTGTGACGATTTGTCTAGTTGGCAACCTCTGCTTTTTCAGTTATATGCGACTGTAACGCGATGGTTGTGGGTTCGATCCTCACTCGAGGAAGTGAAATATTTATTTACGTTTATATTTCCATTTCTTCGCTCTGGTGTCGAGGCAAAGCGCGGCGTTCAGTTCTGCCACTCAACACGCAATGCCTCCAGAATTCGGCAGAAAGTGGGGAACGGAGTGTCTTAACACTAGGTTACAGTAAGTACACCTTGCTGTGCCTACCGTGCTGTGTGAAGCTGATTTTTTTTAATTGGATGCGGGATAGAGCGTGAAGCTACAAAAGATTTAAAATAATACATAGGTATTCATTTTAAAAATGAAGCAAATGTCGCAGTGCTCGTGTAACACAGCTGTTACACTGACTGTAATAATTGCCGATTCATATTCAATATATATAAGGAAAATTATATTTCAAAATACGGGTCTTTCATATGGTTATACAAAGACGGGTGTATTTCATTACCTAAAACGTGGACAGGACAGTAAGAAAAGAGTTTTTTTTATATATTAGCAGCATATAGAGTTAGTATATGTTGCGTACGCGACGCGGCGTTGAGTTCCACCACTAAAAACGCAATGCGTCCAGAATTCGGCGGAAAATGGGGAACTAAAGGACCCTACCCTACTATGCACCGGTTACAGCGTAAGCCTAAAAAAATAATATACATATATATGTACATATATAATATATGCAATTTTTACCAAATCACATAAAAAACTTATATCAAAAAACCCATAAATCACTGCTGTTAGCTTGGAGTAAATGTATTGTCACTTAGCTAGGGAAAAAGTTAGGAAAAATCGTTTGGAAGTTCACATCTTATCACTCGTATAGATAAGGAAAGCTGTCGAATTAATTACAAAAAACAACGACCGAACGCCCATTTCAAAATCCATTGACGTTTTAATTCTACAAGCTCCTTACGCTATATATAGGCAACGAGCATTGTATGTGAAACGATTTTTATTTCCCTTCTAAATGATATATAGAAACGACGGTTTTCAGATTTCAGTTTTCTATGGGACTTCAGTTCGCGCGGTCGTGTCGCTTCAAGGAGGAGTTGCTAACAAGTTGTTCTTATCGTATAGTAAAGTGGTGTGCTAAGTGACGACGGTAAATAGATTTATGCCAATAATAGGAACAAAAGGTTCCCGAACTTCCCTAATAGGCGTTCGTAACTTTGGTTGGTGAGTTTAGTAATTTTATTATGGCGTTGTTATAAGTGATTGATGGTACCGTGTAATGGGAAGGAAGTATGTGTTTGCAAGAATGTGTACTGATAAGTTTATTCTCTAGAATATTTACGTGGTTTCGGTCACGTTTTATATGTGTTTTATGGTAGAGGTATGCAAATTTGAGGATGTCGTGGTATATTGGGATCTCTTTTGACTGTAAACTCGATGGTTCTGGGTTCGATCTCGACTCGGGATAGCTCCACGCTGTAATTTGCACATAGCATGGTAACCAGAGGAAATGTTAAGAAACACCGTTCCTTATTAGTACATGTCGTTTCACATTCTGTCGAATTCTGGAGGTATTGGGTGTTGAGTGATGTAACTCAACTGCGCCCTTCCAGAGTCAGGTAGTGAAAATATTAAATATTTCATTCCCTCAACAGAGAAACAAACCCACAAACGTCACGTTTACAGTCCCACGCTTTGCACTCAGGTGAATACATAACTAAATATTTTATTAACTTAATTTTGGCTTTGGTGGACAATGTGCTGCGTCGAGGTGCTCTCCGGGTAAAACTGTACGAGTACAATGTTTTTTTAGAAGTGCAATAGAAGCTTGACATTGAAAGTTAACACTCGAGTGAACGTATATTATGAAGCTTTAGAGGTTATGTTCTAGTATAGTCTATTTTTTTTTATTTAGCTTACCTCATAGTGTAAACAGTTCATAGATTGTTTCTTTTAAGTATATTACGAGTACGTCATTAATATAAATGATTAATTAATTTCTCATTGTAATTATTATTATTTTCCGTTAATTATTTCGTTTTTTTTTATTATTCAACATTTATATAGCAAAGTTGGCAGTGGAAATCTGACTACGCCTTGTCTTGCCAGGGCAAAAAAGACAATAGCTCATTCTATATCATATACACATTTATATTCTATTGGCATATACATACATGTTATTTTGAATACAATATAAAACAAACACAAAATATTTTATATTGTAATTTTTTTTAAGTTTCGAAATATATGTAGAAAATATCTATTTTCACGAGGTTAAAGCACACGTAAATGGCACACCGTTTAAGCCAATATAAATGGCAAAAGTTTAAAACTGACATTAAGTCCACTTCTATATTTCAATTTGGTTAAAAGAGGGGAGGAGAAATATATAGGGGTCGCTGTTGAAGATGAATAGTTTAATTTAAAATGGAACCTTTCTTGTTATTTATTGTATGAATTATCTCATCCATCACTGAGTGACTTACACACAACGCACAGACAAAGATATTGGATTTTGAAATTTTAAATTTCACTTTTAGGGGATGTAGGTGAGGAGAGATCTTTTCCCGAAATTCTTATGGAAATGGGAAAAAATGAGGCTTTCCATTTGATGTCTTAAATGGAATATATGAAATAATTTGGTCGATATAATGTCTATGTGTGTTATATCAAACTTTTATTAAGCTTAGTTAAGCGCATAAAGTAATTTCAAATAGCTTTTTAAATAAAAATGTTTAAATCAATTAATTCGGCGTTGATTTCCTCCACTCCACATGCAGTGTTGTTCTTAGCCTCTTGTGGTTCACAAAATATATATGTAAGACTATGGGTTCGATTCCCACTCGAGGAAATGAAACATTTAATATTTTCATTTCATCACTCTGGTGTAGCGAACATAAGAAATGAAAATTAAATATAGCTTCACTGTGTATGTCAAACTAAGCAGGCATACGCCTATATAGAACCTGAGAAAGTAGTGTTAATACATTCCGTTCCCATTTTCTGACGAACTCTTGAGGTATTGCGTGTTGAGTGGAAGGACTCAACACCCCGAGCTGCTGTTACCAGAGCGAGGAAATGAAAATATTAACTATTTCCACGAGTGAAAATCGAATCCACAACCTGTCTCGTTTAACCGGCCTCTTAAAATAAGACTTGAACCTACAAAAACAGCATCAAATCAGGTTCATTTGGAATGAAAAGCAAACATTAATTTATAATGTGTAGAAAATGTTACGTATAAAAGCGAAGAAAGATTGTATTTCTAAAAGAACATTAAATTGAAGTCTATAAAGATTTTAGTTTGAACAATACAACAGTACTTCGTTCTAGGTTTCTAAACAATATGGGTCAATATTATTTACCTTTTCCAATGTAGTGGTTGAACGAACAGAGGATTTTACTTTGAATTGTTTTGCTACTTTTATTTACCTTGACAATTCTTTTATACATATTAGAGGGAGAGTACAGTAGGTAATTTTCTTGACAGGTAAGCGGAGAGAAAAGAGTGGTAGACCACTCTGATATCCACTTTCGGCCTGAATTTAGGATAGTGGGTGTCGAATCTACAATAATAATCGTGTTGGTAATTTCTTAATTGCGTCATGACTGTAAAAAATACACACGTGTATTTTCATTTTTCATTTGATAAATATATTTATTAAATGTGTATTTTTTTTGAGGCCGACGTTCGATTTCCGCTTGGGGGACTGAAATATTTAATATTTTCATATCTTCCTTCCTTGATTTCCTCCATTCAACGCGCAATATCTTAAAAATTCTAATTAAGTCTTAACACTAGGAGAATGATCATTTTTTTTCTTTCACCTCTTCTCCTTTCAGGTGAGAAAGAGCGCGGCGTTAAGCACTGCCACTCAACACACAATGTTTTAGATTTACGCGGAAAGTAAAAAAAATGTCTTTGCACAAGGTTCTTTCTGGTTATCGCTAAAAGCTAATAAAGATGAGAAAACTAATGGGACGTACCAAGATTTGAACACGCTCCTATAAATACGACCCCCTTAAAAGTATTAATAGGCTCGTGTCTTACAAGCACGCCGCTACTGTGAATTTTCTTGGAACCTTTTCGTTTATTGTTAGGACCTCTGTAAGAAAAATTTTTCCAAACCTCTGCCCGAAAAGCATTAGAAAGATTAATCATTTAGCAAGAAAGTATTCTATTTTATAAATAATTTTATTGATTTTATTTATATTTGTACATTTAACGTCAAAATATAGAAAAAAATATAAAATGCCGTAACTTTTCCAGCTTCACACTGTTACCCGCATACAGCATGGTAGGTAGAAGGAACCTAGTAAAGGGACACTCTGTTTCCCACTGTCTGCCTAATTTTCAAGACATTACGTGTCAAGTTGGAAGTGGAACAAAAGAAAATAATTCTTTGCCCCCCCCAGAGGGAATTGAATGTACAATCGTCACGTTAACAATCAGACGCTGTTCCAATTCGCCTTCACTGCCTCAAAACACTTGCAACAATACTTGTATAATATACGCAAGGAATTCGTATTCGTTATCTATATATATAAAAGGACTTGTCCTCACTGACTGAGGTAAGACGCACGCACAGCCTTAACCGCTGTGCGTAGAAACGTGAAATTTGGACAGATGCTTACTTTCGTAATCTGGACATCCACCAAGAAGGGATTTTGAAAAATTTTTACTCTAAAGGGGTGAAATAGGGGTTGAAAGTTTGTATGGAAAAATTTTTAGGTCGGCATTTACGTATCGGAAATTTTTATAAAATTGTAAATTCAGACTCAAAAAATATTTAATTGAACACGTATTTCACGGTTTCTTAGAATTTACCCACTAAGGGTGCCAATAAGCAGGCGAAGCTGCGCGCGTCCGCTAGTATACTATAATATTTTAACCAATAATAACTATAACCTATAGACTATATTCGCTTTAATTACATACAATAATGCCTAATAATTGGTTCGGATCACGATCCCAATTATCGTCATTTGTCTTAGAGGAATGGCGCTTTATGTTATACGACATTACATATAAATCAAAGGCATTGTAATTATCGCCTTGTTTTCGCTATTCAGTGCTTACTGAGTTAGTTATTGGAGGCGCGGTTGGTAGTTCTAAGTTCGATTTAGTTTAGGCAGTTTAATTTAGAGCTTAATACATGGAAATTAAATTAAATATTATTAGTTAAAATAAAGATGACGAGTCTGTATGGTTGATCGCGATAATCTCAGAAACTACTGCACAAAAAATATTTTTGCGTTAAAACGTTTATTTTTCAAGGAAAGCTATATATAGGCTCAACACACAGTGCCCCCAGAATTAGCGCTAAATGGGGAACACAAGTATTTTACTGGGAACGGAATATCTTAACACTAGATTCCCAGGATACCTCTATCTACCCTGTTACGTGCGGAATACAGCGTAAAGCTAACAAAAGATAAAAAATACACACTATTCTTAATAGATAAAAGGGCTACGGCGTAGACTATGCTACGATGGTTTCTATGTAGAATGTAGACATAAGAATAAATGGATAATTCCGATACTTTGACTTACATTATAGTTAAATTAAAATTTAAATCAATATTAAATCATATTTTAGTTACTTTTAAATAATTTAGAAAAAAAATACTTTTTTAAATTTATGCATTTTTTATACTTTGCGTCCAAATTATTTATCGATATAATCCAAAATCTAAAAGAAAACTTTTAGAAAAGTTAAATATTTTAAATTATATTAATATTGACTATGACTTAAAAAATTTGAAATTAATAATTATAATCTATGTCCCTTTTTAGTGTTTTGGGAAAAGATAAAATTGTTGATAAAGAAATGTTAATAAAATATTACGATTCTTTTAAAAAATGGACATTTAATTTAATTTCTTTGTCGATAGAGTTCTATCAAAAAAGTATAACAACGCAATAAAATTTTAATTGACTCTTATATTTGAAATAATGGGCTGTAAAGTTAATTATCTGTTATTGGAATAAAGACCGTAACCTTATAAAAATAAGAGCTAGTATCAAAAGGCACAAGTTTGATGTACGTACGAGAAGAATATTAATTAACGCAATATATATGAGAAATTTAATTATAGTGTATAAAATGTAATAAAATTAATATTTGTTATTGTTTATTTTTATTTTCGTCGGTCCTATAGGAATAATTGGTTTATTTTTTAAGAATATTAATAACTTTTTCTCAGTAATCCGGGAATTTAATTTCAGCCTTAAAAGTATGATATTTTTATTTCATTCATTCTGTTTTAAGATTTGTTTTCTAGAAGTTTTACAGTTATATAATTTTTATGCTAAATATAATAAATATATGTGGACCTATATGAAAAATATCTTTACTTTTGACTTGAAATTCGTGTATGGGTAAATGCGGAAAATATAAACAATAGTCACGTAAATAAATGTCACTCTTTTGTTTGTTTCCTTGAGCTTGTTTTTTTTTAATTATTTGAGACATAACAATTTTCAATATTATGTTGAAATAAAAAAAAATTATAAAAGCAGTTTTACTCGTAAAAAAAGTCCACTACCGCTGTATTACAAATTCAAATGAGAAATAAAGAAAGCGTAAAACTCTGTCGCCATCTGGCTATTTCAATATTGAAATACAGCAAAAAATGACAAAATTATATTTTTCAGGAAATTGAAACAAATTGTAGAAACCATTGAAGAGGAAAGGCCACAGAGCGACGGATATTGCAACTAGATGACATAGAATAAGGCAAGTTTAGAAATGGCGAAAGTTTGAAAAACTTAATATCTTTATAAATTGTTGGTCAAGTATTCTAACACTTAAGACAATTGTTTTTTTTATTATCATTTACTTTAATTTCTATAGAAAATTTTAGGTTTTTCGTCTACTCAACATACTAGTGCAAAAGGGGAGGAATAAAAAAATAATAATTCTGAATAGGAATAGAGAGTCTGTAGTGGCGTAGGAGCACGCGCGTGTCACTGTAAACGCAATGGTTGTGAGTTCGATTTTTATTCGGGGGAATGAAATATTTAATATTCTCATTTCTTCGCTTTGACGCGGCGTTGAGTTCTTCTCAACACGCAATCTCGAAAATTCTTCAGAAAATGGAGAAGGAAATGTCTTAAATATTAGTTTCCCTATGTCCATCTTGCTATGCGCGAGATACGGCATGAAGATGAAAAAAAAAATAGGGAATTCTCCACAATTCTCCACAATGGTCTCTAGCAGAAGTATAATATTTTCCTTGTAATATTATTTTGGATTTAAAAAAAGACAATGTCTCGTGTCCTAAGATCGTTTGCTTATCTATACATCGGTCTCTATAACGTCGAAGGTCGCGCATTCATGTCTAGTACTCGTGTAGACACAGACACAATAGAAATTGTACCACTTTTTGTTTTTACTGAAATTTATGGGAGAAAAAATAGTGATAAAATTCTGTTAATTTTGCATTTTTTGAGTCCAGTCGTGGTGCAGGGGCCAACGCGACTGTAAGTGTGAGAAAATGAAATATTTAATATATTCATTTCTTACCTGGTTTTGAGTACCTTATTCAACACGCAATGCCTACAAAATTAGGCTGTGAAATTATAAAACGTATTGTACGCGTCAATTGTTTTGATTATACAGTTATACTACACAGTTCTATCTTAACGAAAAGGATCAAGGGCTTTTCGGTGTCCAAAAATAGTTAGAACAGTAAGGGTACGAGGTTCCCAAATAATTTGATATACTTTCAAATTGAGTCCCTTCCTAAATCTTATCAAACTCAGGTAAAATTGAAGAAGCCTAAGACGGCACTGATAATAAACCATTTAAAATGTATAGTGAACTGAACTTTCATGGTAACTGCTTCGTGTATTTTGCGAGTAATACAAAATTTACAATGCTTTAGATAAGATTTATAATAATGATAATAAATTGGGGCAATTCGCCTGAGATTTTACTGTCTACTCTAATATTTTAATATTCCAGTAAAAAGTATAGTTATTTAGTTTTATTATTGCATTCTTTTGTTTTTTTGGGTTGTTTTGGGTACTGTTGACTTTCCGCCAAATATTCTTTGCCTTGATATGTTTTACTTTCAATGAACCTACAACCATCATCTACAGCTAAATACAATACACCACGGTACTATGTTATTCAAAATATATATATCTAAATATCTTTTTCCATATACTCGCATGTACATTGGTAAAGGACAATGGAAATGACAATAGCACAAAACGGTTTAATTATTAAATAAAGATATAAATTTTCTGAAATAATCTCCAACGAACCCTTTTATTGTTTCAGATATCTAAGAGATGAAGGCAATGAAATTAACACATCAAAAGGAATTACTAACTTAAGGTAAGCGAGAGTTATATACTTCTAGTTGATTATATTTATAATTCAATACAAATTCCCTTTGTACGTTGTTTTGTTTGATAAAATAATAAATTATTGTTTTTGATGTGATGTGAGCGGTTCTCTAAGGTGTGTTTAAATGGTGCAAAATAAATAATTAATGCCTTTTAATATACTTGAAATCCCTCTGTCTAACCTGCTGTGTGCGGGATACAGCGTGAAGCTAATTTTTATTTCAGTGAAAAAAAATATATAAAAAAAATATATTAAGGCCGTCATGGAGTAGCGTTTTCTAAATAAATGATTACCTCGCTCTGGTAACAAAATAAAGCACTGCGATGAATTCCGCCACTCAATACGCAATATATTGAATATTGGGCGGAAAGTGGAGAATGGAGTGTCTTAGCACTGAGCTCTCTGTTTACTTCATGCAGGATACTGCGTGATTTTTTTTATTTTATTTTATAAACATTATTTTATATCCATATGCCTTTCGATGCCTGAACTGAACTGAACTGAACTATTATCCAAGATATAGTCTTATAATTGAAAATTATAAAAAACAGAGTGAAGAATCGTTGCCAGAAGGAAGAAAAGACCATATTGAATATTTCATTTCCTCAAGTAGACATCGAAACCACAACCTGTCGCCTTCACAGTCACACACGGCCTATACTGGCCTCTATAAAGATAATCACCAATTTTCAAACACCACCACTATAAGATATACAAAGATATACCATAAGATATACCAATTTTCTATAAGAAAATAAAACAATTAATCTAAATAGCTTACTATGAAGTGACAATTAGTGCCGGCGGCGGCGGGCGGCCGATGATTGACGCGGCTGGGCGCCATTGTCTGACACATTCTGCTTATTAAATTTAATTTATCCTTCTATCCACATTGTATTAAAATTAAATGGGCAGGGGCAAAGAATGTGACTGTACACGTAAGCCCATCAGGTTCTGGGTTCGATTCCAGGAAATAAAATATTTCATATTTTTATTTCATCGCTCTGGTGTCAGCCTTCGCTACGTTGAGTTCCAACACTCAACACGCAGTGCTTATCCCTGCAACGTGCGGGATACAACGTAAAGCTGAAATAAAAAATACTCACTTATACTTTTGCACGTGGAAACTGTAGAAGTATCAAGCTTAAAGCTGTGATAAAACAGTTGAAAAACAAACAAAAAAAACAATTTTATTCCGGTCTCTTCTATTTATAGATTTCAAACAACCATTTTACTTTTCATGCTCGTCATACGATAGTGGGGAATAGAAATGCAAGTATATAACGTTCTATTGACACACTCAAAGGGTGTGTACGAATAAAGAACTAAACTGAACTGAAGCGAGTCTAATTGAGAAACTTAAATACTCATTTGAAGCACTTGTTATACATTTTTCAACAAATTCATCATTTAAAATGTTTGGAAAAGACTGTAATATTGTATTTAACTATATATAGAAACTAGCGGCCCGCTCGCGGCTTCGCCTGCGTGAACTACGTTATTATTAATTTCTGTCTCCATGAGTACCTACGTCCTATAAGTAACTATAGACCGATCACGGTAACTTCTGTGTTAAATAAAATTACTGAAAAATTTATAAGTAATCAAATTCAGTCTTTTTACGAAAAAAATGATATACTGAACAATACACAGTACGGTTTTCGACCAGGTAAAAATACGACAATGTTATTGTCAACATTTACGGACCAAGTAAATACGTGGTTGGATCAGAAACTACATGTTTTGGCGCTGTTTATTGACTTTTCCCGTGCTTTTGACACATTAAATCACAAAATACTTGCACGAAGATTAGAAAACACCGGAATACGGGGTCCATTGTTTAAATGGTGTGAAAATTACCTTAGAGATAGGAATTATTGCGTAAAAATAGGCGACAGTTTTAGCACTAGCATAAAAGTCTCGGAGGGCACGGCTCAAGGCTCTGTATTGGGGCCTTTACACTTTATAGCTTATATAAATAATATGAGTAAAATTTTTAACAATTGTATAACTTATCAATATGCTGACGATACTTGTTTGCTTGTAGCTGCTAAAGACGTGAATGAAGGAATGACATTATTACAGGAAGATTTCGATATGTTAAATAAATGGTGTCATGATAGTCATTTAGTATTAAATCCGCAAAAAACTAAATTGATACATATTCATTCTCCAAACCTCAAAGCAGGTAGCGATATGAATTGTAGTCTTATAGCTCACACTCACTGCTGCTTGCACAACCCCAGTAGCCACTGTGGCTGTCCTTCAATTGAAGTAGCACTATCCCATAAATATTTAGGATTAACTATTGATCACAACTTCAACTGGCATAAGCATATTAATTATGTATGTGATAAGCTAAGATCATTTTTGGCAAATATTTTTATTGTCAAGAATAGATTAACGTATAAGACTAAGATGATGCTTTATAACGCATTAGCTGACTCAATTATGTCATATGGACTTAGTAGTTACGGCAGAACGGACAAAACATACTTGAGTTACATATACCGGCTGCAGGTTAGAATATTGAAGAACATCGTCCCTTTAAAAATTAAATTGCAAGCGGCAACTGATGAAAACCTTCTCTTTAAATACTGCCAAGTTATTCCCCTTTATGATAAAATTAATTTTACAATATTAAAAGAAAATTATTTCGACTTGCAGTTTCAATATAAAATTTCTCATAAAATTGCAACACGTAATATCACACAAAATAGATTAGTTTCACTATCAGCTAGTAACAAATACGGACAGCGCACCCGGGCATACATGGTTCCTAACTTAATAAATAATCTAGACCCTAAAATAAGAAGTAAAATTACTCAGAGGAGCTTAAATCAATTATTAAAAAAACATTATTTAAATCTATAATTTAGACGAGTTTTGGTACTCGAGACAAACCTTCGTGGTTTTTTGTAGTGCCTTCATCAATGTAAATATATAGTTGTATGGATATTTGACAGAAATAAAAAAAAAAAAAAAAACTCCTATGCAAAATTTGAGATTCCTGGCACTTGTAGTTTCTGAGATTTCGGGATGAGTGAGTGACCTTTCGATTTTATATATACAGATAACATATGTGTTTTTGCAGCTTCATGCAGCAAGAAATCTAGTGTTAAGACACTCCGTTCTCCACTTTTTGTCTAATTTTTCGAGATATTCCGTGTTGAGCGGTTTGTAATCTGGCACTGTAGCACTGTACGACGGCCTCAACGAAATATGTCTTAATGTATAATATCTTCAGTCGATACCAATTGGCTGGAGAGTCATTTATAAAAATTAGATTTGCAGAAAACTGTGTAACGATCAAAGTGTATGAAGGACCCTCTGTCAAAGGAGGGAGTCAGTCGCGTGGAAGTGCCTTGGAAATTTTTCCAATGGCCGGTCGTTTAGAAACTAATATTCTCGTAGATAAATATTACTTATTTGTCATTTTCTTATTTACGATATAAAAGTAAATATTTTTTCACAATGTCAGTTTATCTGAAGAATCATACTGACTGACACGACTGACATACATGAAACAACATTTATTAGTTGTTTTACATGCATTTTATAGATATTACAGATAATTAATAAAAAAAAAATCGTCCCTGGCGACGAAAAGGTCAATGCTCCCACATATGGCTAACAGAGCAAATGAACGATATTATGAGCCTGACATTTCAGCTATAAAACCTTGTAACGACTCTGAATTAAATGTCGCTTAAGATTGTACGCCTTAATGAAAAGGATTCGGATGTTTTGGGAGATTTAATAATAAATATATAAATAAGTGGCGAGCAAAGGCTGGATGTGAAGAGCTGAAGATCCAGCTCAGTGGCGTGCCATTGGAGGCCTATGTCCAGCAGTGGACAAGAACAAGCTGATGATGATGATGATGATATAA
This sequence comes from Heliconius melpomene rosina, assembly GCF_056956725.1. Lineage (NCBI taxonomy): Eukaryota > Metazoa > Arthropoda > Insecta > Lepidoptera > Nymphalidae > Heliconius > Heliconius melpomene. The sequence continues at coordinate 2,103,665 of NC_140399.1, forward strand.
AATTTGATATACGAGTCGATATAGGTTCAACCATTTACAAAATATTAAACGGTTTCTTTAATTACTTGCGTGCTTTACAAGTTTAAATCTTTAAAGTTATAGTTATAATATAGGCAAATAACACATTTTTTTATATAAACTGCAGTCTATTGTGCCTATTCTGATGTTTAAGCTATATTTCGGTAAAATTTCATCTAAATCTGTTCAGTAGTTTTTGTACACGCACGCTATTCTAATTCGAGCAGAAAACGGAGAACAGAGTGAGTAGACACAAGTGATACCGGTATTCATACACGAATACCGGTATCACTTGTGTCTACTCACTCTTTGTAACAAAGAGTGAAGGTAAAAAGAAAAATAAATTCCTGAGCGGGAATGTGCAAATAGCTAGTGATATATGACTTGTTTTTTGTTTTTCTTACACAGACTATAATTTATTTAACAAGCTCGCACAAACAGGTATACTTTATGCTTATTAATTTTGCCTAGTAAAAATATTATTATATGAATAATTAAATGAAAATGAAGAAAAACAAGATGAGTAACGAGAAGAAAAGTCTCCAAAGTAAGTAGTAGTCTCCAGAGAACGGGGTGTCTTAATGGGAGCGGAGTGTCTTATGTTATGTCGTATGCGTTGGGAACAGCGTGAATACTATCAGGTCCCATTATTCCCGAAGAAAATCTTCTTTAACTTGATTTAGGAAAGGACCTAAAAAGGGAATTTATTAACATTAGATTTGCCAAACTACTTTGAAAATATACCAGTAAAGAGATAGTTATATAAATATCTCTGCATTTAGACCTGTCTAGGCTTGATAATAATAAAAACATAGAAATGTCTTGTTTTTATTTTCTCTATCTTGCGTATAGTGCGGTAGTTAGCGAAAAAGTAGTGTCAATACTCAAGACACCTCGCCGCCCTCATTCTAGATATTAGTAATACTTTTTCTGATACGAGTATACCTTCGATATACAGATACCGATCAGTTACGATTTTATTATAAGTAAATAGATTTAAAATGCGTTTTTTTAGACTCGAGGCCAAAATGGATATTTAGATTGTTTTAAAGTATTTCGGTGTATTTAGCGGGTATCTTAATGTTGTTTCTTTTGGGTGATACTGACAAAAAAAAACATAGTTAACGAATATTTTTTTATAAGCATTTTTATATTAGAGGTCGTCATGGCATAACGTCACTGCGTCTAAATATAAAGGCGGTAATTATGAATTTGATTCTCACTTGGAAGAATGATATATTTTCATTTCTTCGCTCTTATAACAATAAAAAAGCCGCGGCGTTAAGATCCAAAACTTATTACAGTACAAGTATTTTTTTTTAACCGACTTCTGTAAGAAAAGGAGGTTATCAATTCGACTGTATTTTTTTTTTATAATAGCTCTGTGTTAATAAACCTTTAAAAACATTTTCATTTATTCATTTATATAAATGAAGTTCATAACATTCTTATATTGAAATAGATATTTAGTATAAAGCATTATATTTCCGGTACTTAATTAATTTTCCTGTAATTTACTACGGAATTGAGGAAAACGCTATAATAATATTCATTTGAGTCGCTACAACTGGCTAATACAATTTGGCTAAAAAAAAGACATTTTTTAAAAATAATCTACTTAAAAAAAATTAATGAAGTATCTGTTAGTTTATCATTTACTTATTCTAAGAAATGTTTAAATTTTGTGTAAAAAGTTTTTTTAGAAGAGCGTAGCCGAAAATAAATGTAAAAAAATATACATTAAGAAAAGGTAAGCATGAAGATGTTGCAGGCTGTACATAACGGGGCAGTCTAAGGGAACCTAGGAACCTATTCTTATGATATTCCATTCACTATACTCCGTACTTATAATCATAAAAACAATAAAACACTAAATAAAAATTTATCGCCAGATAATAATCGGGTTTTTAAAGAAAAGTGATAAGAAACAAAAATGAAAGTAACATTTTTACAGTCCCCGCTATACCTAGGATCTATTTAGTCTTTGTTTATGGCCTACATATAAAGATCCCGAATACTAAGTAAGCTATCACTTAGGGTAACTACAAAACCCGCCAACGGCAGGTTAGGCAGAGGGAACCTAATGCTAAAGATATTAAAGTGATATAATATAGTCGCTAGCCTTCTCGATAAATTGACTGATTAGGCCAAAAAGTTATTTTCTATTTACACTTTATTGGTTTAAATTCTTAATATTAGACAGTTTAAATAAAGTATAGGTCTCTTTTGTAACAAACATTATATTAAACATTATATGTATTATATTAACGGCTGTGGGTTCGATTTCCTCTCTGATCGAAGAAACTCATATTACAATATTCCCTCAACTCGAGAGCCTCAAGCAGCATAAGAACTCACAACCACTATATTTATTCAAACGATTGACAACCACACAACAATATCTTAGGAAATATCCTAAGATATTCAAAAATCATTTCTATATAACATTTGGGCACCATTCATTTTCAACTCTGAAATTTCTCTTGAGATTTGAAAAACAACTTTTTATCCCGACTCTACGTAATGAGGACATATTGACAGAGAGAGACAAGTTCGTTTCGCGGCAAATGTATGCGGGAAGTTATAATCAGTCATGAATATGCTAACGAACGGCGGTCACCTGATCGAATCCTTTATCTATTGTGTGGGAAGGAATGCCCGATAGGCCAATCGAATATGGCGTTTCTATTTTCTAACTGGAGCGAGCTTGATTTTTTTTTCAGTTTCACGCTCTATCCCGCATGTATTAGGTTTGGTAGAGGGAAATTAGTGTTAGGGCACTCCGGTCCCCACTTTCCACTGAATTCTGGTGACATAGTGGCAGAATTCAATGCCGCGTTTTGTCTCGTTACCAGAGCGAAAAAGTGAAAATATTAAATATTTCATTTCCTCGAATGGGAGTCGAACCTACAACCTGTCAAATTTACAGTCGCACGCTTCTGCCGTATCTATACTAGGGACTAGAGGACAGGACTGGTCTCTATATATATTCTTTTTGATATAGGTATAAATATTGTTTTTAAAATAATATTTATTGAGGAAATTAAATATTTAATTATTTATAAAAAAATAATTATTTTTAAAAATTTTTAAAAATTAAATATTTATTTAATTATTTAATTTCTTCCCTCTGGTATCGCGGCGTTAAGTACCGCTACTCAACACGTTTACAATTGAGAGGAAAATGGCTTAACACTAGGTCCCCCATTCTCTTTGCCTGCAGTATAAAGTAAAAAAAAACTTACATTTCATTATTTTCTTTATATGTAAATACGATCACGTATCTAATTACTTTTACCGAGTGAGGTAGCTCAAAGATATTTGTGCTATAATTTATTTCTAATAACAACTAAGTAACAAAAGTATATTTAAAATTTCAACGACATACGCATATAAATGTGTTTTTTTTTTTATTGTTTTGATTGGTTTTTCGCTTTTATTATGCATCTAGCAGAAAAAAAAATGATTTATTTTATTTTTTGATTACAATTTCCAATTAAGATTTTCTCAAATGTATAATGAACAAAAGAAAGCCTAACTTCAGGGTAGCCACGACTCGTTTACCGTACTGTAGGTAGTATTTAATATTTTAATTTCCTGGCTCATTGAATTCTGCCATTCAACATGGAATGCCTCCAGTATTCAGCGGAAAATGGCGAACGGAGTGTCTTAACACTAGATTCCCTACAAGTTAATAAGATAATATTTTATAGATATCTCTATAGTAAATAATCTACTAAGAATAAGCTTTACCATCTTTATAAAATGAGAAATTGTTAAATTCTGACGCACATAAACTCTGTATTGTGAAATATCGATACAAATACCAACAAAATTATCGGTTCGGTAAAATTATGATGTAATGCTTTTATACCGACTTGGACTACAGTCGATGTAATCGAGTAAACTATTTTAAAGTATCATAAAATATAGTGGCCGTAAATAGTGGTCGTTGTGGTGTAGTGGACGATGTTTGGGTGTAACCGTGATAGGTGCATGTTCGATTTCAATTATAGTGATAATTACATTATTATTATTCTTTTGTTTTCTTTTACTTTGTAAGATTGTGTAGGACGTTGGGTTCCGATACCGCAAGAAGTATTTTATTAGGCTCTCTTTTCAAATCAAGTCTTCAAACCTAGTCAATTAATATTTAATAACATCTTTAAATTTTTTTTTAAGTAAATGTAATATGAAATTTGAGTATATGGTTTGAATTTAAACTCGATATTTCGAATCGTTCCTGAGAAAAAAGCTCTTGACAGATAGACAGACAGATGGATAACAAAGTGATGTTATAAGGGTTTCTTTTTCCTTAAAAGGTACGAAACCCTAAAACCGGAGTGTTTCAACACCCTGCTACATGCGGGATACACCGTGAAACTTAAAAAAAGTTATATTTAAATTTCTATACATATGTGCACCCTGTCCTGTACACAAGCACCGTCGCATATTGCGTCAGGCGGGTATTTTTGTTAGATAAGCTGCGCGTAAACAACTTACTTGTAGCGTTAACGACTAAAATACACTTTTATTCATCGTTCACCTCGTTGTAGCATGTAGCTTCGATATAAACATGGAGAATATTATGTTTCTATAGTATTTCCAAATGGAAATACAGTCGGATAGAGAGACGGAGAAAAAATACCTAATGAATATATTTTAGAAGCCAGTCGTGGCGGAGGGGCAAAGTGTGGGTTCAATTTGAAAATCGAGGAAATTAAATGTTTAATTTTTTTTTCTTCGCTCTGGTGTCTAGGCAAAGCGCGGCGTTGAATTCCGCCACTCAAACGCAATGCCCCTAAAACTCGATGGAAAGCGAGGGCGAAGTGTTTTAACAATAGACTCTCTCTGCCTATACTGCTATGAAAAAAAATTATGACTGCTACAGTTGTAGAGACTATTGGAAAATGATTGTGGATTCATGTTATTTGACCGAGGCATACGTTTACGTTCGTGGGTTCGATTCCCACTTGGGGTGAATTATTTTAACCTCGTTCTACTAATAAAAGAAAGCGCGATGTTGAGTTTCACCAATCAACAGGTAGTTTCGAAAATTAAGCGGGAATGGAACGAGTATCTTCTTACTAAAATTCTTCTGCTTGCTGCCATTTTCGTAGAAACAAACGAAGAAGTTTAAAAATATATAGTAAACATCAGAATTAAACTAAAACATAATTACAAAACATGGAAATGACGGTAGAAATTTATTTGGAAACAATATGGAATTAGTTGAGGAAACGCGAATGTGTCATAGCCAGAGTACTGTACTTGACATATGTAATTTAGTTCAAATTGAGTGCTCAGTAGTAGCAGCTTCTCGTAAAGTCAACGAGGGTTGGAATTGTTACATATTTAAATAAGGCCCTCGTGCCGCAGTGGCGCAGCGGCACGAGGGTGTGGCTATAACGTGGCGGTCGTGAGTTCGATCTCCAGTCGAGCGAATGAATAATTATTTATTTATATTTTTATTTCTTCGCTCTGGCCCGATTCAATATGCAATGCCTCAAAACATTTGGCGAAAAGTGGAGAACGGAGTATCTTAACACTAGGTTCCCTCTGTCTACTCTGCTGTGTGCGAGATATAACGTGATGCTGATTTTGATCTGTAAGCGCGACGGTAGTGGGTTGGGTTGTAACTCAAGGAAATGTTTCTGAGACAAGGGTTCTTGACAGACAGACAGACAGACGGACGGACAACAAAGTCATCTTTTAAAGTTTCTATTTTTCCTTAAGAGGTACGGAACCCTAAAAAACACAACAAATACCTTCTTAAATATTTTGTATACTCCAAACCGCCTAAAAGCTTGTACATTACACATATTTACATAGACATCCATTAGGGATTACAGAATCTATCATTCTTACATATTATTACTTTTAGATTCAAGATTAACATAAATCTTATACTGTGAAAATATGTAAGTACATAAAATACTGTTTCTTTTCACTCTTCGCTTGAGATATTGCCTTTTGAGTGGCTGAACTCAATGCTTTATCTTGCCTGATGTAGAAAGGAAGATAATTTATACTCCCGAATGAGGTAATCCACAATGGTGTTAGTTCCGACTGAAAACGTGACGATTATGAGTTCAATTCCGACTTGGAAGAGTAAATTATTTTCATTTTCTCGTAACGAAACAAAGTTCGACATTGAGGGGAACTGAGTGTTTGAATACTACGCCTACCCTGCTGTATGAGGCGTAAAATAGCATTCAAAAATAATAATAAAGCATTTTATTCTTCAATAACTTACTCATATTAGGCTGTCGTGGCGCAGGGGCACAAGGGAAAACTGTAACGCGACGGTTGTAGGTTCCCAATCGGAAGAATCAGTTATTATTTATTAATATTTTCATTTCTTCGCTGTAGATTTGCGGCGTCGAGTTCTGCCACTCAACACGTAATGCCTCCAAAATTCGGCAGAAAGTGGGGAACAGAGTGTCTTAGCACTAGGTTCCCTCTGCCTACCCTGCTGTGTGCGGGATACAACGTGAAGCTGATCTTCGCTGTAGTATCAAGGCGTTGAGTTTCGCCAGTCAACACACAATGCCTTAAAAATTAGGCGGAAAGTGGGGAACGGAGTGTGTTAACTAGGTTCCCTCTGTCTACCCTGCTATATATTTTACTCATATTATTAAATAAAATTTAAAATTTGCAGGCAATATAATATAAAAAAGTTCTGCATAAATGTAGAATATAAATAAATAGAAACTGACATGAATATGATGAAAGCTCTCGATCAATCACAAATATTGCTAAAGTCTGAAATACTAAATCTAAAGAGTATGTGATGATATGAATATGAAAATAAAGAATAACATACGAAAATTTCTTTTAATATCTTTACTATTTAATATAAACAAATTATGTGTAGTGTATTAAAAAAATAAGAGGCCATCTTGGCGTAGTGAGAATGTTTGACGGTGGTAAGTGGTTCGTTGCGTGTTTATATTTTTATTTACCTTAGCGCTGTATCCTGCACATAGCAGGGTAGACAGGATAATGATAAAAAAAAAGGAAAAATTTATAGTGCCCCAACCAAAATCACAAAAAAAAATTAAAATAAATAATTTTTATACTTTTCATCACCTCTTCATGTTCAGTAGAGTGGTCATGACACCAACAACTAAATATAGATATAATTTATTAGGAGAGTTGCTTTCGTTAGATTTCTTTGCTCTGGTAACGAGACAAAACGCGGCGTTAAGTTTCGCCACTCAACACGCAATACAACAAAAATTTGGCGGAAACGGAGTATCTTAATGGTAACGGGATGTCTTAAACTTAGCTCCCAGGTTCCTTTTGCCTATTTATTTATTATTTATTAGCAAATATTTTAATCACGTAAATTATATTTCACTTAAAAATGTGTCCAAAAAAACTGAAATAAAGAACCTTTGATAAAACGTGCCTAAGATTAGAAAATAGCCGACACTTTCGCGTTAAGACAGAGTACTTTTTTTAACACTTGCCAACTTCAAACTAAATATATCATGTTTCAAAAAAAAGTACTATTAAGATTTATAAATTGTTCAAGCCGTCATAATGAGTTGCTCAATTTCTAAGTTAAAATTGTTAATTGTAATTGTAATTTGTAACAAATATTGGCAGTTAAAAAGAGTGGCCATGATTTTCTTTGCCTGTATGATGATGAGCTCAACTATTTAAACGGGCTTTTTTCAAGTCAAAATTGCACATTTTTTTTTTGGTTATTTTGTTTTGCATTTTTTTCTACTTTTATGACATGTCCAAGTAAATGTTAAGCATTTTTATGGAATAAAGATATTTTGACTTTGACTTTGATAAAGCGTCTCACTGTAAACGCGAAGGTTGTGGGTTCAATTCCCAATTAAGAGATTAAATTATCTTCATTTCCTCGTCCTGGTAAGAAGATGAAGCGCGTATATCATATAACATCTTGAAATGAAATGAGAAACTTCACGCTGTATCCCGCGTACAGAAGGGTAGGCAGAGAGAACCTATTTTTAACATACTCCATTCCCCAATATTCGCCAGAATTTCAAACAAAGGGTTTGAGTGGCGGAATTCAACGCCACGCTGTGTCTCACCAGAGTGGGAAAATGAAAATAATTCATTCCTCCGAGTAGACATCAAACCCAGAACCGTCGCACTTACAATAAGACGAGTAGAAATTAAACCCACAAACGTCGCATTTACAATCAGATTTTTTGTAATATGTGTAATTAAAAAAAAATAACTATTTCTTATGACTAAAATCTCTCCCTCTTTTCCAGGTCAAGTGGCTGTCACAATGGCGGACACTAATCCAGCTGTTGGCAACGGAAGCTCTGGAAATGACAAAGTGAGTTCTCTTATAACCTCCCACGCTTCATGAGGAGCTTTATGAGTTGAAACGTGTGTTGCTTTGTTTAATTGACTATTAGATGCTTTTTTTTAAATTTATTTCTTAGTTTAATACGTGATAAGTGACTGTAGGCCGTAACCCGCATATAGCAGGGTAGGCAGAGATAATCTAGTGATTCCCACTTTCCGCTTATTTTTTTCGAGATATTGAGTCCGTCATGGTGCAATAGCATATCGGCTGACTGTAGGCGCGACGGTTGTGAGTTCAATTTTAACTCGGGCTTTTTTTCATCGCTTCGATAACGAGACAAAGACCAGGGTTTGCTGCTGCTACTCAAAAATGCCTTTAAAATTTGGCGGTGCTTTGGGAACGCGTACTCCGTTAACTTAACTAGGTTCCCTCTGACTTTCCAAGTTCTTTACCGTAGAGCCTAAAGAGATGAGTGGCTTCAATAAAGTAATTGTGGACTTCAATATAAGCTTTAATTGAATATGAAGTTACAAATTGTTATCAAAAGGGATGGAATATGTTTGAAATGGAAATTTAGTTTCTAAACGTCATTAGGGTAGTTATATCGAGTGGCTTGTTCTATTTAATTGTAAGAAATTGTATGAATCCAATATATATATAATCAGTTTCACGCTTTATCCCGCACACAACAGCCGCCCTTTATCTTGTTATCAGATCGAGAGAGTGCAAATAATTCACTGCCCCGAGCGGGAATCGAATCTACAACCGTCATGAGTACAGTTCGACACAATGCAGCTTTCACGATTTTATATGTTTTTTATACAAATATGTTTTGAGAATTATCTGTTGTTTTTTATAATATTACTAGCGACCCCCTTGCGGCTTCGCCCGCTTTTACTACTGGATTATTCATATAATGTATGTTTGCAAAGCACTTAAGATAATGTGAAAATTAATTAAACTCTAATGCAACCCGCATTTTCGTAGTTTCAATAAGTGTTTGACAATTATTTCACTCGGCAAGGATTTTTAGTAGGTACCGTAATTTTAAATCTGTGCTACTAATCATTTCAAGTACTTATTAAAATATATTTAAATGACTATTTTTAGATAGTTAAATGACTATTTTTAAACGGAAGAAATTATAAACAAAAACCTACCTACTAATAACTACTACAAAAAATATGAAATCAAATATATCGCGCTGAAATAATACATTCAACTCCAATTATCTAATACGTGCAAACGCATCTAAATCTTCGTTGCTATAAAGGCAGGCGGATTTTTTTTTTCGAGCTTGTGGTTAATGCTGAAGAGGGTATTCTGTCCCTGATGAAAAGCAAGCACTACGTGGCTGCCTGTGAGGAAAATTAAATAGAATGCATCGGCCGGGAATCGAACCCGGGCCGCCCGCGTGGCAGGCGAGCATTCTACCACTGAACCACCGATGACTGCTCATGACGCGCTTGTATAAGCAAAACGTCGCGGGGCGCGTTTCGCAGCAAGGATGTTTTGATATTGTAACAACTTCTAAAGTACTTATTAAAATGAAAAAACAGTAAAAGACAGTTTTATACTGAGAGTAAGGGATAAGTAAAACACGACTCGATACAGCTGAGGTGTCAACGGCGTGATGTGTTACCAATTAAATGCGTTTTTCTCTAAAACTATTCGCAATTTCGAAATAGTGTAAAAAGTAAATTTTATCTTCATTTAACGTAGAAAATTAATAAAGTATTTTAAAGGATAAAGATTAATACCATTATGGAAAAATATCCCTCACAATAAAAAATATATTGAAATTACTATTTTTAGACAGAAGTATGATCACTACACGTTAACCTTAAAAGATAAAAATATGCTGTCGCGGACTTTTTTGTAGATCTTATTAAGAGGAACAATACTCCAGTACATTATTTTCATGTAGTACTTACCATTAAAGCAGCGCATGCGCGAAAGTGTCTCAACGGGTAGGACTTTAGTATCGTATTTATGTTAATTTACATAAGAATGTACAAATAATAAACTATATATAAACCTTCCCTGAGAAATACTCGACCTAATAGTGAAAACCGCATCAAAATCGGTTGGGTGGTTTAGAAGAAGAAGAGTTAGAAAGTTCAGACAGACACGAAAAGCGACTTTGTTTTATAAGATATAGGATATGTAGATATAATATTTGGACACGCTCAAATAATCTAATAACACTGACATATCCTTTGAACAAACTGAATAACCCTCTTAAAGGTACTCTCTGTCCCTTATCTTACTGCTTGAGGGTTATTGAAAATGATTGTAGGAGATCACTTCTTGTTCTTTCACAAATATTTATATATTTTACATAAAAATAAAATTGAATTCTATAGTTGTGACTGTATTTTTGTATTGGTTTTTCACGTTGTTTTCAACGTTCAATGGTATTTAATGTCGCACTTTGCCTTGTTCTAAAAAAAATGCTGTTTCCATTAGAAAAAAAATCAGTGATATTTAGAATTTGGGTTTGTTTTAATTTTACAGTACGAATTTTAAGACCCCCGTTCCCTTATTTTTACCCAAACTGAAAGCCGCGTTTCTGGTGCGCCTCCGCTGCCTCTGCTAGAAATAAGAATAATTAAAATATAATTACTTCGACTGTAGATCGAATTCACACCTATCTGGCTTTCACTGCCACACTGCGCCATAAAGCTGTTCTTATTATAATTGAATTCTATACAAATTAATTTACGAAAATCTCTTTAGTAAAATACAGGAAGCATTGTCGACGTATTGTATTCGGAAATCACAAAGAAAAGCGGAATCAAGAAGTTTACAGTGTTTGTTCGGGAAAGTGTTTGTCTAGCGCCGGTAGCTGGTCACCTTCACCCCGATACGATTGTTACTGGGTTTAATAGGTTAAGGGCTGAGGGTAGCTCTGTTAAATTACTACAGAATTTAAGGGGGTGGGGTGACGAGTGTATTCTGATCTAAATAATTCACCCTCACGCTGTATGTGACGGATAGGCAGAGGGAACCTAGTGTTAATTCCATTCCATATTTTTCATAGAACTCCAGAGGCTGCGAGTTAATTGGCGAAACTTAATGCCACGTTTTGCCCATTATTACCAGAGCGAGGAAATGAAAATATTTAATATTTATCTCTCTCGAGTGGGAATCGAATCTACAGTTGTCGGGCTTACAGTCGCACACTTTTGCAACCGCGCCGCGATGGCTTCAAATTTATTTTAAACAAATACTCAATTTTATAATACAATATCTTTACATAGTCTCTAACGCCTAAAGAGAGTTTTTACTTATTAATTTCTGCCGAGAATTTTTCTTTTTTCCTAAGTGAATCTTGTAAATATAATTGTATTTTCCTACATATGGATAAATACATAGCTTTCTAAAGCCCATCATTATTTTGTTAAAATAGCATATTTCATAATTTAATTTTACTATATTGGGCGTGTTTATTAAATAATTTGGCCAATTTTACGTAACCCTATAATAATATAACTTATTATTCGTATTTGAGTTCTAAATTTATACAAGAAACACATAGTATGTTTATAAAATTATTATTATTATTATTTCATTACGTGTGTGTCTTCATAGGCGTAGTTAAGATACGCATGCCTACGAACAATGGTAGTAGATTTGAACTATTATAATTAATAAGTATTTATTAAAAAAAAATAATAATAATAAACGGCTTTTAAATAAGTACATGTTAGTTACGTACCTATATTATATATGTCCTCATCAGAAATGCAAGTATACTCAATTGCTAGACCCAGTGTTAAGACACTCCGTTCCTCACTTTCCGCCCTATTCTGAAGGTGTTGCATGTTGTGTGGCGGCGGAGCTCATCGCCGCCCTTTTGCCTCGACACCAGATCGAGGAACTGAAAATATTAAATATTTACTCGATTGAGAATTTAATCCACACACTGTCGCGTTTACAATCGCACGCTTTTGCCCCCGCATCAAGTAGCCTTAATTTTTTTGTTTTCAGCTTCACGCTATATCCCGCACACAGCACCGTGCTGTGTTGCAGAGGGAACCTACACTCCGTTCCCCACTTTCTGCCGACTTCCGGAAGCATTGCGTGTTGAGTGGCAGAACTAAACGCCACGCTTTGCCTCGACACCAGAACGAAGAAATGGAAATATAAACGTAAATGAATATTTCACTTCCTCGAGAGGGGATCGAACCCACAACCGTCGCGTTACAGTCACACCCTTGTGCCGCTGCGCCACCACGGCCTTAAATAAATAATAATTATAAAACGAAAAAAAAATATCAATCTCTAAGCATTAACTAAGCAGCTTCCCGTAAGTAGTATAAGAAGTCGTAACAATAAGATGTATCGCCAACATAAATCAATGTAATGCAAACCACATCGTAAATGTTTCAGTGAATGTTTCACCCGGATGCGACCAGGTGGTTGCGGCTGATAGAATTTTATTTCACATAAAACGGGCAGTTATAAAACAAATTATTTGGGTTTTTATTTCTTTTATTCTTCACTAGCGACCCTCTTGCGGCTTCGCCCGCTTTTACTACTGGATTAATCATATAATGTGTGTTTGCAAAGCACTAAAGATAATGTGAAAATTAATTAAACCCTAATGCAACCCGCATTTTCGTAGTTTCAATAAGGATTTTCCAATTGTTTTACACAGCAAGGATTTTTTAGTAGGTACCGTAATTTAAAATCTGTGCTACTAATCTTTTCAAGTACTTATTAAAATATATTTAAATGACTATTTTGAACGGAAGAAATTATAAACAAAAACCTACCTACTAATAACTGCTACAAAAAATATGAAACCAAATATATCGCGCTGAAATAATACATTCAACTCCAATTATCCAATACGTGCAAACGCTTCTAACTAAATCTTCGTTGCTATAGAGGCAGCCGGGTTTTTTTTTTTCGAGCTTGTGGTTAATGCTGAAGGGGTTATTCTGTCCCTGATGAAAAGCAAGCACGACGTGGCTGCCTGTGAGAAAAATTAAATAGAATGCATGGGCCGGGAATCGAACCCGGGCCGCCCGCGTGGCAGGCGAGCATTCTACCACTGAACCACCGATGCGTGTAAGGCAAGCGGGCACGGCGGACGCATGGCGAGTGGCGAGCCGTTTCGCAGCAAGGATTTTTTTGATATTGTAACAACTTCTAAAGTACTTATTAAAATGAAAAACAGTAAAAGACAGTTTTGGTCTACATTAAATGGCCAACGCAACTAATGTACTTATTTATATGCTGAGAGTAAGGAATAAGTGAAACTTGAGTAACATACAGCTGATGTGTCAACGGCAAGAGGTGTCAACAATTAAATGCGTTTTTCTCTAAAACTATTCGCAATTTCGAAATTGTGTAAAAAGCAAATTTTATCTTCGTTTAACGTAGAAAATTAATAAAGTATTTTAAAGGATAAGGATTAATGCCATTATGGAAAAATATCCCTCACAATAAAAAATATATTGAAATTATTATTTTTAGACAGAAAAATGATCACTACACGTTATCCTTAAAAGATAAAAATATGCTCTCGCGGACTTTTTTGTAGATCTTATTAAGAGGAACAATACTCCAGTACATTTTTTTCATGTAGTACTTACCATTAATGCAGCGCATGCGCGAAAGTGCCTCAACGGGTAGGACTTTATTCATATTTATCGTATTTATGTTAATTTACATAAGAATGTACAAATAATAAACTATATATAAACCTTCTACGAAAAATACTCGACCTAATGGTGAAAACCCCAACAAAATCCGTTGGGTGGTTTAGAAGAAGAAGAGTTAGAAACAACAGACAGACACGAAAAGCGACTTTGTTTTATAAGATATAGGATAGGATGACTATTTTTAGATAGTTAAATGACTATTTTTAAACGGAAGAAATTATAAAGAAAATCCTACCTACTAATAACTGCTACAAAAAATATGAAACCAAATATATCGCGCTGAAATAATACATTCAACTCCAATTATCCAATACGTGCAAACGCATCTAAATCTTCGTTGCTATAGAGGCAGGCGGGTTTTTTTTCGAGCTCGTGGTTAATGCTGAAGAGGGTATTCTGTCCCGGATGAAAAGCAAGCACTACGTGGCTGCCTGTGAGAAAAATTAAATAGAATGCATGGGCCGGAAATCGAATCCAGGCCGCCCGCGTGGCAGGCGAGCATTCTACCACTGAACCACCGATGCGTGTAAGGCAAGCGGGCACGGCGGACGCATGGCGAGTGGCGAGCCGTTTCGCAGCAAGGATTTTTTTGATATTGTTACAACTTCTAAAGTACTTATTAAAATGAACAGTAAAAGACAGTTTTGGTCTACATTAAATGGCCAACGTAACTAATGTACTTATTTATATGCTGAGAGTAAGGGATAAGTGAAACTTGAGTAACATACAGCTGATGTGTCAACGGCGGGATATGTCAACAATTAAATGCGTTTTTCTGTAAAACTATTCGCAATTTCGAAATATTGTAAAAAGCAAATTTTATCTTCGTTTAACGTAGAAAATTAATAAAGTATTTTAAAGGATAAGGATTAATACCATTATGGAAAAATATCCCTCACAATAAAAAATATATTGAAATTATTATTTTTAGACAGAAAAATGATCACTACACGTTATTCTTAAAAGATACGGATATGCTCTCGCGGACTTTTTTGTAGATCTTATTAAGAGGAACAATACTCCAGTACATTTTTTTCATGTAGTACTTACCATTAGAGCAGCGCATGCGCGAAAGTGTCTCAACGGGTAGGACTATATACATATTTATCGTATTTATGTTAATTTACATAAGAATGTACAAATAATAAACTATATATAAACCTTCTACGAAAAACACTCGACTTAATGGTGAAGACCGCATCCAAATCCGTTGGGTGGTTTAGAAGAAGAAGAGTTAGAAACAACAGACAGACACGAAAAGCGACTTTGTTTTATAAGATATATATATAGGATAGGATAGGATGCGTCTTAGTAGTAAGCTTCTTAGTTTTTTTTATATAAAAAACCGGTCAAGTGTGAGAGGGAGTCATCCATCGAGGGTTCTGTATCAGAGAAAACCTGGGAACTGAATATTAAGACACTCTGTTTCCATTTAAGCGGAAACCATCCATACATTCCCTACTTACCTAATGCCTAATTCTAGAGACATTGTATGTTGAGTATCGGCCATAGTTATCAGAACGAAGATATTAAATATTTCATTCTCTTGAGTGGGAATCGAACCCACAACCCTTTTAGCACGCTTTCGCATGATCTCTTCCGCCACGACTAATGTCTATTTTGATTCCAATATTTAAAAATATGCAAATACGTCATTATTGCACCAAATAAGCTTACGTTTTTATTAAGAACCAACCAAAAAATACTTTATAATAACAAATACAATACTAAAAGTTATAAAATTTCTGAAACCTATATTTAATCATGAAAATATTTTGACACTGTCCCCATTAAAGAGTTGGACAACGTACCACCCAGTCGCTTCCGTTAACATGTTAAACATGACGTAAAATCACCATACATTCTGCTAAGGCCTTTTAACATCTAAATAATAGTAAATACAGCTTATTTCTAACAACCAAAGTTAATTAGTTAGCTGACCGCGTCTCTATTGGAAATATTATTGACAGGCTAATGGACAGGGCCAATGACGTGAAATACGATTCAAAGTTCTCATGTTCTTCTATTTTATGCTGTTGGACGTTTTCAGAAGAGATTGGGTGGCTTTTGTTGGTTATTTTTGTTTGATTTAGCTACTAACCATATCTAACTTCCCCCACTCAACTCGCAATGTTTCAAAAATTGGAAGTGTTTGGAGCATGTAGTACCTATTTTAGCTAGGTTCCCTCTGCCTACGGTCCTATATGCGGGACACAGCGTGAAAATAAATAACAAATATAGTTAGAATATATTCCAGAACCCCATTTCGCCTTTTATTACTTATCTGTGATTCAAGTTTGATTTTAAAGCAAAATTGCAATTTGACCATAACAGCGTGATAAGAAAATACCAATAATTATATTATTTCAAATTGCTATTTAATATAATAATACAATATTTGTACCAAATCGAAACAAAATTTAAATATACGATATCCTTATCATCATATGGTACCACCCTTTAAAGTAGAGGGTAACAACCCCTAATACTGCCAATCCATTATCTGTACATAAAACGCAAGTAACGTGCCTACTTGCACCTGTCGCGTTCATACAGACCTGTCTTACTTTGAGTAATGAATGGAGTTCAGACATTTAGATAGATATGTTCGATGTTCATCAATCACAAACGAATAAGTTGCTACTTTTGATGTGCTTTGAAAAGTAATATATTATGTTTTCCATTTCCATTATATATTTGCGTTTTGTAGAACAAAAGAAGACAGAGAGAATAGTGATAAATTGAAACTTTGAAAGAGTAAATACAATACCCACAGATATAATACATGATTTTTTGTAAGAGATTGGCATAAATATTGGTTTCTTGTATACTTTTTTTTACATAGTATCGAATACCAGCTGCATTTACCTCTACCTTGTTCAGTCGACAGAGAGAAAAAGAGTTATTAATACCTAATCTCATTTTTAACAGCAGTGGCAAGAGTGTACTCGGTGGACTCCAGAACAATCAAATTTTATTTATAAAACTACATATATCCTAATAATAAGAATATATTATGACACTTAATTTTTAAATATATAAAAAATATTAACATAACACATTTAACAAAATAGCAAAAGCTGACAAATAAAAAGCTTTAAAACACATTAAAAATAAAATTATAATACATTTAAATATTAATAAAGAAACAAAAACCAAATCCACAACGTCTACCTCACGCTAATATGACACAAAACACGACGACAATAAAAATATAGCACTTAAGAAATATCTTAAGATCAATCCAAAGAGAATAAGGACACTCAAAGCATTTTATTACTCAAGTAGAGAAATTTTAAAGGTGAATAAAATAGAATAAGTGTGGATTATCCCTCGTAATAATAGTCTTTTATCCCCTTGCGGTATGCTTACAACACGTTTCGGTATTGAGGAATTGGAAGTTGAGGGAAATGGCTAAATTTATAATAAAACTGCTGTTCAATGATATTTTTGTTTATATTGTTGTCGTTTTCTGTTTTATTTCTTAATTGGAGAGAGTAAAATTAATAATTAAAAAAAGAACGTAATAGTTTGAATGCTGAACTTTCATTAAAAATTGAATTTTTGTTCAGCTTCACTAATACTGTGATAAATTATATAAATTAATTAGTTATTAGCGGCAATTTTATTATAAGTTGATTTTTCTTTAAGGGCAACACTTTTGTCCTCTAGCACAATATAGGAAATTATTCAGAGGAAATGATTACTTTTTTTATACAATTTTGTTAAACATGGCTGCTTGTCAAAGAACAATGTTGCCATAGCACATCCTACTAATATTATAAATGTAAAATGTAAATCGATGTTTGTTACAATTTAATGCAAAAAGTACTGTTCGGATTTTGATGAAACTTTACAGTAATATAGCTTACACTTCAGAATAACATATGTGCTATATATAAAAACATTACATAAGTAATGTTTTTAAATAATTTGAATATAATATAACAATAAATTTAAGCGGGCGACTACTCTACTCACTAACTGATTTTACTTATAAATATACAAAATAATAATACAAGCTATTTTAAAAAGCGAATAATACCTATTTTGCTTAAGCTTGGTTGTCTAACGAGGTTGTTGATAATATTGTAGTGAAATTTACCAAGAGACATGAAGATTTGCTATTTAGGAATATTTGCTCTTAACACGCACGTGTATTTCAAATTTCATAGCATGTCAATATTTACCATTTACTATCTAGAATTTCTATCACGGTGGCGTAATGACTGCGTCACTGTAAATACGATGGTTGCGGATTTGAATCGCAATCGGGGAATAAATTATTTTTATTATAATTTTGACGGGGTCTCCATTCTAAGACACGTCTGCCCCAGCGGCCGTCGGCTCTACGACAGATATGCCCCGCCCATTGCCACTTCAGTTTACCAATTTGTCCAACAGTGGACAAAAGATGGCTGTTGATGATGATGATGATGATGATAATTTTAACACTAAGTTTCCTCTACCTCTGCCTGATTTGTTTTTTTTTTTTGACCAAATTATAAATAAATCAAAACACAACAAACAAACCAATACTATTCTAAAATTAATATAATTTTAATGCAATACAACGTAAGTTCGGATGGTTAGTTAATCTAATTGTAATACACGAACTGTAGGTTCCCATTTCTGTTTACAGACGACGCGGCGTCGCGCCGCGTCGTGTATTTAGTGAACGTTAATTTTACAGCCCAACACTAAAGGCGATTGGGGCGTGAATTATTTACTTTGGAAAGCGTTTGCGCGTCGGCTACCATTCGATGTAATATACTTTTTTTAGCATCACAGGATAAGCAGAGGAAACTTGGGAACCTAGTGTTAAGACTCTTCGTTCTCCACTTACCGCCGAATTGCTTCCACCAGCATGTTGAGTAGCTGAACTCAAGAGCGAGGTTTCCCTCGACACCACAGCGAAGAAATGAAATTATCGAATATTTCACTTCTACTACCGACTTATTTAACTGTAACAAGTTAATAGTAAAGACTGGCCTTATTTTTAATTGATTAGAAATATTATAAGAACTTTTTAATCAAGTTGTGTTCCTTCCATTTCCTCTAGTGAAAATCGAATCTACGACCTGAAGCGTTTACCCTCGTTGTGCCCGTACACCACGACTATTTACAAGCCTTATTTATATCTAACGAAATCCAGTTACCGTACACGCAATTCGTCAATAAACCCTAATGCTTATTGAACGGGAACGCGGAAGCTCCTCGAGAGGTTTTTGAGATTTAATCAAGAGCCTGTATTGGATTCCAATGGAATGTTAAAATATCTTCTTTTTCATATATTAACATTCGATTTGTGTTGTCTTTTAGGGTTGAGCGAGGACATAAATGTTGTTTTTCAGATGTTGATATTTTTATTTTAAATTTTGACGTAGAGCATAATTGATTAATGATTCAAGGTGTCATCTAAAAAGTTCTTGGTTGGCTAATGTGAACATTTTGGTTGAAAACTTCAGTTGAGACAGGCAGAAGTTCCATTTAAATTCATTCAATAAATATAAATTTTTTAGAGCAATAAAAACTCAAGTAACCTAGATAAATACAATAAATAAAATGTTTCTTATATTTTCTCTACAGCTTAAAACATATATATTTCATGAAAATCACCTTCCATTCTGGAGATTGATAAAACCAGTGTCACAAATTCAACATTTTGTTTGGTATCTTTGAAGAGACGCAATCAGGCACCTCTGCAGCACCATACATACATGCAGTGTAAGCCACCTTTCATCAAGAGTTAATTAACTTTGAACAAGACGTATACGACTACTATATAAAGTTCAAAATTTGCTACATCAAATAAAGTTCAAAATTTCTCTTCATTTTGCAACGAATTTGCTGTATATTTATTATGGATATTGTATATTAAAATAGTATTTATGCCTTTATTATTTGTATAAAGAGTATATTATTATATTATTATTTTTTTTATTGGTCATAGTGACTTAACGACTCTACCTTTAGGTGAAATCTATGTAAACATACTAAAAGGCGCTCTAATTGATCACAGTGACGAAGCACGTATAGCTTTTTTTCATCATTTTTGTACAGCTTGTATATTACTTTCTCTAGTAAAATGAAATATGGTTTTTACTCGATAAAAAAGTGACATGGGTTCAAATCCCATTGTGTAGTTTATGTGTGTCCTATATAATGAATTTGTTTTTTTTTTGCTCGATATCAATAATAGCAATAGGTAGACGTTTGAAATATTAACAGAATATTTAATCATACCTATATTAATTTTAAAAATAAATCAATTAATTAACAGAAAACAAATATTTAAAACTATAATAATACGGAGACAATAGTAGAATATTTTCTATAAAGAAGGAAGAAAATAAACATTAAAATATTTATGAAAACTCAATTGAAAAGTGAATGACTTTTTAATTATTCAATTACAGAAATATTTCAATGATATCATTTATATACACTTCATCGTATACAAAGTCAGCCATTTTAAGTATACCTAATAATTTTATAATAATAAATATCTAAGAGGCTTAAGAGGCTATCGCTTAGCTGTTGGATCAAGAACCGGATACAGAAGGCAGTGTTACTTGAGACGGCACGTATTGTGCGGCGGTTCCTCTCTCTGGAGCCCTAGCCCCACCGATGGCTTGGACCCTTGTCCCGCCCCCGGAAGAGTGGTTTTTTATATTTTTAAATGTATCTTTTTTTATAATAATTTATATTTAAAAATGTAAAATTGATTCACTAATTTAATAAAAGTATATTCTGTAATATCTAATAATAATATAAAAATTAAATATAAGACAAAATTATTTAGGATATCATTCAAAAGCTCTCCCGTACAGAACGGCTTCCATTTATAGACAGATTAAGTTAAAATTCTAATCTTAAACTAAACTAACATTCCCTAACACTTCTAAATGAATTTTTTTCAGCACGTTTTTTCCCGCATATAGACAGACAAAACCGAATGTTAAGACTCTCCATTCCTCACCTTCCGCCGAGGAATTTTCCGGCACTGCGTTTTGTCACACAAAACATAGTGCCGAATTTTCCGGCAGAAATGAAAATATTAATAAAAAATAATTCATTCCCCCGAGTGGGGATCATACCACAGTATCTATCTACCCCAAATTTATATATAAATTCAATACAAAATAATAACCTTCTATGATTTTCGTATAAAAATAATGAAACATGACAGTCGTTATCGGGAGGCTATAGATAAGAGGCACATTATTAATGCGTTTACACAACGATACGGGACAGACAAACAAACTCAACGGAATGTACTCGTTGATTGTAACTTGTCGTTGGAAAAGCTTATTTCCTAGAACATGTGTTTTTCCTGGGGGGTTTTTTTTAATGTTGAATGTATTTTTAATATTTTTTAAGTGTTATTTCATTTTCTAAGGAAAAATAGTTTTTATGAAAATATAATAGTGACCCCATCGTAGCGCTTTTTAGTTATTAACCTAAATCGGAATAGAACCCCTAAACAAAGAGGTTAAAATCAGATACAGTCTAAGAGACTAAAGAAAATATATATGCAAAACAAATATTTGAAACTTGTATAGCTCTAAAAGAAAATATTTTCTAAAGCCATTTTATCGTTTAAGTAGGTGCTTTTCAGTGGAATTTTCATTTTAATCTGACCTTTTGAACGTATTGCATATACGTTCTCAGTGTTATTCGATATTTTCTTTTCTGGTTCAGCCTTTTTAGTACTCTTTATCTTCACACTAAATAAGAGGCAGCTATATACCGAGAGCTTTTAAAAAAATTATAAATAGAATTTTCAAACTAATTTACTATTTTTACTCTATAACCTGGACATATCAGAGTAGGCAACAGGAATCTGGGAACCTAATATTAAGACACGCTGTTCCCATCAAAACACTTCCTTCTCTACTTTCCGCCGAATTTTAGAGACATTTCGTGTTGAGAGATTATGTAAAAATAAAAAATCTATTTCAAATAATATTAACCAATATCTTCTAAAAAGAGATCAGTGTTGGGATACACTGTTATTGTTTCTAATAAAATGTTTTATCCAGGCTTCATAAAAGCTACAATAAAACAGTGTAAAAACAAGGTCGATATGAGTATTTTTTGCCGCGAACCACTGTGATGTCTGAAGCGAGTGAACACAGTTTATTTTAATAAAACGATAGGATGAGTCATAATTATATAACATATAAATATAATATTTTAAACATTTTTAAAGTGAAAAAGCACTAAGCAAAGAAAAACACTATTTTGGAAAACAAGGACTTTTTATTATATTTCTCGCCGATTTTCTAAAAGGTGCGTTGATATATCCCTCTACATTTAACGTTTTTATATGTTTCCTAAAAAAATACTTTAACTTAATCGCAATCATCGTAGATTCGATTCCCGATCTAAGCATACATTATGACAGAAGTTATTCTATATTAATTTCATACAAATCTCCTAGGTGTGACCACAGAAAGAAATTCATATTGATATTTAAGCTTCAAGGACAGCGTCAGTACGTCAACAATGAAAATTAACTTTAACTCTTTGCTTCAAGGTAGCGGGTGCACTATAAAACTGGTTGCTCTATATGCATGTATCTATGTAGGTTATTTATATGGAAAATAACACAATATATATGAGAATAAAATGCCAGCCACCTTCTTTAAATGACGATTTAAAGATGGTTGCTGGCATCGGATGGATGCGAGAAACCAAAGACCGGGATGGTTGGCGCTTGATGAGGGTCTACGTTCAGCAGTAGATAGGCTGATTTAAAAAAATGAGAATAAAACATGAAAATAAACTAGGAATAGAAAATTAATGTAAGATAATCGTGGTAGAATAGATCAGTGTCTGGCTATACTTAATAATTATGAGTTTTCCACTCGGGGTAACATTTTTATTTAAATTATTTTTATTTTTCTGCATTGGTAAAACTAATTGCAGTAATTTTACCACGCAGAATGCAATTTCTCCAATTCAATGGAAGGAGGAGATCAAAGTCACTTAAAACAATTTTTTTCCTCTCATAATCCTATGTGGGAAGAAGCGAATACTTCAAGAGCATAATTCTTTTTGTAATATGCCTTCCTTTTTTTTTAAATATTATATAGGAAAAGTTATAAAATTGTTATTCTTATCAAAAAAAACATTGTAACTTCTCAACTCTTTCCCAAATAAATCCCATTTGTCTTATCATTGAACGGCAAATAAAAGAAAACCCTAAAGATTCATCCGGTGCTACGCTCCGTAGGCGTGCTACGACAGCAACATTGTAAAGTATTAGATATAAACTTTTACTTACTCTTTATTTTTTGCTTTAAAATGTGTTATATTGAAAGCTAATATTTTTTTGTTTTATTGGATTTGGATGTAGGACCATCATGGTACAATGGAATAGCGATGTGAAGGTTCATGGTTACAATCCCCATTTGGGAAAATTAATTATTTTCCTTCCCCAGTAAAGCAAAGTGAGGCGATTGATTTTTGCAGCTTAACACTTAATGTCTTGAGTTCAAGGCACTTAGCAGGGTAGACAGGTGGAACCTGGGAACCTAGTGTTAAAATACTCCGTTCCCATAAACACACATCCGTTCCCTATATTCTTAATTCTCAACTCGACCGCGGTTCTATCCGCTTGACCTTCACAATTATTTCTTAAAGTCATATCACTAGTAAATACATTCTAATAAATAACAAAAAAAATATTAGACTGCTTTTTTACCTATACTTTTATGAATCATAATAGTAAATAGAACATCCATTAGGCTCCATAGAACTGTATAAGCAATCGATATTTCAATTTTACCGATTATTGTTTGATTCTAGATTGAGATTTGCAATACAAGGTCACTCTTTGTGTTTTTTACTACTGTTATATTCAAAGGCAATCGTAGTGCAAGGGTGCAAAGTGTGACTGTAACAGGACAGGTCATGGGTTCGATTCCCACTCGAGGAAATTAAATATTTAATATTTCTATTTTCTTCGCTCTGGTGTCGAAGCAAAGCGGAGATAAGTTTAAAGAAATTGAAAGAAAAGTGAGTTTTGACACTATCTTTTCTCAGTTCGTAAAAAAAAATATGTGAAGTCGATTTTATATATACCTGTATAATATTGGCTTTTAATTTAAATAACTTCCGTCAACCGCCTGAAAGCCATTTTGCTGTGGATATAGAATGTGAATTGGATTGTAATAGGTTACATATACCAATACTAATATAGTATACTATAATTATTGCTAACATTGCATTAAATAGGCTTCATATCCTTATATAATATTTTTAATTTATAAAATTTCAATTCTCATACCCATAAAATCGATTATTTTTAGTAAATACGCCCAAAGTACGCATTTATGTGTATTTTTAAGCTTGTTCATTGTTTTTCTAGCTAGCAGGGTAGCTTAGTGTTACGACACTCCGCTGCCCACTTTCCGCCGAATTCTAAAGGCATTGCGTGTTGAGTGGTGGAACTCAACGTTCCGCTTTACGTCGACACTAGATCTAAGAAATGAGAATATTAAATATTTCACTTCCTCGAGTGGGAATCGAACCCACTGCCTCTTGCGTTTACGGTCACATGCTTGTGCCTCTGGCCTACGACTTTCCTGATTCTCTGGTTTTTTATTGAATTTATTTGTTAATAGAGCTGCTGTAAAACTACCAGAGAAGGTGAAAGCCATGAAACCAGCGTGGAGGGCGAGCGGCAGCCTGGGGACGGTTCTAGCTGTACAGTCACTGATGAACAGGTATTTATATATACTAAAAACTAGCAGACCCGAAAGCGGCTACGCCCGCTTGTACTATACGAATATTTATTAAATATATTTATGAAATTATTTTCAGTTTTCAATAGAGAGATGCGTTAAGCAAGCTCATTTTGGGTGACGTTTTATAACAACAAAGTTTGCAAATCGTTGCTTAGCAACGCGATGGTTGTTATTAACATGGCGGAATAAATTGCATGGCAAATTAATCAGTATATATGGGTATATATCGAAAATATTACAAATATGAGAAAAAAAAGTATCCTATGTTCATCCCGAGACCCTCAAGAATCTCTTTATGAGTATTTTATCACAATTAAATTAGCGGTTTGGCCCTGATTGCGTAAAAGACAGACAGACAGACAGACAGACAGAGTTACTTTCGAATTTATAATGTAGGTATATATATATTTATAATATAGCTGCAGCTTTACGCTTTGTTTTCCACATACCAGAGTAGACAGAGGGAAACATAGTGTTAAGACAAGCCCACACCCATTTTCCACCCGAATTTAAGACATTACGCTTTAAGTGGGGGAACTCAACGCCGCCCCTTGTCTTGTTACCAGAGTGAGGAAATGAATATAAAAATATTTATTCCCTAATAGCGGTATAATTTTATAACTTTTCATTTCAATTGCTTCTTTTTAAATTATTTATGTAAATGATCCTTCATCATTATTAATCTTCACCACCTCACAAAGTGTAGATCATCAAGTCTTCAAAGGAAAAAAAACATTTACACATTTACAAAATATCTAAAAATTGTATTTGTATTTTAACAAATATATTAAAATATAGTGGGGAACGGAAGCGGCTTAATCGGTACGGAGTGCCTAAACACTAGGTTCCCAAGCTTCCTCTGCCTTTACTGCGGTATACAGAAGCAGATTGTCATTAGTAATAATTTACGCTTCAAATGTTTACCATTTGTCCGTGATAACGTACTAAATAAAGAGAAAATTATACGAGACATTATAAAAATCTATTATTATAATCTACTAACGCCTAAATACGCAATCTAGAAGCTGACTTATATGGAGTAATCACATTTACACAACTATTAAGTACAGTACGGTTGATGAGTCTTGGCCGCGACAGCTTTAATTGTAGTATTATTCCTTTGATTATATTTTCTTACTGAGTGAATGACACCGCAAAAGTTCAGAAATAGGTTTTCTTCAAGTCGGCCACGACTCGTCGGTTGTACTGTAGCCAGTATAAAGTATGCTATGCTAAGATGTTCTTCACACGGTCGGCAACCTGCCAAAAGTCCTTAATGTGAAAAATATAAGAACTTGAGGCGTTTTAGTGCCTATAATTTGCAGCTGGTCGGTTTATTATTCGAATTTTCCCTTATATCTTTTGATGTGTGTGATGTAATTGTACTTTTTTTTCACGCTTCACGTTGTATCCCGCATGTTACAAGATTGTATTTTCAGGTAGAGGGAGCCTGGTGTTAAGCCATTCCGCTTCCCACTTCCCGCCGTATTCTGGAGGCACTGCGTGAAGGGTTTCGGAATATATTATATATACGTAAAGTATTATATATGTAGAAGCATCAGAAGGGGCCTCGAAGCGGTCTTGGCTGTTATTATTCATTTGTGGGCGTTGTAGCAACAGAGATGTTTAAATAAAAGTCACACTTATATTCTACAATGTCTTATTACTCGTTTACATAACAGTTTTACAATAAATCTCACAAGATTAATAAAATTGCAATAGATTAGGAGCCAATAGGTTAATTGGTGAACATCTCACGCCATAGCTGTCAACCAATGACATCCGCTATTATTTGTAGCTACACCTACTACCCTATTCGGGGTTACCCGCTCCATTTTAAATATTCTTCTAATATAATCCATTACATAAATCAATTAAAATCGAAATGTAATAATTGCGAGATTATAATTAAAACTAATACATAGCAGCGCGCCGTCATATATATATTTTTTATTTTTCCTTTCTTCTTGTTTCAGATACGGGTTAGTGATGACGACGGGTCCACCAACAGTGGCCGCAACAGTATAGACCCGTTCCGCGCGGACGGCGATATAGGTAACTTAGAAATAATAGTTTTAGTTATACTTTGTAAAAAGTGTAGTGTATTGGCTCTATGTTTTATATAATGCGAGCAATCGGGGGGACTGTAAACTAGACAAATAGTGGGTTCGATTCCCACTCGAGGGAATTAAATATTTAATATTAGTTTCTTCGCTCTGCTAGTAAGGAAAGCGTGGTGTTAAGTTTTGCCTCTCAACACGCAATGCCTCCAGAATTCGGCGGATTGAGAATGGAAATGTCTTAATTGGAACGGACTTATTTAATACTAGGTTCCCAGGTCCCCTATGTCTACCTTGCTATCTGCGGGATATAATGTGAAGCTAAAAAAATGTTTACAATTAAGCAATTGAAATGTTTAAAGTAACTAAATTAACAATATATTTGATAGTTTATATATTTTGGAAGTAAAATAGCGTGAAAGAGCTAGTCCAGTCTGTAAACTTTACGTGCCTATTAAAATAATAGGTAAATGTCGTTCAATTATAACTTTATATTGAAGATAAATATTGATTTAGATATGATTCTATTAATATAATTGGAGTTGCCTTTTGTTTATTATATTAACAACCGCAAGTCAATGAGTACGGTTAACCACAAAATTTTATACAATACTAGCTATATACTGCGAATTCGTGTGTGTATTTTCAAAAATTTTAGAGGACAATAAATAATAAAAAATAATAAATTATTTGGAATAAACAAACATTTTTTCAGCCTCACGCTGTATCCCCATGTAGCAGGGTAGGCAGAGGGAGTCCAAACTTCCCCCACTTTCCGCCGAATTCTGGAGGCATTGCGTGTTGCGTGGCGAAACTCAACGCCGCGCTTTACCTCGACACCAGAGCGAAGAAATGAAAATATTTAATATTTAATTTCCTCGAGTGGGAATCGAATCCGCAACCTGTCGCACGGGTGGTCTGTACATACATTATATAAAAAATATGTATTACGTAACCAAAATAAATGGCACCTTTAGAATTAGAATTATCAACACAACCCTATTACTTTACAGCCCAAGAAACACTACCCCGAAAGTAAAACACAAATCGAAACTACAACAGCCAAAACTATTAGAAATTATTATATATTTTAAAATTATTTATTATTGCACATTAAATCTCTAATATTCTTTTACCAGTGACTACGGACGGCATGCTGAGGACAGGTCGCTATTATAAAGGAATATATTGGCCCTCGATTACTAATAGTTTTAAAGTAAGTATCTTTATATTGTTACTTTACTAGCTTTTCTTACCAATTTAATTAAAAATGTATTATTTCAGGATTTTTTTAAATATCATAGTAATGAAAAATATTTTAATGAAAGGCTTATTTGAAAAAGAAATGATTACATACAGATTTTCTTATTCTATAGAATAATACCCTGCTACTATTATAATGAATATGTTCTATATGTTAATATTAAAATGGTGTCATTTATATATAATTATTTCACAGGACGAAACCGTAGAATTATCTTATCAGAAGTACTCAAGACGACAAAGACAGAGATCCCTTATAATGGTGAACGTGGTCGACCTAGCACTCAAGGTAACCACAGCCCTAAGTAGGACTAAAAAGCCCTAAAAGCCCTAAGGTATGCCCTAGGGTATACTTTTACCCAACTAGTGGTCGTAACTTAGTTCTCGTAAAACGTAAACACCTTTATACCCGTTTTCGTAAATGATAATAATTTTAAGAAATTTTGACTCTATCTATATATATAAAATCGAAAGGTCACTCACTCATCACGAAATCTCAGAAACTACAAGTGCTAGGAATCTGAAATTTTGCATAGGAGTTACTTATAGGACGTAGGTGCTCGCTAAGACGGGAATTTGCAATATTCGATTTCTAAGGGGTTGTTTTTGGGGTCGAAAGTTTGTATGAAACTTCGTTACTACAAATCAAATTTTGCATAGACGTCACTAGGACGTAGTCATGGAGACAGAAATAACATGGTTCACGCGGGTGAAACCGCGAGCGGGCCGCTAGTTATATATAAAATTTTGGTGTTATACGCCGCGTCGTTTATACAGTTTTTTTTGTTTATAGTTATAGATGTAAAATAATATTTTTACATTAACAGTACCTATTATAAAATTATTTTATAGGAAAAAGAATCCTGCTTTATGTTTTTTTTGTATTCTTTAAATAGCAAAAGAATAATTTCGAGTTCCAAATTGAACGTCAATTCAATTTGATGCGGATCAAATTCTGCGTGAAACTTTGTATTTTAAAGTTCTATATATATGCATTTATATATTAAAATATGTTATGAATATTTTAAAATATCATATAGGAGTATGTTTAATAAGTATTTTCTTTTCCAGATATGTTTAACACTCATTTATACCTTATCACCGCGTAACAGTAAGTATATTTCAACTTTAATTTTGTCAAGGTCCTCAGGACCAGGTTCCCCCTATCCTGCTATGTGAGGGATACAGCGTGAAACATATAAAAAGGTTAATTCTCCTCACCAGACGCAGATAACTACCAAATAGCGTGGACAGCGGCGTTTCTCGTACTGAATATAGCTGTAATACTGCTCGGAGGGTGGAGATGTTTCGCCAATAACTATTTGCACTGGGCTGCTGCAGCCACGTGGATTTTACTGGTAGCACAAGGTATTGCTTAAGAACCACATTTATTAATTATTCATTAAAAATACTGTCGCTAATATTCTATATAGTATAGCATTTCTCTGAACTATTTTTTTTTTCAGTTTTTTTTTCTTTGCTCTGGTAAAAAGGCAAAGCGCGGCCTCGAAAATTCGGCAAAGTGATTAATGAAGTGTCTTAACACTAGGTTCTCTCTGTCTACTCTTCTATGTGCATATCGAAAAATAAATCACATCACGTATATACATTTACTATCTTATCAGGCTTAAGCGGACAAGGCATAGGTTTCCAAGAACCAGAAAACCAAGTATGGTATATGCTGTTCATCATATTCGTACCGTACGCGATGCTGCCGCTGTCTCTGGGCTGGTGCATCGTCATCGGCCTGTTATCTTCCATCTCCCACGTATTGACCACAGCTGTTAATATTAAGGAGATTATGAAAGAAACGCCTAAAGCTGTAAGTGTTTTTTATATATAGATTTTTTGAATAGTGATTTTAAAAAAAAATAATATGGTCAATGCCTCCAGAATTCGGCGAATTATTATATATCGTATATATATCCAAATATAATTCAAATATTATAAGATATTTTTACTTATTAAAAACATAATATAAAAACTAAATACAATAAAATAATGCCTTTCTTGAAAAAAAAAGCACTTTAAGATACCATAATTTATATCTATATGAATTTGAAGGCGGATTCCTGCGGCACCAGACTTTTAATCGGCAACGCGCTGCTCTACACGGCGGTAAACTTCGCAGGCATGTACGCGAAGTACCTCGCGGACTGGGGACAGAGGAAGGCGTTTCTAGAAACCCATAGATCTATGGTAACGAGGCAAAGGACGAAACGGGAGAGCGATCGGCAGTGGAAGTTATTTCAAAGTGGTATGTTTTTTTTATATGAAGACACTAGCTTTTACTTCTAGTTTAGTTCCTGATGTAACTCTGATGATGGTTACAATCTATATATATTTTTTTTAGTTTTACGTTGTATTCTACACATATCAAAGTAAGATAGGCACATAGAACCTGGGAATCTAGTGATAAGACACTCCGTTCCTATTAAGACACTTCCGTTCATCACTTTCAGTTGAATTCTGGAGACATTGCGTGTTAATTGGCGGTGCTCAACGTCGCGCTCTGCCTCGTTATCAGAATGAGAAAATGAAAATATAAAATATTTATTAGAATCGAACCCACTACCCGTCGCGTTTACAGTCTACATGCTTGTGCCCCAGAGCGACGATGGCCTCGCTCTTCAGCTTTCATCATATTACTATAGAAGTATAGACTATTACTTAGATGAAGTTAATTTATATTCAAATATAGTTAATTTTACAGCTATTGACCTTAATTGTTAGTTGGCATAGATTTCTTAATTCTTTTTCCATATAAAAAGATCTAAAAATCAACAAAATAATATAAATACTATTATTCCTACTACATAAATTCAAGACATATATTTTCTACGTGTTTTATATGAAACAAGATCAAAATTTAAAATATCTCATTTATATTCTAGTGATTCCAGACTTTTTGGCGAAACAAATTTCTAGTCACGTGTCGAAAGTGAGGGGGGAGTTCCAAGAGCAGCAATTCAATAACTTGTATATACAGAGACATGAGGACGTCTCCATACTGTTTGCAGATATTAAAGGATTCACTGGTAAATTAATATTTTTCGACTTAATATTTTAATATGGTATAGCATGCGATAGGTTATGGGTTTTATCTAAGCTCGAGAATAAGAAATATAAATAGAGGAAAAATATTTTCATTACCTCGCTCTGGTAACGTGGCATATAGCGGCGTTAAGTTCCGCTATTCAACACTTTCAACAATTCATTGTCTTAACACTAGGTTCCCAGGTTCCTTATGCCTACATCGTTGATGTACGGGATACAGTGTGAAGCTAAAAACTGAAATATACGTAATGTAAATACGTCTAAGTAGACCTTTTCTGCATTTTATTTCGATTTTGTTTTAATGGAGCTTATTTTTTTCATATAACCGAATCAGACAATTTTGCTATGCTTATTGACAATTCCAAAATTGTTGTAAATTATATTTTTCAATACAAACTTTACTAATAAAAATATATATAACATAGCGTTTGTAACTTAACCTCTACCTTTTAAAAATAGTAAAAATAACTTTCTATATTTATGTTTAGAGCTCTCCAGTAAATGCAGCGCACAGGACCTCGTAAAGTTGCTCAACGAACTGTTCGCCCGATTCGATAGATTAGCTTCGGTTGGTAATTTTATATTAGTTTTACTTATGATTATATATTTAATAAGAAAATCCTATTAAAATAAATAAGCCAAGCCGGTCGTGGCGCAGGTGGTGGGTTCAATTCCCACTCGAGAAAAAGAAATATTTCATATTTTAATTTCCTCGCTCTGGTAATGAGGCAAAGCGCGGCGTTAAATTCCACCACTTAACGTTATTCCATACTTTCCGGAGTATATGAAATTATTATTGAAATCAAAAATCTTAATTATTTAAATTTACTAAAAATTTGTATTAATTAACATGATAACTATGTATGCTGTATGTATCTTTTTCTTATTCCATACTTAAATCTCCTAAATATCTCATACAAAAAGCCACCTAAACTCCATTCCTCCAGGAGAACAACTGCCTCCGTATAAAGCTGCTGGGCGACTGCTACTTCTGCGTGAGCGGGCTGCCCGAGCGCCGCACCGACCACGCCTTCTGCTGCGTAAACATGGGCCTACAGATGATACGGGTGATACGCGACGTGCGATACAACAAACAGGTTTTACAATTATTAGTTATATTAATAATGGTATATTAATTTTTTAATTAGTTATATTAATAATGTTAAACAGACCGGAATGGGAGAAGTGGAGAGAGGCCTTTGCCCAAAAATGGGATGGTGTAGGCTAGGGAAAAAAAAAAAGAAAAAAAAATGTTGGGTTTTCTTATTAATTTTTTAACATAATTGGCGTATAGTAACGAATTCCAAGTGTTTATCGTTGTTGGGATAAAATAATAATACTTTATAAAACTTTTTCTTATAATCTATTAAAATGGTTTTTACAAAATATTATTTTAGGATGGCAATTTAAATACAGGCTGGAAGAGGCAGCGCTCCTTTTACTGAAACTGCATATAGGGTAAAATATTCCAAACCCACACCTAAGAAATTAATCAAGGTACCTCAACAATTTGGACGTAGGATTTTTTTTTCATTTCACGATTTTTATACATACCTGTATTTCGTGTCACGCACACATACGTATGCGACGTTGCCGATTTGACAGGTAAGTGTGTGCGTGCCTATGTTATACTTTACAAATGGCGTTTTACTTTAAAACGATAATTTTATTATTTATTTTGTTTGAAAAAAAAACTTTTTCATTTTTGGGATTTTTTTTTTCCGAATTATATTAGGCTTTTATAGAATAGTTAAAACTGTGGTTTCATTTAAATTGGTGCTGACAATTCCACCCTGTATAAACTAAAATGGTAACATTAACATTACTTTTTATTCAAAAACAGAAGCATCATTAAATTTTAATTAAAATTAAATATCAAGTAAAAATATATAATAAACTCCAGAAATCAAAATATCCCATTATTTATTTATTTTTATTTAAACTGTAATACTAAAATGTTAAGATTTGTTTATCAGAGAAATTTTAATTAAAACTTTATTTCACAATATATTTATTTTTAGATGTTTCATGTCGATTCCCAGGTGGACTTAGACATGAGGATCGGTATTCACAGCGGCACAGTGCTCTGCGGGGTGCTCGGCCTCCTCAAGTGGCAGTTCGATCTTTGGTCGTATGACGTCACGCTAGCTAATCACATGGAGAGTGGGGGATTACCCGGGTAAGCGCTAAATGTGTACTTTAGTTTTTGTTTTGTATAATAAATTCATAACGACTTTCTTCGCTCTGGTGTCCAGGGAAAAGCGCGGCGTTGGGTTCCCTCTGCCTACCCTCAACATACGGGATAGAACGTGAAGCCCTAAAAAAATTATAATAAAAAATTGAATCAAAGTTCTCACATATACTTCCAGTCGCGTCCACATTTCTTCAGCGACAATGGAATGTCTTAACGGAGCATTTGAAGTGGAACCCGGTGAGGGAGAAACCAGGGATACTCATTTACGTGAACTGAACATCACGACGTATCTCATTAAAGCTACGGAACACCCGAGACGGACTAGAAATAAATCTCTCAATAAGTAAGTCAAGAAAAAACATAATTATTATATGTTTTTGGTATTTTTTATTAGAACATACAATTTTGTGTCTTTTTTCATTATAATGCTATTTTTGAAATGTATAGTTTGTGTTACATTTATTTTAATTACATATCATTAATTATTTAAAAAATGTTTCAAAAAGGGGGAGTCGATTATTAATTGAATCAAATAAATTTTAAGTGGGGCTGTATAATATTTTTAATATTCTTCTGACAGTATTCAACAACAAGTAACACAAAATGAGAGTATAGCACGATGTCCCAGCGGCAGCATCGACGACGAAACTACTACAGATTGGATCCCTGAAATGCCATTTCAGAATGTGAGTTATCTTTTTATTACCTTTATTTTAAGATAAAAATAAATATAAAATAATAGTAATTTCAATAAATGTTTTATTTGCAGTATTTCCAAAGTGGCGCCAGTGCGGCGTTGCGACAACGTCGCTGCGGTAAACAAGACGATGTAGAGAACGGACAGGATATCGAGATCACTTCAATATCCGAGGTATTTTACTTTTATCTTAAATAAATTTGCATTTTTCTATGTAGGCTGAGGGTACCTATTGGTGGACGAAGTCACTAGTCACTGTAATGGACACCTGCACGGTTGTGAGATTCATTCGCACTCTTAAATTTGAGTTATTTTCATTTCGCTCACTCCGATCGTCGGTGTTTAGTTTCGCCACTCAAAGTCGCCGAGTGAGGAATATAGTATCTTAACAACTAGTTTCCCTCTGCCAATCCTGCTATAATCAAGGATGCAGCATTACGATAAAAATAGTGATATGAATATTTTTTGTCACTATTAATAAATATGAAGAATCTTCCCATTGAGATTCAAATTCACAACTTACACGTCTCAACTTCTCGCCGTTTTGATTTTTAAAGCTTACAATCAATTAATAAATTTTTAAATTGAAGCGCGGCGTTCAGTTCCGTCACTTAACACACAATACCTCTAAAATTCGGCGGAAAGAAACAGAGAGTTATAACACTAGGCTCTCTCTGCCTACCTTTCTACATGTGAAGATAAAGCATGAAGCTGTAAAAAATCTTATAATGATATAACACATATTTTCAGGAAGACGATATAATAAATTCGATAGAAGTAAGCAGTAACCGCCGCATGCGCGTGGAGCACATGAAGCCCTGGTCCCTGCACTTCAGACGCGCCTCCTTGGACTCTCGCTTTGGACAACTTGATGAGAAAACTTTTAAATCTAATGTCATGTGCTGTTTGGTTTTGTGGCTGTTTATTGTCGCTGTGCAGTATATTATACATTTTAAGTAAGTATTGTTTTTTTTAGTTTCGTGCTGTATCCTGGACTTAGCAGAGTAGGCAGAGAGAAGAAGAGAATCTAGTATAAAGACGAGAAAATGAAAATTTAAATATTTTATTTGTTGTGGATATTATTTGACGTTTTTATAATACTATCCACAATTTATAAAACAGAGTTCTTGAACGATTTCGAAGAGGCGCGGTTTCAAATTCCGCATCTACATAATTTTAATTCGTTTTCTCAAAAACTTTCCATATTTTTTCCAGTTGCTTCGTACTAGTGGTAACATTACTGATAATGACGTTGGCCCTGGCGCTATCCTTCGTGGTAGTGATGGCGGAAGAGTTCCCCCGAGCGCTGCCTCGCCTCGCGCAGTTCTCAGCAGGACTGAGTGGGAACAGAATGCGAAGGAACGTCCATATATGTTGCTTTGTTACTATTATGTCCATTTCTAGGTGAGCTTTGTTTGCTTTTTGTTTATTGTTTTAGATATGATTTATTAATTGAACAGAATAGATAATCTTAGTTTTTATTAATACAGTCAAATTATTATTATTAAAAATAATGCGGGACGGGAAGCTTCACTATGTATCCCGCATATCGCAGGGTAGGTAGAGGGAGGCTAGCATTGAGACACTCCGCTCTCCACTACTGGCCTCAAAAATAAAACAATATTCAGAACATTAATTTAATTTCAGCACAACCAAACTCTACATATGTCCGTTACTGACGATGCCCAATGCAATAGCAAACGCAACCAACACCTCTGGTTTAGAGAACGACCTGGTCGTATACGAGGAGCTGATAGGAGAATGTTACAAACCAGAATATGTGGTATTCACTTGGATCCTGTGCCTCGTGGCCTTGACGTCGATATTGAAATTGTATTACTTGATAAAAACTTTGCTGGCCATCATTAATGTCGCTATGTATGCAGTTCTGTTGCTGTCGTACTATAAACATGATAATGAAGAAATGGATGATAGGTTAGTGGAGTTTGTTCAGTGTGTGTTTATTTCTTAGAGTTCCGTACCCAAAGGTAAATAAGGGTCTCCATTACTAAGACTCTGCTTTCAGTCAATCTATCTGTCTCTCTGTATATTCCGGTCCCCATCAATACATCCTATATCTCATGGACCAGTTATAGTTAGACAGTTGGAATAAATTATTTTCATTACCTCGTAGAATAGACATTTCCCTTTCTCAGTTTCCGCTGAATTCTCGAGGTATTGAGTATTGAGTGACGGAACTCTACGCCGTGCTTTACCTCGTTACCAGAGCGGAAAAATGAAAATATTAATGTTTCCTTCCCCCGAGAGGGAATCAAATCCACAACCCGTCGCGATTACAGTCACAAGTTTGTGTCCCTACGCCCCGGCACGGTGAAACTAGACTGTATTTAGAGATGATTAACTTATTCTCTACCTAACATTTTCTTATCAATTTCAGCCCTCTTCGTTTCTACATACAAATGACAATCCTTATGATAATGTTTCTGGTAATAGTCGTATACCACGCGAGGCTAGTGGAAGTCACCTCGAGACTCGACTTTCTATGGAAATTGCAAGCGGAGACCGATCTTAGGGAAATGAAAGACACGCAGAGGACCAATAGACATCTGCTCAAGCATATCTTACCAGATCATGTTGTTAATCATTTTCTGAGCAAGGATAGATGTCCAGATGTGAGTTGTTTGATTAATGTCAGTGTTTTACATTGGGTGAGAGAATGGAGTGAACAATCACTTAGTTTTCTTTGCTCGTTAGTAGTTAGAGCCGTTAGAGAAAGGGTGTAGATATCAGGAGAACCTAGTGCCATTCTACCTACATTTTCTACTCAATCAATTTTTTTTGTATTGAGTAAGAAAAAATAATTACACAAATCTGAACTTTCAATGATCGATTTGAGCTTAGGTTACCATTCCCGTACTTTTTTTAAAATTTTTACAATTCAAGTTTCATTAGAATTTGAAATTTCTATGTAAAAATAATTTGTTATTTGCTAACAGGAACTATATTCTCAATGGCGTGACGAAGTCGGAGTGATGTTCGCAGGGATACCAAACTTCCACGAGTTCTATTCTGAGCAAAAAGCGGTGGACTGCATGAGGGTCCTGAACGAAATCATTTGTAATGTACCAATCGATTTATATTTATAATTTTATTATTAGTCCTAAGCTTAAATAATATTATTGTTTCAATATTTGTTTTCAGTTGATTTCGACAAGTTATTAATGCAACCGCAGTTCAAAAGTATAGAGAAAATTAAAACGATTGCCGCTACTTATATGGCTGCGTCTGGACTAAATCCAAATCATAAGGTAAGAAAGGAAATGTTCTGTTGAAATAATGATTCCATATAAAAAGGAAAAACGGAAAAAGTTTGTTTTTTTATTTAACTCGAGTCTGGAATTCGTTGAAAAATGGAGAACAGAAGTGTTTTAATGGGAACAGATTAACTTGACAGGTTCTCAGGTTTCCTACCCTGATATGTGCGGGTATTTTTTTTTATTTTTGGACTGGAGTCAATGTGTCAAAAATGATATTTTCATTACAGACAGCGGACGATGACTGCGACCATCTATGCGCTCTGGTGGACTACGCGTTCGCAATTAGAGAAGCGCTAGAAGACATCAACAAACACAGCTTTAACAAATTTGGTTTGCGAGTAGGTAAGTCTTATATATTTTATAATTGTCATTAAATAATTAGTATTAAAAATGTACGAACTTACAGTCTTATATATGGTACCTACTACAGAGTGGAACTGCTATCAAGAGACACTAATTTTGACCCTTGAAACTGATAACATTTAAATTAACTGACAAGTATTTACAAAAATAAAAAATAAGATTATCTCTCTATTTTCTTTCTATCAACGAAATGTGGATGATGCTTGAAGAACTTGAAGAACATAAAAAGAAAAGTTATAAAAGAAAATATTTATTTTATTAATTTTGGTAATCACATCTTACGAAAGGAATATAGCTTACTCATGTTTTAATGATTTTGTCAAGGTATAAGCTGTGGTCCTCTCGTGGGCGGCGTCATCGGCGCCCGAAAGCCAGTGTACGACATATGGGGCAACACGGTGAATGAAGCGTCTCGTATGGAGTCCACTGGTGCTATGGATCGTATTCAAGTTACGAAGTATACAAAACAGGTATGATATACATATTTTATATAATAAGTTTTGTTTTAAGCTTTTAATTCGTTTTTCATTTCTTCAGTCCGGTGTTGAGGGCTTACTTTTGATTATTTTCTTCTTGAGTGAAAAATGCGCAACCGTACTTTATTATTACATAAAACAAATAATAATGCCAAAATTACACAGATAAAAAAATCCAAAACGATTCAGGTATTAGAACGCCGTGGCTACGGCCTCGAAGCACGAGGCGCGGTGGAAGTAAAAGGCAAGGGGCGAATGGAGACGTGGTGGGTGACTAGCGTGCGTGCTCGCGGGGCGGGGCCCCTGCCTGCGCCGGCGCCTCCGCGTTCCTTGGCCGCGCTAGTATATACCATGTTGCAAGCGAGAAAACGCATTTATACGCATCCTCTGGATGCGCCTACGCAGGGTAAGTTTTGGTTTTTTTTGCTATCGCAATCGTAGTCGTTTTTTTATATTTCTATATTCCCCACAAAGGCGGGGTAGGCAGAAGGTACCGAGTGATAAAATACTCCCTTCCCATTAAAGAATATATTGTAGTATCTTGTACATAGATGATATGTGATAGATTGTAGTAGATTGTAAGTTCTGGCGTTTGAATGGTATTTGGGAGCCATGTTTCTTCAACTGCTTCATTTAGTGATTATCAATGTATAAAAATAAAATGTAATAATTATTTTATAGCATTAGACGGTAACATCCAAGGGCGGAGGGCGATGCGCGCCGGCACCGCGCCCAGCGCTCGCCGGCCTAAGACCCTTCATTCGCGCAGCAGACACACGCACACTTGGTAATATTTTTTTAGTTTCACAATGTATCTCGCACGAGGTAACGAGGCTCACAGGGAACCTAGTGTTAAGATACTCTCTACCGCATTCAAACATTTCGTTCCCTGTTCTGAAAAATAAAACTTCCACGTAATAAAACCGATTCAACATAGTTATGCCTTCTTGATCTGCCGAGATATATATGAGATCAAACTGCTGATATTTATAGAAAATTTTATTACCGTTATCAACAAATAGAAAAAGAAAAGTATTTTCTTTTTTTTTTATCAGCCACACACATCAAGGTAGGCAGTGGGAACCTACCTAATGTTAAGACACTCTGTTCCCCACTTTTCGCCGAATTCTAGAGGCATTGTGTGTTGAACTCAACGCCGCGAAAAAATGGAAAAATAAATTTAAATATTTCATGTCATGTCACACAACTAGTCATGTTTATAATAACACTTTATACCCCTACGCCGCGACTGGCTTCTGATTGATGAAATCATTATACATAAGTAGGTACATATTTTAGAACTGAGTGTTCTCATGATGAGTCATTAAAATACCTACTAATCTCATCGACTTTCAGTAACGGCACAGACTCGATCCGGCCGTACTCCAGCAGCATGGTAGCGCGGAGGCCCGACATGGCGCCGCCCGTCGTCAGCAGTATGTCCGCGCCGCACACGCCCACCGCAGTACATGGGTGTGCTGAACAGGCCTTCGCTGGAACTAAGTTGGGTGGGTTGAAGATTGAGTTGTTGATTGTGCTGTTCTGTATGGAGTGTTTGTTGGCTATAGTATTCTAGTTAAGTACATTAAACCTTACAACAGTTGGAGGACAACAAAGAAAAGAAGAACTAAATAAAAATAAAATTTCTGTAAAGACCTATTTTAAAACCTGTCCAAAACTTCCTAGATGATACCGATCAATATTATAAATAGAGTAGGTACCTACTTAAAAGAAAATTTGTATTCAAATATTTATTAATGATATTTAAAACATTTATACGACAGGCATCAGCGCAAGACTAAAAGCGGCAAGCTTCTCGTATCGATCCAGGCCAAGCAGAGATAGGTCGCCGAAAATTCGAGAAGAAACTAACGGTTCCAGGACTTCCGTAGCAAATGGAACACCGGGTTCTTTCCGACTACGATCTGTCACTACAGGCTCCTTCTTCAGAAGTAGAAATAAAGACAGGAGAAAAGAGGAAGTTAAAGAAAATAGCGATACTATCACTACTCGAATGTAAATATTATTTTAAAACTTTAATAGTCATTATGTATTAAGTTTTAATTAATTTTTATCCGCTGGCGCTGGCGCCACTATTTATTTATTTATTTGTATTATTAAATATAGATTATAAATTGTTCATAGATAACTGTATACAGATGACAGGTGTAGTACAGTGTATATTCTATTTAAAAAATCTATATTTAACGATACTTTTTAACGAATATTATCTGTCATTTATTACATATTTTAAAATAAGAATTAGTGTATTTTCGCTTTGTCTTTTATACCAAATCACAACTTCCCGCCTATAGGTACTTAGTTAAATTACTATTTAAAACTTTATTTTAAGAATATTTTTGTATTATAACAGTTTATTGAATGTTCCGCAGCTATGAACTAAAAGATAAACTTGTATATACATTAGAATTTACTATTCTATGATTACCTATTTATTTTTTAATTTATCAATGTGTCATACATGGATGTAACGTCCGCGTAAAGAAGATTCCTTAAGGACCTTCCCAGATAGCTAAGATTACGATAAATTAAGCATAAAATACGATAAATAATTTCTTATAAACCCCGTATAATTACGAAAAATATGTAAAAATAAAATATGGAACACTATATTATATGCATATACAAATAACTCAATGTCTTAATAGCAATTATGAAAAATGTGAGATATAAAGATATATAGAAATTAATATAAATATATTTAATTATCTATTATAATAAATACTATTTTTGAAAAAATATATTTCAAATCAATTTCAAATCAATGTAATGTAAATATTAGTATTCATTATTACGATAAAATATATCTTGTTAGAAATCTATATAAAAAACTTTAAAGATCTGTTAGATATTAACAATACCAAAGCCAAATAATTTATTAATATTATAAAAATATTCTAAATGTCGTATTTTAGTCTCCAAAATAAATGGTGAACAATAAAATATGCTTTTTTATTAAATTTTTGTTAAGAACGCGCGCCGGAACCGCGCTGTGCGCGGTGCTCGCGCGTGTCGCCCTCCGCCCTTGGATGTTGCCGTCTAATGCTATAAAATAATGAATATTTTTTTTGTTAAGAAATTATTAATCTACGGTAATGCGGCAAGAGCGCGGCGTGGACTTCCACCACACAATGTTTCGAAATTTCGGCAAGAAGAGAACAGAAGTAGTAGAAGCTACTAAAAAATAATTCAAGGGTGTCATCGTGCTGAATGACTTTACGCTTAAATGTAATCCCATAAAAAATAATTAATTTATTAAATTTAAAAAACAATAAACCAGGTGAAAATTATAAATAAACACAATTCAATTAATATTCGTGTATTTATACAAAAATATTGTGTTGACCTTTGTGATGTACAATAAATATACCACAGGCAGACACGCAGCTCACTCATCCAGGGTCCATACATAAATACAAATGTACATGTATGTATGTACCATACATTTGTATGACACAGCCATCTTATGTTTTGGAATAGGGTTTAGTACTTTTTGTAGGGCAAAGCTATATTTAGTACGACCGATAAATTGTGGCCAGAATGAAGTTAGCCGTAGATCGCTGCTCAGATTTGATTTTATGATTATTTTTTACCCAAGTTTACAATTGGCCCAGAAATTCAGAAAGGCCTCACTTCAAAGAGGCCGCGACTCATCGGCCGCACTGTATTGAAAGTTTTTATGTATAAGAAAAATTACCTATAGGAGGAGATTGATTTTTTTATATATTTTTTTTTCTACTTAACGCTTTATACCACATATAGCATGGTACAAAGAGAGAACAAAGTGTAAGAAAGACACTTAATTCTTTTCTTCCCGCTCGATTGAGAATCGAACCTACAACGATCCTATAGAAATTAATAGATAAACTTTGCTCTACAAACAGTACAAATATAAAATGACATACTATCTTATAAATAAACAACACACCAATTTCCGTTTCTTTACACAAACCAAATTAAATTCCGAAATACATTTTCAATAACGGAATGAAATCACTAAATTATAACTACTAAAAAGCGATCTAATAATACAAAATGGCGGTATAAATATAGATTATAATTAAAATTTAATGAGAAACACGTATAAGGCACTCTAAATATTGTCTATATATAATAATTTTAAATATCTTTAAACTATTATGTTTTAATAACGTTACATAAATATTGTTTTATAATATTTATTTTATACATAATCAGATAATATTACTCAAGTTAAATATTTTTAATAAATATTAATTCTACTTAATATCATTAACTATTAAAATTACAGCTCTACTTAGAGACGTCAATTAGAATAATTTAATTGAAATAATTAATGTCAATTAAAAACTAATCCACCTCTCCGAGTATGACTGTACTAATGGTATGGAAAGTGATTGCTTATTATTTATATATAGCATATGGCATAAATAATTCATGAAGATAATTGATGTTTAAATAATATTTAATTATTTAAAAAATGATTAAAAATAGAATAAATATATCGTAAATTACTAGTAATAAAAATCCAAAGTAATAGTGTGAATAAACATTACATAATTCAAGATATTTTAAATATATTCAACGAATATAATAAATAAAATATGAATAGGAATAAATGGCTAAGAGGTCTATTCTTTAGTAATATCCACTTCTGCTAAGTTAGTGTAATAGTTTTACGCTTCATATTTTCTTATTAGCAGAATCTGGAAACCTAGTGTTGAGACACTCCGTTCCTATTAAGGCACTATCGAGGTAGCAAATGAAAATATTATATATTTCATTTCCTCGAATGGGAATCGAACCCACAACCTTTACGTTTACAGAGGCACCTGCGCCAAGACTGGTGATTTATAATGATAAAGTTACTTAATTCATTAAAATTATTCAATAGTATATTATTATTATGTATTAAACTAGAACACCTACAATTGTACTATTTCCATCAGTTCTTAATACTTAATAATTAAATGAGCAGTTTAGGTTTTGTGCCGAATCAAGTCAAAATTTTGAAAAAAAAAGAAAACAAGGATCTATTCTGAAATATTTTTTGATAAATTGGAGTAGATTGCTTTGTCAATTTTTATTTTGGATTTACAAACTTTTTATGGCACCAATTATGAAAATTTGTAAATTTATTTAGAAATGATGGCATAAATTTCTAATTCATGTTAATTGTGATGTTGGAGCATCGGTGTTTGCAGCACTTCTATCCATCTGCAAATAAAAAAAAAATATTTATATGTGATATACGTTAAAAAT
This sequence comes from Heliconius melpomene rosina, assembly GCF_056956725.1. Classification (NCBI taxonomy): domain Eukaryota; kingdom Metazoa; phylum Arthropoda; class Insecta; order Lepidoptera; family Nymphalidae; genus Heliconius; species Heliconius melpomene. The sequence goes on from NC_140399.1 coordinate 2,147,064, forward strand.
GTAAAGTATTATATAATTACGGTAGCAATGGGGCAGATGTACAACATTTGACTGTTACGGGACGGCTGTGGGTTCGATCTCACACGGGGAGTAAAATATTTTTATTTCCTGCTATGATAATAAGACAAAACACACCGTGGGTTCTCGCTAGCTACCCTGTTATATGCGGGATAGAGCGTGAAAATTTTATTATTTAGATACCTACCTATTATATGTAAAGTGGCTATCCGCTCTAAAGAAATACACGTGATTCTTGAACTGCAATTTAAATACAAACTCCTTGTCGATGCCGTCGTCGGGTACTGGAGCGCCTACGCTATATCTAATCAAGAAAATGGAGATAGGTATAGTAAGTAATATGTTATATAACTATAACTAATTATAAATTTATTTATTTATTAAGTAACTTTAGTATATTAATAAAGTAACTTTAGTGTATCACATTTGTAGGCGCTTGTAATTTATTAGAGTTTAGAGGTGTCTGGCAGGCGTTTACAACAATGCTAAGTGTCTGGCAATGGAAATAAAATTTTAAAAGTTAAGCTAACGTTTTATGTCTTTTTGTAACAATTTTTTTATAATAGTAATGAACCTTACCCCAATAAAGGCAGCGAGGCGAGTGGCGATTGGTCTCTACACGTTTTGTAAAAAAACAATGTAAAAAGCGCAAACACCACCCATAGCTTTTGCCAACCGTGAGAATTCTTGAATTTTCTTAATAGATATCCTGATAGCTGACTCTGTAATACAAAATTAGATTATAAGTATGTTGGAGATTAAATTATTTTATAATAAATTGATCATTAATACTATCTCAAGAATTTAAGAGTGTTTTTGTAGTAAGTAAAATAACTATAAAGAATTTTTACATAGTTTCTAAATTATTATATCCACTAGCACAATTCCTTTTCTTATCCTTCTTATCTATTCCTTTCTACCCTACTACACACACACACACATACACACATATACGGACACGGGCGCACATACACATGCAGATATTTGACATTGAGACACACACGCACACGCACACGCACACGTACCCGCATGGCGAGGTGCAGCTGGTGGCGACGCAGCGAGGTGGCGCGGTGCCAGCACACGTGGGCGAGCGCGCCGCCGCCGGCCCCGCCCATGCCCGCGCCCGAACTGCTAGATACTTCTGCAGTGCTGGACTCATCTGTATAAAAGACAAATAGCTTGATTAATGTGTTTTCTATGCACATCATAAAAATACTATTTGTAAATAGCTATTGTATTTCCATAAGCTTTTCTTAACGTTTATTGTTTATATAATTTCAAGCGGGAATGAAAAGTAGTATTAAAACACTCCGTCCCACACTTTCCACCGGATTTAAAACCATTAAATTAACAACATAATCTGAACTGAGTGGAAATCAAACCAACAGCCGTCACACTTAATGTACACTAAGTCAATTATAATAACAAATACCATAATCCTGTAGATGCGGCGTCAATTGCGTATCAATATCTGCGGGGCGGTCTCTCGCCGCCTCCACTACGTCAGTGAGAGCTTCACTCCACCCGGTGAACTCTATATCGTTGCTGGTACTTAATATTATTTTTGTTTCTTCGTCTGTAAATTAAAAAGATAACATAATTGATTTCAAAGCAAAATATATGTAGGTAAAAACTTCAAAAATCTTCATTCATTCATCTTCAACTTCAATAAGCAATTTATGTTTCTTATATTTTTAAAATAGCTAAAATAATATAATTAAATTATTTGATGTCTATATCAATATTTCTTATTTTCAGTTATTTTTTTTACCATAGGTAATCTCACATAGCAGGGAAGTTAGAACCTAATATTAAGACATTCGATTCTCTGATACTTCTTTTTTTTGCTGCTTGTTTGTCTATCTCGGAAGTATGAATTATTTTCGTTTCCTCAACCTTATAAAAGAATTAAGCGCAGCTATCAGTTCCGCCACTAAATATGCAATGTCTCTAAAAATATTAGGTGAATGAGGAACGGGGTGTTTTAAATAGGTTCCTTCTTCCAACGTTGGTATATGCGGGATATAACGTGAAGCTAAGAAAATAACAATATTTTTAAAAAATACATACGGTTAATAACTAAGGAGTGTGGTAGATCTGTAGTCTCTAAACTCAGTTCGTGTAATGGTAGTACGGTATGAGCGCGGAACTGCCCACTCGAATTCTTCGATGCGAGGATTAATATATCGTTAAACTGTAAAAAGTATAAGAACAACCTTAATTTGAATAAATGTTAAATTTAATAAATAAACAAAAAACAACTTTTATTTTACTATAGCCAATTATTATACTAAGAAAAATAGGTACATTTTTTTATAGAAACTAAAAAAATATTATAAAATCAAATATAATTATAATGTAGATTAAATTAATGAATATTAACAATAATATTTACCAAAAACAGCATCCTTTGTTGCAACCCTTTAGAGGTGTGTGTGTACACACAGCCTAGTCTCACAAATTCTCTCTCGGCAACCAATAATTTATCATAGCCTATAAAATACAGTTATCCAATAAATAAATAATATTACAAGTGACACAAAATACTTTACATCGACATAATTATTTATAGAATTTTATTTTAATTATAAACCAATTGAAACAAAAGAAACACAAAATTACAGACATTTACCTAAGTACAAAGTCAGTCAAGTAAGTCGGTTAACCAGTTTTGTAGATTAGCTTGCAAGATTGATTACAGATAAACAGACAATAATTTGAAGTTATTCTTTAACATTAATAAATGCCTATAACGGCTATTCACATTATCCGAGCATAAATAAAAATCTACATACCAACAACATCTCTCTGTAATTGACACAAAGTGGCGTGATTCTCCACGTGAAGAAGCTCATTCTCTGCGGCAGAGGCTGCGGCACTCGCTATCTCGTACGCCGAACGGGCCGCTTTGCTTTTTAGTGTTGTGTGTAGTTCTGTTTTTGATATGATGGAAATTTGTTTACTTATTTTGGCGGTTTTAAAAAAAAACTATTTTGTTTATAAATTACGAGTATAAAATTTAAATAACATTGCAAAAAATACATATTTAAGAAAGTTAAACAAGTAATATTTTTTTTAGTTATACATCAATGTTTTTATTATATTTTTTAAATTTAATAATACGTACCATACGCCAGTCTCTTATAGTGATGTAACCGATGCAGAGGCCGCAATAGCAGACAGGCGAGAGGCAGCGGCGAAGTGCGGTCGAAGGCGGTGGCGTGGCGCGCCCCCTCGCCTCCCCGCCTCCGCGCGCTCTCCACTAGCGCTAGGGATGTGCCCACTTGATCTGTGTATTTGTTGTATGCCTGTGAAAGTTATATATAGGCGTTGTTATTTGTGTAGAGTAGATTATAGTGCAGTGGTACAGCGTTGTTGACATGACAGTTGTGGTTGTATTGTAGTTTAGATTCCTATGTGGAGGAATGAATTGTTTTTCTTTTTTTTCTGTTTAAAATACAAGCGCAGTTGTGCTCAGTCACTCTATCCTCATTAAGACACATCCGTTATCGTAAGTGGCGGAACTCAACGCCGCGCTTTACCTTTAGACCAGAGCGAAGAAATGAAAAAGTAAATATTTCATTTCCTAGAGTGAGTATCGATCTCATAACCACGCACGCTTATGACCAAGTCTGACATCAATTTATATTACGTATGATACTGATACTACTACTTTAAATAATACTTACATCAAATGTACTTGACAAATAATCGAGTAGCAATTCAGCAATCTTCTTATACTCAGGTTCTTCATTCTCTAAAAATTAAGTTAATGAAAATAAAAAAAATAAAAAAAGAAAATTATTAAATACTAAGCTAACAGTTTATTCCATAGGATGAACAGGCCATATCTAACACTTTTAGAGTATTATTCCTTACTTATAAAAGAAAAATACTTTTTTCATAATTCAACAGGTATTTCTAGAAATGTACCTTTCCTTTGTATTAGTATGACTTTATTTTAATTACCAACTAAACTAATATTCAAAACATATTTGATGGTACAACAGGTGATGATTTATTTCAATAAGTGCCCATCTAAAGCATGAATGTTAAGGCTTATTTATTCGGTCACTTGTCTATCAAAATATAATAATTTTATTAATTAATAATTCTATTGAAATATCACATATGCCCATACCTATCACAAAAATATTTTAAATAAAAGCAAAAATCTTGTAAACAGTGACAGACAAACGTCCTTGAATATAAAAAATTATTAAAATTACTATGAAACAATTTATATTAGCTCTAGCTTACATGATATACTACTACCTAAGCCTACAATGATATTAATTGACTGACTTGACCGACTTTAAAATTATGTCACACAACAAATCAATGTAATAGCACACAAACACACACACACACACACTTCATACCATCACAGTGTACGGGCAAATCAATACAAGACAACACACGATCGAGATAAGCAAGAAACGGTCCCGCTGGCAACGCCAATACGGCGTCCCAATCTGGTTCTGCAAGAATTTATGTGTTTAATACATTATGTTTTGTTTTAATATGACAAGCGAATGAAAAACCAATATTATTTGAATTTAACATTTATTCTCTTTATAATAACTTGCAATATATTCACAAAACAATTATTTCACAAAAACTTATTCATAAAAAAAATCATAAAATCACATTATAAACAGATACATATTTTTGAGAGCCATTTCATTTTCTGACATTAACAAAAAGAAAAGGCGCTGTGATCCACCTCTCAATACACAACATCTCAAAAGCTGGAAAGTGGGTCCTAGACTGTTTTTACTAGGTTCCCTCTGTCTAACCTGCTACATGCGAGATGCAGTGTGAATAAAGCTCAAAACAAATACACTTTTACAATCTTACTGTCAGTGGCATAAGCAACAAAACTCCGAAACTAGCTAATTTACTTAACATAGTTCATAACATTTCAGTATTTCAAAATAAGACGCACCGTCATAGGGAAAGGAGTGTCTTAACACTAGTTTCCTCTGCCAATCCTGCTATATGCGGGATACAATGTGAATTTAATAATATACCTGCAAGAGATCTGCTAACAATACTCCAGAACGAGGTACACAACTACACGAATATACGCACACACACCCATACGCATGCACACGCAACCGTACACGCACACACCATACACACACACACACACAGCCTACCTTCAGCGTCATCAGGCGAGGGCAGGTTGGCGGGCGTGGAGGCGACGAGGGCACGGTCCAACTTGGCCAGCAAGGCTCCGGTGGGCAGTGCGAGGGGCTCCAGCGCGAGACACGCTCTCGCGAGGGCGGAGGCCTCGGCGCCTCCTGATGCGCTTCTACCCAGTGAGCTTACTCGTTTTGACCACGTCTGGAAGAAAAATTGTTACTGATTAAGTATGAATCTTCATTGCAACTAGTGTCAAAGATATACACAATGGAGAATATTGTTTTCCAAAGGTGGACTTATATTTTATATCTTCCAGTCAAAAAAAGTGCAAGAGACCATGGGATAAGTGTGTTATAATCACTCATTAATATATAGATTTACGAGTAATTTTATTTAAATACAAAACTTTAAAAATAATCTTTCAAATCAATTTCGATGGAATAATTAAAACCTACCTTCAGATCAGCCACAACTCGTGGACCATAGGTACTATAAGCACTTTTTATATTTACCCCTCACTAATTTGCGTTTAATATTAATTACGTATACACTCACAACAGTAAGTAGCTCCAGGTCTCGTTTGTACGTGCGCTCCGTCATGAGCAGCTCCTTCGCTACATAGTAGGTGATGTCAGTACCGCGTTTCTTTATCGTGTCGCCGGCGGCCGCCACGCCCGACGAAATACTAGAATTATTCATATTATATTTCAATAAAAATATTAAAAAAAAAAACAGCAACACAAAAACATAGATAATTAAAGAAAACCGATATAGGTATATAAAATTTTAATTATTTAGATTGTTAGCACTGAAAGCATAGCATGAACTGAATGTTGACAACTCTAAATAACAACTAAAAACAAATAACCAATCAAATGTTTCAAATCAATTGACAAATCTAATTTGCATTATAAAATACAAATTTAAGATAAAATATCGATATTTTCAACTAGTGTGCTTGCTTGTCACAAAAATTATAGCATTTTTATTTTTTAATAAAATAATACAAAAACCTAGGTATAATATTAACCTATTATTATTCCGTCTAGTCAGAGTATCTCCAGCATCACTCTCTCCACCACTTAGCACGTCCATATTGTTCGTCGACGCAGACACTATGTTTACTGAAACAAAATATTCAATTAAAAATTGTCAATAAAAGTTATATGAAGTAGAAGACTGTTTAACAAAAGTACAAAAATATATAAAATTTTACTTGTGAAGCCTCATGACTAACGTTTTATAACGAATGGAATGACAGCTAAAATTACATATGCGTAAGCTAAATCAACAATGAATCAAAACACAAAAAAAGAGTATTATCTTAATGATCAGAATAATAAAAATATAAAGATAAAATGAAAACCTAATAAAGGTAATAAAGATAGATGTGAAAAATGAAAGTGGTCTAGGCTACATTAATACTATATTGTTTATGTTAATTTAATGAATTTAAATTGTATTTTCAGCTTACTTATTAAATTTTTTAAAAAACTTCTGTTAACAAGATTAAAATAAACCTACGGCTGACTGATTTCTTCCTATACATATCTGTTGTATTTTTTTATTCAATTTGATTTGATGTTTTTAATCCTATCCTATATCTTATAAAACAAAGTCGCTTTTCGTGTCTGTCTGTTGTTTCTAACTCTTCTTCTTCTAAACCACGGTCTTCACCATTAAGTCGAGTGTTTTTCGTAGAAGGTTTATATATAGTTTATTATTTGTACATTCTTATGTAAATTATCATAAATACGATAAATGTGTATAAAGTCCTACCCGATGAGACACTTTCGCGCATGCGCTGCTCTAATGGTAAGTACTACATGAAAAAAATGTACTGTAGTATTGTTCCTCTTAATAAGATCTACAAAAAAGTCCGCGAGAGCATATTTTTATCTTTTAAGGATAACGTGTAGTAATCATATTTCTGTCTAAAAATAGTAATTTCAATATATTTTTTATTGTGAGGGATATTTTTCCATAATGGTATTAATCCTTATCCTTTAAAATACTTTATTAATTTTCTACGTTAAACGAAGATAAAATTTGCTGTTTACACTATTTCGAAATTGCGAATAGTTTTAGAGAAAAACGCATTTAATTATTGACACATCACGCCGTTGACTCATCAGCTGTGCCGACTCAAGTTTTACTTATACCCTGAGATCCGGCCGTTGAATCCTGCATAAACGAGTTTTCTTAATTAAACCTATATTAATGAATAATACATGATTAGTAGAACAGATTACACCTGGGTTGCCTGGAAGAATCCTGCCGCAATCACCTTTAATTACATTTTTTCGTAACTCGTTTTTGGAGAAAATTGCACCCATACGTTTTTTATATGAATCGCACATCATTTGAAAGATAATCGCATAAGGAATTGGAAATTTAATTTAAAAGGGTTATTTAAATTAATAAATAAATATTAGTATTTAGAAAATAGATTTTGCAAAGACTCAATATTATAGATTCATAATTTTACTTGAAAAATAAGGATGATTTCTTCTGCCCTATGATCTTTAAATAGTTTTCTGCGTGTACATTAAAATAATCATTTAACAGGTGAACAATTAGAATAAACATTGATTTTAAGATTGACCTTCTATTATATAATATTTTACTTTAAAACATAAGGCAGACCGCGCATTTCATCGTCTATTCTCATAGTCAAACGGAACCGGAATAAAATATTTCAAACGCTGGCAACCCCTGTTTGCGGCAGAAATTTTCCAGGCAACCCTGTTTTATAGTGTTCAGAAAAAAATAAGCTTTAATTTGATATATAATTCATTAAAAAAACACATGAGTGCAAATTATTAACATTTAGTGACATGTTTAAACCAGGCAACCCTAGACTTGCGGCAGACTGAGAGCTGGCAACCCTTAATTTTCCAATTCCTTATGCGATTATCTTTCAAATGATGTGCGATTCATATAAAAAACGTATGGGTGCAATTTTCTCCAAAAACGAGTTACGAAAAAATGTAATTAAAGGTGATTGCGGCAGGATTCTTCCAGGCAACCCAGGTGTAATCTGTTCTACTAATCATGTATTATTCATTAATATAGGTTTAATTAAGAAAACTCGTTTATGCAGGATTCAACGGTCGGATCCCAGTCTATTATCCCTTACTCTCAGCATATAAATAAGTATATTAGTTACGTTGGTCATTTAATGTAGATCAAAACTGTCTTTTACTGTTTTTCATTTTAATAAGTACTTTAGAAGTTGTTACAATATCAAAACATCCTTGCTGCGAAACGCACCCCGCGACGTTTTGCTTATACAAGCGCGTCATGAGCAGTCATCGGTGGTTCAGTGGTAGAATGTTCGCCTGCCACGCGGGTGGCCCGGGTTCGCTTCCCGGCCAATGCATTCTATTTAATTTTCCTCACAGACAGCCACGTAGTGCTTGCTTTTCATCAGGGACAGAATACCCCCTTCAGCATTAACCACAAGCTCGAAAAAAAGAACCCGCCCGCTGTAGAGGCATAGCAACGAAGATTTAGATGCGTTTGCACGTATTGGATAATTGGAGTTGAATGTATTATTTCAGCGCGATATATTTGGTTTCATATTTTTTGTAGTAGTTATTAGTAGGTAGGCTTTTGTTTATAATTTCTTCCGTTTAAAAATAGTCATTTAACTATATAAAAATAGTCATTTAAATATATTTTAATAAGTACTTGAAAAGATTAGTATCACAGATTTAAAATTACGGTACCTACTAAAAAATCCTTGCCGAGTAAAACAATTGGAAAATCCTTATTGAAACTACGAAAATGCGGGTTGCATTAGGGTTTAATTAATTTTCACATTATCTTAAGTGCTTTGCAAACATACATTATATGAATAATCCAGTAGTAAAAGCGGGCGAAGCCGCAAGGGGGTCGCTAGTTATAATATAAAGCTACTATAATAAAACACCAATAACAACATACCATGAACGTTCCCATTGACGGTATCACAGTCCTTCCTATTGTCCAATCGTTCCATTTTCCCGTGGAATCCATTCGTGATCTTTTTTTCCATAGGCGTTGACGCGTAAAGGGGCACCCCCGTACTCTCCACACTCGGTGACATACAGAGACTCGCCGAAGATATTGTAGGATCTTCTTCTGTTGTTTCGTCTAGAAATTGGAAAATAATATTAATTTAAGGTCGAGAAAAATATGAACTAGATAAAAGGATGCAATATAATAGGCTAAATAATAAATAAAGATTAAAATGTAACTTAAAAAAATATGGCTACAAATAATTAAATCATTACAATAGTTTATCTATCTATTATACATAACTACACAACAGTAACAAATAGCGTTGAAATCTAATAAAGACTGAATTTGAAGCCATAAAAGCATATCTGCATGAAAGATTTCCGTTATTTTCGAAATTCTAGGTAGTTAGGTTATAATCTGTAAAGCAAAAAATACAACATTTAAAAATAACATAATTCACAATACAATATTTTAATACATAAGAACATAATAAAATCAAAACAAAAATATTGCACTTGATAAAAAGAATATAAAATTAAGGAAAATAAACAACATTTAATTTTTTCCATGCCAACATTGAAGTTCACTTACACGTAATCCGTTGCTGCACATAAAATTAGTGAGGGGCAAAACTCAAAACGAAAGAAATACAAAACATCGATATTCGATTTATTTATTTATTTATTAACTAACCCCACCCGAGGGGCAGTGTATTGCAAGGATACCGTACACTTACAATTAAATATAAATTCAAAAAGGAAGTAACTCTCGAAACTTTGAAAACAATACGATTTACTATATAATAAAACAATATATTAATGAAACAACATTACAGTCTATTCAGATTGTACAAATTCAATCGAAAATTCGAAATACTTAAACTCTACAAATTACACTTTACTGCCAATTATTATTGCACTAACTATGGAGGTCCTCACCTCTTATATTTTACTAATTACAGCAAAACAAAACGGTCAACAGGTCAGCTTTATATAATGCTATACCTATTATGCAAAAAAAAAATAAGTCATGAAAATTAAAAATTTTAACTATATTATTTCCTTTTTCGTAAAATTAAATTAAATAATTCAATCAATTGAGGCGAATTAACAAGTAAATTAACATATTTAAGACACATTTTGCATAATATCTTTTGCATAATATATGCTAAAAATAAATAAAATGGATGAAAATGTAGAGCCAACTTACTTGACCCTCAAGACGTGTCTTTAAAGCACTCTTAAAAACCATACCAATCAACTTAGTACGTTTTTAGTAAGAAACTCAACAAACAATTATGTAAAGAGTAAAATTGTAATTCTATATAACAACAAATATTAATCTAATTGTTTCTTTTACATAGTAACAAGAAATAAATAACAAAACACAGACTTGAAAATGGATCTGTCACAATCGTAAATACTCTATTTTTATTTTAGGATGTTAGTACATGAATCCACTTTCGTTTGTTCAGATGCGGAAATTTAAATCAAAATTATTTCACACCTAAACTTAATTTGTGTAACAAGTAGACAACAAAACAAACAAACTTCTTATCTCCTATAGACCGAAAAATTTAAATATTTAATAAATGACACTAATCCTTAATGATTACCAATTCCAGATATATTGTGAGTAGAAAGAAGTCAGAAGATGCAAATAATATTTAAATATTATAAAATCTGTATTTATTAGCATTAACTTTGTAGTTTGTACTGATTTAAGCTGACATTTTTGAATGCGGTTATTTTCAAACTACAATTGATGGGCGAAGATTTAAATTTTACGGTCTAAGGACTTACACGGTTTATCATAAGTTTTTTTGGTACATTACTTTTTAATATAATAAAATGGTTTTAAGTAAAGTGTATTGAATCGGAGGTGGTGGAAGTATGAGATGCTCACGATTCACGCCCGCCGCCGAACTAACTTATTTACGAGACACGAAGGGCCGTACCAACTCTACTGATAGTATCCATTCAGCTCTCATATAAAGCGTTCGTTTTCGTATAATTTCAGCTGAACTGGTAGCAAAGTGTGATATGGCCAGAACTATTATGCATACGAGGAATGTTCTAGCTACGTGGTTCCTTACAATAACGATACAGGATCTCTATTCTACTTTGGAAATAAGTTATATTATTTTCAGTACGACTTAATTATTCGATATTTGATTCCTATCTAGCCGACAGAAGCGCGGTGACATCACTAGCACCTTACAAACTTAATTAAGATTCGTACGAGTCATTTTATGTCAACCCAAATGCAAAGTTATTAAATTATAATCGACTAAAATTCGTATTTTTTTTATATATCAAGCAACACATTAATAATAAAATTAAATAATGTAATAAAGGCATCACTACAGGTTCAACTATTCAAGATTAGACTTCGATGCTTACATTTAGAACTATTTCACATACATACAAAGACGAAATATGACTAATAATTTTGACTTTCAATTATCCTACTAATACTGTTATACAATTCATTGTTTAAAAATTCGACAAAAAATCATCATTTTAATAAATTGTGGAAAAAATTGAGCAGATTTGGCACGATTGCAGACACTTTCGTATTTAAGTCTTGTTGTGTATGATGCGGTGTCAATAAACTGGGAACTGTGTATTGTGTGCGATAAGTCTTTAACACCATGGACCATGGAGTTGAGCAATAATATTTGATTATACAAACGATCTTAGATCCAAAAAAGAAAAGCAAATCACAGCCTTTTACATAATAATACAATATCGTGACATAAAACAAGTTATAAATTCTATTAATAAAATGGAAACAAGGCGGAGTATGACTAGAATGTTTTGGCACTAATAACGATAATTATATTTAATATAATAATATAAATGATCTATATAATTCTGCAGTCAAATTTAAATATAATGCATCAAATGACTGCTATTTATGGTGAAGAAATTGATTTATGTGAAGATCAGTACACATACTACGTCTATTCTCTTATTAAGCTAAGGTCATCAATACCACTTTAAAATTGCAGGGTCGGGCACTATATACTTCACCTAGTTATTAAAAGTGAGAATGTCAATATTTTATTAAATAGGAATCTTAATATCCATTACGATTACAATAATAATTGCGAATTAGAATCAAGATTTCGATACGCTAATATAAATAACACGTTTGTATCCTGCATAATTAACAATCAATTAACAAGAAAGTCCAAGATGACTTGGTCTAGTGTACGTTTAGCATTGTAGATGCATCTATTCGTTTTCATCATCAGAGCATAAAGGCGGGGGGAGTGTTGAAACATCAAACTTTTGCTCCGGGCTATCGCTCGAAGCCTGAGAATCAACATAATGACTAGAATAAAAGCGCTCTACATTATTCAGGCTAAAACGCTGGTCGAGATCTCTTGCAAAGCGATCTTCATTACCGTCGCTGTGCTCATTACTCTCGTATTGTGGATAAAATTCCTGAGTTTGGAACATCTCTAAGTCTTCGTAATGCTCTGGATATGGGCTACCTCTATACTCTTCGTACTCGTCCTTGTCATGAGGTAACTCCGTATCTGAATACGCGATTGACGCACTACGTTCAAAAAGATAACTACCAGATTTATTTATTTTTGGAGCTCTTTTAATAGTGTCTACCGGATAAGCATAATCATCGGAGTCATCTTTGTCACTATGTTCGTCGTAATACTTGGACCTCGACGACTCCCCTAATGATTTATCGTCAGATTTATGATATCCTGTAGACTTCATTCTCTTTAAAGAAGACTGGCGGCTACTTTTATTGGAATAAGACGAAGATCTTGGAGGACTTCCTTCTGGAACAAAAGGTGGCTCTTGTGAATCGAGATAAGGATGTCGCAAACGACCCAATCTGTCAAAACGTGGAAATCCCATTTCATCTTCCTCAACAGATGACCCAAAACCTTGAAACTGGACTGGGTTAATATTTACGGGAAATTTTTGAGTTTCGTAAGAATTGTTCTTATACTTGGCGTAGCTAACTTGTTCTTCATCCTCTGAGTAACTTGCTTGTTCTTGCATGTCGTCATTTTTAGAGTCACCTTTTGACATTTCAGAAGATCCAGATTCTACTTCTGGTATATAGCTATCAGAACACTCAGAACTCTCCATTCTCCGAAGGGTATCATCAACTGCTAAATATTTAGTCCCTTTGTATTTGTCACTTTCAGAAGAGCATTGACTTTTGGTAGAGTCTTCTTCTAATACGTCATGTATTTTTTCTTGTTTTTTACGTGTATTAGTCACTTGTTTTTTACGTCTAAACGTTCTCATCCTTTCGCGAGGATCTCTTATAACATCTAAAGAGCTGTCAGTATCATTGCCACTTGGTGGACTTTTTAACGAAAAATTCCTAGCAAGAAGAGATTTTTTTACCGGTACTTTTAGTGGTTGTATAGGCGGCGATTCAGAACTTAAACTACTTGAATAATATGGCGAGCATCTGGAAAGAGGCGTTTTGCCAGATCTTTCTAAAGATTTCTTCTCTTGCAGTTCTCTATGGCCTGATGGAATCTCTGGAACCGTTATTATCGGCAAATCAGATGACGCTAAATAATGTTCATGGAAAGACCAGCTTTTAGGTTTACTCCGATATTGTTGAGATGTTTTATATTCCTTTATTTGATTTTTTGACAATGTTTTGTCATCGTAACTAGCATGTTTAGCCAAAGGTTTATAATCAGATCTGATAAAAGGGCCAGAAGATTCTTCTTTAATAATATTTGAAAATTCCTGACTTTGATAGCGCTCGCTATGCTTTTCTTCTTGACTGTAAAGTTGAGAAGGTATATCGATATCTATTTCGGGTTGTGGTCCAAAGAAATACTGCTTGTTATAACCACTGTCTTCGCTCTGACATCGTGTCGTCGGTCTTACGTGTTTGCGGGATTCTTCCTCATAACTAAAGCTCTTTGGTGGGGCCTTAACATAACGATCCTTTGATAAATCTTCAGATGCCGGAAAACCCCTCAATCTCTGATCAAATCTTAAAACGCCATTAGTATGTTTCTGAAGACTACTTAAAGAACTAGAACTTGATTTATCAGATTTATCGCTGTAACTAATTGAAGATGACTTTTCGGCTTTTCCGGTATACGATGCAGTTAATCGTAGAACTGGCTCATTCGTGTCAATTTTAGTAGGAGATTGCTTGGGTTCCTCTGTGGGAACAATATCTTCAACGGATGCGGGTTCTTTTATAATGGTCTTATCTGACTTTGTTTCTTCGGTCTCTTGTTGATCTTCTCGTGCTGTAGCGACAAGAGTATGGCTTGTACTCGCCGACCATTCTGAAATAGACTGAGCCAAAGTTAAAGTACTATCACTTTTTGTTCCAGACCCACTACTATCAATCTTCCTTGATATCGTGGTTTCAGAACTACATAATTTATCATATTTAATATTCTCTGAACTCTTATCAAGGCTACTGCTCTTCGAACTTGCCTCATTTTGGGAATTCATTTTTTGTATTTGTTCGGACTTTTTTCCTGAATGTGATGTAGAATACTTTTTTATTGCTGTCTTATCTGATTTATCACTTTTCGCTAGAGATACAGCGGATATGCTTTCAGAAGCTGAAAGGTTAGCATACTGCCGTACAGTATTAGTGCCAGTCGACCACTCAGAAATACTTAAACAAATAGATGTATCTTCTGAATGAGAGCTATGTGTGCACTTTTTTGGAGGTATGCCTATCTTCACTGTTCCGTCTAAATCAGTACCGAAAGAACTCGTTTCCTCTTCAGAATGACTGCTATGACTACACCTTTTACATGTACCCGAGCTACTTACACTAAGTTTGGCCACGGCTTTTACTGTGTCTTCAGCATTAGTCTGTGACAGTAAATCGTCAATTGATGTATCTGAATTGTTTGATCCAAATGAAAATTTTTGCGTACCCATATGAGAAAACCCTTTTTCAAAATCAGGAGAAAGAGATTTGCTTTCTCCGCCAAACACATCGTCAGTATATAAGTGATCGTCGTCGTATATAGGACTAAGGTTGGTTGGTGATTTTTGTGGTTGACTTATAATTACTTTATCTTCTAAGTTACTTTTTGTACTAAACGATTTATTTTCGGCTCGTGAACAACAAGTACCAGCATCACCCATTAAGCATGATGCTTTGCTTAAAGTTCCACTCAAACAAGATTTGTCATAATTGGGGACTACACTTTTATTTAGACAGGTAAATTCATCGTGTCTATCTAAGGGTTCTACCATGTAACTTGATTTATCATAAGGAATAACCTTAGAACCTTTTTGAGTAGCATCAGCTATTTGCACAGTAGATTTTTCCGATTTAGATTCTTGAACATCTCTTTCTAACTCCTCGTCATTATTTAAGGTATCACTATCGTCATCCGAATCTACATGTCCCTTTGAACTTTCTGATTGAATTGTTACTTTTGTGGCTTGCTCTGGCTCATTATTCATGTAGTAAAAATGAACATTTTCTACTATGGGTGTCTCCAAAGTACCAGAACCAAGAGAATTTAACTCTTCGTTGTCACTAGATTTTTGTCGTGCTATTTCGGGCCCTGATGTCTTAGAAAGTTGTGGTGGTAATTCAGGTAAAGGCCAATCTTCAGAATCCTGACTTTCACTAGCAGATGACTGTTTCAAAGGAGCAAAGGTACGTGATAAGCTAGGCTTCTTTTGTCCATTCTCACGTTTTTCTCCATCGTCTGTTTTCTTGCTGCTAGTTTTATCCTGATCTTTTTTCGATTCTGAATACATTTCGCTTATTTTTGCGTGATCTATGGGAATATCAGGCATTTCGGCAGATGTACGTCTATCTGTGTCAGATATATAAGCAACGTTAGCATTACTTGGTGGGTCAGAACTCAAACTTGCTTGATGATCACTGGAGTTCAACGACTCCTCGTTTATACTCTCAGAACGAGAGCAAGCTTTCGTAGAATCTTCATCAGCACTAGTCTTTTCTGAAGTTGTGCTACGCTCAGATATTCGAGACAAAGTACGTCCGAAATTTTGTCCATATCCAATTACAACATCAGATGTAGAAGCTGCAGATGATGTTGCAGGATAAAGAAAATTAACTGGAAAGTCATTCAAATCATCAGTAAAATCTGCTTCTGTGGAATCTTTTGATGTGTTAGATGACAGAGGTGGATTTTTCGAAAATGTATGAAAGTCATCAAGGATCCTTTGATTATTATATTCAAAAGCATCTTTATTCATTGTAAGACTTTCGTAACCATCATGATCTTGAGGAATCCACGCTTCTTCTATACTTGTGCTATTTTCGCTTCCAGAAGCTCCAAAGAAGGGGCGCCAAGTTGGTTTCAATTCTTCACCACGACGATAAGCTTCTCCCAAAGAACCAGAAGTAGACTCAGTAGTTTCGAAAGATCCTCTAGATTCAACACTTAACGATCCCCTGGAGTCCATACTAGATTTCGAAGAACTTTTTTGTTCATCAAGTCTTGCTTTGCGTCTCGATGACGAATCATCCACACTAAGTGAACCTTTTGACGGCGTCGTTGTTGTAGTTGTATCCATACTTGATTTTGATGAACTTTTTTGATCAGCATCCTTCAAAGCCCTCTTTTTCATAAGTTCTCGCTCAAACGAAGACGTTATAACATTACCGTCGTCATCGAAATCAACTGTCATGTTTTGATCCTCTTGTGAAATTGTGATTGCTATTTTTGTTTTTTGACCAGGTTTTTCTAGCTCTCTTTTGATGTCGGGAGCCTTAGAACCAACAGATTGACTTGACTCAGATTCTTCTATGACACATTTACCGATTTTATCTAACGCATTTTTCCTTTGATTTGGCTTCGATAGTTGTTCTACAGTCTTGTCACAAACGCTTTCAGAACTAGATTCAGAATCAGTAGGTGCTCTTTGGGAATCTACTTGACCTTGTTTTTCTAATGTTGGAGTAGGAGATTTTCTTGCACTATATTTTGAAGGGCTTCTCGGGCTTTCAATTCGACCTATTTCGGGAATAGGAGAAGGAGACTTTGAATTCGACTTTGAATGATCACTCGACATTGTATGCTGAGAGAGCAAATGCTCCTCCCCATATTCCATCGCTTGTTTCAATTCCTCCAAGCATTCTCTATCCTTTTTATTAAGTTTCTCAATATCCTGTGATATACCTAAAGGTCTTGCAATTGAACAACTTACACTAGATTCATCATCAATTGAACTGCCTTTAATATGTGCACTCGAGGGGCTCACGTCCTTTTCTATACTAGTCCAAGAAGTAGATTCCGAGCTTCGAGATCTCTCTGCACTTAATTTTAAGAGTTCACCTCGTCTTGATTTCGCAGAAAGCAGGACTTTTTGTTCATTCTTTTGTTCTGTTGGAGATATGTCATTTGCGCTACCTGAACTACCAGTGTGATCGCAAGATTCCGATTTATGTAATGATTTTGAAACACTAGAATCAATAAAAGGAATGTTTTCGATTGTCGGACTATTTTCTTGTGGGGGCGTAACAATTATTTTATTTTTATTCTTAAACCTTAATGGCAAGTCGGTTGGTTTCTTAAAATCTTTAAGTTTCGTTTCAGCTTCAATATCATCCAAGACTAATTGGGACATACTTTCATTCTTTAAAAATTCGACTAAGCTCGCAGATGATTCTTCAAATGTACTTTGAGCCTCCAAAACTTTCCTACCAATACAACTGTCTGAAAGTGGCAGTTCCGTGTCTACAGTCAAATCGTCGTAATCTCCTGTTATTCCTGAACCAGTATCATCACTTTTACCAAGGTGTAACCTGAGCAATTTCTCTTTTTTAGACACCTGGTCTTGATCTGAAGAACTATCTGCATCGATGTACGGAATACTTACGCCTAGCATGTTACTTTCATCGGACATTTTGAGTTCACTTACTTCAGTTATAGATTCTTCTTCACTAGTTAAGCGCTTTATTCCTGGTTTTCTGTCTTCGTTTAAGTTTTGTATATCTTGAATACTTTTACTGTCATGAAGCTCGGACAGCCGTTGTTTGTTATAAATTTCTATTTTTCTTCGCTCCATTATTACTGTCTGTGTATCATTTTCTATCACAGTATGTTGGGAGCTAGTTATCCACTCTATAGAAGAATCGTCTTCCGTTTTCTCTTTGTAACTATTCGAAGGAGAGGATTCTTTTTGTTCTGGTTCTAGTACAATTTGATCTATGTCTTCTCTGCTAGTTGGATGTACGTCAACAGTAACAACTTCTTGCTTAAAGTGTTTGTCCGCCACAGGTTCTTGAATGTTTGATAATGGTGTAACATAATTCCTATCCAAGCTTTTTGATTTCATTTTAACTTCGAAATGAGGATCTACATTTCTTTCAAGACTCTTTGATTTAACACTTGGGTGAACTTTTTGATAAACTACTTTACCCTCTATTTGTTGCTTTATTTCTTGTTTTTTTGATAGCGTTTTAGGTGATTTTTGTAGACTCGCTAATTCATCAAATTTATCTTCTAGAGACTGAGACTTATCATCCATACTTTTATTAATTTTATTACTTGTTTTAGGAGACTTTTGGTCCTCAAAGCTTCTGCTGAGCTTACTGGTAAGTTTATTATCGAGCTTCTTAGGTGATTTTGCTATAAACACATGATCTTCAGCTTTACTGTTTATCTTTGTTTCTATTATAATTTTATCACCTTCCGTCTTTACCAGAATCTTATCTTCTGGAGGTGGGAACGGTGGCATAGTGTCTTTAACAGGGCTGATTAATGTTTTGGTTTGTTTTAATGCTGCTTCAAATAACATTTGCTGTTTTTCCTTGCGTTTTGCAATTTCTGTGTCACTGTCTTCTTGAGACTTGGTTCTTTCTTTGCTACCTCCACGTTTTACGTCCATTTTTTCTAACGATTTAGATTTTTCCTTAGCAATTCTCTTAGCTGCTTGATCTAACTCTTGACTTTTTGCTCTTGCAATATCTAAAGGTGGCACTGTTAAGAAATCTGGTCGTTCCTTCAAAGACGAAGGTAAAGATTTTTGAGTTTGTAGTGCTCTCACTTTTGTAGCATTAGTATCTAACGATCCTCCTTTATTCAGTTTACTAGTAATTTTTTGTTTATCGTCAGGTTTTGGTTTCAGCGTCAACTTTTTCTTTTCTTTTCGTTTGATTCTTTCAATATCTGGCACAATTTGATCTTCACTTAAATCTGACAATTTTCGTATGCTACCTCTCGGTGAATTTAATGAAGAAGTTGGTGACCTCGAAGGCGATTTGGATAATGGTGATCGTGATATTGGCGATCTATTTAACGGTGATCTTGATGGAGATTTAGCTTTTGATAATATCTTATTAAGATCATACTGTCGTTTGAAAGACCGCGGTCTACGCTGTTCCACTAATTCTTCTAATAATTTCATTTCTTCGTTATCAATTACAGCAGATTTTGGTGAATCTCCGGTGTGTTCTTCCTCTACTTCATCAATTTTCTCAATGGTGTCTTTTTTGCTAGAACTGGCCTTAGATAATTTTTCATCAATAAGTGGTTTCTCTTCTAAAACATCTCCCTCCTCATTAGTATCCTCTACCGTATCGTCCTTTGAAGAAAAAGCATTCATTGGTGGCAATCTGTGCAATTGAATAACAGGTGTATCTAAACTTTTAGCTCTACGACTGGCAGTTGGGGATTCCTGTGTAGCTTTTTGCCGTTGTAATGAAAAAACAGATCCTTCAGAAAGATTCAATCTTGCGTGAGCAAAAAGAATTGGAGTTCCACCAGTCTTACGAAGCATTGGTGAAATTAATTCATCACGTAAACTCTTTTTAACATCAAGTTTAGTTAAGTCTTTTTTCTCCAGTTGCAAATCACTCTTTTCTTCTGAAGGTGTTCCAGTCACTTTTTGAATTTCCATATCAACGAGGTGTTCTTCATCGGATTTTAAAAATTCGGTGTTTTCTAGGATCGGTGACGGTATATTTTCATTATATTCCCAAGGAGAACCTTCTTTGCTGATTTGTTTAATTTCGGGTGCTTTAGCAACAACGTCATCTTCAGAGCTTGGAATTGAAATAGAACGTTCCGAAATACGGCGTAATTCTGTGGCGGTTCCGCTAACACTTTCTAATACTTGTGGATTATATTTTGCTTCTAATTCAGCCAACTTCCGACATTGAGGTGGAGAACCCTCTATTTCTGTGGAACTCATAGTTTGACCTCTATGCCACGCACCGGAAGTAATCTTATCATACTCCAGTTGTAAGATAGGTTCCAAATCTTTACGAGATTGAGGTGGTGAAAATTCTAACTTCGGTGCCGCTTCTGTAGTCCCAAATACATCATCAGAATCAACACTCTCATCGTCTGAAGAGAATGAAGTAATTCGAATTTTATTATTATTTTTAGTTTTAACTTTACCTCCCACTCCCTTTTTACCAGTCCCTCGTCCCTTAGACGTTCGTTTAGATGGTATTTTTTCAGATTTTGACTTAATATCAGCACGTAGTTTTTCAGCGGCGGTAAGGGGTTTTGGATCTTTACAAATAGGTGGTTGCTGAACATTTCGCCCATTTATAGTGAATTTAATATCATGAGGATATGCAGGTTCTTGTCTCATGCTATCAGTCTTTGAACTCGTAGCGGAATCACTTTCAATTTGACTTAGTTTGGAATTCAGCGTTTCTAGCAAAGCAGAGTCTAAGGACTTCGTAATATCTCTCTTTGGACTTGGGAGGTGCTGCAATTGCCCACTTTTATCGACTTCTAAAGTAACAGGATCTACTTTTGATAAATCTATATTTTGTGTAAATAAGAAATCACGACTTTCAACTTCAAGAAATTTAGAGACGTGATCACATTGAACACTGTTCCTTGGCGATTTTGGTGACTTCGGTGATTTTGGAGATTTAGGTGATTTTGGCGACTTAGGTGATTTAGGAGATTTTGGTGACTTTGGCGACTTGGGTGAGCGTGGTGACTTAGGATGATCATGATATTTACATCGAGTATGGGCATTTACTATGTGACGGCCATTTTGGGGAGGCAAAGTTATAATATCTGGCGGAGGTCTTTTATCATCAAGAGGGGAAGGAGCCGTCCCATTCATTATATGTCGTTTATGCAGTACATAAGGAATATCATAACTATCTTCGATAGCTTTTTTATTGTCATTAAAGCCAGCTTTAAAAGCATCAAACTCTTTAAAGTAATTTTGTGGCAAATCAAATGAAGGGCGCACGACATCAGTGTGCCTAGCAGGCAACTCAAAGTGAGATCGTTTCGTCGCGATCGGTGGTGCACTTGGTATCTGGCGGAATATATAGTCCTCATCACTAGATTCCGCCGGTGTCAAGTCAATAGATTTTTGGTGCATTAGCACATGTCTTCTTGAATTGACGCTACTAAAGCGAGGTCTATTGGCTAGGCTGTTAGGATCGCTCTTTGTTCTCTCCACTGTAGGATGGATATACGGTACAGCAGTATCAGCAAGACGACTACTGGAACTGGTGTCAAGTATTAACTTTGGATTATATTCGTCAAAGTGTGTTTTAGCCATAAGTTCCTCTTTAAGGCTCTCTTTTCTAACAATATGAGTATGAACTTTACCACGCATAGACTTGTCAAAGTCTGATTGTAAGACAGAGGGAGTTCCTGATTGCATAGCAGCTTTTGCTCTGTTTTTGGCATATTCGATGCTGTCCATAGCTGGCAATATGCGAACATTGACATCGGATTCGTTAGAAGATTCTTTGACAAGTTGTGAAGGTGGATTTTCTTTGCTAATAGATCGGGTTAGAGATTCAATTTTATCTTTATCGAAACTGAACACCGTTTCTGAGGAACGACGCCGCTGATAGTTATGTATTTTAGATGATCTGTTATTATCGATTTCAGTTTCTAGTCCTGCTATCTTTTCTGGCCAAATGTGCGTAGTGCGCGGCTGCATATCTTCGTCTTCCGTTGAGAACTCGTCAGATTTTTTAACAGGGCTTGAGTCAGAGTATTGTGCGTACTGATCTAATTCGACATTTTGTAAACTCGCAGAATGCGTTGGAGGTATATCTTTATGTTTATGGTTGCTCGGGAAAGTAGAATATGGCGTTGGAATATGATAATAATTGGGAGAAGTTATTAAGTTAGCTATCAGATCTTCGTGTGACTTATCGAAAAGTGTCTTTTCCCGGTATTCCGGTTTTTCCATGCTAATAAATGTTGATTGAGTGTCGTAAAAATCTTTACCAGAATCAGGACTCGACGACGGTGATATCGGTTCGAAAGGATCAATGTAAGCATTTTGAATACTCGTAACGCTACGACGCCTTAAGCTTAAATCGTCGGGCTCATAGAGATTCTTTTTACAATCATAATAATCTGATTTGGAGTCTTGACTGGACGTTCTCGAACCGGACCTATCTGAACTTTTACTTTTTAGTGTCTCGCGAGATTTTTTACTATCGGTGTGATATACACTATCACGAGATTTTTTGCTGGATTCAGCGCTACTCTTAGATAGCTTCGAATCATAGATATCGCTTTTAGATTCCTGACTAGACGTGCGCGAACCGAGGGCACGTTTAATTTCCTTATAGAAGTTACCATCGGAGCGAACCGAGAGCTTCTCGCGCGGGAGAATTCTCGGATCATCCACGAGAAACGGATCGAGAGGCAGATCGTTGTCGCTCTTGTACCGAACCGCGGACGCGTCCCGCTCGTCGCCGTCTTCCGCATCCGACAGCGAGCGGTCGTCGTCGGACGGCAGGTCGTTGCCCGAGTCCAGAGAGCAAGAGCGCGGCCGCACGCGCGCATAGCGCCGCTCCGACTCGTCGTCCGATCGCTCGATCACCTCGTAGCTGTCGTGCGACAGGTCGTCTTGTGAGCCCGTGGCACGCGCGCCCGCCCCGCCCACGCCCGCTGGCGCCATACCGCCCCCCGCGCCCGGGAAGCTAGACGAGTAGGCGCGGCCAACGTGGCGCTGCGCGTCCAGCGCGCCCAGCCCCAGCACGAAGGCGAGCGTGCGTGCGTCGTCGTAGCGCGTGACGGGCGAGTCCACGCGGCGTGCGCCGTACGCGTCCAGCGCGGCCAGCATGGAGCGCCGCGTAGCGCGCCCTGCCTCGTCGAAACTGAACTCGCGCAGGTTGCGGCAGCTGGCGCTCCGTCTCCAGGGCCCGGCGGCGGGAAGCGCGCGCTCGTCCTCTCCATCCGCCAGTCCCTCCCCCTCGGCCTCCACGTCGTCGAGCACGATGGAGCCGGCGCTGCGCGAGGAGCGCGTGGAGGGGCAGGCGGAGTAGATGTTGGTCTGCGAAAGCTCGTACTCGAGGCGCTCGGAGGACTTGTTGAAGCTGGAGGAGTGCTTGGGCAGCACGAAGTCGGGGTAGACGCTAGGGGGCGGGGAGGCGGCGGCGCGCGTGCGGGCAGGCGCGGGTGGGCGCGTGTGAGTGTGCGTGTGTGTGTGCGTGTGCGTGGTGGTGTGCGCGCTCTGACCTGGCGGGGGGCGCCCACGAGGCGGCGGAGTGGGAGCGCGCGCGCGTCCACTGACCTCCGTAGCCATTATCCACGTACTCTCCGGAGATGTCTGATGGAAGAAAAAAATTGTATATAGTAAACTTCATATTACTTCAAGTAATTTAACGAGGCACTCCCTAAAGCTACTACTTACCTACTATTTGGCTACTTCAAGCTTGTTTTATTAACATCTACATAACATGTCAGATTTTCTCAGTAACGTCAAAAACATTCTTAGCATGCATGCAAGAAGTAGTCTTTTGTGTTGCACATTTTGATTACTATAGTTCTATATAGTTATATAAAGATATATATTACTACAATATATATTGCTTAATGCATTATAATTACTATATTATTTTAATTCTAAATTAAAATAAAATAGTGCTTTATTATTTTTAAAATATATGTTTTATAGGTACGCCTATATTTATTTAACTATAACATACATTCAACTAACGATGTTACTCAATATTTTCAATAAAAACAATATGTAATTCTGACAATTAATTATCCCACTAGAATAGAAACTTACCAACGGTGTCGTCGTCTGAAGAGGCAGAGGCGAATCCTCCATAGGATGATGATTGACCTCTGCATGGGTCACTACTTCTGGACCCGCCTGGGACACGAATAACGTAATTAAGTAATATATAATATAATAAATATATACACACATAAAAATTGGTGCTTTACAAAAAATGTGTGCCGATTGATTGCAATGATATATGGAAAATATCGACGATGTGTACGATGGAACACTTAGTATGTTAGATATTTATTTAAAAAAACAATTAACAGTCCATCGAAAATATATGCAAGCTATCGATTCAAACATAAGTAATGGACACAGAATAACGAATGACGAAAATTGATCTTTAAATACACATTTTGTAATAATAATAAAATATACATATAAAAATGACAAGAAGATTAGAGATGGTACTAGGAAATATTAGACACAAATTGACAGATACGATCAATTTCCAGTAATGTGCTTACTATTTGACTGTTGTACAGTTTTGTGAGCTGAAAAAATAAAAGAAATAATAATATATCTTTCTATAACAAGCTAACCTAAATTATAAACAATAATTTTTTTTTAAACTAGTATTTATACTCCTGGACAATAACTAACATTGCCTAACATTGTCTACGCTAAAATATCCAAATTGAACGATAATTTAAAATTAATAAAGTAAAATTTAACAATAAAAAATAAACATACATATACAAACATTAAATAAAAAAAATCATGAACTTCATTTATGCAAAACTATAAGTTTACATACATATACTGTACCACCCGTGAATAAGTTGATAATTTTATTCGGATACATGGATTTTTTATTAGAATTGTTTCATTTATATGGTGAATAAAGGACATAATCGAAAGGTCTATTGATAGGTTTGTTCATTAAATTAATATTAAAAAAAATGCTTTTTAAGCCTGTAATAGTACACGCCACGAAAAATGAGACTTTACGCATAATGTCATTATAAATGTCAACATTTTGACATTTATAATATTAGTAGGTTCGTTAAAAGAAATGGCAGTGGTTGTGGTACGCACCCTCTCCCTCGTGCTTGCAAAGGCGGTAGGTGGTGGGCGTGGGCGGACGTGGCCGCGACGCGCCGCCGCACGCGCCTCCTCCGCCGAGTAGCCCTCCATCATCAGAGAGGCCTCCAGGTAGTGAGGTTGCTTGTCCCACTCCAGGGAAATCGCTTAAAATACACAAATTATTGTCATTATTATATAATATGAATATTTTCATTTTACCAAGCTATATTCAGAGTAAAGGTTATTTTAAAAAAGTTGTGGGGGTAAAAAATCGTGGAAAATCACCATATAAGCCTAAAAGAGTGAAACTCTTGTTTTGTACACTTCCTGAAATTGACTATGTAAAGCAGTACAAAAATTCACTATCAAAATGAAAATATTAAAAATTACTTTCCCCTAAGTGAGCATTGAATCTAAACAGACGTGCACGCAATATACGCTATTATACTTTTAGTATAAGTACGTAAACTACACACATAATAAATACAAAAAACCAATTCCATTTAATTTTTGAAAATCAAAAGAAGGCAAATCACGGCTTTACGTTCCGTCCGCAAAGTCTTTAAAATTGAGCCATGCATTGACAACGGAGTGACTAAGCACTGAGTTCCTTTTGTCTAACCTGCTGTACAGTGTGAAGCTATATAAAAAAAACACATCCACACAACACAAAAAACAGTACGGTGAACGACGCGTGGCCGTCCAGAAATTAAGACCTATAAACTTTTGCGCCCTGTACACTCGGGCAGAAAATAATAAAAAAAGAAAAAAAAAACGTAATAGAAACCCATCTCGCTCAGCCATAAAAAATAAGAAAAAAAGTGGTAAATTCCATCTGCAGCGTACTCACCGTCAGAGCCGGGCGGCAGCGGCAGCAGCGGGTGCGCGGACACGCTGGCATGCAGCGCGGGCGCGGGCGCGGCGGGCGCACGCACGGCGCGGAACGACCCCGACCTGCGACATCGGACAGAGGATGGTCACTGCGCCTGAGCCCACCGCAGCCGGTGTTTGTACTCTCCGCGCACGCTAGCCTATTAGTGCCCTAATCTCCCTACATCTCCCTATTTATATCATAGTTTACTGACAAACAATATGACAATATAATACCTAACGTGTCTAAATTTTATATTTTAAAACGATAATTGTATTGGTATTAAAAATTAATTATACTATATATTATTTAATGATCGAACCTGAACTGACTGACCTGACCTGACTTTGATTAAAATACAATAATCTTATTCTACCTATCAAATTTAAAAATATTATATCCAAAGTAAGTTTTAACTTTGATAACTCGCACATTTTTTTCTATAACCATAACAAATAATTATTATTCTAAACGCAACAAAAGTCTTATTTACGAGAATAAAATATTAAAATATAATTTAAATCACAATAAGAATTTAGATATTTATTTACAAAACTTAAATCTAAATCAAGTCGTATACCAGCAACAGATCGAAAAGTGCAAATATTCACGTGGTATAATTAATTAAATAAAATCTAATATAAAAAGAAACATCGATGATATCTACTGAATTGGTCGAAACGTAAAGAAAACGGGAACAAGGGGAGATATGACAAAAATGTGCATAGTGGGAGTAATAGTTTTAAAAAAATACATATATTTTCTATGGTAATATGAAAAAAAATCGGAAGAAGCGTCACGATAACGATTAACACGAGCGTGGCGCTGTATGGGAGACGATACAAAACGACCGGTTTACCGTATTTGAACACAATTTTGACCGTATTTTAACGGTTATACTCATAAAATGTACCATCCTCCGACCGATAGTCAGTCATTGTCGTTGATTTGTAGAACTTTTTGGAAGAAGCGAAAGTCTCAACGTACAGCGCATGCTCGAGAATGCTAATCACCATTTAGTACAAGACGGGAAGTCAACGACTGCCCGGTACGGTACTGCGGCGGTCAAGTATTACGTAACTCAATTTTTGAAGATCCTTCACCCAAACAATTGTATATCTATATTCCCCCTTTCCATATACCCACCCAAGTGATATACTTTTACTAAGTCACGTTTATTATAATATTCTTATTTTCTTGGTTTTGAAAATGTTAAGTTTGTGTTTTAAGACACAAACAAAACGGTTAAGAACGAGGTAAAGATTTTGATTTAAAATATTAAAAAAAAATTATACGCGTTGCTCAAACCCTGTCCTTGTAACGCAATGTATCTGATGCATTATCCAATTCTCCCTTCATCCCCTATTTCCTCCAAACTGCGTTACATAATACTTGATCCCCCGTACTATAGTCGAGGACTTCGCATGCAAGTTCCGTCGCGACGCCGGCAAAAGCTACTGGACAATTGTCCCCTATTTACTCTATTACTACGTTACCTTACTATGTTTATTTATATATTATATACATAATACTTTTTGTTTTTAACGTATATTATAATAAATATTAATTGTTTATACATATATTATTGATAAGTCGACATTTCGTACAAACTATATTAAAATTCATAAATTTATATATTTAAGGACATATTTATATATAATAAATAAACTAAAAGACATATAATTTTAAATAACAGTACTAAATTACCACTTTCTACACTTTAATTTTAAAAAATATGCCTATCCAGTTTAACCCTTATGTCGTAAGAAATAAAATACATAAAAATATAAATATCTATCTGCGAGCTATCAAACTACACATACTAAATGCTATAATTATATAATCTACATATTTTAAGCATTTATACTTTAGCTAAAGCTTACTTTGAATCATGCAATCAAATCAGCTCATACTTTACCAAAGTGTTCATAAAATCTATTACAGAAACAAAAACAATAATATGAAAATATTTATATATAAAGACATACCTTTGGAATGTTTGTCGTTTGACGTAATTGTCCCTCACGAATTCGACAATTTGTTTCTGTGTTTTGCCGCTATACCTGAACGTAAAAATAATATGTTATTATTGTCGTTATATTAATTATTGTAAAAGTGGTAAGAGAGGGAGATCTTGGTTGACATCCGAGACAGCAGTATTGATGACACTAGAGAAAGCTATACGAAAAAACACTGAAACTGCTTATAACAAATATAATCTAATGAAACAATTCCTTTTTCTTTTCTAATTGTGCACATTCAACCCAGTATTTCCTATATACACTTAATT
The DNA here is from genome assembly GCF_056956725.1 of Heliconius melpomene rosina. Classification (NCBI taxonomy): domain Eukaryota; kingdom Metazoa; phylum Arthropoda; class Insecta; order Lepidoptera; family Nymphalidae; genus Heliconius; species Heliconius melpomene. The sequence continues at coordinate 2,175,409 of NC_140399.1, forward strand.
TCACCATCATATTAAGTCCTTATAATACTGAAAATTTTTTTTGGTCGAACGCGTTAATGTCAGAAAGTACTGCTTTGAATTGAAATATTATTTTTGTACGGCATCATTCTTCTATTGAGGTTTTATAACGTTAATCGCAACCTATTGTGCCAGCGGTCAAAGTTTTCTTCCGTACTTAGAATATCATACTTTTGTCGTAGTTAAACCTTGGTTTTTTTTCATTCAACCAAACAAGCGAAGTCGCACGTAAAAGCTAGTATTGTATATACCTAAATGAAGATCCTCTCGACATAACACGTGTTTTGTGTCTGGGAATACGAGGCACACTCGAACACCTGAAGAAACCGTGATTCTCCACGCATTTCTTCCAAAAGTTTTTGCATTCGTTGCGACCCTCTAAGAAGAATTCTACCACGTCTCGATGATAGCCCTGTAACAACAAAATATTTATTTTTGCTTAAAATTGTAAAGACCCACAGGATAGGCAAAGAGATCTGGTGTAAAAGCACTCCGTTATCTACGCACCGTCCAACTCCGCAGACATTACGTGTTGCCTGTTACCAGAGCGAAAATATCATTAATTTCCTAAAATGGGAATCGAACACACTATCATCGCGCCGCCTTACATTCAGACATTGACCCACAGAATAATTTTAAATTAAAATAAAGAATTAAACTATTCTCGTTATATCGACACTTAGAGTTTTTAATTTATATTTCAACTAATGGCTATACTGATCGTTAGTAGAAATATGGCACAATATTTTAATTTAAGAGGCCGACTTGTCACGTTGCCTCATTCGAGAGAATAATTATATTATAATTATTTACATTTATTCACTATGTGGTGAACAAATTGCGGCGATGAGTTTCGCCATTAATATGCTGTTTCAAAAATAAAATAGAAACCAGAATGCTAGACTGCTCAACACTAGATTTTCTTTATGAAGCGTGAAGCAAAAATTAGTTTAAATTTAAGACAAGCTTGTTTTTCAGTTTGTTTTCAATAAAGAATGCTCAAAACACTCACATATCCCTCAGGATGCAGTTTAATCAGAAACTTTTTCCTTTTAAACGATATCTTCCTAATCTTCGCCCAGCTGAACGTGTTTATCTTGGTGAAATGCTGGAACACGGCAATGCCCATGTGCGCTACTGCTAAGTTTAATGGTACACCCTCGTGGTCCTTCGCCGCGTGCATTTTTATACCTGGAATATGTTTTTATGTTCGTTTTTGAATATGCTCAATATCTCAAAAATGTTCCAAGAGAGTTACAAATTATAATCATTTTGAAAAAAAATATTTTATCTTAATAGTAAGTAATATGATTAGGTAATTAAGGTTTTTTTTTAATTAATGTTTTAGTCAAATTGATATGAACTCTTTAATTGCTTATTTATCTTGCTTATATAAGATTAAATATTAGAGGTTTAATAACAATAAATCAGTGATCGCTTATAACGATCTTATTTTTAATAATTGGGCATCATTACTGTGATATTTTTTTATTATAAAAATTTAATATTTCAGACAACAATTTTATATTTAAATATTTATTATGTGTGACACAAATTAAACAGAAAAACTCTAAACATATAGATTTATTTATAGTTTAAATCCATTTTATTGTATAACTATTTAGTGTATATCTAAAACGTCGAGTATTACAAATAACTAGGCACAACTAGGTACATACATAATTATATAATAGCAAAATTACCATATAGCTCGCATCTCCGCGCCGTCTCTAACAAATTCAGATCAGCCTCCGCCGGGCTCTGGCCGCTGAAGACAGATTTACATTAAATTATCATATTGTAAAATTCATAATTCCACATTCACCCCTTGGAACCCTCGTGGATGTTGTAGTTTACAAAATTTGTTTTCTTACATCATCCTACACACATTGAATATTTTCATAAAATCTTTAAATCTTATATTTGAAAGAAATGTCTCATAAATATCTTATATTCTCTCATCGTTAATAAGTGTATGTAATATCTATTTTAAGTATTTTAAAATTAAAGAAGAAAATTGATAAAGTTCACTATTATAAAAAAGAAAAAAAATGTAACCCTAAATACAATTGACATATAAAAATAATAAAACATACATGTGCTTTTTATGGTTTTCCATGATCCGCCGCTCTGACTCGTAATCTTGACCTGGGAAGAACTTGTACCCGCTGAGGTAGCTGTGGTCGGGGTAGTCTTCCGGTACGAAATCTCCACATTCCGCTAAAATAGAAAATATATTAATGAAGTCGATAAATTGAAGAAGATTGAGAAGAATTGAAATGATTTTTCATAATTTACATTCAGCAAGACACCGCTAGCTATCAAATGTAAGTGCTCTTGGTAAAGCTATTGTCTTGTCAAGAGCTGAACAATGTTTCTTATATACAAACAAGCATTATGTAACTGTTACGGAAAATTCAATCATCCAAATACTTATGATAAATTGGAATACGAATATCTTTTTTTAAAACGAATATCTTTATTTTCATATATATTTTTATAGGATAAGGGAACTTCATAATAAATCATATCGATATCCAAATACTTAAACTTAGAGAGGAAACTAAATGGCTTAAATATCAGACCAGGATTATTAAAATATATTTAACATCATTATATCACTACATCCACAAAATATTTATTCACGTGGAAAAATCTATATATATAAAAGGACTTGTCCTCACTGACTGAGGTAAGACGCGCGCACAGCCGTAACCGCTGTGCGTAGAAACGTGAAACTTGGACAGATGTTTACTTTCGTAATCTGGACATCCACTAAGAAGGGATTTTGTAAAATTTTAACCCTAAAGGGGTGAGATAGGGGTTGAAAGTTTGTATGGAAAAAAAATTAAATCGGCACCGATTCTTATAAAATTTGAAATTCAGACTCTTAAAAGTATTTAATTGAACACATGTTTCATGGTTTTCTAGAATTCTTCCCCTAAGGGTGCAAATAAGGGGTTGAAAGTATGTATAGATTTTTTTTTAAATCGGGACCAATTTTTATAAAATTTGAAATTCAGACTATTAAAAGTATTTAATTGAACACATGTTTCATGGTATATTAGAATTCACCCCTAAATACGCAAGCGAAGCTGCGCGCGCCCGCTAGTCTTCTTATATTTTAATAACCGATGCATAAAAGGTTAAACTGTGTATAAAATTATTTTCCTATCATAACCAGTTAGTTATAATTAATAATATAACATTGAATTGAAACGTGAAAAGCCAACATTTTTCCCGTTGAAAAGCATTTCCTTTAAATAGATCTAATGGAGCATTGTCCCAGGAACGTCGAGCGATCGCAATCTGCATAATTGATGACCGCCGCTAAAGGCCGGTAGAATGCGATTTTATGATTTATTTATTATTATTTTTTTAGCTTCACGCCGTACCTAGGACCGCAGGGAATCTGGGATACTAGTGTTGAGACGCTACGTTCCCTCCAAACTTTCTCTAAATTCTCGAGGTATTGCGTGTTACCAGAGCGAGGTAATGAAAATATTAAATATTTCAATCACCCGAATGGAAATAGAACCCACAACTATCGCGTTTACAATCATCACACCCTTGTAAATCATATGATCACAAATATGGACACTATCACCTATACAATACGATTTACCCGTTGTATATTTTGAACATTTTGTGAATATATTTTCCTGTTTCTCTTGTTATTTTCAGTGAAAAAGCTATGACGCATTATTGTTATGCTTATTTGAAATTACATGAGAATTTATAAATTTACATTGAATTTCAACCATATTTGGTAGTCAATATTTGTATATTTCCTCTATAAAACATAAAACGCGAAAATAGGCATAATTCTAAAATAATAATTCATTGTTTGCTTATCAGTTATACTAATAAAAAATAATTATGCATAATAAAGCCTGATTTGTTTCATTGGATTTCATGGAACCCAGAGTATTTCTAGATTCCCTAGATTAGTTTCATACCAGAATAGCAACAAAAGACCAGAAAATGAGAAACAAAAAAAAACACAACAAGAACGCACTCTTATAGCACAAATTGGCCGCGTTAGCCAATGAGCATCACGCGACATCATTACTGGTTGATGCGACCTCAAATCCTGGCCACGATTTACAACTTCCTGAGGACGACGGGAGACATTAGAGGATCGTTGTTTTATTTGTGACCTTCTGTGACCTTGTGTCTTACGAAATGCAAAATGTTTTTCTTTTCTTAGCTTTACGTCCAGAACATGGGTGCGTGGGTTGGCAAGGGAATCAGGGTCCCTAGTGTTAGAACACTCCACTCTCTATTCAGTTACTTCCCCACTTTCCACCGAATTCTTTTGTTTTTCCAAATCCATAAAAAATGCATATAACCCATCAGATTACAATAGATGTTTTTATAAAATGCGCAAAATTTGTTTAAACGCTCAAAAAATTCTATTAAAATTCTACTAGTCTAACAAAATAGAAGGTTAGGCTGAAGTTTTTAAATGATTGTTTGAATAATTTGATTAAATTTTAACAGGGTCTCGATTTTACGAGCTGTCCTTGAAACTGAAACTTGAACAATGTTACATTGATATTTGTAGGGATTTAAGAAACAAATTTACCTCCGGATTATTATGAATTATGGATTTAATTTTACAGGGAAAAATTGATTAATAATATAAATGTTACTAGTTTATTACCTAGTGTTAAGACACTCCATTCTCCACTTTCCACTGAATTCTAGAGGCACCTCGCTTTGAGTTCCAAGTCGCTAGTTATAATAAAATTCAAAACGGATTCATCAATCAATACGTAGTGTCGCCTAGTTGGGGGCCAACAATGTAACGAATCGTGCATGTATCCCTTCAATTGCCCTATTCTAATGTGTAGTTGAGCATAGTCAATTGAATGACATGGAATAATTAGTATAGTTCCATCCAAATAATTATAGTTCCATCTACTGCTATTTTCAAATATATATATTTTATTATTTTCACGTGTTTCTCTATGCACCCTTGAATTAAAAGGGTATATACATGTTTATTCATCTTTACGCTCTATACCGCACATTGCAGGGTAAACAGAGGAAAACTGGAAACCTAGTGTTAAAACACACTTCCTTTCTGAATTTTCCGCCGGCATTACGTGTTGAATAGCGAAACTCAACGCCGCGTTTACCTCGATACCAAAGGAGCGTTACCAGCAAGGAATATTAAAAAAATAATTTCCTCTGGTGGGAATCGAACCCTCTTGCACGCGCCTGACTTCAAAACATATTATGTGTTTTATTATAGAGAAACACTAGCATTCCCAACGATATCAAAATAAACAAATATTTCTATTACACACACTTCTTCATTGCTTTACTACGAAAATTTTTATGAGAAAAAATTTCAATTTACCCATAAAAATATACTTAAAAATCCTAACTAGTTACTAGTTAGACACCAATATAAATTTTTATTTTTGGTTTATTATTATTATTATTAACATAATATTAAAATACCGCACCCGAATCATTTCTTTTAACATCTCCTACATTCAAGGGTTTCTGGTAGAGATCTCTATTAGAGATAAGTTATCCATTGTACACATTTTTTCTATTGTTATAAGTTTTCTATACTTTCTTTCTTATGTGGTACATAAATAAATGAAAAAAAAAAAAAAAAAAAAAAAAAAAAAAAACCCGTAACAACCATTACTTCAATAACAAAAAGACAATCATTAACCTAAAGGACGAAGTTAGGGATAGCGTTTAGAATACAAGCAAAACAACAAGTTTAACTATAACCAAAGTTTGTTTATAAGAAAAGTTCAAGATGGCTTGTTTAAGTTGGCGGACTGTTCAACTATGTAGTGTGGGACAACAAACGACCTCTATTGTAATACACCCTATATAAGCACTAAAATAGCGTCTACGCATTCAATTTATCCGCATAATAGCTTACCCTCGGCTAAAATCCCATATGAATACTTTTTTGCTTTTGTAAACTGTTTCTAGCGCAGCCATTCTTAGAATATGGCGGAGTAACAGGTATATTGTGCTAAAATAACTGCTGCTTGTGTTTTTTTTTATTTTTCATACAATAAAGTACATATTAATGGCGAAACGTAATGACGTGTTGAATGATTTCAACTTGTTTTTGAATACTTTCATTTGCTCTGGTGACAGAGCGCGGAGTTAATCTCCGCCACACAACACGCAATGTCTTGAAAATTTGACGGAAAAGGGTAACACTAGGTTCCCTCTGCCTACCCTGCCTTATGTGGGATACAGCGTGAAGCTAAACTTAATAAAAAAAAATCATTGGGCAGCAGAATATTGTCCTTTATCTTATCAGACCGAGAAAGCTGATTGTTTTTAATGTATCAATTTCTGTTACCGGAAATCAAACTCAAAACCATCACATGTACAATCAAGTTCTTCACAACTTCGCCTCTTACTGGTTTATTTTCTTTTTAATTCGCAAAGTTCAACTACAGCGTCTAAACTTAGAACGGATATGTAATTGGTGTGTACAAACTTCTATCTCGGTGTAGATTTCCAACGTTTATTTAAAAAAGGAAAAATATATATATACGCTACTTGATGTTTTCCGCATTTTTGGTTGTATGTACTTTTAAATCATTGCAGTTATATGGTAAATACTTAACATACTCTTAGTCTTGATTTAGATTTTTTTTATTAATGGAACAACTGTTTATACTAAAATATTAATAAGCAAAAAAGAAACATCAAAACAAAATGAGAAATACTTATCTAATTTTATATGAAAAAAATGCTACAAAAACAAACAAAAACCACCTCACCTTGCACAATATAACTGGCCATCAGAGCGGCCGTGTTCTCGTTGCATTGTATACATCCCTGCGCCAAGTCTCTCTTCACTTGCAGGCAGAACAGGTACCTGGTGAACTCCTCCTCGAGGCGCGCCGGGTCAGGGGTGTAGAACTTCACGCAGAACCTCAAGGTGGGTTCCAGCATAGACAGGCCGAGCTGCCTGCACATCGGCTTCTCCACGTCCAGCCAATACTATGGGGGAAGTGGATCATAGTATAATAATAAAATAATACTAAAAATATACAGTATTAATAAACGCACGTATATTTTTTTTATGGCTTATATCCTGCCATATACCCACTGCATTTCGAATAGAGATATAGGATTATCCTATATCTTATAAAACAAAGTCGCTTTTCGTGTCTGTCTGTTGTTTCTAACTCATCTTCTTCTAAACCACCCAACGGATTTTGATGCGGTCTTCACCATTAAGTCGAGTGTTTTTCGTAGAAGGTTTATATATAGTTTATTATTTGGACATTCTTATGTAAATTAACATAAATACGATAAATGTGTCCTACCCGTTGAGACACTTTCGCGCATGCGCTGCTCTAATGGTAAGTACTACATGAAAAAAATGTACTGGAGTATTGTTCCTCTTAATAAGATCTACAAAAAAGTCCGCGAGAGTATCTTCTAAGAATAACGCGTAGTGATCATTTTTCTGTCTAAAAATAATAATTTCAATATATTTTTTATTGTGAGGGATATTTTTCCATAATGGTATTAATCCTTATCCTTTAAAATACTTTATTAATTTTCTACGTTAAACGAGGATAAAATTTGCTTTTTACAATATTTCGAAATTGCGAATAGTTTTACAGAAAAACGCATTTAATTGTTGACACATCTCGCCGTTGACACATCAGCTGTATGTTACTCAAGTTTCACTTATCTCTTACTCTCAGCATATAAATAAGTACATTAGTTACGTTGGCCATTTAATGTAGACCAAAACTGTATTTTACTGTTTTTCATTTTAATAAGTACTTTAGAAGTTGTTACAATATCAAAAAATCCTTGCTGCGAAACGGCTCGCCACTCGCCAAGCGTCCGCCGCGCCCGCCTGCCTTACACGCATCGGTGGTTCAGTGGTAGAATGCTCGCCTGCCATGCGGGCGGCCCGGGTTCGATTCTCGACCCATGCATTCTATTTAATTTTCCTCACAGGCAGCCACGTCGTGCTTGCTGTTCATCAGGGACAGAATACCCCCTTCAGCATTAACCACAAGCTCGATAAAAAAAAACCCGGCTGCCTTTATAGCAACGAATATTTACTTAGATGCGTTTGCACGTATTGGATAATTGGAGTTGAAAGTATTATTTAAGCGCGATATATTTGGTTTCTCATTTTTTGTTGTAGTTATTAGTAGGTAGATTTTTATTTATAATTTCTTCCGTTTAAAAATAGTCATTTAACTATCTAAAAATAATCATTTAAATATATTTTAATAAGTTCTTGAAAAGATTAATAGCGCAGATTTAAAATTACGGTACCTACTAAAAAATCCTTGCTGTGTAAAACAATTGGAAAATCCTCATTGAAACTACAAAAATGCGGGTTGCATTAGGGTTTAATTAATTTTCACATTATCTTATGTGCTTTTCAAACATACATTACATGAATAATCCAGTAGTTAAAGCGGGCGAAGCCGCAAGAGGGTCGCTAGTATTAGATAAAGTATAAAAGCTAAAGTATAAATATAAGATTTTCTACATAAACATTTGATAATTTCATTTCCGCGCTCTGGTAACAAGGCAAAAAAGTAGGTAACGAAATTGTCTTAATGGGAACGGACTGTCTTAACAATAGGTTTCCAGGTTCCATCTGCCAACCATGCTATGTGGATACAGCGTCAAGGGATAAAACAAAAGACTTTACGATGTTAAAAACGCTCTAATGAATTATCATTTGTTAACCATTATACCTATATGTTATGAAATAAATGAATTTACCTTAGTTCCATTGGCATCCTGATATTCAAGTCCGAAGTAATCGGCTTCTAGAAGATGCAACTGCCTACAGACTTGGTCAAACAGCACACGCCCCAGTGCCTTGGACTAAAACAAAACATAAATCTTATTAGTTCACTTCGAAAATATTACGAAAATATTGCCTTTGCTGGAGCCTGGAGAATAAAAAAAATTAAGCTTATAAATTAACGCAATCATTGAAGAAGTAAATCAAAAATATGGAAATGTACATTTATATTACAAACTTATAATAATAGTTAATTTCCTAAAAAATGATTACGCCCGCAAGCTTTGGTCAACTTTCGTAAGTTGTAATTCCCGTTAACCTACAATCCTGCAATTAGTATGCCATCCTCGGCGTTTTATTATTTATGTATCGGTTATCTCATTTTAAATTAAAACTTGTTTTATTATATATAAGATATGATAATATTTCTTATAAAACTTTTTTTTTATTGGCCATACTTAAAAACCCCTTACTTAGTTCATATTATAGCTCTAACCAATAATAATTAGCTTTCATTTTATATCACAAAAATATATACGAATAATAGAAATATATTTATCGAACGAAAACAATAGCATACTAATTAACAATCGTCATTTAAAAACAATAACAGAACTATAAATAAATACTTGACCTTCTCTATTATAGAATATCTGTACACATTCATCAAGAGTACTTAGTAGAGAAAAATCCAAATTGAAACATAATATTCAAAGCAGCTGCCTCGATATTGATTCGGGCGGGATTATGCATAGGTTATAGATTATAGGTTGTATAGAAGCAAGTGTCGCTCTTCTCTCTCTCTCCAGATACGTTATTAGAACATGACGAAACTTACACGCGAATCACTTCTACAAAAGCTAACGCTATCAGCGACAAAGTCATTACTTTGGTGGAAGACATACACTGTGAAGACGAAGAAAAATTTGAGTAGAGTAGATTCTAGACGCACATGACGCACTGTACATTTCGTGATTTTCTTGCATTTTTACAATCATTTCCCCGAGTCGGGTTCAAATCTATAACCATCATGTTCACAGTCCCACTGCGACACAATAGCCTCTATATACACACCTACAGTCAATATTAATTCTCCTTGTCATCTCTTTGCGACATAACTCATCAATTACATATTAGGTTCCCGGGTGACATTGTCTTTATACGTCCTTTAGAACAAATTGTTATCCTTTACTGGGTATGACGCGACCGTCTACAAGCTAGATCGGAATTTCATATTACTTTCAGTACTTTATTGCTAAATTTCAGCCTGCCTTTATCACAGGGGATACAATTACAGGAATTACGAATATAAAATATACAGAAGGTCAGAATTAATTAATCGCATTTTCTGCAGGAAAATATATTAAAGAGCTTATAGCACCATATAGGGCACTTATCCATTTTTAGGGGTCCACACCTCTAAAGTTTAAAACAGCACCTTCATAGGATCACTTTGTAGTCCGTCTGTCAAGATCATTTTCTCGAGATCGCGGAGCGATCGCGATCAAAACCTATGGGGTGCTTTCTGCGGACATAGTTATGAAATTTGGCACGGAGTGAGAACTTACAATACAAATAAAGAAAAAAATCGGAAAATAAAAAAATATAGGTATATCACAGAAAAAAAATCATTGCAAATTTATTATGCAAATTTATGTGTAGTTCATTTCAAACATATTGACTGCATGTTCAAACTTAAGTTTATTAATATTAACTTTTATAAGTTGTATTTCCCACTGATACGGAACCCTCGGTAGGCGAGTCCGACTCGCACTTAACCTGATTTTTTCTTTATTAAATTAATTAATAATGTAGCGGATTCATCTTCATATAACGCAATCAGGCGTCCTGAATCGATTACTTCGTTAGTTACTTAATCGAATAATTTCCGCTCAAATTCGATTACGTCGCTGAGCTAATCCTGCCTGTATCTACAATATTAACACTGCATTCGTATCGATAACGAGCGACCAAATGACCGGTGGAGCGTTCACGAGGGGACGCGTCATATAAATAAAGTCGTTAAAGGTAAATTGGTGAAAGGAAGACTCGTGTTATATCGTATTCATAGTCTTCTCCTTCAGATGCTACAAGATGATACAAAATTACTCATGATGTCTCTTGATTGACTGTATCTAAGTATCACCTATAATGTCAACAAGACGACTGAGGCCAACCGTAGCACAGGAGCACAAGCGTTCAATTTCCATTAAAAAGTGTCAATTAGACTTTAATATAACGAATAATCAAACGACAAAACATATATAATCAAACGATAAATACATATATTTTTTTAAGTATATAATTGCTATATTTTGAACTCTAATATTATTTCAAAGTAAATAAGGTGTATCATTCAGCATTATAACTCTTGTATTCCATTCGCGAAAATACTTAACCTAAATAAGCAATTCGGCAGCATTTAATAGCTTGTAGCGCGGATGAAAATTAAAAAAAAAAAGATTGACACAGATAAATAATAAAATAATATGGGTATGTCATTTTCTTAACACTAATAAAACAACATATTTGACGGTACATATTTTAAAAAAAAAGCGACTCTGCCAAGACTGCGACGAGTCTCTGCCATAGACAGAAATCTGCCAACGAGATTCGCTTAAGCAAAGCAATTAACTATGGGCACATTTTCAAAATCTACACAAAAACTGCAAGCTCACATTTTGATGTAAACTTGCGGTCACTTTTTAGAACATTAAAGCTGAATTAAGTAATGGTAAGCAATTAGGCCGCCCCGGTTTATTTTAACCCCGGGGTTATTTGTGGAGAGGCTTCTCTTTGACGTCAAAAAGGTGACACTCGACCAAGGCGAACTACTCCTTAAATAGATTCTATCGCTTCCATTTTACAACCCCAGTGTCGAGAAAAATTATTAACGCGATAACGAGGGTGCACTCCTCTAGATTTTTTTCCCCACTATCTATATTTAAATATGAAATAGTTACGTCTTTGATATGTTATACGCATGAGAGCATTTTTGCAAGCAAAAAATAGTTATAGTTATACGTCCTATTTTCCAATTTAAAGTAGCATCACTCGGTGCAGAAATAGAACGTTGTACCTTGAATACTGAAGAGCACATAGTTAGAATAATTACCTAACTCTGCCGAAACTAGGATTAGGAATCAATGTTAAAGGTCTGAAAGGTCTGAAACGGATTTAAAGTCAGGATTAATCTGTTTAAGCCGATAGATTCTACACTCAGTAATGATTCTAATTCTATGCCATGAAATATCGGACAAAACCTTTAATATATTGTATCTACATAGTTAAATATGTAGGTATATTGATATTTAAAAAAATCAAACTACCTACTATAGTTTATAAGACTATTAACATTTCGATAAATTTATTACCAAACTTCCACATTGATTTAAAAATAAAATAAACAAATTGTATGAAACATAAAACCCAGAAAAGGATTTAGAGCATAAGAATAATAAATTCAATTAAAGAAAGACAATACTAATAAAGTCGCCCAAAATGCAGCCCACAAAGTTGACCGAGTGACACGGCGGAGGGCACAAGAGAGAGAGCCATAGAGGCAATCAAAACTGCCGACTAAGCCTTTTTCTTGATAACTTCTGGCCGACCGCCAGCTTAGCCTGATAAGGGGGTGGTGCAGACGCAACGGTTTTTCCAATAGTCTGCTCGCGCCGGATCAATCTTTGCAGAGATATTGTTTGTTTCAATATTGCAGGCAGTTGTTAGTGGACGAGCTTTTATTAGGATAATAAAAAAAATATAAAAACTATTTATTTTATTAGTATCACGAAATCATAATTTTTATTTATAATCATCCGTTCCTCTGTACATCTGAATACTTCTATTTATTTTCTATGAGACAATATCTGAGATGGCAATCCTTCAAACATTAGAAGTCAAACAAAAACACATTTTAATATTTAATTTAATATTGTCAATCTTTTGTTTCCTGCAATAAAAAAATGGAACATAAACAAACATTTTACATATTATTTTTAATATTGTCAGCAAAAAGGCATCCATTTTACATTTTAAACTCCCAATTTTTGGTTGTACAGACAAAATAGTTGATATACCAGTATATAGGTATTTCTAATAAAATATTTCCATTCCATAAGTACCTACATAAAAAAATTTGCAGCATTGTACGAAGCAGTCATAAATTAAGCTGATTAAAATTCTCAACTGTTCCTTCCTCTCGAAACATTTAAGTGCCCTTACTGGTATATCGACTGTCCGATTTCCACTGCCCACTTTAAACACTTCAGCTGCATTGCGGAATGAGCTAACTTTATACTATTTCTATGTAATATGTATATTTATTATAAAACTATTATTAATTATAATTAATTATACTAATGAAAATTATCATTTATAAGGAAAAAGCTATATTATGGTGAATTTTAAGGCTGTTATCTAATTTCCACAGTGGAATTGTAAAATCTAATGTCACACATTTACTATCACATCGAGAAAGATCTGATACAGGATATTTTCTTAATATTTTAATAACTATCCTTTACAATTTTAATTTACTTGTGTCTGACATAAGGTTCTATTAATATGTAGATCTATTTAAATAAATCCCGTTAACGAGTAAACTTTATATTTTTAAACAAATGTCAGGATAGCATATAATTACCGAGCAATTTTTAATTTTAACGACATCAATATGACGCAGTTAAGCACTAACTGTAATGTAAGAGGTTCTTATTGATTGGATTTAAATATATATAGCGTGAATCTAAAAAACCGTACTTACGCCGGCTCTTGTCAGCAGAACCGCCATTTAGGCTTGAAGTAAAATTTGATGATTAAAAAATGCTTACAAAAGTCTATGTCATTAGGAATATTTTTGTATTTTATAATATCAACTAGCATAACGTAAAAGGTTAGTGAAGATTGTTTGCAATGTATAGCGAAAATAATTGACTTTAATATTTCTTTTAATTAAGCAAAATATTACCTAAATATATTATTTGCATTAATAAGTAGCATTACAAAATAACGTTGGTTCCTGCTTCGCCAAATTAAGAAATCAAGAAAGCAAAACAAATTATTCCAGACGTTCTTAACTGGTTTCTAACATAATTTAAAGCATTACTCGTTATTTAATAAAAACGCTTAGCAAAATTTAAATTATAAAAAAAGGGGATTTTTTTTTATAATTTAAACTTTTATTAGTATACCTAAACTATTTTCGAAACTTATAAATCTAGCTATCATTATTTTTATATATAACTAGCGGACGCGCGCAGCTTCGCTTGCGTATTTAGGGGTGAATTCTAATAACCCATGAAACATGTGTTCAATGAAATATTTTTAAGAGTCTAAATTTCAAATTTTATAAAAATCGGTGGCGATTTAAAGATTTTTCCATACAAACTTTCAACCCCTTATTTGCACCCTTAGGGGAAGAATTCTAGAAAACGATGAAATACGTGTTCAATTAAATTCTTTTAAAAATCTAAATTTCAAATTTTATAAAAATCGGTGCCGATTTAATTTTTTTTCCATACAAACTTTGAACCCCTATTTCAGCCCTTTAGGGTTAAAATTTTTCAAAATCCCTTCTTAGTGGATGTCCAGATTACGAAAGTAAACTTTTGTCCAAATTTCACGTTTCTACGCACAGCGGTTACGGCTGTGCGCGCGTCTTACCTCAGTCAGTGAGGACAAGTCCTTTTATATATATAGATAACACTGAATAGAATATCTACACAATAAATTTTATTTAATCAATTTAAATATATGATGGCTGATCAAAAATTTCATTTAATATTTAGTCATTATTTCAAATTTCGGTTTATAAAAAAAAGTTATAGCGGGTCGCTAGTGTAGTATAAACTAAAAATCTGTACTAGATATCAAATTAAAAAAAAAACATCATATTAACCTAAATCTAACTTATATTTTACTACCATACATTGTACGCTACTCCAGTGTCGAGGATCCATCCTGTACATACATTAAAGGTCTTCTGACTCCGTTCCAGGCCCATAACTAACTATGGCCAGCACAACAGCATAAACCTGGTTGAATATTAAACACGAGTTACGACACTCCTTGGCACCGTCACCATGCCATTATGTTCAGCTTCCCCTACAAAACGTTTTTGTTTGACAATTTTGAGGCACGATGCTAATTGAATTGCTTCTATGAATATTAAATGTCTGACTGATTGGTGTTTCATGGAGGGTGGAGTTTGAAACCGTTTTAAAATTTCACACCTTGAATTTAAGCATTTCTGAGACACGAATAAGCTTTCAAGAGTATTAAATTTGTAACAACTTTTCGGCGACGCCTATTATTCTAGAGACCCCCTCATAAGGCATATTGCGTAATATTTCTTTTCTTTTCAGCTTCACGGCCCCGCTTATAGCAGGGTAGGCAGAGGGTGCTTAGTGTAAAGACACTCCGATTCGCATTTTCCGCCGAATTTTGGAGGCACTGTCCATTAAGTGACGTAACTCAACACCACGCTTTGCCTCAACACCAGAGCGAAGAAATGAAAGTCGAACCCACAATCTGTCGTATTTATAGTCACACCCTTCTCTACGACTGGCTTCTTCTATAAGTTGAGCAACATAACATAATAACAACACAATGTTTCCTATCTTTATGGAAGTACTATCCAGATAGAGAGAAAAACAATTTGAGATACCTATTTCTTAATATTAAGCTAATAGGGCTAATAATCTATTGCAGTTCGTGAAGGAAACACTAGATCATGAAACTCCTTGCGCGCTAAAATATGGAAGTTTACATAAATTAATTATACTAGCATAAACCAAAACTAACTTACTTAAACATAACACTAATTTCGTAACACTAATATTATTTGATTAAATTATTCCGACAATTCTATTTCTTAACAGCAATGACAAAATTACTCTTTAATGAGAATTTAGTTACAAATATTGCTTGGAGACGAGAAAACGGTTGCACTCATAAATTTTCTCCGAAATTTACTATAAACCTAAATAAAATACCTCCTGGGTACCTCCGGTGAACCTGTTTACCTCCATCTGGGGACCCATTCAAGACGACATTATAGTTTATTTAGCGAGATAAATAGCGTCCATGACATCAGTTAGGTGTTTACCTCACTCGCCCACAACGCTATCGTAATCATAATATTTACTCACAGCCTAATTCATATTAAGCTACGCCAAACATTTTAGCGTATTATAATAATACTAAAAATGTTTAAAGCTCAAAATAAATACTAGAATGTGTTAACATTTCATACTGAATTGTTCTCAAAATGATAAACATTTCTAACTGGGTATTACCCACCCACTAACTAAGCTACGTACAATATTACTGCTTATATTTTTTAATACGAACTTAAATTTATAAATTGTTATAATATCATGTTTTAGCTCAACGCTTTATCCCCTTTATTTATTTTATATTATGAGATTATACATACAAGTCAAAAATGTATAACATATCAAATGAACTCATATCTATTTATATACAAAGACAAATGGCAAAAAAACACCCGTTATACACCTGTACCACCAATATACAAACAAATAAAAAAATATCAAACAATCTAACGAAATCTCCTACTAACAAAAATATCTATCAACGCCAACACGTCAATGATTTGGGAGCGCGGAACGGCACCTCGTGTACGAGTCCTTCTAGGGTTAAAAGCTTCGCCCCATTTTAGTCCGACATACATACATCTCGAATGCGTACTTCACTATATATGTAGTAGTAGTAAGTATGAACACAAAAAGTATATAAACCCACATAGTGCTCCATATCGGTGTTAGGAGATTTGACACCTAAACAAAGGCTAGACTCGGTATTTTCTTATTTTCCGGAGAAAATGAATGATTTTTCATCTATTTTTTTCTTCGTATATGTACGTCGAAAGGATCTCATTACGTTTTTTTTTTATTTTAATAAATTTACATAGATTTTGTATATAGTTAACCAACATGAATAAAAAAACATTTTAGTAATATTTCAAAAACTTTATCATCTACGAATAAATTATTGAAAAATCTCTTAATTTTTCATTCTGATAGCGAGGCTAAATATCACTTATTATGTCCAAACCTACCGATTAATTAAAAATATTTAAAATACAAAAAAATCCTCCAAATGTAATTTCGTAATTGTCACTACAAATATATGAAAGGCGTCTTAGCTTTCCACCTGCACTACCTTTGCATCGATATTTTCTGATAAAAATAAATCTAAAAAAAGATATCGACACACATAATCACTGAAACCCGACCGCAGCCGCCCCGTGCACGTGGAATGTAGAAGAAATGAAAGATACTTTTGAAACGAGACCGTCAGCTCCAATACTCTCATATACTAATGGACTAGCGATGTCGACCTCTTAACACGAACCTATTTTTGCTTTTACCTCTTAATTTATAGGTTAAAATCGATATTTGTTTGCATAAATTAAAGCTAGTCGTGGCTCTGGGACACTAACGTATTATAACCATGACTGACTGGTTATCGGTTCGATTCCCACTAGAGGAAACGAAAAATTGTATATTTTCATTTGTTTGCCCTGGTGTCACAATATCTCCAGAATTCGGCAGAACATTGGAAATGGATGTGTCTAGATTCCCGGCTCCCCTCTGCCCGGTTTAGCTCCGAATAATTTTAGACAATGTTTTAAGCTAAATCAAAAGCCGATATACATATGCCGTGTGCTAAACTTTGGCATATATAAAAATGTCTTGGTTGAAAAAAAATTACAAGCATCGATTGACATTTTCTCTAAGACTCCAGCTACATTGAATGGCCCATAACGACTATCAATGACATACTTCGATCCAAGATGTCCATATAATGTGCACTCTTCAGTACATAAAATCTATTGATACGTAGATCTCCAACCTAAGATCGGATTTACTGCTTTAGTTGTTTGTACATGTTTCACCATGTAGGTTTTATGGTGTGAGTTCGAATTCTAGAGAGAGAAGAGAGAGAAGTTCATATTTATAATACTGGAAGGTCTTTTCGCTATGTCTCTGACGAAAACGGAGAAAAGAACAGCTCATTAATGAATTATTATGTTTCATAGAATAAAAAAAAGTAATTTTGTCTAAAATGCCTTTGTCGCAAAATGTAAATAATTAGTAGATCTACGACGCGGTGTGTCCACCAGTGAGTAGATAAGACGGGCCATTTAACAAGAGAAGATTACAAAAAGGAGTTTTCAACTTTCCTTGAAAACGAAGAGATGAATGAGATCTATTGTACTTATAAGAAATTGAATTTTTGCGGTCGTAATTAAATTCTGAGCAAAAATATTTTTTTTTAATGAAATGTAGAAACTATAAAGATGTGACTATAAGAATGTAGGTTCTATAATCACTCACTTAAACATTTATATTAGAAATTATTTTTATTTTGATGACCTTATACCATTTTTTAGCTACAGAATAACTACTAAATATGGAATTTGGACATTTGTTAAAGACCAACAGGCAAGCTCTGTTTAACCAGATAAGGGAATCAATCACATTATAAATTTCTCTAGTGGAATTCGAAATTCGACAAAGTAATTTATTTTGCAATAAAAATCCAATTAGAACTACGATAGAACAACAAAATAAACAACCTCTGCTAAAATTCAAAACTTAATAGAAAACAGATCGAAATAAAATATATAACAAACTTATAAAACTGGAATTTCATGTGGTTTCACTGAATTTAACTTGACATTATATTTACCAACTCGAACCTACGAGCAAAATAAATCTTCGTTATTTAGCTAAGAAAAAGTTTTGCAACTATCTCGTCTACTGGTTAGCAGTTTGGCAATCCATCTCTAAGTTAAAACTAGCTTAGACCAGCAACTTTTTTTCCGTTTGGTTTAATTCTTCCTTAGGATGTATATTTCATTTTGCCTTTAACTTAACTTCACGCTTTATCCCTAGCGGGATAGTCAGGTATCTACATACCTCTTTCACCTCGTCCACTGTCATCAAACTTTTCAGACATCTCCTCTGGGGGATCCCCATGCTTTTTACGTGACCTTCCTCCAATATCTTTAATACTGTGGTTTCGAAGGTCAACTGAGGTCTCCCCCTATCTCCCCTCTCTTACGACTCACTTTTCCATCATAAATCTTTTTAGCCATTCTCATCATTTTTTCATCACTCATTCGTTCGACGTGCCCAAACCAGCTAAGCACGTTCTTCTTCATTCTCACCTTCATTTTGCCTTTAAAATAGTTAGAAGTACTTACAATTGTAATTATACTTAATATATATTTAGATTATTATTTCCACACTCGCCAGTTTCCATTTAAATCGACATATTAAGCTAATTCACTTTTACTACTAGGTGAATTTATATGGAATCGTGGAAACCATTACAACGTGCAGTGTAAAGCACACGTAACAACTGCTATCAAAAGTTTCTAAAAAAAACATACCAATATATAGGAAATGGATACAAGTTTTAAAAAGTGAAGAAACAACAGACAGAAGCAGAAAAAAATACTAGTGTTAGCTTCTCAATTAGAGAACAAATTTGGGACTTTAAAAATTTCTAAACTAACAACAAATAGTTAGTTGGCAGCTGGCTGTTAGACAATAGCTGTAATTAGTTTTCGATGGAGGCAATTAGTGACTTGCACGTTCAGCAATTTCCAGAATATGGCTTCGGAGTTCGGATCCTTTGACATATTATAATAATATTTCAACTGCCATTAAGATGGAGAAATATTTTGAACAGTTGAGGCCAGTCGTGGTGCAGGCATGCGTTCGATTCCCACTCTGAAATATTTGATTAATTACATTTCTTCGCTCTGATAGTGTCTTAATAAGTGACTTATTGAGAATTGAGTCTCTTAACACTAGGTTTCCAAGTTCTAAAAAATTAAGCAGTATATTTTTTTCACATGACATTTAACTTTTCTCTATAGTACCAAAAACTATACCTATCTATATCGGTTTGATGGAAATAGATAAAGAAACGACTATACATTTAACTATATTAAAACCCAAATTCGATAACAACTTCGTCATTTATTCACCTCGTCACTGTTTTGTTAGTACATCAAGATTCGATTAAGTAGAGTGCTTCTATTCGAGTTAGTTGTTTTTCTATGCACTTGATAAAACTTTACGTGGATGCCGATAGAACTTCGCCATACTTTTTTCCATTACAGCAGAGATTGCAAACTTTTATATACGACCTATGAGAAGTTCATAATTTTTAATGACTGGCATACTTTTAAAGTATAAATAATAAAGATTGATAGAAAGAAGACGAAAGGCTATTCGTAACACAGGAGCACAAGCGTGAGACTGTAAAGGCAATAGGTTCCTATTCCCACATAAGGAAATAAAATATTTATTATAGCAATCAAGTGTCATAACACTAGGTTCCCAGGTTCTCGCTGCCCACCTGCTATGTGCGAGATACAAAAAAGGGATAAACCGTGAAGTTAAGTAAGTAAGTATAATAATTCAAAAGAAAAATCGTAGAATCAATTACACATCACGCATATTTGGTATTTTATGCAGTACTGTAATCTTATTAAGGTCTACGTGAGACAATAAAGAAAATAAAGGCGATTTTTTTCATCTATATTTTCTGGTATTGTTTACTAGCTAGAAAAGAAACAAACTCCAACTAACCTGAATCTGGAACATGGATATGGAGTCGTCCAGCATCTGAACACGGACGGCCAACATCTTGCCGCCCTTCTTGGGCGTGGCTGGAGGCGTCCTCGCGCCGCCGTCCACGCCCGCCGGCGTGCTCGCCGAGTGGTGCATACGACCTGGTGGAATTTTTAATTAGAAATATGCTTTGTTTTTTTTTTAGCTTAGCTATCCCGCTGACACATGTTACACTCTAAGTGCGGGATTCTAAAAGCAGGTAGTATATATATATATATAAGTAATATTACCTGTAGTCTTTCTCGACAAATTGACTATTCAACACAAAATATTTCTTACATTTATACCAGTAGTTCCTGAGATTAGCGCGTTCAACCAAACAAACTTATCACCTATAAAATATTAGCATAAATTTTCCAAAGAAAATACCATTCATAAATAACATTTCTAAAGAGTACTTCATACTGTATTTCTCTGTTATCTTGCAAGATAATTATTTTCAACGTATAAGTACATAAACGGCGTATATGTTAAAATGTCATTCAAACCACACGAAACATTTGTTTGTGGTTAGAATCCTACAAACGTCACATCTATTCTAACAATTAAAGACGATTGGTTGCCTCGTTCACAGATTCTCTTAAGCAAAGTACAAAAATATCATAAAAGTAACAAGGAGTACCATAATGGTTGGTAAAGACGAAAGAAAAACAAAGTTTTGATGAGATGTAAATAAAAATGCTTTTTTCCTCATTTAAAGAAGGTACTTCCATACCTTACTTATATAGTAGGTAAGAGAAATGCCACTTTAAAGGTCTTTATAAGCCAGCTAGCATTTTACGTAATACATACTTACAATAAGATGAATGCTTTGATTGAACGTTATTTTAAGAGTAAGAGTAGGTACGGTTATTGTTACTCGAGAACCGTGTTCATATTTTAAATTAAAATTTCCCTACAATTCAATACTTTTTAAAATAAAGACATACATACATAATATATCTGACATTATAATACAAGTTTTTTTAAAAATATAAAAGTAAATTTCCGGAATGAAAAGTTTTTGAAGAGCTAACATGAAAATCAACAGTTGCTCATTAAATAAATTTAAAATATACCTACTTAAAAATACATTTCGCAGAGCTAACAAGATAATAATTATATCTTGTTAGCTGTATTCCGCACCTATATAGCAGGGTGGTGTGCAAACGGTAGTGTTAAGTTATTCCGTCACTTTCTGCCAATTCGAAGCTTTTGCATTGGTACCAAAGAGCGAAGAAATTAAAATATTGATAAATAATAAATCATTCTTCCGAATGGGCATAGAATCCACAACCCAACGTCACGACGGCCTCAAATCGGCCTTATATTCTTTAATTATAAAAAAATACTTTCTTTCCGTATTATCAATTTTATTAAGTACAAATTATTCGTAGTAACTTTAAAATTGGCATATCAGGCTTAAGAAGCGTCTGGCTACACTGCCTGTCCTATTACTCTTCCATTACATATTTTTTTAAATTGAATGCATTTATTTTGAGGAATAACATTTATTGTACCTATATAAGTATTTTTAAGGAAAAAATAGGGAATTCCAAATCGACTTCCTTTTACCCTGTAACCTATAATTTCAAGGAATTCTTATAATTACATTGAAATAGGCATATTTCGCTTTGACAATTTTGTTTCATTTAGCTCCAGCGTTCTTATCAACACATTACATGACGCATGTTTCATTTTAATCAGAGAAAGAGAGGAATTTGTAGACATGAATGAACTCCTTATCTGAGATGGTGTTGAAACCGTTTTAAAGAGAGTAATATTTCTAATACTAAACAAAGAAAAAAGTTTATTCATTTATTTTTGAAAAAGTAATAAGAAGAAGAAGAAATGAAACCGTCGTGGAGTGTGACTGTACACGCGACGACGAACGCGTTTGTGGGTTCGATCCCTACACTACATTTTATATTTTCATTTGTTTTCGAAACATTTTTCCCTTTGGTATCGAAACAAAGCGCAGCGAAGAATTCGGTGGAAAATGAGGAGCGGGGAGTCCTCACACTAGTCACCCTCTGCCTAACCTGCTACATGCGTGATACAGCTTGAAATTAAAATTAAAAAAAGTGAAAAGAAAGCAATAAACACTTACAGAACGTGTTCTAAGATATATTCACTTCAAAACCATTTATTCGCTGAATACTTTACCGTGATGCGTGCAACTAACAAGACTGACAAGTTTTTCTATACATGTCAGTCAGTCTAATTACACAAATATACGTACATATACGGTAAATTTAAAAAAAATCCTGTAAATCGCACAACAACTGAACACACGATTAATAATGAATAACTGGTTTTGTAAATAAATAATAGCATTGAGAAATAATGAATCATTAGTGCTCTCGATGAGTTGTGGTCACCGATGTGTGCAATAACAAAGCCATCGAAGCCGCAATATTAAAATCATTAGTATTGACGGACGAAAAGGCTAACAATTATAAATATATTATACCTTTAACTATGACTATATTACAAGTAATAAATACTCTTGAACTTTTGAAAATCTATTATATATTAAATATTAAATTTAATTCGTAATTTGATAACCTATATATATAAAATCGAAAGGTCGCTCACTCATCTAAAAGAACTACAAGTGCTAGGAATCTCAAATTTTGCATAGGAGTTACTTATAGAACGTAGGTGCTCGCTAAGACGGGAATTTTCAATATTCGACTTCTAAGGGGTTATTTTTGGGGTCGAAAGTTTGTATGAAACTTCGTTACTACAAATGCTAGGAGTCTCAAATTTTGCATAGACGTCACTAGGACGTAGTCATAGAGACAGAAATTAATAATAACATAGTTCACGCGGGTGAAACCGCGAGCGGGCCGCTAGTAATTAATATTTTCATTTCCTCGCTCTGGTAAAAAGACAAAGCGCGTTGAGTTCCGTCACTCAACACGCACTGAATCCAGAATTCGGCGAAAACACACAGCATCAATCTAAGAAAAAAAATGTTCAGGACATAAATACATTAATAATATATAACAATATTAATCTAGGCAAAAGATGAGAAAACAAATCTACTGCTTCGATTCCGACGCAAGACAAAAAAATATCCGTCTAGAATTCGGCAGAAATTAACGAACAGAGTGTCTTAACACTAGGTTCTCTCTGCCTACCCTGATGTGTGCGCGATGCAGCGTGAACAATTTTGGGTTATGCTATGAACTGTAAGTTTAGACAACTTTTACTTACTTTTAGCTTATGTTAATTTAATGTTTATTTATTTATCCCCTTTACCAGTCCTACCGTACTGTGTATTCCGGGAAGTTTGAATAAACAAATCGTAGCAATAAAAGTAATCGTCAACAACAACGTGTTCCAAGCTGTAGGCCACATACAGCTTAACACGAATCAGACAAATAGATACGAGTGTCTAATAAGATTAAAATAATGCATATAATGCTAAATTTTGCAAATGAGGCCAGTCGTGGCGTGAGGGCACATGCTTGGGACTGTGAGCGCGACAGGTTGTGAGTTCGATTCCCAGTAGAGGATGATATGAAATATTTAATATTTTCATTTCTTCACTCTGGTGTCGAGACAAAGCGCGGCTTGGCTTTCCGCCACTCAACACGAACTGAAGTCAACGAAAAATATAGAACGGAGTATCTTAACAATAGTTTCCTTCTGCTTACCCTGCTATGTGCTGGATACAGCGCGAGGTCAAAAAATGCTAAAGATTAAGGTGAAATGTAAAAATATTTATTACATTAGTTGGAACCTCTCCCGTTTATACAGCACACCATCACGATTGATTGAATTGGTCGAAATCATAAATATTTAAAGTTTTCTTTTAAATTTAAAGTCATTTTATCTCACGATTAGTATGAGATTAAAAAGTACAAGAAAATTAAGTAATTTGAAGGCGTTGAATCACGCCACTCAACACGCAATACTTCCGGAATTCGATGGAAGTGTCTCAGTGGGAACGAAATATCTTAATACTAGATTTCCAGGTTCCCTCTGCCTACCTTGCTACGTGCGGAATACAAAGCGTAAAGCTAAAAAACACACGATGACGATACGAGGAGAGTGGAAACAACATGATAAATCATCAGCTCATCTTTGTATGGTATTGTCATTAGTTAAAGGTAAAAAATATTGTATCCATTTACAAATTATCGGATGCTATTTCTTGAACATTCACGTGTAAGAAATAAGAATATAAAAAGAAAAGGATGTTCGTCATTTACGTCAGCCATTAAGAGTCATTACTGGTCACTACTTATATATCCATCACCTCACCACACCGCTATCTATACAAATACATATAATAAATATGAAATTGATAGATGTCTGTACATGGAAGACATATGAGAAAAACTATTATTGCTGGCTTTTATCAACGCGATAGAATCCAAAACAATGATTTTAAGAACTTTTGTCTGTACGTTTGCACACGCTAATCTCAGAAACTCAACACTAAACGAGAATTTCTCGAAATGTCTACTAGTAAGATATATTATGACACTACACACTGACCACAAGATTAATAAAGTAGTGTTTTAAAAGAAAAGGTAACCTAATTAAAATTTCAACGATATAGTCGTATATACTACACATAAAGGTTTTTTATTATTAGTATTTCATACACATTAAATGGGTATTATAATTATTTATAAACATGACATTAGTGTATACTCTGACATTATACCTATCTATAGCATTTTACCATTTAGAACAGACAGTTTCTACCTATAACGATTGCAATGTGCTTTAAAATAACTATAATATCTACACAGAACAACTAATAAATAATATGTTTTTTTTTAATATTTTAGTGTTATTCGCAAGCTTAAGTAGATTAGATTTTTTAAAAAAACAGTAACAATAGTAGCATGATTCAACTCGCATCTATTGAAATATGTTGGGAATAGTTTAATTGTCCAAAACACTTAAAAATAACTTCAATAAAAAAAATACCTGGCAAAGTCCATCCAATGGTCGACAGGTGGCCGGTGGAATTGCAGCTGCCGGGCGGAAGCTCCGTCTCCATCATATCGAGGTTCTGTCGTTCACGGCACACACTATACTCGCACCCATTGTTTATTGTGGACAGCTACTTCTGAAACAAAACGTTACTTCGTTAGTTTTAATTGATTGATGACAAAGAGAAGAATGGATGTCTGAAATATGATGGCATTATTTAATATTAAAAAAATAGTCTCACTTAGTTTCTTGCGCCATTATTCGACGTTAAATAAAAAAGAAGCAAGTACTTTCTTATTTGTCGAATTTATTGTTGTACACCAATAGCCCTAGAAATTTGTGTTAATACAATAATTATCTACAGTGATAAGACAATTGCGAGACTCCAAGTTATTTAGTCGCGTTGCTGTTGCGCGAAGACCTCTTCTAAAACTGCAGAGTAAGAAAAAATGTTGCAATGGGCCCTATTTTGGAATATTCAATTCAAAAAGAAAAATTTTTGTTTGACTTTCTGAAAACTTTACACCACAATATATATTTCCGACTGTCAAGGATAGTGGAGGATCTGGTCTGGGGTTGTTTTACAAATAATTCAAATCAAAAAGAAATTATGAAAAGGGGCAGTATAAGGTAATTTAGCAGAAAAGCTTTATTCCTTCCAGACAAAAGATAATCAGCAAAGGATTTATTTTCCAATAAGATAATGATCCAAGCCGATTTAAAATTATGTAAAAACACAAAACATTACATATACACCCAAATCCCCAAACCTTCAAGAAAGGGATTCCTTCAGAGCTTTTGAGAGAAAAGCTTGCCAGAAATATTCAGGAATAATGTCTTTCTTCACAGCAGGCCATGTGGACTGCATTAGAATATAGAAGGAGGAATACACAAGACTATAAATAAATTAATTGCTCACATATCTAGTTTGGCAAAACAGTTCATAAAATACAAAGTTCAATAATAAAAATTGTGACTTCTGTGAGTGTGTGTTCTTTAGTACATTGTAGTCATGATCATTTTTTTAAAATTTTAAACTGATTTTTATAAAGTTTTAAATATGTTAACTTTTATTTATTTTTTATAATGGTTTCCAACGTTTGTCCACTAGTGTATATAAAAGAAATTATATAGAATGGCTTTCACATTAAAGTTAAGCTTTCTTAACTAACTTCAGTCACAACTCATTGACTATACATGTATTTAAAAACTACAAAAAAGGAGCAAACCCAAAATTAATAGTCAGGATTATTTAAATTTTACAGTGGTAATTGAAAAAAATTTTATTTAAAGGATTTAGATACACTTTTGACCATCAAGTTGCAGAGGGACAGTATCCAACATGGAGTGATTGAGTTTGATCAAGACAAATGGGTACTTTTGATTTATTTTATTTCTAGTTTGGTAGACAAAGTGCAGTATAGTATGCAACTATTTAACACAGAAAATTTAAAAAATCTGGGGGAAACACGGCACAGAATATTGTAACACTAATTTTTCACTTAGCATAGTAGGAAAAACGTGAGAAAAAAAGTATTTAATTTATTTGTATAAAGTAAATAATCTAAAGTCAATATGCTAATTAAAAAGCATGCTCAAGCATTACACAGAAATCATTAAGAAAACCAGGATAATTTGTTGTACTTAGTATATTTTTTTGAAACTACAAACCAAATATCTTTTAAAAAAATAATCACTTATTATTGTTAACTTTCAATTATTACCACATAATAATGCAAACTTTTGACCAGCAATAGGTAACTAATGAACTCATCAGAATATATAAAGGTTCATTAAACTATGAAAACTCTAACTACTTAGTTCCCATTACAAGTTTCCCTATAATGTTGTTAATATCTAATTTTATACTTAGTAAACTCAAATAATAGTGCAGAGTGGTACAAAATATCTGTTATCCATAGAAATTAAGAAATTGAACCATTTACCTTGCTTTTATTTCATTTGATTAAACATCACATCTTAAAATATTCTTAATGCACACAAATTATTATAATATTTCTTAATCCCTAAGAAAGTTTAATCAATCTGTATTAAAGAATGAAATAAATTAAATTATACTGCATATGGGGTGCAACACCGGCGGCCTACATCGCACCCCCAGACATAAATAGTAGCCTCAATGCAATAACCAGAAAATAGGTCACACGGAGGTGCGCCCGCCTGCCGGGTCGACCGACAGAGACAACTCGGCGCGACCTCCGCCGCGATCCGCGCCGTACAATCTAATAAGAACCCTTTGCAAATTTAATTACGCAAACTACAACACACATTTTATAATAACTAGCAAATCGCACAATTTCACAATTAAATATATTATATTTATAAAAACACATCTTTTCTTACTTTCTAACACCCGCGAATAAATGAGAGGGTCGACGACGCATCGAAGTCCCGACTCCCGAGTTCCCGACTGTCAACCATCACTGGAGTCATTGATCTGATTTGTCATGTGATGCACCGCCACTTTTCGTAAAAATAAATCACTATAGTCTCTTTATTAACAAATTATAATTTATACATGGAAATAAAGGGCTACATATAAAGCGTTCGAATGTTCTTAAATACTTCAACAAAAACACTTCACACACCCAATACCCGTTTTACGCCATATTTATTTACCTTCACAATGTTACCAGTACGACTTTAATTGAATCCGAAATGTAGCAATATTATATGAAATGCTACCAGTAAAATATTTTTGACTATGCTTAGTTCCTACCGTACCGTACCTATCAAAAGTGTAGCGATTGTACAAAAAAATTATTCGTACAATTTACAATACGGTTATACACATAACATTATTTTTTGTAAATAATATAAAATAGTCATTAATTTATTCTAACAACAATATTTTCTTAAAATATAGCCTTAGATGTAAAATTGAAAATATACTTCCTGTACTTATTTAAAATGCTTATTATTAACTAAGAAATAGTAAACAAAAATTGTTGGTTGAATATGTAATTTCAAATTCATATTTATCAGCTGTTGTCTGTAGAGTTGTCAAATAATGTGTTAGCAAGTAGCACAGCAAAGTGTTTTTACGTCTCAAATTGATTATTATTCAAAAATACAAAAACGATAAACGTATATAATGTTATATTTAAATATAACATAAACTAACTGATTATATTTAAATATGGAGACTACGCCGCTTTTAAATCGGCCTAAGAAATCAATATGGTCAGGGTATGTTTAGCTTTGTTTTGTTTTTGTTCTCAATAGCTTCATTGTTTACTAATGTTTAATTTTTTTTTATAGTTGGAATTTTCCATGGTTTCGAAAGCGTGTGCTTCATTCGAGAGTAATATATTTGGGTCAATTACCTGAAGACGAATTTCCGCCCAACTATGTTTGTAATCAGGTGAGCTTGACCTCATTCAATCACGTATTAAAATAGTTTGAAAAGTTATCGAGAATTCTAGAGATTTATTCAACGTGCTTCTAATTGTTAAGCAAAATATTAACATTACTTAATACACTTTGTTTTATGTCATTAATGTTAACAAATTAAATTAATATTTACTAATTGAGATGTATAATCATAGACCATAATTAATATAAACATATATTTATACATAATAACAATCTATAATTATTATAAGTCCAATTTGAAAGTATAATGTACATATAGTTTTTGCTATTTTAATTAATTTAGTAATATAATATATATTTTTTCTTTCTTTTAGAAATACAACATCATCACATTCCTGCCACTTGTATTATATGAGCAGTTTAGATTTTTCCTTAATCTATACTTTTTGGTTATGGCCCTAAGTCAATTTATACCAAGTATAAGAATTGGTTATTTATATACATATTGGGGCCCACTATGTTTTGTATTGGCTGTGACATTATTTAGAGAAGCTGTTGATGACTTCAGAAGATATAGGTAATATGTTTTAGATGAATAAAGCTATAAAAAAAATCAATAAGAAAATTACATTTATTTTAGAAAAAAAATGTTTTGAATGTACTGTACTGAACCCAAATTTATTTTAAGACTTTGTTCTCCTTTGTGTGGAATATTCATATAAAAATATTACAAATAAATGTATTATTAAAATTTTCACAAATTAATTATAATAATTTTATTTGTGTACTATTATTAATTTGTGTTACTTTAAATTTGGATATAATTTGTTGCTAATAATAATATTATTGATTATTTTATATAATCTACAATAAAAGAGCAGGGTGCATATTATTTTTATGTAAATATTAGATGTTATGTCTGAAATTCCAATCAATATTTTATATTTACAAATTTTGCAATGGCCTCTATATGTATTACAATTTACAGACGAGACAAAGAAGTGAACACACAACGCTATGAAAGGATAGTTCTAGACTCTTCCATACAAGGATATAGACCATTCATCACTGAATATGTATCCGCATCTGCTTTAAGAGTTGGAGACATAGTAATGTTGCATAAAGGGCAGAGAGTACCTGCTGATATGATTTTATTAAGAACTAATGAAACTATGGGAACTGTTTTTATAAGGACAGATCAATTGGATGGTGAAATTGATTGGAAATTAAGGTAATCGTAATTTTAATTTTATATAATATGTGCTCTTATCTGCAGCTTTACACCTGTGGTCAAATGGAAACAACTAAGAGTGACCAACTTCAGTTACAGTGGAGTACATTAAAATGAGTAATGTATTGTAATTTAGCCTACAGCCTCCCTTGAAAAATAGACTATCTAACATAAATAATCTTTCAGTTCAAAACAGTACTTTCTGAAAATAACTTTATAATATTACCTAGTATCAACTATTTTTTTGATAACCAGTTCACAACATTGTTTGGTAAACAAAATTGTTATATATCTAAAATTGAATATACTATGTTTTAATTTGAATAATTTACATTTTAGAATGATATTTACATTTAATATCTTTTAACACAGGTTTTGTGTAAACACTGGTTCAGAGTTTAATTTTAACTCAAAGTGATGAATTATTACTGTTTCTCTGCTCTGACAAGACAAAACATGACATTGAGTTGTAATACTCACCACATAATGTCTTGAATTAAAACAAAAAATGGAGAACAATGTCTCCACCACTAGATTCTCTCTGCCACCAATAGGCAATGTCAAAATAAAAAGAAAAATTGAATTTCTATCATACTTTTATTGATCTAAAAATATTAAAAGCAAATATTATTTAATTGTAATTATATATCAATGAAATGAATGTGACTATAAAATTACAAGGAAGCTATGAGTCAATAACATAATTGTTATCAGCTGGTTTCCCTTTAACAGTGATAAGAATGTTTACAATATTAATAATCCACTGTATTCATAAATAAACTTATGCGATTTAAATAACTAAATAAGCTGATAAGCTAATAAGCTGTATGCTGCTCACAGCAGGGTAGCCAGCCAGGAACCTTGTGTTAAGACACTGTTCGGAATATGCGATTCCGGCGAAAGATTATTTTAAAAATGAACTAGTTGCTACTGAGATTACCGAGTTTAACCAAACAACCAAGTATAGATATAAATTACAAATATCCTGCATTACAGTTTATTGAATGTAATGCGGAAAGTTGCCAGCTAATGTAATAAATTGTACCATTGACTTTGAAAAGAGCAACTGTTGAGTTTCTTGTCGGCTCTTCTCAGCAGAACTGCCTTCGAACCGGTGGTACTTTTTTGTTTATTTGTTCATTCGACGATTCAAAAATGCTTATAATAATAGTCTATTTGAATAAAGAATATTTTGAATTTGAATTTGAAATATCTGGTTGAATAAACTGTGTAATATAAAGTCAAATATAATATGAGAATATTGGATGGTTTTTTTTAATCAATTTCTAAAATTATTATACGTTATTTCCAGAACACCACTACCATCAACACAAAAACTACCCACCGATGCGCATTTATTAGATATTAATGCACAGCTTTTCATAGAGAAACCAGAGAAAGATATACACTCATTTATTGGCACTTGTACGCGTCTAGATGAAGAAGATACGGACTCGCTAGGTATAGAGAATACATTGTGGAGTGGTTGCGTGGTTGCTTCGGGACAGGCTACCGGCTTGGTTATTTATACAGGTATTTTTTTCATTGTAACGCTTATCGCCTATAACTAGGGTAAGTGAAGAAAGCCTCATTAGCGATAGACACTCTCTGGTTTCCATCAGAATTCGAGACATTGTGCATAAGTGGCGGAATTTAACCTCCGAGTGGATAATGTACCCATATCCATCATGTTTCGTAATGGCCCCCTACAATTAAATTATAACACTTCAGTTTTATATTAAGCCTAATTTCAAATAATGTAAATAACCGCAGGGTCATCGATTAACATTTGATAATTTCTCGCGACCCACTTTCAGCTAAAACATGTTTGATATAAATATAAAAGTATATAAACTAAAATAACGAACGATAGAGGCCGTCGTGGCGTCGAGCGTCGTGTGCGACTGTAAATGCGACATTTTGTGGGTTCAATTCCCAGTCCAGGAAATGCAATATATAGGCGGAACATTTCGGTTTCATCTGCCCACCCTACCATGTGCGGCGTGAAGCTGAGAAAAAAAATATTACACAGAAGATAATTAAAAAATTTTCAAATTCAAACCTTAATTTATTATTTCAGGTAGTGAAACACGCAGTGTAATGAACAATGCGACGCCTCGATCCAAAATCGGACGTTTAGACTTACGAGTAAATGATTTCACCAAAGTATTATTTGTAGCGACAATGTTTATATCGCTCCTTTTGATAATTTTGAAGGGCTTTGATGGCCCTTGGTACGGGTTCCTATTCAGATTTGTGTTGTTGTTCTCCTATATTATACCCATAAGGTAAGTGCATGTTTTATAAGAAATTGATAGATTTTCGCTATATTGCTTTTAAGTTTATAATATGACGTTGAAATAGGCAGGTATTGTGTTATATTTGATTTTAGAATAACGTGAAATCCTATTATAATGGAAAAAGAAAACAATAAAAATAATTACTTATAATTTTTATATTGCAAAAAAAAATATATTTATATTTGACCTTGCAATCCTAGAATTGCAAAGCTTACGATTCTGATTTATATTAAAACTTCTGTAAGATACCTCTAAACAGTTTAGTTTAAACTAAATAATAATCCATTACTTTAATTCCCAACAATAAAAGTCTAGTTTTTTACATTAATTTTGTACAATCATTTTTTTTACACAGCTTACGAGTCAACTTGGACATGGGCAAAGTATTCTATTCCTGGACAATACAAAGAGATAAAAAGATAGAAGGCACAGTGATGAGATCCACAACGATTCCTGAGGATTTGGGCAGAATTCAGTATTTACTAGCGGATAAAACTGGAACTTTGACCAAAAATGAAATGGTCTTTCAGAAATTGCATCTCGGGAATGCGTTGTTTGATAAGAATAATTTTTATGAGGTAATAATACAAGGATATTTTACTTATAAATCCGTATTTTGAAAATTCAAAGCATAACTTTTAAACTTGATATTGTGATCACCCTTTAAATTTTACATGCGCTTTACAACACGTGATTTAAAAATGGAATTTTATTTTAGCTCCATTTATTTGTTCATTTTTAATAACCTGTTATAAAATGCATTCTTCTATTGTGTAATATTCACTGTTTTTCCCGTACAACGTCCTTCGCGTGTTCTCACACAACGTAACATTGGCAAAGTGATTTTGTGCTCAACTGGCACGCTCGAAATTCCATAATAGTGCAGCAACACTTCACTGTAAATGGTTGTAACATGAATCCACATAGTAAATCAAAATCGATAGTATACGAAGAATGAACCGTGAAAAATATTTGTATATTCTTATTAAAACAACATACGGCGTTGTATTTCCATACCTAGAACATTTAATATTTACAAAGATGTTAAGGTACACTATATCGTCACTCAATCCTACCTATCCAGTCCACTCTTATAACTGTGAACTTAAACAAAATAACTAAATATTCTCTCTATTTTCCCAGGTAGAAGCTCTTTTAACACAGTACATCACAAATGACGCGCCCTCCCTGCCTACGTCTCCATTAACTGACACTACAGTGCTGGCGCCGACGCCGCGCCAGGTGTGGCACGCGGTGCTGGCGCTGGCGCTGTGTCACAATGTCACACCCTCCTATGATATAGATGACCAGCGAGCTGACGAGGCTCAGTCCGGTTAGTTTATATCGGTTTACCTGCTGCTGGTGGACAAAATAGACACTTTAAATATTTTTCTGAGTCGTCTCGGTACAACAATGTCTGATTGTAAAGCATTAGTTATGGGTACGAATCTCAATCGAAAAATGTAATTGATGAATTACAAACTATCATGACAAAGTGCGGTGCTGAGTTCTGTCGCCCAACACAAAATTTATATAGTATGGTGGAAAGTGGACACCATTTTGCCCATTCTGCCTATTACATTTTTACAATATTCCATATTTAAATTATAAATGAATATTACAGACATGGGCAGCTCGGTGATGTCAGAGAGCTGTGGGGGCGCGGTGCCGCAACAACAGCTGTGCGACTACCAGGCCTCCAGCCCAGATGAGGTGGCACTTGTGAAATGGACTGATATGGTAAATAAATTAAAATTATTTTATATATTAATTTGTACATAACTAGTCTCGAACCCACGCCTTTTGTAAACAGCCAAAACTTTGTAACCAATACGGCCTTACAATATTATCGGATAACATTTCATTTATAACTGTTAAGACAATAAAAAAATCCTAATTGTTAAATATTTTTTAGAAATGTATAAAAAACTTGAATGGAGCGGAATTTGAACTCGCGCCTCTTGGAAACCGTTCAATTTGAATGTAGCTTGATAAGAACTTTTGGCTTAGTGGTCAGAGCACTTGTACAGTTTCTAAGAGGTGCGACTCACTACATTAAAAAATGTATTTATTTTCTTAAGTGTGGCACAACACTTTTGAAATATTAGTAATAATCTTGAATGTTAATTCAAACTTGACTAAAAGTTAAATTTAAAATTTATTGAAATTAAGACTTCAATTTTTAGTTATTCATTTGAAATTGGCTATAAAACATATATAATCTTTTTTATAATTTTCATTTAGTCCTTAAAGTAGAAAAATCAAGTAAATAATAACTTTCAATCTGTGCAGATGGGTGTATCGCTATACCGACGAGATCTACACAGTATTTCGCTGAAACTCCGCGCCGCAAACGAGATCATGTCATTCAATATATTGCAAATATTTCCGTTTACCAGTGAAAGTAAGATGATGGGAATTATCGTGCAGGTTTGTGTGCTTTTATATTTTTATGTATGGAAAAATATGTGAAAAGGAATGACAAAGCTTACCTATATTTTTTGTCTGTTTATTTGA
This sequence comes from Heliconius melpomene rosina, assembly GCF_056956725.1. Classification (NCBI taxonomy): domain Eukaryota; kingdom Metazoa; phylum Arthropoda; class Insecta; order Lepidoptera; family Nymphalidae; genus Heliconius; species Heliconius melpomene. Next base: position 2,210,215 of record NC_140399.1, read on the forward strand.
ACATATAAAACGAATAGTAACTAATTGCTGTTTGTACATGGAAGATACTTGAGAAAATCTATTATTGAGGACGTTTATCAATGTAATACGGCTTGTAATATAAAACAACGATCTGTGCGTTCGTGTACGCTAATTTCCTAAATGACCCATCTAATTTACTTACATAGAATTTTCACTATTGTATTGTAAACTTTCTTTAATCTCTTTTTTTTATTTCAATTTCATAAGTAAAAAGTTATATAATTTGGTTCATAAATATTTAAAAAGTTATATCTATTTAAAATAGTCTTCAATCATTTTTATTTAAAGGAAGAAAACACACAAGTGATAACGTACTACGTGAAAGGCGCGGACGTAGCGCTATCCAAGCTGTTCGACTCGTCGTGGCTCAACACCGAATGTACGAAACTCGCGGCCGAAGGATTGCGGACGCTGGTGGTAGCCAAGCGGACGTTGAGCAAGAATGAGTATTTGGAATTTGAGGTTGGTACATATATTATATTTGAAATCAGTAATACATCTTTCCATCTAGTAGAGGATAGTAATGAAGTGGGAAATCAACAACAAAACAACAATGAATGAACAAAAATGACAAGGAGTATAAAATGTAACTTTTGAACATACTGTCAAGACACTCCATTCTCAAAGCATTGCGTGTTGATTGGTGGAACTCAACGTGGGGCTTTTGCCTCATTACCAGAGTGAGGAAATGAAAATATTAAATACTTCATACCCCCTAGTCGAAATGGAACTAATTACCGTCACGTTTACAGTCAAACGATTGTGGCCCTGCGGCGAGACAGCCTCAAGAATCACATCATTTTGAATCTCTTAAAAATATACATTCAGCATTTATTTATTTCTATTACATACCATTTTAAACCAAACATATATGAATGTACATAAAGGGGAGCGGAGTGTCTTAACAAACCCTCTGCTTACCCTGATACATGTGATACAGTGATATAAAATATTGTCATGCTCAGAGCGAATACAAAGACGCGCGTCTCAACGGGCGCGCGGCGGCGTGCGTGGCACGCCTCAATCGTGGCCTCACGCTTCTGGCGCTCACTGGCGTGGAGGATCGCCTCGCCGATCACGTGCCCGCCACTCTCGCTGAGCTGCGGGCCGCGGGGATCAAGGTACTGCTATATAATCATAACATATTTATCATATTCACTTGCACACGTACAAACCAACGCGCACATGCTGTCGCACGCAAATGGACCTACTTGCGCGAGCTATCACACATACGCGAATTACAAATGGTAATAATGACCACGATATGTTTGTTTTTAAATCTACTACTTCTTACAAAGTTACATCCACTAACTATTCATTATTATTGAACAGATATGGATGCTAACCGGCGATAAACTGGAGACGGCGTTGTGCATCGCGCGCTCGTTGCAGTTAGGCGCGGGCGCTCGCTGGCGCACGGCGCGCGAGTGCCGAACGCGTCGTGACGCATACGCGCTGCTGCGCGAGCTGGCTGACACCGCAGGAGGGGAGCGGGGGGAGCCCGACCTCATCTTGGAAGGGGAGACGCTGGAGGTATGACAACGGAATGCTAAACACTACGTTCTCTGCAGACTTCCATCGCCTCGTCCATTATTATCAACCTCTTCTCATGTGGAACTGTGATCACATGTGAGGATATTTTGTCACATATGTGAATTGAATTTGTAATCACACGTGTGAACTTATGATCTTATGTGTAGATGTGTTATCACGTGTCTGGATTTATGATTTAATTATATTCATTCTTATCCAGGTATGCCTACGCTCTTACGAAGAAGAAACAGTAGATCTTCTCCAACGTTGCTCAGGCGTGGTGGTCGCGCGCTGCTCCCCCACGCAGAAGGCGCGGGTAGCGCGGCTGCTACGCGCGCGGGGATTGGTTGTAGCTGCTGTGGGTGATGGAGGAAATGACGTGGCCATGATACAGGAAGCGGATATTGGTGAGCATAAGATAATCACAGTATTCATGTATAGTAGAATCGCGAACATCCGCTACAATGAAACTTGAATAATTTGTCGATTTCAGGATCAGATAATATTTAATTCATACGAAAATTTAAGAACGGCAATTAAAAAGGCAGAGGCGGGAATAAATGTTTCATATGGTTTGTCGTTTAACATTTAAAATTCATCAATTAGAGTTATGAAATCCGGATAATCGGGATTCTGGTGCACATTTCTTTAATTTCTCCGTTTATTTCGTATGTATGTTGTATAATAAGTGATAAAGAAGTAAATATCGCAAAGTGTTTTACTATTATAGGAACAGCGGCACGGCGAATTATTTTCATTTTTTAGTAAATAAAGAAGTAGTTTTATTGCGTTCGACCACTCTACACGTACCTGGCAATTGGACGATGCGTGGGAAACGAAGTGTCTTCGTAACACCAGGTTCCACCTGTATTGCAGGTGTGGGCATCGAGGGACTGGAGGGGCGCGCGGCGTCGCTGGCGGGCGACGTGAGCACGCGCGCCTTCTCCGTGCTTGCACGCCTGCTGCTGGTGCACGGCCGCCGCTCGCTAATGCGCTCCTCCGCGCTCTGCCTCTTCATTGTGCACAGGGGGCTCATCGTATCTACCATGCAGGTAACTCAGTGTGTACTGTCTTCTTAAGACTGGTTGTGAAGAATGCAGGGGTACGCGCGTGCGATTGTGGGTTCGATTTCCATTCGAGGACATTCACACACATTGTTCTGGTAACGAGAATCCAGAATCAGATAGATTTCTTGATTGCCTCTTTTTCTCGCAAAAAGATTATATCACAAACGATTAAACTACTCTTTGCAAATAATAGAAGTATCCAATATACATATGTGATTATTTTACTTTTTATTCCCAGGCGGTATTCTCCGTAGTATTTTACTTTTCATCAGTATCGCTGTACCCCGGTTTCCTCATGGTTGGATACGGGACAGTATTCACCATGCTACCAGTATTCTCATTAGTAAGTTGTATTAATGATATAGTTATAAATTAACACATAATTTTTTATAGTTCAACTAATTCTTGACACTAGGTTCCCTCTGTTCCCACGCATTGTCTAATTATTTCGAGACATTGTGTGTTGAGTTACAGAACCTAACGCCGCGCTAGGTCTTGATATTAGAGCGAGGAAATGAAAATACTTCATTCCCCAGTCAGACGCTATGCCAAGGCAGCCTCAATATTGTATTATGCGCCATAATAGCTTTTTTACATAATATATGTTTTTGACAGGTATTGGACAAGGATATATCGAGTAAAACAGCACTCAAATATCCTCAGTTGTACAAACAAATGACTAACGACCGGCAACTCTCCTACAAAACGTTTTATATATGGATCGGAATATCTATTTATCAAGGTTGGTTAAATGTATATAAATATGCTCTTTCTTTTATATTTACTTTCATTATTATTTTGTAGCTTTTTAAATAATTAGACTTTTTACCTAGTTCTTTCTTGTAAATTTAAGATAGCAGACGACTTTTGCATTTTTAATATTCAATAACATTTTTAGTTTCATGATATGAACTATAAATATTATGATCGGATTCGGGTCACCACTTAAGCTCTCTTACAAGTTTTATTGTGCAGAAAAAATATAATACTACCTATCCTCTCAAAAAGGTTAGTCTAAGTAAAAAACGGTGCTAATTTATATGTATAATTTTACTATTTTCTATTTAAACTGTTTGTGTGAACTAAATCCTGATATTTTTAGTTTATTTGGATACCCTAACATCTAAGGTATTTCTGGTTCAAATAGATATTTTTCTTTGTGTTCGATAATCTATTTATTGAGAAAGGCTAGTATCACTATCGTTACAAATTAGCTCACTGTATTTTCTGAATATTGAAAATTAATTTTATTATAAATATTGAAAAAACCACACATTTCCCACTCATACCACCAGGTGGTGTAATAATGTACGGGGCACTCGTCCTGTTCGAGGAACAACTGATCCACATCGTGGAGATCAGCTATACTGCGCTGATACTCACCGAGCTGATCATGGTGGCGCTGACCGTCGTCACCTGGCACCGCCTCATGGTGCTGGCTGAGCTGATCAGCCTCCTCATGTATACGGCAACGCTGTTAATATTTACTACTTATTTTGGTGAGTTTTGTTTTGATTGTGGATTGGATTGTGGGTCAGATTGTAAGGCAAAGTGAGGTGAGTTTCGCCAATCAATCCGTTTTGATTTCGAACGGAAAGTAAGGTATGGTATGTTTTGACTCTAGGTTCTCTCTGCCTACCCTGCCTTATTGAAAAAGCAACCGGATTATTTGGGTAACTTTTAGTTTAACTGATCGAAGTTCGAAATGAAGTCGTATGACGAGAGCGGCGTTCAGTTTCGTCATTCAACCTGTAATATCTTGAACTTGGTCAGAAAGCAAAGAATGGTGTATCTCTTAAGACAAGATTTTCTTCCTCTGCGTACTTTGCTGTATGCGAGAAAAAACATGAAACTGGAATGAATTCGTTTTGATGAAAAGAAAACTTTTATTAAGATAAATTGTATTTTTTATGTACATATATTTATTTTATAATATTTTTGTTTGTATGTTATATTCTCATTTTCTTGATTAATATTTGAACCCATAACTATTTCTCATCATGTAAACTATATATCTCTAGTGTTAAAACATTATTAAATATTTTTATTAAATCACTTGTAATTCATTTGTTATAATCATAAGAACGATTTGTTATTACTTTATTTTACAATCGCAGTAATTCAATTCTTGATATTTATTTTTTATATTTCTCACGTCAGATGCGGATTTCATAAGACACTGGGAGTTCTGGTGGAAAGTGACAGCAATAACACTTGTGTCCTGTCTGCCTCTGTACATAGTCAAGTACATGCACCGCAAGTGGAGCATGCGACAGTACAAAAATATAAGAAATTAATTATTTACTTTTAGCCCTATAGGATTCATCACAAAGTTTTGTTGGAAGAAGTTGCACTTTTATTTTTACTCTGTGGTACTTTTATTTTCTTCATTCATAATTTTTCTTTTGTTATTTACTCTGTGGCATTTGTTTAAATTTTAGATTTTCTTAAAAAAAATGTTTAGAATAATAGTCACACTTTTATTTTTATTCTGTAGTAATTTCAATATTTTTTTCATCTTATTCAAATGTTTATTTTTAAATTCTTATTATATTCTATTTTAATTGTAAGTAAACAAAATTAAAGTTACCTTATATATAATCTAGCTGGATTTTTTAGTGTATTGAAGTTTATTTCCGGACATTCCTTTAGAGTCCGTTGTTCTTGTATTATTTTATAGTATTTGTGATAGCGTGAATTGTTATTTTGATATATATTTTTATCTTTTACTTTGTATTCTTATGAGTATTGTTTGTTTTCAATTGTGATATGAGAACTGAGATTTGTAAATAGGAAAAAAAAAGAGATTCGAAAATCTAGAAGATTTGATTTTATAGTTTTTCTTACTACATACAATATGCAACAGTTCAGAAAGACGAAAATCAGGGCGGCTACGACTCACCAACCATACTTAATAGCTTGATAAAGAATTTCACTGTTTCGTTACACTTATTGTTGTTGAAAAATAACATAATTGGGTCTTAAGTGATTCTACCAAATTAATTGTTTTATTCTGAAAATACATAATATATATAATAGTTTGAATTCTTTTGCTTGTGTTAATTTATGTTCTTTGGGCATTTAATTCTGTTTCACTAAATGTACTATTGTAAGCACTCTGTAACTGTAAGTATATATATACTTCAAAATCAATCTATATGGTTATTAAAATTTTAGAAAAATATATTTGGTTCACAAACATAACATTAATATTACAAACACCAAACTCTATTTTAAATATTTGCGTTTATTTTTTTTAAGAAAAAAATTACAAGAGGGTGCATGTGATTTGTCTTAATGTGTTCAAAACCAATAGTGTGACAAATACCCTATAAATGTAAAAAAATCAAACAGTGCCTTTTGTAACGCCCATTTTCAAAAGTTATGTAATTCTTATACATTTTTTATGTTTATTTATGTAATTTCTATCTGTTGAAGTTAAAGCAAGTTTCGTTATTTTAAACTGTCAAGTTAAAAAGAAATGATAATATTGTTCTAAACTTTTTTACATCAACATTCATCAACATTTTTGCGACTTTATAAAAATAAATTTATTTATAGAATTATCTCATATTGTCATTTGATATAACAATAAACGGGGCAGCGGCACAAGGGTGTGAATGTAACGCGACGGTTGTGGGTTCGATCCCCACTCGAGGAAGTGACAATATTTATTTACGCTTATATTTCCATTTCTTGGCTCTGGTGTCGAGGTAAAGCGCGGCGTTGAGTTCTGTCACTCAACACGCAATGCTTCCAGAATTCGGCAGAAAGGGGGGCACCGAGTGTCTTAACACTGAGTTCCCTCTGCCTACCCTGCTGTGTGCGGGATACAGCGTGAAGCTGATTTATTTTGATAAAATAAATGTTATTAAATTCTTAATTTTCTAAATAATCCTTAACATTTTTTTTTTATTTTAATTTGTAGTGTCACTTGTTTAAAATTTGAATTTTGTTTTTTTTTTAATGTAAAATAAGGATAAATTAAAAAATACTGTGATTTCAATTATTCAATAATATAAATTAGTATTTTAAGTGTAATTAATTCCATAAGGTAGGATTTAACTTGGCATGTGTATAAAGTATAAACAGTAATAAGGTACAAAATGTGTTATTTGTGATATGATATTTATTGGATAGTTTATAAAAAACGTTGGAGATTCCCTTATTTATTTTAATTGTGCATTGTTGAGGTTCCATTATTTTATGCTAACTACACGACAATTTTGTGTATTGCACGGTTTAATAATATTATAACAGTTTAGTATAAAATAAATTGTTTTATTTCATTTTGCATTTGTCTCTTTACCTGAGTGCTAGGTATATTTCTAAGCGTCAGCCATTAGAATTTATTTTCTTCTTTTTATTCATAAACTACCGTTTAGATTTCGTAAAAACTTGAGCTAACACCACATATATATACTTAAGATCAAAATAAAAGAATCGAACTAATTCTATTAGTTGCGTAGAAAATGGTTGTAATGTAGTGTTTTTAATAGTTTAAAACAAATTAACACCTTACAAAATATAATTATCTTAAATAAACTTAATATTAAACATTGTCCTATAAAATGAACTTACCCAAATGTTGTAAAGTACTTAAAAATGTTGAATGCTACCTTTGAGATAACGGTGTAGTAAAGGAATTGACGTCTAATTCAGTACCAGAAGTAGATTTTGCATGAAGAGAATGTTTGGATACTACTCGTTTGGCCCACGCCAGGTCCCTAGAACTTCTTGACCTTCGAGTTCGGGATTTGGAACTACCTGAGCTGAGTGATTGCGTTGAAGTGGAACTCTCGGAACCAGACCAGGAATCAGTGGCTTGCGCACCTTGATACGTCTGTGCCGTAGTAACGGTACTTGTTGAATACATCGGTATTTCCGGTTTGGTATTGACACATTTTTTATCTACCTTAATTTGAGTAATATGGGTCTCTATTTTTGGCGGACTTCGCGGAATCTCGGGATGTCCTACGTCAATAACATTTCCAATTTTCTTCTGGCTATTCTGAGAAACTACCGAACCCTCACTAGTACCCTCACTGTCGCTCATTATAACGTCCATTAACTTTTCCGTGTTTTCGTGCATATCATATACTTTTTGTGTTTTCATGGAGCCCAGGGAAGACGTTTTTGATTTAGAAATCGATTTCCTTGAACGTTTTTTATGAGAATAGTAAACGGCACTTTGGTGAGATGGTAACATTGCTGGAATGCTAGATTCTACTTTAGCGTTTGCGACTTCTTTACTCAGGGAAGATCGATCCGTCCCTTTACAGTGGCATCCATCTTCGTCGCCAAAAATAAAACTATAAAATATTTGTAAGAGGCAAATGACCAAACTTATAAGAAGAACAACAACTACATATAAATGTGGTGTCCAATCCATATTGACATATACATAAGATTCCTTTAAGGCTTTCCATGGGTGCCATTTTGATACACCCGAATCTTGGAAATTAAAAAGATTTCTTCGATGAAGTCCCTTTCCATAGCTTTGGACAGCAGCTGCTATTCTCAAAACACCGCCATATGCTGCATATAACTTCTCATCAAGAAGACGCGGTGCAATGTCTCTTTTCATCCAGTGCCAGAGTTCATTATTAAAATTGACAAAATCTATATGACGACAAGCATTAGGAGAACTATGAAGTATGCATTTTGAAGCTGTCGTATAGTATTTTAACAATATGCTGTCTGAAATAGGGGATGTGAGACTGACGAAACCATCCTTTTTAAAGGGCAAAGCTATTGACGAGGGATGGAAATGATCGTCCAATTTAGGCACAGGTAAATGAATACAAGATTTAGAATCTCGCTTAGTTACTAGTATTGTACATGGATCGAATACATCACTGGGCCCAATTCGAATCTTTTCGACTGTAAAATTTGCCATGTCAGGAGTAGTGTTAGGTCTTTTCCATCCTAAGCCTTGAGAATTGAGAAATATTTTCAGTTGGTCATAGCAATCGTGTAATTCTCTTACTTTTCTATAAGAAACGTATCCAGCGTAGTACGCGAATCTAGCTGATGGTAGGATATCATTCCTCATATGAGCTCCTACAGTGTCAGCTAGTACTTCTTTAAGTATATTGTGGGTATTTTTATTAGAATTTCTGTCAATAGTTTTAAAAGCATTGCGAACATACCTTAATGTTTCTGATATATAAAAATCATTTATTTTGTCCGGTTTAACAGACTGGGGTATAATGTCTTCTAATGCTTTTCGTACTTCTAATTTTATTATTTCATCGACACTCCAACAATCTGTATTGGTAAGTCTTTTATAAAATAATGTACTGCCAACTTGAGAGCATGAGACTATGTTTGTAAATAAAAATAGAAAAATTAAAATTAACATTGCATTTTAAAGCGTATTACATTGACTTCACATAAGTATTTTGATTTTGATATATGTGACAAAACTAAATTGATAAAGATAATATTGAATTTAGGTATGAATATAAGCATATTATACCTCTTTTATATTTTTCAATTATTAGTATTGCTGCTCTCGTTGTTATTATGAAATTTTTAGTAATATAAAGTAATTTTTACAATTTTCCAACGAAAGCAAACAAAATAATTATAAATAAAATTCAAACTGGTATAAATAATAAAAAATAATGTCTGGAAGATCAAGATGGTTGAAACATTTGATGTAGAAGTTAAATAATAAAAAGAAAAAGTATTACTGTTCAGTATGATTAGTATTGTTTATAACTATCAATGATCAGTCTTTAAAGACTATAAAATACCATTTACAAAAAGGATATATAAAGTCAGCTAGGTACGATATCGTATTTCATTGGTACGAACCAATGAAATACCGTATCACACCAGTATAAACAAAATTAAAAATATAATGACGTAGTAAATGATTTTCTTTTAATCTATATTTTTTCAATATGACATTTTATCTGACAAATTGATAACTGTCAATTATTGCCGGTGGGACTGTAAATTCAAAGAATTTAAAAAAGTCAATCATATTTCATTGTTTTCTGTTTTGGTCTTATAATTTCTTGTTTTTCTAAAATTGTATTGTTTAATATATTATACGGCTAACAAATATTTGAAGAGAAGTTTGAGCTTTAAAATGTCTAGGGTAAGAAATACCTGACAATATGTACTATGTTATACACATAACATTCATGTAAAACTTTTATAACTTACTTTATATTTATTTTACCTTAAAGTTTCACAGGAGCAATCTAATATACATATTGAAAATAAAATAACTTAAGAACTAAAATATTATCATATACTTTAAAAAAATACAAATTAATGCCTACAAATTAGTAGTAAATTGCATATTTCTGTATTATATGCGAATAAATAATTGTCGTCGGTGTGTTTAACGAGTTGTCATATCTCGTAAACATTCTGAATATAGTTGTAGTTTATTTATTGTAGGATATAAGATCATTTTTCACAATAAAAAAAGAGAAGAAAATAAAAGATGAAGACAGTGATGTTATACCAGAATCACCAGATGTTGAAGTAAATAAAAAGGTTTGTTTTCCTTTTTAATTGGCTAAACTTTATTAACAAAAAGACTTATAATATGGTATCAAATCTTAAAGCAAAGATTTTCCAATCAATGAATAAATAATATATAAATATTACATGTTTATGAAAACAATTTAGAGAAATATTAATATTTAAAAATTATCAGTTTCCTTCTATCCATCCATCAGCCTTTCAACATCCACTGCTGGACATAGGCCTCTCCTAATTCTCGCCACTATGTCCGGTCCTGTACCCTTATCCTTAAATTATCAGTTTAGTTTGTTGATTTCTGCTCAAATTGTATCAATAAACCTGTATTCTTTCACTGTCAGCTCTGGTGTAGTGCAGTGTGGATGTAGCCAAAATTACCTTTGCTTTCAGTACTGGCTCTCAATAGAATGGGTTTAATTAAAAGTAATACAACCAGAAAAAAATAAAAACAATGTTGCTTGCTGCAACAACTGCTTTTATTTTATTAAATATTCTAATAACTTTTTTAGTGTATACATTTTAATTATATAACTTAATGTTTAAGAAAAAAGTATCAAGGAAACGCAGGCAAATTAAAGAAGATTCAGATGAAGATATCTCACCACCTAAACAAAAAACTACACCTGCAAAACAAAACTTACAGGAAGTTAATAATAAGGACTTATTTGGTAGCGGACCGATAAAGAGATCTGAACCAATAGTTAAGAAAACTAAGAAAAAGACGGAAACTGGTATACACTCAGATGATGAATTTGAGCAGAGTCTTTTACAATTAGATGAAAGTAATAAACTTGATAATTTTAATACAACAGAAAATATTGAACTAAAATCAAAAAGTAACAGCAATCATAAAACAAATACAAAAAATCATGATAAAAAGCATATTGACAAATCAAAATCTCCCAAGAAGGAAGTAGAAGATGATAAATTATTAGAAAAAAGTAAAACAGATAATTATGTTAATAAAACTCCAAATAAAGTTGACAAAGATAATAAATCTAATAAAAGAAAATTAAATAAAAGTCATATTGATGATGACACACAAAATCAGTCAAGTCAAATCAAGGAAGAGAAGGACTTCAGTGAGTTTTTAAATAATGAGAAGGAAGAAACACTTGATAAAGAGACAAATGAGCCTAAACAAAAAAAGCGTAAATTAGACAGAAGTCTTAATGAATCAGGTATATTTTTGTTTATTTGTGTTTATAGAGTATGTTGTGGGTCAGTAACATAGTGTATGACTTAAAATCCTTTGGCTGTAGATTCAATGCCCACGTCACGCAATGAATTATTTTCATTTCCCTTCTCTAATAAGAAAGATGCGGGTGCCGCACTCCTAAAGCATATTTATGACGCATGGGAGAGGTCACAAAATGCAATTGGAGTGTTTTGTGACTTATCCAAAGCCTTTGATTGCGTAGACCATGTAACTCTGTTGTTAAAACTAAAACATTATGGTATACAGGATACTGCCCTTGACCTTATTGCCTCATATCTAAACCAAAGAATCCAGACGGTTAGTATAAATAATGTAAAATCATCTGGATCTTCTCTAAAGATGGGCGTTCCACAAGGATTTATACTTGGTCCTCTTTTATTTCTTCTTTATATTAACGATCTGCCTTTTATGTGAAGAACCTATGTGATATTGTACTTTTCGCGGATGATACCTCTTTAATATTTAAGGTTGACAGAAATATAATAAACTATGACGAAGTGAATAGTGCATTATCGCATATTCTTCGTTGGTTTGATGTTAATAATCTAATGTTAAATGCTAAAAAAACGAAATGCTTTGAGTTTGCATAAACATAATTTTAATGTAATAATTAAAGGAGAACCTCTTAATGTGTCGGAATCAGCTATTTTCTTAGGTGTTACTATAGATTCTAAACTCCAGTGGAACGCTCATCTGCAAGCACTTGCAGACAAACTCAGCTCAGCCGCGTTCGCAATTAAGAAAATAAGACAAAAACTCCAAAAAGTTAATAAATCCTTTATGGGTCTGAGTATACGTGTATATGATAAAATTCCGCAGTGTATTCTTAATTTGCCATTACCAAAATTTAAAATATCTGTAAAAAAAATTCTACCAAGTAAAGCTTATTACACTGTTCAAGAATATTTAGAGGATAAAGATGTATGGAATTAATGTCTATTGAATGTCAGGCAGGACAGCTGCCAACTAATGTAATAGTAAAATATACCATTGACTTTAAAAAGAGCAACTGTTGAGTTTCTTGCCGGCTCTTCTCAGCAGAACTGCCTTCCGAACCGGTGGTAGCTTTTTGTTGACATGTACATTCGACGATTCAAAAGTGCTTATAAAGTTTATTTGAATAAAGAATATTTTGAATTTGAATTTGAAAAAAGCACAGTGTTAAGTTCTGATGGAATATTTTGTTTAGTATAGTAAGCTAAACAGGTTATAATATTTGGAGGTATTTGCAGACATCTATGCAGAACATATATATTTTAGATGTGATAAGGACAAAATAGCTTTTCTTGCGATATATATGTTTTTTTAATGTTACAGTTTTATCAGATGAAGAAAGGCATGAAAGGAAAAGATATTCAGCTGCATTATACCAAAAATATTTGAACAGATCTGGACCTAAACACTTGGGAACAAAAGAAGTTCCGGAAGTAAGTATAAAATAGTAGTTTTTATATTAATTCTTTTAACTGGATAAAAAATATTTTAACATAGTTTTATTTAATAAGACTAATTAATAAAAAGTTATATTATAAATTTACAAAAAAATATTTTTCTGCTTTTTATGTGTAATAACACCTAAGAAGTGTAAAAAATCACTAATAAATATATAATAAATAAAATTTAAAATTATTAAATTTACAGGGTGCACCAAATTGTCTCAAGGATTGTGCGTTTCTGCTTACTGGAGTTTTAGATTCATTCGAAAGGGATGAAGTGGTAGCTGCTATTACTAAATATGGTGGTTGTGTAAAGAGTGGGATAAGTAAGAAGGTAATGTGTTTCTTATTTTTATATAGGTACAAATAAAGGCCGTCATGGCGCAGAGTCACAAGCGTGCAACTATAAACGCGAAACGCGAAGTTGTAGGTTTGATTCCCACTTGAAATGAAATATTTGAGTTTTGATATAGTTGAGTTCTGTGATATCTCAAAGATATTGGGTGGATAGTAAGGAACGGAAGTGTCTTAACACTAGGTTCCCAGGTACCCTCTGCCCGCCTTGCTATGCGCGGGATATAGCGTGAAGGTAAAAAAAGTAAAGATAGGAAAAATATAAAAGTAGAAAGTACAAAATAAAGTTTATACAACCAACCAAAGCTATACAGCAAAAAACAATTAAAAACGAATTATACAACATCATTGATAACAGTTTTTGCTGGCTGTGCAATGAGACATTAAATTCTCTAACATTTTTGTTAAATTATTAAAAAATATTACGTTTTTAGATAACACATGTAATAGCTGGTGAAGACGCGGGTCCAGCAAAGTTAGCTAAAGCACAAGAGCTAGGTGTTAAAATCATTAATGAGGATGAATTCTTAAAATTAATCAAAGATTCCAAGACAGAAAAAAAAGAATCACCGAAAGACAAAATGGACAGAAGTAATAAGAAAAAAGATAAAAGTGCTGAAAAGAAAAAGAAAAATCATGATATTTTAATTGACAAGATTAAAAAGGAAAAATCGATTTCTCCAGTGAAGCCTGTTGAGATACCGAAAATTAAACAAGAAGTTATTGAAAAACCTGTTAAGTCAGTAATAATGACTAATGGTAATATATTATATTTTTTTTATCTTCTCTGTGTTCTTTATAGAAGTTAGGCAGGCAGTAAAAACTTAGTGACGCGACACTCCATTCTTCACTTTTTAAAATGCCATCACTTTTTGCCAAATTTAGGAGTGCCCTTTAGGCTTAATGTTAAAATGGGAAACAAGACATTTCATGGCAAATTTCATACAAAATGCGGCAAAAACGACCCATAAATGTTTCTTTCTGCCTTCTGAGTATGTTGACTTCGAAATAGTTTATTTAGTGCCTTTAGACCTGAATTGACTAGAAGACTTCTCAGTTCAGTTCCATTTCAGTTAACAGAATATGTGAACTGAAAGAAGACATACATTAAGTAAATTTAATGAATTACAGGTGACAAAAGTGACAAAAAAGTAGAGCAAGCTAATGTGTCAGAAAATAACAATACAATTTCATTGATGTGGGTGGACAAATATAAACCACAAAGTATAAAACAAATTATAGGACAACATGGGGAAGCCAGTAATGTTAATAAGTAAGTATGAAGCCGCATATATATATATATATATATAAAAAACCTTGCCGTTAACCTTGGGAAGCATTTCTTGTTTTTATTTCTCATGTAAGATACATAGACAAAAAGAACCTAATGTTCTTTCTACTCCGTAATATTTGCGTGTAGGATGATCTAACTTAACGCTGCCGGTTGTTTAGACCTACAATAAACAATTTATATGACTATGAAAACACTATACATACTAAAAACTTTTTAATTCAGATAGGAACAGTGACAGTTAGGTTTATATATGTGACTTAAACACAGATTTTATATTTAGTTTTTAAAGAAATATTGAAAAAATATAGACGTTGTCGTGACTCAGGAGCACGAGAGTGCGACTGTAAATGCAACAAGTAATTGAAAATGCTCTGGTAAAGCGCGGGGTTGAGTACCGCCACTCCACACGAAATTCCAAGAATCTATCAAAATGTAAGGAACAGACAGAAGGGAAAAAAAAGGAATTATTATTTACAGATTATTAAAATGGTTGACAAAATGGTATGTAAATAGAAAAGCTAAACTTCCCAAGCCCAGTCCGTGGGCCAAGAATGATGATGGTGGTTTTTATAAAGCTGCTTTATTGTCTGGACCTCCGGGTGTAGGTAAAATGTCTAATTTTTTTATTGTTTTATTATTTTTATTAATAATTTTTAATATTTTTATTACATGTGTTTGCACCAGTCTCTTTTTTTTAGCCAAAGCATAAAATATGATAATGGCTGGTTTCTTTTTTCAATATTTTTAGGATAGGTTTGGTTTAACCTAATCCTCATTAATTATGTAGAAAAGTTAAATAAAGTATTAATTTCTTTATTTCTTTTTTTTACTTCCACATATATTCGCGTAAAGCATGCTAGTGACAAAACACCCACTTTGTCACAAATTTTTGATATATGGTGTGTGTGGTAGCAAAACCCTCTGTGCACATTGGGTCACTAAACTGATAATATATTGAATCAATCATTATGATTCAATATATTATCTTTTACTCTAAATGGAATGAGACTTATAACCACACAATCTTCAGAAATTGGTGTTGATCTTTTATGCACATTAAAATATGAACCTATATTGGACAATATCTATTTCCATCACTCTCACATTAAGTGATGTTAGTAAATATTATTTTCACATCTTTTACAGGTAAAACCACAACAGTATCACTAGTATGCAAAGAATTAGGTTTTGATATGGTTGAATTCAATGCATCTGATACAAGGAGCAAGAATCTCATAAAGGAACAGATTGGAGAATTGTTATCTACTACTTCTTTGTCTGGATATGCTAAAGGTATTTTTTTATGCACTTAAATTTGAGACGTAATTTTTTTTTAATTAAATCAGATTCACGCTAGTAAAAGAAATCTAGTGTTAAGACATTCCATTCCTCACTTTCCACCGAATGTTAAAACATTGCGGGTTCCCTCTAAGTGCGGAATAAGGAAACGGTGCCTGGAGCTAAAACGAAATAAAAATATATCAAACTAGCGGACGCGCGCAGCCTCGCTTGCTTATTTAAGGGGGAATTCTAATAAACCGGATCCGGTGTCCGGTGCTCAACTAGTAAACGTCATAGTGCTAACGTTCCTATAAAATATTCTAAAATCAGTGGAATTAATCGCAGTTTTCTTACGATTGTCACATCCAACTAATAAACAAAGTGCAACTAACCGTTCGTAATATTGAAAAATATTTGATTTGTGAGATTAAAGAAGATTGAGAAAGGATAAAATCGACAAATTTTAAGGTTAGAAGTTATTACTTGTCACTTTATACATGTTACCGACATTGATCTTGGCATAGATAATATATCTGACAGCGATCTGTGACATCAGCTGATAGTGACATTTTCCAATTTCTACTAAATTAATTTAAATTATATTAAAAATGGAGGGACAATTCCAACTTTTATTTGAAAAAATGAAAATCGAAATACAGAATCAAAAAGAAGAACAAACCAATACATTAATGGAAAAAATAGATGAAAAATTAAAACCTCTTATAGAAAATAATAAAGTATTGAAAGATAAAATAGAGAAGTTGGAAAAAAAGGTAGAATATCTGGAAAGGGAAAAGAAAATTAATAATATAATTATACATGGACTAAAGGAGGACGAGATGTCTACACATGAACTGATTGATAATGTGAGAAAACATTTTTCGAACGCATTGAACTTTAATTTGGAAGATTGGGAAATAAATAACATTTATCGTATCGGAAAAGCAAATAAAGTAGGTAAACCGAGGCCAATAGTTCTGGCATTAGTAAGTGGATGGAGAAAAAGAGAGATAATGGCAAATAAGAAGAAACTTAAGGAAATATACTTAACCGAAGATTATTCAAAAGAAATTTTAGAAAAGAGGAAAGCACTAATACCCAAGTTAATAGAAGAAAGGAAGGAAGGCAATCTTGCCTATTTAAAACATGACAAGCTCGTGGTTAAAAAGAATGCTAAGTATAACGATAAAAGGAAGAGAGAAACATCCAACTCGCCGCAAGAAAGAAAACAACAGACAGTTACTCCATCATCGATGAATAGAAAAAATGCATTTGATATTATGAGAATGCGAAGCAATTCCTCTTCGTCGAGCTTTACGAGTAGTACAACTGCAACTAAACAATAGCAATTAAGCACCGACGATCGGAACAGTCTACTAAGTAAAAAACAAATTAAGATTAATAAACCTCTTCCCCCAAGACGATTGGTCCTCGTGGGGGAAAAAGACCGCGACCCTCTAAAACCAAGCAAACCAACATCAGATGTATATATAGCTACTTTTAATGCGAGATCACTACGAACCACAGAGAAGCGACTTGAATTGGAATTAGCCATAGCAGATTTAAAATGGGATGTAATAGGAATAAGCGAAATGAGAAGGTATGGCGAAGGAATAAGCGACTACGGTAAATACATTTTATACTATAAAGGTGAAACACAAGGACAGTATGGGGTGGGATTTTTGATTAAAAAGAATTTAACACACAGAGTAGAGGAAATACAAGGATTATCAGAAAGAATAACGATACTGAACATAACACTTCCTCTAAATAAGGAAGAAAAGTGGTCAATCATCCAAGCATACTCTCCAACAGAATCTGATAAGAGAGAAGATCTCGCCAAAATCGAAAAATTTTACGAAGATCTAAGAATGTCAATGCAAAATTGCTATAAAAACATAATAGTGATGGGCGACTTTAACGCACAAATTGGTATATCTAACAATAGTGGAGAAAAACACACAGTAGGAAAATATGGACAGGGAAAAAGAAATAAAAATGGAGACAGACTAGTCACCTTCGCTTTAGAACACAAACTTAAGATCTTGAACAGTTTTTATAAGAAAAAGAAAACAAAGAGATGGACATGGATTTCCCCCAATGGGCTACATAAAAATGAAATCGATCTCATAATGTCTAATAACGCCAAAGCTATTAAAGATGTGTCAGTAATACATAACCTAAATTTCAATTCGGACCATAAAATGGTTCGCGCTAAAATAACAGGAATGCCAATAAAAAACAAAAGACCATCTCCTAAAGATAATTCGGCCCTTTTATGTACCGGCAATCCCACTCAACTTATGAATAACCTACATGCACTTACTGAACAGGATGCAAAGAAACAACTACCAATACAAGAACAATATATAAAATTAATTAACCGATTAAAAACAGAAACAAAGAAGATAAATACAGATAGTAAACGAGTACTCTCTAACGCAACACACGTATTATTACAAGAAAGGAAAGAATTACTACAAAAGAAAGAAAAGGAAAGACACCGTGCCAAAATCGCAGAACTTAGTAAAAAGATAAACGTAAGTATTAGGAAAGATAAAAAGACTAAAAGACAAAAGACACTTAGCAAATACATTGAAAGAACTGGTGGTATTAAAAAAGCAATAAAAGAATTAAAAAGTAAGAAAGATTGGATGTTAAGGGTAAAAAATAAAAATAACATCTACACAAATAAAAGAGCAGAAATAGTAAAAGTAGCTACAGAATATTATAAAGATCTCTATCAAAGTAAGAATAAAAAAGAAGTAACAAAAAATATAATTACTACAAATTTAGAGCCAATCCCTAAACTATTAGAACAAGAAACTATTAGAGCAATTGTAACACAAAAGAACGACAAGACTCCAGGTTCGGATCAAATTACAAATGAACTATTAAAATCTATAATACCAACTATAGCTCCTATTTTAACCAATTTATTTAACAAAATAATAGAGACTGAAAATATCCCCAAAGATTGGACTAAATCAACAATAATACTGTTACATAAGAAAGGCGACAAAGAGGAAATACAGAACTATAGACCTATAAGTTTGATGTCAAATGTGTATAAAATATTCTCAAAAATACTACTCTCCCGGATCATAATTACCCTCGACGAAAACCAACCCAAAGAACAGGCGGGTTTTCGTAATAAGTTTTCAACAATAGACCACATACATGTTCTGAGACAAGTTCTACAGAGATATAATGAATACAACAAAACATATTACCTGGGATTCGTTGATTATAACAAAGCCTTCGACTGCCTGGAACACGAATACATTTGGGAAGCTCTGCATATACAAGGAATACAGGGAAAGTACATACGAATACTTCAGAACATATACAACAACTGTACTGCCCAAGTCAAGCTCGAAACTATGGGAGAAGAGTTCTGTATAGAACGAGGAGTCCGACAAGGAGATCCCATATCACCCAAGTTGTTCTCAGCGGCTCTAGAAATCATATTTAGGAATCTAAAATGGGATGATGAAGGACTTAATATCAATGGTGAAAAATTAAATCACCTACGCTTCGCAGATGACCTAATTTTATTTTCAGAATGTCCAAAAAATCTAGAAAAAATGTTACAACAACTGTCAGATGAAAGCAAGAAAGCGGGGCTCACAATGAATACAACAAAAACCAAAATATTAACTAACAGTTCGCAGACATACACTATCACAGTTAATAATGAGAAAATAGATTTTGTTGATGAGTACATATATTTGGGGCAGCTTATAGCCGCGAAAGATACTATGCAAAAGGAAATTGACAGAAGGATAGCTAACACCTGGAAAAGGTATTGGTCACTAAGTGAAGTTATGAAAAATAAAGATATAGCAATGAAAGAGAAGAGAAAAGTATATAATATGTGCATTCTACCATGTTTAACATACGGTTGCCAAACTTGGGCAATATCAGAAAAAATAATGAAAAAAATAAACGTATGCCAAAATGGTATAGAGCGAAGTGTAATTGGCGTGAAGAGGAAAGATAAAGTAAGGCTGAAAGAAATAAAAAGTACAACAAAATTTAGAGACGCAGAAAAAACATGCAAGACTTTAAAATGGAAATGGACAGGGCATATGTTGAGAGAAACAATTGAGAAATGGACTAAAACAATAACAGAGTGGTACCCTAGAATTGGGAAAAGAAATAAAGGGCGTCAAATGAAACGTTGGGAGGATGATATTAAAAAAGTAGCTGGTACAGGATGGATGAGGATAGCGAGAGATAGAGAGAAATGGAAGGGTTTAGAGGAGGCCTATGTCGGAAGACAAGCTGTGGACGAAAGCCGATCGTCTTCGCATAGAAATAATTAAGGAAAATCAAATATATAGATAATAATAGGAAATAGGATAGTACAATCGGTAAATAAATAAGAACAAACCATATTGTAAAATGTTTACAGCAATAAAGGCTTATTTTATTTTATTTTATTTATTATCTAATAAACCATGAAACATGTGTTCAATGAAATATTTTTAAGAGTCTAAATTTCAAATTTTATAAAAATCGGTGGCGATTTAAAGATTTTTCCATACAAACTTTCAACCCCTTATTTGCACCCTTAGGGGGTGAATTCTAGAAAACGATGAAACACGTGTTCAATTAAATGCTTTCGAAAATCTAAATTTCAAAATTTTATAAAAATCGGTGCCGATTTAATTTTTTTTCCATACAAACTTTCAACCCCTATTTCACACCTTTAGGGTTAAAATTTTACAAAATCCCTTCTTAGTGGATGTCCAGATTACGAAAGTAAACATCTGTCCAAATTTCACGTTTCTACCATCAGCGGTTACGGCTGTGCGTGCGTCTTACCTCAGTCAGTGAGGACAAGTCCTTTTATATATATATAGATTATAATTGTCAATCGTTTTTTGACTTCAGGTAACACTAACAAAGGCAGTGCTGTTTCTAAGAAACATGTATTAGTTATGGACGAAGTTGACGGTATGGCTGGCAATGAAGATAGAGGTAAAGAAATAAAAAATATATATAATTCTATTGTTTTTTCATCCCCCAACGCACACAGATTAACTACTCTGTGTGTATAAGTTCCACATATCAGTTTGTGTGCTTATGACGTCGTATCTACGGAAAGATGAACCGATCTAGATCTAGATTTATTTGCTTGAAAAGTGATTCTTGTTTATAATTTTGAAAAACTATTGATTTGAATTTATAATTGAAATAATTTTAATTTGAGTTTACAATAATGCGTATTTTAACAATTTTTTTTACAATATTTTTAACAACTGACTAGATAATTTTAAACATATTTATAACTAAATTTAAATTGATATAAAAAAACTACTTTTTTGTTTATATGTTCTAATTTTGTATGTTTTTTGTGTGTGCAGAAAAGATTATTCTATTCAATATAAATTTCCAGGTGGTCTCCAAGAGTTAATATCACTTATAAAGACAGCCTCAGTACCAGTAATATGTATGTGCAACGACAGGAACAGTGAGAAAATGAGGACACTATCCAATTATTGTTATGATTTACGATTTAGTAGACCGAGGGTGGATCAGATTAAGGTTCGTTTAATATTTTTTAAGTTGTATGTGTGTTTTTAAAAAACCATTTATATATCGGGACTTGAACCCGCGTTAATAACATAATTAAATAAATTGTAACAAATGTATAAAAATTTCGACATAACTTGATGAGAACTTAGTGTTCAGTGGGTTTGGGCAGTTCCCAAAGGCGTGTGCTTAATCCGCTATATTCATATTTTTATAATATACGTTTTCTAACTTTCAGCTATCTTGGCTAGTCTAGATTCGATTTCCATTCGCGGAATGAAATATTTTCATATTCTCGCTCTGTCACCTCACCTCACAAACAAAGTGCGCCGTTATTTTCCGCCTCTCATTCCGCAATCTCTTGTAATTTGAATGTCAGCACTAGGTTCCCTCTATGTACCCCGCTAGTTACTATTACACTAATTTATATAATAAAAGTCATAGTATATCCCTCCAAAACACCATAAACTCTTCTAATTTCAGTCAGCAATGCTGTCAGTGTGCTTCAAAGAGGGTCTCAAAGTCCCCGCCGATGTGCTATCCCAGCTAATAGTATCAGCGGGACAGGATGTGAGGCAAACCCTGCACTTGCTGTCCTTGTGGTCAGCTGATAGCCAAATAGATAAGGATAAGTTGAGTAAGGAGACGGAACGGGTTAAGAAGGATGTTAAGATGGTATGTTTCATATGTTTGTTAGCCTTCAAGTGTTAGTTAATGAGACTTTTTGAAGTTTTTTTTCTTGTTTTTTTTTCAAATCTTTTCAAAAAATAATTAATTTGTAAGGTTTCGACAGTCTGTTTTTTGGTTAGATGTAATGTCGCTTCTCTCAATTACTTTTGGTAATATGCATTTAAATAACAGTAGACGTGATAACATACATAACTAGTAGTACTAGTTTCCCTTCTAGTTAATACTATAGAATTACAGTTATTGGGGCGTCGTGATGCAGTAGAACATTGACTGTAAAGTGCAAATATTACTTTTGTGGGTTCAATTCACACTTTAGTCGGATGGATTGGATGAGTGCACTATTTTCACGTCCTCGCTCTGGTAATAAGACAACAATTAACAAGACTGGTAACCAGTAACGCTGCGTTCTGTTCCGACAATCAACATGCAATGTCTGGAATTTATATTTTTACAGCTTTAACTTAATATATATTTTTCAGGGCCCATGGGAAGCAGTTCGCAAAGTATTTAGCGCAGAAGACCATAAAACCATGAGTATCAATGATAAAAGTGACTTGTTCTTCAGCGACTATAGTATTATGCCTCTTTTCGTACAAGAAAACTATTTAAACGTATCGCCGCATTGCCCTAAGTAAATTATTATTTTATATTTTAAACATGGATAAAGCTCGTCATGGCGCAGGTAAAGCGCGGCGTTGAAATCCGCCACTAGTATGGAACTAGTATAACTATGAATATTGTATATGTTATGGTTGTGAGTTCGATCTCCAACTATTAAATTAAGATTATTGATATTATTTTCCTATTCTGTAGTTCTTGTAAATTGTTGTTTTTCTTATTATTTTTTCCTTTTCATATAGAATATTAAATATTATATTTCAATGTGAGATGTGACATTTAGAGTCATTTATTGATAAATTGTTACATACTAATTAATTTATAGGCACGAAGTTCTAAGCAGATTAAGCCAAGCCGCGGACAGTATAAGTTTAGGGGATATTGTGGACGCAAAGATACGCGGAAGCCAAGCATGGAATTTGCTGCCATTGCAGGTATACTTAAATCTATTTTATTTCTTAACATGAAATTGAAATTTTTTTTTTGAACGTGAGTGGGGATAGAACCCACAACCTGTCGTGTTTACAGTCGCATGCTGATGCTTTTTTTTTTATTTTAACTGCTACATCCACGGGCGCATAGTTGCCCGTGCCTTTTTTTATTTTATGAAAGTTCTTTTAATGTGGCGTACTTAATTTTGGGACAATTTAAACTGTACTTATATCTAGAGCTTATACTAGATAGGTTGGATGAGACCCCTACCGACAATATTTTTTTTTACCTTATTAAACATATATTAATTATTATAGTACATTACATATATAATTGTCTTTTATATAATTATTTTATACATGCATATAGGTGTGGAATCTTAGATTTGGCCAGGCTTATACAGAACGCCTTCCTTAAGTTTTTGGATCATTGCCTCTATCACCCTATCGTCTCTTTGTGACATTGCCCCTTTTAGGTTCGCCTCCACCACCTCCGTAAATGAAGCGCATGCTGATGCTCCTGCGCCATGACTGGCTTAAACTATTTTACTTAATAAGTGTAATTTAATTCCCAGGCAATATTCAGCAGTGTAATACCAGGACAGGCTTTAGAAGGGCATGTTGCGGCTCAAATACAGTTTCCGTCTTGGCTCGGGAAGAATTCTAGGAGAAACAAAATGAATAGATTGTGCCAGGAAATACATTCGCATACTAGACTTAGGTAATTTGTTTTTTCTATTTTTTAGAACATTTACATATGTCTTTAAAAATAGACAAAAAAACTATAAGATTACTTACTTAACTTCACTCTTTATCCCTAGCGGGGTAGTCAGAGAGAATGGAGCGCCATACACTTAATTATAATAACATAAACATTGTTTTGTATTATTATATGAATATATGCAAAAAAAAATGTAATAAATAAATGTAACTTAGTAGGTAGTTAACAATGAAGGTGTAAGATGTGAGTACTGTCTCTAATATAAAATTTTAAGGTGAAAAAGCCTTTTTAAGATTTAAACATGCATCTTCCAGAACAAATGGAAAGATTTTTTTTTCCTAATCATCAATCATAATCAAGCTAATATTTACAATATGAAACAGTAATAATAATATATTTTTAGCATATCTGGATCGAAATCGGCCATATTCTTCGACTACGCGAAACATCTCCGCGACGCCATAGTGACTCCCCTCATTAAGGATAGAACAGATGGTATAGAGAAGTCACTCTCTGTATTAGAATCTTATCACTTGTTGAGAGAAGACCTGGACTCGTTAGTCGAGCTATCATTGTGGCCTGGACAAAGGAATCCCACAATTTTGATAGATTCTAAGGTTAGTGATTGTTAACTTACTAATGATTGATAAAAGTTTTTATACTTAAAAGGTTGTATATCAATAATAATACATCTCCTTTATTTATATGCAAAACCTAACATATTTTTTTTTAATTAGACTTAGATGTTTGAAAAAAAAAATCATATCAATAATATTTATTACTTTAAAGCTTTATACCAAGAATCCTAATTTGGCTTAACTTGCTTAAAGTTATTGTTATAGTATAACTAAATTATATATAAGCTATAATTTCATCTTTATTTGTTTAGTAGTTTATGCATGACAGTGGAACTAACATCCATCCTTTTTCAGAAACTTTCATATTTATAATATTCGGCTTTATGCTGTCTCTCACACACAGCAGGCCTAGTGTTAAGATGACCTAGATGTTCCATTCCCCACTTTTCGAAGTTTCACGTGTTGAGTGGCGGAACACAACGCCGGGCCAACCTTGGAGCCAAAGAAAAGCAAAGAAAATATTATTGAGGAATTGTACATAGAACTGTTGTATTACAGTCACACCCTTGTGCCACAACGGCCTATATTTAATAATATTATGAGTATTAACCCATTTTTCTAATTCTTACAGGTGAAAGCAGCCATGACTCGTACATACAATAAAAAAGCTACGGCCCTTCCATATGCACCTGGAGCTATCAAGAAAGGCCATGGACATGATGATGAAAACAACCAAGATGATGAAGAGCAACCTGGGGATAGTGACCCAGAAAATGATATGTTGATTAAAGTATGATATTTATTTTGAATGTATTTTTTAAGAGCATGTTTTAGTTGTATAAAAAAAAATAATTCCCTGTTAAAATAAAAGTTTGAATTTTTGAGAGTATATAATAGTATAGATATACATATGCCAGGTACAATTGCCAGGGGCAATTGTGGACTGTAAATACTATACTTGTGGGTTCAATACCCATGAAATATTTTTATCTTCTCACTCCTTCAGTTCAAGTTAGTAGTTATTATATATATCATGTACTATTTGTTCATTAATATTGTCTTTTTCTGTATTCTAATAACATTTTCTTTCTAGAAAAAGAAAACTAAAGAATCCGAAAAGCCCAGTACAAGTAGAGTAGCTAAGGGAAAGCAAAGTGCATCAAGCCCAAGCAAGGCTAAGGGGAAAGCAACTGCTTCTAAAGATAAGAAAAAAAAGAAATGAATCTGGTATTTGTACTACATACTATTGACTATCATGTTTTCCAATCTTGTTTATTTTTTGTTTACAATAAAAATAATTATTGATATCTTAGTTTTATTTATATATATTTGAATGAATGAATTATTATAAGATCCTTCTTTGGATAACAAGACAATGCATGGCAATAATGTCCATGTCCCGGCATAAAATCCCTAAAATGGAAGCAAAAACTCTGATATTAAAGGTCTTGATGCTATGTTACCATGCTATATAAAAAATAACTATAAAGATTTTATGTTTACTTTATGTATAATACTGTTGTTTAAATTCAAATATTAACAAAGGAAAATATACATTAATAAATAAAAAGAGACAATAACAAAACATAACAGATAGCACTCATTTATTATTACATAATTGCAACTAAATATTCACAAAACTTGATTGTTTTTTTATAAGTTTCTAATCTCTCTTTATTTTGGCCGCCCTCGGGTCGTCCGGTCTCATAATAACGAACACTTTCTTGTATCTTCGGTTGTCACCATCGGTCTTCACATATTTATAGCAAGCATAAACTCCACAACCTACTCCAAATAACGCAAGGCCAGTGGAAGCGATGACTTCAGGGATCTCGGTCCATCCCTGCCTTAAAAGCTGGCCAAGTGACCGCCTGGCTACTAGTACAGACATTTTACTTATTTGCTAAGTTATTAATACAATAAGATCTAGGCAGACACCTTCAAGAAAATATATCTGAGTCCCATGAGAATATTAAATAAAATGTCATTGTCGAATGTGTCAAATGTCAATCAAAGTAATATAAATTAAGACACAGAGCAATAACCGTAATATGGGGTGGATAGAAAATTTTAAGACTAAGTTTACAAAGTAATATTGCTCCCTACTTTAAATATAGGATAATCTATATTAAAGTATCAGTTAATTCTGGTTTCACATGTACTATATAGTAAAAAAAGAGTATAAGCTCATTATATATAATAAAAATATAAATTTCTATTACAACTGGATGTGGGATGGGATCAAGAGATATATACCTATTGACCGCTATGACATATATCAAATAGGGTGAATAGAAAAAAATGCTGCGACATTATTTCATTAGCATTTGTAGCAAAACAAGGATTATTTACAAACAGGGCTTGCAGAAATGAAATATTGTTTATATACCGATACCTAATTGAACATAAAAAGCACTATATAACATATTATATCATAAGTCTAAAACCTCAAAAATTAAAAAATATATATTAACCGTAATGAAATTTATGCAAAAGAGTTTCAATGTAGAAAATGTAACAATATCATATTTAAAAAAAATCTAATATGTTTATTGACATTCATTCTGTCATAGAGCCTTTAGCATTAAATTATATTGAACTATTAGGTATTTATCTAGAATATTTACTATACAATGCCACAACAAAAAGAAGTAGGTCATCAAGTGAAATTTGAAAACAATCTTAAAGGACTTTTCAAAAAAGCATGTTGGGAAATTCCAGAAATTATGGGATCATCCTGTTTAGCTGTAGCAGGCATAATAATGGGGTGTGTTGCTGCCTATAATTACATAAAAAATGATGGAGATAATCGAGAATATAAAAAAATATACGTCATTATGCGACCAGACGATTCTAGAGTTTCACGTCTTAGGAATCCAGTGTTTACGGAATATAAATAAAATTGTAATATTTAAAAGTATATTAATTCTTAGACATAAAAGTAAATAAATATTATTACGGAAACTATGAATTTATTCCATTGTACTACAAAAACAAAAAATACAATTAAAAAGATTTTGAGAACATGATTTAGATTTTGTAATATTTTTTAATTATCTGTAGAGATTTTTCCAATTATATTTCAACATAAAACTTTTAACTTTATTTTTAAAATTGTTAATTAATTTTAACAAATTGAAAATAAGCTTATCAGTTTTCAAGACGCAATACACTAGCAATAAACTTAATATTTGACATTTGACACTTGACGGCAAACAGTATTGACGTATTTGACATTGTCGAGCGGAAGGTCGTCGACTCAGCGGCTAAAGCTTGCGAATTACAAACATTACTTCAATACCGCACTATCTCGTTCAGTTACATCATATTGCAATCGAGATCAGTAATTAGACTCCTAGAGTCCTACATTGTCGGTCGTGTTGTGCACTAAATAAATAAAAATGGGTTCACGTTTTCAAGTCGTCGAACAAGGTCCGCCTATTGAAGTTTTCCAACTTAACAAACTTTTCACTGAAGATTCATTTAAAAATAAAGTGAACCTCGGTGTGGGAGGTGAGTTCATTTTGATCTATATGTATTAACGCTTAGAAGTTAAACACTTGTTTATTACTTTCAGTTATATATTATGTAAGAAATTTACATTAAAATACAAACCGGCTATAAGTAAATGACTTTTAAAGTTTCGCACATAGTTTTAAAATGTTGTTTTTGTTTTTTCAACAATACTTTCCAATACAGTGGCCAATTAATGTAACCATTGAGAAAGTAACGCAGCGGCAGCTTTTTTGTTCAAATTCTAGTTTAGATTTTTACGTAATATTTTCATAACAATCTCGCATTGCATTCAAATATATACGCAAAGATTTTTTTGTATAAATATAAACATTTATGTTTCAAATTGATCACATTTTTCATGTATATTAATGTGACTTATATGTGGAAATATATACTATTATATAGACAATTGTTTCAATATATAATTCTAAATGATTTTTTTGAATAAGTTTGTACAATTTACAATTTATTTATATTAAAGTATAAATCTTGTTTGATAAACGAATTATTTTCTTATATTAAATAAATAAATCCTACAGCCTACAGGGATGAAAATGGCAAGCCCTGGGTCCTGCCTGTTGTCCAGAAAATGGAGAAGCAGATGGCAGCTGATGCAAGCCTCCTCCATGAATATCTACCTGTGCTTGGTGAGTTTTAAACATTATAATTTACTAGATGATCATTAGAATAATCATATTTGTATTGAGTTTAAGTTTCATTCACATCAACTTCCCGGTGTGGAACATCATTTTAATTTACAAAATAATAAATAATGTTTGTTCTAAAATTAACAAAATAAATACTGTTAAAAATAAGGAAACTATTTAAAATTGTTATAAAGTTTAGTTTAAAGTTTATGTCAATTTTATAGTTTCTTTATTTTTAACTTTAAACATAAAAATGGGATATTTTTCTTATTAACTATCTATTTTTATCTATTTTTGCCATATATTATGTTCATTACAAATATATGTGGTTTTACAAACATATTAGCTTATTGATAGACTATATCTATGATACCCACTTTATAAAATAAATATTTAATATTATCAGATTATTTATTTAGATAAATATTAGAAGCTTAGTGTTTATCTGAAAATAAATAAGAATTCTTTGAGTAACATACAAATATAAAACGAAAGACAAACAACAATACCTCTTTTTTAGCATCAGACTGTATCCTACACAATGCCAGTTACAGACTGAACCGGGGATCCTAGTGTTTAGACACTGCATTCCCATTAACACACTTTTATTCCCAACGGGAAACAAACATTATTTTAAGTTTAGTATGTTGATACGCTAAATAAATATAAAACAAAACAATTGGTTTTTGGCGCTTATTATGTTTTTTAAAAGCTTTTATTTAACTTGCAATGTATGTATGTGGGTTCGGGTGAAATCTTAGAGCTCAATTTTGAAGTAGATATTGTCAACCGATTGAGCTGAAATTTTGTATACACGTTTACTTTGGATGAAAATGCATGGTAAAATATGTGACGTCATTCTAAATGTAATATGGCGGACCATACAAGATGGCAGAATTGTTATTTTTAATGTACTTCTACAATATGGGAATCAAATGAAAGGACTCGTTGAGAGCAACTCGAGAAATAATGTGATGTCACTCTAAATCCCATAAGGAGGATATCGAAGATAGCCGAGTATCTATTTGGTCTACTTCTACAATATAGATATTAAATGAAATGGGACGTTGACCGTAACTCTAAAAATAATGTGACGTTGTACTAAATCCAATATGGCGGAACATCTAAGATGGCGGAATAGTTATTATTTATGCACTTCTGCAATATGGGTATCAAATGAAAGATCTTGTCGAGAACAATTAGAAAAATAATGTGACATCACTTGAAATCCAATAGAATTGACACGATTCAAGTTTTTTTTGCTTTCATATAATGACAGGTACGTTCGTACGATTGAGCTGAAATTTTGTATACACGTTTGGTTTGGATGACAATGCACGATAAGGTTTGTGACTTCATTCTAAATACAATATGGCGGACTATCCAGGATGGCGGGATAGTTATATTTAATGCACTTCTATAACATGGGTATCAAATGAAAGGGCTTCTTGAGAGCAACTTGGGAAATAATGTGACGTCATTCTAAATCCAATATGGGGGACCATCCAAGATGAACGAATAGTTATTATTTTTGCAATTCTGCAATATGGATATCAAATGAAAGGGCTCATTGAGAGCAACTCGAAAAATAATCTAACGTCATTCTAAATCCAATATGGCGGACCATCCAAGATAGCCGAATAGTTAATTTTAGTCTACTTCTACAATATGGATATCTATTGAAAGGGCTCGTTGAGAGTAACTCGAAAAATGTGACGTTTTTCTAAATCCAATATGGCGGAACATCTAAGATGGCCGAATAGTTATTATTTATGCACATCTGCAATACGGGTATCAAATGAAAGGGCTTGCCGAGAATAATTAGAAAAATAATATGACATCTAGTGTGAGAAACCTTCTTTCTCCTGGCATTAATTCCGGCTATTGCCAGGGTCTGCCTTCCTACTCAACCTACTCCACTTTGCGCGGTCTTTTGCGTCCTCGGTGGTTAGACCATTGGCTCTCATATCCGGCATCACGACATCCAACCAGCGCTTCCTTGGGCGTCCAGGAGGTCTCACTCCAGGAACTGATATAGCAAGGCACTTGCATCCGACATAGTTCTTAGACCGGCGCGTAACGTGGCCAAACCATCTCAGGCGGCGCTCTTGGAGCTTATCCGCTACGTCACGGACCCCAAGACTACCTCGAACGAATGTGTTGCGTATGCGGTCAGACCGCGTTACGCCGCACATCCACCTCAGCATCTTCATTTCCGTGACGTGAAGCTCCTGAGTGTGCTGAGATAGTGCTGGCCAACATTCGCTGCCGTATAAAAGAACCGGTCGTATGATGCTCTTGTATATCAGTCCCTTGAGCTTGGCGGTTTTCTTCGGTCACAGCCCTGGTGAACCCCCACTGTAATCGGGAAGGGTTTAGTGTCGCCAACATTCCTAACCATAGAAGCGGAATCGTGGTACATGTCTCTAGTGTGAGAAACCTAGCCAGTGGTAACTAATAAATTATAAGCAAAAAATCATTTTTAGAAAAAGCTTTTATTTAAACGCTTTAAAAAGGAGAAAATATAATTTGTCTTTTAAATTTTAACTATCAACTCATAACCTCATTGTACACAATTTATATGATCATAAAAGCTTGTCGCGCGATTTACTTGTGTAAATAAACTAGTGCTAATTTAATTATGTAAAATCTGCTAAATTTAAATTATTAAAGTTTCAATTTAATTAAATATTAATTAACGCGACAAGCTTTTATAATCATATAAATTGTGTACAATGAGGTTATGAGTTGATAGTTAAAATTTAAAAGACAAATTTTATTTTCTCCTTTTTAAAGCGTTTAAATAAAAGCTTTTTCTAAAAATGATTTTTTGCTTATATTTTTTTATTTTTAGTATAAAATTAAATTAAAGTTAGTTAATTTAAGTAACTTTAATTTCTTTAATTTAGTTACTTAATTTAAGTAAACTTTATCATAAACGAATTCCATAGTTTTTTTAAAACTCATTGTGTCTTTCTGTATACTTTTATAAAAAATATCAGAAAATATTATTTTACATCTACTTCACACCGGTTATGGCTCATTCGGTTCAATTTACCGTATTTCTCTAGTTAATTGTTAAAGAGCTGAGGGAGCGCGATGACGCACGATGTTGAACTTGAATATAAAATAAACTCTATTTTTGGAATAGAGTTAATTATATTTTTGGTCACCTTAATTATGCCAAGAGTATCAATAAAAAAATCAATTTTTATTATTAATCCTTGTAGGTTTTCTTACACATACATTATGGCAAAATATTACACGGTAGACGTGTAGCGGTCGCCCTTACGTGACCTTCCTCCAGTCTCCACTTTTCCATCATAAATCTTTTTTTGCCATTCTTTCATCACTCATTCGTTCGACGTGCCCAAACCAGCTGAGCACGTTCTTCTTCATTCTCACCGTGACCTCCTCTCTAGTACCTGCCATTCTGTGTATCGCTTCATTGCGGATTCGATCAGCTAAGCTCACTCCGCACGAAGAGATCGTATCTACACGGCATTCATTCTTCTTCTGTATTATTTATTTTTATTATAAAAAAATATACGGTACAAATCTATAGAACTTGCAACAATGTCCATGTACTAATTTTAACACAGCACTGCTGTAGATTTATCATTATGTAATACAAAAGGTCATTGCTATATGTACGTATATAGTAAAAAATATTTTTATCTTCGAACGCCTCTGCTAAGTCGTCATTTATCCATTTTTAGTGTTGTGTGTTTAGACTTACAGAGTGACGGAGGAGTATTTGAACTAGTGAAGTGAAAGAAGGGTAGGCGGAGGGATCCTGGTGCTAAGAATATGTGCTCCTCACATTCCACCGAATTCTGCCGGCATTGCGAGTTGCATTGCGTGGGGGGGCAAAATTTACTGTTAAAGTCGCTAGTCCAAGTGAGGTATCAGATAATGAATTTCAGAAAAATCTCCAGATCTCCATTTTTTTTACGGAACCCTCGGTAGGCGAGCCCGACTTGTGCTTGTTAAAAATTATATCTCCTTTGTTTCTCTATTATTAACTCGACTTGCCGAAGGAAACGTCTCCCCTTTAAAAATATTGTTACTACGGGTGCTACTAACGAATTTAAAGATAATTCTATGTGATAAGATATTTATACAATGACTAGCATATTATTTGAAATTATTGTATGTATATAAAATTGACGTATAAGGAAATAAATATTGTGAGTCTGTTATTATGTTCATTGTAGTGCAGTATACGACTTTATAATGATATGAAGTTCAATTCCATTCAGGCTTCTAAATTTTTTATCTAATTTCATTATTTTTTATTATTTAAATCGCAAACATAGGTACCTATATCACAGATCCGTGATAAATTATTTTTTTTTCCTCCTTTGATCGATGTATGATAAAATAGGTCATTGATTTGTATCAGATTTTCGCTACATCATCTATATCTATACATATTATAAGAAAGTAAAAATGGCGCGTCTGTACAAGTTGTCTGTTTGTACGCTCTAATCTCCGGAACTACTGAACGGATGTCGATGTCGTAGCGCTCGAGCAGGATATTCTTTTCGTTCCTCATTTCTCTATTCAAATATAATCGACACGTACAAAAATCTAATTGTACCATTTTTTTCTTAGGTCTTGAACAATTCAGCAAGGCTTCAGTATCTATGCTTCTAGGAGAAGACAACCCTGTCATCGCCGAGGGTAAAGTGAGTATTATTTTTAATATTTTAATTACTTTATGAAATTTCTCACATTAAACTTTAATTTAAAAAATGAATGATCGTATCAGCGATTTTATATCAGAACATAATATAGAATTTGTAATGATTAATGATTATATGACTATCCATCCATCCATCAGCCTTTCAACGTCTACTGCTGGATATAGGCCTCCCATAATTCTTTTTGAATCGCCCTTTGAATCCTATATATGACTATAATTATTATTAATTATAGAAAAAAGGTTCAGTCTAGAAGTAGCGATGTCACTGTAATTTTTTAATAGATAGTAAACGATTAGTGAATTTTACTTGATTTGAAGCAACATTTTAATGTTTAAAACGTATTCTATAGTTTAAAAATTAAATATATATGTAATAAAAAAATAAGCAGTACGAAGCTAGTTGTCGCGCAGGGGCACTAATGTGTGACTATAAACGCGACAAGTAGTGGGTTCGATTCCTATATTCGATGTTCGATTAATGTTTTTATTTCTTCGCCCTGGTTTCAAAACTATAAGAGAATATTACTTGATTTGAATCACCATTTTAATAATTTAAAGACTTTTACTACTATATTTCCTTATATATTAATTATAATTTTCGCTTTTTATATGATTTTTATTTCGTTTCTTTTTAAATAGACATTCGGAGTCCAAACACTGTCAGGTACAGGTGGTCTGCGCGTCGGTGCTGAGCTGCTAAGCAAACACTTGAAATACTCAACATTCTACTATTCTAATCCAACATGGGGTAAGTTTTGTATAGTCAACTATTTATATTTATCTGTAAGGTATAAAATATTTTCTTAATTTTATTATTATTTTTTATAGCGTGAATCTGTATTCTGCGCATAGCAAGGTAGGCAGAGGAAACCTAGCCTATCTTTTCCATTAAAACACGTCCGTTTCTTTTTTAATTTAACATGATGTTTTATGTGCGGCGGAGAGTGGGAAACGGAGTGTCTTAACACTAGGTTCCCTAGGTTTTTATGTTCGGAACATTTTCAATAGCAATTTTTTTTTAGCAGTTCTACTAGATTACAATATGAACAAACAATCACCTTGAGTCCTTGATCTATTCATACCTTTTCTTCTTACGCAATATTCTGATATAGGCGAGTAGTGGAGAACCCAGTGGAAACACCAATATTTTTTTAAATCTTATAGAAGTAATATATATAATAAAAATAAATTATGAAATAAAACAATATATTTGTTATCTCACATAAAAGACGAGTGAGTGATAAGATTATTTACTTATAATCGAAACTGCTAGTATAGCAATAATATTTTATTTATCGAATACGATCCGCTGAGTTTTATAGGCTTGATAACAATTTTAATCTTTTTCTATAATTCACATGCTGATGGAAAATGACGTTTTTATTATTGCAATGACTACTCTATGGTTTTAACTTTTAACTAATGGTTTTTCCCACTCGGGGGACTGAATATATTTCACATACTCATTTCCTCAAGCCAGTAACAAGACTAAACGCGGCGTTGAGTTCCGCCACACTACAAGCAATGTCACGAAAATTGGGGACGGAGTATCTTAACACTAGGATCTTTCTGCCTCCTCTGCCATATGCGAGAAGCGTGATGCTTAAATAGAAATTATAAATATTTCTCCGTAAAATCATGATTTGAAAATAAATCTTAGATTTTTGCACAATATTAGGTAAATTACGTTAAATTTAGTAGTTACATATTTTTGATAAAGAAGGTCAACTGTTATTAGATGTTTTCATATAATCGTACATTGCGTAAATATGTAGAAAATTGAATCGATAACATCATCATGGTGTATTGGGCGTAGTGTTTCACTGTATACGTTATGGTAGCGGCTTCGATCGACAATCAAACAAAATATGATATTTAATAAATATTTTTTTTATATCGTAAAACAACGCGTGGCATCACACGCACGTAATGTTGCAGCAAGGAGAGAATAGAGTTTCTTTACCCTTATTTTTCTTATCTACAATAATACTGTGGCGGAAGCGTAAAATTTAAATTAATTAACTTTTACACAAATCATACTAAATAAGTAATCTTTTAGGTTTTTTAAACTTCCCGCATAAACAGGGTTTGTAGAGGGACCCTATTGTCTAAACACTCCGTTCTACACTCGTCGCGCTTTGTCTTAGTACCTACCAGAGCGAGGTAATGAAAATATTAAATAATTTATTCCCCCTAGTGGGATTCAAATTGAAAAACGTCTTATTTACAGCCCCACGCTGCATTTTTATAACTTAATTTTAACATAAACTTCAATAATATTTCTAGAAAACCACCACCTAGTATTCGTAAATTCCGGCTTCACTCAGCCGAAGACCTACCGGTACTGGGACCCCAAGAACCGCGCGATAGACTTTGATGGCATGATCGAGGACCTCAAGAATGCTCCAGAGAATTCCGTGATAATCCTCCACGCATGCGCTCACAACCCCACCGGTATTGACCCCACCCAGGAACAGTGGATCAAGATTGCTGATGTTATGGAGGTTCGTAGCTTCACGCTGTATCTTGTGAATAACAGAGTGGGCGGTGGGAACCTGGGAATCTCTTTCCATTAAATTCTAGAGGTATTGCGTGTTGATTGGCGGCGACGACGCGCTTTGCTTTGACACCAAACTGAAAAAATGAAAATATTAAATATTTCATTTCCTCGAGTGGGAATCGAACCCACAATCTATCGCGATTTCTGTCGCATGCTTGTGTCCTTGCGCCACGACTGGTGTTAACTTTTGTTATATTTAGAAATTCATTTTAGAGTTCGTGGCCCAGTGTCAGACAAAGTCTAGCCGTAAAACGCGTTAGTTATGGGTTTGATGACCAATAGGAGAATGTCTCCGCTTTAGTACGATAAAGTGCTACGTTAAGTTTCGACACTCAACACGTTTTGTTTCGAATTTGGGCAAAACGGAGAACTGAGTGTCTTCACACTAAGTTCTAGAACAAGCTAACAATGTTTGTTGTCAGGTAAAACATAATTATTTGAATAAGCTTCCAAAATAAATAAAATCTGATCACTAAACACAAACAAGCAATGCATCTTTGTTGTCGTCACATATATAGAAGTCCTAAAAATATTTCCCACCGGTTGCCAAAATCTAGGTCATAAACAAAATTGTTTCTTAAAATACTACAACAGTGTTTATTTTAAGCTTCGTTACAGTATTTTAAAAAGCAATATCTGACAAATAAAAACCTACGAATCTCGCATAGGGTACACTGGCTTTTGATACCTAGCCAGAGTGTTATATTAAACTCTTCCATTCACGACTTGCTGAAAATGAAGATGCGTCGTTTGCGACTTCATCAGAAAAAAAATTGGAGATCTATATGGGTGCCAAGTTCTGAGTTCACTCCGTATAGGTATAATTCAAGGTTAAGATTTGACTCTACAATATTTTACATACAGGTTGCGTGTTAGATATATAGTATAGGTACAAACTCTTCATTCTTCTTATAATATTAAGTATACAGTTGTACATTCATTTGTTTCTAGGAACGCAAGTTATTCCCGTTCTTCGACAGCGCCTACCAGGGCTTTGCTTCAGGCGACTTGGACCGCGACGCGTGGGCGGTCCGCTACTTCGTGAAGCGTGGGTTCGAGCTCGTCTGCGCACAGTCTTACGCTAAGAACTTTGGATTGTATAGTAAGTTTAATTTTTTTTATTGCTTTTTATGTGGTTTACCTGTATCCCTATATATATTTATATATTTACATCCCTGCCTGGACTGACTGACTGACACCGTACAGCCGAAACTAATGGATTTAGAAAATTTAAATTTTACGTGAATATATATTAGAGTGTAAAGGAAAGCACTGAGAGGTATTTGCATCTTACGTCTTAAAATTCATGCAAACCAAATTGCGGGCGACGGCAAATTTGTTGTTATGATGTTGCCATTACTTGTGCTCTATAGTTTATACTTAAAAATAAGCAATAACACTACTGTCCACCCCCAGACGAGCGTGTGGGTAACCTGGCGGTGGTGGTGTCGGATGCGGCGCACATCCCCGCGCTCAAGTCACAGCTCACGTGGATAGTGCGCGGAATGTACTCCAACCCGCCGGCGCACGGCGCGCGCGTCGTCGCCAACGTGCTCGCCGACCAAAAACTGTTTGATGAGTGGTGAGTGTTTGATATTTTTTTTCAAATGGAATTTATTGCTGTTGGTCTGGACTGGTCCTGACAGCGTCACCGGGCGGATATTTTTTTAAATAGGATTCGATACTTCTACATGAGGTGTGGTCTAGGAAGGTGTTTTGAGGAATGGGTAGATTTATAAGTAGTGGCAGCCCAGTCGTATCGTAATCATTTCATTCATTGTATTTTTTTCTTTTCAGGAGAGATCACATCAAGCTAATGTCGTCCAGAGTCATCCAAATGAGAGAAGCACTAAGAGCTGAGCTTATAAAGTATGTTATTTATTTATATATACAAAATTACATTTACATTATTTGTATTTACATTTTTCTTATAAAACTAGAAGTAGTTATAACTTGGTATTTTATTTTTTAATAGTGAAGTTACATTTAACTTTCCTATTCAAATAAAATTTTACATTACTCTCATAATATGAAAATGCTTCTTTTTTACTAATAAAAAAATGATTTCCTTTCAGACTTGGCACTCCCGGCAACTGGGACCACATAGTCAAACAAATAGGCCTTTTCTCCTACACGGGACTTACCGCCAAACAATCAGAATACCTAATAAATCAACACCACATATATTTACTGCGTTCTGGAAGAATTAATATTTGTGGCCTAAACCCGAGCAATGTCGCGTATGTGGCTAGTGCTATACATGACGCTGTTACTAAACTACCAGAAAACGAGTAATATTTTTTGCTTTTTTTTCCTTTATTTTTAGTATTTTTTTAATATTATTGTTGTTGTAAAGTAGATTTTTTTGTCTAAGCGATTTTTTGTCTGTGGTTTCTTTATAGTTATACGCACAGACTATATATATTACACAGTATAGTATAGTACATATAAAGTGTCTATAGGCATTTATTAAAACATTCTTTAATTTTTTATTTTATTGTAATACTCAAATTAATAAAAAAGCAACGAATATGGCATTTACATTTGAAAAAAAAATCGCTTATACGACTGCTATTTAAATACATATTATACATTATATACACAACATAATAATTATCCCTAAAAATAACGGCAGATATGCTAACTGGCAACACCAATTGTCGAAATATGTTTACAATATATAAAAAAAAAAAAAACATATTTTAATATGTAATTGGACGGCAAGACATTTTTTTTATATAGCAACACTGCCGTTAGAAAGTGTTCAATAGAAACGAGAGGCCTTATTGGTTCAAAACAGAATGTTTTCTACAGCTTTTCTTTAATTGCTTTACTAATACTATTCAATATCAGAGTTTAGGAGCTATAATATATAATACATACATATTTATGTATAACATAAGAACAATAGAAGGAGCAAAGTGTAAAAAGAACAAACAGAAGTTTATTTTTCTCTAAATTTTGGTCAATTTGTTTAAATTTTTGTTATATGATATAAAAATTGCACTGATATGAATCATTTCTCATTACCAGATTTAATATAATTTATACTTCTTAGAATTGATGCTTCCTAGGATAAATCAACTTTTGTTATAAATTCATGTTTTATTTTTTTATGGCTTATTTAAATTTTAACATCGATCCTACACAATTCTACCATAATTTTTAGATAATTTATCCATTTTTTTTAAATATAATACTATTAACAATTAAAACACTTGGTACAAAACTAGTATTTTAGAGTTCCTTATATTACAATTGCACTTTAGATATCTGTACAAACTAGTTGCATTAACTATATATTAAAGAGTAATAAGCAATACTTAGAATGTTCCATAAATATATAAATATATCTTATTATAGACAGTTTACAATTTCATAATACGTATTTTAATTAAAAATTATATAAAAATCAATTCTTAATAAAAATAATAAAATGTTTATAGATTTTTTTATATTTTGTCTCTTTCTCTTTCTTGGTCTAGAGTTAGTTTTCTAGATAAAGCATATTTTTAACTTTACATAAACAAAGAAATAGATGCCTTTACCTTATATGTATTTATTTTGTTTTTGTTTAGATAATTATAAGTAATGTTGCAAATATAAATCTCAGTTACAACACTTTGTTTTATTATTTCCCATGTTATTCAATGTAATAATGCGAATTTGGACAGGGGCATTTAAATAAGGAAAAATAAAGTTTTTCTTAATTTATATTATTTTATTTATTGTTAAGCCTAATACTTCAGGTGTGTGCCAAAAATAGTCATCTAATAATGTAGACACTTGGGCCATATTGGCAATATATATTTTGATATAAATATATTGTAATTTTTATTAGAGCACTCCATTCAATTTTGCGTTGAATTTTCGAAGCATTGAGTGTTGAGTGGCGGAATTCAAATCCGCGCTTTGCCTTGTTACGAAAACGAGGTAATTATATATATAATATTTCATTTCCACGAGTAGGAATGGAATACCCAACCGTCGTCCTTACGCCTGTATCGCACGCACGCTTATGCTTGCGTATGTTATAATATTATATATATCGTCTTTCTTTACAGTGATGCCCGAGCGAAATTGTAAGAGTGACTTTATGGCAATATTCAATATGGCTAATCAATTTATGGTAATGGTTTATGTATTATATCATTTATTTATGTGGAATTGGTATATTAAGTACTATTAAATAATTAAAACATTTTGTTGTTGTTTGATGGTCCCATAATAATAGCATAGTAAAGGAGGCGAAGCCGTTGCCCGCGCGGGGGCAACTCAACAAAAAGTATAAAGGTATATTAATTATGAGAAAAGCGACAAGTTAAGTAAATAAAAAACCAATATTTGTAATATAAATATATTTTCACATAAAATAATTAGTACAATAATTAAAACATCTATGTGTCCATAGATTCACTGCTCGGTGCAGCATTCGGTGGATTCACTCGTGAGCCGAAACGATTTATAACTGTAAATTAAAAAAAATACAATTAAAAATTCATGTATGAAAAAAAATATCTAGATCTATACATATATACAAATGTTCTGTACATATAGTTTTATTTTGACATAAAAAACCGAATAACGAATTGCCACTAAAGATAATAATTATTTATTAAATAACATAATTTTCAACAATAATCACGCTTTCTCAATCAACTTAAGCACTTCGACCGTATCCAAAAACAACGCATACTTACTCTCTTCATTAGTACTGAGGTCTACCATCTCTATGTAATTCTGTTTGTTGTCGCCGCCCACCGCTACAGAGAGAGGTGCGTCGGGACACGGCGACGCGCACAACGCTTGACCCACTTTACAGCTACGCTCGCTTATTTGTAATGGGGTTAAGCTGGAAATTATAATTATATTTATTATTAGGGACCCAAACGCGGCATCGCCTGCTTAAACTTGCTGTTATATTATAATAAAATTGTTGTGTGTTATTGATTGTGTTGTTTTGATGTATAAGCTAAATTTATTATTTTAAAGTTTTATCTAAATCAGTTCAATAGTTTTTGCTGGAAAGTGGTACAAACATCCATTCTCAGAAACTTTTAATATTAGTAAGAAATAAAAAAAGGATGAAATACGAGTCCGAAAATGAATAAAATATGAATAAAATTTAAGTGTATGTAATTTGAAAATAACACAATAACATTTTACTTTTACTTACCCCGATATATCCCAAGTTTTCAATTTCTCATCAGAACTGACGGTTATCATTAAACCAGGAATATTTTCACTTAATATTAGACCTGAAAGAAAATGGAAAAAGGTGGTTTAACATTAACTTATATATAAATCATACTTTTCTTGATTTAGCATTAAAAGTACTTTCAAAGTAAACATTTTTAAAAAAGTTGGTCTATTCATTAAAATTTTTGCCACTGTTGCACAAGATTGGAAAAGGATTCAATCCCTAAAATAATTCTATTTAAAAGTATTAAAATTTAAGTGGACCTTTGAAATTATTTTTCAATTAATGAAGTTTAGTCATATAGTACATGTAGCATTGAGTTTTGCCACATAAAACGCAATGACTCGAATTCGGGCAAAATCTGGAAATGCAATGCAATGACCTGAGTATTCTCTGCCTAAATAACCCTGTTATATACGAGACGCAGTATGAAAATTAAAAAATAAATACCTGTGACTTCTTTTTCATGCGCGCTGATCGTCCACATCGGCTCATCACGTCTACAGTCCACATATGCAACTTTGCCTTCATTATTACTCATCTGTGGGAAGAAAATATTAATTTAAACTAATAAAATAACTGACGAATTGCTCGCGGCTTCGCACACTTGAACTACATAATTATTATTTTACTTATCTGCATTTCTTTCGTTTTCTGTATCTATTATATCTATACCTATATTAAAAAGGAAACTTTCTGTCAATTCAATAAAACTGTTTACATATTCATAGCAATTTTGTCAAAAATTATTATTTAAAATTATAAAACTTTTATATTTATAAACTGTTTGAAAATAATGACAGCTTGCCAAAATAACAGTATTAAAAACTGTAATTAAATCGATTAAGCCGATTAGGAGATTATCGTGAACAAACACACATACAAACAGAGAAAAGAACAAAAAAATATTGTTTTTGGTTCCATTTTGTTATTAAATGCCACCAATAATTTTTTTTTTATATGTCTTCCAGGTGCAGAGATCGATCCGTTACGATTTCTTATATTGCGATAAAAAATAAAAATATAATTATCACTCTATTGATTCATAAGCGAATCAAGAGAATCTCTCATCATCGTCATCTTTTGTCCACTGCTGGACATAGGCCTTCCCCAATTCTCACCACCACACTCATTCCTCAGTTCTTCGGATCCATTCGCTTCCCGCCAATCTCTTTAGGTCGTCGGACCATCTAACTATGATAGTTTACCAATATAACTCACTACAAAGCAGAAGGGGTTGTTGCGGTCCCACTGCACCCTCTCTATCTCGGGGGGCAGGGCCCAGGAACGGTGCGAGTCGGGTGCGCGGCAGTCGGTGACGCGGGCGCGGCCGTCACAGGCGCCAGATAGCAGGGTCTGCGCTTCCAGGGGGTGGAACGAGAGAGACTGGACCTGGTGCGAATTGGAGGAAATATATGTATGCCTGTAGAAGGTAGCGTGTTTGGGATATTTTTGCCCATTGAATGAAGAAAATAATTAAAATTAATAATATCAATATATTTTCTGTGGTACAATAGCCGATACGAAAAGATAAATAATAATAATTAAAAAAAAATGTTTTATTCTGGCCATCATATCCAAGAAAATAAAAAAATTGCAAAATTTCAAGCAAAGACAAAATAGTCTTGCAATATTATGTTATATCATTGATTGATAGATATAGGATGGTCTAAAGACCATCTACACCTACATCTACATCTAACTTCAGATGGCCACGACTTATAAGTTGGGGCCACCTGAAGTTAGACATAGATGGTCTGAGGTTAAAAGCAGATAAAATTTCAGTATTTCAAAAGTTCAGAAAACTTAACTTCAGGGACGCTACGATTCATAACTGTACTGTACTTACTCATGCTGCAGCTTCATGAAGCTAGAAAAACATGTTAAAAATAAACTTACTTTATCCTCAAAGTAATCTAGTTTAGTGTGCGGCGCACCCTGGTCCAAGTCCCACAGCAACACTGTGCTATCAGCTGACCCACTGGCGAGGACATGGCTGAAAAGAAAATATAAATGTGATAATATTAATATTTTATTAAATTAAACGCCTATTAACACGTTAATTACGGCTTGAGGTCACGTTATGCAGGGTACGTTACCTAAATGTATGAAATATGAGGCGGAAAATACCTCAATTGCACCAGCTGAAAGTTCTCAAAAATACATCCTGCAGTGAATGTGTTAATTGACTATTTAGTATATTGCACGTAAAATAATAAATAACTTTTATACACTTATATGATTATGCAATAAAGTTTTGAAAATCCTGACTACCATATTAGCCAATGAACAATATATTAAAAAAACATTATTAGGTGTTATTTTTGACGAAATTACCTGAAATTTCTATTCCAAGAGAGATCTAACACAGCATCTTTATGGCCAACTCGTTTAGTTTTCTTCTTTTTATTAGGTTTTTTACCTAGTTTGAATGCTGGTTCTAGACAATTCTCTATATCTAGGTCCCATACTTGTATCACTGGATCCATACCACCTAAGGCACAGAGGTTGCCTACAAAATAAAAATAAATATTAATAAAATTATTTAATGTTCTTTATATATTTTTTTATTATGATATTTAGTTACTGTTTTAAAAATTTAAAAACTCCTTTTACTTAAACCTGCAATACTACTTTTAATTCTAATATAAAAGAGATTTGTTCCTACATTTTATATTGTTATTATACACTTTTAGATAAAAAATTACACATTTAAAAAAAAGTAACCTCTTACCTGGCTGTGGGTCTGTTGGGTCATGACTCAACCACTCAATACACAGTGGGAACCATGGCAAAATGATATCATGATGAACATAGAATGAACCTTCTTCTTTGTTGAAAACTGCCATAAATATAAAAAAAATATATAAAAATTAAAATTATGTCAATTTCATGCTGTGCTATGCTGCATTAGTTTAAGGTTTTCGACTTTCTACCTTTGAGACTTAACTGGAGACACTGTGTGTTCTAAGATAGAAATAAATCTATAATGTACTTACTGTAAACTTCTAAAACACTGGCATCTGTCTCAACATGTCCCACTAAAAGCAGGTTATCATCAGGTTTAATAACATCATCTTCTTCATCACTGTCTGGGCCTTCTGTCTAAAAAATAAGATATTAATATTTTAATTTATATATTAATGTAAGAGCATCTTCTACTAGTGTTATAATATCTTAGAATTCCATGTATTATTCACTGAGCAGCCATTGGATTGCAGGGTGGAGCTCAGAGCAGTGTCTGGGATTTGTGAGCCAAGTGTAGACTTATGGAGTCCCTTTCAAATTAATTCTCGCCTCCACTATCTAAGCCAATACTGATACTATCAGCACTTACTTTTAGCATATACAAATTAACTCCAAATCTATTCCTGGCCAGTTTGTTTATGAGTTACAAGCTCTATAATTAAAATATTAATTTAAATATTAAGGGCTATTTGTTTTCTATGGTCTGGAAGTGACTTTATCTGTCTAGTAAAAAAACAGTAATATTTTTTTATAGCAAATTTACATAATAATAAAGTGAATATTTATGTAACTTACTCTGATTTGAACATGATCACCTAGATCTCCTAAATTTGGCAATGTTGCAATAGTTCCTATACCCACTGGATTTGCTGAAAGTTAACAGATTTTATTTTGTTCTTTAAAAGTAGATATATTATGAAATAAAATGTGCATTTTTTATTATAGATCATATTTATAAATGAATTGAACATTACTTGAATCTTCCTGGTCATAATTTTCAAAATTAAATTCATCATTTGGATCTGCTGGTGGATCTCTAGGTGCTTCCACATTTTCCTCTTCCTCATCGCTCTGATCATCTCCATTTTCTGTTAATCTAAAAGTTTAATATATCCTTTTATATAACGTCATATCATGTCATTATGAAATAAAATTTTAAATTATATATACAAACAGGCTTACCGCAGTT
Organism: Heliconius melpomene rosina; assembly: GCF_056956725.1. Taxonomy (NCBI): domain Eukaryota; kingdom Metazoa; phylum Arthropoda; class Insecta; order Lepidoptera; family Nymphalidae; genus Heliconius; species Heliconius melpomene. The sequence continues at coordinate 2,255,073 of NC_140399.1, forward strand.
CATTTGCTGTCTGTTTAATTATTTTCTCCAATTCTTTTTCAGTTAACTCTATCTGTAAGATACTTAAATAAATTAACTCGCTTTAAACTTTAAAACGTACCTTATAAATAATATTTATTTAACTAACCTTTTCTGGGACTGCTTTAGCGACTCCACGTCTTATAAAATGCATACAGGACACTAAACTAACTGTTGGAGTTCCTTCTTCTTCCATTTTTAAAGATTTTATTTTAAATAACAACTTATTTAACTTGATATCTTTATTTAAACGTTTTTTATGTAATTTGTTATTGTTGTTCAAGTAAGGTTATGTTATGTCGGATGTTCAATCCAGTTCAATCACATTTTTTTGACATACAAAAAAGTGTCAAATATTACATACGTTCAGAAATTTAAAAATATGGTCAACGTTAAAAATTAAGTTATAAATATAAAACAAATAGCGTGTACTATATTTTTTTTATATAAGAAATAGTACTAAATTTGCTAAAATTACACATAAATTTGTCTCCTGAATTCATTTCATTATTCTCAGTATATACGATTTTATTCAAAATTTAAAAAAAAATACAAATTGGATATATAATACAGTAACAACATATTATAAAGTATACAATATAATATTCATGCAATTTTTTTAGGCGTAGTACCAGTATATTGTCTATGCATTCGGCAGATGGCGTATCATCGACACGGCCAATGACAAGTGTCATACGCATACAAAAAATAACTTTAACATTGGAATTCTGAATTCTGAAATTGAATTAAAATAACATGCCTCTTTGTGCTGTACCTGGGTGTAAAAATAATGGTGTACATTTATTTCCAAAAGACGCAATATTACGAAAGAAATGGGAAAAAGCTATAAGACGAAAAAAATTTAAAGCTACGAATTCAACGAGAATTTGTCGAGATCATTTCCACAAAGAAGATTATATGGGGATGTCTGTTTATACAGGTATTTATTCAAATATGATGTAAAGTACATTTAAATTTACTGGTAATGAAAATTTATATTTAATAATAAAATCGATTGTTAGGTCGGCAACAAATTTGCAGGCATTTAAATAAAGGTGCTATACCAAGTATTTTTTCTTGGACTAAATCAACACGCAAACAAAAAAACGTTTCCAAAGATGAAAAAATTACACAAAGGTAAGTGCCATTTTACGAATATTGATTATATCATAGCAGCTTTTAATTTTAAAATAGTTTTACAACTCTTCACCAAAAATAATAAAGATATAAAAAAAATATGAAAAAAGAGAATGTATTACTAAATAATTGATTATTACCAATATTTTTTTCATTGTATATGAACGAAATCTATTTTTTTTAATATAGAATTTTTAAAAATTAATTAAGCCTTAAAAAAAAAATTTTTAATATAGTACAAATTGAAATAATGTATTTTCTAAAAAAATCAATTAAATTAGGTTTGGTCTATGTTTTTGGTCCTAGTGTTTAGATAATAGACAAAATTATTAATCTAATATTATAATTGTATGTCTTATAATTTACTAAGTGTTTTAATTATTTTTTATGTCAAGTGCATGTCATAATTGCATAGTTTAAGAAATTTTTGAACTTACAAGATTAAAAATATATCACATAAATGACAGGCATAGACTAGAAAAGATTCTTACGATAATGTAATTCCAAATCATTCGTAGTGAAGTACGATTCAATTCGGTAATAACAGGAAATATAAAAATATATTAAAAAACGACTTAATAAACTGAAATATTAGTAGAAAGACATTATAAGTTGGATAACATTCGTTCAGAAGTCGATCAAGGACTCACAAATTAGGTGGCTATTTATTGTTAGATGACAGTTCGACTTGCAAATATAAATAAATAGTGCTCCCAAGTGCTATTCATTGTGACTCCAAATATTCTCCGTTCATAGATATTAAAGAATAAAAATGTAAGTTTTTATATGTAGTGGATAATATCAATACTTAATGATAATGAATAAAATATAATGAAATAAATCCTTTTTACTTATTTGTCTATGCAGTGCGCGTCTGTCAAAATATGTCAATATTAAGGAACAAGCCTGTATTTTTTAATAATTTATGTAAATATGAAATATTATTATCCAGGAATAAGCAATAAATATATTAAATTATAAAAATATGTAAAAAAAAATTATACAATTACATTTTTTATTGAACACTTGAAACAGGTCAATGGCGGGAACCATTATGTCATGTAACGTCACTCAAGCGGCGTATATTAGACTATAAGTTATTTTCTAATGTGTTTATAATATTATATGGAGATATATTGACAATATGTTTCTCTTAACAATCATCTTATTAAAAACTGTTTAATGCTTATGTGCATTTGCACTCAAAAAACTTTGTATTTATTCGCAATGAATAACTTTGTAAAGTTAGTTAGTAGTTGTAAAGATACAGGATAATGATGCGAGACTAGCAAATATGTAGTGCTCACAAAAGAAGACACAAAAGTAATGTACCAAAAATATTTTTTATTTACAATATTAGTGATTTTAGTCAAAATAATGAAAAAACGAAATGAAGTGTTTATTTACTTAGATTGTGGTGGATAGACATAATAAAAATGTCAAACAATCTAAGGACTTACTATCCAAAAGTATATTTATAATTCAAAATAGCAGCTTCATTTAAGCTTTAATGTTTAAATAACAGCAGAGCAGTTAGATTATGCTAAGAAATAAATAGGAGACAGTGTTTTTATACTAATTATATTACTTAAGACTGCTCCTACATTATTAAGCTGAAGGCATAATAGTACTAAACCGATAAAAGGTGAGAGTAGACCAGTAAAACATGAGAAAATATACAAAATTTGAAACATTTTTAAAGAGATCTTCAATAAAAACTAATCACTAGGTATAAAGTAATCCAACAAATCTTATAAATATGCTAGTATCAGTAATAATTAACTAATTAATTATAAAATACCTTTACAAGCCTGTTCCTTGAAAGTTCTGTTTTTAATGTTAAATTTACAATGTTTTCCAAAGTAGTTATTTTTTTATGGATTTTGCTGTATCCTATGTATATATGCCTACTCTGTAGTAGGCACAGGAAACCTAATGTTAAGGCGCTTCATGCCCTACTGACCAGTTACCATGAAGTTGTTTGTGGAGTAGTAGAACTTAACTGCACTATAAATGGGTCTATATACTTTAATAAACTTATTAATTATTTACTTAGGGATGAAATGACTGAATCTGAAAATGACATGTCTCCAGAAGAAGAAAATTCCATAATAGAATGTCGCACATGCTTACAAATGATGAATACAAACTCAAGTTTCTTTAACATATATGATGGTTGGGTGCCGCCTTGGGACGGAATGGAGAATACAATGGCTGAAGATTTGGCTAAGCTTGCAAATATTGAGGTATTTATTTTTTTCTCTAAGATTTTTGATTTTCATGCATCTCAGTCAGAAAGAGGAAAGCACCTGTTAAGACATATTCATTTCCCACTTTTTGCCCAAGTGATATAATCCTACACTGCTCTGTGCAGTAACTCCAGGATAATGATTCTTTTGAATGAATTTGAATGTGTTGTATACTATATTTTCCTCAGATATTCGAGAATGACAAACTATCCCACCTGATGTGTGAAACATGCTATCAAATATTGCTCACTGCAAGCAATTTTGCAGCAACAGTAAGAAAGAATGATAAAATTCTTAAAGAAAGATATGAAGACACAAAAGACTCTAATTATCCATCTAATGATAGAATATGGCCCAAGCCCATACAGGTGGATAAATCATTGCCATTTGAAAATCCCATAGATATTGATATAAAACAAGAAGTGGTCTCTGATGATGAATGTTTTGGGAATGGATTTGATGAACACAATATGGAGAATGTCAATTTGGATATAGTCAAAGTTGAGCCAGAGGAGATTCAGCAAAAACCTATACAAATACAGGTTATTGAGAATGGTATGTAATATAATTATTATTTTTTATAAATTATAAACAAAATAATTATTTAAGAGAATTTCGAAAGTCTATCAAATTTGTGTTGTGCAATGTACTTAGGTATCCAAAGTGAGTGAATTATAGTTCTGCTGTTTTAATTTTTTTATAGTTTTTAAAAGGGAGTAATTTTTTTTCCTGAGTATGGAATAACTGCTAAATAATTAATATAAATCTCTGCATTGCCATTATTTTTATTCTCTTGATTTAAATGGAGAAAAATAATTCAATCAATAATAGGAATACAGACATATTAGCAATAATCAATGTCATGGGAATAAATGGCTATCTAAAATGATAATTAATTGTAAATAGTTATTTATAGAAGAGTGAGTGGTAAGCAAGATATGGGTAAGATACCTACCACAGTATCAATGATGCCAAAAAAGGTCACCTAAAAACCATAATATGTGCGGATTGATGACAGTGGGTGAGGTGAAAGCAGTAATATGCAGAGACTATAGCGATTGTCACTACACTCTCTGTGGCTACCTTGTTAGGCTACGCAAAGAAATTAGATTGATTTGTAATACATTAATATTTGTTTGACTTTTAGGGAATTTAATGCATGAGTCACACACAGATGAAGAAAATGCAATTAATATGAATAAATGTGACACACAATTGACTAATGGCAACAATGATGAAGGAGATGAAGTAAGTATTTAAAGAAATAAAGAGTAAAAAGTATATAAAATATAAATATTAACAAAGAACTTGTTGTGACAGTAGTAGGATACTGACTACTAGGAGTCGGACTGTAAGTATGATACTTGTTTGTGAGTCGTTTCTCCATTAGTGGCAGTGATTTTTTATAAAATATGGTATTCTACTCTGGCTCTCTCTCAAACTGGGCATTAAATTACACTATTTAAAATCTTCAAAATTGTACGGAATATCATGTATTTTTTACATATACATATATACACATATACATATGTATACTACTTGGGGGTGTCAAGCTGAAATAATTTTTTTTTGGATCAACTTACATTTAAAAAAAAAATCTTCTTAGATATAAAATAGTTTGGCATCTTGTAGTTTTTTTTTGACAGAGAAAGACTAATTATTAATTTATACTTTTATATCAAGTATGCTGCATATTATCGGATTAGAGAAATTAAATATATTTGAGGCCAGTCATGGTGCCTTGTACCCCACAAGGCTGCGACTGTAAACATAACAGGTTCTAGGTTCCCACTCAAGGAAATGCATTATTTAATATATTCATATCCTCTTTCTGATAACAAGGTAATGATATAGCATTGAGTTCAGCCACTCAACATGCAATGCTAGTGTGAAGTTAAAAACATTTAATAGGTTGGTGTGATTTAAACCAAATAACCTATTTAAGTATGAATTGACAATATTATGTTATTTTTCATATAATATTATATTTTAGTACACAGAAGCCATTGTAAAAGATGAGCCTGTCAGTGAAGAGGAAGAAATGGATCCTTGTATATCAGATCTGTCCCTTGAGTGTATGCTTTGTACTAAAATATTTAAAAGTGTTAGTGGACTTAAGGTAATTATTAGATTATAATAATAATTATTATAGTAAAAATGGGGAATGGAGTGTCTTAATACTAGGTTCCTTCTGCCTACCCTGCTGTGTGCGGGATACAGCGTGAAGCTGATTTAAGACAGGTATTTGGAACAGTTATAGTTTATATATTGAAAAAATGCAGAATGCTAATATTTAAAATTACAGTCACACTGTAAATGCAACAGATTGTGGGTATCATATCTTTATTTATATTTTCCTTTTAAAAACAACCTGTAAAGTTAATGTATGTTTATTTAATTCTAGGCCCATGTTATCGCACACCATTCCTATAAATCAGTGAAAAGAAAGTCTAGTACTAGTTTATCTCCAGAAAGGAAAAAACGTAAATATACCTGTGCTATATGTAGGCGAAGTAAGTGTAATGCATGTTATTATATGGACCGTTTATTTTGAAAGTGGTGTAAGTCCATTTTCTTTTGTTTCGAGAAAATTAAAGGTTAGTCGGTATGTCGATGATTATGCAATTTCATTTACCGACCGATTTTAAGCTGTTGAAAACGTGGGTTTTTTTTAAGAAATTAAACACGGACTAGTTATATATAAAAAATACATTAAATTAATCATGAATTACGTGATAGCTCATTTTTCTCAAAAATGGACTTACACCACTTTCAAAATAAACGGTCCATATAAGGGAATGAATAGACAAAAGAGAGTACATTACAGTTGACGATTTGTGATGTCTCGAAGTTAGATTGTTGATTGAACACGACAATTATGGGTTCGATCTTGCTTAGGGGAGTGAATTATTTTCGTATTCTCACTCTAGTAATAAACGAAGCGCGAAGTTGATTACCACCACTCAACATAATGTCTCGAAAATTGAATAGCAAGTGGAAAACAGTGTCTTAAAATTAGGACCCCTTTGCCACCGTGAGAAGCTGGAATTGCTTTCATTCTTGCTCTAGTAAAACACATACAAAGCGCGGCGTTGAGTTTCGTCTGGCATCACGCAATATCTCGAAAAATGGGGAATGGAACCTGTGGGATACATTGTGAAACTAAATAACCTATTTTTTGTAACATAAATATTTTTAGGTTTTTCAACATCAACTGATCTAATGGTACACGAGACATGTCACAACAAGAGTGTGTGCTACGGATGCAATGAGAGTTTCGACACTTTCGACCAACTGACGAAACACAGACGAAAGTGTAAAGCAATTTCAAGTAAAGTTACTAGGACTAGGACTTTGGACGATGTATTGAGGTTAGTGTGTATCTGTACTAATATAAGCTGAACCACAGAAAACAGTATTATCTCAGGAACTATAACTATATGGTTTGAATAGTTTTTTTTTCATTGAGATGATCTATTTATTGAGGAAAACTATAGGCTGTATTATATCACATTGATTGTATCCAAGCCACATTACCAAGTTACCAAACCACCACCACCACCAAGTTGGCTTCTCTAGATATATATATATATATATGTTTCTGTCATTACTGATTGAATGCCAAGTTTATTACAATTGAAACCATTATAATTTTTTAAGCAATGTATAATTTTAAAAGTGTTTTTGCAAAAATGGTGAAAAAAAGTGCTATAACACTTAATCTCAAAATACGTATAATTAAAATAAAAACATTAAAAGATTAAGAAATATACATTTTTTTTACAGACCTCAATCTAAGGAGCCACCACAAGAATTAAAATGTATGCAATGTGAAGAAAAGTTTACAGACACATACTATTTGAACATACATCAAGAAATACATCACAGTGCCGATTTGATTGAACACAAAAACCCTTACATGATGTCATTAAAACTTTGTTCTGGAAGCGATTCATAGGAAATAATGTATGATGAAATAATGTATTGTTACAGTACTGCCGATTAGTTATGGCCACTCTGAATGTAGTTGTAGATGGCTGTACTGATTTTATTATAGGATTTTTTCTAATTCGTTTACTTTGTTCTCGAGTGAATATTGTGCAAAAGTTCAGGACGCCTTAAGTTTGGCCACGATACGTTGAACATACTGTAATAAACCGAGATCCCAGGGCCGTTAGACCTACGTCATTTTAGCTAAGCTGAAATTGTTAAGACTATATGCATACTCTTTAACTTGAAAGTGAGGACCTTTCGGAGATAGCGCCAGTTTAAGGTATACGTCCAGCTACGTTAAAGTAAAAAATATATAGATAAAGCGTGAAACTGGAAATATTTGTATTGTATCGAAGTTTGTATGTATTAAGATTTGACACATCATTTATGTTTAATTTTTTTATATATTTTGCTGGTTTTTTGCAATGAAACTTTTAAAATTTTGCTTTTACGATTTTATTTATTGACAGCATATGTTTTTGATTTATGGACCGCCTAGCTTTTTAAATTTTTAACATGTAAAGGCAATATTATTAAGATAATTATAATATGTGTATAATCATAATAAATATTCCTTGCAATAGGAAGTTGTTGTTTATTATATAATAAAGACGCATATCTTTGATTCAAATTTAATATGAAAAAAAATTATGTATTTATTTCAGTACCATCGACAAGAGTAGAATGGAGACTTACCTTCTTATTTGTCCTTAGGTTTTATTTTTTGTTAAAATAATTATTTAATTACGATTAATAATATTGTTTTACTATTTTTTCTTATTCATCCATTTTATAATTGCTGTTATATAATATCTTTCACCAATTTTTAGGTATTCATTAAGTTTTTTGTTTATTTAATAAACAGTAAAGCTCATTGTATATAAAAAAAATATCGATCTGAAATGTGGATACGAAAGATTTTTCGTCTCCCCACTTCCCAAATATTTCGATAAAATGTATTAAATGGCTTTTTTTTTATATAAAACCCAAAATGTCGCTATTATTAAACAAATAATTATCTGTTATATGTATGTGGCCATTCAAATGAATATAAATATTTTTTTTACAGGAATTGTGTGTATGTGTGATTTTATATAATATAAAAGAAGGAATAAGCGTTGACAGTAGGTCTAAAATGCATAATTTGTGGTAGTTTAGTTTGAAAATTTTGAATCTGGTAATTTGTATTAATAAATGTATATAGTCATGTCATCTGTAAATCCATTTTAATTGTATATATTTTTCATTTTAATGTAATTTTATTGTAGTCAATACAGTTATTTTGTAACTGCTTTTTTGTTTTTAATTTAAATTAGTGATAAAATATAGTAGTTTATTATTAAATAAAAAAACAAATGCTTCCGTATTTATATATATTATACTTCTTTACCAGAGCGAGAATATGAGAATAATAAAAATGATATTCCATTCAACTGAGTGAGAATCGAACCCACAACCGTCGCGTTTTAATTACGCACGTATTTAAATACTAGCCATATTAAATTTTAAAAATATATTTTGTCAAATAGAATTCGTAACTTTATTTAATACAGAGTAGATAAGTATAGAGAAATCAAACACAATTTTGAACAAATAAATAGAATTTATTAACCATATTTACAAACGTGAACAAATAAAGGCACTACAAGAACGCAATAGTGTAGCAAGCTTTATTTTTTTTATATAAAAATCGATAATAAAAATTGAGGCTAATAATAAGTAAAATATTTTTTTTATCACACAATGTGCAAGGAATGATTTGTGTCTTTGTTTTCTTTTCCCTCAATTATAAGTAGGAGAAAGTGTTTTTAAATAAAATAATCATTAAAGTAAGAAGTTGTGTTTATAATAGCATTAGACGTAACCTTTAAGTACGACATATGTGTCAAAGAGAAATCATAGGAATATTTATATTCATATACTTGAAATTGAAAAAATATTTACTTATCTGAAATCTTTTCAAAGTAATATAATAAAATATAGTAATACTAAAGTAAGGCTCATTTCATTTAAATAAAAAAAAAATACTGTCAAATAATACATAGTCAAATAAACATCATAATTTTTAATACATATTTAAATAATATCACAAATGACAAAGAATTTTCAAATAAAGATAAATCACTTGCAAAATACATATGCATCTATTTAAAACAATACAATCAATGTGCTATAAAGATTCTAACAGTGTTGCCACACTCTGAAGAAAAATTACTACTTTAATAATTTTGAATGAATATTTTTTTGTGCTGGCAACTTAATTTCTGTTTAATTCGTTCAAAATGCGTAAAATATACAAGAATAAGTTCAAAATATCCATATACAAGTTAATTGTAGCTAAAATGTACTCTTCTGGGGAGAGTGTTGTCATCATCTGTTGTGTGTCGAAAATTAAGAAGAAACCGAAGAAAATTGCGCCCACAAATGACAATGCGACTTCAAAAGCCGAGCTTTGTACGAATATTTGGATTATACCACCCACTATGAGGACACTGAGGCCGGCAATAAGTCTGGAATTTTAAAAAAATTGTATTATTCATTATGTATTCCATACAAGTATCCCACATAAAGCAGGATAGAAAGAAGTAACGCAATGTTAATTACACTGCAAGAACACTCCATTCTATAATTAACCCCAAATTTTCAATTTGCATGTGAGCAGAACTCAACGCCACGCTTCGCCGTGTTCCCAGAACGCATTTATTCCCATTTCACAAGTGGAAATAGAACCCGCCACCACCACATTTACAGTCACTAGCTAGTAAAATATATTAAAAATATATAAAAACTCAACTTACCCATATCCAACAAACGAGAAGTCACGTTTCGTATTCAATGTGTACAACGTAAGAGACAGTACCACGGCAAAGGTCAAAGCCAACGCTTGCAGCACAACAAACTTGTCACAATACGATACTACCACTCCCACAGTGAACGCTTGAACTGCAGTCTGTAAATAAAATTTTTTTTTTTTTTCCTCTTTCTAAATAAAAATGGAATTAAATATGTTAAATGACATATATTAAGGCCGTCGTGGCGCAGTGGCAACGGTTGCCCCTTAGGGGAAAGAAATATTATATATTTATATCCTCATCCTAGTAACAAGGCATAATGCAGCATTAAGTTCCCCCACTTGACAAGCAATACCAAAATTAGGTGGAATGTGGGGGACAATACATGAAAATGAGAGTGTTATACTGTACATATATCTGATCTTTGTGGGTTTGACTCCCACTCAGAGGAAAGATTGTATTTAAACTATTTCATTATTTTGTTTTATTATTCATTTATTATATCATTTAACATTGAAAGGATTTAAATCTGAACCTGAAATTATTCTGGATCTGTATAAGACCTTTAATTGAATGCTAATGCATGCATATGTGCATAAGGTAATCCTTATGCACATATATATACATATATGTTCTACTATTATAATTATATTAAAGTAGTAGGATCACTTTAAATTAGGTTAGCTACATTTGTTATCTCAATACCCTTAAAGAATCAAGTATGTGATTTACATTTAGAAAATAGCAGTGGAAAGTATTATTTACTAAATAGTTAATAAGTTGAAAGCTATTACAAGGTTGTTTCCTTTAAGGTTAAAATGCGAAAAGACACATTTTCCTCAACAAATTATATTAAATGTTTTTCCCATACTCAGGTAATATGTGAATCATGTTATACTTACAAATGCGGCCAAAAGATACAAGTTAGTGGGATGGTCTCGTCTCTTTATGATCAGAGCAAACAGAGTGACCATGCTCACTATGAATGCTATGAAGACCAACCAGTCACTGAAACATTGAAATTAGGAATATATTATGATATATTAAAAATACATGATTTTAAAGGATATATTGTGAGCAATTTGATTTAGTTTCCATATCTTGTATATAGTGTTTGAGCCATAGTGTGTTGAGTGCCAAAACTCAAGGTAATAATAATGTAAATGCTTTGAAATGTAATTTCTATGTACATCCCCATATTTTATTGCATAATTCATGCAACATACAACAGAGTATGAAAAGTAAACAAAAATACTAAAATCATGAGGCTATACTGGTGCAGTGGTACAGAGACTGACTGTTAACGCTATGGATATTGGCTCAATCTCTACTCGGAACAAAGAATGGTTTTAATTTTTTTTGTTTGGTAACATAAGCTGCAGCATTGTGCTCCTCAACTCATCATGCAATGTCTCTAAATTTATACAGAAAGTCAAAAACAGATGGTCTCAACGTTAGGTTTTCTCTCCATACCTTATTACACATGACATATAGTTTGAAGCTGAATCATAATTTTTTTAATGTATCTATCATATTCAAAGTATTTCTTACTTTGAATGTATAAACCCTTGAACAGGCTTCACAAGCATAAATACACTGGCTATTGCAACAGTAGCCAGGAGTTGTACACTCAGTAGTCCATACACCTTCCTGATGAAAGCCAAGCGAATCTCTTTATCTGCATTCATTACATTGTTCCTGTATGCAAAATCATCCTGAAAAAAATATTTTTGATTTTTTTATGTTAATTGGGTAAAGGAAATTGCGAAGGGCTTTATTTTCTTCAAGTTATTGATTATTTCAGGAATGTTTATTGAAGTTATTTAAATTATAAAACAGATTTAACAGATTAACATAGAAAAGATCCACATGTTTCTTTAAAATTTGAGATAAATGTATTACTCACATAGATAGATATGATAATATCTTATCATTTGAATAGACGGAAATAGTTGATTACGGATAACATTGATTTTAAATATAAATGTAGATAAATAGTAAAAACATTTGTTTTTTAACTTGTCTCCATCACAAATACATAACGTATCTTGCTGTGATAGTTATATTTATAATAGATAAAAGAAAAACCTAGTTTAAATAAAATGAAGGCCATGACAAATTACACCATATACATTGAAGTGAAAAACATAATATAATACCTCCATATTACTCTCTTTTCCTCCCATCTCGCAATCCTCCTGAGCATACATTAGTGGTATGCTGGCCATTTTGATCACTATTAAATAAAGCCACGGATAATCAAAATTTAATTACCACTTTAAATTAACAAAAATACGTAGTTTATTTAATAAATCCTACTAAACAAAAATTGATAGTGAAAGTGACGTACACAATTGCTTTGACAGATATATAATGTGACATTTTATTCTTTAAGCATAAACAAATTACAGATAAGAAATTTCATAGTTCATATATCCAAAAATAATAAAACAGTATTATTCTAACAGTATACAGTAACAACTTTCGTTAAATTATAAACCTTAATATTTTAATATTTTATTGGGAATAATATTAGAAATGACATTTATTAGCTATATGCGTTTACGGTCATATTGCGAGCAAATACAACCAGTATTTTTTCATTATACATACATTATTAATTATAATAATTAACTGTTCTTATAGTGACATTGCTATATTACATTCGTAGGTGCTTGTAATTTATCAGGATGTAGAGGGACATCTCTACACCCTGATAAGCATGATAAGCATGGTTTTAATACCCTGCCAGACATGACAAAGCATAACGTAATATCTTATATTATTCCCAAAAAAATATAAAAAAAATAAGCTTTACAATTTAAAGAGAGTTAGGTACTATTCTTTGCACCTTATTTACCTAATAACCACCAAAGCAACAACCGTCCAAACTCCATATTCCCGAATATTACTTGTCGTTACCTGTGTTAGGTGCATGTGCACAGGAATTTTTAGGTTTTATAACGTAAAGAACATCTATTTGCCTTTGATAACCCCTCTATTATAAAATATTATTAAATGAAATGATCATCATCGAATTTAATAATAATAACTTATTACTTCATATAAATAAAGTTAGGAGGTTAAATTAGTGTACCTTATACGTTAATATTTTGATGGTCCAAAAATAAGTAGTTTAGCCCTATTAGCAAATGTAATAGTTATGATGAAATTAAATTAAATAGAATTGTAATTCCACACAAAAACCGAATGAGTTTTTTCCGTTTAGCGTTTACAAGAATTTTCTTTGTTTATTATTTTAAAATATTCTCATACAGAAAGTTGTTTTGAAACCATAGTTCATATTCGGATATATTTGAGTAGTTCTAGTAGTAGTACCTACTAGGTAACAAACAGTTTCTATATGATTCTCTTTATTTTCCTTCAGCCCCATATCGATTGTCCGAGGCCGTAGGGCGTTGCCGCGAAAAGTAAATTTGCACTTACCACTTTATTGACAGCGTGCCCTGATTCAATAGTAGCCTCCACGTTATTTACTTAAGTAAAAATGTAGACTGAGTGTGTCTTAGATCACTGATTGTATGTTCTTATAAACGAAAATCATTCATTACATTTATAATACAGAAGTTTCCATCGTTGCGCAGTGATAATCGTTTGGGATGTGGGTTCCAGTCTCATTCCGTTCACTCCTGAGTCCTGGGAAGGTTGAGAATTTGATTTTTATTAAGTATCTAACTCTCTGTTTCTCAAAGTAGGTAGAGGGAACCTAATGTTATTGAATATTAAGTTCCCCACGTATCGTTCAATTTTTAGGTATGGTGATTAGCGGAACTAAGCATCGAGCTTGGTCTGGCTACCAGAGCAAGGAAATGTAAATAATTCATTCCTCCGAGGAATCGAACCCACGCACCCACCAGTTCCATATTGTGCCGCTGCGTCACCATGAACCTCAATTTCTATTTGATGTAAATATTTTTTTATCTGATAAGATAAAATGCGACGATATATCCTCCCACAGAACCCACGATTTCTGTATTTAGCATTAACCGAAATCAGAGTAATCTTTTAGTTAATTTATCTCGTAGTCAATTTATTGCTATACGATATAAGTAATTTTATTTAGCTTCACTTGTATCCTGGGAACCTAGTGTTAAGACACTCCGTTCCCCTTTTCCCGCCGAAATCCGGAGGCACTGCGTGTTGAGTGGCAGAACTTAACGCAGCGTTTTGCCTCGACACCAGAGCGAAGAAAAAAATATTTTCATATTAAATATTTCATTTCTTCGAGTGGAAATCGAACTCACAACGTAATTATACATAATTTACAAATATATTTTTAAAAGTCATCACATCTATTAATGGCGTACATAATTTTTATGAGCAATAAAATTTTAGTGTCATCGAGAGCGTAAAGGTCGGAGGTAATTACATTTTTTATAGTGACTTCTAGTGCATTAGCGGTTAGGGGTTATCGAGGAAAATAATACATAGAGAAATAATAAGGTTAATACAGTACTTAACATTGGGTAAGAATCTTCGGGTCAATGTTTTTAACACAATAATAGGTAGTTTATTTAATGCCCACTCAGGAATTTTTATGTAATCGCTATGGTAACGGCAAAGCGCGGCGTTAAGTTCCGCTACTCAACACGCAATGCCTCTAGAATTCGGCGGAAAGTGGAAAACTTAACTCCCATTAAAACACTTCCGTTCTCCACTATCGGAGTACAGAGTATGTTAACACTAGATTCGCAAGTTAATTCTGTCTACTGTGCTATGTGCGAGATACAACGTAAAGAAAAACATAAACGGACAAGTTAGAGTCGGGCTCACCCATCGAGGGTTCCGTACAAGAATTGGTCATAAAAATGAATAAAATATGCACGCCAAGCATAAATGGAAGTGGTCGAGAGTTTTTGGACATCATGAGTCACAATTCCTGCCTAGATATTATTTGATCAAACGAGCAAAACCACTGTAAGCTACTAGTAAGAAATAAGTGAATAGTAAATAAAAAAATCATTACTTTAACTTTAAAAATATATAATATATGTATAACAGTGGTAACCCTCCAAAATACTGCATTGCTACTTAAGTCAAATTATTTTGATGTAGCGTGCACCTTCTGCAATTTTTAGACGTTTAATTCAAACATTTAATTTCCTAGATATTTTATATTTATCTTCTTTATGTAAATAATTATGTTTTTTTTATTATTTTAGCTCCACGCTTAGTACGGTAGGAAGCGGCAACCTGGGAACCTAGTGTTAAGACACTCAGTTCCCATTGTGACACTTTTGTTCCTCCCTTGCCGCCGAATTCTGGAGACATTGCGAGTTGAATTACCAGAGAGAGAAAATAAAAATAATAGAATCTTATTTCCCTCGAGTGGGAATCGAACA
Organism: Heliconius melpomene rosina; assembly: GCF_056956725.1. Classification (NCBI taxonomy): domain Eukaryota; kingdom Metazoa; phylum Arthropoda; class Insecta; order Lepidoptera; family Nymphalidae; genus Heliconius; species Heliconius melpomene. Next base: position 2,270,625 of record NC_140399.1, read on the forward strand.
CACTTCCATCGCCTTTACAGTCTTACTAAATAGAAATTAAAATATAACATTAGATTCAATTACATATACTGATTTATTTATTCTCTTTCTTCTATACCTACTGCAATAAGAAAATATTAAATTTAACTCTAAAGGTGACAAAGCCAGAAATTTAAATAACGCGTTTCAAAGCTCAACCATTCGTGACAAGCATCAAGAGACGGTTGTCGTGGCTTGAATTCTATTAGGACACCATCGTGGCATAGTTAAGAAATGTCCCAATTTTTAAATAAATTTAAATAGAGGTTAATATTTATATTTAAAAAAAATCTCGTCTGCTTAAGCAACGCTCGGCGTTGAGTTACGCCACTATGTACTGGAAGACTGAATATGTGAAACACTTGATTTTTTCCAAAAACCATGTTAAATGCGGCGTTGAGGTCTGCTACTCATCACGTATACCTCCAGAATTCGGCGGAAAGTGGGGAGTGGAGTGTCTTAACACTAGGTTCCCTCTGCCTACCCTATCACATGCGGGATACAGAGTGAAGCTGAAAAAAAAACTACTTTAAATGTCTACAATGATGTCTACAAAAATTACGATAAAAAAAACCATTCGCTGTCGCGAATTCGGCGACGTCTCAAGAAATTTAATTATAACAGAATTCCCACGAAAATTTCCCTCATAAAGATGTTTAAGATAAAAGAGTTTAGGAGGCTTGCGGGGCATATTCCGGCAACACTCGACTTCGCGTCCTTGTAACTAATGCCTTAAAGTGCCGAAATGAGGAAACTTCCTGAGGGATCTTATAAATGGCGGAACTTCTGCCAATTAATGGGATGTAAGTCAACACGTAATTAGTCATTATTCTTTGAATTTTTCTTAAGAATTTAATATTTTTTTGACTGGTTTTTACGGACATCTGTGATAAATAGGTAATAGCAGAAGTAATATATGTTTTCGCAACTTTCGTATCATTTTATATTCTTTTGGATCTCAACATCTTATTCAATTTATACAAACCATTAGAAATTAGAAACATAAATATTTTTTTTACTGGGATTCGAATTAACAGGATCGATTATATATGTGCTATATCTCAACTATACCACCATAGCGTTCACTAAATATAATTTCTTATAATATTTTTATCACGACATCGGACGTCAAATTTTTATACGAAGAAATGATTATATTTTAAAAAATTTCAGTACTCAATATCTCTAGAACTAAGCAAGAAGTAAAGAAAGGAGTGTATTAACATAAGGCTCTTTCTGTTTTTCATTGTAATAAATATTTTAATTAAAACAAATTATTTAGTTTATTTTGGCGTTGAGTTCAGCAAAAAGTGGGGAAGTGGAGTGTCCTAACACTACGCTTAATTTGCCTACTGAATCTGATAAATTTGGGATACAGCTTAAAGCTAAAAATAATAATAATAATTTATTTAACGTATAATTAAAGAATAGCAGCGCCCACGTTAAGCAAAGAATGCAGGGTGATATTTATCTGTAATGGAAAATGTACCAATTCGTCGCGTCGCCTTTGCGAAACGAAATGAATGGAGATTTCATTTCGCAGTCATTTTTAGCTAAATTAAATTTTCATACTACCCACTTTAATTGGTACGGGAAATAAATTGTTAGAAATTGTATGCAGGCAGGTGCAACTTGACTGAATTAATTTTGCGAATGGTATAAGGTAATTGGTCTGTTTAAAATATGGTATTTCGATAGTTTTGGTAATTCTGATAGCTATGGGTGCTATAGCTGATTTTGGTAATTCAAAAAAAACAAATTCTGGGCATACCAGCGTAGGCAGAGGGAATTTAGTGTTGAGCCAATAGGTTCCCGCTGTGGAAAAAACGGTGAAGTTGCATATGAGTGTATTGGGGACGTCGTAGCGTTGGTGTACAAGAGGGTGACTGATAGTAACGCGACGGTTGTGAGTTCGATCCCGTAGGTGCCCGTGTGTTCGATCGAGGGAATGATTTATTATTTTATTAATATTTATAATATTTATTTCTTTGCCTTGGCAGTAAGACAATTGCCCGGCGTTGCAATGCCTCGAAAATTTTCCCTTTACTCTGCTATATGCGGGATAGAGCGTGAAGCTAAAAAAGAATATAATATTAAATGCGTGATAAGTTTAATAAAGAAATAAAATAAACTGTTACTTTTAGATGTCGCAATGCGTCTGCGATCGCATCCGCCCTGCGCAAATTAGTTTCGATAATAAACTAGACTTGGCGTTATAAACCATTCAATCTGGTACAGTTAATAGTAAAGTATTAATATATTTTTTTCTTTTCTTTGCAGGCTAGGTAAGGAACCTAGTGTTACGACACTCCGTTCCCGATAAGACATTTCTGTTCTCCTTTCTTTTTCGAATTCTGAAGGCATTGCGTGTTGACTAGCGAAACTCAACACCGCGGTTTGCTTCGGTACCAGAGCGAGTAAATGAAAACAATAAATATTCAATTTCCTTGAGTGAGAATCAAACTCACAACCTGTCACGTTTACAGCCACATAGATGTTCCCCTGCGCCACGACTGGTTTCTACTCTACTATATTTTTGAAAATGAAAAATTACGACAGAATCGTTTCCTAAATATTTAATATTTCTATGTTTGTTGTCGAGGCAAAGCACGCCTTAGAGTTCCACCACTCAACACGCATGCTGAAAGACTTCGGCGAAAATGGAGAACGAGTTGTTTTAACACTATATTCCCTCTACAGATACAGCGTGTACTCAAAAAAAAAGAAAAAAAAGTCATTTCCTACTTCAAAATACATGAAAAAATTAAGAAAAACAATTTGCAACTAGCGCATTGGCATCTCAACCCCTACCGGCCAAATAGCGATGATCCATCATGGTATTCATACCGCATTCACATAAGGCTTTATTCGTTGGGCAAAAGCAAGGTAATGAAATACCTGAGCTCTTTAAAACTGGTCTGCTCACGTGGAACTAATAAATTTAATTTTGAAATCTCTCTGCTATTGTATCGAAGGTATTTTTGGATGCATTGTTCTATTATCTATAGCAAGCAGTTAAAATAACAGTTAAATGTTTGTTTGAGGAATAATGTTTTATCTACATTGAAATTAATTAATTTAAATTAAAATGTTGTGGGATATTAGTGTTGTAAAAAAAAGGCTAAGTGGGCGATGAGTTCCGCCATTCAATACGCAATGCCTTCAGAATTCGGCGGAAAATGGGAGATGGAGTGTCTTAACACTAGGTTTCCCTGCCTAACCTGCTGTGTGCAAAAAAAACATTCCGTTTACCAATTTTCGATACACTATGTATTGAGTGATGAAATTCTACAGATTTGAATCAGAGCGAGGATGAGAAAATAATTAATTCTTCTTAGTGAGAATCCACAACAGCATTTCTTACAGTCCTGAACAGTACAGTCCGTATTACTGCCTTTAATTTACCTTAAACAGGCTACAACCAAAATGGACATTTCTATCTATTCTGTACATACTGTTAAGTTTTTTTTACTTTGAAAGGTCTATAGGTGAACTTATCTAAATATATAAAGTAAGTTGTCCGCAGTATTATCTCTTGGAGCTCTTCCAACACACCTCTACAGTAATAAGCAGTTGCGAATATTGAATGAGATTTGGTATATTTCCAGAAATATCTTGATATTCAGTTTTTTTTCTTTTTTGTAATAAAATCAATTTGGTTTATATATTTTTAAATATTACATATATTACAAATACGTAAATAGATATAATATTTTAAATATTACATATATGAGGAGTTTAGAGGAGTACCTAGGACTTGCAGCACAGGTGTAGCCTTAAAGGCCCTTCCACTGTCCAAACCTCATTCTCGACCAAAACGCGCACGCCTTCCCCTTCTATAAGTGTATAGCTTTAACTAAATAATAATAATAAAATAATAACCAAACCAATAAGTTGTTGTTACCAAATTATTATTATTTTTATTTATTTTTAGTGTGTTAACTTAGCGTTGAGATACACCGCTCCCATTAAGTCACTTCCGTTCCCCACTTTCCGCCGAAATCTGGAAGTATTGTGTGTTGAGTGGTGGAATTCAACGTTGAGTTTTGCCGCGTTATGAGAGTAAGGAAATGGAAATATTAAATCTTTTATTTTCCTCGATTGGGAATCAAACCGAGAACCTGTCGCCTTCAAGGTCGCACGCTTGTGCCCCTGTACCACGACCTTAAATTAATAATGAAAATCAATATTTTCGAAATCTGCTAAAAATATGCTTGTCGTAATCGTTGTTGTTATGAAATGCAAAAAGAATTAGACGTTGCAATTAGAGCGAGCTTTAGATTTTAATTAAAAACTAGGGCTTTGATATAAAGTTATAGGGATTTTATTTTATTTTTTATTAAATTACAGCAAGCAACGCTAAGGATTTGTTTTAATAATTATTTTCATGTTTTAAATAAAATAAATTGTGATTTTTAAATATTTTGATGTTTGTGTTTTTATAACATTGACAATCCAAACGCGGCTTCGTCCGCTTAAATGTATTATTATTATATTATATCTAAATTATACAATGTCTTTATATAAATCGTTACGTTAATTTTAAAATTTGATCTAAATCTGTTCAGTAGTTTTTGCGTGAAAATTGCACAAACAACTTTTACGTATATAATATTAATTGGACAGAATTATATCTTTATACTTAAGAAAAATGACAATTTTCATTTAAATATAAATATCTACAAATGCATATATTATGTATACATAAAATATAATCGTCATATAATCGTAGACTCGTAGAGCTTCTACGGCGTAGCATTTCTTTGTAAAGTACTTAAAGAGTGGAGTTTAATTTCCGTCTTGGATAGAATTACTTGGAAATAACAATTTGATTTAAAATAAATTAACAAATATTTTTTACCATTATGCGGAGCGGATTAAACGGAAAGGGAAGGAAAGTGTCTTCATGAGAACGCAGTGTCTCAACACTAGGTTTTTATGTTCCCTTTGATTACCCTGCTTTGTGCAGGATAAAGCGTGTAGCTAAAATATAAAAAAAAAATTCAAAGGTTGGCACATATAAATTGTATTTGAATATCTATGATTAATTTAATATAATAGATCTATAAAATATTTTTAGTTAATTCACACTTCTATAAATAGTTAAAAATGTTTTATGCATATTTTTTATGTGATGCTAATGTTGAGAAGATAAATAAGTTGTAACAAGCTAGTAAATCAAAGACGTGCTTTCCAATTAACGTTTATTGCCAGACTAGCTATGCACAATTGCGTTTATCTAGTATTGCCAACACATCACCTTCACCCTAAATTAAAGACATATAACAATGAATACTTAAATTAATACTTACTTAAATTACAAATAATATTTAATAAAAACTTAAATTAATTACATATATTAATCAATTCAAAGCCGTAACGTTGGGGAGGTTTACGGTTTCTAATGGCCTTAGGTGATTCCCGTGAACATTGAGGAATATCGCTACTATTTTTATTACATGATGCATCGGGGCTCGGTGTTGGTAATTCTACCGATTGGTTCTTATCATCCGAACCGGGCGAGTCCGACGACTGAACCTCCTTTTGTTCGTGGACCACTTGACTGTCGGCCGTGCCGCCTTCCGCCACCACCTCTCTAGTCACAGCACCCCCCAAAGAACTACGACCGCTACTTACCCGTGATTGCCTTGCTACCGGCAGCTCATATCTGCGCTTCAATTGATCAACATGCCTATGTACGTCGGTTCCAAATTCCGATCTAATTGTGTAATCCGAACTACCTAATTTGCTCTCTACCCGTCCTGCCACCCATTTGTTAGGACCCCTATAATTTCTGTACCATACTGCATCATCTGGTGCCATCTGTCGGTGCGCTCCGCCTAATGCGTTCTCAATTCGAGCCTGTTGAGTATGAACACGCGCTTCCCGATCCGGTTTTAACACGTCTAATCTCATTCTTAATTTCCTACCTAGTAAAATCTTTGCAGGACTCTCATCCGTTGTATAGTGCTCTGTATTCCGATAAGATAACAAGAATCTACACAAAGCTGTGTCAGGATTTAATTTCTGTAACAGAGCTTTTTTAATAACACGTTTGCAAATTTTTACGGCATTTTCTGCAGCACCGTTAGAAGCTGGATGATAAGGTGCGGAGAATAATTGTTCAATACCATTACTACGTAGGAATGTTCGAAATTCATCACTCGAGAATAAGGTAGCGTTATCGCTGACTACTTGACGGGGAAGACCGAATCTCGCCCATATGTTTCTTAATACGGCTATCACGGCATGCGAAGTTGTCCGTGTCATATTTATAGCTTCGATCCACTTAGAACAAGAATCAACAATGATTAAATAATTTAAACCCGCTATAGGACCTAAAAAATCTAAGTGTAATCTTGACCAGGGTCGGTTAGGGTAAGGCCAGGAGTGTGGTGCCTGTTGGCGCGGTGCCTCCGCCACGGTGGCGCATACTTCGCAAGCACGGCACACTGCCTCCACCTGTTCATCCACTCCCGGCCACCAAACATAACTCCTAGCTAACGCTTTAGTTTTCACTATTCCCATGTGGGGTTCGTGTAATTCCCTCAGAACTCTGTCCCTGCAGTTAGAAGGTATTACTATCCTATGTCCCCATAAAATACACCCTAACTCGGTATATAATTCTTCTTTACGATTAAAAAACGGTTTTAATTCTTTTATGTCTACTTCGTGTGGCCACCCGTCTTGAATAAAACTCAAAACACGACTCAAAATCGGATCGGAGGAAGTCTCTTTTTTTAAAAGTCTATAATCTAACAGAAGAGCTTCGGTTGCAAAATGAAGGTATGTCTGTTCTGGTAATTCTTCAGTATTTACTGTGTTCTCCTTATGCGATCTAATCAAACGTGAGAGTACATCAGCTACGTTCCTACTCGTATTCACAAATTCTATTTTAAAATCATACGCTGACAATTTAATTGCCCACCTCTGTAAACGACTCGCAGCTGTACTCGGGATACCCATGTTAGGTCCAAATATGCTCACTAACGGCTTGTGATCGGTCTGTAGGGTAAATTTACGACCGTATAGATATTGATGAAACTTATCCACCGCAAATATAATAGCTAACGCCTCTTTATGTATTTGACTGTAATGTTTTTCCGCGCATGTGAGGACTCGTGACGCATACGCAACGACTCGTTCCCGTCCTCCCGATTCACGCTGTGCTAGAATGGCACCAATGCCGTGTTCGCTCGCGTCGCATGTGAGAATTGTTTCTAAATTCATGTCATAGTGTGCCAATACTTCGGTGCTACATAACATTTTTTTAACTCGTTCAAAAGCTATATTCTGACTTTTACCCCATATGAAATGTTTCCCCTTTTTGAGCAACCCATACAATGGACTTAAATACGAACTAAGATTTTTTAAAAATTTACCATCCCTAAAAAAGATTTAAGTTCACTAATGTTAGTAGGAGGCGGCATTGAAACAATAGCTTCTATTTTGTCTTTATCGACTTCAAGTCCGTTTTTACTTATTATAAAACCTAAATATTTGACTTCATTTGCAAGAAATTTACATTTATTGCGCTTAATTTTCAACCCGTTAGTTTCTAAAATGTGCAATACCTTATCTATGGTTTCTAAATGCGTTTTCAAGTCCTTATTTGTAATTAAAATATCGTCATAAAATATAAGCGTGTTAGGTATATTTTTTAAAAGATTTGACATGAATTTTTGAAAAATACCGGGACTCGAAGATAGCCCGTATACCAAACGTTTATATTTAAATAATCCACGATGCGTGTTTATGACCGTATAATCCCTAGATGACTCATCGAGCTCCAGCTGATTATACGCTTGTGAGAGATCTAGCTTTGTATACCAAACTTGCCCCGACAGTTTGCTTTATGTCTGGAAATTATAGAATTAACAATTTTATCTTTATCATAAACATTTGTTTTTAGAGAATTTACACACAATTTAGGTATTTCTATACCTAACTCGGCTAGCCATTGCCGCCCTAGTAAATTAGTTGTTCCATTATTAAAAATGTACAAATCTAACATTTTCGTTACATTTTTATACTTCACATTAACTTCTATATAACCTAATGGTTTTACAAGGGATCCGTCGTAAAAACTCAATTTGATACGGCACGGTTTTATCATAATATTATTAAAATGTTTATTATAAATATCAAAACTAATACACGACAACGGAGCTCCCGTATCTATTTCCATTTTTAAAAAAATATCATTAACTAAAATAGTGATATGTACCGGCTTGTATTGCGTTAGCGACATTTGATACATTGGCTCGTCGCCTTCTTCTTCACAGCATTCAAGGTCACTACTCTGTGCCCTATAGTGACTCCGTCCTACCTTTTCTGACGCTGCCTGCATCTTCAACGAGTCATCCTCAGATTGCGTCACCCAGTAGGTACTGGCCGACCTGCCATACGAATGGCCTCCGCGACCACGTGCGCTGGCGTCACCCCGCCCGCCGCGGCTCCCCGCGCTGTCCCGCCATTCTCCACGTGGCGTTAAAACGTTCTTATTTTTTAAAAGAAATGATTTTTCCGTTAATTGCACGGCCTGCTTCGCTTGTTGAGAATTTTCTAATATTTTTTTCTGACACATTCTGCGAAGATGACCAATTTGATGACAGTAACTACATTGGTATTCTTTATATTTACAGTTCCATTTTTTATGATTTGCATTTCCGCAAACTGTACATAAATTGATATTAATTTTATTTACGCCTTCTGACAATTCCGTAAAAATTCCAGTTTGCTCCACCGCTCCGGCGTCCCGTTCTGCTGCTTCAAGTGTTGTGGCTAACATAACTGCTTTTCCATAGTTCAAGTTTTCCTCTGCGAATAACCTCTGTCTCGTCATTTCGCTTTTTAAGCCACACACCAACTGGTCCCTTAAATTCTCCTCTAAGTCTGTTTTAAACCCACATAATCTTGATAGTTTTTTTAAATTTGCCACGTACTCCGCAATGGACTCCCCCGTCAACTGTCTCCGCTGTCTAAATCTATACCTCTCCGCCATTACTGAAGGCTTCGGCTGTAAATGTTCTTGCAGAAGATTTGTAGCTTCCGAATATTTTAACGCTGATGGTTTTAACGGACACGCTAAACTCGACAACAGCTCGTAGGCTGCCTCGCCCATTAACGATATAAGCGTTGGTAATTTTAATTCCTCCTTAATATTGTTTGCCACAAAATACATTTCCATTCTTTCTGTATATGCTAACCAGTTCCCGGTTGTTAAATTAAATTCACTGATTTTACCGACCGACATTTTTAATATATTAAACCGGTTTGTCCTCGTCGCCACTAGTAAATCAAAGACGTGCTTTCCAATTAACGTTTATTGCCAGACTAGCTATGCACAATTGCGTTTATCTAGTATTGCCAACACATCACAAGCGTATAAGAAATCGACGTAGGTTGATATGGCTTAGTGGTCAGAGCACTTGGACGGTTTCCAAGAGAGGTGGGTTGGAATCCTTTGTTGCTACGTTCAATTTTTTATACGTATTCTAAAAGGGAAGACCTTGGTTGACCTTCGCAAATACAGTATCAATGATACTGGAGAAAAGTTACGTAGAAGCATGATGCCCTCCCGGAGGACACATTAAGAGGTTGATGTCAGTGGACGAGGTGAAAGAAGTATGCAGAGACCGTAGCGCTGGGCGCTCCGTTTTCTCTGGCTATCCCGCTAGTGACTGTATTCATAACTAAAGAAAAAAAGATTTTTGTTTTATTTGAACCATATTTAAGTTGCACATATATTTTACTATATATAATGTATATGTAAAGTATTTTAAAATTTACATTTATTACAAAATAAATGTTACAAGCGCATTAATATTTCATTGGGCTGCAGTGCGATACCGGGGTGCGACGTTATTGTAGAGCCTCTACTGTATATACAATACCTATATTTATTTATCAAAAAATATTTACACTTTTGTAATTTTTTACAAGCAAACTGATGAGTTGGATGTCGACGACTGTGGGAATTTCAGTTCAGTTGTGTTGCTCCACAGCTTCCTCTATCTTTCGTCGTGACGCGACAGTTTGGTTCTCACTTGGAGAAATGAATTATTTCCATTCTCGCTCTGGAATCCAGATCAAGCGAGATTTTGAGATCTGCAACTCAACACGCAATATCTTAAAACCCGGGTGGAAAGTAGAGTGTTCTAACACAAGGTTCCCTCTGTCTAACCTGTTGTATGTATGTGGTTTATTCCCTACAGCTAAAAATATAAATTATTTACCATAACATTAAGTTCTTTGAAATATTTGGGCCATGAGGTCAAAAATATCCACATTTATATAGAAACATAAAGTAGGCATTACGAAGAGAAGTGTAAATAAAATGTTTATATAAAAAAATACGGTGGAAATATTCAGTTTCTCGAAAGTTCTTGCGGTTAATTAGTAATCTGAACTACATGCTCGGAGCAGGCTTAAACGTGAACGTGCACGTATGTACGTTTGCGGTAAAACTAGTATAAAGCGTAATTAAGTACTTACTCAAAGTTTTGTTATTCATTAAAATGGCGTCAAAATGTAAAATATTGGAAATTAATTTGCTGCTTTCGCTTGCTTGGTTTTAGAGATTAACTGCATTGGATAATTGTAGGATAGAGAATGGATGTGAAATCTATAATGGGCAAGGCCTAGCATTCCGTGGGTTAGGGTAGTTTCTGGGTCTTGCGACTTTAAAGTGGTGTTGTGTATTAAAATTCATGTCCTCGAGGTTCCCCCACTCTTTAGACAAACAATGCAAAAATATAACAATAATTGCAAACATAGCATTGATGACTACATTCCAAATTTCTATTCTCTGATGTCTCGAGTTTTCTTTTATTACAGAGAGAGAGAAAGAGAGAGAGGCTTTCTTGGTGCTCCGCCACTCAGGGACTGGGCAGCGAGCTAAAAATGGGGAACGCAGTATCTGTAAACTTGGTTGGCTTGGCTTTATCGAGATTCAGGGTGAAACAGTAAAAAAATGGATTATAATATTATATAGTGGTTTTTTTTATCTTGTCTCGCTATAAAATCGTGGCAACTCATGCATCTTTGATGTGCTTAATCGATTATAGTGAATCCATAAGTCAAGTGACATGCCCCAAGTATTTTTTATTTTCCACACTTTGCATTTTATGGGGTCCGCATAGGAAAACCTCGAGGCTTATCAATCATTTGTGATTTTTCGTTTCCTTAGGGATTGCATATTACAGACAAGAGAAGAAGAAGAAGGAATGAATTAACAAATAGAAAAATACCAAATAAAAAAATAAAAAATAAACAAATAAAATCCAATAAAAAAATATAGGACAATCTGTTAAATGTAAAGAACATTTTACACACTAGTTAAGCTCTAGTTGTGTAATTGTTCTTCTCCAACAAATGCATGGGCAATCTATATGAGTTCCGAGTTCTGTGTTTACACTCAAATTTGACTTGGCTATTTTTACCACCAGGCACCACCATCAACCAAATAGTTCTGTGCGAGCTTGAAGTACGAGTAAACGATTGGGTGAAATTTGGAGCTTGAATTCCCATCGCCACTTTCAAGTAACTGAACTATTGTCGTTTCATCCTTAAATAAAAACCAGTTCCAGAGGTTTCCGTACCAATTTTGGGATTGTAGGTCAACAAAAAACACAATTTAAAAAGTTGACAAAAATTTAAATTTGCGGGCACAAATTGACTGCAAATTTTATATGAACAATTATAAGTTGTGCTGTGAAAAATCTATAAATTTTGACATTTTGGGTTTTCCCTGTCTTTATCTCACCAGAAGGTCCACGAGAAGTACTCTATAGGTTTTGATTATGCGGTGAACTTCACACAAAATGCAGCAAAACTGATGAATAAATGCTGACAAAATATCTTTTGATTACGTTGACTTCTGGCTGATAAATAATCTTGATAGACCAACAGACGGACAACACGGTGATCTTATAAGGGTTCCATTTATACCTTTTGAGGCACAGAACCCTAAAAATTAACTAGGAAGTCGCCAACTCCCATAAGACTTGTAGCTAAGTAATGTACAATAAAAAGACTATGCAAAATAGTTACCCTAGTGAATGCTTTCTTTACACGACACAAATATGTGGGGTCACGGTCGTCCAGAATTATGAGTATGCGTAAGGATATCCTTGTTTTTGTTGATTTTATTTTTTATTTTTGTTTTTAGCTTTATGCTGTATCCTACATATAACAAAAGGAACCTAGTGTTCAGACGCTCCGTTCTCATTATAAGACACTTATGTTCCTTTTTTCTCCGAATTTTGGAGGCATTGCGTATTGAGTGGCGGAACTTAACGCCGCTATTTGCCTCATTTCATTGAGTGGAAATCGAACTGGAAACCTGTCACCCTATTGTGGATATACTATGAAGCTAAAAAAAATATCCATACTGACTGACACACAACACAGACGAAATTACTGGATCTAGAAAGTTTAAATTCGGCATCGATGCATGTAGGTTAACGAATATAAGTAAGCACAAAGAGGATTTATCGAAATTCGTACAAAAAAATGTGATTTTCTATTTTACATCTTAAAGTACCGTAGGGCGTCGTGGCATAGTGGCGTGTGATCGGAAATAAAACGGTTGATGAGTTCGATTTAAAACGGGAGAATGAATTATTATTTATGAATATTTTAATTTCTCCGCTCTGGATACAAAGCACACAAAAAAATCGGCGGAAAGTAAGAAACCGAGTGTTTTAACGGCATTCCCTCTGCCTACCCTGCTATATACAGGATTCAGCGTGAAACTGAGAAAAAAAAACATCTCTAAGTCCACGTAAGTCCAATTTCAGGCAACAATTATATATAACTGACCTCTTGAGAAGGATGTGGCCTTGGTTGGCCCTTCGAGGGATTCCTCGTAGTCACTTTGCACAGGTCTCTAGCGGCATTGTTGTGTTTCAGGGCTTTCTCCTGCAAACGGTTATAGTCTATTGTGTTATTGTTGCCATTTGAAAGCTATCATTATTTTCTTCTCATATTTTTATTGTATTGTCTTTCTTTTTTGTATGAAAAGTAATGATTAACTTTATTCTATAAAATAGTATATTATTACAAATTAGAAAAATATGTTGTTGTCTGTATTTTCTTAGTTTAATAAGTCATAATTTCTTCTTTAATGCATTAGAACATGTCTACGACGATGTGGCTTAGTGAGGTACTCGAAATTTGGTGCGAATTTTAATCCAATTTCATCTTAACTAGTCTTCTTTACTCAAATACTACATTTTCTAGTGAAAGAAAAACATCGGCATTGGGGCTTTTTCTTACCAGAGCAATTATAAACAGACATATTTTTTCTTTTTTTTAGCTCCATGCTGCTATCCTTATGCAGCGTGAAACTAAAAAATAAATAAAAATAAAATTAATATCAAAGAAAATCCAATTTCCCTAAATGTATGAAACATACATTTCGCAATCAAAACATAAATATTGGCGATGGCATTACTAGCTGATCCTTTTGTGACCGGACCTGCACAAAGGATAGCGTCGATACCAACCTTTTTTCTCTGTGCTCGAATTGAAAACGTCGAAAATAATCCCACATTACAGCAAGACCGTCATATCCCGGATTCCTTACATTATGCTGCTAAAATCCAAAATCTATAATACTAGACTACAATATGAGTAAGAAATTTGTTTACAGTATCCTCTTGAGATCAAAGCTGGTTAGACGATTTATCGATATTCATTGCGTATTTCATATATAGTTAGAATTTATAATTCTATTTGACCGAGCAATGGTTAACGAATAGTGGTTTAGGCGTCGTCGGAGGTGTGTCTTTGGGTGCTTCGCTGGGAGTAGAGATCGGGCCTACAATGCACGTTGTTTATCCGCTAGGGCGGGGGAGGGGCGGCGGGCGCGCGGGCGGGGGCCTCTGGCCGGGCCTAGAGTAGTCTGTAGCCGCCCTCCGCAGCAGCAGCACGCGTCGCGAGTGCACCAGTGCCGAAACAATCAGATTCGACCTTCAATTCGAAAGAACGAGACGACTATATACAGGTAAGCCCTGATACGATTTTCAAAAATCACACCGCATTTTTATAAATGGTCTCGTTTTGTCATAATATTATATAGATTGGGTAAATAGTTTTAATGTTTTTGTTTGATAATTTTATAAATGGACAATTATTGGTGTACGGGTGCTACGCTCGTAGCGCGTAGCCGTTTGGAGACGTCTACGTCTATAGAAAAACGTAGCAATAACATAAATATTATTAAAAAAAGACAATATTTATTTGTTGTTTTTTTTTTTGTATTTTTTTCGCAAGAACCAGCGTACGCAGGTTTCAGGGTCAAGACAAGGACTCCAAGAAGGAAGGGCATGTTGATTATTTGCGGAACCAAATGGGGTTAAACGACGGCATACTCCGCCCGATGTCAATCGAGTAATTGTCCTGAAAGCCTCGACCTTGTTCGGAGGCGCTCCATGGGCTTTGTTCCCTCCGACTGATTACTGATTGAGCGATTCATCTGCGGAACTCTGTAATTAATTTTCAAACAATATAATAATTCATTTGGTTTATTTATATTTATTATGAATATTTAAGTTTTCATAATTCTGAAGTTCTAAATTTCGGGTCGTATCATTTAAAGTGTTGAGCCTTGACAGATAAAATATTTCTGTATAAACTAAATATATAAATTTATACCCTTTTAATATATCTATAACTCCTTAAATATTGTCTATAATAAAAAAAAAATTAAAAAAAGAAGAGCAAGAAGGAGAAAGAAAAGAAAAAAAATATCTAGCAGAAATATCTTGTTTAACAAACAGGCAACAGCTAGCGTGTACAGAATATTAGTTAAATGGTGGCCTCTGGAGTACAGGCTCGTGTTCCTAAATTTTGCAACCCTTATAGTTTATTTATTCGTAATTGCCATGAAAAATTCAGACCCGTTTGGCTCTGAGCAATTTTCATCATGTCTATTGGGAATGTACTATGCACGAACTAAAGAGACGAAAAGAGTGTGTTGAAACTAGGTTCCCGTTGCCCATCTCATTATATGAGGGAGAAAAAAATTGTATGTCTTAATGTTTTCCTTTTTAAAAATTTCTCGAGTTAATTAATTTAGTTTTCTGTGTTTAGTGACATTGTATTATGGAAACAACAATTTTCTTATTAAACCAAAGATTTTTTCGTAATTATAATTTATTTTCCAAGAAGCATTAGAACTAACTACCGCCTACAAATACATGCATAACAGTGCAGAGCCCCGTTCCTGTTATATTAATATTACTATTTTTTTTGAGTCATGGCGCCATCTTGTGAGTTCGATTCCCAATGAAATATTTAATATTTTCATTTCTTCCCTGAGTTTCACCACTTAACACACAATGCCCCCAGAATTCAGTGGAAAGTGGAGTGTCTAAACACTAGGCTCCCTCTGCCTACCCTGCTACATGCGGGATAAAAAAAATATTAAAAAATATTTTGCTCAATTATAATAAAAATTGCAAGAGCCAAGACTCCTTGTACAAGCTTTAATATTCTCAATAGAGTGTTCCACTGAAGCCTAACTTAATCATTGGCTTTTAAATAGGTTTCTCACCTAACCGTTCAACCAACTATTATGAAATTTAACTAGTGAATTTTTAATCTTTGGTACACTTTCTCTTTCTTGGCTTACCTTTAAAATCGCTAGTACATTTATTTATTTCTATTTATCTTAACTCTGCTCACCCTGCTAGATGCGGGATAGATCGTGAAGCGGTATCCCGCAATAATAATAATGTAATTAAACATATATAAAATAAAAAAAGTGTACGGGCCAAGTGACTGTAATGGTAATGGTATGGTAATAGGAGTAGAGGAGAATTTAAAGAACACCAAATTTCCTCTACCTACCCTGCTATGCCAGAAAGAAGATAAACTTGTAAATATTATAAGCAAACATAAAGTAAAGTAGTATGGTAATTGATATATTTTCATTAAAGAAACTTCTCAACGAACTATATGCATATGATTTTGTTCTTACGGGAAAGCCTAACGTGATTGACCAAATTAAAAACATGTGTTGGTGTAACCTTGGCGGTAGTGTTGAACATGAGGAATTACATTCAGTCAATGAGGTGTTAAATTCTTTAAGTATATTTAATAACCTATATATCACGATACGGTAATTTTAACTGTATTTTTTAACGTTTATTTCAACGCAGACTCCACAATTTGGTGGAAATTGGGCAATGGAAGTGTCTTAATGGGAACGGAGTGTTCCTATGTTATCTTTGCCTGTACCGCTATGCGCAGGATACAGCGTGAAGCTGAAATCCAATATTTTTTTTTCTATTAATATATTTTTTGTAGAAAAATAAATCTATATTTTTTTATAAATATATGGTAATAAAATTGAATTTTATTTTATTATTCATAAATTGATTATGGATAACAAAATAAAATGGCGTTGTGTGCTGGAAGTACCGAGGGGTAGTGGCATCAGCGAACAATCCTGCAGCGTCTTCTGTTCTTTTGGAGAGATTTCTATTGGGTTGTATGGGGTTCAATCACCAAAGAGTACTATTTGTTCTTCTGCCCATTTGGTCTATTATGCTCCTTTAGTCTACTTGTCCACGTGCGATCTGCATAATGCATACAATATACTCGTATTTCTCATATTTCCCAGCGGCGTCAGTAAAAGTGTTACGTTGTGTATGACGCCAGTCCACGCATAATATCCTATTAATAAATGGACAGTGTGGAATGCTGTGTCATCATTGAGCTCTTCCTATTTTCTTTGAAATTTTCAATGCCGGATGGAGGATGTGAAAGAAAAATAATCTGTGCATTTTCTTTCTACCGAATATCGTTCGTATTTTCGTGAGTCTCATATTCTTTTCGTACTCGGATATGGTTTAAAAACTTTAATTTAACATGATGAGTGACTGTAACGCGACGGTTGTGGGTTCGATCCCCGCTCGAGGAAGTGAAATATTTATTTACGAATATAAATATTTATTTTTATTTCTTCGCTCTGGTGTCAAGGCAAAGCGCGGCGTTGAGTTCTGCCACTCAACACGCAAAGCCTCCAGAATTCAGCAGAAAGTGGGTAATGGAGTGACTTAACACTAGGTTCCCTCTGCCTACCCTGCTGTGTGCGGGATACAGCATGAAACTGATTTTTATTCAAATGTATACTTATTAAAAAAATTACAACGTTCCTTTAAAAAAATTTTTTGTCAATTTTTTGAAACACTTTACTAGTTACTAAAATAATAGTAAAATGGTTTACATAATTTAAGTGTTCACATTCGACCTCGACTTCGCTGTTTCGTTTACATACTCGAACATAATTATATTATTAAACGGTCATTTACATTGCTTGAAAATAATTTAACAATATTAACTAAATTTCTTTACATTTACTTTAGTATAAGCAAAATAAGCGAAAATTTTAGTGATTGTGATTGTAATAAATGAAAATAAATGATTTTTTTCAATTTCTTGAAACAGTAAACATAAAATTGATTATTTTATTATTTTTTTTCAAACACGAATAAATAAAAAATACATTATAATTATCAAACATTTATTAAAAAAAATAATTAAGCAATAATTAACAAAAATATAGCCAATAGATATTTCACTAAAGAATAGCAAATAAGAAATCTCAGAAAAGTCAGTTATCTTAAAGCTCTGCAAGCACTTTAAGCAATGACAAAATATATATATATATTTGGCCACCGTAGCGCAGCGGCAATATATCGGACTGTAAACACAACGGGTGAGGGTTCCACCACCCGACAAGCAAAGTCTAGAACACAGGGGGTTATGGAGTGTTTTTACACTAAACTTCCTGCTATTTGCGGGATACAGCGTGAAACTAAAAAACGAAAAAATAAATATTTTTTAAATTTTAGAACTATTTATACATAGGTTATTAAAGTTTAGTATATATAGTACGTAGCCAGCCACGTGCTCAGACGACGCGTGGGCTGGACCAAAATACAACTGGTGAAAGCGTAGGCGGTATTAATTTTAACTCGGTCTCTATAAATACGGAATTAGCGCAAATGTTGATATTTTTTTATCGTTTTTATAATTATCCTCGAGTTTACACTTTCGTTTTCACATAATGTATGTATAATTTTAGCTTCACGTTATATTTCGCACATAGAAGGAAAAGCAGAGGAAAATTAGTGCTGAGACACCCCGTACCCCAATTTCCGCCGAATTCTGGAGGTAATGCATGTAGAGTGGTGGAACTGAACGCCGCGTTTTGCTTCGACACCAGAGCTAAAAATATTAAATATTTAATTATCCCAGAATGGAGCCCACTACCTGTCACGTTCATTCCGTTCCTGGTGCTCTGCACCACGTCGGGACTATAATACAATAATTTATTATTTCTTTCTTGAGATTTGAGATGCAAACATACGTATAGAGGATAAGGTTCGGCGTTAAGTTCCGCCATCCAAAACACTATTTCTAAATAAGATTGATATTGAACAGAATATCCTAACAACAGTTTTTGTCTTTTACCCGACGAAATAAAAAAGGTGTAAAAATAAAAAAAACTTATTCTCTACTAGACAAGATAAGACTAGAAGTTTTACTTTTATTTTAAAAAGACTTGACCTAAATTCTTATAACATCCGTCAGCTCTTCAGATATATGTAAATACATACATTATATCAATTTAATGGTAATTTAGTTATCCTGTTATTCCCATTGACGAGGGATAAGCGGATTATCGGATCAGGATAGACCAAATAGGTTCAGACAGACTGACCGCTTTATATACGTATAAAATATATAGGATATAATTATATTATTTCTATAGATAATAGGTATATGACCTTTTAATAAGTTCAATATGCAATATCTCGAATTTAAAAAGAAATTAACTATTTATCTCTTTTCTGCTATATGCGAAAAACGCGAGGAAATTAAGTATTTAATATTTTTATTTTCCTCACTATGGTAACGAGACATAACGTGGCGTTCCGCCACTGTGTTCGATGGAGCAATACCTTTAGAATTCACTGAAAAGTGAGGAAAGAAAGTGTCTTAATGGGAACAGAGTGTCTCAACAGCAGGTTCCCATTAAGGAGTGTGAAGGAATACAACGTATACTTAATGTAGGGTATCTACATTTTTTTAATAATTTCATAATGTAAGCTTATTGCCAACAAAGCGATATCGTCAGAGCTATTACCAAAGCTATTCACAGAGTGAACAATGGAGGCAAATTGTCAATACGTCACTTACACTCAGCGGCTTGGAGGTATTGTATGGAAAATATGAAGAATATTGCTGTAATCCGGTCTCGTTTACGTTGTCTTGGAAAGAAAATTGTTTAAAATCACTATATATTTCTTAAGAAGTTTTGTTTGTCGTGCTAGAAGAGAAGAGAAGTATTGCAAGCTTAATTTGATTTGCTTCTCAGCGTCCGTTGGAGCTGAAGTTTGAACTACGACTTCAGTTGTGATGACAATGAAATGATATAATCAATATTGTTGTTAATCTAAAATGGCGGCCACAACAAAATGGCGGATTACAAATTATAAATATAATAAATATGGTTATATAACTTTATGAAAAAAATCTATAAAACTTGTTTTTAAAGCTGGAGCTGAGGCTAACACCACCAACATCAAAAACAACGAATTTTAAATGGCAAACAGATATAAGTAAATAATAATAAATTCACTTACTACTTTTCAACTTCCTCTAGAAATGAAAATATATATATATATATATATATCTACAATTTAGTTTTTGTTTAAGTTTGTCCATGTCCGTGTATACCTCGGGACTGTCGATATATACATAAACGTATAACACAACAAAGGCAAGGCAAGGCAAGGTATTTTCCAGTGATAGGAAACCGAAGCAAGCTTGACCTTCCGACGTTCGTGTGCTAGAGCCATATATCATTTGGTTAGATAGACCTACAAATAAAAGACGATGGTTTCACTGAAATACTTCTTTTTTGATGGTTTCTTTTGATAATGCAGTAGTTTCTTGTAACTATTAATTATTGTTTGGATTTCTTTTTTTTTTTTCAATTTATTTTACCTACCGTTCATCGTTTATTTGAATTGGTGAATGTTATTAACTTTAGTCATGCTATGTTATCGTCGAGGCCAGTCGTGGCGCAGGGTAAGCGTGCAACAGATTGTGCGTTCGATTCCCACTCGAAGCAGTGAAATACTTAATTTAATTTGCATAACGGCCGCCGGCAAGTTAGTTAGTTAAAGTATAACTTTATGAACTACGATTAGTAAGACCCTATTATTAGTAAAGACCCCATTTTGCAAATTTTCGAAAATCTTCTCTCGCTGTTCCTCTACATCCAAAATTCTCCAAATATTTTCTACGATATGGTTAGATTAAATACGGCATGGTCGGCGGAAAGAACCTTTCACCCTTCACTCTCCGCTCATATTAAAGATTGTATTAAATTAATCAGTTATTTTTAAACATTTTTCATATAAAAATTATACGATTTCTCTTTTCATTAGTAATCTGTGCTAAAAACTTTAAACATAGATTAAAAAAAACTACAAAATAAAGATAGATAGTCATTTCGGGTGCTAGGCCGGCGAATACCGCAGCCCGTCGCACTGCGGTACACGGGAGACCAGCGCTCACACCGGCCAATAATCGACCTTACGTTTAGTGTCCGACACTACTTATGACTGGATGGAACGGAATAATTGGTCACTGGAATTCAAAGTCAAATAATATATGGAAAATTGTTAAAAGGTTATGAGTTTACGGGTCACTATTAGGGAGAGTGTTTCCTTTCGTTTCGCATTTCAGTTTCAACACAATAAAATAATGAATTATTTGTGAATTATTTAATTTCAACTTTAAGGTCATCGTGACCCAGCGGCACAGAGAATGATTGTAAGTACGATGGTTTGGGTTTGATTCCCACTCGTGGGATTAATGGTTTTAATTTCCCTTCTCTGGTAAATTGCAGTGCGTGGGGAACAGAGTGTCTGTACACAAGTTTCCTCAGTCTTGTAATTTATGGAATATTAGCCTTTTTCCAACAAATTGCTTTTAGATGTTGTTTTAGTTTCACCTACCTCTTCTCACACCTTTAACCCAATTTGGAGACGTCGGTTGTTGTTTTGGGGAACACAGCACCGCCATTTATTTTACTTTACTTTTTCATAGGGAAGCTTCCTTAGTTGTTCTTAGATATTCATTATATGTATTATATTAATGAATTTAATTAATGGTTATAAGAAGGAAACTATAGTGTGGAAATTGAAATAACTTAATTGTAACTAGTCCCCAGAATGAGGATCAAAAGCACACCTCTTAGACTCGAATGTCTGAGTGTATGACATTTTGATATTTAATTAGTTAACTGGAAAACCTATAGGCGTCGTGGCGCATCGTCACAGCGGGCGACTGTTTTGAGTTCAATTTCCATTCGTGAGATTGAATTATTTTATTTCCCCGATCTATTAAAGAAGCTCGCCAATCAATATTCAATGTCTTAAAAATGGAGTGAAAAATGGACAACAGAGTGTTTTAAAAAATAGATTTTCTCTGCCTACCCTGCTACATGCGGGATACAGCGTGAAGCTAAAAAGAGAAATACATAATAAAAGCTTAAACGTTTTCATATAACACTAGCACATACTCGTAGTATAATATTATTTGTACGTGAATTCAGTGCGTGATTGATGGCAACGTACTGAGCGAGTGACAAACGACTCCATTTGCAGAGCGCGGGTTGAGTGACACTAGCGTATTATACTGTTTCATTGCAGGATATAATTCGATATAAAATTATGGGTGTCGTTCACACTGTTAGGTTTTTCTTTTTAATTTTAAGTATAAAAATTCAATTTTTTTTTGGGTTCCCTACATCAATATGTAAAACGGAATCTTTATCACCTCGGTGTTTGTGTGTAAAGACAATTTATCCCAAAATCGCTAAGAGGCATTACGTTGAAATTTATATCAAATATTCAACTCTATTGTCTCTTGAAGCACTGAAAATATTAAGATTCTAAGTCGATGCAATCAAAAGATACGAGCATTTATGAATCGTTTTTGCTGCATTTTATATGAAATTTGCGGCGTAATCATAACCTGGATACTTTCCGTATGTCTACATTTATAGATATTTAAAAAAAAATCATAACTTATAATTAAACATTTATTTCAAACAATATCCGTGGACCTACAATATTGAAATTGATACGGAACTCTCGGTAGGCGAGTCTGACTCGCACTTGGTCGCTTTTTTATATAAAGATTTTAACGTTAAATTTATTTATTCTTTTGAAAAAATATATTAGGAAAACAATCCGGCGTTGAAATCCGCCACAAAACACATCACACACCAACTAGTGGATTTTGCAAATTTCTTTCAATTTTCTTTATTGGGTAGATTCCAAGAAAGTTGGTGATATCTCAGTTTTGACAAATTCGGTGTAAACTGAAAGCCTAACAACAGATAAACAAAAACATATATCTATCTATCTATCTATCTATCTATATACTGTTATATGAGATAAGCGTTATCACGTTTCCCTCCATCATAAAGATGTCAATCACAAACGGATGCGAGTGAGCGCTGGGGCCGCGTACATTATTACGGATTCAATTCGATCGTACATATTTGAATGCGGACGATGTTATATGTACTGTACTGTGTGTTCATTTCGACAAATTGTTGATAGGAAGGGGTTTTTTTTTTGGATTTTTTTCATGGGAAGGTGATATTTAGTGTTGAGACACTCTGTTTTTCTATGATATCATGATATGCTTGCTCTATTATAAATTTCTATTGCCACAAAATAAAAATTGGAGAGAAACCATCGCATATATCCATTACGTCGCAATGATGTTATAGTCGAATTTATTTTTTAGCTTTACGTATACCGCATATAGCGAGGTATTCAGAGGAAACCGGGGAATTCAGTCCTAAACACTCCGCGAAGTGTTCGATGTTTCCATTAAGACACTTCCGTTTCCTACTTTCCGCCGATTTCTAGAGGCAATGTGTTACCAGAGCGAAGAAATGAAAGTATTATCTACACATTCCATTCCTCGAGTGGACATCGAATCACAACCTATCGCTTATACAGTCGCCCGATTTTGCCTTTTATTAAATTTATATATTGCATAATATAGAGGTAGTAGAGTAAACAACTCTAAAGTGCTAGCTGCTTAATTGGATAATATTAATATATTTACTCTAACAAGATAATAAGTAAACTGAACGGTGACAATTAAACAACGTTGTTAACTCGAAATGAAATGGTAAACTAGACGATGAAACTTCAGTCTGGTTGGTATTTGAGTTTATATTTTATTTGTTAGTGTTATTTTTCTCTTTTTTTATTATTTTTTAGTTGGGTAATCACAGAATATCTTAACACCAGGTTCCCTCTACCTAATCTGTTTTATGCGGGTTATAGCGTGAAACAAAAAAATATACAATACAAAATAATATCCAAATTAAGGTAATAGAGGCCATCGTAGCACAACGGCACAAGGGAGTACAACGCCATGATTGTAAGTTCGATTTCCACTCGAGAATGTGAAATATTTATTTACGTTTATATTTCTTCGCTCTGGTGTCGAAGCAGAGCGCGGTGTTGAGCTGTGCCACTCAACACGCAATGCCACCAGAATTCGGCTCAAAGTGGAGAACGGAATGTTTTAATACTGGGTCCCTCTGCCTACCCTGCTGTGTGCGGGATAGAGCGTGAAGCTGAAATATTTAACAAAATACCATTCCAAATGACTTTATTGCTTTAGAACCCATTACATCGCTGTAGGCACAATTGTATTGTATTGTATTGTATTCAGATCAAATGTCAAGATGTCAGCAATTACAGCATTTGAAACTGGTTCATAGCAGACACGTGACCGGGCCGCGGCGCGAGGACCTGGAACAGCGCCAAAGCTACAATACGATGTAATGCTGAATTGTTTATGGCTCTCATAATTCGATTTTCTTGATGGAGTCCAAATCGACTGCGGTGTTGTTATCGATTTTGGTTATTCGGGTTCGGTTGTAAAATTATTTCTTTTTTTATTACAATTTTCATATTATTATTCAAAATATTTGTAGTGGTTCCGATTTTTTTTGTAATTAATCTAATAGCGTTTCATTATCAATTATAGTCAATTAAAGAAACATAAAGTCACGTCTTTATAGAGTGGCTCAAATATATTCTTTGCCTACTGATCCAGGAGTCAACTTATCAGCAAGTTTGTTTAAATTTTCTATATACTATACTGATTGTCTTTATTTTTTGGTTTAGTTATAATAATTATATAGTCAGAAATTATTGTAACCAAAGGGATAAAAGTAAATAATAAATAAAAATAAGTAACTACAGCCAATTTCTAATTTTCACATTCATATACTATGCTTAGTAATAGAATATACACATTCTTAACGCGGAACAGATCTGGTCATCACCAGCGAATGATGACAGGCCAGACCAACAAACTGGTCTATCTATTACATAAAATGCCAGTAAAACCCTCTTTTTCCGAAATAGGTTAACAGCTGCAAGCGTCCGCCATTTGTAACTATTATGTGCTTGTTCATTGCGGATCAGGTGTTGCAGTCACGTGGATATTGGAAATGGGCCAAATTGCGAAATTGCGGATACAATGCTATCGCTACATTTCACGCGTGCACTTATCTATTGGAGTGGGTGCTTTTGATATTACTATGAGAATAGGTTCGATTTCAGCTTCAATGAGAAGCGAATTCAGAGAGAAGATCAGAAAGGAATTGTATGTTAGACGCTGTGGTTGCGTAGAGGTAGTGGCAACGAGACGGTTGTAGATTCGATTGCCATTTGAGGGAATTTATTATTTACTAATATTTTAATTTCATCGCTCCGGTAATAGGGCACAGGGATATATTCAACAAGCAATGCCTCGAAAATTCAACGGTAAGTGATCGACGTAGTGTCTATCAAAATAGGTAACTTAGTGTTAAGACACTCCCTGATGCGGGATACAGCGTGAAAATGGAGAAGTGATAGATGATTTTCTGCTTCATTGTAACTAGAATGATCTGTATTCAACAACGGCGGCACTTTCGATTCATTTAGCTTGAAATAAAAGGCCAAGTTTAAAACTTAACTTCTATCTTTATTTAAATAAAGCAAATGTTTATAAATTTAGATAGTCCTATAAATACAATTAACATGCAAAATATAAGGTAACCTCTATGTATAAAAATAAATATTGAGTTTTAAATACATCCCACGTGAATTAAGGACTTAGCATCTCCTGTTTCCAATTTTTTTTATCAGAAAAATAAAGAACGATGAATTGTTTAATAATGAACTTGGCTCTAATTTTAAAATTTCTCCCTTTCGTTTAATAATCACATTTTAAATATGAGTTTACGGCAATGGAATTTACAATAATATAGAATTAAATAATTTACCTTAATTATCATATTTAAGCGTCAACAGATAGAATTATTCCAATTATATCTTTCCGTATCCATATTTTAAGGAACCAGCGATCCGTACAGGCTTACTTACTTAGTAGAAAGTACGCAAGAATGGAAACAGCTGCTTTGGAAACTTAACAAAGGATTAACTGACGGTTAAAGTTTAAGATAGAGCTTCCGATGAGACTTGGAAATTATCTTAGTATTCATTTTATCATATTTATCATAAACGAGCGGATTTTAGATAAAGAAATAATTTAATAATAGATAGACTGCCTGTCTATTTTCCACTTACCCCCGTATTCGAGACATTGCGCGGTGAATAGCGTAACTTAACGCTTTATTTTGACGTGACAGGGCGGAGAAATAAAAAAATATTTTCCTGTTCACTTTTAGACGCTGTCCGACTTCGATGGTCGTTATTTTTGTAGCTTTATCATTTATCCCACTCAATCTAGGATAGGGAACCTCGTGTTAAGATGCTCTGTTCCGATTAAGACACTTCCATATCCCACTTTCCGTTAAATTCTGGAGGCATTCCGTTTTAAGATGCGGTACTCAAGGCTGCGCTTAGCTTCGTTTCCAGAGAGAGTAAATGAAAATATTAAATATTTCATTCTCCCGATTGAGAATTGAACTCACAACTGCGTTAACAATCGCATATGCCACTGCGTTACAATAACTATTAGAAGAAAATCGCCCATTATATATAAATATATGTATATTCTTTTAAATATGTTAATTTTCTCATAAAATAACCCAAGTAAAAGATTCTACTAGATGTAATAGATGTTATAGGCGCCAAGTACTAGTTGGGTGCCAATTTTCCTCGAGCATGCACTTTTATATCATTTACGCCACTTAAGCCTTTCCGGTAACGTTCAACATGAAGTGTCTAACTAAGAAATTATACTCCAATATTATCATGAGAAGAGTTTTTAGGCCAAAAATATTGCTATTTACTTTTATATTATTACATTTAGTAAGAGGATGAGAGTGATATCACTATTCTCTCTGCCTTCCATAGCATTGTATACCCGTAATTCCGTAGTATGGAAAAAGGGAACCTATAGGGTCAAGAAACTCCGTGCCGTACTAATCTTCGCGCTTTGTTTCCTTTTCAGAGTGAGAAAATAAAAATGACTCACTCACCTAAAAAGGAATCGAACTTACACACAGAACCGCTACAGCGGCCTGAAACCCGTAACATATTAAAATAAAAAAAATATATAAACATTAATATAGAATATTAAATTCCAATATATATTAAATGAATGGTATATCAGGTTCGATGCATTCTAGTAAAAACGGAACAGGGGCCAATATCCGGTTGAACCGTGCACTTCTGGGCGTATCGTTTACGCCACTTAACCTTTTCCAATGAGGGTAGTTTTTAAAAGCTTTAGTTTTATTTTATATGTTCACTTAGAGTTAGTGCTTAGAGTGTAGATTCTAGATATGTTTAAACCTATATATACTCTACTAGGAAAGTTTAGGATATAAATATATATTCATGAGATGAGAAGGCCAGTCGTGGCCCCACACAAGGGTGCTGTTGTAATTTGACAGTTTATGGGTTCAATTCCTACTCGATGAAATTAAATATTTGATGTTTTTATCGCTCTGTTAATAAGGCAATAACGGGGCGTTGAGTTCTACTGCTCAAAACTCAATGCCTCGACAGGAAGTGGGGAACGGAAGTGTCTTTATAGGAACGGATCGTCTTAACACTAGGTTTCCTCTGCCTACACTGTTAAGTGCGGAATAAGCAAAGAAATATAAATTTTATTACGGCTTTCACTAAATGACAGAGTAATTTGAAAGGTTGGTGTACATGTTAGTACATCCATATTGTTTTAAAGTAAGATCTATAATGTGAAATCGTAATTAATGCAATCCCCCGAATTACATAGCCCTAGCAGTACAAAATGCGGAGTTGAGTTGCGCCACTCAATAAGAAATATGTCTCCAATTTTTCCGGAAAGTGGAGAGCGGAGTATCTTGACACTTGCTTGTTTCTATGTACTCTGTAAAGAAGAATAAAATGTGAAGCTAATAAAGGAACCTAGTTTCACAACATTATATCAAATGAACTAAATGATTTGTCTTAATGATTGGTCGTCAATTCAAATACACCAACCAGAAGCCAGAAAAAGAATACTAGAATGGGAAAATGAAAATATTTAAGCCCACCGAGTGGGAATCGAACCCACACCCGTCCTACTTACGGTCAATTATCAATTGTATGTGTCTACTTTGTCTAATAACACAAAGGAAAGATCCATATTGTAAATACAAAAATTTCTTCGAGTGAAATTTAAATTGTATTTACCTTTTAATAAAGTGAAATGAAAGAATAACACTACACAGGATTGGGGTTCATCGAATAATATCCGGACGAAATTATAGATGTAAATATTAAATACAAATATTTACTCTGTAAATTTTAAAAGACCTAATACTGCTTTTTATGAAATATTTGATATACTGATTGTTTTTGTCATCTTCACGTTGCATGGTAAGGCGGAGAGAACGTAGCGGTACGTCCGTTTCCCATTTTCCGCCTAATTTTTGAGATTCTCCCTGTCTTTTTTCTCACCGAAGATATGAAAATCCGCCGATAGAAATACCGAGGTGCATAATTATTTGGTAATATTTCCACCAAAGTTCCTCTTATAGAATAGGAAAAGGAAAGTGTTATTATATGAAAGTGAAATGAGGCCAGTCGTGGTGCAGGGGTAAAAGCTTGTGAATGCAAGCATTATATTTTGAGGATTCGATTCCATATTAAAAGAGGAAGAGAGAAGAGAGATAATTATTATCATATATTAGACTGCTAAAATAACATTAACATATATAACTGACATACAACAAGAATAAACAAACAGAATTATAACAGTTTGTACCTACTGTATAAATAAGTACATAAGCCGTAGAAATGAGTCTGTGGCATCGTGGCGTAGCGATATTTGCCTACTGAAAACATGAGGGGTGATGTGTTTGATTCCCGCTCTTAGGAACGAATTGTTTTCACTTTCACGCTCTGCTAACAAGACAGAACGCGTCATTGAATTCCGTTTGGTCACAATATCTTAGATGCGGTAAGTGGAGAACAAAGTGTTTTAACACTAGGTTCCCTCTGCCTCCTACTGCCTACTATATTCGAGATATAGCGTAAAACTATTAAAAAAAAAAAAATAAAATAGTAGTAAGTATATAAGAGCAACAAACAATGACATTTCATTTTTTACGGCCTGAAATAGCATAGGCTGGTGCAATACGTTTTTGCTGTGCTGTGCTTAATAAATTGCAGCACTGCAGCATGTAGGCCAGTGGAGGGTAGGTCAACGTAACATTTGAGAGGCTGTTCCATTTACGGGAAATGATTTTAATCCAACCATCGCACAAAGTCGAACAAGGCCAGTCGTGGCTCAGGGGTACAAGCGCGTGATCGTAAGTGTAAACGGGTTCGATCCCCACTCGAGAAAATGAAATAGACCATAGAATGGATGGACGACGAAATGAGGCAAATCCTCCTCCAAAATCCGTATCAAAGTAGGAAACGGAGTGCCTTAACACTAGGCTCCCACTGTCTATCCCGCTATAAACGGGATAGATCGTGCAGCTGAAAAATACCACAAAAACTCGTATCGAAGAGAAAATAACGAATGTATAGAAGAGTTCAGATGCGAATGAGATGCAATTGAGTGATGTTAGTTTTAAGCGTTTGCTAGCATTCAGTGTATTGAACAACAATTTTTGTTTAGATTTTTTTTTGTTTTTTCTTGAGTTTGTATTTGGGTAGTGTAGTTCTTTCAATATTAATATTTTTGATGAGGTGTTTTTTTATTTTTTTTTACTTAACTTAGAATCTATATTTTGGGTACAGGTATCTGGGTACGTACCGTAAATTCTCTTTTTTCCTTTCAAGTAGGAATATCGTTTTAAGTAGTAGAATTCACTAAAGCGTTTTGCGTCAATAGAAAATATTGAATATTTCATTTCCTCGAATGAGAATCGATCCCACAGCCTTTCGCGCTTACACACGCGGGTGCTTCTACGATACGACTAGCCTCTATAATAATAAAAAAATAAATTATAAAGAAATTATGAACGTCACTTTTCTGATATACTCGTGAACCTACTTTACTGAAGTAAATTATTAGGAAAGTTTTCATAATTTGCTGGTATTTAGTCTTAATAGTGTATGGCTTCAAGAGCTTAGTAACTTTGTAGTGGGTTATGCGTAAAATAAACAAGCGTTACAAGTTTAGAAATGAGGCTATCATGAAACATGAAGAAAGATAGAAATATCTAATGCTTTATTTTCTTCACAAACTGTTTCCGTAGTTTACATTTGGCCAATTGATGGATGGATTCTGGAGATATCTTTTATTAGCTTCGTGCTTTAGCTTCATTCACGCTGTAAGTTAGTGTTAAGACCCTACGTTTTTTATTTTTCTTCAAAATTTATATTATGGTAAATAATTAAATCAAAATATAATTATTTTGTATGAGATCTGATGCAATTTAGTGAGTCAGTGGTAAATTATTTGAAGTTCAAAAATGGGGGTTCTGGGTTATATTTCTCCAAAACTAAAAAAAAAAAAGATAAAATAATTATTAATCACGACATTAAAAAAATATATATAAATTACAAAGTAAAAAAGAAAATTCCAATGACAGTGGCGTTTAAAAAACCATCTACAATCACTACGCAGAGGAAATTGCACTTTGCCGCGGAATCCTCTTTTAAATGAAAGAAAGATGAGGTTGGCCGACTTGGTTGTGAGCATTTTTTATTTTTACAATGGGAAAAAACTAGAAAAGTGCATAGAAATTGAAATAAAGAAATTTGTAGCATTTTTTCTTTTCTATTCACGCTGTATCCCGCATATAGCAGGAAGGTATAGACAGGCTTAACGACCAATTCTTGAGACATAGCTCCTTAAATTACGGAGCTTAACGCTTCTCTTTGTCTTGTTACCAGAGCGAGTAAAAAATGATAAATCATCCCTCTGGGAGAAATCAAACCCAAAACGACGGTCTCATCAAAATTTATATGTTTCCTTATAATATTTTTTTATAAAACACTAGGTATCCACGCGCGGTTTCGCCTGTTTAAATATATTGTTATATTATAGACATATTATAAAAAATCTTTATATAAATTATAGCTTATGTGTTATTAAGTTGAGTAAGCTATATTACTGTAAAGTTTCATGTAAATCCATACAATACTTTTTTGTGAAAGTGGAACAGACGTCGATACTAAGAAACTTATACTTTTATTATTAAGTAGTATTTTTCTAAATATTGCTTATCGCTTCTCTTGGAAACTGTCGTAGCGCTCTTGCTTATTAAACTCTACGTTCTTATCATATCAAATCGCTTAATTTATTTATACGTTTCTAAATATTTTTCTTGAGGAACAAGGGTTCCTCATAACAAATTAATCACCTTCCCGCTGTATCCCGCATATAGTAGAGCACGCAGAGGGAACCTAGTTTAGTCTCTCCGTTCCCCACTTTCCATCGAATATTTCGAGGCATTGTGTGTTGGGTGGCGGTACTCAACACCGGGCTTTCGCCTTAGTGTCAGAGCGAAGAATAAATCATAATTTATTCTGCCGAGTAGGAATCGAACCTACAACCATCGCGTTACAGTCACACCTTTGTGCCCCTGCACCACGACGGTTTCAGTACAAATTAATGAGAACTTTTTTGTGTTAATGATAAAAAAATAATTATTCTCTTTTCCAAAAAAATAACAAATTAATGTCCATAATTAAAAATATAAGCATTCATTAAAACACATTCAGTCGAAATATATAATTATATTGTATTTTAAATTTTCAGAAATGTTGAAAAAAAAAATGTGAAGATCGAATTTCAGTTTTTTACCTTACCGTCAAAGTGTGACTATAAATGCGACTGGTTGTGGGTTCGATTCCCATTCGAGGAAATTTATTTAGATTTTCATTTTTCGCTTCCTTGTCAAGCGACAGCGCATCGTAAAGTTTAGTCACTATCCCCAATTCAGCGAAAAGTGGCGAACGGAGTATCTTAACACTACCTTCCTCTGTCTATCCTGCTGTATGCGGGATACAGCGTGAAGCTGACCTTTTTTAATATGTGGAACACTGAAAAATCAAAATATAGGCCGTAAGGTTCATTGTGTATGACGTCACACGGCAGTATTTAAATAGAGAGACGGGCTGTGGCGGCCTACATATGTCAGTATATTAAATCACTCTAATTGCCGCCTGATGGCGATATGTTATATCGATAGTGAGAATTTGTTTTGAAAAGTTACTAATTTGTATGGAATAATTTCTTTTTGTATGTAGATTTATTGTGAAATTGTGTACGAAAAATATAGAGGCCATTCGTGGCACAGGGGCGTAAATGTGGGATTGAGAACGCGACTGGTTGTGGGTTCGATTCCCACTCAAGGGAATGAAGTATTTAATATTTTCATTTCGTTGCTATAGTAAGCGCGGCGTGGCGTTGAGTTTCGCTACTAAACACGAAAGGTATCTAGAATGCGGCGGAAAATGGAGAACAGAAGTGTCTTTATGGGAACGGAGAGTTTTGACACTATATTCCCAGTAAGTTTTTCTCTGCCTACCCTGCTAATCCGTCTAAATTTAATATATTGCGTGTTGAAAGGCGGAACTTTGTATACTTTTTTAATTAAACGAATTCCTTCGTATGGACTATGTTACAGAGTATGGATTTTTTTTACGTTTTTATATAATAATCTTTAAAGGACACTTTATATAAAAAGAAATAATATAAAAAATATCGATTTTTTCTCGATGAACCTAAGATATAAAATAGAGGCTGACATGGCGCAGCGGCATAGTGTAAGCGCGTGAGTTGTGGATTCGATTCCCACTCGAGGAAATGAATTTCAAGGGCAAGGTAAGGATAATTTCGCTACTCAACACAGAATGTCTCGTCAAATTGTTCGGAAAGTCGGGAACGGAATGCTTATTCACTAGGTTGCCTTTTTCTATCCTGCTATGCAGAGAAAGCTGCTAACCTAAATAACTCTTATACTAATTACACAGGCAAAACCATCGCAAACTGCTAGTATCTCAAACAAATCTTACATTAACATTTGAATTAAAAAGTTAACCTACTTTCGTTTACATGTATTGTACTATCATGACATTCTGTATGTAGTGGAATGTAGAATTTTTCTTACAGCTATTCTTTTCGTTGATTAAATGCGGTCCGAGACAATGAGAGGTTCCCCGGGGGTTCACGGGGTTACGACGCGTTCTAGGCTGTATATAGGAACAAAGGTGGAATATATTTCGTTTGTACTGAAAGGAACGTGGTCTTCGTTATATGACTTTTTAAATTTACTTTTTGAGTTTTTTTGAAGTATATACGTTTTTTGGTCTGGCGTAGTGAGATTTAGGCCCGTATTTATAAACCACTTTAAACTCTGAGATCGATCTTGAGATACGGATTTCATTAATATATTTTCAATCTGTGAATGATGATATCTCAAGATTGATTTCAGAGACGGTTCACTTTAGACCAATTTTAGAAATTTTCTTATTCATAACATCATCTTATTCATTGCGTGTTCAATTGCGAAACTTAACGCCGGTTTGTCTTACTAAAACGGAAAAACGAAAACAATGTCTCCAAATGGAAATCTAACCCCCAAACGTCATTTTTACAGCCACCCCACTGCGCCCAAATTAGCCTCACACCTATATCATACGAACAATACAAAAAAATACAATATTCACAACTATATTTTTTCCTCACATTCCCAATACAATTCTCTGCAATTTAATATTCAAAATAGCGCTTGCATTGGTAAAACACCCTTGGGGAACCTCTTGTTTTTCACCAGTCAGTCAGGTTAAACGGTGTCAGGTGAAACAAAAAGAAGTGATGAGCCTTGTGGGCGCGGCAAAATCAATACAACTTGTCATCCGATGTGCGAAGAAAGTCTCACAAAAATCACATGTAAGCATTTGGACGTGTAAGGTTTTGTCTGTGTGTAGTGATTACATGGAGAAATTCTGGTTTTTTTATGGTGATAAGTTATATGGTGAATCTGTTTCTTTGTATATACAGAATGGAGGTTGTAGATAGAATTGGAATATTTTTTTTTTGTTAAAAGTGTCAGGAATGTCGTTTAGGTAATCGCTTTTTGTTAATTAATATTTTTTTATTTAAAACCCGTCTGTAAATTCGATAGGTTATGAATTGGATTCCAACTCCAGGAAATGACATTACATTTTTATTTCTTTACTCTGGTAATGTGGCAAACCACGGCGCTGAGTTCCGCTACTCCAAATTCAAGGTTCCCTTAGCGTACCCTGCAATGTGTAGGATACAATATGAAAAGAAAAATAACATTATACAATTTAAATGAAACGTGCCTGCTCTGCTATATTCCGGATATAGTATTGACTACTGGAATAAATATATTTGAAAATGGCTTCCGTGGTAGCAGTTTAAATATCACTTTAATATCCACTTTTAGTCCAAATAGACATAACACGAAGCAGAACGCTGCACGTTGCCCAGATATTCTTTAAATGACGATACGTTCCAAGGTTACCATAACAGAACCTATAGCACTATTAGTTAAAAATGTAAGTTGTCATTCCACTCTAAGTTGTTTTATTAAAAGCTTTAACCAAGGTTAGAATAAAATATGACGGTGGAGTTACAGACAGGTGCATTTTCTTTCAATGTCACAATATTATAGACTTAAGGTGGATAAAAGTAAATTGCAATGAATGTGACCTATGGGGCTATGTATGGTTAAAACTTTATTTTTTATTTTTCAGCTCCACATTGCAGGGTAGGCAGAGGGAACCTGGGAACCTAGTATTAAGTCACTTCGTTCCCATTAAGATACTTTTGTTCCCCACTTTCCGCATTTCCCGAATTCGGGAGGCATTGCGTGTTGAGCAGCTGAACCCATCGTCTCTTTTTACCTCGTAATCAAAGCGAAGAAATGAAAATATTAAATATTTCATATCCTCGAATGGGAATCGAACCCACAACCTGTTGGGATAACGGTCGCACGCTTTAGCCTTGCCTTAGCTAATATGGACAGGCCAGCGGCTTCCATCTTTTTTTTCTTATTTTACTACCACTAAAAAGATAGGTTAATAAGATAACTCCGATTGGAATATCAAGTGTTCAAAGGGCGCTGTGTCCTTCAAGTGATATATGAAAACACTACCGTCCTTCACCTTACGAAGTGAAGGGCGCGAACGAGCTATTGCTTATGTAATCGTAAATTTTATCATTAGGCTTTTTTTACTGGTTTAAATTAGAGGTGGGCTTATGGTTTTAAGTTCGATTCTCAGTCGGTGGAATAAATTATTTTCAGTATCTAGCTCGTGTAAAAAGATAAAGCGAGGCGGTAAGTTCTGTTAAACACCCAATGTCCCGAAAATTATGCGAAAAGTGGGCAACGGAGTGTAGACACACTCCCTGCTATGAGGAAAACAATGTTAAGTTATTTATTTTGATTTTAGAAACGGCCGTTTTGCCGCATTGGGGCAATGTCTAGTTTCAAACGCTATGAGTTCGATTCCAGTTTCGGAGTGTCATTTAAAAGATTTCCATTTTCCTGCTTTTTGAAGGTAGTCTTTAATTTTGTTTATTATCTAAACGACTTCTTAATAGTTATTTGTTCGATTCCCACTAGGAAGGAAGTAATGACTAATAACGAGAATTGCTTAGATTCACAACATTCTAATTCTAGAGTTACGTGTTGAGTAGCGGGACTTAACGCCGCGGGCCTCGTTACCAGAGCGAGGAAATGAAAATATTACACATTTTCTTTCGTAGAACGAGAATCGAACTCACATCCCTGCACACCGTCTTACGCAAACAAAAAAATAAACAAAAATAATAATCTTAATCATAAAAAAAAACTTTTATATTGCATAAATAAGTTTCAGAAAAAGGAAGTTGGCGTAAAACTCGGAAGCAAACAGAGCTACGAGTTTAGTTCGCCGCGTAGCACTCTTCACTTTCCTCGGACAAATTGCACTCGAGAATGAAATATACGGTGTGTTCTCACAGTTTGAAATGCATATAGTGTTTGTTCACTTCAATATAAGAAAAATACTGGCATATTTACATACATTATATTTTGTTTAGAAATAGTTTATGTATATATGTATGGAAATTGTTTGTTTTTTTATAATTTATTCTAATATTATAGCCTAACTAACCTAACCTTATTTTTTCTTATTTTTTTAATAGAGAAAACTGTGAGGTAGAGAAAAAGTGTTAACACAGTTCGTTCCCAATTTTCCGCCAAATTTTAGATGTATTGCGTATGGCGGTACTCAACGCCGCGATTTGCCCCGACACCAGAGCGAGGAAATAAAAATATTAAATATTTCATTTCCTCGAGTGGGGATCGAACTCACAACCAGTCGCTTTTACAGTCACACACTTGTGCCCCAGCACCACGACTGGCCTCATATAAATGATAGAGTAAAAAGTGATTTTTACAAAAACTCATCAGAAGAATGAAAATATTGTCTTATATTTTAATAGTAGTTTATTTTTCAGTTCACTTTAATGAGTTTCCTCAATTAAGTAAAGTGTTTGCATCGCTCTATTAAGGTAATTAGTTTTCATAATGACAAGAATGTATGCCAATTAAAGATATTATTATTATACACATATGTTTTTCTTAACAAATTCGGTTTTCTATGTATCTTCGTTCTGGTAACAAAAAATAGGGCGGCGTTAAGCGGCGAAAGCGGGGATCGGAGTATCTTAACACTACGTTTTCTTTGCCTACCCTGCTATACAGCATTCGTAAAAAAAAACTATATATACAGTTTAAATTCTTATAATATATAGGTAAATACCGCTGCAATGAACTAGGCCTTCGATTGCAGAAAATGTCTCTCTCTCTCACATCGGTTCATTCACTAATTCATTGTGTCAAGACCCTCCATTCTCCGCTTTACGCATTGGTAATAGAAATTATCACGGAACTTAATGCAAATGCGAAAATATGAAAATAGATAAACCTCTTGTGTGGAGTGTCTTAACAGTAGATTCTCTCTACTTACTGTGCTATATACGAGATATAGAGTAAAAGTAAAAAAAATCCATTCTTCTCTACCAGCTATTCCCTAAACAACAAAGCTAAAATTCCCAAAGCCTAAAACAAAATGTAACATTGCCGCGTCCATATTTTATTTAGAACACGTGCGCCTATTTTCGTTTTATTTTTACTTGTATATTTTTCTGTTGACTCTCAACACTCGTTGTGGTCTATGTTTAGAACTCTTCGCTGAAGAGCCCTTTTACCGTTCAAAAGATGACCAGAGCAGGTGGATTTAACCGCACCGGAAACGGTTTTAATCTTAAAACTTCGATTTAACGTGAAATTTTATGTCAGTTTGTTGTAAGTGAAAGGTCAATATGTCATTTTATGTCAGTATCCAATTATTGACATATGCTGTAAGTTTTTAATAAACTTTTAGAATGGAAAAGAAAATTGCTATTTTTATTTTCTACTAATTCCGTAGAGGCTTTTGAGGTCGCAGTGGCATATCGTTAGATTGTGACCGCTACGAACGATAGTAGCATGTCGTGGGTTGTGTTCCCGCTCGGGGGATGTTTATATTTAAATTATATTCATTTTGTAAATATTTGATTAAAAAAAAATCTGCTCAGTTTTTGTGCGCCAGTTCCTCTCAGTTCTGAGGCAGAGACCTTTAGTGAACCAGTGGTAAATTATTTGACGTTGTAAAAATGAAGCATGGAACTTCTTATTTTGAATAAAATAGTTTGAATTTTAATTTATCCACTCTAAAAGACAAAACCTCCCCCCTCAATTCGCAATGTCTTGAAAATTAAGCACAAAATGGCGAATGGAATGTCTTAGGACAGAATTTTGTCTGCATCATCTTCTATCTCCTAATATTTCCAACTAAAATGGACCTTTTAGCTGTATAATATTATTATACATTTACTTGTATTCACATACATTATTTTTATTTGGTCAGGAAAAATGTGGTATTGAGATACGCATGCCAGCACGCTATATACAAAAATTCCTACGACGTGATGCTCTATATGACTCTGTTCAGCCACCACACCCATATTATATTGTAGAAACGAATTTATTTTGTTTATTTTATAAATAAACTAGCGGCCCGCTCGCGGTTTCACCCGCGTCAACTATGTTATTATTAATTTCTGTCTCCATGACTACGTCCTACTGACGTTATGCAAAATTTGAGACTCCTAGAATTTGTAGTAACGAAGTTTCATACAAACTTTCGACCCCAAAAACAACCCCTTAGAAGTCGAATATTGCAAATTCCTATCTTAGCGAGCACCTACGTCCTATAAATAACTCATATGCAAAATTTGAGATTCCTAGCACGTGTAGTTTCTGAGATTTCGTGATAAGTGAGTGACCTTTCGATTTTATATATATAGATAGATAATATAAAAGTTTTAGGTAGTCTTGCGCAGCATTATGGGGTTGCTTACCACTCAGAGGAATAAACCTTGCTCTGGTAACCACCAGAGCAAGAGCAGCTTCGAGTTCTGTCACTTAACGCTGACGGGATAAAGCAAAAAAAAATGTTTTTTCTATACCAACTATTAGGTAGAAAAAATTCAATATAGCGCTTCGTCGCGTTAGTAGGCCAAAGCAATGAAAATATTACATATTTCATTTCCTGTTATGGGAATCGAACTCGCAACCTATCGCTTTTACAATCGTGCCCCTGCGTCACGGATTCTTGTCAAAATATTCATGTCACAGTGTCAAACGTCACTAAGTAATGCTTCACGTTATGTCACATCTCGGGGGACCAGGTACGCATATTCCACCTTACCTTCCTTTCTTCTGAACAAACTTTCTTAAAATAAACAGAATAAGTAAACAGTTAGTGACGGAAAGTGACGAAGGGAGTGTCTTTAACATTTAGTCCTCTCTGCTTTTCCGGTGTTTACAGGAGACATACAGTGATAATTAATTCCGTAATATCAATTCTAGTGGAAAAAATATATTAAAAAGAAATCAAAATTTAAAAATCTAATCAAAAAGGAATATAATAAAAATCTCTATGTAATATTTTAAATCTTTCAAGCAATATCTTTAGCGGTACTCGTATATATGAATATGTATGTATGTTTAAGCTATATGAAACGTCGACTCCTCGCGTCCAATCAACTGAGTGTTTGCAGATTGTAGTCCGCTAATATAATAATGTAAGCTGTAAAATATCATTTTTGTAGCAGAATTAATTTTGTAGAAGTAAAGAAAATTTAGATAGTACAATAATTTAAATTTTAATTCTTGATTTATTGAAACTTTTTACGAATTAATAATATTTATTTTAGTTCACGCTGTATCCCATTAAAGTGAACCTGGGAACTTAGTGTCAAGACATTCCGTTCCCATTAAGACACTTCCGTTATCCACTATCCGCCGAATTCTGAAGGCGCTCATTATTTAAAAAAGAAAAGTGTAAATGGGTCACAAAGTTTCGACATTTTTGGGTAAAGCTCTATAGGCAGTGGAAGAATAAAATAAAATATAATTACACTATATTTTATTATTTTTTTATGTATAAAAAAACGTAATATAAGAAAACAAATCTTCAATTTTCATTCCAGGTGGTCCATCGAATGATGTAAGGTGCGTCTTGCGTCGCTTATGCGTAGCGAGCAACGGTCATGGCGTTTCGGAGATAGTGCCAGGTAAAGGAATTTTTTTGTTACAAAATCTATTTAATAATATAATATTCTTCCTTTACTATCTGAATGACAGACAATGCACAGATGAAAATATTAGCTTTAGAAACTTGTAAAAGTTAGGTAAGGGAGTGTAGGGGAGCACTAGGAGAGGATTTCTCAAAATTCCTAGGAGAACCGGGAAAAAACGGGGTTTTACGTTTTGAAGGCCACGTAAAGTTTTGGACGATGAAGAAGGAGCCAAATTCTTTGGTTGCCGTTGGACAAAGTAATATAAGGTGATCAGCAAAAATACGATTTAAACAACAAAGTAGAGAATGATTTGTCAATAGGGTCTATCGTAATGTTGCCCTTTCAATATATGAGATTATAAATAATTTTTTGAGCTACACGCTGTCTTCCACTCATAGCTGGGTAGGTAGCAGGAGCCTGGGAATCTAGTGCTAGTATCCCCGACTGTTCCCAACTTTCCGCTGAAATCCGGAAGATATTATGAGCACCAGAATATACTGGTATATTGAGCACCAGAACTCAACGCTTCACCTTTCCTCGTTACCAGAGCGAGGAAATATTTAATTTCCTCCAGTAGGAATCGAACCCACAACCTGTCGTATTTACAGTCGCACACTTGTCAACCTGCGCTACGACTGGTTTCTGGGATTATCAGAGATCCATAAAAATAAGAGGACTTGAGCATTATTATTATTTAATCACGTAACCTGAGGATGCACCAGGTTATGGTTTCTCCACATGCCACCACAAAAACGACAATCATTTAAATTTCTCCAAACAAATAACTGAAAACCACCATGCTCGACGTCAACCCAGCAATATATCCTAAGCATTTGAAGCAAACAAGATTCCTCATAACCTCGTACCGTATAATGTTTGTGAAGGGTAGTTGGTGCAGAGAAAAATATAATTACGTCGTTTATATGTGCCGGCACGGAGTCGGGCGTGCTTTATGTAATAGAGTGTAGGGATGGGTGGTTATCGATGATGTATGCTTAGTATAGCTAGGTTAGATCCGCGACTTCGCTTGTGTTATCGTTAAATTACTTTTAATTATTATTAATAATGATATTGAAATTATTTTAATTCAAAGTGTTCGTTGTCATTATTGTCTCTTAACAAATATATTTTTTTAATATTTATTTCTGTGGCGATATAAGATTGACCCGTTATTGATCCCTACAACGTATTATGTGCTGACATTTGGCATGTACGTAGGGATCATTAAGAGAAAACGTTTTCCCTAAGTTCTTACAGCAACGAAAAAATATAGGATTTTACAATTTATAATTCCCGAAATCGAGGTTTAGGACGGTCACTAGTGTAAGTATATACAGATGTATTTGTTTATGTAAGAAATATTTTTGGACACGTTATAGTATATTCAGGGGTATTTTTTATATACTTGTTACCTAGTAGCAGTATTAATAGTAGTGTTGTATTGTTATTCATTTTCAGCTTGGCCATGAAGTTTTTCATAACTAAGATTCTTTTTGTAAAATAATACAAAAAATATATCGATATATCGATAAAATGTTTAACATCTCTAGTGACGAGTAGATACACCGTCTAAGTTACGCTGCACGCCAGAGCTGAGAGCCGCGTTTTATATAAATGAACTGAAATCATATGGAAAATTAACTTGTGCTTATATTGCGATACAAAATATTCTAGTTAACAGTATATATCTTAAATGAACTTTACTTTTTAAAATTCTACGACGCGACGACGCGGTATTGAGTTTCGGAGTGTTTTGACACTAGCTTCTCGTTACTTATGTTATATGTGAGAAAAAAGCGTGAATGTACATATTGGGTACAATTACTTAGGACGTGGAATTTTTAAATATCTTATCGATAAAATATAACCGATTGATTGTTTATATGCAAAACATTGTAATTTTTACGATATTTGGCAGATGTATAATATTAATATCAAACTTTATTATTTAATTAAGTTTTTCCTTAGTTGTAGGTTCAATTCCTATTGGAAATGATAATATTTCACATTTAATATTTTCCTTTTCCTCGCTTTGATAACAAGGTAAACCACCGCTCAATATCCAATGCTTTAAAATTTCGGTGAAAATTGGGGAAAGGAATTATTTTAACACTAGATATCTAGGACCACTCTGTTTACCCTGCTATGTGAATCTATTTGAAAACATATCCATTCAAAGAAATATTTTTAAAATTAAAAAAATATATATTTACGAATTAATAACTTTAGAGTAAATAAACGTAGGACTTCAAATAAATAAGACTTCTTCTTTGGTAGTGCTATTCAAATTCCTCTTATATTTACAATTTTTACATCAACAGGGAATCAAACCTCTAATATAACCACCTCTATTCTGGACTACACAATAAACTTATTCAAAGAGCACGTCCAGCGTTTTACTCTTTCTACAATTTACTAAGAAAGGGTCCTTAATTTCCACGAAAAACGTTCCCGACCCGTACCAATTAAATT
Organism: Heliconius melpomene rosina; assembly: GCF_056956725.1. Taxonomy (NCBI): domain Eukaryota; kingdom Metazoa; phylum Arthropoda; class Insecta; order Lepidoptera; family Nymphalidae; genus Heliconius; species Heliconius melpomene. The sequence goes on from NC_140399.1 coordinate 2,312,274, forward strand.
GGTTCCGCCGGGTGACTTTGAGAAATCCTTTATAGAAGTGATGCCGGCCACGTCGCCGGCCGACTTTTTATAGTCGACTTGCTTAGCCTTTGATAAGAATCTTTTCTTACTTTCCTTTACTTTTACTAATGATATCCTTGTTATATTGTTCTTTTTAGTTGTATACAATCTGGAACTTCATTACTCATGTATGTACGTCATTTTGTATGTTTTAAATCCAATCTATGAAAAAATCTTTGTGGGCTGGATTTGTAAATTTAAAAAGGAATATAAGAAATATCTACATTAAAAAGGAGGTCAGTCGTAGCACAGTGGTGCAAGTGTGTGACTGTAAACGTGACAGGTTGTCGATTTGATCCCCATTCGTAATACCTCCGGAATTCGGCGGAAAGTTGGGAGTGTATTGACTAGTGATTGAACACTAGGCTCCCTCTACCTACCTACAAGCGGGATTCAGGGTAGAGCTGAAAAAAAAAAGAAATATAAAGAATATTACGACTCTAATATGATACTGGCTAAAAAGTTATTTAACGAAAAAGGTCAAAAAACCCACAAATCAGACTCAATTTGCTATTAGGTCAATAAATATAAAAAATGTATTCTGCATTTTCCTGTAATATTATCAAAAACCTGGGGCCTATAGTTACTATACAAGTCGAGTAATGTTAAATTTTTGTTCATATGAATTCATAAAGGCTTCATTGTAGTTGTTCTTTTATTATACCGATTTATTTGGTTCAATTGAAACAAAAGCTCATTGTGCTAGTAATGTTTTAAAATAGACGTATTGTATCCTGCAATTTCGTTTGCGTGGACTATGAAACGTAAATTTACACGTTCCAGATAAATATATAGAAAATCCTTCGTCCCCCTAAACTCCCCAACCGAATTTCAGGGTTGTAGACCTCATAGTTCTGGTTAAAAAAAAATTATTTCATTGAATTGGTAAAAATTTCAGTTTTCAATGTTTTTGATTTCAGAGTTCTGAAATTTCAATGTTTTAAATACCTTTAAGTAATTCAATACACTAAAGTGAAGCCAGTCGTGGTGCAGGAGTAAAAGCGTGAAACTGTTAACGCGAGTAGTTGTAGGTTCAATTGAAACTAGAGGAAATGAATTTTTATTTTAATTTATATTTTAAATTTTTCGCTCTGGTAACAAAGCAAAAGCCCAGCTTTGAGTTCCATACCCTGGTGTGTGCAGAATACGCCTGTAAATTAAATAAAAACTAATTCAGATTAGTAAACAAATAATTGTGTAATTCAAGCGGGCGAAGCCGCAAGTGTTACGCTAGTTATATAGTCTTATACACATTTAACCACTCAGCAAATTTCAAACTCTATTTAACACAAACTCTATTCGAAAGTTTCTCAGCAATAAAGCATACAACTTTCAACTCTTTAATCGTTTGAAAGGCGGAAAATTTATTTTTATTCGACCGCATTTCCTTTCGATGGCTCTCGGTGCGCCAGTTCTCGTAATAAGTTCCCTTAGGATATAAATCGGTCATAAATTTCATTTTGAGACCTCCGTCGTCAGCCCCGGCATCGCAATGTAATTTGTGGTTTTCTACGGATAGAAGTAGGTTTCTTGAAAATAATATCATAGTAGTGTCATTTTTATTTTATTATCTCGTAGAGGAGAGTAGGCAGTATCAGCCGGTAGTGTTAAGACACTCCGTTCTCCACATTCTGTCTCAATTCGGGACTTTGTTGTAGCTTCATTATGTATATTGCACATTTTTCCGACCAATTTTCGAGGCATTATGTGTTGAATAGCGAAATTCAACGCCACTGTGTCTCATTACCAGATCGAGAAAATGAAAATATTAAATAATTCACCCACTGGATTCAAAGGGCGCAGGCCCGGACGGAGTGGCGAGCATTGGGGCCTCCCCCAAACCTCCTATGTCCAGCAGTGGACTTTAAAAGACTGATGGATGGAAATAATTCACTACCTCGAGCGGGAATAGAATCCACAATCCTCACGTTTAACAAAAACAATCCCACTACGCTACGTCAACCACTAAACGAACAAATTTTAAAACTAACATTATCTTAAAAATAGCAAAAACAACAAAAAACATATAATACCAACGAAAATGCCCTACATTTTAAATGTCAGTGGAAGAAAGCAACCGCAGCGCCATTCCGTCCTATCGGCCGCTATCTAACAATCACTATTACCCCAATTAAGTACCAAGGCCACAGAGTTGGCATGACACGGGCATGATGACGAGGGCTCTCCAAGCTAGGCTCCAAGAGTATCGGTTGTTCAGAGTTAACTTAATTATGTTTAATACTGCTCTAAATTTTGTGATAGCTATCTGCTGGTATTGTTTTGATATGGCTCCTTTTTTAAATAGGTTTTTTTTGGTGTTGAGATTTTAGATTTTTTCTAAATTTCTTTTAAGAAATTGCTAAATATAGCATCGCTGTGGCACAGTCTTACAAACGTGATGGTTGTAATTTCTATCTTCACTCGGGTGAAATAATTATTTTCGTATCTTCGCTCTGGTAATCATATATAATATAGTATTGTTTGCTAGTCTTTCAGGCGTTAAATTACGTCTCTAAGAATATTTTATTTAAATGAACGTGCAATATGTATCTTAGACGAACCATTTAAAGCTACAATTGAGCCCTTCATAACTAGCAAAACTCGTTTATTTAAATCTCCTTGCTGTACTATATAAGCAATTTCAACTATTTTATTTCAACGATTATTGATTATATTAAAGTTTAAAAACTGCCATTTTTGTGACTGACTCACTTCTGTAAGCCGTCGGAGATGTTTGGAAAATAATAATATTATCAAATGTTATAGTATATACCTAAATATAAAGTAGATTTTGCAATAGATGATACCAAACACGAAGATAGAAAATACTACGAGTATATTGGCGAACATTGAATGTTCAATAGAACGTGTAAAACTGTCAATTTGATTGAAATAAACAAAAGAGCTTCTATTAACTGTATAATAGTAGAGTTCAATTTTTTTTTAAATAAAAAAGTATACGTTCATGTATTTGACTAGTTGTTATTCGAGCCATAATTTCATTTTGTGCGAAATTTAAAAAAATCTCAGCGGATGCAATGTTGACAGAATTTTTTAGAACCAAGTTTACCCGTGTTTTATTTTTTTATAAAGTTTATAATAATAATTTCTATCTATAAGATTTTTATTATATTGTTTGTTCTTATATTTATTAAATTAATTTATCTGTTTAGCCGTTACGGGCCCTACTTTGGTAACACATGATGGACTGCCGCAGTGTCACTCAATTCTACTTGAATTGCAAATACCTGACCTTTCGCCTCGTGACCCCGCGATATCGCGAGCTTACCTTCCTTCAGAATGACTTTTTCTTCTATTTTAAATAATATTGAATTTTAAAACTGTATATCTGCAGTCCTTGTACACTGTATAGTGCAGATAATTGATTAAATTTGACTATGCAGTTGTCATTAAAAAATGTTAGCTGTATTTTTTAAAAGTGGGTCTTAATGGGAACGAAGTGCTTTTACACTAGGTTCCCAGGATTCCTCTGCCTAACCTGCCATGTACGGGAAGCTAAAAAAAGCTAAAACAACACAAAATTATTATATTTCACACTTGAAAAGAAAAAACTTTAATTAGAAGTCATTTTACCGCAGTATGCCAAAAAAGGCCGAAAAGTGGCAGTCGCATCTAAAATTCTGGGCCATCGTTTCTTCGTGGCACGTGTAATTTCCCGTGAAGCAGCAGATGGGCGTTTTTTCGGTGTATTTGCATAATTTAATTCGGCTTTGGCCTAGAAGGGACAAAATTCAAATCATGTCCACAAATCGCTTATCATTTTGGTAATTCACTTTTTGTGAATTATTTTTGATATTAAATGTTTCGTTTATGTATTCAGCATTTATGGCGATGACAAGGTACTAAAATTGAGGATTGGGAGAACTCAGCAGAGAAAGAAAGTAGATCTATGTAAAATTTGATTGTCCTAAAATCTCATTTGTTTTAAACATATTCATGAATATAATGGTTCATGCATTAATTGACAACTATAATAACAAGAACTTTTATCACACAAATTAAAATATCATGTCAATCCTACATTTCGGCGGAAAATGGGTAACGGAGTGTCTTAACTCTAGGTTCCCTATTCCGACCCTGCTGTGTGCGTGATACAGCGTGAAGCTAAATAAATAAAAGTTATACTATTTGAAATAGAATAAATATGTAAAACCACAATATTAACAAGAACTTCTATCACACAAATTAAATTACCATATCAATCCTACATTTCGGCGGAAAATGGTGAACGGAGTGTCTTAACTCTAGGTTCCCTTTTCCTCCTTTGTTGTGTGCGTGATACAGCGTGAACATAACAAATAAAAGTTATACTATTAGAAATAGAATGATTCTACACAGTGTTGCAAATAAATAACAAATCTGACTTAAAACAATAATTGTCTTAAACAGACACCTTTTACTGTTCCAATTGCTAATGGAACTTGTGACCTCCTTCAAGCAGATTCAACCAGATAACTAACTGGAGCACTATTTACCTTATCGATTCTTAAAAACCTACCGTATATTACATTTCCCTGTTTGCGTGTTACCGACGTCCGGTCAATATCTGCCAGTATTTATTTTGCTCTGTCAATATAAACCGTCTCGTGTAAATATTTGGAGGGTAGATCCAACTATGAATTTTGGGGATCTATTGAATTATGAAATATTTTATCTTTTATTCGTTCTGTTGTGTGTTCTAGATCAATATCATTCTGTTATTATTAGTTTGGTATTAAAGAATCAATGTGAATTTGTATTAAAGTTTATCTTTTTTTCAATGATTTTTTCTCCGTTATGTGTGTGCCGCACACAATGGAATAGGCAAACGGAATTTGTGAACCTAATGTTAAGAGACTCCTTTCCGATTAAGACACTTTCGTTCCCCATAATTTGTCCTTCACTTTTGTGAATTTTTCACATTGTTAAAGTGACTTTTCCGCTCTTTATTCCGCATCAGTGTCGCAAAGAGAACGTTCATTCCGTTCTTTCGACAATCCTGTTTCCTTGCATTTGTATATAATCAAGTACTCTTCTTTGAGCATCATTATTACGAACTTTATCTATTTACTTTGATTTTTCTTTCTTTTAGATTGTTTCTATATTTTCTCGTATATACAAATATTACTTATGGAGAGAGAGAGCCAATAATAACCATTTGCTCTTCTAGCTTCTTAATATTTTTAATTTCACGATGTATTCTGCATATAGCAAGGAACCTAGGGTTAACAGATTCCACTCCTCACATAACTGCTTAATTTCCGATACATTGCGTTAGACCAGAGCGAGGAAATATCATCAGGGATTACAATCCACAACTATCCTGAACTTTGTCCACTGCATCACAACGTTCACTATATTGCATAGAATTTCATACTAAATTCGCAATTAAATAGTGTACAGCATAATACGTGCAACTTTCCGTAACCGGTAATGGGGTAACAAGCGGAAGCTGCGTTGTCTTGTTCATGTCACGTGAAGTTTAGTGACGTTTCATATACCTATGTAGATATAATATATTCTATGTGGAATATAATATGTGCAATTTGATTAAATATTTTTATCAATGGCTCAATTTTATCAATGGAAATAATTATTTAGATGTTCCCCCTTTGGCCAGATAAAGTGCGGCGTTGAATTTCGCTACTCAATACGCAACATCTCGAATTCGGGCGAAAAGCGGAGAACTGGGTATCTGTCTCTGCTCTCTCTCAACTGCTCTCTGCTGACCCTGCTATATATGACAAAAAGTAAAGGCCTCATACCTTCTTTTAATACTCTTTACTTCGCCAGTCCAGTGCCAGTCGTGGGGCAGGGGCACAAGTTAGCGATTGTTAATTGGTTCGATTCCCTCTGGTAACGAGGCAAATCGCGCCAAACGCAATGCTTCCAAAATTTGGCGGAAAGTGGGGAAAGGAGTATCTTAAAACTAGGTTCCCTGGTTTCCTATCCCCACATTGCTACGTGCGGAATACACCGTGAAGCTAAGATAAAAAAAGTTATAGTTAGTAAATAAGTACCTTGATCGAAGTATCTTGACACTAGGTTCCCTCTGCGTACCCTGCTGTGTGCGGGATACAGCGAGAAGGTAATTCAATTAATAACATAAACATAAAATCCTTTGTTTAGTTATTAGGTACATTAAACAACTAATAATACAAATTTTATTTATCGAAAGAATTTTAGACTTGCGTAATCTAAAATGCCACTAATATAACCCAATAACCATTTTGATTTAATTAAAAGATATACTTTTAGATCGTCTGAGTGATACCTCATTTAGTTGAGAACAAAAGAAATTTACGGAATACAGAATAAAATCTTTATATATTTTACTAGCGGCCCGCTCGCGGCTTCGCCTGCGTGAACTACGTTATTATTAATTTCTGTCTCCATGACTACCTACGTCATATAAGTGACGTCCATGCAAATTTTGAGACTCCTAGCATTTGTAGTAACGAAATTTCATACAAACTTTCAACCTCAAAAAAACCCCTTAGAAGTCGAATATTGTAAATTCCTGCCTTAGCGAGCACCTACGTCCTATAAGTAACTCCTATGCAAAATTTGAGATTCCTAGCACATGTAGTTTCTGAGATTTCGTGATGAGTGAGTGACCTTTCGATTTTATATATATAGATAAGAATCGTCAAGCGTCACGCTAAAGCGGGATAAATCCCGTATATAGCGTGGTAGGAAAAGGAAACCTAATGTTAGTATACTCTGTTCCCTCGCCTTCTCTCTAAATTCGGTATATTGAGTGACGAAACTCAACGATGCATTTAACCTAATGAGCGCGCAGAAATAAAGAGAATTCATTCACCGAGTGGGGATCGAACCTACAATTACGACGTCAGACAGCTAAAATGAGATAGTCACTCCGTTCTCTGCATTTTATTCATTTTAGAATATAATCATGCAGGTGTGTAAAGGGGAATTAAAAGTTAAAAACTTATGTTCATATTTTGTCGGTATTAAACCAAGTTTGTTTATAGACGATTATAATAATTTATGCATTTATTGTAATTTTCTAGCGTAGTTCATGTTCTAGTATCATAGAATTATCAGTTTTGAACTTCTATTCGGTAACCTGAGCTCGGTCTAAGCGCGTCTACCATATTCAGAGTTTCTAATTCCTCTGTTTTGGTTTTCCATAAGTTGTCGTGCCTGACCATAAATGTCTCTCATGAAATCTACTCACATTACTGAGCCTTTATGGGCATGTAGACATATTTAAACGCTAAACTAAGCTTACATATTTTTATTACATATTTTTTTCTATTATTAAAAGGTAAATGTACAAATGTTTAATAATTTTTATGAAAATATATGTCATAAAAGACTAAGAAGATTTTATATCTCTTTTTAATTATTTTAATTTATGTATTTTATTTATTTTTTTCAGGTGGTGAGTGCGGGAGCGTGTAGCAGCGGTATGCGCGTGCTAGTTACAGCGCTCGCCGCGCTGCTGGCGCGTGCGCTTGCCACCCCCCACGAGCACCGCGCGAGGCACCATGCGCCCGATCATGTTCCACATTTCCCTGTCCCCGTACCGCCCCAACCTTACCGCGGACACGGAGAGGCTGTCAGATATAACCCTGAGCTAGACACAATCCTCCCGCGCCTGGATGAACATGAAACATCTTCGAAACGCGCACGATTTGAGGATCCTGAATCTTCATCTAAGCGAGCTAGTGAAGAAAGATTTTACTCAAACCATGAACGGATTGAGGAGCTAATGGCTGATGAACCTCAGCTCGGACCTGAAGCTGAAGACCCTTTAATCGTCCGAACGAGAAAGGGGAGAGTACGAGGTATAACGCTAACAGCAGCGACTGGAAAACAAGTCGATGCGTGGTTTGGCATTCCATATGCTCAGAAACCATTGGGTGATCTTAGATTTAGACATCCTAGGCCTGTAGAAAGCTGGGGCGATGAAATTCTTAATACAACGACACTGCCACACACATGCGTCCAAATCATTGATACAGTATTTGGAGATTTTCCTGGAGCGATGATGTGGAATCCTAACACGGATATGCAGGAAGATTGTCTGTACATAAATATTGTGACTCCGAAACCGCGTCCAAAAAATGCAGCAGTTATGTTGTGGGTATTTGGCGGAGGATTCTATTCAGGAACTGCAACTTTAGATGTATATGATCCAAAAATTCTTGTATCAGAGGAAAATATTGTATATGTTTCCATGCAGTATCGAGTTGCTTCACTTGGATTTTTATTTTTTGATACTCCAGATGTTCCGGGTAATGCTGGTTTATTTGATCAATTAATGGCATTACACTGGGTAAAAGATAATATCGGTTACTTTGGTGGTAATCCTCATAACATAACACTTTTCGGCGAATCTGCTGGTGCTGTATCAGTCTCTTTACATTTGTTATCACCTCTTTCTAGAAATTTATTCTCTCAAGCTATAATGCAATCTGGAGCAGCAACAGCCCCTTGGGCAATTATATCAAGAGAAGAAAGTATCTTACGAGGTATGCGATTAGCTGAAGCAGTTCGCTGTCCTAGTTCAAGATCAGATATGGGTCCTATGATTGATTGCTTAAGGAAAAAAAGTGCTGATGAACTTGTGAACAATGAATGGGGGACATTGGGCATATGCGAATTTCCTTTCGTGCCTATTATTGATGGTTCATTTTTAGACGAAATGCCAAGGAAATCATTAGCTCATCAAAACTTTAAAAAGACAAATATCCTCATGGGCTCAAATACAGAAGAAGGTTATTATTTTATTCTTTACTATCTTACTGAGCTGTTCCCAAAAGAAGAAAATGTTGGAATTACCAGAGAACAGTACTTGCAAGCAGTTAGAGAGCTTAACCCTTACGTTAATGACGTTTCAAGGCAAGCAATAGTTTATGAATATACAGATTGGCTAAATCCAGAAGATCCAGTAAAAAATAGAAATGCTTTAGACAAAATGGTGGGAGACTATCACTTTACATGTGGTGTTAATGAGTTTGCACATCGTTATGCTGAAACTGGTAACAATGTATACACATATTATTACAAGCACCGTAGTAAGAATAATCCCTGGCCATCCTGGACAGGTGTAATGCATGCGGATGAGATCAATTATGTCTTTGGTGAACCTCTTAATCCGGGAAAAAATTATTCTCCAGAAGAAGTGGAGTTTAGCAGGCGATTGATGAAATATTGGGCTAATTTTGCAAGATCAGGGTATGTACTAACTTTAAAAACATACATTTTGTTATATAATACTTGGCATATGTATATTAAAATTCTTTTACACATTTACAAAATATATTTACTTGTTATGTTACAGAAATCCTTCTATGAATGCTGATGGTGATATGACGAAAGTACATTGGCCAGTTCACACAGCTTTCGGACGAGAATTCTTATCCTTAGCGGTAAACTCCAGTGCTCTCGGTCATGGTCTTCGGGTGAAACAATGTGCTTTTTGGCAAAAGTATTTGCCTCAACTCATGGCCGCTACTAGTAAGTACTGCATACACATAATAACTAAATGTATATTTTTTGGATGGTTATTCATTTTTATTTTTTTTCAGTCAGGTGTTATTCTTCTTAGTGTGGTTATTCTGTTAGTTCTATTGCGGTGTCAGATTTCATATGAGTTAAAAAGTGATAAAAATATTTCGCTAGGGATAAATAGCAAAGCTAAAAGAAAATGCCGAAACATTTCTGTTACCGTACCACAAAACCGTTACCAATTAGGACTACTATGTTATAATTGTTGATATAATCATCTCGCTGAATGCCTCGGTTATGTAAACAAATCACATTAAGTTTTTACAATATTTATAATTGTTCTCTGGATTTGGGGATTTCTCCTCCACATTCCCCTCAAAAAGTTAAAGGTGCACTAAAATATAAAAGAGAATATAAATTAAGATAAAAATCAGATAAATTTATGTTTATTTTTCAGGTAAGCCTGAATCACCTAAAAATTGTACTAATACTGCAGCATTCCTAGGACCAACATTGGGTATGGTCAGCTTCAGCCTTATGTCACTGACAAGCTTGAAAATAACTTTATTTAACTAAAATTATATATGTATGATAATTGCAAATATAATTAATGTTGGCTTTTGTTAATAATTTAATTATTTTGGCTTTTTGTATTTTCACTAAGGATATATATTTGAAAAAGTTAGTAATTGTATGGTCCCACTGTTTGAGTGACATGTATATGAGAAGAATGAAGAAGTTAGAGAATATTGAGTGAGGAGCGCAGATGAGTTACTAAATCGTAATCTATCGCTTACCTCTCTTTATCCCTTGAGGTGAAATTTTTTAAATAATATCTGTTTAGACGAGCTGTGATTAAGTACGTGTGTAGTATGATTAGAATATTTGTATGAACAGTGGGCCTAATGCAATTTGTTTGTCCAATGGAATATTTTAAAATTATTTTTATATATGTTGTATAGTATTAAATAATTATATATACATTAATTGTAAGCCACCTTAAGTGTTATATTGCTCTATAAGTCCACTATATTTGTGTATCTATCGAGTTTATTTAAATTTCATGTTTCAGTCTAAGGAAAATATTGTTCAAGTTAATATAATATCTATATTAAACTAAACGGGAGTGATGCCTCTAACAACATATCACTTGTTAATAACAAATTATAGTAATATGTAGTAGTAATTTCGTCATAGTGAATAAGACTCAACATATCTTTCAAGAGTAGGTTAACTGGATTTTATTGGAGATTAAGTCAAGTTTGATGGAAATAATAATATGAAAATTGATATTAAGAAAACAAAGATAAGACATCTGAACAAAGAAGAAACTGGAGAATTGAATAATGTAATGAAATAAGTAGTAAATATACAAACCTTAGCTTTAATACGCCTCTATTGCAATACATATCACGCAAGGCATAGAAATGTTTAGGTTCATTCTAGCCTTAGTGTAAGTTAAGAATATGAGCTAGGTCACATCAAAACTCTGTAGCGGACCAATATTAGAAAGTTGTACGTGATATATACGGATCGATTTGTAAACAGATTTGGAAAGAGGGAGGAGGAGACTTGGGGAGGTTGTTAAAATTATGAAGGAAATGTAATGAGAAGATAGTAACGAATGCAATGGTCGAAATAAATCAATATACAATATTTTACAGTGGAAGAATTAAAAAAAAGGTATGAGAGGAGAAAAATAATAAAATTTCTGTAATCAAAATGAATTGGGTCTAACGATGAGAAATGTACAGCGTGTAGTGTACTCAGTGTGTTAGAGCATACTAAATTAGTAAATTAATGTTTTAGAATCGATACATCTAGTTTAGAGATCGTAGAGGCGGTTCAGCTTTCAAATATTGGTTATATTGACATAGATGAGTTTTCGATTCGAGATTCAAAATACAACTTACTAGTACAATATTGTAATTTTAACGTCTTTTGCGAAAACTATTTATAGTCAATCGATATTATTTCTTTCATGTAAATATTGTATGAGTGTTAGCATAACGTAGGGCTCCTTGTTGTTCGAATCTAAGTTCTAATGTCTTTATAATTCGAGGGCAAGACTCGGGTGCCTATGTGTCAAACTTATAACCTGTTGTGGAAGACGATACCTTATGAGATGTAGAGATGATAATTTTAATAGGTCTTACTATTGGGCTTTTGTTAATTTTATTTTAGATTAGATGTAAAATATACAATTCGATTCGTGTAAGTCAATTGCTATGATCTGTCTCGAATGCTATATCGATCGATATAATTCGTAATTTATATATGAATTTGGACAGATATGGCTTTCGGAGTAGCTTATATATTCGAATATTGGCTGATGTTAGAAATTGTAATCTAGTGTCAGTATTTCGTCACGTTATTTCACGTTCGATGTTTCACGGACTACGCTTATTTTAACCTGCGTATATAAACCTATAGAGTGCCTCTTGTTCACTTTTATATATATTGATATAACACTTAGGCGATACCAGTAGTTGTAGTGATGTTACTTCTTACATATTTGCACTTTGAAATTTAGGTTTATTATAATTTGTTGTTTATAGAATGTTGGCCATCAAGATGGGGGGTGCCAAAAAAGTAAGAAAACGCGGTTAATTTTATCCAAAGAAATATTCTATAGTACGTACTCTTATATTTGATTCAGAATAAAGGAGAATATAATCTATTACATACCAAAATAAAATTCTATTTGCAACAGCTTATTCGATTATTCGCATCGCTTGGTACACATTTAACGAATTTCATTTCCGATCCTATTAGGAGGTCTTGGATCTATGCACACGATAATTCCGCTTGGCTGTATATGTGAAGCAAATGTATTGGATGTTGTTAGTGGACAACAAAATAAAAAAAAAATAGGTATATACCTTAAATTTTAATTTACTGATACTGTAGAAATACTCGTAGATTATTTTTATTTTTCATATCGTCTAGTCTAGTCTAATCGTTTGTTCGTCTAACATATATATTTTTTGCTCATTTATACAAATATATAAATAAGACTTGTTGTACCACTAACAAGAAAATCAGATTGCTATCAAATATACTTTTAAATTCAAAATGGCCTAATATAGCATTTATGGGAGCACGAGTAAGGCCTACGCGTTAAGACGTTACGTTTATTCCAGTTATCTTTTTAAATTCTAATAGTAAATTTTCAAGTAAGTTAATAATATTAGTGCTATGATTACATTATTGAATGTTTGCAACGTTTGTGTTTAATTATAAAAATAAACGCTTGTATATAATATGTGTTTTATTATTTCAACCAGACTAAAGCCTACATCTATTCATATAGTAATATTCTGTTTGCACTTGTAATTTATATGAGAAAACTTAGTATTCGGGGCATTTATCAATATAAAACAATATATTTTTTTGTTTGTTTTCTGTTTTCTGTTTATAGAAATTAAATAATTTTGTATAAACGATTGAAGCCATCAGGGGGTCGTTAGATTAGTTGTATAACTGAAGAAACTCAAGACAAACCGCTACTCAATTCGCATTCGCTCTCTGGCTACTTCGCTATATGGGATAAAGCGTATTTAAATAAAAAAATATTTTACTTGGTTCCCAGGTTCCCTCTGTCTACTGAACAACTGTTATTAAAAGTATTTATACGAGGTTATTCAAAAATTGTGTCAGAAGTGTAATATGTAAACCTGTTGCAAGTGCAGAGGGAACCTATGCTATGAAAGTATTTAAATAAATTACGTCATTATAGAATATACATCTATCGCATAAAAAAATAACAATTAAATAATAAATGAATAACAATTATTATTTGATGTTTCTTATAGTTTAAGCGATTTAAATTTTTATATTATGTGAGCAAAAATAATAATAATTTTATATATCTTATCTTATCCTACTGTGATTGATTAATTCAGTTCGTGATAACGTATATGATGTCTGTTATAGGATACAAATGTTTGTTTATACGATACGCACCTGATATCTAAAAAAAATGGAACCATTATTTACCTATTATTTATTAATCTATTCACAGATAACCTCATCGACCAAGAATATTTTTTTAAATTGTTTATTAGTTTTTAAAAATTTGACACTATATTCTTTATATAGCGGATTCACTTTTCGAAAGAATTTGAGAAGATGGAGAAATAAATAATATTAATTGTGTTGAGTGGGGATCGAAATTACAACCTTAGTGTCTTAAGTTCGTCGCTGTTCCTCTGGGCCAAGACACACTAGTTCTAGAATTATTAAAAAAATATAGTTCTAGAACTAGTGTTTCTTGTGTTTAAAATTTTATTTGTTGCTGTACTTAGAATAAAATATAGAAATGTAAAGTTAATACAATAAAAATGGATTTCAAATTTAACAAAAATAATTGCTAATCAATTCACGTAGTAGAATATAATGATCCACTTTCCACTTTAAAAATCTTAAAGTTCTCTTAAAATTGTGGGTAAAGACGCGCAACGAATGTAAATAGTAATATTTTTCTATCCTCCAAGATCGCAGTGATAAACTACGTATCTATGAAAACTTTATCATAATGAGCCCATTAATTGAGATTTTATCACAGATTTTTAGCACGTATAAATACAGAGTGATAATTATTTACAAGTAATATTACATTTGCAAGGTGAGTACGCTTAAATTAAATAAAATATTAAGGAAAAATGTTTAAATGTTTAAAGAATATTCGTGGCGCATGGTTCATACTTTGCTCGACGTCCGCAAGCCGAGGTTCGAGTCCCGCAGGGGCCGCTTTTACAGTCGTCGACTTCCTCACAGGCAGCCACATGGTGCTTGCATTTCTTCAGGCACAGAGTACCCTCTTGCCTCCCCCTCCGGTATCATTAACCTCACGATCGAGAAAAAAATGGGTCTTAATAAATGTTTATAAGGATATTTTCTTTTCAAATTTTCAGTTAAAACAACAAGATGAAGTACTCCGTGTTCGCTCTCCTCGTTGTGATGGCTGGCGCTTTTGCCATGCCTGAGATCGATGACCGTAAGTAATAATAGCATTATATTTTAGTATTATTTTATGGAATGGATGGTCTAACCACCGATGATGCAAAAGACCGTGCAAAGTGGAGTAGGTTGAGTAGGAAGAGAGACCCTGGCAATAGCCGGGGTTAATGCCAGGAGGAGGAAGAAGATTATTTTATGGAAAAGACAAGGTAAACGAGCAAACAGGTCTCTGAATAAGTAGTATTATTAATATTAATTAATAAAGATAATAAACATATTATAGTAAATCAGGGGCGGTTTCTTGCTGTTGTGCCAAATAAAAAGCCTATACTCTCTTTGGAGTACTCTCTCTGAAGAGTTCTAATATTCAGGTCCTGGCTTCATCATAACACTAGCTCGTTGTTACCATAATCTTGTATTGTCACTTAAGCCCTGTATGACTGTTAAGTTTCATAAAGATACAATTATTAATTCTATTTATTTTAGAAGTCTGAAATTAAATTAAATATTAGGCGGCACAGTGTTTTATTTTATCAAGAAAATAGATTTATTTTCTATTGTATTTTGTTTTTATAATTTACAGAAGCAAGAGAGTCTCGAGTCATCGTAGCTAATACCATTAGGAATATGGTAGAGCAAGTGCGTCGTTTTATTGTAGAAATTGGACTCGACCCACTGGATATTGAAAGCTTAAATTTTGAATACGTACCAGTGCCATTGTGAGTTTCTCTTTTAATACCATATGTTATCTTTTTTGGGTCCTATACCTCAAAAGAGAAAGACGAAACGTTTGCAGTTTACAGGTCTGTCAAGACCGTTGAAAGTTTTGTGTGCAAAGTGCAGAGTGAGTTGAGTGGCAGAACTCAACGCCGCGACCGCCTCGACACCAGAGCGTAGAAATGGAAATATAAACGTAAATAATATTTCACTTCCTCGAGTGGGGATCGAACCCACAACCCTACGTATCTAATCTAATCATCGTAATCTATATATATAAAATCGAAAGGTCACTCACTCATCACGAAATCTCAGAAACTACATGTGCTAGGAGTTACTTATAGGACGTAGGTGCTCGCTAAGACGGGAATTTGCAATATTCGACTCATAAGGGGTTGTTTTTGGGATCGAAAGTTTGTATGAAACTTGGTTACTACAAATGCTAGGAATCTCAAATTTTGCATAGACGTCACTAGGACGTAGCCATGGAGACAGAAATTAATAATAACATAGTTCACGCGGGTGAAACCGCGAGCGGGCCGCTAGTAATTTATACTTTTTCTTTTTAGCCTTGCTGAAGTAAGAGCTTCCGCCGAAGACATACACTTCAGCGGCCTTAGCAACATTGTCATCGAGAATGTGAACTACAATGCCCTCCTTAACAGATTAAGATTCTCTTTCGTTCTTCCACAACTTCTTTTTTCTGTGGGTAAGTTGTGATAAAGATTTTTTTATATTCAATTAATTAGCAGGGTAGGCAGAAAGGATAGCGGATCAGGTTGGATAGCGGAGTTTAACGTCGCTTTGTATAAAATTAGCCATAACATTAAAACTTATAGTGTAGAAATAGGAAATGAAAAATATTTTTTTCGGATATGTCCCTGTATGGGATAGGGCAACCGCGGAAAGTCTTAGAGACTGAAAGTGATATTGTAAACGCAACAGGTTGCGAGTTCGATTCCCACTCAAAGGAATGAAATATATAATATTTTCATTTCCTCGATTGTCTGTCTTACAGTCGCGCCCCCCCCAACCCCCTCCCCCTGCGTGCGATATATAGAAGTTGTACATAAAATACACATACCTACACATATGTGAATCAACAACCTAAAGAAATATAAGTACGAATATGGAAATATCGATTAATATTTTGTTTTTCGTTACATTTCAGGTAACTCCCAAGTAAACGCCAATCTTTTAGGCAACAGATACAACGGAGAATTCAGAGGAAGGTATGTATCATATAACATAACTAAACCTAAGTGCTAAGCCTAGTGTATATAATTTTTCACCGTTTACCCTTTAGGTACGGAACCCCAAAAAAATTAGAACCATAGTTAAAAAATATCACTCCATTACAAGACCTTCCATTTAGTGGTGGGGAAGTAAACATAATAAAAATAATGATTTTTAACATTTTTGTATTTCCTCGCTAATCTCTGAAACTGCTTAACCGACTTAAATATAACTTGCTGGCAGATTAGTAAATAAATAATTGTGTAGTTCAAGCGGGCGAAGCCGCAAGTGGGTCGCTAATATATAAAATAAGACTATAGCGTTCACTAACTTCATTATGCCAATTAAAATTATTATACTAAACTATATTTCCCATAGATTGGCCATTAACCGCATAAGCCTCGGTGGGGAAGTTCGTGTCAACATTGGTATCATTTCTGGTATCAGCATCCGTAGCCTCAGTCTTGACGTGAATTTGGGTGGTATTGAGGTAAAATATATGTATATAATTAGTAGTTGAATGTTTTGGCTATAATCTTGATTGTTGTATCAGAGCCACCTTAAATATTTATTTTATTTAGTTAGTATTTGTTGTTATAACGGCAACAGTGAAAATTTCAACACTCATTCAACACTCGTTGGGTGACAGGCGGACATACAGACTAATTGTCTGAGTCTTAGTAATAGAGTCCTGTTTTATCCCTTGGGTACGGAACCCTAATAACAAATATAAATTACAAAAAGAATGAACAAAATACTTTTGAACACATCCTATTTTATACAGAAAATTCTTCATGCTATCATGAATTAATTGTAAAATTTGTATTTTTCATTTTTACATTTTTTTTAAGGCTTATATCGATGTTCCATAGTTGAGTACGTCCTATTTAACTATTAACTAATATGTAAATATTTTCTCCTTGCAGTCCGACCTGGTCTTGAATGTCTTGGATGTAGACTATTCAGATATA
Organism: Heliconius melpomene rosina; assembly: GCF_056956725.1. NCBI lineage: Eukaryota > Metazoa > Arthropoda > Insecta > Lepidoptera > Nymphalidae > Heliconius > Heliconius melpomene. Next base: position 2,329,700 of record NC_140399.1, read on the forward strand.
TTGAACGAGCTCCTCAACGACAGTATCCCTTCAGCTTTTCAGGAAAACAGGGTAAAATATATTTTCTGTAATATTATTAAGAGTTATACAATATACATACGTTTTTAAAGTGTTATTACACAGTTAAAAAATAAAAATATTTTGTTAGAAAACGTACAGCATTTATTTCTTTGTGAGGCTATATATTATTATTTATACTAACATTTTCCTTTTTATTTCAGGACCAAATCAACCGTTTTCTGGAGTCAGTCATTCGTGATATCTTGGATGAAATTTTGTAAATTTTAATTGTAAATCATTTAAATGTTTTTTTGTCTTTAAAGTCTATCAGAAATATGTATTGTATTCATATTGTAATAGACATTGTTATATTTTTCAATTCCAATGTTAAATAATAAAAGTGAATTACTACCTCTAAGTGTAAATGCAAGAAATAAAATATATTTTTTTAATTTATAGTTTTTATTAACTTTATTTGAATTTGGTTATTATTACTGCAAGTTCAACACACATTTATTTAAAGCCACAAGCCCGGATTCTACCACGAACAAAGCGGTCCCATTAGTGCATTACATGTATTTCCACCAATAATTGGGCGGAAAGGACTAAGCTAGCAGAGAGAAATATGTTCTAGGGAACGGAGTGAAGTAATCAAAAAATACAAAATTCGCTGTTGATGGTAATGCAAACTTATTTAAATAAATTTTCTTAAAAACAGAAAAAGAAGTTTCGCTTTATACAGTATAATTAATCTGCTCATTCCTCTTTTGCGGTTGAAATCGGTCATTAATAATTGTTATTTCTCGACTTATACTCGACTAAAACTAAAATATATAAGTGACATATGTATCATGGCGGTGCAGTTACTGACCGTAAAAATTATTGCTGATAAAATTACTTTTTGTAGAACACGTGAAGTAATTTTTCAGCTTCACGCTGTAACTCGCACACAGCAGGGTAAGTAGAGGGAACCTAGTGTTAAGAAACTCCCATCCCCACATATCGCCGAGCTTTAGAGGAATTGGGTTTTGAGTGGATGAACTCGACGCCGACGACGCCTCGACACCAGAGCGAAGAAATGAAAATCCTCTCCTCGATTGGGGATCGAACCCACAACCAGTCGATTTTACAATCACATTTTGTGCCGCTGCGCCACGACTGCCCTCAATTTTCTATACTTGTATAGTAAAATTCTACAATAGTACGTACACTGGAAGTACCCTATTTTTGTTTTTATTAGGCTAATTTCATACAAAATCCAACAAACATAATGCATAAGTAATCGTAAGGGGACTGAAACAATTTAACCATACATTTTTGTGCCCAGAATGTATAGAGATGAAAATGGTATGATTTAATAGATTCAGGTATATCATTCTCATCCTGAAAATTCTGACTGTTTTGATAATCTCAGAACTGATTTATTAGAGTGATAAAAGTTTGATAAAAGTGAGGTAAAGTTCACAGCACAGTCAACCTCTATGTTGAAGTTTTAGTGAGGATTTTAATTTTTTTTATTATAATAAACATAGTCTATGTAACTCAGTGATAACGTAACATTTTAACAGTGAAAGAATTTTCGAAATCGGTTCAGTACTTTTTGTAGCATGTTTACAATATTAATGTAAATTTTATTTTCTCGAGTAGAAATTGAATTTACAGCTTTGTGAAATTGAGTTCAAAGTTTATATATATGAAAAGTTTAAGTTTAAATTAATAATCATAGAATGTTCTCTAAACAAAAACTGGGTAAATAATGTTGTTAACTTATTTAAGACATACATATGGGCACGCTGTATCCCGCACTCAGCAGGGCAGAGGGAACCCAGTGTTAACACACTCCGTTCCCCAGTCTCTGCCGAATTCTGGAGGCTTTGCATGTTGTGTGGCAGAACTCAACTTAACTCTTATGCTTGTGAATAGTAATAATTCTTAAAACTAATCGCTGGGTTCTTTTATATGTATAGTCAAAGTAATAAGATTACATAAGTGTATAATTATTCATAGAATAAATTTATTTAAAACCAAAACAAATTGCAACGGCTGTCTTTATCTTAATTACGATAATGTACTAATCCTTCCTATCGGTGCTGGTGCCACCTGACGATGTTGTCCAGGTGGCAACTTCCGCCGATAAAAAAATATTTACTAAATTAAAACAATATCAGGTTTAAGTTTTTATAAATTAAAAATATATTATATTTTATCATTTATATTATAAGTATAAATAAATCTAATATTTTATTATCGTGACTTAGATGCATTTTTCCTCTTCATAAAAGATTATAATTAATATATTTTGTTAGGGTTTATTAGCTTTGCTATTAGGTATTAGGTTAGCTATTAAATTCTAGCAAAAAAGTGTGAAATAAAAAATAATTATAAAAACAAAAAATCCCGACTATATAAAAATAAAAAAAAATAAAAAACATAGCCAGTTGTTCATTAGCTGAACCCTAAAGGTGTTATCACAGTAATCCTCATTTTTTTCGTAAATATTATAAAATAATTAATCATATCCGTTTCTAAATTACTAATTATATTCAGAGATTAAATTATTTTCTTACAAAAAATCGTATAAATAGTGACCGAATGAATTGATTTTTTTATTGTAAATTGTGATTGTCAGGTGAGACACAGCTTTATAGTTCCTCTTTTTTGTATTTTCTAACTTAATTCTTTTAACGATTAAGTTAGATAAATTTAAATAAATAATTGCATTTGATATGAAGTTATCAGATATTATTATAAATATACATAAATTATATTTTTCCAGTCTAATTACAATTCATGATGAAGACCTCCGTATTCGCGATCCTCCTGGTCGTTGCAGGCGCTTTCGCCTATCCTCAAGCTGTTGATGGTAAGTACATGTTCATATGTTTTCATTTAAAATACGACAACAACAACAAAAACAATAACAACAACAACAGCAACAGCAACTACTTCTACTACCACTATTTGCAACCCAATCGTGGTTTCACCTCTTAAAGTGAATTTATAGAAATTATAGAAAATTTATGCAAAAGCTTGAAATGTTCACATAAAACCTTTTTTTAAGTATCCATTGTTCTTTCTAATACTACTAAGAATATGTATACAAAGTTTCATGATAATCGATTGAGTAGTTTAGGTGTGAAAGCGTAACAGACAAACTTACATTCACATTTATAAAATTTGTACGATGATGTTGATTGACAGATGCGCGTGAAGCTCGTTCCGTTGAAGACCGAATCCAGGGCATCATCGACCAAGCGAAGGAAACCATTCAAAGGCTGAATCTGGATCCAGTTGAAATCGAAAGTTTACATTATGAAAATCAAATCGTTCCTGGGTAAGTTAAGCATTAATTTCAGTGCAGTGATTATATCATAGGCAGATTATTATAAATTATTTTTTGAGGCCGTTGGACTTTAATCGTGACAGGTTGTGGGTTCGATTCCCATTCAAGGAAATACACATATTTAATGTTTTCATTTTCTCGCTCTGGTAAACCGAGGATCTGATCTGGTAACGGGAACGGAGTGTCGTAACACTAGAACCAGATAAAGCGTGAACTTAAAAAAATGTATGTATCATCAAACTTACAAAATACATATGTAAGTGTTTAAAGTATAATTCTAATTCATTACAGTATCTTGGAAATTGAAGCTTACCTCCAGGACCTGAGCTTCAATGGTCTTAGTAACATCGTTGTTGACAATTTGGAGTATGTTCCTATCATCAACAGACTTACTTTCCAAGTGTCACTGCCTGAGGTCAGCTTGTCAATTGGTAAGTACTTTTAAATATTAGCTTTTTTCAATTCCTTGCTTTACCTGGGATCATAGAGTAGAATTGGATAAAGAAATGAAAATTTTATATTTCTAATTTCAGGTGGTTCTGGTGTAAATGTAAAGGCTTTGGACAATGTTTATGAAGGTGAAGTAAGCGGCAGGTTGGTACTCTAAAAATATAATTTTTAGTTTATAATTTCATTTACTTAAAGAAAGAAATAAGTTTTAATATTCGTTTAGTCATAAATAAAAATATATACGTATGTCGTCAATTAGATTCCGTAATTTTTATATTAACCCGTGTAATAAATAGAGAGAGGAAATGAAATCACTCATTTCTCTGAGTGACACATTATTATTATTATCACTAGAAAAACAAACGTAATAATATAAAAATAATATTGTTTATTACAGTGCTGTTATCAGAGGATTCAGTTTCTCTGCTGAGGTCAATCTGAACATAAGCATCATTGAAGGCATTAGCCTTCGTAGCGTCACTCTCGATTTGTACTTCGGAGTTCCTGAGGTAAGTTTAAAAATATTTATTTATTTTATTTTAATACTTTATTACACCATAATTGATATTAATTAACTAAAACATGAAACGAAAAAACACAAATCAACTTAAACAAGAAACAGAAAAAAAAACAAATGAAAAATGGTGTAAAGGCGGCCTTATCACCCACAGGTGATATTTGTCTTTATTTTTTTTTTATAGCTTTACACTGTTGGCAGTCAGAATCAGAGTAGATAAAAGGGACCTGGTAACCTAGTGTTAAGATATTCCGATATTAAATATTAAACTGTACTAATTGATATAATTAAAAAAACATTTTTTTTACAGGTAAATCTCTCTGTGAAAGTCCTCGGGCAAGACTACTCGGAAGTTGTCAACAGGGTTCTTCAAGACAGTATTCCTTCAATTTTAGAGAATAACAGGGTAAGATATTCCACTAACTCAATTACTTATCTTATTAGGTTCACCCTGTATCTTGCGCTTAGAGGTACGCAGCATTATATAGCGTGAAACAGTAAAAAACCATTTAAAATTAAGGACAAACCTTTTATTAAACTAACAATACTATCATTTTGGTTTCACAGAACTTTAATAGTCTTCTTTTGTTATAGAATGAACTCAACAGGGCTCTCGAAGATGTCATCCGCATTATTTTTGACAGTATTATAAACTAAAGAGCTTACAAACGAACTGCGCGTTGGATGTGAAATTGTTTGAAAACAAAATTTTGTACAGCTACTATAAAATAAATTATTATTATTTGTATTACTTATTTTTTATTTCTCTATCATAATTTAATAATTTTAAATTAATCTTATAATAATTTTAAATGGCTTATGGCTATTATTTCTTAAGAAATTCTATATTTATAATTTAACACTAGGCCCCCAATACTACTATGCGGGATACAGAGTAAAGCTGCACTTTTTTAAAATATGTATATATATTTTTTTTAAATAAAAAACCTTTAAGAATACGTGTAGAAATTTCTATGATAATCAGATTAATTAATATTAGAGAAAAGGCTTTTACAGTTATATAAAAGCTTTTTCTCTATAATATATTATGTAATACTCTTTTGTTATATACAGAAAGATTAATTTTGGTATGTTCATAAGGGGAGAAGATCACTAACAGAAGATTACTACGGGTATAGAATTTTTTAGGGTCTTTTTTTTTAGGGTTTTTTTTAGGGTATTTTAGATTTACATAGTATCCTGCATATAGAACGAATGTAGTGTCAAAACAATTCTCCCCATTAGATACCTTTTCCCGCTTTTCACTGAACTCACAATCTGTCATGCTTACGTGGGGGTTAGTGGGGGTAACTACTGGCTTTACAGAATTTTAATCCACACAAACTGCGTTATAATGTTGTGATGTGATTTTTTTTTATGGAAAAAGGACAAGGCAAACGAGCTTTCGGGTCACCAAATGGTGATCACCGCAGCCCACGACCCTGTGCAACACCAGAGGAGCTACAGCTGATTAGGTATAGTTGTTTTGTAATATATCTATTACAGGATCATTGAAGTCGGCGGCTCCGTTAATAACCTTCAAATATCAGGGTTAAGCAAGTTCAGTGTAGACTCTGCAGTGTATTTAAGTCTACATTAAATATTTGTATTTATACAAGAGATATTACCTCAAAAGGGACTGCCTTTTGAGGTTAGGGAATATAGAATAAATTGGTTGTAAAAGTTTAGGAACACAAAGTAACTTTTATCTATCCTGTGATGAGGAAAAAATGTAAGATATATTTTTTATTTCTATTCGTACATTGTATTCATAATTGTTTATCGTACCAAGAAATATTTGGCTATCGTTATCGCTTTACATTTTTAAATATCAGTTGTAATAAAAAATACATATCAAAAAATATAAAAAAACACTTCTGCGACGCGACGGTGGGACAAGGTTCCAAGCCATGTGTGGATAGGGCTCTAGAGAAAGGGATCTCCTTACAATACGGGCCCCTCAAGCAAAACTGCCTTCTGCATCCGGTTCTTGATCCAACAGCTAAGCGAGAACCTCTTAAGATATTGGCTTTTCGCTATTAACCCGTTAATCGAACCCACTATGGGCACAATGATAATCGCATTGACATCCCACATAGCGGTAATCTCATGGACTAGGTCCAAATATTTAGATATTTTCCTTTTTTGGCCTTCGCGAGATTGTCATCATGTGAGATAGTAATGTCAATATTAAACCATCAGATTTAGAAAGATAGTTTGGTAGAAAATTGAGAACTTGAGTGCCTTAAGGTTCTCTCTGTCTACCCTGCTGTGAGCGGCATGCAGCGTGAAGCTGATAAAAAACTACTTTAGACGTTTAACAACGACAAATGCTTGTTTTTGTAATCTATATATATATATATATAAAATCGAAAGGTCACTCACTCATCACGAAATCTCAGAAACTACATGTGCCAGGAATCTCAAATTTTGCGTAGGAGTTACTTATAGGACGCAGGTGCTCGCTAAGACGGGAATTTGCAATATTCAACTTCTAAGGGTTTGTTTTTTTGGTTGAAAGTTTGTATGAAACTTCATTACTAATTACATTTGTCTTTGTCATTCGTTACTACAAATGCTAGGAGTCTCATATTTTGCATGAACGTTATTTATAGGACGTAGGTACACAGGGAGACAGAAATTAATAATAACGTAGTTCACGCGGGCGAAGCCGCAGGCGGGCCGCTAGTTATACATATTTGTAAGTGTTTATAAGTTCAGTTGAACACTAGAAAGACTACTTGCGTTATATCTCTTTAGATAATAATCTGTTTCTAAAACAAATTATCAACAACTTTATACTATTGATCAAATCATTAATTATGATTTTAAAATAATAGTCATTATTTATTATGACGCAAAAATGTATAGGCTCGAATAAAATGTCTCCTCTTTTTTTTATTATCCATACCTATATTATAAATTCCAAAGTAACTCTGTCTGTCTGTCTGCCTGTCTTTAACGCAATCAGGGCCAAACCGCTAATTTAATTGTGATAAAATATACTATACTTGAGGGTCTCGGGATGAACATAGGATACTTTTTTTTCTCATATTTGTAATATTTTCGATATATACCAATATATTAAAATATTTATTAATTTGACATGCATTTATTCCGCCGTGTTAATAACAACCGTCGCTATACGACAGTTGCTAAGCAAAGATTTGCAAAGTTTGTTGTTACAAAACGTCACCCAAAATGAGCTCTCTATTGAAAACTGAAAAAAAATTTCATCAAATCATCAAAACATAAATATATTTAATAAATATTCGTATAGTTCAAGCGGGCGTAGCCGCATTCGGGTCCACTAGTTTATAATATAAAACCACCGGTTAATTGCGAGTTGAACTCGCTTACCAAGAGTTCCGTACCAATTACAGGACTAGGTCAATAGGAAATTATATAGTATAACTTTTTACTTTCGCTTTTTTTATTTGTATTGTAAATTCTCAGTTCATGCTAAATTTTATGACTAGGTCCTGGGGAAGTCTATAGATTTTGATTACGCAGAAAATTTAATACAAGTTGTAGCAAAATCGATGCATATATCATCGTATTTTTTGATTGCATTGACTTAGAAGCTTCATTTTTTATTTGCTTTAAGAGACCATCGACATGAATACTTGTTATTTATCTCAGTTTGATATCTTCACGCGATCTTGAAGTAGTCTTGAACGACAGACAGACAATAAAAATATCCTATAAGAGTTCCATTTTCTTGAGTACGGAACCCTAATAAAACAGTAAAAACTGACTGGGTAACTAGTGTCACAAAATTAGTGCAAAATTTTAATTAAATAGTTTTTTTATGTGTTTAAACAAAGTAGAATGGCCCAAATAACATATATGTAGTTAATTTTTTTATCTTAATAAACATATTGATGGTTTCCGTTATTAGTTAATTGTTAGATAAAAATAATCTTCAGATTAAAGTAGACGTATGTATATATTACCGATAAATTTATATTTTCAATTAATTTTAATTGTGACTGCGGTAAGGTAAATATAATATGTATATTATTTTTTACTCATCACGCAATGCATTCTGAATTCGGCAGAAAGTGGGGAACGGAGTGTCTTAACACTAGGTTCCCTCTGCCTAACCCGCTATGTGCGGGATACAGCGTGAAGCTGTATACGAAAAAAGAGTATTTTTTACACTTTTATAAGTTTTGACCATTTAAAGTAAAATAAAATTAGTGACAAAATGACATGTAATATTGTATATTGGTCTTTGCATTACAGAATAACTACATTATAAAATGAAGATATCCATCCTTGTTCTTCTCATATTTGGTGGAAGCACCTATGCAGATTCTCGTTTTATAACTGGTATGTATTACATATTTATTATTGTAACAGAGGCATAGCTTTTAACCATTGGATATCTCCGCACAGGGAATCCTAGCGAGATATCAAAGGTTCAAATTCTTGACATTCAAGCGATTTTCTTTGTCAAAAAAAAATCGACTTGTAAAATTGTCTTAATGTAATTTTCTATTGGTTTAATTCAATAAAACAATAAATAAATAAATAAATAAACCGTAATCGTGAAGCATTTTCCTTTGGCTGCGTTAGTAAGAATACAAGCACGTTGACCTTCGCCTCTTAACACGGTCATATAGCAGAGAAGTCAGAGGACATACAGTATAATGTTAAAAACATATATTATACATATTAAACGTATATTATAAAAGATTTATTCGAACCTTCTAATTGTTAGTTTAAATTACATTGAGGTCATAATTCGATCTCGACAGAAGACTATTAAAATATTGTTATATCATCGCGTCAGTGAAACAGAAAAAACAGAAAATGATACTTTTTTCTTCACACAACGTTCTCTCTCTCTCTCTCTCTCTCTCTGTTTTCTCTCTGTGTGAAAAATAATGATTTAAACTTATTCTTGCAGAACAAGATCTATCTGACTTCGTTACGCTACAGATCTATAGATATTTTAATCGACTTGCACAGAGGATTGTAGATGCTGGACTCGATCCACTGGAAATTGAAAATGCCAAATTTAAAAATGCAATTATTCCCTCGTAAGTTTTGTTATGATTACATTTATTTTAACTTCGCTATTAAAGAACTTACATGAATTATTTAAAGTACATAAACATAAAAAAAAATCGGTCAAGTGCGAGTCAGACTCGCCCACCGAAGATACCGTATCAATTTCAGGATGGCAAGTCAACGGGTTTTTAAATTTTTGAGTAGGTAGTGTTGTTTTGTTTTTTTTTTTTTAATTAAAGGGAATAATAGTTATTATCTTAGTCAATTGGTGAAATAGCTTGCGTTCCTGACGACTAGGAGTATCCTCATCAGTGTGAAATGGATGCTACAGTATTTGAAGGAATAAAGGCTTCTTTTCTTCATTTTGGTCCCTAAGATAGGCCTGTGTTAGACCTGTGTTAGATACTATCACTCTCCTCGTCCGTGACAATAGTCAATGGTAACCAATTGTATCAAACAATTGGTTTCTTGGTATCCTCAATGCCTCATCATCTATTAAGGAAATGGCAATTGTGATCTGGCCGTAAATAGCCAGCAAATAAAAATGGCGTTAGCGTCTCCAAGAAGACAAAATATTGTATGTAATATATCTATTACAGGATCATTGAAGTCGGAGGTTCCGTTAATAATCTACAAATATCAGGGTTAAGCAAGATCAGTGTAGATTCTGCAGGTTACATACATTCCCTCCGAAGACTGGTAATTGATTTGTCACAGGCATGGACAAACCCTCTTAATATATCTATCGGTGAGTTAATTATTTTATATACTATGATTTTAATAAATAATACTATACAGATACATTGGCGGAAGTAGAGCAAGGCTTTGTGCTTTGTCTACAAACTGGAAAAATGAAAATGAATGAAATATGTTATTCTCCGAGTGGGAGATTTTAACCTGCATATATCAGGGTGAATAGAGGGAACCTAGTGATAAAATACTCCATTTCTCACATTCCGATACATTGTGCGTTTATGGACGGGACTTAACGTCGCGTTTTATTGCCGGAGCGAATAAATAAAATTAATTTATTTCCTCGATTGAGAATCGAACCCACAACACGGACTCTGTGCCGCTACGCCATGACATCCTCAATTTCTTCCTTCTAAAGTCTCAAAAGTATTTAACTGATCATACCTATCAATTTCAGGTAACTTCGAGACTGAATTAAAAGTTCTCGATAACAACTATAAAGTTGAATTAAGTGGCAAGTAAGTCTACTAAATAAAATATTTATTAATATACAATTAATTTAAATTCTTTATAATAAGGATACTTAAAATAACTTATTTTTATTGACCTTGTATTTTTTTTATATTTTTCCATATTTTTTTTTATTAATTATATTTTATTAATTTCAGTGCAATCGTGAAAAGTTTCGCTATTTCATCCATAATCGATTTTGATTTTAGCAACGGAATAAGTGTTAGCAACGTTGTCCTTAACTTTGAAGCAGGTTCTATTGAGGTATTTATTCATTTCCCTACGTTATTTTTGCATATTTCATAATTACTCTAATTTAAATGAAAATTATTTTAATTTCATTATATTATCATCGTAAAAAGAGGTGCAAAGTAAGAGAAAATAAAACAAAATTGTCCATTTTTTTGTTTTCCAATGTACTCTTTGATAATTTATAAATTACGAATTAAAACATAAATTTATAATAAAAAATATTTATTAAAAAATATATATTTACATACCTTCGCTCTGGTGTCCAGGCAAAACGCGGTGTTGAGTTCCGCTACTCAACACACAATGCCTCCGGAATTCGGTGGAAATGTGGGAACGGAGTGTCTTAACTCTGCCTACCCTGGAATATAGTGTGAAGCTGATTTTTTTCCAGTTTTTTTTCTGTTCCAGTTTCCACTCGACAGTACTCCACCATTTTAACATCAGTTCAATGTACTACTACTATATATATTTCCATTACTACATATGTATATATTACATGTATATTTACTTTGTTCTAATATTTTTTTCAGTCTAATTTGTCGGTAAAAGCTTTGGGTAATGACTACTCAGAGGCTGTGAACAAGTTTTTTAAGGAGTCACTGATTGATTTTCTTGATGATAATAAGGTGAGTTTTAACTGCTCAAAAGTTGGTTAACGTTTCGCTTATTGAAACCTTCAGTTAATAATTATCATCATAAGTAATAGCTCAATATCCGAGGGCCCCCAGACCTACGTCATTTTAACAAAGCTGAAATTTTGAGGACTGTATACTTATAAGGGGTTTGAAATTGACGCGTAAATAATATATTTAAAATTGAGGTTAATTCAGTTTTGCTAAAACGACGTAGGTCTGAGGGCCCTGGGATCTCATTCTATAATGGATATATATCCATGTACATATATACATATATCTGAAATACTTATGTAGTTACACTTTTCATAACACTTCAATTTCTAAATTTCATTAAAAAAAATTTTTTTAGACCTAAGTACCTACCTAATTTTATTATTTTTTTCAGAATCAAATTGACAGCATTCTTGCAGAAGTAGCAAAATCTGCTTTGAACGAATTACTGAGGCGCCCATCATTACTTTAGTTTCCATAGAAATAAATAAACATTTGCAAATCATTTATCAATTGCTTTAAAAGACTCCATTCAGTTATTATTGTAGTTTATAAGCCGAATACAGAAGACACCTCAAAATCACCGATAATGAATGCCCCTGTGATATGGTTATGATATTTTTTTAATTAACTATAATAAAATATTTTAAAAATACATTTGTTTTATTTATTACGATTAGGCAAAATTGATTCATTTATTAATGTTTATGAGTAGTTATTATAATTTGAACCCAGTCGTGGTTGCGCAAGGTTACAAGCGTGTGTTCGATTTCCACTCGGGGAAATGAAATATTAATTTATTTAGAAGACGTATAAATATTTGAACGTACGAGTTCGAGTTCCGCACTCGAACCCGTGCCTCCTGGAAACCGACCAGGCGCTCTTACCACTAAGCCATACTTTCTCATTTATATTGTTAGCATGTTTCATACGTTTTCTAAATAAGTATTTTTCTTTTTAACCGACTTCTGTAAGAAAAGGAGGTTATTAAGAATAATTTTTGTGGAATAACACTTTAAAAATGTCAAAAATATTATTTTTTATTTCCTCTAGAATCTAGAATTGCGCGGAAAATGGAGAACGGAACTGCTGTAATGAGAACGAAGTGTCTCAAGGCTGCGTTGTTAGGATCCCTGTACCATGTCTATGCCATGTGCGGGATACAGTGTGAAGCTAGTTTTTTTAAAAAAACAAAAAAAATATTTAAACATATGTAACTTATACCTAGGTATTACAGCCCAACTATGCAAAATAAAAATCTTGGTTTATTTTAATTTAAATATAACAATTTTACCAAGTGAGATGTGTACGGAACGACTACCAATACGACTGTTATGCTCTATTGAAAGGGATATGTATTTCCAAAAAAGAATCTAAAAGAATCTAGAAACCTAGAAGTCCTAGAAGTAAGAATACGTTTAAAAGTAAGAAGTCCTAGAAGTAAGAATATGTTTATTCTTTTTCTTCTTATGGTACGTTTACCATAAGTAGAAAAAAAATGTGAATATAAAAACAAGAAGTTGCGAAAAGAAGTACGAGTCGAATTCGTTCACCAAGAATAAAACAAAATGACATGGGGGGGACGGGAGATGTAAGTCGCCTGTTTGCAGACGATGCAGTGCTCATTGCATCATCAGAATACGAGTTGCAGGCATTAGTCACCACGCTGAAAGATCGTATGTCTGTATCGATCATGGGATATACGCAACGTGGGTCACAGAACATTAAAGAAAAATGAATGCTGTGAAGATGCGACCTCGAATCCACGATGAAGAGATACAAAGAATGGTAAGTACTAGCGCGGATGTCAAAGTGAGAATGAAGAAGCTCATGTGCTCATTTAGTTTGGGTACGTCTAACGAATGGGTAATGGAAAAAATATTAATGTAGGAAAAATGACAGATAAGAGAGGTAGAGGGAAACCTCGATTGGCCTTCACAAAGGAAGGTCACGTAAAAAGCATGAAGACTTCTCAGAGGGCATATATGGAGAAGTTGATGACAGTGGACGAATCGAAATAGGTATGTGAAAACTCCGCGCTCCGTTCTTTTCACCCACCAGCTAGTGTTACAATGTGAACCTAGAAGTAGTAGATTAAAACTGATATTTGTACTCTTCTGAAAATGATCAAATTTCGTGATCGTGTTTACGTCATTATATATTATTTTGATATAGATTATTTGAGTGTTGTTATCAATTAAGCCTCTAGTAGCACCGAGCTAGCACGCCCCATATTACATTGGGTCCTAACCAGTATATTCATTTGAGGTAAGTTATTTAAATTATTTTCTATAACTGTTTGTTACTTTTACGGTTCCGTACCTCAAAAGGTAAAAGCGGAACCCTTATAGGATAATATGCTGTTTGTATTTAAAAATAATTTATCTCGAGATAGAGTGGACGTGTTAAGCTTTAAAATTAAGAATCTGAGCTTACGCAATCAAAAGATACGAGTATTTATTTATGTATTGGTTTTGCATTTTGTTCGAAATTCGCCGCGTATTCAAAAGCTGTAGAGTATATTCAGTGGACCTTCAGTTATAAAATTTAGCACGAAATGAGAGCTTACAACACAAATAAAGGATCTTTTAACATACTACTATTTTTCAGGAAATCATGCGACCAGAAGTGTTGCTTCTAGCTCTCTTAGGCTTTGCAAACGCTTTGCCTTTGGAGACCAAAGTAAATCAAAATGTTGCTCTATTAAAAGAAATTTTAGAAAACACACGTAAGTTATTATTTTTTTTACATTCCGACCACAAAGTCATTCAAGTACTTACACTAAGCCATAATATTTTCTTTGCAATAAAATTTTATCAAATTAAATATAATCTACAATAAGCGCTATCTTATCTATATTGCCACAGTTTTGATTTAGTAATTCTGATTTTTAATATGATAGTAATGTACTTAGGTATATGTACTAACAACGTGCACCTATGAATCTTTTTTACGATAACATGGTTTTAAAGTGATAATTGCATGAATAATGAATGACTTCATCTGTTACTGGGGTGTTTTCAATTCGAATGAACGAAAAATGAAAATAAACCAAACGATGGTAAAATGAAAATAAATAAATATTTTCCATTATTACTCTGTTCCTATACGTTGTAGCAAGATATAATATAGCCTATAGCCTTTCCTAACAAATGGACAATCCAATAGTTCAATAAAAAAAAACTGGTTGTCTTTACAATTGGTTTACGGATGATTATTTTACCTAATAACGTCATAAGTTTAATTATTTACTTAATTACATGGATTAATTACAAGTAATATTAAATGGATAGATGTTTGGGCCAATCGCTTATATCGCGCTCTCCCTTGCTCGCTTGGCTCCGGCGGAACGTGACAATTTCTTCGTGTAGCCGCCGTTCATCGATTTATAAGATGTTATTACATCAAAATTCAGCTTTGTCAGGATTTGTGATACTAGTAAAGAAGTAAAGACTAGTTAAGACTGATATATTTATACTTGAATTAAATAAAAAATACATATTAATTTACAGAAGAAGGAGCCAGAAACAGTGTTGTAGAATCAGCTATATTAAATGTATTGGAACAATTGAGGCAACTCATGATATCGGGGTCTGAAAGTTTTCCCATATTAGATCCTATTAACATAGAAAACATTCATATTGGTGAAGATATTATTAATGTACCCAAGTAAGTATGATATTCGTTAAAAAAATAAAAATCAAATCAGTTTCACGCTGTATCCCGTACACAGCAGGATAGGCAGAGGGAATCTAGTGTTAAAACACTCCGTTCCCCACTTTCCGCCGAATTCGGAACGAATTTCGGATAATAGAGTAAAATACAAGTAATTTTTAACTTTTTTTAGTGCCTTCATCACCATAAATGACTTAACCATACGTGATTTGAGTACATTTGAAATGGAACACATAGAGTTCACGATGGTTTCTTTATTACTGCAGCGTTATAGACTTGACTTTGACCTTTCTATACCTGCAGTGAATGTAAATACATGTAAGTATATT
The DNA here is from genome assembly GCF_056956725.1 of Heliconius melpomene rosina. Classification (NCBI taxonomy): domain Eukaryota; kingdom Metazoa; phylum Arthropoda; class Insecta; order Lepidoptera; family Nymphalidae; genus Heliconius; species Heliconius melpomene. The sequence goes on from NC_140399.1 coordinate 2,345,114, forward strand.
TTTTTCTAAAAGATATTTTTTTAAACCTTAGTCTCTGCTTACCTCTTTTGCCTCGTCCGCTGTCATCGACCTCTTCATGTATATCTACAGGGGGATGCTAATACTTTTTACGTGACCTTTTTCCAGTATCATCGATGCCACATGGCACTTTGGCAGAGAGAACTTAATGTTACACCACACTATTATCCACTTCCTATGTGAATAAAAATAAATTAGCTTCACGCCGTATCCCGCACACAGCAGGGTGCCTACCCTGGAAGGTTCCCTCTGCCTAGAGGGAACCTTCCTATCCTATTTAGAGTAATTTTACTTAAAGGAGCTAGATACTGTCTTTGGGTCCACGCTTATAGTAGTTCTTTTTTGTTGTACATGTATATGTGTCAACAGTGGTCCTAATATATCAATTTTATGGCAATTAATTTAGCTTTTTGCAAAAAAAAAAAATATATAAATGAAAAAAATATTAATATTGACAATTGTTTGAGTTAAGAATTTTTTCTCGTCTTCAGTTAATATTTTACTATAATTGTTTATATATATTACTTTACTATTTCAGCCAACTACGATATGTGGTTCAAAATATTTGGTGGTGACATCTACGGAAATGGGGATATGGGGTTAGTTCTTCACCATTATAGCCTTAATAGTTTATTTAATTTTAATAATCATTTCATACTGTATTACTATATTTTTTTTCAGACTTCAAATAGTAAAACCAAGAGTCAAAGGCCATATAATTGTTGGATTAAGATTAGGTCTCGATGGTATTTTCCTTTCAATATATGAATGCCGCATCAGTATCGGAATAGATGAATTTAAGGTAAACATATAATAATTATAGGTAAATGCATAATAAAGAGAGAGAGCCCAGTCCTGGCACAGGGGCACAAGCGTGTGACGGTAAACGTAACAGGTTATATGTTCGATTCCTACTCGAGAAAATTAATTTTTAATATTTTCATTTATTCGCTCTGGTGCCGAGGCAAAGCCAAAGCCCTTGCCATGCTTCCAGGCGAGGCGAGATGGGAGCGGAGTGTCTTAACACTGGGCTCCCTCTATTTACCCTGCTACATGTGAACCACTATGGCTTAATGGAACAGCGATTGTAATTGAGATGTTTATAAGTTCGATTTCCTCTCATGGGAATTAATTCTTTACATGTCTCGTAAGATAACATAAAGCGGCGTTGAGTTTCACCTTCTACCTTACCCTGCGTATATATTCAGCTTACTCTGTATAGCTAAATAAAAAAAATATATTTCTATTTCAGGCCGTAATCAATGGATTGTTCAACGATAAGGCTAGCAGTGATTTTGCTTCTAGATTTTTGAGCAATTTGATACCAGAGATGTTGGAATTCTTCGAGGTAAGTTCTATAGTAATTTTATGTAAATTTTTAATATTCCTTTTTTATTTTATGATTTTTATATTACCACTATAATAAACCGTGTTCAATTATTGAATTGAATCTAAATAATAATACGAACCTAGAACGAGTGGAGATAAGAGTGCCTCAACACTGAATTGAGACACTCCTTTCTCCACTTTGTGAGCGTGAAGCCCATAAAATAGATAATAAAGTCCAACTAAAGCTATACATATCAGGCAATCAATATTTCTTTTTGTTAAATTATTATTAAATGACACGCAATGCCTCCAGAATTCGGCGGAAAATGGGAAAATGAGTGTCTTACCACTAGTTTCTTATGCTAACCCTGCTGTGGGATTCAGAGTGACGCTGAAAAAAAACATTAAAATGATTTTAAAGAATGATTTTTCCTTAACAGGAGGACATTACTAATATAATAAGCGCAGTTGTGCTTATAGTCGGCAACCTTATCCTCGCTGATGTCGACATCGGGTCGGTACTACCAACTGGAAGTATTTAAAGAAAATAATTAGTTAAGATAATAAAAGAAAAATATAAAGTAAATCGTAAATGATTTAAAATCTTTCCTAATTGATGATTTTTTTGAAAATATATCTTATGTATTTATATATATTATTTACATATATAATTTTGTATATATCTATGTACAGAGATATATAACAGATAAGAGTAAGATAAGCATATTATATGTTGGCAAAAATAAATATTACAACTAATATCAATTGTTTTAATTTTCCACCTTGGTGTTAAAGCCACTTTATTTTTTTTATAACATAATTTGGCAAAAAAAAATTTGGGAAAAATTAAGTAATTAGAATTAAGACAGAGGTTTGAGAACATGCCCGTTCAACGGTAGAGTCCAGGCGTATTTTGCCTAGTATTTATGGTTAAAACAAAATTTTTTAAACTTTAACTAATGTATCTTAATTTTTCCATAGATAGTATTTAGTAATTTTTCCATAGTTATTATTTTTCATAAAAAATTATTATCAAAAATTATAAAATTCATCAAAAGTTATACTAAAAACGATGAGTGGTGACACCTCTGTGTTATGCTATATAATATTATTTACCTTGAGTTAGTTCGTTAGAGATACGAGTACATTTATGTGGTTCTAAAACTCACAAATAGATGGCATTGTTTAAATTGGCATTGTTCTAATAATGATGTTAATCATGGTTCTTTCAATCAAGTTTATTTTTTAAATAATGATTTCATTAATTGGGGTACGTTAATAAATAAATAAAAATAATGCCTTTCCAACAGAGAAACTTACAAATTAAAATTCGAAAAAAATACATGCTGTAATTGTTATAACTGACATAAAAATAAATGTGTTAATAAAAGAAATAGATTTATTTTATAAAAACAAATAAATACAAAATACAAAAAATCACGTTCACGTTGTATCCCGCACCAAGGGCAGAGGGAACCCAGTGTTAAAACACTCCTTTCCCCACATCCTGCCGAATTTTCAAGGCATTGCGGGTGAATGGCAGAACTCAAGACACCAGAACGAAGAAATGGAAATATAAACGTAAGTAATTTTAATATATATTTTTTTAATAATTTAAATGAAAAAATACCTTAAATGTTATAAAATTAATAATAAAATTATATCATATATTTAAATACAATAATTCTTTCGAGTGAGAATTGATCCCGTAACTATCGCTTTCAGTCACTGTTCTTCATCATAATGGCCCTTCATTTAAATTTTTCTAATTTGAGAATTCGTGAACCTTTTAAAATTACGCTGACGAGGTTAGGGCGAGGTTTTAACATATAAACAAATTGCCTTAAAACCACCATGTTTATATGAGATTCAGGCTTTAAAAGGCTGTTTTAACGAAATATTTCGCCTTCGTTGTGTATTCTAAGCCTCTGGATTGCTTTTAAGGCTTGCTTTAAATTGTATTTGATGAATGTTTATCGTTTTTAATAATAATTAAATTTGGATAGGATTTTTTATTTATCTTTTTTTCTTCACGCTATAGGATACTTCCGTTCCCCATTTTCAGCCGGATCCTGGAGATATTGTGTGTTGAGCGAAATTCAACATGGCGTTTTGCCTCCTCTTCGGAGCGATGAAATGTAAATATTAAATAACTCATTCCCCCGCCTGGGAACCGAACCCACAATCGTCGCGCTTGCAGTGGTACGTATATATATTATCTTCCCCCATTAGGGGGAAGGGAAATGGGGAAACATTGTCTTAATACTTTGCTCCCTAAAGCTATGTATAAAGCTATGTATATGCAATTTATAATATATATAAATCAAGTAAAAAGTAAATATATATTTTTTAAAATTCACTAACCTGACTACCCCCTATGATTCTTAGTAAAATTATTACAGCGTTATAATTTTATTAAGAAACATATAGAATGGTCAGCGATATAAGAGTCACAAATATTTAAAAATAAAACACAGTGTAAAATATATTTGAAATTCTGAACATATATTCTTGGAACCAGAAACATTATTGCAACGGACATTTATTGTATAATGGAAGATGAAGCTCCTTCCCGGGGGAAGAGAACAGATGGTCTCGAGAGATGATAGATATGATGTAGTTGATTTTTATCGAAAGAACTTTACTTTCTATTCATCTATATATATAAAAGAACTTGTCCTCACTGACTGAGGTAAGACGCACGCACAGCCGTTACCGCTGATGGTAAAATTGTGAAATTTGGACAGATGTTTACTTTCGTAATCTGGACATTCACTAAGAAGGGATTTTGAAAAATTTTAATCCTAAAGGGGTGAAATCGAGGTTGAAAGTTTGTATAGAAAAAAATTTAAAGCAGCACCGATTTTTATAAAATTGTAAATTCAGACTCTTAAAAATATTTAATTGAACACATGTTTCGTGGTTAATTTTAATTCGTTCCCTAGGGGTGCAAATAAGGGATTCTAAATTTGTATGGAAAAATCTTTAAATCGCCACCGATTTTTATAAAATTTGAAACTAAGACTTCAAAATATTTCATTGAACGCGTGTTTCATGGTTTATTAGAATTCACCCCTATATAAGCAAGCGAAGCTGCGCGCGTCCGCTAGTATAATCATAAATGACTGTAATTTGTGGCAGTAAAGTATTAAAGCGCGACGTTGAGTTCTGCCACTTAACACCCAGTGCCTCCAGAATGCGGCAGAAAGTGGGGAACGGACTGTCTTAACACTCGGTTCCCTCTGCCGGGTACTGCTGTGTGCGGGATATAGCGTGAAGCTAAAGTATTAAACGCTTGTATTAAAGTATCTGATATATTTATAATTAAAAGCTAAGTTTAGTAGTTTATTTTAGCTGTCAGGTATTTGTGTACCCGTTCAACAGTTCGATTTCTATTCAGAGGATTACTTTATATATTTTCTTTGCTTTACGCTGTATCCCAAGTAGGGTACATAAAGGGAACTGGGGAACTTAGTGTTATAATACTCCGTTTTCCATTAAGGAAAATTCATCTCCACGAATTCTCGAGGCATTCATTGTGTGTTGAGTGGTGAAACTCAACGCTGTGCCGACCGTCCTATACTTTATAATATCTAAGTGAAAACAATGACCGTATCAAAGTGCTTAAGGGAATACTAGAGTGGAATTAATCTTTAGCACTAATGTCTCTACCAAACTCAAACTGCTTAAAACCGAGGAACTCTAGAGATTCATATATCAACATAAGGAAGATTTGTGGCCATTTGGCTTTTTGTGATGGTTTCCATTTTGTTAAGTAAATTTGCATAAATATTAAAAAAAATTAAAATAGCACTTATTTTTCTGTAACCCAGAAATATATTTTGGAATAGGGTATGCCTACCCTGGAATAATAAGATACTAGAATTTAAAATACTGGAATTGGGTGACAATTCTACTCTATGGCAGATTTAACAAAAATATTTTTTACAATTTTAAAGTTATTCCATACTTAGGAAAGAAAAATATTATTAAGAAATCATATAAAAATTTGCTCGTAGCGTAATTTGAACCAGCACCTCTTGAAAACCGTCCAAGCGCTCTGACCACTAAGTCATACGTTCTCATTGAGCTACGTCGAAATTCTTATTGCTTGTTACAATTTATTTATGTAGTCAGCATATCTGTAGAGAGATTTTTAAAAATTTCGCTACCCAAAGATAATTACTTAGAATTATCGTTTGGAGAGAGAGAGAGAGAGAGAGAGAGTACTATTTTTTTAACATTTTTTTTATTTTTAAGGACACACTTAGGGTTATGTACTTTTTTGGAAAATTTAATTTTTATATTTAAATAACTATTATAAAACAAATAGAGCGATACCACTTCACTCTCTCCAGCAAACAGCATATTAAACGGGTATCACAGAATTTGAGGATATCTCATTTGAACATTTATTAGATAAATTTTGTTTATAAAACCCAAGGGTCCTTTTTACGGTCTAAGAAAGGCAAGATATAAGTCTTCAACAAATTGTTTTACATATATATATATGTACTTCAAAGCGGCTATAGGAGTATAGGATGATAGGTTCGGATGAATACTTTATATGGAGGTTCCATCAACAGTACGAATATACTTCTATATATTAATGAAAAGATTTTTGATACTTGTCCTTCTTTACTTCGTTGATTTATTTATAACTTTTCTTGTTTGAATGGATATTATTATGCTCAAATAGATAAATTATACTTAAAGAAAGAAGGAGGGTTCAAGTATTCCTTTGACGATTATCAAGGCATGTGAAGTTTATTATGAAACCAAATTAAGAAGGGTCTAATAATAATCAAAAGTTTATATCTATTGATGGGCAGAGGGAGCTTAGTGTTGTGACACTCCGCTCCCCAATTTACGTCGTATTCTGGAGGCATTGCGTGCTGAGTGGTAGAATTCAATGCCGCGCTTTGCCTCAACACCAGAGCAAAGGAATTAAAATATTGAATATTTCATTTCCTCACGTAGGAATTGAACCTACAACCCATCGCGTCGACAATCACACGCCACGACTGGTCTTCAGTTCATATTGTTTTGTCTCTAAATTAAATATTCTTCCCTCTAAAATAAATATGAAATGAAGAAGATCAGCATTTAGAGAAGAATTAGAGTAATTATACTTTGCTATTATGTTAGAACGACAGACTAGGAAATTTGTGTGCTTATTTAATTTACGTACGAGTATAGCTACTAAAACAGTACTTCACCCAAACAATTACATCTTGTTTAGTACAATGTGTTCACACGAAAGTCGTTTTACTCCGATGTTCATTTGCATAATAAACTAATGTGTAATGTTTTCATTTCCGCCTACACAGCTATGCTATATACAACTTCATGCTGTATATAGCATAGCTGTGTAGGCGGAGGGAACCTGGGAAGCTAGTGCACACCGTTCCAGTCCGGCGGGGTCCCCAGAAATGAGAAATAAAAAAAGTGTTAGTAAGTTTTTATCTCGTATATACCGACAATATTTGCACAATTTAAGATAATATTGGTGGTACACTTCTCTGTTTCTCTCCGTAATAAAGAAATATAAATAATATTGAATTTATTACAAAATAAATACATAACAACTTACTCATATATTATAAGAATTCTCAAGCTCGTCCCAAATAAACTTACTGAAATTCCCGGAAACATTTGCAGGTCTCCAATAATAGAAAATGACAGGATGTACAATTTTCCCTTTCGTGTTCCGCTATTATCTAAATGTTGACGCTTACTAAATTTGTCTTTAAACCAATATTTAATGCCAATTTATTAAGGAACATTAATTAATATAAACTGTTTTAAAATATAGGTGAAAATAATGTATTCGTTCGCCTTGTATCCCGCTACGTGCGGGATACAACGTGCGTGCGGGATGCAACGTGCAAAAAACACATATGACACTATAAAATGAATCAAAATTAATAGGACACTTTCAGTAAACTGTAACTTTCAGTAATTTGTGGATAAATCCCAAAAATGATAGCCTTAAAACTGGGTGCAAAATTTGATAATAAAGCCGCTAGTTCAAGCGAGGTATCAGATGAAAAGGATAAAAAAAACTTGAGTCCTGCAATTTTTGTACGAAACCCTCGGTGTGCGGACACAACTCACGCTTGACCGCTATTTTTTTATTTATTTATGTTACTACTCATATCTAAAGTACATACTGTTACATTTTGTAAACCTAGAATGTAAATATTTAATTTCGATTGAAGTATATATCAGTACAATTATGTCTTAAAAATAAGACAGTGAGATGTCTCTAAGATCTCTATATTCTCCACATATGCGTTGTGTAGAAAAATATTACTACTAAAATTAATCTCTAAGTGTTAGACAACACAAAAAAAAACTAAGGCCCTTCTATAAAGTTTTAAATTTAAAACTTGGAAAATTATATACTTTCTTAGCAAACAATGCCGCGGAATAACAAAACTTCCTCGAAGATAAAATCTGTTAAGTTGCAAACTCTGATCGTGTCTGTGAAACGATATATATCTAAAAGGGACTCCACTCAAGCTTTTAAAAGTCTTACGAAATATAAAAGTAAGACTTTTAATTTAATGTATGATTAATAAAAAAAAACTTGCATTATAAAAAATCGCTTTTCGCTTCGCTCGTAAACTCTGTCACTCGTTGCCTCGAGAATTTGGCGGAAAGTTAGTAGTGGTTTAACTCTAGTTTCCCAGGTTCCCTCCTTGTTATGTTCGGGATACAGCGTTAAGCTAAAAACATATATTTTTCAAAATAGAAAAACTTACAGTCGGGACCCAAGTCAAACAATATAAAAAAAAAATGGTCTCGGCTTTTAATTTTCGAAAAATATATATGAGTTGTTTATGCTACCATTGATAATAAAGCTATTTCATGTGTCATACATATTTGTGTTTCCACCGATAAGTAATAATCAGGCGGAAAGGACCGAGGGAGGAGAAAAATTTGATATGAACTAAACTCTCTTTGTCTCTGGTAATGTAAACTTATTTTATTAAAAGGAGTCCGTTCCGTCTAAGCATTACCCGCTTATTTCCTTTTTGCAGTCGAAACCGAGTTTTACTTTTGAAGAACTTCTAAACAGTTGAGCTTATTTTTTCTTTAACTTTTCTATGCCGTACTTTTCTATTCAGTCTTTTCGTTTTTTTTGTGTACTAGTGAATGGAATTATTTTCATTTTTGTTGAGTCCCACCACTCAACACTAAAATTAGGATAGGTGTGTCTTAGCTCTACATTCTCTCCGCTTACCCTATATGCGAAATACAGGGTAAAGTTTATATTCAAACAAACAAATATATATTCCGTAAATGGCATGCGTAAAAACCTTTTTTATTTGTACACAGAATGTTGTTGTACATTTTCACTAGTTCTTTGTTTTGAATTTGAATTTTTTGAATATATACACAATAGAAAAAATGTTTTTTTTAGTTTACAAGTTAGGCTTTTATAAAAAAATCATTTACTCAACTACGGTTGTAACAATTATTGTTATGACTGTTTGTCATGTATTTATTTATTAGGTAAGCCAACGTAACGTATAATTTTTTTAAATTTTTGTTTATAGCTTCACGCTGTATCCCGCATACGACAGGGTAGGCAGAGGGAATCGTTAGTTAGTGTTAAGACACTCCGTTCCCCACTTTCTGCCGAATTCTGGAGGTATTGCGTGTTGAGGAGCAGAACTCAATGCCGAGCTTTGCCTCAACGCCAGAGCGAAGAAATGGAAATATAAACGTAAATAAATATTTCACTTCCTCCAGTGGGAATCGAACCCACAACCGTCGCGTTACAGTTACATCCTTGTGGTGGTGCACCGGCACAAGGGTGTGACTGTACGGCTGTACTATACGGCCTTAACGTATAAATAGGTTTGATTCCTACTCGAAGGAATGAAATATTTAATCGTCACTCACATCAAGATCTACTTAAATCCATAAATAAATTCCCCAACAAAAATATTTCCCGCCCGCATTTTATTTTGACGCAAAACATTTGTTGGGAGGGAAAACAGAATAAACAGCGTTACGGGACTGAAGTATTGTCATTTACCGAAGGTACCTCGGCCGGCCCTCGCTGGCATACTGGCTCTCACCGAGACAACAATGTTTTAGAATGTTTTTGTAGGCGTTTTATTAAATTCTGACGCCTTTGTTGTATAGTCGAGGCTCTCGTGGCGCAGCGGCACAAGGGTGTGCCTCTAACGCGACGGTTGTGAGTTCGATCCCCACTCGGGGAAATGAATTATCAATTATTCATATTTTCAATTCCTCCCTCTGGCACCATAACAAAAAACCCGGCGTTGAGTTCCGCTACTGACCAATTTAAATTAATAATATTTAGATATTTATTTCTATATCAACCTACTAAGATATTCCATCCATCAGCCTTTCAACGTCCACTGCTGGACATAGGTCTCCCCTAATTCCCAAATTAAGATATTATATAACGAGATATTTATTATTTACTTTGTATTATAATAATTTTCCCCATATATTATGAAACAATACAAATATGTTTTATGGAAGGAAAAGTTGGCAAAAATTGCCCCATCTATTATTAAAGGGGTATAAGATGAATATACAGGTAGAGCTATAACAATATATCAGTTAGAAAAAGACCAAAACCCTTTGGAAAGGAAACAAGTGCCAAATCTTTTGGAAACAATGGATTCTGTAGAATTAATAGATATTTAAACTATAATATCTATATTTAGTGTAAAAGTAGTAAAAGGACCACTCATGGCACAGGCTTCAATTCCCACTCGTGAAAATTAAATATTTAATATTTTCATTTACTTGCTCTGGTAACGAGGGAAAGCGCGGCGTTGAGTGCCGCCACTGTACACACGCCTCCAGAACTCTGCAGAAAGTGAGGAACAGAAGTGTCTTAATGGTAACGGAGTGACTTAGTACTAGATTCCATATTGAAGACACTTCCTTGTTTGTTAAAATTACATGTTAAAATATGTAAATTATTAGTGAGTAAGAACATTGTTAGTGTCTAAGGAATAATTTTTATTTTTGTATTTTTTTATATATCTGTAGTACAACATTTTTATAAATATTGAACAACAGAACTCCAAAAACAACATTCGCACTAACTCAACACATACTCCACTGTTCTTGTAACAGCAAATTATTATTATCACATGCTGAGCCGAAATTTATGTAACTGGAAGATTATAAATTACAGGTTTATTTTTATACCTTACTAAATACAAATATTTTATCTTTTTTTCTCAGCTTCATCCGTATATAGCATGGGAACCAGAGGGAACCTAATGTTAAGACAGTCTGTTCCCAACTTTCCACAGGACTTTCCAGATATTGCGTGTTGAGTGGCTGAACTCAACGCCACCATCGATTGTAACCAACATGTGTCGTTATAATATTTATTATCAAAAATATTATAATTGAGGAAAAGTATGACAAAATTGTATGTTTTAAAGTAACATACACCTACGTACCTTTTACTCTATCGTAGGTGTCCATTTTCTACACAACTAAAGTAAATAAATACAAAACGTTGCTATACAAACATTTTAGTGAGTTCTCTCAAAGCTATGCAACTGAAACATTTTAGAGGAATTTTGTATAAGTTTTCTTTACAAATAGAAGAATTTCACTCTATTTGTTTAGATACTACACATATACTATGATATATACATATATAATAGTACAGTATATAACTATATACGAGCACAGAAACACTGTTTATAGTCATGTACGTTTTTATTAAATTTTCTATTTTCTTTATTATATTTAGAAAGGAATGTTAAAAAAATTGTGTAAAGTTAAGTTATTCTTAGCTGAACGCTTCAGCAGATACAATGTTTTTTTCGACATAGCAGCTAGCTATAGAGATCTTAGTGTTTATACACTCCGTTCCTTACTTTCCGTCCAATCTTCGAGACCATTTATGTTGAGTTGAGAGCTTGAAACCGATAATAATTTAAATATAAATATTGTCCTGAGTAGATATCGAACTCACATCCACCGCGCTTACAGCCAGATGTTGTATTACTACTCCATGACGGAGTCAATTAATATTAAATTAGATATTATTTATATTAACATCATATCCACATTAAATTACCTAATAATTTAATATCAACATGAGAGGAATGAACGAAAACACAATTTTCTCCAAAAACATATATATATATATAAAAAAGTTAAATTCCCGTTTTGACGTTCGTTCCCAACTCTTAAAAGATACCTGCGAAGTAATTTCCAACATTAAAATGATTCCAAATGTAATTTTCCGAGGGAGATGTCCCCGTAATCAAGGAAAACCATCAAATAGGTTTATTACTGAGCCCCGCTGAGGATTCGTAGGAGTTAAATTATATTTTACTAGCCTTTGCACGTGACTGTGTCTGTATATTAAGGTTTTTTAATAAATAATATAATAATATATAGGATAATTCTCCTCTTTTATTAAGAAGTAATTATCTGCTTGTCGTTTTTGTCTACGTTGTATACGCGTTTACTATTTTACGGTTATTTTTAAATACAAACTACGAGTACTCGTCCAAAACATATTGTATTTTAATATGATTTCAAATATGTGAAGTGAATTTACTTACATGGATGGGAAACGGCTATTTTATTTGTTTTTCAGAGGGAGCCCTACTCTTAAGACACTCCGTCCCCCAGACAGAGATATTGAGTGTTGATAGGCGGAGCTCAACACCGCCTTTGTCGGTTGTTACCAGGGCTTTACCGGTTATGTTACATTTGAAATCAGAACAAGGAAATGAAAATACTTCCTGCGTCACGGCGGACTAGTTCAAACTATGAAAATGGTTTTCCAGTGAAAAAAAAAACGCTTTAATATTTAATATCAAATGAAAACTAACATTTAAATCCTAAGACAGAGAACTCCAGTTCATAGGTAAAGCAAATGAACGTTAACAGCGAGACGTATAAAAGTAGAATTAACGTTAATTAAGCTTTTGTTCAAAGGATGCCGACAAAAAAACCTAATGAGCATAAATCTTTTTAACTTTTAGCGGTCTTCGTCCAGTTGCTAATGAGATGGGTATTAAGAGTTCTGGGACGATTTGGGTTTGAATATAATGGGTATATTGTATAAGAAAGCTTCTATAATATTGATAAGTTACATGTGTTTTAACCTACTTTTATTAGGATATACAACTTTTAGTACTTGGTGTAGAAAAGAGTGTACCAGGGTAAGTGATTTTAACCACTTATACCACCCATATAAGAATGCCCGAAGAACAAAGCTCTGCTGCCCTCATCTATTGGCTTCTAGAGCATTTCACCAGATTGTCGTTGACGTAGGAGGACGACGAGCTGCTTTACGGGGTAAGCGTGATATATTATCACTCAATTCTTCATCTATCTCATATATCAATCTAATACAAATGTATTATTAATATCGTATAATTCACAGAGTAAAAGGTAATTTCTATTGAATTGAGTTTTTCTCCCCAAACTTGGCAAGTTAAACCCAAGTTATCAATTAACGCGTTTAAAGTCCAAAAGTTTTATGAAAAATGTTAAAACAAAAAGCGAGCGGATGACGTCATCTCTGCTCGCTGATTAATTAATTTAGTCCTAACGAAAAGGGGGGAATTCACACAAAGGAGATAAAAAACTTTGGAGACTCAGTTCGGCTGACCTCAGAAATGATTTAGATCGACTTTAAAAGTTGAAATCCTTTTTAATTTATACATATAATAAAACTACTTTTTCGTCTGTCTATCGTCTGTCTGTACATGAAAGATATATGGGAAAATTTATTATTAATATGATAGAACACAAAACAACAGTTTTTAAAAGTTTAGTTTGCAATGGGAGCTTAGTGTCAACATACTCCGTTTCCCACTTTCCGTCGAATTCTGGAGGCATTTCGTGTTGAATGGCGGAACTCAACGCCGCGCTTTTGCCTCGGAAATATAAATATAAGTATATATTTTGTTCCCTCGAGTGGGGATCAAACCCACAACCATCGCATTACAGTCACACCCCTGTGCTCCTGCACCATGACAGCCTCCTTTTTTTTCCTGTTATAACTTAAGTTATGCGAGGTCCTTAATAACAGCGATCTAGTCTTATATCTTCTATGTCTATCAGGAAAGGGGGTGCAGGAAAACGGGTAAAGTCAGAAAAAAAATGAATAACGAAATCGTAACGAAGCAAAAAATTCGTAAATTGAACAAAAAGAAAAATCAAGTGCTGCATTTTAAATAATAGTACCTAATTGTTCGACAGCCAGCGGTCAAATTAACACTTGCCAATGTTAGCATTCTCTGATTCGGATGAAAATGCGTGAAATTAAAACTGTACTTTTAACTCTATCGTTGAAATAAATTTATCTATTGAAAGAATTTTAATAGGTGGTAATGAAGAAGATATAAGAAATAATTGAAGTAATTATTGTCTGGTCAGGAGGTGAATGAAACTTATGCTTTTCCTCAAATGAGGCCCGAACCTACTACCATCGATTTGTAAAGTTAATAAAATTTAAAGAACAGGATGCGTTTTAAATAATAAGAAACTGAAATTGTAAAAATGGTATGCTAGGTGATTTGGTTGATTGAAAAACTGGCATTTTTTGTTTTTAATCTATGCGAACGAAATTGCGAGCTAAGACTTAGTGTTTGTTTCCTTTTTTTTAGCTTCCTGTATTCCGCAAGCAGAGTAGGCAGAAGAAACCTGGTAAGCTAGATACAGTGGGGTTAAGGAAACCTGGGATAGGTGCTAAGTGAAAATATGCCATTCATAATTCGTTAAGCGCGTCTTAAAATATAAAGCTGAAAAACGAATTATGTTACGGGTGTAATAAACAATTTAAGGATTTGGTTGGAATAAGGAAATTGTTACAGCCACCAAAAAAATACCTTAACAAAATTTTCCTCTAAAAATTACATTTTATTCTAATTACAAGTTATTCTAAGTAAACCATTTCCACAAAAGATATATATTTTATCAAATATTTTTTTTTCAGCTTCACGCATCTTGCAGTTCTTCACTTTCCAACTAATTCTGGAGGAATTTCGTATTAAGTGGCAGCTCTCAACGACTTTGCTTCGCCAGAGGGTCGAAATGAAAATATTAACTATTTAATGTCCTTGCACTCGAGAATTCTCAATGGAATCGAATCCACCTGTTGCGCTTTATCACACATCTGTGCACGTGCGCCAGAACTGACCTCAACTTCCTGAACTTCTAGATGAAAATTTAAAATCGAAAAAATAAAAAAATATATTATAGTACTAGAATTTATATACCCCTAGATATATAATTACTAAAACCCATAAGCTGGTCTATTCGCTAATAATACACATTGTTCTTTCTCGATTCAAACAAGAAACGATTTTAAAACAATTGTTTTAATAATCCACACAATATTACTTATTATTTCTTTGGGAATAGAGACTAAAATCACATACAGACAGATTTCTGTAGAGTCGTCGGAATGTGATAATTTAACGAAGCTCTCTCGTTAGAAGTGAATCGATTTTGTTCTTCTGTTCAAAGCTTTTTTATACTGCTTTTTTAAGTGGAAAAACTTTTAAAATGACCTCGTACCTCACTTTGGAATGTGAAAAAGTGAAAAAAGTCAAATATGCAAGCGTCCTTGGATAGTTTCTAAGAGGCGCGGGTTCAAATCCCGCTACGTGCAAAATTTTGTACATTTCATAAATAAGTACAATAGAAGTTATTAAAATAATAATTTTGTAAAAAATCAAATCAGCTTCGCGCTGTATACCTCACACAGCAGGGTAGGCAGAGGGAACCTAGAGTTCAGACACTCTGTTACCCACTTTCCACCAAATTCTGGAGGCGTTGCGTGTTGAGTAGCGGAACTTAACGTTGCGCTTTGCCTCGATACCAGAACGAAGAAAGGAAAATATAATTTTAAAAGAAGCTAAATAAAATAAAAAAAAAAACACAAACAGAATATATAACCTAAACAAGATATTACAAAGAACTACTTAATATTAAGTTAGGAGTTTCCTTGCGATGTGTGACAACGATGTTAGTACATTAGTAACGTAGACGCTGTAAAAGAAAATATAACTCACTGGCACCTTTTATCATAATTGAATAAGAAAAACATATGGAAATACATATAAATATTATTATTTTTTGTGGGGAAAAATATAAGGTACATACATAAAAAAAACAAAAGTAAAAAAAAAAAAACTTCACGCTGTATTTCGCACACAGCAGGGTAGGCAGGCATTCTGGAGGCATTGGGTGTTGAGTGGCGGAACTAAACTCCGCTCTTTATTTCGACACCACCAAGGAAATGAAAATTTAAATAAATATTTCATTTTCTCGAGTGGGAATCGAACCCGCAACCGTCACGTTACAATGACACCTTTGTGCCATTGCGTCTTTACCTCGATACCAATAAAATTGTACATTCATAAAATAAAAGTGCATTTTGTTGTTGCATTGCTATGAAATGTTTAACATTTACGAAATATAAAATGCAGATGACTCCAAAGAACTTTGTATTGAACGCGAAATCCTTTAGAGAATAGGGTATTTTGTATTTGAACGTCTACAAATCCTGAGATATTGAATTCATTTTATTTTGTTCTTCTTCTATACTATTATATAAAGAGGAAAGATTTGTATGTGTGTATGTTTGTAGTGGATAAACTCAAAAACTACAGAACCGATTTCAAAAATTCTTTCACTATTAGAATACTGCATTATAGGCTTTATTTGCATATAGATAAATTAGGGATCCCTATTAAAATTTCAATATTGTAAAAAAACATGGTATAAAATATCTTTCATTGCTGCAGAAACTGTTGAAGATATGACAAAAACGGATGTTCTACAAAATTAAAGAAAATATTCATATCTACAAAAAACCTCGTGATACCATTTATCCCATCTGTTTTAGTTTTGGCAATACGAGGTGTATATTTTTGAAAGTTTAATATTAGATAGAAATTCCAACCATAATCAGGGAAGCTGGTCCGTTTCTCCCTTTCCACCGAATTCTTAAGACAATATCATTGTTATTTAGATATGTGAGGTGTATATATAATGTATGTACATATATTACGCTTATTTACAACAAAAATGGTAATAGATTGAAGACGACTAAAGGAAGGAAACACTGTAGACATGTGTGTTGGAAGGAAATTAAAAGTAGAACGAGTGACGTCACGAAGCTCCGGTGTTAAATAGCTGTAAAAGTCACTTTCTTATAACCTTTCCTTTCATATCTATATAATATACTTTATTGATACGTGTTATTCACGAAACGAGAATTATTACTTCACTTCAAAGTATTTTATTAATTTTTAATGAACTAGTGGCCCCGCGCGGATTCGCCTGCTTCTTTTTTGTTAAACATTATTTAAGTGTATTGATGGAAATTTGGTTGTCTATACTGTCATTACACTTCATCAATCGATTTTAAGATTTTTGATTTAATGTTGCTCGCATAAATAAAAATAAATGTTTAAGTATTTCATATATGTCTAAGGGAATCCCGGGATAAAAATTGCCTATATTATGTTGCTCCACAACCTCTTCTATTGAATAGTAAAAGTCCCATAAAAATCGATTCAGCTGTTCCGGAGATAAGATAAGACAAACAGAAAGACAGATAGACATGTTTTATTGTTGTAAATTATAGGTATTTAGGCAACTTCAAATAAAAGAAATGAAAATATTTCGTTCCCTCGAGTGGGAATTGAACCCAAAACCTACCACGACTGTCCTCTATCTTATAATTATCAACGGATATTTCATAAACTAAGCAACAAATTACAAACGACAAGTGTTCTCGGGTTAATGAATTTAATGATTGATGCTATAATAGATAATTTCACAAGTTGTTCCATTACAGGGCACCCGAGCCGATATTAGGGGAAACTTCACTTCAGCGATCAAAATCTGATTGTACCTCTTAATTAAATACCAAATTCGCAATACTATGGATACTAAATATGTAAGCCACCATCATATCTATTCCAAATTTATTTATTTATTTATTCAGATTCTCCAGTCTACTTCTTCTTTGCCGTTACACGGTTTCCCCATCCGGGGAAATGTTTTTTGTATATTATATTCTCTCTGGTAAGAACATAAAAAGCGGAGATGAGTTAGGCTACTTAACACGCTTTACCCCCTTCTCCTTTCTCCATTCAGTAGAATGAAGCTAAGACAAACGAAATAGATGTAGTCATGTAGACTAGTATATTTAATGTTATAACAAAGTTTATAAATGCGTTTAGTTTTGGTAGATTAATGGCGTAGTAAGCTGAAGCACTCTATTACTTAGGTGCCTTATTAATCTAAAACTTGGATGGTAGTGATAAAGCAATATAAATTATCATTATTATAGTAACGGGTTAAAACATGAAGTTATTGCGTTAATTTTCTAAAGCTTCAAGATGTATAGAGAACCTAGTGTTAAGGCACTCCGTTTGCCATTAAAACATTTTAACGTTTTTATTTAAAGTTATTCGGATTCTCTCCGCCTAGTTCTCGTTAAGCATAATTTTCATGCCAAATTTCAATGTTTGGCAAAATGTATACTAATATTATCAAATAGATTAATTTGTTGTGTTAAATGCTAAAATATCTTAGGAACTATTGAATTTGACTGAAATTTTATTTTTGTATTGGATAGTACATTTATTAGGAAAACCTTCCCCTACTTCGATGTAAATCGCTGTACCAGTGGTCAAAGTTACTTCGCTCTTAGTTATTTCCAGTTAAAACTACATTTCTAGTCCATAAGAGCGACGCCACAGGTAACAAAAATATACATTGAATTCTGTCGTAGAGCAGTTCGAATGTTTCTGACGATGCAGTGTACGGAATGTCTAGACACTCGGTTTTCTCTGCCTCCGCCGGGGTTATCAATGGTTTTTTTACACTACGTCCTCCCTCTACCGGTCCATGAGCCCCATATAACCTCATTTTTCTTTAGAAACCGGTTCCACAACAAAAAAAAAGTTTTCTTCGCCTACCCCGCTACGTAAGGCATGAAGCTAAAAAAATTATTGTGTACTCCTTAATATAAATAGAAAACAGAATGGCCACTTTATATAAGAAAATTGTTTCTATTTTGTAGAAGAAAATTCCATCATGTCAATAGACGGCAAGGTACGTACGTACTACTTAAAGGCTACTTTGTTCTAAAAGGTTTGTTTTAAAAATTATTTATTGCTTAAGACTTTTGCAAAATACGTTTACCGAGAGCGGGACGGTGGAATATTCATGAATGAATATTATTATATTTTTATTATAAGTTTGTTTTTGGTGTTATTAAGTAAATTAAATATATTTCCATTAAAACTTTCAAGACACGTGTTGAGTGGGGGAACTCATTGCTGCGTTATATTTTCTTAAAAGAGCAACAAAAATGAAAGTAATTAATCCCCCAAGTGAGAATCAAACCCCAACTGACGCCTTAACAGTCGGATGCCACTACGCCATGACGACCTTCAATTAAATAATATTATAAATATTTCAGAATCTCTATTATTTTTCATTAAACTTAAATTTCCATTCTACAAAAATGTATAAAACTGAATAATAATAAAATAACTTCCTCATATCAGCCCCAATAACTTGTATAGTTGGCTTAAGGATCAACTGTTGTACCCCAGATTTGGTATCGAGGTCAGCCCAGTCTGATTGCGTGATGAATGAGGGTCGGGATATCGTTGAAGGTACTCAAGTATTTCAAGCAACGCCTTATATTAGAATATGTGTAACATATTATATAGTTTTATGGTGCAATTTTTGTGTTGTTTGGCTCATTTTACGTTGAGGTGGCGTTAAAATTCGTTACAAAATTTTTACCCGGAATCCTAAATCTCAATTATTTTCATTCCATTATAAAAAGGATATTTATCATCCAAAGTAATACTTAAAAGCAATGTAAGTTTCATAGCTAACAACTGGAAATGACGACTAAAATTCAATTTTTGCACTAAAATTTAATGGAAATTTAAAGTTGAGGCAATTTCTCGTCGACGAGAGCTTTAGTCGTGTATCTCGGACGATCCTTTGTAGCTTGCTTCATATTATTCTTTGAACATCTTTTATTGTTGCATTAGGAAGTTTAATTTTATAGAAATTACATTTATTTTCTTTAAAAATGGCCAATTTTGTCATTATGTGTTATTTTTATAGCTTCTTCTTTTTTTTACAGCTTTTTCTTTTATATTTTTTTATTTTTATAGCTTCACAATAGACAGAGGGAACCTGGGAACCTAGTGTGATGTGAGATCCCACTGTGTAAAATAATACGAAGGATAGAAAAAGATCTTATATAATATTATCTTTTACTATAGTTAGAACTAATGTTGTTAGTATTTTAAAGTTATTTCAGTGCATTGCAACATTCACTTCTAAATTTATTAACCATCCCACGCTTAAGTATGAGCTATCTTCCTACACTTTTTATAAAGGTCAAATGTTTATAAGTTTCTTTTGGAATTTCGCAAATTTCTTCGGTTTAATTCCCACTCGAGCAAATGAAATATTTCCTTCCCCCTTTCCTCGCTCTGGTAACGAGACAGAGTTGCGCCATTCAACATACAATGCCTCAAGATTCAACAGAAAATGGGGAATGTAGTGTATTAACACCTTACTAGGCTCCCTCTACCTACCCTATCATATGTGAAATATAGTTCAAAATACATATATAAAAAATATATATGTTTTCTTATACTATATGACAACAATAATGTACAACGAAGTAAACGTGAACAAAACAAATTACCTCCATACTTTAGAGATAAGTTATTGTATCAACTTCAGCGCCGTGCTTCATTACAGCATACTAGATATACTTACTTCTCCATATTCGCTATCTATGTGGCACATGCCTTATTAGATTTAGGTCTCCCTAGACGATGAAGGTGACGTTAACAGTATGGCTGTTTAAAGTGACTTTTGGATTGCTAAAATTTGTTTTTTTTTTAATTTCACACCTTTTCCTGATGATGATGATGAGTCAGTTTGCTTCGTAAAGTAATCCCAGTAACTGGCTTACACTAGTACCTGTCCTTCTGTTTATCTCCTCATTACAGATTTAGTCAGCTATGAAATTTATTTCAACTGAAAGAATCGTACCAAACTTTACTAGGTTCCTTTCCTTCCCTTTTATAGATATATTTCTTGTTGCATTTGCATCACGGAATATAATTTCACTCTTTTTTCCGATTAAGAAAATCATAAATATTTTGAAATAAAAATTGTCCAAATCGAACCTAGATACTTTTCGTTCAATCATAACTGCATTATAACAACATATATAACTATTTAAAACTAAAAAACTACTTCATCATGAAATTTATTCCACAGGCGACGTGCATCCCCCCCAAGTTCCCAGCAGACGCATAATATATTGCTCTCGTATAACTCGCTTATAGATCGCTAAATCCCGCACATCAGATTTTTCTTAAAAGGTTTTCGCAAATCCCCAAAGTTCGAAGTGAAACATAAGGCGCAGAGGTGGGAGGTTCCCTCGACTTAACACACATCTCTACCATATATCTTCTTTGATAAAGATCCATTACATGGTCCGACTTTCAAGGAAAGTTCTTTTATCTTGTTGAAATAAAAGAGTAAATTTGAAGCTTGAGGAAATGAAAGGGAACCTAGTGTTAAGACACTCCATTCATTCATTTCTGGAGGTATTGCGTGTTGAGTGGCGGAACTCAACACCGCGCTTTGCCTCGACAGCAGAGGGAAGAAATGGAAAAATAAATATAAACATATATTTTATTTTCTCGAGTGAGGATCGAACCCATAACCAGTCGTGTTTACAGTCACATTTAGTGCGACTGGTCTCAATATATATTGTCGTAATTTATAATTTAGGTAAGTTTAGCAAATAATGAAAGTACTAACAAAGGGAAGATCTAGTGGCGACTATCTAAATAGTTTTCAAATTAGGTTCATTGTTCAAGCTCGAGAATCCGCCTTAATGAATGGCTAACTTTAATTAATGAATGCAATTAGGTTTAAGTTGAGTGCATAAGAAGTGCATATCTATAAATAAGCAAATATACTCAGTAATTTTTCAATTATTATAGGAAATTTGAAAAACATAATATCAATTCAAAATATAGTAAGATAAATATAATTTTATATTTTGTTATTTATTTAAGGATTATTAGGCACTCGTGGTGTAATGGTAGAAATGTGTGACTGTAATCGCAACGGTCGTGGGTTCGTTAGCTTAATTAAAAAAGATTTGAAATTAATAAATAAATAGGTTTTTTTAAAAAATATATAAAAGCATTTATCCATACACTATATTTAAATATGGTAATTTATTTAATTTTTATCGGACGAGAGTTGAGCGGTTATCTTGACAGCAATTACTGTGCCACTTGCTCTACGATGCCCATCAGCTTAATGCTTATTATAATTTAATTTTTATATTTTGTAATTATTATTTATAATAATGATAAAATGAAACTTTTATCGAGGAGGATAGGATGATAGGACAGGTAGGATTGGAAATCAATTGGGCGTGAATTTTCAGCGTCACAGATCTTACATATAGTACGGTAGACAAAGGAAACTTAGTGTTAAATCACTCTGATCCTTACTGTCCAGCATTTTTTTTGAGTGCGGAACTCAACTCCGCGTTTTGTCTTTAATACCAGAGCGAAGAAACGAAAATATTAATATATAATAATTAATTCCTCTATTCAAATTCACAGCGAGCCAATATTACAGCTAACAATAATTTAAGCTTTGGTGAGCTAAAAGTAAAAATATATCCAAGGCTGAGTAATTATATCTTAGAAGAAATTAGTAGAAATATAAAAAACTATAAATCAAAATTTTGAAAAAAAAAACTAAAATGACACAGATTACATATAAACGACATATAAATACACCGACATGTCAGAATTAAGTTTTAATTGGTCGCCCAAACTCGTTGGGACTAGATGAAAGCGATTTACATGCAAATTAATATTTTGATTACTTTATTCCTATTTTCAGAGGCACTGACTGACATGGTCCGAAAACATATGTCACATATGAATATTTGATAAGAATAAATTAAAATTTTCAAGTTACATATTTCCATATAAAAGAAATTCTTTTTTATAGTTCGACTTTCAGAAATCTATGCTGAAAATGGAAAATATATATGGGTAAATACATTTTATACCCCAATTCCCAGGTTCCCTCTGCCTACCCCGCTATGTGTATATCTTTTCTATTCTTTAACATACGAAGCTTTAAAATTATTTAGAAATAAAATTATACTACAGGTATATTAGATTACAGTACTGCTAAAACATTTAAAATTACGTACAGAAACTACTATAATAATTAGAACTTTCAAATTTAATTTCACATTACGCTTATCGTCCGAGCTTCCAATATTTGGCTTTGTGAATTTTTAAAAATGAAATATTTCATACAGGACTGTGAAACATTTATTTAATTTTAAAATGAATAAACTAACTTTTAACTGAGCTTAACTCAAATATATGTTTATATTATTTAGTACCTAAATGAAGCAGAAAATATGTTTATTTTTACCTTTACTCTATACAGATTGGAAGAGTGTCAATACACTATGATCTAAGCGGAGAAATGAAAATAATTAATTTACTCAGTACGAGGGTATCGAACTCACATTCCTCCACAGTCCTTAATTAAAAGGAATTTCTAATATGATTTAAATCAACACTATTATTGCATAGTTAATAGATATTTGAACTAAAATAAACTTGATGTTCTTCTTTCAGAAAATCCTTTAACATGATTGTAAAGAAGAGGAAAATGTATACGAAAATCTTATAAACGGACAGAAACATTTCGAGCAACTCGATTTATATTTATGACGCTGACTGTGTAAGTCCCAATGGCGTTTTCATGGTAATGTCAAACCTTCGAATTTTAACTGTGAAATAAACTTGCTGTCTACGATTTATTTAAATTGAAATTGAAAGTAACTTTTTTTAGTGAAATTCAATGTCAACTGACTGACTGCAAATGTGATAGATTGTGGGTTCGATTTCCAGGAAATAAATTTATTATTTATCCTCCCTCTCTTATAATATGGCAAAGCGCGGCGTTGAATTCCGCTAACCAAATGCGGAAAATAGGGAACGGAAGTGTTTTAATGCTCTCCTACATTTCCTAGTCTACCCGCATACCCGCAATTATAAGTCTAATAACTTTGGCTGTGCGTTGTCTGTCATTCACTCAATAACTGAAGATAAATATAAATTATAGATTTAATAATCTTTGGATTTTGTGGTGTAGTGGAAATCCAAGGTTTATATATAGATAAGAATTTTGAAGTTTATCTGAGGTGGAGGATCGACTCCATACGACTCGTGGTTCATGTCAACACGATGGTTGCGGATTGGATTCTTTTTCAGGGGAATGATTATATTTAAATTATTTTCATTTCATGAAAGACAAAGAACGGCATTAAGCTCTGGCAAATGCAATATTTTTAAATTAAATAACGTGAACTTACGACCTCTGGGATATCTAATTAATAAAGAAATAACTAGCAAAACAATTACTTAATCAACAGAGTATATTGATATCCAATGAAAAAGGTGTAAGTGAGTTACACTATTTTACTTAGCCTTACTTGCCTTTGTATGGAACTCGTGAAAATGTTCAAGTAAACACAACACGTATCGCTTTGAAAACGCTACAATATGAAAGAAGGAATCAGATTGCGCGAGGAAGTTTTCTAATATCATAAATGTGAAAAGTTGTGCATTCACGTCTTTCTAGTTGAGGAAAGAATGTGATGACGGATTACTTCAGTTTTTATATCCGGAGATTAATTTTGGAGAGTTCCTTCTCCTCGTGGAACAGCGATATAGAGGCTGACGGTAAATGCGACTATTATGGGTTCGATTCCCAATCGGGTTATCTTTGATTAATATTTATTTATATTCGTTAGAGTATAAATAAATGTACTTCAAAATGACCTGAATAAAAATAAACTGGGTATCTGTAAAGTCAGTTAACGAATAATAATTCCACATTATAATATCACAAGATAATATCGATGAATAACATTTATTTATACTAGTTAGAGTATTAGATCCAGTTCATTTTTATTCAGTTCATTTTAATGTATAGTTATTAATAAAATAATATTATCTATTTTTATTTATTGTTTTTATTTCATTTCACGCTGTATTCTCCGGGGCTTCCGTTTTATCGTGCTATATAGCAGGGTAAACAGAGAGAAACCGGGAACCAACTGTTAAGGTAATAAGTTCCCCTCATGGCAATTCCATTTCCAAATTGCAGGACTTAATGCCTACCGCTTATTTTCGAGCTTTACCTCATTGCCAGAGCGAGAATTTGAAAATACGAAATATTTCATTTCCTTGAGTGGGAATTGAACCCACTACCTTTCACGTTTACAGTCGCAAGCGTGCCTCCGCGCCACGACTGGCCTCTATTCAATTCTTATTGCTTCCAAAAAAAACGCGTGAAAAAATGAAGAGGTTTGAAAGTGTTTATTATGTCTGATGCTAAACAGGTCCCTGGTGGATGTTCTACGTTTATGAATACTGCATGAGATGTTAAGCTTTGCATTTTAGTATTCTGAGAAATATAGCGAGGACTGGCGTACTCGTGTAAGGAAACTTTGTACTCTGAAATAATCTGTCAATTTAATGCCATCATTTCATGTAACACTTGTAATATGAATCACCTACCGGAAGTAGGGGTTTAAATTTTTTTTATCAGGCTGCATCCTGCACACAGCAAGGTAGGTAGCGGGATCCTAGTGTCAAGATACTCCGTTCTTATTAAGACACTGTCCGCTAAATTCTGGGTACTCAATAAGCAATATCCATACCACACTTAGTTTTATCGGAGGCAGGAAATGAAGATGATTTATCACTAATGATTGAACCCTATGGATCATTTAAAGCCAGTGATATTTTTCTCCTATTAATATTAAACCTAAAATATATACGATAGGATAACTCCCAAAGCCATTATTCCCAGAACAAATAAATATGGACCAAATATCTTCATGACGTCACAGTCCCGTATCGATAATTTACTTTGAAGTAGGGAGGTGAGACTGTCTTTATTTTGATGAACACTCCACCGAGGCATCGAGTGCCCTTCAGAGAAACCGTGTGTGCTTGCTGAGGTCGAGAGGATTCACTTATTGGTTCATATATTATGAATTATATATCTTTACATATATATACCATCGGCGCACAGTGGCACAAACGCGAGACTGTAACGCGACGATTGTGGATTCGATTCTCACCCGAAAATTCGGGAACAGAAGTGCCTTAACACTAAATACCCAGGTTCCCACGCCTGTGTCTGCCTGTGCTATGTGAGTTGGAAAGTAGCGAGCGGTAGTATCCTTATGGGAACGGAGGAAGTATCCTTATGTATCCTTATGGGAACGGAGGATTAAAAATATGGACTGCATGATTCTAAATACAACTACGTCTACAGATAGTTATTTGACTCCTATTTGCCGAGTATAGAAGTTTAAAAATTCTAAAAAGTTTGTTTTTGTAACAGTACGTAGTAGAAACAGTATTCTGCATTCTTTTTGAAACCCATTTTTTTCAAATAAAAATGTAAATCAACTCACAGTTGACGAATGAAGTTTAAAAATATTTTATTTTGTATCGCTACTACGGACGATCACCTAGAAACTGGGAAACGAAAACAAATTAAATATAATCATTCCCTAAACAAGGAACAAACCCACAACTATCACGTTTACACTCACACTCTGCCTCACTGTACCATAAGGGACACTTCTCAAGGGACTTGTTATAAAATAAAACATTGTTATTATTTACTTTCAAGCTGTATCCTGCACATAGCAGGGTAGGCACAGGGAACATGAGAACCTAGTGGTAACACACTCAGTTCCCATTAAGACACATCCGTCCCTCACTCTCCGCCGTTCGAGTGCACTGAGTTTGAGTGGCAAAAGTCAACCTCGCGTGGAAATCGAACCCACGTCTCACGTTGTATATTGTACGAATAAAAATAATACAAATTTATATCGAAATTCCCATTGAACGCGCTTTGTTAGGTTCAAACGTTGCACCTGGGGCTTCGTGCTCGGTGGACCAAGAGAAGCTATCAAGAACATTGCATGTTAGAAGTTCCACCTTACATTTGATTCTTTTGACTAAAAATAACGTTGCTATTTCCTTTCATTGTGTTACAATATATTGAATAAAATATACTTATTTATCCTTTGAATTCTAGCTACCAACAAGAGCAATGCCAGACGTTGTACAGGGAGTCAAGGTAGTGGGTTCGATTCCTCCTCCAAAAGCGGGGAAAGTGGGGAACGAAAGTGTCTTAATGGAAAGGAAGTGCCTTAAAACTAGGTACTCAGGTTCTTACTGCTAAGTGTGGGCAATACTAGTAACCCGTTCGCGGTTCCGCCCGCTCGATTTGCATAATTATATGACGTTTAATAAAAAACTATATTTTATCTGTTACCATTGTTTATCGGTAATTATATTGTCTTTCAAAAAAGTTTTTAATTAATATTTACATTTTTATGTGTTAATTGTAAATTTAATATTATTTCCTTTTTTTCACATATTGCATTCTGTATTTAGTTTGATATCAACGTTCATAATTAATATTTACCAGAAAATTAACATAAATTCCTCATTAAAAGGAGTGAAAATTTCTTTAGAAAAAAAAATCCATAGCACTAAAATCGAAAACCACGCAGGCAAATCCATGAGCGAGAAGCTAGCAAATACATTATAAAAACGTGTCCATTCAATCTCACACATTAGATCCTAACTCATATATTCCATACAAATATACATAATATATTGGTAAATTCCTTTACTTCCCATTCGTATTTCCAAAGTAAGTACAGCTCTGAACATTTGTATGCTAACTTCTAGTTAGGGGTTTCGAGGGAATTATTACTGGATCGCGTTTTTCTCGATAGCTTCCACACTTAAGTCGAGTCTATAATGGTGGTATTTATGAGTTAACTTTAACAATCGTTGTTTTAAAGTGTGATTTAGTTAATATTGTGTATTTTTCCCTAAGATACTAGTGAATTCTGTTTATAGTTATTCTGTGTACGTTTTTAGATTTTTTTTGTAATAATACTTTAATTTTATATATTTTCAAGTACTTGGATTCGATATAATAAGATTATTGTAAGTTAATTTAATATAGTTAATCTTGAGTATTATGAACTTTTAATTTTTTTTCAATAGTTTTTCCGGAAATATTGGCAAAATGAGACATATTTATATAAGTCCTACCATAGATATCCGGCTGAAATTAATATCAAATATTTAAAGCTATGGCCCTAAAAGCACAGAAAAAAATCATTACAATCTTATATTTGTAGTTTATTTCATACAAAATGAGTGCAATGCCCGTAAACTTCAGTTTTTCAACTTTTATAACTGATACTACCCGTGTACCTACAATCATGAAATTAGGACGGAAGCCTCGGTGAGCGCGCGTTTTTTTATAATTTGGCTATAATATATGTAATATGTTTAAGCAGGCGAAGCCGCGTTTGGGTTGTTAGTATTTAATGTTTATAGAAGAAAATTAAAATATTAATTTGTAAAAAAAAACTATAAAAGTAATTCATATTCATCATATTAGCATCATCCATGTAAAACCAGCCTTAGACAATTTTGGAACCTGATTATAGCAGACACCTGCTTCCAGCCTGTCGCTGTTACTTTCTATAATATAATATAATACATACGTTTCTTTTTATTAAACACAATCTACCTAAGCTTCAGATATTTCTGGATGAAAACGTAGTCTTTGTGAACGTGAAAATTAAACAATAAAATGTCTGTATAGAATATGCTTGACTTTTTTTTCAGCTTCTCGGCATATCAATGGATACAGAGATAACCTAGTGTCATGACCCTCAATTGCCTGTTTGCCGCCTGAATTTAAGACATTGTTTAGTAGAGACGTAGTGATAAAACTCAACGCTGCGATTTGTCTTATTAGAGCAGAAAAAAATAAATAATTTAATATAATGAGTCATACCGAATAGGGGTTAAAGGCCGCGGTACGGAACATGGAAAACTAACGTAAAGACACTCCGTTTTCCACTTTCTGTTAAAATCTGATCAGTCGCGGAACTGAACGCCGCGCTTTGTCTCGTTGCTAGAGCGAAGGAATAAAACTATTAAATCAATCTTTAAAAAAATATACGATACCTCAAAAGCTTTATCCCATGACAAATCGATCTTCATATTAACAAACTAAAAGCCGATAGGAGGACAGACGAAAAAAGTATATAACTTTTTCAATATTTGCTATTGCTATCACTTACGTACACCAACCTTCGATGGCCTAAAACGATTCATATATTTTTTCTTTCTTTGCAATTGGTTTTTGATGGATATTGGACCTGTTTGTTTTTTTAGATTTTTTTTGGGTATACTAGTACAGGTGTTGATGCACACAATTACGTATGTGATATGGAACAACACTTGTGGTTGATTGTTTATAAAATGTTAAACTATGAAAAAAATCATCTATTTCTTTTATTTGTTTAAAGCTTCATGTTTTTTCTTGTATAACATAGTATTAATAGACTTTATGATCGTCACGCTCCGCCTAATTTTTAAGACACACACTGTGTTGTCACGTTGCAGTGTTGAGTGGCCTCCTAAGAGAGTTTATAAACGCTGGGTTTCTATATGCTTTTTCTTATATTGAACAGAAGAAATTGATAAATATAAAATTGTATAATTTCCACTACGACAATGTACTAATTAATTAAAAAAAATATAGAAACGTATATTAAATTAAATAATATAACTTACTCAATGGGACTTTTTAATTTTTGGAACCATTCTTCAAAGTAACTGAGGCTTCTACACCGCTTCTAATATTCTAACAAAATCAATTAAATCAAGCGAAATTGGCCTTTATTTCTTCAATGCTATAGCATATATCAGTAAATTGGTGTTTCCTCTAATACGTATGCTGTACCTCAGGAACCCCTGTCACATCTGCGTCGACCGCAAATAATGTATGAGGAACAACATTGAGAGAGCAGACAGGTGTACGGTACTTACTTTATGACCTCATGTAAAAAAGGAATTAATAATTTTAATTTTATTCATATTTTTAATATTAGTTAAATATTAATAATATTATATTAATATTATTAATTGTAATTTAAGTAAAGTGCTGGGACCGGTATGATTAAAGACATCGCTTGTTAAGTTAGGGGATGTTAACTGCACATTCATTCCCTCAAGTGAGAAGCGAACCCACAATACGTTTACAGCGAGTCGTCGTCCCATCTGCCAACGTAGGAACGGAAGTGTTTTAACACTAGGTTCCTAGGTTCCCTCACCCTAATACGTACGGGATACAGATAAAGCTATATTCGAGTGAAGAACTCGCGTAGAGTAAAGTCAATAATAAATTTTCACATACGTATATGCAAGTGAGCTTAATCATAATTCAAGCCTAGTAAACGTAGTCTTTAATGTAATACATTCACCAACTTTAGTCCTGCCAGGAATTGGAGTCGGAAGTAAACTTTCCTAACTAATGTACTTACGTTGAGTATGTGAAACTCAAAGCTCAGCTTCTCACTAAGTCTGGTACTACGAAAAATCTTGAAATGCTTCTAAGTAATGAAAGATGCGACATCAACACGGAGTAAAAGAGTTTTTAAATTTGTATAGAAAAAAGAAAACGTATTTTGTACTAAACGAGGCAGGCACTGCGAGGCACTACGAGGCATTGCGAGTGGCGGAACTCAACCCCGCGCTTTGCCTTGTTATCAGAGCGACTAAATTAATAAAATAAATATAATAATAAGTAATATTACTACACTATACTTATATATAATAGTAGGCATTTTTCACTTAACTCTCCTGGTATGGCATTCTGAGTGGTCCACCATTCCCAGTTTTTTTCATTTCATTCCTCCTTTATGTGATGAGTCGGAATCGAATTCACAATCGTCGTATTTCCACGTACGCTTGTGCGCTACCCCCCGACAGCTAGGTTATTATAAAAAAATCTACAAAAAACAAATATTTTACATTTTTCCTTGCGTTCAAAAGCCATTGTGTAAACGAACTTTTACTTTTGTATGTAAACATGTTATTGTAAATTTGAATAAATTGTTTGCGCGTAACAATTTCCCGTTGGGCACAAATTAAAATACTTTTGCTGTAAAATTGGTTAAGCCATACACGCTGAATGACAACGAGTCGAAGTGCTCTTAGAATTCCGGGGGCAGATTGTGGTAATAGAGATTCCGTTTGGTCATTCCGTTATGAGTTCCGTTCCGTTTATTTTTTGAGTGCATTTAGTATGGTAAGTGAAGTAGATGCGATTCCCACTAAAGGAAATGTAATATTTTTCATTTCATTGCTCTGGTAACGAAGCAAAGCGAGGTGTTGAGTTCCTTCACTCAACACGCAATGCCTCTAGGATTTAGTGGAAGGTGAGGAACAGATGTGTTGTCAGAGGTATCTTTACACTATGTTTCCTATGCCTACTCTACTATGAGCAGGATACACAAGACATTCTGATCCTCGTTTTTCGCTGAATTCAGGAGGATTTTCATATTGCATGTTGAGTGGCGGAACTCAACGCCGCACTTTGCCTCGACACTCGAGTGAAGAAATGAAAATATAAATTTACATAAATATTTCATTTCCTCGAGTGGGGATCGAACCCGCAAGCAGTCGGGCTTACAATCACACACTTGTTCCCCTGCCCCACGATTGGACTCTATTATTAAGGTCTTTTGAAAAAAATATATCTCGGGAGTTAATAAAATACAATATGAATTTATGAAAGCGATTTGTACACAATAGACTCACGAAGCGCTAAAAAGACTAAGATACAATATCTTTACAATTCTTTTGTAACATATACCTACATCAGCTTGTTTTTAAATGAACTATATGAAATACGTTTATTTAGTATATAAAATACGTTTATTTGGAAAAAAATAAGTTTTTTATCAGCTTCACGTAATATCCCGCACACAATAGAGAAATAGCAGAAGGAACATCGTGTTAAGACAGCCCGTTCTCCATTTTCCACCGAATTCTAGAGTAATGTACGTAATGTAATATGCCCCCAGTATAATCCTTGACAAAGAAATTCCAAGTGCAGCGTTGAGTTACGCCAGTCAACACGAAATACTTTGAGAATTCGATAGAAAGTGGGGAACAGATGTCTTCTTAATGCAACGGAGTTTCTTAATATTAGACTCTTAGGTTCGCGCTGCCTACCCCCTAAGTACGTTATAAAATCCACCAGTTTGTGGAGGCGTTGCGTGTTGACTAGCGGAACTCAAACCCTCGCTTTGCCGCGTGACCAGAGCGAGGAAAGGCTTGTGCTTCTGCACCACGACTGGCCT
This sequence comes from Heliconius melpomene rosina, assembly GCF_056956725.1. Taxonomy (NCBI): domain Eukaryota; kingdom Metazoa; phylum Arthropoda; class Insecta; order Lepidoptera; family Nymphalidae; genus Heliconius; species Heliconius melpomene. The sequence continues at coordinate 2,376,840 of NC_140399.1, forward strand.
GTAGTACTCTGTATCAAGACATATATTAATAAGTTACGGACGTACATACATACATACAAGTATGTATATAACAAACGTCTTATAAGACTACTTATTTAATGGATAGCTTCGAGCAAGTTTATAATTTAAGTTCGCTATAAGTGAGAAGTTTACGTCGAGTAAACCACACAGTGAGTTCCAGAACCAGTGAGTAATTTGGAGTTATTTATTTTTAAAGACCACAGAAAATCAAAGGTTTTTTTCTGAAAATTATGATTTCATTTAATATTTCGAAATTTATCACTCAAAATACAATTTTGGTGGAAGATAGGTCCAGGTTTTTTTTTCGTAACTTTTGTAACTATAATAGAGTAGGCAGGGTTGACGCACAGAGTGTTAAGACACTAGAGTCAACCTCTCCCCGCGCCCCTCTTTCTATTTAATTTTCGAGATAATTCACTCCGCAGGTGTGCTCGAAAATTGGCGGACACTTGGGGAACGAAATGTCTTAAAAATAGGTTCCCTCAGCCTACTTTAACGTGAATCAAACGTGAAAAAAACAAGACATCATCATTATGTAGTTAGAAACATCGGAAGTTGAAATGCTATCGAATTATTTAAGTTTGCTCTTAAGAGTTTTCTCTTACATTGTTATTTTTATATTCGAACGTCTTTCTATATATTTACTGTAGAAAAGAAGAAATGGTAGAGTATATTGTTACTTAGAAAAGTTTCTATTTATCTATTTGAGTAACTATTTATGCCATTATATTTGAAAGTGATAAAGATAGTGATAGTGATATAGTGATAGTGAAAGGATGGGTCTAAAGAGCTCAGGATCGAGTGTGGTGGCGAGAATTGGGGAAGGCCTATCCATCTTTTGTCCAGCAGTGGACAAAAGATGGCTGTTGATGATGATGATAATGATGATTTGAAAGTAGTAAGAAAAAGACTGAGGCCAGTCGTGGCACAGGTGCACAAGCGTGCGACTTTAACACGTCAGATTGTAGGTTCGATTTCCACTCAAGGTAATAAAATATTTAATATTTTAATTTTCTAAAAAATAATTTTATTGTATGAAAAATGTTATTTCTACAGGGCGTGGAGCTCCACCACTCAAAATATTTTAACAAAAAATAAATTTAAAAGTTACTTATTACTTCATAAATACATTCAATATGCAGAAATTATAAAAAGATTTGAGATACTAGTACTGCTTAAGATGTCTTTCAAACATAATAACAGACTGGAACCGTCTTACTTCCAGAGACAATCAAACCAAACATTACACAACTAATACCAAATAAAAAAATATTTACTTCAACCGGTAATCGAATCCACCTCAGTTTACCACAAAAATTAATAATAAAATGTAATATAGCACATATTTGCGTTACGGCTAGAATGCCAATATTTGCGGTGAGCTACATGCACCGCGGTTTGTATTAATTAACTGATTATAATAACAATTAATCAGATGCTGTTTACTTTATTAGCTAACGTTCTACATGTTAAATATAACATGTAAATACATTTATTTATATGTTAAATTTAAAATAGTTATTTAAATCTTTTATTTTTATATCTTCGCTCTGGTGGCGAGGCTAAGCGCGGCGTTCAGTTCCGCCACTCAACACGCAATGAATCCAGAATTCAACGGAAAGTGGAGAACGGAGTGAAACACTATGTGCCCTCTGCCTATCCTGTTGTGTGTGGGATGCAGCGTGAAGCGGATTTATTTTTATTAAAGTCTCCTGTGTTACTTGCTGTCTGAGTTATAACAGCTTACAGCATAGTCTAAAGTACATAGGCGGCGTAGAACGCCGAATTTAGCAAGTAGAGTCCTTGGAGAGTATATAGAAAAGCAATAAGAAACGATATATTATGGCAACGGGAACTTCTATAGTAGATTTTACTTCGTTACGCGAGCGAGGATATAAAAATGTAAATATAAAGTGGAAATCGAAACCACAACCGACGTTCTTGCCTCATGATGGCCTCCTTGCTTTAAGGTTTTTTTTAATAATACCGTCTGGCTGTAAACTAGTTTTATTTGAATGCTGGCTACGGTCTACATCCCATATCCCATCTCTTGAAGGCTATAGTTACGCTTCTACTACTCGTAACTTCACTCAAAATGAAGGCGTTGTTGTTTATTATCTTGACAATATTACCATAGATATTGAAGAAGCTGACCTAACCAACGCCAATTCTGTAGTACTAACCATAAATAAAGATATAATTATTTTATGTATTTATCGGCCACCTGGGCATAAGGACATCACTGGTTTTTTAGAAAGTATAGATAAGCTTTTACGGAAATATTCAAAAATTAAAAATTTAATAGTTACAGGTGACATTAATATTGATATTATAGAAAAGACGTCTGATCCGAGAAGTTCTAGTTATTTAGATATTTTAGCCGGGCATGGCTTATTAGCAGGACATACTCTTCCCACACACGGACGTACTTGTTTTACTTTTTACGTGATGATTAAGACCAAATTAAATGCATACTGTTATGTCGCCCAAACATCAATCACTGATCATGAAAGTGTCTTCTTCTTTTTAGCCTTAGATAAAACCAACAGTAATATTAACATTAAGCGAACCTACGAGCGTATTAATTTTGAAAACTTAGATTTAGACCTGAAAAATGTTGATTTTGCGGAAATTTATAGCTATAGTAAAGTAGATAAAGCTACGGATCATTTGATTTCAGTCCTAAGTAAAGCTATACTAAGAAATACCCGAATAATTCATATACCAAGCAGAAAAATAACAAAAAAACCATGGATTACCACAGGGATTCTTAGATGCATGCGCAACAGAGATAAAATGCACCTGAAACTGAAACAAAACCCAGACGATGATATTCTGAAAGTAACTTATAAAAGATATAGAAACTTTTGCAATGGACTAGTAAAGAAACTGAAAAGAGAGTATGAGAAAAATGACATCAAAAAAGCCGGTACTGACAAAAAGAAATTATGGGATTCTCTGAAAAAAACGACCTTCCCAGTTAAAAAACAAGTGCCAGCTACAAGTTTACTTTCTGAAATAGAGCCCCAAAATAGTGTCAATGTAGTAAATTATTATTTTGCTCACGTTGGAAAAAATCTAGCAGAAAGAATTATGCCTTACTCGTGTCCAAATGCTGCTTCCAACAAGACTGTCTCTGGATTCTTTATGCTCTTTCCTACTGACGAACTAGAATTAAATAAAATCATACTTAACCTAAAAACAGATTGTTCAATGGGCATAGACAAAATACCAAACAAAGTAATTAAAAGGTATAAGGACATACTAATTCCTCCTATAAAGTATATATGTAATCTTGCTTTTTCTTCAGGAGTGTTTCCCGCAGCTTTTAAGACAGCCTTGATTGTACCGATTTACAAGAGCGGAAAAAAGGACTGCGTCGAAAACTATAGGCCCATATCTATCTTACCCTCACTGTCAAAGCTGCTCGAAAAGCTAATAAATATACGTTTGGTTAACTTTCTGGAATCGGCAAAGCTACTATCATCTAATCAATTCGGTTTTCGATCAAAGAGATCAACTTCAGATGCAGTACATTCCCTAACTGATTATGTAGCAATAGGCCTAGATGACAAGAAAAAATGTATCGGTGTCTTCCTAGATTTAGCGAAGGCTTTTGACACTGTCTCTATTCCGGCACTTTTAACCAAATTAGAATGCTTGGGAGTCAGAGGGCTAGCGCTGGAGCTCTTTAAATCTTATTTAAGTGAACGTTCACAGAGGGTCAAAATTGGAGAGTGGGTAAGTAAACCGCTTTCTATGGTATACGGAGTTCCTCAAGGCAGTATAATCGGTCCAACCCTATTTATAATCTATATAAATGATTTGTGTCAGCTCCCTATGGTCAACGGTAAAATCGTTACGTTTGCTGATGATACAGCACTTATCTTCAGGGCTAACTCATGGGCTGAAGTCTTTTATCATGCTCAAGAGGGTATCAATAAGGTCAAAAAGTGGCTTTGCGATCATCTCCTAACACTAAACTTTGAAAAAACGAAATATCTTACCTTCTCCATTCATAAGTCACCGATTCCATCAAATCTTCATCTATTAGCACATACCTGTAACATCCCGACAAATTCTCTCTGTTCTTGTAGCCCACTCCAGCGGGCTGAGGTGGTAAAATATTTGGGAGTAGATATTGACAACAATTTAAGTTTTGAAACGCATACCAATAACTTCTCAACTAAATTACGCAAACTTATTGTGATTTTCAAAAACTTGCGCCACATTGCTGACCGTGATATAATTAGAACTGTATATTTCGCTATTTGTCAATCCGTTATTGCTTATTGTATTACTTCATGGGGTGGATCATACAAGTCCCAAATGATAAAAGTAGAAAGAGCTCAAAGAGCCATTTTAAAAGTGAGTGCATTTCTCCCAAGTCTATATCCAACAAAAGATCTTTATAATTTATGGGAGGTGCTAACTGTGAGACAAATTTTTATCTTGCATACAATATTAAAAAAGCATAGCGAATTGACATATAGTCCGAGTCTAGTTGCAACAAAACGTAGAAAAGGTACAGTGTGCCCTATACCTACCTATAAAACCCAATTTGCTCGTAAATTCTATTGTTATCTCGGTAATTTCCTATATAATAAATTAAACACTAAATTATTATTTTACGGCCTCACTAAATCGAAAATAAAAAAAGTACTCTTCAAATGGCTTCAAGCTATGTCGTATGGCTCCACAGAAAAAATATTAAATCCCTGAGAATTATAATATATATAAATATATAAGAAATAAAGCTAAATTTAAATTCTTCTCCTAGTCTATGTCGTACAATAAATGTCAACACACACACACACACACACACACACATACACACACACACACACAAACACACACACACATACACACACACACGCACACACACACACGCAACATAGCACACACTTATTCTCCACACCTTCCTATATCAATATTCATACTCGTACCTACGTATGTAACCGCTAGCAATAACTTTTTAGTAATTTTTAGCAAATAGTTATTGTACCTCCAAGTTGTCATGTATTTTCTATATGTATCTATTTTCTCCTATGAATACAGTTGCTATCCTGTAATCTTCCTTGAACTATGGGTATACATCCATTTTTAATCCCCTACCACAAGTGAGAACCTGGCGACTAGTAACACAGGCCTAGCTTAGTACAAGCGTCAGTCTCACATAATTGTAAGTTGTATTATATCTACCTACAGATAAATGTAACTTTTTTTTTTAATTTGTATTTGTGTGAGAAATAAAGTTTATTATTATTATTATTATTATTATTAATTTTAATGCTCTGGTAAGGGCGGTGTTGCGTTCTGCCATGCAACGCCTAATATTTCAAATTCGAGAGTGTTCTGACACTAAATTTTCTCCACCGGCAGATGGAAAAATTAAAAACAAAAATCATCGATTCCTTTTTATTATTTTTAAACTGTTATTTCACACTTAAGATAAAAATATAGAAAATGTATAGTGGTCAGAGCGCTTGGACGGATTCAAGGCGCAGGTTCAAATCCCACTACGTTCAAATTTTTATAAATATTTACTTACCCTCCTGTAAGCGGGTTTTATTATTTATATAAGTCCTGCTTCTTTCTTTTTATAATAATAAATTCAACCCACTATTTTAAAGAAGCAATGTATAACATTCAGGTAATTATCACATCACAAGAACTATACAGATATAGATAGCAGTCGAAGCCGCAGTTGCGGGTGTAAATTGTATTTAGGGTTATCCTCTACATAATTGGAGGTTAGTTAATTAATCGTTATCATTTACGAGCTATTTAACGATATTTAATATTATTTATAGAGGCCAGTCGTGGTGCAGGGGCTTAAGTGTGTGATGTAAAAGCGACTGGTCCTGGGTTCGATCCCCACTCGAGGAAATGAAATATTTATTTAAATGTATATTTCCATTTCTTTGCTCTGCTGTCGAGGTAAAGCATGGTGTAGACTTCCGCCACTCAACACGGAATGCCTCCAGAATTTGGTTGAAATCTAGTGTTAGGACACTCCGCTCCCTTCTTTTCTCAACTCTAACTCTCACTCAACTCAACGCCGGGCTTTTTGCCTTGGTGCCAGAGCGATGATATGAAAATAAAAATAAATAATAATTCCCCCGAGTGGGAATCGAACTTACAACCGTCGCGTTAGAGGCACACCTTTGTGCCGCTGCGCCACGAGGGCCTCGACTACACAACAAAGGCGTCAGAATTTAATAAAACGCCTACAAAAACATTCTAAAACATTGTTGTCTCGGTGGGAGCGAGTATGCCAGCGAGGGCCGGCCGAGGTGACTTCGGTAAATGACAATACTTCAGTCCCGTAACGCTGTTTATCCTGTTCTCGCTCCCAACAAATGTTTTGCGTCAAAATAAAAGGCGGGCGGGAAATATGGAATTTATTTATGGACTTAAGTAGATCTTAGAGTAAATAAGGGTAACTTGTATTTACCATAAGGAGTGTTTTTACAAATAATGGCTTGGTAACCAGGACCTTACCACTTTCCGTTAAATTTGGGGATGTTGGGTTTAGTGGCGGAGCTCAACGCCGTATTGTGTCTTGTAATCTGGAAATTAAAACAATTTATTCCTTAGTGTGGAAAACAAACCAATAACCGTAATGCTTATCGTCAGTTGCTATAGGTAGGTACCGTTGCGGTATCTACGACGGCCTATTTTTTTTAATTAAAGTTAATGGTGGTTTTATCTTTGTATTATATATATTCTATGTCAGTATTTTTTATAAGAAGAGAATTGTGTGTGCAAGATGAAAAATATTGTGATGTATGAGTTCGGCAATAGGAAATGAAGAAATACGAAAAATATATATATAAGTAGTTTGTCATTACAATCTAAATTTGAATCTAATGTAAGCTGAAAAAAATTATTGGTTGATTTCGCTATTCCCAGGAACTTACCTCATAAATTTTAATATATAACTATGTATAATATAGCATCTTACAAGTATATGCAATACGTAGAAATTTTCAATATAATTCTAAGAAGGCTCAAACAGAATATGAGAAAAGTTCAAATGTATTCCAAGATCAAAGAAATAAGTGACAAATCGTCAAAAGTTACATTTCAAACTCTTCAAAATACTTAGAATAAGTTCTGAAAGAAGATTATGAATCTACACGAGCAGAATAAATTGTGAAATTGACAACATTTAGAAGGAAGACGAGAACAATACATAGAAGTTTTGTTAATTTCTTGACATAATAAAGGTGTTTCAGAGTCGTTAATGGGTTTACGGCATTTAGAAATATACAAATTAGCTTTTGAGTTTCTAATAAATGAAGGATTGCTTTCCACTTGTTCATCTGTACTAAAGATATTTAAATGGAAGAAAAGTTTTTCTAATTATCTTTTAAAGTAACCCGAATTTGGTATAAGTTTTGTTTCACGTTTTATTATTAGGAGGGTAGCCAGACAGCACTTTTCCAAACCCATTTCGCATCGTCCATTATCGTCAACCTCTTAATAATTATCGTCCATTCCTAATTACTGTCAAAGAACCACCACAAAATATCAGATTTCCTGATAGTACTTACCGGTGGTGGATGTATGCGCAGAAAAACTTTCAGGTTTTATAAAATAACCGAGGTCTGGCTTGATCTGGCTCTCTTTCTATGTAGAAAGCTTGAAGCTTATTGTAAAATGAGTTTTTATAAATTAATAAATTTTGACAACTGGTTCGGTAATTCTTCTGTAAATAAATTTATTTTTAAATTATTATTTTTAATTTCACACTGTATCTCACGTAGCAGGGTAGGCAGAAACAACCTAGATCCCTAAATTAGACACTCCGTTCCCATTAAGACACTTTTGGTCACCTACTCTCGTACGAGTACTTCTTAAAGCATTGCCTGTTGAATGGCGGATCTTAACGCCGCGCTTTGCCTCGCTACTAGAGCAACGAAAAGAAAATATGAAATATTTTATTTTTCTGAGTGGAAATTGGAAAACAACAAACGAGGGTTTTTAAAACTTAAATGTCAGAATGGAATTTCAATTAAACCATACAAAAACAAATTAATTTACTTAATTGAGCTAAATGAGAATAACTAGTCGACCAATTTGCAAAGTAATTAACGATAATCCACACTATTATTGTAAATATTAATACAAATTCGATACCAAATATCAACATCAGATAAAAACCATATGTAATGAAATGACATAAATATTGGTACTTACTGGGGGAGTTTAATTAATTTGCCGACAAACCCCATTATTCTCGAGCACCTTTTGCAATAATGAGTTATTGGAATATTTATCGCAATTCATTGTTTTAAGTCCTGACTGACTCGCGTCGCATCTGGTAGGTCGTAGGTTCTATTTACATTTGATGAAATAATTAAATTTAAACTGGTTTCTTTTTCCCACTTTGGCTTACTACAGGTAGCGTTGTTTTTTTACCCCTGAATGAAGTCTTGACTCTAAACTAGGATCTTCTTGCCTATTCTGCAACGAGGGAAAAATCTTCATGATTTAAAAAGTGTCTTTTTTGTTTGTTCCACTTCATCGTGCCCCAATCAAGATGTTTCTGTGTGACACTGGTTTGGCTAGATGGATCACGTTGTTAAGATCCGCCACTCAACACTCAATTTAGTGGCTAAAAGTAAAGAACGGAGTGGCTTATCATTAAGCTCACCTATCTTGACATATTAAATGGGAATGTACTCGTATATATTTTATATTATACTAGCGGACGCGCGCAGCCTCGCTTGCGTATTTAAGGGTGAATTCTAATAACCCATGAAACATGTGTTCAATGAAATATTTTTAAGAGTCTAAATTTCAAATTTTATAAAAATCGGTGGCGATTTAAAGATTTTTCCATACAAACTTTCAACCCCTTATTTGCACCCTTAGGGGGTGAATTCTAGAAAACCATGATACATGTGTTCAATTAAATACTTTTAAGAGTCTGAATTTCAAATGTTATAAAAATTGGTAACGATTTAAAAAAAAACCTATACAAACTTTCAACCCCTTATTCGCACCCTTAGGGGGAGAATTCTAGAAAACGATGAAACAGGTGTTCCATTAAATACTTTTATAAATCTAAATTTCAAATTTTATAAAAATCGGTGATGATTTAAATTTTTTTCCATACAAACTTTGAACCCCTATTTCACCCCTTCAGGGTTAAAATTTTTCAAAATCCCTTCTTAGTGGATGTCCAGATTATGAAAGTAAACTTTTGTCCAAATTTCACGTTTATGCCATCAGCGGTTACGGCTGTGCGCGCGTATTACCTCAGTCAGTGAGGACAAGTCCTTTTATATATATAGATAACATCTACAACCTTAATTGAAATATGATATTTTCAAATCCATTATTGAGTTACCTAAGTGCCCTGTCCTTCGCAATGTGAGTGTTTTGCATGCGTAGTGCGTACGGACTCCAGAACTCATGTAAAAGGGTACGTGCTTACATGTTTAGGAGAGTTGCGATGGAGAAATATTTGGGGAAGAATTGTTTGAAGTGCTTCATAATTCATTTATAATGTGTATATTTTAGTACATTTTTAATCTGTTTTGTATTAGTTTTTCTTGTTTACTTAAAACAAACGGCTTACAATTTTAATAAAAATTATTTCATTTATTTTTATTGTTATTGTGTGGTTGGGTATAGATGTTGGGTTTCATCACTCTGTTGGCAATGTATCTAAAACGAAAAGAAAGTCGAAAACGGAATATTTTAACACTAGGTTTTTATTACTACGATTAGTGTGAAAATTGCATACATGTAGATCGAAAAATAAATCTCTATACTCAAATTTAATATTCAAAATATTTGTTATTTAAATAGTTTTTTTTCAGCTTAACGTCGTATCCCGCATATAGCAGGGTAAGCAGAGAGAACCCAGTGTTAAGATACCCCCCACTTTCCACCGAATTTTCGAGCTGAGTTCCACTATCTCGAAATATTTCGAAAGGACGAGAACGGATCCTCTTAACTATCCTACTTTGTCATCCCGGAAAAGGCGGGATGCTGCAAACATGCATAATTTAGCGATGTCTATTATGTCTTACATAAGTCAACTTTGAAATTCCTGACATAGTTCTCATTCCTCACATACTCGTATGGTTATAGTGGGACTGTTACGGACTTAATATGGATATACCTTTTAATATTTAATGTAAATTTGAAGAATTAAAACACCCTTATGGTGCAGTAGATTTGTGTTTATATTATTTATTGAGTAATAGATTCATATTCAAGGGATTGTATATTAACGTTTAGGACAGTTACACTCTGTATCCGTATATAGCATGGTAAGTAGAGGGAACCTAGTGTTAAACCTAAACTCTTTGTCAGAGTGTTTAAGTGAAAATAATTGGCATCCCAATTAGTATTCGTGGAAGTTTTTTATTATTTGAACAAGGGAAAAATATTTTTTCTTTGACTTAACAGTTTTAAATTAATTAGAACCAAATTAAAACATTTTTAATTCAATTAGGCCTTTATAAACTTGTTTGCAGCTTCGCTTTGAAAGTAATTTCTTTATAGCATAAAATATAATTAATATAAATTTATTTTTTAATTTTTTTTTATATAATATACTGAATTGTTTTAGGTTTAAAACGGAGAGCTGTACCACTATATTATTTTTATTATAAGAGACTAACTTTTATCCGCGGTTTCGACCGCAATTGGAAATACTAAGATAACTTATGTATGACACATGACACATATATATCCGAACTAACTCTAACCAGGCTCCAGTGCAGGGTTCAGACCAGACCAGAATATATCAATAATAATTAATATTTTTTAACCTATATATAGAGCCTTTCTCGATATAAGGCTAAGACTAACTAACATAATTATTTTTCAAGGCGAAACAATAGTTCCTGAGATTAGCGTATTCAGTCAAACAAATGCTTAATCTTTATAATATTAGTATAAACATAGATAATGTTACCACATTACCAGTAAACCATAAAGAAAATTGAAATTGGTGGACTCAGTGGCATATTGCCCATAATTCAGGCGGCGTGAGACGAAAAATTGGTCTTTTTTTCTAAGTAAATCCATACCTATATAATAAATTCGAAATTAACTCTGTCTGTCTGTCTGTCTGTCTTTTACGCAATCAGGGCCAAACTGCTAATTTAATTGTGATAAAATACTCATATAGGGATACTTGAGGGTCTTGGGATGAACATAGGATACTTTTTTTCTCATATTTGTAATATTTTCGATATATAGAATAGAATAGAATAGAATAGAAATAGCCTTTATTAACAAACTTAAATATTTACAATATATAATAAGGTACTTAAAATCTAGACATCGGTAAATTGTTTGTTTTGCTTTTCAGCATAGGCCTCCCCCAGATCCTTCCACACTTGACGATCATGTGCTTTCCTCGTCCATGTTGCTCCCGCTGATGCTTTTATGTCGTCTTCCCATCTCCGTAGTGGTCGTCCTCTTTTCTGTTTTCCTTCCCTCGGATACCACTCTGTGACATTTTTAGCCCATTTCTCGAACCCACTCCGGATAATATGCCCTGCCCACTTCCATTTTAATTTTTTTACTGTGTATGTTACGTCTATTATATTAGTTTTATTCCTTATGGATTTTAATGTTAATTTATCTTTTTTCCTTATATACAGTATACTTCTTTCCATGTTATGTTGACATATTTTTAATTTTTGAATATTTTTATTAGTAAGGGCCCATGTTTGGCACCCATACGTCATGATAGGGAGTATGCAAGAATTGTATGCTTGTCTTTTAACTTCTATTGGTATATATGATTTTTTAAAAATTTCTTTTAAGGACCAGTACCTTTTCCATGAAGAGTGTATTCGGTTTGTAATTTCCTTGTCGATCATTGCTATTGGTGAAATAATTTGGCCGAGATACGTGTATTCATCGACATACGCTATAGTGTAATTGTTTACAACCATGGATATTTTTTTACTATTAGTCATTAATTTTATTTTTGTCGTGTTCATTTGAAGCCCTACTGCATTGCTTTCTTTGACTAGTTCATTCAGCATTACTTGTAGCTGGTCCTATAGGCTGGTTCGATATATACCCATATATTAAAATACTTATTTATTTGACATGAAATTTATTCCGCCATGTTAATAACAACCGTCGCGTTGCTAAGCAACGATTTGCAAAGTTTGTTGTTATAAAACGCATCTCTCTATTGAAAACTGAAAATAGTTTCATAAATATATTTAACTAGCGGACGCGCGCAGCTTCGCTTGCGTAATTAGGGGTGAATTCTAATAAACCACGAAACATGTGTTTAATGAAATATTTTTAAGAGTCTAAATTTCAAATTTTATAAAAATCGGTGGCGATTTAAAGATTTTTCCATACAAACTTTCAACCCCTTATTTGCCCCCTTAGGGGGTGAATTCTAGAAAACCATGAAACACATATTCAATTAAATATTTTTAAGAGTCTAAATTAAAAATTTCATAATAATCAGTGGCGTTTTAAATTTTTTTTCATACAAACTTTCAACCCCTTATTTGCACCCTTAGGGGGTGAATTCTAGAAAACCATGAGACACATGTTCAATTAAATACTTATAAGAGTCTGAATTTCAAATTTTATAAAAATTGGTGCCGATTTAAAAAAAAATCTATACAAACTTTCAACCCATTATATGCACCCTTAGGGGGAGAATTCTAGAAAACGATGAAACACGTGTTCAATTAAATACTTTTAAAAATCTAAATTTAAAATTTTATGAAAATCGATGCCGTTTTAATTTTTTTTCCATACAATCTTTCAACCCCTATTTCACCCTTTTAGGGTTAAAATTTTTCAAAATCCCTTCTTAGTGGATGTCCAGATTACGAAAGTAAACATCTGTCCAAATTTAACGTTTCTACGCACAGCGGTTACGGCTGTGCGTGCGTCTTACCTCAGTCAGTGAGGACAAGTCCTTTTATATATATAGATAAATATTCCTATAGTTCAAGCGGGCGTAGCCGCGTTCGGATCCACTAGTATATATATATGTATATATATAACGATATCCAGATGTTTATGGAGCGAGCAAATTGCCTTCACTCTGTTCATATAGCTTGTACCAGTTATTTTTGTAAATGGCTATTTTATTAGATAAATAATGGTGGGTACGAGAGGCACTGTTTTATTTTGTTTATAAGATTTGCTTATTAAATCTAATAATCTATTTATATTATATACAAATATTTGTAGATAACAAATTAAAATTTTAAAAAATATATGCTTAATTTTTTTAACGTCAAATAATTTATTAAAGTTACTACTTTAGTCCTGAGAAACCCCATTAGACCCATTAAAAACTTACGTATTTCATTTACAACCATACATTTCTTTATTATGCCATTGTTCGCCATGAACACCCTGTATGCACTGCACTAGAGCTTATGTATGTATGTCTGGCAATGCTATGTTAATATTCAAACTCAAATAAGGTCTCGCTGACTCTTGTTATATCAAACTAAATTTTCGCAAGAACATTACATAGAGATTTTCTGAGATTACAATTTGAGTATACTATCCTATTTTTTTTAACAGTATAAGAATCTGTTCCCTTTAGACACTTTCAATCCCCACATTCGACCGAATTCTCGAGGCATTGCATGTTGTATGGCGTAACTCAAAACCTCATTTCCAGAGTAAAGAAGCATTTAGTTTATTTCACTGTCGAATGGGAATCGAACCCACGACTGTCATGTTTACTGCCACACGCTTGTGCCCTTGCGTAACGACAGTCTCTTTCCACTATCTAGCTATAACTATACCAAACGATGAATCTTCTTGGATGAAACGATGGTCTTAACTGCATAGCTAGACCACAAAATACCAATATTTAAAAAAAACAATCCCTAAAAGATTCACATCTGTAATTATTCATTTGATCTCTGGAGTCGAGGCACAGCGCGGCGTTGAGTACCGCCATTGACAGTGACACTTAAAGAGATTTCTATTACGCTAGACGAGAGTCTCTTAATATTCAACCCTGCTCAGACCTTGCAAAACTTTACGATTATTACAATTCATTTTTTACACGAGGTCATAAAGTAACTACCGTACACCTGTCTGCTCTCTCAATGTTGTCCCTCATACATTATTTGCGGTCGACGCAGATGTGACAGGGGTTCCTGATGTACAGGAGACATATTAGAGAAAATACCAATTTACTGATATATGCTATAGCATTGACGAAACAAAGGCCAATTTCGCTTGATATAATTGATTTTGTAAGAATACTCGAGGTGGTGTAGAAGCCTCAGTCACTTTGAAGAATGGTTCCAGAAGTTAAAAAGTCGCATTGAGTAAGTTATATTATTTAATTTAATATATGTTTTTATTATTTTTTTCATTAATTAGTACATTGTCATAGTGGAAATTATTACAATTTTATATTTATTTTCAAGTAAACATACGCAGTTGTTACTATTCAATATAAGAAAAAACATATAGAAACCCAGTTTTTAAATTCTCTTAGGAGGCCACTCAACACTGCAACGTGACAACACACACTATCTTAAACATTAGAAGCGTGACGATGAGGAAGTATTAATACTATATTATACAAGAAAAAACATGAAGCTTTAAACAAATAAAAGAAATAGATGAAACTTTTTCACAGTTCAATATTTTATAAACAATCAACCACAAGTGTTGTTCCATATCACATACGTAATTGTGTGCATCAACACCTGTACTAGTGTACCCAAAAAACCTAAAAAACAAACAAGTCCAATATCCATCAAAAACCAATTGCAAAGAAAGAAAAAATATATGAATCGTTTTAGGCCATCGAAGGTTGGTGTACGTAAGTGATAGCAATAGTAAATATTGAAAAAGTTATATACTTTTTTCGTCTGTCCTCCTATCGGCTTTTAGTTTGTAAATATGAAGATCGATTTATCATGGGATAAACATTAAGTATGGTATATTTTTTTTGGTAGTCGTGGCAAAAACGCGACGAATGTGGGTTCGATGCCCAGCCGCAAGATTGAAATATTTAATATTTTCGTTCCCTCGCCTTCGTAACGAGGTGTCACGTTAAGGTCAGTCACTCAACACACAATGCTTCAAGAATTTAGCAGAAAGTGGGGCACGGAGTGTCTCAACACTAGGTACCTAGATATAAAGTTAATTGTGTAGAAAAATGCAATCGAAATACCTGAACTCTCTTAGAAATTAGGTAGCCACCCCCTTTTCCCACTTTTCCCACTATCTGTTCCCAACTTTCCGAGTTTGCCCCAAACATGCGTTTTTGAACCCCTACACCACGACTGGCTAGTATTGCTGGTAGCTAGTATTCAAAGAATAAGTAGATATATGGAAGAAAATAGCAAGGTTATATTTTTAGTCAAAAGAAGCAATTGTAGCGTGGAACTTCTAAAATACAATTGTCTTGATAGCTTCTCTTGGTCCACCGAGCACGAAGCCTCAGGTGCAACGTTTGAACCTAACAAAGCGCGTTCAATGGGAATTTCGATATAAATTTGCATTATTTTTATCCATAAAATATAAGAATACTTGTGGCGCAGGGTAAAAGTGCGACTATAAACACGATGGGTTGTGGGTTCGATTCCCACTCGAAGAAATTAAATTCTTTCCTCTGGTAACGAGGCAAAAGCGCGGCGTTGAGTTCCGCCATTTAAATAATGAAATATCTGTATATTGGTACGTAGGAGTTAGGTATGTAGAACTAACTGATACAACAAATAATTTTCACAATTACTAACAGAAACTGTGTAATGACGCGAAAGCTTTTAGTACAGTAATTAATTTTGATGAACACTAAATACGATGATAATAGCAATATATACAAATGTATTTGAATTACAATAATTATAACTTATTTGAAGGTAGCTTATAGCTGTTTTAAATTGACAGTAATATTTTTTTAACTTTACGGTGTATTCCGTACAAGGCAGGTTAGTAAGGAACTTGGGAGCCTAGTGTTAAGACACTCCGTTACCATTAAGATCTCTCCGTTTCCCACTTTTCCCCGAATCCTGGAAGTACTGCGTTTAGTAACGGAATTTAACGTTGCGCTTTGACTCGTTACCACAGCATCACCATCGTTACCTGAGTGGCCTTTGTTACTTGTGATTGTTTGAGAATAATAATCACACATTTGTATGAAAATCCTATATCTTATAAAACAAAGTCGCTTTTCGTGTCTGTCTGTTGTTTCTAACTCTTCTTCTTCTAAACCACCCAACGGATTTGGATGCGGTTTTCACCATTAGGTCGAGTATTTTTCGTAGAAGGTTTATATATAGTTTATTATTTGTACATTCTTATGTAAATTAACATAAATACGAAAAATATGAATAAAGTCCTACCCGCTGAGACACTTTCGCGCATGCGCTGCTTTAATGGTAAGTACTACATGAAAAAAATGTACTGGAGTATTGTTCCTCTCAATGAGATCTACAAAAAAGTCCGCGAGAGCATATTTTTATCTTTTAAGGATAACGTGTAGTGATCATATTTCTGTCTAAAAATAATAATTTCAATATATTTTTTATTGTGAGGGATATTTTTCCATAATGGTATTAATCCTTATCCTTTAAAATACTTTATTAATTTTCTACGTTAAACGAAGATAAAATTTGCGTTTTACACAATTTCGAAATTGCGAATAGTTTAAGAGAAAAACGCATTTAATTGTTGACACATCACGTCGTTGACACTTCAGCAGTATCGACTCAAGTTTTACTTATCCCTTACTCTCAGCATATAAATAAGTATATTAGTTACGTTGGCCATTTAATGTAGATCAAAACTGTCTTTACTGTTTTTCATTTTAATAAGTACTTTAGAAGTTGTTACAATATCAAAAAATCCTTGCTGCGAAACGGCTCGCCACTCGCCATGCGTCCGCCGCGCCCGCCTGCCTTACACGCATCGGTGGTTCAGTGGTAGAATGCTCGCCTGCCACGCGGGCGGCCCGTGTTTGATTCCCGGCCGATGCATTCTATTTAATTTTCCTCACAGGCAGCCACGTAGTGCTTGCTTTTCATCAGGGACAGAATACCCTCTTCAGCATTAACCACAAGCAAAAAAAAAACCCGCCTGCCTTTATAGCAACGAAGATTTAGATGCGTTTGCACGTATTGGATAATTAGAGTTGAATGTATTATTTCAGCGCGATATATTTTTTGTAGTAGTTATTAGTAGGTAGGCTTTTGTTTATAATTTCTTCCGTTTAAAAATAGTCATTTAACTATCTAAAAATAGTCATTTAAATATATTTTAATAAGTACTTCAAAAGATTAGTAGCACAGATTTAAAATTACGGTACCTACTAAAAAATCCTTGCTGTGTAAAACAATTGGAAAATCCTTATTGAAACTACGAAAATGCGGGTTGCATTAGGGTTTAATTAATTTTCACATTATATTAAGTGCTTTGCATTATATGAATAATCCAGTAGCAAAAGCGGGCGAAGCCGCAAGGGGGTCGCTAGTTATAGATAAATGTCAACAAGCTTTGATTAATTCATACTTGTAAAAGGAATTTATAGTGTTTTGACATACAAATTTAATCTGAACATTAGAATATCCAAATGCAATAGCCAGAGTACCCGCACTTAATTCACTGAGTGCATCGAATATACTTGAACAAAAGGGCAATTATGAAATAGCGGTATTATTGGTTTATATTTAGACAACTTGACATCTCCGGTGACATTTATACATATAAATTATTCTTTAATTAAGTTATTTATTCATAGATTTATAATGTTAATAATGGAAATAAAAATATCAAATATTTCATTACTCCGAGTGGGAATCGAACCCATTTACCTACACTCGTAGCACTTACAGCCTCACGCTTGTGCCACTGTGCGCCAATGGTATATATATATGTAAAGATAAATAATTAATAATATATAAACCAATAAGTGAATCCTCTCGACCTCAGCAAGCACACACGGCTTCTCTGAAGAGTACTCCATGCCTCGGTGGAGTGTTCATCAAAATAAAGACAGTCTCACCTCCCTACTTCAAAGTAAATTATCGATACGGGACTGTGACGTCATGAAGATATTTGGTCCATATTTATTTGTTCTGGGAATAATGGCTTTGGGAGTTATCCTATTGTATATATTTTAGGTTTAATATTAATAGGAGGAAAATATTAGTTGGGTGGGTGGGGGTTTCGATAATAAAAGAGAAATCCTTCACAATTCTCTATTTCGATAAAACTAACTGTAGCATTGACATTGAGTGTTAAGTAGTGATACTCAAACCTACACTTTACTAGAGTGATGAAATAAAAACCACTGTGCCCCAATCTCCAAAATATCTCCTGTATTATTGAGGCCATTGCCTCAATAATATATCAAACCTATATATTTTTTTCAGCTTCCCATTACGTCCCGCATATAGCAAGGTAGGCAGAAGGAACCTTGTGATACGACTATCCGTTCTCTCCACTGTATTTGTCGAGGCATTCTGTGTTTAGTGACAAAACTCAACGCCATACCTTTTCTCTTTACTGGAGCGAAGAAATTAAAATATTTATAAATAATCTATATATATAAAAGGACTTGTCCTCACTGACTGAGGTAAGACGCACGCACAGCCGTAACCGCTGTGCGTAGAAACGTGAAATTTGGACAGATGATTACTTTTGTAATCTGGACATCCACTAAGAAGGGATTTTGAAAAAATTTAATCTCAAAGGGTTGAATTAGGGGTTGAAAGTTTGTATGGAAAAAAATTTAAATCGGCCCTGTTTTTTATAAAATTTGAAATTTAGATTTTTAAAAGTATTTAATTGAACACGTGTTTCATCGTTTTCTAGAATTCTCCCCCTAAGGGTGCAAATAAGGGGTTGAAAGTTTGTATATATTTTTTTAAATCGTCACCAATTTTTATAAAATTTGAAATTCAGACTCTTAAACGTATATAATTAAACACATGTTTCATGGTTTTCTAAAATTCACCCCCTAAGGGTGCAAAAAAAGGGTTGAAAGTTTGTATGAAAAAATCTTTAAATCGCCACCGATTTTTATAAAATTTGAAATTTAGCCTTAAAAATATTTCATTGAACACATGTTTCATGGGTTATTAGAATTCACCCTTAAATACGCAAGCGAAGCTGCGCGCGTCCGCTAGTTATATATATATATATAGATAACTCATTCCCCCAAGTGGCAATCGAACCCACAATCGTCGCGATAAAGTCACACGCTATAATAATGTTTTTTTATTTCCTTTCTAAGTTTCATAAGAGTATAATTTTTATGCAAGATTTTGGGTTCATTGCAATTTGTCCTCTCCTCCTCCTCCTCCAGGCTCCTCCCAGGCCCTCTTATAATGAAGCTAGATACTAAGCTTGTTTTGTAACAGTCTAGTATTACACTGTAACTTGCTCGTTATCTCTATACGAATTGCTTGGAAATTCATTATATTTAAAAGAATTTTGAAATATATTCCGATAAGAGTTAATGAGTTTGTTTGGTTGAACGTGATAATCTAACGAACTACTGCTTATTTTCGATTAATTACTAGAAATAGGAGATTTTTTTTTAAATTAGACATTCACATTGTAAGTATTTATAGAATATTCATATTAAAATAGTAAATATTTAACTATTCTTATTATATAGACTATTTAACAGTAGCAGTTCCTGAGATCAGCAAGTTAAAACAACTAAATTTTATAATATTGGAATACATTAGCTGCGTGTCTATACTACAACTTTACTGTGCAATATAAAATCCATTTATTCCTAACTTTTTTATAAACAAAAAAAAAGCTTTCGACAAAAATAAAAGATAAGTAAGCAATACTGAAATATACTGTCGAAGTTCTTTCTATATTGAACCGCGATAAACTTTCGTCTCTCATAATCTTTTTCTTACTTTTATTTACAGAAAATCTCGGATTTAGTTGAGAAACACGTTGAGAGTATAATAAGTATAAGCACAGCTTGTCTTAATGCTTCTTCTTACTTTGTATGAAGAATTATTTTTGTTTTGGTCGACATAATTTAGATGACATTATTATATATGTGATAATTTATTGGTTTAAATTCTATTAATGTTATAAAAATATCCAGTTTTATCATTTGGTAGATTAGGCTTAGAGTTAGTTCTCAGTTCTTCACTTTCAAGTTAAAAATAACTTATGTTTAAATGAAATAAAAATGAAGAAACCCTTTCCTGAAAGACCTTTCGAATATTTTGCAATAGTCCGTGGTCACGGATAGACTGAGGTGGCATCCATATCTATATATATAAAAGGACTTGTCCTCATTGACTGAGGTAAGACGTACAGCCGTAACCGCTAATGGTAGAAACGTAAAATTTGGACAGATGTTTACTTTCGTAACTTGGACATCCACTAAGAAGGGATTTTGAAAAATGTTAACCCTAAAGGGGCGAAATAAGGGTTGAAAGTTTGTATGGAAAAAAATTTAAATCGGCACCGATTTTTATAAAATTTGAAATTTACATTTTTAAAAGTATGTAATCGAACACGTGTTTCATCGTTTTCTAGAATTCTCCCCCTAAGGGTGCAAATAAGGGGTTGAAAGTTTGTATGGAAAAATCTTTAAATGGCCACCGATTTTTATAAAATTTGAAACTTAGACTCTGAAAAGTATTTAATTGAACATATGTTTCATGGTTTTCTAGAATTATCCCCCTAAGAGTGCTAATAAGGGGTTGATAATTTGTATGAAAAAATCATTAAATCGCCACATTTGAAATTGAGACTCCTAAAAATACTTCATTGAACACGTGTTTGTTTGGTTTACTAGAATTCACCCCTAAGGGTATAAATAAGCAGGCGAAGCTGCGCGCGTCAGCTAGTCAGCTAATATAATCATTATATCTAACTACCGTCATCAATTTTTTAATTGTCGTGTATTGCCCTGATTTCTTGCAAAATGAGCTGACCGTACCTTGTTGATTTCCTTGGTTAAAGACAAATCGCAGTGTTAAGTTCCGCTTCTCAACCTCCACTATATGAGATTGTCGCAAATTTTGAAAAAAAGCGTAAAATGTAGTCTTTAAATGGAGTTTCTAGTACTTTATGTTTTCTCTACCTATCCCCCAAATAGCTAACGTATTTCCTTTTAAGTTTTCTTTTATTTTATCTACATTAAGCCTATTACCTATAAAATTGAGACAAAATTCCAACCTAGTACTACAATTAGACACCACTGTACCATCACTACAAGCACTCAGCTGTACCACTACTCAATTAGTAATATAAAACGATGCTATTACAAAATACAATCCTTTGTTTGTTTCAAAGAAATGAAATGCACTTCTATATGACTATATATTCAAACAAAGCTGTTTTAGCTTTAGCTGGGAGCTAAAAGCGATATCAGTTTGCTTCGTTTAATACTTGCTATAAATTGTGTAAACAGATTTTTCCGTAAATGTATTCGTTGGACTTTAATATCCAACTAACATGAGCGGTTACACGCTTTATCCCGCATAGGTAAAGGGAACCTGGTGAATAGACACTCCGTTCCCCACTTCTACCTAATTTTCGAGATAAAACGCAGCTAGAAAGAGAAAATGAAAATAATTTATTTGTCCGAGTGGGGATCGAACTCACGACCTTTGCGTTTACGTTCAGATGCTGTACCTTTCCGTCCCAATGACCTTAATAAAACATATATTTTGAAATTATATTTAAAAAATAAATATAATTCTATCAATTATATAAGATACAACTATATTTTGTAAACTTTTATGAAGACCTTAGATATGTTAGAAACGGTCACGAGTGTGAAATAAAAGACTCCCTCGAGAGACATGAACCTGGAGGGTGCCAACTTTTTACGACAGTAGTAACTGCTCTACAGAATATAAAATGTCATATCTAGGTTTTCTAGCGTATAATAAAAAGTAAGTTAGTATAACAATCTGTGCCAATATAAAAAAAATATATTATTATTTATTTTTTATTAGAAAAAAAAGGATTAAAACTTTTAAGGTAAAAAAGACTTTCTCGCATTGCACAAATTCCTCACTTTGCACAATATTTTTGAGACATTGTGTGTTTAGTAGCAGAACTCACCACCTTTCCCAAAAATCAGAGCGAAAAAAATAAATATTAATAAATAACCCATTTCCTCGAGAGGGAATCGAATCCACAACCGTCGCGCTTAAGCTTCTACGTCTTGACGGCCTCATTTGATTAATTAAATCCATATAAATATAATATTTATATGGATTTTAAAACAATTCCTTTGAGCATAATCCCATACAAGTACATATATATATATATGGAACATACAAACATAAACATAGTAGAGACAGATATATACAGTCGAAGTTGCTATCGTTTGAGATGAGCTTCCATTGTTCGCTGAACAAAAGTACAATATGAATGGGATGCTGTATTTGGTGTCTTATAATCAAGAGATGGATAGGCCAGATGATGAAAGCTTGTAATCTTTAGATTTATATATATTTTTACAATTTTACATTGGGGCTGATGTCTTGGAAAACAGTGTCTGGTTGTAAGTGGGGTAGTTGTGGATTCTAGGGGATGATTATAAAAAAATATATATTACCCTAATTCAGGTATGACTCTAGACGAAATTTCTTATAGAGCTCGTAGTGTTGGATCCCTATGTTCTACCTGGCTACTCTTAAGGGTAGGGATAAAAGCATGGGAAAAACGTTTAACAATATTTTTTCCCAATACATAAAAGTGATTGTATTTTCATTTCGTAGCTCTGGTAACGAGATAAAACAGCCACTAAACCCGCAATGTCCCCAGAATTCAGCTGAAAATAGGGAACGGAAGTGTCTTATTGAGAACGGAGAACGGAGAGATTGCCTACCCTGCTACGTTCAAGATACACAGAAAAGCTAAAATACCATCCATAGCCATAAAATAAACATAAAAAAATAATTCACAAATTAAAAGTATATATAAAAGCAAACTCTACAAATAAAATAAATAAATATCAACTGAACTTAAAGCTCACATACAAATCTGTTTTCTTTTAGTCAAGAACACGACTCGTTCCCACTAACAGTACGTATTTAATTTACGCGAATATATTATTCGGGTTTACACAGCTTCGTGGGAGAGTAATTCACCAAAATAATTAGGTTTGTAACTTGAACGGGCGTCATTAATTATTTAAAGTAAATGGGTATATATATGTATGTTTACTTTATATATACAGCTTCACGCTTATCCCGCATATAGTCGGGTAAACACGTGGGAGGATAAGAGTGTTAAGTAAGACACTTTATTTCAAGGCGTCTTACTTTGTCTTGTCAAGGAAATGAAAATATTTCATTTCCCCGAATGAGAATCGGACCACCAAGCTTCCTTCAATATAAGATTCGTTCGTTCAATGTATGGTGGAGTTTATTGTTCATCCAACAATACAAACGTGCTTGCAACAGTCTATTTGAATAAAGAATATTTCGTATTTGAATTTATATTAAAAATATAATACATACCTATATTACTGGGTACAAAATCCAAAAAATATAAATATATTTTTGAACAATAATAAATTTTAGACTTTCGTATCTTAAAGGCACAAGCGCACGCGAAGGTGTGAATTCGATTCCTATTCGGGGAATGAAATGTTTAGTTCTGCAACTCAACACAAGGCTCCCTCTGCGTATCCTGCTACGTGCGAGATACAGGATGAAACGGAAAATATATTTAAGGTTATTTGATTCGTTCTTGTTCTTGAAAAACTAATTTAGTCCTATAATATCTTACTTGGAAATTCACATATCCCGGAAAATTTTCACGTGAAAATATTTTGTAAAAAACAATCTTATTATATATATAGGTAAATGGAAAAGAAGCCGTAGACATGGTTTCGAGTTAATTATGGTTGCGAGATACCTGGCGTAACTAAATACCACACTTTGTGCTTCTAGATGTTCTTACAAATTAATATAGATTTGAGTTAAAATAAATACAAAGACTTTATTCAAAACTCTATTTGGAAGCCGTAATGGCGCAGGCGCACATGCCTGACACTGTAAACGTAAAGAGGTTCGATTACCATTCGAAGAAATGAAAATAAATAGGAAAATATTTTATATTTTATTTTCCTCGTTCTGTTAACAAGAAAGAACTCGGCGTCGAGTTTCCCTATTCAACACGTACTGCCTCCAGAAATCAGCAGAAAGTGAGTGACGGCGTGTTTTAACACTAGGTTCCCTCTACCTACCCTGCTATGTGCGGGATACAGCGTGAAGTTGGCAAAAAAAAATTGAAGCTCCTACTTCTGGTAGGTTATTCATATCACACGTGTTAAACGAAATTATTCGACGTGTTACACGAAACGACTGCATTAAATTGACAGATTATTTCAGAGTACAAAGTTTACTTACACGACCTACCTACACCAGTTCTCGCTATATTTCTCAGAATACTAAAATGCAAAGCTTAACATCTCATGCAGTATTCATAAACGTAGCACATCCACCAGGGACTTGTTTAGCATCAGACATAATAAACACTTTCAAACCTCTTCATTTTACTCGAGGATATGAAATAACCTAGTGTTAAACACTTTCCGCGCAAATACTGAAGGCATTGCGTGTTGAGTGGCGGAACTTAACCGCTCTTCGCCTCGATACCAGAGCAAAGAAATGAAAATATATCCACACACGATATCTAAATATGTAAAATGAAAATTTTAATTTATTCTTCACAAATATTCATATGTGACATATGCTTTCGGACCATGTTAGTCAGTGCCTCTGAAAATAGGAATAAAGTAATCAAAATATTAATTTGCATGTAAATCGCTTTCATCTAGTCCCAACGAGTTTGGGCGACCAATTAAAACTTAATGCTGACATGTATTTATTTATATGTAATCTATGTAATTTTTGTCTTTTTTTTTTTTCAAATTTTTATTTGTATTTTTTTTTATTTTATTCATTTCTTGTAAAATAAGATTTTATTTATATAGTTATGCGACATTTTTCTTTTTTTTTAAATCATCATTAATAATATTGTTTTTTAACCGACTTCTTAAGAAAAGGAGGTTATCAATTCGACTGTATTTTTTATTTTTTTTTTTTTTATTATGTTTGTTACCTCATAACTTTTAACTGGGTGAACCGATTTTGATAATTTTTTTTTGTTTGAAAGGTATAGCTTCCCGAATGGTCCCATTTTTTTTTGGTATCCATGAGAAAATCACATAAGTCTTAAATTTGCATTAGGCATGTGCGCGACTAATAGCCGAATAACTCAATGTCGCGCCAACCGATTTTGATGATTCTTTTTTATTTGAAAGGATACACTTCAAGGATAATTTGGTGAAAGTTTGATTAGGTTTCGATTATGGAATCCGGAGAAAATTGAGAAAGTTTGTTTTTTTTGGTAAAAAATTGATTATACTGTAATAGTTACAAGCAAAAACTTTTTAAATTGATGTCAGAAATGAGATTCCTGATCGTTGCATTTCTTTTCAACTAATCTCAAAAAAGAGGATGTTCTCATTTTCAACCAACTTCAAAAAAGGGAGATTCCGAATTTACCCGAATACTTTTTATGTATGTTCTTGTCAATATAGCAAAATGTAACTTTGCACAAAAATAATACCTAATTAAATGAAGTTTTACATAGAACAATCACAACTACTCGTTGACAACCACTACCACCACCATCACCACTCGTTCAAGAAGCATCATTTTAAGATCTACCCATCACTAAAAATCGTAAAATAAATTAATTTTTAACAAAAAGAAAAACCGACTTCTAACAACGAACTAAAAAGTGAAAAATAATTATATAAAGATTTTATAATTTTGAAGTCGGTGTCAAACTAATGCTACAACACCCTTACTACAATATCTAATTACTAAGCCTGTTTGTTTTACTTGGCACCGACTTCAAAATTATAAAATCTTTATATAATTATTTTTCACTTTTTAGTTCGTTGTTAGAAGTCGGTTTTTCTTTTTGTTAAAAATTAATTTATTTTATTATTTATTCTTTTTTTTTTATGTTTGTTACCTCATAACTTTTAAGTGGGTGAACCGATTTTGATAATTTTTTTTTATTTGAAAGGTATAGCTTCCCGAATGGTCCCACGTTTTTTTGGTCCATGTCTGACAATGGTATCCATGAGAAAATCACATGTCTTAAATTTGCATTAGACATGTGCGCGTCTAATAGCCGAATAACTCAATGTTGCCCCAACCGATTTTGATTATTCTTTTTTTATTTGAAAGGATACACTTCAAGGATAATTTGGGGAAAGTTTGGTTAGGTTTCAATTTTGGAATCCGGAGATAATTGAGAAAGTTTGTTTTTTTTGGTAAAAAATTGATTATACTGTAATAGTTACAAGCAAAAACTTTTTAACTCGATGTCAGAAGTGAGATTCCGGATCGTTACATTTCTTTTCAACAAAAAAGAGGATGTTCTCATTTTCAACCAACTTCAAAGAAGGGAGATTCCCAATTCGCCCGAATACTTTTTATGTATGTTCTTGTTAATATACCAAAATGTAACTTTGCACAAAAATAATACCTAATTAAATTAAGTTTTACATAGAACAATCACAACCACTCGTTGACAGCCACTACCACCACCATCACCACTCGTTCAAGAAGCATCATTTTAAGATCTACCCATCACTTAAAATCATAAAATAAATTAATTTTTAACAAAAAGAAAAACCGACTTCTAACAACGAACTAAAAATGAAAAATAATTATATAAAGATATTATAATTTTGAAGTCGGTGCAAAGTAAAACAAAAAGGCTTAGTAATTAGATATTGTAGTAAGGGTGTTGTAGCATTAGTTTGACACCGACTTCAAAATTATAAAATCTTTATATAATTATTTTTCATTTTTAGTTCGCAGTTAGAAGTCGGTTTTCTTTTTGTTAAAAAATAATTTTTAAAATAGAGCTTGAAAATTGCAAGACGAGGACGTCATGGCACAGTTCTGGGTTAATTGAGTTTTTTTTTAATATTAAAACGTTCATCACACTCTATATTTAAATATGATAATTTATTTAATTTTTATCGGACGAGAGTTGAGCGGTTATCTTGACAGCAATTACTGTGCCACTTGCTGTACGATGGCCGTCAGCTTAATGCTTATTATAATTTAATGTTTATTTTTTTTCATAAAAGTCTTATTTTATCATCATTTATAGTAAGTAGGATAGAAAAGCTATAGGACACAAATTTTTAACTTTGACTTTTGGATATCATCATCATCATCATCTTCAGCAGCCATCTTTTGTCCACTGCTGTTCATAGGCCTTCCCCAATTTTCGCCATCACACTCGATCCTCAGCTCGTTTTTGGATGTTTATTTAATAAATAAAGCAGATCAAATGCGAGCCGGTCTCACATACCGAGGGTTCCGTACGAATTTTATAACTTAAATTAACATAAATATTATAAGGCGTATATTATGGTACGTAGATAGAAGATAGAAGCAAGACGCTGAAGTTGATACAATAACTTGCTTTAAAGTATGAAGATAATCTATTTTCACGTTCACTCTCCGTCGTACTTTATTCTTGTCATAGTCGAAGAAAATGAAATGAACACTATATCTCCAAATCTACATTCTCACTATAATAATGATAATTTATATAGCTTTATCACTATCATCCAAGTTTTAGATTAATAAGGCACCTAAGTAATAGAGTGCTTCAGCTTGCTGAGCCATTAATCTACCAAAACTAAACGCATTTATAAACTTTGTTATAACATTAAATATGTTCAAAGGCGTCTTTATATGATGGGATAGAATAGAATTTGATTTATTAATAGCTTTGTAACACGCTCGTCGTTTTTATATGTAGATTATAGGTATATTATTACAAGTATTTTGCTTAGGTTCATCCATTTCCTCGCTCTGGTGTCGAGGCGGCACGGCGTTGAATTCCGCCACTCAACACGCAGTGCCTGCCTACCCTGATCTGTGAGGGATACAGCTGCTAATTTACCTTAATTTTCTCGCTATGGTTAAGAAATCACGGCGATGAGTTACGCCTCTCAACATGCAATATCTTGAAAATCGAGAAAGGAAAGTAAAAACGGAACGTATTAAGTGTAATAACAGTATAGACAACCAATTTTACTTCAATACATTTAAATTATATTTAACAAAAACGAAGCAGGCGAAGCCTCGCGGGGGCCACTAGTTCATTGAAGTGAAGTAATAATTCGCGTTTCGTGAATAAAACGTATCAATAAAATATATTATATAGATATGAAAGGAAAGGTTATAAGAAAGTGACTTTTATAGCTATTTAATACCGGAGCTTGGAGACGTCACTCGTTCTACTTTTAATTTCCTTCCAACACACATGTCTACAGTGTTTCCTTCCTTTAGTCGTCTTCAATCTATTACCATTTTTGTTGTAAATAAGTGTAATATATGTACTTGTATACTGGTATGAAGTAAGCTTTTTGTTTTAAATAAAACACTAATTTTAAACGTAAAACTATATATTGCTAGTAACTCTACTCATAGTACTTTACTCAACCAAAATTGACGTAAAAGTTTTGATATACACTAAATTTGACATTTCCACATTCCAAAGTGAGGTACGAGGTCATTTTAAAAGTTTTTCCACTTAAAAAAGCAGTATAAAAAAAGCTTTGAACAGAAGAACAAAATCGATTCACTTCTAACGAGAGAGCTTCGTTAAATTATCACATTCCGACGACTCTACAGAAAACTCCCTTTAAGTAATTTTAGTCTCTATTCCAAAAGAAATAATATGGAATTTTGCGTGGATAATTAAAACAATTGTTTTAAAATCGTTTCTTGTTTGAATTGAGAAAGAACAATGTGTATTATTAGCGAATAGACCAGCTTATGGGTTTTAGTAATTAAATATGGGGTATGTAAGTCAAAGTAGTATATACGAACGGAAATAAGTTTAGTGACGTATCTCTCCAAATATTGCTCGTCGAAAAGGAAGTTAAGTCTGAAATGCGCGATAGTTTGTGGGTTCGATTCCCATTTGAGGTAATAAAATATTTATTATTTTCTATTTTGAAAACCGTGTAAGAGTAATTATGTATTTTGTAATTATGTATTTACTTATTAATTTTATGAATTAAGTATATTATTATTTTAATATAATTATATTTACAGTTTTATTGTTAAAAATTGTTCTTAGTTAATAGAAAATGTATACATTTTAATTCATATTTTTCTTTTTAAATTCTTTTTCATTCTTTAATCAAGTTACATTTAATGGTTTTTCCATTAATAAATTTTAATCACAACTCGAAAATATACTTCAATTCATAAATTATGAGCCGTAAAGCCCAAAGATTGCGCTATAAAAATTGAAAAAAATCTCCCTTTATTTGTAGTTTACGATTATATTCGGATTTAGGATGGCACCTATTAAATCTACCCTCTTTATTACTTAACTTTCAAAAGGGAGACCAAATAGAAGTATTATTTTATACTATTAGCCAATCTGGTTTTACTCAGAAATGCTTAAAGTAAAACGATAATTTTTTGTGTCCTCGTGTTTTTTATGTGGCTATTCTCCATATAGCGATACTTTTTGTCGAAGATCTACGAAAGAGCGTACGAGTTACTAATGGTAAGTGATCACCATCGTCCACGACCACGTGCAACATCAGGGGTATATAAAATAAGTATTGTTATTAATCCAAAATGGCCGCCGTAACAAAATGGTGGACTACAAGTTTTTGCACTGTCTAATAATACACTATGAAAAAAATCTAGCAAGCTTGATTTCATAAAGATATTTTTATGTTATATTTATTATTTTATTAAATAATAATTAAACATTAATAATTAAAAAAACCAAAATAACCGCGCTATACTCGTATATAAAACTTTTAACCAAAATATCCAGATATAATGTACCGAAGAGGGAAAATCAATAGGCAAAGTTAAAGTAAACTATATAATGGGTTCGGAGCGTAAACACGGTCGTGCTAAGCGTCGGTATTGCTTTGAGAGGACCCCCAGAAGGAAAAATAAATGAATTTTGGTGAAGTAAAACTAAATACACGATATATTGATGAAAGTTTTGTTTTAATTTAGTACTGAATCTAGTTAGAAAATTAAATCAGCTTCGCACCTGTACACAGAAGGGCAAAGGGAATCCAGTGTTGAGACACTCCGTTCCGTCGAATTTTGGAGGCACAGTAAACGCGACAGAGTGTGGATTCGATTCCTACTCAAGGAAATTAAATAAGTTGTTAAATAAGTAAATTAATAATTTAAGTACTCCTACACATTAAGGTTGCCTGGCAGAGATCGCTTATAGCAATAAGGCATACGTTTGTGTTTTTGTTTTTCTGCTTTTTAACCGACTTCTGTAAGAAAAGGAGGTTATCAATTCGACTGTATTTTTTTTTTTTTTTTTTTTTTTTTTTTTTTTTTTATGTTTGTTACCTCATAACTTTTAACTGGGTGGACCGATTTTGATAATTTTTTTTTTATTTGAAAGGTATAGCTTCCCGAATGGTCCCATTTTTTTTTGGTCCATGTCTGACAATGGTATCCATGAGAAAATCACATAAGTCTTAAATTTGCATTATGCATGTGCGCGACTAATAGCCGAATAACTCAATGTCACGCCAACCGATTTTGATGATTCTTTTTTTATTTGAAAGGATACGCTTCAAGGATAATTTGGTGAAAGTTTGGTTAGGTTTCGATTATGGAATCCGGAGAAAATTGAGAAAGTTTGTTTTTTTTGGTCAAAAATTAATTATACTGTAATAGTTACAAGCAAAAACTTTTTAAATTGATGTCAGAAGTGAGATTCCTGATCGTTGCATTTCTTTTCAACCAATCTTAAAAAAGAGGATGTTCTCATTTTCAACCAACTTCAAAAAAGGGAGATTCCGAATTCACCCGAATACTTTTTATGTTTGTTCTTGTCAATATACCAAAATGTAACTTTGCACAAAAATAATAGCTAATTAAATGAAGTTTTACATAGAACAATCACAACCACTCGTTGACAACCACTACCACCACCATCACCACTCGTTCAAGAAGCATCATTTTAAGATCTCCCATCACTAAAAATCGTAAAATAAATTAATTTTTAACAAAAACAAAAACCGACTTCTAACAACGAACTAAAAAGTGAAAAATAATTATATAAAGATTTTATAATTTTGAAGTCGGTGTCGAGCTAATGCTACAACACCTTTACTACAATATCTAATTACTAAGCCTGTTTGTTTTACTTGGCACCGACTTCAAAATTATAAAATCTTTATATAATTATTTTTCACTTTTTAGTTCGATGTAAGAAGTCGGTTTTTGTTTTTGTTAAAAATTATTTTTTGTAAAAACTTGTATATTATTAAGTGCTTCCAGAATCGGGCGGAAAGTGGAGTACGGAGTGTAAGTAAGTGTCCTAATAAGAACGGAAAGTCTTAACACTAGGTTTCCAGGCTCCTTCTACCCAGCTATGTACGGAATACACAATGAATTCAAAAACATTAATAATTCTCAGCTGTGCCATAATGTCGTTAGAATTCGTTAAAAAAAATTAGATCCTTCATTTATAATTCAAAGCATAATTTCATAAAAATCCACAAAGATTGGGAAAAGAAAATGGTAATTAAGAAAATCAGCCCACAGCCGATGAGCATTTCCTCCGAGACAGTGGAACTGGATCATTGTAAATATCTTTAATTAGGACCGACCTAAAAATATCTACTGGTTACTTAAATATCGTGAAATACCGTGAAAATGTTTTGTTGAATAAATGATGATTAATCGCGAAATGTAAATCATTGATAACGAGAAAAGGCAGAGAAAATTTCGTTCCCATTAGGGGCACTTCCATTTCCCACTTTCCGTGCTTACCTCGATACCAGAACGAGGGAGAAATTTGAAATATTTAATTTCCTCGAGGCGGAATCGAACCCACAATCTGTCGCGTTCACAATTGCACGCCTACCTTTTACGTGACAAATGATCTTTGGGTTTTATAATTTAATGATAAAAATTGAAATAGTGAAAAGAAAAGCTTGTTCTTTTATATCTTCATCATCGTAGGACATAATAAAAGTATTATGTTAGCTTGAACCTGTATATTGTATGTATGTAACCAGAGTAGACAGAGGGAGCTTAACATGTTGAATGGCGGAACTTAACACCGCGATTTGTTTTATTATCTCAACGAGAAAATGAAAATATTAAAAAATTCGTTCCCCTGAGTGGGGAATGAAACTACAACCGTCGCTTTTACGAGCACCCGCGGTACCAGTGCTGGAGCACACAATAGCCTCAAACAATAAAATTAAATAAAAAATATTTTCCAATTGTTTCGAATTAAAACGTCGAATTAGATATTTCCTTTGTCCTATAGATAGAAATAGACGACAATTAGTCGGCCGTGAACTTAAATAATATATGCATACGTTTCTACGATTAAAGAACTAAATTTATCTTCGAATTGTTTTCACTATTTTTATCTATTGATTAGTTGTATTAATAATTTAAATGAGTTTTTCTTTTTTTTTGGTATCTTTATAATCTATTGACCTATACTTATAATAAACTCGTAACTGGTCAGTCTCTATATGGAAAATAAATAAGAAAAAGCATTTATATGTATAATTTTTTGTCTGGTTGGTTGTGCTTTTGTTCACGCTAATCTCAGAAATGGCTTAACCGATTTGAATTGAGTTTTCACTATTGGATTCTGACAAGCTTACCTTAATATTTACTGTTTGTTTTCCTACAATCGGTTCAAAAATTGATCTTTTTGTGTAGTTTTTTTTTCTTATTTTTCAGGCTTAAATTTTTTATTGCCTGTTTAAGAAGTCAGCTCAATACAAAAAAAGCGGTATTAAATAAAGAAGCTTCACGCTTTATCTCGCTCATAGCAGGATAGGCAGAGAGTACTTAGTGTTAAGACGCTACGTTCCCCATTTTCTGCCAAAAGTCTAGAAGCATGTGAATAGTTGTGAAAGAATGAAAATATACATAAAAAAAAATAATTAATTTCCTCGCGTGCTAATCGAACCCTTAACCACTGGCCTCAGCGGTATTAAGAAATTAAAATAATCCAATACGATGTTACATTCTAAGCTTGTTTGTTGAACAGGTTGCCATAGCGAGTTATACAACATTGGCATTGGCAAATGAAGTCATTACTCTACTGATAATCTATACTAGTGCTATTTTGAAAACAAAGCCTATCGTAACTTTGTTTATTTGTAGCAGAGTTTTTAACCGGTTTCGATAAAAAGGAGGTTCCCAATTCGATTGTATTTTGTTTATGTTTGTTATCTCAAAAGTTTTGACTGAGGGAACCGATTTTAATTATTGATTTTGAAATCGGCGTCAAGCTGCTACAGTAATACTACAAAAATGTTTTTGTAATATTAAATTACTAAGCCTGTTGATTTTACTTGGGATCGACTTCAAAATTATAAAATACTTAATTAATAATTTTTGTTTAATTAAATCAAAATATGTATCTTACTGTGTTAAACAAATTAATTTTACACTTTTTAATTTACTGTTTGAAGTCTGTTTTTTTCCATACTTATCGAACTTTAATTTTTTATTATGTTAAGGAAAAATAAGAATCAACTCATATCAGCTTTACGCTGTATCCCGCACATAGCTGGGTAGACAGGGCGAACCCAGTGTTATGACACACCGTTCTCCATTTTCTGCCGAATTCCTCCTGCCTCCTGGAATGCCTCCAGGCATTGCGTGTTGAGTGGCAGAACTCAACGCCGCGCTTTGTCTCGACAGGAGAGCGAAGAAATGGAAATATAAACGTAAATAAATATTTCACATTCTCGAGTGGGGATCGAACCCACAACCGTCGCGTTACAGTCACGAAAAATAAGATTTTTTATAATACATATAAATCCAAGATAATTTCAATAATTTCATCAACCTGTCTACAGTTACGCTATCAGCACATTGTTTAACACTTAACTAGGGTGGGTTGGCGAAATTGGTTAAGCTATTCGGGTCAAACGTGCTTTGCTAAGCCATGCCTAGGTGTGTTATAGACGATCAATATATAGCGAATAGAACAAATTGATTAATTATTTCATAATGTCCATCGATTTTCTTCTTTTCGTATAATATGTTAATGTTATAGTTAAAAAAATTACATCAGTAAATTAAATAAATAGTGTCTTAACACTACAGACAGACAACGCTCATACAAAACTGCCCAGCGTAGAAAAATAAAATTTGACAAGAATGTAAGAAATCACTAAGAGAAAACCCGAAATTTCCATGGAAATGGGAAAACATATGCACGTTTTGCAGTTAACACAAATAAAGTTTCGTGCTATAGTGCTCACTTCAGAAATTTTACTAACAAAAAATTTACCCCGAAATGTTAAATAAGAAAATATCTATAGAAACGCTACAGCTAGTGTAATTAAACATAGATTTTTTTTACTGTGCCTCCTCGCCACGCCTAGCTTCTAGATATTATGTAAGGGTTTTTTTCCCATTTGGAAAAAATCATTATCTCGTCATTTCCTTTGTTTTTTAACACACAATATAATTGGGTGAGAATTGGAGGATGCAGTTTTCATCCACTAGGTTTCTTCTACTGTACCTGCTATATGAGCAAAACGGCATTAAGCAAGAAAAAAAATATATATAAATTATTAAAATAACTACTAAAATAACAAAGCTTATATAATAAACACTAAGTCGGTTGTCGAGTTAACATTTAAGTTTCACACAATGCTAGGAAGGAACGCGTATTTGAAGCAATTTCTGAGAGCAGTGTATTTCAGCAACTCTAACTATAGAGAAACTGTAGGCGAAAGCTAGATGTTAGCTGCTTATGTTTTAATTGAATGCCTGAAAACTATTACAAAGGTATAGTACTAAAATTAAAAGAAAATACTCTTTAATTTACACGAATTAAAGGTAAATTACATATATGTAGAATAATATAATATATCAGATTGGAAATTATGATTATTTTATTAATTTATTAATCAAGACGAGATCTGGAAATCGTGTGGAGTAGTATTTTTTATTTTATTTTTATTTGACCACTTCACACAAAGGCCATATATTTTTTAGCGATTCTATTATTTATAATTATCTATTTTCTCAAATACATAAAACTAAACTAAAATGTATAATACGATTAAAAAATAATTGCTTATTAGGTTCCGTATACAGAGACACCAAAGGATAAGCCACCTTTGGGACCTCTGTTTGTCCGTCGCAAGGCAATAAACTAATTACAGGCCGTTACATATAGGCTTTTGAGTTTTGAAACGTTGCTGTAAAATGTTGGTATATTCTGAATTAATTATGTATAACGTGTAAATATATTATGTAGATTAAAAAATCCGACACTCCGTTCTCCACTTTCTGCCAAATTCTGGAGGCATTGCGTGTTGAGTGGCAGAACTCAACGCCGCGTTAATGCCTCGACACTAGAACAAAGAAATGGAAATATAAACTTAAATAAATATTTCACTTCCTCGAGAGGGGAATATAGGCATTTGTGTAATTTACTATGTTAAAATAATTACCTCTATATTCTCTAATAAATTATTGCCCATAGCTTTGTCCATATTTTTTTCGAATTTCCCATGATATTTTTTATATTCAGGTTTTATCTCTAGGGTAGCCAGTGAGTACGTATCGCCTCGTCCACTGTCCTCAACCTCCTCATGCTCATGATATATTTTCTAAATATAAGCTGGCATCGACTGTTTTACTCCCAAATAGATAGAGAAGATTCAAAAACCAATAAGCACTTTATTTTTTTATCAACTAAGAGTAACTAAGAGCATTTACTTTTAAAATGATTTACCATTTTAATTGAATCAATTGAATTTTTATAGAAAGGTACGAATTATTTTTAGAAAAACACCACCAACCCCTAAGGAAGTCTTAGGGGTTGGTGGTAGGGTGATAGGGGTACTATCAATTAAAACACGAAATATTCTTAAAAATATTGCTCTGTAAAGTTTTTAATAAAGCGACAACTAATATTTACAAAGCCTGCTATTATAAATATTAAACAAAAGAAGAACTTTTAATCCTAACTTAAGTATTCATTCTTTGATATAGACAGATAAGATTGGAATTGAAACACGTTTCTTCCACACGATTACATTGATTTTCGTTGCTACTACGTCAAGAGACCCTCGAGTTATTGAGCGTAGCCCAGTAATTCTGGATTCGATTTATTTTTTACCTCTGATTTTCCCTTTCCTGAGGCCAATCCTCGCAGGGGTACGGCATGCGACTGTACTGTTCGATTCCCACTCGAGGAAATGAAATATTTCCTATTTTTATGTTCTCGCTCTGGTAACGAGGCAAAGCGCGGTGTTCAGTTCCGCCACTCAAAACGCTTCCAGAATGCTGCTTCCAGAATTCGGCTAAAGATTTGGTATGGATGTATCTTAATGGGGTTTCAGGTAAAGCTAAAAAACATACTTACTTAAAAAAGAACCAAGAAGGCCATCACCAAATATATATCATTAAAGTTGAAGTTGAAAGCCTTTTAACGACATCAAATATATGAACAATTAATGAAACAACATTTATTGTGAGAATTTTAGTGACATCATAAACAGCATTAGTGGAGGGTGAAAAGACTAATGGTGTGGAGTTAAGGGATCATTCTTAGCTGAAAATTAACTTCTTTATAAATAATATCCAGATGCAAAGAACTCTATTCTATTCTCCTCTTTCCATTTAATTTGAGATGTTGCATACTGTCTAAGATAACCCGGCGTCGCAATATCTTGAATTTGAGTGAAATGCGGAGAAAATAGTGTCTTGATTTGTTTTCTGTATTTTATAAATTAATACGTGCGAAGTTGCGGGCCGCCGCTAGTCATGAATAAAAAAAAGACAGAACAAAACACAGTTATTTAATTAAAACTCACACGAAACCGATCCTCGCAGCTACATCACCAGCTTAAATGAATGAAAATTTTCAGCTGGAACATGGTGAAAAGAGCTGGAATTTTATACATTTTATTTTGAAGCGCGTGCTTATGTGCTGTAATAAGGTTTTTTTACGTCAACTTTGTACACAACGAAGGTGGTTTGCTAACAATAATGTTCTTTTTTTTACTTTTATTAAATTATACATGTATTTTGTATCTATCGTGGTTGACAGCAGAAAAAAAAAAAATCTGTTCCCACACAAATACTAACAAGATTGTAAAGGGAATCATATATATATATCTTTTTGTTCCTTTTTATATAGGTATATATACGTATATATTTAAGTTATAAAGAATATGTATTTATTGTATAGTATATATGTATTTATATTTAGATGTTATAATATATTATTTATTTTGTATAACTATATTTATGTTTATTTATGTGTATGTCATGCCTACTTATTTTTTTTTATATTTATTATTACTATTAGTTTTATTTTATTATTTATTTTGTTTTTGTCTTTCTCAATTTCCCTGCACTATCTTGTCTTTCCCGCTACTTTGCACTTATCCACTTCCACGGGTTGACTGGAAGAGATCTCTTCTAGAGATAAGTCCACCGTTGTGTATGTCTTTTCGTAATGTATGTTTTATTATGTGTGTTATTTAGTGCAATAAAGAATCTTATATATATCGAGTCTTGAGTGAAAACCAGTTCTTTCTCTATCATCAAAAATAAGCTGAAAGTTCCTATAAAAATAGTATAAAAATAACCAACGAACCCTTAACACGGCCCCGCCCACTCATTCGGTGGCGGATTTCACCCATTTATAGATGTCATTGGGTTGAAAAAATGGAGTAATAACCGCATTACTGGCCCGGGATCACGGCACGTGTAAAATTTGGTATTTCGTCTATCAAAAATGGGCATTGAATACATAATATTTATTTATATTAATATATATATTATAAATTTGTGTCAGATATTCCGTTCCCCAGTTTTCACTGAATGAGAATCGAACCCGCAATATATAACGAATCTATAAATAAATAATATGCAGTAAACATTATTAGCGATACATTTTATTTTATAAATAAAACATATTTTTCAAGAGTTCAGTAATTTAAAAGGAAACCAGTCCCATAAATATTTAAAGGAATATCAAGGATGCATTAGAGTTGGTTAAAGCTCGGCATCGAATATTCATTTGGTATCTACACCTAGATTGTAAAATCTGTGTTGGCGAAAAGAAAATTATAAGAACTGTATTTTATTTTAGCTAGAACGGAAAGTTTTGACAATCTGGACTCTCTGTTCTCCAATTTACGGATTATTTTGAAACTTTGTAAATGTACAGAAACAGGTATTTTTATATATATATATATAATTTTAAATACTTTTAGGTTAAATCAAAATTCATTTACATAACAATTTCTAGTCCAAGCCGGCTATTATTATCGATTATTGATGCGGATTTATGCCTATCTCGTAAAATCAGTTCTAGTGCGAGCGCCGCGGGGCACGTGAAATGGAAGAACTTCTGGATGTGACATAATATTTTTTTGTAGATTCATCCTGTTTCTCCCACAGAGGAGGTTAGACACAAGAATCCTGGGAACTTAGTGTTTAAACACTCCATTCCTATTACGCTGTGCCTCTACTTTCCGACGAATTCTGGAGGCATTGCCTGTTAAGGAGCAGAACTTAACACCGCGCTTTGCTTCAATAATATGTCATCATCATCGTCATCATCATCATCATCAGTCTATCCTCATCCACTGCTGGACATAATATGTAAGTTCTTTAAATTTAAACTTGACAATTTTTCTTGTTCCACCTAATTTCCAGATACTGCGTATCGAGTGGCGGACCTCAACGCCGTATCTTGTCTTGCCAAAGCTGGGAAATGAAATCAATACATTACTTTAAGTATGAATCGAACCCATTACCATCGTTTTACCTCCAGACCCTGTCTAACATGTCTTCGTATATTATCATGGACATAAGGTTATATTTATTCTTTAGATACTAAGTCCTTATATAAGTCTATATGTAATAGGTCCCAAACTTTTAAGTATTTTCACTCTAGCCTGTAATATTCACCTTCAGAACTCATTAATACCGAGTTCATGTTTTAAGCACTAATTTGCTTTTCAAAGCAACAAAATAATTTGAAGACAATTTAGTATGAAGAAGCCTTTGTTTAAAAGTTTAAAGTTTTAAATGAAATTCTCAAGCGTAAGGCATTTTACATTTTGTATATTAAGCTTAAGGCTTTCGTAGCGCAGTGGTTATATTTAAAACTATTTTCATGTTCCCAAATAAAATATTTAGTAGTTTCTGAGTTTAGAGCGTTTAATCAAATAAACTCTTAAATTTCACAACATTAGTATACATTTTTTATTTTTTTTTATGGAAAAAGGACAAGGCAAACGAGCGTTCGGATCTTCAAATGGCTAAACATATTTCAATAAATCATAAGTAAGAACACTCTTGATTAAGTTTCACAAAAAAAAAAACTAAATAAAATTGATTCATCCGTTTGGGAGCTACGATGTCACATACAGACAGACATACGCACATATACAAACTCATCATACTTTTACCACCCCTCTTTTTTCGTTGGGGTTAAAAAGGCAACTCATGCCAATCGACAGTCGATTCGGAATTTTCTATGACCGTGGACACCAGCTTTTACGACGGCAATAAATCAAAATGTACGCTAGCTGGTTCACGATGAAATATTGTACTGAGAATGCTTTGCATTTGACGTTTCTGTTTAATATAATCGGTGTTATGCATTTTTGGGGTAATAAGGTTATTTTTGCGTAAAATGTTTTAGATATAAATATTAGCTAAAGAGGGAATTCGGTGGAAAATGGAGAATGGAAGTGCTTGGGGTAAGGAGTTAACACTAGGATCCCAAATTTCCTCTGGCACCCTGGCATGTGGAGGATATAGCTAAAAGAGTTCTTAGTATAAATATGCGGACGTTTTACACACAGACAGTCACTCAGTAACGAAGGAGAACCGAAGTTATTGGAAAAGGTAATATTTTCAACCACGAATTTGTTAACGAGGTTATAACCATCGATTTCATATGTTGTATACCGCACCGAGCATGGTAGGCAGAGGGAACCTGGAAATTTAGTGTTAAGACACCTGTTTTTTACTAAGTTCCGTTCCCTACTTTCCTTCGAATCCTTCAGGAATTGCATGTAGAGTGGTGGAACTTAACGTTCTCAAATCGAGGAAATTACATTATTGAATATTTAATTCATCCGAGTGGAACTTGAATCCCACAACCGTAGTGTTTACGAAGGCACACTTATGCTATAACGTCCTCGATATACTATACATTTAATTAAACTAACAAACAAAAAGTAAATGAAATAATAAAAGAACAGAATGTTGCCATATACGAGTATACTGCAAAATAATTACTGAAGCCATACAATATGGAATACATTTTTTCATATTTTGATTATTTGTTAACGTTACAATGGAATAATTGACTTTTTTTATAGTTTCCGCTGCATCCATATCCGCTATCCATATCTATGTCGCAGGGTTGTTAAAGAGAACGTGGGATAGGCATTCTTTTCCCCACTCTCCGCCCTAAATTTCGAGATATTGCGCGACGATTGTGGGCTCGATTCTCATTTGAAGGAATGAAATATTTAATATTTTTATTCGTCTCTCCTCGCTCTGGTAATGAGGCAAAGCGCGGCGTTGAGTTCTGCTACTCAACACCTCCTTAATGAGAACGTAACGTCTTAACTCTAGATTCTCTTGTCCCCTCTGCCTACCCTGCTATGTGCTGGACCAAGTGTAAAGGTACAAAATCCCCCATTTTGGACGAGATCCGCAACTGTCATGTTTACAGTCGACGCTGGCGTACTACGTCACTACGGCCTCAAAATTTCAATATTTCATACAAATCTTTGAATCTACATACAAAAATGTATAATAATTTAATGTCAATACGAAATATTATTCAAAGTAGGTCCCTCGATTCATGTTTCGTGCTTATAATTGAAATCTTCGAAGGGACAGGTTGATTAAGTCTTGCTTCATCCGGGTCACAAATTGAGGATCACTCGTTCTATTAAATGGTCTATTGTATGTTTAGAATTATTTTTAAATTAATGACATAATAATCTATAATATATATATACAGGGTGTCCCAGGAGTCAACAATAAAACGAAACCAGGTGATAGACCAAGTCGTGACAGTTATGAGAAAAATATAAAAAAAAATCTTTGTCATGTATTTTTCATATTATATTGATTTTAAAAAATATCGGAAAAACCGACACCCTGTGATGGTTTTTCAAGTCCCAGGACTACAAATATTACTCTTTCTTCATTTTTTTTTCTGTAATGTAATCATGAATAACCCTTCTGTGAATTACAGTTTAAGATTTAAACATACCTGCATCAGTTTTCAATAAAATGTGGTGTTTTTGCCAAACATTAAATTCAAAATATTTACTACACCCAACTTTAACCGACTGTACTATAAAAAAAATGTACTACACTGTTTTTGCAAGTAACTTTAAAAGTTGGCGCATTTAATCTGGATTCCGAAATGGTACGACACTTGCTGGATTACTTCTTTGTTGAAGAGAGAAAAATCGAAATACACGATAATCGGGATGACGTTCAGCTTTTTGGTATCTTTTCCGATACATTCTAGCTGCAGCATTTGCGTTACATAACCATTCTTCATGAATGAAATGCATATTGGCAATGTGTCAAAGACCGAGTATATGGCCTGTGAGTCCCCGGACTCGAGCACTGTCCTTATAAGTCCTGGGCCAGCCCCTAAGTCGGATAAGCGTTGCCTGGGCTAAGTGGCGGGAGGTCACTGGTGTGGTCTGTGATCGCAGGATATCGTCCAAACTCTTATCCGTCTTATAGAGATCGTGATCGATGCCTCCAGACTTGTGCATGACGGATTCAAGGTACCTGAACTTTTCCAACTTAAGGGCTGGCCCAGGACTTATAAGGACAGTGCTCGAGTCCGGGCTCTCGCAGGCCATATACTCGGTCTTTGACACATTGCCAATATGCATTTCATTCATGGAGAATGGTTATGTAACGCAAATGCTGCAGCTAGAATGTATCGGAAAAGATACCAAAAAGCTGAACGTCATCCCGATTATCGTGTATTTCGATTTTTCTCTCTTCAACAAAGAAGTAATCCAGCAAGTGTCGTACCATTTCGGAATCCAGATTAAATGCGCCAACTTTTAAAGTTACTTGCAAAAACAGTGTAGTACATTTTTTTTATAGTACAGTCGGTTAAAGTTGGGTGTAGTAAATATTTTGAATTTAATGTTTGGCAAAAACACCACATTTTATTGAAAACTGATGCAGGTATGTTTAAATCTTAAACTGTAATTCACAGAAGGGTTATTCATGATTACATTACAGAAAAAAAAATGAAGAAAGAGTAATATTTGTAGTCCTGGGACTTGAAAAACCATCACAGGGTGTCGGTTTTTCCGATATTTTTTAAAATCAATATAATATGAAAAATACATGACAAAGATTTTTTTTTATATTTTTCTCATAACTGTCACGACTTGGTCTATCACCTGGTTTCGTTTTATTGTTGACTCCTGGGACACCCTGTATATTGTAAAAAGAAAAGCTTTTATTTAGAGGCGGTATTTACATCTATGTTTACAGAGGGACTAGTAGGGCTAGGGCTAGGGCTTCCTCTGTCTGCCCTGGCAAAAAAATATACATTAAAATAATCGTTTTTCTTTATTAGTGGAATGTAAATCTATATCTGCAATTACAAAACATGGTATTAAAATTACAATTTTTACTATAACTTATTAAATCAAAATTGCTTTTCTTTCTACTTTCGTTCAGAGACACTTTAGTCTATATTTCCAAATCTTTGTGTGTTGGATAACGGAACCTAACGCTGAGCAGCAAAATTATAATTATGTTTTATTTAACATTACTCTGCGTGGTAATCGAACCCGTACTTAAGTACCACTGTAGTACTCAGTGTAGTACTCATTATGTAAGTAGGCATTTAAAAAGATGTCTGTGCTTACTTAATTCTATGAAGCTAAACAAATCCGATAACAATGCAAATAAGAAAATTCCCAATTTCAAATGAAAAGCCATTTCCAATTATTTAGAGGCAATGATTTTAAATGTCAACATTATCTTAGGAATAAGGAGCTTAGAATATTTCACCGTTTGCGCCTTCTACATTGTATTTTTCCACCTTAAAAATATTAAATTTGAATATTATTTTTGCCAATGTTTCAGCATTTTTTTATTATTGTATTATTATTATTTTTATAGCTTCATATAGCAGAGTAAACATGGAATCTAGTGTTAAAACATTCCGTTCCGTTATCAGAGCAAGGAA
Organism: Heliconius melpomene rosina; assembly: GCF_056956725.1. Lineage (NCBI taxonomy): Eukaryota > Metazoa > Arthropoda > Insecta > Lepidoptera > Nymphalidae > Heliconius > Heliconius melpomene. The sequence goes on from NC_140399.1 coordinate 2,420,142, forward strand.
AATGAAAATGATTCATTGCCCCGAGGAGAAATTGAATAAATAACCGTCGCGTTCAAAGCAAGACACTGTGCCGCTACGCTACTCTGACCTCATACTAGCTCCTTTTTTTCCCGTCTGCTGCTTAAGCTAGGCTTAGATAATAAAATAAATATCTAAATCGGTAATTATACTTATTATAGGTATATAATTTCTAGATATACTCAGTTCTCCGCTTTCCACCTAAACTGGAGATACCTGCCGTCGAATTTCCTAACCTAACTAGAGTACGTTACGAGCTCAAATATCATCCACATCGTTGCACTCCACTACTGGACGGTTTCGTAGGAATTTCTTTACAAGCGTCACGCAACTGTAGAATGGTCTACCTGCGGCAGTGTTTCCAGGTCGCTTTGACTTGGATATCTTCAAAAAGCGCATCTATCTCACTTCAAAGGCCGGCAACGCACCTGTAGCTCCTCTGGTGTTACACAGGGTTGTGGGCGGCGGTGATCACTTACTATCAGGTAATCCGTATGCTTTTACCTTGTCTTTTTCATAAAAAAATATAATTATATATAAAAGACAAGAGCCTTAGCCATAGGAATCGTTACAAGTATAATGATAATTTTGCCACCTATTTGCATATTATGGTTTTGTGGCAAACGCAAGTTTTCATTTCGCGGTCTACATAATATAAAACCAGTGTCGTGCCATTATTAAAAAGTTCTCATTATTTTTCTATGAAAATTTGGATATATTTTTCTTTGACCAAATATTAATTTGTAATATTGACAAATGAATATTTTTTTCATATTCTTATTTTTAATATACGAGTAGCTTTTCAGTTACTGGTAATCTGTAGAGCATCTAACGAAACGAAATGGTCTAATGGAACTCAAAAAGAAGAGAACTCAATGTCACCTTTTGTTAACTATATGTATATATACAATTTTACATATATCAACGATTTATCTATCGTAGCGCAGTGGAAATGCTAGTTGTGGCTAAGGTTCGCTTCTAGTCGGAGGGAAGAATTATTTTTATTTCCTTTGGCTAAGGCATTACAAAATTAACGATCTGGAATTTCTGGAATTCAAATAGAAGAAGTAGAGATTATAATTTATGAATGAAAAGTATTTGATTCCTTCTAGGGCAGAAAGTTTCTATTTAAAATAATTAAATTTCCCAGGTTTTACTTTTATTCATTTATATTTGTGGGTTGTCAAATAAAAGACAATAATTTCACGATCAAATCGCTTTATTCCATCACGACGTGTTTGTTACGACCAATATTGATGTTTATGAAACATATTATTTTATTATAATTTTATATACAATACATCGACTATGTGATATAACAAACAGTAAGTAAGTACAATAATTACTATATACAATTTGGTAAGTTTAGTCTTGAAAATATTTTTTTACAATATGTAAAGCCAGTCGTGGCATAGAGCAAAGAATGCGACAGTAAATAGGACAGGTTCGATTCCAATTCAAAGAAATAAAGTATTTGGATATGTCCATTTTCTCGCCCTGGTGGCAAAGCCACTTTGAGCTCAACCACTCAATAAGCAATGACTACAGAATTCGGTGGAAAGTGGCAAACGGAAGTGTCGTAATGGGAACAGAGCTTCTTAACACTAGGTTCCCAGGTTCTCTCTGCCTACCCTGCTATGTGCGAGACGTTGAAAAAAATAATAAATAATTATTTAGATGAAGCTTTGATTATTTTGTTTACATATGCATTTAGCCTTTTATGAACTCGCTTTCAGCGAATTTATTTAAATCAACGCAAATGTACGTTTATATATCGATTGTGCAACGTTCCTTTGTTTTAGAAATTTATTTTTTATGTTTCCAAGGAATTGTGGAACTGGAGGCTTTGTTATTAATTCAGCATGATATTAGGGGAGGCCTATGTCCAGCAGTGGACGTTGAAAGGCTGATGGATGAATGGATTTCCACGTGATCTTGAGTAAAATGTTCTTGACAGACGGAGATAAGGTTCTATTTTTTCTTTTCAGGTACGGTACCCTAAATACGATATGTATGAAATTACTAAAGTTAAAATCAATGGTTAGATTAAGGATATGTATAACTTAAGCCTAAATTATATAATTAAAAATTAATTTAAATTATAGCACACTTTGGTATATTATGTTTTTTTTTACATATATATATTTTACTTCAATTTATTATATATTCTATTTATTTTAATATAATCTACATTTAACGCTTTTCTTTACTTCTTTTCTTTCCATCTGAGGTATTTAATTATAATTCATACATAAATAAATAACAATCACAGTCTAAGTTACTAAATTACATAAAAAAAACAAAATTAAACATATTTGACGAAAATTTTGCAAACTTATTTTTAAGAGTGTAATTTTTTTAATCAACTTTCCGAACTAAAAATAATATTAATTCAAACCTGGTTCCTGAGATTAGCGCGTCCAACCATATTAACTCTCCAGCTTTATAATATTAGTACATATTTTATGTTTTATTTACATGTTACCATATGTTTGAAATATTTATATAATTAAGCTAAAATATACGAGGCTCTAGTATTATTAATTTAATTGTTCATAATTCATCGCGACTCAATTTTGTATGACTAGTTTTCACAATATTAACCTACAACTGAAATGTATGCAAATAAATTAAAAGAGGCTATTTCAAAATCACACGTTAATTATCATATTAATAGATATTTATAGTTGTTTTTAAGCATTGCTTATATTTTAACGTTAATATTTAACATTGTTAGTGTTCAAAAAGTATTACACCATATAGTGCTGAGTTCGAAGTGTCAATATATTTTTATGATCGAAATAATTTATTACTGAACAGAATAAATTAACGCTATTAATAAAAAATAGAGAACGGAGTGTCTTAACATCAAATTCCCTCTACGTAACCTGCTGTGTGCAGGATACAGCGTGATACAGATTTTTATTAATAAAAAATACTGTGTTAATGTTAAAAATATAAATCTAAATTGCATATGCTAAGCGTATTTATTTATTAAAGCTCTTTATTTCACACGAATTGAGATCGAATGTTTCTGTTGACTGAGAGCGCGCCGAGACCTGGATCGGAGCAGGGCCGGACGCGCTCCCAGGGTGCCGGCTATCTCCTCGTCTTACAATACTGACAAGACAGCACCTTCTTGAACGCCTGTCGGAAAACTTTATTGAAAATTGTATAGAATATTGGATTCACCATTGAACTGGCATATCCCAGCCATAGCACAAAATCAAAAACCCAACTTGATATTCTTCTTTCACATTCCGGGCACACTGCTGGTACCATGTTAAGTATAAAAAATGGTGCCCACAACACAACGAATGTGAAGAAAACAACACCTAACACTTTAGTCGCCTTTTGCTCGAGACGCAATATACGTCCATGACGGGATGAATTGCGTGATATCACACTTGAGTTCCTAGAGTGATGTGTTCTAAGTTGTCGCTGAGGGCTTGGATTTACCACAGGTCTGTTGTTGATGGATCTCTGACTTCGAATTGTTCTAACTGGGGTTGAGAGTGTCGTTCTGGCACCACCAAAACTTGAACCCCTCCTAAATCTTCTTGCTTCTTCCCAAGTTACCATTGACGAGGCTCCACGACTAGACCTTCTGAAAAAGGGTGTTGATGGTTCGTCGCTCTTCATATTGCCATTCCTAGGAAAGCCATTACAACCGTTTATATCTCCACCGGGAACGATAATAACTTCTGTCGTTCGTCTTGGTGGAGTTGAGTCTGATCCAAAGTATGGGCAAGTACAGGGAGGTGGCAGTAAAAGTCCGTCTTCAGAACTTCTTGACTTAGTAGTAAGAGTTACTGGCGCAAGAAGGCCATCATTACCTTCATCATCAGATGCGCTCCTTGGTCTATTCATATGGGCATTAGGATCTGTTGAAGATAGTCTTCTTTTGTCTTGGAGCATAGATGAAGGTGAGCTGGACGATACACTCAATGAACCCGGAGTGAGCATTCCTCCACGTTCTGATATATTTGTCCTGAAAAGATCAATTCTTTAGGCACATATTTCATAATAATTATAATAATAAAGTTACAAAGAGACTAAAGATTGAACATAAAATATATTTAACATTTTAATTCAACATCAAGAACAATTTACATAACATTATTTGCTTGACTACTAAAATAAACCACAGAGATATGCTAGTGGGATCTGCATGTGAAGCGCAAGGACAATTAAGGGTGTATGGATACCGATTGTACAGCTTTATCGTCATGCAAATTACTTTGGTACATCATATTTTTATTCCTACTTTTAATATTAATATTTAAACAGAGTGAAATTTTAAATGACTTTTAAATAAACATTTTAACTAAATTTTCCGAAAAGCCATACGACCGTTACCATAAATTTTGAGGCGAACAAATTAATGCCAATTATATACCCTCGGTAGGTCGCTTTAGATGCGGCAGAAGCTTCCAAGCCGCGAGACAGTCGCAACATCTCTGCCCCAAAATGATGCAGTGCGCTCATGGCCGACGGGGCGGGCTCGCTGTGCAAACACACACATGTCAACACATAACACACACATGTACACGTACAGAAGCAACATTTAATGGTTACGTATATGGAGGGTATATTCGCACTACTGATGAAATTGATTTTACATTAATAGTGTTGATTTTTATGTTAAAGGATTTTAGTAAAAGTTTAAATCTAAGCTTGAATTGGATATTTAATTTTTGTATTAGAAACAAAGTTCGTTTTTTTTAGGTAGTAGGTAAAATACAAATTTAAGCCATGTCAGGATTTCGAAATTGGCAGTTTTAATATAACAATTATTTTTTTATACTAACCTGCATATGAAAGAAATAGGTACATTCAAAATATTTACTTCTCGATGATGGATTTTTCTGTATAAAAGTTTCTTATTTGAAGAAAAATTAGGTAAATAAAGCTAATTGAAATGTGTGCATAAATATATGAAAATCTTGTGATAGTTTTATTTCTGTTTCTAAAATATGTTTTAAAGCAATCTGAGAAAAAAAATATTACTAAAATGTTAGCTATAGATTTTAATAAAAATACTGTATTAATTAATAAGCACTCCACATCAAAGCCTAAGGCATGTCTAGACAGAAAAAAAAAACTAATTAATAGTCGCTATCGCAATTTGTAAGTTATACAAATAAAAATAAATTACTTTAGAAAAAAGCTGTAAAGAAGATTTGATTTTTATAATGTTATGAATCAATTATACTACCGCAAAAAGAACATTGTAAGCGCGATGATTGTGGGTTTGATCCCCACTACAAATACTGGGAAGACAAACGTTGAAAAACAGCGTTAACCTCTGCCATTCAACATGCAATATTTAGATCAGGGTTTCTTAAACTATGGGTCGCGACCCCCGAAGCGGTAAAAGGGGGAAACTATATATTTTCATATGTATATGTATATTGTTACCTAATAAATAAATCATCAAAAAATATTAATTTATTTTTCTTTTATATTTTTATGGGGGGTCGTTAAGAAACTCGCAATCATAAATGGGGTCGTGAATGACAAAAGTTTAAGAAGCCCTGATTTAGATGAATCTATATTTAACATTTCTAAAAAGTTATTCCACACTTTAGATAAGAAAAATACTAAATTAAATATATATATATTTGAATACATTTTCATTTATCGTCTCTAAAGGAATGGCTAGACAAATAATGCAAATGTTTACGTTGGCCAAGATAACCTTGGTTGTTTCATATTCGAGCTTTAGGGTTTGTACGGATTATGGTAATAACTAATCATTTCCATGCTAGCGAAACTTACTTCTACTACCGACGAAGTTTGTTATTGTTAAAATTAAAATAATACTTGTATATTTTACGTAGATTCTGTTAAGCCAGAGTTATCTTCAAGCGGTCAAATACACAATCCGAGGCCATTCTGACATATCGGCACAGAGCCTGTCTGTGCACGCAATGGTTCTGGGTTCCATTCTCACTTGAAATTAATAAACTAATTATTTTCGAATTAGTTGCACCTCTCAATATGCAATGTCTTAAAAATTTGGCTATATGAGTGGCGGCTATAAGAGGAACTTCGAACCTCGTTACCGGAGCGAGGATATGAAAATATTAAACAATTCATATCCTCAAATGGGAATCGAACCCACAGTCTCTCGCGTTTACAGTCGCACGCATGTACCCCTGCTCCACGAGTGGAGTTCCACAGTGGTTCTTTTTTATATTTATTAACTTACTTACTAATCGAAAACACAGTATTAAAGATACTAGAGGAAGGTCCCGAAGGGCATGTACGAAGAGGTTGATGACCGTGGACGAGGCAAACGAGGTATGCAGAGACCGTAGCATTTGGCTCTCCGTTCTCTCTGACTATCCCGCTAGGGATAAAGCTGATATAATACGCCCACGACCACTGCCCACAATTCAACAACAACTTCATAGAACCCATCAATCAAATTAGTATGTAACTTGAACTTCTGACTGGCACAAGTCAATTCGAGTAAGTTATTACCGCATACTAGGTATAAGCATACGTTAATTAGCTTCGGAGAATACCTTAATGTGTCTCTGGCGTGCAATATATTGTGCATGCGAGCCTTGCAAGCTATATTCTATATTAGAATATTGGAAGTTACTTTAGAATTTTATACATGCACTTTATGGTTTTACTAAAATTGGTGTCATCTAGATGCTGTGGGGATCAGTAAATGTTGGTGTTGATCGTGGATTCGATTCGTGATTGGGGACATGTTTAATTTTCTTTTGCGGCTTCACTGTTTTTTTTTAACGAGGTAGACAGGAGAATCGAAAGTAAAAGCATTCCGAATTTGAAATTGCACACTTTGTTTTGATAAAGCGGTTATAAAAACTTGCGTACGGTTCCGTACTATTATCTATGCGGAACTCAACGCCGTGCTTCGACTCCACAGCAGAGCGAAGAAATGGAAATGCAGGTCGCGTTTACAGTCACAATTTGTACCCCTACGCCACGACTGACTCCATCTATTTTCTCTTTTCATATTATGGAATAACGAAAATAAATGCAGCACATATATACATTTAAATTTAGGTGTTAGATATTAAATATAGCATCAGAAAGTTTCGTAACGGAGTATCAAATTAAACGATGCATGCTAGAGTTAATGAGTTCATTATATGTACGATGCAAGAAATATACTCGTATATTTAAAATTGTTATTTATGTGAGAGCAGGTTGTCGCAGGTTCAATTCTACAGTTTCTTAGCTTATCTGTTATAGCTGTATCCCGTGTATAACAGGATAAATAAAGGGAATCTAGTGTTAAGGCTCGTCGTCCACTACTTTCCGTTAAATTCTGAGACATTGGCATTTAAGTTCCAGAACTTAACGCTGCATTTTGTTTGGCAAAACAGGAAAATAAAATCAATTCATTGTTATCGAACCTATGACCATCGTGTTTACAACCAAACGTTATCCTACTGCGCTACGATGGTGTGCACTTTGTAAATATAGTGCAATAAAAGTCGTAATTAAAATTTCATATACATTAATCAGCTTCACGCTGTATCCCGCACACAGCAAGGTAGGCAGAGGGAATCTAGTGTTAAGGCACTCCGTTCCCCACTTTCTTCAGAATTCTTGAGGTATTGAGTGGCAGAACTCAACGCCGCGCTTTAAATATAAATTATAAAATACATAAACTTGAAATGTATCAGAAATTAAATGTTTTCGTAGAAATTGAAACTACACCCCCTACGTAGGTAAACACTATACGTAATGAAAATATAAACAGTAATATAATTTAGTTTCCACATATAATACGTCTAAAGCGGGATTAATCTCCTAGCTTTTATTTCAATGAAAAGTTCAGCATTTCTGTATTCATTGTATTTATTTCATTTATTCATTTAAATCCCTCTTGGCGTAGTGTTAATACGGTGAATCTAGGTTTGATTCCAATTCGGTACAGTTATATTTCTTTTATTTAAATTTTTACGTATTTTTTATTATATTTTAATTATTTTAATTTCTCAACCTTAGTTTCGCCACTCAACTCGTATTTTGTTATTATAAAAATAACTTTATATATAACAAAATTGAAAACCGCACAAGCCCACTTTTCTCGAGGACGAGTCCTTGAGATATCTTCAAATAGAGAAATTATGTACATAAGTAACTAAAAGATTGTAACGATAGAGGAAAATTACTAAACTGATTTGGATGAAACTTAACAGTTATATAGCTTTAAATACATCTAAATACAGGCTTCAATTTATGTTAACAATAAGTTTAGGCGGAGGAAGACGCCATTTGGGTCGCTAGTATATTATTATACGTATACATTATATTTAGATTGGGAAGTTAAGAGTATAGAAGTGTCAAATGACCGGCGTAGAAGAATTGATATAACAATTTTATGTTGAAATATTTTTAAAGATTTGTTATAATAAAATTTATATTTAAAAGATTTTTCTTGCTCTACGTTTATAATTACTTACAGAATGGCAAAGCTCGGCTTAACCTGGCGAAATGTAATTGTTATTTGGTTTTCAAAATGGAAGTTTTAATATTGTGTAAAGTATTTATGTAACTTTACACAACGCTCACATTTAGGCAGAGAGAGGAAAAAATCTAGTGTTAAGACACTACGTTCCCAGTAAGATATTTCCCCTCCTCATTTAAAGCTATATATCCAAACTAAATTGCATTCGCTTATTTGTCTTGCTCAAGAACCAAATGGAGAGGGGAATCATCTACCAGATGGATTCCAAGCTCTAAAAGGAGAATCGGCAGACCAAAACGGAGATGGCGGGACGAGCTGAACCATTATAGGCCTGACTGGTGCTCAATAGCCCTAAATAGACCGGAATGGAAGAAATGGAGAGAGGCCTTTGCCCAACAATGGGATGGTGTAGGCTAGGGAAAAAAAAAAAAAAGAACCAAATGCACGACATTAAAGCATGTTAAAACAAAATTGCATATTAAACATATAAAAACTTCTACTGCTGCCAGTTAAATATATGGAAATTATATTATTAAAAGTCTTCATCATATTTTTCATAATTATGCACAATAAGCATAAAATAATATTGCATAACGAATAATTAAAATGCATTTACATATAACTTTATATTACCTAGAGTCCTGTAGCCATAGGTCTCTAGTATCGATGGGTGGCAGTTCAGTTTCGGTTGAGGCAGCAGAGTGTTGGGGGGTTCCCCCTCTCGGACTTAGGAATCTTCTCCAAGTGCAGCGGCGTTCTGTTGGTTGTGGAATAAAATGTATTAAATATGGTTAGCATATTAATAGTATTAATATTTTAGTAGATTAGATAGGAAAAACGATTAACTGTAATTTAAACAATTTGCATTGCATTAAATTAACAAACAATTATTAACAAATTTTAACAAACAAATTGTAGTAAATTCCGCCATTCATAAATATCTCGAAAAATTGGCAGAAAATGAAAAACGAGAGCCTTAACACTAGGTTCCATCCACCTTGCTGTATGCGGGAATAAACGTAAAGTAGATTTTTTTATCCTTCAAAAAACAGACAGACAGATATTTGAAAACTTATATAGTAAAAAAGAAATGTATCACCAAAAACTAAATATGAAACCCTTTCAAAATATTAAAGTCCTTGCAACACGTCAAACATGGAAGCTTTTAACAGATTAGTTTGGACTGTAATCCATTTGATTAGTGGCTTACACTGAGCGAGCCGTACTGAGGGGAGAGGAGTGTCCTATATATAAAATATATTGGCATTTGTTATTATTTAATAATTTGTATCAAATATTTAATTATTTTATTCTTTATGGTAAAATTCTTATATTAGAAAAATAAAAAAAAAATCGAGCTCCCTAATACTTGCTTCGTCAAATTCCGATCGTTTTAATCAGAAAATTTCTAAAAAATTGATCGTAGCCGGACTCGAACCTGCATACCTTGGATTCCGTCAAAGTGCCATAGAAATTTTAGCAATAAGTTCTTATCGAGCTTCGTAAAATTTCTTATAAGATGGGCAACTTATTCTTGTTGTTAGCATCTCGGTATCGAGATTATTACAATTTTCTACTAACACCCGTATTTAAAGCTGGTGATAAAGGTCGAAGAGGTCGAGAGGTTCCATCTAGGATTAAAAGGTCATAATTAATGTATTGTCCTACATTCATTGTTTTCTTTGTCGCTAAATATTTATTGTATATAAGGGGACATTCAGACTGATGGTAAATAATTAATTTCCTTTTTGTTTATTCGAATGAAAAATTTTCATTTGGCCTAATGTTTTATATTAAATTGTATGGTAGAATTTATGTTGTATTTATTTTTATAACTATGTAAATAAACTCCAGTATTTTATGAGCCAATTAGGATGTGTTTTTTAGTAAAAAAAAATATAGTAACAGGTTCATTGTGATACACGTATCTTTTAAAAAAATATATGCGATAAGATAAAAGTTTTTCTTCTAATTTCTCACTGTAATCCACACATACTAGGGTAGAAACGTAATATAAAGATACTTCTTTACAATTAAGACGCTTCCGTTCTCCACAGTAGTATATAACGGAGTACATAAGTTCAGAATATTATAAAGAGTTTTAGTTTCATGCTGTTACCTGCATATAGTGGGGAGTCTAGTGTTAAAACACTCCGTTCCTAGCCTACTGTCCAATTTTTGTGATATTCCCTATGAAATGGCAGATTCGAGCGAATTTCTTCCCGAGTGGTAATCGAATCCACACCCATCGTGTTTACAGTCAGACCCAGAAGGCTTTGAAGTTACATTCGTTTGATATTTATTTCGAAATATTAATAAAAGAAATTTCGCTCCACTGAAAACGTTACAGCGAACGTTTTTGATCATTTCAAAGCCGTGTATTAATCGAGATTTAAACATACAAACGGATAACATTTCCGATCCAATTTCGCGTGTTTGCGGGTTTCGGCCGTTTGATGGATTTTAATTTGCACGTAATCATTTTTGAGTTTTCGTCATTTGTGATGAGATGGAATGATGAGAAATATTAATATGGCTCAAGTAAAATGGTATCAAAGCTAACGTGGTGCAGTGGAACAGCTGGGGGTAATGTGGGTGGGGGTTCGATTCCCATTTGAGAACATAATTATTTTAACACCGCCAATGAACACAATGCTTCAACATTAGGTTTCTTGCCTACCCTGTTATATGGGAAAAACATGAACCCCAAAAAAAAGATATACAAAAAAAAGATATACAGAAAAAAAGATTTAAATATATCTTTTCTGAAATGCATTTACGTAACGTAAAGTAAGCTATAAATCTTTATTCTAAATTCGCTCCAGTCAAACTCTCGGTGAGTTACTGCCGCGTTGGTTTTGTAACAGGTAAAATATTAGTTTTCCTTAATCTATATAAATTTTATATACAAATAATAATGACTAAATAATTTATTATAGCCTGTAGATATATTAGGGGCCCTCGTAGCGCAGGGGCACAGGCGTGTTATTGTAAATGCGACGAGTGTGGGTTCGATTCTTACTCGAGGTAATTAAATATCAATATTTAGCCAGTCCGAGTTGGATGCATGGTATCCAAGTATAAGCAGGTTGGTATATCCTCTGAAAGTGCTAATGTATGTGCTAATTATATAATAGGCACTTTTCGCCAAATTCTGAACGCACTGGGTGTTGGGTTGCTGGACTCAACGCTGTGCTTTATCTTGTTACCAAGGCGAGGAATTGAAAACGATTTAATTTCCTCGAGTGGGAATCGAATCCACTACTTGTCACGCTTGTGGCTCTGCGCCGCGACTGTCCCCACTTGTAAAACAAATAGTTACATTACGATATCATAATAAGACTTATAATATAAATTATTTTGTCAAGCATCTATTTTCTTCTCCTAAGGCCAATTTAATAAGGTGACCCGATTTTGACGTTAGCCCGTAATAGCTTATCTTCACTATCTTCAATAGAAAATCTATTTTAACTCTAAGTTAACACATTTTATAAACTTATAACCAACCCTCTTTTACATGAGTAGCTTCAGCCTAAAATTGTTAGAGGTTATCCTATGGGATTCATAATTTTAGTTTTACTTATTTTAATCCTAATATTAGCTTTATATGTCATAAATATCTTTCTACTATTGACATAGTCTTGGCACAGTGGTATAGTGTTTGACTGTAGTCGTAATGGTAATGAATTCAATCTCATCCAGGCAATAAATATGTTTTAATGTTAATTAAAAAGGAAAAGAAGTTTAGGTTTTTGTCAGTCATTGCGTAAAGTTGAAGAAAATGAGAGTGTCTTAACACAAGGTTTCTCCTCCTCCTTTTACTAAATTGCCGAATAAATGACAAAATAATCGACGTTCAGTTCCGCTTCTCAACACGCAATACTTCCAAAAGCGGCGGGAAAGTGGAGAGTGGGACACTAGGCTCTCTCTGCCGACCCTTCTTCATGAGGGATACCAGGGACCAATATCATTATATAATAATTGGTCCATGGTAAACTCCACAGAAATATCGCCTATGGCACTATGGCCAAATAATGAACAATAGTTTTGCAGTAATACCAAAGAAGAAGTAATTAATAGAAAAGAAGAAGACAGTAGCTAGTCATAAATACCGATAGGTATCGCACCAAGCCAGCCAGCAGCCCATCCTTGTCCCAGTCCTTTCCTCTGTCGCGCGAGGAGATGAACAGTTAGCGCGTACGTGAGCAGCATCACGCCAAGAGGTATGTAGAACGAGATGACAGACCCTATAGCCTTGTATAGAGGATCTGGTATTTGACAGGAACCGCCGATGAGGACTGATTCTTCGTTCTGCAATACAAAAAATTACTTATCTAACTTGCATTGAAAAAAAAATACTATCTATATATTTGAGGCCAGTCGTGGCACAGAGGCACAAGCCTGTGTGATTGTAGACACGATAGGTTGTGGGTTCGATTCCCACAAAATTTAACAAAAAATAACTTATTGTACGAAAAAGTGGTTTATTTGGAAATATTTTACTATCTACATATATCGGTTACAAATAAAAAAGTAAATTTTAATCTTCTTATAATGCTTCAATATATTTCCAATTTTCTATCTAAACAACATGATAAAAATACGTATGTTATTTTAATAGTTCCTTTCCTATTAGTCTTATAGAGCTTGTGAGCGTCTTTCTCTTTGTGAAAGTACTTATATCGATTCCAACGTACTGAAGTACCAGGTTTTAGAAATAACAATGTATGTGATAATAGGATCTTGAATTGTAAGAATTTAAATTATATTAATAAAATACAGATCTGACTACAAACGCAATGTTTGTAGGTTCGATTCTCATTCGGGGAATGAATTGTTTTCATTTCCCTGTTTCATTTTGTAAGGACAAAATGCAGATGCATTCTTCCACTTTAGACCTAATGCACTGAATTCGGGCGAAAAGTACAGAATGGAGTGTTGGATCACTAAGTTCTCACTACCTAATCTGGACAACATATAGTTAGCAATAGTTCTCTATTACTTTACAACCATTATCTGTATAGACAACAACACAACGACAACTTACTTCGTGAAAGTATCTTTCATCCCATAAAAGGATCAAATTATACTAACTTGTATATGTTACGTTAAGTTTATCATATAGATATATATGTTATGTTAAGTTTATATATTAAGAATATTAATATAAAATGTTTGTTATAATGTTTTTCTATTTTTTGTACTGAACTATAATAATAATATAAAAACAAAAGTACTAGTCCCTATATAATTTTACCTGATCTCATAAAATATTAGTAACGTACTCGTATACGTTATTAATATTTTATGAGTTTAAAAAAAGTATAAAAAACAATAATATTGTTAGAAATCGGAAGCGGTTAATGTTTTTAAAAACAAGATAAAAACACATATCGTCTATATTTTTCATTTCGTGGACAACTTAAGTGTCTTAATGGGAACGAAGTGACATAACAATAAGTTCCCAGGTTCCTCTGCCTACCCGCTTAAATGAAAATACAGCGTAAATCTAAAATAAATATAAATTTATGAATAAAACGTTCCTGTTGCCTACAGTACGGGGATATCTACAAAAAGAAAATTTCCCGTAATTCAAAGCAGAATTTAATTTAATAGTTAAAATTGAAGTTACGTTCTTCAAATATTATGAAATGTTAACCATAGCAGTAAAAAGATAATTTTAAAGTTTTGATAAATTGCTTAATTCGATTTTTTTTACAAAAAATCTAATAACTATTGATTTCACCTATCAATTATTAATAACTATAATTCTAGAATTCGTAGAAGTAAGAAATTCTAATAAAAGTAACATAAACGTTCATTCCCACAATCTATTACAATGCCTCTGAATATTTAAAAGTGTAGGCAACCTATAAATTCAGTCTGCCTTTGAATAAGTCATTTAGTCCTTAGCCCATTGTGTTTCTTGAAAATCAAACGTTAGTTCTATATACCCTATATTTTCATTATAGTCCAAAATGGTAATAGGTATTTGCTAAAGAGGGTAATGGATACAATAGCATGTTCTAAAATATCGAATATTGGATTCACGCCTTATTCCGCACATATCAGGGTAGCTAGAGGGAAGTCGGGAACCTAGTGTTACACTTCGTTCCCATTAAGACACTTCCAGTGCCCACTTTACGCCGAATTCTGAGCGTTGCGTGTTGAGTAGCGGAACTTAATGCTTCATTGCCTCGCTACCAGAGCGAAGAAATGAAAATATCTAATATTTCATATCCTCGAGTGGGAATCGAACTTACAACCTGTCACGTTTACAGTTCGCACGCTTGCATTCCTACGCGACAACTGGCCTCAATAAAACATAGGAAATTTGTAATAGGCTAGGTATAAAAATATTTGTAAGAGACTTTTCCTCGCTCTGTTGTCGATTCAAAGCGCGGCGTTGAGTTCTGCCACTCAACACGCAATGCCTCCAGAATTCAGCAGAAAGGGAGGAACAGAGTGTCTTAACACTAAGTTCCCTCTGCCTACCCTGCTATGTGCGGGATACAGCGTGAAGCTGATTGGTTGATTGATTGGGTAGGTATCACGTTAAGTATTTAGTCATAGTTAAGCTGCAAATAAAAGTAAATTAGAAATATATTTAGAGGATTGTCACCCACAATGCCAATCCCAAACGAGGAAAAGTTCTCTTATTCATCATAATTTAATTCGATTACAATTTACATCGATCAATCCACAAAACTGGCACCATAATTCAATTCCATAGTGTTGACAGCTATTTAATTAAAGCTATCGTTGTTATTCAACGTGTATTGTTATATTTTCTGCTTCATCATCTTTAAGGGGATATACGAAAATTAAATTAAGGAGAGAACAAGTCATTTATTACCTTTTATATTTTTATTTTGAAAGAAATTTGTGAAAAATCACTCTAATTTCACTATTTATTAGGTTTTAAGTATTATATATACAGTTTAATAAGATATTATATTGTGTGATTGTAAACGCGACTGGTGAGTTCAATTCTCACTCGAAGAAATGAAAATTTTATTTAAATTTATATTTTCATTTCTTCGTTCTGGTATCGAGGCGAAGCGCGGCGTTGAGTTTCGCCACTCAACATGCAATGCTTTCAGAATTCAGCGGAAAATTGATATAGATAGATATAAAGAGCTATATATCCAGTTTTACATATATACATACATATAACATAATAATTTTAGTTTTGAAATATTATAGGACAGAGAGAATCAAGTAAAAAAACATTTCAGTATCTATTTACCCCATTTGGCATTTCCATGGTGTTAAGATCCATCACACGACACCCATATCTCGAAAATATACTAAAAATAGCATAAAGCTGTATTTTCTTGAATGTACTTTAGGTTCCCTATTAGGGAACTTAAGTCTAACGTCCAAAGGTTGTAGAGCAAGCATTATCATTTAGGCACTTCCAAATACCCCGACGACGGCAATTAATATAAATAATTAAATTCCCACCACGCCTGATCAATACTGGAGTAACTCGTAAAGTTAGACGTTTTATCGGCGAAGGCGAACACACACATAAATATATGTTGATACGCCATTAAAAGAAGACTAAGGTTTATTGTTAAGTTCTTTTAAGCAAGATAAAAAAGCTTTTTACATTATTTTATCGCGATGAGGCGAAGTTTTTACGTATTTTGTTTAATGAAATGGGTGTAAGTTTAAATTTAATTTTTTTTCGAGTATATAATAATATATATTTTTTTCATTTCTATATTTTGGAGACGTTGGCGTTTGTGTGGTGAATTTAAGGGGGCGCAAAATAAGCTCAACTTCGAGCATCAGCTGTGCCACGATCAGTTTTTAGATTTTGAAATAATTTAGACCTCGTTTGATCTTTCACAGTATCGATGAAATTAAGGTCACGTTCAAAGTTTTAGGACCTCCCGGAGGGTATGTAAAGGGGTTACTGAAAATAAATTAATTTTTAACAAAAACAAAAACCGACTTCTAACAACGAACTAAAAAGTGAAAAATAATTATATAAAGATTTTATAATTTTGAAGTCGGTGCCAAGTAAAACAAACAGGCTTAGTAATTAGATATTGTAGTAAAGGTGTTGTAGCATTAGCTTGACACCGACTTCAAAATTATAAAATCTTTATATAATTATTTTTCACTTTTTAGTTCGTTGTTAGAAGTCGGTTTTTGTTTTTGTTAAAAATTAATTTATTTTACGATTTTTAGTGATGGGTAGATCTTAAAATGATGCTTCTTGAACGAGTGGTGATGGTGGTGGTAGTGGTTGTCAACGAGTGGTTGTGATTGTTCTATGTAAAACTTCATTTAATTAGCTATTATTTTTGTGCAGTTACATTTTGGTATATTGACAAGAACAAACATAAAAAGTATTCGGGTGAATTCGGAATCTCCCTTTTTTGAAGTTGGTTGAAAATGAGAACATCCTCTTTTTTGAGATTGGTTGAAAAGAAATGCAACGATCAGGAATCTCACTTCTGACATCAATTTAAAAAGTTTTTGCTTGTAACTATTACAGTATAATTAATTTTTGACCAAAAAAAACAAACTTTCTCAATTTTCTCCGGATTCCATAATCGAAACCTAACCAAACTTTCACCAAATTATCCTTGAAGTGTATCCTTTCAAACAAAAAAAGAATCATCAAAATCGGTTGGCGCGACATTGAGTTATTCGGCTATTAGTCGCGCACATGCATAATGCAAATTTAAGACTTATGTGATTTTCTCATGGATACCATTGTCAGACATGGACCAAAAAAAAATGGGACCATTCGGGAAGCTATACCTTTCAAATGAAAAAAAAAAATATCAAAATCGGTCCACCCAGTTACAAGTTATGAGGTAACAAACATAAAAAAAAAAAAAATAAAAAAAAAAATACAGTCGAATTGATAACCTCCTTTTCTTACAGAAGTCGGTTAATGAGAGAGGCGAATTATGCAGATAGCATAGAGCTTGGCGCTCCCTTTCGTCTAGCTACCCCGCTAGGGACAAAGCATGAAGCCAAAAACAAAATTGTTTTTTCACGCTGTATCCCGCACACATCAGGCTAGGCAGAGAAACTAGTGTTAAGTTCCGTTCTCCATTTTCCGCCAAATTCTGGAGGCATTGCGTGTAGAATGGCCGTATTTAACGCCATGTAGTGCCTCGATACCAGAACGAAGAAATAGAAATATAAACGTAAATAAATATTTCACTTTCTCGAGTGGGGATCGAACCCACAACCGTCGAGTTGAAGCTTCGTCACAACGGCACATCATTCGTCAGTGACAGCTTTTGTTAATACTAATTAATCCCATCAAAGACAACATAAAATGAAGACAAAGATGTTAAAGCATGTTCTGAGGAACATTATACTGTACAAGGGATTTCCTGTTTTACGTACTACATATTACATATGTAATAATGTCTAATTCCCCTTTTGTTGTTCTTCATGTTTTGAGAGGAAGTAATAAATCTTAATGATATTTCTTTTTGTTTTATTTGAATGTATAGCAAGGTAGCCGGAGAGAACTGAGTGTTAAGGCACTTCGTCGAGTTTTGATGGCATTGTGTGTTGTGTGGTGTAACTCAACGCTGCGCCTTTGACTCGACAATAATAAATGTTATATACATACGATTGGGAACCTGAAATATTTCCTAACTGGTTTAAAACAGGTACTCGTAGATTGCCAGTAGTATGCATTTATTTGATAGTTAAGTATAGTGGATATATTTAAGCTTTCAAACACGTACTTAATATTGTAAGTGATGTATGTTTGTATGTTCGATCAAAAATTTCTCGGAAACTAAGTCTTAATTCATGATACTTTTTGATTTAGACGCGTTGTAACTTAGGGACTGAAAAATGGTTCAAGAACGATCCAATAATTTTTCAGATACGAATATGCTCCACACATTTCTTAACCTCGATACAGGTAAAAAAACTTATAAGGTAACCCAAAGTAGGTAATAATACAATTTTTTTAATTTAATTGAACTTCTCTATCTTATTAAACGATTATAATTGTAAATAATCCCACACATTCAATTGTATTTGTTAATATTTATTAAAAGATTAATCTTCACAGAACCTCATGCAAAATCTTCAGCTGTCAGATATGCCACTCTCAGGAAGTCACTATCAAGTCCCTTTTGACTGGAATCGCTTTTGTTTCCTTATTTAACATTAATAATTCAAGCTTCGTCCATAATTTCCATTAAAATAAATATATTAGTGAAGGAAGAGCAAAAAGCTTCAAAGTTCTGTACTCGTATTATATTAAGAATATTTAACTAAACGTAATGTACTGGTACCTGCTCTGGGATCTATTACATTTTATTTTTATTATGTTAGATAAAAGTTGATGTACCTATCTAAATTTATTTTAATAATACCATAAAAGAAAATATGCAAAGATAGCAAAAGTATATTATAGTGTAGTGGGACTGCGTGTTCCTGTAACGATGGTTGTGGATTCGATTCCCACTTATGATAATGAATTATTTTTCCAGTATGGCACAACAAAGAAGATGGATACTTTTCAACTATGCTAAGATCAATTTCCAAGTATTTTGAAATAATATTAGCGTTGGGAAAACCTCGGTTAACATTCGAGAACTTAGTAAAGTAAGTAATTGGTGAGATAATGAAATGGTTGACTGCTATGCGGAATTATTTTTTTTTATGTACAAAAAATAAGCAGGTATATTATAAAAATTGCCTGTCTCAAAAGTGCATTAAGCTTTTCTTCGTTAAAATAAAATAGTGAACTAGTGTCAAAATTTTTCGGTCGTTATAATGAATTCATTAAGCCAATTCTAAGGCACAACATTTGTTTGCTTATTTTTCCATTAGCATGTATTGCAGTGTTGTAAGATCGTAGTGATAGAACACGCCGTTCTCCACTTTACATATTTTTTTTTCGATATATTTTTACGTTTTGAGTAGAGGAACTCAAGTAGCAAGAAAATATAATCATATAACCATTTTCCTCAGTGGGGGCCGAATCCACACTAATAGCATCCACGACTTCACTCTATAACATAAGGCGAAAATCATCTTGAAATAAAAGCTTTTAACACCAAAATATATTTGAAGTTCAATCCATTATCGAATTCCCTACCATCGCATACCCATTCAGACTCTCACTTCGCCAAGGCGGTCTCAATCCATAATATTAAGCTAAAATCTGAATCTGTCGCCCAGACGTTTGTTAAGAAAAAAAAAGGAAAAAACATTTTTGGTACCCATTAAATATTTAGAAGACATCTCTCCCATTCTCCAATGAATACCTCAAGGTTGTTCGTCGTGCTTTCATATTCCACTGAATGGAAATAGAGCAGCCATCGCTAGTTTAAGAATATGTGTATTTTACTCTTATATGTACGAGTATATAGGCTTTTATCGGCATTCTGATATAGAAACTTGTCTTGCTAATATCTGGAATGGGCTATGAGTAGGTCTTTGGTAATTTTTCATCAAATTTTGTTAATAACTTGGATGCCAGTTTTAACACTAGAAGTGCCGAAGATTGATACCCCCCTTGAACCGCCGTCGTGACAAATTTGTCCCATTCTACTTATTATGTTGATTGTTGGTATAATACAAAAAAAAAATATTATTAAAATAATTCGTAAAATATGTAGACCATATTTAATAATCAATTCTTATTCTTTACACACATAAAAGTACCAAAAAATAAAACACAAAGAAACAATCAAATATTTCAAATACGTTCTAAGGTCGTGACAACTAACTGAATAACTCTTACAAAATTATAAGTTATTGAAATTAGTTAATATTATTAGTAGGCCAAGTAATGCATTAATATATTCTTCATCAGTGATACATCACAGATGATTTATAACATTGCGTGGTAATGCCTCCAGAATTCGGCGGAAAATGCCAGCGGAGTGCATAGCACTAGGTTCCCAGGTTCCCTCTACGTACCCTACAATTGCCCACATTTGGTATGAGTGTTTTTCTGAAATTCAAGCCTAGCTTAGTCATCCTTTCATCTGATACCTCACTTGGACTAGCGGCAAAATTTAGTATTGACACCAATTTTACCCCACTTTTCAGGCTATTATTTTTTAAGATTTATACATAAATGTATAGTTTTCAGATTTTTTCCTGTACTAGTACTACATGTAAATGCTAGCTGCCAAATTTCATAATTCTAAGTTAACTGAAAGTACCTTATTTATTTGATTCCCTTTATAGTGTCGAAATACATATTTTTTACTATATAAATAGTCATATCTTTTTTTAAGGGCGCTTTTTCAGGAAATCAAGGGACTGTAGATCGTCATATAGTTCATATTCATATACTTATATGAATATCAACTCGATTTCTCCAAGCATTCCTGAGATAAAGACACAGACAGACGGATGGACAAAAAAATGATCTTATAAGGGGTTTTTTTTCCTTAAAAGCTACAGAACCCTAAAAACTTAGGCATTGACTGCTAAACCTACTATTCAAATTTTTTCCGCTCCCGCATGGCCCTTTCCCCTCCACCTCGTCCCCGAGGCATGAAAATATGTCAAATTATACCCTCAAATAATAAAATAATAATGGCGGGATAAAAATGACCCAGCGGCAGTTCTAGGTAAATCTCATTTTTTTTCAAAAAGTATAACTGCTATAAAATTATTTATATTTTTAATTAAATAAAGGTGTAAAATTGGTAATAGTCAAAAAAATTCATTTACATAAATTAACAAATAAAAAAGTTATATACAATCAACCTTGCGTTTGGGTCAAAAATGTAGTGTTAACGTGCCGCAGGGGCACTAGCGTGTAAATGAGGCAGGTTGTGGGATCGATTCCCACTTGAGGTCATGAAATATTTAATATTTTCCTTTTTAAGTGCTTCGACGAAAAGTGTTAAGAATGAAAGTGGCGTTGAATTCTGCCACTCAACACGCAATGCCTCCAGAATTCGGCAGAAAATGGGGAACGGAGTGTCTTAACACTAGGTTCCCTCTGCCTTCCCTGCTGTGAACTCAACGCCGTGGTTTGTCTTGTACGAGAGCGAGAAAATAATGTGACAGCTAATAAATATGTCATTCTAACACTTAACACTGGCACAGCTTGCATTTTGTAGGTGAGACAAAGGAAATTTCAAATTCAAGAGTAATTTAGGCAAACCACTATATTGGCCTATTCCGCCTATACGAGCGTTAAATTGCAGTTTGTATGTTTGCACATCCCATTTGCATATAAATGAATTAGAAATTGAATATAATTAAATAGAAGGAAGACTGGACGATTAGGTTAATTTCGTATATAGAATAAAAAATTGGAAGATGCATGATTCTAACTAAGACATTCTATTCCCCACGTACTGCCCAATTTTCCAGACATGGTGTGTCCAGTGGAGGAAGTCAAAGGCACACTTGGTCTTAGCCATGTTTATTTACTTTTAATGAGGCTTTCGCGGCACAGGGGCACAACCGTGCACCCTATTTACAGTAGTGAGCCCAATGGTTATGGGTTCGTTTCCATTTGTGAATTTAAATATTTAATATTTTCATTTCCTTGCTCTGGTCATGAGACAAAAGTGCGGCGTTAAGTTCCACCTACTCAATACGCAGGGCCTCAATGAATTTGGCGAACAATGGTGAACGGAAATGTAATGAGAAAGGGAATGTCTTAACACTAGGTTCCCAGGTCCCCTACACTGCAATAGTAGGAATACAGCATAAAGCTAAAAAAATACTATCTATCTATGCTATCAGTTCATCCATAACTTAAACAAGTATCGTAATTTACAATGTAATCTCGTAATCAAAGGAGGCTGAGCCCGCATATCTCGTCTTTCTCCAATTAAGCAACGCGGCCTAATCCCTTGAAAAAAATACTATTTTATATATACTTACATACTATTAAACTTAAAATAATCTGACTCTAAACATGATGGGTGTGAGTTCAATTCCCATTTCTATTATTTTCATTTAACCGCTCTAGTAAATAAATCGCGGCGTTGAATTCCGCAACTCAACACGCAACATCCGAAATTTGGACAGAAAACGGAGAATGGAGAGTTCTAACATACTCCTCCATTTATCTATTGAAAAAGCGTGAAGTTGTTTTACTATGACATTAAAATTTAAACCCACTACCCTCCAGTCAGCTATGTCTCAGCATAATAATTATATTAATTAAATAAAACAGTATACTTTTAAATACTGTACTGTACAGTATAATTTATGTGCCTTCAAAATTTAAATATGGGTCTCAAATTCCAAGAGGCCTTCGTTAACTTATTCAATTAGTCGACGATACGCGCGTGCTTTGCATCGAATACTGTGTTAATAAGATTAATTACTTAAGTCAGGATAAGAAGCTAAAATGTAGAGCAAATAAAATTAGCTTCACGCTCTATCCCGCTTACATCAGGGTAGGCAGAGGGAACATAGTGTTAAGATACTCTGTTCTGTACATTACGCCAAATTTTTCGAGGCATATCGTGTTGACACATCGGACTTTTGCCTTGATGCAAGAGCGAAGAAATTAAAATATTAATAAATAATAGTTCATTCCACCGAGTGGGGATCGAATCCACAACTGTTGCGTTACAGTCACACCTTTATGCTCTTGCTGTCTCTAAAATGTAGAATTTGGTGTATTACGAAAAAAAACTTGTAGGATGCTCCACATTTTCCACGTGATAGTTGTGAATTTGATTCCCTCCCGGATGAAGGTAAAAATTAATATATAAAATACTCTAGCGTCCTAGACGCAGTATCTTTAATCTTTAGTGTTTATGATATTCTGATATATAAGCTATATTACTGTTAAGTTTTATTAAAATCTGTTCAGTAATTTTTACATGAGGGTGGAACAAACCTTCATCCTCACAAAACTTTTAATATTACTAGGACTTTAATATCATCTGTCTAGATACACCATTCAAGTGCGGCGTTAAGTTCCAGCACTGAATTGAATATGGGAGACAGAGTGTCGTATCTATTCCGCTAAATTCCGCAAACGGGCATAATAAAACAAAAGATTTTAATATTTAATTGTTAACCTTGTATCCATTGGCTCGGTGAGTCTCGTCGTTTAATTTTCAACTAATTTGGCTAAAATGATTTAACAAGTACGTTTACAGAAAGTTAGCTTGAATGAGAACGAGAAAGGCAGTATTATTTGTATGAGTGAGTTTCGTAATATTTTGGCTTTTAGTATTTGAATTTAGTTAATTTAAAGCACAAATGTAGATGATGATCTATACCGAAGTTTTGGTTACAGGTTCTTTTCTCTGAACGACCTAAACCTATAAGCTATGTTATTTATTTGTATTTACAATAACGAAAGTAAAATACTTATTCTTATATTTTATCCTCAAAATTTCGTCTCTCCTGAAAATCAAAATATTATTTCTGGAGAAGCCAAACACAACGCCGTGATTTTCGATTGAAGAAAATAAAAAAGCCAATTTCCTCTGCGCAACGGCTGTTTCTATGCATTTAAAAAAATAATTCGTACCTTAGAATACATCAGGCTCAAAGGCAGGCTCATCGCTGTAGACAAGATCCATACAAAGACGATCTTAATCGTCACACGTTTCCTCGTTTTATTTCTTCCAAACCTCATCGGGTATCTTAATGACAGGTACCTAGAAACAAAATGTATAAGGTAATTTTTTATACTTCTTATTTTAGAAAACGGTAATGTAAAAAAATATTAATTTATACTATATATTATCTTTTTCGTTTTAGCTTCACGCTCTATCCCGCACATAGCAGGATACGCAGTGGGAACTTGGGAACCTGGTGCTAAGATACTCCGTTTCCCATTTTCCGACTAATTTCGGAGGCATTTCGTGTTGAGTGGTGGAAATCTATCAAACTCTTAACTTGGTTACCAAAGCGAGGAAATGAAAATATTAAATATTTTATTACCTGGGAATCGAACCCACAATCTTTTATATCTTTTTGTCGCTTGTACCCATCTGACACCATAAGCATCAAATAATGAAATCATAAGAAAAAGAAGTTAACTACATTTTTAATACTAACACCTAAAATTATAGTTGAGAACGTTTAACCCAATTCGTTACAAGTTAGTAATTTCGCTGAGAAGAACGGATATCCCGCGGGAAATTTAATACTGTCGTGAAAACTGAAGGCAATTTAATAAGCGTATGTGATCTCGAAATATGAAATTGAAAGATAGGGGATGAAGTCGACGTTATTTCTATTCATTTCAGGATGAGATCGACTCTCTCGATTATTAAAAACTTCAATGGTTAAGGCACTACAAGCCTAGACTATTAGTCTATTTTCTAGGCTATTTTCCAAGGGGTATGTCTAGGGGTCTCTTTCTAATTTTTTTTCAGCTTCGCAAATAACTATAAATTACGTTCATAATTACGTTTTGTGATTCACCCCGTTATACAATGGTTGAGCTCTCTTATAAAAATAAAGTAAATTCAATAGCTGTAATGGAATTAAATTATCAAAAACAATAAAAAACCCGACTGTATAAAAATAATATAGATAAAAACAACCCCAATATTTAGTGAGAATTAGGAGTCGGGCATCTGTTCTTCTAATAGTTATTTTTTACTTTCCAAATAATACCAAATAGATATTTTCAAAGTAGGAGAGTAAATAAAATAGAGAGTGAATTATATTGTATTTTCTTCTTATATAAATATTTGGTTGAACTCACCTGTCAACACTGATAGTACAAAGATGCATAATGGAGGCCGTGCAGAGGAGGACGTCGAGGCAAATCCAAGTGAGGCAATAAACTGCTGGTAGCGGAAAGTATCCTGGGGGGAAGAAACACATTTTATCACTATATATGAAGTATTGGTTTCTTCGAAGACCTAGTGGCAGAGCAGTGACACAGGGTCGAAACGATTATGGGTTCGATTCCCATTAAGGGAATTATGTTGATTTTCTCGCTCAGTAAGATATAACACAGCGTTGTGTTCTACCATTCAATATTTAATCCTTTTAAAATTAGGCAGACAGTGAGGATAGAAGTATCCAACAACTAGGTTCCCTTTGCCTACCCTAACAAAATCTGGGATAACAAAACTTAACATTTAGTCCTGCCACTCGATACGAAATGTTTCGCAAATTATGAGAACAGAGTGTTTCATTACTAACTTCCCTCTGCCCACTGCGGGATAGAGCGTGAATCTAACAAAAAAATATGCTCTTAATAACATGTCTCTCTCAGTCCTCTCATTTCTTCTCTTTCTTTCAGTTCAATACCTTCAAATTTAACCAATGTCGTAGCTAATGATCCTCTATTTATAGAAAAAAGCCCAAAATTTCAGTAGCTACGCGTACACGGGTGATAATGTTACGTCGTCATTAGTGTGACATACCAAATTCATTATAATATGGTACGGGACAAATATTTATCTATCGCCTATTAAATTACGTGATTTTCAGTAAAAGCTGTTACATTTATGGTACTTTGGTTGGTGTGCGATAGTGTAAATTGTAAGGTAAATTGTTAATTGTAAGGTGTAAATTGTTTAGATTGACATTTTTTAAAACATTTCGTCCCCATTAAGACACTTTTGTTCCCCAATCTTCAACAAACAAATTAAGAAAATCCAATTACACGAAATTGCCATATCAAAAATATGCTAATTCTGACAGAATGTAAAATATTCTAATAAACATTTAAGCTATTTCGAGATCGAGTTATAGAAATGCTGATTGTCCTTAGAATATGATTAATATTTTTCTCCCTGGTGATGTTTTCAAAAAATATGTCTTTTACTTCTTTGGTAAACAATGTTTACATACAATAAACTTAAGTTCAGTTGAAAAAAAAATTAAAATAAGGGCCCAGATTTACCTATAACTAACTTAATCCACCTTACTAGCTAGTTAGTTCCGCCCACATAAGCGTCGAAAAATAATAATTCAAAGAAAATTGTATTTCTTTTTATTATACATAAATTAGATTTAATAAAACTTTTCCACGTCAATCATAACGGTACTCCAACCGCAGTTGAAACTCGAAGCTCCAATAAGTTAAATACAAGTGCAAAAAGTCTTACAAACTTACTTATTAAATTAGTAAGAATATTTTACAAAGTTTATTGGAACATATTATTTTATGTAATTGAGGCAATTAGAAATTAAATTTCTTTTTCAATAGTATATTTTTTTATTAAAAAAGTTCTTTAGTTCTTTAGCTTCACGATACATTCCCTGTATATAGCAGGGTAGCCAGAGGAAACTTAGTGTTAATACACTCCCTTTGCCACTCACCGCCGCATTTTCGCATTGATTGCCAATATAAATATTTATTTAGCTATAGTTGAAATTCATAACATACATCTACACATTTATTCGTGTTTATTAAGATTTTCCACTTCTTTGTCACAATATAGATTTTAATTTTTTTTCAATTATCACAAAAAATTACAAAAGAAAAAGTAAAATGTTTAATCACTCTTCAGACAAAAGGCATCTCGTTAATGAAAAGGTTGGAACGTTATTCATTGAGCTATCCGATTGGGATTTTGTAGACGAGCGCTCTGATTAGGATTTACGAAATGATTATAATATTTAACACTGGTTTTATTTAACGGTCACAGTAGGCCTAATTAAACATGGGATTTAAAATACATTTTTAGAAATAAATCGTAAGATAAAGAAATTGTTTGAAAAGTAATCAAAAATGTATATTTGTATCATGCCGAGAGATCCGGCCGTTGAATCCTGCATATACGAGTTTTCTTAATTAAACCTATATTAATGAATAATACATGATTAGTAGAACAGATTACACCTGGGTTGCCTGGAAGAATCCTGCCGCAATCACCTTTAATTACATTTTTTCGTAACTCGTTTTTGGAGAAAATTGCAGTCATACGTTTTTTATATGAATCGCACATCATTTGAAAGATAAT
Source organism: Heliconius melpomene rosina (assembly GCF_056956725.1). Lineage (NCBI taxonomy): Eukaryota > Metazoa > Arthropoda > Insecta > Lepidoptera > Nymphalidae > Heliconius > Heliconius melpomene. The sequence goes on from NC_140399.1 coordinate 2,447,499, forward strand.
CGCATAAGGAATTGGAAAATTAAGGGTTGCCAGCTCTCAGTCTGCCGCAAGTCTAGGGTTGCCTGGTTTAAAGATGTCACTAAATGTTAATAATTTGCACTCATGTGTTTTTTTAATGAATTATATATCAAATTAAAGCTTATTTTTTTCTGAACACTATAAAACAGGGTTGCCTGGAAAATTCCTGCCGCAAACTGGGGTTGCCAGCGTTTGAAATATTTTATTCCGGTTCCGTTTGACTATGAGACGATATATAGACGATGAAATGCGCGGTCTGCCCCATGTTTTAAAGTAAAATATTATATAATAGAAGGTCAATCTTAAAATCAATGTTTATTCTAATTGTTCACCTGTTAAATGATGATTTTAATCATATTAAGTACACGTAGAAAACTATTTAAAGATGAAATCATCCTTATTTTTCAAGTAAAATAATGAATGTATAATATTGAGTCTTTGCAAAATCTATTTTCTAAATACTAATATTTATTTAAATTACCATTTTGAGACAACTAAATTATCTAATTAAATAAATGTTTACAAATATCGATCTACTATAAGCTATTAATATACATACATATACATCATGTTTCCTTAATATAATGAAGGGTGACCATTATTGCGGATATTTTTTTAATTAATTATATTGAAAAATACATTTCAATGAACTCTCGAACTCTCTCTCTCTCTTCGTCCTCTACTTGTTTGATTTGACAACGCTTGCCGCAATTTTTTTTTCTCACGCAACTTTTAATAATTTGCATAAGAAAAAAAAATATATATATAATAGAATTATAATAAACAAAACTAAGTTAGCAAAGATTAATTCCAAGAAAATTCGACAGTAATGCCGACTAATAAACGCTATTTACGATTTATGACCAGGAGTCGGCAAATATCAATTAGTTAGTTGGCTATTTTTTACTATAGATAAACATTTTGCAGCGCGAAACAAAGCAAACCACATGCAATAAAATTATTTTCGAAGATGTATTGTTTCTAAATGCAATAAAAGTGCAGATGGCCAAATGAGTTGTTTTTGAGCATATTACTTAGTTACTTACCTTTCGTTTTGGAGTAAAGACGTTTTTACTTGACAAAAATGAAGATGTGTTTTTTGTGCGGCCGGAGAGAAAATGTGATAGAATTTAACGAGGAATCTCTCCAAAAGTGTAAAATTATGTTATTGTTTCGCCAAAAAATGAATTTTCAATACAGTGACATTTTTTTTAATAGTGACACAATGCACGGTTATCATTTACAGTGTTACAAAAAGTTCATTGTTTTAAAACAAAAATATAAAGAAGAATTTTTTAATTATTTTCTAATGCAAAACGTAAGTATACTTTAATGTTTAATATTATATATTTTTATCTATGTAAATAACTTCTAATACAGAATAAAATCTAGACAATTGTGGCAGTGGGATAGTTGCCTCAGTTTTGATTACACTAAGTTAGGGACGTTAGGAGTGATTGCGCTTTATTAAAAGCTTTTATTTAACTTGCAATGTATGTATGTGGGTTCGGGTAAAATCTTAGAGCTCAATTTTGAAGTAGATATCTTCAACCGATTGAGCTGAAATTTTGGATACATGTTTACTTTGGATGACAATGCACGATAAAATATGTGACGTCATTCTAAATGTAATATGGCGGACCATGCAAGATGGCGGAATTGTTATTTTTAATGTACTTCTACAATATGGGTATCAAATGAAAGAGCTCGTTGAGAGCAACTCGAAAAATAATGTGATGTCACTCTAAATCTCATAAGGAGGATATTGAAGATAGCCGAGTATCTATTTGGTCTACTTCTACAATATAGATATTAAATGAAATGGGCCGTTGACCGTAACTCTAAAAATAATGTGACGTTATACTAAATCCAATATGGCGGAACATCTAAGATGGCAGAATAGTTATTATGCATGCACTTCTGCAATATGGGTATCAAATGAAAGATCTTGCCGAGAACTATTAGAAAAATAATGTGACATCACTTGAAATCCAATAGAATCCACACGATTCAAGTTTTTTGTGCTTTCATATAATGAAAGGTATGTTCGTACGATTGAGCTGAAATGTTGTATACACGATTGGTTTAGAGGACAATGCACGATAACGTTTGTGACTTCATTCTAAATACAATATGGCGGACCATCCAGGATGGCGGAATAGTTATATTTCATGAACTTCTATAATATGGGTATCAAATGAAAGGGCTTGTTGAGAGTAACTGGAAAAATAGTATAACGTCATTCTGAATCCAATATGGTGAACCATCCAAAGTAACAGAATAGTTATTTTTGATGCACTTGTACATTACGGATATCAAATGAAAGGGCTTCTTAAGAGCAACTTGAAAAATGATGTGACGTCATTCTAAATCTAATAAGACGGACCATCCAAGATGGCGGAATAGTTATATTTAATGCACTTCTATAATATGGGTATCAAATGAAAGGGCTTCTTGAGAGCAACTTGGGAAATAATGTGACGTCATTCTAAATCCAATATGGGGGACCATCCAAGATGAACGAATAATTATTATTTTTGCAATTCTGCAATATGGATATCAAATGAAAGGGCTCATTGAGAGCAACTCGAAAAATAATCTAACGTCATTCTAAATCCAATATGGCGGACCATCCAAGATAACCGAATAGGTAATTTTAGTCTACTTCTACAATATGAATATCTATTGAAAGGGCTCGTTGAGAGTAACTCGAAAAATGTGACATTTTTCTAAATCCAATATGGCGGAACATCTAAGATGGCGGAATAGTTATTATTTATGCACATCTGCAATACGGGTATCAAATGAAAGGGCTTGCCGAGAATAATTAGAAAAATAATATGACATCTAGTGTGAGAAACCTTCTTCCTCCTGGCATTAATCCCGGCTATTGCCAGGGTCTGCCTTCCTACTCAACCTACTCCACTTTGCTTGGTCTTTAGCGTCCTCAGTGGGTAGACCATTGGCTCTCATATCCGGCGTCACGACATCCAACTAGCGCTTCCTTGGGCGTCCAGGAGGTCTCACTCCAGGAACTGATATAGCAAGGCACTTGCATCCGATTTAGTTCTTAGACCGGCGCGTAACGTGGCCAAACCATCTCAGGCGGCGCTCTTGGAGCTTATCCGCTACGTCACGGACCCCAAGACTACCTCGAACGAATGTGTTGCGTATGCGGTCAGACCGCGTTACGCCGCACATCCACCTCAGTATCTTCATTTCCGTGACGTGAAGCTCCTGAGTATGCCGAGATAGTGCTGGCCAACATTCGCTGTCGTATAAAACAACCGGTCGTATGATGCTCTTGTATATCAGTCCCTTGAGCTTGGCGGTTTTCTTCGGTCACAGACCACACCAGTGACCTCCCGCCATTTGGCCCAGGCAGCACTTATCCGGCCATGGACATCGTGATCGATGCCTCCAGACTCGTGCATAACGGATCCAAGGTACCTGAACTTTTCTGACTTAACGGCTGGCTCAGGACCTATAAGGATCGTGCTCGAGTCCGGGCTCCCGCAGGCCATGTACTCGGTCTTCGACACATTTAGTTTAAGACCGCCGTTCTCAAGTGTACCCTTCCAGAGGTTCACTTTACGCTCCAGCGTCAGTCGGTTCTCGTCAATGAGTGCTATGTCGTCGGCAACATCATCAGCCATGGAGGCTGCACTACATTGAATAAGAACGGACTAAGAGTCGAGCCCTGGTGAACCCCCACTGTACTCGGGAAGGGTCTAGTGTCGCCAACAGCATTCCTAACCATAGAAGAGGAATCGTGGTACATGTCTCTAGTGTGAGAAACCTAGCCAGTGGTAACTAAAAAGTAAAAAATAAATTATAAGCAAAAAATCATTTTTAGAAAAAGCTTTTATTTAAACGCTTTAAAAAGGAGAAAATAAAATTTGTCTTTTAAATTTTAACTATCAACTCATAACCTCATTGTACACAATTTATATGATCATAAAAGCTTGTCGCGTTAATCAATATTTAATTAAATTGAAACTTTAAAAATTGAAACTTAGCAGATTTTACATAATTAAATTAGCACTAGTTTAGTTACACAAGTAAATCGCGCGACAAGCTTTTATGATCATATAAATTGTGTACAATGAGGTTATGAGTTGATAGTTAAAATTTAAAAGACAAATTTTATTTTCTCCTTTTTAAAGCGTTTAAATAAAAGCTTTTTCTAAAAATGATTTTTTGCTTATAATTTATTATAATTATAAGAACAATTCTTTCAGACCTAAATGCCTTAAAAACTATCAGCATAAACGGACAAGTTCTTGCTAGTGAAATTTTTTATTTATAATTTTTTAATAGTTATTATTAGTTGAATAGTTTTCATTTACTTTGCAAAAAACGTAAATATTCGTACCAAAAAGATGGACACCATAGTTCTTTCTACGGATAGTCTCCCTAGGGGCATTTTTCTGAAGATATATATATTTTATTCATATTTTATAATACTACTTTTTGAGAAGTGTGGCAACTATCCGGATTTTATCCTATACTCTTTCCTATTTTCTCCCGTCTTTTCTTATGTTACATATTACATATGTAATTAAATTTATTATTGAATTTTTTACAGGAAGAGTCGACTACATTTCGTGCGGATGTAGGGCCGAGCACTTCAATTATTAATAATGAAAACAATATGGATGATGATGAAATCTTGTCGTCCAGTAATATTTCGTCTAAAAGTGACCACTCAGTTGATCTTTCTACTAATTTAGAATATGAAGGCTTGAACGAGGTATGAAATCATTTACAATGAAACCCTTTAAGTACTAAGGTCGTTTTTTTTAAATAATGTTCATATTTTATTTTGTTTTGCTTTATAATATTACTTTAATTGATGAAACTTTTCATAATAAATTCTCATAAAAACGTAATTTTCCTCAGATATTACTGTAATTGCACATACCTGCTATCGACTACTATATTAGACTAATAAACTAAAATAATAAACATCTGTATTTCAGGAGTCGCCGTCGACATCCATTTCCGTGAAACCAATGGAGTCATCTGTTATATCAACAGTCCAGAATGTAATGCCGATCAAAAAATTACCATGTATATTTTGTAACGCAGTAGAGAAAAGAGTGGGCAACCGACGAATTTACGTTTCATTTCCTAAATCAGATCATACTATAGATGGAATCAAGAAAATTTCGTTAAGTAATAATGACATAAGGATTCTAGAAATACTCCAACATAGGGAACGAGTAGTATACCATGGGCTTTGTCTAACTTCATATCGACTTACGAAAAAAAAAATAAGTACAGATCTGCCTGAGCCCACTATTTGGCATGAAAATAGAGCTTTACATAAACGAGCATTTGATTCATTATCAGTTATAATTACTAATAAGATAATTGAAAAAAGAAAGGTAATGTTTCTTTTAGACCTTTTTAATACATACAAGGCTCTTTTAATGGAGCTTAAAACGGAAAAAGTGTCCATTGCAGAGTTCAAAAACTATCGTGTGGAAAGCTTAGAATTAAAAATAATAAATTCTTTTAGCAAATTCATTACTATCGAAAGCTCTCCCGAACCACACAAAAAGAAAATAGTTTATAACCGCGATATAAGTATTTCGGAATTAGAATAGAATAGAATAGAATAGAATAGAATAGAATAGAATAGAATATACTTTATTGCACACATAAAAGAAATATATAGAAAGAACAACACAAATAAAATTTAAAGAAAAACACGTATGCAAAGGCGGTCTTATTGCTTTAAGCAATCTCCACCAGACAACCTTTGAAACATTACGGAAAAATTGTAATGAGAAGACAGGACAACGTCTCAGTGCAAATCTTATGAAATATAATTAATTATTATATAATATATAATAAACTAAGTCAATAATATAAAATAAACTTACATAAAATGTGTTTAATGTTTATATACTTTACACATACATACATACAAATATTGAAAAATAATATATACTTACACATATATACATACATACATAAAACGTGTTCAAAAATATATACATAATATTAAAAAAATAAATAAAGATAAACTATTATACTAAATTAAATAAGTACTCTTTTAGACGATTTTTAAAACTGTATAAAGATTTGGAATGTCGAACTTCTGTAGGAAGTTCATTCCAAAGAATTGCAGATTTCATAGTAAAAGACTTGGAATAAAATAGGGTATGGGAAGTTGGTAATTTAAGGAGATTATCACAACGGGATCTAAGGTGGAGGTGAAGAAGTGAATCGGCACCTAGGAAACAAAATCGATCTTTTAAGTAGGAGGGAGAGAGAGAGTTGTACAGGATAGAATAGAGGAGAGTCAGCATGCGGAAATTTCGGCGATGTCGGATAGGAAGCCATCCAAGCTGACGACGATGATCAGAAACATGATCAAATTTACGTAAACCGAAGATAAATCTAATACATAGATTTTGTAACCGCTCTAGTTTATTTAGTTGTTCCTCAGATAAGTCTGGGTAACACGAATCAGCATAGTCTAAAATCGGTAACAGTAGTGAATGAGCTAGAGCAGTTTTGGTCTTTATAGGTAGGAAATATTTCCATCGTTTGAGCGATCCGATAGTGGCAAATAATTTACGGCTAACCTCAGCTATCTGTACTGACCAAGATAGGGAATTGTCTATAATAATACCAAGGTTCTTAATAGATGGACTCAGGCTCAAATCGACGCCGCCAAACTGTATAGCAGGGAGGCTTTTCTGGTCAAGTTTTTTTAGTTGCTTAGAGCCACCAATAATACTGACCTGTGACTTGGCAGGATTGACAGTTAAGCCAAAAGATTTGCTCCACCTACTAACATTCCGCAAATCTTCGTTAAGCTTATGAATAGCCTCACTAACATCATCAAATGGGGCGGCTAAGTAAATTTGAAGGTCGTCAGCATATAGATGAAAGGAAGAGCATAGATTTTGGGAAACTGAATTAATAAAAATGGAGAAAAGGAGAGGAGAGAGGACACCACCTTGGGGAACACCGGCAGAAAGAGAGCAAAGGGAAGATGACTTGTCATTGGCTTGAACGTACTGTTGCCGATCACATAAATAGCTTCTGAACCACTCAGTGGCTTCAGGAGAGATATTTATTGAACGCAGAACAGCAACCAAGAGATCAGTATCAACAGAATTAAAGGCGTTGCTAAAGTCCAGCAAAGCAATGACTGTAAGATTTTGTTTGTCCATGGTAAGTCTGATATCGTCACAAACTTTAATCAAAGTAGTGACTGTACTGAAACTGCAAATTTACAAAACAAAGAAGTATATAAACTAGAGTCTACAGCTTACGAATTACGGAATTGTATCAAAAGTATCATAATTAAAAAGCTTCCTGAAAAATTAACAGCTGAGGATGTAATTAGTGGGGAATGTGAAATTCCCGAAAAACTTTTTCATTTCATGCGTAACCTTATTCAGGGGCCAGATATTAGGCGTAAAAACTGTGAAGATTTTATCAAAATTAAATCACTATGCAGTGACATCATCTACATTGTATCAAATGGGAACATTAAACCATCAAAAAATCTGACTCTTGGACTTGCTGTTAAGTCATTGACAAGTTCTAGGAAAGTAATTTCTATACTAAATAGATACGGCCATAGTATAGGGTACAATTTAGTAGAAGAAATCGAAACTGAAATGACATATACAGCACAAGAAGCAAACAAAGTTATACCAAGTGGAATAGACATTGTTAAAGAACGAAGTACTCATGTGGCATTCGACAATTACGATCGTTTTGTAGATACAAGCTCTGGTAAAGACACCTTACATGATACAGTAGAAATTATTTATCAATTTACTGCCGATGAAGAAAACCGTGTGGAAACGAATAATGTTGATATTGAAACTATGGACACATCGACCATTTTAACTATTGACGAAAATAGCAATGAGTCTGTACTACGTCGTAAAAGACGGCGATTTGAAGGAGTGGTAAATGAGATTCAACCGTATTATAAACAACGTGCACAAAGCATGACATTGCTTTCCGTCAGCGCTATTAAAGAGTTTATTAGTGGATGTAAAGATAATACAACTATTACTGTGGATAAAGATTTAATGTGGATAATGTTATTATCGCGTTTCGATTCAATTCCAATGTGGTTGGCTTATAATTGCAAATATTCTTGGGACAATAGTAAAATTCAGGCAATTGAATATTTGCCTCCAATTAATGAATCCCCTACGTCACATGCCGTTGTTCATAGAACTCTTGAAATAACAAGTGAGATTGCTAAAAATTGTAACCAAGATTATATCATCGTCACGTATGACTTGGCTATAGCTAAAATAGCTTTACAGATTCAAGAAGCTTCGAGACCCAAATTTGATAATATTTTCGTAAATATGGGTGCATTTCATATACAAATTGCATTCTTTAGAGCTCTTGGAAAGTACATCGATTCTAGTGGATTGGTTGACATTTTGGTTAAAGCAGAAGTACTTGCTGTAGGCTCAATGAACAACTTTATTGACAGCAAACACTTCAATCGGTGCAGACGACTTCATTCTATGATTGCTGCTGCATTGCAGATACTACATTTTAAAGAATACTTATCACAACTTGAAGATGGTGCTGAAATATCTGGCGGAAGTTCACCGCAAACTGAATATAATTCTGAGCCACTAGATAAAAATTTATCGCAAATTCAATTTGATCCAAATACGTTCAATGATGATTTGTCCGCCTTTATGAACAGTTCATGTGATCAAATTTCACCTGATGACAAAAAGGCAATGGTTTTACCTCATTCCTTAGAAAAATTTTTAAACATTATAAACAGTTCTGTATAGTTACCTTATCGGGTGCTCACGGAAAAACAGCTCAATATTATTTTCAATACACCCAATTCGTCAACTTATTCCTAAGATTTTCAAGAAGTATTCGTTCTAGTGATTATGAACTTTATTTGGATTCTCTTTTTAATATATCTGATTTGTTTTTTGCATTGAATCAACCAAATTATGCCAGATATTCGGTTCTATATTTAAGTAATTTAATTAAATTAAAAACCGAAAATTCACCTCTTCTTGACGAATTTCATCGAGGAGCTTTTGGTGTCAGACGTACGAAGGTAAAATTTTCAAGATCACCCGTAGATTTATCCCTGAAGCAGACTATAAACGCTGACGCTGGTAATACGTTGACTGGCATTACTCACTTCACAAATTCCATAAGTGCGAGACAAAAATGGGCTCTTAGTCACAGTATGAGAACTAAAATTTTAACAGCAGTAAAAAAAGAAACAGGCTTATTACACGAAGATGATACGTCTCATTGTTTGCAAAAGAATCAAATAAGAAAAGATAAACTAAATTTAAGCAGAATAATAGAAGTAATAAAGGACTCAATAAATCCCTTCGATCCAAATATAGAAAAAAAAATGTTGTTCAATATTTCCACTGGCAAAGCAGCATCTCATTCAGTAGCAGATTTTCTCCTTAATATTAAATCAGTCGGAAATAAACAAAAAAATGATTTTATATCGGGATGTGCAGAAGAACCAGAGAGATTTGTGAAAGCAATTCGTAAAAATAAAATTTTAAATTTTGCGTCTGAATGCGTGAAAAAAACTCAAAAAAGTAGAGATGGAAATAAACGGATTCTTCTGAAATTGGAACGAGATATATTTGGACGATTATTGGCAATTGGTCTGAAAAAAAAATTGATCTCGAATACTGTTTAAAGTTTCCTCTTGCACCTGCACCTCCAGCTCTTTTTCAATGTTCTGGTGAAATGTTCAAAACAGCCAAATCTAAATTAGCTGATCACTTGACATCTCAGATTACACTAACTAATCCTTCACAAATTGATATAGAAGTGATTGACGGTTTTTACTTTTTGCATCTAATCGGATCTTCCTTTCCTCAGACCTTCGGAAAAATAGCTGAGTCTATTTTAATAAGACTTTGTTCAGCAAGTGCTCAAGAAATCCATTTAATATTCGATAGATACCTAGAACATTCTATAAAAGATTACGAACGGGAAAATCGATCAGAGATTAATATCCCCTACACTATTCATGGGCCTCTTCAAGATCGACCTACCAATTTTCTCGAAGGACTCAAAAATCGTAGTTTCAAAGAAGCCTTCATTATATTTTTGGCTAATTACTGGGAGAACGATGTTTTCGCCCCGATATTACGAAATAAAACTGTTTTCATAACTGTTGAAGAACAATGCTTCTCGTATCGTTCAGATACCAATAGAGTAACAAAAACTGAAGAAATCCATTTAAAATGTGAACATGAGGAAGCTGATACGAGAATAATGTTTCACATTAGCAAAGCACAATCTAAGAGTAAGATTCTAGTACAAGCTAACGATACAGATGTATTGATTATTTTGTTGGGAAATATACACAAAGTTCCTGACATGGAAATTTGGATGGCTGGAACAACATCTAAAAAAAAAAGAACAGACCAGAGTTGTATAAATTGTACACAATTAGCTTTGAAGCTGGGTTCAGAATTATGTCTAGCTCTACCAGCATTCCATGCTTTTACAGGTTGTGATTATACAGCTTCATTTTATTATAAAGGAAAAGGCCAGGCCTTTTAAATAATTTTCAAAAAACCAAAAATTCCAAAAATGTTTTGCATCACTGACTAATATAATGGATGTATTAGATGAGGAAAAAATTAATGTCATTCAAGAATTTACTGCTCTCATGTATGGCGTTAAAAGAATTACTAGTGTGAATGATGCAAGATATCATTTATTTCAACAAAAATATGCGGCAAACAATAGTACGAATTTTTTTTAAAAAAATATTACGAGTTTTGACTCAAAGTTGATTCCACCTTGTTGGAAGTCATTAAAAGAGAAGATACTCAGAACCATTTTTGTCAACTCAATGTGGACCAAAGCAACAGATCCATGTTGTGTTAACTTAAACCCTGAAAATTGCGGTTGGAGTTTAATTGAAGGTGCATTAAAACCAATATGGTTTATTGGTGACCCGACACCATTGACTGTTGAAAAGATTTTATCGGAGTCAAACGGCAACCACTTTGAAGATAAAGAAGTCGCCGATGAATCTGATACGTCAAATGAAAATTTCGATGACATAGATATAACTTTAGACGATGAAGAAGAAATGGATGATAATGATGAATATGATGAACAGAGAAATGAAGAACAGCAAGATGAAGACTAGAGAGAGTGAAAGTTAATCAAGATGTAATTATATGTAAATAAACGCTTTTGATTTATAAAAATAATATATAATTTCTGAGTAAAAAAAGTTTATCTGCAATTAGTAGTTTTATTAATATGCAATTGGTACTTTTAGAATTTTATTTGAAGAAATGTCACTGTATTTGGAATTCATTTTTGGCGAAACAATAACATAACTTTACACTTTTCGGTGATTCATCATTGAATTAAAAAAAACAACATAAAAAACACATCTTTATTTTAAAAAGTGGGTTTGAGCACATTGCTTGCGTTTTAACGCAAGCAATGTGCTCAAAACATCTCATTTGGCCATCTGCACTTTTATTGCATTTAGAAACAATACATCTTCGAAAATAATTTTATTGCATGTGGTTTGCTTTGTTTCGCGCTGCAAAATGTTTATCTATAGTAAAAAATAGCCAACTAACTAATTGATATTTGCCGACTCCTGGTCATAAATCGTAAATAGCGTTTATTAGTCGGCATTACTGTCGAATTTTCTTGGAATTAATCTTTGCTAACTTAGTTTTGTTTATTATAATTCTATTATATATATATATTTTTTTCTTATGCAAATTATTAAAAGTTGCGTGAGAAAAAAAAATTGCGGCAAGCGTTGTCAAATCAAACAAGTAGAGGACGAAGAGAGAGAGAGAGAGTTCGAGAGTTCATTGAAATGTATTTTTCAATATAATTAATTAAAAAAATATCCGCAATAATGGTCACCCTTCATTATATTAAGGAAACATGATGTATATGTATGTATATTAATAGCTTATAGTAGATCGATATTTGTAAACATTTATTTAATTAGATAATTTAGTTGTCTCAAAATGGTAATTTAAATAAATATTAGTATTTAGAAAATAGATTTTGCAAAGACTCAATATTATACATTCATTATTTTACTTGAAAAATAAGGATGATTTCATCTTTAAATAGTTTTCTACGTGTACTTAATATGATTAAAATCATCATTTAACAGGTGAACAATTAGAATAAACATTGATTTTAAGATTGACCTTCTATTATATAATATTTTACTTTAAAACATGGGGCAGACCGCGCATTTCATCGTCTATATATCGTCTCATAGTCAAACGGAACCGGAATAAAATATTTCAAACGCTGGCAACCCCAGTTTGCGGCAGGAATTTTCCAGGCAACCCTGTTTTATAGTGTTCAGAAAAAAATAAGCTTTAATTTGATATATAATTCATTAAAAAAACACATGAGTGCAAATTATTAACATTTAGTGACATCTTTAAACCAGGCAACCCTAGACTTGCGGCAGACTGAGAGCTGGCAACCCTTAATTTTCCAATTCCTTATGCGATTATCTTTCAAATGATGTGCGATTCATATAAAAAACGTATGACTGCAATTTTCTCCAAAAACGAGTTACGAAAAAATGTAATTAAAGGTGATTGCGGCAGGATTCTTCCAGGCAACCCAGGTGTATAATTATACACCTGGGTTGCCTGGAAGAATATATCAAATTTGGCTCAAATATCGTCTATACATTCGAAAATAATATGAAATATTTTAGAAAATGTAAGATAATTTAAGAAAATGTTTTTGTACATCCCAGTATCAAGATTGCTATAATAATCTAATGAGCTATTGGGCTTGTTTCTTTTTTTAGCTTTATACAGTCGGTGGTTTTAGTTTCAATCATATTTTTTATATGATTAGGTTAATGGTTTTTTTCACGCTGCTTCACGCTGTATCCCGCATGAGACAGGATACTCAAATTAAGCGGGGTCTTAAGACACTTCGCTCCCCACTTCCACAGAATTCTGGAGGCATAACATTAATTGTTCAGAAACAATTAACAATTCCTTAACAATTCTATTACTCTAGCTGTAGGTAGTTGATCTAGGAATTAATTCCAACCCTTGTTATCTCACTAGTATTAACTCATCAATCTATATTATAATATGTTAATGTAATAATAGGTGATGAAGTAATTTGCCTGGCGCTCTACTTGCTTCGTACGTCAAGGTTTGCATTTAGTTCATATTCGTGAAACTAGTGGCATATAGAAATAATTAGAAATTAGATATATTTGGGGGTATTTCTCCTTCTATTTATCTTTTCTTAAATAATTGTTTATTTGGAAGTGAAAACGGTTATTGTATTATTTATATTGTATGTATTGTACCTATATATTGTTTTTTTACTGCATTTTGAGGAGTATGTACATAGGATTTAGATTCAGTTAGTGTCAAGACACTCTATTCTTTAACTTTGTAAATTTTATTATTTAGTGGTCAAATCATATGTGATTCATATTTAAAATATTATATTAGGGTAACCATCTGTGCCACTATAGGTTGGTAAAGTCTATTTATATTTCTACCAAAAAATACATATTTAATCTTAGTTACTTAAACTAACCCCACTCAAATCTATGAACTACTGAGCAATTTTCCTTGAGCATCTCCATGTCTTTGTTAGGAACTATCCATGTCCATTACAATTGCAAATATCTCGTAATTGTTGGCCACTTGGGTGTTCAGTTTGTTAGCATCTGGTAACGAACTGTTGTATGCTATTTGTTGTTATTGTACTGATATGTATAGATAATTTAGGTTTATGCATGGTGGTAGAGAAGGAGGATGGGCTATGACCAGTTAAGAATGGTCTTATAGCTACTCCAGAAATATTGTTTAAGTTACCTTAAACTGACAAATTAGGCATTTTACTTTTTAACATTTTTTATCTCAACACAAAATGTTTGTAACATTGATAGAAATGTGGGGAACGAAATGTCTCACTCATATTTGGATACAAATCTCTCTGTCCTCTTCGTCAAATTAGAAGTGACAAATGAAGTTCCAGAGAATGCGGCTGAAAATAGGGAACGGAGTTTCTAAACACTAGCTTTCCTTTGCCTGTGATGTGTGTAGGATAGAGCGTAAAGCTGAAAGACCTAAAAAAAAATCTTATATACATACAAAACTTTCCGTTCTCTACTTCAAATCACAAATGACAAATGTAATTCAATAGCAACCCTTATATAAAACCAAAAGGCTTTTTATAAATGTGGTATAAAACATGCGAAAGACGAATTTAGCGTAGCGTCGATCATTTATTTGGCTCACCCTAATGTCACTAGCACTGTGGCCCCAGCCGAGGCGTTATTAATGCCTTCTACCTTATTACGTCTTTCTTTAACTATGGAAACATAAACAAGTATGGTATTTATGTGTTTATTTTATTTGTTTTTTTTAGCTTCCCACTGTATCATGCAAACAGCAGCGTAGGCAGAGGTAACCTAGTGTTAAGACGCTTAATTCCTTACTTTATGCCGAATTCTGCAGGTATTGCGTTTTTAATGGCGGAACTCAACGCCGTTGTTTGCCTCGACGACTCGATACCAACGAGGACGATTCCCATTCGGGGGTAGCGCACTTTGCTTCGTTATCAGAGCGACGAAATGAAAATATTAATTATTTCCTCTGGGAATCGAACCCACAGGCTCTCGCGTTTACAGTTGCACCCTTGTGCCCCTGCGCCACTACAGAGTGTCTCAAGCCTCAACAACAATAATAAAACAACACAACAATAACTCATATTATTTGGCGGAAAGTGAGAAATGCAGTGTCTTAACACTAGGTTCCCTCTGCTTACCCTGCTGTGTGCGGGATACAGCGTGACGCTGATTTATTTTGATTTTTAATAACTCATATACGAAGATACACAAAACACAAAAGCTCGCTCTAATTTAATTCAATGTCGCTGGTGACAATTAGGGCGAGGTTGATTAACGAGCCGCGGGTTTGCGGCGGGTGGCACGCGGGTGGCAGACGACAGTGTTTGCGTTTCTGCTAAACGCATTGGTGTGTCACGGTACAAAACTACCTGGTTGTTTTAAATAAACGTGCTAACACGTATCTATATGAACGTGATGATTGTGGGTTCGATTCCCACTTTAAGGAAATGGGGCAAATTTGTTGAATTTCGTCAGTAAGCACGTAACGTCTCCAGAATTTGATGGAAAGTGGGAAATGGAAGTCTTAATCAGAATGGAGTGTTCCAAAGTTCTTTCCTGCCTACGATGCTATGTACAGCGTGATATTGAAAAAAATATGATAATTTAAATAGCACTGTAAAGTAGTAATTAATAACCTAATTCTTATTTTTGTAGATCGAGGCCATTATTCTAAGCTATTATTCTAAGTATGAGAATAAAACTCTAAAATAAATAAAACAAATGAATGAAAGAATTTGTCAACACCAACGAAGTTTATTAAGCTAATCTATCTTACACCACGTAGCAAAATTCATAATTAAAAGACGAAATATAACTTCGCGAACAAAACACGACGCCTGAGGGCAAAATGTTCACCTGAAGTGTATCGAGTTAGAACTGTTACAGTCTTAACAAAGTAATTTGTGCGTTCATTAGAAATTTTATTGCGTTAAAAAGTTTAAATTAAGTAAAGCAATCGCGTGGAAGTTGATAAAAAGTTTATATAATACGAGTACAACCAGAGACTAGTGGTACCGCATAAGGACAAGCGTGGGATGGTACCTGCGACAGTTTGGGGGTTCGACTCCCATTTATGATACAATATGTGTTGAGAAGCAGAATTCTACGTCGAGCTTTGACGTGTTGCCAGAACCTCGAATGGGAATTGAACCTACAACCGTTGGGTTTACAGTCCTGCCGATTATAAATTAGGAACAGATAAAATAATAGTAGAATTCTTTTTATTCTCAATTTTTTACGAGGTAAGGCGTCATTATTAAATCAATGAGTGTTGTAGAGGGATTGTAGCTTGTAGCGTACCTAAGTGTATCAAATATTAATTCAAGTGACAATTATTTGATTTTTTGTCAGACACTTGAAATCTCTTACAACTTCGTTTGATTATTTGGTATAACAGAATTGTCTCATATTCTTTTTTTCGATTTTGAGTAATTGTCAATGGAATTATTGTTACTATTAGATAATCAAATTGAACTTATTTGCCATAAAAATACTGCTTAAGTATAAGCTAAGGAATAACAATAAAAAAAATAATTTCTGAGACCGTACTTAGTAAAATTGCAAAGAATGTTTATTATTTTCATTTTTTCCCTTAAGTTACAAAACAAAGCAGGGAAAACAGAAAGGAAAGGAAAATAGGGAACAGAGTGTCACAAGGCTCCCTCAAGAAACTGCATATTTAAAACGTAAGCACAATTATTAAACACTCACCTCTCACTAACGTCAATATCCCCACTGGCATCACCAATATGGCGACAAGCAGATCAGTTATCGCCAACGACATCAAGAAGTAATTCGTCACATTCTGCAATCTCCTCTCCAAGTAAATGGCCAAACAGACCAAGACGTTACCAGCCGCTGTACACACAACTAGCATCAACGCTACCAAACCCCACCAATTATTAACTAATCCTATTTCTGTACTCTCCGTTCTATTTCCTTCTGTTTCATTAAATATTTCAATCAATTCTTTTTCTGTATAGTTAAAATCCAATGTAAAATTTATATTACTAATGAAAGGGTGATCGTGTTCCTTATCATTCATTGTGAGGTGCTTTTCGTAAACCTCTAGCCAATTTCATTTTTGTTTCGCATTTCATCTTATTTCGTAAATATGGTAGATGTTGTTATGGGGATCCATTTTTCTTCAGTTACAATTTGTTCTGCCTTTAGTGACCATCTGTAAAGAAATTATATTTTTTAATTTTTTTATAGAAAGTAATTACTATTGAATGTTAAGTACTGTGATATTAGAAAACTGAAGGGTTTGTTGAGGCAACCGTGGCCCAAGGCACAAACATGTGGGCAAAGAAAAGTGAATATAATAAAATTAACGATTAAGTTAGTTCAATTTGAACATTGAAGTAAATAATTTTCTTAATTCTAAATAATATAAAAGGACTTGTCCTCACTGACTGAGGTAAGACGCACGCACAGCCTTAACCGCTGATGGTAGAAACGTGAAATTTGAACAAAAGTTTACTTTCGTAATCTGGACATCCACTAAGAAAGGATTTTGAAAAATTTTAACCCTAAAGGGGTGAAATAGGAGTTCAAAGTTTGTATGGAAAAAAATTTAAATCGGCACCGATTTTTATAAAATTTGAAATTTAGATTTTTAAAAGTATTTAATTGAACAAGTGTTTCATCGTTTTCTAGAATTCTCCCCCTAAGGGTGCAAATAAGGGATTGAAAGTTTGTATGGAAAAATCTTTACATCGCCACCGATTTTTATAAAATTTGAAATTTAAACTCTTAAAAATATTTCATTGAACACATGTTTCATGGTTTATTAGAATTCACCCCTAAATAAGCTAGCGAAGCTGCGCGCGTCCGCTAGTTCTAAATATAACGCTTTATTATAAGGAAAATGATAAAAAAATGATCCTTTACTTGATTCTACAAATAGATGTTTACCTAGCAAGTTTTATTCAAATACACTCTAATTAGATTCCTTACAAACTCAAACTTATCGTTCCGATCGGCTTTATTCGAAATCCGATATGTAGCTAACCTCGCTCTGAAAAGGTTTAATATTGCAGACTACTTTTAAATGAAAAATGTATTTATTTAAATGATTTCTGATTGTGATAGAGATGGTTGTGGGTTCGATTTGTAAGGGGTAATGAATATTTTTTTCATTTCCTTGCTTGTTTTTCGGAGAGTATGAGAAAGAGAACAGTTCCACTTCCACAGAACTTGAAGCTAAAAAAACCATATTAACAAAAATGTTCTGGGCAATCTTCTTTATAGCATAAAAGAAATAAAAATTAACTACATCGATAGCCAAGGACGTGTTCTGAGTTCACGATTATAATATACTACGTAATGTCGTAAAAGTCAAGTGTTTTCATTCAACACACGACCTCCGGTGTACACGTGTACCGATCTTTAAGGGTTTCCGTAAGTATTTTACCGATTATTTATGAATGAAAGTGCGGTTTTCTTGTTAAAGACTGATTATTTTTATTTCTCAAAATTCATATTCATTTCTCAAAAATCATATTATATATTAATTAACATATATAATTAGGCCGAAAATAGTATTGAATTTGTCATAGCGCAGGGATACAAGCGTGCGACTGTAAGCGATACGGTTGTCGGTTCGATTCGCACTCAGGGGAATAAAATATTCAATATTCTCATTTCCTCGCTATGATAACAACGCAGAGCGCAGCGTTAAGTTCCGCTACTCAACACTCAACTTTTCGAGAATTCGGCTGAAAGTGGCTAATGGAAGTATCTCAATGGGTATGGTCTCGGTACAGGGTTCCCAGTTTCTCTCTGCCCATCCTGCTTTGTTTGGGATAGAGCGTGAAGCTATTCATCCATTCTCCATTTTTAATAATTACAAGTGAAAGCATCTACTGGTTAGTTACAGTACCATACTTTAACAACCTAAATATTCCAAATAAATACCAGTTGAATAATGTAAATACGTTTTTAATAGTAAATCCGTTGTAATATAAATATATCTAACATAATAAATATAAATATTCAATTTATATAATTAATTTAAAAGACGATTACCGTTTAACCAGGCACATCCCTATTACAACATTTTCATATAGCATTAGCTTTTTCCATCCAATAATCACCAGTTCTGGCTAAAAGCTAACAAAACTCTAGTAATTATTGTAAATATTTTCAACAGAACATCCTGTATAAACAAATAAAGCTAAACAAACGGAAAATCCGCTCTTTTTATTCGAGAAATATTCACGTATTTATATACAAAATAAACAGCGTCCGACCAAATTTAATAAAGATAAATGAAGATTTCATTAAACTGACGCGCCCTTAAATACGTAAAAAGGTATTCTAAAACCTTTTAAATTCTAAGGGTATTTTCAACGATTACAGCGAGATAAGGGAATGCGGCGGAAATGACTTCTGTAAATTATTTTGGCTTCCCCTAACATACGAACATCGGATGAGACAGCGACAAAAGAAATTAATTCTTCACTGTCTTATATATACTTTATTATAGTTTTTTCTGTTTTTACTTTAATGGTAGACAGAAGGAACATGGGAATCTAGTAGTAGACACTCCATTCCCATTAAAACACTTCCTTTCCCGCTTCCCACCGGGCTTTTGCCTTGTTGCCAGAGCGAAGAATTGTAAATATTAATTTAATCAAATCAATCAAATCAGCCTTTTCGGGTCCACTGCTGGACATAAGCCTCTCCCAGGGTGCACCAAAGCTCCCGATCCTCCGCCTTCCGCATCCAGTCCAAGCCAGCAGCCTTCTTCAGGTCGTCGGTCCATCGAGCTGGAAGGCGCCCTACGCTACGTCCTAAATATTAATTAATAATAGGTAATTCCCCGAGACTGAACCCACAACCATGGTATACAATTCCTTCCAAATACAATCTCTGCGCCACGACTGCCTCGACCTCGCCCAATCAAGACAATCCACACAAAATATGGGAACGCTTTCAAAGGAGGAACTCTACCATGCTACTATTTAAGCTACAATTGTCTCTCAAACTTTATAATAATCCAATTAGATATTTACTTGAGACTCTTGGAATGTTGTTCAATAAGGCTAATTAACGTCCCGTTTCCCTAATTGCGAAACTTGTGATAAAGTTTTAATCGGTCTCTACATATTGGTCCAATTTAATTTTATTTCAATGGAACTGTACTTTTAACCAGCTAAAATAACTGGCGAATATTACTTTTTATTATTATTTCCTGTATTTTTTGGGATAAAATACGACTAGACACGTAAAATACGGACAGTACTTAAATGTTAACGCAGTGGTCATGGATAATCCGCTGTGACGAGATAAATCGCGGTGTTGTACTCAGTCTTTTAACACGTAATGTCATGAAGTGGGTGAAAAATATAGACAGGAATGTCTACTAGGTTCTCTCTGCCTTCACGATGTATCTTGCCCATAGCAGGGTAGGCAGATAAAACTTAGGAATCTAGTCTTAAGGTACTTCCGTTCTCCACTTTCCGAATTCTGTTGGTTCCAGTACGTGTTGAGTGGTGGTGATCAACACCGCGTCTTGCCTAGTTACCAGAGCGACAAAATAAAAATATTAAATATTTAATTCCCTAGAGTGAGAATCGAACTCGCAGCCTGTTACATTGACAGTCTTTCGCTAGTGTCCCTGCGCCACGATTGGCCTCTATGTCTTGCTGTATAAATAGAACAAAACCTAAAAGTCCATTACTTTAAAACACATACTAAACATACCCCCCCATAAAACCAACCACTAAGACTCAAAGCTCTAATTAAGACTTACAAAGTATACTTCCAAGTGAAATATGGCAGCCGGAGCACCCCCCACCACATTGGCATACGTTTCTTGTGATAAACTACACGTCTTGGGAAGTAAAAAAATTGCTTTTGAACTGAAATTTGAACGTTGTTCAAAGTTTCTAACGCTATTACGTTAACGACGACTTGTGAGGAACGAGCATTTCGCAAAAACCTTCCTTATAGGGATTTGGTTGAATTTTGATTTATATATATTTTAGTGGTAAGGTTCTGGTTTAAATCTTCATTTTATGAACTTACAATATTAATCTATTTAAGGCCAAGCATAAAAGAACAACTAATGTTATAGGTTCGATTCTTACCCGGGAGAAAGCGCTATTTTCTCTTGAATATAAACTCCTTAACATGAGAACTAATAACAAAATAGTGTTTTTTAACCGACTTCTGTAAGAAAAGGAGGTTATCAATTCGACTGTATTTTTTTTTTTTTTTTTTTTATGTTTGTTACCTCATAACTTTTGACTGGGTGAACCGATTTTGAAAATTTTTTTTTGTTTGAAAGGTGAAGCTTCCCGAATGGTCCCATTTTTTTTTGGTCCATGTCTGACAATGGTATCTATGAGAAAATCACATAAGTCTTAAATTTACATTAGGTATGTGCGCGACAAATAGACGAATAACTCAATGTCGCGCTAACCGATTTTGATGATTCTTTTTTTATTTGAAAGGATACACTTCAAGGATAACTTGGTGAAAGTTTGGTTAGGTTCCGATTATGGGATCCGCTGAAAATTGAGAAAGTTTTTTTTTTTTTTGGTAAAAAATTGATTATACTGTAATAGTTACAAAAACTTTTTAAATTGATGTCAGAAGTGAGATTCCTGATCGTTGAATTTCTTTTCAACCAACCTCAAAAAAGGGGATGTTCTCATTTTCAACCAACTTCAAAAAAGGGAGATTCTCAATTCGCCCGAATACTTTTTATGTATGTTCTTGTCAATATACCAAAGTGTAACTTTGCACAAAAATAATACCTAATTAAATAAAGTTTTACACATGACAACCACAACCACTCGTTGACAACCACTACCACCACCATCACCACTCGTTTAAGAAGCATCATTTTAAGATCTACCCATCACTAAAAATCGTAAAATAAATTAATTTTTAACAAAAAGAAAACCGACTTCTAACAACGAACTAAAAAGTGAAAAATAATTTTACAAATATTTTATAATTTTGAAGTCGGTGTCGAGCTAATGCTACAACACCTTACTACAATATCTAATTACTAAGCCTGTTTGTTTTACTTGGCACCGACTTCAAAATTATAAAATATTTGTATAATTATTTTTCACTTTTTAGTTCGTTGTTAGAAGTCGGTTTTCTTTTTGTTAAAAATTAATTTATAATAAGTTGCCATGATAAGGGATAAATATAGATATATTTGTTTTGAGTAGGCGTGACCTTTGCTTAGATCCTTTGTGACTTTTGCAATTGAATGTCAGATATGCGACGTACGTCATTACAATCTACATTAGTATAATCTATATATATAAAAGGACTTGTCCTCACTGACTGAGGTAAGACGCACGCACAGCCGTAACCGCTGTGCATAGAAACGTGAAATTTGGACAGATGTTTACTTTCGTAATCTGGACATTCACTAAGAAGGGATTTTGAAAAAATTTAATCCTAAAGGGGTGAAGCAGGGGTTAAAAATTTGTATGGAAAAAAAAATTAAATCGGCACCGATTCTTATAAAATTTGAAATTTAGATTCTTAAAAATATTTCATTGAACACATGTTTCATGGTTTATTAGAATTCACCCCTAAATAAGTAAGCGAAGCTGCGCGCGTCCGCTAGTCTATATATATATATATATGTAAATAACAACAAAATAATATGTTCTACTGTACATAGTGTTAAGACACTCCGTTCCCCACTTTCCGCTGAACTTGGAGGCATTGGATGTGAAGTCAACGCCGCGCTTTACCTTGCACAACAGAGTAGAAATGGAAATATAAATTTAACACGCTACAGCAGGATAGAATTTTTCGAGATCGATAAATTCCCTCGACTGGGTATCGAACTCACAACCGTCGCGTTACAGTCACACTCATATGTCCCAGAGCCACGACAGCCTCAGTGTATATTTCATGCTATTATTATACCAATAGCTATTCTAATGAAATTTAACAATGAACAAGTATTTGAGTGTTCATTTCGATCTGCCTATCCCTATGTTTTTGAAATATTATTAAAAACCACTCGATAAATAGAAAAACTCAAGCTTATTTCTAATTCTATTTTACTGTATTTTTGCTGTCTTTCGATCATATAATATAGTAGACATCAAATGAAATCGTATTATTTTTTATTTTATTGAATTGATTGTAAAAGTTTAGAACTGCTTACTCAACATTTACAATTTTTTGAATTTCACACTATCTTCCTCCTGGCATTAATCCCGGCTATTGCCAGGGTCTGCCCTAACAGAACTCGCAGTTGGTAGGATTTAATTTCACACTATATAGCCGGATAAACAGAGAGTTAAGACACTCTATTCGCCATTTTTTAAATATTTTTTAAAGTACCTTTGAACGTGTTTGAATTCAATTCTGCGCTTTGTTTTATTAAAAGAGCGAGAAAATTTGAACCTATAACTGTAGCGTTTGCTTCTAAATTATAATGCAAAAATAATAACTTAAATTTTGATAACAAACCATTCATTATAAAAGGGATAAAACAACTAACGAACTTATTATACCAATTACATTTCGTTATACAACCTTAGAAACATGAATAGTTTGTAATTAATAACTATTTAATATGTAAAACTAATTTGAAATTCCTTGAACCTCAATAAAATACTACTTTTCTGAGTTAAATGACCTACGATCGTGTTGTAATTAAACATTCAGATTTTCCTGTTAATTGTTCATAGTTCAAAAAAAATATTTCAATTTCTCCTCGCTGTATCCAGCACACAGCAGGATAGGCAGAAGGAACCTAGTGTTAGGACACTCCGTTCCCCACTTCTTGCCGAATTCGCGCTTTGCCTCGACACCAGAGCGAAGAAATGGAAATATAAACGTAAATAAATATTTCACTTCCTCGAATGGGAATCGAATCTACAACTATTGCGTTACAGTCACACCCACGATTATAAATAAATTTAAAGAAATATAGTATAAATAAAAAAAGAAACTGAAATGTAAAAAAACATGGGGTGCTTTTTACGTAATCTATTGATAACATGCACTTCACGCATTGAATTGTCATGGTCCTTGATAAGTAAGTATGCAAAATTTCAAATCATTTCAAAATTTTAAAATCTGTCAAAATCACGTTCAAAATTTCCGTTACAATTATACAAAGATAAATAAATAGATAGATAGATAGACAGATAGATTGACAGATAGATAGATAGATAGATGCACGTATTCTTACAGTTGCTTCCCAATTTATATACTATAATATTCTCTTTGTCCGACAAAATATACATTGTCATAGTGACAATCATACGATAGGAACGAGAAATAAAGATAAAATTGTTACTCCAAGTTTTCGCCTCCAAAAAGTTAATAAATCTTTTATGGGTCTGAGCATACGTGTATACAATAAATTTCCACAGTGTATTCTAGATTTGTCACTTCCAAAATTTAAAATATCTGTAAAAAAATTCTGACAAGTAAAGCTTATTACACTGTTCAAGAATACTTAGAGGACAAACATGTATGGAATGAATGTCTATTGAATGTAATGCAGGATAGCAGCCAGCTAATGTAATAGATTGTACCATTGACTTTGAAAAGAGCAACTGTTGAGTTTCTTGCCTTCTCTTCTCAGCAGAACTGCCTTCCGAATCGGTGGTAGCTTTTTGTTCATATATTCATTCGACGATTCAAAAGTGCTTGTAATAATTGCCTATTTGAATAATGAATATTTTGAATTTGAATTTGAATTTATAAAAGCTAATAAAAGATAAATAAATATTGGTTCATACAAATAATATGAACTTCAAAGCAAGAACCAACTAGGGCAAACGTCAGGTACCTATTACAATATCAAAAGTCATTATATCCAACGGCTTACGTAAAATTTGCTCGAAATTTCATGTTTAATTTAGTAGCCGTATAGCCTACAATTAGGGCGGGGTTACACAGCTACCTATGGAGAATATTTTACTCTTGGAAAGTACTAATAATGAATAGTTTTTAACGTGGAAATCGCGTTTTTTTTAAATAAAACTTAATAATTCAGATGTTTCTTGTTAATTTCTTAATAATTAGTGTTGGTTAATTTCTTAAAAAATTTGGGTACATTTTGTAATTTTAAGCTAAAAAAATATTTTTACCTGTTTTCTAAAAGAACTAGTGACCGTCGTCGCGTATTGGGACAGTATCTAAATGTAAGCTAAGAACGAGAAAATATATTTTAAAAAATCCTGCTTTTGTGAAGCAACAAACGCCATTTTTAAGGCATTGTGTGTTGAGTGGGAGAACTAAACGCCGCGCTTTGCCTCGTTACATGAGAAAAGAAGTAAAAGTATTAAAAAATTATTCTCCCGAGTGCGAATCGAAGCCACAACTATCTCATTTTACAGTTCTTCAAATCTATTTACTTTATTTACACCGTATTCATTCTAAACTCTAGGCATACAAAATTCCTCGCAAATAGTTTCAAACGTGCGTTGCTAACCTAACTTTATAGTAATAATTTTAGTCATACTTGGAAGCACGACCCTTTCAAAGTTGGCTTTGGTCCTTGGATTGTAACCGTATACCTATATGTATATATACAAATTGTAAAGGACATATTTGGAATATACTTAATTGTTAAGGTTTAAGTTAGTTGAGGAACTATAAAAGACCATCATGGTACAGTGGAACAGCGTTTACCTGCAAATACGATGGTTATAGGTTCGATCATCATTAGGGAAATTGAATTATTTTTACTTCCTTGCTCTGGTCAACAAAATTGTCAAGATTTGTCATTTAAAATGAAATATCTCAAATTCAAGCAGAAATGTGACGCCCTTGTCATGAGGCGGTGTACGGTGTTGAGTTTCATCACTCAACACGAAATTTCTCAAGAATTAGGCGGGAAGTGGAGAGCGGAAGTGTCGTAATGAGGAATAGTATAATAAATATATTTTTTTAAATTAACAACTCCAAATAATATTTTCTTTTTTATATTAAAATATAAATGTTATTTCACAAATAGATAATATTAAAAGAATCAACCGTTTTTCCCTTAACCTTTAAGTATGGACGTCGGGTCTCACAGACCCATCGAGTTCTACAAATCGGCCACTTCTCGGTGACCTCCGCCACTGAGTCGCTCAGTACCTTTCGTATTAATGACAAAATGAATGTAGATAGCAGTGGTTGCGTCTCTGGGTTCAAAACACGTGAGTATTTAACTTTCTAAATGGGCCCTGGGTCTGTCAGACCCGACGTCCATGTTTCCCATACATGAATAATTTCAAAACACCATATATTTTTATAATATTACAAAATATACTTTAATATTTTAATTGTATTATTTGTATTCAAATGTTTTTATTGTTATATATCATATATTATTTTGCATTTTTTGTTATATATTTTAGTAATATACATATTATTTACCTAGAAAAGATTAATTTTTTTTAGTTTTTATGATAAAATAAAAAAAAAATGATCGACCAAGCACGTCAAGGACAAAAATATCGGTACTTTATAATCAACATCAAACAAAAGAATTGGACGACGACATTTTATAAAAAAAATAGCACTTTATCAAATAGAAAGACGCGTTTCGTATACTAAACTACTCTAAGAATTGAGAATGACTTTGACTCGCGTTTCGCGATCTGATCTATCATTTATTGAACATGAAGCTAAAAAAATTGTTTTGGGTCCTTGAAAAACATGTACACTTTGCCCCCAAAAGATATATAGAAAGACAACACATACTTATGTTGACTGAAATCGTCCTGTTTGCCTACAATGTTGTGAGCCATTGTGTATCGATGTTCAATAATACCTTATCTTGAGGTGTTGTCAAAATTTTTATTTTATAACATAAGATGTAATTTCTTTATTTTTTTTAATTGTTAGACTTTATATTTTGTTAAAAAAATGTTTATTTTATTACCTGTCTTTTTTTATAGTATTATTTTCTTAAGAGACATCCCATGTGGCCAAAGACTGAAATTGTGACCTTAAGTTACTTAAATCGTTGTGATGCGTAAAGTTTTATAAAAAGCGATTTTATTTATATTGATTTTGTTTGATTTGAAGCTATTCATGTAAACTAAAACATAAAATTGTCTTCTTCCTTTAAAAAACAGACGGAATATGATCAATAAATACACTGGTCTGACAGACCCGACGTCCATATGTGTGTTATAAAAAATTCACGTCCATAGTTAAAGGTTAACATTACAAATAGAAACTCGTGAAAGGAAACAAGAAGTATCCAGAAGAGTTTACATTCCCTTTGAAAAGTCAAGAATATCTTAGAAAATTTATGTTTACTTAAACTTTTTCTTCTACTTGAACTTCTCTTTGAGTTTCAAAGATCTCGCTTGTCGCAATCTTTGTCGATTGACGTCTAATCGAGCGGAAGGGCCTTTATGAAGTTATGGAAAAATGCGGTTTATTATTTCATCCATTTTGTTTTGCATTTCAAAATTCTTGTAAACTGTAACTAAGTAACTTTAATAAAATCTAAGAATCTTTATTATACGCATTTCTTATTGTCGTATCATCATGAAACTTGGCAATTATATGTAGACTAGCAGACTCAGACGGCTTCGCCCGGTTGAATCATGCGAATATTAGATATATCTATGATTTTTTTTTTAGTTTATGGGTAACACTTTTACAATTAGAATTAGGTAAAATTTGCACACACATATTTCACGTAAATCTAATTATAAAAGATAATAGAAGTTAACTTCACTAACTCAAACCTAACTTTTACACTAAACTAACCACATTAGACCCCATAGAAGTTTATACATTTAGTAAATATGAAGGAACTGTAACGATGTGGGACCAGCACTTATTGCGCTAGTTGAATTTGCGGTACAAGACCTTTAACTCACAGAGTAACCGCAGAATGGGGATGGAATTTTATATAACAAAGGCACGGGGGTGCGACTGTAAAAGCTATAGTTGCGAATTCGATTCCCGCTCGGAAGAGTGAAATAATTAAATTAGGTAATTTAAATTTAACATTTTCATTTCCTCGCCTTGGTAACGAGGCAAAAGGTTGCTAAATGGGGCAGCGTCTGACTATAAGCTCGATGGTTGTTAGTTCGATCCAATTTTGGGAAAGAAATATTTTGTATCATTATTTATTCAGTGTCTTTGCCGTAAAGAGGAAGGAAAAGAACGTAGTGTTTTGAAACTTAATTCTATTATGTTTTATTACAAAAAAACATGAAGCTAAAATGATTAATAAAGTCACAATTTCGTCACAAAGATATAAAGTATATTTTTTAAATGGGACGAAAAAAGGAAATTGACGGCATTAGGCACTTTTTTCTTATCTGTTCATACAATTATGTTACCGATTAATCCATTTTCGTAATTACAATAAAAAAGATATCTCAATAACATAAAAAAAATAAAAAAGGTACAGAGTAAGTAGTTAAAGAGAGAAGTAAGAAACCTTAAGAAACTTTAAAACAAATTCTGATAACTATGTAATTGTACAGTTACAGTTTTTAATTACTATAAAGTTAGCTGGCAGCCTAGCGTAGTAGATCGATACAAGTTAGTGAAGATAAAAAGTAATTAAATAACTTCTAAGAAAATTGTAGTGAAAAATATTTTCTTTTTAATAAATATTATAAAAGATATCTATATCCCATACTTTAGAGTATGGGATATAGAAATATATTTATTAATATGGAACAATTTGAAATTCTATAATTAGATTGTAAATCAAATATTATGATTCAAAACTCTTAGGCTCTTAATAGTATTAATTATAATTAAAATTAAAAGCAATTTGACAGCGAGAAAGAAGAAGAACGTGCTCAGGTGTTTTGGGCATATCGAGAGAATGAGTGCTAAATGAATGAAAAAAAAGGTTATAATGCTTCATTAAAGCAAGAGTGAGTGGTTAGACAGGTCTAGGGAGACGATTTTGAAGGTATTTAATATCGTCTGGCGAAACTTAACGCCGCGCGTTGCCTTTACCAGATCGAGATGAAAATTTTGAAAATTTAATTTCTTTTACCGAGATTCGAATCCACAATCTGTCACAATTACAGTCCCACACTAGAACCCTTGCGCCATGACTGCCCTCAATAAGTAATAACATTTAATACAAATATTAATAAGATTTTATCAATACAATTTACGATTAATTTATCTAATTGAATTGAATCTTATTCGAAGTGATTTTCCAATGATTTCTCCAACAATTGTTCTATTTGTGAGAAGTAAATATTTTTATTTCAAAAGAACCTTTAGCTTTCAGATAAATAAGACAACAACTTCATCAATCAAAGAAGCTTACAATTATTATAATAATAAACTTGCTCTAACTTTTAGTTTTGTATTTTGATGTTATATTATAAAGTTTTTGCTGATTCTGAATTGCCTAATTTACTTAATTTCTGTTAGAATTATTAAGATTTTGTTATGACAACTAGTTTGTAGGTTTAGAGGCTTTGAATATTAAGCTGGAGGATTTTCAAGAGAGGAGATTCAATTCTTAGCTGCTATTTTTTTATTTAAAAAAACAATAATTTACTGTTGCACGCGTCCCCTGTGCCTGGCCTCATCCAGGAAAATTATATTGATAAACAGTTCCATCTTTTTTATAAGTAGAGGCAAGTGATGAGACAAGTGATAAAACACTCCGTACTCCACTTTCTGCCCTATTTCTAAACTCGCGGCGCTTTATATAAATCCAGAGCGGAGAAGAAAACATCAAATACATATAATCATTTTCTCAAATTGGGATCGAAACAAAAACCATCGTTTTTTTCAGTCAGATCATATTGCCTTATTACTCGGCGGCCTCATGTTACTCATAATATTTTATATGAAAATTTGTGAGGATGGCTTGATGCTTGTTCCATTTCACGCAAAAACTCCTCAACGAATTTATATATGACCTTCTAGAACGAACTTTTGCTTGAAATTGCTTAAATCAATTATCGTAGTTAAAAAATTATTCAAATCAAACTAACTCCTTATTTTAAAGTCGGATAAAATAACACAAACAAAAAAAAATATGCAAATACCCAGCTATTATTGTATGAAAGCCCGAATCAGTGTTGCCATAATGGAAATGCATTTTACCGCGCTTTAAAAGCTGATATTAACATTCGTGTTGGCATATCTCGTTTCACTTCATTCTTGCGTATTTAGGTCACGTTCTAACCTTAATAATACAAGACTGATACAATATGACCCCTTCAGAAAATTGTTATCTCAGATTTATGTAAGTTCTCAGGCGGGGGAATGACTGTATTGAAATTATTTTATTTTCTCGTACTAGTGTACAAAATTGAGTGCCGCTTCTTACCGTTTAGTATCTCGAAGTTCGGGCGGAAAATGGATGACGCAGTGTGCACTAGGAACAAAAAGATACTGTTCCCGAGGTGGATTAGTGTCTACTACTCAACTCTCTCGAATTCTCTAGAATCTCTCGAATTCTCTCGAATTCTCTAGCTAAATTTGGCAATATATATTTTTAATCATGATTTAGCAGAAATGTAACTGGGTATACGAGAGCTTTTAGTGTCGTGACACTGTCTCCACTTTCCACCCTCATTTAAGACATTGCGTTAGGAATATTGGGAAAACTTAATTTCGCGCGAATATAACACAAATATGCAGAAAAAACTTCGTAAAATAAAAAAGTTTTCTATATAGAAGTGATTCTAGGGTTTTTAAGTGCTTAATTTGATTTGTCCGTGGGTTGTTTGTACGCTCCTCGGAGATCCTAGAATGGATAGGTAATAAGGGGTAAGTTGAGTGGCTGAAGTAAAACACTATTGTAGAAATTACTAGCAAACTTAAAGTGTATTACGACTTGAGTGGACTGTTAATTAAATTACTGTAAATAAATTATATCAAAGATTTAATAATTTTTATTCATTTAAATGTACCCTCGTTTTAACTTATTCCACAGTTAAGAAAGAAAAATCGTTTTTTAGAAAAAATATAAAACAATAAACGTAGTGGGATTTGAACCTTGTTTGTAGCTTGCATGTGCAAGGCACTCCCAGGTTCCCTCTGCCCGCTCTGCTATGTAGTAGAGCGGGCAGAGGGAACCTGGGAGTCAAATGTAAAGACTCTCCGTTCCTATTAACGCACATCCGTTCCCCAATTTACGTCAAGTTCTTGAGACATTGGCGTAACTCAATGCTGTATTGTGAAAAAATGAAAATATTAAATTCCTTCAAATAAGAATCGAACTTACAATTGTCATGTTTACAATCCTACCTCTGTGCCCCTGCGCTAAGATGACCTCAAAAATTAGATTACATCATTGAGAATGATTATTTGGTCGCAATGCTAAAGTTGTTTTTGTTCCCGCCACGAATTCGAGCAGAGAGTTTTTACTCTCTTTAAATGAAATATTTTGACACTGTGTTTGCTTAACCTACTTTGTTGGAAAGAGAGTGAAGCTAAAAAAATATTAAAGGCAACGACTACACCAGAGGGTTGACAATGACACGGTTAGATTTATAATTAAGATTAAGAGAATGGAAGAAAAAGTCGATGGACTTTCAATCTGATAAGCATCCCTCGTCGACCTTTTACATTTTATTTACGAAACATTTTAACTTGTATTATTTTATGTATATAATGTTACATTACTTACTTTTCACAATATTGTCGAATAAATGCATTCAATGATTGCAATTTTAGGGAAATTAGTTAAGATACAAAAGAAAAAGTAAAACAATAAATATATTTCCTAGACATTTCTTGGTGAGAAGTGGAATATAAAGCCGTTTTCCTTACCAGAGAAACGAAACGATAATAAAATATAATCATTCCCCGAGTGGGGATTGAACCTACAACCGTAACGGCTCTAGACGCTGTCCCACTGCACAACCGTACCATTAAGGCCATTGGTTATTGCTTTAAATCAAAGGAGCTTAAAAGGAATGCAAAGGGCTTTAAAAAACAGTTCAATTATGGTGTAATAAAGTGTTAAAATAAAATAAATAAAAAGTGCATTTATGGAGTTATACCTATAGCCAACATACAATAAATAAAATGAATATATGGTAGAACCTACATTTGTAAAATAACCTAAAAACGATCGTATTAAAATACAATCGACAGATACCTAAAAGGATTACGATTTTCTCAAGAATTCTTGAAGGTTTTTGAACTGAAATTAATCTACTAAGTCACTCTTTGCTGCTGCTTCTATAGTGCTAGAACATACCCACGAAATATTAAACTAAAACGAAAAAGTTGGGACCATTATATGAAATACTACTAAAGAAATAAATCAGTTATTTGTCTGTTTTTACAAAATATAATAATTAAACATTAAAATATCACAGTCCATTTTAAAGCTAAATAATTAGATATTCATCAAACATAATGAAAAGCCGACGGACATTTTCCTTTGTTTAAGACGCCACGATTTAAGCTACATCAGAGGTTGCATTTGAGCTTAGTTAAAATAATACCTTGAAGCCTTCCCGGCGCAGTGGAACAGCTTCTGATTTTAAACGTGGTGGTTGTAGGTTCAATTATTATACGATGGGGTGAATGGAAAATGATAACGAATGAAATACAATTAATTTTCTTCATCATCATCATTATCCTTCTCAGATAGCATGCATTGTCTTGAATTCAGGCGAAAAGTGGAGGCCTAGGACACTAAGTTCCATTCACTCTATCCTGCGAAATGCTGGATAAAGCGTGAATTAAAAAAATATTCCTATTGTATATTCTAAGGTTGAGTTATTAGAATAGATTAAATGAAAATATTATTTCGGAATTAATTTGGGTGTGTAGGTGTACCTAAATTGTAATAATAGACTGTGATGTATTTAATTGAAATTTACGCTATTGTATTACGTAATAGATCCTGAATATGTATAATATAGGCTTAAATTATATATATTGAATTGATGCAATGCAGGAATGTGAGATCCGAGTGACTTATCAACAAAAAAATAAAACAAACCGATCCAATGCGAGTCGGGTTGGCGCACGAAATCAAATTTGTACTATGGGAGCACCCTTAAATATTTGTTTTATTTTGTTAATTTTTTTATAGGGGTAAATATATCAACTGTGGAAAATTTCAATTGTTTAATTGTCACGGTTCTTGAGATACAACACATTTCTGGTGACACATGGACAGACAACGGATAGACAGCGGGGTTTTAGTATTACGGTTCCATTTTATCCTTTGGATACGAAACCCTAAAACAGATAATATAATTATAGTTTTTTTAATTATACTATTTTTCCACTTTTCACTTAATAGATAGAAAGACTAAAATAATATATTGTCTACTTTCCATCTCTACTCTCTCTCTCTCTTTTGTTTGTGTTATCTATACTAATAATAATCTCCATTAATTTGCTATGGCAACACTCTACTTTGACTTGACCGGCAGCCATGTTTAGATTAAATTGTACAAAGGCTATATTTAGATAGATTGTAATTAATATTAAGCTTCATTGAAGGCAAATGTTAGTGCATTGGTCATTGTGAAGGAGTCCCTGAAGCCCACACTTATGTTACAAGTCCCAGGCGGAGCCTCCTCCTCCTCCTCTCTAAGTTCTCTTAGCTCAAGACTATTTGCATTTGCAGTAAATTCTCTGAATCTCTAATGAATTATGTAATTAAAACAATAAGTTGAGAGGCCAGTCGACATGTTTTAGGTTCGATTCCTAATCGAGGAAATTAATTATTTGATAGTTTCTTTATAAAACATGAAAATATTAAATAATTCATATCCTCAAGTGAGAGTTGAACCCACAACCGGACGGTCTAACACTGCGCCATAACAGCCTCTACTAAAATACTGAACTAATATGGTATTTCGAACCCTACAAAATTATTTTATAAGATATCTAAACGAACATTACTTCACTCATCACATGGAATTCTCCATAAGATTTCGTAGGTCGTATTAAGACATCAATAAAGAGGTAATGGCTAACGAAAGTGGCAGTAATAGTGCCTCAAGTGAAATGGCTACAACAAATGACGGCGGGGTAATCGTCCAACTAAAAATACTTCGAATAAATACTTTATATAAATACAATTGAAGTTTCTAGGTGAATTTCTGGGGGAGGCCAGTGGGGGTGCAGAGCCATAAACGTGTGACTGTAAACACGATAGGTAGTGGGTTCGATTTCCACTCGAGGTAATGAAATTTTTGATATTTTCATTTGTTCCATCTGGTGTTGAGGTGAAGCACGGCGTTAACATCCGTCACTCATCACGCAACACGCAATTGCCTCCAGAGGCAAAAATGTGACTGTGGCGTTTACAATCACTGCTTAAAGAAGAATATGTTAAAATACGAAATCTATTTCAATTGAATCAAAAAGGCATTTTTATGTAAATACCACCCTAGTATTAGCATATTATATTTCATTTGACTTCGAAATGTATAGAATTCTGGTTTCGGCCATAAATCTTACTATTACTCCCGACCATTAAGGGAACGTTTCGCACATTTCTAAGAGACGTAAAATACTCGTAGCTCAAGAAACGTTGAACGACCTTAGCCTTTGCCCGATGGTCTATTCGTTAAATTGTAAAAGGTGCATTCGTCCGTCTGTACGTACATACTGGGTGGGCTATTAAGTTGACCAGTTTTTAAATATCATAGAAAAAATCTACAAATCTATGGAAAATGATTATTTTAATAAATTAAATATGTGGAAATTTTTGGTACACATACATATTATACACACTTCTTGACTGGGGACCTCAAATTCTTGAAAACTCGATGGAATAGCGGCCATCTCCTGGTGAATGTTGTTTTTGAGCTGGTTTATCGTCTTTGACTTACTGGCGTAAACGCGACTGTTGTGGTTTCTCCAGAGACTTACTGTTAGATTCTATCCGTCGCCTAACTAAAGATTTCAGTGACAGTTCTCTCTGTTTTTCTGACTTTGGATGCCCCAATGATTTATTGTTTATTGTCGAAACCCTACGTTCAAATTTTAAATTTTTTTTTGTAAATTATCATCATTTTTGTAAATAGTCACCTAAATCCGTTTAGTAGCATTTGCGTGAAAGTCCAACAAACATCTATCCTCACAAACTTGCACATTTATAATATTAGTACTATACTTATATGCTATACATAAATGTAGTACAAACGGCAAGATGTTAATATATAGATAGTTCCGTAGAGACGTTGCCACTCGACCGACGGCAATAACCGTTGATCTTAATTACTACACCTGTACGAGAGATCGATGTATGGAGATATATGACATATGTACGTATATTATGGAAATATTCAAGAAAGTTCAGTATGAATATTTGATAGTTTTTGAACGTATGGCTTAGTGGTTAGAGCGCTTGGACGGCTTCCAAGTAACGCAGGTTCGAATCTCGCTACGTTCAAAATTATTATACGTTTTCTATAAAAATATTTTTTCGAAGTATGGAAAAACACTTTAAACATGGTAAAAAGTTGAAAAAAAATATAATACAGGGTAAATAATTAAAGGTATGTAAAATAGTTAAATAGTAAAAAAAATTGAAAAGAATAAAACAATTTTATACCAAATAAAATATTTTTTCATATAAGAAAAACCAGTGGTAAAAATAAGTTTTATAGTAAAACGTATAATATTCCGGACCTTTTGGCACTAACGGTAAGTCATTACCGCACTTATATATGAAATGGATTGCCTAAGATTTCTACGCGGTAAAATGTTCGGCTGTTAAGACCAAATGGGCGTAGAACAAATTGGAAAATGGGCCTTTTCTCAGCAAAATATAAGAATAAATGTCCTAGATTTAGATAACTTAGATGTAGGTCCTGGCTTCGAGTCTAGATCGATTTTAAAATAATTAACTTTTCTATTAAATATATTTTTTTCTATTTTAGGAATTAAGAATACGTTACCTGAAATAGGTCTGTAATATTTTATTTTCCTGCTCTGAAATGTATATTTTTATATTCCTTTATAACTATTAAATTCAAATTTTACTTTTATTGATAGCTAGTTACATTTAAGTTCTTTAAAGCTCGAGATTTAACGAGGGTATTGTGCTGCAGCAGCTCAGTTTCTGGCTGTATACGTGATGGTTCAAATCCCATTAGGGAGAACGAACTACTTAAATTTTCCTGGATCTGATAACAAGACGAGGTGAAATTAGTAAACAAAAAATTATACTTCGCGTATAATTTTCTCGCTCGCTCTCGCGAGCGGATTCCAAGCATAAAACAAAAATATTAAATTGCAATCTAAATAAGAAAGTAAAAAGTGTAACAAAATATAAAATTCGTTTTAAATAACGCTCCGAGGAAAGATTGAATTTAAACAAAACGCCTTGGGGGAGCTTAAAACTTTTGTTTCTGCTAAAAACAGTTAAAATAGTCCATTAAAATTTAAAGCAACAGCTTCGCAGGTAAGCTCGCCTGGAATGTTCCTCAAAGTACGACTAAGCTTTTGATACGAGGCCCCAACGTAATTGCAAGGTGCATTGGCTAACCAAAGAATATAGAGGAGAATGGAATAATCAGTTTGTTATGAAAATTCTTCTTAAATTATATAGCTAATGTTGATTTATTTCATGCTCATGAACGAGGCATAGCGTGGCGTTTAGTTAAGTCGAATGATGATCAAGAAATGGAGCGTTCTAACACTAGATTCCCAGGTTCCCTCTGCATACCCTACGATATGTAGAATATAGTAAGTAGATATTTAAGCTATGTGATTAATGTCTATAGGAATTTGATATGGGAAAGTTTGCAGTATACAAAATGTAGTTTTAGTATTCCTTGCTATAATGGCAACGGAAATACAATATAACCTGTAAAACTATCATCTTGGTGGCAAAATTTTTCACGGCGTATTGAGTGACGGAACTCTACGGGCTTTTGCCTTATTGCCAGGGTGAAGAAAAAAAAATAATGAATTCTTCTGAGTAAGGATCGAACTCACAACCATCGCGATACAGTCACACCCTAGTGCCTCTACGCCACGACTGGCGTTTTTAAACAAAATTATTAAATTAACTTTCTTTTTTACAACCCACCACTCCTATGAAAGGCAAGATTTTAAAATCTGTAACGGATATCCCTAATGCAGTTATAATTAAACTCGTGCGGCACGCGAAGCGTTTTATTCTAGTAAAGCGGCTATTACGATTTTTTTGATAAAGTTGTTATATATTTTTTGTGTTGAACTCATGAGTGAAAAGTGATGACAAGTTAGTTTTTTTTTCAATAAAAATGTATGTAACGCGACGATTGTGATGATTATTATATACCAATATTTTTATTATTTACTTTGCTCTGGCATCACGATAAAAGCCTGGTGTTTACTGCCGCCACTCAACACGCAATGGCCAGAAAAATTTTGCGGAATTTAGGAAACGGAATGTCTTGACACTATGTTGCCTCTGCTGCTGTGTAAATATCTACATATTGTATTCTATATTTCTTCTGACTAACTCTCTGTGTTATACATATAATTTATATATTTATTTTAATTTTCTTTAGTAAAATTTAACTGGTAGGCAATTTTTAACTGAATAATTTTGTTTAACATACATTCTTCTACTGTCTCCTACTATCATTATTTCTTTTCTTACCGTACTACCTCCCGAGTGTCTTTTCCTCACAATGTGAAATTGAAAAAATGATATTCTCAATATTACAATGCTATTTAAATTACAAAACTGACTTAATTTTTTTTTTTAATGTAGAAAGATTTATGCAATGCTTTTAGAATGAGATTTTAAATAAATTGTATTAAGTTAAAAGGTAAACTACTCTTTTACAGTGTTATAGTCGTATAAAAGCTAAGAGGTTTTCTAATAATACTCTAAAAATGAAAGTTAAGCTTAGTAAATAGTTTACAGAGAGTTTAGCTGAAATCAAAATCAAATTAATATATTTTTTCTTTTTTTTATTAATGTGTTTTTATTAGTTTTACTTGTAACTAAATATATATATTTTTTGCCTTACGGTGCTCTCGCCGGGATATCTTAACACTAGGTTCCCTCTGCCTATTCTGTTCAGTAGCATGCTAGGCAGAGGAAACCTAGTGTTAAGATACTCCGTTCTCTATTGTCTACAGAATTTCCGCGTATTAGTGGCGGTACGAAACACTATGTTTAATTTTCTAGATCGTGAAAGAGAAAAACAATAAGATTAAGCGGGTTACAATAATAAGGAAAGGAAAATTAAATACATTTCCTCGAGTAGATGAATCCACAACCTTTTACAGTCAGGCGTTCCACTGCGTCACGAGGGCTTTACAATATTTATCATTATTTGTTTCATAAAATATTAATTTTATAATTTCCTTACTCTATAAATATACTATGGACGCTAGCTTATTTTGATACAATCTACGTAATGTTTATGACATTGACTCTATAGATTGATTATATTTGAAAGAGCCTTCATAAAAATTTAATAATAGCCTGTTAATGTCCTTCTGATCTAACAAAGGTTTATTGTTAAATATTCGAATATTTTATATAGTAGGTCTTTTATCCATTTCGATAAATACTTATACTGCAATACGGTAACGGTACTTTAAAAGTAGCAAACAGAGTTCTTAATACTAGGTTCCCTCTGCTTACCCTAGGAACCTGGTATTTAGACACTGCGTTCCCATTAATAGTCTTCCGTTCCCCACTTCTGCCCCAATTCTGAAGACATTCCCTGTTGAGTTGCGAAACTCAACACTACGCTTTGCCTCGCTACCAGAGCGAGGAAATACAAATATTTAGTACTTCATTTTCTCAAGTGAGAATCGAACCCATAACCTATCGCGTTTACAATCGTGTCACAATAGGCTTCATTAATAATAACAAATACTTACAATATATTAGACTTTGACGCCTCTCCATTTTCGTATATAACTTTAAAAACGTTACCCTCACACGCTCGGCAAACTCATTTTTCTACTAAAACCCTTTGAACGTGTTTGATTAACGGAACCCGTTATCCGTTATTATACCCGCATTATATTATGCCTAAAAGTTGTTTGAAAATGATTTAGAAGTCAATTTAACGAAGTTCCAAAGTCACGATAGCAATAAATCATTTATTATCTACCGTCTGTTACAAAAGTCGGTAGGTCGTTAGGGCGCAAGGGTTTGGCTGTAACGCAATGGTTGCGGGTTCGATTCCGATTGGAGAAGAAATTGTTATTTATTAATATTTTCATTTCTTCGCTGTGGCACTCGATAAATTCCGCGAAAAGTGGGGAACACATTAGATTCCCTCTGCCTATCCTGTTATATGCGGGAAAGGATTTAGAATCTTAATTAAGCCGTAGATCTTGATATTTTTTACTAATTTTAACGTAATCTCGAGATAAGCTGTCTTGACAGACGGACAGACGGTCAATTTATAAATTTATATAACTGAAAAAGAAAATGTTTTTCACTAGAAAACCAAACTAATAATATATTAATAAAATTTTCATTTCTATATTGCAATTAAAACACAATTACAGTATTACGATCTAACCACAAAGTTTAATTAGTAGTTTCCATATTTATATATAGAAATTAATCGACCATATTCCCTTTAAAATAATTATTTATAATTAAGTCAACAGTATGGGAATTATAACTTAAAAGTAAACATAAATAGACTTAAGGAGCAAAGCAGCAGACAACCTTGAATTTATTGATATAATTAAGGCTTAACACATACTAAAAAAATCATATTTTCGTTGACAACGTAATTATGTAATTTGTTGTGTTTTTAGAAGATTTATTATTTTTTTTATGCTGTATATTGCATATAGCATAGTAGGCAGAGAACCTAGAGATAAGACACTCCGTTCCTCACCTTCTGCGGAATTGGTGTGTTGGGTGGCGAAACTCAATGGGTTGCAATTGCCTTGGTACCAGCAAAGAAATGAAAATTTTAATAAATAATAATTATTTTTTCTAATGGGAATCGAACCTACGAACCTAGCCATTGCGTTACAGTCACTCACTTGAGATGAGAGATGGCGGGATTCGAACTCACGGCTCTTGGACATCATCCAAGGCAGTTTGACAGTTTCCAAATGAGGTTCCTGGGATATGTGAGTGGTCCAAGTGTAGAATGAAATTAACGCTCGTCTGCAATTTTACAGATCCTTTCACTATCAAATAAAATTTCAACTAGTTCTACTGCTACTGTCTTCGTAGTTCGTATTACAACATAATTCAAGACAGGCTGAAATATTTTAGCAAACAATCGAGCAATTTATAATCGTTCCCGTAAGAATTTCGCGAAATCGGGACAAGTTACAGCGTTCTATGCCGTGTATTCCTTACCTGCGTTGCCTGTCAGTCAACCACTAACGAAATAGTTTTATATAAATAAATAAATAAAACAGCTTGCTGGCGCACAAGCGTGTGACTGTAAACACGACATGGTGTATGGTTGTGAGTTCGATTCCCACTCGAGGAAATTGAATATTTTCATTCGCTCTGGTGTAGAGGCAAAATTGCAAGTTTCAATACTCAATTACCCAAACTTCCAGAATTCAGTGGAAAATTGGGAATTGAGTCTAATACTAGGTTCCCAGGTTCTCTCTGCCTACCCTGTTATTTGCGGGATACAGTGCAAAGTTAAAAAAAAATAAGAAAATAAAAATATATAAAAAAAAACTACTTTAGGCCCTAAAGGTCTATTAAGAAAATAACCGATGTTTGACCATAAAAACACAGTAGCAATCAATATTATGTCATTACACTGTCACTGACAATGCAACAGACGCCCTTGAAACGTATTCCTATTTATTATTCTTTTGACTAGAAAATTGTAAACGACATATGAAATAGAATTACAAATGAACCGTTTTAAACGGAGCCTGGTAGAGGATTAAAATTAAAACCTACATTTTCTTTTATTGTGTCATAAATAAAATATTAAATATATAAAATATTATGCTTGTTTGTAAGTCCATTAATATGATTCCTTTGATATGGATTCAAAGGGTACTAAATATACAATATACGCTTATCATTTTACAGGTTTAAATCAAGTTAGCTTATTTTTAGGGTTCTGTACACGAAACGGTAAAAATGGAAACCTTATAGGATCATTTTATTGTCCGTCTGTCAAGTTCGTTTATCTCGAGATTACGTTGAGGTATCAAGTTTAAATTAGTATAAAATATTAAGGTCTACGGTTCAATTAAGATTCTAAGGCAACGAAAGCCAAAAGATACGAGCATTTATATATTATTTTTCCTACATTTTAGGCTACCTGCATAGGGTACTTCCCGTGGACCTACTATTATGAAATTTAGCATAAACTGGGAAATTACAAAAAATATAAAGGGAAGAATAGCTAAAAGTAGCATTATAAATGCAACTTTCACAGATATAGTATTTCACAGACCATTACATAAATTTAAGTGTAGCAATTTTTATAAGTTGTAGGTACTTTTTGTTGACCTACAATTCTTAAAATGGTACGGAACCCTCAGTTGGTCCTACTCTCACTTGATCGGTGTTTTTTTATTTGCGCATATCTGCTGCTGAAAGCTACGCTTTGAAAGCTACTTTTACCACTTAAATTCGAGAAATTGCGAGTTGTACCGGGTGGGAAACGAATTGACAACTATCATGCTTACAGTCAGCTGTTATGTTATTACGCCACTTATTTTAGCTTTACGCGTTATCCTACATATTATTTTTTTTTGAAATGAAAATATTAAAGATTTTATTTCTCCTAGTAAGCATTGAACCCTCAATCGTCCAGTTCAGCCTCAAATCAGCTAGGTAAATATATAAGTCAGCTAGTAAATACATAAAAATAAATCATATAATAAAGATATTGTATTATATTATATGTCATAATAATATGTCTTCAGACGCCGCGACCGCATCTAATTTTCTTGATATGATTCAATAGGATTTCTTTCCAACATTTATGATTGAAAGAAATATTATTAGGTATAGATATTTCAATAACATTGTCGATGTTTTCAATAATATACAAATTTATATTTAAAAAATTGACAATTATTAGAAAAAATGGAAACTCTTTAGTTATTGAGTCTATGCGCGATGGTATTGGGTTCAATCCTCTATCAGGGGAATAAATTTACTCATTTTCATTTACTCGCTTTGCTAGATAACAAGTGGCGTTCAGTTTCGTCACTTAACACATAGTTTCTAAATTTCGAACAAAAATGAGAGAAAGAGTGTCATAACACTAGATTCCCACTACCTACCCTTCTATGAGGGAAAAAGGGTGAAGCTACTATGCAGATGTACCACGACAGCTTGTATTGATGTTAAAAATATTAATATTTTTTATTTCTACGCCTTTAATCATTTTATATGAAAAAATATGTCATATTAAACGTCATGTTCTTTATATTAGTTTCATGTAACAGCCTTGGGAAGTGAAGAAATAGCTAAACTATATCTTTATTTTATGAAAAAGGTCAGGTCTACAATACAAATATTACCTATTTATTTTTGCGCCACTCTACACCCAATATCTTGAAAAATTCGGCGGAAAGTGAAGAATGGTGTTTTAACACTAGGTGTCCCCTGCCTATCCTGCTGTATGCGGGATACTTTGAATGCTGATTTTTTTTTCATTTTTCTCAAGTGGGGAATCAAACCCACCAACCAACCAGTTTATGGAGGCATATTGTGCCCCTGCCCCACGACTGGCCTCTGGACACTGACATCTAAAATTATATAACAAGTAATAACTATAAAGCTCAATCCTACCCGCAATGAAATCGCTTTAAAGCTTTTCCATTCTGTTGGCTTTGTTATCAGGATTGATAGTCATTTATCAGAATCTATTATTTCCCGATTCGAAACGAACAGCAGTCGTCTTGATGTTATTCAGTATAAGTCAAAAGAAGAAAATCCTAGTGTTATGACACTTCATTTCTCATTTTCCGCTATATCCTGAAGACAATTATTCAATGCTGCGTTATGCCTACCACCAGACCAGAACGTAGAAATGAAATATTTAATATTTTCCATATTAAATATTTCATTTCCTCGAGTGGGAATCGAACCCACAACCTGACACGTTCATGATTATGATTTGATTAAGCCCTTATGCCCTACAGGACTGGCCTCTTAAAATATAATGAATTTCCCCGAACGTGAATCGAACCCATAGTCGTCATGTTAACAGTAACAAAATAATTATATAAATATTTAAACTCTGCTATAATTAGAATACCATCTATCCCTTTGGTCAATTAAGTCAAATTTGCTGAAGACCCTCGTCCTTAGGGCTAATTAACAAAGAGATTCAACTTATCATATCGGATTCTATTCAAATTAAATGCTGTTTAATGTTAATTATCATTATTTACCTATACTAATATTATAAAGCTAGGAGTTTGTTTGTTTGGACGTGTTTATCTCAGGAACTACTGGTTCGAAGTAAATGTTTTTACGTATAAAACGACGAAACCAAACGTATAAAAAAACGGATTCGAACCCGCGCCTCTTGAAAGTTGTCCAAGCCACTAAGCCGTACGTACCCATCCAGCCTCGTAGAAATTCTACACAACACTACTTGCACTCTTTTCGGAAAGTGAAGAACAGAGTGTCTTAACACTAGGTTCCCTCTGACACCTCTGCCTACCTGACTACTCTACTATATATATAAAATGTCTCAAAATATGGATTAATCTAAAGGGTTGCATCGTATCGTTGTGAATCCAGCTAAGGTATTTGGATCGAGCTCTAATGGCATTCATGATTGATGACTGGCATTGTACTATAATATATGCTGAACTGCTTGCTTGTAACGTGTACTTGTATGTACTTGTATGTTATATATTCCACGGGAGTCTCCTGATATAGTCAGTTTGGTAAATTATATTTTCTTATATACATAGATATTTGAAAACTAGGTTATTTTTTTAGTGTCACCCTTTATATCGCACACACCACGGAAGGCAGAGGGAACGAAGTGTTAGGATACTCCGTTCCCTATTTTCCGCCGTATTCTGTAGGCATTGTATGTTGAGTGGCGGAACTCTTTCAAAAACTTTTCATTTCCTCGAATGGGAATCAAACCCACAACGTCCTGGAAATCGAACCCATCACGAAATTCCTGAGGCCTGTCGTGGCGCAGGAGTAAAAAGTGTGACTATAAACGCGATAGGTTGTGGATTCGTTTCCCATTTATAGGAATAATTATATTTAAATTATTTTCATTTTCATATGCGGGAAAAAACGTAAACCTGCTTTTGGCAGTCTTTATTTCATATTTTTCTCCATTAAGTGTGGTGAATATAATTAAAATTAATTTCTTGAACATTTTAACATAATATAAAGAAGCGCCTGTTGAAAACAATTTTGTTATTTTCAGTTGCGGTGAACCGAGGGCTTGAAATTTCAGGTCTTTGTTTAAATTGTAGAAGTTTCATAA
Organism: Heliconius melpomene rosina; assembly: GCF_056956725.1. Lineage (NCBI taxonomy): Eukaryota > Metazoa > Arthropoda > Insecta > Lepidoptera > Nymphalidae > Heliconius > Heliconius melpomene. The sequence continues at coordinate 2,491,518 of NC_140399.1, forward strand.
CGCTAGACGCATAAGACGTTAATATTTTCTTGGAAATTTAGAAAATTTACAAAACATTTTTAAGTCAAAAGATAAATGAAGTATATGTTACCTTAAAGGGCTCTCTAGAGTTTGATTAAAAGCTTTAATATTTTTTTTGGTTTCACACCGTAACCCGCATATATCAGTGTAGGCAGAGGAACCTGGGAACCTAATGCTTTCCCTCCTATACATGGGATACAAAAAAATTAGATTCGAAGAAACCTATAAATTCGTTCCCATTCCAGAGAGTTTGGTCACTTAACATGCAATATATCATTGCTAATAAAAAATGGACTGTGTATCTCAACAATACGTGCGAATACCGTCAAACAAAAAAAAAATTACATACAGAAGATTATAAAGATTCAATAATCTATTTTTCATATAAATAAAAGGAAAAAAACCAAATACCACATACAAGTTTACTCAGGCAGAAAATGCAACAGCTGAGCATCCCGCCGAGGTTGATCCATTTCATATGTAATTTGCTAACTGGTAGAACGGTGTCTGTTAAACATCCCCTTCTTACTGTTCCTCCCAGACATGTCTGGAAAGGACTTCCTCAGGGCTCAGCTCTCAGTCCTCTGTTGTATAATATTTACACACATGACCTCGAATTGTCTGTTAATAATTTTTGTAATATCCTTCAGTATGCTGATGACATCGTCCTTTATCACAGCTCAAATTCTGTGGAGGACATAACTTATCGATTAAATACTGCTTTGCACTACCTTAACCAGTGGCTCTCTTCACATGGTCTGGCATTATCTGTAGCAAAGTGCCAGGCGGTGGTTTTTACCAAAAGGAGAGTTATACCAAACTTTGAAATTGTTTATAATAATCAACACATAAATTTTGCAGAAAATGTTAAATTTTTAGGCATGGTTTTTGATAAAAGACTGAAGGGAATTGCCCATGCTGAATATCTCACTAGAAAGTGTGAAAAAGGCATTAATGCTTTAAGAGCTGTATCTGGTGTGTGGTGGGGTGCACACCCTTATACTCAAAAACTACTGTACAATGCCATAATCCGTAGTCATATTGATTACGGATTGTTTGTTCTAGACCCCTTTAACAAAGTTGCTACTGAAAAACTTAATCGTATACAATACAAGTGTCTACGCATTATTTTAGGTGCAATGAAGTCTTCCCCCACCAATGCTCTGCAGGTGGAGTGTGTGGATCCTCCCCTTCCTATCCGCCGACAATTCCTGTCTGACCGATTTGTAGGCAAAATGTTACAGCTGTCTTCCCATCCCTTATTGCCTAAGCTATCTGAGCTAGCGGACCTCATCTCCCGCGGCAAACCGCTCCCATACTTGCTCAATAGCTTCCTTAAAATTACTTCCCTTCCTCATCCCTTGTCCAGTAGTCCATCTAATCCTTTATTTTGTACGCCTTATCGGGCTTTAGTACACCATCCTTCTGTTATCACTAATCTTGGCCTATCCAAGGGAGCTGTTGACACCAATGCAATGTTTCAATCCAAGGTAAATGAAAATTGGCCAAACCATGTCCTCATCTTTACAGATGCATCGAAGCTTTCAAAGGAAAGCTGTGTTGGTGCAGCTTGCTGGATACCAAAATTCAAAATTATATTACAATTTAAATGTCCTCCCGAATCATCTGTGTTTACAGGAGAGGCTGTTGCTTTGTTGGAAGCAATCCTGTTCACACTCTCCCACGATTTTAAACAGACTGTTATCTTTACTGACTCATTAAGCTGCATATTGGCTATAAAGGGAAATCCGTTTCATAGTAGATTGAGATCTTCCATAATTTTAAGGATTCGTGAAGAACTGTACTCATGTTATCTAAAGGGTTTAGATGTTACTTTGGCATGGATTCCAGGGCATTCTGGAATCAGTGGGAATGAATCTGCAGACTCTTGTGCTAAATTAGCCATCCAGTGTGGTACTTTAGATCACTTTTCTATTTCGGCTCAGGATCTGCTGTCTCTTGCACAAGCTCATTTGGATTTGTCATGGACTAAATTCTGGGAATTGTCAAAATCTCAGAAAGGTAAGTATTATGCCACTATTCAACCCAATATCCCAAGGCGACCTTGGTTTTTTTCTCAAAAAATTACTGAACGGAGGGTTTTATCAACTATTTGTCGTTTGCGCCTTGGGCATGCTTGTACGCCTGTGCACCTAGCCAAGATCAGGGTCAGGGACCACTCACTGTGTGAATGTGGGCTGGACGACGGTTCACCTTCCCACATACTTTTTTCCTGTCCTAAATTAATTCATCCCTTATATGATGTTCTTCCTTATAAAGTTCCCCGTCCTCTTAGTGTTCAATGTTTGTTAATGTTTGTGTTTAGTCCTCTATGTAAATTTTTATGTAAATATATTAGATATAATAATATTAAACTATAAATTAATATATTTGTAAAATAGTATTTACTACTAACTCATGTTCATGTATATATTTATTTTATGATTTTTTATTTTATAGGTGAAGGCAACACTTTAACTGGACTCTTTTTGACATGCATTCTCCTATCGTGTAATATAATCTCTTTTTTACCGTACAACCTCCTTTGTGTGTTCTCCATACAACGTGACATTGGCGAAGTGAATAGTGCTCAACTGGCACGCTCGAAGCGCCATAAATAAAGAACCGAACCGAACCAAGTTTACTTAACTGTACCGATGTTGCGTAATTTTTCTACATCTGTAAGTACTTAGCCGTAGCAAAACTCCCACATCCGTTGCCCCTAATTGATATGTTTCCGTCGATATATTGAAGTCGGTCTTACGTGAATTGAAATATGTTTATTTTGACACTGTTTTGACTGATTTATCACTTATTTTACTGTGAATTTCTCTTTAAAAATATGTCAAAAAACAAACATAATATAACAATAAACCAATAAAATTAATTAGCTTTACGCTGTATAGACAGAGGGAGGAACCTAACCTATTAAACCTGTTAAGACACTCTGTTCCTCATGGCACGCTTTGCCTCGACACCAATGCTTCTAAAATTCGATGGAAAGAAGGGAACGAAGTGTTTTATCACTAGGTACCGTCTGCCTATCCTGCTACATGCGTGATACAGCGTGAAACTGAAAAGAATATAAATAAATAAAGTTCATTTCACTTGTCGTTTAAATATGAACGAATAGTTTATCCACCGCGTACAATGTTTGGAGTCTATCAATTTTCTCTGTTTTTTTGGCTTCTGTCCATTTCCGCGAACGTTGTATTTCATCTTTTGACATGTCATATACTAGTTCGTTATTGGCACACCTAATAGTTATAAAAACGTTTATCGCCATCCTGTTTTCTTGTAAATTTATTTTTTTATAGATATTGTATTCGAATGCGATAAAATAAGTCTATAATTCTTCTTTCTATTAATTATTTAAATGTGGGTACACGCATGCCTTCAGAATATGGCAGAAATGGGAACGTAGTGTCGTAACACTGGGTTCCTATCTACTTACATCACCCTACTATGTGTGAGATACAGTGTTGAGCTAAAAAAATCTTTAAATCTACTTATTGGTAAACCTTAAATTTTATAAGTAAATCTTGCTAACAAAAAAAAACGCTTGTTTTTGTTATAATATCCCTAAATATATATTTTCCTTCTTTACATTCTTTATATTTACTCAATTTTTACATTAAAAATGGCCTTCGAAAGCTACACTCAGTTATACCTCGGATCAGTCACTATCACGTTCTCGATACAGCCCGAGTTTGTTTGCCAAGTTAAGAAACACACTGAAGTATGAGCTGAGACGTTATTTCGATTTTCTAAGTAAATTTATTTATTTATTTACATTATTTTAGCTTAACGCTGTATACCGCACATAGTAGGGAAGTCAGAGGGAACCTGGGAAGTGAGATTCTCCGCTCCCCATAAGAATATTTTCGTTTTCTACTTTCTGCCAAATTCTTGAGGCAGTGTGTAACGGGGCGGAACCCAACGCCGCTAATACATAGAAGGAAGAATTTATAGACTTCTGTTATCACATTCGAATACAAAACCCTAAATATGCGATCCGAAACTTGACGCCGTTTTCTCCGTTACTAAGTAGACAGAGGGAACTTGGGTACCTAGTGTTACGACACTATTCCCATCAAGATTCATATTTAGCAATACAATATATTATATAAAGATAAAAAAAATATTAAAGCTACATACCTACTCGTATATTAAAAATGTAATAATGCAGTCCACGAGCTTACGAGTAGGCTACTCAGTATAATCGGACGCTATATGCGGATTATCTTTGTATGCAGGCGATTTAATATTGCACACTTTGAACTGTTTCATTTTATTAAAATTATGCATTTTTAATAGTAAAGTAATATTATTTTTATATTTACGGTAGTCTCGCTGTTTTAATACGGATTTTTTTTAATAATTTAGTGATAAAACTGTACTGTTACTTTAATTAAGCATTAGCACAACTTTAAATTTATATTTTTAAACTTGATGCTGCATGTACAGGATGTATATAGCAGAATAAGTATAGGGAACAAGGGAACCTTAATATAATACACTTCTATTCCACACTATTCGGGTAGTGTTGAGACACTAATAGACAGGAATACTTTTTCCCCAATATCAATGCAATTTTTATCATACATTGTCCTATTACCGAGAAGATAGATTTATTAGAAAAGTAATTTATTCCTCCGAGTGGAAATCGAACCTACATTCGCTGTCTCAAAAGCTAAGTCTACTCTCTAGTCTCTCTCTCTAGTCTCTCTCTCTAGTCTCTCTCTCTAGTCTAGTCTACTATTTTTTTCAAACGAGAATAAAACAATAAATAAAAAATAATAATTAAATCTTATTTCGCTCAGTTCGAGATGAAAGTAAGTAACGCATCATTAAAACTGTTGTGATTCAACAGTTGAAATTGTCTATCAGTCGCTTCTCGAAATAAATTAAGCGAGATTCAATGCAATTGATTTTCATTGTTTTTCGTTGCTATTCTCCTTAATTGAAGTTGAACAAATGAGATATTTTAGTAAATGAAAAAACAATTTAAAAATATATAAATAGTAACCTATATAATACATTTTAGACATTTTTTTAATAGATTTTTTCTCTGCATCCCGCATAAAGCAGGGTAAGTAAATGAGTGCTAAATTTGCGTGCTAAGTGGCAGAATTCACGCTGACACTTTATCTTGTTACAAATATTATATTTCAATCGGAAACATCCTAAAAGTGGAATAGTGTTTTTAGTATGCATGACATCTATTTAATAGAAGCTAGTGACTATGAAATTGCAAATAATCAATATTAATTTTAACCCAAAATGGCCGCCGCCACAAAATGGCGGATACATATTTTTGAGCAACCCACCTAATATCGATATCAGATTAAAGGGCTTGATTTGAAAAATACAATACACTACGAATAATATCTAGAAAGTTTTTTTTAAAAAAAAGGTTTTTTAATTAATGTTTATGCATACTAGATTGACGCGTGAAATACGGGTTACCATCGCAACCAACATATATAAATTGCCCAACTCGAGCTTCAAATCTAGAACCTCATAATCTACAACCACTCTTCCCAGCAATTGAACAATTGGAATAAATGATTAAGCAAAACAATACGAATCTAGGCATTCCTTTTGTCTTTCAAACGTCCCTTCCATTGCGAACTGGTCCGACCAGTGGTTTCTATTTTAAACTTGTCCCCGGCAGCTTTAAATTCGATTGGATTCAATTGTCTATGTAAAAGGCGAGCTTTTAAAGTATATTTTTTTAGTATTTGGTATTTTTGGAAGAAATTTAGTTAGGCTGATTATACTTTTGAAGCTAATTTAAATTATAAATAGTAAATTTAGTCAAAATTTTAATATGTGAGTTCCTAAAGAAAGGTTTTAAATACAGTGCTCTATTTGAGAACTCTATTTCAGATAATATGAATATACCAGAATTTAGATCAAATTTTCTTCTAATTATTATTTTCTCTATGTGTAAATCCTTTAAGCGATTATAAATTCTATGTATCTTATATTAGAGACAGTTCAGACAGAGAGTCTCAAAAATTGGGTCCAAGGTTGAGAACGGAGTGTCATAACACTAGATTACTTTCACCTGTTATAAACAGGAGACACACAGCGTGAACTAAAAAAAAATAATATTCAAATATTAAAAATTATGTTGAATTACACAAGACAACAAATGTATGACAAATAATATAGTTTTTCATGTTTCTAAATATATTTATATACTTGGCAAATGTGAGGTACACCTGTTGGTAAGCTTTAGTTTTTTCGGCAATTTATTTTTTGCTGAACTGCTATTTTTAATCTATTTTTATCTATTTTTTAAACTCAAGAATTCCCTTCAATGAGAATCGAATATACTACCATCGCGGTACTCTAACACATTTGTAATCAACGTTAGTCATGGTGGCGTCAACTCTAACAATGAAGTTCCGGTTCCTGCTAAATGGGTCTCGGAAGTCTGTCACATTCACTATATAAATACCTAAAACCAGCTTAGTTGGGAGTAATTATCTGTCGTTTATCGTACGATCAAACTTTGGGTAAACCATTGTTTACTTTAAATTTAAAATGTAATATCATGTAAATAATTAATATTTTTTTAGCTTCACGCAGTATCCCACGCTCATGGGAACCTAATGGTCAGTAAGATCACGCTTTGCCTCGTCACCAGAGCGAGAAAATGAAAATATTAAGGATTTCATTTCGGCGACAATCGAACCCACATCCTGTTGCGCTTACAGTTTAACATTTGTGCCTCTGTGCAAAATGAGAAAAAAAGTTAGCGTTGGTGGCGCGACCTCGGGTCGGTATCGTACCAGAGGGACATATTTCTCGTAAGTAAATGGAAGATTTTATTGTTTTTTTTTTGTAATAAAAAGTGATTTTCAATAATTTTTATAAGTTTCATAGCAATTTTAATATGGGTCGCTAAACCCGCGCTTCTTAACGCGATGAAGAATAAATATTGTTAGCGTACTCGTGTAAAAGAGGGTAGATGTATGTAAAAAAACTGTAAAATTCAGTGAAATTGTAGCTCGTGTGTAGTGTTGTTATTGGGTGATACGTATCACAAAGAGATATCTTTCCGAATACGTTAGAAACATATAGACGGTATGTATTTTTATCATATTTTTTTTAAAACGCTCACCGCTTCCAATTTCTAACAATATATATAATTTATATATAATTATTTCCCTGAGTATGATTCGAACTAGCAACCAACTCAACCTCAATGAGTTAAACTATAATTTAAAGTTTCTAGAACTTATTCCTTACATCATATCGATTTAATAAAAGATTTAATATCAATACAATGTCAAGGTAACGGTGCTAATAATACGATATTAATAAGTATAATAGAAATAAATAGGTATTTCTGTATGTGAAAAATAACAGCTGTCTTATACTGTGAAGTTAATATAGAAGTGTATGCTTTTAAATATTCTATAGTTTTTTTTAGAGCTTAATTGAATAAAGAAATTGCTTAACAGGGCTCAACGCCGCGTTTCACATTTAACCAGAACAGAAAATGGAAACAAAAGTTTAAATATTAATTCAGTATTTATTAAAAATGGAAAACTGAACTCCTTACATAAAATAATTTATTAAGATGATATTTTTGTCAAGATACTTATTTTCTTGTTTTTCAGCTCAATTTTCGTAACTTTGCTTTGTTACAAAAATAATTCGTTCCCCCAAGCAGCATTCGAAAGTACAACTATCAATTGCAATAAAACGTTTATTTGCATCCTATTCTCTTGCAACAAAAACAGAATAGATAATACCCTAGAGACGTAAAAGCATTTGCTACAAAGGTCACGCCGCGCCGCTGTCGAGAAGATTGTATTGTCCGATCCCGTTATACAGGGTGAACGACGGCGTTCAATTTTACTACTCTTCTTAAATTTGTTTTTCTAAATAAATCAGAGATAGCTTGCAAATACTTTTACGTAATATCTGTTTTATTTTATGTAAATCTTTGATCGAAGTTCCAGTAGGCCATTCGTAGCGTAAGGGCAGAAACACGAGAAGTTGTAGATGCGATTCTCCGCTCGAGGAAATTAAATAATTAATATTTTCATTTTCTTGCTCTGGTATCGAGACAGAGCACGGCGTTGTATTCTGCCACTCAACACACAGTGACTCCAAAATTCGGTGGGAAGTATGACTATTAATAATGGGTGTATACTAGTAGCAATGGGAACGGAGTGTATTGACACTAGGCTTCCAGGTTCCTTTTGCCTGCCCTGCTACGTGCGTGATAAAGCGTGAAACTCCAAAATCAATATCATGGGATGGATATCACCTGTCATTATGATGGTGTATTTAATGTTGGGGATTCAATGTTCACTCGACAGAATTAATTATTTTCATGCTCTAGTAAGACAAAACGCGGAGTTGTTATCTACCATTTTCAACACGCAATGTCTCGAAAATAGGAAACGGAATGTCTTATCCCTAAGCTCTATCGGTCTACCGTGGTATACGGAAAAAACAGGAAGCTGCTCTTTTATTAAAAAAGTCTTGAAAACTTTTTTATAAAACTTTATATTACTTTTAAACTAGATGACCTTAAAAATGTTGTAAAAAAAAAATTTTAAGAGACAATTGTCGAGTTTTGCTTCCGGCTTTTTTTGCAGAAGTGCCACTCGACTCATTGTTGACTTCCCATCGAATTGATGATACTGACCTTTCTATGTTCATTGGCGATTTATATATATTTTTTAAAGCTACGAGTATAATTAATTAAAGCTTATTTTAATTTTAAAATAATAATCCTAATAACTAATATTATAAATGTGAAAGCTTGTGAGGATTGATGTTAGTTCCAAATAAAAAAAATTAATCAACATCCCGCGCCCAGTAGGGTAGGCCGAGGGAACATAGTGTTAAAACATTCCATTCCTCAATTTCCGCCGAATTTTTCGAGGCATTGCGTGTTGAACGGTGGAACTCAAAGATGGGCCTTTGCCTTGGTGCCACAGCGAAGAAATGAAAATATTAAGAAATAATAATTGATCCCCTAGAGTGGGAATCGAATCCACAACCATCGCGTTTACAGTCCAATGACGGCTTCATCGATCAAAATCAAGACAAATATTATTATAAAATGTTATAAAAGCTATAAAATACTTATATTTTTAAACTTTTACTATAAAATAAAAATGTACTATTATTTTATGTAGGATATTTTTATTAGTACTTAGTACTCACTCTGTGATAAAACTAAGTATTAAATTAATTTCATCCCTCTTAAAGCTTAAAAGGCCCCGTCATATAAATAGCTGGTTGGACTCGCTTTATAATTAATTCTAACAATACCTTATGCTTGTTTCGCTACATATTTTCTAAAATATACTAAAATTTAACAGTACTAATTTAACAGACTGTAATATTTCCCTTTCTTCGTTCTGGTGTCGAGGTAGAAGTGCGGCGTTGAGTTCCGCCACTCAACAAGCAATGCCTTCCGAATTCGGCGGAATGTGGGGAACTGAAGGTGAAGGCTGATTTAATTGATTTTTTAAGACTGTAATTGATTCGTATCTGCATTATATGGGGGCAGTCGCAGATTCGAATTAATATGTAAAATAATTGTATTAAAATATAGAAACAAAAATTGGTTTGGACTTGGACTTGGACCTCATTACTCCAAGTAGAAATCGAACCCATAATCGTCGTTTTTACATTCAGAAACTGTGCCGCTGTGCTACGACGGTTTATAAAATTACACAATAACAATAATGCAATGAAATCGAAATTGGTATTCAATTGTATTATAATCCCCAATACAATTAAACGCACGAGTAATTAACTCGTACCCATTAAAAGATATGCACTAAAGTAAATTAATATTTATGAAATAATTTTTGTTAAAATCATCTTCACGCTGTATCCCGCACACAGCAGGGTAGGCTGGCGAGGGAACCTGGTGTTGAAACACTCCATTCCTTCTTCTGAACTTTGATTCACATATAATGGGGGAAGAAGATAAAGAGAACCTATTTTGACAATATATAAGCTTTGGTAGAGCTTGGACGAAAAATATACTATACATTTTTTGTCAAATATCATAATTATAGGTTTACAGAAAGTACCATACAGGTTTTGATTATGAGGAGAATAAAGTTGACCAATTAAAGTTTGCGGGTGTACTCTTTTTGTATGAAATAAATTATAAATATTAGGTTGTAATATTTTTTCTATGAAATATCTAGAAATTTTCACTTTTCAGATTTTTATCAGAATTTTCATTGTAAGTTCTCACTTACCTTAGTAGATAGATACCGGAGGTACTATTCGTGTTATAATTACGTCAATTTATTTGAATTTGTACCTACTCATATCGTTTGATTGCGTTGCCAAAATATTTATATGATTATTTAAGATAAATAGTCGGACTATTCTTAAAATAGTAATTCTTATAAATAACCTTAGCCTCACCGAAGTTGATCCACAAGCTAAATACATAGATTTAAATTATTTATTCGTCTACTCTTAAACAAACATAATCAAGTATCGAAATGGCAATTTAATTGTAAAGATAAATTAAATAAGCTCGTGCATTTATCTGTACATATAATAAAAAAAAAACTTCTTCACTTTTCACCCACAATGGGAGTGTTCTAACACTTAAAAATCTCTGCCTATACCGCTATTTTACTTGAAAACACAGCAGAAACATTGCATATATTTAGACTTACCCAAAGTACGTCATTCTAGAGGCTAATTAATATCTGTTCTTAGTATTAATATTACACGTATTATATTTCATGAGTAGGTTTTGCAATGTGTAGAATGTTAGCGGGCACGGTGTGTCTTAGGATTAGGTTCCCAGGTTCCCTCTGCCTACCCTGCTATAATATAACACATTTATCATTAATGGCCGTTATGGGAATTCAAGCAAAATCTAAATATAGGTATATATTATACAATATGATCTAAAATATATATATTTTACTCATTCAATAAAGTGGACGTGGACGTCTAAAAGCATATAAAAGCGTCAACCTTGGCCAAATTGGCCAAACTTTTCGTAACATTGGGCCGAATGCTTAAGATCAAAAGCAGGAGCAGTCAGTACAAAGTTCTTTTATTTTCACTCTGATCGAAATCTAATTACCCATCTATTGGTTCTGGGGGTACGAACATTTCTCCCTTAATGTAGGCTTTTATTTGATTTCGGGAGAGTTGGTAAATTCATTTACTATTTGCATATTGTTTGTTTTATAAAGGTTACTCGCGAACTTTAAAGAGATGCAGGACATATCTTTATCAATCAGGATAAGCAGAGAAAACGTAGAGTTTAAACACTCCGTTCTCAAGGCACCTTAGTCTAGTAGCCGCGCCTAGTTTTTAAAGATTCACTCTGTATTTTGTTCACTACAGGGTAGGCAAAGGGTGTTAAGATGTGCTGTTACTACTTAGACACTTCCGTTCCCCATTTGTCCATCTGAATGGAAATTCAAGCCACAACCGTTATATTTGCAGTAAGACTCTGTAACGGTGCTATTATTTTATAATTAACAGCCTTTTTTTAGTTAACAATATTTTTACTGAAAACTTATCTTTAAATATATATTTTTTAATATTTCACACAAAAAATCTTTTTCTTTACTCTTCATAAATAAACTGATTCCATTTGAAATAATTCATTAATAAACATGTATCATTTCTATGAAATCATTTAAATGTTGTCATAATAATTAAATGTTCTTCTAGCTAGTTTAAATGTCAGCCGCCTTATTACGCGAAGGAAAATGATTAATTGACTTCCGCATGACATTTCTAACGTAATTTTGTTATGAAAGTGCTTTTTTTTTAAAATGACGCATCTTCTCCATGAAGCAGGGTAATTTAGCGTTAAGACACACCGTTTTCGAAATTTCCGGGGGGGAACGGAGTGTTTTAACACTAGGTTCCCGCTGGTTTTAGTACCATTCAAGCTTTCTTTTAATTATCTAATTCCATTTTTCTAGTCTAAATACACATACAACTAGAAGAGTTGTCTCTAACCTATTGCCACAAAACTGTAACTGCTAGATAGTAGTTAAAGTTTAAAATTATTATAGCACAACTAAAAAAAGTTATTAATTTTAGAAAAGAGCTCATTTTTTTCGCAAGTTCACGATTTATTCCGGTTCACGATAAAAGTAGAGAATTTTGCTTTAAAATCCTCCTTCTCTCTTCTCTCTTCACCTGATTCTCAAGAATTCAAAGCCGCAATTTTTCTGCCTTAGTGAGAAACATTGATTTCCGCGTGGCGGAGAAAACTTGTAATACTCATTGGTAATGAGGTTTGAAAATTGAACATACAGCTATCGCGCGTACCGTCCAAATAATAATTTATAATATATTTTAAGAGGAAAAAAAGTTAAATCACAAACGTCTGTCCAAATAAGTAAATTTAAAAAAAACTAAAATAAATCAGCATCGTAAGCTTTCCGTGTAGTACTCATTAATCACGATAAGCTATAGTTATTAGTGGATTTCTAGGATTTTTTTATTATCTATTATACAATAATACATACTTTATAAAATATTCTAATTATATTTAATTCGGATTCAAAATTTGACATAGAAAAAGGTTTTTATTAATAAGAATGATATTTTCTTTTTTAATGTAACGCAATTAACGAAAAAATAAATATATATTTTATAGAAAAATATTATTTTATTTTTTTCAAGGAGGTGTTAAAAATTTCAAGCAACTTGCGTAAACAAATTAAACCAATAAACTGAACTTTGAAAAAAAAGTTTCCTTCAGAGTTTTCTTATTTTAGCTTCAAAACTATCCTAATATACGTTTTATAAATAAAGAATTTTCGCATACTAAAACAATAATTATATTCAAATGTTATAAAAAAAGTATATTTTACACTTTTACCAACTTAATAATCAAAAAAGAAAATTATCAAAAATTATTATTTAAAAGCAATCCTACCTTACAATGAAAATTCCAACAATGATCACTTTTCACTACAAACTGTTAGTTAGTTCAATGTCAACGATTGTTTTTTTTTTATAAAAAAACCCGTTATTTTTTAACTGAAACGTATAAAACGGAATATTTAAATCAACTTTCTCCCAACGTATACGTCCGTTCGCTACGACGGTGGCGACCGAATGAAAACGCGCACCTGTTGTACTGTGCTTTGGAACGGGAAAGCCTTTGCACAAGATATTTTAAAGCCTTATTAGAACTAAAATAGATTTGAAAAATGTAATTGGTATAATAATTTCTTTATTAATATGTGAATTAGTCATATTTTTACAAGGTTTTATACCTAACCTAGCGTTAAGACACTCCGTTCCCCATTTTCCGCCGACTTCTAAAGGGCATTGTGTATTGAGTGAAAACTTTAAATATTTAATTTCCTCTAGTAGGAAACCGACCTAGAACGTAAAAAAAATGATATTTCAATATTTATTAGTTTATTTTTAACAAAGAAACTAGAATAAAATTTTTATTTTTCTAAGCAACTGTTTATGTCACTAAAGAACACTTCACTTATAATAAAATATTTATAATCATATGCCAATAACTGAAGTCTGAACATCTCTTCTAGTAGCTTAGACAAGAATTATTATACTTTATATAACGCTTTCCTCCATATTTACATACAATATCAGAATGGAATTGCTAGCGATATATATCATACATAATATATGTATTTATGCTTTTTTATACATCTTTCATATATATGGTGTTTTTTTAATTTCACACTGTACCCCTCATGTAGTAAGGTAGGGTAGAAGGAACCTGATCTTAAGACACTCCATTCTCCAATTTCCACCGAATGCTTGTGGCATTGCGTGTTGGGAGGTGGAACTCAACACCAAGCTTGCGTTGTTAACAGAGCGAGGACATAAAAATATTAAATATCGTGGTTTAGTGGAAATGGAACCCCCAACCATCACGTTTTCGACGCACTTGTACCCCCACGACGTAGTACCCAATAGGGTTAAATCTACGTTTGTCATATTTGTCATGTAAGCGTATAAGAAGATTAATAAAACAATTTTGACTGGACATAGCTGAAATGTCACTAAAATCCCTTAGTGGATTCAAGTATGACGAGGGTGTTACTTTTTCAGATTTTTCTTTCAAAATGTGACAGGGTACATTAGGAGATAAAATAAATGGATAAAGAAGGAATATATATAACTAGCGACCCCCTTGCGGCTTCGCCCGCTTTTACTACTGGAATATTCATATAATGTAGGTTTGCAAAGCACTTAAGATAATGTGAAAATTAATTAAACCCTAATGCAACCCGCATTTTCGTTGTTTCAATAAGGATTTTCCAATTGTTTTACACAGCAAGGATTTTTAAGTAGGTACCGTAATTTTATATCTGTGATACTAATCTTTTCAAGTACTTATTAAAATATATTTAAATTACTATTTTTAGATAGTTAAATGACATTAAATAATACATTCAACTCGAATTATCCAATACGTGCAAACGCATCTAAATCTTCGTTGCTATAAAGGCAGGCGGGTTTTTTTTTTCGAGCTTGTGGTTAATGCTGAAGAGGGTATTCTGTCCCTGATGAAAAGCAAGCACTACGTGGCTGCCTGTGACGAAAATTAAATAGAATGCATCGGCCGGGAATTGAACCCGGGCTGCCCGCGTGGCAGGCGAGCATTGTACCACTGAACCACCGATGCGTGTAAGGCAGGCGGGCGCGGCGGACTCGCTTGTATAAGCATAACGTCGCGAGGCGCGTTTCGCAGCAAGGATTTTTTGATATTGTAACAACTTCTAAAGTACTTATTAAAATGAAAAACAGTAAATGACAGTTTTGATCTACATTAAATGGCCAACGTAACTAATATACTTATTTATATGCTGAGAGTAAGGGATAAGTGAAACTTGAGTAACATACAGCTGATGTGTGAACGGCGTGATGTGTCAATAATTAAATGCGTTTTTCTCTAAAACTATTCGCAATTTCGAAATAGTTTAAAAAGCAAATTTTATCTTCGTTTAACGTAGAAATTTAATAAAGTATTTTAAAGGATAAGGATTAATACCATTATGGAAAAATATCCCTCACAATAAAAAATATATTGAAATTACTATTTTTAGACAGAAATATGATCACTACACGTTATTCTTAAAAGATATGAATATGCCATCGCGGACTTTTTTGTAGATCTTATTAAGAGGAACAATACTCCAGTACATTTTTTTCATGTAGTATTTACCATTAAAGCAGCGCATGCGCCAAAGTGTCTCAGCGGGTAGGACTTTATACACATTTATCGTATTTATGTTAATTTACAAAAGAATGTACAAATAATAAACTATATATAAACCTTCCCTGAAAAATACTCGACCTAATGGTGAAAACCACATGAAAATCCGTTGGGTGGTTTAGAAGAAGAAGAGTTAGAAAGTTCAGACAGACACAAAAAGCGACTTTGTTTTATAAGATATAGGATGACTATTTTTAGATAGTTAAGTGACTATTTTTAAACGGAAGAAATTATAAACAAAAACCTACCTACCAATAACTACTACAAAAAATATGAAACCAAATATATCGCGCTGAAATAATACATTCAACTCCAATTATCCAATACGTGCAAACGCATCTAAATCTTCGTTGCTATGCCTCCATAGCGGGCGGGTTTTCTTTTCGAGCTTGTGGTTAATGCTGAAGAGGGTATTCTGTCCCTGACGAAAAGCAAGCACTACGTGGCTGCCTGTGAGGAAAATTAAATAGAATGCATTGGCCGGCAATCGAACCCGGGCCGCCCGCGTGCATGCGAGCATTCTACCACTGAACCACCGATGACTGTTTTGATATTGTAACAACTTCTAAAGTACTTATTAAAATAAAAAAAAACAGCAAAAGACAGTTTTGATCTACATTAAATGGCCAACGTAACTAATATACTTATTTATATGCTGAGAGTAAGGGATAAGTGAAACTTGAGTAACATACAGCTGATGTGTCAACGGCGGGATGTGTCAACAATTAAATGCGTTTTTCTCTAATACTATTCGCAATTTCGAAATAGTGTAAAAAGCAAATTTTATCTTCGTTTAACGTAGAAAATTAATAAAGTATTTTAAAGGATAAGGATTAATACCATTATGGAAAAATATCCCTCACAATAAAAAATATATTGAAATTACTATTTTTAGACAGAAATATGATCACTACACGTTATTCTTAAAAGATAAAAATATGCTGTCGCGGACTTTTTTGTAGATCTTATTAAGAGGAACAATACTCCAGTACATTATTTTCATGTAGTACTTACCATTAAAGCGGCGCATGCGCGAAAGTGTCTCAACGGGTAGGACTTTAGACACATTTATCGTATTTATGTTAATTTACATAAGAATGTACAAATCATAAACTATATATAAACCTTCCCTGAGAAATACTCGACCTAATGGTGAAAACCGCATAAAAATCCGTTGGGTGGTTTAGAAGAAGAAGAGTTAGAAAGTTCAGACAGACACGAAAAGCGACTTTGTTTTATAAGATATAGGATTTGTAAATATTTTACTAAATAAAATGATCGAGTGACTTCTGTATATTTTCTATGCGATCCCTATATAATTGAAGGTGTATAGTCTTTTGTAGCGTAGTGGAGGCTAAATGCTAAGACGATTTAAGGCTTTAATAGATTTATTCCTAAAGTACTGGCCCTTTTTTCTTTAGTGGTCTATCTTCCTGGTCCCCAGGGTTGACAGAGAGTGCGGAGCGCCAAGCGCTACGGCTAAGTCATACGCCTGTACCTCTGGACCTCGACAGCCTCCAGGTTGAAGCAAATGGTCGTAAAATTTGGCATATATTTGATAGAAGGCTGGATTTCACAAAATACCTACAAAAATGAAAGAAAATGGGATTTTAAGTCCTATAGTGGTAGAACTTTATACGAAGTAGCGATATCGTTACATTTATATAGAAAGATACAGCATGAGTGCAGTTTAACCTTTAAGTATGGACGTCGGGTCTGACAGACCAGACAAATCTACGAATTCTACAAATCGGCCACTTCTTGGTGACCTCCGCCACTGAGTCTCTCAGTACCTTTCGTGTCAATGACAAAATGAATGTAGATAGCAGTGGTTGTGTCTCCGGGTTCAAAGCACGTGAGTATTTAACTTTCTAAACGGGGCCTGGGTCTGTCAGACCCGACGTCCATGTTTCCCATACATGAATGATTTCAAAACGCCATATATTTTTATAATATTACAAAATATACTTTAATATTTTAATTGTATTATTTGTATTCAAATGTTTTTATTGTTTTATATCATATATTGTTTGGCATTGTTTGTTATATATTTTAGTAATATAAATATTATTTACCTAAAAAAGATTCAATTTTTTGGTTTTTATGATAAAATAGAAAAAAATGATCGACCTAGCACGTCAGGGACAAAAATATCGGTACTTTATAATCAACATCAAACAAATGAATTGGACGACGACATTTTATAAAGAAAATAGCACTTTATCAAATAAAAAGACGCGTTTCATATACCAAACTACTCTAAGAATTGAGAATGACTTTGACTCGCGTTTCGCGATCTGATCTATCATTTATTGAACATGAAGGTAAAAAAATAGTTTTGGGATCTTGAAAAACATGTACACTTTGCCCCCAAAAGATATATAGAAACACAACACATACTTATGTTGACTGCAATCGTCCTGTTTGCCTACAATGTTGAAAGCCATTGTGTATCGATGTTCAATAATACCTTATCTTGAGGTGTTGTCAAAATTTTTATTTTATAACATAAGATGTAATTTCTTTATTTTTTTTATTTGTTAGACTTTATATTTTGTTAAAAAAATATTTATTTTATTATCTGTCTTTTTTTTATACTATTATTTTCTTAAGAGTCATCCCATGTGGCCAAACACTGAAATTGTGACTTTAAGTTACTTAAATCGTTGTGATGCGTAAACTTTAATAAAAAGAAGATTTTATTTATATTGATTTTGCTTGACTTGAGGCTATTCATGTAAATTAAAACATAAAATTGTCTTCTTCCTTTAAAAAACAGCCGGAATATGACCAATAAATACACTGGTCTGACAGACCCGACGTCCATATGTATGTTATAAAAAAATCACGTCCATAGTTAAAGGTTAATTCCGAGGTTTACAATGATGCAATTGTTGCTCGCAAAGCCAACATATTTGTATAGAAGTGAGTTACTATATTGTAACCCATTGAAGTCATTATATAGTCATTTTTTTTAATTAACACGTCTCTTATATGAATAGGGGTAGGCAAAGGGAACCTACTAATGTTAAAATAATAAATAAAACGTATTTTGTTAAGTCTGAGATGAAATCGAACCCACTATCTGTATTATTATTTACTTTGAGCCTCGACTTTCTCATAATAATCATTCATTTTGGTTATATTGTGTGTATTTTTATTCATGAGGTAAAATAAGAATAAATTATAATATAAAACACTTTTCTAAAAAAAATATTCTATTTATGAGCAATATCTTATACCACCCATTAAAATGGGATCCAGCCACTTATATCATTATTGGATCAACGAAAAACTATTTATTTGAAGAAACTATTTTTTTTTTTCAATTGGAAAAATATTTTGCTAGATGAACTAATTTATTAGGTTATCGAATTTCATTTACGTTTGTCAAAATTGCCAAACTGTCGATCTATTCTAATGTTGTCCATCCTAGGTTGGTATAGCATTGAATGTTAATATAGATTTTTTTACTATATATTTATATACTAAGAACAAAAGCAACAAATATGTTAGAAGGAGACCAAATCCAGTGCAAAATCTTCTAGCTAATGTAACTTCGGGACTCAAAGGAAAATACCGTCCAGAGTTGAAAATTGTCAATTTAAATTCCTCTGTTCGTTGTTGAAACTACAACAATTGCAGTATAGAATAGAAGTAGTTTATTCATAATTTATGTACTATATTTAACAATTTATAAACAATCTTCGTATGTGTTAGGAATAGTAAAAATAATAATATAAATATGAAAATTTGTGATTTTAGATGTTTGTTCCATTTTCACACTAAAATTACTGAACCGATTTGGATAAAACTTTACAGTATAGAATAACATAATTTGGTTGTCTATATATATAAAAGGACTTGTCCTCACTGACTGAGGTAAGACGCACGCAAAGCCGTAACCGCTGTGCGTAGAAACGTGAAATTTAGACAAATGTTTACTTTCGTTATCTGGACATCCACTAAGAAGGGATTTTGGAAAATTTTAACCCTAAAGGGGCGAAATAGGGGTTGAAAGTTTGTATGGAAAAAAATTTAAATCGGCACCGATTCTTATAAAATTTGAAATTCAGACTCTTAAAAGTATTTAAATGACTGAGGTAAGTTTATAAGTATTTAAATGACTGAGGCGTGTTTCATGGTTTTCTAGAATTCTTTCCATAAGGGTGCAAATAAGGGGTTGAAAGTTTGTATGGAAAAAATCTTAAATCGCCACCGATTTTTATAAAATTTGAAATTTAGACTCTTAAAAATATTTCATTGAACACATGTTTCATGGTTTATTAGAATTCACCCCTAAATACGTAAGCGAAGCTGCGCGCGTCCGCTAGTAGTACAATAATTATAAAAATATTATACGTAAAAAAAATTAAAATATCAAACATAAGACTATATGAATACTTTTCGCAATATGTAAAGAAGAACTATATATTTTTTTAAATATGTCTACGTCGACAGCATATATTAGAGAGAAATGTTTGTTTAGGATAGATGTATTATGGATGTTAAGATTGAAAGTGTAGAAAGGTTATATTAGTAAGAATATGAAAATATTTTTCAAGTAAATGGCTATGATATGGATATACAGATACAAAAATCTTCCATTGCTAAGTGCCTAAGTGATTCTCAACGGAAGATATTGGGCGTAGACACCTGAATCTCTTGGGGGATATACTATAGCACTAAGAGACAAAGAAGAAGAAAGAGAAGCAAACGAGGTTGCTGGCCATATTTCGTATGATTATATAACTTAATTTATTTTAAGCATTTTAAGTATATATTAAACGTATATTTATATGTAATTGAATCCGCTATTTCAATATCATAGTTATCCTATTTTTAGATATACGAAGTTTTTTATATCGCTTTACCGGTGACGGAGTTAATGTTTGAGTTCGCGTGGACCTAGTTCTGAAGGCTGTTACATCGATACTCTTACATAATACTAAACAATTCGTAACCAACTGAGTATAGAGTGATTAAAAAAGCTATTTAAGTAAAAAAAATATTGCCATTTTTTGAGGCTATATTTGCGCATTGGGTGTGGCTCTAACGCGACGGCAGAAAGTGGAGAACGGAGTGTTGTAACACTAGATTTCTCTGCATACCCGGCAGTGTGCGGGTTAAGGTGTGAAATTGATTTACTTCTATACCTATGACGTCACAGTAGGTGCGGACAAAACGACACGCCTTACCTGTTACATAGACTAATGAACTTACGATTTCATTCCTGCTTCGAATTTGTAACAACCGATTTTTGTTACATTATCAATTTATTTTGTCATTGATATTTATTTTGGATTTTTTTTTTCAATATTCTTAATGTATTTATTAATGTAAGAGGCTAGTCATGGCGCAGGGGCACAAATGACAAATATAAACGCAACAGGTTGTAGATTCGATTCCCATTGGAAGAAAAGAAAAGTTTATTTAAATTTATATTTTCATTTCTTCGCTCTGGTATCGATTCAAATCGCGGCCTTGGGTTCCGCCAATCAACGCGCAACGATTCCAGAATTCGGCTGAAAGTGGGAAACGGAGTGTCTTAACACTAGGTTCCCTTTGCCTATCCTGCTGCGTGCGGGATACAGCGTGAAACTGAAATTTTTATATATTTCATTTCCTCGCTTGGAGTTCGTGGGGTCGATTCCCACTCGGGGGAATAAATTACCTTTATTTCCTCACTTTACAAGATAAAATGTTATGTGAAATTCTATCGCTCAAAGCCAAAATATCTCGAAAAATCTCGAAATGGAAAGAACCTAGTGTTTTAACACTAACTTCTCAGCCTACAATAATGCAGCAGCCTTTTATAGATTTAAAAATGAGGCCATCTTTTTTATTATCCCTTATCTTATCCAGCCTAGCATGTTTGAGTTTTTTACTAAGTGAAGAAGTCTTGCAATTTCCCCAGGTCTTTTGTTTTACTTCTGTTATAGCTTTGGACGGTTGACTGGCTATAATAAGATAAGCCGCAAGTTTCTGCTCGTTCTATTGAAGGTAAAATAGTTTTTCGATAATGGAGTTAATACCTTACCAGGCTAAGTTGAGTTTTAGAATGTTTTTACAATTTGTTTTTATATATTCTGATATGGTAACAAATATATGGGAAAGTATAATTATTTATCACTCTGTTTCTGTTGAAATTTCTGTATATCTCTTTTCCGTTCTCACTCTTCCGTTAAGTTCCGTTACAACTATACGACGTAGAACGCTAAGATTTATATTTTAGGGTCATTGTGGAGAGGAGCGGACTACTAATGGAGAATTTTCAGAAATTATAACTTACACTTAACACGCACTGCCTCGAAAATTCGACGGAAAGAGGGGAATGGAGTGTCCTAACACTATGTTTCCTCTGCCTACACTGCTCTGTGTAGCATGAAGCTGATAAAAGAAAATATAAACATGTAGAAATTAGTCTGTTTCTTAGAACTAGCTGTGATCTCTGCCAGCATCAAAAACAAGAAAAATTCATTATTCAGTGTTTCTGATACAAATTTGATAACTAATAATAATCAAATACTTATAGTTAATCGTTATTAATCTATAATATCGTATTTATCGTAATAGGACCGTCTAATTAATTACTAGTAAGTTAATTACTTTTGGCCATAATAAATAAGATACTTTTTTTAGCTTACACAGAATCCCTCACAAACTCGTAGCAGGATAGGCAGAGGGAACCTGGGAACCTAGTATTAAGACACTCCGTCCCTATTCAGAGACTTCCTTTCTTCACATTCCGGTGAATAAAATTCTTAAATATTTCCTCGAGTGGAAATTTAACCACGCGCTTAAAATTTCAATTCCAAAATACATTTCCAAAATTATCATAATTTTTTAAGTTCTTTCACATTTTATAATTTAAGTTAGGTAGCGTGTAACAATAGAAAATTTTAAGCTAGGGCTTAAAAATATGAAACAAAGGAGATCTTATCTTCTTACCGGTTCTGACCTCTCAAAGATATTTTATATTATATTAAAATTAAATTCTGTGGACTTTCTTATATTTTTCAACGTAAAATATAATTTTAATTTTTAAATACTTTTATTAGCTTAACTTCTCTATCTAGGAGTCTATCCTAGTCCAGAGAGGTGTTATAAGTTTGACATGTATTTGGGTTTTTCGGGTTTCTTTTTTAAAAGAAGATAGAGAGATTTTTAGCCATGATCTAGGAAAATATGTTCAGCCGTTGAAAGATTATCAGGTCTTTTCTAGTTGTTTGTTTGCTTTTTTACTTTACTCTGGTGTTGAGGTAAAGCGCGGTACTGAATCCCGCTAAACAATACATAATGTCTTTAGAATTTTTCGCAAAACTTCTCTGCCTACCCTGCTTCATGCGTGTTACAGCGTGAAGCTGAAAAAAAAATATAAAAAACTTTTTCTTCAATACTTTCCACATTTCCTCTATAATGCACTTAAGCCATGTAGGTTTAAGTTCCCTGAAAAAGGTTTTTATCGGTATCTATTGAGGTCAGTGTTCCGTGTTCCTCACAAAGCGCGATAAATCACTGTTCAGGTAATTTGCTACCATTACTGTCTAACTGTCTGAATTGTTCTGTATACATACGTATATAGGTATATGTGGGATATTCACATTTGCAAAATTTCACTTGATTTTCACTTATTAAATAAAAATCGAAAGCCTTGTTTATCCTCTAGTCTAGACTAGGACTAGTCCTTAGCTATTTTTTTGTTTAAATTTTTCTAGCATGTTAAGAAATTAAGGCTAGGTTAAGAAATTGGTTATTTTCTTTCACGCTTCACGCTGTGTCCTGCATAAAGCAGGATAAACAGAAAGAACTTGGTGTCAATCCCGTGCTTTATCTTGTTACCGGAGCGGAGAAGTGGCAATAATTCATTCCCCCAAATGAGAATCGTATCCACAACCCTTTACTGTTAAGACGTCATGCAGCTATGCTACAAGGGCATCCCTAGTATAATGACCAAATTAAAAACAAACAACAACCACTAATATATACCTACTAGACTCTCTGCGAAACTTAAAACGTTGTGTTCAGGATAACGGAACTAAACGCCGCACTTTGAACTTTCTTCTAAAATAGTGAGTAGGATAAATATCTATTTAAAAAACTTAATTTTCCCTCAAATAAGTTTCGAATCCATATCACCCATTCACACGTCCACTACTTCAATTTCAAAGTTTCTATCGAATCGTCTCCATAATAACGTTACAAGCTCAACTACCTCCATATAAAGCCAAGACGTGCCTACACCCTATCAATGACAGGAAATTGCTTGCCCTAATTTACTTAGGTCAGTTTTGTGGGAGCGTTAAGTTTACGAGCCTCGAACATTGTGAACGATTCTCATGTTATAGTTACTGAAGTAATGGGTTTTTTTGCAGAAGGAGGTTATAAATATTTTCATCTATGTCGATTGATTTTTTTGGACATTTTTTAATCAGCTTCACGGTGTATCTGTTCCCCAAAGTCCTCGTGGAGAAACACAGGGCCAGCAAAGAAGATCTTCACATAATTTTCATAGATTTTGACAAGGTATTTGATGGCATACCACGCAGGTTAGTTTGGCCAGCTATGAGGGCGCAAGAAATACCGGAGTAGTGCATATCCCTGGCTCATGAGCGCATTAGTACGCGAGAAAGTTGGCTGGAACTAGTGAACCATTTGAAGTTAAGTTTGGAGTACATCAGGGCTCGGCACTAAGACCGATCTTGTTGACTTGACTATCTTACATAACACTGGTGGTGGTGGTGGTGGTGGTCTATACTATATGCCAATGATATTGATAAGATGAATTTAAGATGATGAAATGTCGCATGTGATGAGAAAAACACTTGTTACGCCAAAAAACTGCTCTGGCTATCCCATAAACAAAAAAGGATAGAGGAAGACCTCGAGTCACGTGGTGGACAAACGTCACCAAGGATCTGACGCCAAAAAAATTAAATATAGAGACAACCCACGATCGACTAGGCACCGGAATATTTTTATTTCTTCGCTTGTGTCGAGTGTCGAGGCAAAGCGCGGTGTTGAGTTCTACCACTGAACGCACAATGCTTCCAGAATGCGGCGGAAAATCGGGAACCAAGTATCTTTAAACTATGTTCCCTCTACCTACTCTGTAGTGTGTGGAGTACAGCGTGAATCATAAAAAAAATATAAAAACCTTAAAAAAAATTAATTTTTATACAAAATTAAAGTAACATTAGCAATAAAAAAAAGAATTATGGTAATATCGTTTTAAGTATGCAGTGACTGAATCGATTCATTCGCAAAGCATTAACGCTACTTCGTTATTCGCAAACATTCGGGCCATAACTCAGGCGATTTTTAATTTTCTCCTCTTTAAAATACAATTTTGTGCTAGCTATAAATTTTACTTTAAATGTCGGTAGTAAATAAATAATGATTCTTTAGGTGAATATTTAAAAATAATCATCCGTTAATATTTATTTATTGTGGGTTCTCTCGGAGAATTTAATTAATAGTTTTTCGTTACTTTTCTCTGGCGACCTGACGACTGGAGTGCTTTGAAAATTCGCGGAAAATGGAAAGAGGAGTGCCTTAATACCAGGTTCTAGTAGTGGAATGTCTTAATGCAACGGCATGTAGCTGAAAAAAATGTCTCTAGCAGTTTGCAGCATATAAAAAAAAATTCTACGCTGTTTTGCAGCGTTGACTTTGATTGATTAACAATAGTTTATACTGTTCAAATATTACTCTTGATTTATTTACATAGCGCAATATGTCTAAGAAACTGTTTATGTATTTAACCTAATAGATAGGAAAAAATAAAAAAATATTACCACATTTAAACGATTTTAAAATTATAATAATGATAATTATTTGATAATAATTGATTTCAATTTAAATTTTTCAAAATTATCGTTCGTAACCCGACGTTACAGACAATCAGTTAATTTTATTTATTAAATCATTTCCTAAGAAATTTATTCGCTTTTTTAAGAGCTTCCAAAAAATATTTTCAAGAATGTCTCAAAAATGGTAATTTTGTTTGATTCCATCAAAATATAGTCATTTAAGAACTCTTGAATTCTTTTTATTAAGAAAATGTTTATAAAGAATATGAGATTTCTAAATATTTAACAAGTTGGATAAATAGGATTCAGAAGGATGGAAAAATAAATTCACTCGCAATGGTGATCAAAGGCTTCGCAGCCATTTAATAACAGATTCACAAGAGAATCACAAACATAAACGTCAATAGTGACAGATTATTAACAACTTACAATAAAATGTTGCTACTTAAAATTTGTTAATTATAATGTATAATAAAGTTAATTATTTAAATTAAGAAAAGAAAACTATTATTTTAAGAACTAGTATTTGGTCTTGAACATGCCCCCGGCCGTTGAAAGCTGGCCTTTCAACACGACTCGTTGGCTACTGGAAGTGGACATATTTTACTGAAAGACCTTCGGACCACTCCTGTTGAGGTTTTAATATCGGCCACTCTGTTAACTCCATCACCACCAGGGAATACAGCAACCACTCGACCCAGTCTCCACTTTAATGGTGGTAGATTGTCCTCTTTGAGAAGAACAAGGGAATTCATAAGCAAGCCATCTTTACAGGTACGCCATTTTATTCTTTGTTGGAGCTCCGAGATATATTCCTTGCTCCACCTGGACCAGAAATGCCGTCGTAACTGTTCGATCCGCTGGAATCGAGTTAAGTGATTGTAAGGAGAGTCGCCATGATCAGGAGTCGGTAAAGACATCAGTGGTCGTCCGATGATAAAATGTCCTGGAGTAAGAGGCATGAAGTCTTCGGGTTCTGGCGATAGAGGTGTAAGCGGTCGGGAGTTGAGGATCGCCTCAATTTGAACTAAAACTGTGTAAAGTTCCTCAAATGTCAAATTACAATTTCCCAACACTCGCTGAAGATGAAATTTGGTTGATTTTACACCTGCCTCCCATAAGCCTCCGAAATGCGGCGAATAAGCCGGTATAAAATGAAATTCAATTTGGTCATTGGCGGCAGCCGATGACAGCGAATTACAATTATGCTTTAAAAATTTTGATAATTCGTTGTAAGCACCAACAAATGAAGTCCCATTATCCGAGTAAATATTTAAGGGTTTTCCCCTTCGTGCAATGAACCTCCTTAACGCTAATAAATAATTATTGCTGGTCAAATCGCCTACTAGCTCAATATGAACGGCTTTAGTTGAAAAACAAATAAAAAGTACAATGTATACTTTTACCAATCTGCATCCACGACCTTGACGGCTAGCAGAATAAATTGGGCCGGCATAATCAACGCCTACAGACTGAAAAGGAAAACTATTGGATAATACGCGATTTTTGGGTAAATTACCCATGATAGGTGAAATGACTTGACCCTTCATACGACTGCACCTTACGCATTTCCGATAGCAAGCTTTGACGAGATTACGGCCACCGATTGGCCAATATTGTTCTCTAATTGAGGCAAGTAACAGCTGAGGCCCTGCGTGTTTAAGTCGCTGATGTTCGTGATTGACAAGTAACTTAGTAAATTGATGTGTGGACTGTATTAATATAGGAAACTTTTTATCATATGGGTACTCTGAGTTACCCAAGCGACCACCAACACGCATAATGTTATTTTTATCAAGAAAAATATTAAATTTGAGTAATGGGCTCTTTTTTAACAAAGGCTGGTGGTTCAATAGCAACGAATACTCTGGAAATGATTCCTGTTGTGAGACTCTTAATAGTAAATTTAAAGCGTCTTGCAAATCCGTTTTACTTAAATAATTATTACTAATTTTATTCTTTTTACAGAATTTAATAAATCTCAAGGCGTACGCAGTAGCACGTATTAATCTAGACATATTCGAAAAACGATTAAAATCTATGAATTGATTATTATTGGAAGACATTTCACTCGTGGAAGTAGTGAATAATGAAATTTCTGGTCGTAATTCAGGTAGAATTTTATCAGAGTTCACCGTGACTGGCCAACATAATTGATCCTCCTGTAAAAATCTTTTACATTATTATTTAATGTGTTCAGTTGAAGTGACTCATCAATGTTAATTAAATTGCATTTTACATTTGACAACTGATTAGATGAGACTGAACCACATACTAACCATCCAAGCTTAGTTTCACACAACGTAAGGGTACATTGACCTTGACCTAATCTTATGCGCTGAGATCCTAATAGGTCCCAGAATACATCAGCACCTAATATCATATCAATCCCGGCAGGTGAATGAAAGTTCGGGTCCGCTAAGCAAATATTGGATGGGAATTTAAACTGCGATAAATCTAATTGCTGAGATGGCACGTTACTTGTAATAGATGGTAAAATAAAACATTGCAAGCTTGTAGTATATTTATTATTCAATGATTTTATTGAAACTGTACACATTTTATTTAGCTGTGACAGTACGCTGTTAACGCCCATTAAGGATTTATCAATTTCAGTTATATGTGTATTCAACTTACTATATAAACGTTCCGTCATAATACATGAAGTGCTACCACTGTCGAGAATAACGCGAGCAATAATTTCACGATCATTCTTATCACATATTTTAATAAGTGCAGTAGACAGCAGTACTTCATGCTGAGCGCACGGGAGCGGTGACGTAACGCTCGTTGATAAAACAATACCGTTTTCGGAGCCTGACCTAGAAGGTTCGTTAGATGTGCGTGCGCCATTGACGCTAACCTGTCGGTTACCTTTCTGTTTTGTTTTATAACCAGACAAATGAACAAGAGTGTGGTGTTTACGTTTACAGAATTTACACCCTGACTTTTTACATTGATTGGCATAATGTCCTTTTTGAAAACAATTATAACATATTTTAAAAGTAGATAAAATTTGTAATTTCGCGTCAATGCTCAATGAAAGAAACTCAGAACAATTAGACAAGTTATGTTCACCGTTACACTTAGGGCACAGTGTTTTAGATGGAGAAGATAAAGAAGATGGAGAAGGTATAGTCTCACCCTTGTGGTATGAAATCATAGCTTTATACCTTGAAGGTTTCAATAAGTTACTGTTGTTATTATTATTATTATTAACTGACGATTTAATATGGTGGGATTCCAGTGTCTCTAATAAGTCAGCGCGATTACGAATGAATTCAAGAAGTGATTCTAATTTAATTGGTTGATCCTTATCTAAGCGACCTTTGAACTCCTCCCAGTCACGGAATGCTTTCGCATCTAATTTTTGAGTAATAATATAAATCAACAGTGTATCCCAGTGTTCCGTGGGCTCCCCAAGGGAGCTTAACGCACGAATATTTTTATTTATCTGATCAATTACACTTTTAAAAATAAAGGAGGACTGTTTATTTATTACCTCAATATGAAATAAAGCTGAGATGTGGTGCTGAACTAATAATCGCTTATTATCAAACCGCTCACATAAAAGAGTCCATGCAGTGATGTAATTCTTCGCTGAAAATTCAATTGACTGGATGACAACTGCAGCAGTCCCTTCTAACGAAGCACGCAAGTAATGAAACTTGTTTATATCATCAATTTCGCTATTTAAATGAATGAGACTGGTAAATGTATCTCGAAACTCGAGCCAATTGCTATAAGAACCACTAAATTTTGGCAATTGAATAGTAGGTAACTTGACCAACTTATGATTATTTATATGAGACACTTCGTTGATTAATTTATACCTATCATCATCTCGTTGAAACCTTTCTATTAATTGTTGTGCTTTAACAACGCAGGTGAAATACTGAGATTCAAATGACATGCGTTCTTGTAATTGTATATCTAGCACATCTAAACATTCTAAATTTGTTTGAACCTCATCAAACTGATTATAAACAGTTTCGATCTTACCTAGTCTTAATTGTAACTCACTAATATCGGAAGCCGTCAATGAAGCAGGATCCAAAGAATTGATATAACTGACGAACAGTGTCAGTCGACCCTTATAGCTTCCGCGTCTCTTAATGAATTCCTTTTCTTCAGGCATTATGGGAGATAAGTGTTATCACCTGGAATTGTTTACAGTATAACCTTAAATTAATACAATTCCTACCTGATCAAATAGAAAAAGGACACAGTAAAACATGTAAGTACAAATTATAAACTTTTGACTAGTATTTTAATGATCTGACTTTGTTAATTCAATTAAAAGTAACAATGTTTGTTAATGAATGCTGTTAAACCAAAGAATGAAAGTTCAATGAACTAATGTGACCAGTAAACTGTATTAATAAATTAATGTCTTACTTGAGTGAATATTAATAGATTTGAGTATATTAAATTTATAAAAATTACAGTATTTATAATATATTTCTCAAATCTTACTCAAAAATGACTAAACTTCACCAATTACCTAGTTACATGAACAAATTCGTGTTTATGACACGTGTAAAATTAACTATTTAATTTTACTAACCTGATACAGCATTAAATTTAATTAAATACCTTGCGAGTGATGGGTTGTATTAAGAGAAACACTTAATAATAAATATCTAAAGAATACTTCTTCAAATCGTGATATGATTCCCCGTGACCTTACTTGACCTCTGCACACGTTGACAAATATTTCCTTAAATATTCTTGAAATCCTTCAATTTAATAGATTTTCCTTATTTCTTCTATTTCAGATAGTGTTCTCAACATCCCGATCGATTTGAATCATGAATACCTCAAATCGTGATATGATATCTCGTGTGCTTTCATAACCTCTGCACACGTTGACAAATATTTCCTTAAATTTTTGAAATCCTTTGATTTAATTGATTTTCGTTAATCCCAGACGGTGTCCTCAACATCCGGCTCGAAGGACCATGGATAAATAGGATTCAGAAGGATGGAAAAATAAATTCACTCGCAATGGTGATCAAAGGCTTCGCAGCCATTTAATAACAGATTCACAAGAGAATCACAAACATAAACGTCAATAGTGACAGATTATTAACAACTTACAATAAAATGTTGCTACTTAAAATTTGTTAATTATAATGTATAATAAAGTTAATTATTTAAATTAAGAAAAGAAAACTATTATTTTAAGAACTAGTATTTGGTCTTGAACACAAGTAAAGATATATTTTTTGCAGTTACCCGTAAAGAATAATATAAACTAGTGGTAAGATTCCTCCTTAACCATTATATACATAATTCTTGTTTTCGAATTGTATTTGAACCCGCAACCGTCAAAACAACGTGAAACAAAACACATATTAGGAACGGCTTTCGCTTCTAATCGGTACGCAACGTCTGGATATTAACATTTCTAAGACATAATATTTCTCTGTTTTCCTACTCGAATAGCTGCATAGCGGAATATTTCAACACTATATAAAAACCATTTTTAATTCCATTCTCCGCTATCATCGTATAAACACGTCGGGCCGATGCAAAGAGCCTCACACGTCCAATCAGGACAATAACGTTGTTCCGTCACGCTACGCAGGTGATTTACGGAACCAGGTCAGTTTAAATACGATTGCTTTTGTTTTGTCTTTTATAATACTTACCGAATTGAAATTGAATAATATTATCAGCTGTTAAATGTTTATTTATTATAATGTATAATTTCACGCATTATCCCTCTTTTAGCGTGGTAGATAGAGGTAGTTTAATGTTAAGACATTCCTTTCCCCATTTTCCCCATAATTTGCCTTGTCCTTTTCCAGACAAAAAACATACTAGATACGAGCTAGAGCGAGCAAAAATTATAACAATTAAAAAAAACATTTCGATGTGGAAGTGCGTTTTTGGAAGAATTTCAATAGAACGTGTAATTTGAATGTATGTGAAATAGAAACATCTACACATATAATTAACTGTCTGTGATTTCAAAAGTATGTTTTTTCAAGTGTATATCGTTATTACACAATAATAAAATTAAAACTGTTTTTTAAAATTTATGTCATTTATATTTGTCCAGGCTAATCTCCGGAACATCTGAATTGGTTTTCATGGGACCTTCACTCTTAGATGAGAAGAGATTGTTGAACAAAATACAAGTTACTTTTAATCTCAACATTTCTGTAGGATTGGGATTTAAGCAAGAAATTAAATATGAAATAAATAATTACATATTTTTTATTTTCAGGCTAGTCGTAGTGCAGGTAAATACGACTGGTTTTAGGTGCGATCCTCAGGAGGAGATGAATTTTATATGGAATATCAAGAAAACAAAGAATTTTATTTACGGAAAGAAACTTTCAATTCTATATATTTCACCAACGTAGACCTTAGAAGGGGATTTGTTACTTATAAATTCTTTTACTTATCTTTAAAACAAATATTGACGATGATAATATTATGGTGTAAAGCAAAAGCTGTTGGTGTTTTTTTTTTTCTAATAGAAGTAATAAAATAAGTTAATTTACATGAAGTTACCTAATTTGGATCAATGATACTATATGATTGGAAAAAATAAGTGTCCTAATCGGAACACTTGGATCTTTTTCCAGATTTCCTCTGCCTATTCTGCTATGTACGGAATATAGCGTAAAGCTAAAAATCTTCACAATCTTTCAAGTTTGACATTACAGCGTACATGGCCTATACCACATATTAAAAAAAATAAGTTGTATATGCCACCATCCAATACGCAATGGCTCCAGAATTTGGTGAAATACGGCAAGCTAGCTAACTAGGTTCCCTCTGTCTACCCTGCTATGTAGCAGGGGGATACACCTTGAAAAAAAAAATGTTGTGATATATAAAACTTTATAACATTTTTTAATCATATGATACATACTTTTAACAATTGTAAGAGTGAGCTTTGTCTTTCACTAAGCTTTCGAATGTTTCACTATTTACATAGAAAGTTTTCCAGGCCTAAAGTATTTAATAACTGAACTTCTTCCAACTCATATAGCTAAAATATAAAAAATAAAATAAATGGCATATGCTAATATTAAATATTCTAATACAATCAGAATATGTTATAACGCAGTAAGAAACTGAAAAATGAAATCGCTTCCGCTTACAACTTAAGCCAATACCCAGTACAACGTCACTTATCTCCGATTAAAATGTCGCCTACAACGAATATTACATTGAAAATGTATTTTTATTAAAGTGAAGTATGAAGTGAAGTTTTTGGGAAGAAAACTACTCCGTGGATTGGGGGATTACATCATGAGGACCCCTTGTTTAATTCCCGGTTGCCATAGAGTTGTAAGTACTTATATTTATGTATGTAAAACAAGTGTAACTTATCTTTATTTTGATTATAATCTATGAGTGCGTTAGTCTGTACTATTTGTTTATCTTAAAGTATTTTGCGCTTTTAAGTGAAATACGCAAAATAATATAGTATGAGGCGTTGAGGCCACTCGTGGCACAGTGGCACCAGGGGGCAACTCTAACGGCAACAGGTTGTGGGTGCGATTCCCATTCGAGGAAATGTAATATTTAATATTTTTAATTCCTTGGTCTAGAAAAAGCGCGGCGTTGAATACCGGCACTCAACACGCAATGTCCCCAAATTTCGGCGGAAAACGGGGAAAGGAAGTATTTTATAGGAACAGAGTATCTTAAACATTCTGTCCGTTTTATATTATTTTTCAAGGCCGTCTTGGCCCAAGGGGCGTCCATCCAAGTCCACTTGGATGAGTGAAATATTTAATATTTTCATTTCCTCGCTCTAGTAACGAACCAAAGCAAGGCGTTGAGTTCCACGAATGAACACGTTATATCTCCCGATTTTTTCTGAGGTTCCCTATATCTACACTGCTATAGATACAGTATGAAAATATGTTTTTGTTGCATTTAGATATTATTGTTTTAGACATATAAATATTTTTCTACAGTTACCTGGTACTTCAATTAAATATATTATTGAAGATAATTTAATCTTATCTTCAACTTATGTCTAACCAGAACGCTTTGTCAATTAATTGTATTCATATGTTTAAAATAATTTAGTCATACTTAGAATCACTTATATCAATTACACAATTATTTATATAATTTATTTATATGTTTTATTGTTTGCTTTTTATTCATCTAATAAACTTAAGTAACTTTAGTGAGATATTTCTTAACCATAATCGTTTGAAATTCTCACAACATTTTTCAACACATTTTTCTACCTAAGCATAATTTAAAGAATTAATCTATTTATTTATTTATTGGTTCAGTTTATCACATAGGTACAGTACAGCGTTGTAAAATTTGTATATAATATATATTTAAAAAAAAAAAAGAACTACATATGTTTGTTACGATAAACTCCACATACAAATATTTATGTGTGAGAAAAATATTACCTACTAACAATCACAGTAAAAAAAATGTCCTTACAACTAAAACTGCATAAAAGTAAATTCTAAGTTGCAAAATCTGTTTGTAACTAGTTCTAGTTTGTTCTATCAATATAATTGTAACGTTATTTTATACCGAGTGACGCCTGTCAAATACTTTGCTTCGTCACGGTCGAACACTTCTTTCAGTCAAATACATCGTCGAATATTTTTTCGGGAAAACCAAAACTATGGCGGAAACTACGATTTTTGGACGGAACTAACCGAAATCCAAACCGAAACATAAAGAATATTATAGAAAACAGTAACATCACGCTAATTCCTTCCTGCAAAGCACGATAAGAAGACATCATCATAGTGCCAAGAAATGTTCTTCTCCTCTCTTGCCTGCTTTAATTACAAGCTGAGCGATGAAACTTAACGCCGTGCTTTGTCCTTTTCGACGCCATGCCACAAAAACCTTCATAGTAATTTAAATAGTACACTAATTTCAGCTGAAACCTTATGATTAACCATATCTAATTCACTTATCGACTTGCGATAAGAATTTATCGTAGCTGTGAGTATTACTCACTAAATGACATAAACGAATTTGTGTTCCAACAGTTTGTTCTTACTAATGTCATGTTCTGCCATTTTATAATATAGATGGGCTTAGTGTTAAATCACTTAATTTCTCTTTAATCTTTTTGGAGAGACTTGTGAGAATAACGTTATTTAATGTCTCCTTTTGTATTCATACATATTTTGAACTAGTTTTTATATATACCTACGACTTGGTTTCGCCTCAGTTTCCGCCGAACTCCGGAGGCAATGTCTGTTGAGAGGCGGAACTTAACGCCGCACTTTCCTTTGTAACCAGAGCAAATGAATTAAAATGTTAAATATTTCCTTTCCTCGAGTAGGATTGAACCCAAAATCTGTCGCTTTTACGATCGCATGCTTCCACCCACCACGGAATTCCACTGAATCCACGGCATGGATTCTGCCACTAAAGACTCAATGCCTGCACAATCTGGCGAAAAATGCGGAACAGAGAGAGTGTATTAACACTCGATTCCCTCTGCCTACCATGCTGTGTGCGGCATTCAGCGTGAAGCTGATTTAATTTTTAATTTTATATTCTGACGACATTAATAATAAATACACTAACAATATTATTTTAGTAAATTATACATTCGTCACAATTTTTCGTCACAATCTTTTATCATTTCCAACACACACGTCAAATATACTGTACCTATAAAAACGCGACAAAAATATTAATAAAAACTCGCCAATTTTACCCGCCAATACTTAATCAAAATCACCGCGCGTACTACGTGCCGTATCAATTTCCGTGACTTTCGCATTTTGCCTACCTCTTTGTTTCGATGTAGGTATAATTTAAAAAAAAACCTCTAATTCTCATCAACAATCCCACTATTGTTCATTTGTCATTCACTTGTCTGTGTACCTCAGTTGTCTGTCAAATTTTTAACTATCAACACGTTTTTTTTTTAGTGAATTTTAACTTAAAATCCTAAGAAATGACGATAAAAAATCAAATTTGATAAAAATTTTACACATTGTACTTTAATCGCTGATAGGGCTGTATATAGAGACGTTTTATCGTGTATTGTTTCTCTTTCTCTAATACGTGATGTGAGTGAAACAAATATATTGTGATAACACTAAATTTCATAATAGCATTCGCATTCAGAAAGGATGGACGGTTTAAGTAGGACAGTCAAATTGGCAGGATCACACTGAGTGGGAGATAAAAGAACGAATATATCGAGATGGTAAATACATTTTTTTTATATTTTTTTTTAACCGTACTGGTTGTGGGTTCGATTACCACTGGAGGAAATGAAATATTTAATTTAATATTTTTATTTCATCGCTCTGGTGTCGAGGGAAACTGCGTGGTTGAGTTTCGCCATTCAACTCGTAATGTTCCCAGGATTCGGTGTCAAATGGGGAACACAGTGTTTTAACACTAGCCTACCTCCACTTATCCTGTTGTGTGCGGGATATAGCGTGAAGCTGTTTTTTTTCTTTAATTTATTGGTCTCTGTCTTATCTACATATTTCTGCGAATGGAACCGTAACGGCTGAGTTGAAATATATCTAACTGTACAAGATAATTGTGAATTCGTATCTTACTTTGAGAAGCAATGTATAAAATAAAATTTAAATTATATTATTTTTGCATGAAAATATTAATATATATTTATTATACTCGTTTGTAGAGATTACTTAAATAAAACAACTGAATATTCTCTATAGCATAATGAAAATTAAAGAAAAAATATTTTTTTAGCTTTACGGTATATCCTGAATTAACAGGATAGCCAGAGGGATTCTAATGCTAAGATACTCCGCCCCTCACTTTTCTACAACAGTGAGTTCCATCACCCAACACGCCATATCTTAAAAATTGAACGGAAAGTGGAGAACAGATTGTCTTGTCTGTCGTATATCAAGTTCCCTCTGCTTCCCTGCTATACCTATGTCGGCAAACAATTTGTTTATACATAAAATTTAACATCATTGAAACAAAAGTCTGTCTTTCATACAATATTTGCACCAGATGTTACTTAAATAAAGAAAAAAGATAAACTTGAGCTAAAAAATCTTTTCACGCTACAGCGGCTTCCTCGAATTTTGGCTGAAGCAGTCTTGTATCTCTTTTTTTGTAAATAATTAGCTTTAGAAGTATCATATTGATATATTAACAAAATAGCTATTGTAAAAGCAAAAGTAGGTTTGTTTGTTTGTTACATTTTACTCATTAACAATACAACCAAAAATTAAAAATATTTTAGGAACATTTCGTTCAATTTTGTTTTTTTTTCTAACTTCACGTTGTATTGTTTTTATTGTTGTATTGTATCTAGAGTTAAAACACTCCAATCCCTAGGCTCCCGGCTAATTAATGTTTTTAATATCTTCATTTCTTCATTCTGGTACAATGCGCGAGGTTGAAATCCGCTGCTCAACCATAATACGTTAAGAATTTTAACACTAAGTTCCCTTTGCCTAAAAAAATAATTAAAAACATACCTACATACATATAATTGGATAAAATTAGAATAATGGCCGCGCCGGTTATTAACAAAGGCGGCCACAGCGGTTCCTAGATAGCGTAGATTAGCACAATAGTACGTTCCGCGTGATCTTTAATTAATATTGCTGGGAACTAGCGAGAATTACATACATCGTACTCGAATGTACTAGATGGATTTTTTTTTTCACTGTATTCTGTATACAGTGGGATTATGCAGAGGGAACCTAGTGTCTCACTCTTGTCTCTCTGTCTTTCAAGACACTCTTTCCCCCAAAAACTACCAAAACTTCGAAATATTATGTGTTGATTGGCGGAATTCAACGCCTTTTTAGTTTATTCTTAAGCGTTCGACTAGACTTAAGACGAATTTAGATTCACATTAGATACATTAGGTACATTAGATTCTCTTTGCCACTTGCGGGATAAAGCGTGAAAGTAAAGCGTGAATCATATTTTTTTTTATAAATTTAAGCTTACAATTAATCGTGGGTCCCGTTTCCAAAACAGAAGAACGATATCTTAACATTAGGTTATCTTTGCTACATGCGGGATAAAGCGTGAAAGTAATGCGTGAATAAAAAATTAAGCATAATATTCCTTACCCCAATATAACATTTACATTAGCAAACATTTGTCAATTAACCGAGGGTCTCGTCCCCAAAATATATTTGCTAGTTAAATAGAAATGTCGATAGTTTGTCGCAAATATAAGTAGGTGTGTTACAGTTTGTGTAAGCAGCGCTTTTAGCCACGTTGTAAAGTGTCTTTTACATTATACGTTTGTCCTTTTTTATCCCGCATATAGCAGGATAGGCAGGGGAGGCTTGGTTAATCACTTTCCGCCGAATTCTGGTGGTACTGCGTGTTGAGTTGCGAAGCTCAACGCCGCGTTTTGCCTCGACATCAGAGCGAAGAAATTAAAATATTGCATTTTCTCGAGTGGAAATCGAACCAATAACCCAGTAATAATAATAATATTTACAGTTTTACGATTGTGCCGCTGCGCCATCACTGATCTCATTAATATTTTAATCAAATTAAAAATAAAATGATAACAACTTCGAATAGTAGTTTTAATAAAAAAAATATATATATTTATACATTTGTAGCAAAGATTAACTTTGTGAGAAGGACCTTCATTTATTATAACAGTTTTAATATCTATATAGCTATCGTTACTTCATATGAAAAAAAAAATAGAAATGAATTACGAAAATGAAACTGATTTCTAATATTTAAAAAATAAATTACTTCTTACTACAAGTTGCTATTTACCTAAATTGTACATGTGGTTTCTAGGATTTCCATAAATTTAAACTTTCTATACTCTGGTAATACACAATGCCTGATTTCAATGGAAAATGGGTAAAGAAGTGTTTTAACACTAGGTTCCCTCTGCCTATCCTGCGGTGCACGGGATACAGCGTGAAGTTGGTCTTATGAAATCTATCTATAATATATTATTTAGGCTTAGATGACATATGTATAATGCTCTTTATATGCGTAGGAAGAAAATGGTGGCATGTTTTGTTTACCCACTTTGGGCGGACAAATGGTTGTAGAAGAAATAAGTGTTCACTTTCCGAAAGTGCTCGAGGAAATTGTTGCTTATTATATAAATATAAATATTTCACAGACATGTGTTTACTCTGATCTTCATTAATTGAATGTATCTAATATGTGTGAAGAATATTAGGTATACTAAAATATTATGGGATAGCTGCATTGAAAGACAGAAAAAAATAGGTCGTCATCATTAAAAGGAAATGCTGCGAAATGATAGGGTTGGGCTTGAAATTTAACGCGATTGTTATAGGTTCGACCCCTCTTCGGAGAAACTATTTATACGATAAGAATTTTAAAAGGACAAGGGAATCGGAATGTCGTAGCACTAGGTTCTCTCTTTTTCTTTCATGTAGTGTGAAAATTTATTAAAATAGAAACTCGATATGAAAACTTTGCAAAAGGTGAAACTAATAATAAAGTTTTCGTTAGTCTATTTTAAAAAATAAAATAGAAAACAAAAAACATTTCTTATAATTAAAATTATTTTTTAGTTTTTACTTTTTCGCTTTGTTCACATAAAGAGTTTTTTTTTTTATGAAAAAAAAACACTTCCTACTTCTCTTTGCTCCCAACTCATTGCCATCTTTAGACTTTCTAAAAACAAAAGAAAATATTTTAAAGATAAGGCAAATATAAAAAAGGATACATATTTTTGTTGAAATTTCGTAACATCACATAGACATTACAAAATGTATATCACACTTGTTATCGGCTGCGGGCCTCGAAAGTAGGTTATTATTTAATACGTCAATTAACTAAACAATTTCTTTTTAATGATTTAAGTATTTAGTGGACTAGAGAATTGACGCGTACGAAACCCGTCACTAAAATCATTTAATACAGAAGTTTAACTTATAATATTTCTTAACAATATGGTAGTATATATACACGCTAGTATTTTTATTTCTTCAGCTTCACGTTCTATCCCGCACATACCGTGGTAGGCAGAGAGAACCTGTGAACCTAGTTTTTACACACTCTGTCCCCATTAAGACAAGTAAAGTAGGGAGTGGAAGTGTCTTTGTTTAATTAATTAATGTAAACCATAATTGTGCCAAATACAATCTTCCTTTAGAAATTTTCGTAATAATGAATACAACATTTTTGCATCAAATTCATATATGGAGAGTTTATTTGAACTCGATGAAAGAATAAATATACTTATATCTAGTTAAAAGATTTCTCTATTTTACTATTATATTATAATCATTAGAATCCAATTATCAGAACATTCCACAACTAATACGTATTTTATAAAAAAATGAATCATAGATAGGTATTCTATGAAACTATGACTTCAGGATGTAAGCAATAAAAATTAGAACATATCTAATTATTATCTGATAACAACACCTCATATTAATTCGATTTCGACGATTTATTCTACAAAATTATATATAATTTTTTTTCTTCTTTTCAGAGTAAGCTTTTTCGATCTAAGTCCAAGAACTTCGAGAACGAAGCATTAGAAGTACACAACGAATACAGAAGAGAACATGGAGTTGAACCATTAGTTTTAAACAAAGATATATGTAAGATCAGTCAACAATGGGCGGAGGAACTAGCAAAAAAAGATTCGATGTCATACAGTATGAACCAAACATATGGAGAAAGCATATATAGTGGCTGGTCTCCTGATCCTAATGTTAAAATAAGAGCAAAAGATTGTATCGACAGATGGTATAATGAAATTAACGACTTCCATTTTGGTAAAGAACCGGATATTTTAACATGTGGTCATTTTACACAAATTATTTGGAAAGGTACAAGAGAGCTTGGAATTGGAAAAGCTAAGAGTGAATCAGGAAAATTGTATGTAGTAGCCAATTATTATCCACCAGGTAACTTTACTGGACAATTTGTAAAAAATGTCCCTCCTCCAGGGGCAAATCAGTTTCGGAACTCCGTAAACTCAAATTCAGGCAGAGAATCTAGGAGTTCATTATCCTCGTTTTCTTTTTCCAAGAATGGTATTTTGTCACCCCCATCCCCCAATTCACGAAATAGTAAAAATTTAGGAGAACTTGCATCTGAATTAGTCACAAAATTCAGAAGTGTATCTGTGTCTAATGAAAAATTTGAAGAAGAATTTTTAGACGCTCATAATGAATATCGAAGTAAGCACAGAGTACCACCACTTGAGCTTAATAAGAAAATGTGTAAATACGCAGAAGAGTGGGCTAAGGCTATTGCCAAAAAAGGTATTGTTGAACACAGAGATCAGAATGAATATGGAGAAAACATATTCTATGCTTGGTCTTCCGATCCTAGTTTCACGTTATCTGGAAGAGACCCTGTGGATAAATGGTACAGTGAAATTAATAATCATTCCTTCGGCAGGGAACCGGAAAACTTAGGTTCAGGACATTTCTCTCAAGTAGTTTGGGAGGATAGTAAAGATCTTGGTGTAGGTATTGCTAGAACAAAAGAAGGCCAGATTTACGTTGTAGCAAATTACTTCCCACCCGGAAATATAATGGGAAGTTTTGCTAGTAAAGTTCGTCCACCTGTAGATTAATGTTAAAAATTATACCAAAAATACTTTACATTCCAAAGAAATTGTAATTTTAGAATACTTAAGCATTTTATTATATTACAGATTTTTTATTTATTATATTTGTACGACCACTTTTATTGCATATTTATTAAAAATATATTTTTAAAAAATATTGACTTTTAGATATATATTTTTTTTTAATTTTGAAACATCAAACAAATTTTTTATATAAATTAATAACACTATTGGGAAAGGCCCGTCTCGAAGAGGCATAATGTGACTGTAAACGCAGGTCCTGGGTTCGATTTCCACCATTTCCTTGCTCTAGTCACGAGGTAAAGCGCAGCATTGATTTTCGCAATTCAACATGCAAGAACGAGAAGACACTTCTTAATAGAAATAGAGTATTTCAACACTGGATTCCAACAAGTGTACCATAAATTCCAAAAAACGAGCAATACTTGTATTTTGTTCCCCATCGAAAATAAACTTTCAATTGTTTAATTTATACAAAGTATTTAAAGCTGAAAAGTTTAATTAGTTTCAAGTATTTGACCTTCAGTTGATTAAGGGTGGAGCGCAGACAACTTACGAAGATGTAGATAAGGCATAAACGAGACGTAGGAGTCTGGATGCCCACTGTGCTAAATATATTCCTGACAAGCAAATTTGTATCTTATTTTTATATTAATAATATTTAAAATTGCAGTTTAGCTTTAAATCCAAATCGAAGAGTGTCGATTTCAAATGTATAAAATAATATTTATTTTGCACAATTCTGGCCTTCTATTTGTAGAATGTCACAAAAAATTATATTTTTTTTATTGAAAAGAGCGCGACTATTACAGCTTCGAGTCCCGCTTGGTTGAGTTCCACCACTGAACATGCAATGCCTCCAGATTGCAGAGAGAAATGTGGAACAGAGTGTTTTAGATCTTGGTTTCCTTTGCATACCCTGCTAATATACCTATTATATGCAGACGTGGATTTATTTTAAATATTTTTATACAATAAGGAAAAAAAGATATTTTAAAAAACCAAGCTTCCAAGAAGAATTCAAATCCACAACCGTCGTTACACACACGCTAGTAACCTTACGTTACTTAAAAAACAAAAAATAAAATAAACCATATAAAAAATCTAACATTTCTATCTTAGCATTAATAGGTTAAAATTTTAAACTGCAATACAAGATTAATATATAAGATATTCCATTTCACGGTGTGCATTCAATATTTAACTTTCAGTACAATCGAAGTGGAGGTTGCCGGTTGCCACAAATAGAAATGTACAATAGCCAGTATTGTTGAAGTTAGAATGATATATTAAATCGATATATTCTTATATTTACATATCTCGTATCTTGGGGATAAAAGGATTTTTGTATTTAAGCTGAAGAAATGGTGAACTTTAGTTTGTATTTAGTTTTATTTGTAAGTATTATTTTTGTTTTCTATTATTCACATTATTGTTTACTCTTTCTATCAATGAAAACCACATTAAAATTCTTCGCGTAGTTTGTATATTCGTGGGAAGCGACTTAACTTAATACGTTGAAAATATTTTTCTTATAAAGCTTCACACGCTATCTCACAACCCATCCCCATCCTACCGTAGGCGGAGGGAACCTGACATTCCGTTCCCATTAAGTCACTGTCGTTGAGTTTTGCTCACTGTCGAGGCATTGGGTGTGACGGTTGGGTCTCTGCCCCACGAATAACTCCTTACTATGAATTTAGTGAACAAAACGTCTGTTTGTCGTGTTAGTATAGCTTCTCCAGCTTCAAGTTTTGCCCCCTAAAGCAGTAGAACCTAGTAGTGTTAAGACAATCCTTAGTTCCACACATTCCTCCCTCTTTCTGGAGATATTGCGCGTTGACTTGTCTAACTCAATGCCACTCTCCCGAATAAGGGAGTATCGAATTCACAACCGTTCCATTAACATTAACGAACATTAACGAACCACTGCGCTACGATAAACAGTTTTATACAATTTAGATAAGTATGTGGAAGCAGGTGTACGTAATATATCCATACTTGGTGTAACTTTAGGCATTTTTTATTTTCTTTTAGAATATTATAATGGAAGTACCAGCAATACATATATTTGCAAAAGATGTGCCAACTTTATTTCGACTGCTTAAAGTAAGTAATACATTTTTTTTAATTTAGAAATTATTGAAAATACTAAAATATGTAGGTATTCTAATAAATACTAAGTTTCATTGTTTAAAAGTTTTGTAGATTGTAAATAAAAGAAATTTTGTAATAGAGAAATACAGGTACAGACCAAATAATATCAGTGTACAGTTGTGTAGAGTTTGACTTTTATTGCGATGGTAATAGGTTCAATTTCCATTCAGAGGAATGTCAATATTTTTTGAAAAGCATATCCTTCCTAGATCTTTTATGTTTTTGAGGTTTTCAAGTTATAAAGGATTTCATAATATATATAATAATATACCTAAAAACCATAGTTAAATTTAACAGTATTTAGGCAAGTTTCATTGTACATCTAAACATCGCCTAACAACTCTTGTTGCGAGAACACTAAAGTGAATATCCATGTAGCGGAAGAATCCTTTACTTGATGTTAACAGCAAATTAGTTCATTAAGTCTAATATAATTATTTAATATATAAGTAGTTTTTGGTTGGTGGGTTCGATTCGCATTTGGGGGAATAAAATATTTAATATTTTCATCTCTTTACACTGGTTATAAGACAAAGCACAGCTAATATTCTATTATTTGTTAAATTACATACATTTGTGCTTATTAATTATTTATGGAACATCTCGATAGTATTAAAGGAAAGGTAGTGTTGAAATACTCCGTTCCCCATATGCTACCTAATTTTCAAGACGAGATCTTATTCTTCCGAATGGAAATACCCACCCAATTAGATTTGAACTTACAACCATCACCAAAAACCAAAACCAATCCAACTATCAACACAAATACAATAAATATACCATTCCAAAACAAAAACAGAGGAGAAACATACAATCTAGCGACGAAAGTATACTGGACGTGCCCCAATCTGTAGAAGATTTACCTGAGGCCGAGCCAATACATCCCGGGCACACGCTGCTGCAGCCCAGCTTTAAAATGCTTACGTCCGCGGTGAAATATCCACAGAAATCGGACACGGCTCTCGTATATGGAAATTTGGACAATCTTGGTATAACGTAAGTTTTCGAGTTTTATAATTTGTTATTTTTTAAAAAAGTGATCTTTTTTTGGCTTAAAATGATATAAAATTATATAAGGCCAGTCGTAGCGTAGGGGCACAAGATTACGGATTCGATTTCCATTTGAGGAAATGAAATATTTAACATGTCCATTTTACATGTCCACAGAAAGTGGAGAACGGAATGTTTTAACACTACGTTGTCTCAGTCTACCATGCTATACGCAGATACAGTGTGAAGTTAAAAAAATATCTATTCTCCCTATGAGGGAAATCAATTTTCTTTCATTTTCCCGCTATGGTAATGTCTTGAATTCGGAAAATGGAGAACAATGAGCCTAGATATTAGGTTCCCTTAACCTGACCTGACTGAAAGCGTGAGGCAGAATTAAATATAATAAAAAATCAAAGTAATTTTAAAATTTAAATTGACATTGATTTCTAGATATGGAAAAACCAGTCAACGAGTTTTATACACGAATTTTAGAAAATCTAATGATTTGGTACGTATATTACGTTTATCATTGCGGTTACTTATTATGCAGCAATAGCAGCAGTACAGGATTTTGATACGCGACGATAGTGGGTTCGATTAGTATTTAGGGGTATAGGAATTATTTTCGTTTTTTTTTCTCTGTAGTAACCGGACAAAGCGAAAGCTGAAAAAACAAACTATAAATGAAAAAGTCGGTATTTTTTATTTGAATGCTCAGTAACCCATGACTGTGGCTCAAACTATTATAGCGTTTACTTTGTTGTAAAGCTTTC
Source organism: Heliconius melpomene rosina (assembly GCF_056956725.1). Classification (NCBI taxonomy): domain Eukaryota; kingdom Metazoa; phylum Arthropoda; class Insecta; order Lepidoptera; family Nymphalidae; genus Heliconius; species Heliconius melpomene. The sequence goes on from NC_140399.1 coordinate 2,536,074, forward strand.
AGAGTTATACGATTATTTTTACGTTGCTTACAAAGTTAAAAAAAAAAAAAAATATTTTTTTCAATAGGCAAACATATTGCGTCAAGCTATTCAAAATATTATGGACACAAACCGTCATAAAAGGTAAAATTATTTAGTCTGTATTTAAAAAAATAAAAAAAAATAACGGAAATCGTGGCACAGAGGCATAACCACGCGACTCGAGAAGTTTTGGGTTCGATAACCATTGGAGGAAAAGAAATATTTAATTTCTTTAATCTGGCAACGAGGAAAAACGCGGCGTTAAGTTCCGAGTGAGAGTCTTAATGAGAATGGAATGTTTTACACTAGGTTCAGCGTAAAGCTAAAAAAAAGAAAATTACATAAATCATACTCGCAAATTAAAAAAAAATTCCGCCGATAAGCCGCATCCGTTATGTTTGAAAAATTGTTTTCAAACATAACGGATGCGGCTGTCCTCGTTTGATATTTTGTGACAAATTAATATAAATTAATTGTTACTTTTTACCAAATTTTATAATAATTAATCTTCATTTATGTAAACTTTTATTTTATTCTCCATTTCGTGTTAATTTGTATATGATTGATTTGAATACATTTTTATTAATTTACAAAGTAGAATTGACAGACAAGTATTAATTTGCTCGCTGTAAGAGAAAAAGCGTGATGGCGAGTTGTGCCACTAAATTATTTTTTTATTCTACGGTGTATGCCACATGTGGCACACAAGGAGAAGAGAACCTGGGCACCTAGTGTTAAGACTCTACACATTATTTTTCTGTCAGTAACGGAAGAACTTTAGATATATTTATATGTACATATATAAATACAATATTCTTATTATTTGGGATGTGACGATGCACAGCATCTGTGAGAGGGCGCTGTATACTTCCCTTTGATTATCCAATGATTTTCACTTCCGGTTGCTGTTTTCGACCAATCAGCGATTCGCCGGAAGTCACGTGGTCCCAGGTGGTAGGGCGCCGGAACGTATAAAAGGCGACACTACGCTTCTTACCTCATAGCGTCGTTATTTCCCATCAGAGTAACATTGTTTAAAAGTGTAGTGTTGGAGGTGGAATTTCTTCACATCGTGAATCGGATTTCTATATCGGGCCTACTCCTGGGAAGGCCTCCAGCAAAGATGTTCATCCTCATTAGAGAATTTGTTTTTGTGAAATTCAAAGGTAAAAAATGGACAACGGGTGAGTCATTTGAACCTCTTGTTTCACAAGTATCTACATGCATGTAATTCTGTTCTATTGCTTGGTATCATATATACCAATACAGTAGTGGATTCTGAGCTTCACCGAACACGGCTGTGTTATAACCTACAATAAGGTGTAGGTATATGTCTCAGATTTTCAACAGTTATGGCCTAATTTTATTCAGCTAACGGGCATTGCAAAAAAGCAAGAGGACTCGTCGCTTGTTTAACGCTCTTACGAGACGTTCTCGGCATAATATCATGCGATGTAAACGGAGTTTACTAAATGAATCGGTTTTCACCGAGTTTACTTAGTTGTATATTATCTAGTAATATACTACCTTCGTTTAAATGCGAGAAATCCGTTAGGAGCGTATCCTGAACGAGTTATCAAATATATAAAAGATTCTATTCTCATCATATATATATTTAATAATTGCCAGTTGTCAAAACCAGATGGCGTTGCCTGTCACTATGACGTGACACCGATCGATGACAATCATAAATGGGATCGGAACAAGCTCTGGTCCCAATCACCTTATACTCCGATATATATAAAGTCTGTCTATTTTTAGATAATCTTTTTTTTTTATTTAAGGATAATTACTAAATTTATTGAAATGCTGTATTCGCTAGGAGCGTATCCTAAGCAAGTTAACGAATACTCAGAAGAATTAGACACAAGGATTCGAAGACAATTTCAAAGCCTTCTGGCAGGAAAAGTGTTTCAAACACGGAATATCGGAGGTTCATTTTCTCAATCCTAGAGGAGGGAGGATAAAGGAATTGTGGATTTGCTGTTTATTCGTAGTTACTGCCATCACTATGAAAGTCATAACATTTAGCAATGGGCTCCATAGTATTTAGCAATCACGAGATCTTCTGTATGGCCTCTTCGGCAAAGATTCTAGCCAGTCACCTTATCTTAGTTGCCTTAAGGGGGACTCGGGCTATTACTTGACATAAGGTATGCCCAATTATTTAAAGTGCATTTATCCGTACAACAGAATTTAAAGAAGCTCGGTACTATTTTAATTAGAAATGCTCTCAATTGTACGGGAGGGGGGCAGTTATAAGGAGGCTGCCTCTGAGCGTATCGGAGGCAGTGGTTGATGGTTTGGGCTCCGTAGGCCCTTCCCGGTTTAATCGCGGGAATGCATCTAGCCATTTACCTCCATGCCACCAATAATCCTTTTCCAAGATTATTTGAAGCAGTTAGACCTTCGTCAACCGTACAAGCATCAAAAAAAAATTGAGAAGCATGCGTTAAGCATAAAAATCTAGTATACATTTAATTATACATTAGCAATTGTCAAGTAATGAGTGCATACCAATATTCTGGCCTTTCCGCGAGTGAGAATCCGGCGACTAGTAACACAAGCCCAGAACTTAGCACAAGAGTCTTGCATGATTGTTAATAACTTTATTTAAATGTAACAGTATCTTTCTGTATACATTGTGTTGAGAAATACGGAGCCTGCCTCTGGGTATATCGGAGACGGGTGTAGATGGTTTGGGGCTTTGAAAACTCTTTTCTACTTAATAATGAGCATTCTCCATATCATCTCTGACTTTATCCAATAAGAATTTTCAAACGCTTCGAGAAAGCAAGGATAGAAAATAGTTCGACTCACGTTCGACAACTGATAAAACAAACCAATAGGAAATTTTCTAATAGATAACGAATGGTTTATAAATGATATATGGATTGTTAAGTAATGGATATAAAGAAGCAATATGTCTAAAACTAAAGTCCACATAAGTATCATAAAAAGTCACTGAAGGTTTCTTTGGCTAATTTGGTATTATCTTCGTGCCAGTGAGTGCACATCCCCGTGAGTACCTCGGCAAAAGTATTTAATACCTGACGTACTGTATAATAGACAACTGTGTATCCCTGTTGTGCATCCCAGTCACCATCAGAATTGAAGCTGATGTAGTGGAAGAAATCTATAATCAAGCATCCAGCTAGAAAATGCGGAGGCAACACATAGGTTAATATTTGGAAGAAGTAAAATTTGCATCTAAATAGAAACATTTCCTCCTTCTATTTAGAGTAAGAAGCAGGAGAAAGTGGAATAGAAAGCGGTTAAATAATTCAGAAGACAAGTCAAGACCAAAAAGTCTCCAGTTGGGCCTATCAAGCAGTGAATTGTATTGTATTAGGACCTTTTATTACTGAAGTGGTCAGATATGAAATGCGAGAATTACAGACAACCTTTTATTACTAAATTGTTGGATACCATAAAGTATGATTCCAGAGCTTTGGCTTGATTTGGTTCCAAAGCTGGGAAAAGCTAATGAAAATAATATTTTCATGGAACATGAGGGCTGTGTGAAGGTAGTTGTGCCAATTATTACTGTCAACAGTCTTGTTATATGATGTCTATATATATACCTTGGGCGATATCCACGTGCGTAACGTAGGTATTTCGCTGCGTATTGCCATGAGTTTTGCATAAACTGAACCTGGCTAGCGAGGTATACACGTAGTCGCAACTCCAATATGGCGGAGAGCATGTTGGATGTCTACGACATCATTAGGTCCGGGGAAAATCGGACGTTTAAATTGAGTACATCTGTATTTAAATGGTATAAATTTTGACACTGTAAACTAAAAGCGAATTTCAGAGAGTGAATTATTGTAGTTCTAAAATACAGCTAAGAAGCGATTATAAAATTGATAACTTTATATGTAAATGTATAGTAGTATCAATTACTTATAACTTTATTACACTTCGAAGCATGATATAATCATTAGTCGGCCTAAATTTTGGCTGAAAAACTAATGAGCTTATAAACTCAAATTGTCTAGCGCGTCGTATGTCAAGTCCAGTTTTCTTCAAAACCGTACCTAAGTAGCAGATAGGATATTCATATCATGAATTGTCGGTCTGGTTGCGGTTCGGGTGAGCATTCATTGATGCTTTTATGAAGTTATACCTAATACTCAAAGTGGGTGATGATGGACTCAAGTATTAAATTTTACAAAGGCGTTCAAAGGTTTGACCAGTTTAACTCTAAATTGAAAAAAAAAAAAAAAAAAAAATTGGATCATATTACTGGGCTAAGTACATAGTATTTGGTAGAGCATTCTATTAAATGCTCTAGTGTTATTAATATATGGTACTAATGTCATCAATTACAAGGTAAAGTTAACTCTAGAAACTACTTCATCATCATCATCAGCCGGTCCTCGTCCACCGCTGGACATAGGCCGGTCCAATGGCACGCCACTGAGCTCGATCTTCAGCTCTTCAGCCGTTCATCCAGCCGTTGCCCGCCGCCGCCTTTGCGAATATCGTCGCCCCATCTCGCGGGAGGACGTCCTACATTACGCTTGGCGAGGCGTGGTACCTACTCTAGAACGCGTCTCTGCTTACTATAAATTTATTATAGATGTTAAAAAAGGAAGTGTGGAGTTGGTTGGTCTGAGCCGGAGATAGTTTCCAATAGACCGGACGACATTTTCATTGGCATTTCGATCCTGCTCGTACTTCTAACATCATATTTCGTTTAGAAATATTTCGGTGAAACAGGTGAGACCTGTTGAAAATTACGCTCTAGAGACGGTGGTGTCATCCTGTCATCCAGAAAAATGTTGTGCTAGATTCTACATTAAGAAACTAGCTAGACCACCGGAAACAGGCTACAAAAGGTAACAATTTTGTTGTGTAATTTAGAGGGGAGGCTACGCAAGCGCTTCATGAATAATAATCGATACTTATATAAAAAGGTTAGTAAATCAATATCAAAAGTGAGCACGTCTAGCTTTATTATTTAGACGGTTATGAAAGCTTCCTTTCATACTCATGCTTATCAGCGAGTTGCAAAACATCTTCTAAAATTTGTTTGTATGCAGATTATAAGTAAATCGAATAATTGAAGTTAGATTATTTTGGCTCTGCTTCCGGCAGAGCGTTTATCAATTGAATTAAAAAATTAAGCAATTTACAATTCTTGGTTTATCAAATTGCTTATAAATAAAACAATGTTACTCATGTTTTTTGTGGTTTTACAGATCAATTTATCTGAAGGTATCAGAATCAATTTATACAATCATTCTGATTTAGATCACATAGCGTCGTGCGTGGTCACCAGGAGTTATAAACACGTCTCTCACAGATGCTGTGCATCGTCACATCCCAAATAATAGTACAAGTTTTACATAACAATAAAACTTGTATTATTGTGGAGAGACGATGCACAGCATCATTTTAAGGCTCCTGGTGAGAATCTGCTATGAGGTAAGAAGCGTAGTGTCGCCTTTTATACGTTCCGGCGCCCTACCACCTGGGACCACGTGACTTCCGGCGAATCGCTGATTGGTCGAAAACAGCAACCGGAAGTGAAAATCATTGGATAATCAAAGGGAAGTATACAGCGCCCTCTCACAGATGCTGTGCATCGTCTCTCCACAATAATACAAGTTTTATTGTTATGTAAAACTTGTACTATTATTGTTTGCTCCTCGCTGTATCCCCGACTTATCAAGGTAGGCAGAGGGAACCTTGGAACCTAGTGTTAAAACACTGTCGTTCCGTAGGGAAACTATATTTATATTTCCATCTTTTCAATATATTATTCATACGAGTACATCAAACGTTCCCAAAGCAAAGCTACGAAGCACTTACATATTCCTAATAGAATAGGATATTGTGATGCTTCTAAAGGCTAGACGTGCCCTTTGACGTGAAATAGTGCGGCGTTGAGTTTTGCTACTCAAGATGCAATGCCTCCAGAATTAGGAACATGGGAAAGGAAGTTGACTTGTGAAGGAAATGAACAACAGGGTTCCAGGTTCCGTCTTCTAAAAAAATATATAATACAAGGTACTAGCTGTCGTTAACAAATTTACTTGGATAAGGTAAATTGTAAAACCACCATTTTTTCCTTTCCTCTAGGAGTTTACGGGAAATCTTTTAGCGTTTCCCTAACCAAGGAACTGATATACCAAAATTTTAGCGTTCAACGCCGCGTAATTTCGGTTGTGCGTTACTTTTGGTCACTAATGGATAGTTTTTTTTATATATTAGATTTAAATAATACCTACATATATATTGTTTTAACAAAATTAATATTATATAATATAAATATTTTCAGTGATCCATCCGTGGTAAGTATCAAGATGTTATAAATAAATTTAACATTTATTTATGAACCTATATAATTTTTTCTTATTAATGTGTTTCTTTAATTTATTAGATACTTATTGAAATAGATCCTGTAAATTTACACCGAAGTGAAGCACAGTAAGTATTATTTATTATCTTTTTTAGGTAGAGCCTTGTGATATTCCTAGTATTATTATTCTCGTCCAATTTTCTCTGTCTGTTGACTGGCGGAACTGAACGCCGTGTTTTATTTTCTTACCAAATCCATTAAATATTTTTTTTACAAGCGGAAATCGAACCCACAAGTCTCAAGGTACTGTCACACAGCAGCCATAATTTAATAAAAAGAATAAACCAATATTTATTTTAGTACAGAACCCTATTTTTTTCATTAAAATAACTTCCCTATTTAAATAGACTTCCAGATTATTACTCAAAGGTATGTACTTACTAAGTTTGCATCAATTATCTTTGACGTCTTCAATTTAGTTGCAAGTTCCTTTTAATTAATATATTACACATAAAATTTTTCTTAACGATGGTAGCTGGAATAAGAACGTTGGACTTGTTTAATATAATTAAGAAATGAGTTACTTAGAGTTAAACATCTTTTACAATTTAGTTAATTAAAGCTGAATTAAATAAAATTCAACGACCATCTACAAAAATAGTCTTTTCATGAATACAGGTCACAGAAGTCGACGATAACGCCAGTGAAATCTTAGACAGGTATGTGTTCTACACTTTTAATGTACTACACTGTAATAGAATCTATGAAAATGAATATAACCCATTCGTAATATATGGTATTATCATGAAATTTGGCTAGTAAAATAGACTAGTCGTAGTGCAGGGACGCAAGCATGCGACTGTGAATACGAAAGATTATGGGTTCGATTCCCACTCGAAGAAATGAAATTTTAAGCTAGTGAAATACTAAACTCCCTAGTAAAAAATATTAACTTATAATTTGCATTTATTACAAAAATTGCTTTACAGCACGGAATACATTAATGAAGAAAATGGTATAGTAAGTATAAATATCGTTTAATACATTTTTAAAGGTCCTATTCGTTATATATGTGGTAGTAGTGTCCTTTAGGTCAAAGATATCAATCACAATCTATACTTATGTTATTATTAAAAGCTTTTATTTAACTTGCAATGTATGTATGTGGGTTCGGGTGAAATCTTAGAGCTCAATTTTGAAGTAGATATCGTCAACCGATTGAGATGAAATTTTGTATACACGTTTACTTTGGATGACAATGCTCGATAAAATATGTGACGTCATTCTAAATCTAATATGGCGGACCGTGCAAGATGGCATTATAAAAGCTTGTCGCGTTAATTAATATTTAATTAAATTGAAATTTTAAAAATTGAAACTTAGCAGATTTTACATAATTAAATTAGTACTAGTTAATTTACACAAGTAAATCGCGCGACAAGCTTTTATGATCATATAAATTGTGTATAATGAGGTTATGAGTTGATAGTTAAAATTTAAAAGACAAATTTTATTTTCTTCTTTTTAGAGCATTTAAATAAAAGCTTTTTCTAAAAATGATTTTTTGCTTATAATTTATTTTAATTTTAATTTTCGTCTCTGAGTGTCAAACTACATACAAAATGTTAAAATTAGGAATGCTACCTGCAGGAAGTATCCTCCATATATCGTAATCACAATCTATCGTATTTGCAGAAAAATATATACAATGAAGATTTATTTGTTATAGCCAAGTAAAAATACTATTCTTACGTTTAATTTATTATAACTGAAGGTAAGGGTGGGTACGGTGCGTAGGATAAGGTCACATAACATTTAGACACCCACACCAAAAGGGGTAGGTGGTATTGATATTGATGTTTTTCTTAGTGCTCGACTTTAGGCCAAATTTAGAAATCTTGTGTATTTGGTGGCAGAAACTTACGACACCATATCGGAAAATTAAAATAATTTAAATCGAATTATCATAGAAAACATAAAAAATGTAAATTATGAATACAATGTCACATAAGAACAGATTATTTGAATTGCACGTCTAAAATAATCATAAAAAACAAATTCAAAAGTTAATTTTTCATTGATGGATTTTAATACAGTTTTTCTAAGAGTGAACGTAGCGTTAAGACACTCCGTTACCCGTTTTCCGCCGAATTCTGGAGGCTCAACGCCAAGCTTTACCTCGACATCAGGGCGAGAAAATGCAGATATAAATTTAAACAAACATTTCGAGTGGACATCGAACCCAAGACTAGTCGTGTTTACACTTAGTGCTCTCAAGAACACTATTGTATAATAAAATAATATAATATATTATTTATATCACCTCCGTAGTGTAACATCACTGTGATTTATTTGACCTTTTCATCTAATCTAGCGGAGTATTTAATTTAAGTAATTAATTACTATCGCGTGAGCGATGACTTTGTCTCTTCTGTTTGGGACCAGGGTTGACGTATTTAATTAGTAAAATTTACGGTTTATTTTTTTTTTGTTTTATTTTTTTTCAACGAAGATAGGTACTCCTTGTGACAAAGCGTAAGTCAGCAATTAGCCTTTTTTTCTTTTATCTAGAAGAATATCTTCGTTTTAAAACTGCTCCCTTACATCGATTTGTACCCATGTTTGACGAAAAATATCCTATTTTTTTGCGGGATTTGAACTAGTGCCTCTTGTACCAGGGTAAGCAGAGAGAAACTAGAAGAAAGAAGAAATCAAAAAGCAAACATAGAGATCGTGATACAAGTTATGAAAAATCTACTTCAGAGAGTGGCTCTTCATCAGACTCATCTCATGAGAGGAATCCTGGCAACCCGTACACTGTTTTTAAGAATAAATATAAGCAAAATTGGTTGTGGAACCATTATGTAAGTGTTAATATGTTTTTCATTACTCTTCATCTTGCCTAAGGCTATAGCCAGAAACAAGTGTCAAAGTTCTCCGTTGTCTATTTTCTGCTTGAATTCATAACACTGTTTAAGTAGTGGAACCCCCGGGGACTGTATCTTAACAAAGCAAGAAAGTAAAAGAAATCTTTTTAAAGTATTATTTCACTAAACATAGCAGAGAAAAAAAAATATTAAATATTTTTTTACAATTAATTCTTAATAAATATCCTAGAATGCGTAATTGTACCGAAATTTGACCGGTATGTGAACCAATAGTATGAATTCTCTCATTGTTCCTCATATAAGAATATTTATAACAGACAGATCTTACCAAGAATCAACTGTGGCTAACTTTACAGTGTGAATCCTTCCAATATTATTGATATTTAATATTTTCATAGATGGATGGCGATCACATGAATGTGAACCCTTATGCACCTGAATTTGGCAGTGTTGGACCATCTGGAGCGGCACTCTTTTTTGGTAGAAAATGGTGGTACTACAACCAGGTGATCAGATCAGATACATTTTGTACAGTTTTCTTTGCAATTATGATGTTAACAAAGACTGACATACACCGGAAGAGAGTAAACTCAGTGGGGTTCCATAGTAATTCGGACAAATTAATTATTTTCCCTAATATCACCTGCATTAACATTTCGGGCAATAAATTAAAACGGAGTGTCTTGACTCTACGGTCTTACTCTATGTACAGGATAAAGATTCTCGTAAATATATTGAAATTGAAAAATAAAATAAATTATAATACTATTTAATATTTTCATGTCTTCGCCTGTAATAGGGCAAGATGAAGTGTATAGTTATTTCTACCACTCTTCAAGCAATATCTTAAAAAATGGTTTAATAATATTATACAAATCTTTATTTCAGGACGACTTCAGGCCATTGAATTAAAATTGCATAAACAATATTCAAGTCATAGTTTTATTATTATACCAGTCATCGCTTGTAAATTTGTTAGGGTGGATTTTAAGGTGTAAAATGGAAAATGCCGCTTTTGCCGTTTAAGTAAGGATTTCGATAATTCTCCTCCTAGAACTCCTCTTTTTCCCTAATCTACCTACATGCCTCAGACCTACAGTTCACTCAGTGACGGTAAAGCTTACTCTTTCGCCGTGTGGACCAAGGTATCAAGAAAGCTGATCTCCTGAGAGCGGAAGCGAAGGTTGACTAAAGTTATCAAGTACCATATTTAAGAGCACCCTAAACTGATAAGTTCCGGACAGGTACCTCTCAAATTGACAATTTGCCACTTAAAGAAAAAAAGGAAAATATATATATTATTAAAAGAAAAAAGAAACCGAAATCGCAACTATTTTGTAATATAATAAAAAATACAAAATATAGCCAACATTTACAGTACTCTTAAAGTCCGCCTCTAACAGAATGTCGGTAAAAATATCCTTTAACCTCAAAGGCTGTATCATTAACTTAAATTTTTACCGACCGTTTGACGTACATACAAAATGTATATAATATAATCCTCTTTAAAAAGACCGGTGGACCTTTCCAAAGTAGGGGCAACAGAAAAGGTCGACAGGATTTATGTCGAAACTTGAAACTTTTAATCCATTTTCCAATCGGACAGAATTATAAATTAGGTTACGTGTAAAATGGAATTCTGGATTCGGCCCACGTCTTCTAGTTTGGTAAGAATGGAAAAATATTGCTTATTGAACGCTCACGGATGCTGAGATTTGGATATTTTATGGAGAAGCTTAAATACTTCGTCTTGGTACCAGGTGTGTTAGTTAAGAAGGATATTTTATATATTAAAAAATATGTAAGGATTTTTTTGTCACTTATATTATGCGGCCAATGGACCAGGGGTACAAGCGTGCGAATGTAAACGAGACGGTTGTGGGTTCGATATCCACTCGAATGTATGTTTGAAAGGAGAACTGACTCTTCTTCTTAACTCTAGATTTCCTCTACCCACCCTATGTGCGGGATACAGTGTAAAACTAAAAAAAATTATAAACATTTGCTTTATTTATATACCTATCATCTACATACTTTAGTAAACAAAATTCTAAAAGCAATTTTAAAATTCGAAAAGCTTTGAAAATCTTTACAATTTTCGCCTTTTATACCCTACCCATATAATAATATTTCGTAAACGATTCCTTCAGGTGCTACCTACCTATGGCCGATATCTGATTTTCTATAAATAAATTGAACTCGAACATC